>NC_138130.1:34238816-36638816 GCF_964188305.1 Podarcis bocagei
ACAAATATGCTTAAGATAGAAGATAATAAAGAAACACGGTGCAAGTATTAATAGCTCATAAGCTGTGGGGTGTAATTTTCCAACATCTACCACAGAAAAAAACAAGTATGGGAAAATTCTAACCTTTGATCCATGCAGATATTGTGGCTGTGCATTAGGCTGCTTATCTCTCTGGAATTCCTGGGAAAATGGTAGTACTGTTCGAACAAACCTATATAAATCAAACAAGATAACACAACAATTTACATTTCTACACCACATTTGGAAAAACAGCCAGCTTATTTCTAATGTGGAGCTGAAATTCTGAGGGATATGATGGGGAAATCTTTTCTCGTGCATCACAGGATTTATATATACTGTAGATAGTATGAAAACTCCAGAATAGAAGATTTGATTACATTAAACGGGGGTGGGGATGAGGGACTGGATCTTTCCATGCTAACTACAAGTCCATTATTTGTTCAAGCTTTGGATTCCTCCCATAAGGGAGTATCATTTGGATTGAAGTTACTGACATGATGTTATGATCCCATACAAACTAATGTTTGGTTTATGTTTCACTATGTATTTATGCACATTTTTTTTGCTATTGTCTCTTGCGTAAGTGATACACACGTTTATATCTAATCAGTAAGGTTTCTGTCAACAAAATGGGGGAGATTTACCAGCAAAGGGGGAGGTAAAGGAAGAGCAGGAATTGCCAACAACTGCTTCCCTCCCATTGATGGAAAGCTTACTATCAGATGAGTACACCATTAGATGCAACCCTTAAAAGCCTCTTACAATGAATGCTCATTAATATACTGATCAATAGCACACTGTGGTTGAATGGCCCGCACTAAACAGAAGTGGTGTTAGATTTTTCTACAGTCCTCTTGAACTCTTTTTTTCTGGCATCTTGTCCAATCCAAATAACTTTATTGTACTGGCCATTGGCAAGGATCTGTTCCAGACATCTTCAATAATGTTTAGGCACTCCTGAAGGCTACTTTTAGAACACACACCCTGGCTTCGACCCACCAACATTCCCTGTTTTAACTTCAGATAACTTTTATAATTTCTCTCACATGTTCAAACAGCTAAGAGAGACTAGCTACAGAGTTAAAATACCCAAATTAATAATGCAGATTCGCCTTCAGTCTGATGTGTTTTCCTTCTAGCTTCTCCGATAAAATTATTTCACCAAAATCTACTTCGCTACGCTATGTTGCTAAATTGTAGGGTTTTTTTTGGCATGCATCAATATAATCAGGTCATGCCACTTTTTAATCTCTGGATGATGACTTTCCTAGCAATTTACTCATTTTCATCAGCAGAGCACTAAGCAGTCGACGTAAAGTAGATTACACAAATCAAAATGTTACCAATGCTTTTTGGGGGGAGGGTGGGAGCAATTGACAAAAACACCACCCAGGTTTTTAAAGTGTTTTCATTTCCCTTTCAGGCTGTACAATTCCAAGCGTGAGTTTCAGACAAAAGAGGCACCATCTAAATAAAACTGAATACAACTACAAAATATTTACTGAATGTTAGCGACAGGTTGTACAAAGCACTGGCAGTAATATTTCTAATCTGTATTAGCTGGACAAGGCGGTACAAGAACACGGTGTGCAAACTATTACTCCAAACGCTGATGTATCAAAACAGTAAAAGGATCAAACAGAAGTGGACTAGTATCCCTGGAAAGTAATACTGGCCTACCTTATAGGCTTGTTTTTGTATAGATTACCATCACATTATGAGTAAGGAGCTCTAAACTGCTCCTTCTTGATATCATAAGACATCAAGTATTACTTCTTGATATCATAAGAACAATAGAAAGGTGTTATGTACTGAAGTTCTCACCCTGGGCCAGCAGGGGGGTACTGTAGATAGTTATGCAAATAAAGGATCGAAAAGTGACGTTCAGTGATTGGATAGTTTTGTATGCAAATGAAGGATCGAAAAGTGACGTTCAGTGATTGGATAGTTTTAGAAAATGGCAACAGTTACATTGTTCTGGAGCTCTATATAAGCAGGCTGACTGAGCCCCTCAGCTTAGTTCTGTTCTGGCATCTGAATAAAGAAGAGCTGTTTGAAGAATCGCTGTGTCGTCTGATATGTTTGCCCACAACTTAACAAAATGTCTGCAGGATGAGGCTAGTGGCCCATCTACATATAGTGTTTTCACAATGGCCAGAGTTGCCTGTGAGAAGCCCACAAACAGGACCTGAGTACAGCAGCACTCTCCCCCCCCCACTCCCCTATTTCCTCTGTGAGGAAAATGCAAATCTTATGATAATAAACATATCCAAGACAAAACAGAAACATAACTTGCTTATTATGGAGGGACGCGGGTGGTGCTGTGGGTTAAACCACAGAGCCTAGGACTTGCCGATCAGAAGGTCGGCGGTTCGAATCCCCGCGATGGGGTGAGCTCCCGTTGCTCGGTCCCTGCTCCTGCCAACCTAGCAGTTTGAAAGCACGTCAAAGTGCAAGTAGGTAAATAGGTACTGCTCCGGCGGGAACGTAAACGGCGTTTCCGTACGCTGCTCTGGTTCGCCAGAAGCGGCTTAGTCATGCTGGCCAATAAAGCGAGATGAGCGCCGGAACTCCAAAGTCGGTCACGACTGGACCTAATGGTCAGGGGTCCCTTTACCTTTACCTATTTATATAGCACCTCAGCCTAGGGGCTGTGACTTAGGAACAGTAGCTTGCTTAAATCCACCTCAAACTCACACTCTTACAGCGTAACTGTAGGCATGTTTACCTGAGGTCCCACTGTATTCAGCGGGGCTTACTTTCAGGTAAAGCCCTGGCCATCATGCTACTGTACATCCTGTAAGGAGCACCATGGGCATTTGCTGTCGGTTTCAATGCCTCTCTTCCTTTTTTCCTTGCTAATGTTCCCAAATCAACACCCTTTGCATTTGGTCTTATAGATGCAAAGAAGACCAAATACAAATAGATGCAATTAGTAAATGCCCACTTGCTTTAATAGCACACCACCCAACTATTTAATCTTACTTCATTATCAAAAGCAAACCATTACAAACAGTTAGTGCAGCTTAAAGTGCAGTTTTAACGTAATGCTTTTTCAGGAATGACCTCAATACTTGACCCTAGTCATAAAAAGCTTTTTTGCAAATGCAGAAAAACCTGTTAACAATTTAAAATCAATGTAAAATCCACAGAACAAAATGGGTGTAGTTTGCAGCTGTTGGTTGTTTTTTAAGCGAAAACAAACAATTGGCTCAATAAAATATGTTTGTAGCAAAAGATTAAATGTACGTATTCTAGCTGATGCAGCAGCTAAGGCCATAAATATAGTGATTGTGTATAACCTGCCTATTGTTATATACAGTGGTACCTCTAGTTACGAACTTAATTTGTTCTGGAGGTCCGTTCTTAACCTGAAACTGTTCTTAACCAGAGGCGTGCTTTTGCTAATGGGGCCTCTTGCTGCTGCTGCGCTGCTGGCACACGAATTCCATTCTCATCCTGGGGCAAAGTTCTCAACTCGAGGTAACTCTTCCAGGTTAGCGGAGTTTGTAACCTGAAGCGTTTGTAACCTGAGGCGTTTGTAACTCGAGGTACCACTGTATCTAACTGATTATCCTGCGAACTTGAGTTCTCTAGCATCAAGTAGTACTAGGCAGAATTATGAATTCCCAGTGATTTAGCGGCTGAATGCCAAATATATAACTGTACCTCATCCTGGAGGGTTGCTGAGGCAAGTGAAGCTAAACCCACTAGTGCAATACTCCACTAGTGTAAAGGCTTGTTTCAAGAGGTTGCACAAGTAAAAGCCTGAGAACTGCTATAAAGGGTTGGTACAAATAAATACATTTATTTACCATAAAAAATTATTTACCATACAAATAAATTAGGGAGTAGCGGGAGAATAAGAAAAACATGCTTAGACTAAAAGGAGGTTCCAGGTCTGAAAAGACTACTGCTGTTGAGCATCTATACTGTAAAGGACCCCTGGATGGTTAAGTCCAGTCAAAGGCAACTATGGGGTGTGGTGCTCATCTTGCTTTCAGGCCGAGGATGCCGGTGTTTGTCCACAGACAGCTTTCCAGGTCATGTGACAGCAGTGACTAAACCGCTTCTGGCACAACGAGATACCGTGACGTAAGCCAGAACGCATGGAAATGCCGTTTACCTTCCCACCACAACGGTACCTATTTATCTACTTGCACTGGCGTGCTTTCAAACTGCTAGGTTGGCAGGAGATGGAGCAGAGCAACGGACGCTCACTCTGTCATGAGGATTTGAACTGCCGACCTTCTGATCGGCAAGCCCAAGAGGCTCAGTGGTTTAGACCACAGCGCCACCCACGTACAGTATACTGTACTCTTGTGGTAGCAGCCGCTAGCAGCTATTTCCTTCATGCACATGGTTATTTAGATCTATCTGATATTTATGAAAGACTTGAGGTCATTCTCTTCCCAAAAGACCTCCAGGGCACAACAATCAGAACTTGGTAAGTGTAAGAACTATGTTCAGCTGCTGTTTGAAGAATAGGTCAGGCAGTGATTATAATTTCCTCCACCCAATTAAGAATGCACTTTTGCCCAGTAAACTTAAGACCCAGTGTGCACATAAACACACAGATCCCAGGATTGGCTTTACATAAGTGCACCTACATACACAGCATGCCAAACACTCTTTTATTCTGGTCCTACACTGTGGTATGGTAAACCTCCCTGCAAGGCATCCAGGTGTCCCACCTGGAGCATGCCAATGTAGGTTGTTCCTCCTTCGATCACACAGAACAAAGCTGTGTGTGGCCAAGGAGGACTTGCTTTGAGACAGGGTTGGCAGGGAACACCTATGCAGGTGTTCTTTGGGGGGGGGAGAGGTGCCAGTCTGCACCAATAAGTTGTTACAGTAAGTGCCACATTTTTAACATTTGGGGGGCAGGGGAAGATGCTGATGCTGTGTACCTTTGAGTACCCCCAGAAAAATATATACTGATTATAAGCCAGGAAACAGCTGGGTGAGCAGGTGAATTTTAAGTAGGCATAGAAATCGCGACTCAGGGCCTACTTCTTTTACATATTCTGTTCTGCTTAAATAACCTCCAACCAAGTCTTTGTTCATTCAAGCTTCCTCTTCATGCATAACAGTTTCATCATATAAAACTGTAGGCTACAATAGAGGATGACATTTCACTAAATGTACATGATGAGAACAATTAAAAAAACCTACCAGCATATATGTAATAATGCACGTGGGGGGGGGGGAACATGTAAAATCATCTGACGTTTGCTGGATGAAAAGAAGCTGGAGGTGGCAACTAAAATGTTTGTAATTTATTATACTGTATATTCTTAAATATTTAGGCCACAAGCCAACAGTTCCCCTTTGCACACTGAGCACTGCAGCTGCAGGGAGTTAATTTTCTTCTTTGAAAAGGAAGCGATCGCGCATGCTTAGCGTAATCTTTCCCACAGAAGACAATTAGAAGTCCCTGAACACGTAGCACCCTAGGCTAGGTTTTTGGTGTGGTTTTTTTTGTTTAAAAATGCACGTTATTATTTTTTTAATCCCAATGTATTCAGAGTAAAATTAATTTTTGCTCTTAACAAAGCTTCTGAGCTTGTGGAGCAACTGCTAAGATGTAGCTATTTGGCAAACCAAGGTAGATTCAGAGTCAGTGAAGCTAAATGCAATTAAACACACACACACACACACACACACACACTACAATATGTGACACTAACCTGTTAGTGGACCCATTGTAGCAGTAATTCGGAAGAAAATCGTAATTGAGCTCCCAAAAGACGTGAAGGGTGATTCTTCCATACGGAGCAGATACATTATGGTTGGCTTCTCTAAACATGGCATCAAAACTGTCTAGAGTCATGTATCTGCTCAGAAGCTTGTGTGTCAATTTGTTTATTTCAACGAGTCCATCCAATTCCTGAGAAGAAGCAAAAATAAATAAAGAAGGAAGGAAAGAGACAGTGAGAGGGAGGGAAGGGCGCATTGAAAATCTTGCCAAAGTCTACAACAAAACAGAAGCTTTAAGAATGTGACCACAAAAATCTGGACATGTTTATAAGCCAACAGTCAAGTATTACATGCTTTTTAAAGGCAGAATAAAATCCACAGAGGAGTTACCATTCTTTCGTATTTAAAATCGCTTCCTAAGAGCAGACAACTTTAGTTTTGCATGTGAAGGGTTTGTTTATGTGTCTCCGCAGAGACCCAATTAATGCCCACAGGTGAAATGTCTATATTTTATTAACACTGGTTTAAGGAAGAGGAGCTTCTTGAACTAAAAACTACACTTCCTAACATTAAGAGCTCTTCAACTTTTGCTTCCCATTAGCCATGCCATAAAACCAGGCTGACAAATATTGGAGTTGTTTCACCTCCTCTCATCCCAAGTACATCTGAGCAGTCAAGGACAAGGTAACATTTGACAGGGGGGTGGGGAAGAGATGTACCATGTTACAAAGGGTTCCCCCCTTTCCCTCATTAACCTGGCGCAATATTAGGAAAGCAACGGTTTAAGACACATTGCTGAACTTGAAATCTTCAGCCAATTCCTGACCTCACATGAAACTGAGCAGCACTCATGTGCCTCAACACTTACGACGATGGAGGTCAAGTCCTCACTCTCAAACCGACCGATGGCTAGTTCCATGGATTTGTACATGGCTGCTGAAATTCGCTGAGTGATCAGGCGGTTCAGATCTATGGACCGACCAAGAAGCTGAAGCAAAAGAAATTCCAAATTGTTGCATCAAGTTAAGAGGTACACAGACACACACACAGAGAGACACACAAGTTTCCCAAATCTATACAGAGAATGCAATCCTATATAGGATACAATCTTGTTTACATCATTGTTAAAAGAAAAGGGAAAAAAATCCACCCTGCCCTGATCATATTTGACTGCAGCAGTGGCTCAGCTAAGGCAGAATTAGGATTGCTCTATACATTACAGTAAATGTTTATGTTTATAATGAGCAAATTATGAATATTTAACAAATCAAACTGCACAGAAACCTAGTTTCTCTGTGTAATGTTCTGCCTACTGACTTCCAGCTCTTGCCTTTTAGAGTTCCTTGTTGCTTAGCACTGTTACATACATGTATAGAGGTAGAAAATAGGACTTTCACAATTGCTATCTTAATGAGATCTAAAGTCTGTAGTGCAAAAAGGTAGATGGGTTGCATGAGCAGAGGCTGTGTATTCTGGTCCTGAGTGGTATACATCAGAAGATGGGTAGACTACAGGCTTGAAGGATCTAGACCAAAACCCAACTGGTCCAACAACTGGACTCTGGTGCAAAACAGTAGCTCAGTGAGACAGCATCAGCCCTATCAGGAATGGCCAGGGATGTTGGGCATTACAGTTCAGTAACATCAGGGAGCCAAAGTTCCCCCTTCCTGATTTAGTGGGAGCAATTATTTAAAATTAAGGTGCCTCCAAGGGCGTGCTCAGTCTAGGAACTGGTTTTCAGTACCAGAACTGGGCTTGAAGTCCTTTCACATCCAAATCCAATCCCTATTCCTTTCCCTTCAAGCTCTCTGCATTTCAGCAGCCTATTTGGGTGGAAGCACAGAGCCTTTTTGTTATTTGTTGCTATCATTAAACAAGGAGTCAGAAACATTTGCCAACCTAGAGTAGATCATCCTGTTTGATCTTCCATCCAAAGAGTCTCCTGAATTGCAACTATGTATTTTAATTGCACCCAGTTAGAATGCTTGCTTGTTCAGAAAACAAAGCTGGAAACTTTAATCCAATCAGTGACTTAAACCAGGACTTAAAACAACCCACCCAACTGCTAGGTTTACTTTCAGACCCTTTCGTGAGAGACTTTGCCAAAAGATTTCCAAAGCCAAGTTGATCAGAAAACAAGCTTGTGTCTTGTACATTTAAGCAACTGTAAGATGGGCCCCTCAAGCATCAACACAGTGAAGTTGAAAGAGAGATAATTAAGACCGGGGGGGTGGGGTGGAGAGAGTCCAAGAATGTCACATACTTACTAACCTGAACATGTCTCTGCTTTAGGAGTGTATTATACCGGTTAGATGTTAGCAAGGGAATCGTTGCTCCCTGGTTCTTGCATTCTGATCTTAACCGTTTATCTAAAAGCAGGCTATTTGGAAAGGGAGAACATTTGGTGAACAGTTGATGAAAAGCTGCATTTCAAAAATCCTAACATGAATGCTTAAAAAAGTTGCTTAACACGACTACTTACCTTCCTGCCATCACCTTGTAGTATCCAAATATCTGGTCTGCCAGCTTGTAGACAAACTGATCAAAGCACAAATTGACCTGAAGACGCAACATATGAATTGCTCAGTTAAAACACGGTATTTACTTAAGCACATTTCCCTTTGGAAATCTACTTCTGCAGCCTTTGTAGACTACATTCTCCATTTGCATCAGGCCCCCCCTTTTAGGGTGTAGGCAATGTGTGTGTGTGTGTGTGTGTGTGTGTGTGTGTGTGTGTATGAAGCGGGGGAGAAACAGGACTGCCCTGATCCCCATACACGAAGGGGACACCACATCAACACCAACAAGCAGCACGCATGTGCAGCATTGATCTAGAGAGGCACAGTCTGACCTAGTCTAAGGCCGTTTCTTATACTTGTATAGGCCTTCACACATCCATGCAGCTTCAAGCACAATTCTTCTTAATGGAGTCAGTTCAAACTCACCACCCAGAGAAGCTTGGTTGGTACTTGCAACTGGGTCTTTTCTGCTGCAATGCCCAACAGTGGAACTCCCTCCCTTGGGAAGTTAGGGCTGGAGCAGCTTTAGGTGAGCTGTAAAAACTGTTTCGTTCCACCAGGCTTTTGATAGGCTGTAAATTCCACTCTCTGGTTTTAATAACGGCTTTGTTCTACTAGGTATTTTAACCTGAGTTGTTCTGCCTAAACAGTACACTGTCTTGGGGTTTTTTGTGAGTAGAAATGCAATGAAAATGCATTTAATAATAAAATAATATCACACATGGGTGGCACTGGATCGCAGGAAATCTTGTTACAATGACCTAGACATGAGGAATGTCTGTGTGCTAGATTCACTACTGCTTGTTCCCTGCATGCAAATTATGGAGTTATGAACACACATTTGTGTGCCTGTCATTCACTCAGGTTCTCCTCACACTATCTCTTCATCTTTACCTAATAATAAATTCAATTGCATGTGCTGATGCTGAACAGATTTTCAACCATCAGCACAGATTCAATTATCTTACCTCTGCCTCAATTTCATCATAGAGGAACTGCTTCTTGAATTTGGTAAGTGCGTAGTGGGCACTGTCATTATAAAGATCCAAAGAATACAGAACGTATCTAAAAGAAGACAATATGTTATTTTTTCAGGCACACGTGTAAAATATTCCTGTCCCCTGACATAATAGACTTGCCACAGGTGAATACAATGAGTGTACAAATGGCCATCAACAAAACGCAAAAGTTATCCATTCCAAAATTCTGGTAACTAGCAAGCATATAGTTGTGCAAAGCTGGTGATGAGTCACAATCTAGAAATACTCCAGTTCCAACCATCATGACTACAAGTGGGAAGAAGGGATGCTCCAATATTATATACATTACCCAAAGGTAATGAAACAAAAAGGCCATGGGAACGTCTGTGGCACAAAGACTGACTAGAGGTAGCTAAGAATGTGTCAAGAGTGTTCTTTTTTGAGCAATCCAGTACCCTAGCAGCTCTTCTGAACCAAACCAAGGAGCTCTAAAGTGGTTGTTAGAAGTGGAGGAAGAATGTTACAAGCAGAAAAAGAGGGAAATGACTGGTAAAACTGAACCCATCCTTAGCCCATGAGTAAAGTGGGCAATGGAGGTCTTGAAAAATCTTAGGGCAAAGTACTGAAGATGACCTGAGAAGGCAACAGGCAGAGCCCAGCATCCAGGGGGTGGGGGTGGGGGGGATGTTTGTCTGCTCCGACAATCTGAAGCTGGAAAAAGTGGGTGAGCGGAGAGGAGGTAATTCTGGGGGCCACCTGTCCTCCTTCAACTTCTTACTTGAAAAGGAGGTTCCTATTCTGTTTACCTAGACTACCCCACTAAGCCTCTAATATCACCGTCATCAGAATTTTCTGCATCTACTACTCAACAAGAAGTGACAGAATCACATCAGGCTTACTCCATCATCGATGCTTCCTTGGTCTCCAAAATGTGGTCGGTCAGAATCCAAGGCATAGACATCTCGATGGGAAACTGGATCCTTCTGCCCATTGTCAACTCCAAAAAGAACTCCCTGAACCACAGCTGGGACAAGTCACAGCACTGCTGCAGGGTTTCTTATGAAAGAAGAAATGATACCGAATCAATACTCTTGCAAGGGAGAAAATAAGCACACGTACACACAGAAGCAGCACTATTCTAGCGGTGCAGGTGTTGTATGAATGAACAAACGAAAGTGAAAGAGGGTGACTAGAGTTATGCATGGAAAGGAAACCAAAACCGGTTTTCAAATGGAGAACCTACAAAGTTAAATACAGCTGCTATCAACAACCACCCAGCAGAAGCATAAATGGTTTCATCACTGAAAACACTACTGGAAGAATGGCCAACTAGACAATTTAGGGGCGCACACATGCATGCCCACACATTCTAAACTAGTCTCCCAGCTTGTGCTAGTGCCATGAATGCCACATTTCCCAGCTTTGGTTAATAAGGAAGTGCAGAAGAGAGGGGACTGTCTTGCAACATCTGTCATCCTTCTATTCACTCAATTAAATGGTGGAATTCTCTCACTCCGTATGGTATGTGCTGATCAAAATTAGTACAATTTTTTTAATATGGAGGGGCAGAAAGTAATTACAGCAAGTGAAATTGCTCGTAAGACACTATCCGATATGTGAAAGGTTCCTTCCAGCTCGTCATAGCAGCAGTGTTTTCAGTCGACTAGAGCAGCGATTCCCAAACTTCAAAAGTGCATACCTCAGACCTCTAAGGAGTCTCCTTTTCAGCCTTGGCAATTCATTTACTAGGGCTGGGTACAGAGAAATTTCCAGCAAACTGTCTGATGTGCGCATATAGGAAGCCTTGCTTTTATGGACATTTATTGCAGCTGGCAGAAATGAGCAAAGATTGCCTGCTCTGTTGTCATTCTGATTTGTGCTAGCCCAATATTGCTGGTGGTGGACCTATTTCAAAAGGTACTAGAGGGTCCCGAATTCACTGTTTGGGAATCACTGAACTCGGGAAGCACAACAAGGGCACTAGGGCTAATGAAAGAGAAGAGCATTACGCTTCGACAACACTATAAACATGAATAAAGTCTTCCTCCCATCCAAAGCAGAGTTCCAATAACAGCATGAGTTGGAAAGACAACACAATGTGGTACGACTAGACTAGAGACATGTCAGTAGGTGAATCCACTAAAACAACATGCTTCCGATTACAGCCAACAGTAGAGAGAATGGCAGCCAAAACAAAGAAAATTGTTTTACCCAAGGCATGGCATTAGGTTTCTCTCTTTAGAAGAAGAAGAAAAAGGACTTAGCAGACACGTTTTTGCCATTTTAAGCAGATTTCAATACTGGGACCTCTTGTTACGCTGAATTTTTTGCGAAGGAAGAAAGGAAAGTCGTGCCAACTGGAAAAGCATATGAAGCACCTAACCTCTTATTTCCAGTGTTATTTGCAATGTTCCAACACATTAAGAACATAGGAAGTGCCTTGCGGGATTAGACAAGGGGTCCATGTCGCCCAGAATCCCTGCTTCTAAGAGCAGCCAGGCGACCGTTTTAAAACAAAAGTAAGCCACACAAAATCGGAAACATATTCCCAGGTTATGTTAGAGGTATTAGGACATGCTAAAGCTGGACACTGATCATCTGTGTATCTTACCACTGAAATTTATCAAGTGAGTGTAGAAGAAAGACTCTCGGTGGAATTTTTCTATGTCCAATATGGTGGGCCCCTCAAGGCTACTTCTCAAAGTTTTCTTGGAGCCACTTTTGTCAGCAATGAGGGACTCTAACATGGTTCTCACCATGTAAAGCTGTGTTATTGAACAGAACATTTGTGACAGGGGGGAAAAACACAATATGGAACATTAGTTCAGCATTACGGATGCACACTGCCCAACGCAAAGACTGCTCCACTTCAAACTGAAACCTGATAAGGAAGTTCAAAAGTCATTAAACCTAAGGCGGTGAGGGGAGAAAGAGAAAGAAGAAGAAAGCCCCACAATTTGCAATGGAACAGTTTGTGTCACCACACTATTAAAAAATAATAAGTAATGCCTTACCACCATAGTTTAAAAGAGTGGGATAGATGTAGGACTGCCTCAGAAACTTGTTTATCACATGCAATAACTTTTCCATTCCCAGAGATCTGAGCTGCTTCAACAGCTCAGCAGAGTTCAAGGACTCTGCCATAGTGCGGACCATGTAGAGCTAAAAACCAACAGAAAAGGAAGAGGCAAAAAAGGGGGAAGAAGAGAGAGTCCGTTAATTAAAAAAACAAACCACATGGGTAAATAAGAAAAGGAGAAAATACAAAACCAGAAGAAATGTACGGTATATTAGTTTGTTAAGACAGGAATAGCAAGACAGTGAAGTATGCGGAAGCCACCCTGGTCTACATCAAAGGTGGACAGGTTTGTTGTTTAGCCTGTTCATTTTGTAAAGGCTGAGAATGCTGCCCATAAGACTCTCGTATCCCTACAAGTCATAAAAGATACACAATGTCTTGGGCAAAATTCACTGGGAATTTGTTTCCCCAATTACAAAGATTTCTAGTTGCAACATAGCAAGATGTTACCTGCTGTAGCACTAAAATCTCTTTGGAATGTTTTATGGGAAAGCGATTCATAAATTAATAGCAGCAATGCACAAAACTACACAGCAAGATGGCTCCAAGGCTGCTGTGTTTGGAATGTTCTTATCTCTCAAAAATGAACAGGCTGTTATACTATGAGAAAGAAGAAGAGCTGGAGGAAGGAAGAGATAAGGGTGGAACAGACTGTAAAAAGGAGAACCACGGGGGGGGGGTACACTGACGACAAGTTTATACTACAATCTATAGAGCTACTTCAGCTGCACCCAAAGTATTGCACCAACAAGAAATAGTTCACCACCACCACCGAACTTCAGAGTTTCCCTGTCCATCTGTCTCCATTCCATATCACAATCTGATTTTGGAAAGTTTTAAGGTTTCAAAACTCTTTCACAGCACAGCATGGGTTCATGATGAACAAATCCAAAATGCTATTGCTTATTGTGGGGCTGGTCATCATCTCTGCATTATGGCTAAGTCACACGTTTACCATGTTATGTGTTCAAACTTTACACTGAGTTTTAAAATACTGAAGAAGCCACAATATCAGATATTACAATTATTACAGAGTTTTCCTAATATTGGATTTTTGGGGAAGTGGGGGGGGGGGATCAATAAACTCATCCTGTTCAGCTAACCAATCAAGACGGTTGGGGTGGTATTGCTTTGTTGTTTTGGTTTAGTTATTTACTTGTGTTTATCTTGTATTTTAGTCTGTGAACTGCCCTAAGATCATTTGATGAAAGGTGGCATATTGATAATAAAATAAAATAATGATGTTACATTCCTCCTCCCATTAAGGTAGCTCAATAAAGTCAGATGTTTGAGATCTCCCTTCAAAATAGTAGGGAGAGCAATATGGCTACCAAATTTGAGGTGCTTAATGCAAAAGGTAGGGAGATGTTGCAGGAAAAAATTCAGACACCTTACAGATCGGCCATGCAATTCTCCTGGATCCCCTTCATGGGATGGGGATTGGGAACCCTGTGATGCAGTGGATCTTGTCCTATGTCTGGGACCGAGTCCAGAGAGATGCATTAGGAGTGTGCTTTTCAGCTCCTTGGCAGTTACGCAATGGGGTGCCACAGGTCACTATTTCATCCCAAATAATATTTAATATCTATATGAAGCCATTTGAAGCAGTCATTAAGAGATTTGGGTCCTAATTCTGCACAACATCTGAATCAAGGAAAGGCTATGGTGCCCAAACACAGGGATGGGATTGAGGGTGGAAAATAAGGTGAGCCTGAATCTTGGGAAGACAAGAGGCACTGTGAATGAATGGTTCCTGCATCTAAGAAAT
The DNA here is from genome assembly GCF_964188305.1 of Podarcis bocagei. Classification (NCBI taxonomy): domain Eukaryota; kingdom Metazoa; phylum Chordata; class Lepidosauria; order Squamata; family Lacertidae; genus Podarcis; species Podarcis bocagei. Next base: position 34,252,884 of record NC_138130.1, read on the forward strand.
TGGCCAATCGCCAGTTGCACTATCCTTAAAGGTGCAGATATGCTTCTGTATCTAGTCCCCTCCCCCGAGGCCTAAGTAGCCTTGATAGCTAGGATCACCTTTTACCAGCTGAGGCTGATGTGACAGGCGTGGCCATTTCTGGAATGGAAGAGATTTACCACAGTAGTCCAGGCACCGGTGACTTCAAAATTGGGATTACTGCATTGAACCCTGAGTGGGGCTTCCTTTGCACTTGGGTCCAGAAACAGCAGTTAATGCAGAATGCTGCGGCACCATTGCTGGCAGGAGTGAGACCTTGTCAGTATATTGCAACTCTGCTCAAAGATCTGCACTGGCAGTTAGTAGGTGTTACTATTGGCAAAATAAAGCCCTTAACAATTTGGGACAGGTTTATCCCATATGTGCCACTCAACCACTTCAATCTGCGGAACTGGGATATGACAAATAATGTTCATTCCACACTTGGAAGGAATCAATCCTTCTTAGTGGCAACGTTTGCATTTTGGAATTCTGCAATGTTTCCAGCGTCTGCTAAAAACTACCAACCCTAGCCAGATACGAAAACCTGATAGATGTGTGATTTTAATGTTCGTTTTAAAAACTGATTTTATTTTTATTTTTTTTAGATTCATTTGTTTTTTAAATCTGGTTCTATTGGTCATTTTGATGTGTGTGTTATATTTTGTATAAACCACATTAAGAGGTTTTGATGATTAAGCAGTATGTAAGTCCTGTTAAATAAAATTAACTGACTAAAATGTATTTTATAATCACAAAAAATAAAAACAAACAGCTTAATTGTACTCACAAGTACTGATGGCCCGATCTGCCAATTTTGGATTCTGATTCTCATTTTTTCAATCTTCAGTACACTCCCAATTGCTGTGTCATTTTATGATTTTGGTTTTAAACACAGCATTAAAATCCTAATGCACTTTATTGTGCATTTGTTCTAATACACACATTCTGCAAGCAATTTTCCCTGATGCAGTTTTGCACATCATTTGTATGTTGTTTTTACTAATACACACATTTTTGTGCAGTCTTCCCTAATACAGTGGAACCTCAGAAGCCAAATGCCTGTGAACTCAAACATTTCGGCTCCCGAACAATCGAAAACTGGAAGTGATGGTTTCGGTTTTCGAATTATTTTTGGAAGTCAAACATTTTGGAAGTCCAACCGACTTCTGGAACGGATTCCATTCAACTTCCAAGGTATGTCTGTACAGATGTTTTAGATTTTAGAACAGCACTGCAAGAGTGTGAAGTTCGACAGGTAGCTGCATTTCAGCTCACATTTCAGGTTTCACAATTTAAAATGCAAGCAGAGCAGATGCCTCTCCCATCTCTACACACGAGTAGAAACAGCCAAGAAAAGATTTTATCAGAAGAGAATACCCCAGCAATAAACCACAGTAGGCATAGGCAGAGAAAAGTCATTACATGTGTATATGTGTGTGTACACACACACCATACTGAAAACAGGTATATACCATTTAAGTGCAGGAAGATAAAAACACGAGGGCATCAGACATACAAACAACTAAAACTTTGTAAAAACAGAATTTAAATATAGAAGCATTAATCCCACAGGAGGTACATGCTGTAAAGGAAAGGCTTGTGGGAGGGGGCATGGAAAGGGAATAATCAGCGTAGAAAATTAAAATGACAGTACCCCTGCATGAGATTTTTTTTTTTTACTAATCCAGATTTACACAGGATTTATATAACTAATCTTTTTAAATGGGTTCATTCTACAGTAATTCCTGTATCAAGTCAGTGACACACATAGCAGAATTAAGAGAGAGAGAGAGAAATTACCTGGGTACTGGAGGGGCCCACTGCCCGTCTTGGGACTTTGACATCAAAGCCACTTTTGGGATCCTTCTCTCCCCTCAGCGCAGGGTCATTAAACGGCTCACGGCCACCTTCCCAGTCGCACACAGTCTTTCTGATCGCCTGGAGAACGCTAGTCACGATCCAAGAGGGCATGTGAGTTCCTGATAAAAGTGTGAACTCTTCCATAACAACCACAAGCATCCTGACACATGCATTCTAAAGGCACCACACATTCCAGACGGCTAAAGCTGTCATATCGAGAACACGCCTCATTTCTCACCAACGGATTGGCTAAAGCAAACATTCCATATCCTTGTGAATTCTTAAGCCTAGAAACCTCTGCTTTTAAATACAGTAATTGAGAACACAGCAGGTTTCTTTCAGATTTAACATTCAAGTGCAAGTAACGCCTTTCCTTGCATGAAGGGGGCGTCCTGTGTCAAAGGGTCAAGTGACTTCCCAGACCTGCCTCCAACATCCACACACTGAGCATGAATATCTGTAGCCCTCACTCCAGCACACAGACATCCATGTGCATAAACTTTTATGGAAGGTGGAACCTTGTGCTCTCCCCTTAAGATGCCCGCACTCAGCACATGGGTGTTGTAGTGAGGAGGGAAGCTGTACAATGCCAGTGCTTGGACAAATTGCACAGGCCTGCTGTTTCTTCAATGTGTAGAGGCCCCTTCGCACATATGAAGCGCTGTTATAGCTCCAGGGGCCTTCTGGCAGTTCTCTCACTGTGAGAAGTGAAGTTACAGGGAACCAGGCAGAGGACCTTCTTGGTAGTGGCGCCCACCCTGTGGCACGCCCTCCCATCAAATGTCAAGGAAATAAATAACTACACAACTTTTAGAAGACATCTGAAAGCAGCCCTGTATAGGGAAGTTCTAAATGTTTGATGTTTTACTGTGTTTTAAATATTTTGTTGGGAGCTCCCCAGAGTGGCTGCAGCAACCCAGTCAGATGGGGGGCATATAAATAATAAAGTTATGGTTGTTGTTTTTATTAAAATTGCAACTGTGATGTAGACCCTTGTGAAGGAAAATGTTACTGGATATGTATGGTTTGGCTTTGTTTAATAGGCATCATGCAAAGTGACTTTGTCATTACTTTCTCTCAAGGGAACTGCAGTTCTGGGAGGAGACGAATTCCCAATAGCCCCACTAAGGATGCAATCTACAAAGCCCTGCCAAAGAAATATGAATACAGCATCCTCTTCCTACTTTCCAAACTAATGACAGGCATATAATGCCAGTACATTGCCACCCAATATCTAATCACTGGCCAGAACAGTTGCAGAGTAGCTCATCTGCAACTGCGGGAAGTATGGCGTGAGAGAGCTTGCAACGGCTGCCATGGAGCTGTCACAACCGCTTGGACCAGTTGCAGAAGCTCTGGCAATACTGCACAGCTGCTGGGCCATGTGGTCTGTATGATGCCGGGTAATATGGGTGGCTAGGAAAGGGAAAGCGATTGCACACAACAGGTTTTGTGGATCCCATCCAAAAAAACATTCTCAAGTTTCCATTGGGAGAATTCAAGACAGTCCCACTGCATTATAACAGATGCTCTCAGGTGCTATGTTTTCTTTTAGCAAATACTGCGCATCTGATAGAAAAGCTAAATGGCACGAGAGGGCATTAGCCACCACCTTTGGATGACATTCTTCTTCTTCTTGATGGCCTGTCTCAACGGTTCTCTAAGTGTAATCTGGGCGAAATCCTGGAGCGCGGCATAGATGGTATGGCGAATGGCATGATTGAAGACGCTTTCCATCCTCCCCATTAAAACCTGCAGCCCTTTAATCATCGCTATAACCTGCATTGGGGGGGGGGGAATTGGTTTTCACATAATTAGACAAAGCAGAAGTCATGAAGAGAAAAGGGGTGGGGTGGGGGGTGATCGTGGTCAGAAGGCATTTTCTCTTTCTCACCTCAACAAGAGCAAACTTCTCTTCGCTGGTATAATTGTATCGTGTTGCTCTTTCGTACTCTTCTGCATTGTCTGGACAATCTTTGTTGGAATATTTGTCCGTTGGGTGCACCAGCTTCCAAGAATACTGCAATTGATGAAGGGGGTTAAGAATGGCCAGAACCGACAAAAATTGAACTGAGAAACCACAGTAACAACTGCAATACACCACTAAGGCTGAATGAAAGCTTATATACTATTGTGCTTTTGAACAGGCAACTACAGTGGTGCCCTGCAAGACGAATGCCTCGCAAGACGAAAAGACTCGCGGAATGAATTATTTTCGTCTTGCGAGGCACCACTGTACATTTCATTAGATCAATTGTTGCTAAGCCCTAAAATAGGAAGATCAACACCCCAAGAAAACAAATAAAGTGATGACGTGAATATAGAAGCAAGTGTATTGCTATTTTCACCAAGTTCACTACATGTAGCTTTGGCACTGAAACTTGCATGTTGGGGAACTCTTCCACAAGGAAGTGTTTCCAGTGGCTCCTGCAAAATGGCCATAACAGTAAAACAGTGGCTTTTAATCTTATATTCTAATATGAATATTACTAAGAGGAAGGTGGACAAAAAACCCACAAAGATCTCATGCCAACTCAACTAGCGGAAAAACCCTACAAATGTGACATTCAGATACATGCTCCACATAATAGCTTTGAGTCTATTTGAGATCTTTAACTCATCCAAGAAAGGATGCAAACAGAATATCACATGTTGCTCTATAATATGCCATCCAAAGATTACAGTGACAACAAAACATTTCCACCCCCCTCACAGTTGCTTCTCTTTAGAACTTTCCACAGCCTGCCCTGCACATACCACTTCCATAACATGTGCACTCCACTGAGACAGAAGTTGAAGACCTTGGAGAGAAAGGTCAAAGAGCTTCCGATACTCAGCATCGGTCTTCTGAGCTTCTTGGCGGCCTGATCCAGTCACTACCTGTAATGAAAAACATGCTTGTTAAAACATGCAGTGCATACATGACTAAACATGAATTGTTTTAGTGTGCAGAACAAAATCATCTGTGTGTGCTTTTCGGGTTTCAAACCTTTGTAAAAAAAACATGCTGAGGCTCATTTTCCATATTACAATATTGGAGCCACTTCCCCATAGTGTAGCCCCATGCTGGTCCACTCAGCACCCACGGACATGGGTGGCGCTGTGGTCTAAACCACTGAGCCTCTTAGATTTGCCAATCAGAAGGTCGGCAGTTTGAATCCCCGTGACGGGGTGAGCTCCTGTTGCTCTGTCCCAGCTCCTGCCAACCTAGCAGCTCAAAAGCACACCAGTGCAAGTAGATAAATAGGTACCGCTGCAGCGGGAAGGTTTCTGTGCACTCTGGTTTCCGTCACAGTGTCCCATTGCGCCAGAAGTGGTAAAGTCATTCTGGCCACATGACCCAGAAAGCTGTCTGTGGACAAATGCTGGCTCCCTTGGCCTGAAAGTGAGACGAGCGCTGCAACCCCATAGTTGCCTTTGACTGGACTTAGCTGTCCAGGGGCCCTTTACCTTTTACTCAGCACCCATAACAAGCTACAATTCACAGGATTCTTTGTGGGGGAGACTATTTTCCCCACTGGTCAAGCTGACTCTGGTCTGGAACTCTTTCCACTTAATAAGAGGGTAGGGAACGGAAAGACCCAGTTAAATATACCAATGTGCTCTTTCTCCACCTTACTTCACGTATTTTAGAACTGAGGCTGAAATATACTTAAGAAATGAACCCTGTGATCAAATTAAGTCCTGGGTAATGCACATCATATGCCTTGCGGCCTTTTCAGGCTATTTTCATAAATAAACTTGTGCCTAGTTGTTGTTTCTAAAGAAGTATAAAAAAAACTGGTCTGGAACTTGTTTAAAAACTGACACACACAAATGTGGAATTCACTAATAGCACTTTGCCACTCAAAAGGGTGCAAATTTTTATGTTTAGGACTGCTAATGTAACAGGTTGGGCACATATAAAACCTGATTCCATCCAAAGACTCATGTCCTGCATTAATCTACACACCTCACTATTGCTGTAACGAGCCAATTCCGAAATAAAACGCATGTGGTCTTCTCTTATCTGGATCATTTGCTCACAGATATTGTACTGGGGACTGCTGCTGGAAGAAGTGCATGTCCACCTAGGGTAGGGAAAAACGAGAAAAGAAAGCATGAAAATAAAATTTATACAGTCCCATGGCAAAGAGATCCATGCCCCACAGATGAATTTTCTTTAACTGAACTGCAAGAATGACTTGGAGCAATTTCGTAGTTTCTGGAAAAAGCAAGCTAGCGTGTCTTTTCAGTTCATACCTAGATTTATTTTCTTCATAGTGAGCACTAGTCTTAATGTATCTCGCCAGTTCGATCTGCATGTCGCCAAACAGTGGAACTACTTGCAGCTGCTGGACTCAAGAGAAAACAAATTAAACAAATTATGTGCACCTTCTGGTTTCATTCAGGACTTAGCCACACAATCAGCAAATACTGTATTTTTCTCCCTATAGGGCGCACCGTCCCATAGGACGCACCTCGTTTTTTTGGGGGGGGGGAATGAATAAAAAAAAATTATTCCCCCCCCCATCCGCAGCGCTGGGGCGGGGGAAGCCTGATGGACACCTGCGCGAAGCACGGGGCGCCCTCCTGAGGGCGCCCCATGCTTTGGGCTGCAGGCTGCTGCCCGCAAGCCTTGCAAGCCTGCGGAAACTCCCGCCGGGCGCGCAAGGCTTGCAGATAGCTTCCTGAAGCCTGGAGAGCGAGAGGGGTCGGTGCGCACCGACGCCTCTCGCTCTCCAGGCTTCAGCGAAAGCCTGCATTTGCCCCATAGGACACACACACATTTCCCCTTCATTTTTGGAGGGGAAAAGTGCGTCCTATAGGGCGAAAAATACGGTACATAAGCTAACTCTACAATTCAATGATATGCAATCATGACTCTCCATGGAAAGAGTATTATTTTGTAAAGGTACCAAAAAAGAAACCCCCTGTGGTTTGTGCTGGCAGATTACAACATTCCCAGAACAGAAACAAGACCTTCTGCTGGCAATAGTGCCTTCAACACACACACACATCTGGCCTGAAACATCAGAACACTAAGCATCGGGGAATTTGTCATCTGGACATGCTGTCAACTTGAAATATAGTGGGTTGCATTTAATGATATATACTTGCACAATGACTGGGGGCGGCCGCCGAGACCATATAACACCGGTCTTGAAAGACCTACATTGGCTCCCAGTACGTTTCCGAGCACAATTCAAAGTGTTGGTGCTGACCTTTAAAGCCCTAAACGGCCTCGGTCCAGTATACCTGAAGGAGCGTCTCCACCTACATCGTTCAGCCCGGACGCTGAGGTCCAGCGCCGAGGGCCTTCTGGCGGTTCCCTCATTGCGAGAAGCAAAGCTACAGGGAACCAGGCAGAGGGCCTTCTCGGTAGTGGCGCCCGCCCTGTGGAACGCCCTCCCACCAGATGTCAAAGCGATAAACAACTACTTGACATTCAGGAGACATCTTAAGGCAGCCCTGTTCAGGGAAGTTTTTAACCTGTGACATTATACTGTATTTTTGGTTTTTATGGAAGCCGCCAAGAGTGGCTGGGGAGGCCCAGCCAGATGGGCGGGGTATAAATAATAAATTATTATTATTATTATTATTATTATTATTATTATTATTATTATTATTATTATTATTATAACATCCTCTCCCCTTAAACCCTCACATCTGGTTCTGGAGGTCCCCCAAACACTTGAGAACAGATTTGGAGGGGCAGAAGGTAAGAAAAGGGAGGGGCAGTTGCACTGCACAAGCAGAAATCATTGTGCAAAAAGGATGAGTTCAATGGATACAATCCTATGTATTTTAAGAATCATAGGTAGGAAACCACCTTCATGATGTAATCAGAGCCAGGAAAGTTCGCATGCCTAGTCACTCAGGTGACCAACCACCCACGTACCTAAGTAATATATAACCACTCCCTTTTCAAAAGACAGACAACCTTCTTAACCAACCTTAAAAAACTTGTCAATCTTGTTCAGATTTATCCTTTTCTTGGCATCCAGCTTATAGATGTTACTGACGCTGCCATCCATCAGATACAAACCAAAACCCATTACCTGAAAAGAGAATAAAACAACATTAAGACCTGTTGCCTGATTCTTAACTTGATCAATGCTGAAAGCAACAAAACCTTGTAAACCTTCCTCAAAATAAATAAAGCTTATTAGAACATAATGGCACAAGCATCATAAATATGATTCACCATTTTCTTTATTTTTCTACCATTGACCAAACTCTCTTTTCTAATCATGCATATGCACGTAAATTTCTATTATTTAAGTACCCCCAAAGTCATGCTGGACCTTTGCCTTGAGGCCATGATGAGCTGACATGATGGCTGATAAACCAAGGATGTATCCCGACAAGACAGAGGTGCTGTGCCTCAGGGATGCTCCTCGATAAAACATGGACACCAAAAGCCCAGTTTCTGTGACTCAGAGTGGCTAATTCCAGCTAGAGTTAGGGTACCAGCTATGCCTGTTCCTGGTCCAATATAACCTGGCCAAAGCTATCTATGATCTGGAAGCCTCCCAAATCAGGTTACCAAAATGTATTCTATACAGGGCTTTATTTGATGATGGTTTAGAAGTTGCAGCTAGTGCAAAATGTGATGGCTCATTGAGATGAGACCATAGCACATCTATTTTGAAGACTTTGCATCAGTGGCATATAGGCTACCAAACTCAATTCAATTAGTTAGCATTAACGTATAAAAGCCCTAATCAGCTTGGAATCTGAAGGAGCACCTCTTTCCGTTATCAGCCTGGCTGTGTGTTAAGATCTGCAACAGGGCTTTCTTATGGTCCCACCATCAGCAGAAGCCCATGGAGATATGACACAGCCTTCTTCGTGACGGCAACTCAATGGGGATATTTTCTTCCCCCAAGAATCAGCTAGTGCTGACATAAATTGCTTCTTGGTGCTGGAGGACCAAAATATATCCCAGGTGACTCGCCACTCAGACTTGGGGGAGATTTCATCCAAGTCCCAAATATGGCAACCACTGATGTCCAGAACAAAACACTGAGGTCACCAAGTCTTCCCAAGATAAAATTTTGATCGTTTTTACAACCATGAAAATGCAGAGGGGTATATGCATGATGCTCTGTACATATACATTTTTCTCAGACCTAGTCATCTGGAAGTTGTTCATGTAGAAATCTTGAAGCTTCTCTTATGAAAAGAGCCTAGTTTCTAATTTAAGTTTTCATAATTGTAATATATTTGGGAGATATCAGAAGCAAGTGAACTACAAAACTATCCTTCCTAAAATATTAAAATCAATCATTAACTCTAAACACAGAGTAAGACTGTGCTTCACCAGAGGCCATAGAAGCAGGCAACTGGATTTTTAAAATAAAACACAGTCAAATATGTTAAGAATAAGCACAATAAGCTCTGGAACCCTTAGAATATCCCAACCAAATTTACCTGCTACATTTCAGAGCTGTAAGCATCTGAAGGATAAATGCTTCCAATTATTCAAGTATGGTAATCAGATTTGAAAGCTGTTAAATCAGCTTTCCTGTGCAGTCCCAGATATACTGCAAAAAGATTCCTAAGCACAAATAAACTACCCTTTTCAACATTTTTAAAATTACTATATTCATTTGGCTAATAACCAATGGAATGAATGCATACGGAGCCATTTGGAGGCACAGTGCCGAAAAATTCCTGGGCACAAATACATTGCTTTTTTCAACATTACTATATCCGTTTAGCTAAAAGCCAATATAATGAATGCCAAGCAATTTAGTTCCTCTAAGCATTGCAAATGGTAAATTTGCCTCTGCATATCTTTTACCCAATATGACAAAATGACACAAAAATGTTCTAATGCCATTTTTGCCTTTTCTCTACCCCCTTCATTAAAATCATTTAGTCCCTCTGCATATAGAAGTGTGGAGGGAGGGAATTCACATACATAAAAGAGAAGCTGAAAATACTTCAAAGAGCATACCAATTATTCCAAGTTACTTAACAACGAACCTCTACCATTTCAAGAGTATTTTCATTGCTCACCCAGCATTCCTCCCCTCCAACCCCCCCCCCCCCAAATGTTGAAATGCTTCAAGAAGCATATCTTACTTTTAGGAGCATGTGCTTCTCATTAGGTGTTAGATACATTTTGTTTTCATAGTAATCCACGCATAAATTCACAATATCAGCAAGCAGCTCTTCATAGCCAGGAATCACCTCAAGTTGTTGCTGTAAAGACTAGAACAGAAACCAGTTTAACTTTGTACATGGCAATGGGGGGGGGGGAATCAAGAGAGAATATTTGTGGAACTCATATGTATGGAAATAGCTGGATTTTATTATATTATTCAGCACGTAAGATATCGTGCTGTGTACAAGAATAAGAAGGGAACAATGACATCATAATTTTGTTTACTTAAAAACATACCTGAGTGATCTTATTGTGATTAGCAAGAAACATGGAGAGGTTCTGGGATTCTTGGATAGACTGAGGGTCGGCCATTTTACGCAGAAATTGGGCAGCCCTTCAAAGGAAGCAGGAGAAAAAGAAGTTAAATCTTGCAAGAACGATAGACAGAGAGCCCCTATAGCTATGTCACTGGCCCCTGGAAGAAAGCACATTACTGCAAAGCCAAGTGTATGAATGAAGGACATTTGCTGTATCTTAATGATTCGTTGTCACTGGATAAAGACGACTCTGCTGGCCTCCACTAGCTTTTCTGCTGCTAGAGAAGAAGCCAGCACACACGTGTGCACATGCATGCACACTATGGGATCCAATGTCACACCTTGATGAGCAATGTAGAAACTAATACAGTGGTACTCTGGTTGCGAATGGGATCCGTTCCGGAGCCCCGTTTGCAACAGGAGCAGAACGCAACCCGCATCTGCGCGGGTCGCGATTTGCCACTTCTGCGCATTCGTGAGACGTCGTTTTTGAGTGTCTGCGCATGAGTGAGCAGCGAAACCCGGAAGTAACCCTTTCCAGTACTTCCGGGTCGCCGCGGGACGCAACATGAAAAGATTTAACCTGAAGCAAACGTAACAAGAGGTATGACTGTAAATGCGAGTGCAGTGGGCAGGAGACTCAGGTTGTTGTTTGTGATGCTAGTGACTCATGGAGACGGATCCTGCAACAGTGGATTTCCATAAGGATCAGTTCTGACAGGGTAATTAGGCGGAGCCACTTCTACTTTGGAATCAACTTTCAGCAGTAACTACCTAATTTTTAAATCATTCTTGAGGAACCATGCAGAATGCAAAACAGGTGTGTGTCAAGAACAGCACCCAAAATCAACTTCCTTTTTTCCTTCCTGAACCTTTTTCTTTTTTCCATCTTCCTTTTTAGGCAAAAATATTTGCTTCTTTTATATTTCTAATTTACCCCTCTTGAGTGGACAACAAATTTTAAGACATGCAACAATATAAAAATACACCGAGAGGCAAGGACCTTGTTTATGGTTGGAAGTTATTAGACTGACGTCATACAGGTAACAAAGGGAAAAGGTTGCGAAATAACACTCAATGACTGAATGGCACCTCACTTAAGACAACAAGTCAAACCATGCAGGCAAGAGCATAAAGAAACCTCCTAGAACTTAGTATACACCCATAAGGGGTGCAGATCCAAACTACCAATTTTTAATAAATCATTAAAGTGGGAGTTAGCTGGGTGTGTTGTTTTCAGCTGCCATCTGAAGACGGAGCTCTTAGAAAACTGCCTTCTCTCTTTGCTTCCCCACCCCCTCACTCACACACTACCCTTCAGAAGTCCAAAAGCAACAGCACAGCCTGAATTGCAAGTGGTTTTACACTCAGACACTAGGTGGTTGTCTTCCCGCAGCACAGAATGAGATTTTTCTGAAAGGAGCAGTGTGGGATTAATGAAGCTATTCATCATAATTAACATCATAATCAACCACCCGGCACATTTCCGTGGGGCATTGTTTTGCAGGTGCTATCTCAGAGGAACAGCCTTTTGTTTCCTACAAGATTCTCTAGGAACCCAAGCCTATGCACTTCTTTACAGAAGCAAGTCTTAAGGTATGAACTGCAGGTGACTGCAGCATTAAGGCACAGAACATAGAGATAACACACTTGGAAGACAGCAGTTCAAACATGGGATTGCATGAGATGAACCCAGAGCTTAATTTTATTTTTATTTTTTTAAGCCGTGCTGTTGCTAAAACCTCCTTACAAATAAGATTGCTTCCTTGTGATGCTCCAGTGTACCAGAGGTCCATCCCATTGTAGCTCATTGCAGTGGCAGAACACACTTCCCACTGAAGTTAGAAAGGCTCTGACACGGTTTACATTTAACAGGTTGCTAACGTTAATTTCTCGGGGTTTTTTATAAGCTACCGCAGAATGAGTTTACTCAAGAGCAGTTAATATGTTCTCACCTATTTTATTTGCAAAGGGTTTTTTTTTTTTTTGTATACAGCTATAGTATTATTGTGATGTTCAGCAGTTTCTAAAAAAATTGTGATAAATAAATAAGATCAGACCTGGCAAGACTTGCAAGGTCCCACCATGAGCAGAATGGAACGCCACTTACATGCAATGGAATGTCTCCTGCATTCCATGCCCTCTCCCTCGCGCCCCCCAGCACACTCTCAAGATCCGGCCATGGGATACTGGGTTCTGCCCCAAAGCTTCAAATTGTGGGGCATCAGAAATGAAGGACTGTACCCCAACAAGCATGCTTCAGAGGCTCTCTACTGATGTGGTTCAGAACCGGATATGGGAACTGAAATTGTTCCGAGGCTGAGCCCCAGCTCTAATTAAGTTCCACCAGAATTAATGCATTTTCCAGCGCAACATTTTTCTTCAACCTCTCTTCAACAGTTATCACCGCTGGGAGTGCTTTTGCAAAGATGCTCATGGAGGCATATTGTAACAGAAACGCAGTTTCAAAAAGGGCAGCCCATTTGTATTCCACCCCTCCAGGAAAAAGATATCCACGCACAAAAGTCATCTCTTATCTGCCTCATGCACATTTCCTGGAGAAACAGGTAAGAAGCATGTCATATTGACACCAGTCCCCAAACCTGTGCAATTTCTAACCTGAGTCCACCTCTTCTTGTTTCAACTCACTGTGAGAATATTTTCCAGGACACATTTTATACCTTTTGGGGAGTGGGTGGAGGGAAGATATATATTTTACAAGTATAGACAAAATGTGACTATAGCATAGAGCAAACAACTAGTGCCATCTTGTGGCCACATTGTTTTTTTAAAATAATCTTTATTAAAGTTTCAAAAGGTTACAAAAAACAAAACAGAAAAACAAAAGAAAACACAAAAAACAACAAAAAAGATTCCACCTTTTAGATCTCATTTTCAATAACTTCTTTTCATGACTTCCCCACGCCTCCCCTTATTGTATTCCAACTCCAGTTGTTTGTTCAAACAAGTTTTTATCCTTAATGTCCTAACCATAAATTGTTAATTTGCTTAACCATGATTTGTTAATATGATTCTATAGTAAGTTTAGGCCTTATCATTATTATCCTTATCCTTAATTTAGTTTATTCAACAATTTTTAAAGTATATACCTTAATCATATATGAAAGAACAAACAAGAAATATAAAAACAAGAGAAAAGATACCTTTCCTAAAGTTGTCCTTAATTCCCATCCACGGATTCCCCATTCTTATAATAATAAAGAACATATAGTTTTTACACTGCAAAGTGGGAATCAGGCCGCCTTTGGACTTCCAAACCCCCACCCTTCTCTCCCCGGTTTCAGTCCCAAACCAAAGTCCAGTTAAAATAAAAAAATTCCTTCCTGTAGCACCTTAAAGACCAACTAAGTTAGTTCTTGGTATAAGCTTTCGTGTGCATGCACACATCTGAAGAAGTGTGCATGCACACGAAAGCTTATACCAAGAACTAACTTAGTTGGTCTTTAAGGTGCTACAGGAAGGAATTTTTTTATTTTGACTATGGCAGACCAACACGGCTACCCATCTGTAACAAAGTCCAGTTAGTCCACCTTTTTAGCCTGGTGACCTTATGTCCGAGGCTCTCAAATCTCTCTCAGTCCCTTTCAGCCGGCTTCTTTGAAAGTCTCTCATGCTAAACATCCAGGGTCGAAAAGGTACCTTCTCAGTGTTGACCATGCTTCTTCCAGCCATGCCTGCTTGTTTAAAGATGGAGCTCCAGCTCTGCTTCTTGAGTCTGTATGTCCCAAATGGTCCAGCTTTCACCTTGGTCGAATTAGAGTTCATCTTGGCAGGTCTCCGGCTCTCTTTTATCTTCTGTGGCATTTCAGCCACCCCTTCTTTCTGCTCCTCCTGTTCAGCAGGTGTCTTTTCCTCCTCTTCAATTTTTGGTTTCTTTTCTTGTCCAGCTGCCTGTGTTTTGAGCATCAAGTCCCTTTCCAACTCAATAGGTGTATTTTCTGTTGACTTCGGTTTTGTGGGGCTTGTAGACAAAACATGGCCTTGCTCGCTCGTCTCTCGCAGCTTTCCCACGAGAAAGATAAGCTCTTGCAAATCAGCTCGTATTTCCCGACCTAGTTCCATTCTTGTAATGTCCAAGAATCCCCTCTAGAGGGATTCTGGTTACTTTGTATTCTTTTCCCTTCCGATCCAAAAGTCAGATTTATTTGTATCAATCTTTCTTTACTTTCAATATTTTGTAACAATATAACCGGTTAAAATTTAAGCTTTCAGTTTTTCCCAACTTTGACAGCTAATTTGACAGCTGTCAAAAGTTTTCTGTCAATCCTCAGCAGGCTCTTTTCACGGGTTACTCCCGGGCTTGAGAAAGGTGGTACTTCATCCAAACAAATAAATTCTTGTCCTCCAGCACATTAACTTAGTCCTTTAAATCCGTGGAATTTATATTTTTTATCCAATCACAACAGTTCTTCTTGCAACCTTAGATGACAGATCCTTGCTTTAAACTGTTTACAATAGGGGGGAGACGGACTTCCTTTTTTTTTTTCACCTCCCCCGCTCGTACCAAATCCAAAACTGAATTATTTGTAATCCAATTTCCAAATTACTCACGGGTTGTTGCTCTTGATTTTAAGTCCAAATTTTGGCAGGAAGAAGTCAGCGCTCTCCGACAAACGGCATGCGGCTTCGCTCGGCAGGGGAAGCAGAAGACTCACAGCACCACGCCGCTCCCCGGCACCCGTTCCGTAGCCTTTAAAAAGGCTCCTTCACGAGTCGGGAGGGCGCTAACGGTGCCCGCCGAGTCACCATGTCCACGGGCTCCGTGCCCGTGGTTTTTTAGGGTCCCCGTGTCGCCGGCACGGCAAGACGCAGCCCCCTGTCAAGCCGATTCCCTCCAGAGCTCGGAGGGAATCCGCCATTAGTCGATCGCGCTAACCCGGAAGTCTCCATCTTGTGGCCACATTGTCCTGTGGTGCTATAGGTAACTTCATATGCCAAGAGAAAAAGAATATTTCCTTTTCCATAGGGGTAAATGCTGCCAGAAGACTTAATCTGAAACTCCTTGCAGAGAATGTGCCCCTATCAAACAGAGGTTTGAAAACAACAGATGTATGTTTCCAGTATATAAACACCCTGAGGGTTGTCCGACATATTATAATTTTTATGATGATACACAAAATATGTGCGCACAAGGACTGCATTTTTCTAGACACACATTTCTATCGGCATGTATGCTAGGAAGCTAGTATGTCTCGCAGCAACCTGCCACAGAGGTATTCGGAGATGAAAACATGTTTGCCACTACGCAATCTGTGAAGTAGCCTTAATTCAACAGGTATGACAAGGCATAGGCAAACTCAGCCCTCCAGATGTTTTGGGACTACAACTCCCATCATCCCTAGCTAACAGGACCAGTGGTTAGGGATGAACTGTAGTCTCAAAACATCTGCAGTGCCGAGTTTGCCTATGCCTAGATATGACACTCAGCAACTGCGCAGTGCAGGTGTGGAGAACCTTTGGCCCTCCAGATGTTGATAAACTCCAACATCAGCCCCAGGAAGCACGGCCAATAGCTAGGAATGATGGAAGTTGTACTTCAGAAACATCTGAAAAGTCAAAGGCTTGCCGCACCTGGCATAGGGTTATGTTCCAAGCAGCTCAGATGCAGAAGATTAGCAGAGGCGTTGCACTGATAAAACAGCAAACACGATACTAAAACTTTGTACTAGTTGGCATGATTCACAGTAACAACATAAACCAACTATAGAAAATGCTGCCCCCTGCCCCACAGAGCATCTCACCGTTTGTAGGCCGAATGGTCATTCTTCACGCTGCACTTCATATTTTTCAGCTCATCCAAAACAGCAAACATGTTGATAAACTTTCCAAGAGTGATCAGATACGCTTCAGACACAAAGTCCTTCCTCCTCTCGGCATGACACAAACGCTTCACCTCTCCACAGAATCTTTCAATTGCATTTCTCTGTTGATAAAAACAAATCTCTGTGTTGTTGTTGTTGTTGTTTAAAGTAAGAGTGCTACCCACAGGTTGTAGTGATCAGATTTGTCCATACACTGCTGTACACAAAATGACTCATAATGAACCATTAATGAACCATCCATTAAGTAATAAATACCACACATATATACCATGGAACAGACAAGGCAGATGAGGAAGGAAGAATGCTGGAAAAAGCAGCAATCATGGAAAGCACTGGGGAAGAAGAACAACCATCAAGTTAGCAACCAATATTCATTTACCTGAAAGTACATAAAATTCATCAGTTTTGTGACCTCTGGCTCCAGCACTTCCACTGTTTTTTCATAAATTTCCACTCTGTTTGGCTGCTCATTACATTTCACCTGAAAAGGGGAGGGCAGAATTTGTCAGATTATATACTCTATATACTCTTCATACACATCTTCCTCACCTAGTTATAAAAAAATTATTTATTTAATTTATATACTGCCCTATACCCAGAGGTCACAGAACAAAACTTCCGCACACAAAAATATCTATGTCAAAACATGCAAGCTACACTATGCCACATAACACATCTTCTTATTGAGCACTTGATTCAATAACTATTCTACGAAATGCAACACACTTGAGTCAAGCGCTGGAAAGGGCTTGCCTAGTAGTTCAATAACAGGTTGGTGGTGTCTCTTACAAAGATCGAGAGGGGGTGAGTAGAGTTTCACATTGGTTCTGCCTCTAGTACTACTAAAATAGAGGAAGATCATCTCCAATGTCAGCACCTGCCCTCTTTCCACTGTACAGCACTTCCTCATTAATTTTCTAATGTTGTCCTCTATTAAAGTAAAAAAATATGTGTGCTGCAAGAACGAGAAAGCGTCCAAGATACAGATGGGAAGTGGTTCCTGTACACTGAGACATGCGCACACACCCTACAGGCAGGTAGACAGGTGTTGAGGAGGCAGCTATCCCAGGAGCCAGCTGTATGGAATGGGAGACACAACACATTTGTAAGAAGCCAAAATGATAGCACTAAAGAGTCCATGTTGCTCCATTACCTGAGGAATGGCTCTTGAGCAGCTTCTCCATGTATACAGCATGACAGCATATTCTTGCCCTTCTTCCAACATTTCATTCTATCATAAAAATAAAAGCTGTTATTTTGACGAAGATGCAGAGGTGAACACAAAGGGAAGTTTACTGGTGCTAGTAGTGATGTAAAGAAAGAAAGAAAGAAAGAAAGAAAGAAAACATCCGCCTGGCATCTCAGAAGAGATAAGCTAAAAGCTTTCATCAGAACACTGACCAAAATTTTGCTTTGACTATTTCTCCAGCTCTGAACATCGCCAACTGGGAATTCTAAGCCCTGGTTTTTCCAAGTAATTGTGTTTAGGAACATAGCCAAATCTTTCATTTTCAACAATAATGGCTTCAACAAATCACTGAATGAATCATATCCCCTAACAAACGGCGGAAGAAAAAGGTTCTTGGGATGCTAAATTGGTATGTGCCCAATACTAAACTCTCACATTTCAGCAGAATCATAGAACAGTCCAACTGCAGAAATATAGGGTGCTGTGTTATTTATACCAGGTCAGACTGTTAGTCCATCGAGCCAACTGCCTCCTCTGACTCGCAGTGGCTCTTTAGGGTCCTACACAAAGGGTCTTTCACATAGCTTTCTACCCAATCCTTTCAAAACTGGAGATGCCAGGGACTGAGCCTCAGAACTTCCACATGCAAATCATTTGCTCCGTCACAGAACATGGCCCTTCCCTTACAAAGCGACCTGGGACCTTACAAAGAACCTGGGACCACTAGCATCCTAAGTGAGAATCGTGCATCCTCGACCAACCTTCCCTAGCCTGGTGTCTTCCAGGTGTTTTTGGACGACAACACCCATCAGCTCTAGCCATCAAAGCCTTCTCCTTTAAATCGTAAAAAGGAAGGCTAAGCAGCGAAACTTGCCAATCCAGTATATAACTAAGGAATAATGTAACACCAGGCAGCTTATTTTAGCAGAATCAAGGATCACTTGAGACAGTCTAAGTCAGCATTTCTCAGAATTTTTGAGTTAACTCCCTTTAAGCTTCCTCTGGTGCCCTCCTCCTACAACTTACATTTACAGAACTTCTAATGAAGTTTTTTTTTATTTGTTGGACCTAAATAATCACAATCCTACAAACTGAGAAAATGCACATGCACACACAAAAAATAAAAGAATGAAATTAAGCCAAAGTTTCTACCACAGAACAGGTGAAAGTACTGAAAATTATCCAGAACACATGCAGAATATATACGGTACATATAGTTTAACACTATTTTTTTTTTTAAAAAAAACCATATGAATTTTCCAGGTTCAAAGAAACATACTAACATAATTTCCCATTTCCTTTTACTGTAATCAGATCCTGACAACAGGAAATTGTTCAGTTTTTACCATGCTACCCTTCCCTCACTCGCCCGTATTTTTTTATGTTGCTGCTGTAAAAAGGGAAGGAAGAAAAACACAATAAAAATACTTACCATATTAGAATGAACAGTTGCCTGTTCGATGTATCTTGCAATGCCTGTGACAAATGCATTCCTGTCTTCAAAATTGGTGTTGAAATTTGGCTGCATGAAAAGAAATAGACACCAAAATGATCAAAGGTCTTGAAGAGGTTTATTCAGATGGTAGTCTTAAACAGGTCAACAAATATTTCATTTTGCAGATGCCGTACCTGATAAAGCAAGGATGATGGAGGGGGCTCAATACATGGTTGTTGGTCTGGCAGTGGCAATTCTTCCAAGAGATCGACATTGGACAAAGCGTCCTCCAAGGTAACTTGGGCAGTCATTTTGGTTCTATAAAGAGAAAACATAACTTTAAACAACTGGCAAAATCCATAACAGGTAGAGATGACCTGCAGCATGCTGTAGACCAGGAATGGTTAATCTTTTTCAGGCTCAGGGCCATTTTGACCCATGGGCCCAGTCGTCAAGGAATAGCATGTGAAAGAGGGCACAGCAAAAGCAGTTGTGGCCAGATGGATGAAACCACTTCATTTCCTTTAAACCCAACAAATCTGAGGGGGACATTTGTGGTGGTATAAATGGTTTCTGCCATCACAGTATCACAGCAGAGTAGTCAATAAAAGAAAACTGAAATGAATTTTGTTATTTTTAAATTAAGACATGGAAACAATGGGAGAGGGGCACAAAAAAACATTTTGGCATCACAACAGCTGTACTGTTCAGGGGCAGAAAAAACCCTCTCAGAGTTCAGATCCTGCAGGATAGGCACCCACCCCCAATATTCTGGACATAAAGGTGTCTGGTGTGTGCAAAAACAGGAAATAATGGGATCCAATTCCTTTTGGGTTTAAGCATTAGCCTGGAAGCCACAGGCAAAGAGGAATTAATTGCCCACAAGTGAGTAGGTTGGTGGAGAAGGATGAAGCACTCCATTCTCTCCTCTGTATTAAGCATAAAACTGTGTGAGATACTAGAGGAGTGTAGCCCCATCTTCCACAACCAGCATAGAAATACAGGCCTCCTCCCTTCCTCTGCAGTCTTGTAAAACAAATAACCAAATAAATAATATGCAGTATAGTGGCTCCTGTGGGCATATTTACAAGGCTGTCCTTACATTCGTATTTCACAGAGAACAGTCAACGTGACATAACTTCGGCCTATCACACTTGTAAAGAACGACCGAGATGTGAGGAGTACCACATCCTGGGCAGCTTTCACTCATAAGTTTACCACATGTAGGAAACGTTCGGAAGAAACATTCACCAAAGATGACAGGCAAAAGTCATAACGTTAGTAGCTATCACAGCAACAAAAACAATTGAAAGGTTCTTGCTTCGCACACCACACACTGTCTGTCTCAGGGAAGGGGAAAACTCTTCCCAAAGCCACACTCTTAGAAGTGATGCTCCTCACTATAAATGTATCATTACACAGCCTCTTGCTTCCTTGAAAGGAGGCTGGAGAGGGGTTTATAGGAGAATAAAACCCAGTAGCCCCTCTGACCCTGACCCACCACTGAAATGTGGCCCCCAGAAGATTATTCGTGAGCGAATGTGGTCCCTGGGCCGAAAAATGTTCCCCATCCCTGGTCCAGCTAAAAAAACCCAGTATTTAAGTTCTAGGTGACTAGAAGTCTGCTTCCAAGTCACCTCCTTTGACCTGGAAATGCAGATGTGGTGGGATCTGCTGCAGTTCCTCATTTACAGTGGTACCTCGCAAGACGAATGCCTCGCAAGACAAAAAAACTCGCTAGACGAAAGGTTTTTCCGTTTTCGATTTGCCTCGCAAGACGAAATTTCCCTATGGGCTTGCTTCGCAAGACGAAAACGTCTCGCGGCTTTGTTTCCTTTGTCTAAAAACAAAGACATGTTTTGTTTATAAAGTTAATTTATTTTCCCTTCAATTTTTGAACTGCTCTTTACAGTATGTGTGACTTTAAAGAGCAGTTAATAAACTGTTGTTGTACCAAATTTGGCTTTGTTTTGACTTTTTTTTGACCATAGGAACGCATTAATTGATTTTCAATGCATTCCTATGGGATTTCGTGCTTCGCAAGACGAAAAATTCACTAGACGACAAAAATTGCGGAACGAATTAATTTCGTCTTGCGGGGCACCACTGTATTGTTATTCTTAGAATTGGTAGTGACCTCAAAGGTCATCTAACCCAATCCCCTTCTGATGCAGGAGACCCACTGCTACATAATTCCTATCTCACTGCTAAATCCTGGAACTGCAAAGGGATTCTCAAGTTAAGTTCTAGAGTGTCTTGACTCAACTTAAAACCTTCTACAATTCCCACATCATGGCTTCTTACTTGTTATGTTGCCAAACTGTGCATGAATGATTTCTTATGCCTCTTGCAATGACAAACCTAGCAACTTGATTTCTACTTTACTACAGTGGTACCTCGGGTTACAAACACCTCAGGTTACAAACACTTCGGGTTACAGACTCCGCTAACCCAGAAGTAGTACCTCAGGTTAAGAACTTTACCTCGGGATGAGAGCAAAAATTGTGTGGCGGCAGCAGGAGGCCCCATTAGCTAAAGAGGTGCCTCAGGTTAAGAACAGTTTCAGGTAAAGAACGGACCTCCAGAATGAATTAAGTTCTTAACATGAGGTACCACTGTATAGCCTCTATAGCATCCTTTCATCGCCAGCATTCAATATTGTGCCGTTATACCTTGACATGACTCTTCAGCTCTGTCATTGAGTAAGCAGGGCTAAATTTAGTCAGCCGGGTTACTGCCAACCTACAAACTGCATAAACTCACTAATTTAGAAATAGTGACTCACTTTCAAGTGGTTTGCCTGTACTTGTGCCTACATACTGGAAGAAAAACAAAGGACAACCCCACTCGTAGAAAAACAGCACCTATTCATCATCAACATCATAAATTCTCAATATATGTGCAAATTCAGCTAGTAAGAGCTATTGTTGTTTTATTGGCAAGAGGCAGAGCAGTACCCTGGCTATTTCCTATATTAGAACAAATTCAATTTTAATTCAACAGGCAAAATTTTAACTCACCAAGCAACTTTTCCAAGCTTGGTTGTTGCTTTCAGGTAAATACTGAGAAATTCAAATTTTAATCTTGTAAGCATTTTTAGGGCACAATTGTCTGTGACTGCCCTGCCCCCATTTTTAAAATGGGGATGAAAAAACAAAACACACTGTAATCCAGTAACTGCTTGGGAGAGAGAGATATCAGAATGAAAACATGTGTGCATACTCAGCATTCCATTCTGTCCTTCAGTTTCAAACTCCAGATCAAACTCTCTCCATTATTTTTCAATGATGGTTAAGGAAAGTTGTGAGGAAACTACACTGGGGTTATCAATATAGTTTGAGATCACCAACTAAAGACTGATATAGCCAACTAAACTTGGTACGCATGTTTCCATCATAGTTCTCCGCTTGAAGTTCAATGACCAGTTTGATCCCTGCTCCCTTTTCTAATGGCAAAGTGGAAATGGCCCCAGATACAAGTTGTTATAAATATCTGAAGCAAAGCCTCTCAAATATTGTGCTGTACTTGACTTCAAGTGGGACAAAATCTGCTTCAAAGTCATTTACAGCTCAATCCTAACCATAACTACTTATAAAGAAGTCCTATGGGATTCAATGGATCTTACTCTGGTAAATGGGCTTAGGATTGCAGCCTCCACTGGATTATCAATTGGTTTTAAAGTCAATTTATTCTTGCATGCTTCATTTAAACATAGTCAGAAGCATGTCTTGTATTACTAAGACCACTATGGATTTTCTTTTTGGTTTGTCTGGGCACATAGCCTGGAAGTGGGGTGAATGGAACAAACCTTTTGTAGTTTCTTTTCAAGAGATGTGCATACATCTTACACTTCCTTATTTTAACTCTAAGCAAGCAAGAAAAATCAGAATTTGACTGATAGAGAAACAACAGGAAGAGCGCTCATCAGCACAAAACACTGTGATTCAAAAAAAGAAAGAAATCAGCAGATTGTCACATAGCTACGCCTTGTCTACATTGCAAACCTATTCAGTATTTTTTTAGCTTATTCAGGTTTCTAAGCTGTGGATGGATGAGGCAAAGTGTCCCCCTCCAGGCCCAGCACAGAAACACAAGAAACTGCAGAAAGGAAGAACAGGGTACTCTGCCCCTACTTAGCATGCAACAAAACTGCAAAAATACGGTAATTCACAAATAGTTGAACTCAAGGCTGTAGAATGTTCTTCCTGAAGATGGCTCCATTACTGCTCACCTTCCACTGAAAACTTGATTATTCTGGAAGGCTTTTTATTTTATTTAATATTTGTTACTGTGGCCTTTTGGCTGTGATGTTTTAAGTCCATCATAAATTGTTTTATAGTTTTTTTTTATTGTTGTAAACAAACCTGAAAAACTTTTAGTTGGGAAAGAAGGGACCTAAATGTTTCAAACAAATAAAAAGGCATCACAGAAGAATTCTGCAATAAGATTTGCCATGTACATACAAACATGTTGAGTTCTCTTCTGGAAGAACTTTTTTATATACACTATAAACAAGTTCTCAAAGACCCTGAAAAATTTCTTTCCACTATAATGAAGGCAATTATGGTCCCAACAAAGCTGAAACTTCTCAACAGAAACCAGCAAGAAAACCTAAGAGCAAAAAGCTACTTGTGACAAGTAGCAGATCACCTGAACCACCAGAGGGTTGGACTTTGAGGTTCCTTGCAACTCTGATTCTATGAAATAGCAGTCATGCAGTTCTGCACACAGTTATCTTGTACAGAGTATATTTACAGCTGGTTAAAACCGGGCACATAACTTGCACATCTAAGATCTTTAGATGAAGATTCCTTTTTCACATGCAAATTTCATATGCAGCTTAGAGAAATACAAAAAATAGCTACTCCGTGCATGAAGCACCATCTGCACAACTTCCTCTCTTTCACTTCTGCTCAGAAAATTCCTATCCAAGGACAGATGCAGTGAATCCATTCAGAAAACCTTAGAATTACAGAGTTGGAATGTACTGGAAGAAATCAAGAGAAGTCTATGGATGCTTGGAGACAAATCTTGAGTGGCAGAGGGTGGAGGGGAACCCTGAGGATAGTGAAAACTACAGTGTACACTGCAAAAACTGCATGTAATATTCCACTATTTCTTTCCTGATGGGAAGTTTCCCTATCACTATTTTAGACAACGTAGTGCTTTCCAGATGTTGCTGGAATACAACTCCCATCATCTCAAACCATTGGCCATGATGGCTAAGGCTGATGAGAGGGCACCACATTAGCTAACCCTGATCTGAAGAGAACACAGGTGTGGAAGAAAAGCCACCGAACCACCAATAATTCCAACGGAGTACAGTGCGTGCACACCCAAAAACTTCTTGTTTCTATATTAGTTAAAGAAGTCCATGTAACCTACAACACATTCACTAGTCACATTATGTGTGTATATGTATGTGCATGCTTATCAGCTTCCTACAATCTATCACATTGGTTTTCACTTCTAATAGCCAAATAAATGCTAAATACCCTGGTATCTGTATTACACCAAATACCTTATTCTTCCTTAAGTCATCTTGCAGTGATATCCAACCATGTTAAAGAGTGCAGGTAGATTGACATGAATGGATGCCCTACAAACAAGAGAGGACATTGTGTTATGTAAGAGCTAGTCTACAGCCTAGAGTTGTGCAGACCAAAAAGTTTAGATCCCACTGAGAACTAGATCTTAAAAACACAAGTAAAGCGCAGCTGGATGAGGCCCAAGTTCCATTTTGTCCTGTTCTTACAGCAGTCAACCAGATGCCTATGGAAAGCCTGCAACCAGGGCCTGAGTGCAACATGTGCTGTCCCAAGCTGCAAGTTCCCAAATTCAGAGGCCTACTGCCTTCACCAATGGAAAAACAGTCACTGAGTCATCCATAGCCCTCTCCTCTTAGTGTGACCACTCCATGGAACTCCTCATGTGAATGGCAGGAAAACACAAGGTGTTCCTGGTAGTCACTTTCAGGAAGCTTTCACATATTCATGGCTATACGTTGGACCTTGAGGGATGGAAGTCGAGAACATGACAAATCCTCCTGAATTCCCTCTTACAACCATGTCTCTTCCAAGCCACATGAGACTAAGCTCGGGTTCAATTTTTATATTCCATTAGAGTATTTTCTTCAGCTCCTTTTTTGTCCAACTGCATTATCAGCATTTAACTGCAATACTCTGGGCTACTTAATAAGTTTGATTGTTCAATATTCTCTTGAGAATCCCTTGCAGTACAAAGGTGGACTTCATTAATGAATAAAAAATATCATATTGTAAGAGCAGCCCTACTGAATCAAGAGTGAAAGCCAGAAGGTATTATAGCATCTTGTTTTCCACAGCAGCGCATCCCATTTAAAAGCAAGAAAGTTTGAAACAGTTCTGACAAGATTAGCAATTAAAACTAATGGGAGTACGCAAAAATGGCAAAACTTACCAGAAAAATAAGAAACCAAGAAGAAAGACTTTTAAAAATAGAGTGGGGAAAACTTATTATCTGAAGATGCATTGTAAACAAATCAAAACATTAGCAGGACTGATATAAACATGTGCAGTAAGAGATAAACTAGGGAAAATTGGTAAAAAGATTTGAATTGGATATGTAGTAATAAAAATATATAAAATAAATAACTGCAGAAAGGAGGGGAGGGAAGTCGAGGGGAATGTAAACTGGATCTGTAGATTTGCTTTTTAAATATTTGTAAAATGTCTAAAAGAAAAAGAAATAAAAGCAAGAAAGTTCACTGGCATCCAAACAGATTGCTTAAAACAGCAAAACATGAGCAGGTGAGAGTTAAGTGAATTTGAGTAGGATGTTAATTACATAGTTTGTACACAGGAGTTAACCTGTTCTTGATCTCCATTCCTGAATGACGATGTGAAAAATATGTGAATCACAGTATCCTAAATATGAAAACACTGGGAAGAATAAAATTAAGAATAGAGTGAAAAATAGCCAATAGACATTATAAAATAATTTTGCATAATGCTGTGGCCAGAACATTAATGTAAATTATGTTCACTACCCCAAAACCCAACCAAAGGGTTCATAATGTAGTTAGTTATGCATGAATGCTCTAACCCATCCCTAGAATTGAGGCTACTAAAATCAGCCTAAAATGCAACTATTCCAACACCCCGTGTCATATTTCAGTGTTTTGCAAGTTCAACTTTTGTATTAGGGTAGTGAAATGTGAGTGCCCCTCAATGAAAGACACTGATTTTGGAACGCCTGAAACCTACACTATATAAACTGCTTACTGCAGAAATTCAGAAAACTACAAGAGAAAGGCACACATTTCTGGAAAAGCCTGCCAGTCTTAGGCCTGGCCACTATAAAACAAGTTCATTGTTTTTAATGATTAGTTGCTATTTAATGACTTCAGCTGCTATCCTCTATGCATGTTTATTCTTAAACAAGTTCCATTAACTTTGAGTAGGTCTGCAGTGGATTAGTCAAACTCCACTACCTTTCAGATTAAGGGGTGCTTACCAAAGATTAACTTTCTCACTCTTTCAATGTGTATTAGTACATATCCAAAGTCTCCTGCAAATTAGTCCCTTAGCAAGTTATGAAAGCTTCAAGTTTCTTCACGCTTTCTGTGAATATTCTCAAAATAGAGGGCTGGTCTCTCTCTCTCTGGTCACCTAAGACCCACAAACGATTAACAAAACCTATGTGCTAGCAATTTGTCTGGGCTTCTTTACTATGCTGAAGAGACTTAAAACTCTGCATACTGTGTAGGCTATACGACTCCACGATGAAATTTATCTTAGGTCAAGTTGTGCAGGGCGAACATACCACCTTGAGTGTTTACCAAGCGATGCAGGGAGATCTTGCGCGCACGTTAGGAGAGCTGGTGCGCGGAAGTGCTTTCCAAATTCCTGTTTTTACACCTTCCCCACGACCTTACCAAGCTGCCCGAGGCCGCTGCTCACCACGGGCAGCAAAACGACACCCGCAAAAGCCTGCCACTGAACGAGGCTTGCCCTCCCCAAGCCCAAACCCACCCCGGGCTTCCTCCCACCCCCTTGGCTGCTCCGGCCCTAGGTCTCCTTCCCAAATGAGGCGAGGCTCGGGGGACAGAAACGGGGCCGCTTCACAGGCAGCGAAACTTCCAAGGAAGTTGGGAACGAAGCGCCGAGGCCCGCCCCAAAACCCACGGGCAGAAACAGACGTCCGCCCCTCTGGTTAGGCCATATAGCGGGGGAAGGAGGGCTCGGGTCTCTTGCATGCAGCCGAAGCTCTAAATGCCCGGCATTTTGTTGCAAGAGAGGCAAAGAGGAGCAGCTTAGCAGAGGGCAAGTTCCTCCCCGGGCGGATAAGGGCGCGCCTCAAGGAAAGTTTCTCTCGCGCAGCCTCCAAGGGCGAAAAAGGCCCGCGGCTTACCTCCGCTTGGAGTCCGCGGAGCCCCCGGCACTGCTCTCCCTGAGGCGCCGCTTCCCCCCTCGAGCGCGACGGCGAGAGGGTGCCTTTGCGTCGGCGGAGGGGTCCTCGCCAGGGCCGCTTTCCTTTTCCCAGGGCCGCACGAAGCAGGGAGTTTCCTGTCTGAGTCACTCAAACAAGGAAACCGTGCCAGGAAACACCCTTTCCTGCAGCTCCTCCCCCGTCCCGTCCCAAACCCGCAGCCATTCCTCTCCAAGGCAAAGCTACCCTGCTGGCTCGCCTGGCCTCCGGCTCCTCCTTCCTCCCAGCCAGCGATTCTCCTCCCACATCTTGCTCACACAGCCGTCGAAACGGGTCCGGTTTGCAGAGGGAGGGAAGGAGGGAGGATGGAGGCGGCGAGCGCTCAGCACACAGCCTGGATCGCTGTGAAGTTAGGCACCCCGCACAAAAACTGTTGAACGATTTTGGCTGCACACATCGTGCCTTCTTTCATTGCATATTTAGGGATTTCGTGGCATATACCCTTTCTAAATCTTCCAGCGTCCTCTCATCCCAGCATCCAGCTGAGTTAATTTCAGAACGATTCTTAAGGTCACAAACGTTCCGCCGGGAATTTATAGACACATGAGGACAAACCGAGTACATCCTTTTTGTAAAGAGCAACGCCCATTTTATACCTCGGCTTGTGCTTTTGTCTTTTTAAAAAATATATATATCTACCCTCATAAAGCAATCTGGAACTAATGCATACGTTGGATTAATACAGCTTTAAATCTTGAAGGAAAGAATCCTAAATCCTATCTGGGAATGAGAGCTGCATGGACAAAAGTTGGTGGTTGGTTCACTCCTTTTTTGCACTAGGTTGCCGCAGCAAAGGGGCTTGGTGAGGCTCACAGGTAGTAGCTGGACTGGTTTTCAACCCAGCAAATCCCTTCCATGCCCAGTTCTGCCTTTCCCTACCTCACCCCAGAAACACTTGGGTTTGGGAGAGGAGTGTCCTCTGGGTCCTACTGGCAGTAGCTTCAGCCCACCCACAATTTTGGTGGCCAAAGGGTCACATCCAAACTCTCCAGCACCACAGAGTGGACTTGCTCTGTAAGGTCTGAAATGTGAAACAGCTTTTAAATAAACAGCTACTATACAGCAGCATCAGCTGTATCCCATTCAGAAGGAACATTTTTTTAAAAAGGCCAGCCACATGATTTTATATAATCCATGATTTAAAAGTTGTGCAGTCACCCCACCCCCCAAATGAAGCCACATTGTTAGCACTGTTCCGTATAATTTTCTTTCCACACAAGCATTTATATCCCTAAAACTGTGATACACAGTCCCCAGGTTGCTGGAAGAGACCTGGCCAGTCATTCCTTTTCTGGGTGCCTTTGAAAATGGTTCAGAAGCATCAGCTAGTAATCATCAACATGCTTCTTGAGAGGTGGAGACTAGGTAGTTCTCTCATATTTCACCTATTCCAGAGCAGAATGTACAGACTCATTTCTTTCCAGCTCCAATTCAAGGCTTTGGATATCAAATCCCTAAAAGGAGCTTCTAAAGGAGACAGACACACACAAGTTAAAATATTCTAAAGACATCCTGATCCTGTTCTGATCTTCTATAGAACCTCTGAAAGGAGCAGGCAAACCAGTCTAAATGAAGCATGTTTAGACCCATTCTACTTCCAAAGACAGCTGAAGACTGTTTTCTTCAAGATAACACCTGTTTTCATGTTGTCCATTCTTGCTTTGTTCATTATACTGATTTGGTTGTTTACTGGGATTATTAGATGCTTTCATTATTTTGAAATCTTATTAAAAACCAGGTTAAATATTTTGTTTTACAAACTGTCAATCTTACTGGGCCAGTGGGCACATTTTTGAGGAAGTGCTGTGGATGCCACTCACAAAGTAGTTGGTATGAAGGTATAACATAATACAAAACGGTTGTTGTGAGAAAGAAGGAAATGGCATAACACAACATGACTCCGTGGGGATGGCTTCACACAAAATTAGTAATAGTACAGTACTATTCCCACATCCAGACAATCTCATGCTTGTCATGGGAATCACCTATGCCTTGCTGCTCCTAATTATGCAGATCACATAATATTAATTCCTACCCAGATAATAGTAACAGAGAGAAATCCCCAGTACCACAAAAAATATTCAAATGGATCAAACCACACCTCTCTCTCACACACACTCATGCACTTCTCACATTCAAGCCACACATACATATTTCATTCTCTCTGTCCAGGTCACAGACCATAAATACAAACAGACCAGAATTCTTTCTCTCTGTGTTTGTGTTTCTCAACATGCATCTCTCCCTCTCTCTCTCTCTCTCTCTCTCTCTCTCTCTCTCTCTCTCTCACACACACACACACACACACACTCACAAATACTTGAGCATCCCCCTCCTCGAAGTTTCTTTAAAAAAGCCTTTCCACAGGTCAAGGGCATGGCTGCCATTAAAAAAAAACTTAAAGAAAATTTCTGGCTTGTATGAGCCACTGCGGGCAATCCCTGTAGCATATATATAAATAAAATAAATAGTACTTACTAAAGTTGGTAAAGAGTTGTGTTCTCAACTACAGTAAGAGGCACAGTGTCTTTTTTATATATATAGCAAGCTTGGTATTGCCTTAATAAAGAATTAACCAAAAGCTTCACACACACACACCCAACAATATAAAAGGGAAACTACCGGTACCTTATAAAAGCAGCAAGAGTTACAACAGCCAGTTTTCAGACAGTAATATATTTATGGTCATGTGAAGGTTGAGTTACACAATCTTCTACAATCTTCATGATATATTTCCCATGAAATTCCTTCCAGAATCAAATCACTTGCTATCAGGTTTCATAAAAGGCAGTTACACTAGAAATGCATTAGCAGTATAGAGAAGGAAGTATTATCCTTACACATTATGTAAGCAGATAATGCAAACATAGTCCATCCTAATGCACCAGTAATGTTGCTAGCAGTTAAGATTACAAAGCTTAAAAATGAACATTTTGAAGCTGCTAGGAATGCCAAAACAAATGTTAGAATGTTGTGATGTGCAGTAAGTTAATGGTGGCATAAAGTGCCTTACCTGTGCTATTCATTTCCACACACACAAAAACACACACACACAAAAAAAACAATTCAACAAAATAGTATCATTTGCCATAGCACTACAGCTGCTGGGATTTCAGTTGCAGGTGACATTTTATATTTTGAGAGCATGTGACAATTTATCTTGGGAAAAGGAAAAAGGAAGGCATCCAATGGCTCCGTTTGTGGAATGCTCTTCCCAGGAAGGCTCGCCTCATGCCCTCATTACATATCTTTAGGCACCAGGTAAAAAAGTTTCTGTATAACCAGACCTTTGGTTGATGAAACATTCTATGGCCTTTTATATGTGTTTGTGGGAGGGGGTTATTGGTTTGTTTTTGTTTTATTATGTATTTTGCGTTCTCATTTTGCATTCTTATGTTGTGAACCACTCTGTGATCTTCAGATGAAGGGTGGTATGCTTATTAAATAAATAAATGTAAATAAACATTTCTGCCACTGCATTCAGGGACAGCCTGCAAGCTATGCACAGGAGCAAAGTTCACAAAATTCTTTTAAAATTTTTGCTATACAGTATGCATTTTAGTAACTGTTCCTCACAGAGGAAAACAAAAGAATGACCTGATCTGATTAAATATTTCCTAATATATAAAATAAATGGTATACTGTATAAATAATTGCATTCAGTGTTTTATTTACAGATGAATGTGTTGTTTTTTACAGTTTCAAGCACAAATATGTACATCCTAAAAATAATACTGCAATCCTGGGATCACTCAAAATGAAAACCCTGCCACACAGTTCAAAATAAACTTCATGCAAGCAATCAGCATTGGATGATTACAATATTACACAGAAGATGTTGCAGGCGTTTGAGTAGTTTTATCACATCTGCATTTTACTAACTTTGTTCCATTCCAGCCATGAGTGACAAGGCTAAAGACTCCACTGTGAACCAAAACACAAAGTGAAATATTTTAATGTCTGGTATTTGTATTTTGCATAGTCTCAGAAGAGAAGAAAAATAGCATGTTGAACAAACTGGTTTAGAATTACATAGATTTCTAAAGAATCCTTGTTAATACACACCAAAACCTCCCCCTAGAATTATCAGCAGATAACTATGCTTTAAAATTATTAGAGACTGAAAGCGCTAAGAAAGCAGAGCAATGCACTGTGCAGTAAATGCCTAACGGTATGAAAAATCAAATTTTACCTTCATTTTCTAAATACTTACAATGTGGGAAAGAACCTCTGCAGACTGCTTTGTTCAGTACTGTCACAAGAAACATGTGGCAGTTTTTAAAGTCAGATTCCATCTTCGTTATTGATTCCATCCTGAGAACAGGACAGAACATTTTAAGTAGACAAAAATAAAGTGGTAGTAAAAAATATAATAAAATTACTTTTGAGAACAAAAAGGGTTCCTCTTTTTGGTAGGCTATTTTCACTTCTACCTGCACCCTTCTATACTATTCTGGGGGGGTCCCCACCTATTTTCAGGGGCTTTTGGTGGAAATCAGCAAAAATTGAACTGGAATAAACCCAAATCATTTTGACATTAGAAGGTCCTAGCAAACATTTTTATTGTAAATGCACAGGTACCTAGCAAATGAAAGTGTTTGTTCTTGGATGTGGCCTCTATACTAGTTTTTCCTCATTATTGTTCTTTACTCTAAAGGAGATGCATGAATAAGCAGATACCAAGCTGTTTGAAATAAATAAATAAATAAATAGGGGTCTACACAACACAACTGTTGTAACCCCTTTTAAAAATAGCTTTGCATCTTCAAAAGATCAAATTAAGTCACTGGCTGAGAAACTCATGATTCTCACACCATAAAAGCACTTCAAACAAAACTTCAATAAATTGAAGATTTCCCAGTAGCACTAATCAAAGAAAAATTATTCAGACCATACTGATCCTGTTTGGTACTTACACCAAGTTAAGGCTACGTTAACTTAATACTTTCTACTGTTAAGCATCTAAAAGTTATAATTTATTTTATGAATGTATGATTTACAACCTTATCTTTAAAAAGCATGCTGATTTCAAGGCAACATGTGCCCAGAGCTGATAAGATCTATCTTAAATCCATTTCAATCTTGGTCACGTGATTAGTCTCTTGCCTGTTCCACTGCATCCCAGCCAATGTTTCAAGTAAGGGATTAATGCCATTTAAAAGCCTAATGCAGTGAAATTATTACAATCCAAATTATTTTCCGTGTGCTTACTTCCAAGCTCCCAAACCAGCTTGCCAACGGTCTGCAAACATCAGTACTAGGTTCAGCACTTTCATTATAGCTTCTTTCACAAAACTAACCTGTAAATGACATTTTAAAAGTAGCAGCTGTGATCATAGTTCCATACTGAAGTTCAAGGCAGTTCCACTTCCCTAGTGCATTTTCCATTTTTCCCAGCTCTCCCAAGCAGTTCCACTGCTCTACCCAATGTAAAAGCTATCCACCCAAAACTAGCGTGGGCTGAAGGTTGTGCATGTGTCCTGTCCCCATGGCTCTCTGGCAGCAAAATAGGAGGATGTAAGTGCTAACTCCTAGTCAGGCAAGGCTAGGAGTTTCAGTGGTTGAGAAGGAGGAACTGCTTCCATTCAGCTTAGCACACACCTCCACAAGTTTAAGCCCTACCCCCAGGCTTTGATCCTGACATCCACAGCAGTATTGCACTGCAGAATCATTATAGTCCTTCCTCTTCTACCTACTGATAGAGAACATAACCCTCTATCAATTGTGAATGAACAAAGCCTTCTCAATGTTTTGAAACAGTTGTTTCAAGAGCTTTTGTAAATATAATAAAGGCTCATTCAGATAAGTGTTTAAACAATTTATGCAAACAATTAAATCAAAATATTGGGCAAATAAAATATTCTAAGTCTCCTGGACAAACAATGAAAATGCTATTTTAAGAAGGTTAAGGAGCTCTGCTTACCCTCACAATGACCCAACAGATAATTTTTTGCTATAGCAGTTATATATGATATAAAACCCCTGAACAGAGTGCAAGTGTTATAGGTATTTGTTGTGTAAACTAAATACACCATAGCAGTCTAACTTGATGTACCTTTTCTCTCAGCAGGCAGCGATCATGGATTGTAGAAAGGTATCTGTAATGAATTTTAATCAGCTGGTCTAAATCTTTGGCTTCTTCTACTTGATGTTGAAATTCTAAACCTGTACTATGAAGAATCTTTAGAAAAACAGAGTGCATAAATAGTGATTAAACTTTATGCTTAAATGTTGTCTTTAGCACACTTCTATGACAAATGTTTTACACCTCTAATTTTTCTCCAAGATCACAAGCTGAGCTGGCTATTAAACATTATATGTTCTACAAAGGGCTTCTGTGTGCAGTACACGGAATTAAGAGTTCTGGCAAGAATACTGTAATACGGAAGGATCTATCACGTGTTCCAAAAGCATTGTGACTTAGTAGAATTGGGTTATTCAGCATCTGAACAGCCACTGCTATTTTAAGCATATTCCAGATATTAGCTAAAACCTAAATGAACGAAATGTACTTCTGCCATACAAAGTGAAGGTCAAACTACCTGCACATATGTCATAAGTCATCCTGGACTGTTAAGGAAAGTAGTATATTATTAATGAAATTATAATGCATCACATACTCTAGTCATGATGTAGTTATGCAGGCTGTTAACAAAATGCATTAGTTTCATCCTCAAAAGGAACATCCGATGAGTTTGTTGCTTAATGGGCTCCAATTGTGATCCAAAGTGAAGAAATGTCTCTTGTTCAAGTACAGCTCCTCCTTTGTTCTGGGGCTTTTCTGCAGCCCTGACTAGTTCTTAAAAGAGTTAAAGACAACAGAATAAGATATTACAGGAAATGGCACGACCGCAACTACAATTCTGCCATCATCAGCATCTAAACAGTTCAGGTGCCCTTAAATTCTTCAGTAGAAAAAAAAAAACCTACTGATGCCAATAAACTGTTCAAACAGCAGAGGGCAGGGTTTCTTTGATGTAAAGACAACAAACATAAATCAGGACATCAATCAAACGCACAGGATCCACATTTTAGTAAAATCACTATAAACAGGGAAGAGTTAAAACCAAGTATTAAGATACATTTTTATTATAAGTAAACTATACAACATTTTATAAAATCAAGAAATGCAAAAATAAAGCAAAATAAAAAAAATTCCTTCCAGTAGCACCTTAAAGACCAACTAGTTGGTCTTTAAGGTGCTACTGGAAAAAATAAAGCATTAAGCTTTATAGGATTTCACGAAGAAAAGAGGGAGGGAGTTTCCTACAGCTTGAATTTTTGTTTAAGTTGAAAAAAACCAAAGAACTTTAGTGCCCTGCCTGCTAGTTCCTATGACTATACAGAATAAACTACAGAAGGTACACAAAAAGGCAAACTTGCATAACCTAACAGAACCAGCCCTGACACTAACAGTCTGTTGAAGTAAAAATGAATGAAGGGTCTTGTACATTTTTGTAAAAAAGTGCCACAATATTCTTTTTGCACAAAGAACAATTTGGGTACCGAGTCAAGTGACAAAATTCAGTTTTTCTCAGTACAGACTATTTTTGGCAGAGCACACACAGCTCTGTACTGCAGATAAACAGCTAACCACATCTACTCCAGATCAGATATAGTTCAAAGCAATCTGCTTGCTCTTTTTATAAACAAACAGTGAAGAATTCACAGTTGGAGAATGATTTATGTAACCAAAATGACAACATTCACACACAAGAGAAGGGTGAAAGGAGGATCAAGGAGATATCAGCAACTCCACAAGACACCAAGTTTTGCAGGAGTACAAAAAACTCTAGTGGAAATACGTAAAAGTGGCAATTTCCCCACCTACTCCCCACAATAAGTCGAATGAGAAGTGAGCATGTTCAGTGGGCATGGAGTGCTCACTGACTGTTGGGGAGTGAGAATGAAATGGAGTCTTCTCAAAAAGCTCATGGCTGACTAGAATCCTAAACAGGTATGTGGTACACTGCAACATCTTGTGGCAAGTCCCACTTGTCCTTCTGATAACCAGCTACTATCTACTTATACTTTGCCACAATACCTTCTTTTCTATAATTCCTTCCCTTTACATGCTCTGGTTCGCCAGAAGCGGCTTAGTCATGCTGGCCACATGACCTGGAAGCTGTACACCGGCTCCCTTGGCCAGTAAGGTGAGATGAGCGCCGCAACCCCAGAGTCGTTCACGACTGGACCCAATGGTCAGGGGTCCCTTTACCTTTTCCATTCTTTTCTGTCCTTTGCCCTATCTTCCCAGAAAGTATTGTGTTCTTCCAGATGCTGGAAGCAGTGTAACTATAGTTCACCAATTATTAGTGTTATAATTTCAGTTATACAGAATAAAAGAAGTGTCCATGAATTACCTTACCATGAAATCGTAATACATCCAGACTATATTTGGCCCACTTTATTTGTAACAATAGAAGAAACACTTGGTTATAGATTTTTTGACACTCCACACTTATAACTATATCCACAGGCCAAGGGACCTAAGGAGGAAAAACATTATTGAAGACATTATTTCATTCCCCCCATCTGTATATTACTTTATAATTAAACCATTATTGTATTTCAGTTCTTTAATTTAAACTAGTATTACCTTGTAGCTCAATATTAAGCCATCCAAGGTATGAACAGGAAGCTTCTTCTTTGCTATATCTATATTTTCACACAATATAGACAACCTGCATACAGAAACACATACTCGTTACCATTGTTTTGCTCTGGGAGCTAGGCAACTACTAGGCAAACGAAACAAGTGCAAAATCAGATAAAATCAACACAGCTACAATTACTTCCGCTGTAAACTTTGTAAAAGGATATTAGGTATCTATGCTCACAGAAATAGCTACAGTCTAAATAAGACAGAGAAACCTTAATACTCTCAAACTGGGTAGAATGCAAATGCAGCAATAAAAATGTATGTCTTTTAAACAGCCTTGGCTTTTCCAAATTATGGGGGGAAGGCTATATTTCAAGTGCTATGGTTAGCAAGATGTGCAAGGTATCATTTACTCTCCAAATACAGCCAAATATACACTTTTTCTTAATCTTTTCCTAGTCATACCAGGCTCTCCCCTCCCACCCAAATGTATATTGTACATATATTTTGCATGCTTATTACCTTAAACTATCCTCTGGATAACGCTGTCCAACTGCCTCTTGGAGCTGGACATTAAGGAATGGTTCGCTCTGCCATGTGTCTTTCTCTCTTATTTTATCAAAAATGGATGTATAGAAGTCATACATAGTATCACCAGCCTCAAGCAAAAAAAAGTTTCTCATGGCCTGCAAGTACTCTACCAGCCTAAGAAACAAAAACACACATTTATTCAAATTTCACTTCATCATACCTTTAATACTTAAGCTATGCTAGGAAACCTTCCAAACGTGAACCATTAAGGACACGGAGCTCAAAAAAATTACTTTAAAAAAAAAAAATACAAATACTAGTAAACTTCATGGTTCAGAAGACCCAACTCCTGCAGTAAGAAAGCTGCATCTTGCCTTAAACTCTATTTTCACTGTATCACTGTGCTTGCCAACATTCTTCTGTCAGAGCATTATGGCAACTTTCTCTGTCAACCATGTACCCAGCCTTTCTGCTGTTGAATTCTGCTACTTTTGCCCCACTCTGCTGTCGCCCCTTTTGCAACAAGAGTGACCCAGATGCTTCCTCCATAAGAAAGACTGGGTCCCTAAGCTGAGTGAGTGAAGTAGTATCAATCACTAATGACTGGAAATCCGATCCAGGTCTCTACTACTGCCTTAAGCATATTACAAGAACTAATGAAGTCATCAGTGCATATTCTTACCTATAATCTTTCTTCAACGTTTGCATTAAGTTTCCACAGCACTCCAGATACTGTTTGTCTATGTGAGGATAAAGACATGACCTCAATGTCAGTTCAAATGTCTGGCACGTAACTGATTCGGATGATCTATCCATGCAAACATCATCACCAGTAAGCGTCTCATGAAAACTGCCTTGTTCCAAATACAACCTACAAAATAATAATAATAAATAATAATAATAATAATAGACATGAAATGTCTTAAGAATCTTCTTTTAATACTAGAGCTCTTTGTGATGAGCAAAATCTGCTGTAGAAATCCCATGAAGTTCCACCCCAAAGCTGGGAGACAATCTCACAGCCTTCTGGACAGACCCTAACAATCTTTAGGTGCTAGATGACCTTCTGGAACTTATCAGAATTTTCCCCTCCCCCAGTTAAAAAAAACAGCCCAATTCTAATACAGTGGTACCTTGGTTCTCGAACTTAGTCCATTCCAGAAGTCCGTTCGATTCCCGAAACGGTTTGACAACCAAGGCGCGGCTTCCGACTGACTGCAGGAGCTTTCTGCACTCAATCAGAAGCCGCATCGGATGTTTGGCTTCCGAAAAAAGTTTGCAAACCGGAATACACACTCCCGGGTTTGTGGTGTTCAGGATCCGATTTGTTCAGGAGCCAAGCCGTTCAAGTACCAAGGTACCACTGTAGTTTATTTCTATGAACAGTAATCTTTGGGTTCATGATAAGCAAAACATATCATTAAAACCAAGCTACAAGGCGCAACATTATAATCGGGCTTTGACAGATTCATATTTTTCAGGAATTTGTGACTATTTCCCCTCTTCCTCACCCCCAGACTCTCATGATTCTCTCACAAACCGGAAAACAGACACACATCTCGTCCTGTACTTCCTCAGACACAGTGTATCTCTAAGAGGGAAAATACCTACCTAAAATCAGCAACAGGTTTTGCTGCTGTGTTTTTACACTATAGATCCTGACAACTGCTGTGGCCAGTGCCTAAGGCAATAAAGATTAATGATGTATGGCTTCTGAAGGCTATACTGTACTGTGACTAGCCGCCTCTCAGCAGCTTGGATTCCAAGTCACACGCTCGCTGCCTGAACAGCAGGAATTCCCCAATATGTGCTTGGTAGAATCTGACTTTGGACAGTGACACAGTAGGGAGAATCAATTATTTTGAATCTCTTCTATTACCTTGCAAAATTAATAGCCAGCAAGGGATCATGAACATCATCCAGCTCTAAGTGTCTTGCTGCAATAGACTGCATCTTTATT
Source organism: Podarcis bocagei (assembly GCF_964188305.1). NCBI lineage: Eukaryota > Metazoa > Chordata > Lepidosauria > Squamata > Lacertidae > Podarcis > Podarcis bocagei. The sequence goes on from NC_138130.1 coordinate 34,291,206, forward strand.
AGACTTTGCTTGGTGGCCTGCTGTTCTGTAATGATATCTTGAACAGGTTCCTCCCCGTGCCGTAGGCGTGACTGCACAGACTCCAGAAATAATGTGTACAAGCTTTTCCTCTCTGCATCTGAATAGGACAAATATATGTAGGCTATTATTTATTTTTCAGAAATAGCTGTTTGTTGTAAGCCACAATAAAAAAGAAAGAAAAAATGAACCATTTTTATCTCTCAACTGAGTTCAGAAAAAAAAAAAATAGGAGGTGCTTTAAGGTAGGATTCTCAAACACTGTAAACCTATTTAACACATAACACTTGCGCTCCTTATTGCTTCTAATGCTCCAGTAATGTTCAATAAAGAAACAATAGTCCATCTGTCAGAGGAGACCCGTTGGTGCATGTTTGATAGCACACTTGAGTCTTATGATTACAAACCACAGAAGTTGGACTGCGCAATGCATACTGGGATATTTTCACAAGATAAAAGTTTCACAGCAAAACAATCATGTGGTGATGGCAATTTAAACAAACATTTGCCTCCACAAAATGGAAAAATTAGGTTTGTAAAACATCCTTTAAGGAAAAAAGTAAATGGATACCAGAAAATAGCATTTATCTTGGTATTTTACACTGTTATGATACTATTTTCTGGTCTGGCTAAAAATTAACAATAATGAAAAATCATTTAAATTCAAATATAATCTATCAGTAGTCTAATAATTGATTTTTAAGATTTTTAACAATTAAAGGAGTAAAATTCAGTGGGAAATAGAGGGACCTATATCTGAAATGCTAAATACCTACCAATACGCCAAAACTATTTTTTCATTGCTATTTCATTACTATGTGGGCTGCATTTTCACATGCAATATGAAGTGCTGCATGCTGCTAAAACCAGGAATAATAATAACATTTACACAGTAAAATAGGGTTTTATCACCTCTTGATGCAGCCTGCTGCGGAGAACCATCTGTGCATTGCAAGTTCTTCAACAACTGCATGGACTTTCCAGCCATAATGATCTGTTTTAGTACAGGTTTCAGAAAAGAGACCATGGTATGCTGTCTACTTGAGGGTGCCTGATCGCTGCCGGAACTGGCACTAGCATTGTCACTCATTTTTTCTTCATTCTCTGTCTTTTCCGACACACTATACAAAGTGTAGGTAGCATACCAGAAATCCCTATGGTTAACTGGAACATTTTTGTTTCTGCAAAGACAGACATACGAACATTAGTTCTTCCTTAGGAAACTATAACACTTCCTAATTCTTTATATCATGACAATTATTGAAAATAGCCTGAAGCAGGTGATCAAGATAAAGAAAAACATTCAACCACAAGATTAAATATTTGGGGGGTCTTGTTAAGGTTCAGAATCCACAGAAACAGCTTTGAACTCTCAGAACGGTAATACAAACATTCTGATTGAGAAAATACTAAGTTTTTAGAACTAGGATTTACAGATCAACAGTCACAATGGATAAGGCTCTTAGATATCGCAACACATATCTGTGCCAAGGCTTTACTGAACACGTAACAGTAGTTAAATGATGTTATAAAGCACAAACTGGCCATGGCATTACAAATGTCTTAAGCAGGAACACTGAACAAAAGGAACTGCAAGCATAAGCACCTGTAGCAAACATGCCTTTGAGTTTCCTTCAACCTACATATTCATGATTTAAAAATCCCGAGCTCACTTTCTACAATTAACATTCAATGAATAATATTCTCACAAAATTAAATACAAGGTGCATATCACAGCCCAGCTGCACTGCTACAATATTTTTCATTAAAACATTGCTTGTCATTTTATTAATTACAATCACCCAGGTTAACTCAATTGTCCTGGTCTGTCTCAGCCTTGCAGAAGATGAAGATTACAAGTCAGCTGCATTTATACATGTGGTCTCTTATCGTCAAGGAAGATGAAGCCCTATGACTGTACAGGAAGCTGGTAGTTAGAAAGGAAAAATAGTCTCTTACATGTGCACTACTGCTTTTGGGTTCAGATACTGCCATATAGGAAGTGTTCTCTGCCCTAAGAAACACCAGTATATCCAAAAGACAAGTTCATTATCCCTACCTCTGAATAATAAATTCTTTTGCTGGATCAAATAAGTTACCATGGACAATCCATTCGTCCACTGTCTGTAAATATGGCCTCACTGTTTCAACCCAGAGAGAAAACAAGAGGGATACCTGCAATGAAATTTTAAACAGGATTATTGGGTGATTTATAAATATTTCATGAATTCACAAGTAAAGCATATATAGCCTCTCCAATGTGTTTACAGTATAGAGTCAAGGAAAACGATATGCACACATAGAAAGGATTTTATCTTTTTTGCAAATGGCATACAGTGAATTTCGAATCCTAACTATCACAATCAGCTATACAAACATTTATAGTTTTGCAGAACATATTGTTTGAGCGTAGGAAGACACTACAACTGCCACTTGTATATTAAAGCATTTATAATTTACGTCTAGTCATCAGTTGACTGATGTAATAACTTATTTTTCTCCTAAAGAAATCATGATGAACAGCTTCTACATACCGTTTGTTCAGAGGCTTCCCCAACGTTATCATAGTCAAGAATTGCTTTGTACAGGGTATTGAGCAAATGAGATGCTCTTACAACATTGCGAGTGTCAGGAGGTACTTCTGCTACTCCAGTGCTAAAAACCTTATGAAGTATATTGAGCTGAGCTAATCGATGTGATAACTTATCCATGACTATGGAAAGAGTGATTGTTGCATCTGTAGAACAGAAATACAGTCATGTTTCATAATGCGTGGTTATTAGTTCACATCTTATACTTTCACAACAGATTAAGACTTATGGAAACTCTTCTACTATAATCCAAAGTATACTACCTTTGTTGATTATGCTCCTCTCAATTTCGGTAAGTTCCTCTTTGAAACTTATGAAATATTTATAGAGGGCTCTCATGAAAGCTTGATAGGTTCTAAATGGGGCTTCTGCCGACTTCTTGGGAGTAGAAATGATTCCATGTATTCCACTTTCTGAGCTGTGACCCATTATTTCATCAATAAACTTCTGCAGCCTAAATACAACTTGCCCATATGCTGCTATCCGCTCCAACATTGATCTTAATGAGTTCTGCAAAACAAATGTGGTTTCGTTTTGTCTTTAGTATTAACACACCAATATAGAAAACTCAGAGGGTAAGATATCATCTTTTGCAAGCAATCCTTCTTCCACGCGCCAACATCAGGCTTTCTTTGCACCTTGATTACTGATCTAGGCTGATCACTGAACTTACGTGGGTCAAATGAGTCACCATGATGTCATTTCTCACAGTAATCTTTCCATCATTCAGTTGAAATATAAACAGATTTTTTACGCCTGAAAGCAGCCTGTAAAAGTAAGAAGAACTGACTTAGCATGTACAAAACACAGTACAACATACAGAACAATTTTTTAGGACTGCAGAAACATCATTATATATACAAAATATAGGATATATTCAAAAGGACCCCAGACAAATATTAGGTCTTACAAGTTTGACTGATTTGGACATACCTTTGGATTAGATCTATGTGTTGGTGAAATGGTGGCATGGATAAGTAGTTTTGTAATAATAAATAATAATAATAATAATAATAATAATAATAATAATAATAATAATAATAATAATAATAATAATAATAATAATTTATTATTTATACCCCGCCCATCTGGCTGGGTTTCCCCTGCCACTCTGGGCGGCTTCCAACTGAATATTAAAAACAGTACAGCATCAAACATTAAAAACTTCCCTAAAGATGGCTGCCTTCAGATGACTTTTAAAAGTTAAGTTTGGGGAAATTGTGGTCATTTTCTCCATCAACTTTTCATGAAGCGTGCTCAACTTTACAGAGTACACCACAAGAAAATGATTTGCAGACTGCATTAAGAAGGTGCTTATTTTTCAAAGTTGTGTTATTCATATTGTTAATGCTTGAGGGGGGAAACAGCTTGATTTTGAGTAACACAATTTTCATTATATCTCTCACTGATAAGAGGCATGCTAAAATGAATTAAATTTACACAAGAAAGGTAGCAAGGTCTTTTAAGATAACATTTAGAATTATTGTATTTCAAGAGCAATGCAAAGCATTAAATTCCTTCTAAAGCTGCTCCTTCTAAAGCTATTGCTATACCAGAATTGTCATTATGAGTGATGGCATTGAAATAAAGGAATAGCATAACCACAGAATAGCATAACCACATGAGTCTGAATGTTGAGAGTATTCCATGAAAGAACATTAAACAGATTTCAAGTGGTAATTTCTTTAGTCCTGCTACTTACCAAATTGTTTCACGAATGACTTGTGTTTCAGTAACAATAATTTTCTCTTCCGGCATGTACAAGGGATCACTAGTATATAAGTGCTGCTCCCTAGAAGGAAAAATCATCATTATTTTTTTACAACCAAAATTGCTGGTAACCAATATCAAATATTATTCCTTTTATTTGCTCCTCTCCTGCAGATCCAATGTACTTAGGGAATCAAATTAATCATTTCTGCTTTATTTATTTTTTTAATGCATATGAACTACTCTGTTTCTAGCTTGAAAAGCTCTTTGAATATTTTAAATGCATCACTTACTTTCAAGAGTTGCATGCTATGCTTAAATTGCAAACTGCATACATCATTTCTGACACCATTATGACATAAGAATAACACAGTCCCAAAACGTTTTGTAATCCTTCAGAGATATTCATGACAGTTTCAGGAATCTAAGCATTTCTTCATACATATTAAATTCCGTTTTATCGTTAGTACACATATATACAAAATAACCAGAGAGGGGAGTGTAGGGCAGGAATCAACCCAATATAGCATTTCATAGCATGCAATGGCATCTGCAATAGGGTTTTTAGAAATTATCGTAAAGTAGTAGTCAGCTGATCATAAATTATATCCTCCCAACACAAAATTAACTTAACTACTTACCATACAGCCGCTAAATTGGAATGAAAATGCAAACTATGGGGGAAACGAACTCCTCTGCCAGTCCAGTATTGAGCAACTACATGTTGCTCTAGCCAGGTACGTGCATCAGGTTCACCTGCATACAAGATATTTCACTCCAGTTTCCATTTACATAGAAGAGAAAACTTTATAATGTAAATAACAAGAGCAATCCTAACATGTCTATGGGGAAGAATGCCCCACTGAGTTTAACAAGGTTTCATCTCAGGTAAGTTTAGAGGATCCTAAATCTAAGGAGCAATATGGCAAACTGAAATAGGTGTGAATTTGAAAATTCACAAACCAGAAACAGATGTTTCCAGAAGCAGGAAAACAATTTAGACCCATGGTCACTAAGATTATTGGTTGACCAGGAAGCTAGACTCAAAAACGGCATCACTTCTATACTGAGCAAGAGCCTAACAACTCTCCTACTATGAAATTGCCTGAAAACAAAATACAAGCGTGTAGTGGTAAGAGCATATTAGAGGGGGAAGTGTCCAATGGCAGGCTGGACCCAACCTCATAGTGCCTTGGTGCCTAGCAACTCTCTCAAAAGGGAATTTGGCCATAGCGTAACTGAGGGCCCCTCGTACTATGGAGTTCAACCAAAGAGAGGCACCAAATATCATGGTTTGTTGCCAAAACACAAACTCTAGTTTTCCTGCTTTGTGGAGGATTGAGACTTGCCAGCTCAAGTTTCAATACTAACTATACAAACTTTCATAAAGTTCAAAGCAATTAGGCACATGACAGCAATATGCTTCACAAAAGGCAAAAACTCTAGCCAAATGAAGCAAGTCTTGAAGAACAAACCTTTCCATGTGACATGTGATGACTTTTTGTTTTGATCCTGATCTTCTTGGGGTGTCCTGTCCACCTGAATGCCAGAGTCTTCTCTACTCAGTGGTTCAGTATCTTCATCATCATCACTTACGTCAGACCACTCCTGTAAAACATAAGCATACAAAGTGTATTTTAATTCAAGACAGGTGGGAACCTTACAATGCATTTTTACAAAATAAAATGAACATTTTGTTGTATTACCGTATGTCTTAACAGCTAAATCAGATCCCCCTTCAACCTATTAACAATGCCTTTCTTCACAAGTTCCATCACCAAACATCCTAAAAGCATAATCACTGCCTCATTAATTTAGATTAAAAAATCTATCTAGCTTGGCACTCTTCTTCCAACACTGGCCTGACAAATGCCACAGAAATGCTTATGAGCAGAGCATAATAATGGAATGCTCTCCCCAGAGAGGCTCGACTGGCACATTCGTTGTGTACTTTAGGTGCCAAGCAAAAACATTCCTCTTCTCCCAGACCTTTGGCTAATTAAACAATCCATGGTCTTTTTAAGGGGGGGAGTTGTTTTTGTTTGTTACTATGTATTTTTATATTATAAAACACACTGTGATCCTCAGGTGAAGGGCCATCAAGAAATTTAGTAAGTCATAATAAAAATTTAAAAAAGCAGATAGATCTACAGAAGACTATGGTCTGCAGAAATAGTTCCCCAGTTTTCCAATGTATCCTGTGACTTTATAATGCAGTTCTATGATTACTTACTGGTGTTTCTAAATCAGGACCATAGTCAAATTCTTCACCTTCCATCAAGTATTTCCTCCAATCAAATTCTTCTTTTTCTACATTAAAAAAAAGCAGGTCTGTAGTTTTGGGATATTCCTGGATCCAACATTGTCACTGAAGGCTCAAGTAACCTCTTAGAATGGCAGACAGGTAAGAAATCAAATAAATAAATAATCCCATTTCTTCAAATAAATAAATAATCCCATTTCTTCCAAAAATATGACAACTATGTACGTAGTCTGAACTACTACAGTGCAGAGAGATATGGAAATGCTAAATAATAGTATACATTATTTATTATACATTATTATATTTCAATATACATGGACAATCTAATACTAATAACTCACAAATAAAAAGGAATTGGCATGAGATTAACAATCATGTTATATAAAGGTTTCAAAAGGGATGAAACATCCAGTTTTCCCATTTGGTTCCTGAATTACGTGTAATATATTAAAACCTACCCACTTCTTTCTCTCTTGGTTTTTCTGCATAACTGGTGTTGGAAGGAGAATCAGACAAGCACAACAGAAGAGAGAGTATGGCATAATGGGCATCTGTCTTAAACGGAAGACAAACAAATAATTCAGTGGAGGAAATGTATTTGTCACTAGTTATGGAAATGAATAGACTGGACTTCTAGTACAACGATATATTTAGAAATGCAAAATAAAAGCTTCAGTTTATCACACATCTCAATACAGCATTAAAAGGATCACGATGCAGAATCACATGAAAAACAAGACACTAGGCTACATAACAGTGCACTTCAATTAGCTGAAGTCCGTATTTCATAATAATAGCTTTTAATCTGCACAAATTGGTCAGAGAAACATTACTAAAACTGGAATTTACTGCCTTCATGGTAAACCTCCAACTGTTTGAACAATTCAAGTTCTTAGTACAGATATTTAAAATGCTGCTAAGCACAAAATGTTTGCTGTGTTGATAAATTAATAAGTAAATTATATATATAAAAGCTAGGATATCTATTATGAAGCAGTTAATACAATTAAGTTAGAACAGGAAATTAGAACTATAAGAACTCTGTAAATAAAGACTACTTATTTTCCATGGTATGTTCCTTATTTAGAAAGAAAGAATACAACACAACTGAAATCTGTTTTCTAAACTGCATACCTTTGTTCCTTCAGTGGTTGGAAGCGGAGAATTCAGAAACTCTTCTGTTAAACTCTTCCAGCTTGCAGCTTTAACAAGGTCTGAATGAACTATCAGCTTTTCATAAATCCTGTATCAAAAAGTTCAGTGCTTATAAGTAAATCTGTCAACAGAAAACAACTAATCCAATGTCATAAAAATAGAAATGCCTTACCCCTCTATTATTTTGTCCACTTTGTGCTGGCTGACATCAAGAAATTGATGAAACCTAAAGAAAAAATGATAAAATATCTATTGCACCACATAGTTTAATTTTTCAAAAGTTTTGCTGTAGAATATGCAAGTAATACTTGCAACAAAATGTTGCAGTGTGGAGGACTCCTGTTGACTATTCCAGCCAGCCAGCCAGCCAGCCAGCCCCTTTTCTAGGATACTCCATTCTGCTGCTCATTCCACCCAGATTTTTCCTTTCTCCCCACCCCTGTCAGTTAGCATTCCACGACCAGTGATCATGCCCAGTCCTCAATAGATTTATTTTTTGGGTTCCCCCTTAGTGTTTAATTTCTAATTATTTTTTATGTCTGCAAACCTTGTGCCTTTTGAAACCCCTCTCTTGTAAGTGAGTGGTGGAGTTTTGGCTACAGAAGCTATGGCATTCACAGCCTGAATATTTTCTATCTCTCAAGCATGAATTGGAAGTGAAATGCCACTATTCCTAACCATTGGCCATGGTGGCTGCAGTTAATAGGAGTTGAATTCTAAGAGTACAGGAAGCTGCCTTGTACAAAGTCAGACCCCCGCATATCCAAGTCAGTATTGTCTACAATGACCAGAAGCAACTCCCCCAGGTTTCAGAAAGGGACATTCCCATTCTTAACTAGAGTTGCCAGGGGTTGCAACTAGGATCTTGTGCATAAAAATCAGATGTTCTACTACTAAGCTACATTCCACTTCTAGAAGAAAAGTAAAAATTCTATATGCACTTATACAGCAGCATAGGAAGCTGCGTTAAGCAGTTAGAACATTGGTCTATTTAGCTCAGTATTGTCTCAGTATTGTGGTGCATGCTCTAGTTATCTCCCGCCTTGGACTACTGCAATGCGCTCTACGTGGGGCTACCTTTGAAGGTGACCTGGAAACTACAACTAATCCAGAAGGCAGCAGCTAGACTGATGACTGGAAGTGGCTACCGAGACCATGTAACACCGGACCCTCCAAGTGCCCCTATTTTCCAGGCACAGTCCTGGATTTACAGAAGCCATCCCAGTTTCTGATTTGATCCACGAAGATTCCGCTTTTCCTTAGAACGTCCCTATTTTCATTAAAGAAATGGAGGGTACGGAGTTACGTGAGCCAAGTAGATAAGTCACTATACAACCTTTAGAAGACACTCGAGGGCAGACCTGTTTAAGGATGGTTTTTTTTAACATTTCATGTTTTATTATGTTTTTATATATGTTGCAAGTTGCCCAGCGTGGCTGGGGAAACCTAGTCAGTTGGGTGGGGTAAATAATAAAAGTTTATTATTTTATTTTATTTATTTATTATTGAATGAATGAATGAATTTATATACTGCCCTGTACCCTGGTGGATGGATGGACTGATGGATTGAATGAATGAATTTATACACCCTCCTATACCCGGAGGTCTCAGGGCGGTTTACAGACCAAAATAGAAATATAAAACCACTATATATATATATATATATATATATATATATATATATATACACAGTATAATCAAAATAAAAACAACCCGCCAATAACACCCCTCTCCAAAAAAAGAGCCACATTTTAAAAAGTCAAAGGGTGTCATAGAATAGTATTATTATTATTATTATTATTATTATTATGGAATAGGACATCCCTATTTTCATCGGAGATATGTTGGAAGGTATTAGGAAGGTTGGCTACAAATGTACTAAACAACTCGGGGCTGGATCCAGTCTTAGCCAGACTTGGGGGCGGTAAACCCAATGAAACCAGTGGGCCTTCTCTGAAGCGTGACTAAGCCTGGATCCCACCCATCAACCCATTCCTCTACTGCGGTCACTGGCTAGGATGGGGCTCTCTTCCACACACAAACCCCACCTTCCTTAACCCACATAGGTGCCCAATGGAGGCCAAGGCGGAGACTTCTAACCGGTAACAGGTAAAAGTGGTCGCGCGCCTCTCCCGTCTACCGCCCCTCCCTCACCACCAACCGCCGCTCTGGGCGCGAGCCCAGCCACGCCACGCCCCCCCAGGTAACGGACCTGAAGTTGGACCAGGAGAAGTTGAGCGCCGCCTGGAAGTGGGCCGCCTCTTCCTTGCTTTGCCCGCTCAGGCCGGTTACCCTCCGGATCAGCTCCCGCAACGTCACGTCTTGCTCCTGCTCGAAGCGGCTCCAGTGCGCGGGGGGTGTGGTCGCTGCTGCCGCCGCCATCGCCAAACAGGCCTCCTGAGCGAGGCAAGAAGCTGAGAGGATTTTTTTCCCCGCTCCCCCCCCCTCCTATGTGGTCACCTTTCGGCGCTTCCGTTCGTTTTCGGTCGCCATCGTCCACATAAGATCTCGCGGCAAGTACCGCGAGGCTTCCGTTCCCGATTCTCCAGGAGGAGGGAGAGGGCTTCTACGCATGCGCCTTTTGCTTGCTTATTAAAACTTTTCTTTCTTAGAGGGCTGTGTTTTGGCAAGCAGCTTCTCGGATGTTAATTTGCTGCTTTTGGAAAAGAAAAAGTAAAACTTTCAATGAACCCCCGTAATGTCTGCGTCAGAAAAGCTGTATCGGGATTTGAAATCCCCTATTGAAAACACAAGGACTCAACATTCGTTTAAAGCATCGTGATTTATTCTCAGTTTTTTTGGCTCGAGAATAGGAAGGAATCAAATCTCTCTCTTCAGTTTCTGCAGCTGCAATCCTGTGCATACTTATGTAGGAAACAGTCCCATCCACGCTGTGGAAATTACTTCCGTGTAGACATGCCTAAGATTACACTGCAAAACTTTGTTTTCCAGAGTAACAGCTATTTTCAACCAACAGCTTTTCCCCATTTATATAACTATGGTGAAGCCCTTAGTCGTGTTAATATTAGTACAGTAGCAGGAATAGTTTGGTGCCTGTAGTAGAAACTAGTACTAGTTTAGTGGTGTTGCCTTAATCATTGTCAACATCCACTGGCAGAATTTGGGCTCTCAAAATTTCAGCGGCTCCCTGTATATCGCTAAAAATTTTGCCCTCCCCCTGCCTTTCATGCTCCATTCTACAGCACTGTTGTGGTGCTGCCTGCAATGGGTACCCAGTGTGGCCGCACTAATTGCGCTACCCAAAAACTACTTCTGCAGCTTCTAAAGAGACATTGGGATCCTTTCAATGCAGAAGACATGAGAAAGCACACCTAAAGCAGATTCTTAGGTTTGTCTTCATCCACATCCCTTTCTCTTCTGAAGCATTTATTACTTTTGCCCCACCCCCACACTCCTTTACATTACTTCAGTCAATGACAGAAGAGCAACTTTCCTGAAGTGGGAGGAGAGTCTCTTCAGAGCTTGTGGGACATAGACCTTCTTTCCCCAACAGCAGGCCTGGGTTGACAGTGTACTGGCAAAAACGGTTCTAGTAAACAAAACTTATTGGCAGCCCACTTTTGCTTGGGGTCGCTAGATGTTACTGTGTTACACTCCTGAGTTTTTGTGCACCTTAATCTGGTTTCGGAAACCAGATTTTCATTTCAACTCAAATTATATTTTTTTGTCTGTGTTTTTATACTGAAACAGAGTGTGTGATCATTTTTCAGTTCAGGTGAACTTAAAAACATGAAATGTTGTTTGCTGCACCTAGTAAGTTTTATAATATTATGCTTATACTATGCATGTTCGTTCATAAGTCAATCCCACTGTGTTCAATGGGGCATACACTCAGGAAAATATGCATAGAATTGCAGTCTTAGAGTTGTATAGATGGGATCGCAGCTGGATGGTAGTTGAATGAAAATGATATAGCTGAGACTGGAAACACTTATTCTGCCCTTTTATTCTAATCAAATATGTTTTATGCAGTAACATATTTCCAAAGGGGTATTGCTACAAGACTCAGTTCCTTTTACCTGTTGAGGATTAAGTTGAGGAATAGTGCTTTTAATCCATGTTGGGAACCAGGCCTGACCTTTACAAATGCTAATGAGCATTCTCCTTGCATAGCCTGTCACCTTCATTTATATTCATTTTGATTTCATTGCTTTTTCCAATAGAGCTTTCAGGAATGTCTTGCTTCACTGAAAGTTTCCCAAGATTACTATATTAGTACTGTTTGCATGTTTCTTGTTAAATGTAAACGGTAATAACTGGAATTTTCTTAGATAAGTATCTTTCTCTCTAATAACACTGTGTCAAAAGTGTTCTTCTCCAGACCTTCCTTTTTCTTCTAGATGTCTGTTGAGCTTTATTCCAAGAGATTAAAGTTATAAATTGTGCTACAAACATAGGCTTCCTCAAAAGTTTGACTGGTAGATGAGCCCAAGTTTGCGGGGAAGCTTAAGAAGGTGGGGTGAGGTTTTGATTTCATACTAAGACCCAGCACAACAGTAAGGTGTGGTTGAACCCTTGCCATTCCCCAGCTCACAGGAAGGGAGAGGGATGTGTGCTTATCGGGGATATTCAATAAGCACCAAGAAGTCTCAACACTTCCAGAGGCCCAGTTTTCACCTAACACTCAAGCCAAACGGGGTGCTATTGTTCCTATTACAGTGGTACCTCGGGTTACATACGCTTAAGGTTACATACACTTCAGGTTACAGACTCCGCTAACCCAGAAATAGTGCTTCAGGTTAAGAACTTTGCTTCAGGATGAGAACAGAAATCTTGCAGCGGTGGCACGGCAGCAGCAGGAGGCCCCATTAGCTAAAGTGGTGCTTCAGGTTAAGAACAGTTTCAGGTTAAGAATGGACCTCCGGAACGAATTAAGTACTTAACCCAAGGTACCACTGTACTGCACTGGTGTACAAACCCCCTTTTAGCTTGGGACCAATACATACATACCTCAGAGATATTGTGGGTTTGGTTCCAAACCATCACAATAAAGCAAATACAGTATCAAAATAAAGCAAGTCACACAGTCTTTTAGGTTTCCCAGTGTATATAAAAGTTAAGTTTATACTATACTGTAGTCTATGAAGCCAGGCCCCCTGAGTGTGGTCCTACTTCTACACAGATGTTAATGCCTGAGTGGGTTAGGATGCGAGTAAAAGCCCCTTTGCTAGCAGAGGTACACTGCTGGGGAAAAGGACTCCAGAACAGCAGAGGTCCCAGCTGTGCCCTAGCACACAGATAGTCTGCCAGCAGTAAGCCCTGAAACAGAGCAGGGCACCGTATCTTAGCACAAACTGTGCTTAATCTCAGCTATGCTTTGTTTGAAACTAGCCAACTTCATGCCATGGGTTATGAAACTGGCTTGTTTCAACAACTGTATTTAAAATTAGTTACAGTTTAGGATTTGGACATCATTGAGCTCTGGTAAATAAAAAACAAAAGCACCAGCTCCTAGTCTTCTCCGCTTAGGCTCCCCAAGGCTCACTCCCATTGTGATAAGCCATGGTTTATCACAATCATGCGGGACTACAGTTCTCACCCTCCCTGAGCACTGGCCATGGTAGCTGAAGCTGATGGGGGCTGGAGTCCATGAACATCTGAAGGGCAAAAGGTTCACTGTCTCTGGTTTATCATATGTAAAAATGCATTAGATGAATATGTATGCTGTGTTTACAATACTTGGAACGTGCAGTAATGGTATCCCTTCAAAACATGAGGCCTTCCCCCCTCACTTGGGAATCACTGTGCTAGTTAATTGAAATCAGCACAACAAAAAATCCCTTAGAGAGTTTTAATGTTGTCCTGGTGGCCAGAAGCCCCACCTAGTTTAGTTCTATTTATATCTTAAGTAGGGTCTGTTGACTGCATTTGGCATGAAGAGACTGGATACTTCCTTATTTCTGAAATCTATCGTTCACATAAGATCAAGGATTTAACCATGGAAAAGGAAAGCCAGAGATTATTTACAAGTAAAATTAAAACTAACATTGAACTCTTTGGTAAGGAAAGCAAATGCTTCAGAATAACAAACAGCTGTCTCTCTTCCTCATCCCCAGCTGTTGGTTTCATACAACTCTGCAATAACAACATCAGAAGTTTTTCATTCTTTTCCCATATGGTACTGTCTCAAAGGATATATCTTACAGCTCACAGGGGAAGCTGCACAGCTCTAAACCCCTCAGAAACTATGAGCAGAGAAATGCTTCTCTTTGACACGTTGCCAGTCGACAAAAAATGAACCCCGTTCAGATACTATGCAAGTGTGAAAAAATGTATTGTCTATTGCTGTGGAGACATTTTTGATGCCAAGTTGTGACAGCAGAAAATCGTATGGCAAAATGTTTTTATTCTTGCTCAGCTGTGCTTAACATTTAGCTGGAATTTCAGAGTTCCCATCCTCAATGCACATCCATTTCTACTGAAGAAATTGTTCCAGAATAAGGGGGGGGGGGAATACCTATTTTAAATACAGGTTTGTTAAAATAAACTCATTTTCAGACATGAGCTCTACTCAATCTTTTTTTGTGCAGAAGATAAATAAATGGGATGCCTAAGGGTGTGGTCAATACAGACCAGGTATTACCTGCCATCCAGTCCATGCTTGGCTTAGGGCAGATGAACAGAATCAAAGTTCACAATCCACCAGTGGCATCCTATCCTAGAGAGAGAGGCAGAAGGAGAAAGAAGAGATGAGGTCCTGGTTCTGCTGACAAGGTAGTGAAATTTCCTCCTACAGCAGGCACAGGAAAGCTGTGGTGCTTTGAATGCGGTTGACTCCACCTCTCATTAGCCCCAGCCTGCATGGTCAAGAATGCTGGGAGTCATAGTCCCATTTGGAGGTCCACAGGTTCCCTATCCCTGCCCTACTGTTCCAAATTCTCCCACCAAGAAGTGACTGCTGGGAGTGAGAAGGGAAGATGAGGACCATATTCAACAAAATTGTTGTGCCACAGGATTCCATCACAAAGATTCCCGCTACTGCAGTGTGACTTCCGCCTCTCCTCCCCTGCATGCCTCACACCATTCCCAAAACTGCTTTGGAGGGTTGGAGGAATAGATGGCGGGAGGATAAAAGGAAGACGGTTCCATTGCACAAAGAAAATCCTATACTGATAGCTGAAACAGTTGTGGGATTATTTCCAAATTAAAATTGGAGAAACATTTTGCTCAAGCTCCCTAAGAAATTCCAGAATTTTATGTTGTCAGGGGATATAATATCTGCCTAAAAATAATGTAAAACCCAGAACAGTGATTAATTCCAATTCAAGGGAGCACCCTCCTCCATGGGTGGTATTTTGAATGCTGTCTCTAGTGGCAGTGACTGAATTATCCAACAGTAATTATTGCAGAGAGGCAACAGGCAGCTTCCTAAATGGGGTGTCCTTTGGACTGCAGAAGCCTTTACTTCTCATGGCACACAGGGCATTACTGTCCCACACTCTATCCTCTGCACAGACAATGACTTAGAATGATCTTTAATGGATTGAAAACAACAACACCAATGGTTGATCACTGTTTATATAGTTTAAAAAGTAATACAAACATAATACAAATATCAATATAAAACGTTTCTGGCTCTTAACATTGCTGTAATACCATTGGTTACAATTAATCATTAATGAATTACCTTGCCCATTTAGAAAAGAGATGTTTCTGAAATTATGTCACTGGAATCCATTCAGTCTGAATGCATTTTATCACTTCATTACTCAGAGAATGAAGTTTACTTATTTTTATAATACTTTGATCTCATTGAAAATAGCATTACTGCTAAAGCAAGTAGATGAGAGTAGTGGCATCTGGCAAGGGACAGCATGGCCGTATTTGGCTAAAATTAAACAACAAAATGCAAGATTTGCAAAGGAAATACACTCATCTGTGTTGAATGTCTTGCAATTGGCACAGTTTTTATTTTTCCATTTTACCATGTAGGGAACCTCATATCAGCTGTACCACCGAGCAGGGCTTTCTCTGACTAATTTTCCAACATTGTGGTTTACAAGCGTCTCCAGAATTAAGCGAAATAACGATCAGTTCGTCTTTGTTCATAATGATCTTTGTCCATAATGCTGCAACAATAATTAGTTTATTATATTTATATATCGCTTTACACATCCAGAAACTATTTACAATACTAAAATACATAACAAATTCAATAAAATAACACAAACACAAAATGCCAACCATGTTCATTCAAAGAAAAAGTCATCTGAGACAGTACAAAATACTCCCTCCATCCACACAAGACCACCAAAAGCCTGATAATCAGTGCTGTCCAAATGTCTGGAAAAATATATTTGCCTGGCACCAGAAATACTGTATGACAAAGACAGCACTAGGTGAGCGGCATTGGGGAGACATTCCACAATCAAAAAACTACCACAGAAAAGGCCTGCTCTCTTAATTAATAAAATAAACTTGAAAGATAATAATAATTAATAAAGGCAACACATTTTAAATGGCCCAAGTAAAATGCCATAAAGTAGTAAGCAATATTTTAGTAGGTCCTAATGAATGTATTGCCCTGCTGTGAATTTATTAATTGTTTTCCAATCACTGTAGACTATTTTTCTCACAATAGGTAACACGTAGAACCCTTTTTAAAAACATAGGTTGTTATTATTTAGTTTGGGGGCCTAATTTTATCCCCCATGATACAGGGTGGAATGGAGAAGAAACCCAACAATGTACAGACTGTACTAGGAAACCAACAAAAGGATGAAGAAAATTATCAGAGGCAAGCGGCAAAGTCTTTTCTCTGTAGAAAACAGTCGTGGAGCTCTTATCAGAAGCCGCAGCATGTTTACTGCTTCAATGATCCCCCCCCCCCTTGAGCTGATTCTCTGAAATGCTCCTGAACTGATTGCAGTAATTACACCTGAAGATTTAAAGTAATGTTCGGGGGGGGGGGAGGTAAAGGACAATTAATAAATGGCCTGTTTTATTTTCCATCTACATGGCTGAGAAAACATTCCATTAAAAATAAAGGTAGTTCTTGATTACTGTACACTTGTTTGTTTTTCGTTTTTTTGAGAAGTAGAACAATTAAATAAAAATAACTCTGCATTTTTCCAATTAGATATTTTGCTAGCTACAGAGGTAGGAGACTTTCCAGGGTAGGAGCCTTTGATACTGAAGTTGTCTAGCCTTTCTGAATATGCTGCCTACTGCAGCTGCTAGAGGACAATGCTACAAATATCTTTTTGCACAATAGAATGTGTTCTATAGAGCATGAAAACCCTCTTTGACAGCTGTGATGCTCAGTGGAAAACCTGGCAACAGATTTAGTAATTTTAATATCTCAGTTGCTATGAATAATAGTGTCAATGTGAACAAAAGCCGTATAAACGGTGAGTCAACTCTTCATTCCTCCGTGAGAAGTCATTTAACTCAGTTCCACATATAACACATTAAAATGATTCTCCCCTCCACACCCACAAAAACACAGCACACTGCTAGTCCCAAGGATGGTGTGGATACAAGTTAAATTGAATCACGTGGGGCTTATTTCCAAGTAGATGTTTAGGATTGAATTTCCTGGCAGAAATGAAATGCAATACAGCTACATCCTTGCCGACTGCTGCTGCTGAGTTTCCAGTCAGATGTGTCCTGTAATAAGAACAACCTTCCTAGGCTAGAACAATGATTAGTCTAGCTTCGTATTTTGCCTTTGACAGCCGCCCAGTCTGGATGTTTCAGAGAAACTACAATACAGAAGGGAAAAGGAGATACAAAGCATATATTCTACCACTGAGCCTCATTCCTTATTGCTAATTCCTCGTTTCCAACTTTGAAGTCCTCTAAAGCTGATAACAACATTATGAATATTCTAACAATTGCTGAAAATAGCAAACGTTAAAGATTAACAGGTGTGTCAAGAGTTAGAGAGATTTAGGTTTATGCTCTGGACTACAGAGAGTGTGAAAAGTGAAAAGATCGCACTGACTTGCAAATGGGTTTCTGCATCACTTGGTGTATGGACCATTTGAGCTGTTTGTAAGATGTTGGCTTGACACAGGATATAGACTAGCTGTCGGAGACAATGCTTTCCTTCTGAACTGTTAGTGCTAACCTCTTTGTAAAAAGAGCGCTCAAGGTAATAAAAAGAAAATTGCAGTAGCTGCCTGGGAATGTGTGTCTTGCAATTTCCTTGACATCTATCTTCCCCACCCCCATCAAACAACAAAGGCTGAGTATGGCAGATACAAAGTAGGTCACTGTTAGGAACGAGCAGTGGGGGTAGGGGACTGATGCTTACCTCTGAATCAGCAGGGAGCTAAATTCTCTAGCAATGTCCTTGTGAGTTGATTTGCAGGAACAATGTCTGAACAGCTTGCCTTCTAGCATCCTAAGCATTCCAAGCATCAAACTAGGTTAAAAATAAGTTATCAGTGCGTTTGGAGAACTGAGTAAACACTTCATTTGTCTATTACTTTCAGGTTGTTCCTATGGTCCTGGTACTCCATGTCGCCACTACACCAGGGCTAATGCCAGAATGCTCATAGGTCAACTTGAAGGACGAGTTCAACCAGAAGCACAAGTTCCTTGTGTGATGCTTGGAAATATCCTTTTAAACCTAGAACCTCCATGATCTTGTGATGTCTGAAATATAGAAATTTCCAGAGCAGTTTCCATTATTTGATATGTGTGTTTGTGTATGCATGTGTTATATTTGATGGTTTGGAGTTTTGTGTACAAATTGACCTGCAGAGCAAAGGGGAACTTTGAGGGGAAGATTTTAAGAGAACATATTAAAGGTACTTTGCTGCGTGTGTTGACTCCTAAAAATAAGCTGGCGAATACTGATAAGAATTTGTGAAAAGATGTGTGAAGTAAGCATTAGATAAGGTAGTTGTATCAGTCAGGATTTGAAATAAGTCCAATGTCTGACTAGTAGGCCTTTATCTTACCAGAAGCAGAGCATCATATGCAACACCAGATATAAGGCAAGTAGGATTATTTGTTTTGTTTATTGTTTATGTAATGTATTTATATCCCACCTTTCTCCCAAGCTGGGTCCTCGGACTGAGGTATGTTTTGAGAAAGTTAGATGGTTCTTGTTCTACAAGCTGAGAGTGTTTAAACACTTGTCTTCGTCCACAAAGGAGGAAACATAGCCCAGAGGAAGGATGGTTCCCCGTCCCATTTGTCCATCACAACCATGACTTTCTCCTTTGAGGCTTAATCACCCTCACAAAAAGGTGAGGGTTTTCTCTCCAGTGCAGTGCTAGCTAACCTCTGGGAGGCCATGCCAGTGGTGGGTGAGGCCACTCCAAACTCATGAACGTGCATACGAAAAAGCCACGCACATCAGCAGGGAGTGGGAGTAGTGGTGGATTTAAAGGTATATGAAGTGTGCGAAGAATTAGGGCTTCCTGCAGCGGAGGGCCCCTCAAGTTATGAGTATATATTGTTAACTGAGAGGAGACCTTTGAAACATGACTATAAACAATGAATGGCTATTGCTGAATTCTAGAATCTTTGTTGCGTTGTTTCCAACCTTTATTTCTCCTACTCCCCAATTAGAGCCAGTAGAGGCTGGTCCACTAGGGTGGGGAGTTGCCAGCCTGGTGCCTGTGAAGGCCTTCATTGGTGCTGCTGAACAGGTCGCAAAACTCTGAGCTATCGTGTTTTCAAAAAAATAAAAGAAGGTGAGACAGTCTAGCCTATCTAGAAATAAAGTTATGAAACCTCGGAGAGCCACTACATAAACAATACTGTTCTGAGCTAGACGGAAGTATAAGGCATCTGCCTATGTTTCCTTTGCTTTTCTTATTTCCAGACAACTGGTTGTCTGAATGATGCTTTTTCACCATCATTCAGAATTTTGTGGCCACCGAGTCCTTGTTGGACATTTTGAGGTTTCTTCCATGCCTTAGGATTGTTTTCTGAAGATTTTTGTACCCATGCAAACCTCAGGATTACCCCAAGTCTGCTGATACCTCTGTCTTTCCTTGTACATGGGGCAGTGCACTTCCAGCTACATATATGGGACGACCTGAATTGGAAACAGAGGAAATGGTATTGCTTGTGGATCACTTCATAAAAAGGCAAGTGAGTGTGGACAAGTCCTTGGGCAAAGAGCTGGTATATTTCTTTGAATGATGGCTTTTGTCTCCAAGCTACCAAAATGGGCTGAACTGGGCTAAGATGGCAACTGTCCCTGTTACTAGATTTATTGCTCACTTTTAACATCAAGGGAACACCCACACAATTTGAGTGCTCTGCGAGGAACATTATCTTTTTAGACACGCAAAACCTCTCTGTGTAAATGGTCACCCCCTAATATTTATTCCTAATAGCAAAAGCATAAAGGAATAGAAAAGTGAACAAAGGTATTTATTCATTTTGAGATTTTAAAAGCCAACATTATATTGCAGCAGTCATATATCTTAAGCTGTGTCTTCCAAATAATGTGCTATCTCTGCCTAGAGTTAAATTGCTTGCTTTGGAACTGGCAGAATACAGTTCAGCCAATATGTCTGTCCTGCCATGCAGAAAATCAGAAAAGCTGTGAGCAGGGCGAATGATAGCTACATGTTATGCAAGTGATTGACACCTTGGAGTAGAGACCTATAAATGTACTGATCCAAACGTAATAAAGGTATTTGGACTGGAAACTTATATGGCGTGTTAAAGCATACACCAATTATGAGAAAGAGTTTATTTTAGATCTAAACTGCTTTTTCTTAAAACATAGCACTTTAAAACAGAGATGAGAACTCTGTATGTCCTCTTGAAGCTTCTGGACTCCAGCTCCCATCAGCTACAACCAGCATTGCAAATGATTAGGGGTTGTGGAAAATGAACCCAAACATTTGAACAGCTGCAGGTTCCTTGACCCTGACTTTGTCACCTCTGTTAGCCTCAGTTCCTCAGATCCCCTTCTTGAGAAAGTTTAAGACACAGGATCTACATCTTCTGTGAAGAGGATCAAAAAGAATTATCTGCAACCTTATGTTCCTCCTTTAGCACACCTTTGACTTCCTTGTCATACAAAGGTTTTAACTGCCCCTCTAGCCAGTCTCCTATGTATGTGTGTGGCGGTACTCGTATCCAGCATTATTCTTCTATAAAAAGAGGTGCTGGAACTCAACACGAATGCCTCCCTTGTTCTCTTAGAATGGCAATGGTGCCCATTTGAGAGGAGCCGGAACTGAATTCTGGTGAGTTCCAGCTGCAAAAAAAAAAAAGTCCTGTGGCATTTATGTTTTTAGCAATGGGCTCTGTGTGGGTTTTTACATCTGTTATCATCTTCTTGCGTGTCTTTTGCCAAAGCCTGTGTTCCTTTTTTGTTCTCATTTGGACAAAATTTCCATTTTCCGAAGGAACATGTCTTGCCTCTAATAGCATCTTTGACTTGCCTCATTAACCATGTTGGCATATTATTATTTGACCTATATGTCCTCAATCACATCCAAATGTGTTACAGTGGTACCTCAGTTTAAGAACTTAATTCGTTCCAGAGGTCCGTTCTTAACCTGAAACTGTTCTTAACCTGAGGTACCACTTTAGCTAATGGAGCTCCCGCTGTCGCCGCACAATTTCTGTTCTCATCCTGAAGCAAAGATCTTAACCGTACTATTTCTGGGTTAGCGGAGTCTGTAACCTGAAGTGTCTGTAACCTGAGGTACCACTGTACTTGCACTTTGGCTACTGATTCACTAGGGAACCTGCAAGCATCAACTGTCTCTACATCCATGCTTCTCCCTTGCTGAATCGGGAAGGAGTTTTTAGTGCAAAAGGAAAAGGATTGTGGCAAAGACAGCTTGATATGATGCGATAACAGACACAATAGACTGCAAACCTCAAAGCCAAAGGCACTCACTACTGAAACACAAGTAAGAACCACCCAACTAGCCTAGGGAAAGGAATAGCAGTCAAAAACAGAAATAGTGTAGCAGAAACGATCCAGTGTTCCGCATTAAATTAATGAAATTGAGGACACCACCTCCAGTATGCCTTTCCCTGTTCTTCCTACAGAATTTGTATCCAGAGATAGCCATGCCCCACTGGATCTCTCCCTTCCACCAGACTTCCATTACACCGACAATATCTCTAAGACCAAGCACTGCAGCTCACCCATCTTGGCTTGGAAACACCTTCAAATGGTCTTTCTTCCCAAATGTCTTTAGCACGTGTGTCTGGTGCTTTGGCCACTCTCCGTTACCATCATATGCCCTTGCACTCAATGTACTAGGTCTAAACCTCCTCCATTTGAACCATCATAAACACTGCATTTTAGATGATGTGCGAGCTTTTCAGAAACAGAGACGAATAATAGTTTCTTATGCCACATGTCCGAATTCAAGTGTTTCGAGTCTTTCCCATTCTCTGTTACGGTCTGTCTGAAGCTACCAACTGTATAGCTATTTCAGATGTGTGTTACTGGGTCAGGAAACAAGGAAAGCAAACATAAACTGGGATCACAGGGAATATCTGTGTGCATGGACTTATCCACCTCCTGCAGTACCTGTGTCCAGATTTTTTTAATATAACCAGACTGTATTTTAATTATGCATTACAACCAGAATTTATTTTAATTGTATGCTGCTCTAAGCTTCCAAATGAGAGAAAGGACATTTAAAAATACAATGAATAATAAGATCCACACTGGAGATCTGCAACAAATCCTGGAATGTAATGGCAGCTAAAGTTATATAATCTATGCAAGTTTATATTGTAGACAGGACTGAAGGGTGTCCTGCTAAGTCCAGGCTCAAATTAAGGCCAAAAAAGCTTTGTCTGCATTAGTTTTCCACTAATTTAAGTCACATAAAACACAGATTTCACATGCATTGGCTGTGGGGAGCAGGAAGGGGCTGTTACATTATAGAAGATTACAGAGGGAATTTTCCCCCAAAACTGTAGCTTACCATGCTTTCTTTTTCTGTGTGGAGCTTCTGCAGAGTGAGCAACCTATCATTTGAAGATTGCAGTTTTAACTGCCTGCAGGATTAACAGTTGTAGTGTTTGTTTTGAATGAGCTGCCGTAATAACTCAACAGAAGCAGTTTGTGACAATTGAAGGAAAGAGAATAGATATGAATGGTTCCTGCTGATAAAACTGATTACTTCGCCTGCCATTCAATGCCCAGGAAGAGAAATAAGGAGAATTAAGACCTTGGGTAGGCGATGGTGGAAACATCTGGTGAGGATGTGCTTTATTTTGGTCACTACTTTCAGCACCAGCGGTATTGAAAACTTTTTTTAAAAAACCCACAATAATAGGTTAAGATACTATTTCGTGTGTGTGTGTGTGTGAAGACAAATTCATAGAGGATAAGGCTAGCAATGTCTAAGTAAAGGTAAAGGGACCCCGACCGTTAGGTCCAGTCGCGGACGACTCTGGGGTTGCGGCGCTCATCTTGCTTTACTGACCAAGGGAGCTGGCGTACAGCTTTCGGGTCATGTAGCCAGCATGACTAAGCCACTTCTGGCAAACCAGAGCAGCGCACGGAAACGCCGTTTACCTTCCCTCTGGAGCAGTACCTATGTATCTACTTGCACTGCATGCTTTCAAACTGCTAGGTTGGCAGGAGCAGGGACCGAGCAACGGGAGCTCACCCCATCACAGGGATTTGAACCTCCGACCTTATGATCGGCAAACCCTGCAAGCACTGTGGTTTAGCCTACAGTGTCTACTAGCTATCAAAGGCTATGATGGCTCTATGTCCTACCTCCACAACTGGATGCAATGTGTCTCTGTATACCAATTTCTGGGAATCGTAAGTGGGGAGAATGCTGCTGTTGCATTAAAGTCCTGCTTGTGGGCTTCCCACAGGCATCGACTCAGCCACCATGAGAACAGGATGCTGAACTGGGTAGGCCTTTGGTCTAATCCAGCAAGGCTCTACATAATGCCAACTGTGAGTGATAGAAGTGCATGGAAGTACCACAATATGAGCCTGGATCAGAGAAGACCCTGCTTGCTTGCTCATTTATTTATTTAATACACTGGGTGTTTTGTTTATTTATACACCACACTCTGCAAGGTCAGTCAACAGCACGTGTCTTGCAGCAGCAGACAAGAGGTGTCATTCTGCACTCAGAAACTACCAGGCAAAGAGACACTCAGGGACAAGTACTACCAGCCAATGAGAGGTTTCCCAGAAGCAGTGAGGTGGGGTTAGAGTAAGGTTACCAGATTTTTTTTCAATGAATCCGGGAACACTTTTCAACTTCCATGGATTTTGTCAGGGGACTGATTTGTAAATCTGGGGGCTGTCCTCGGGAAACGGGGACATCTGGTAGCCTTAGGTTAGAGGCAAGCAGCTCAGAAGGCCAGTGGCTGGGGAATAACATCAGCTGACAGTGAACTGCAAGAAGAATCAAAGAGAATAAAAAAGTATAGGGAGAGAGCTGAGGACTTTGTTGGGTGGGGTTGTAGAATTTGTTTCCTTTTTATTCTGTCGTACCTTGAAGGAATTAATGGGGCCATATATATTTCTCCCAGTGCTTTTCATGCTCACAACTACCCTGTGAGACCTTTATGGCTTAGGACCAGATTCTCCACATATGCCTGCTTGGAGACTCTTTTCTCCAGCCTGAGGTACCCAGCAAAGGGATTATTATTTTTTTCTCCAGTGCTGGCATCCTGGCTGTGGAATGCTCTCCCCAACCTTATTGTTTCCCCAGGCTTTTACACTTTTATTTTTCCTTTCCCTGTTATTCTGGTTTGTATTTTTCTTTTTAATGTAGCTTTTATGGATTTACTGTTTTTCAATTTCAGTTTTAATATTTCATGGTGATATTTCATTTTAAGATGGCCTAATAATTTGACTGAAGGGCAGGATGTAAACCTTGATATTAAATAAATACATGAGGTGGTTAAGCAGAGAGGGAGGGACTGATAAAAGCTCAGCCAATGAGTACCCTTGCTTGGTGGATATTGGAACTTGGCTGTCTCCAACCCTAGTTCTTGATGCCAGCTGCTGTACCACAGCTCACTTTTGTGGGATTTAAGCAGCTTAGCAGTGTGCAGAGAGAGAATGGCAAAGTTTCTGTGTAGAAAGTGCCTTTGTCGTTTATGTGGAGGAAGAAAGCACAAAAAACTCTCTGTGTCCTCATTGGTAGCACTCAAGATGGAAAGGGATCGTGAATGCAGTCAAGAAATGAGCAAAGAAACCCAAAGCAGACTTAAGAAGATAATGACCTTGTCATTGTGGCAGAAGGTCTGCAAAAAAAAAAAAAAAAAAACCCATGGAAGTAAGAATTGATACTTCACTTGCAACATTTGAAACTGCCCTCTTAGTATTAGTAACCGAAGCAAATTTAACATGCTTGTAATTGGTGTTTTCCAGGTTTTCCCTTTTTGAATGGCACATCCATAGGCTACATTAAAAGCTGCTTCTGAAATTCCTCAAGCTTTCAGAAGAAGTTTGCTATATAGCCTGAGCAGGTGTTGTTCAAGACAGCCCAAGCCCCTTTGAGTTGTATAGTTTGTTGGACCCTCATCCAGGGCGATGTGACTTACATTGCTTTGGGTCAAGGTGAAAATGTCTACTCTTGGTTTTGAGCTTAAGAGGCACAGCAAGTAAAAGGATGAGACTGCTGAAAACATTAGATTTGGGGTAATTCAGCAAAAAATGAATATATATAATTCACTTCCAGGTAAAACTTTGTTACCTTTGAGACAGATGCAGAATTATTTACTGAAACATTGCATTATTCATAATATATAGTGATGGGTTGTATTAAATGCTAATCCTACTCAGAGAAAACCCAGTAAACCTAATGGACAAGACTCCCAGGCCTAACTTGGGTTAAATAATTTCAGTTCATCTACTCTGATATGACTTTGTTGGATACAGTCCACTGTCAACAGAATTATTTTTGAAATGCATAATATTTTATGCATAGAGTTAATTAAATTAAAATTAATTTCTACTGAACCAACCGTGGAGATAAATGGATGTTTACTGGTAACTAAAACAATTTTGTCTAGACTTTGGCAGTGGTTATATATTCATTTATTTCTCCGAGGCCTGGGAATTTTAGCAGTTGCAGCCCTGCCACTCACAAGGACAAGATGTCCATAACATTTCATCTCCGCAAGTCAGGAGAAATTATTTCTAGGTCACCGCCGAGAAAGATCATAAGCTCAATTTCATTTCAAAGCTCTGCTGTTTTGGTTTTCATGTATTATAATTTCAAAACCCACAGCTGGGCAATTTTTTTTTATTAAGACCAGCCAAAACGTCACAAAAGAAGCGACCAGGCTTTTGAATTCACCAAACCCTTCATCAGACTGGATGGTGAACAAAATGGTGAAAGGAGAGGAAACTATCTTGATACCAAGGCCACAAAGTCTGCATTTAGTCAGAGTCTTGAGATAAGAGCAGAGGAGGAGATGGCAGGCTTAATTGGATTAGACTGTACTACAGGGATCTCACGCCCACAGAGACCTTCCCTTGCGCCTGCAGGGGTCTCTCCTCCCCTTCCCTCTGCTGAAATGAGGAATTGAAAGAACCATTCTATTATAGCCAACAGAATCGGTTGCATTGTATGTTTGGTTGTGGTATGTGTGGCTCCTATGGCAGTTTCTCTGGTTTAGAAACGTGCCCCACAGACCCCAAAAGGCTGGCAACCCCCCGCTATACTAGATGCTACGCAGGTCTCAGGTTGCCGCTACACGGGACAAAGAAACCACTCACATTTACCTCTGGTCACTCCCACTTTCCGCCTCTGGCCCTGCCCATCGCTGATGGACATGTGGTCCATGGAAGGTTACTGATGCAGGAATACTACCCTCAGGCTGAAAAACACCCCCCACTCCTACAATATGGATTCTAGATCTCGAAAATCAAAATACGAGATGCTCATATAAGCCAGGCATAGGCAAAGTCAGCCCTCCAGATGGGTTGTGACTACAATTTCCATCATCCCTGACCACTGGTCCTGTTAGCTAGGGATGATGGGAGTTGTAGTCCCAAAACATCTGGAGGGCTGACTTTGCCTATGCCTGATATAAGCGTTCACACCCTGTTGGCTATGACACAAGTATGATATTCCACACACAAAATACTTATTATTCGAGAAAATTCACAATGCATGGGAGAAACTCGCTGTACAAAAAGCCCAGAATTAACGTATGATGTTAACTGTGCATACTCTTTTCATTTATACCTCTGATAGTCTTATTGGCTGAAAAACAGTTCAAAGAACCTCCAGAGTTGTTGGGTTTCTTTAAAACTGGAATTTAAGATGCTATTAGGTACATGTTAGCTTTTTGGTTGACCCCTTGGGATGAGGCCGATCCAAATGGGGCAAATCCAAGGGAATAAAATCTGTTCCTAGTTTAAAGAGAGACAGACTTCTACGTGTAAAACTGTTACATGCTGCTCGCACTGAGGGGTGCTGGCCAAAAACTCCCACGGATTTCAACAGGGCCAGGATTTCATCCCACACAACCTCAAAGCAACGCAGTAGACATATAAAACTGTTTTTCACACATACCAAAATAAAAACGTTCGCTCAATCCATGCTGAAACTTTAGAAAGCAACGGTTTCCGGATAAATACGCGACTGTTGTGCTTATTAGTTATTACGTAACGAGATCTGACTTATGCCGACATATGGGAGAACCTGCATTCTCTTCCCCAAGGCATTTAATGGATGTGTGTGCCCATTATTCCAACTAATTAGCACTCACACATGGCCAGAGCCCTAAGAAGTCCTGGTAGATAAGTTATGCTGGGAATTGGGCAATATGAGTGTACATTATTTTTTAGTTCTCCTGGACTTCTCAGCAGACTTAATACCACTCACTGACCATGGTATTCTTTTGGATTGTCTAGAGCAATGTTTCCCAAGTTGGGAAACTACAGTTCCCCTGAACTACAGTTCCCATGATCCCTGACCAGGGGCATCTTACCCATAGAGGCTAGTGGTGCGGTGCGCCAAGTTCTGGAGGGCACCAGGGAAGAGGCAGAGGCTGGCTGCAGCGCCTCCTGGCATCAGCTCGTCGCCCTCGCCCACCTCTGCCATGCCACGCCGAAGCAGCACCGCACCCAGAGCCTCCGTCTGCCATGGCCACCGTGGCACGAAGTGGCCAGCTGAGCCAGGAGGCGCCGCGTCCAGTCTCCGCCTCTTCCCCACCAGAGGAGCTGCCCTCCAGCCGCTGCCTGCCTCCTCCAGCCCTGCCGGCAGCACCGTCTTCCCTAAAAAACTCTGGGAAATGGGGGGGGGGTGCCGGAGGGAGCTTTGCACCACGGCACTGGATATGCTTAAAACAGCCCTGTTCCTAACCACTGGTCCTGCTAGCTGTGGATGATGGGAGTTGTAGTCCCAAAACAGCTGGAGACCCAAGTTTGGGAAACATAGGTCTAGGCTTTGGGCTGCTAAGATCTAGTGTTAGTTCTGTCATAACTCCAAGACCCGTCAGCTAAGAGGGC
Source organism: Podarcis bocagei (assembly GCF_964188305.1). Lineage (NCBI taxonomy): Eukaryota > Metazoa > Chordata > Lepidosauria > Squamata > Lacertidae > Podarcis > Podarcis bocagei. The sequence continues at coordinate 34,319,359 of NC_138130.1, forward strand.
TTGGGGCAAAAGACACACGCTAACTAAGGAATTAATAATCCTGAGCCTAGATAAATTTGTTCTGAGTCTCATAACTGAACGGAGCTCAAAATTATTCTGTATAAAAAGGCCACTCTTGCTTACCCCGAGCTGTCCTCGTTTCAGCAGCTTATTGTAGGCCAGGGAAGAGTAATTTTGTTGCTGCTATTAATAATCTATTTTGAGCCATAAATTCTTGCTGATCTACTTCAGATCACCCTGCTAGCTACCTCCTGTCCACTCCTGGTTTAGACAGGTGGCATTGGAGGTACTGTTTTATGGTGGTTCCAGTCCTTCCTACAGGTCAGATTTCTGTAGGAGGTGCTGGAGAACTCCTGCTTGATGCCTTTCATGTCTCTCAGCATTTTCCTATTGTCAACTATGCTTCTCAACAGCCACGGGAAACTGTTGTGGAGGCTGCCCAAATATTTTGAGCTTTTTGTCATCACTATGCAGACATCACGGTGCATCTCCCAATCTCTCTCTCTCTCTCTCTCTCTCTCTCTCACACACACACACACACACACACACACTTCCATCTCAAACTAGGGACACTGGAGGTTTTGAACAGATTAGAGCAAGTAATAGGATAAATGTGACCAAACAAACTGAAACTTAATCCAGACAAGACAGAGGTACTCCTGGTCAGCAGAACACTGCAAGGGAAACACATTTCCTTGGTGTTTTTGCTCTTTGGGATGTATATATGTGAGTGTAGATCACAAGAGTAACCTGCGTTTTGGGGCATTCCCTGGCACTGTGTCATGGCAAATTCCTACATTGCAAAACTTACCACCGCACCACTGTCCATACAAGGTAGGAGGTCACCTTCAGAGAGTGTGAGGAGCCCAAAGTCACATCGCCAAACAATTCTTTGAACCCGGGTCTCGTCAGCACACATACACAACCACTGGCTCTTACCTGTTTATGATTTTATGGTATATTGTTTTTAAACAACGGAATCTGCATTGAGCATTCCTTATGGGGCGGAAGGGAGGTTGAATGAATGAATGAATGAATGAGCACAACAGGAGACTGTGGCGACCATTCTCTCCAGGCGCTGCTCTAGGCACTTCCCTCCTTTTTCTGTTTTGTTTTGAATGGGCATATGGAGCCATAAAGGGAAAACGTGCGTACAAAATGTCAAACTCGCTCCTGCTGCTTTCCACTGCAGAGGTACCGCGAAGACTGACAGTTATTTTGCAAAAAAAATGTAGACGGGAGCCTCAATGTTAAATCATGAGGACTAGTTAAGGGCTCCGCCATTGAGTCTTCGAGTCCTCAGGAAGTGTCAACACTCACCCCGACCCTGCGCGCCTTTGTCTAGGATCAAGTTTGGAAGCGCGCAGGCTTAGCAGCCTGCAGGTTCTCGGGAGCGAAAGCGCACATGCGCTCAGGAGAAAGACTGTTTGGACACCGACCCGCTTCCAGACCGACCCCATCAGTCTGGGCTCAGAGCGGCGGCGGGATCGACTTGAAAGCAAGGCTGGCTGCCGCTTTCTCCTCACACTCGCCGGCGTGTGGGCGTGTTTCTGGGCCGCCGCCTCCTTCGCTTTCCTCCGCCTCTCCAAGTTTGTGGCTGTTTTTCAAACAGGCAGCAGCCTCCTCGCTCGAGTCCCGCCTCAGCAGCAAGCGGCGGCGCCCTGGGCTGTTCCCCTCAGGCGTGGCCGGAGAGCGCCATGAAGAGCCGGCGGCGCTGGAGGTGGCGCTGGGAGCACCGCGGCTTCGCGCTGGGCTTGGCGCTCTACACGCTGCTGCTCCTGCTGCTGGTGTCTTACATGCTGGACTACGGCGCCAGGAGAGGGCGCGCGGGAAAGGAGCAGCAGCAGCCGCCGCCCCACCGCTGCCCCGACCTCGAGGAGGCGCTCGGGGACTGGGCGTGGGAAGGGCAGCCGCCGGCACCACCACTGGGAGAAGCCGCCGCTCCGCCCGCGCCCAGGCACGAAGCGAAGAGGAACGAGTCTGAGGTCTCCGACGAAGCCGGCCCGGGGAGCCGGGCAGGCGGGAAGCGCCACATCTACTTGCACGCCACCTGGCGCACGGGCTCGTCGTTCCTGGGCGAGCTTTTCAACCAGCACCCGGACGTCTTCTACCTGTACGAGCCCATGTGGCACATGTGGCAGGCGCTGTACCCGGGCGACGCGCTGAGCCTGCAGGGCGCGCTGCGAGACATGGTGCGCTCGCTCTTCCGATGCGACTTCTCGGTCCTGCGCCTGTACGCAGCGCCGCCGGGGCCCCGAGACCCGCTGGCGCCCTTGTTGCCCGGCGGAGGCGGCGGCGGGGTCAACCTCAGCACGGCCAGCATCTTCGGCTGGAGGACCAACAAGGTGATCTGCTCCGCGCCGCTGTGCCCCGCGGCGCCCCGGGCCCGCTCCGACGTGGGCCTGGTGGACGGCGCCGCTTGCGAGCGCAGCTGCCCTCCGCGGGCGCTGCGGGACTTGGAGGCCGAGTGCCGAAAGTACCCCGTGATGGTGATCAAGGACGTGAGGCTGCTGGAGTTGGGCGCGCTGCTGCCGCTGCTGCGCGACCCGGAGCTGGACCTGCGCGTGGTGCAGCTCTTCCGCGACCCGCGCGCCGTCCACAACTCGCGCCTCAAGGCCAAGCAGGCGCTGCTACGGGAGAGCATCCAGGTGCTGCGGAGCCGCCACCGCGCCGCCGAGCCCCGGGGACTCCCCCGCCGCCACCCTCTGCTGCCCCCCTTCGCCGGCGGCGCCGCGGCGGCGGCTCTGGCCGGGGTCCACCCTCGCCAGCAGCACCGCGCCGAGTTCTTCCTGGGCGGCGCCCTCGAGGTGATCTGCCAGGCCTGGCTGCGCGACCTGCTCTTCTCCCGCCGCGCGCCGGCCTGGCTGCGCGCGCGCTACACGCAGCTGCGCTACGAGGACCTGGTGCAGGAGCCGCGCGCCCAGCTGCGCCGGCTGCTGCGCTTCGCCGACCTGCCGTCGCCGCCCGCGCTCGAGGACTTCGTGCTCAACATGACGCGCGGCGCCGCCTACTCCTCCGAGCGCCCCTTCCTCATCTCCGCCCGCGACGCGCGCGAAGCCATCCACGCCTGGCGGGAGCGCCTCAGCCGGGAGCAGGTGCGCGAGGTGGAGGCGGCCTGCTGGGAGCCCATGCGCCTGCTCGCCTACCCGCTCAGCGGCCAGGAGGACGGCGACCGGCAGGAGGCCTCCAGGGGGCGCCCCAGCCCTCCTCATCCAGGTAGCCTCCGACCCACCTCCGGTCCCTTTGACCCTCCCTTGGGCATCTTTCTCCCTCAGGGGCGAAGAGAGTGAGGCGGTTTGCTACTTGAGATTGTGGTTCTCTAGCAGGAAGGCATTAAGGCCTCAGGAGAATTGCCAGGGGGAAAGCATAGCTGCCCCTGTTGGGCCATGGGGCATAGGTGCCAACTCCCTGAGGACCTGGGTGCCCAAGCACCCACAAAATACCCCATGAAGGGGCCGGGCACCCACAAATTTCAGTGCCAGGGCCATGCACGCTGCATGTCACCCACGGTCACTGGCGCTCCTGGCATGGGGAGAGGGGTGTGTGATCTAGGGGGACCTGTGTGGTCCAGATTTTCATTGCTGATGTCTGGATTTGGTCCCATCCACTTAAGGAAGAGGGTTAATCCCACTCTGCAGAAAAAGGGAGGAACTGTGCCACTCCAAACATTTGTCTAAGTGCAGGAATATCTCCTTTCCTGTTAAAACTCTGTAACAGTAGTGTGCATCCAGGCCTCTTTACCTGCAGTAAGGTTCACTAAAAGGATTGGCATTGGTAGACTCTTAAAATGGATGAAATGCACACCGCCACCCTGGATCTCTGCTTTTTGTGAGCTGCCTTGTTCTTTTTCCGTTCGCACCAGAAGTTAAGTCCACTGAACGCAGTTCCACTTAGGCTGCAAGGAAATTACAGTGGCTATAAGGCAAGTCACGTGACCTGAGAGATAATTGGACGGTGCTGCGCACCAGCCATTCATCACAGGTGGTCACACCAGGAGCAGCCAATGTGATGTTGTCTGACAAGGGATGTATGTACACCATACATTGGATTTGCTGCTCGTAACATACTGGCTTTATTTCTTGTTTAAACTATTTCCATACCATCGTTCAATAAAACTGATCTGAGAGTACCATTAAAATGTCACAGCAACAAATACACACAACAAAACAGTTGGAAGATGAAACATGACCATCAGCAAAATCTAAAAATGTATAGAGTTTAAGAGCCTGAGAATGAAAAGGGTGGGTTTTTTAAAACCTGATTCATGAAAGAAAGCAGTGCTGGTACCAGGCAAGCCTCCCTGTTGAGGCAATTCTACAGATGTGTGCAAAACATCACCTCTCTTTTTGGTTTGCAGCTGCTTTGCCATCAGCAAAGATGGAACAGAGAGGGAGAGGGAGCAGGAGAGAGAGAGAGAGATGAGTTAAAGGTATGGGTAGGATGGTTCAGTTAACTGGGTCGCAAGCTTTTTAAGGTTTTAAAAGTCAGGCTTTGAAATGAGCTTGGACGCAAACTAATGCAGCTCTTTTGATGGTGGTGACACAAGAGTCACATACGCTTGCCGGAATTATATTCTGTAGTAAACGAAGCTTCAAGTCTGTCTTTAAAAGCCGACCCACATATAATTCATTTTACAGTAATCCAGGCAGAATTATATGCAAATCAGCATTCATTAGTCAGGGGGGAGCGCTTTGCACCTGCACAAAGGGGGGGGGACTGTTTATTATTGTATATATGTTTCAGAACTAACCGGGCAATCCTAGCCATGCCTACTCAGAAGCAAGTTGAGTTTTCCCAGGTGAATGGAGTTGGGATTACATCCTTAACTCTCAGACATGCCGCCCCAAGCCCAATCCTTATGCACGTTCCCTTAGAAGTAAATGCTCATCATTAGGATTGCAGACTGGGCACAGTAAATGAGAAGATTGGGAGGAGCACAATATGCTCCTCAGTCTAATAGTTAAGGCAGAGGTTTGAGAAGAAAGATCAAAGATTGTTTTAAGAGAAAAGGGCTTGTGTCCATAGCTCCATAACTGATTAGTGCAGTGTCTGAAACTAGTTCATGCTGTGCAGGGAAGTAAGTCCCACGGGTTTCAATGTGACTCATAAGTGTTCATGCATCATATTGCAGGCTGAATTCACTTGGGGAGGGGAGAATGCAGATCACACTTTGAAGTTTTGAGAACAGTACAGCAAAAAGCAAACTAACGCGTATCTGTTTCCGAAAAGTTGAAAGCCATACTGCTGGATTGGTTGGTGCAACTGAGTAGGAGAGAAACAGTGTAAAGAAAAAGTCTATAAAAGGCAGATACGCTGATCCTATTGAAATGAGTAGTAAAGCTCACACTGAACTGATTGTTCCTTTTGGAAACAAATTTATGCTGCTGGTGACATTTGTAATGTGAAACTGGTGCTTTCACCTGTGACACTTTTTCTACCCATTGGTGTAGGTGGTATAGCATAAGACAGTATAAAACTGTGTAGGTTATGAAACAGTCAGATAAGGGACAGGGAAACTTTTGCTTGTGTAGACCCTCAGTTAACATTTGGTTACAGTGAGGTTTGGAAGGAACTTGGCAGTTAATAAAACATCTGTCAGATTTATGTTTTTGGTTATTGTTTTAAAAAAACTTAGTTTCTTTGGAAAAGTAAAGATTGTAGGAGTTTTGTTTGTTTAATAGAGTCTTACCTAGTATGGATTTGTCAGATAGAGCATATATTTTAATGTATATTTAAGTAAACTACTTAGAGATGTTGGTGATTGGGTGGTATATAAGCCCCGTTAAATAAGAAAAATTAAGTAAGTAATGTTATATTGAATGAATTGTAAAGACTACTGAGAAACAGAGTATCAGTGAAGCTGGTGGCCATGATTCATTTCCTTCAGAATAGGCTTGTTTTCAGGGGATCCATGGACCCTCAAGGGGGAAGAGCTAACTTCCCCAGCTTCCTGACTGATACAGAGATTTGTATCCTATTGCTACAACAACATCCTCTCAGATTTTAAATGCTGTCTGGCATACAAACAAATCCAAATGCTTCCTAACAGTTTCAAATTAACCTTGGCAAGCTTGGTGAGAAAGCTTTTCCATTTGTGTAACTATTGCAGGCTAAAATTTGAATTGATGCAGTTTTTCTGGGTGAAACCCTAGGGTTTTTTGGGGGGACATTCTAATAAACCTGCAGAGGGTATTTAAGGTTACAAATCCATTTTATATAGCTGCTACTTTGATACAGAAATCAGACTAGGAACCTCAAATAAGGGATTACCCCCAGATCAAGAATCAGCCAATGTATTAAAATTATTGGGAAGAAAAATAGCTGAGAAATCACTATTGCCACCATTGTAGAAGGAAGCTTTGGAACCTGACTGTAGTTTTTTATTATTATGGTATAGTATGTTACACTACAGAGAACATCAGTAGATCCAGTTATGACTTGACGATCCAATTCTGCACATGCTTATTTGGAAATCTGCAGTTACATGCGCACATAGAAGTGAGCCACGTTGAACTCAGTGGGACTTGGTGATTAAACATGCATAGGTTCAGCTAACCCATCTCTTGATCTCTGTGGAATTTGTCTCCGAGCTGGTGTGCTGAGGCAGGATTGCAATTAGGGGCTGCAACTTTCACAGCACAATCCTCGATCAACATCTACTCGGAAGAAAGACCTCATCAAATTGAGTATCACGGATTCCCAGTAAGGTACACAATAGGATTGCAACATTAGTCAAGTTAGGCTAAAATCATAAATACAGCTGAAGAGCATCTCATATGATGAACTAAAAATCCTATACGGTAATTCATTGACAGCGATAGATAGATAGATAGATAGATAGATAGATAGATAGATGATAGATGATAGATAGATAGATAGATAGATAGATAGACAGACAGACAGACAGACAGACAGACAGACAGGTTCATTGACAGCGATAGATAGATAGATAGATAGATAGATAGATAGATAGATAGACACAGACAGACAGACAGATAGACAGACAGACAGACAGACAGACAGACAGACAGATAGCCATCCTCGTCACAAATGAGGAATCTGTGTTGCCCCAGATGTTGTTGGGATGACAGCTCCCACAATAAAACCTGAACATGGCCCTTGCTGGCTGGATCTGATGGGGCTTTTAATGAATAAATTAAAGTCCAAAAGCATCTGGCATGCCAGGTACAGGAGTCTTAACAACAGCTGGAGGTCCCCCCTGGCCCTCACTTTGACAGATAGTAGAAGCATTAAGAAGGATAGAAACATCCCTATTATTTTTCACTTTGGTATGATTTGAGAAAAACAGGGCAGTATCTTTCCATCTTATAAATGGTTATAACATATTTGAAGCTGCTTCTGTTCTCCCTCATATAAAGCTCTTCTAGAGAGAGAGGAGGAGGAGGAGGATTTTGCCCTTCAGGCAACATCTGCTTGAACACTTGCATATAGATGCTCGGTAGCTTTCTGGCTTCCTTCCTTCCTTTACTTTAATCTGATCCTGCTACAGAGTCATGCTTTCTGAAAACACTGGTGTGCAACTTAAGTTCCTCCAAAGAAGGCATCTGTGTTTGCCGTGGTATGGCAGCAAGAAGGCATTTATTTATTTATTTCATTGCACTGGTGGCCAGACAAGTTGTTTATATCACCCGTAGCCATTTAATGTAATGCAAAAGGCTATGCTTGAAAGATGGGAGTTTCCATTCATAGTGGGAAACTTCCCTTTCCTTTCTTGTGTAGTATAAATATATTTTGGACCTCAGTCTTTCAATGTGTTTCCTGCAACGCAAGCATATAATATATCTAGAATGATTGGGTATTAGTGATAGCCACTTTTTTCCCACCAGAAGGAAGATTTCTACAAAATAATAATGAGAAGCTGGTGTATAAAGTGGCAATTATGCAAAGCACATTAAGGAGGGGTTTTTTTTGGGGGGGAGGGGGAGAGAAGCAATTACTGAAGAGGGATTATGGCAAGTAGCTGAAAGGGCCCTATTTACATCTTTGAAACAATAAATGCACTGTAAATCATTCAAGTGATAATTTTGGGGCTCTGAGAAAAGAGAAAGCTTTGCAGGGTTGAAAAGAGAAAGCTTTGCAGGGTTGTCACAATACAGCTATGTCCAAGCCAACAATGTTCCTGCCTTGGAATTTGCTAGGTTTCTTTTTTAATTAAGAAACAAAACACCCATAAACATAGCATGTTTCACATGCAGTCTCTACATTGGCATTAAAGAATCCCCAAGAAACTCAGTTTCTTCATTTGCTAACAACACATGAATGGTCCCAGTTTTTCCACATAAAGGCATTTTGCCATCAAGATTTCTTTGTTTATTTGCAGTATGCATTGTTTGGAGAGCAAACTCCTTTTGTTTTGTTTTTTTTGGGAAGTGCCCAGAATGGTGGTGGTGTGGTGCCAAGAGACTATTGGGAGGTGGCCTACTGTGATGTGAGGGGCTAAGAATACATTTGCAGCTAGAACTTCTAATGACCTCAGAGCTTAAGCAAAAGCAGTCCCTTCGCAAGAGTGGGAAGTGCGGAGTTTTAAGAACAGCTGCAGGAAAAACCATAAAATCCCAGGGGCGTGACCCACAAAGCTTGTATTTAAAGGTTGAGAGACAAAGGAGATTGCGCCATATAAATTGGGATTCAGGACACAAGCATCAACACCCCTGAGTCTTGAAACTATAGATTAGTGCCAAGAATCGGGCATATTTAGCTGCTTAGGCAGAAATTTGGCTCAACATGTTTCCATTGCCTCAAATGTCTTGAAATAATCACCAGGAAAAGCTTTCTGAAAGCAAGAGAAATAAAATATTACTCCTCTTAAGGAAGACCCGTACAGAGAGATGGAGCAGCAGCAGCTGTCAGCAGAATGTGCTGCTTCCTACATTTTTGTTTCAGGTAATTGCTGTGATGACAATAATGATGAAAGATCTTAAACACAGGTGAGGCAGCTGCATGAAAAGAATCTCAAAAGCATATTAGCACATCCGCCTCTCATATGTGGGTGTAGTCCTACCAATATTAAAGGTAAAGGTACCCCTGCCCGTACGGGCCAGTCTTGACAGACTCTAGGGTTGTGCGCTCATCTTACTCTAGAGGCCGGGAGCCAGCGCTGTCCGGAGACACTTCCAGGTCACGTGGCCAGCGTGACGAAGCTGCTCTGGCGAGCACACGGAAACACCATTTACCTTCCCGCTAGAAAGCGGTACCTATTTATCTACTTGCACTTAAGGGTGCTTTCGAACTGCTAGGTGGGCAGGAGCTGGGACCGAACGATGGGAATATTACTCTTGTGCAAATGGTAATGTCAGGATGAGAGTGATTGAATCAGAGAGGTAAAATCTAGAAACAGATCCGTTCCTGTTCAACTTCAGATGATGTTACTGCATCCTGGACAGGGCTCACTCACATAACCACCTTAGATGCGTAGGGCTGTCCTCAAAACATCCTAACTGTTTGAATGTACCTTTTGGTTTCCAGGGTTGAGCTTAATGTAGCTGATTAGTCTTGCCGGTCTTATTACTTATTAAATTCTGAGAAGTGGCTGGTGCGTTTCATAACAGTAAACAAAACAGGATGCTGTAATTTGGCACTGCATTACTAAAAGGATAATGCTTGCCCCAGTCTGTATATGAAAGCAAAGTTCTGTGCATGTTCTTCATATAGATGTATGTCTGGATCTGCATGCTCCCCCTAACAACGTCACAGTATTGAACTGATTGGATGCACTTTTTGATGTGCCCAAGCATGCAGTTATGCAGAGAAAGTGACCTACTGCTAGTCATTATTCTGAAAGAGTCATATACTCATAAAGAGGAGGGTTAATAATGGTAATAGGTCTTTCCCATTAGTTGATTCCTTAATGTCCATTAATATTCTTTCCATTGTCCTTTAGTCACTGTAATGTATCACCATGTTTTCATTCTCCACTCCTTAAAGTAATGAGTGTTCTTAACATTTTCAATACTGCTCATGCTTTTGACTTGGCAATGTAATGATATTTCCCATATATCACCTTAAGCCATTTGGCTGCTGCCCATAGGCTACTTCACTTGATGATAGTTATCAATAACCTAAAAAAAAGAGAATATTATGTAGGCTCATGCTTAAACCTCTGCTGATGAAATAAATGAGACTTGGAAGTGCTTTAAGGTTTGCAGGATGGTCCCTGTTAGTCTTTTATAGATAAACTCCTCTCCCCGCTGCTCTGCTGCAGTAGCTGTCAGTGCTGCCGAACTTAAGAATGATGACAGATTAGTCCAACTAGGCTATTTCCTCTTCAGGCATTAATGTGGGTCAGCCTGTGCCCCTTGACACTCATGCAAATCCTTTGCCTTTAAAGGGTTTAACTAGGTGTAACTGAGCTGGATGGAGGAGGAGGAAATCCCTTATCCAACACAAACATACACACAGAGAGAAAAATAATTAAACTGCTGGTGGCTTGCATCTAATAAGAGCAAAATCTTAACCACCTTGCACACAAATTTACTAATGTTAAACAGCGTAAGTAAAGAGGCAAAGAGCATTCCTAGGGCTTCTCTTTTACTTAGCACCTCAGCGGAGAAAGACTTAAGAGAGCAGAGTTGGGTTGTGTGGTCAGACTAGGACCTGGGAGATCAGGGTTCAAATCTCCGCTCAGCCAGTCATTGCCACTCAGGATTGTGCAGAAAGGAGGGGGTGGGAATACCCATCTTGAACTCGGGGGGGGGGGGGAGGTGGAGTCTAAATAACTAAGAGTCAACTAAGAGTCCACTTGTTCACAGTGCAACTGTCAGGAAGCATGGCAGGCTCTCTATCTCTGCTTTCAATTTTTAATTGTCCCACTTTAGAATTTGCTAGGCAGATGTGTTCATTAGGGGCTCTGCATTGGCTTTGTGGAAAGGAAAGCTAATGGGAAGAAAGTGCTTTCCTTATTGCAAACCATTGGAGTGGATTAATGCCCTCCAGCCCCGCAACACAAATTTTCAGCCACTTGATTATTGTGGAATTAGCTTAAGCACAGAGTGCAAAATGCCTTACAGCACAATCCTAACTATGCCTACTCAGGAATTCCTATTGAATTCAATAGGGCTTGCTGGCAGGTAGGCAGAATTAGGACTGTAAAACTTAAAACTGCAACCCTGTACTCATTTACCTGAAAGTAAGCCCCACCCACTTAAATGTAAGCTTTTATGATTGTGCGGTTAGGCTCTCATATCACTCAACATATGATGAGCAAAATAAAATGAATAAAGCAGATTCTGGTTTTTCATACAATCAGCTTCTGGATAAAGACTGAGAACAGGTGATAGTGAAAGGGGTGGTTGTGTGTGTGTGTGTGTGTGTGTGTGTGTGTGTGTTTAAGGAGGTGCCACAGGAGCAAAAAAGTGTAAAACTATATCCACCTTGAAACCATAAAGAAGAAAAAACCCAAAACTTAAAATCCTTACTTATATTGCCAGAGTGCTCAAATATTAATGTTTACCTTTCCTCCTATCATATAATTGTATGCGTGCTTTGGATAGTTCCTTGGCTGGTTTGGTATGTCTGAAAGAAATTTCAAGCTGTGTCTTGTGCCCCTGGTTTCACAACAGGTCAGCCTGATTAACCTCATACTGTTGAGAGTGTCTAGCAAGGTATTTAGCACCAGGAGACCACTGAAGTGTTAAGCTCTGACGGTGACCTATATTCACCCAGTCCCCCAGCAAGACTGAGTGAGGCCGAGCATACATTTCATCTGCTTCCTAGCTGAAAATAAATTGTCCAATCCTTTGGCTTCTGTGCACTGAATAAAAATACAGAATTTACATGTACGAGCAGAGGGCTATCTTCCGCCAATAAGAATTTCATACCAAGCAGATATCTAAGCTGGTTAATTTCCACGGGGTGTGTGTGCAATATAGGCTTTACCATCCCTCTTCAGCAAGAGCACAGAGGCTGCATTTGTCCCACAGTGCTTGGCTTTTAAATTTATTTACACCCTCCCTTTAAGATCATGGGTTACACATCACCAAACATAGAGGACGAAAGATGATACAGCTTTGCACCAATTTGCATATGCTGATTATATATATATATATATATATATATATATATATATATATATATATATATATGCAGGTTTTGGTGTCTTCGGGTATCTTCCCGTGTAAGAGTTGGGGTGTCTAGGCGACGTTTCGACGAGGTCTCACTCGTCATCTTCAGGCTGGTGCTTTCGGCTTCTTGTTACTAGAACAGAGCAGGATCTCAGTGTTTGAGTTCCTATAAATACTGTTGAGGGGTGTGGTGTATAGCCTCCAACGTTCTGGGCAGAGAGGAAGTTCCCAGGTTATTGTGCCTTTTCTTCTTTTGTTCATTAATTACTTGAGGGATATCTTGAGTGATTACTTGAGTGATATTCTGAGTACCACTTAGGAGGGTCATTAGGTACTCAGAATATCACTCAAGTAATCACTCAAGATATCCCTCAAGTAATTAATGAACAAAAGAAGAAAAGGCACAATAACCTGGGAACTTCCTCTCTGCCCAGAACGTTGGAGGCTATACACCACACCCCTCAACAGTATTTATAGGAACTCAAACACTGAGATCCTGCTCTGTTCTAGTAACAAGAAGCCGAAAGCACCAGCCTGAAGATGACGAGTGAGACCTCGTCGAAACGTCGCCTAGACACCCCAACTCTTACACGGGAAGATACCCGAAGACACCAAAACCTGCATTCCTGTACCCGTGAAAATCTACGAAAGCATATATATATATATATATATATATATATATATATATATATATATATATATATATAGGCAATAATAATAATAATAATAATAATAATAATAATAATAATAATTTATTATTTATACCCCGCCCATCTGGCTGGGCCTCCCCAGCCACTCTGGGCGGCTTCCATAAAAACCAAAAATACAATAAAATATCACACGTTAAAAACTTCCCTGAACAGGGCTGCCTTAAGATGTCTCCTGAATGTCAGGTAGTTGTTTATCGCTTTGACATCTGCTGGAAGGGCATTCCACAGGGCGGGCGCCACTACCGAGAAGGCCCTCTGCCTGGTTCCCTGTAGCTTTGCTTCTCGCAATGAGGGAACCGCCAGAAGGCCCTCGGCGCTGGACCTCAGCGTCCGGGCAGAATGATGGGGGTGGAGACGCTCCTTCAGGTATACTGGACCGAGGCCGTTTAGGGCTTTAAAGGTCAGCACCAACACTTTGAATTGTGCTCGGAAACGTACTGGGAGCCAATGCAGGTCTTTCAAGACCGGTGTTATATGGTCTCGGCGGCCGCTCCCAGTCACCAGTCTAGCTGCCGCATTCTGGATTAGTTGTAGTTTCCGAGTCACCTTCAAAGGTAGCCCCACGTAGAGTGCATTGCAGTAGTCCAAGCGGGAGATAACCAGAGCATGCACCACTCTGGCGAGACAGTCCGCAGGCAGATAGGGTCTCAGCCTACGTACCAGATGGAGCTGGTAAACAGCTGCCCTGGACACAAATGCAAATTTGGAAATCATTTCCATAATGCAAACAGGAATTCAGTGCATTTCACTGCAGTGGGGAAGACACGTGTCCCTGCTCAGTCTGATGTCAAGATGCTAACCATTGATGGGCAGTCCCAAAGGTCCTGGCTGCTGCTGCTGCTGCTTATGTTGTATCTTTAAAACTAGACAGGCTGTGTGGCTCTGACCTCCAATGGAAAGGAATGGCCAGGGAGGCTGCTGGCCATTGCCCTCTAGCATTGACTGCCTGAGATAGAGCAAAAGGGTCATACCTCAGTTCCAGAACATCTGCCTGGCATGCAGAAGGCTCCAGGTTCAATGCCTGGTATTTTCAGGTAGGGCTGGGAGACGTTCCCAGCCTGAAGCCCTGGAGAGCTGCTGACAGTCAGTGTAGGCACTGCTGAGCTAGGTGGTCTGATTCAGTATAAAGCAGCTTCCTCTGTTTCTCACACTGCCCAAGGGTAGGGCTGGCCCAGCAGCTCAACAAGAAAAGTTATGGAAACAGTTCTTGCCCTTTTCCTTTTCATCTCTGCATTCTTGCTGATTCCACTGCTTTTGGAGAACTTAGATAAACTCACTCCTTACTGGAAGCTGCCAGAGCTAGCTGCACAGTGTGCAAAATTAATGTGGAAAAGTAGCCAAATGGACTGCCATAACATGAATTTTTAAAAGCTTTCTCTCTTTAATATAGTATATGACCTGGGGGAAAAGAAAACGAGGAGCGTTTACCTATAACAACGCATTTAAAGAAGTCCATTGTGCCTCACTAACCATAAACAAGAATCAGCTGTGTTTTGTCCAATATGGTTTCCATTTGAAATAACCTTACCAAACTAAGACGTTCCCTTCTTCCATATGGATCAAACACCTTTGATAAAAATAAATATTTAAGTCTTTGGGGTTTGCTCAGCTTAATTCAATCTTCCTCAGTTCTTATTTTCGCAGTATCATCTTTCATGAAACGTAAGTCTAAGAAAAGTGTTACATTATCTGATCTAGCCTTGATGCTAGTTTCTCAGATAAAAAAGATAAGTTTGTTCAGACTCTGTTTAACTTGGTGGTTGTGGTGGGAAATAGGTGAGCATGAGGTCATGAAAATATGTATGATTTCACACAGGCAAACTCCTTGGTACCCCGACCTACCGTTAATTTTAATCTAAGCCTTCCCAGGGCCCTTTAATATTGTAATGAGAAGGCAAACAACTTTATTCTAAACAGTTTATGAGAATAGAAAAGATAATAGTTGGCAAAACCTAGGGTGGGGGAAAAAATCATTATTGGAAATAATAGTTTCTCTTGTTGAGCATTACTGTTTGATAAGTTATGCAGTGGTACCTCGGGTTACAGACGCTTCAGGTTACAGACTCCACTAACCCAAAAATAGTACCTCGGGTTAAGAACTTTGCTTCAGGATGAGAACAGAAATCATGCGGCGGCAGCAGGAGGCCCCATTAGCTAAAGTGGTACCTCAGGTTAAGAACAGTTTCAGGTTAAGAACGGACCTTGAGAATGAATTAAGTTCTTAACCCAAGGTACCACAGTATTGATGATGTGATCATAGCGGTCTGCTTTGGGGAGTGATTTCACCTAAACCGAGTCTTGTACTAAAGCAACAGTAGGGAGCTTTGAGTCTGCCCACCAGGCCTCTTAATCTCACCCCATCACTCTTCCTAAGCCACCCCGCTTCCTGTTTCCTAACAATCTCTTCTGCCATGCCTTCAAACTACTACCATTGCATTTCTTCTCTGTGCACTGAGAAATAACCTCCCGATGCCTCCCACCCCACAGTGAGGACACAAATGGAGTTGGGAGATACAGGGAGAGATTCCACCCCCCCCCCTTGTATGGCCAGCTTCTGTCTTTTCTTAAGTGCAGAGCAAGGGGGGGGTGCCAAGGTGTGTGGGTGTTTGGCCCCATCCACCCACTGGTATGCAGCCCATGAACAACACCGTCACACAAGGGAATTGTGAGGGGTAGAGGCAAGGCCCCTCTTCTGGAGACAATACCTGATAAGCAATAGCACCTCATAAGTGGTTCTTAGCTGACTGCAACTATATAAGGACTGACAAGTAGATTAAGTCTTTGCTAGTGTACAGTGTACACACATTGAAATTAATTACCATGACCAACTTAGGTCCATTAATTTCACTGGTTCTGCTCTAAGTAGAACTTACTAAATTGTAGTAACTCTGCCTATATTGTTGTCTGCTGCTATATTGTTGCCTTAAGCCAATAAAAAAACCAACAAAAATAGCTGTTATTGCTGATGTTATTTAGCCCTGGTAGGCATTAGTTAATGATGGAAAACCCGTTTGCCTGTTGGGATATAATACAGGTTACGCTTGGGAGAATGTAAGGAACTGAGTAGGTATGTGCTTGCACCTGTTTATTTAAAATTTATGCACTTTGCTGCTGAAGTTATCTTCTAACCCAAACATTGGGGTTGTTGTTTTTTCTCAACCTCTCAGGCTAACTGGCCAGCGGTTGCCCCGTGACAGAGGACATGGAAGAGCAGCTGTGTATTCCACGGACACTGGAAACTTCAGTGAAATGCAGCTTCTACTATAGGTTCTGCCTGGCAGAATGAATACTGGCTAGCTTTAACGAAATGGACGTTATTGTGATGAGGACCTCCATACGGAAGGTTACATGGTGCAATATGAATAACTGTAGCCCTCCATTTGTGGAGTGCCTCAACTTCTTTCTTCCGTCTCCCCGTGTGTTGCCGATCGTAAGTGCTACTGTTTCCTCCAAGAGACTACTTTTTAAAAAAACTGTCAGTACTTGGACTACTGTTTACGTGAAGTTAAAATACAAACGAGTGGTGTTTTGCTTAGGGTCTCTGGTACTGTTTTTAGAATCCTAAGTGTCCTGATCATTTCATAGAGGGAAAACTTTAGCTCAGTAGGTTGGATCCAGGTTTATTCATGATTAGAGCAAACCTCTGAAATCAGTGTAACAAGTTTGTCATGAGTGACCAAATTAGACCTTTCATTAGATCTACTTCAAGCATGATGAGTAAGCCTAAATCCAATCAAGTATATAGACCAACTTGGGTCTTCAGTTGTTGTTGGACTACAGCTCCCATCATCCCTAGCTCACAGGACCAGTGCTCAGGGATGATGGGAATTGTAGTTCAACAACAACTGAAGACCCACGTTTGGGAAACCCTGTTCTAGACCGAGGTTGACACTCAAGAGTCCTGCCTAGAGAAGGTACCAGTATATGGTAGACTGTTGAAATAAGGTAGTAGCTTTCGACCTATTCAGATGTGGAGGCCAATGTATCTTCCACTCCTTTTTTCTGACTCTCGTGCTCTTTTTATTTGACTGTCTCATTTTGTTAAAAAGGTTTAACATTAAAAATGGGGCTGGTCACCCAGGTAGTGAAGATTGCCAGTGATCTGAAAAAAACTACACACATGCATTGTTTCATTCAGGCTATATATAAGATACAGGAACTTAATTTATTTTGAGAACAAAATATTAGGCTGTGATCGAACTGCCAAAACACACAATATTTCCCGACATACTTATTTTTAACTTTAAGAAACATTAGAGGAACTTTGGGTGGTAGGAACTGAAACATTGTGGTGATTGTTACTAGGCTGCATGCCTATGAAAGAATGCCATTACTACAAGTAATTGGAGATGAGAGGTGTAGATTGTGTTTGAACTGACCCATAAGTGAACTTTATAGACTTTCAAGTTAGAGGGCCAACATTCTAATCCAATATTGAGAGACCTTTTTGTTTGAAGCATATATTTAGTGCTTGATTTGTGCAAACACAGGTATGCTGCTCAGAAGATTAAGTACAGCTCTCTTCAGAAGATTAGTTTGCAGCATACTAACTTTGCCTCTCTGCCTGTTCTGTTCTTGCCAAGGACCTTGGTTTGGAGGTGCAAAAAGTAGTTTTTAATATGGAGGCGTAGAAGTGGGCATCTTTTCTCACTTTCCCCAGCTTCATTGTAGAAGTGTTTTGAGCCAACTTGTGCAAAACGGATTTAAAGACAGGACCAGGCTGCAGTAGATGTATGGCATCCACAACCTCATGACTAGCCTTTTCACTTTATTCACAACACTGTTTAAAAAGAGTGGTAACTACCAACCTTTTAACAGAGCAATATATACCTCTGTTATGGGAGAAGAAGAATAGAATTGTAGAGCTGGAAGAGACCACAAGGGTCCCCTTGCAATGCAGGAACCTTGCACAATGTGGAGGCACAGGACAAAATGAATTAGGATTTGGGCTGGAAGGATAGCTTTAGCTGTGAGTCCTGCATATTTACAGCTGCAGCTGTTCTTTATGGAAAGCACCACTTTGTTCAACAGAGCTTACTTCAAAATAAGTGTGTTTACGATTGCAGCCTTAGACTTGTGCTATGTAAGGGTGCAACAGATATTAAGCAAACCCCTATTTCAAACCCATACACGGGGAATCTTAATCTATTTGACGGATTGGCTCAAGTGGTGCTTGTTCTCCAACTGGGAGCGCCTCATTTATAGCACATGCCACATATTACAACAACATAGTTTAGTTCCGTCTTACATTATAATGAGTTTGGAATGTGCTTTCAATGCACATTAGCTTCTGACTTAAAACCAATGCGGGATAGTTCATGTGGCCCTCACCAGTAGAGCCTTGTCTGAATAGGAGTAAAACATATAAAGACAGATAAACATTCATTTAAGAACATGGCATTTAATTCTCTCTGCTAGAGTTAGGAGGACAGTGAATGAAGGACGGAAACTGGGAGGCAATGAAGAAACTAAGGCTACACCACCATGTGGAGTTTCCCTTCCACTCAGCTGTAACTGTGGCCGTGTGGTGTTGCATCAGCCTTGGGACCATGGGAAGCCAGGTTCGAGGAAGGGTCATGGCCAAGTTGGAAGAGCATCTGCTTTGCACACAGAAAGTCCCACATTCAGTCCAAGACAGACTGAAACCCTGGGGAGCAGCTGCCACTCAGTGTAGACAATATTGAACTAGATGGGGCAGAGGGCAGACTCCATATAAGACAAAATCCCTGTTCATCAGTACAACTTGCTGGGTAATCTACCTCACAGAGTTGTTGGGAGGGGTGGAAATTGGATGGGGAGAACCCAGAGCTGCCTGGCACTAATGGAGGGAAACAGTGGAAATACTTCATGATTTTCTGCTAGTGTATTTAACATTGCATGTATTTCTTCACCCTCCCATGCTGTATCATTAGCTACTAGTGGGTGTGCAGGGGAACTAACACCACATGCCACATCATATGCGTTTCCATTAATACACGGTACAGGGTATCGGAAGGGGAACTTGATGCAAGGTTGTTATTAGGGGCAGTAGCTACACTTTGATTAGAGCGTCCAGTTTGGCCCTCATAGGCCAGTGCTGCTAAAGAAGTCAGTAGCAACACAATAGCTTTTCCAAGGCGCTTACAGCTTCTAAAAATGCAAACAAACCTCTCACTGCACTATCTCACCGATGAACAAATTGCATGGGAACTCTTTTTCCAAGTTCAAATACGAAAAAAGGGTTCGTATATGGGGCTTTTTACACAGAGCACATTATGGGCAAGGCTTGGCTCGCTGGGGGGAAATCGAGTTTGCGGGAAACCATTCAAATATGAAAAGAGCAGGCCAAGTGTTGTTGTTGCCCCCCCCTCCCGAACACCTGATAAATGATTAAAAAGGCACTTTGCAAAAGTCAAACTGCACTTTAACAGAGCAGCTTTTTGACTACAGCCGTACCTTGGAAGCTCCTGCAGGCAATCAGAAGCCACGAAGCCCCATCAGACGTTCAGGTTCCACAAGAACGTTTGCAAACCGGAATAATCACTTCTGGGTTTGCGGGGCTTGGGAGCCAAAACACCTGAGTTCCAGTGCGTTCGGGATCCAAGATACGACTGTATTTACATGCAATGCAGTAAGTAAACTAGCTTTGGAACTGGCTTGTTTTCTCCCCACTGCAACCAATTAGAAAGACAATCATAAAAAATAAGCCAAAGAAAAACCAAAAAAGGAAAGAAAAATAGACCACCACCACCACTTTCTGCCTTGCCAGAACAAGCATGATAGGACTCTGAATTTGATGGTTCCTCTGCCTTTTCATTCTCTCACCCTCAACCCCTTTGGATTGCTCTGCCCATATTTCTATATGTAAATAGCGCAGTGTAATTTAAAGGGTCCATTTTTGTGAATTCTTGAACCACTTGATCTCTGGATTACCTTAAAAGAGGAACTGCGTGTTTCAGACTTGCACTATCACATGCAGGGAAACTCAACTTGTATTAAGACCCTTGTCTTGTTTGAAAGCAATGTTATGTGGCACAAAATGTACACTGAAATAGAATAAGCACGAATAAAGGGCTTGTACAGGGCTCTCGCCGTCAAATACGACACTTTTTGCTGCTAGCCTTGTAAGACATGACTGCTTTCTGTCTGTGGAGGCGTTTTGCTGCTATAGTCATAAAAATGTTTACAAGAGATAATTGGTTCAATTCCTGGCTTTCGGTGAACGTGCATCTTAGCATAAAGAACACAAGAGTGTATACGGGGGAGAGAGAGGAGCAAAACTACTTTAAAACTCATAGAATCAGAGTTGGAAGGAACCCCCCCCCCAAGGTCATTTAGTCCAAACCCCTGCAATGCAGGAATCTCAGCTAAAGTATCCATGACAGATGGCCACCCAACCTCTGCTTAAAAACCTCCAAGGAAGGAGAGACCACCTCCCCGCAAGGGAGACAGTTCTACTGTCGATCAGTTCTTACTGTCAGAAAGTTTTTACTGATGTTTAGTCAGAATCTCCTTTCTTGTAACTTGAAGCCAGTTACCCTCCAGAGCAGGAGAAAACAAGCTGGTTCCCTCCTTCCATGTGACAGCCCTTGAGATATTTGAAGATGGCTATCATAATCTCATCTCAGTCTCCTCTTTTCCAGGCTGAACATAACGCAGCTTCTTCAATCTTTCCTCATAAGGCCTGGTTTCCAGACCCTTGATCATTTTGGTCGCCCTCCTCTGCACACGTTCTAGCTTGTCAACATCCTTCTTAAATTGTGGCTGCTAACTTTCTTGTAAGCACATGCCAAACCTAAAGTACATGAGATAGTGGGTTTTAAGGCTAGCTACAGCACATAGGGACATGGGTGGCACTGTGGGTTAAACCACAGAGCCTAGGGCTTGCTGATCAGAAGGTTGCTGATCAGAAGGTTTCGTTGTCCCCGAGAGGGAGCAATGACAATAAAGATATTATTATTATTATTATTATTATTATTATTATTATTATTATTATTATTGGCGGTTCGAATCCCCGCGATGGGGTAGGCTCCCATTGCTTGGTCCCAGCTCCTGCCCATCTAGCAGTTTGAAAGCACGAAGTGCAAGTAGATAAATAGGTACAGTGGTACCTCTGGTTACATACTTAATTTGTTCCGGAGGTCCGTTCTTAACCTGTTTAACAGTTTCGGGTTAAGAGCGGACCTCCAGAACAGATTAAGTTCTTAACCCGAGGTACCACTGTACAACAGACCAATATAGATGCCATTTTTGAAAGAAAATTGAATACTTTACTGGCTATGCACATGCATATATGACAGAAACCTACTTCCAGTTTTTCAAAACAATTCAATTTATTTTTATCAAGCAGCTGAAGCTACAGGGAAAGAGAAAACATGCACTTAAAACCCGCAGCTTCAGAAGCACTGGGGGCTACATAAAATGAACTGGAGGCCTTCAGGTTTCACACCTCTACTGTTAAAAAACAAACAAAACCAAAGCTGCTTTTTCAAATGAAAGGTATTAACTCATCTTAAAATCAGCACACGTTTAGGTGGGCACTGATTTCCATGACACCTGAGTTCCACATAGGATTGTGGCTAAAGTGTACAGCAGTTGCTGCAGCTGTTCACAGCTGGCAAGAGGGCTGCTGCCACAAACACAGTAATTGCTGAAGACCCATCACCAAGTTCTCACACCTTTTTCTCCATGTGCGATGATGGCCAGACTATGCACTAAAAGAGGTATAGCAGCCTCAAATATCAGCTCTTAAAAGAGTAACTGCACTTAAATGCATTTCTTGGGCAACTTTATCTTACTGAAACTTACAGTGAAATCCTAGGCATGTCTACTCAGACGTAACCAATGAGACTTGCTACCAGCTAATTGCGTTTAGGATTGCAGCGTTAAGTAACTTGAGATACGAAAACTAAGGAAAGGCTAGTTTTAAGGGCAAAGTAGTGCTATTTACGCAATAATGCTATTAAAAAAAAACCCAATCCTTTCCCCCTTGTTCTGTAGGAACATCTGTTGCTTCAGCTTGTGGCTCATGGACCTTCTAAGGATGAGAGACACATGCCATCACAGAAGGGATAAATGACATCTGGCTTTAAAGGTGTTTTTTATGCACTGACTTGGATCTGAGCCCCACTGAAGTCAGCAAAACTTGTCTTGAGTAAACATGCATCCCACCAGGCTACACTAGTTCACAGGGTGTAAATGAAAGCCTGAATGTACTGTAGTCCAGATTTCTTGTATGAACAGGTAGTGCCATTGATAGAAACGGAATAGCTTTCTTTAAAAATACCATGACGATCAACCTTCTTATCTGCAAATGTGTGTGCATAATCACAACAGAGAAGCAGAAGAGTTACAGACTTTTTATTACATAGACTGGGTTCAAATTTCATTTCTGCTTCACAAGCAGACTAAAAGAAAACAGCAAGTAAAAAATTGTCCTCATGGTAAGAAGAAAAGAATGAACATTTTCTTAAATTTTCCTAAGCATTTTTCTTATGTTTCAATTACCAGGGTAGTCAGTTAAAAAACAACAACAGCCTACCCATTAAGAGTCGAAACATTGCATTATAATTTTTTTAAAACCTGTTTTAAGCTTCTTTTGAGGGAAGCAGCAAGGAACCACCTAATTGTGTCATGGGTGCCACTCATTCACAATTAGGACTGCCTGTGTTCTATTTGCAAACGAGCATCTCTGTGCCTTAAGCAAAGTCTTCCCTTTTCAGATTACAACATGATTTCTTTTCTTTTTTTACAGAAAAGGCACTGCACTGTTTTTAATAGATCAGGTTCATAGTGCAATATGCCACTAACACACACACACACGCACATGAACGAATGGACTTCCTAACAGAGAAAGAGAAACACTTTTTGTTCTGATGCAAGCATCACATGAAGAGCTTTCACTTATGGCAGGCTCATTCATCCTCCTTGGTTAAGAGAATCTTAGCTTAAATCCAGACACCATACAGCAAGGATGGAGCATCTGTGAGCTTGCAACACCTATCGCCCCTGACCACTGGCCTTAATATTTGGGGTTGATGGGCCCTGGAGGACAGGAACCCAAAACAGATTCCATCAATACTTCTTAATGTATAAGCTGCATTGCATTCATACAACACTGTCTTCATAGTTAGAGGAATGTCACCACTGGTTTAGTGATGCTTTCCTCCAAGTAAAGTCCAGGAGTTTATAGAACTAAGAGTTAAATTTTAAAAATTAGGTGGTGAACAGATCCAGAGGACTCTTAACAGAAATTCTCAATAAGAGATTAAGAGAAATGCACAGACTGCTTCTTTCCCCTTTTAGACACAGAATAATTTAATAGCAAACTTTACTTGCAAGGACGATTATAATTTTTTTCTTTCTTTTTAAATATCCCTTGAAATGTCACGGAGCTTTGTTTTTCAACAAGTCTCAGGAAATAAAACATTTGTGGGTGTGGTCACAACATAAAACATACACCTTTGCACCTACATTTCTTCAAGTATAAGTCAAACATTGCACCCTCTCTCAGTGATGACCGACCTCAACATCTCCTGCGCTTTCCAGGCTGAAAAGCTTTTAGTGGTTCTCAATTAGTTTAAACCACCATTACCATTAACTGCCTCTTCTCACGAGGTGTGGCTCAGTAGAACAAGGCTCTTAAAACGTGCTACTTTTCATTTCAAGTATTCTTTTTAACAATAACCTGACCACTTTTTCACTTGTCAGGCATCTTCTAGACATTTGCCAGCATCTTGAAAGAAATTAAAGAGAAGAGATTGGGGGGGGGGGCAAGGGCATCTTCAGACCTTAATAAAACCACTTGGACAACAGGCATGAATTCAGTTTGATAAGCCTCTCTGCCAGCTCCGAGGCCTGCAGGCATCTTTGATCTTTGGGTGTTGGGGGTCTATTGCTGCATTTTTACCAAGCCAGTCATCATGCATCCAGTGGAAACACTAGCCGGGTGCCTCTGCTCATCACCTCAGGCGCTTCTGTTCCCAGATCACGTTCCAGGGCCTCCTCTGAGCTGCTTTTTGTCTTCCTGCCATCAAGGCTGGTAACAGCAGCATGTGAACCCGAGGACCCGTTAGCAGTTATTGTCGTGTCCCCATACGTCAGCGTCAGGTCGCTATCATTAAGGATAAAGTCAGAGTCTTCATCTCTAAGCTGCTCTTGGTTCTGCAGAAGAAAAACCACACAGATTTCCCAGTGTAAGTCGGTGCAAGTTACTAAAAAGCAAAACCAAAAATGCTGCGGATTTAAGACAAACAAGATTGTGACTGAAATCTTGAGGACAACTGGAGTGCATGAAACACACCAATTATAAGCAATCAGCTGAAGTATCTTCACATTCAATATCTCTAGAAAGAAGCGGTTTTAATGCAAAGATATTGGGGGGAAGAGGGGTCACATGTGTCAGCCAGAAAGCTATAGACTGCCCATTTATCCTTTACTCTCATGCCTGCCACTGGTATGCAGAGTCTGACAACTTATCAACAATCTGATAATGCAGAGTACATCCAGCTTTGCTGAATTGTAGAGTTGGAAGGGATCCTAAGGATCATCTAGTTCAACCCCCTAGAATGCAGGAATACGCAGCTATCTCATACAGGGATCAAACCTGCAGCCTTGGCGTTATCAGCACCATGCTCTTAATAGCTAGCAAAGCCCAGTTTAAAATCAGCTGAAGCCGGAGCTCTTTGTCAACAGTGACAAACATGTCGGTAGCTCCAGCCTCTTTCCACACCTCAGGGCTTTCCCATGTTATCGAGTTTAAGTGAAATTGTTTCTAGTGCCCACGCCAGAGCTTCTGACAGTGAGATGAAAGGGATCTAATGGTGTTTGGAGCAAAGGGAAGGGGGAACCATTTGCAAAGGTAGCTTGCAGACTAGTGGCGCCAGTGCAGTTCCAGGTAAAAAAGGAGGCAAGTTAGGAGACAAGTCGTTTCCTGAACAATTCTTTCCTTTTCCGAAGAGAGATTTGGGGAGACTTTCACACATTTTGGCTTGCCAGATAAAACATTCCTCCCCCTGCATGCTGTCCCCGGGGGTTCTCCTGACTGCCCCCCAGAGCCATTTTTTTTTGGGGGGGGGGGAGTGCCACTGCACAAAGAGAAGTCCTAGTCCTTCTGCTGATAGGGCAGTTGCATTTTCCTGGACTGGAATAGATGATCCTCAGGGTCCCTTTCCAACTCCAAAACTCTATGAACACATGGTTCTCCCCACCAGGAGTACTTTGCAATAAACAGGACTTTACCTCAACCCATGTTCTTTACCAAACATTCCCTTTGCTAAGTTTGATTTATCCTAGAACAAGCTATAAAACTGCAGCCAAGTGGGACACAAACACCACTTACAAAAAACACACCCTCAGCTATCACCAATACACCATAACTGACAGCGTTGCTCAGGATTATGCTGTCTTGAGGCGGAAGGGACAAGCGAATACTTCAGATGGAGCTCAAGTAATCTGAAACATTCTTTTGAAAGAGGCCAAAACATGGATCCCTGGGGACTTGAAAATCATCCAAAAATAACCCTAAAACGGCCTCTCGGTTCCTTACTTCTCAAGTGAGTTTAAGATATGCTATCTGCAAGAATGTGTTTGGGTTCAACTTTTACTCATCCTGTTAAATATATATTAAAATATATCCTCCTCCCCCCCCCCCCCGGATGGAGGCATTCCAGAAACTGGGTAAGCTACAGTAGCCGCATGGACATTTTCCTTTATATATTCATATGTTAACTCCTCATGGTAAGCCCTCAGTGAAAGAGAAATGTTTTAGCAGAACTGACACTTCAATGTAATTTTTTAAGTACTTAATCTTCCTCAATAAAGAAGAAAAGCAGGGGCTGCAGTGCAAGTCAATATTATAGGAATCCCACAGCTAACGAAGGATTGAAAACCTGTGGCATTTTCGGGACTAATGAAATCGACTCATGCAACTCAGTTCCCAGTCTGTGGAACGCAGTCCAAGCTAAATCCTACCTGTGCAATTTAAAGCTCTTGCAGAGTTTTCCCCAGCTTCCTGTTAGTTTTGTGTATGTACACAAACAAACCTCAGCATGAGACCACAGATTTTGGTAGCTAGCCATTATTTGCTGCTATCTTCTCCACTCCCCCAAGCCTCTCGCTTTGCATTCAGATCTGCAGGTGATCAGAATCCACCTTGCTGCTTGGGAAAGCTTTCAAAAGCACAGTTACAAAGGGGAATTTGCCATGCTTTGAACGCTTTCCAAGGCAGCAAGAAAGATTCTCAGCACTTTCAAGTGCCTTCAAATCCCAGCAAGTGAGAGAGGCTGCCTCCCACCCACCCGAAACATACCAGAGGACGGGTGGGAGGGGAAGAATCTGCCTCGCTTGCCCTTCACAGAGCAAGTAGAGTCTCCTTCCCCAACTCTTCAGTTCTCAGCAAACTTTGAACCTCGCCTAGAACAGCTCACCAATTAAGTCGCTTTTTAAAAGCTAAACACATAGCCATGGGTATGCTACAAGACTGAATCCCAATCGCAAATATTTACACCGATTGCCTCTCAAATCCAACTGAGGACCTTAAAAACAGCAAGACCTCCTACACAGGGATGTTGTGGAACTCCTAAAGAGTGAACAGAGTCGCTTATTCCAAAGTTTCTCTCGTGTCACTGTGCAAATCGCACAGAGCATCTGCTGAAAATGGTCCATTCTTAATAAGGTGGTGCCACAGAGGACCCAACTGTCAGGGCTGGAGTCAGGTGCAGGTCTGCAATAAAACAATAAATCAGCTGAGGCAAGTGCAGTTGACTCTTTAGTCAAGGGAACAAACCACAGCTCACGTCTCAGAAACACTTTCCAGGAGATCTTGCCCCAATGAAGCAGTTGTAAGGACCCAAGGCTTTCTAACACTCCTTCCCCAGGAGCCTAAGGCTTTGCCTTCTTCCTCTCATTCCTCTGCCCTCATCATTCCTCTCAGTGTTCTGGGAGAGCAGGGAGTGGGGAGCTGGCTGCAACAGGAGGGGGAGACTCCCCGTTTTCTTCCACAGCCTCTTGACCCCCTCCTCTCCAGCTTCTTCCTGCTCACTAAACACTGTCGCCTCTCCTGTTCCCGATACCTCCCCCCTTCCTGCCTGCTCCTTCTCCCTCTGACCACTTGTCCCACCACCAGTCCCCTAGGTCTGAGCCTTCATCCCTTGTGGGTGTCTCCCACCACTCCTCTTCATCCAGCCAGTCTTATGACGTCAGCATTCTGAATTATTTCCATATCTACCCAAAAGAATGTAAATCCATGTTCCTCCAAAAACCTACTGCACTCAGGTGTTCCTACAGTCACAAATATACCAACAGCAGCATCTCAGATAGCATTTATTGGAATGTATCAGAATACGTGTTGCTTCTACCACATTTCAGAAATGGAAGAGCACTGCAGTGTGCGCCCAAGTTTTTTTTACTGTAGCTAAAGAAAACACGTTTGTTAACTCAATGGGGAAAACACACTGACCTCATAAACCTGGGGAGTCGTTAAGCAACGCGCTATCAAGCCACACCAACTTGGAAGAGTCGTAACGAGCGGAGGGCCACTGTGTGTGAGAATGGGCTTGAGGTAACTTTTAATGCATTGTTAAGGAAAAGAAACATGCCTTAGTAAAAACGATTAAAAAAAAAATACTTCTACCCCGATTCATCATGGCTATATTCATTTTTTTAATTGCTTTTGTAAACAAGTTTTTTTTTTTTTATTAAAGTTTTCTTGGTTTACAAAGTTATGCGCAATGTCTCTTCTTTCAAGTTACATTTTCCATAGGTCAGTTTCATTTGCTGAGATATAAGCGTTACATTAGGGGGAAAGGGGGGAGAGGTGGAGGGGGGAAAGGCGAGTTGGGGTGGGGTCGGGAGGCGATGTATGTGTGGGGTTTTGTGTCAGCGTCGTTTGTGCGGGTTCTCTTTGCTATTGGCTTGTGTTCCTTTGGTGGTGAGAGACATTGGGGTTGACCTAGGGTGTGGTTGTTTGTTTGTGATTGGCTGTGGTGAACTTTGTTTTCGTGTGTGAGTGGGGTGGGTGGGTGTTTTTGAATCAGGTTAGCCATATTGATTCGTATGCTGTTGGTGGATTCTTGTCGTTGTCTTGTTGGGCTGTGTATGTGATAAAGGGGAGCCATACTGGGGTGAAGGTATCTTCTTCTATTTGTCCCCGTGTCGCATGCCATTATTTCAAAGCTGCCTGATCAGGGGGCTTAGAGGCAGCCGGCGTGTTCATGCAGAAAAAGCTGGACATGGCACCCGGGCAACAGCTTTTCCTTGCAACACACAGATCAGGGCGCTGTGTTGTGCAATGCTAGTCTGTTCCTGGCATTGGCTAGCATTAATCTCACTCTTCATGTGCCCTGAAGAACGAGACGATGTGTCATGCTCTGCATTGCAACACTGGCTTCATGAAGCCACCAGAGGAAGGTTATTTCCAGATTTTGTTCCGCATGTGAAGATGATCGTGTGACTGGGGAAGGTTAGGGAGAGAGGTAAAGGGTAAAAAGGTTGGGATCTGGAAAGCCACTTGGCTCTTCTGGTTACCCAAATTCTTCCTGGCTGACTGGCCTTCTGGGAAGTAATCTTTTAGTAATCCTCTGGCAACTTCCCCCCTCCCTCCATTTCTTGGAGTTTCCTATTGCTGGGAACTGCTGCTGGTTAGGCCATTTGTGAGTTAAGTGGTGCCTTCATTTCATGGAATCATTGAGTTGGAAGGGACCCTGCGGGTCATCTAGTCCCAACTCAGCGCCACACTCTAACCAACTGAGCTATTTGCCCATTGCTCTTGCTGGACCACTCTCATCCTAGCTGCCCACTCTCATCCTAGAGACCAGCTATAAAGAGCCAGTGGCTACCTCTTGTTCAAAGCGGTTTCTAACAGCTCGAAAAGGATACTTGTGGTCAAAGCTGTACCACAGCCTGAAGATCCAAACACTTTCCTGTTTTGTCCGGTTCCTTCTTTCAGCATCTGGACCCTCCTGTCAAGAAGAAGAAGAAGAAGAAGACCAGTGTTCTATATAGAAATACAAAGAGGTGAACCCTTTGGCACAGCAGCCCTTGAGCTTTGCTGAGCAATTGCCAGTGAGTCAAGCAAGAACAGCTTCGCCCCCAAGTGAAGATGGTAGTCTTCACTTCTGTTGGGCATGGAAAATGGAAGAGATGGTGACCATGGCCATATGGACCTACGCAAAGGAGGAACAGATATAGGATGTTTCTCTACTGGGCATTAGGTCTGTCCCTTATGCTCTCCTTCATGCTATGTTACCAAGCCTACACGTGTCCCCAATCACATGTTATATGCCAACCTGCATTGTAACATATGTACCTAGAGGTGCGATATTTGTTATCTACCTTGGGCCCGGAATCATGGTGCTCCAGGAGGATATTGCACTGCATTTTAACTATCAAGGGGGGAAATTAGCAAAAAGATTACTGAGCATATTTTGTATGCAATAGAACTCTGTTTATTGTGATGATGAATAGAATGCTGGAATGGACAAAAGCACCGGAATTGTTACAGAGAGGAACCCTTTAGCCCAGTTTGCCTAAATCTGAATGCCATACTTCCCCATTTGGTCTGGGCTTGCCCCTAATTGACCTGAGCATTGTTTTGTTTTCTTAAATATCCCCCAGGGTTGTCCCAAATCCTAGCAGTAGAAAACCCCCAAAGACTCCACATCCTTTTTGCTACTTTTGCGTCTCTTCTATATAGGCATTTGCTATGCCCCTTTAGTAACCAAGAAGAAACTGGTTTGAATGAGCTCAGGTTTCCAGTAATTGCAACTTTTGCTCTGATTTTCATGTGATAAAAGAAAGTAATAAGAGACCTTATGGACTTTGGCCTCTTGCATGCAATTAGCACTTGTGATTTGTCGAAGTACGATTCCAGCATCTCATTAACCTATGGAGAAAAGTAGCTACTCACTCCTTGAAGGACTTGAAAGCTGTCGTTGGTGGGTGGCGGGTCTTGATCTGGATCAACTCCAACTCTGCCAAAGAACAAAACGAAACAACATCAAGGGGAGGATGCAGAAACATGTGTGCTTACGTGAACTTGTAATGCCCTTTAAACTGGGCTTGGCGCCATTGTAAAAGGGTGGCTGAACACTTTGTTTGCGGTGCAAGAAGTTTCAGAAGGATTATTGTAATCTACAGGATTCTTTGCAGCCACTGTCAGGATAAGCCCCATCACACCAACTACTGCAAGTTGAACACTGCTGCCAGACTTCAAAACTCTGGGCAAGGAATCACTTTATAAAGCTGCAGTAGCATTTTATTTTGGAGTGAGAGAATGCTGATTGTCATGTCTGCTAGCTTGGAGCATCACATCAACTTGTGTTCCTTATATGATGTAATAGGTAGATTACAATTCCTCTGTTATGTTATGATGGGTTCACGATATATTTATTTTCTTATATTTATATCACATGTTTCTTCTGACATAAAACCATATCTATATCTATATCTATCTATATCTACCTACCTACCTACCTACCTACTTATCTCCCAGGTAGTCACCCATCCAGGTACTGACCAGACCCAGATCTGCTTAGTTTCAGCAAGATGTACTTAAGCTTCATCTGCCCCTGTTGTTGTTGGGGTTTTTTTTTTTTGGTTTTTTTTTTTTTGGCCAGTGAGACAATGGG
Source organism: Podarcis bocagei (assembly GCF_964188305.1). Taxonomy (NCBI): domain Eukaryota; kingdom Metazoa; phylum Chordata; class Lepidosauria; order Squamata; family Lacertidae; genus Podarcis; species Podarcis bocagei. The sequence continues at coordinate 34,349,755 of NC_138130.1, forward strand.
TCATTGGTATAAAATCAGGGTTTCCCAAACTTGGGTCTCCAGCAGTTTTTGGACTACAACTCCCATCATCCCTAGCTAGCAGGGCAAGTGGTCAGGGATGATGGGAATTGTAGCCCCAAAACAGCTGGTTTGTGACAGTTTTGAAGGTTCAGATACTTTGGGTGAAAGGAGCCGCAGGGCAAAAGCAGAGAGTTAAGATCCCGTTGCTTAGAAACCCAAGAAGAGATCAGTTTGCAGAAGGTTACAAGAGAGCAAACCACGAGGAAGTTGTTTTTCAAAACAGCACACATTTTTAAAGCATGGAAAGACAAAGCCATCAGTGACCAAGCAGAACACAGCAATTCCAAGTATAGGGCAAATATGGTGTCAGTTCCCCTGCTGGATAATGTTCAATCAACCATATGTCCCAGAAGGACAGAATAGGACAGTTACAGTTCTTGATTTCTCCTGCTGAAGGTTCTCAAGTGCCAGGACCAAAAGAGAGTAGTTTTTTATATATAGAATACCCTTTGGCACAGCAGTTCTTGAGCTTCGCTGAGCAATTGCCAGTGAGTCAAGCAAGAACAGCTTCACCCCCTGCAAGTCCCAACTGAAGATGGTAGTCTTCACTTTTGTTTTCTTAAGTACTGTCAGTACTGGTCCATAGAAGACTGGATGCTCCCATACTGCATTTGGGGGAAAGAGGCAAGGGTACGCACTTGCTAAAATCACTATGGCAAGCTCCTCGTATTGATGCTTTTCTTAGCGTACCCAAGAGAGTAAAATCCCTTCAAACAACAGTTTGTATTTCCAAAAAGAAAAGGGGAAAGAAGCCCTCACTTTTTCACATGGTCACATCTCCAATTTCCCCCCTACTTCCCACAATTCCTTCATTGCCTGAAAAAGTATCTTCTCAACTTAACTTTCACATCCCTTTCCATTACGCAACTGCTATTTCTTGAAAGCACACGACTACCTTGTTACAACAGCTTCGCTGGCTACCAGTCTGTTTCTGGGGACAACTCAAAGTACTGATAAGGAACTACAAAGCCCTTCAAGACTTGGGACTACTCTACTTGGTTATAAATATGGTCATCTCCCCACATCAGCCTGTCCAGGTTTTCAGGTGTTCAAGTGAAGCTCCTCTTCCTGTCCCACCAAAGCTTGATGCATACTTGGTGGACGCCAAATAAAGGTGCTTCTTGGTGGCAGCTTCCAAACTCTAGAACTGCTTCCCAAGCAAAATCTATCTAACCCCTTTTCGGATGACCTTCCACTCACAAAAATCTGCTTTGGAAGGTTGAGGAAATCTCCAGAACAGCAGAGGAGGGCAGCAGAGGAAAAGCAGGGATTAGTAAAAATCACTTTATCTTGTTCTTACAGCAGGAACCTCCACCTTCCACAAAAGGAAGGAGATTCTCCATTCATGGAAGGGGAACGCTGCAAACAAACACCTTTTACTTTTAAGTGCCTGGAAGTCTTTCATTAAATGCAAATTTAAATAACAATTCCCTCCCCATGTTTGTCCTTTGAAAATGGAAGTGGGTATTGCATCACATACCAGCTAAATACCACCCTAACTAAATCTTCCAAAAACCTTTACAGTACGATATTATGCAACCACTCCGGTGCATAATGACTCAGGGCTGCAATACCTCAAGGACTGCCTCTCCTCATATGAACTGACCCAGACCCTGCAGTCATCATTTGAGGCCCTTCTTCATGTGCCTCCTCCAAGAGAGGTCCAGAGGGTGGCAACATGAGAACAGGCCTTGTCTGTGGTGGCTCCCCATTTGTGGAATGCCCTCCTCAGGGATCCTTGCTTGGCATCTTCATTGCAGTCTTTAGGCACCATGCAAAAACATTCCTCTTCTCCCTGGCCTTGGCTAATTAAACAACCTATGGCCTTTTAAACTGTAGGGGGTATTGTTTTTGTTTGGTACCATGTTAAGTATTGTGTTTTTATATCGAAGTAGTAATAATAATAATAGCCTATTGTGTTCAATTTTAAGTAAAACAAAAACAAAACAAGCTGGTTGCACCCCAGTATAACATTCATACAAAAAAAAATATCTTAATGCAAATATTTGCATTTGCTTAGAATTGATGTTCCGGAAGAATGTTATTAGAACAGTTACTAGGTAGGTGTAATGGGTATGAGTTACTCGTGCGTAAACTGGTGCCTTTCTCGGTTAATTTGCCTTGTTAAAACTTTCTGACTGCACAGCCCCTTCTCATGGTGGCTGCCTCAGTCACTGGCAGAATCCGTCAGTGGGCGTTTCTTGAACCTCTTCCAACATAAAAGTTGTTTGACACCCAGTCTCCTCCTCCTCTCACTGCGCGGGAGTCTTCTGCGCAGGGAAGGCGTGGGTAGCGGAGGACCTGGGCTCTCCTCACTGATGTCTAGTGAAGAGTCCTGGAGCCCTCTCTCCAATTCCCCCGTCTGCCCCCCTTCATCCCTGGTGTTGCGCTGATTGGCTTCCCCCTCTACTGAGCTGTTTCTCCCCCTGCTGCTGGGTCCTTCGCCAGCATCATCTGGGAGCCTCCCCTTCGCCTCTCGCTCCGATGTCAGTTCCCTGACAGTAGGTAAAGGTAAAGGGACCCCTGACCATTAGGTCCAGTCATGACCAACTCTGGGGTTGCGGTGCTCATCTTGCTTTATTGGCCGAGGGAGCCGGCGTACAGCTTCCGGGTCATGTGGCCAGCATGACTAAGCTGCTTCTGGCGAACCAGAGAAGCGCACGGAAACACCATTTACCTTCCCGCCGGAGCGGTACCTATTTATCTACTTGCACTTTGACATGCTTTTGAACTGCTAGGTTGGCAGGAGCAGGGACCGAGCAACAGGAGCTAACCCCGTCACGGGGATTCAAACCGCCGACCTTCTGATCGGCAAGTCCTAGGCTCTGTGGTTTAACCCACAGCGCCACCTACATCCCTAGTTACTAGGTAGTCAACCATTATGGGCATCTTTTGTGTACACTGTGCTTAAGAAACAAATGTCAATTTTCCAGATCAGACTGGCTTGCTTTAATACGCTATAATGAAGGATGAAATTCTTGGTGCTTCACAAGAACAGCACAGCAAAAGCTCAGGTATTAATTCAGAAAAGTTCTAATTTAGCCAAAGTACGCACCACAATTTCTATCTGAATTGCTTGACTTCCCTGTATGCATGTTTACATTCTAAATCTTTGCACTCCTTTTAACTTATAGGTTAAGAGACTGTAGATAACAGCTACTGCATTCTTTCAACCCACATGAAGCAAGGTTTGCAGAAAATCCAGGAATCCTGCAGCATTAAGAGGCAAGACATGCAACAGCAGACAGAGAGTGCATACACCTTAGGTTAGAAAGATGAAGAAAGCCAAGCGTCAGGTAAAGCTCATTACCAATGGAACTATTATTTGTCACCTGAAGTACAGCCAGCGGCTTTCATTCATCTCTTCCACCGATGGAACATGTTCGCCAACTCTAGTACAGCACAAGAATGGAATTTATTTAATTATAGATTTTTACCCTGCCTTCCACCCCACCCCTCCAAAAAAGTTTCTTAGGGCAGCTTTATGCACACACACAAACACCCCCACACACCCAGCCATAATACTAAAATGTTAAAAAACAACAACAAAAAACACCTCAATAAAATCAGAAGAGAAATGCTAGTGTAATACCTATTCCATCATTCTTCCGGAAATAATAAATGTTTTAGGCATACGTAGCAGGCAACACTCTAGGGTGCAACAACAAATATGAGCGCTCTCTCTCTCTCTCTCTCTCTCTCTCTCTCTCTCTCTCGTTGCCACTCAAACAAGCCCCTCCCTAGGGCCTCAGCACATTTGCAAACACAAACATAAAAAATACAAGTGTTATACACTTAAAAGGAAAGCCAGAACGTAAGGACAATGCAGCAAACCAGACGCCTATGGCTGCAATTCCTATATTCTACAGCAGGCATAGGCAAACTCCGGCCCTCCAGATGTTTAGGACTACAATTCCCATCATCCCTGACCTGTTAGCTAGGGATGATGGGAATTGTAGTCCCAAAATCTGGAGGGCCGGAGTTTGCCTATGCCTGTTCTACAGTCTTCTTAGGTTCCTCTTCACTCAAGCCCTCTGCTTGTAACTCCTTCCCTCCTGACTCTTCCCTCAGTGCTTCTCTGCCAATTTATGTGAAACACAGTCTTTTCCTTCCACCCCCTCCTTATTTTCCTGGTTGCACTCTCCTTTCTTGACTCCTGCGCCTTCTCTCAAATGCCCTTTGCTTCTCCCCCATCCCCATTTGTCTCTCCCACTCCCCTCAAGGTCCTCTTTCTCAGGTTTCGGCTCCCTTCTCGTGCTTGGGAACCCCAACTCTGATTTTCCAGTTTAACTTCCCCGTTACTGCTCAGTACTGCCACGTGACCATAGCTTAGTGGCAAAACAAGGTGGGGAAAAACAAACCACAAAGAAAACCCAATATATATCTATACAGACATATGCCCTAACCTTCCTGCTGGTTAAACTGACACATTCAGAAACTGACGCTTCCTGGGGAAGAAAGTTCAGCTAGATGGCTGAAGATTCTAAGAATGTTCTGATAAGGAGAACTAGATTCTGATAATGTATCTTCTTACATGCTAAGATCCCCCTGCTAGATGGATGGACTAGATTTAGATGTGAACTGTTATGGCACAGACAGACCGTGGCAGCCAGGTCATATAGGTTCAAATGCTGGTGTATACTTAAACACAATAGGAGTTTCTTAGTAACTGATAACTAATAAGGACTCGAGAGTATAGCAGTGTCATCAGCAAAGACAGAGAAAGGGTGCAACTGCCCTTCTGTCCCATTCCTTGACCCCAAAGTGTCCTAATTGTATATCGTGTTGCAGATCCCCTGACCTCTTATATGTGAAGGGAAGTATTTGGCTCACGCAAAAATGCAGAAGAGAGACTGAAACCCTTGTGTTCATGGGACTTGGGTTCAGTTAGTTGCACAAGCAGAAGCTTGGCATGTGCAATTGCCTCAAAACAGCAAAACGAACCCGAATAAACAGGCAAAACTTGGTTTAGAACAACTTGCCAGCTTCCCCCTCCAAGGGCTCAGAACTCCAGTCTCCAGCAGTCTTCAGAGAAACAGTGCCCATGGCCAATGAGCATATTGGTAGAGAATCATAGAACTGTAGTCCAACCCCTGCAGTGCAGGAGTCTTTTGCCCAATGTGAGACTCAAACCCTCGATCCTGAGATTAAGGGTCCCAGTGGGCTGTTTTTGGAGTTCCCCAGCCTCTATGGGATTTTTTTTTCTCTTTTAAAAAACTGTACTTCTGCAAACCTTGGAGTTTCCTCAACATTACTGATACACCCTCCGTGTGTGTGTGTGTGTGTGTGTGTGTGTGTATTGCTGTTTTGACTACATAAGCAATGGAATTCACAGTGTAAACACTGAAAATGGAGGAAATTACAGACACTTCAAATGTACCCATTTCCTTTCCATACCCCAGTATGTTCCCCACCCCTCTAAAAAGACCAAACATATAATAGATGCTTAAGGCAACTGCTTGCTTCCAAAAGCAATCATTTTAAAAATGAAAGTTCATTTTCGTTAGGTCATAATGAACACCAGAATTTAGCTGCAGTTTAGTTGAATTTCTTCTGAGAACTACCAGGAAAACTAGCTTAGTCAGCTGTTTTCTGCAGAAGAAAACGCTGCCAGCGGTTTTTTGGTTTCCTGGCTCAAGCCCCTTCTCTCTGAAGAAGGGTGAACTGCAAGAGGTTTTGAAGACAACCGGATTTTAAGCTCTCCTATTCATGCATTACTTAAAATGTAACTGCACTCACTGCATACTGACTAGTGGGTCACAACAGACAGTTATAACCTCGCTACAGATAGCCATGTCACAATAGCCGCTTGATCTCATGCATTTATTTAGAAGCTGGGATAGTTCAGTTGGTAGAGCATGAGATTCTTAATCTCAGGGTTGTGGGTTTGAGCCCCATGTTGGGCAAAAGCTTCCTGCATTGCAGGGGGGTTTGGACTAAATGACTTTCCTGGTCCTTTCCAACTCTACAATTCTAAGTCCCACAGAGTTCCAACTGCTAAGTGAGGGTTAGGACGGTAGCAGTGCATTGGCACTATGTCTCATGGAAGTGCTATCAGTAGTTTCCACATTTGTGCTTGCTAGCGATAGTTTGAAACAGACACTGCACCTTCAGCCAGACATAATTCTTCCAGCAAACATTACAGCGTTGGGGAACCTGCGTCTCTCCAGATGATGTTGCTGTCCAACTCCCATCAGTCTCAGCCCTCACACCCAATGGTCAGGGATGATGAGAGTTTAGTCCAACAGCATCTAAAGGGCTACAGATTGCGTACCTCTGCAGCAAACTGCCAGGCATGCGAAGTCAAGACCAACCTTCCAATTCCTACTGTGCAGAGTCCCGAGCGTCTAATCCTCAGCTATCAGCCACTATCCCACTCTCTTGCAATGTACAGAGAGACATTTTCTGCAGCAGGATCTCGATGAACAACCAACTTTCTTTCGCATGGTATTCTAATGTTGCACATGACTGCCATCTCCTGGACTGAAGGTTTCATCTCATGAAGCCTCATCTGCACTTTGCAGGAAAGCATGGCTGTTTAAAAGTGGTATGAAAATGCAGATGGGGGCTTGCAATTATTTTTTCTGCAGCTCTAAGGTAAAATTTAGCACACTGAGGCTAGCAGACCTAATCAAAAGGAAGATATGTTACACTGAACTGTATCGAGAGTTCTAGAATGCTCGCCCAATATTGAAGTACATTCCCATGCCTGTGGCACAAACGAAAGGACTGTGACACTTGTTTCCAGGAAGAGTACCAATATTAAGTTTGAAATCAGTGGCCCAGCCTCTCGCTCCTTCAATTCAGCACAGCAATCAATCCTGACTTAAATATTTCCTATTCAGCATGCTAGGAGCAAATACAGCAACAAATAAGTGTCAGACCTGGTAAGCCAGTCAATGTCAAGAAAGCCTACCTAGCACTCTCAAGGAAGAGCTCACATTCCAGTTTCCTACAGCATGGACAGACACATCCATATCTGTAACTGCAAAGCTAAGCCGTTTTCCCCACTAAGTGTTTTGTGTGTTTTTTTTGCTTCCCCTCCAGATGGGGTGCATAACCTGGTGCATAACTAATGGTGAACTTGTAAGAGAGAGCCAGGAAACATTCAAAAACATTGCTGGGTTAGGCAAAGGGGTGAGGGAAGGACAGATGTGCAACAGAGGAAATGGCACTTTTGCAACATCTTTGTTTATGATACACTGGCAAGAATACAGAAAACCGAACAGTTCTATTTAGATAGCAGTAGGCTTGTAGGAGAGCCAGTGTGGTGCAGTGGTTAAGAGCAGTAGACTCAATCTGGTGAACCGGGTTCGCGTCTCCGCTCCTCCACATGCAGCTGCTGGGTGACTTGGGCTAGTCACACTTCTTTGAAGTCTCTCAGCCCCACTCACCTCACAGAGTGTTTGTTGTGGGGGAGGAAGGGAAAGGAGAATGTTAGCCGCTTTGAGACTCCTTCGGGTAGTGATAAAGCGGGATATCAAATCCAAACTCTTCTTGTTATGAAAAGCCATTTAGCACAGTACAGAACCAGAGTCCTCTTCTTGTCAATGGGCTTCCACAACCCCTATTAACCTCATTGGAAACTTATGAAAATGGGAAATTACTAGATGACAAATTAAGATCAAACAGGATCACAAGAAGTACACTACAAGCTACAAGCAAATTTGCCAATTCCCCAGCATCTGACTACATATTGCTCCCGCGCCAGAAGCTGTATGTCGGGAAAGTACAGAGCCTATAAATAATTAACTTGCAATAGAAGAGTAAAACAGTCTCCGCCCCTTGTACAAATGTTCTGCTTGTATGTATCGCCTTACAGAAACGTATCTGAACTGTGCCAGGCAAACAGGAAATAAATGTGTTGCTCTACTGATTGCAGAGGAAGGTTCTTAAATGCCCCACACCCCTTGTAGGATATATGAGCTTCTCATGTTACTTGATAGGCACCAGCATCCCACAAGTTATAACAGAGGATAGGGTTCTGCTATTTAACTGTGGCCACTTATTGTGAGCTACCACGATCTTGGTAACCTAACCCTGCAAAAACCCCACACAGACCTCAAACATGACTAGGTGTTAAGAAGCAAGCAAAATGTTCAACCCCTGAATGAACAGCAAGATTTTGCTGTTATGCAATTCTGTTATAAGCAGTTATTCTCCTATGATGCAAAGTCAAACATCGAATGCATACGGCACTGGTTTTGTACTTATCACGCAGTTCGCGTCATTTCCTTGTTATTTAAAAAATGTAAACGTGACGCTGAAAAAGGTAGAGTTTAGATTCAACATGGGCACCTTATATTTAGCCATGAGAGCATGGGCGTTGTGCCTCCGCCAATGATCCAAACAGTGAAGAAGACAATGAGGAGTGTGGTGGAGAACATCATCTGATGAGAATAAGTTGCGGTGTCTCGTATGGCTAGAGCAAATGCCATGGCTCCTCGAAGTCCTGTAGATAAACAAGTGAGAGGAATGTAAAACCTGACAATACAAGAGCTGTTTTGTATGCTACTTCCCCCTCAAACCTAGAGTTGGAATGCTAAGGTGTTTTCGTCCCAAGTCATATAGACTTGGGGGGAGCAGTGAACATAAGGAGCGCATCTAGTCCAGTATGAATCACATGGACCAGCCATCTCTCTCTCTCCAGGACTTTGTCAAGCAGAGAGTCTTAGCTGCAGATGCTGGGACATTCTGCAAGCAACACAGATATTCTACCGCTGAACTATGGGCCCTTCCCCAAGAGGATATGTCGCTTCAGCTAAGTGTTAAGGGCTGTTGGCATTCCATTCCAAAAATAAGCTGTCAGTTCCCCATTAAGATGCCCTAAAATATGCTCTCTGAGTAACTAATTATGTTACGCAAAGGAAGCAGGTTTCTGCTCAAGTCTCTTGAGAGAGGTGGTTAATCAGCGGAGCAACAAGACATGTGCAACTTAGCCTGCTTCCAGGTTTTTGCAGAGTTTGGAAACCTCGACAAAGAGCAGTTGATACAACATCAAAAGAGCCACAGGGTAGGGAAACGCAAAACCCGTCCTCCCCATCCTGAGCCACTATAAGGCATTTATTTCTTTTTATTATTTTAGATATCCATCCAAGGTGGCAAGCAGCATTACAACTGTATTCAAGGCCTGCTCTGGCTCCCCCCCCCCCACCTCTTCAAACCTTTCTGCCCCTACAACACTTCTCAAGAAGTGGGGGGTATAAATAAATCTGATGGACTTTACATGAAACAATGAAGCTATTTCTTACAAAAATAGTCACCCTTTGTGAAGTTTGGTGTGTGTGAGAGAGAGAGGGGGGGGGAGAGGAAGAGAGAGAGAGAGGAAGAGAGAGAGAGAGAGAGAAGAGGAGGCCCCTGAGGGGCATGCTAGGTAGGAGGAGACAAGCCCAAATCAATAAAAATCAATAAAAATACACAGCAAACTGAGGTTCTCCCCCCCCAAAAAAAATCCTGCCCCCCTCCCACAAAAACTCTGGCTATATATCTGTGATACCTGTATCTACAGATGGGAACTTTGTGTTGTAGATGAGATAAGATTACAAGCTTCATCTTATCATCTTACCTGAAAACATCAGCATGTGCTGGAAATTCCAGCTGATCTTGTGCCTTCTGCCCAGATTCAAGAAGAATGAAAGAGGGTAGATGTGTGCAGCTCGTCCCAGGAAAACAGCTATCTAACAGCACCTTTTGGTTAAGGATCCAATATTGTTATCTACGCCACACTATGATCAGGTAGTTTCTTTAAACTTAAGTGTTCTGTTCCAACCCAGGAAATACCTTTTTTCCTGTTCTTTCGAAACCTGCTGTTATGTGGCTCCGAACAGGTAAAGCCAGTATCTCTATACTGTAACTATTGCTCCCTTACAGCTGTTTTCGAGTGTGTGTTTTTAAGAAAAAGGGGGGAAGGAGGCATCCCTTGCTTAACAACCCTCCAGTACAGAGAAGCTTGTTTGCTGCTATTCTGTTTGAGGCACCCTAAAGAGAGAGAGAGTGAGTTAAGAGTGCACTTAACTCCCACATGGCTTTCCCTCACTGCTGAGTCAAACACACTCAAGTGAAAGTCTGTGTCACGTCGTTCTTAACCTGAGGTACTACTTTAGCTAATGGGGCCTGCTGCACCGCCACGCAATTTCTGTTCTCATCCTGAGGTAAAGTTCTTAACCCGAGGTACTACTTCCGGGTTAGCGGAGTTTGTAACCTGAGGTGTTTGTAACCCGAGGTACCACTGTATTAGCATTGCATTCATATTGAACAGAGTCTCTGTCACATTAGCATTCATATGAGGGGTAGAAACGCTCACTCCTACAGGGCAAAATTTCTCATGTGGGCACTTTCCTCCTCTTAAACCTTCACACAGGCAGCTTTTGAGCTGTTCTGTAAGGCCAAACAAACGGTGCTTAGAGGAGATAAAACGTAAGAGGAAGAACTGGAGTGGTCTCTTCAAAAACAAGAAAAATTCTTGCTCATCCAGGATAGCTCAGTTAAGTGCTGACAACGCCAAGGTTGCAGGTTCGATCCCCGTATGAGACAGCTGCTTTGCTGGGTCCCTTCTTCCAACTCTGCAATTCTATGATTCTTACTCGTGAACTGTGCACATATGTGTGAACCTTACCAGGATCCTCTTCACTCCTTACCTTTGGAAGCTGCCTTAAAGTGAGTCAGGCCCATTGCTCCATATAGTCCCAGCACGGCCTACAGTGGCTAGTTATAGCTCACCAGGGTTTTAGACATGGTTCTCTCCCAGTTCGTACCTGGAGAGGCCAGGGACTGAACTTGAGACCGCTTGCCCGTTTCACACACACCACATGGATAAAGCTGCTTTCCGTTTCTTAAGAATGCCAGCAAAAACAAACAATAGCCTTGGCCGTTCGCTCAGGGGAAATTCAGTATGTTAGGATATTCCACTGTTATTAACATTCATTGCACAACTTAAAGGATTTTAAGCTATCATCGTACTGAGACGGGTTTTTTTTAAAAAAGCCTAACATAAGGTTTCCACATAATATTCTTGTAACGTTATAACACAGGGGCCAACAGAGAAGTCTCAGGTGTGCCACCAAATCAGTGGAAGGTTGGGTGGAAAGTACTGTCAAGAGGAATTAGGTTGCAGTTACCTCAGAGAGCAGAGCTTCGGGTTACAAGGAAGACATGGTTTCTGTGTATGTGTTTGTTCCTCAAGTGCAGCGAGAACTGGCTAATGGGAGGGTCTTACCTCTTCCCTCACCTTCCCATTTTCCTCTGCAAATATCTAATTCTTACTTGTTATTTGCACCTCAGGATCCCTGGCTCTAAGCCCCAGAAGTCAGCCTAGTTGAGAGAGCAGTATTCTTACCATGGCATTTGCAGGAAAGTACTACTAGACACACAAGGTGTTAAAGGCCTGTTTTCTCCCTATAGGTGCACAGGTACCCGTTGGAGGAAACAGGGCTTCCCCCTTTCTCGTCCAGTTTTAGTTCCTTTAGCTCAGCTGCTCCAAAGATCCGCCCCCTCCCCTTTCAAGACTGGCTTCTCAGAAGTGCAACACCGCCGAGAAACATGTTATAATGCAGAAGAACCCAATAAAGGATACGAAAGCTCCAATGATGAAAATGGGGCTGAATATATGCTTCTGGAAAGTGAAGAGTGCTAAGCCCATATAAGAAAATATGAAGTTCTCAGCCAGGAAGTGCAGCACTTCAAAGAGCTGGAAAGGAAGTTAGGGAAGGGAGAAAAAACATGAAGTCTGCCAGCTGAATTCAACGCAATATATATGTCTTATCAAGAGGAATACTAGCTTTTCAGAGCAGCCTATTCTGAACAAACCATCTAAAGCAGCATGCACTACATACATTGTAAAGCACCTTTCACCCCCTCTGCCATAAAATCATGGAAATGGTAGTTTGCTGAGGGTGCTGGGAATTGCAACTTGGCAGTAAACTACAGTTCCCAATTAAATACGAAAGCAGCATGCATGCAGATAGCTGTGGGCACACCTTGTTTTTAAAAAAACAATTTCTCTGCCCAAGAAGTGTGTGAAAGCACAGAGACAGGCAACTGTAAATTTGCTTGTGTAGTTTTCTGGTTTGGGAGCAAATCTAAGGTACTAAAAGATTTTGAAGAAGAAGAAGAAGAAGAAGAAGAAGAAGAAGAAGAAGCCGCCAAGCTTTTAATGCACTCTTATTAGCATGGTGAAAAAGCAATGAAAGCAACTACAGTAATTTCTCGACACACACTTTTCATATTACTGTCCAAAATACTTTCTCTGGATTGTACTAATCAGACTTGCAAGTGCAGGAGTACATAAGACCCTCCCAATTATGCATTTCACCTAATCAAGCATTCATCAACTGTGAGATTAACCATTTCTACCAGGTATCAGCAGCCTTCATTCAAAATGAATGAAGAGGAGCATGCCTTATTATATATAGAGAGAGAGAGAGAGAGGGAAAGCAAAACTAAGAAGACATTCTTTCACCTGCTTGGTTCGGCTTCTTGATTCAACAGACAGATTATTGTACGTATAGTGAGCTTGTGTGATTCCACAGAACAGGACAGATACCACGCCTGCCAAGAGAAACAGAACAAAAAGCAGCATTAGGTTAAATGCAGACATCATCTCTTTTCTGGCTTAGTATTCATATCAATCTTCTTTAAATCCTGAAGCATTACATTCTGATATATACTTGCTATCTTTGTGGGTTATCTTTTCCAGTGAGCCTGCCCTGTGTTCCAATGAGAAGTAACGGGGCTTAATTCTGCATCAACGTTTTGCCATCTGTACTGGAAAGGTAGTCCCATAATCCCATGGGTGCAGGGACCAGGTTCTATTAATTAAGAAAATCATTCTGCACTCTTCCAAAGGCAGGCAGGCAGATATATACTCCATGATTCAGTCCTGTTGCCAGGAACAAATCCCAGGGTTGTGCCTCATATTTCTTAAGGGTTTGCAAGATTAAAAGAGTCTCTCTTGGGTATGTTTATATGGAGAGATCAACCCCAAATGGGCTTGGCATGCAAGGGCTTTGCGTGAACTTTATCAGCACTGGCCAAGAACTGGATGGCCAGCAACTCAGCTATTTATATTGGAGAAATGCAAGTAAAACCTGGAAGGCTCGGTTGGTTAGAGCATGGTGCAGAGAATGCCAAGGTTGCAGGTTCAATCCCTGTATGGGACTGCTGCATATTCCTGCATTGCAGGGGGCTGGATTAGATAATCTTTAAGGTCCCTTCCAACTCTACAATTCTATGAAAACACAAGTCTGTTTTCTTCTAGGCTTTCTGCTCCTTTCAACAACAATGAACACAAGGCATCCACTCCCTTGGCTCCTCTTAAGGTTTATGTGTTGTGAATCTCTCTGCTATAAAGGCAATGAGAATAAAATCTACAGCTGGGAATCCGAAAAGCTGTGGTACTGCTCTTTGCCACCCAGTGTTTTGTGAAAAGCAGGCCCCTGACTCCATACTACATTGCAATCCTTTTTTAAACTGATGGGGGCTATCAAAAGCAGACTGAAAACAGATCCCCATGCCATACCACAAAGTCAAAAATCCACTGGATCCAAACCCGGTGTGGACCTATAAAAATCCTATATTAAATAAAAATAAATAAAGAGCACTCCAACCACCCAGTCATCTGTTGACATTGCAGCAATGAAGTCTTCACATTGCAAAATAAATTAGAAAAGCCATTTGTGAAAAAAGATCTACAAAGAGGACATGTTAACAGCTCCGGTCATTAAAAGGAGTTCCATGTCCAGGAAAAACACACGACTTCTACAAGGAGATATATGTCAGGACATCTACAATGTGAAGGCAGTCTAGTTAAAGGGCCAAAAGATACAATACTGACTATCGTATGTTCACCACTCGTTTCCATGTTAACATTTTGCCAAATAGATTACGCCAGAAATCAAATTCATATTATGCATTTATATTATGCATACTATGCAACTTTGTAACATCGGCACAAGTGTAATTTGCAAGGTGACAACATGAGTACCCAATATGTTCCTAATAATAATACCAATTACTGTATAAGCACAAAATCTATTCATTCCAGAGCCTGTTAATATATCAAAGCATCTTACCTGTAAAGCCACAAGCTTCAGCCAGCAAGAACGTACTCCAAGACATCAGAAAAAAGAGTGCAGTCTCCAGTAAGGGGAAGCAATGCAGTTTTGTGAACTTTGTTACGTGATTATTGCGTTAAGGAATCGCAAAATTCACAGCATTAGATATTTTCTGCAGCTATTAGAACTCTTCCCAAAGGGTTGAATGTGATGAGTTAGTACTCGTGTGACAGTACTGTGGCTCCAAATGTAGACCACAGGTTCTCCCTGACCTGGCCAAGTTATAAATGCTTATAAAGTCGGAGCTGGGTATTCACCTAAGCCGAGTGTAAGGAACGTTTGGCTCTCTCCAAATACTGCTACATGATACAGTGGTGCCTCGCAAGACAAAAAGAATCCGTTCCGTGATTCTCTTCGTCTAGCGGTTTTTTCGTCTTGCGAAGCAAGCCCATTGACGGATTAGAGGATTAACGCTATTAGCACTATTAGCGGCCTATCAGCTGATAAGCGGCTTAGAAAAAGGGGGGGAGGAAAAAAACCCCGCAGGAACTCGCAAGACATTGTCGTCTTGCGAAGCAAGCCCATAGGAGATTCGTTTTGTGAAGCACCTCCAAAACGGAAAACTCTTTCGTCTAGCAAGTTTTCCGCCTTGCGAGGCATTCATCTTGCGGGGCACTACTGTACTACAACTCGTATCATACCTGGCCCCGGCTGTGCTTGCTGGGGCTCTTGCAAGTTGTAGTTCAGTAACATATGGAAGGCCAATGATTCCCCACACCTGATCTAGGCAGCAGCCAAATTCTGATCACATCAATTTGGCTTCCTTGTCTCCCTCTAGGGCAGTGATGGTCAAACTTGGCCCTCCAACTGTTTTGGGACTACAATTCCCATCATCCCTGACCACTGGTCCTGTTAGCTAGGGGTGATGGGAGTTGTAGTCCCAAAACAGCTGGTGGGCCAAGTTTGACCATCACTGCTCTAGGGAGTTTCTGCTTGTCAACCTTCTTGGCTTCCGATCTCACGGCTGTCTTGCTTCACAGTTTGTCTGCTTGCCTTTTTTTTTTTGCATCCCTATTCCAGCTTTCTTAGGATGGGGGACCTCACCTGCAACTGACTACTGTACCTAAAAACTGATCTACCTGTAAAACAAAGTTGTCTATATTTCAGTGAAGTTTTCTAGTACAGTGTTTTATATTTTTTTAATGGCATGACGCCCTCTATGATTCTACAGGCAGAAGACCTGAAGATTGTAGCCGATAAGACGAAATGCTGCTTTCACCAGAGAATGAAGTCAAAAGTGAGTGGGCATCTGCAAAAAAACACACACACAAAAACTGGGAGCATTCAACAGAAAAAGGATATCAGAGCTGTCACAACTCCTGTCACTACTCCCATCATGAACGAGCCGCTAAAGATTCCAAGGAAAACACCAACAGATTTAAAAAAGGCAGCTGCATCAAAAGCATGGATGTTTCCTCCCGTAGGCTGATATGCTACAATAGAACTGCAACAGAGGGGACAAGAAGCAGCAATGAGCAAAATATTTATCCCACATAATTCTTCCTTCTTTAGTTATCTTAGGAGCTGCATCTTTCCCATCTATCATCCCAACCACACGCAAATGATCTCAAGGCAAATGCAAAAACAGCAGTCTTTCCAAATCTGATTTACAAGACTATCAGGAATTGGTTCATTTTGTATTAATGGTCTTTCACATAACACATCAAAAACTCTTAATTTTTTTTTTACTTACGAAGATAGTACAATAGCAACAGCATCGTTCAGAACACTCTCTCCAAACAGCAGTGCATAGAGGTCAACATCAGCATGAAGTTCGTTAAAAATTGCCAGTACAGTGACTACAATTGGGAAAAGAGAAGAGCAAGGCACTAAAAATTGGTCTTATTGTATATGTGATTTTGAGAAGGAAAGAAACAGCTCTCTGCCGACTTCATATGCAGTGAATGTTATCAAGCTATAACACAACCATGAAACCAAAGGTATTTAATATAGGTTGGCAGTTGGTGAAAGGTCTAATCAGTACTACTTCTTTTTTTTTAAAAAAGAGGTCCTGGTATTTTTATCTTGTTGTAGATGCTGCGAATGTCAGGACAAAATGGCTGCTATGGGCAGCAGAAAAGGAGGTGATAGTACTCAATACTCTTGAGTAGTGACGTGAGGTGAAAATATTCTCTGGAGAATATTCTCAAGAATATTATCTGCTAGAAAATTCTCTGGAGAATATTCTCCACAAACTGTAAATTCTGTGTCGTCTACACACTGCTTTAAATGTACACACCTCAATAATCAAGAATATTCAAGAATATTCTCCAAAAGATTATTCTCAAGAATTTAACATCTCTACTCATGAGTACAGTCACACACACAAAAGTACCAGGTCTCCTAAACATCTATCCAAGGCCTAGTTCCTACATTCATTTTGCATGTGCTCAAGTTATCACAAGGTAACTCAGTACCTTGTCAGTTCCCACATGGGGAACATTTAGTCAGCAAACGACCTCATGTGGAGACATCTGGCATTATCTCACTGAGTACATGGTAAACACTTACTGTTGCCACAAGGGAGTATTGCCTCTGCAACAGTGCACCTTTCCTCTGCCCCAGATTTAAAATGTGCATAGCCATGTTGGTTCACTGCAGAGGGGGGACGGGACACCCCAAAAACTACACTAAGGCCTTATTAAAGAGACCCCTGATCATTCAGTCCAGTTGTGGCCGACTCTGGGGTTGTGGCACTCATCTCGCTTTATTGGCCGAGGGAGCCGGTGTACAGCTTCCAGGTCATGACTAGGCCAGAATGACTAAGCCGCTTCTGGTGAACCAGAGCAGCACACGGAAACACCATTTACCTTCCCGCTGGAGCAGTACCTATTTATCTACTTGCACTTTGACGTGCTTTCAAACTGCTAGGTTGGCAGGAGCAGGGACCGAGCAACGGGAGCTCACCCCGTCGCGGGGATTCAAACCGCCGACCTTCTGATCGGCAAGTCCTAGGCTCTGTGGTTTAACCCACAGCACCACCCGTGTCCCAAGGCCTTATTAGGACCAACCAAAAAGCCACGAACAAACGTTTGAGTTCTCCAGAATTCGTCACAAAGTTCTGTGTTAAACCCAATGGCATGGGAGGGGGTGATGGTAATGGGGGAGGGGACAAGACAAGATAGCATTGCCCCCTCCCCAAAGTCTGCAATTTGGCTTAGAATGGAATGCAGGCATTGCAGCAGGCATAATTCGATGCACAATGCACCCTAGAATATTGGCACAAATATGAGGGGGAAAGATAATGTTCCTGCTTCTTTCCACCCCCCCCCTCCAATCCTCTCCCGCAGCCCATAAAAAGCCCCAGAACAAGTGTCAGAAGAGTCCATGACAAGGTTATTTATAAATTGCCTCAGTTTCCACAAAGGGCCATGAATGCCACTGGGTCCTCCTGCATAGGTCTCCTCATGCTTGTCTGACAGCGTGGAAAGAATCCATACAAGCAGATTCCCACATTGTTAGGGATACAGAAGAGGTCCCCCTCCACACAGGTCTATACAAACTATGGTTGGGGAGAGATAAGGAAATGCTTGTATCACTACCTCTGCAGGACTGTTTTTGGCAGACAGCCACACTGCAAAGCTCCTTGTGCATTTTTCATTTTTCTTAGCCATTTTACCCCATCTTTAAGGCTCCCAGACAGGAAATTTATACTGCATTTAAAAATAATAATGCCATCAACCACACTTCTCCTATAGATTTTTGTAATGAGTTTATACTTTAATCTTCCAATTCTTACGCCTTATAGAAGGGGGAAAGACATTTCTGTGACACGGGAAAGATCAGACACAATTGCCTAACGCTATTTCTTCTCATACTATAAACAACAACAGTAAAAAGAAAAAAAAGGTGTCATAAAAAACCCAATGAAGTCTATACCTGGATCAGTAGCAGATATAATGGCTCCAAAAAGGAGACAATCTGTGTAGTAAAACTTATCAGAGAGCTGCCCCACAAGCTTCATTAGTTTTACAACACCATACATAAGATTCCTGGGAGGAAAAAGAAAGAAGAATTCAGTGAAGCATTTAAACCAGATTGTTCTAGATTATATTTATTTTTTAAATGTACAATATTTTAATTTATCGTTTTTAAAAATTACCTGCCCTTCATCATGACAAATTTTAGAATAAAATATTAAAATAAGTTTAAAAATACATTGCTGTCAAGAGAATAGCATGAGTTTCTCTTTGAACTGACTTTATTACTGATGACAAACACGCAACCCAGTGTATGCATGATTATTTGAGAGGTAAGAGATTACAGCATCCAAGATATTCTCACTGATCTTGCTGGACAAGCTAAGGCACAACAATGGATGATAAAGAGATGCCAAAATTATATCCCACGAGACTAAATGGTATCTCAAAACTCAACTTACCCAATGATGAAACAAGAGACTGCAGTTCCTAGGAAAGCATAAACCAGAATAGACCCCAAGTTTCTGAAGAAGTGCCTCTGTAGAGGGAAAAAAATGGGTTAGGCGCAGCCATATAGAAGCAACGCTTCTCTAACTCCAAAGAATGCAACACTCTCAGTGCTCTAGTTAAGTCACATTCTATTCTGAGAACAGAAAAATTCCAACTCTACTGTGTGATCCTTCTGAAATATAGGGAACATTTCAAAAAAACTAAGCTGATCTTGTAAGATCTTCTGAGGAGACCCTGCTCATTGTTCCACAACAAGCAGTTTGTTACTTGGTGACAATGAATAAGTGGGCTTTCTTGATAATAGCACCCACTCTATGGAATGCTCTCCTTTGAGCAATTCATGAGGCAAAGTCAGTAATGATCCTTAAACGCCTCTTAACAAATTTCTTTCCTGTACTGTTTAATTTTATTTATGAGATACAGCTGCATTTTCTTTTTCTCTCATTTTTAGGAAAATTCACTGGATGTTGTGTTTTTATTGTGAGCAGCTTAGAGATTTTTGTTACAGCAAGTGGCATAATTTTTTAATAAATAAGTATTGGGGAGATTGTTATTAGTCTTGTCCGAGTCATATTTTGATTCCACGTACTTTGGGACGGCCTGGTATAAATGGCTCAGGCTGGCCATCAAATCAAGGCTCAAAACCCCAGTGACTTAGGGAATCATGAACAGAACCCCAGACAGAGGTGTGGAAGAGACAAGGCAAGTAGGGAAGCTGTGCCATTCTGAACAGTGTGGATTTACAAAGGCGTTGTTTAAACGCCTTGAGTTTGAACAAGAGCAAGAAGAAGTTTGGTGGAGAACTTCTTCGTTGCTCCATCAGACAACTCTCCAGACAGGATCCATCTGGCCCAAGCAGTGCTTTGAAAAGTTTCCTCAGCAAGAGACCACTCTTAGAGGAAGCTTAATTCTTCTCTCCTAGCTTTCCAAGAACAGGTTCTTTAGCTCTTGCAGAGAAAGAGGGGCACCCGCAGCTCAACTTGGAAAGGGCAGCCCCTATGTGATTACAGGTTGCTGCAACACACCCTCAGCTAATAACCTAAGCAACACTCAGTGGGTTGATAGTTAAAGCCCACATGGAGCCATCTGCTGCGGATCAGGCCTACCACTTCACCAAGCTGGACAAACACAATAGAATAACTGTCACCATCCCCTAGGCTAAACAGCACGTTTGGTTTTTAAGTATGTGGGTGCATGGGAAAGAGATTTAATTGGGGTACCCAGTGAAACTCTGCCAGATTCCCATCTCTAACCACCCAAGGAGCCTGGAGGGCTAGCATATTACTTCTCAGGGACTTGGTTAAGAGGGCAGAGGTTAATAAGGGCAAGATTAATCACGGCTCCCTCCCGCTCACAGGTTTATTTAACCAAGAAGTCAATAAGCGTAAGCAATGCAAAGAATCAGTCAAATAAATAAAAGGAGCAAAAAGGTTGCTTTTTCATGTGCATGTTTCAGTGGATAATAAACAATCCATAACAAAAGGCAGCAGTTTTTGAGGACATCATCTAGGTCCCTCTATGCCAGGCTTTCTCAACCTGTGGGTCCCCAGATGTTGTTGAACTACAACTCCCATCACCCCTAGCTAGCAAGGCCAGAGCTCAGGGATGATGGGAGTTGTAGTCCAACAACATCTAGGGACCCACAGGTTGAGAACCACTGCCTAAGCCTTCTGAGCAGAAGATGATGTAGCATGTACTCCAGGGAGCATAGTTTCTGCTAGCTACAGACTGAGAATTCCTAAGAAAAAGATTTGGTTGAGAGCAAGTGTGTGAAAGTGAGATCCATGCTATGAAACTGACTAGAGGAAAGAATTTTGTTTAGAAATGGTTCCATCAGAAAGGACGTTAAGGAGACCCAGTGCTGGGCTGGGTGAAGCAGAAAGCAACACGGACATATACCTTGGACATGGGAGGCAGTTAGCCCCATTCAGCATAAGATATAATTGCTGTAATTCAGTGAGCTACATTCCTAATTCTCCATGAAACTACTCAACTGAGCAAAAGGGGATTTGAATGAAGGTCTACCTGGCCCAAATTCACTAGAGCAAATCCATAAGAATGCCTTGGTGAAACAGAACAAGAAACCTATTCCTTCAACTCCTCTCACACCCTGCTTGGCTGGTAATGTGTCGCCCACAGCCAATTTCCAACATGAACTAAATGCAGCCATTAAGGCTTCAGCAACCATTAACTATAGTGAGCTCTCAAAACAATCAGCAACTTAGTGCATCTATTTTTGTTGTTGTTGTTTAGTCTTACAGTACCGTAAATGCTTGAGAAGCTTGCTTACCTGAACACAGATTGTTGGCACAGACAATGGAGTGTGCCTCTGCGGGTGAAATCAAACCACTGCATTAGCAGCACAGAAGTGACCTCCCTGGGGAGCAAGCCTGAGAAGTGTGTATGGAGGTCCTGGACTGCCCAGGCAACAAGACCCCCCTCTTGGCTTCTCTGATGTGGTCCAAAGGAAATCAGAGCGATACATTTGGCACCAGCTTAGCCGTGCTGGGAGGAGGCATACAAGGCGCCATCCATCCATCTTAGGAACTCCACTCTGGATTTGTGTAGGGTTTACTCCTTAGCATCTAGTTCTCCCAAAGGTATCCCACAAGGCAGCTGAGGTTTAGGACCAGAGTCTTCCTTCTCTTGGATGGGCTACCTTCCCGGGTTAATGAGTCCCATCTGCTCATGTTATCTCTTAAGGGGGAAACAAAGATCATAGGAGTATGTGGATTGTTAGAAGATCAGGTTGTATCCATCTGGGTTGTGTGTATAATTTACTGACATGGTTTGGGATACCAACCCATGCCCTGATATTAACAGGGGCCCTTCTCATAGTGCCCCAACTAGCAAAGCTATGGTGTGTGGCAGCAAGAGAAAGTGTCTTTAATACTGGCCCCTCATCTATGGAATATCATCCTCAGATAGGTCTGTCTGGTGCATTTTTTGGTGCACAGCCCTACAGGCC
The DNA here is from genome assembly GCF_964188305.1 of Podarcis bocagei. Lineage (NCBI taxonomy): Eukaryota > Metazoa > Chordata > Lepidosauria > Squamata > Lacertidae > Podarcis > Podarcis bocagei. The sequence continues at coordinate 34,371,324 of NC_138130.1, forward strand.
TATCAGTTAGAGACAGACCTTTATGCCAAAGGCTGAACAGAGAGTATTATGCAAACTACGCGGCATAGAACAGGCATGTCCAACTTTCAAGAGACTGAGATCTACTCCCACTATAAAAAACTGGCGGTGATCTACCAAAGTTGAGGTTTTTTTTAGGGAGCCAAAGTTCTTGAGCTTTCGGGGGGGGGGGAGATCTACCATGGACACACTGTGATCTACCAGCAGATCACGATCTACCTGTTGGACATCCCTGGCATAGAACAAAGGCTCCCTGCAAGCAGCCTTCCTCCATGCAACCCAACAAACTTCAAAAATCTCTTGGGGGGATCTATAGGAACAACCTACAGCACAGAATGAAAAACTACAATTCAGCATTTGTGGAGGAAGAATAGATGGTCTGCTGCTGCAGGAATGATCTTGCTTGAATGGTCCACTGGATTCAAGCCAGTAGGAGTTAGTTAACTCTGCCTCAAAATACGGCAGATTTTAACAGCTGAGTATTCTACTCTCGGGACCAAAGTCCACACCAGCAGAGCAATATTGTTCAGAAAATGTTTCAGGTTTACCTTTTTCAAACTATAGCCAGCATGGAAAATAATGGGAGGCAGGAGGATGTTGAAAAACACTTCTGGATCAAATGTTACCTTTAAAGAAAACACAGAAAAAACAGCTGTAAGACAATGTTTCCAGGTGACTATCCTCAAAACATCTGCCTACAGATTTCCTATGCCATTATATTAAACCAATCATTTCCTAGAGATCAGGGAACGCAGGTTCATTCCAATAAGCTATAAACATGCTCAGTTTCCTGCAGAGAGGTTTTTCTTTTTCTTTTTAAGTGTTCCATGGTCTAGGGTTCATTCAGAAAACCATCACTCTCATGACATTTATTTGTTTGTTTGTTTTCTAACCAGGATTATATTCGGCACATAATAAAGTGGTCATATAGGTGTTCCAGAAGAGGCAAAGATACTAGCTTGGTTGCCCTTCACAGCAGTCTTTCCCAACCTTAGGTCTTCGGATGTTGTCAGACTCCAACTCCAACCATCCCTGGTCATAATAAGACATGCTAGTTGGGGATGTGGCAAGTTTTGAGGGACCTAAGGATGTGAAGGGCTGCTTTAAAATCAGCAGGCTGAACAAAAAAAGAAAATCTAGGTTCTAAGGAATTGAATTGAGTAACCTTGGGCAACATGATATTCTGCTCCACGCTGCACTGAGACCAGCAACATACTTTACAGGACCAGGGTGAGGAAGAATGGGGAATGATTATTCTGGATAGTCCAGTGTCAATGGTTTGAACTACCAAACTGTCTTGGAGGAACCAGTAAGCATAAGTTCTTAAATACTAAGGGTAAGGGAATCCAGATGAACGGATCTCCTTACCACATCTGAACAACATTGCAAAATACAGAACCTTACAATGAAAGTATCACATATTGTCACACGTACTGAGATCTGAAAGAGACTTGCGAAAACAGGCCAGCACAAAAATAAATGCATTCATAAACAACCACAGTTAACAAAAAGGTAGCTCTCACTTTTCGCAACATGTCATTCTGTTCCACATTGTGTATTTTTCCAGGACTTATTTCTCCTTTTAAGGTGTATTCAAAGAATTTCCCGCTGATATTGACCAACAAAGTTGTGTAAGCCCGGTCCTCCTGGGAACAGCTTAACGGTTTATCATGACCACTGGTGGGAGGTATGCCATATCTCAAGATCACTCCAACAATGAGCCCTGAAAGAGAAGATGTTATGTCTTGAGTTTTATATCCTATCAGGCATATACAGATGTCAACAGGTTGTTGTTGATTTTAGAGCTGACCATGTTTTTTAAAGATGGACACATGACTGATTACGTAGCTAATGCAAAGGTACAATGTGTGCTTGGCACACTGTAAGAACACTTAGCTTTAATATTAAACATGCACAAAGAAAAAGAAGCAGGCAATTGAGTACGAGCACATTGTTCTACTAAAGGGATTTTTATATTGCCTCAGACCTGTGGCCCAACTAGCGAAGTATTCTCTGTACTGATGCTTTGGGGGGAGGGTTTAAAAAATGAGGTGCTATAACTCATATCTGCTGCGGGTGGCAGCACAAAATGGCTGCCAATGGCAGTTAAAAGAAGAAGAAAAAGGTGATGGTACTTCACATTGGTGAGCACTATGACAACAAAAGCACTGAGAACACCTCAGGCTTATAGGACCTTCTTTGATTTTTACTAGAACCACTGAAATCCATCAAATGGGAGTCGGATGCAAAGTGGCAGCTTAGAAGTCAGAACCAGTTACCTACTGAACACCAGCATGACCTGATTCTAGAAGTACAAATCTACAGTGGTGCCCCGCAAGACGAATGCCTCGCAAGACGAAAAACTCGCTAGACGAAAGGGTTTTCCGTTTTTGCCTTGCTTCGCTAGACGAATTTCCCTATGGGCTTGCTTCGCAAGACGAAAACGTCTTGCGCTTTTTTTTTAAAGCCGCTTGAAGACACGCAGTTGTGACGGACCGTGCTTCGCAAGACGAAAAACATTGCAAGACGAAAAGACTTGCGGAACGAATTCTTTTCGTCTTGCGAGGCACCACTGTATTGCAGATCAGAGATTATAATGCTTTCATTTAGCAGGGAGGGAGAGCAGAACCTTCTTGTTGTCAAACAAACAGGAGTGAGAAACTCCTGTCAACCCACAGCAAGTCAGCTAGCAATCTATCAGTATAGCCCAAACCCACCTCTGCCCACCTAACATTTAGAAGAACTGTAGAGTTGGAAGGGACCATGAGGGCAGTCTAGTCCAACCCTCTCTGCAATGCAGGAATCTTTTGCCCAACGTGGGGCTCAAACTCACAAACCTGAGATTAAGAGTCTCATCTTCTACTGACTGATTTAAATAGCTGTTTGGAAAGGTACACTGACACACATTCACAAAGCTTATACACACACACACACACACACACACACACACACAGTATTGTCTCCTGAGGTGAGGCCTCTCATCCAGGGTCACAACAGGACCATACCTGCTTAATTTCAGGTACTGTATGCTGCATCCTTGGATGCACATATATTTCAAAACAATGAAATATAATAAAATGAAGCTAGCCATCAAGTAAGATTGTCCACCCCACAAAAACGGGTACACAATGCAACAAAAACAAGCCTAAATATAAGTATGGGCCTCTTATTTATTTCACTAAAAGATACCTTAAGAAAAATGAGCCATCTGCTGAAGGTATCACAGGTGCAAAGAGAGGAAGATAGGAAGACAGAAATAGCAAGGGAGGAACATAGCACATAAAAACAATCAGATCATCAAGAAGAAGTATTAAGTCACAGCAACTCTGAAACATGATCACCAGCTCTTATTTTGTGTTACTGAATAAACACCCCAAAACACAGGATAATCTGACTTATGGAAGTGTGACTCACTGGCCACAGTCTATACACCACAACGAGCTATTAAAAACACATTTTGAGAAGTAGGGTTGTTTGATTTTCCTAAGCTTCTTCTCTTACTCTTCCACCTATTCCAATAGCCACTGACCCAACATGCCACCAGTCCAGCCTCAAACTTACTTTAGTTCAGTTGTAAAGAACTACTGCAAACAGAGCAGGATTCAGTACTAACCGAGAGTTGGGTGTGTTTTGCCTACTTGGGCTAATGGATTTGTCCTTTGATAAGGTATCTCCAACAACAAAGGAAAAGTTTTCAGTGAATGTTTCAAGGTTAAAGCAGAAGGCGCCTGCTGAACTTCTACTGGCAGAATATTCCTCAGGACTGGGCTGAAGACACCAAAAGCTTGGGTTTTTTGATGATGTCAGACAAGTCTTGCCAACTCGAGGGAGAGGAAACTAAAATACAAGTGAATGCGTAGTCTGGTGCGTTTGTACTTGCTACACAATACAGTTACACACAAATAGAAACGTCACAAGAACATCCTTGCCCATTTTTTAAACTTTGACTATTTTCAAAGTGCCGACAATGAATTTTGTTATTCTGAGCATGACGTACCTGCTCCGATCAGACAGTAAACAACCTCACTGTATTTTCATGTTAATGTTGACTCTAGAGATGGCGAGTCCCTCTCGCCCCAGAAAATTTAGCATCTAGAATGTGTTACATGACACATTACAAATAACCAAGCGAAAAAGCTACCAACATGAGTTTGACCAAACTGCGGGAGGCAGTGGAAGACAGGAGTGCCTGGCATGCTCTGGTCCATGGGGTCACAAAGAGTCGGACATGACTAAACAACAAGAAGAAGCCTAACAACACACACACACACACACACACACACACACACACACACACAAAGATTCAAAGGCCTACTGCAAAGGGCATGCATCTTCCCTGCAACTTAAAAATTAATTCTGAATACATAGCAAAAACCAAAATGCCACACGCAAAAATAAAATAAGATAAAAATCCAATGCACATTGCGGCTAAATTAAGGATTGCTGAAGGCAAGTGTTGTGCAATCTCGCTCCACTTTCTAGCTAAACTGCTAACACAAATTAACAGCAAGCATAAATCCAGGAAAGCTCTGCCTCTAAAAATAATCAAGCACACAGCCTAATAATTAGGTAATAGCTTATACAGACACTAAGCTGGAACACAAGTTATACTTTCAAAGGGGAGACTGAGCCACGGATGCACGATTTCAAGTTTGGGGATCGCTTGTGGCTCCAGAAACATTGCTAGTGTGTTGAAATCAAGCATCTCAGCAGTGTGAGAAATACTGTTCTAGTCCTTACTACGACCAAGATTAAGTATGCTTGAAGCACAGGTGTTGAGACAAAAAACAGACGTCACATGGAAGTGCAACAATGTGTTTTGCTTCTAAACCCATCCCATGATGCAGAGGCTGGTGCCTATTTTGAAAATATTTGTGGTTGGCCGTGCCAGAATCCTTGGCCATGTCAGCCAGCTGCAAAGATAATTCAGTGAGAGGAAATTTTGTTTCTTCCTCCTTTATACAACACAGCCGGTTTGTTCAAGTTCATGACTCACCTGTTTAGCAGGCCTTCACTGCACCCACACACATTTTCAAATGGGGAGAGGAGAAGAAAGGAGAAAGAGACAAGGACAACTGGATGGTGAAACATGCAAGTGATTAATCAAACTGTCTTATATTCCCTGTTTGCAAAATCATTTAAGTACACGGGTGAGAATGAACAAAGGACTCTTGTTCCATTCAAAAAGAAGCAAAGGATTGTGACTAGCAGAGCATCTACACAACAAATCATGGCTTTCTCCAAAGTTACCTACCTAAGAAGCTGCCTTATATTGTGTCAGCCCAACTGGTCCATTCAGCTCAGTACTGTCTCTACTGACCAGCAATGACTCTGCAGGGTTTTGGATAAGGGTCTCTCCTAGTCCTACCTTGAACCAACCTGGGTTGAGCAGATGCTCAACCACTGGGCTATGTGAAATGCATGCATAACCAAGAACTGTCAAGCTCTCAAGCAATCACACAGGACTAAAAATTCCTTGGGTAAAAGAAACTGTTGTAATCATCGGCGTAGGTTTGTGGGGCAAACATTGTCTTGTGGTATCACACTTCTCTTCCACTAGTATGGAAGAGAAAAGGACTTTAGCAATAGGCAAAAGTCCTGTTATTATATAAAAACAGCAGGTTCCCCAAAACCACCTGTAGATTCCCACTGACTATCTCAAAGTCTTCTTGAGGTGTTCAGCACAATAAGCTGATGTTCACTGGTAAGTGTCCGCAAAGCTGTTACCTATTCTCAACTTCAATAAAATACTTAGGTGGGACTTCAGTTCTCTCCTGATGGCAGTAGACTACAACTTCCATCATCTCGGACCATTGGCTGTGCTGACTAGAGTACTGAGAGTTCAACAACATCCAAAGGGCAACACATTTGGCTACTGCTGAAGCACGGAATCATTAGCACTACACCATTGGCAGTATTCACATGCCTGTGAGTGGGCAGAAGCTCAATTCACATGACACACAAATGGGTATGTTTACTGGTGTTGGTGCCTGTGCCATTCCACAAATCTTTGAATTGATCAGAGGTCTTTCATGCATGGAGCTCGGGGAAATTTACATAGCTCCCTGTCCACATGTCTAATTACAAGAACCTTGTTATGTACGTGAGGTGGTGACTGACCAAAGCTCAACCAGAAAGTTTCAAAGCTGAGCAGAGATTTGAACCCATATTTCCCTGGTCCAAACCATCCACTACAATGGCCTTGTGTCATTTCTCCTTTGCAACATGTAGTCATTTTTCAACCTATCATTGTAGGGAAAAAAGAGAAAAAGATGAATGTGAAGCAAAAAACAAGCTTGAGGAAAATAGAAGCAATGTCTTTTAATAGGGAGTTAAAACACAATTGGAACGTCACAAGACTTAGTGGCGGCAATGGTGGGAGAAAAGAAGACATTCCACTTTCCTGGCCTTCAGATTTTGCAGAGTTGCAGTGACTCAAGGAAAGCTGTTTGCTAGAGATAAGGACTCTGCTTTATCTCCAAGCTTTAAACTTTGGAACATGAAAAGGCTCTAGAATCTTTTGACTGGAACAGCAGGCTCCCCCACAGACCACCCCCCTCCCTAGTAAAGCGAGCAAAGGGTGAGTGATTTGAACAGAATGGGTGAGGACAGCAAGAAGGAACGACCCTGCTCTCTCCATCACATGTTCAACATTCAATGCCAATAGGGCTATACTGATGTGTGAATCCAGGGTCTATTTTGGTGTATGACTCAGGCAATCATGCCATTGCTATGGCACAAACAGATCAGCACCACAATCCCCTGAATTGCTGCCAACTACTTCAAGCTGCGTACATGCAGCAGCTTAAAGTGGATTCTCATGTGGTCCACAAGACGTTGTCCTCATCCAAGTGGCAGACTAACCCCCCCATCCCCGGCCATTTAATTCAGATTTTCCAAATAATAATAATAATCCACCATAAAACCACATGCTACCCAGCTGAAAACGTACTTTAAGCTTCATGATTGTGTAGGGTTTCCTCTGGTCCTCATCCAACCATTTAAAAACTTCTAACTTAAGCTTCATTTATTTCAAATAACTGACTCTTGAAACAGGAGCTTTTAGAATAGGAGAACTTGCTTAAGTACTCGTAATATTAGCAGCTCTACTTCGGAAAGTCCCTTTCCTCATGTGTACAAGCAATGAGGGGGAGGGATCCTTTAAAAAAAGAACCAGCTTTCCCATAGTGCCTCAGAAATTTGTTTCTAGAATTTGGATAATTGAGATGGCACGTGTGGGGGATGCTGCACAAAATTAAAACAAAAAACTCCATCTTCCTAGATGTCTCTCTGATCCATATTTTATGAAGTAAGACATTGTTTACTATAATACCACCAGTACCAGTGCCACATTTTGAGTCTGGAAGCCAACGGATCATAATAATATGTCAACATGAAGTATGAATTCATGTCAGATTTGGTCTGCTACAGCAGAAGCAGCTCATTTCCGTTCCCTTGACAAAATATCTAAAAGAGCATCAGGCATCATTGTTGAGCAGAACATTTATATTTTCCTTGATTTCTGCCTGCCAGTATATCTTTCAATCACACAAAAGATATAACAGTATGGAAACTTTTGTCCAGATGTCCTAAACTTGCTTACCCAATAGGAAATATGCAAGGGACCATTGACCTGTATTTAATAGGCTCTACCAAATTGCATCTATATGTATGCAGACATAACATAACCTAAATCTGTCACCACCATTGCATAAATGGAGCTTGTTCTCCCAAGAGTGTGTGTCAGTCACTTACAAGGCGCTTCCAGCGTTATAATCATAGTTAAAATAATGCTATTTTAACAGTAGGTGCTCTGTGGATGTAGTTGAAAATAGTAAGCAATCTTAACTCAAACAAAAACAATGTGTTATATGAAATAAGTCTAGTTACGCTGCTGGACTGGGCCAGGGTCCTATAATAATAGCAATGCTTTACTGGTTTCTAACGTGGCATCTGTTTTTTACAGTGCTGCTTCACTGTTTTACTGTTGTATAATTGAATACTGCATCAGAGATTTTAAAATATCAAGCGGCTCAGACATGCTTCAAATAAATAAAACAAATAGCAACAGATGCACATTTGCTAAGACTCTGCTCCGAAAAATTATCCATATACAGGCTGAAATAATAATGAAAGCACAACACCAAGCCATACATAGATCCCCGGGGAGCGTATTGCATGAGTGACAGGCCATCCCAGAGACAGCTCTGTCCCTTGTAGCTGCCAATCTGACAGAACTCATCGGTGGAACTGAGAACAGGGCCTGAGATGCCAATAGTCAAAATAAAAAAATTCCTTCCAGTAGCACCTTAAAGACCAACTAAGTTAGTTCTTGGTATGAGCTTTCGTGTGCATGCACACTTCTTCAGATACACACGGCTACCTATCTGTAACTGAGATGCCAATGTTACAGTTGAGGCAGTGCTTTAGGACTAACAGCACCTTAAAATGGTCCAGGGCCCATATAACTCATGTAGAAAAACTATAATATTGTTGTAATGCCTAGCTCCTAACAAATGTTCCAGCTGCCACATTGCGCTCCAATTAAAGTGTCCAAACAGTCTTCAAGGGCAGGCCCGTACAGGGTGCACTTCAGTAATCTAGTCAGGATGTTACCAAAGCATGCACCGCTGAAGCAAGATAACACCACAGTTGCACTTTCGGCCACTGACATTATCTGCAGCTCCACAGATGGCACCAAGTCCAGGAGCACTCCTTCAAAACGGCATGCTTAGTACAACCCCACCCAGGACCAGAATCTAATTCCCCTTTAAGTCCATTTAAGTATGGTGGTCACCCCACCATAACTGGTACCAGTGAATTCTGCAAGTTCTCACTGAATGAAAGAGCACTTTTGCCCTTGCCAGTTAAGGCCATACAATGGCTTAAGATTCTGATCTTGGCAGAGAGGAAAGATAAAGGGAAGTCGCTCTAGCCACTCTTTTGCACATTGCTTGCAAGCTGTTAGTCACCAGGCTGGCAAAAACGAAGAAGTCTTCAGATGTACCCAAGATACTTGAACCTTTTTTTGACAGTTACCATCCATACACAGTACAGTGGTACCTCAGGTTACAAACACCTCGGGTTACAAACACTTCGGGTTACAGACTCTGCTAACCCGGAAGTAGAACCTTGGCTTAAAAACTTTACATCAGAATGAGAACAGAAATTGCACGCTGGTGGTATGGCGGCAGCAGGAGGCCCCATTAGCTAAAGTGGTACCTCAGGTTAAGAACGGTTTGAGGTTAAGAACAGACCTCCGGAACAAATTCAGTTCGTAACCAGAGGTACCACTGTATTAAAAAAAAAGGCTGCACCAAAGATGGCTTCATAAAGGCTGGTTACCGTCTTACTGTCACTGTACACGGAGTTGTTTTCAGTCTTTTCAAGCCTTTTCCTGTGCCAGTCTACAAAATGGGGAAAATGTTGTTCTAAGAGACAGAAATAGCAACTCTGTACACACAACTGTTACTATATGCTTCCATCTGGCTAACACAGACTGAGAAAGGAGGAATAATAACTAGTATTTCTTTCTTAACGGCTTATGAAAATAGAAACAAATAAAAAAGTTTATTTGTTTTCTCCAATACACATCGTAGCTTCAATCTGTACCACGTATTAGGATTCATAACTGTTTCATAACATATTCTGCTTTGTGCAGACCTTATTTATGTTGCATTTCACACAGCCAGAATCTATTTGTAGCTTTACATGTGTCCTCTAAATGGCAAAAATCGGTGGAAATGGGGGTGGGGGTGGGGATATAATACCATGCACACCCTAACACTGAATTGGCTTTCCCCTCCTTGCAAATTTAAAAAACAACAACTCCAAAATGCACCAAAATTATTCCTTATTGTATCAATTGGTTTCCAAGATCATCATCAACACTTTATGCCTGTATGCACACTCCAAGATATTGCCAATGAAAATGCCCAACAAGACAATTTGTCCTTTCATTAGCGCCAGAGTCCATCATTCCTACTTGCACTTCATCCTTCACAGATGCTCTTCACATCAATGGAAGCTTTCTTCCCCTAGATGGCCAAATGGAACCAATGAAAAGCAGCCATTCAGAGCAGCACTCTAGAGATGTTTCCTGTACTAGGACTCTTAAAATAGCCGGTGCTCTGGCTGGGCTAGGGTGGGAATGTAAACGCCATAATTTCACTGGTAATAAGACGCCAGGTCTCTTCTTCCTGCCTTTACCTACCCCCCCCCAACCATTCGCCAAAGGTTTCTGACAGATGATTGTTGGAATCCAATAGCTGCAAAAGTTTTGGTTAATCTGTCACAAACCGATTCCAAAAGAAAGACAGGGCTGCTTGGTGACATGCTGCAGTCAGTGTTAGAAACAGAGATATTTAAGCTAGGCATCAAATGGCTCCTTAAACCAGGGTTACAGTCGCCTAGTTGCCATTTTTGGGCAGACGGCTTGAATATCGGATTTTTCAATTTGTCTTTTTGGTTCCTGAAATTAATTCTGATTGTGCAGATAAATACAACAGGTAGAAGTCTACAGGACGTGTTGCTAGTGTGTGAAAACAGTCAAGATCCAAGGATCTCCAGGCATGCACCTCCAGACAGTGGAGATGTTACGTGTCATCCTGGCACCTGGCCATCTTCACTTGGTCGCAAGTGGCTGACAGCCAGGTGCAAAATACGCCTGGCGTAATTCGAACACTGGCTATGGCGTATATTTCAGTACTCTGGGAGTCTAGCAACATCTAGAAAAGCCACAGGTTTCCCATCCTTGGCCAAGCTTAAATGTCCTCTTGCCGATTTCCAGTTATGCCAGTCTCTAGGTCGGATCTCTGACTTTGCGCATGCCAACACCATACTCCATGTCCCAAGCTGCTGCTGAAACTCCCCCAGGCTTTGAATGCTGATGACACATTTCTCAAGAAAAAGAAGTTGCACAAGTCCATACTCCAGCTAAATGGAGACATGGGCTAGATGATTTGACAACCGGTGAAGAATTCCCCATCGGGCACCTGCCTCAAACATGCAAAGCAGCAGTAGCAGGGTGTGGGTGGGAGAATCTGCAGCATTGTAGAGGCAGAGAGCTCTTAAGCTTCCTGCCATCCACTTATTTTCCCATGCCGACTCCTCCCATCGAACCACTTCCCCCCAAATCTGATTGCAGGACTGGATTTTCTAGACAAATAAGGAAACATATCCTGGAAAGAAAGGTAATGTTGCAGAGGAAAGCCAGGTGGTAGAAGAATGGTTAACCACTCTTTCTTCCACCTTCCCCCCCCCCTCTCTCTCTCTCTCTCTCTCTGGTGCCTACCTGTTCCTATTATGCAAGTTAGAGGACTGGGAATCCTGCCTTTTGCACTGAGTTTCTAATTCTATCCCATGTCCTTGGATCAGGATACTGTATTACATTCAGACTATATACACATTACAAACATATGCATAGCAAAGTAATTGCCAGCAGAGACATATACTGCTAGAAGCTTGATGTTCCAGCAACATTTCAGAATAGCTACTTACCTTTCCCAACCCCCAAAAAAATTCTTTCCCAAAAAAAAAAGATCCAGGAAAAGTGACAGCCCGGCATAACCTTCAGCTGTCAAGTGATTGGCCAGTCCAAGCCCAGATGCACTCTGCTGGCGACATCATATCCCTCCGGATAATTGACAGAAAAGCCTGTTCACGGACACAAGACGACGTCTTTGTTGCTGTTCAATATAGCATGTTTTCCTTTAAAATATTCTTATTTTATAAGACCCAAGTATAAAATAAGAATATTGAGGCAGGCGAAAAAAATACAATATTGGCGAAAAGATTCACACTTACCTAACCCTTATATGAAGCGTGCAAGCTTCTGTGCATTGGTCTATTGTGGGTGTGATATCGCCAGCAAAGTGCATACTGAGGACCTGCAGCGAAAAGAGAAATGGAAGCAAATCAGTTCAAGTAAGTGTTGTGCCGATAGGCCTGTCAGAACAAACCATGGGAAGCAGGCAGGCAGGCAGCTATATTGACTCAACAGGCATACACATGTGCTAAATCATCCTTGGAAATCATGCCAAGCAGCACAGCTTTGCAGGGAACCACTATTTATTTTTTTAGAAAACCTATATGCTACCTTTCAAGACAAAATTCAAGACACAATTCAGTGGAGCGATACCGGCAAGATATATAAACCTAAAACTGCATTAAAAATAGCAGTAGTTTAACCTAATAAATAATAATAATAATGTGGTGTTCTGTAGTTTATACGCCACCGTTCATCACAAGATCTTAGGGCAGTACACAGGAAAAAAGTACAAGGTAAAAGCACAAATAAATAGTGAAAGAAAACCAACAAAACAATAAACCCCCTCCCACAAACACATTTAAAAGGCTGTGGAATATTAATCAGCGAAAGGCAGTTTGAATCCCCCCCCAGAAGCTTACAGAATATGTTCAAGTAGGGGCTACTCAAAATTATTATTATTATTTTAATACTTTGTTGAGAGCCGCCCAGGGTGGCATGTAAATATCATCATCATCTCCTCCTCACTAGGAGAGAATTCCACAAGCATGAAACTACTATGGAAAAGGCTTATTCTCTGTGCCCACCAATGCCAGACTCATAAGCAGGGTCTTCCAAGGCCAATCCCGCACGCTGCATAGCATTGTGCAGCGTCCACACGCTAAACAAAATCTGCACAAAAAGGGAATAATCTAAAGCTCCCACACACACACCAGGCGCACTCCATTCATACACAGGTATAGCTTTACATGCTGTGGCAGACAACCCACTTGAAAGGGGCTCAAAAAACAGAATAACTGTCAGGCTTCAGGGAACTGGATCCGTCCCGCGGTGGCAGTAAATTAGCAGATCAAACAAAAGGAGCGTTCTTACAGATAGTTTCTTTAATAATCACAGCGAGAGACAAAGGAATGCCTCTCTCTCTAGAAATGGTGTTGCTCCCAGTAAAGGTCCACCCCCTCCATCCCCATTAATCTACGTCATAGGTAGGCAAACTAAGGCCTGGGGGCAGGATCAGGCCCAATTGCCTTCTAAATCCGGCCCGCGGACAGTCTGGGAATCAGCGTATTTTTACATGAGTAGAATGTGTTCTTTTATTTAAAATGCATCTCTGGGTTATTTGTGGGGCATAGGAATTTGTTCATTATTATTTTTTCAAAATATTGCCCGGCCCTCCACAAGGTCTGAGGGACAGTGGACCGGCCCCCTGCTGAAAAAGTTTGCTGACCCCTGATCTATGCCACTCCTATGTCAGGTATCTGAGCTTGTTGCCGCTGCGCTTTCTGTTCTATCACTCTCAGAGCCCTTCTAGTCTTAGGCGATGGGGGGGGGGGTCAGGAATGCTTTCCAAGGACAGTGAATCTGCCAGCTGTCTCTCTCCTGGTGTTTCTTCTTCTAGCTGCTCCTCACCCAGTATTTCCCAGCTTTTCCCCTCTGGACTACGTCCCTCTGCAAACCACTGTTCTAATTCAATACTGTCCTTCTGCCCTTGTGAAAGTTCAGATAAAGGGGGGGCACGCGATTCCCACCATTCCTCCTCAGTCCAGTCCCTGACAATAACACAGGCCCTACAAGCAACAGCCTATCACTTTTTTGGGTACTGTTTTGTGATCTTATTGTACACATATTCACCACTTCCTCAAGGGGCATGGCCACAGAAAGGGTGTGTCAATGTTTCTGCAAAAGTGTGCCATATATATATGAACTTTAAGACTTCTACTACAAGTAACTTCAAGCATTGAAACCAGAGCTGATCATTTGGCTTCTGACTGGTGTTTGCCCAGTGGCTCAAGAGAACCCGATGGTTGATTTTCTATCTGACAAAAAATAAGTTGTTGCTTACTGAGAGGCTGTAAATAGCTATTTTGTATGAAAAAGGAGCAAATAATTATCCAAGCAGAGATTCATTCAACCACCAAAGCGAAAAGTACGGAACATCACTCAATGTTTCCTCCAGCCGACAACGACACCAACAAACCACAATTAGTAGCTTCCCCACAGACACACACTGCAGCAGTCTCACTTAGTTATCTGGTTTATTCATGCTTCTGCTTTTTAAACTTTACAGTCAGGATGACTAGTGGATGTTAGCGATATTGGGGATCAAAATGCAGCATAAGGAATCAAGACAGTTTTTGCTGTCAGGAGTCAGCTAAAAAACACTGAGGTTTTTAAACTGCTTTGAGAGGGGTGTTCCGTTTCGCTTTTACAATCAAGTGTTGTATAAATTTTATGAAATCCAAAATAAATAAGCTAGGAAGTTTCCTAGGCAAAAAGGTTTGGACAAAACTGACCCCGCTATTGGAATAGTCTTCCCTTATCCCTCAAACGTAGGCATTTCATCAGCTTCTCAGGATCCAGTTACCCATAAAAGTTTTAAATGCGCCCATGCACCAGCATCAAATATCTAGTGACAAGAGACAAACAAGAACTGGAAGATATTCAGACCAATCGTTTCTGTCTTCCATTTATCTTAAACCACAAGAAGCCAACTTCTAATATCCATTCTACCCTCCTGACAATCATTCAAGAACCATATTTTGTCACATCAGTTGATCAGCTTAAAAGCGGTTTGACTTCATAATAAAGTTGGAACCACAGTAGAGAATTCAAGGAGAAATGTATTCTAGAACAAAATGCATTTAAAAAAAATATATAAATGATATTTATCTAACTATATTTTCATTTATTTTTTTCAAACTTGTAATATTTATCCTGTCTTCCTTAAGAGCAACACTATAAGGAATTTCTGCCACACCTTGACAAAATTTTGTGGTGATGCTGGGGACCAGACTTACCCCCTAGCAGATCATTTTTGCCTTAAACCACCCTAATTCATACAGGTAACATTAAAATAATAATAAATGCAGTTTCTGATAGAGGGTGAAGGAGTGCAACATTAAGGCATGCCTTCACAAGAAACCAAAACTGTGTTTTCATTGCGATCATTTCCTCATGAGGAACTAAAGTTCTTGGAAATTGGTGCCACATATCTAATAGAGTTCTCAGAACTGGCACAGAACTTTAGTTCCTTGTTCTAGGCAATGCTACTTTTGTAGTTATCTCATTTACAAAAGTGTAGGAAAGGATTTTAACACTGTTAACAAAAATCAAACTGCCAAGCAAAATAGTTTAAGAACTGAGGACTATTTAAGGTTGCCATGGCAATGCTGTTAAAGATGAAAAACTTCAAATTATTTTGTAGGATTGCACTGCAAAACAGGTTTACTCAAAAGAAGACATACTGGGTTCAATGGGGCCCATTGGACCAACATCTTCCTCAAGCTGTCCACTACAACCCCAAGGTTGTGCTCCAAAAGTTCAGACCCTCATGAGTGTATATGTGAACTTAAGATTTATTTTGCCCCAATGTGCAATCTGTTTACCACAGTGACCAACCAGAGGCCTATGGGAAGTCGACAAGCGGGGACCTCAACTGCAACAGTTCCCTTCCACTACTGATCCTCAGGAACCAAGGGTGGGGTTTTATTGATGCAGCATCATAAAAAGGCTCAAAGGAACCCAGCAAGTGGGCTGGAAGGGTTACACTGGTCATTTTGCATGGGGCACAGAATTCAGCACCATGATCAACTCAGAATACATATTTAAAAAAAGAATAGAAACAAGATGTCTTATAGGCCAGCTCCACGTGTATTCCAGCATCTCAAGAATCTCAGGGTTAATTTTAAAAAAGAATGAAGAAATGTAAATTGAATTCTAGCTTTTATAAGCTGTATAGATAGGCTTGAAAGCATGTGAGCAGTGCTTAAGGCTTCCTCCCAGGTAAGTCGGGTTAGGGACAGAAGCCTTGCTTTGTTTATTTTTATTTGTTCTTCCACTTTATGTCAGGGGTCGGCAAGGTTTTTGTGGCTTGGGCTGGTTCATGGTCCCGCAGACGCCGCAGTGGGCCAGAGTGCGCGCACACACATGTGCAAACACTATTTCCAGCACTTCTTCCAGCATGGAGGAGGCATATGCAGCTTCCCATTGGCTGAAGAGCTTCCTGCAGCCAATGGGAAGCTGGACAGAGTCGCGGAAGGCGGTCCCCGCTCTGCTCCGTGGCAGTTTAGCGTGGCGCACGGGAGCCAACCGAGAGGGTGGCGGGGGTCCATGGGCCGGTTAAACAATCCCCATGGGCCGCTTGTGGCCCACGGGCCTTAGGTTGCTGACCCCTGCGTTATGTTAATGTTGTGTTTACAGCACATTGTAATGCCACCTTGAAACACTTCTGTGGAAAACAACAACAAATACATAAAATATAATAAATAAAATAACTGATATTCAGAGGGGTGCAGCCTCTGACCCTGGAGGTAGTACACAGCCACCATGATTGGTAGCCATTGATAGCTTTCACCTCCTTGAGTCTAAGCCCCTTTTAAAATTGGCCAGGCTGGTGGTAATCATCACCGTGTCTTAAGCTAACAGATTCCATAGTTTACCTACCAGCTGTGTGAAAAAGTACTTCTTTTCATCCATCCTTATTCTCCCACCGTTCAGGTTCGTTGCGTTTTAAATAATAAACTCTGGACTCACATGGGAGTCTAAGCAAAATGACCACATGAGACAAGTTACTTTTGTCCCATTTCATAAACAACCCCCTTCCCAAACATGTGTTTCCTTTATCTACAATGATGAATACCCTTTCATGTGTAAGTTACACCTGCAATGGGAAATGAGCATGAAACAGCTTTAACAGCAGTTACTAAATTTGATTACCAAAAGAAATAGAAAAAAAAACTGAGTGTTTAATTAATTTACTTTAAAATTTCTTTCAAGTAAGTCCGGAAATCCCCTTTTCTCCTCTCACACAGTGATTGGGCAATGTACACATGACACAGAAAGAACTAACAGTATTCCCAAATTGGCTTGACATATTCTATGTTCCACACCAAAGGCTAGATTTTCTAGCGCAGTGCTGAAATAAAAGGCCAATGGGTTGTCTTCAGTATTGCTTTTCTGTGCTTTTTGGAAGTAGAGTTAAGTCCCTGAAATGCAAATAAAGAGCGGCTGAGACTGCTTACAACTAAACACCAGCAATAAATGTTATATGGCTGTAAAGAAGACTGACTTAGTGCTAAAGTCTTCCTGTCTAAATCTTAACAATGGTTTAGCCATTGCTTAAACGCTACAAACAACATTACTGCCAAAGTTTTACCAAAAATAAATAGTCAAATATTTACTATCTTGTTTTATACAAGACTGGAGCAATATGAAAGATTGGATAAATACTATACAATCCTAGTTAACGGCGAAATCCTATACTCAGAAATAAGTCCCACTCAATTCAATGGGCTTGCTCTCAAGTAAGCTAATACCGGACTTCAGCCTAGATGTGCAAGTTTTTTAATACCCAAATTGGTAAGTCTTCCTCATCAGCATTGATTCTCCCTTGCTTTTTCGCTGTGTCTTACACTTCAATTTTGTCCCCTACTTATAGATAGCGCCAGCTCTCTTTTCTTTCAAACCCCTCCTCAAAGCCCAATTTTGCCACATAAGTCTCATCTTGCAGATACCATCTTATCAGGAGGTCCATTCCATGTGATGTCAAAAATCAAGCTTTTAGTGTGTAGGCACCTACACACACGTTACATACCGGACAGGCGCATCTGTTGTCTTTTTGGCATCTGTTGAAGACATCTCTCTTTCAAGAGACCTTCTAAGTGGAGATTTCTATCTCGGTCAGTATCTACACTGGACATGAAATTGCTTCTATATGCAATAGCTTTTTTTTCTTTTTTTTTACGTGTGCTATGGTTTCATATGAGTTTTTAATGTACTGCAATGTTGCTTCCGAGATGCTTCATAAGAAAGAATTCATAAATTAAGCAAGCCTCTAGATTAATTCCTTAATTCCTATTTTTAAAACTGAACAGAGCTTAAGTGTGTATAATTTCACCAGCTCACTTTCCTCTATCCTTCTGCTGTCTTCTTCACTGTCAATTCAGTTTGGAAGCAACTCAGGGAAAGGTTCTGTGTTTTTGCTTATGTAACTTTACAGTACTATGTGCACTCTGTGAAACAAAACAGACCTTTGCGTCTTAAAATTTTCTTTTTTTTAAAAAAAAGCCTGCCATTTATCTCAATAAAATACACAGTTTAGCAGGCAGAAACGCTATATTTATTGATGGACACACGCAAAAAAATATTCTTGAGATTTTAAGTACATAGAACTTACCAACATATGTTATACTTCCTATAATAGTCTGTTTTGTATTCCATGCATTTAGCTTCAAGAATTGAGGAAAAAAACCATTCTATATAAATATAAAAATCAACATAGAACCTATTATTGAGACAAATGTCCCATGGTGAGAGTGTATCATATCATCCACATCCAGGTCAAGTATGTGGATGTTTCTTATGTACAGTATACCCATAACTTATGGAAACTGATTTTGTATGGTCTAGAAAATGATGCAAATGCAAGCTGTTACGCTAAGAATGAAATCCTATACATGCTTTCCTTAGAGAAATTCCTATTAAACTCAGTGAGGTTTACTTCTGCGTAGACATGCACAAGATTGCAGCACACAGGAAATATTTGCATATCTTTACTGCCAAGTGTTCAGGGTGTTAAAAAAAAAAGAAGACTTACAACAACAACAACAGCACAGCACTGCAGCAGGGAACAAATGACTAAGAAGATTGTCAGAGGTTGAGAAACCTCAGCAGAGAAAATCCCATTGCTTTTCAACTGTTTTAACTTTTAAGGATTTGTTGAATAGTTATAGTGGAGGAAACAGTTGCTTTTTGCCCAGTGCAAACATTCATGGGCACTTCCTTACCAGAATAAACATCTGCACCATGGAATGTTGAGCAGACATTATGCCCTTTTACATTTCATTTTTTACCAGCAAAGAAGAACCAAATACAGTAATCAAACCCAGAGTTTGAGAATCAACACACTTCTGCCTATGATCAAAATCTGAACACTTAAGAATTGCTATGATATTGAAGATGCAAAAGGAAAATAGCACAAGGTTATATATATGTCAGTGTAGGTACACATGCAGTCCTCTGCACCAGTCATTAATCAAATCTGGTGGCTACTGAGCTGATCACAATTCCCCAGTTCTGTGCCACATCAGATAATAGGAACAAATGTATGGTACTTTTACTTTGATCTTCCACCACCAAAACCTTTCAAAGGGCAAGCTTTTCTCATTTAATTACAGTACTTAGCAAAAAAAAGAACAAGTTCTCTGTGCAGCTTACAGAAAAGTTAAGATCATAACAATGTCCAAATTAAACACAAACGTAACATCTAACAGACTAAAGTACAGCAGCAGAATGAAACCCAAGTAAATACAACAACAGGGAACAATAATAGTGCAAAAGATATAAAAATCAGATCTAAAGTCAGGGATCATGGCATCTGTGCATTGCAACTTTGAACCATTTTAGAAATCTGATATAAAAGAAGCAGCAAATGGAACAGCTCCAAACCAGTATTTACTTAATTTCATCACATGACCACACACAAGGATTTAAGGTGCATTGGGTAACCTTGCCTGGTGCAGAGTTTCAGCACAATCAGGAGGGAGCCAGGAAGCATCAAGGGCCAAAGATTAAAAAAACAAAAAACACAAAGCTAGCAGGCAGCCAAGCTTCCAGCTAAAGAGCATGAATGTTTAAAGATGTGTCTAGTCTTCCTGTACAGAGTCCAAGATAACAACAACAACAAAATTATGCCCAGTTTATTCCCAGTAAAAAAATAAGGGAATCCAAAAGTAGCACATGTCAGAATCTTGCTATCAAGACTACAATTGAAATGTTTACCGTACAGAAATTTAACTTCTGCACCACCATGCACATTACCAGTTCAATTAGCGAGCAGCATTAAAATAAGGCCTGAAGGTTTCCTCAGGGGACATTTCAGCATGTCATAATAATGTATCTCCATTAAGAAAAGCGACACGAAAACATAGTCTACATCTCTATTTTTTTCCGTTATGTAAAAAGCAACTGACATTTGGCCTCTGTCCCACTCCCTATGACCCTAAACAAGCCTGCAAACCACCATCGTAAGAGGCAAATTATGTAATGTGCATTTCAGAGAGGGCTTTTGCATATGCAAAAGCCCTCTCTGAAATGCACATTACATAATTTGCCTCTTACGATGGTGGTATATATGGTGGTGTGTATAGAGAGAGAAAACAGATGATGCCCAAAGCAATTTGACCTTCTATTCCCCCATTAGCTTGGAAACGCTGAATTAGGAAATAGCAGAGGCCTGGCTAATTGCACACATTTCGAGGGATGCTCATTCTTCTTCAAGGAGGTGCAGGTTTGACTTGAGAAGAGGCTCACACATGTGCATCTGCATTTATCCAGACCCTGGGCCTTGAGAAAACGATGCCAGCAAGACACCACAAAACAACCATATATCTGAAGACACAGAAGAAAAAAGCAGAGGAGGTATGGAGTCACATCCACCAGGCAAAGAAACGATTGGGGGGGGGGTCCAAGCAACCAGAGCAAATGCCTCCTCGCCCATCTAATACCCCACCATGTACCCCCCACCCTGACCTCCACAGAGCATCCTTTTGCCATAGGCACAGTCGCTGTTCCCGCCCCTTTGGAATCTAATGCAACTCTCCTCCTCCCGCCTCCACAGCCAAGGGCAGGTGGAATTAGCAAATCGCCTTGACATTCATGGCGCTTCCACAAATAAATAAGGTTTCGATGGAGGGGGGCGGGGGAGACACACACAAACGCGCGCGCAACATACAGAAGAGTTTTGTGTCATCGTATATGAAGGAGAGAAAAAGCAAGGCGAGGAACGGAAGGACCTTGCAAGACACACGCAAACGCACACACTCCCTCTTCTGCTTACAGGATTTGATGCAAGTGTGCTAACAAGCCTTTGTTCGCGGCAGGCGCTTGCATCAAAGGCGATCTCTATCTCGCGCGCACACACCCATCTCTTTCCCCATTCCTGTCCTTCTCCTTCCTCCTTCCTCCAGGACCAGAAAGAACCAAGCGCGCGCGCACCCCCAGCCTCACCGTAGATCATGGCCAGGCCGGTCTCGTGGAGGAAGCGGACGCGGCGGTGCTTGAAGAGCCAGATGGTGAGGATGGTGAGCGTGAGCAGCAGGATGAACGTCAGGAGGCTCACGCTGTCCTGCCGGTGGCTCTCCTCGGCTTCTTTCTCCGTGGCGATCTCCTCCAGGGCGCTGCTGCTCCGCTCCCCGGAGCACGGCCCGGGGATTCGAAGCAGCAGCAGCGAAAGGAGCAGGAGCGGAGGAGGGCGCGTCATGCTGCTGGGGGTGCTGGGGCCGCCGCCGCCGCCTCCGCCGGTGTTTCTTTCCCCGGCCCGCAGCAGCTGCGCACCGAGCCGCCCGCAGCCTCTGCAATGTCTGGCCAGCCTCTTACGCTCGCTCAGCCTGTGGCCGCCAAGCCAGGAGCAGCAGCCTCATCCCCAGTGGCGCGCGCGCCGCCGCCGACAGACTCCGCCTCTGCGCGGGTCCTCTCCGGTAGGCAGGCCCCGGCAGGCAAAGTTTGCCGGCTGCTGTAGTCCTCGCTGCGTTGCTGCTACTGCTCCGTCTCTCGCCGCTGCCGTCGCCGCCCCGCCTCTTTTAAGGCCTGCCACGCTCCCAGCTGCGCGGCTGCGGCGGCGGCGTCACCTCCTTGCGCTCCCGCACTGAGGCGGGATTTGCGCCGGCAGCGCAACCAGGCGGGAGAACGGCCGTACCATTGCAGACAATATATATATATTTTCCGGGGGAATATCGTGTCCGAATGCTCCCCGCGTCTGCTGCCTTGGAAAGGTCTGCTGCTGACTGTTGTTGTTGTGCTTAATTGGGCGAGAGTTCAAGAAGCATATTCGATGTAAGGCGCCCCCCCCGCCACTTCCTGAAGTGGTGCAGGCCATGCTACCGCCTCCTTCCGCAGCCAGGGTACACCACAAGCTGAGTAGAGAAAGCTCAAAGTCCCTTGAGTTGCCAGAGGGTGAGCGTCCAGTTCTTGTCGATGCTGCTCTCTCAGAAATTGCAAACCTAGAAGTGAAAAGGGAGCTTAGTGGGAAGCTTGGGGTTTGGGGCTGCCGCAACGCCTGTTCCATTCTCAGTGTCCCTCCAGCAAAAAAACAAGAGAGCCTTTGTGGTGTTGTGGTGACAGTCTTGGACTAGTACCTGGGAGACCAGGGTTCAGATCTTCACACAGCCATGAAGCCCGCTGGGTGAGGATTAAAACCATGTACGCCACCTTCAGCTCCTTGGAGATAAGGTGGAATATAAACGCAACCAATAAATTAAAAATAAGTTGCTGTCCAGGCTTTTTTTTCAGCCAGAACTCGCTGGAACTCAGTTCTGGCACCTCTCAGGTGGGTGCCATTGCCATTATAAGAGAACAATGGAGGCGTTCATGGTGAGTTCTGGCACCTCTTTTTCTAGAAAAATAGCAATGTGTATGCTGGTACAGAAACACTAGGCATCCTTAACTCGAATGCACCCATTGAGTACTTTCCAGGTAAGTCTAGATAAGATTGTGCTTCAGGAGCTGGTGTGGAGTAATGTTTGCACATAGGTAAGATTCCAGATCAAATTCCACCGCAACTATTGTCTCACTTGATGCCTTAACAAGGCCAGTCAGCTTCAGCCTTTTATCTGCAATATGAGGATAGTTAAACTGAGACCTGCCTTATAGGGTTGCGGTAGGGATTACTGATATAATGTATGTGAACTCTAAAAATTCCTATCGTGAGTTTACGGGGGAGTTCTACTATCTGATGCCGGAGTCCTCTCTTAATTCCTGGATTCAGCAAGTGTTAAAATCTAACTGGTTTTCATTGTTGGATTAGCCAGGCAAGGGTCATGGTGACCAAAGAGTAAGGTATCGCAAAGGAGATGGCAGTGAGAAAGACAGAGGCCAGTGTGAGAGAGAGCTGGGCTAGAAGCAGATTGCAGGCACAAGCCAGAAAGTGCGACCATGCTTGACTTCTGCTTGAATCCAAGGCTGCGACTATGGGAGAAGCAAGACATCTTGGGGTGTTAATGCTGTGAGCCCCTTCATTTAAAAACCATGTATCATAGATACCATAGTCTCCACTATTCCTCATTCCAAAGAAACTGAATTCTGAGCAAGCACCTGGAACCTCTGGAATTTCGCACCACTTTGAGATTATTTATTATTATTGTTTCATTATTTGTACCCAACCCATCTGACTGGGGTGGCACACAACATTACTATATATGTTTCTTTTTTCCAGCACTCTTTGGTGCAACCTCAAGCCAGCCAAGTACATTGCAGAACTTCATATAAATGTCTGTCACCTCCCATATTTCATCTTAAGACTGTGACTTAAAGCAGACTCCATCTTTGGCTCCAAAAATTTTCCACCCCTCCCTTCCTCTTGTTTTGTTTACTTTCTAGCCTAATGAAGCATTGTGGAGAATTCAAAAGCTTGCATGCTGCCACATTGGCTTACTAAAGATACTGCTGTAATGTGGGTTTTGACATTTTTCTAATAGGTCAATTTGACCACCTTTGCTTTCTAACTGAATGCTAAATATTATAGGAAATCTGAGCCAGATTATTATTTATGGTGTAACTGTTTTCACACATCCTCTCCTTTTAGTCCCTTGATATTTTGTACTGTCAACAACTGGGATAATTAATTCCTTGGAGTCCACTAGCAGCATTTCCCAAAGAGAACTGCAATGTTTACCATATATTCTGTTGGGTAAATATTAAGCAAGGTTATTCATTTGTTAAACATGTTAATACTATACATGTTTACTCAGAACAGGTGTGAGGAACCTGTGGCCCTATCAAATAATGTTGACGCTCCAGCCACCATGGCCAATAGTCAGAGATGACAGGAGTTCAAGTTCATGTGGGGAACATATTCCCCTTGCCTGTCAACTGAATACAGGAGAGCTTACTTCTCACTAACTATGCACACAAAAATGGGGTTGTGTATCCATTGAACTCCATTTGTTTAGGCTTGCCTAAGCCTGTGCGAAATCAGGCAAAAGAAGAAGGATACAAAATAGTGAGCAATTCATTTTCCCAGTGGCTAGCACAATAGACTGAATTCTGCACTGCAACATGGGAACACAGGGAATCAGTCCCATAAGCTCTTCATTTACAAATTGATCTTACTATTACATGTTTCCATATCCCTGAATGATGATTCCAGAAGAACAACTATTATACACATCATACAATTACTGCCCACAAGCAACTGGTATTCAGAGGCAAACCACCTCTGGTACTGGTGGTAGTACACAGCCCTCAGGACTAGTAGCCCGTGATGGCTTTATCCTCCATGAATTTGTTTAATCCCCTTTTAAAACCATCCGAAGTTGGTGGCATCACTACATCCTGTGGTCACAAATTCAGTGGTGCCTCGCAAGACGAAATTAATTCGTTCCGCAATTCTCTTCGTCTTGCGGGTTTTTCGTCTTGCGATGCACGGTTTCCCATAGGAATGCATTGAAAATCAATTAATGCGTTCCTAGGGAAACCACCTTCAGGCCAGGTCCGGGGACAGTCTGTCCCGGGACCTCTTCTGAAGGCTGGGGGGGGGGACAAGGGCTTTTCTTCCCACCCCCAGCATTTTAAAAAACCCTGGGACAGCGGAGGACTTCTCCGCTGTCCGGGGGATCTTAAAATGCTGGCGGGCGGCATTTTAAAATCGCCCCGGACAGCGGAGGACTTCTCCGCTGTCCGGGGCGATTTAAAAGCCCCTGGGAAGGCAGGCAGGGGGGAGCAAAGACTTTCGCCCCCTGCCCGCCTTCAGAAGGTGTTCCCACCCCCCCGCCCGGCTTCGCAGCAGCGCTACGAAGCCCGGCAGCTGGGGCAGCTGTTCCCACCCCCCTCCCCCCTTCGGAACATCGTTCCGAAGTGGGGCGGCTGGGGCAGCTGTTCCCGCCCCACCTCCCCACTTCGGAACAGCGTTCGGAAGTGGGGCGGATGGGGCAGCTGTTCCCGCCCCACCTCCCCCCTTCGGAACATCGTTCCGAAGTGGGGCGGCTGGGGCAGCTGTTCCCGCCCCCCTCCCCCCTTCGGAACATCGTTCCGAAGTGGGGCGGATGGGGCAGATGTTCCCGCCCCCCTCCCCCTTCGGAACATCGTTCCGAAGTGGGGCGGCTGGGGCAGCTGTTCCCGCCCCACCTCCCCCCTTCGGAACATCATTCCGAAGTGGGGCGGCTGGGGCAGCTGTTCCCGCCCCACCTCCCCCCTTCGGAACATCATTCCGAAGTGGGGCGGCTGGGGCAGCTGTTCCCGCCCCACCTCCCCACTTCGGAACAGCGTTCCGAAGTGGGGCGGATGGGGCAGCTGTTCCCGCCCCACCTCCCCCCTTCGGAACATCGTTCCGAAGTGGGGCGGCTGGGGCAGCTGTTCCCGCCCCACCTCCCCACTTCGGAACAGCGTTCCGAAGTGGGGCGGATGGGGCAGCTGTTCCCGCCCCACCTCCCCCCTTCGGAACATCGTTCCGAAGTGGGGCGGCTGGGGCAGCTGTTCCCGCCCCCCTCCCCCCTTCGGAACATCGTTCCGAAGTGGGGCGGATGGGGCAGCTGTTCCCGCCCCACCTCCCCCCTTCGGAACATCGTTCCGAAGTGGGGCGGCTGGGGCAGCTGTTCCCGCCCCACCTCCCCACTTCGGAACAGCGTTCCGAAGTGGGGCGGATGGGGCAGCTGTTCCCGCCCCACCTCCCCCCTTCGGAACATCGTTCCGAAGTGGGGCGGCTGGGGCAGCTGTTCCCGCCCCCCTCCCCCCTTCGGAACATCGTTCCGAAGTGGGGCGGATGGGGCAGCTGTTCCCGCCCCACCTCCCCCCTTCGGAACATCATTCCGAAGTGGGGCGGCTGGGGCAGCTGTTCCCGCCCCACCTCCCCACTTCGGAACAGCGTTCCGAAGTGGGGCGGATGGGGCAGCTGTTCCCGCCCCACCTCCCCCCTTCGGAACATCGTTCCGAAGTGGGGCGGCTGGGGCAGCTGTTCCCGCCCCACCTCCCCACTTCGGAACAGCGTTCCGAAGTGGGGCGGCTGGGGCAGCTGTTCCCGCCCCCCCTCCCCCCTTCGGAACATCGTTCCGAAGTGGGGCGGATGGGGCAGATGTTCCCGCCCCACCTCCCCCCTTCGGAACATCGTTCCGAAGAGGGGCGGCTGGGGCAGCTGTTCCCGCCCCACCCCCCCACTTCGGAACATCGTTCCGAAGTGGGGCGGCTGGGGCAGCTGTTCCCGCCCCCCCTCCCCCCTTCGGAACATCGTTCCGAAGTGGGGCGGATGGGGCAGCTGTTCCCGCCCCCCCTCCCCCCTTCGGAACATCGTTCCGAAGTGGGGCGGCTGGGGTAGATGTTCCCGCCCCACCTCCCCACTTCGGAACATCGTTTTAAAATGCTGGGGGTCGGCAGCGAACGCTCCCGACCCCCAGCATTTTAAAACCTCCCCGGGACAGAGACTTCTCTGCTGTCCCTTGGAGATTTTAAAATGCTGGGGGTCGGCAGCGAACGCTTCGCTCCCGCCCGCCAGCATTTTAAGATCGCCCGGGGCAGGTGGGGGGAAGGCAGGCGGGGGGGAGCAAAGACTTTTGCCCCCCGCCGGCCTTCAGAAGAGGTCCTCTTCTGAAGGCCGGCTGTGGGCGAAAGTCTTTGCTCCCGACCGCCAGCATTTCCCTATGGGCTTTCGTCTTGCGATGCAAGCCCATAGGGAAATTCGTCTTGCGAAGCGCCTCCAAAACAGAAAACCCTTTCGTCTTGCGGGTTTTCCGTCTTGCGAGGCATTCGTCTTGCGGGGTACCACTGTTCTTTTAAGTACACACTCTGTGAAGAAGTAGATTCTTTTGTCTGTACTGAAGCTTCTAGCTTTCAGCTAAAGCAACCACTGCTTCTTTATTCCTTATTAATATACAGACAGCCTAGTATTTTAAGGTTCGTAGGCCTACTTCTGAGGAAGCAGCATAGGATTCCATTGTAAGTTCTATTATGTGAAGGCTGCAGTCCTTTCTTCACTTACTTGGGAGAAAGTCCCAAGGGGTTTACTTTTGAATAGTGGTGTATAGGATTGCACTCCTATCTGCCTCCCATTTAATGTGAAATAAAACCTAATAAGATTGAGGGAAGCAATGGGGTGTGGTGCCCTTGGCCACAAACTCTGTTTAGTACACAACCAAATGGCAGACTCTTTATGCTATAAACTTTACAGCATCACCCACAACCCTGATAAATGCAATAACATTTTCTTAACGGAGGCCATAAAATAATTCCCAGAGCACATTAGTTATTGGGCAGGGCCAAATTTTGGGAGAAAATGAACAAGCACTTGGCCCTGGTGCCTTTTGCCAAATATGAGCCTGTAGTTGCAGCATACCTGGGCTACATTTAACATACACACCTGCATCTGAGCATGTACAGCGTTCACTCCCCCCGCATCCATCTCCAGGGGATATTTCAGACCCCAAGGCATTTCTATTTAGAATCATAGAATTGGAAGGCACCCCAAGGGTCATCTAGTCCAACCCCCTTGCAATACAGGGATTTATTTATTTTCACGCCCCGAAAGACAGCAAAGTGTGACGAACAGGAGGGGCGAGTCATTCCCCCATTATTATTTTTTGAGAAAAGAAAAAAAAAACCACTTCTCCCTCTGCCTCCAGGCTCAGGCAGGGGAGGAGGAAGAGGAGAGCCTCCCGATTCGTCAACGAGTCCGATTGACGGCCCCGACCCGAGCCGCCGATAGGCTGCCGCTCGCCCATGGGGGCGGAGCCTCCTCCGTCGCCCTGGGAGACGGGCGAGGTTGAAGCCGGAAGCGGGCGCTTAAAGCGGAGGGCGGGGCCAGGCGAGGCTTATTCGGCTAGCGGGAGCCGCGGCTGGGGTGGTGGCCGCTGCCTTACGCGATCCCGGAGGCGGGCTGCGCGGTGTGGCCGGAGGAGGTGGTGAACCGCCATGGGCTGCTTCTTCTCCAAGCGGAGGAAGCAGGCCAAAGAGCCGAAGCCCGGCGGCGGCGAGAGCGGGGACGGAGACGTCGCGGTGCCCTCGGAGGCCGAGAAGCAGCCGCAGTACAGCTGGGACCAGCGAGCCAAGGTAACCCTCCGCCCTGCCGCCCACTCCCCGCCAGGGCCAGCTGCACGCGCTTCTGCTTCCCTCCCTTTCTTCCTCCCCCGTTGCTTCTCCCTTGACTGCACGCGTGAGCCTCCTTTCGGACGTCCCTTTCTCCCCTTGGGGCTCCTTCCTTCCCCGCTGCTTCTGCCAAGGATGCACGTGTGAACGCCCTTGGAACAGACACGGGTCGGCTTGGGGTGGCGGAAGCCTGGGTGTTTCCTCCCATCGGCTCTTCCAAGTGCCTCTTCGGGAGAGGGTGGGTGGAAGGAGCCACACTTCTTGGATCTGAGCGTGGGGGGGTGATTTTGCAGAAAAATCTGTATTTAGACGCCCTTCCGTAGGCTGGGGTGGTGGTTGTGGTCCAAAATTGCTCAGGTACTTTAATGTCCTTAATGTTGTGCAAGCAATTCTGCTACGTGTGGACTTCCATGTCGCTCATCATGTGTTTTCTTCGGCGCCTCTCTGCTGACGTCCCGAGTTCCTTTCTTTTTACACGTCTTCTGTCTTTCGTTACTCTTCCTTCCTCTCTGCGTGTACTTCCTTTTCCAGCACGTCTTATCCTCTTACCTGCTTAAGGAGCAAGCTCAACATCACTTAGCGCATCCCTTTCTTATCCCTAAGGAAGGTGGTTATCTAACTCCTTAAATCTGCCCTTACTATGCATAGTAAGTGTTGTGGGATCCTAAAGACTACAACAACGGGTTGTGGAATAAGCTGTTTTGTACTTTTCACTCTCATCAGCCTGCCAAGGGTATTTCAAATCATGCCACCAATCGATTTGCCTTTGAGGTACCTCAGCACAGCTTGTGTTTGGCAGCTGATACAGTTATCGCTCTAGGATTTTGAGCAAAGAGGGAATCATTGTAATCTTGTGTATCTGATTGTAAAACATAATGGTTTCCTCTTATTTCATCCCTCCTACCCACCACAACCCCTTGTGAATTGGCAATGAGGGTGCAGGTAGTAGCCAAGGCAGCTGTTTCCCGCAGAGGATTCTGTGCTTGTTTGCTAACTAATTGCATTCTTTCCACAACACTATGTAAGCCGCACTTTGAGGTCGCATACACTTTATTTTCCTGGCTCCCTAATTATTTTTTGTTTAGATGGTTCTGTGCATTGGGTATTTCAAAATTTAGAGGTAATGTAACACTTGACTCATGTGCTTGGTGGGTGGTGGAGGTGATTTCAACCGAGGAAGCTTTTCTGTAGTTTTTGACTCAACTTCCTCCTGTGGTAATGAAAGAAACTTCCCTTAAACAGCATAGTTTGCAATTTGATAGATCTCATACTAAGGAGTCTAAAATGTTTCTTTGTATGACACCATCGTTTTTTTTAGTCCACTGTCCCCTTGGTTCCATAAACTCATCCCCTGTACCCCCCGCCCTATAAAAAAACTTTATTGAGAAAAGTGCTTTGCATGATGTGCTAAGGAAGATAGCAAGACAATAAAATTCTAGACAGTAAAATGTGAAACGGTGACAATCATTTGCACAATTACTGTATACAAAATCCAATTAAACTATTTAGTTTCATTCAGCATAATTTATGCATTTAAATCAGTGATACCAGCTTTTCAAAGCCTGATAGTCATTTACACCTCTAATCATTTACACCCCTGGTAGCCCCTAGACCAGGCATCCCCAAACTCGGCCCTCCAGATGTTTTGGGACTACAACTCCCATCATCCCTAGCTAACGGGACCAGTGGTCAGGGATGATGGGAAATGTAGTCCCAAAGTATCTGGAGGGCTGAGTTTGGGGGTGCTTGCCCTAGATTCTTGGTGCCTGCTCCCGTCAGCCATCCCACTGCCCCCTTGGAGAACCACTGTCCTACATAGGATGAATCCTCTTATATGTTAGGGTATGAATTGCTCCCAACTTAGATATGGAAATGAAACACAATTCCATTCTTCAGAGTGACAGTGTCCTTGAAATAAACATGCAGTATGCTGTTGAAGGTTGGGACGCGGGTGGCGCTGTGGGTAAAACCTCAGTGCCTAGGACTTGCCGATCGCATGGTCGGTGGTTCGAATCCCTGCGGCAAGGTGAGCTCCCGTCTTTCGGTCCCAGCTCCTGCCCACCTAGCAGTTCGAAAGCACCCTTAAGTGCAAGTAGATAAATAGGTACCGCTTTCTAGCGGGAAGGTAAACGGCGTTTCCGTGTGCTGCTCTGGTGCCGGTTCGCCAGAGCAGCTTCGTCACGCTGGCCACGTGACCCAGAAGTGTCTGCGGACAGCACTGGCTCCCGGCCTCTTAAGTGAGATGGGCACACAACCCTAGAGTCGGACACGACTGGTCCGTACGGGCAGGGGTACCTTTACCTATGCTGTTGAAGTGATCAGGTTAAATATTAATTGGTGTGTTATTTCAAATGTCATTTCATTTGAAGTTATTGTTGAGCTTGATTTTCCAATATCTGCCACCTTGCATGCTTAGAGGTGGGGAATCTGTGCTCCTCTAGATATTGCAAGACACAACAGGCTTAGTCAGCATGGACAGTGGTCAGGGATTATGGCAGTGCAGCCGAGCATCGTCTTGAGGACTGCACTTTCCCCACCTCTTGTCATTAGGCCTGTCTGTTCCTTTTCTGAGACTGCATATAGCATATGAATGCCCATGTGTTTCAGGGAATAGCCCTTCCTTTTAAAGAGAGTGCCTAGGTAAACTGTACTAATTCCCTGTGCTATCACTATTCTAAAGCATTGCAGACTTACCTGCAGCAGACTTAAATTTAAGGTTTATATTTATATTTAACCATGGTCAAATGCCCTTGTCACCTAAGGCTCTTAAGTGGATTAAATAAAGCCACCAGTTTAATATGTTTTAAAACGGATGGTGATGGGGGAGGATTGGAATTAAGGCAGATGAGGCTGCTTGATGAAAAGGACTTGTAATAAATACTGCACAGGTGCGACCTGCAACAAATATTGCCGTGTGAAATACTCCACCTCAAATTTCTAGATACTCACTCTCTTTCTTCCACCTCAGTGTCCAGGCAATGTTCTGAATCTATGTTTAGACCTTGTTGGGTTGTTTTCATAGCTTGCTTAGGTCTGCTTGCTTAGTTTTTGTTTTTGTTTTGTACTTGTGCAAATCATGGTTTCCTCTGAAAATGCAAAGTGGTGCTGTTTGGGCTATATGAGGACCTGCTTTTTGAGAATTAAAATCTCTCTCTCTCTCTCTCTCTCTCTCTCTCTCTCTGTAGTATGTGTACACACACACACACACACACACACACACACACACACACTAATTCAGGGCTAGTTCTGTATAAATTTTCCTAGTGTCATCTTCTCCAGCTCTTCTATAGCAGGAGTGAGCAGACCAGCCTTGTCAAATCTACTTGGTTTTTTACTTGAACCCTAAGAACAGGGGCTGGGGGGGGAACCAGGGACATAAGGAGAAGGCATGTAATCAGAATTAAAGAACTACAGGCCTATGAGTGCATACTGAGTCTAGGAACTGAGTTGGGAAGAGCGCAGAGAGAAGAAACTACATGGTAAAGAGCACAACCGGATGCCTTCATATGCCTCACAGCAGGTGCTATAACTCTACAACAGATGGATACCAACCAACATCTAAAAACAAATTAAGATTTTAAATCAAGTCCACTCCTTGTTAGCTTTCTTCATTTCAGCAGCCTAATTTACATAAAAATACTATATTGTAGACATTGTTCAATAATTGGGAGTCTGTAGCTCTTGCTGATCTACTGCAGATCCCTGCGAGATCTACCAGTAGATTCTGATCTGCCTACTGCAGCTCTTTAGAATATATGGTTTGGCATTAGCAAGAGAATCATAATCTAATTGGCTATATTTCAAATATAGCTAGAAAATCAAGAATGTGGGTGAGCCTTAATTTCAGATAATTTTAGGTCCTAAAACTCACTTTATTGAAGGGCTTGTGTGAATGTAGATGAAAGTAGGTCAGGTTTTAGTCTGCCTGTAACCACTTTTCAAGCGTTTCCTACAGGTACATTTCATACATGAGGCAAGAAAACCATTTGTAGTACAGTAGATAGTATGAACTTGTGGTGTTGTAGCTATAATTTTTAATTGGTTTGGATTTGATATCCCGCCTTTCACTCCCTTTAAGGAGTCTCAAAGCGGCTAACATTCTCCTTTCCCTTCCTCCCCCACAACAAACACTCTGCGAGGTGAGTGGGGCTGAGAGACTTCAGAGAAGTGTGACTGGCCCAAGGTCACCCAGCAGCGGCATGTGGAGGAGCGGAGACGCGAACCCGGTTCCCCAGATTACGAGACTACCGCTCTTAACCACTACACCACACTGGCTCTCTGGTTGCCTGTTCTTTTAATTCTCTTGTGCTCTGCCAGAAGGCTAAATAAAATATCTGGTATATGAGCATGGAATGAAGTAGGATGGAACAGGTCACACACACTCGTGCAGTGCAGTTACAGAGAACAGCATTACTGGGCAATCCTGAGTTCGTGACATGCCTTTGTATCTTTTCTTGTCCTGCCTTGCTCAATCCTGGACTATCTATAATTTCAACATTCACAATACACTTTTAAAAGCATTTTAAAAGCATATTTCAGGGCAGAACAAGAGAACTAAAACGTGTGACAGTTCCCAGCAATATGTGTAACTTTGCTTTCTGGGCAATTTTAGTTCCACTTGGGGCTAGAAAGAAAACTATGTACATGTTTCTGCATGTAGTGTATAAATAGAACATTTCACAGCAAAAATACTACTGTGATGTGACTTGGGAGTTCCCCCCCCTTTCTGATCAACTTCCTTTTTTATAAGGGATTTAGTAAATAAACTGAATAGTTATTTTAACATAGTTATGTTACCTGGGTTTAATAGCATATGTAGGGATCCCTTTTAGAAAAGGTTTAGAGTTGCAACTTTGAAGTTGCCTTATTTCAACAAACTATAGTTAATGTTAACGATGGTTTGTCACAATTTGGATGTCATGGAAAACAAAGCAAAACATTCCAGACTGCTTCTTAAGACTATACAGAAGGAGCAAGGCTTACTGTGGCACCATTCTTCTATCACCAATGTTTGAAACTCCACATTTTGCGAAAGGGAATTTCATTAGCATGAACAGTTTCTGAGCTCTGGGGTGCAGTACTGCACCTAAGATTTCAGATTAAAACTGCAGAGTGGAAGGAAAGGAGGACCTTTTTCTGTCTTCCCACTTCTAGCTACTCTCTGAAGACTGGAGAAGAGACCCTTTTAAGAATATTAGGGGGGTGGGCAGGGGAAGGGCTAGACCGTGTGAAAAATGAACATAATATTTTAGCTGCAGTTCATTCATTTTCAGCTTTGTAGTCTTACTATATAAAAAAGCGCACCTAGACATTCCATTGTTGTGCCCAGATGCTAGGTTTAAGGTGCCATTTAGCTCCTAGCTTTCATATCTCAGTTTCTAACACTATCACCAAGTCACAGTTTAGTGTTTCGTGTGAATGAACTTTTTCAAGTCGATAAGAACTGCATTCTGCAAGTTACCAATTTGTGTACCGTGCATTATGGTAATATACAAATGTTAGATTTAGTATCTAAAAGTCAGTTTTACTTTTTGCTCCTTGAAGGAATTGGGAGGAAAATGAATATTTGAGGAAGTTAAACTAGATTGCAACAGTGCTTCAACTGCATTCTTAACATTACCAAATAAAATGGGGAAAGAAGACAAAAAGGAAACAAAGCAGCTCTTAGCATTTGGCCTTCAATTCGCTATGACACCAGGGAAGAACAAAAATGATGGCATGAAATGCAGCCTGAATAGTCTTGGTTCTACATGGATGCTTCTGTTCCTGTACTAGATTTGAGTGTGGTTTTTATTTTGAGAGTCTTCTGAAAGGTGATTTTTAATCACTCTTGGTATAATAGACCAGAATATGAGTATTCTAAGTAAATAGCAGGTTTAAAAAGCACTTTATTTGTATTCTGTTTCTGGCAGTAATACGACTTGCTGGCTAATTTTATTAAATTATTATGTTCTGAATTACCTCAATTATCTGTTGACGTTGTGGATGTGTTGTAACTTGGCTTGCTATGTATAGCCTAAAGTTACCTAACTATAATATACTCCCTAAAAACAGTAATCATTCTTCTGTCCTTTCCTTATTAAAGTTAGTCTGGAGTATATGATGGTGCCCTATGCCAGGTCAGATCTTCGGTTCATATAGCTCAATATTGTTGATACTGAAAGACAATGGCTCTTCAAGATTTCATGATGGAGTATTTTCCCCAGCCCCCCACCCCCCCGGTGGGGAGGGAAGGTGGATTGAACCTGTGATCTCTTGCAAGCAAAGCATATGCTCTGATGCTGAATTACAGCCCCTCCCCAGCGTACATATTTAACTGTAAACCTTAGCAATTCTGTTCTGCAAAAGGTTATTCTATCAGTGAAAAGGCATCACTTCTGTGTGTTCAGTTTTATTTCATGGCACAACTTCATATCTGACTGGTTGACCATTGTATGCCACTTGTACATTCATTGGCAACAAAAATCAGTCCAAAAAGAATCTCTTTCCTTGCATCTCTTAACCTTGAGTAACAGGAACAGTTGCTTATATAAATAACAGAGAAAATATTACTTTGAAATACAGCAATGTCACAAAAGAAGTAAGTCATTCACCACAATGTGCTAACTTTCTCTTAGGGATAGCTTATTAAGCGTATTGTCTTGCTACATGCCTGTGCTTTTCTTTCAGATTGATCCCAAAGACTACATGTTTTCTGGACTCAAGGACGAAACAGTAGGACGTTTACCTGGGAAAGTTGCAGGGCAACAGTTTGTTATTCAGGACTGTGAAAACTGCAATATCTACATCTTTGACCACTCAGCTACAATCACTATTGATGACTGTACAAACTGCCGAATATTTTTAGGACCTGTGAAAGGGAGTGTGTTTTTCCGCGATTGCAAAGATTGTAAATGTGTAGTGGCTTGCCAACAATTTCGTACCCGGGACTGCAGAAAGATGGACGTCTTTCTGTGCTGTGCCACCCAACCCATCATTGAATCATCTACAGGTATGAAGTTTGGGTGTTTCCAGTACTACTATCCAGAGCTGGCTTTGCAGCTGAAAGACGCAGGGCTGAGCATCTTTAACAATACATGGAGCAATATCCATGATTTCACACCAGTATCGGGAGAGAACAACTGGAGTCTTCTAGCTGCGGACGCTTTAGTTCAGGACCATGTACCACTGCCAACTGCTGAGGAACTGAAAGCTGTCAGGATTTCAACGGATGCCAACAGGAGCATAATTCCAGTTACGCAGGGTAGACGTCCAAAGCACAGTGAAGAATCTTGCCTGGCAGTATTCTTTGCTGGGGATTATACAACTGCCAATGCTAGAAAGTTAATTGATGAGGTAAGAAACACACGGCTGTCTCTCACATCTTGACTTGTATTTCTTAAAAACTATGAAACCTTTCTAGAGACGTACGTTTAAGTGCCAAACTACTCTTTAGTTTCTAAATGGGTGCTAGGAAGTTGTACTTGGTATAGCCAAGCTATTGCTCCGGATTTATCCGTTTTCCTATATCCACATTCACTGTGCAGATAGGAAATTTACTGTGAGGGTGGGGTGCTGTAACTTCATCCTGTAGCGTACTTATTTCTTTTAACCTAGCCATTGGAGAAAATTCATCAGGTTTGGATAAGACCATGGATTGTGTCCAGTTAGCTTGCATAAAAAGGCTATGATCAAGAAAATTATTCCTGTTTATTGTGGTACCTCAGGTTAAGAACTTAATTCGTTCTGGAGGTCCGTTCTTAACCTGAAACTGTTCTTAACCTGAGGTACCACTTTAGCTAATGGGGCTGCTGCGCTGCGGCCGCACGATTTCTGTTCTCATCCTGAAGCAAAGTTCTTAACCTGAGGTACTATTTCTGGGTTAGTGGAGTCTGTAACCTGAAGCGTCTGTAACCCGAGGCACCACTGTATTCAGTCATTAGCTTTACCTTTGTCCCCCTAGTGAAGGAAGGGTCTCTGATGCACTGTATGGGGAGTGGGACTTGAAGAAGATTGCCTTGCTGGAAGGTTCTGCCGCATCAAATAATTTTCCATAGAGCACCATTTCATAGAATCATAAAACCATAGAATCTGAAGACGTGGAAGGGATCCAGGAGTCAGCTAGTCCAACCCCTGCAATGCAGAAACCTTAGCTATACCATTTATATACCACCCCATTCATCTGTGGGTGCCCTCACATTTTTCATTTGTGCACTTGCCACAGTGGCTTATCACTTTGGAACATAATAGCTGTGGATAACCTGAGGTTCAATAAAATGGGGAAGAAGCATAGGAGCCAACTCCTTGGGCCTAAGTTCCCTTCGCCCCACCATAAAATATTTGAGGGGACCGTCTCCTCCCATGGTTGACATGCATTGCATTCAGATGTGGGGCAGAGCTTACCTGCCCCCCTCCCCACTGCTTTATTCCAGTTCCCACCTCTGGGAGGAAGCATAAAGAAACAAAGGTGAAGCAAATGACTGAATATTATAAACAGGATTTATTTATTTTTTGCATATATTGCTTATATCGCTGTCCATACTGTATTGAGTCATCTAGAACGACAGGGAACCTACGCAAGGCTGTTGTTTGTGGACTACAGTTCTGCCTTCTGGCTGTTGTTTGTGGACTACAGTTCTGCCTTCAATACAATTCTGCCAGACAGGTTATTTCTTAAAATGACCAATTTGGGTATACATCAGAAGATCTGTCTGTGGGTAAGGAATTTCCTGACTGATAGGCCGCAGACAGTGAGAATGGGACCTTACTATTCTTCTACTCTAGTATTAAGCACAGGAGTCCCTCAGGGATGTGTGCTAAGTCCCTTTCTCTATTCCCTGTACACATTTGATTGCACCCCACTGTATAAGTCCAACACAATCATCAAATTTGCGGATGATACAACAGTGGTGGGGCTCATCAGTGAGAACGATGAGACTGCTTATAGGAAAGAAGTACAGGGGTTAATTCAATGGTGTAAAGAAAATAATCTTATGCTTAACACCAAAAAAACCAAAGAACTCATAATTGACTTTAGGAGAAAGAAAAGTGTATTTTTACCATTGCACATAAATGGCGAGGAAGTGGAGAGGGTTGGTAGTTTTAAATACCTGGGCATTTATATCTCGGAGGACCTCTCATGGACTGTAAATATTAATATGGTTGTGAGGAAGGTGCAGGGGAGGTTGTATTTCCTGAGAATGCTCAGGGGACTGAATCTATCCCAGCACCTACTTCTGTCCTATTATCATAGTACCATTGAGAGTGTCTTAACCTATAGTATATTATCGTGGTATGGGAGCAGCTCTGAAACGGATAAAAAAGCTTTACAGAGAACAATTAAAATTGCCCAGAATGTTATTGGGCTCCGACTACCAACCCTGGATGAGATCTTCACGTCTCGCATTTTGAAGAAGTCACATAATATCCTGAGAGATCCCACCCATCCTGCTCACAACTTCTTTGAACTATTGCCTTCGGGCAGAAGATATAGGACAATGAAAACACGAACCACACGCCTTCTGAATAGTTTCTATCCAAGAGCTCTGATTGCACTAAATAATGATCTCAGTGCCAGTTGCAAGGTTTAGCAAGCAGAGAGTAGGAAGGAATGAGATAGGTTTTAGGTTATGTTTTAGGTTTTAGGTTATGTTATGCCTTAATAGGTCATGTTATATTCTGGATTATGTTATGTTTTATAGATTATGTCTGAATAGGATGAGAGTGTCGGAGATACGTGCAAATGTATATGTGAACCCGGTCTTTGGGTGGGTGTTTGATTTTCGTTGTTGTGTATACTGTGTATATACGGACAATGACAATAAATGTATCTATCTATCTATCTATCTATAGTCTTTATGGAAGCAAAATGGTATGTTAAGTAATATTTAGTTAATTTATAAGAAATTCTAATTCTTGTTGAAATAGATGACTGGCAAAGGCTTCTGGCTAGTGCAGACTAAAGAGGTTTCCATGAAAGCAGATGATGCTCGGCGAGTGTTCCAGGAAAGAGCGACTGAATTTATCCCTTTAGTTGAAAAAGGTATGACTACTCCAAAAAACAAACCCTTCCGTTCCTTTAAATTTACTTAATAAAACGATTGAAGTTGTATTCTTTGATACACATTTTAAGTGTCATAAAAAACTTTTTTTAAAGGACATAAAAAAGCACAATAACCATAATCTCACATTGAGAATACAGTTGTCATTAGTTCTTACATCTAAAGTTGAAAATATGAGTTGATATAAGCCCTCCAGAAGTCCAAATAGGTATCTACAGAAACAATATGCATCATACATTGAGCTTGACAGGGTGCCTAATTCAAAGGCTTTTGATAAACACAGCAAAACCTAGGGGTCAGTAAGTATAAATATGCCTTATATTGCTCTGTAGGAAGCCCATCTGGCCCTGGTGCTTTCCTGGTCTTCATCATATGTTTGACATTCTTAATTTCTTCCATCTGCAAAGATTTTGCAAGATTTTCCTTTTGTCGCATATCTACAGGAAAACCAACTGCAATAAGAAGTTTTGAAAATCACAGCCTATAGGAACATTTTCATCTTTATAGGAACATTATCCTTCCCATAAAAAATGGAGTAATACTTCTGAAACTTAATTTATTTCTTTTTGTGTTTTATAGACCATATTATGTCCACCTCTAACCAGCAGGATAATGCTCACTTTTTTTGTTTAAAACAGAAAGTCAATATTTTGCCTGGTCTTTCATGCTTTCCTAATATATTTGCTGCTGAAATTGTTGTTGGTTTAGCAAATAAGGATGACAAAACCTTTAGTTGCTTTAGTGTAATGTATTGTTTTCCCCATGAAGTCATTGAAGCACTTTGATTTGCATGTTTAAATATATCTTTTGAAGAAAGACTTACATAAAGGAGTTAAGATATTTACCAGTTGCTTTGCTAAGCCCTTCTACATAAGCATTTTCTTTTTCAAAAGGTAAACCTAATATTTAAACAGGTATTATTGTTTCTCAAACATGTATTGCTGGTCAAAATGTACCGGTATGTTAGTTCATATATTTAGACTTGAGGGAATGCTGTTGTATTCTCTCAAACTTTGGGGGGGTTATTGTCTTGTTTGTTAGTATGTTATGTGTTTTTATACTGTAATCTGCCCTATGATCCTTGAATGAAGGGTAGTATATAAATAATATAAAATGAATATATAAATATTTTTTTTGTAAAAATTGTGATTAGGTGGCTGTTTTTCTGTAGTTTCACTGAAACCTCATTCTGGATTGTTGGGGCAGTAGTGTTAGCAGAAGAAAATAGTTGGGAGTGTATAGAGAGGTTCTGTGTAGGTTTCAGACTTCTGGTGTAACACTAGACTTGTTTTCTGAGATACAGCTTTTTCTCTCAAGGACTGCTTCTGCTCTTATTGTGAAAAGAGTGCAGATATTTTCCTTGGGCCAAATATCTGAAAATTCCTAACGACAAAAATACTATCTTTTTCTTAGGTCCCGTTGTTGCGCTAGAGTTCTGTGGTGACGGTTCTGTAGCAGCGTGCCAAGACATTGTTGTTAATGTCTTCAGTGGAGCGAAGGTGAGTAGCAGCACAGGTTCTAGA
Source organism: Podarcis bocagei (assembly GCF_964188305.1). Classification (NCBI taxonomy): domain Eukaryota; kingdom Metazoa; phylum Chordata; class Lepidosauria; order Squamata; family Lacertidae; genus Podarcis; species Podarcis bocagei. The sequence goes on from NC_138130.1 coordinate 34,410,956, forward strand.
ATTTTCTAGAACTATTGGTATCATTTGCCAGTTACTTTAGTTATTGAAATATAGTTATTCACAAGAGTGCTTGATTCTGAAACCAGTTTGTTTTTTAATTCAATGCTAACTTTCAAAATTAAAACTACTTTTTAACACTTTATCCCCTCCTTCATCCAAGGGGCTCGGGGCAGCATATGTTTCAGCCCTTGGCGAAAGGCTTAATAGAAGCATAGTGACTTTTCCAATGTGTTTGCTTAACCACAGCCTGCAGTATCCAAATTGACAAACTGTGGTTAATGATAACTATGGCATGTTTGAAACAAGCCAACTACAAAACATGTTTCTCTCACTTTGGTATTACTGTTTTATCCAGGATTTAAGTTGGCTTTTAACTTGAATTGACTCAGTAGTAGGAGTGGCTTAACAATATGATCCAGTTTTTAAAAAATAGAATCTTGTATAAAATCATCTGGTTGAGGGCATGTTAGTGATTTTCATTTTCCTTTTAAACTACAGGTTTTTGTATCGGAGGACAAGGCATCGGCTTCCAGAGAAGTAGACAGCTTCTATAATTTTGCTGATATGCAGATGGGAATGTGAAGTAGACATAAGCATCTTATTGACGGTTGAGATGTACTTTAGGTTTGTATAGCACTCAGTTGATAGTCGGACACTTTGAAGAAAAACAAGAAGTTGCCTTTACAAAAAAAAATTAAATGCATCCAACAAATAAGATGCCACATATCAGATACCTTTATAAGCTCTTTAGTGCTCACCTGCTTATGTCCAATTCTTTCTTGCATATAATGTTTCAATGTTATAAGACTGGCAGTCCGTTCAGTATGTTTGGTAGAATTTAGGAGAGAGCCGGTACACACGCGCTTTGGTTTTCGTCAAAATCAAAACTTATTTGCAACCAAGTTCACTCCACAGGTACCATAATTAAAACTTTTGGAGGTGATCTGCTTTTACAGAATACAGAAAATTTTGCTAAAGTTATACACACACCTTGATTTTTCAGTGGGAACGATCTAATGTACTTCACTCACACTGAAATCAATATGGCTGACTTTGGATTGTTCCCCTTGCATGCAAGTAGCAGAGATGAGAAATTACAGCTTAATTTTTTGTGCTAAAGTCTCAGGTTCTACACTGACTTAAAGTATATTTAGTGGCTACACTTTAAATACTCAATCACTGCAGAAGTGCTTGCAGAAACAGAGCTAGTATTCCTATAGGGGACTTAGTACCTCTTGGTACTGAGCGCTGCTTTGAATTCTTGCATGAAGAGTAATTTTTCCAAATGTATTAAATTTATGAAAAGCAGGGTGAGCTTCCTTGCATAAAAATCTAAAGTGGGAGCTTGAAAATTCTGCTTTTTGGTTATCCAAATCTGCCCTGAACTTGAGTGTTGATGACTTCACTCTATTTTTTTTGGTGTCATCTCCAAGCACCTGTTATAAATGTTAACTTCTATCTCAAATGTTGAAGGAGGATGCATCTGCAGGACTTTGCGCTGGTTTAGAATATCAAAATAAAGATGAAAGATAATGCAATCAGGTTTACGCATTCTGAGTGCAACACGATGGCTTCGAGTACAAATCATGTCTCTTGGCTATGCTTAATCTGGAAGGTGGCATGTTAAGTACAAAGTAGGTGTACTCAAAAGACTAATTATACTGAAATCTGTAGAAACCGGTGCTTTATACAAGCTGTAAAAAGAAATAATTTTCTTTCTTTTTCTTCAACTGTATAAATATGTGCTATATGGAAATAAGGGTTTTATCTGCTAGAATAGTACTATATGCTGGATAAAGACAACTTAATTTTTACCTGAAGCTTTAACAGGAAATAACTTTTAAAATCAGAGGAAATGCTCTGCAATGTGTAGGGAGAGATAATTTGTCAAATCATTGAAGGTTTTTAATAACATTTCTTAATTTCTTTTTATACTGTCAACATTGAAGGATTCTGTGTAGTTAATTTCTGGATCTTTGTGAATTATTGCTTATTCTTTATAAGGTAAACTGTTCAGTTAATTCATTGGCATCATACTACAGTAAGTGCTTTATCAGGGTTTTGTATGTTTGTTATGGCTTTTATAATGCCTTTTTTGTCTAGCACTTGTAAAATGTGATTTATAATAAATATTTAAATGAAAAAGCCCTGTAACTTTTTAATTAAAGATGTAGGGGTGTGTGTCATGATCTAAACTAATCTGGTCACGGTTGTGTAACTAATTTAATTGGTCTCATTGCCGCCCTCTTGTCACTTTATTTAGCTGAGCTTTGTCCTTTAAAATTTGAAGTTATATACTTCATGTAGCAACTGATAATGAGCTGGATCCAGACAAGACTGAGCCAGGACACTTTCACAACAGGGCTTCTTACTCTCCCACTATTTCCTTTTAAAGGCCTGACAGGAAGGTCCAAACAGGGCCAACCTTAGAGCGGGGAAGCCGGGTGGTCCCCCTGGGTGCTGATCAGAGGGGAACACCAGACTGAGCTCAGTGACTGCATTTTTTAAAAAAAGTATTATCTGCAGTGAGATAATAAAAAAAAGCAAGCGTATATAACCGTTTCAAGGTTCGATAACTACAAAAATGATATAATTTCAGTTAGTTTTAAAGTATGTTTCTTTTTTCAGTTTGCACTTTTTTACCTGGCACAAAGGATGTCAGTGGAACATAGCATTATTATTATTTTTTTGAGGCAACGTTGCCAAGCACTTAGCACCTCAAATACTACAAGCGCTGTACAGTGGTACCTCTAGATACATACTTAATTCGTTCTGGAGGTCCATTCTTAACCTGAAACTGTTCTTAACCTGAAGCACCACTTTAGCTAATGGGCCTCCCACTGCTGCCGCGCCTCCAGAGCACGATTTCTGTTCTCATCCTGAAACAAAGTTCTTAACCCGAGGTACTATTTCTGGGTTAGTGGAGTCTGTAACCTGAAGTGTATGTAACCTGAGGTACCACTGTATAATAATATTAAGCTGTAAGAAGTCAGCTAGATAGGTCTTTATGTATATACCGTACTTTTCCATGTATAAGACGAGGTTTTTTTAGTATGAAAAAATGTTCAAAATTTGGGCTCGTCTTATACACGGTTAGTGCAGAGGGGTGATGGGTGATTAGTTGCAGCCGCGAGCAGGAGGTTGTCAGCGGCAATTGGATGGGTGATTGGTGTCTTTGGCAAGGGCTTCTTTGGATTGGCTGCTGCTGTGTCCATTGGGTCGTTGATTGGTGGCTGTGGCAAGGTCTGCTGTGGATTGGCTTCCACTGCGGCAATTGTGTGTGTGCTTGGTGGCTGCTGCTGGCGATCGGGCAGATGCTTAGTGGCTTTTGTGATGTGTGCGATTGGCAGCATTTCAGTCCAGTGAGTGATTTTTGGCATTCCCCCAACAAAAAAGTTCATCAAGTATGAGCAATCCCCCCCCCCCAAAAAAAGCTTAACAACTTTGGGCAAACTGCCCCCCATTTTCTTAAATTGGAGTCCCCCAAAATAGGGGACATTTTATACACGGAAAAATAAGGTGTATATATAAAAGAGACAAAAGTAATGGATATTCTGAAATAATGAATGCTTATCAAAAGACAGGAACTGCTATAAAACAGCTTTGGCTTGTGCAAACTGTGGCACAGTGGCTGAGAGAGCAATGTTTTGAGCAATGTCCTCCTTGGTGGATAGGATAGCAAGTGATGTGAGCCTTTCATCTGCCATGGTAGATCATGAATACATTTCAGTAATCCTCGCTTTTCAGAAGCTACGCTTGCTGCTGACAACTCGAAGTGTCAGGAGAAATTATACTGCTATCCAGACGTTTGGGAATACGAAATTTGTTTCGCTATAATGGATTTACTGCAGGGCATCTTGTGAGTTTTCCAGGAGGCAGCATCTGATGGCCCAGCTCAACACAAATATCTGCACCGTCAATATCAGAGCAGTTGCCATTTGTGAGATCCATATAGTGGGTGGTAAGCTTCTCTTCTGGTAGCTTTTCAAGGCTGTACGAGAATCTCCGTGTGAGATTCAGGCTGCTCAAATCACACTTCAGCTGAAACATGAGCGGAATCAGAGTGTAGAACTGCTTGAAAATTTCTGCTAGACCATTGCACTCATAATCATGAATCTGATGCTCATACTCAAGATGCCGCATCTTGCAGTACTTATGTGGGGGCTCCCCAAAAGTGGAATTGACATCAAGGACCTCTTTTGCTGTGATAAATGACTCCTGCATCACTGCTTTCCCTATATAATGAGATGAACTCCACACGTTTCTTCGTGAGGGAAGGAGCAGTTGTGATGTCCATTGTAAGGCATCGTGTAGTTTTAGTTGCAGTATATACGTGGAACATATCATACCTTGATATCAAGTCCATCAGTTGGCCTGCTAGGCACTGTGCTTCATGGTAAAGACCTGTGTTTGCTTGAGGTGACTGCTAGTTCCATCAGAGCATCATAAACTTATTTTGTTTTGATACTAAATAGGCTTCATACTGCCTTTATGAATTTTGTCAGTGTCTACTCAGGAACTTCATAGTGAGGTTGGATTCATGGTCTTTTAGTATCTGCCACCATTGAACAGAGAATAGCATAACAGGTTTGTACATCTAAAATTCCTTCTTCCTTACTGGAGCTCTTATTAATCCTAATTTTTCTACTTAGGATTGCCTTTTGCATCCTTCTATTAAAGATTAAAGAGCAGCTTCGTCACGCTGGCCACGTGACCCGGAAGTGTCTGCGGACAGCGCTGGCTCCTGGCCTCTAGAGTGAGATGAGCGCACAACCCTAGAGTCTGTCAAGACTGGCCCGTACGGGCAGGCGTACCTTTACCTTTACCTATTAAAGAGTTGGTCTTTAATGAGTTTAAGCAATGTTTCATCCCGGTTGTTTCTCCAGCACATTTCCTTGGAGATGCCATGTTGATAATGGACTCCAAGTACACATCATCTCAGACGCTTCCAGCACTAAGAGCTATCAAACTTGATACATATTACTTTAATATGGAAGGTGTATATTAAAGTGAAATATCTGATCTTACTCATACTTTCCCTCGGATAAAAACTGAAAATTATTGTTTGGAACTTAACTGCATGATAAAAATGTTCAAGACAATATAAATTCTCATTGTGGCAAAACTGGTTGAATGAGTAAAAACCATATTCTAGAACACCACTGCATAATAACTACAGTGGTACCTCGGGTTAAGTACTTAATTCGTTCCGGAGGTCCGTACTTAATCTGAAACTGCTCTTAACCTGAAGCACCACTTAAGCTAATGGGGCCTCCTGCTGCTGCTGCGCCGCCGGAGCACGATTTCTGTTCTCATCCTGATGCAAAGTCCTTAACGTGAAGCTCTATTTCTAGGTTAGCGGAGTCTGTAATCTGAAGTGTATGTAACCTGAAGCATATGTAACCCGAGGTACCACTGTACTTACTACTGTGTGTTCTGGTCAGAGCTCCTTTTCAGCATACAGGCTTCATATAGATACCTATAAATAAAAGTGATCCATCTGTTTTGGTCCCTTAAGTATCGCTGGTGAATAAATTGCTGCCCACCCATAGATGGTGTGGCTATATAACCCAGTACACAACTCTGTTAGGTTTATGCTCAAAGAAATGTGTAGTTAAGTAGCCTTCCAACCTTTCCACCAAGCAGCCACTTGTGAGATTTGTATGCATTGAAGTGAGAATATATTTACTATATCAACATGGTCTTCATCCAGGGGAAATGTCTACATTAGAGCCCTTTTTACACAAAGCCAGGCCTCAATTACACTTTTTACTATTCAAAACTTGAAACTATTCAATACTTCAACCCAACAGCAATATGTGTCAACTACAAAGCTTTGTGGTTGGCTAGCTAGCTTTGTAGTTGGTCAGAGGTAAAGATGGCCAACAAACTTTCCAAGATCATTTGCTGTAAGGTGGAAGTTAGGGATCTACTGCATAAGTGCCTAACAGCTTGCAGTATGATTTCATCAGTGGAGAACTGTGGTTCATCAGTGATCACAGCTGCATTACATTCTCTTTTAAGTGAATTGTCCAGGTTAGGTAGCAGGCTTTACCTCAAAAAAAAGGTGAAGTAGACATGGGGAATCTGCAGCCCATAGGTCAGATTTGGCCTACCGGGATTCTTAATTTGGCTTGTGAGACTGTTTAGCCTCAGCTATGCTCACTGCCTCACATCTGAGGTGTTGGATGGGTAAAGGCATAGTTCAAAGGAACACCTGGGAGCCAATTATTCCTTTAAAAGCTTCAGAGTTTGTTGCCAAATGTAAACACCACTGGGAACAGCTTCACTTAGGAGCTGCCAACTGGAGCTGATCCCTATAGACTGCAAGCTGCATCGTCAAAGGATGGCTTGAAAGAAGTTTAAACCAATTCATGTCATCACTCCATTTTTGGATGCCTTTGAATACCAGTTTCTGGGAATCACGTAGGGAAGGCACTGTAGCTCAAAGGTTCTCGGTTGTGGGCTTTCCCTAGGCATCCAGCTGGCCACTGTGAAACATTTTTTTCATGTGGGGATTGGAACCTAACTCTCACCTACTCTACCAATTTTTTAATTTTATTAAAAGCTGGCAGTGTGGATACCTGTGTACCTGCAGCAGTGTGTATGTACCTTGATCTGCTAATTTCATTTTTCTCAGCACCCTATTTCTTACAGCTATTATGATCACACTTCTATACTTGATAGAGGCAAAGTTGATCTTTTCTCCCTTGTTTTTTATTTGTACTACTGTGGTATTTCAGAGCTGGCATGCTGCATCAGGCTATCATTTTGTTTTGAGTAATGCCTCTCAATTTGACCATCCCAGATCAGTTTCATCTCCATGTGTTTGAATTTCAGTTATATGTGCTGTTTTATCAAAAATTAGCTGCAAGTTTTAGTAGTTCTCAGGCCACTTCCGCACTTCATGTTACCTTTGACCCTGTTCTTTCACGCACGGGGCAGTCTCCATTTACACAAGTGTCTGAACATGATTCAGCAGCTCAAAAGCATCCATTTCCTTAATGCTTACTAGCAGAGAATGGGAGGCTGTGAAGCTGTGGTCCTGAAAGGTGCTCTAGTTCTTGCTGGGCTACTTATGCCATCAGACTGTTCTGACTTGCATTATTATTACTAATAATAATAATTTATACCTCACACATCCGGCTGGCTCTCCCCAGCCATTCTGAGCGGTGTATAGTGCATATAAAACCATAGCAAAACGTCAAACATTAAAAACCTCCCGATACTATTCTAGCTTCCTCAGAAGTTTCACAATCTCTGCAAACTACACAATAAAAGAACTATGAAGCTGTTCTTGTTTCCATGTGCATTTTAGGATTCTGTGCTATTTAAAACACTGCTATTGCGGGCCAAAAGAGGGAATTCTTCAAAGTCCCAGTTTCTTCCCCAAGTAGCCACGCATGAGTGTTCCCTGTCTTAAAAGGGTGAGGTTGCCTTCCTCCTCGTCGTCTGCTTGAAGCAGGCATTTCATCTTCCAACTTCTCTGGCGGAGGGACATATAAACTAGACTCGCCATAGGAAATTCCCCCTGGATGGCCGAGCCTCGAGAGCAGCGGGCACCCTTGCTTTCATCGTAAAAAGTAAATACTCTTTTAAGATGGGAGGGACGGGGGACGCGCGATGGCAGAGCGCGCGCTGCTGCTGCTGCATTCCTTGGCACCAAGTCCCTCTTGAGGTTTTTGCAAATTGACAAGAGGCCCCCCTCGGACTGCTCAGGACGACGAAGGATCATCAAGAGGAAGAAATCTAGTAAGTCGGTGGGGGTTGCAGGTGGCGGAGCAGCAAGCAGCAGCCCCACCGGCCGAGCTCGGGTAAGGAGAGCTGGCACAGGGTGGGAGAAGGATGGGAAGGGAAGGGGAAGAGGAGGAGCTTGCGAGGCGGCGGCGGCGGCAGCTCCAGCAGCAAGCAGAAGCGGCAGTGTCAATAATACAATAGGGCTCTTGTGCCGCCGCCTGGCCTGCCAAGAGGGAGACTGCAAGGGCACAGGGCCTGCTCGCCCCTACGAGCGACAGGGGGGACGGCGGGGGGCGCTCGCGGCGACAGGCTTGGCCAAGCGACATGCCGGAGCGCGGGGCCGGCCCGTAGCCACGGAGCGCCCAGGCCGAAGCAGGCGGGAGCGGGAAGGGGAACGGCGCCGCGGCCGAAGAGGAACCGGGGAGGGCGGTGGGGAAGAAGAAGAGGAGGAGATGGACGGCGTGAAGTAGCAGCGGCAGCCTTGGCCCCTGGGCTGGGGAGTCTCGGGGCGCGCAAACGCTGCTGGCGCCGCCCGCTCCAGAGCCACAAGGTGAGTCGCGGGGCGCAGAGCCGCCCGTGGCGCAAGGTTGCCTTGCGGGGTCGGAGAGGCGAGAGCGGCGTTTATTTTATTTTTAAAAAAACAGGTGGTCTCCTCTCCCGGGGAGGCTTCGGGGCGCTCGCCGGCGCGGCCTAGGTGGGCTGGGGGAGAAAGGAGAGAGGTGGCGGCCCGGGCCGGCCCTAGGCCGTGCGTTGTTGGGTGGCGCTTCTTCCCCAGTATTGCCCATCCCCGCCGCCGCCGCGTTGCGCGCGCCCCCTCCTCCTCCCCGGGTGCAGGCGGAGTTTGGCGCCAAGGCCTCGGGGCTCGAGTCACGATGGCGGGGCGGGAAGGGGGCTGGGCGTGCAAGAGGTGAGCGAGGAAGAGGAGCGGCGGCGGCGGCAGCAGCCCTAGCGCCGCCTCAGGTAGATGTTTACGCGTCACGACACGTGGTTGTGCGCGCGTGGTTTGTGTATGTGTGGTGTCCAGCCATGTGGTTGCGAATGGGCCGGGCCCATAAGTTATCCTTTCTCTCCCCCCCGCAAAAAAGAAAACCCTGACTGAGTTGGGGGTGTTTTTTGTCTTCACGTGTTAAGTGATCAGAAGGATTCCGTGGTTGTGGGCGTTTTTCAGGCAGTATTTCTCCTCTGTATGTAAAGTGGAACATCCTTTGTTCTGAAAAATTTCTCTTTATGGCCTGATCTATTGCTGTCTCCAAACCGGACGAGCCTGTGGCAAACAGTTAGTGACCTCACACCTAGTGATCTGGGGTGTGCTGCTCAGTCCAGTGCTTTTTTTCACCATGAAGTTGTTAAAGTAAGCACCACACTTTTTAACAACAAAAAGAGGTGCTGGTTCTGTGTACCCCTGAAAAAAAGCACTCAGTAGATCTAAATGATTTGGAGAAAACATGCCATAGGCTTCACGTGCATGGGCTTTGTATACTGGTGTGGTGCCAAAAATGGCATTGCAATCCTGTGTATGTTTATTGTGGAGGAAGTCCCACTGAACATAATGTATGCTTGCGTAGAATTGCACCTTAACTGGTGGGTGTAGTATTTGTAAACTTAGGTCTCTGGTTTTTCTAGCTAAGCCATGGAAGTGTTGTATGCTTGATTGCCTTCTAATACTAGATGCAAATCCTGTAGTGAACTTAATATTAACTCGTCCAGGAAACTATTCCAACAGGTGTTGAAGAGACTAGTATTTGTGCGAGCTTAACTTTGGATAAAGCACAACTTGGGGTGGGTTGTCATCCAATCAGTTTTTAGTTTTTTAGTTTAATAGAAATTTTAAAATTCAAAACCTATCATTCGTTGATCAAATCATATTTATTCTGCTTATTTTCATCCCCTATTACTGTATCATACCAGAACCAACATTTGCAAGTGTGCCTTCACCATTTAAAGTTGCCCCACTAATGTCGTTGTAATTCTGTATACACTTTGCTGAGAATAAGTCTCATCAAACTCTGAAACTTCTCAGTAGATATGTATAGGAATGCGCTATAATTAACTAAAGGCATAGTTGATTGAGTAAAGCTTTTCATGGAGAATATAGAAGCTAGCAAGTGACTTTCTGGGTTCAGTTGGTTTTTATATTATTCTTAGTCTTTATATTCCTGCTGGTAATAATTAGATAGTACCTACAGCTCACCTAGTGGAGCAGTGCTTGCATTAATTAGCTGCTTGACCTATGGTAACATTGATCATAATGCTACTCACGTTCTGGTAACCTCCTGTCTGGACTACTTCCATGTCTGCTATGTGAAGAAGCCTTTCAAAATGGTTTGGAAACTGTACTTCAGAATCCTGTCACCAAGCTGCTAACTGGGACCAGGTATTATGATTACATCTCACTTGTGTTGAAATAACTCCACTGGCTTCAGGTCTCTTTCCAAGCTCAATTCAGAATACGGGTGCTTGCTTTTATTAAAATTCTATGCAGCTTGGATGGAACCTGACATATTTTTGGACAGTCTTTCTGTAACAGTCTACTTGATCACTGAGGTTGTCATCAGAAGGCTCTTTTTGTGATGCCACCACATTCTGAGGTACGTCAGGTGGTGTTGAAAGAGGATGATTTAAACAGGAGAAATTCCAGCTGGGAGTGGGGATGAGATACTACAGCAGCTTAAAATTTGACTTTTGCTGTAGCCTTCCATATTGTGCTCATAACTTTGCCCCATTGACATCAGTGGCTCTTAATTCTGAGCAAGTGTCTTCAGGGATGCAAGTGTGGCATGCAGAGACATAAAAACACTTTTGGAAATCAATGTACAGTCGTACCTTTGAAGTCAAACGGAATCTGTTCCGGAAGTCCCTTCTACTTCCATAATGTTCGAAAACCCAAGCATGGCTTCTGATTGGCTGCATGAAGCCCCTACAACCAATCGGAAGCACCATCGAACATTCGGCTTCCAAAAACAGTTCACAAACCAGGACAGTCACTTCCGGGTTTGTGGTGTTCAGGAGCCAAAACATTTGGGAACTAAGCTGTTCGAAAACCAAGGTACAACTGTATTAAAATTAAATTAAAAATGAGAACACCTTGTTTCAGCCAGCTGAAGGCCTTTGAGGCCTTTTCTGCCCCGCATCACTGGCTACAATTGAACTGGAATTTGATAATGCAGAATAGTAATAGCTTTAAAGATTCCCGTGATAAATTTTCTTCCTTGGAAAGAAAATTGGATTTTTCTCCACGTGTTCTCTTCTTCACATTTGTGAAACTTTCTGAATTAAAGAAGTGGAATAGGAAGAATGTCTCCAATTGGGCCTAATTTTTTTTTACAAATGATACATGAGGAGAAGGGCCATAGCTTAGTGGTAGAGACATCTGCTTTGAGCGCATAAGGTCCTAGGTTCAATTTCTGGCATCTCCTAGTAGGGCTGCAAAAAGGTTGCTTGTCTGAAACCTTGGAGAGCCACTGCCAGTCAGTCTAGACAAGCCTGTCTCATTCTTATGTCCCCATATGATGTTGTATTACAGCTCCCATTTTCCCTAGCTAGCAGGGCCCAATGTTCAGGGATGATTGGAGTTGTAGTCCAACAACATCTGGGGACCCATGGTTGAGAAAGACTGGTATGGAGACAATACTGAGCTAGATTAACCAATGGTGTGACTCAGTGAAAGGTCTTCTATATTTTTCTTTACAGTGGTACCTCTGGTTGCGAATGAGATCCATTTCAGAGCCCAGTTCGCAACCTGAAAGGAACGCAACCCACGTCAGCGCACGCGTGGGTCGCGATTTGCCACTTCTGCGCATGCACGTGATGTCATTTTGCGCACATGCGCAAGCGGCGAAACCCGGAAGTAACCCTTCCGGGTCGCCGCCGGGCGCAACCTGAAAACGCGCAACCTGAAGCAAACGTAACATGAGGTATGACTGTATTTCTATGTATTTCCTATCTTCTATATTTTCAAAATCAATAGTCTTTTCAAGGCACATAAGTGCTTTACAGCAACAAATATTTTAAGTGTTATTTTAAATCCAGGCTGAAGGTTGGATAGTTAGCTGTGGATGAAAAACAACTAGACAGCTGACGAGCAGGTTGTTAGGCCTTGTCCAGGGAAGTGGGTTTGGCTTCAGGTTGGTGTTTGCAATTTTCAAGCACTTCGGAAAGATTTTGGGAAACAAAATGCAACTTTGGAGGCAGGAGTTTGCCTCTTTACCATCATCCCTGACCACTGGTCCTGCTAGCTAAGGATGATGGGAGTTGTAGTCCAAAAACAGTTGGAGACCCAAGTTCGGGAAACCCTGTTCTAGAACAAAGGTGAACTGTTTTGCTTTTGTTAAATTTCATATGGTAAACAGACTGGCTTCGTTAGTTTCAAATGTAGCAATTCTAAAACATTGCCCTGCTTTCTGATGAAATCTGAAAATGAAACAATTACATGATAACAGCATCTTGGAGGAGAGCTGAGAAACAGAATGTGCCTGCTGGATCTTCATTTTTTTATTGAAAGGAGTCAAATGTGCCCCCAGTATTTATGTATGATTGATAATCAATCGACTGCCTCTTATTGTAGTTCATTCTTCCTTCCTCTAAATATTTGATCCTTCTCTTAGGGGGAAAGTGAGCTTTATGTTTCAGTGATCTAATTTCAGTGTTTAAGATGTCGTGGGATGGCACTGGGACATATTGATCATGTACAAAGAACCCACATGAGTACTTTTCAGGTTATATTTTGATCTAGCAAAAGCAAGGGAAGAAGGGAAGATGCCTGAACATACTATAATACCAGAATCAAAGTATCTGATGAGCAATAGTTCAATAAATTTTTCAGGTCTAGGGACATTAGCAACCACAGTAATTAACCATTGAATTCTTTTATTTTTGTTTCCCCAGCAGTTGACAGTTTGCATCAGTTATTTCTAGTATACCACTATAACTCATAATTGGTAGGTTTGGAGGTCAGATCAGGTAGGTCAGAAAATGTGCAAACTGTATAATTCTTGCAATTCACACCAAGGCTGATTGCAAGTTAATTTGTAGTTGGTGTGCATGTGAATTCAGAATCGCTAGGCATAAATGGTTGCTATCTCTGCTAATGCTCAGATTGATTGCAGTAACCTTTTACTTGTTAAAGGAAGTGAGAGAATCCCATTTTCAATTCGCAATATATGTGTGCCAAATTATTTTAGTCTTTCAGTAACTATTTGGAATAATATTTCAAAAAAGGGTCATGAGATATATTTTTTTCTGGTAAAAAATTCACATGTCTCTCTTACATACTTCTTGTTTCAGTGTAATCCTTCCTATGCAGGGTTACATGCTCAGAAGCAAACTCGGTTGAGTGCAATGGGACTTACTTATGGATAGCTGTGTAAGAAGGATTCCTCCACCACAACACTTGCTGCTCTACCACTTCCTCCTGCCAACAGCCGCAGCTACTCTTTTGAGAGCCATCCCAACTGTAAAAAAAGGAAGAAGGAAAAAAAACCCAGGAACAAACAAAACTAGCCAAGAAGGGGGCATAACGATGCATGATGTTGCAGGACACATGATGATGGCAGAATTTGCACAACATGTTCTGCGATTGCACTTTCCAATACACTTGTGCAAAAATATTATAGGATCTCTTTGGAAAAGTATATTTGGCCAAGATTACACCAATAGTTTCTATAAACAGCGAGACAGTTACAATTTCTAGTGCACTAAGTTCATCCATCCTTAGTTATTTCTCCTAATTTTGGCCCTAATTTTTTTCTTGCTTGTTACACAATTTTTCATTCAAATTGGGAAAAGCTTCATAGTGATTTAGTGTTATTAATGTTATGTGTTGTCCCAAGTTTGAGATCAATCAAAATTCTGTGATAGTTGAAAGATTACTCAACCGATCAGGCTTATATCAAGAGTACTAAATTTATATATTGCAGTTTATTTCTTTAACATACTGGTGAAAATGCATACATATTGTTAACTGAAAATGGAAGCAGATGCTTCTTATCTCTTCACAGCCATGTGTGAGACTCATTCACATAGCGTTAAAATGGGGTTTAGTGCTGTATCCAAACACAGCCAGAATGTGTCTCCTCCACAGAATCCATAAACTGCTTTTTGTTGTCCTTAACCTTTGAAGATTTAGGAAACGAACTTCTAAAAAAGGAAAGCCTTCTCTGTTCACAAATGCTGTATTTCAGATTTCCTCTTTTTGGAAAGGTAAGATGTGTATTATATTTGGGGGTTTTGAAGACAATATGTATTGCAGAAGCCCTTTATTCCTATTTTCTAAATTCATTTTCCCAAGCCCTGTCTAACTAATGTGCATTATTATTTGAAACTGGTACAGTTTTTTCCACACACCCTGCCATCATTTGTGCTGGAGTTTTCCACTGCAGTGTTTTTTTGTTTGTTGGCAGAAAAGCTACCAAATGGATCAGATTGAAAATGACTTTTCGTAGAAAGCGAAACTGACAAGAATTAGAGATGATCATTTTGCTGCTGTTGGTCATTCTTCGCCGCTTTTCCCACAGGCAGACACAGGGCAGCTATTCACTGAGGGGGTGTCTCAAATGTGGTAGGGAAGTAAAGAACAGTGCTACTTGCTATAGTCCGGAAGGAAGTTAACACAGAAGCGTTCCTTTCTAGCAAGTGACTGAATGGAAGTGGGTAATGAAAAGACAGAATTATTGTAAAGGGAAATGTAAACATTGTCAAATATTTAAGCAACGAAGCAGAAACAATTTCGGTAAATAATATATAGAGAAATGAGCTATTAACTTGAATTTTTTAGCAGCAAATTAGTGCATTCTGGAAACAGAATAAAATGGATACTCTTGATGGATACTGCAGGTTGGTTTGCTTGTGCCTGTTGTTGCAGTTCTGAAACAGCAAGCAGGGTGTGGGTGTGTAAAAAACATTCGTGAGTCTTGTTCAATCAAACTGTAGGCTTAAATACTTGGAAGTTACGGATTGGCATCTGTAACTCTTGTTGGCATGAGCACAAATTGAAGAAATAATTCTTTTTTACAAATTGCAGAATGATCTGAAATTCTGAGTGGCAGTCCTAGAAGTCCAGTGAATGTTAAGGAGAGGGGGTGCTATTTTCCCACAAAATCAGATGAACATTTCATATTGGATAAATGAAGTTTTAGAATTTCCTACCAGATTGCCTACCACCTTGATAAGCATCCATTGTTCTTAACTGGTTAATTACTTTGCATGGTGGTTTCTGGCACACAATGGAGAGCTTCAGGATGAGAGTCCTTGTTCTTTCGCCCTTCAGCTCATTCCAGAGGTTTGTGCCTTCAATCAAACTGCAGGACTAAATACTTGGGAGTGGGGGATGTAATACACAAAACCTACCAATTGCTTACATTTCATGTCTTTAAAGATATTTAAATAAAAAACTCAGCTATTTCTGCAGTCCTAAAAATGGCAAAATAGTTCTTTAAATTTGCTGTGTAAATGTAATATTATAGTGTGCCAATCTTGGTTCTACATTTTCTTACAAATTTTGCATGTTCAATTTACCTTGTGTCTAAATGGCCCTCACATTATAGTTAATATCTTCCACAAGGTACTGATATTAATGAAAAACAATTTTAGCTATTAGATTTCCAATTTAGCATTATTATTATTAGCATTATTTTTAAAATGCACATTTCACACAGTCGCTAATTTAATTTGAGACTGTACTTCAGTCCTCACAATCAATACGTGCATTGAGGAAACGAGCAGAAAGAAAGTTAGAAAAGTATTTTACAACCATGAATGACTCCCTGTTAGTTAGTATTTGCCAAATACAGTACTAAATCCATAGATGGTAAATCTACTGCAGCATTCTCATTCAATTTCATTTCAATATTTGTATCCCAATTTTTCTTCATTTTTGGTTGAAACGAAGCATCTCATACATGTTAAGAGATTTTGAGTGTAGAAATAGATAATCCGAAGTGGATTCATTTGGTCAGACTGTGTGGATATTATACCATCGTTGTGTTTCGTAACTGCAGTTCTAAAAGCGCACAAGATCCCCCAACTTTTGAGGATCAGATTTGTAATCATTTATATTTATCATAGTTTGGGTATACACTCTATTCAGCGATGCCCAGTGTTGTGGTGCAGATCTTTTGAATGGGAATTATTTTACTATGGTAAAATTCTGTACACTTATTCAGTGAGGCTAAGAATATTGTTGTGAATGAAAATATTAACTCACTTGTTTGTTGCCTCATAGCAAAATCAGTCATGCTTATTTGGCCAACTTAGTTCTTTTTCTTATGGTTTGTGCCTGTACCTCTGCATATACAGCAGTAGCTCATTTTTCAAACGTCTCCACTTACGAACGTTTTGGTTTTCGAATGCCATAAACCCGGAAGTAAATGCTTTGGTTTTTGAACACACCTTGGAAGGTGAACAGGAAATGTGGCTTCTGTTTTGAGATTTCAGTTTTGAGTTTTGGGTTTTCGAACTTTTCGTAACTCAAACACTCTTCTGGAACGGATTATGTTCAAAAACCGAGGCACCACTGTAGATATTTTCTAAACCCATAGGAGTACTTTGGATCTAGGAGGTGTATGTATTGTACACTCTTTATTCTCCATATGTTTAAGCAGTAGTTTTCAAGCTTTAGTTCTAAGATTCCTAGGAAACAAGGGATTCTGCAATTAGCAGATAAAATTCTAATAGAGCTAGGTTGACCACTGGTACCAATTCACCTCAGCAATGTCTCACCAAAAGATTGATTGGCTGTTTCTGCACTGTGCAGTCAATTAACTTGGGATGGTAGGTATTATGTACTGAAGTTCTCACCCTGGGCCAGCAGGGGGATACTGTAGATAGTTTTCACTCAGGTCCGCATATGCAAATAAGGGATTGAAAGTGACGTTCAGTGATTGGATAGTTACAGAAAGTGCTACAGTTGCGTTGTAGTGGCGCTCTATATAAGCAGGCTGGCTGAACCCTTCAGTTCAGTTCTGTTCTGGCCTGTGAATAAACAAGAGCTGTGTCGTCTGATATGTTCACCCACAACTTAACACTGGCGACGAGGATGGGATATGAACATACGCGTGCACACCCCAGAACATCCCCCAGAATCGTCTGCAACCTACAAAGTTTTCATGGCAGTTGCTTATCCAGCAGACAAATCACAATGGGAAAGGTTCCCAGAAGGCAGAAAATGACTTCCTTAAAGGATTCAGTGACATTTAGTTTACCTCAGGAGCTATGTCAATAGGTAAACTACAGTGGTGCCCCGCAAGACGAATTCCTCGCAAGACGGAAAACTCGCTAGACGAAAGAGTTTTCCGTTTTGGAGGTGCTTCGCAAAACGAATCTCCTATGGGCTTGCTTCGAAAGACGAAAATGTCTTGTGAGTTCCTGCGGGGTTTTTTTCCTCCCCCCCCTTTTTCTAATCCGCTAATCCGTCAATGGGCTTGCTTCACAAGACGAAAAAACCGCTAGACGAAGAGAATCACAGAACAGATTCTTTTCGTCTTGCGAGGCACGACTGTACATATACTAATTATGGAGCATTATTTAAGCAGTTCTCCTTTATATTAGAAAAAATCTGTTTATAATAAATTTTTGGATTAACACATTATTATATCAGATCATGACTAAGGTTGTGAATAGAGTGAAGCATGTCCCAAGATTCTTATTTTAAAAAATGTTGGCTATATGCTTTATTTTTCTGCCAAGGCCTTCCCAAATTAGTCTATTTTATTTCTGCAGCTTTTAATTCTTGTTGGCTTCATGTTTCTAACATGTATTTTGTGGTTGTACTACGTTTCACATTCTTTCCTTTTCTTTTTACACCTCTTGAGTATTTTTTAATGTAGAATATGGATATATAATCCATATTTAAAACTATATTTCTACTAAATATGCCCTCAACTGAGATTTGTTTTTGTTACAAACAAATAACTAAACTGTTGTTAAACTTGAGAATTTGGTTATTTTTATCTCTTACACACTTTGGGGGCTTTGATTAATTCAGTTTTTGTTGGATTTTACATTTCCACTGTGCTGCTGCCTTAACTGAGCTTATAGATGCCAAGGAGTGGAACTTGATAATCAGTGTGCTAGGAGGATTAATTGAGTTTCCAGCTACGATGCCTCTGAAGTGTGCTAGAGTTAAATGAAGGAAGAACTTCCTTTATAGATATATGGAGAAATGCTTGCTTATACAGAGGTGAGTTAAGGTGCATTCTTTTACATCATTTAACATTGCAATCTTATGCAAGTAGCACCAGGCTCTGTGGGCA
The DNA here is from genome assembly GCF_964188305.1 of Podarcis bocagei. Classification (NCBI taxonomy): domain Eukaryota; kingdom Metazoa; phylum Chordata; class Lepidosauria; order Squamata; family Lacertidae; genus Podarcis; species Podarcis bocagei. The sequence continues at coordinate 34,428,940 of NC_138130.1, forward strand.
GTTTTGGCTTTTTTCATTTTAAAATAAATGCAACCATGTTTTTAATTTATCTAGCACACTCTTTAGAACAACCACTTTAACATAAATTATAAAGCACTGCACATTGGCTGCATTCTGTATTAATACAAGGATAAGTGTGAAAACAGGGGAGAATCGTGTCTTGGTTATTAAATATTTAATGACGCGTTTGGGAGTAGTGCCCCAATTATCAAAAGATGACTAAATGGAAATGGATCCCCTAAAGGGACTGGAAAGGCATGATGAACTCTAGGTCATGCCCCTGAAAGTGTATAGTTGAAAGCAATCCCCCAAAGTTTAGAGGATTAAAATAAAAATAAAAATCCCCAGAGTCAGAACTACTCAGAACAATTAAAAATAGCGGCTAACTCTGTGCATGTTTTTATAGACACATCTGTCAAATAAAAGAAATGTAGTGATCAGAAATACAGCTTGCTTTTCTAAAATCAGCAGCTGTGAAGTTCATTTTGTTGAACTTGAATGCTCAGAAAATTGGAAACTTTACAAGGTTTTGCTTTTGAGAAATCCCCTTTTTGGAGGAAATACCCTTTCTTTCCTGTGCCGTCTCAGTTACTGCTTTAGCTAATAAAAGCACATACCTAAATGAGATATGAAATATTGCATTAAGTACTTTTAGAAAGCTCATAGCATGGTTACAGTGCCCCTCCCATTCCATTAGCTGTCATAATCTCCAATAGATTAAGCAGGAAGTTGTGCTCTGCATTTTCAGGGGCATGTTGAGAAGTCTCTGCTTGTGTTCAGACTGTTTGGAATAGAAAGAATGCATTACTATACATTTATGCCGGGGCCCCTTCATGGATCAGTGCCTTGCCGTGGCGAAGGGGCTTGAAGAACTCAGAGAAGCTATGAACTATGCCGAGCAGGGCACCCAAGATGAACAGGTCATAGTGGAGAGTTTTGACCAAACGTGATCCACCTGGAGTAGGAACCGGCAAGCCACTCCAGTATCCCTGCCAAGAATACTCCATGGACAAAGACAACAGACATATAAAAGTTATGACGCTGGAAGATGAGCCCCTCAGGTCGGAAGGTGTCCAACATGCTACTGGGGAAGAGCGGAGGACAAGTACAAGTAGATCCAGAGCTGATGAAGCGGCTGGGCCAAAGCCGAAAGGACGCTCAGTTGTGGATATGCATGGAAGTGAAAGGAAAGTCCAATGCTGTAAAGAAAAATATTGCATAGGAACCTGGAATGTAAGAACCATGAACCTGGGTAAGTTGGATGTGGTCAAAAATGAGATGGCAAGAATAAATATTGACATCCTGGGCATCAGTGAGCTAAAATGGACGGGAATGGGCGAATTCAGTTCGGATGACTATCATATCTACTACTGTGGGCAAGAAACCCGTAAAAGAAATGGAGTGGCCCTCATAGTCAACAAAAGAGTGGCGAAAGCTGTACTGGGATGCAGTCTCAAAAATGATAGAATGATCTCGATACGAATCCAAGGCAGACCTTTTAACATCACAGTAATCCAAGTTTATGCACCAACTACTGGTGCTGAAGAAACTGAAATTGACCAATTCTATGAAGACTTACAAGACCTTATAGAAGTGACACCAAAGAAGGATGTTCTGCTCATTATAGGGGATTGGAATGCTAAAGTAGGGAATCAAGAGATAAAAGGAACAACTGGCAAGTTTGGCCTTGGAGATCAAAACGAAGCAGGGCAAAGGCTAATAGAGTTCTGTCAAGAGAACAAGCTGGTCATCACAAACACGCTTTTCCAACAACACAAGAGACGACTCTACACATGGACATCCCCAGATGGGCAACATCGAAATCAGATTGATTATATTCTCTACAGCCAAAGATGGAGAAGCTCTATACAGTCAGCAAAAACAAGACCTGGAGCTGACTGTGGCTCAGATCATCAGCTTCTTATAGCAAAATTCAAGCTTAAACTGAAGAAAGCAGGAAAAACCACTGGACAGGTAAGATACAATCTAAACCAAATCCCTTATGAATACACAGTGGAAGTGAGGAACAGGTTTAAGGATTTAGATTTGCTGGACAGAGTGCCTGAAGAACTATGGGTGGAGGCTCGCAACATTATACAGGAGGCAGCAACTAAAACCATCCCAATGAAAAAGAAATGCAAGAAAGCAAAGTGGCTGTCCAACGAGGCCTTACAAATAACGGGGGAGAGAAGGCAAGCAAAATGCGAGGGAGATAGTGAAAGATACAGGAAATTGAATGCAGATTTCCAAAGAATAGCAAGGAGAGACAAGAAGGCCTTCTTAAACGAGCAATGCAAAGAAATAGAGGAAAGCAACAGAATGGGAAGAACCAGAGATCTGTTCAAGAAAATCGGAAATATGAAAGGAACATTCCGTACAAAGATTACCATAATAAAGGACAAAAGTGGTAAAGACCTAACTGAAGCAGAAGACATCAAGAAGAGGTGGCAAGAATACACAGAGGAATTATACCAGAAAGATATGGATGTCTCGTACACCCCAGGTAGTGTGGTTGCTGACCTTGAGCCAGACATCCTGGAGAGTGAAGTCAAATGGGCCTTAGAAAGCACTGCAAATAACAAGGCCAGTGGAAGTGATGGTATTCCAGCTGAACTGTTTACAATTTTAAAAGATGATGCTGTTAAGGTGCTACACTCAATATGCCAGCAAGTTTGGAAAACTCAGCAGTGGCCAGAGGATTGGAGAAGATCAGTCTACATCCCAATCCCAAAGAAAGGCAGTGCCAAAGAATGCTCCAACTACCGCACAATTTCACTCATTTCACATGCTAGCAAGGTTATGCTTAAAATTCTACAAGGAAGGCTCAAGCAGTATGTGGACCGAGAACTCCCAGAAGTGCAAGCTGGATTTAGAAGAGGCAGAGGAACCAGAGACCAAATTGCAAACATGCGCTGGATTATGGAGAAAGCTAGAGAGTTCCAGAAAGAAATCTACTTCTGCTTCATTGACTATGCAAAAGCCTTTGACTGTGTTGACCACAGCAAACTATGGCAAGCTCTTAAAGAAATGGGAGTGCCTGATCACCTCATCTGTCTCCTGAGAAATCTCTATGTGGGACAAGAAGCTACAGTTAGAACTGGATATGGAACAACTGATTGGTTCCAAATTGGGAAAGGAGTACGGCAAGGCTGTATATTGTCTCCCTGCTTATTTAACTTATATGCAGAATTCATCATGCGAAAGGCTGGGCTGGATGAATCCCAAGCCGGAATTAAGATTGCCGGAAGAAATATCAACAACCTCAGATATGCAGATGACACAACCTTGATGGCAGAAAGTGAAGAGGAATTAAAGAACCTTTTAATGAGGGTGAAAGAGGAGAGCGCAAAATATGGTCTGAAGCTCAACATCAATAAAACGAAGATCATGGCCACTGGGCCCATCACCTCCTGGCAAATAGAAGGGGAAGAAATGGAGGCAGTGAGAGATTTTACTTTCTTGGGCTCCATGATCAGTGCAGATGGTGACAGCAGTCACGAAATTAAAAGACGCCTGCCCCTTGGGAGAAAGGCGATGGCAAACCTAGACAACATCTTAAAAAGCAGAGACATCACCTTGCCAACAAAGGTCCGTATAGTAAAAGCCATGGTTTTCCCAGTAGTGATGTATGGAAGTGAGAGCTGGACCATAAAGAAGGCTGATCGCCGAAGAATTGATGCTTTTGAATTATGGTGCTGGAGGAGACTCTTGAGAGTCCCATGGACTGCAAGAAGATCAAACCTCTCCATTCTGAAGGAAATCAGCCCTGAGCGCTCACTGGAAGGACAGATCGTGAAGCTGAGGCTCCAATACTTTGGCCACCTCATGAGAAGAGAAGACTCCCTGGAAAAGACCCTGATGTTGGGAAAGATGGAGGGCACAAGGAGAAGGGGACGACAGAGAATGAGATGGTTGGATGGTGTTCTTGAAGCTACCAGCATGAGTTTGATCAAACTGCGGGAGGCAGTGGAGGATAGAAGTGCCTGGCGTGCTCTGGTCCATGGGGTCACGAAGAGTCGGACACGACTAAACGACTAAACAACAACAACCTGTATACAAGTAGAGGGGGTTGGGGGTGTACACACATACAGGCACACAGAGAGAGAGAGAGAGTATATAAAGACTTTAAATTTTATAGAAGGCAATTGTGAATCTTATTGTAATGTGGAATGAGTACCTGTGGGTCATGCCTACGGTGAGATCCATACCTTGTAGGGATATAGATATTCTCGTAGGTGAGATGCCACACGTTGCAGTGGAAATGGGGAAAATCAGCAATATAACTTCTTATCTCAGTTCTGTGTAATTTAGGAACAGACCTTCAAATACCAGCTACCGTTTTCAAATTTGGAGTGTGCTGGGGAAAAGAAAAAACCACAGTGGCAACACCTACAGCTTAGTTGAGTTTCTTTAACAGGCTGGTGCCTCTCCAGGCAGTAGCCAAGAGCTGACAGCTCTCTTAGTGTTGTATCCACCGCTGGCCCCACTCATGGCAAATCCACTGAAGTCAGTTAACATGGCTAACTTTGGTGCATTACTATCAATGAGTCTACTCTTGAGTAAAACTGCATTTCTTAGCGGGCAGAAGGAATGTCGCAGCAAGTGGTTCAGCATGGCCCAAGACAATGTTGCCAAAGCAGAGTATTCTGATGAGTAAAATCTCATAGGATGGGACATGGGGGGAAAATATTGGCAGATAAAGAGGGAAGGACAATAAACAATAGAGATCAAAATAGCAGCGTGGATGAGATCAGCCTGTTGCCAGGTATCATTGGAGAAACAGAAAACTGATTAAGTAGGCTTGCTTCAGTCTTATGCTATAACAGACTTCCTCAAACTTGGCCCTCCAGATGTTTTTTTGGCCTACAACTCCCATGATCCCTAGCCAGCAGGACCAGTGAGCAGGGATGATGGGAATTGTAGTCTCAAAACATCTGGAGGGCCGAGTTTGAGGAAGCCTGTGCTGTAAGGTGACAAGCCTACAAGGGTCTGGGGACCAAAAGTCACAGGGCTTCCCCAGATGTTCATTTTATTGTGCATGAATGAAGATATGTGCTCATGATGGTATCTGAGCAGTTATATGTGATCCCACTTTTGATAGTGTCTGTGCCTGCAGAAGTTTCAAGGCAGACATGCTGCTTCCTTTCAGATCTGTGCAAGTCCTGTAGCTTGAGGCTGAAATCCCATAACTTCTCATACCATAAATCTTCTGGGTTTTATTTCCCCCCTGCTTTTGTTGTGCTGTAGCGCAAGGGTGCCCCTTCAGATGACAGTAATGTGCTAAAACTGGGGGAGCATCACAGAACAACTAATAAAGCAGAATTATGTGTGGACGGTTCAGTATAAAAATGCATTATTACTGCATCAAGGTCATGTTCCAAAATACAGCTGCAAAAAATAATAATAATCATCTCCATTTTGAGGGGCCCATATTCTCTTTCTCTGAGGCCTCCTTGGTATTCCTGTACTCCTAGAAAGAAGGAAAATTGCTAGAGGGCTGGCATTAATTTAAATAGCTAGAGGGCTGGCAGGAAGTCTTTATTTTAAACAGCCATGCAATATGCAGGGAAGTATATAAATGTCTTTAATAAATAAAAATAAGCCGTGACCATTTTTAGTAGAAGTCCTGTATTCACAGCAGGGATGGGCATTCACTGTAACAGTCATTGGTGAATCATTGCACCATAAGACAACTCAACAAGTATTCAACATCTGCTGTAATATGTGATTTAACTTTAAGGATTTGCTATGTGAATGCATTGCTTGCTAATCTCATAGTCGTGGACGGAGAAAATTGGTATGGTAATATCTGCTCTGCAGTTGGAATTAGTTTGCCATAGTTGTCCCTTGGAACACTAGAATCCTAGGTTCTAGAAGGAGGCTGGGGATCTCCAATGGAATTCTTATCACCCTCACAAAAGTATAGTTTCAAGATTCCCTGGAGGAAGTTATGGCAGTTAAACTGGCTTTTGTTTGTGGTTCAGATGCAGCTTTATGATACCTCCAGCTCGTCTTTCAGACTTGGGTATCCCATAATGTATGTTCTTGGATGTCTTCAGAATCTGCCCATTTCCTTTAGTATCTTTCTGCCTTTGTAGAAACAGATACATCCATGTAAATCTTCATAAAGAAATTTCCCTGCAGGGATGCTTTTTCCAGAGAATCTTATCTTTCTTTTGCCTGGTGCTGCCACGTTCTTCGCAGTGCTCTCATTTAACACCAAAGACCAAATGGTGTGTATTCCTGATTAGTGTTCAGCTCTGTGGAGTGCTTCAGTCATCAAGCTGAAGTGGATCTGAACCTTAATTATTCCTTAATTATGCCTCTAGAGGAAGGTTTCTAACCATCTATGCTGAGAGGGTGAGCAAATGCAGCAGCCTTATTTTAACTGTAGATAACACATCCCTTCAACACAGAGATTGAGACATAATCCCAGATAATGATTTATGATGCGCTTAGTTAATATTTATAAGGGACGTGGGTGGCACTGTGGTCTAAACCACTGAGCCTCTTGGGCTTGCCGATCAGAAGGCTGGTGGTTTGAATCCCCATAATGTGGTGAGCTCCCGTTTCTCTGTCCCAGCTCCTGCCAACCTAGCAGTTTTAAAGCACACCAGTGCAAGCAGATAAATAGGTACCACTGCTGCAGGACGGTAAACAGCGTTTCTGTGTGCCCTGGCTTCCATCACAGTGTCCCGTTGCGGCAGGAGCGGTTTAGTCATGCTGGCCACATGACCTGGAAAGCTGTCTATGGACAAATGCCCGCTCCCTCGGCCTGAAGCAAGATGAGCACCACAACCCCAAGTCACTTTTGACTGGACTTAACTATCCAAGGGTCCTTTACCTTTTTTTACCTTCCGTTAATATTTATTTAGTTATTTATTAAATTTATATCCTGCCTTTCCACCCAAACAAGACCACAAATTAAGTTCTTAACCTGTGGTACCACTGTATATATAAAAAGGTTTACCTTTTTCAGATACAGTGGTACCTTGGGTTAAGTACTTAATTCGTTCCGGAGGTCTGTTCTTAACCTGAAACTGTTCTTAACCTGAAGCACCACTTTAGCTAATGGGGCCTCCTGCTGCCGCCACACCGCTGGAGCACGATTTCTGTTCTCATCCTGAAGCAAAGTTCTTAACCTGAAGCACTATTTCTGGGTTAGCGGAGTCTGTAACCTGAAGCGCATGTAACCTGAGGTACCACTGTAGTATAAAACTTAAAAAGAGATCATTCAGAGCCATCTTAGATGCTACCCGTGTGTGAGAGAGAGAGGGGGGGGGGAGAGAATGGTTTTTGTGGAAATTTATTCAATGCCTTGTTAGTTAATGTTGCAGAATTGGAGCTGAATCTGTTTAACATATGCTTGTCTCCTCCCCCCCCTTCCCGAATCCTCATAATAGTTTGACATTGGAAACGCAAATGAACTTTTGAATAAAATCAAAATGGGATTTCTAATGGTCAGGATTAATGCACTACATTAAAAAAATCATGCAGCAGCCATGTGGAAAAAGGTTCTGTAAATAACTCATCTCATTAATAACATTTTACAGTAGGAATTACATTTTGAAGTATTACACTGCTGAAACTATTATTTCAATACTGTGAATTGGTTGTATGCCATATTAAGAGGTGCAGTCTGTTTTTATTTTTTACCTCCCTGACATTTAGGTATAGTTAGGAATGCTTTATGAAACATAATTTTGAGGGACTCTGAAAATTGTCTGAAAGTGACCATTTACAGGAGCGGGTGTGGATCAATTTAGTCCTTTGGACGGGGGGAGGGTGACCTCTGAGAACCTCATGTAATAACACAAAAAGTAAAATCAATATTCAGAAAGAAATGTAAGCTGCTTGCTTTGTGGTGTTTGTTCTGCCTCTGCTATTTTGGGCTGCTGGTTGCCAAGTCTATATTTAGAATCTTTTCACAGTGTATGGTAGTTTACTACCAGCATATGAGTGTCTGCCTTGCTGAATATAGGTCATAATTTAAATAATCAGGGGTAAGATTTAAGAGTTGGAGGAAATGATAGGATTTCTGCCACCTCCACCATATTAAGAAAAAGTGGTGTGAATGCATGGGGAAGGGAGGTGTTACAGTTCAGCCAGCCACTATCAGATGGAAGATGGCGAGCAAGGAGATCTGGATAGAAGACCTGGCATTTTTTGTGTATAGGAAGAGAGCGGAGGCTATCCTAGATCAAGATGATAGTCCTATAGTAGTGTGGATGTTTATTCTTATTGTTTGTGTATTTGTTTATACCCTGCCTTTTTCTCTGATGGGACTCGTAGCAGCTTACAACAAAAACAAGAACCACTAAAAGCAGAAAAGCCAATCATTAAAATACAATCATGCATTGGGAGCATTAAAACTATATAAAATCTGTTTAAAACATACCAACAAGTACCAAAAAAGAGAGCAAAGGATGGCACCTGTCCTAAACAGTGGTACTTCTGGTTACAAACTTAATTCTTTCCACACGTCCCTTGTTAACCTGAAACCATTCTTAACCTGAAGCACCACTTTAGCTAATGGGGCCTCCTGCTGCCTCCACACAATTTCTGTTCTCATCCTGAGGTAAAGTTCTTAACCCGAGGTACTACTTCCAGTTTAGCGGAGTCTGTACAACCCGAGGTGTTTATAACCCAAGGTACCACTGTAATTGAAAGCAGACAATCCCCTAAAGCCTGCTGGAAGAAGAAAGCCTTCACCCTTTTACTGCTTGAAACCAATGGCATAGGTAGAGGGGGAAAGTGTTGTCAAAGATTAATGCCACATCCTTGTTTCTTCCAAACCACTGGTATAACTAGTCAACAATCACAAGCAAGATTAGGTTCAGCAGATACCACTGAGGATGGATTCTGCTTTTGTACTGATTTCATTGCACCCAGGCAGGTAGATGCAGGTATCCATAGGCAGGAGAACTAAGCTGGGTTTAGATTTGTGAACACCTTTCCTGCTGCTATCCTATGACATGTATTGATCAGCTAAGCAGGTCTGCCTGGATGGAAGATATAAGCACAGGGACAAAGAGTAGAATGTTTTTTAAGTTGCATAGTAATGACCTTTGTGATTGCCCCTGTTCATGTGGTGGCATTGCTTTTGCCATTATGGCCATGTGGGGTAGTGAACCCAAAATGAAGCAGGCCGCATGCTGCTACTATAACATCTAAAGGGCACTCTAGTAGTTACGATAATTTGTATATAGAAGTTATAAACACTAAACTTTCTTTAGTGTTTGACTTTCTTGCTGAAGACTGAATACTCAGTTATACCCTCCCCCTTTAAATGCCCTGAATCCTTCTCTCTATTAATCTAGTCGCAGGTTGATTTTGCTTGATACACATCTTTAATCAGCACATTGAGGTTCAGTGAATCACTCAGTACTGCTTGTTTATTACAATAAGTAGCTTGTGATCTGACACTATATGCTGGAAAGCTCCCTTTGGAAAATCATCTTTCTTTCTTTTTTTTTGTACAATTCCTCCAGGCAGCATTAATTTGTGTATGGTTTGTGTGTGTTTTCACGGCATGTGATTGATTTAACCAACTATATCTTTTCTCTCCTCTCTTTCTAGGATGCGTCAGGATGAAACGCCACAGGCATCTAAGCAGCAGTGACAGTTCAGACAATGAAAGTAAGTAGTGTGATCTAGTCTTCCTTTGATCTGCCACTGCTTCCTGTGGTTTCCTCCTCTGGTTTGAGGGCAAACGGCTGCACTTTTTTATGGCTTTACTTTTTTTATTTCTCGTTTGATTTCATTTTCTCTTGCTCATTGTGGTATTCAGTTTTATCAGAGAGGGCTTGGGGAAACTTAAGAAACCCAACACTGGGTAGAATAATGTGGTTGTCTAGCAACAATCTTTATTAAGAATGTAAAAGGTGCATAATTCTGCCTGAAGAGAGAGCTAGTATTTATTGTGAGGCCTCTGTTTTCTAAACTGATAATGTGCTAGCTGCACTCCTCTATGTGAGAATCTTTGAGGGCTGTGGCAGGCTTTTCATGCTTTGGGATGAATGCTAAGTGAAATATTTTGTGTCTGTAGAGCCTTAAAAAGGTTACCACTTAAACCCTCCCAACAGGCCTTTTTTCAGTGCTACTTACAATTCCTTTCCACATGTGAGCTTTAGGTCTAGTTCACAAAGTAGCTTCCAAACAAGGTGTCCTGGGTATTAAAACTTCTGTGTGTCTGCAGCAATTATCTGTTCTGACAACAACTACAGGGATCCTACCCCTTCTGCTGCTCAGATGCTATTCTAACAGTGTTTCAGTTCAGCAACCAATTGTATTTCATAAAGATTGGAATACGTACCTTTTAAATCTCTGGCTTCAAAACAACTCTTAGAAACAACTCCTCCTTTGAGAAGAAAGTATATAAAGGGTGGCATTGTGTATACAATTGTTATGTATTGTTAATGTGAAAATACAGCAAACTGAATGGCCTCTGGCCCCTTCAGCAGCCTCAGTTTTTGTAGCTGGAGTCAGTCAGTCAGGGCTCTTCCCTCCCAGGCCAGGTGGAAAGAGGCTAGCCAGGCAGGAAGCAGAGGTCTTGCAGGACTCGCAGCCAAGATGGTCCAGTTCTGTCCTCCTGTCCCTATTTCCTCTTTAACCTTTTATTTCAACACTGTTTGCTTCTAGGATATAAAACTGTTCTCTCTTCCATATTCATTTGCTCATCTAATTGTCAGTAGACGAAACCATCCTACAGTTTGTTAATAATAAATTTTCAGAAGGTATCTCAGAATTCAGAACATTCCATAACTCCTCCTTGGGGTGGATCATGCCAACTTGTTGACTGTCATGAGTCATTCAGAGGCCTTTGTGTTTCTTTATAGTACTCAGCAGCCCACCCGCATCCATATAACACAGGCAACATTTATTTTTATTTTTATTATTTTATTTATGATTTTCAGTTTTATACATTTCAAAAATTTTACAATCATTTTAGCATTTAAAAACCCGACTTCCTTCCCCCTCTTTCTGTGGTTCCTTAAATTTGTTTTTTATATTTTCTGCATATACAAATTAACTTAATTTACTCATTTATTCATCTGCTTTAAATGTATATTAAAAACTACAGGTTATTACAGCAATCCTGCCAATATTCTTCTCTGTTTACACTTTATTGTAAATATTCAATAAACCATTTCCATTCTTTTATAAAAAGTTTGTTATCTTGATTTCTTATTTTTCCAGTAAGTTTTGCCATTTCTGCATATTCCATAAGTTTTTGTGTACATTCTTCTTTCGCTGGGACTTCTTCTTTCCATTTTTGGGCAAGTAACATTCTTGCCACTGTGCTTGCATACATGCAATAAATTTCTATACAGTTGGGTAGTAAGGAGCAACTTGTTTTGTCCCTTTGGACACTTATCCTTAAAAAGTTGAAGCAACTGTTTAAGAAAAACAGACCCATAATTGAAGCAAAAATTCTGGTTTATGTTGCCTAAGATATCATTTCAGAATGCAGTTCTCTGTATTTTTATGAATATCCTGGTGTTGCAGCAGCATTTAAATTGTCTCCATCTTTTCCTCTGTTTATACAGGTCCTTCTACTTCTTTCTCCTTTTGTTCCAAGTACAGAAGCAAGTCAAAAACACCAGCAAATGAACAAAAGAAACCTGCTGAGGTAAGAGTAATTCTCACATTCTTAGGGTGCTATTCAACTACATTTTTTTTCACTATTGCAAGAAGAATTTCTCCCCTCTCCTCACACAAACCTCAAATTTTCTCCTGAGGTTTTGGGGACAGATTTGGAGGGTAGCACGGGGGGGGGGGAGCAGGGAGATAGTTCTATTGCACAACAATTTCATTCATGTTGTTTCCCTTTTAGAGGTGAAGGAAGGAAGAACGAACGAATTTGTCCCATTTGAGTTCAATGGGATTAAAGCCCATTAAGGATTAGGGACTGTAGTAAAATGGGTCATAATTTCCTGAATCTAAGGGCAGTTGAAGAGAAATTGAGGTCCTGAGGTAGCAGGTGCTGCTGAAGAGAATTTCTTCTGTTTTCTTTCCTTCTTCCTTATTGTTGGAATATGACTGTTGCCACCCCTGCCTGTAGGGCTATGGCAAACTTCTGCACAAGCCATTAAGGCTTCCGCTTTTCTTAGGAGTATTTGAGTCCCTAATGTTATGAGGCTGTCCCCAGGTACTTCTCCCCCAATTTACCTTAGGCACAGTTTCAATTTTGGTATCTCTTACTATGAACCGAAAACAAGAGTTATGAAAATACAAGTTGACCAAACACATAATTCTGAAAAAGACTTAAATGCACAACCTCTGAGTAATGTATAAAAATACAGAATGGACACATCCTTTCTCCCTGTTCTGGATTTACCCTAAAGGTGGGCCGGAGCAGGCCAAATACCTACATATCTTCTGCCTTTAATTCATATCTATGGGACAAATTTGGAATGCCCTATTTCTTGGAACTGCATGTCTCTTCTTACCCAGAGGGCCAAACCAGTCAATAAATGCTTGCACATTTTAAATGTGTATTGTTTTTACTTTAGAAATAACAAACAAGGGCATGAGTCAAACTGCCCTGCATAGGGGGGCTATAACCTCTTTTCATTCTGTTCTGTGGTCCTAGTGAAACACCCCCCCCCAACACACAAAAAGAAGAAAGATCATATTGATTTAGAGTGCAAAAGAAAAGCCCCCTTCAGGCATCTAATGCATGACAGGGGGAACTGCATGTAGAATAAGAAACATGCTTTGCTTCAGATACTGCCCCATTGTCCAGCTAGGCTAGCCCTATGACGATGTATTGAGCATGGGAGGTGAGGGACACGGGTAGATTGGCTGTGTTATGTCAAGATTGGACCAGTGGCAGGCTCCTGCTCTTGGTTGCACAATGGGCGGTATTCAGCTAAACAGTTACGGTAGTGCAGTGATTTTTAGTTGGACAGTGTAACTTCCCCACCTTCTCACTTCCCCGTGCACCCCCTAAATCTGCTCCAGGTTTCCCCAGCTCTCCAGAGTAGATCTGGGAACAGGAGAAGAGAAGGCCAGAAAATTACTGTATTTTTTTCTCTATAAGACTCACTTTTTCCCTCCTAAAAAGTAAGGGGAAATGTGTGTGCGTCTTATGGAGCGAATGCAGGCTGTGCAGCTATCCCAGAAGCCAGAACAGCAAGAGGGTTCGCTGCGCAGCGATCCCTCTTGCTGTTCTGACTTCTGGGATTCAGAATATTTTTCTTCTTGTTTTCTTCCTCCAAAAACTAGGTGCATCTTGTGGTCTGGTGCGTCTTATAGAGCAAAAAATATGGTACATTGTGCAGCTAAAAGTGGTTGCACTAGCCCAACTGTTTAGTTGACTACTTCCAAATGTGTTTTATTTGCCTAAATCATCACTTTTAACGTTGAGCTACTTCCTTGGAGAACTTGGCAGACAATTTAAGCTTACGTAACCCTTTTTTAAAAAAAAGTTCAGCATGAAAGTTCTGGGGTTAGCCCCCTTCAGAAATGGAAAATTACAGTGGTGCCTCGCAAGACGAAATTAATTCGTTCCGCGAGATTTTTTGTCTAGCGAATTTTTCGTCTTGCGAAGCACGGTGTCGGAAAAGTTTTGGAAAAGCTTCAAAAATCGCCAAAAAACTCAAAAAAGGCTACCACACCGCGTTCTATGAGTTGCTCCTCGAAGTCAAGTCGCAACTGTATTAACGGTGTTAAGAAAAAGGAAACAAACTTGCAAAAAACGCAAGACGTTTTCATCTTGCAAAGCAAGCCCATAGGGAAATTCGTCTTGCGAAGCAGCTCAAAAACCGCAAAACCCTTTCGTCTAGCGAGTTTTTCGTCTTGCGAGGCATTCGTCTTGCGGGGCACCACTGTACTTGCTGAATGCCTAATGCCATTACAAGTACTTCTGAAAACAGATGAAATGCAGATGACAGTAGATTATGACAGTGATGGGTAGGTGTCTCATTTGCCTTCAAGCTGTTCTGTTAAATGCAAGCTCTTTTGGGCCCACTCTTCTTTTTTATATTCAGAGTTAGTTTTATCCTTTGAAATCTTTGAGCATAAGAGTATCAAAACAAACAAACTCTATTCTACCATACTGCTAAAGTGAAATTAAATCTTCATTTGCAACTTGCAGGGTTGCAGGATTTGAAAGAGACATCATTCCTGCAATCCAGGGTAGATGCTAGAGACTATTACAACTTTTAACAGATTGAACTTTCCCACCCAACCTCCCAAGTTGTGAGCAAGTCTTTTACTTTCTCCTTGTCTCTTTCCTGGTCACCTGCAGTTACTTGGATTCTGGACCTCCCCAAAGCTGGAAGTTGCCACAGTTCTGTAGGTGTTTCAGTATCTACGATTAGGGGAGATCCCATATCTACATAACTCTCGAAGATCCCATTCACACTTTACCTTCTAGGATTTGTGTGGTAAAGTAGAACAGGGTGGTCCACTTGCTTTGATTACAACCGCAAGCAGCCCATGATTCTAAATAGTTGGGGAATTATGTGTTCCTTCCTTTATGCTTGGCAGCAAAGGGGTTGGTTTGATCAGTATGGTTCTGACAGCTGTTTAACATGGCCTCTTGGATAAAGGCTCCTGTACATTATTAATTTGTATTGTTAAAGAAGAAGAAGAAAAATAAGTTATTGGACTGTTTCTTCCCAAGTATTAATGCTGTCCTTTGCCTTCACCTGCAGGTGTTTCGAAAGGACCTCATTAGTGCCATGAAACTCCCAGATTCTCATCATATTAACCCAGATGAATATTACCTCTTTGCGGACACATGGAAACAAGAATGGGAAAAGGGTGTGCAAGTCCCAGCCAGCCCAGACACAATTCCACAACCTTCTCTCAGGTAATTTTTAATAAATAGTTGTTGGGACTGAACTACATTTAATTTTGGGGGCCACAAAGTCTTTTTTCGGGGGGGGAGCCCATATATATGACCTGTGCGTTAGCTACCCTTGCTTTTGTCAAGGAATGCATTAGGACAATGCCATGCTACTCACAGAGTACTGCTAACCCCATGAAAATGATTTGTTTATTTATCTGTTTACTCACCTTTTGTGTCTGGGTACCCCTTTCTTAATGGTGCTTTTCTGGGCAGCAGTCCCTAAAAATTTGTTTGATTTGGATGCTGCATCCGGATCAGTACAACTATCTCTGCTGTTGCTGTTGTCAGCTGACAAAAAAATAATAATGAAATGATCAGCCTAAGAACAGCCCAAGGCATTGGAATGGTCTGTCTGAGCTCACTTGGTGATTGCTGTGTAGAATGGACTCCGGGATTGGAGGGAGAGAGTGGGTGGAAATGTAAACGAAGAAATGGATGGGAGGCAGAAGGAAAACTGTAGAAAAAGCTGCTGGTGGGAGAAACATTAATGGATTATTGTGAATGGGGGGGGCATGAATTCATACACGTCCGGAGCATAATTTGATTAGTAGTCACAGAAATTAATTATTGGGGAAAGGGGTGTGCATTATTATTGTTTCTTAATGAACAAAAAAATGGGAGACAGATCATCCATCCCTGTTCGCAAAGTCAATCAGGTGGGCGGGGGTGGCAGAAATTTTGCATCCCCGTCTGTATCCTGATCCCAGCACTGAACAGATGTTTAAATCTCTCCTCTGCTCAGTGTCAGGTCTGGAGTATGGTTTGGGATACAAATCTCTCCCTCTAAATGCACCCATGTGGATGCTGTGTGAGAGAGAGACACAGAAAGAGGTTGTGCTGTGTGTTTGTGAAAGAGGGAAGTAGCATGGAAAGACTCGAATAGCTTGGGCAAAATGTCCTATGTATTGGGAGAGAATGGGGTGGGAATTAATAAGGAATGGAGGTGTAGAAGTTAGTATGAAAGAAATTAAGGGAAATAAATAGGAAATAAGGGTTGGAAGGGTAGGTTCTGCCTTTCCCCACTATTTCATTTTGGCCATGCCTACTTTGACATGGGCCCCCTGCACTGGCCATTGTGATGCTCAGCCTGGAAAATGTTCATACCCGATGCACCAATGCACATTGTCACTTTTGCTTGACCCATGCATTCCATTGTAACACAGATTATTATAATCAATTAGGGGCATCAAATACCTGGCTTCCCAATTTGCAGAAGTGCCCTTCCACCAAATGACAGCTCACTTTAATTACTATATCATTTTAGAGTCGTAGCGGAAAAAGTAAAGCAAGTACTATATACACGGCCTAGAAAATACATTCGTTGTTCAAGTCAAGAGCCCACTGAACCTGGCTATATCAACATTCTGGAACTGGCAGAATCGATGTGTCGTTATGACTTGGATGATATGGACATCTTCTGGCTTCAGGAAGTAAATGAGGAGCTTGCTGAAATGGGTGAGAGTGATGAAAAGTGCAATTACTAAAGCTACAATGAATTTTAAAAATTGAATCTTTAGTCAACTGCGCCGATTTAAGGCTGTTTTGCTACTGCTTTTTTTTTAAAAAAAGAATGGATTGTTTAGAAAGAGAACTCTAGTTGGTATTCAATGAGTCTTCTGCAGCCATGGTTCAGAGACATTTAATTGCATCTAAATATTTTGAGGAACTTCCATGTTTTTAATATGTTTCCTAAGATAGAAAAGTTATACCTTAATTCTTTGGAAATCCATCTTGGTTCATGGAAGAATGTGCATTTTATGCCAGGACTCTAGGAGTAATAAAAACAATGTATATGGAAAAATACCAATCAGGTAATAATGGAAGTCAGTATTCCTACTTAATTGTATTTGCTAATACTCAGATCTTAATTGTATTTGCTAATACTCAGATCTTAATGACCTGAGAAAATGGCAGCTTTGCAGACTTGTACTTTGTGGCTCCATGAGAGAGGCAGGATTATGCCACTCTAGTAAATCAGAGAAGACGCTATCTTGATAGCGTGTTTATGAGGCCAGTTGAGACTTAAAAATTTGCGGGGAAATAATTAACTTGATGTGGCAGATTCTTTTCAACGTAGTATTCATAAGCAACATGTTTCTAATCTGAATGGGAAAAGGTAATGGGGCATATAATGAGATTTCAATGAAGTTGAACAGGCTATTTGTCATGTTAAGAGGCAATTTCCTTAAAACAATGGTTTGGTTCAAACATAATGCACATTATGAAACCATGGATTAGCCTTATGTGTGAACTCAGCCCAGTTTATTGGCAATGGTAAAAGTTTCTGATTAACCAAGGTTTGTAGCTGGGTTATAAACCTTGCTTAACGTCAAGCATAGCTATGCATTGTGTGGAAACCTGGACCGCTTCCTTAACTATGGCTATGGAGCTGTTGCTGCCCAAAGCTAGCTAGTTGGAAGAGCAACAAAAAATTTCAGCTGCCCTCACTGGTGCTTTTAACTATTCTGTGACATTAAACCTTGGTTGTATGTGATCATCTGCCAGACATCTTAGTGTTAATGATGGTTTAGCATGAATTTATGCTATGATGTTTATGCTATGATTGTTTATGCTATGATGTCATAGGTAAAAATCAATTTTGTGCATTATTACTGACATCCTAGCTGCTACTTTGAATATATGTAGGTTGTCTGAATCCTAGGGAATAGGACTTTCAATCTAGGTATTTGAATATTTTTACATAGTAATATAGGAAGCCAGAAAGGCAGGATAACAGTGTTTTAAATACCGTATTTTTCGCCCTATAAGACGCACTGTTTCCCCTCCAAAAATGAAGGGGAAATCTGGGTGCGTCCTATGGGGTGAATGCAGGCTTTCGCTGAAGCCTGGAGAGCGAGAGGGGTCCGTGCGCACCGACCCCTCTCCCTCTCCAGGCTTCAGGAAGCTATCCCAAGTCTTGCAAGCCCGGCGGGATGTCCGCGGGCTCGCAAGGCTTGCGGGCAGCAGCCTGCACCCAAAAGCTGGGGACAGCGGGGAGGCGCAGAGCCGCCACCCCGCTATTCCCCGACCTGATCTGGAGGCTGGCGGGGGGAGAAGCAAGCCTGCTTCTCCCCCCCACCAGCCCCACAACCTCCAGATCAGGTCGGGGAATAGCGGGATGGCAGCGCTCCGCCACCCCGCTATTCCCCGACCTGATCTGGAGGCTGGTGGGGGGAGAAGCAAGCCTGCTTCTCCCCCCGCCAGCCCCACAAGCTCGGGGGATAGCGGGCCAAGCTGTCCCTGAAGGCAGAAGAGGGAGACGGAGCACTCCATCTCCCTCTTCTAGCTTGGGATGGTTGCGCAAAGCCTCTGCTGGGCAGCGCAGTGCGCTGCCCCACAGAGGCTTGGGAGGCTGTCCCTGAAGGCAGAAGAGGGAGACGAAGTGCTCCGTCTCCCTCTTCTAGCTTGGGGATGGCTGCGGAAACCTGGGGGGAAATCAAATTTTTTCCTTTGATTTCCCCCCCAAAAAAATAGGTGCGTCCTATGGGCCGGTGCGTCCTATAGGGCGAAAAATATGGTAAGTCCACCTACAATTGGTGGTTTCACTTTTCATGTATCTGCATTTGTTTAAGATAGTGTATTAAAAATCAGATTAATGCAGTGTAGATCTTAAGTCTTTTAAAACTTGGATTGAAATTTAAGTAAGTCTCACACAGATGAGGGAGGGAGACAACCTATTGTCAGTGCAATGCTTTAGGAAATGAGAGTGCTTTTTGTTTCTTTATCTAGTATTAAGCAGATTATTATTTTGCTTTAATTCTCCTGCAGGTTGTGGGCAGCTTGATGAGAACACAATGGAGAAAATGGTGGAAGCCCTGGAACGTCACTGTCACGAGAACATGAACCATGCCATTGAGACAGAGGAGGGGCTGGGTATTGAATATGATGAAGATGTCATCTGTGATGTGTGCCGGTCCCCTGACAGTGAAGATGGGAATGATATGGTGTTTTGTGACAAATGCAACATCTGTGTGCATCAGGTTAGTGCTAGCAGAGGTTTTGAAAAAGCTTCGTTCTTTTGGAAATGGGATTACAATGGAACCTTGGTTCTCGAACAGCTTAGTTGATGAACAAATTAGAACCCGAATGCTGCAAACCTGGAAATAAATGCTTTGGTTTGCAAACTTTTTTCGGAAGCCAAATGTCTGATGTGGCTGTCAGGTATTGTTTCCAGGGTGGCTGCACCAATCGCAAGCCGCGCCTTGGTTTTTTAACGTATCAGAAGTCTAACGGACTTCTGGAACGGATTACATTTGAGAACCAAGGTACCACTGTAAATCTTTCTAGATAGCTTGCTCCAAAACAACCTATCTGAAAAGCCATTGAAAAGGTGCAAGAAATCTGGCGGCCTCTCAAAAAGTGGGTCTAGAATTTTCGTTTTCCGACAAGGCTCTGTAAAATTTAACATGTGACTGCTTAAAAGAGACGTGGGTTGCTTTTGATCAAGTAATGTATTCAGAGGTCATGTAAATCCCCTAAATATTATGGGAAGGGTTTTGAACCATTGTGGTGTTGGAGCATTTGTCTGCTGCACACTTCTTCCTTTTCTAAAACCACACTTAGGGATGTCAGCTAATTAAATTTCCTACAACAGGGAAAAAATGGAGAAGTGAAGGGTGAATTTTTAATCTTCATAAAATGATTCTTGTTAATGACAAGAGTAGAGCATGGTGCAGTGAGTGCACAGTGAGATAATGAGGGAAAGCTGATCTTTTAAATTTGTGCCTAGAATTTATGCCTATGCAAGAGTGCACTCTTCTGGTTTAATCTGGAATGTTCCAAAAATAACTGTGATAGGCTAATCCTTCTGGAGTCTTCCTTAGGCTATACAGACACCTTTCTCAGTCAGTGTATGCTAGTACTAGATGCCACTGAGAACTACTTTTCTAGATTTTTTGTTTGTGTGAGATACACACCAATAAATAGCAAGGTTTTGGGGTTAGGGAGGCGCAGCTACCATTGGCCAACCTGTCTGAGATCAGACCTCTGGCTTCTGTGTCTTTTTATAGCTATTCTCTGTTCAGCACTATTAATAATGTGTGTAACTATTTACTTGTTAGGAAAGAGCGCCTTTCGTGTTTCAGACATCTGGCAAATAGTTGAATTCTCCCAAAATGGTTTTAGTGTGTAGCATTTTTTAGAAAAATACTCTGTTGGTACTGATATAAATCAGTGATGTCTCATTTCACTATGGACTCGTATAAAGCAGCAGTTTGTTTTTATCCTCAGGCATGCTATGGCATCCTAAAGGTTCCTGAAGGAAGCTGGCTGTGTCGTACTTGTGTTCTAGGTATACACCCTCAGTGTCTCTTGTGTCCAAAGAGAGGTGGGGCCATGAAAGCTACAAGGACAGGCACCAAGTGGGCGCATGTGAGCTGTGCTCTTTGGATTCCAGAGGTATGAATAAGAAGTGTTTTAGCCCATCTTTAAGTAGACTAGCATGGAAGTATTCGGAATGCAGTCTTCCCCGGGTCACCTAGCTGCTGTAGCTGTTATATTTGCCTTTTTACAATATGCTGAAATCTAATAGCTTGATAGCTCTTTTCTGGTCATGTCAGTCATAGTAATCCATAAATTTTATTATTATTAGGTAAGCATTGCTTGTCCAGAAAGAATGGAACCAATTACCAAAGTGTCCCATATTCCACCAAGTAGATGGGCTTTAGTTTGCAGCTTATGCAAATTGAAAACTGGTGCTTGTATCCAGGTATGTGTTAATTCTGTATTGTGATCTTTGAAGTTGCAGAGCAGAAATTGCATGCTGGCAAACTCAACAGGTTCAGGGTGATAAGGAGCAACTTTTTCCTGTGCTGGGTGGAAGACAGATGCAGCAGAATAGCCTTTAGCAGTGTTTATATTTTAAGGATGTGGGTGGCACTGTGGTCTAAACTACAGAGCCTAGGACTTGCCAATCAGAAGGTTGGTGGTTCGAATCCCTGCGACAGGGTGAGCTCCCATTGCTCAGTCCCAGCTCCTGCCAACCTAGCAGTTCGAAAGCACGTCAAAGTGCAAGTAGATAAATAGGTACCGCTCTGGCGGGAACGTAAACAGCGTTTCCGTGCGTTTCTCTGCTTTCGCCAGAAGCGGCTTAGTCATGCTGGCCACATGACCCGGAAGCTGTACGCCGGCTTCCTCGGCCAGTAAAGCGGAATGAGCACTGCAACCCCAGAGTCGTTTGCGAGTGGACCTAATGGTCAGAGGTCCCTTTACCTTTATATTTTAAGGAAACATTTTTGGGGTATTGGAAGAATGTAAAAAAAAACAAGCACAACCTTTTGGCATCACAGAATTGTAGATAGGGGGCCAATGAGAGTGGGATATTTGTTTAAAAAATTAAAGAGACTTTTGTAAACCTTTTGGGGCCCACCAAACCCTTTAGGGGTGCTTATGGGGAACAACAGTCAATTAAAATTACATTAAATTAAAAAGCAAGGGAATGCACAGGATCCCTGAGATAATGGACTTGGGGCCCTTTGCTTATGCCAAAACGGTTTAACTAAAGCTTAGACACTACACTAGCTAAGTAGCAGGATACAGGATTCATAGCTTTATGGCAGATACATAATTTGAGTGGTACCTCGGGTTACAGACGCTTCAGGTTACAGACTCCACTAACCCAGAAATAGTACCTTGGGTTAAGAACTTTGCTTCAGGATGAGAACAGAAATTGCGTGGCAGCAGCGGGAGGCCCCATTAGCTAATATGGTACCTCAGGTTAAGAACAGTTTCAGGTTAAGAACAGACCTCCAGAATGAATTAAGTTCTTAACCCGAGGTACCACTGCAATAATGCAAGCTCTATACAAATGCTTTCATTATTACAGTACTTAAATTGTGAATCTGTCATGAAGCTGTGGATCCTCTATCTTACCCTGCTACATACTTAGCTAGTGTGGTGGCTAAACTTTAGTTAAACAGGTTTTGCAGAAGTCAAGTTATCTTGCTTTGCACATCATGTTAAACCATAGTTAGGTTTAATATGTGGTTTAATGTGGACGAGCAGTGCACACTGCTGAAAGTTTCCAGTCCACTTTCCCTCACAACTGGCCACAAACCGCAAGCAACTTTACTTATCAAGTGATAACCAAACTTTGTTATTTGTTTACTACTCATGGTTTGTTTGGGGGAAACAAACCATGAGCCCAGATTTGGATCGCATATGAAGCCAAGGCATGTGGTTTTTTGCTCCCGCCATGGTGCAGCCAGGAATGGGGAAAGAGCAAAGTGGAGACTTGATTAGCTACAGGAGCATACTGCTCAGTCATGTAAAGCCATAGTTAAACATTACCTATGGCTTAATGTGATTTCAAAACACAGCCATTATGCCAAATTGCTGCTAAGGCTTTACCGTGAACCAAGCATTGCCCATGGCGTTGGAATGCTGGAGCTTATACAGAAGAAACAAATGATTGAATAGGCTGTTTTTCATTAATGGTGTGTGTTGCCTCTTCTGAAAGTGTATATGCATAGCTTGTAACTCTTAAGATAAAAGTACTTAAACATCAATATTTTACATTTTATAACCTGTATTTCTTAAGAACCTTTAGTGGAACAGAATTTGCTTGTTTTTCTTGTTGTGTCTGAAGGTTACCATTTAGACTTCTAACTCGTGAATAAATAACCTTTAAAGTAAAGCTGTGTCTTCTGAATACCGCCTGTGAAACTCTGTGCATACATGTAATAATAAAAGGCCTGTGATACTTTCTAAGCTTTCATTGGCTGGTTTTCTTCCTCTGATGCTTGCTTTAACTGGTGGCGGTTTCCTTCACTCAACAGTGCTCTGTGAAGAGCTGCATTACTGCCTTTCATGTCACGTGTGCCTTTGAGCATAGCCTGGAGATGAAAACAATCTTGGACGATGGCGATGAAGTCAAGTTCAAGTCGTACTGTCTAAAGCATAGCAAAACCAAGCAGAGCTTGATGCCCGACGCAGACGTTAATCCCAAGAGCACAGCAGACCAGAAGCAGACCGAGAGCGAGAAAACCAGTTTGCGTGCTCAGAAACTTCGGGAGCTGGAGGAGGAGTTCTACTCCCTAGTGAGGATTGATGACGTCGCAGCAGAACTCGGCCTCCCTAAACTCACTGTGGACTTGATCTATAATTACTGGAAACTAAAACGGAAAAGTAACTTTAATAAACCATTATTTCCTCCCAGGGAGGATGAAGAAAACGGCTTGGTTCAGCCAAAAGAAGATAGCATTCATACTCGAATGAGGATGTTCATGCATTTGAGGCAGGATCTGGAGAGGGTAAGGAGGAGAGGAGGGGGGAAGTGACGAAAAATACCCTTATAAAGGAAGAAGTAGTTCACTGCAGCAGGAATTGGGAAGGGGCAGATCAATTCAACACTGTAGTGCTTATTTCTTCTTATTCTATCTCCAGCAAGTTCATCACTGTACACCACAATCTGACAGCCTCCAGATTCGACTATTGCAATGCGCTCTATGTGCCGCTACCCTTGAAGGCTATTTGGAAACTGCAACTGGTCCAAGATGCAGCCGCCAGATTACTGGCTGATGTTCCATTTTAGAGCTCTTACAACCTCAGTTTAAAAAACAGCTGCTGTGGTTGCCATTCCCCCCCCCATGTCCCCATCAAGGTGCTCACATTTGTTTTTAAAGCTCTAAGTGACTTGCACCCTTGAATAGCTGAAAGACCACCTTGGGTGTTAAAATTTGGCAAAGGGCACTGTCTTGGTAGTACTTCCGCCTTCAGAGGTGCAGGGAATGGTGGCCCGGGAAAGGGCTTTTTTCCTTTCCTGTGGCAGCTCTTCATTATACAGTATTTTTGCTGTATGCTGAAAATGCACCTCTTAGTCCTGACCTTCTCTTCTGCTAAATCAATAATGTTCTGTTCTCTCTGGAACGGCTTTACTTGTTTTTATTACCACATCTGTTTTTATCATTTTTTTAAATAATTGTATATTGTATTGTTGTAACCCTCCCTGGGGCCCTATGAGGAACAGTGGGTAAGAAATCAAGTAAGTAAGTACATAATGGAGGCTGGTGGAAAGAAGAAACGGGAATGACAAGAAGCTAAGTAGAAGTAGGATCCGCCAGATTCTGGGTTCATCCTACGACTTGTGGTGTGCCATGCTACCCTGCTGTATGGCCCATATGTCAGCTGATGCTGTGTGGAGGCTGATGCTGTGCATGGCTGTTCTTCTGGAGCAGTCACCAGGTTGCTTTCCTCAAGTGTCACGATGAGGCTTCTCCTTCATTACAACACTGTTTGCAATTTACAGTCGGAGGAGGCTGATTCTGCTGGTGCTGTGCCCATTAGCTCATTTGCATGCTTGAGATGGGGTCAGCGTTACTGATGGGGCCATAATATTGACTCTAGTAAGGAGGCTACAGTAGAGCCTATTAAGGATCCTCCACAGGCATCATGCTAATTATACACCTGTGACTTTAGGAACCTTCTACCTGCTAAACAGGTAGCCCAGCCCAGGAAGCCAATAGCCACCTGATAACCTTTCCGTTGTGAATTTTAAAAAGCACTCGAGAATGTTTTGCAGGTGGATGGTTCAGAAGGGACTAGAGTTAACATTGAGTATATCGAAGGCAGAACAGAGAAAGAGGTCAAGCATTAACACTGCAATATGAATAATAAAACATGCAGATCATTTAAGTATACAGATTCTAAATACAGGAAACTCCAGTTTTAGGCACGACCAATATGTGTGCCATCGCGCGCGCGCACACACAGTGCTAAACCTGGAAGTAGTTCACTGCAATCATAAAGACGTCACTGAAACTAAAAGGGCAGAATGGGGTGTTTGCTGTCTTTCATGCAAGTGCTCAATGACTCAGAACGCAACCCCCCACATAAATGGGGGGTTGTAATATTGTAGTTTATCACTGAATATTATCCCAAGTATTATTATTACTATATGTTTATTTATACCCCACTGTTTCCACTGACTTCAGTACTTCTGGAAAATCTGTTAAAAGGTTTTAAATAGGATTTTTTTTCTTTTGTTTTTTCGCTGTAGGTAAGAAATCTTTGCTACATGGTAAGCAGAAGAGAGAAGCTAAAACTTTCTCACAGCAAAGCACATGAGCAGGTTTTCAATTTGCAAGTCCAGCTTATCAATCAGGAAATTGCTGCAGGTAAGGAATGCAAAACAAGACTGGTTCAGATGATCATATCTGAGCTTTTTAAACAAATATATGCATGAACCTTTTTACTTACACATTCAACCCCTCTTTCCTTATTTGTGTATGCAGTGATTAAGTCAGGAAGTAATTGACCTTAGTTTTCTGTTTTTTCCAAACCAGAAAACTATAGCTACCATATTGTGAACAAATTGGAGTATTAAGCCAGCTTGGACTATGGTTTAATATCCTGGCATATTCTGAAGTTTATAACCATAGTTTCCTGATTAGGGCATAGCAAGAAAGCATGGTATGGGTAATTGCAGACCTCCTGGTCTGATTGCAGTGTGGCACAAAGGGTCTCTGTATGTGCAGGCAAAACACTTGTGCGTAACTTGGCTTAATAAGATGAGATGTGATTGTCCCAATATGACCATGTCTACTTTAGATCTTTGCTATGTGTTGCTAGCTTCCAGAGCCTTTTTAAACATGCTTTTCTAGGATTGTTAATTGTAAAATCCCCTTTCAGCTATTCCAGAAATATATCTTATGGGCTATCTATATGGTATAACTTTTTATTAATGCATTTGTTTACATTGCAGAAAATTTGTAAGTTGTGTTCTAGACATGAGTAAGAAGAATACACTAGAATATGCAAATACTACAAACTTAGTAGTGTTTTCCTTCTACTATGTTCTTAAAATCTCATGCTCCTCTGTTCTGGGAAGGCTAGATAGAGCCTTAGTATGTCACCAGGTATTCAAAAAATATCTAGTAGCATATAATTTTTTAACACTTTCTTGAATCTGTTATCAAGGAAACATGGAAAAAGGTACTTTCCTTAATTGCAAATCATATTATAAACTTATAGGTTGCTACATTTAAATAGTTCTAGAATAGGTGCATATTCCTGAATTGCAAGGTTGGACTAGGTGATCCACAGGGTCCCTTCCAACTCTGTGATTCTATTAAGTTCTGTGAAGATGTGCTGCATACATTTGCGTGATGAAATCTGCCTCTTAAATAGATTCCTTCTCACACACCCTTTTATTTTTCTCTATAGGCCATTCTCTGACTAGTGCACTGGAAAACACTCTGTTTTATCCACCTCCTAGAATCACCTTGAAACTTAAGATGCCAAAATCAACATTAGGTGATTTCAAAAATAAATTGAAATCTGGTAAACCACTTTCTCCTGACAACAACGTCGTGGTTTACAGCAAAAAGGGTATCCCAGTATCCAAAGAGACTTTTGTTTCAAATATGAAAGCCTACTCGAGGTTTCAGCATGAAAACAGGAGCAATGGCTTACTGGGAGGGATGGTGAAGTCTAGGAATGAAGCAGCAAAGAATTCTGGACCTGCACATACATCAGACTTTCATCGCGGACAGTCGTCTGGCAAACCCTTAGCACTTCAAGCTGCATTGCATGGACAGTCCTCCATTGGGAACGGGAAAATTCAGCAGCACTCTAATCTAGCAAAGTCTAATGGCTTAATGGGCAGAGTTGGGGATGTCAATCAGCGAGACAGCTCTAGCCAAACGACATACGAGCAGCAGTCTGTGCTCTCTGCCCACTTGGCTAGCCAGAGCGGCTTCAGGAAATCAACAATAGAACACTTTAGCAGGTCCTTCAAAGAAGCGACCAACAGTTTGGTGAGGACCACAGAAGACCTCAGATGCTGTGAAAAGCCCTCAAGAAGGCTGTCGATGAGAGAGCGTTCCTGGGGCAAGCAAACTCTTGAATATCAGATGGGGAGTGCCCCCTACCAGGACAATGATGGGTATTGTCCCGATTTGGAACTCAGTGACTCTGAAGCTGAAAGCGATGAGAATAAAGGACAGATAAGACTGAGAAAAAGCAGCTCAGAGAGAGAGGTCCCAAGTAAAGACTTTAATAGAGATTGTCATAGTAGAAGTAAAAGAAATTTGATTTCTCACAGTTCAGTACAAAGGTGATTAGAAACCCCGGATAATGGGAATAGCTCAGCCTTCATATGTCCAAGATTATTGATGCAAACCTTAGGAAATCTGCAGGTTACAGTGTAGGATCTATGAGCAAATGACGAACTTGCTTTTTTTAAGTGGTGAATTGGTTTACCCTTTTTTGAAAAGATTGTTAATTGGGGTTTTTTCCTATAAGTGCTAAATAAGTAAAGGTTACTTTAAATATCACTTGCAGAAATAGTTTTATATATCCACTTCCCCGGTCTACGGAAATGTATTGTGTTCGGCTTTGTACCAGTGGACAGGTATTCCAAAAAGCCCATCCATCTGTGACAATCTGCAAGAAGATGGAACAGGCGATTCTTGCTGCAACTTCAGTATAATATCTCTTCATGAGAACACTTAAGCAATCTCTTACCCCCCCCCCCTTTTTTTTGAAGGAATTTAAAAGGTAAAACTGTATTTTGAAATAATGGTGCTTGCTTAATTGTTTTTGTTTGTTTGTTTTGGTCTGGATTGGGACATATGACTACTAGACAGAAATCATGTTCTCAGCCAATTTCAGAACAGGTGGTATGATTCTGAAGGCTCGGAAACAAGGTTCATTCTAACTCCGTGGGACTTGGTTCCAAGTAAACATGCATAGGATCCAGATACAAGGGTTTCTCATAGCCTGCTGAGTAAGGTTTACAGACTCCACTGTCAATGCTGCCAAACACACTGATCTCTAGATTCCCCCCTTTCTCCTCATAGTTGCTAAAAGTTGTGTTTTCCTTTGCTATTGCAGCTTGCTTTTATTGTGTAAATACTCTTTTAACTTCTAGTATTTTTTATTTTATTTTTTAATCCTCGTGTACATAGTAGTTTGTTGTGGGTTGCACTTGCAAAATATTTTATCCAGCCGGCCGATACAAATGGCTGATATGTGGATAGTGTTTAATACTAGAAGTATGTAATCTCTAAACCTATTCAGGCAATCACCGGTGATGCCAGATTCTCCTTTGTCAACTCAGAAGGCTTTTTAAAACCTTGATCCCACAACATTACATCTATTCCTCCCATCCCAACACAAACACACACCCCCCCCCCAGCTATCAAATACTTTGTCCGATTTCTGAGCCAAAATTGGTGAATACATTGTTTTGGTTTCCAAGTTTAAATATAGTCAGACACAGTAAATGAAAATATTTTTGATTGCCAAAAAAGCTTGGGAATTGCTTAGGCCACTTTATTGTCTAATTAGATTTACTTTTTTTTTACAAAAACGCTTCGTAATATGTGGCAATGGTGTCAAAGAAATTACTCTATATTACGGCGTACCATTGATCTTTAATTAGGAAAAAATGGGCTTCAGCATCCAATAATAATTTGACTAATGATATTGTTACAGTTTGCTTTAATTAATAAAATTCCATAATGTGAAGTAAAAGGAACTGGGGTAAATTTAAATCTAATAATAAACAGTGCAGCGAAAACAAATAAAGAGCCACATTTTTCTTGAAAGCCTTAATCTACTTTTAGTTGTGAAGAAGGGATTCACAATGAGATATTCCTGAAGGAAATAAAAGAAATTTGACAGTTTCACATTCTTTGCTTTAGGCATTCTTAAAAGTTTGCTTTGTTTACTCATTTCTATGGTATGTTTGTGTAATTTGTCTTTTTTTTCATAGATCTATTTTTAAGGCATTTTCTTTCATGTAAATATATAGTACCTTTTTTTAAAAAAAAAAGTTAGTGTTTTGTTGAAAAAATGGTTGGCCTTTATGTTGTCAGCCATTCAGAACGGTGCTGAAAATGTTCACTTCTCTATACATTGGTTCTAGTTTTTCATATTTATTGTTAACATTGTTTCCTGGTCATGAAGTAAATAAGAGTTGAAAATGGGAACAATTACTTCATTGATCTGAAGGGGGGACGACAACAATCGTGTTTCATGACTAGTGGCATGAGAACAATATAAAGGGTAGGAAATGGTGCTGCAGCAAGACTCCTCAGTTTTGCTAATTTAAAGGTGATGACTAAAATATATAAGTTCAGGCGATAGTAATTTTGTTTTTGTTTAATTTTACATGATTTTAATAGATACATGGAGGAGGAGCCTTTGGCTATATAGCTTTCAAGTATCTGTCTCCAAAATATATTTGCTAGTTTTTACAATGTGTTCAGTGGCTAACTTCGAAGTATTACCTCTTAACCTAATTTGTTTCCCATATATATATATATATATATATATATATATATATATATATATATGAGATTTTTCACAAATGGATGTCTTTTTCAGACGTCCCCTTTTTACAATACTTTTTTCATTAAATTATGAAACTGCTAACTATAGCTTCTTTGTTGTGATCTTTTGAAGGCTGTAATATTTTGGTCCTTAAGAGTTCCTTGATTACTATACTTAACCCCCTAAAGGACATTATCCAGTTATTGCATTGAAAAGCACAGGAGATGATCTACGGATTTGTAGATTTCCTTAGGAACACGCAATGCTCACACAGTCTTCACACGGGACAGACTACATGCATACATTCCATGTAGGATGTTGGCAGTGTATGAATTTGTTAATCGTAGGGCTTCAACGTGATTTAAGTAATTTTAATAGATTAATTATATGTGTTAAGGTAATAGGTTGATAAATTAATTAAATTAGAACATGTGCAAAACAACAGCTCTGAGACACAAAGGACTTTATTTTTGGATAATGTGCATGTGGAAACATGCCTCTTTAGATAATTCTTGCTATCTGCAGTTTTAGTAAAACATTGTAAAACATATTTTTATAAGTTGCTGAGTCAGGGATCCTATTTTATTAGATGGAATTAATTCCTTTGAACAGCTTTCAAATAGTTAACATGTCAGCCCTTAAATACCTGTGTCAATATTTGCTGGAATCTGTTCTGCTACAATGGAATCTTATTTATTTTAGAAAACGTCTTTTGCTTCCCAGATTAAAAGCTACAATAAAAATAACATGAAACAAATCATCAGTTAAATCGTTAAAGCAACAGCAGAAGAGGGTCATATAACAAAATAATATCACGATAGCAGGAGGTTAAAACAGATTTGAAGGCAGGGTGTAATTAAAGAAATGGATTTGGTACATTCCTGAAACTCAATAGAGGGCCAACAGAACCTCTTTAAGAGGGATGAGGAGTTCCACATTTTGGGAGCCCCTGACAAAAAGGCCCTTTTCACATATCCTCACTAAGTGCATCTCCAAAGGTGGTGGAGTACAGGGCAGGACCTCAGTTGCTTAATGCAGACACAAACAGGTTCATGCAGAAGGAGATAAACTGGTCCCAATCCATTTGAGGGGGCTTTATTAGGTAATAACTAGGACTGAATTGTGGCTGGAAACAAATTGGCTGAAATGGACCTGAAGTTTACCATAATGTATTCAGGTAAGGTTCTTTATCCAACACAACCAACAGATCTGATTTTTGAATTTGCACATAGACTGATGTGTAATTGATCAATGCAGCATTTTCCCTTAAAAAAAATAATCTACATACAGAAATAAGGACAGCAATAAAAAGGCAGCACTTAGTTCCTTATTTCAGTTGTGAGATTGACCAGGTAATCTTGTTTCATAAGATACCATCTTACAATGAAAAGTTACTCCAATGTAAACAAGATACCATCTTCAGCTAATTTGCATTTAGTACGATTTCTTTGACAACGTGGCAGTTGCTCTTGGAAGTCTTATCATTAACTTTGTTTAGAATGGAGCAATTGTTTGCCAATCCAGCTCCCTACATCATGGATGAAGGACAAGAGATTAGATGTCTTGTTGCAAAGGCATTCCGCATCTCATGAGCAACAAAAATCAAGCTCTAGGTATTGTTTGGCCATAGCTCCCATCATCCTTGGCCACTGACCATACTGTCTAGGGCCAATGGGAGTTGAGCTCCCACAACATCTGGAGGGTGTCAAGTTAGATATCCCTTGCCCTATATATATTTTTGTTCCTAAGACGTGTTTTGTTGTTTCTTTGCCATCCTGTGCTCCTTTGAGAAGAAGGGCAGGTTTAATTTAAATAAGATTGAACCACCTTTCTGTGTTGATGCTGTTTTAGCTACACTAAGCAGAAGCAGGTCTGGCCCATCAGAGTTTGAAGGAATGATGGGGAGTGAAAGATACACACTAGAATGCTCAACTGAGCCAGAAGTGAAGTAAATTGAGGAGGGAGGGGGAGAACGTTTTATTTTAGGCCGACTGGGAAGAAAATGGAGCGTGATACGATCCATAGTTCAGCAAGAGTATCTTTACTCCCAATTGTTTAGCAATGACAGCAAAAAGGCTGTTTAAACAAACAAACAGGGCAGTTAAGGCCTCGTCATTTCAAATTTCAGTTTGTCCTGGTATATTAGTTGTGTAAATTGCTGTAATAGGCTCCACCCCACAGGCTACAATTTTGCATTTCTATCCCTCCCAAAAACTTATTTTGCATCTGGCTCTGGTTGGTGGACTTATGGGTGTGTGTTTAAAAAAATAAGGTCCTAAAGGAACAACACTATTTTACTTGCTGCTTTTTTATCTCACTTCTTGGAAATGAAGTGGTGTTTCTTCCGCTAAATGGTGTATCAAAAAAATTGGAAACATTTAAAATGATCAGTAGAAGATGCATCATCAGATGTTTGAAATGTTACCTGAATTACAGGTAACATAGTGGCGATGCTGGGATTGTTAGAATAAGAATGTCACAACGCTGCCACAAAACTTCCTTGCTGTGGTCCACAATAAATAATTGCTCAAGCATGCATAAACAGATATTGCTTCCGCCTACAAAAGAAATCTAGGCATTCTTGCTCTGCAAGCTTCTCTCATGGCTCTCTACATCAAACGACCATGTTCAGTTCTTGCCGTTTTTAGCTATGTCACAACAGCCCTGAAATTTTAACTTTAGTTTTGTATTACATGGAAGCTATGTTTTTGCATGCAAGATAGCTTTTCAGTCATAGTTCAGGCTTAAAGGTAATTATTAACTCTTCCATGACCTCTCCCTTATCTACCTGTGGAAAGAATCCACAATACAAGAGAAGTGTGTAGTATTACAATAGTTTTAACTAGAGAGATCAAAGTTCTAGACAGCTGGGCATGGTGGAGGGCAAATTGCCATTATGGTGTAGTTCAGTGGAGCATTAATGGGACATTTATTGTTTTCACTTGCACTCTTGAGTAACAGAATCAAAGTAAATGCGGAACATCCTTGTTTTTGTATCATTCATTCATTGCTGAAATTATATAGGCTGCTCGCCAGCATAAGACTCACAGATGGAAGGAATAAAATGCAGTGGTATTTACCTTAATGGTTGCGATTTTTAAAATTAACATGCCACTTGGTCTAAATGTCCTAGCCCAGGGATAGGGGAACCTTGGCTCTGGGTGCAACTACAGCCCTCTAAGCTTCTCTATTTTGCCTGGGGCAAATCCTTGAGAGTTTTGTCTGGCTGGAACTTATCCTCGAACCAGTGATATTGTCTCTTGCTTACCTGGAAGGGAAATGTGGAGTGTGTATGTTGTGTGTAAACCTCTTGAGCTAGAATGTAACCTAGAGCACAAAGATGAGTCACATCTATGACTGCCTACTTTTGCATCTAGGATGCCTGGCAGGTATGTGGCCTGCAGAAAGCTACCTGACCAGGAAAATTGCCCTCTGGCTGACAAAAGATCCCCAACCCACCCCTGCCTTTGCCCACCATTAACTAGTATGCAGCAGGCCTTGAGGGATAGGATTCAAATGAGGCTATGCCCTAAACCTCTCTAACCTGTTAAGGAAGAGCTGGGATCCTGCAGTAGCGCAATAGTGAATAGCATGAGCTTTGGCTCGAGCGCAAATCTGTCACAACGCGGCAACTTCATGCAAAATGCTCTCCATCTTGGCTCCCCCTTTTGCAGTATGCGGATAAATAATAACCGGCTTGTTATGCGAGGTTACGTTGTGTCTGACAGGAAATGCCTAGGTTCAAAGCTCCCTTTGGCCTAGAAATTACAACTTTAGCCTAGTCGCTTCTCTTCTGCCCTAACCTACCACAGTGTATGGCGTGTGCGCAGCTTATGAAAATAAAATACAACAACCACCTGAATTACAAAGTCGCAACCTTTTGCGTGAAGGCCAGCGGGAATGCACAAATGTTCCGGCAAGGTAATTTTAATATTTTTATTCATCTTCCTCCTTTCCCATTCTCAAATGACCTAAGAGTTGAAAAAGAGCCTGGAAAAGTGTGTATTGTGGGCTCACATTACTGAACGCTGGTTTAGGGAAGTTTTTAATGTTTGATGTTTTATTGTGTTTTTAATATTCTGTTGGGAGCCACTCAGAGTGGGCGGGGTATAAATAATAAGTGGTGATGATGATGATGCATTTTCCAGCTACAATCCACGGAGCCCAGTGATAAAGCCAGAATATTGTCATTTAGTCGTGTCCGATTCTTCGTGACCCCATGGACCAGAGCACGCCAGGCACTCCTGTCCTCCACTGCCTCCCGCAGTTTGGTCAAACTCATGCTGGTAGCTTCGAGAACACTGTCCAACCATCTCATCCTCTCTCGTCCCCTTCTCCTTGTGCCCTCCATCTTTCCCAACATCAGGGTCTTTTCCAGGGAGTCTTCTCTTCTCATGAGGTGGCCAAAGTATTGGAGCCTCAGCTTCACGATCTGTCCTTCCAGTGAGCACTGATTTCCTTCAGAATGGAGAGGTTTGATCTTCTTGCAGTCCATGGGACTCTTGAGTCTCCTCCAGTGCCATAATTCAAAAGCATCAATTCTTTGGCGATCAGCCTTCTTTATGGTCCAGCTCTCACTTCTATACATCACTACTGGGAAAACCATAGCTTTAAACTATATGGACCTTTGTTGGCAAGGTGATGTCTCTGCCAGAATATTACTTTCCTCCCTTTCCCCCCCTCTATGGCTCTGCATTGAAGCGCTGCATCCTGAAGCTCAAAACAGGTTCAGGGGGGCTAAGCTTGCCCCACACATTTCCAGATATTAAAAGATCTTGTGCCACCTTCCTAGTCTCTTTCTCTCCTGCTCCCGCCTCTTTTCTTTTTTAAACTTCCCTGCTTTCCCACCTCCCTATAGCAGAGGATCAGGCTCCAGTTTTTAGCCCAAGGCCGCCAGCGGGGGAAGAGTGTTTTGCAAGCATACAAAAAAAGAGAGAGAGAACAAGTTTTGTTAGCTAAGCTTGCAAGGGGTAGCTGTGCCAACCGGGCCTTCTTTCGCCGCTGCTTTCCAAAGCCAGCCGTGAGCAGAGCCGCCCCCCGCCGAATCTGCCCCCTGCAAAAAAGCTGGTGAGTCTCTCTTAAGGCGTAAGAAACATCAACAGGCACCGAGTTCCCCTTCCTTCCTCTTTCAGTATCTCGTGGTGGCTGCCGGGAGCGAGCGCGACTTTTTCTCGATGTAGAAACAGGGCCCAGCTAAAGGAATCCGAACTCTCTGCTTTCCGATTTGCCCGGGATCCGGGTTCAAGAATATCTTGGGAATGCTACTTAAAAGAACGCTGCGACCCCGAACTCTGCGAAATCAAGCTCAGTTCGACGCTCCCGCGTTGTATCTGTTTGCTCTTTCGATTAGCCTGCAGGCACCAACCCAGATTATAATCTCCACTGAATTCACAAACATACCTGGGAA
The DNA here is from genome assembly GCF_964188305.1 of Podarcis bocagei. NCBI lineage: Eukaryota > Metazoa > Chordata > Lepidosauria > Squamata > Lacertidae > Podarcis > Podarcis bocagei. The sequence goes on from NC_138130.1 coordinate 34,463,481, forward strand.
GGCCGGGGTGGGGTGGGGAGAATCTGCTTTTTTAAAGTCCTGCAATTCCCCAGATCGTTTGCTCAACTAGCGAGCTAAATCAGCACTGCAGATAACTTTAATTTTAATTTAGCAATGTTGAATGAGCACAAGGGATGCCTTCGTTGCATATCTTTCGTAAGAAAACGTTTCTCTCAAACCTGGCCCTTGTCTGACAAAACATTCTATGGCATTTTAAATGTGTTTGTGGGAGTGGGGTTATTGGTTTGTTTTCGGATTTTTGTTATGTCTTTCATGTTCTCATTTTGTGTTTTTACCTTGCAAACTGCCCTGCGATCTTTGGATGAAGGGTGGTATACAAATTTAATAAAAAATAAATACATTGTTCTTCCTCTCCCCATCTTTTCCTCACAACAACCCTTTGAGGTAGGTTGATGGAGCAGGACGAATCCAGGGTTACCCGTTAAGCTTCATACATGAGTCTGGATTTGAACCCTGGTCTCCTAGTCTAGTTCTTAACAACTACACCACACTGGCACTCCCATTTTTACCTCATGTTTTAAAATCAGGCCTGTTGACTATTACACAGAGATGTTTCCTTAATTGTCTGCATAAGCTTGGCAAGATAAACATCTTGGGCATGATATCCTTGTGGGAGAGTGGGGAGATCGCAGAAGCAAAAGAGGTTTATTTAAAAAATAAATAAATTAAAAACCACATACACCCCATATCCTCCACTCAAAGTCATTGGAGTCAAAATCACAACCCTATTAAAACCAGTGGGTTTTTTTAAATTAAAAAACAACAACAAGGTGCCAGTACTCAAAAGCTTGATAAAAGTGCTGTGGGTGCCAGCACAAAATGGAAAAGGCACGGATTAAAACAATAAATTAAATAGCAATCCAGTTAATGCATCTGGCTGTGGTCATAATTTTATTCTTGGTAGCACAGGGTACATCTTGCTTTAAAAGTTCCCTTGTACTTTCTGCTGTGCTCAAAAGTTCTCCACCAATAATTGATTTTAGTGTAACTACTTTTTGAAACGTGTACTCTGTATATATTTGCATGTAGCCATTTTTTCCTTGGTAACAATGGGCACGCATCTTCATTTCTTTTTTTAAAAAAACAGCAACACATTTTGCATGCCTTCCATGGTGTATAATGTTACTGTTGCGGTTAAAACACACTCACTATTTTGCATGTTTAGCGTTGAACATCTGTATTTCACTAGCATCAATGCATATTGCTTTCTCCTCCACCCGGATCCCTCTCTTCTGTCCTGCCTACATTTCTGGGGAGAATGCTGATGATGTGCTATTGATGTTTGCCATACTTATTAGTGCACTCACACAGAAAAGAACTATACTCAGCAGCAACTTGCTAATGTTTGACTGTGACGATAGGCGTTCTCATTAAAGATTAGCAATGCTGGGTGCTATAAGTTTGCTGACAGTGGGTTTTTTTTTGGAAGAGTAGATGGCTTAGACTCTAGTAGCAAGGAAACTGAATGGAGCAGCACCTTTAGAAACTGAACTTTTCTCGGTTGTAGTTCACACTGCTGGACATTGTGACTGGGATTTGACTGAGCTGACTGCAAACAGGACTTCTTATTCGATTCTGTAAGAATGCTTATTTCTTGTGTCTTTCCTCCCAGCCCCAATTGTCTTTTTTATTTTTTTTTAAGAGTTGCTTTCTTGAAATAATTATAGTTGTTAATGTCTGGTTTGCTAGGGGAACTCTGAAATAAAATCTTGAGGCACCTTACAGCCTCAAGAAATGTAATTTCTTTTGCTCTGCAGGAAAAATATAATTGCGGCTTTCACTAAGCTGCCGTGCATTGTGGGTTCAGGCATTAGTGGTTAAGTGGAGCCTGTAACAAATTGTTGAGTGCATCTGTTCCAAAAGTCCTTTTCCTCAGGGATCCTGCTAGCCTGTCACAGTTGTGATGAGCCATGGGATGCAAGCAAGCACATTTACTCCTCACCCCTCTCAGCTTCCCATTTTTCTTTTCAATTGAAAGGCAAAATTCTGGGATTCCTGATGTCTTCATTGACTCTGGATGGTTTGCTTCTTTTTTCTTGCTCAGAATACCCAAGGTTGCCCTGAGCATGTTGATAGCTCCTTCTTCATTTCCCAGTGGTCAGGTTTTGGCTCAATTTCTATTGGCTCTCACTCTCTGAGTTTGATATTAGAAGGAGTGATATTTGGCAACACTGTGCAGACCTGTAAAATTTGCGATCCGAAAAGGTGAGCAAAGCCCACAAGCTGTATATTTTATCCTGTCACTTGCTCAACAGCCCTCCTGATGTTTTGTAATCTCAGGCAGGCTCCCAAAACGAGGAACATAGTGGATCTCTGACTGAGCATAGCCAGTGGGTTGAATTTGGGTTGCCGAGCAGAAATCGTTCAGTCCTGATATGCATCAATCCTGAGCATTTACACACACAATTCTGAAAATGCTTCTTTCGCTCTTCCAAAGTCTCGTCCTTTAGTGCAACTTTCTGTCTGTGACAGAAAAGTCTGAATGGATGCTTAGCCCCTGGGAAGGTGCTTTTGGGAAGCTTGCAAGTAATGAAGGGTGGAGATGAGGGACTTGGGCAACTTTTATTGTTTGTTCTTTGTATCTGGCAATGAGAGGTTTCTGGGCCATAGAGATTCCTGGTTTTATTTACATCATTGCCAATAGCCATTGCTAGACCTGTCCTTGTGAATTTGACTAATCCATTTTAAAGCCACCTGAGCTTGTGCCCTTACCTTATGGCAATTCATTTCATAAATTAGTGACTTTGCATTGGTCCTGTGCAAAGTCTCACTTTGCCTGGAATATAGCTCTGAAGAGAGGCTAGAGGTCCAAATGGCTCCAGGTCCCACTAGCTTATAACTTTTAGAATAGGTTCCTCAACTTGCTTTTTCATTCCCGCTCCCCTTTTATTTGTGTGCCATCATCATGCCTTTGTGGACTGTGAGAGACTTTCTTCCTTGTGATTTTAGAGCCGCTCTGGGAATCTTTTTGGCTAAAAAGTGGGCTACAATCAGCTCAAGGTAAGCGTGTTTCAACTGTGGGGGAGAGTAGTTCACATCTGGTTCCTGTTCAACTTAACTTGACTGCAGGTAGGAACGAAGGGAAACATCCTTTGCCTTCCTTGATTGCTGCTTCTCTTCCCCAAAGGCCATGTCCTCTGTAAAAGTTGAGTCTGTTGTGCAGCACAACTGCAAACTTGGAGAATCACCCGTTTGGGAGGAAAAGGAAAGTTCGCTTCTCTTTGTGGATATAACCGACAAAAAGGTCTACCGATGGAATTCCCTTACCAAGGAACTGCATAGTGTTTCTGTAGGTAAGGAACAGTTTCACAGTAGAGTATTTATTTCAGAATGATCTAAAAATTAGATGATTGGCGGGATCATCGTGTGACTTTTACAAGCTACATGGGAGGAAGAAGCGCCATAGGTATGGTTTTCCCATCGACTTGTGGTAGGATAAGCCACACTTTTGGAACTATTCCTTCCCATACAGCTCTTAGGACCAGTTCCAGCACTGAAAGGTGTCTATTAAGTGTGAAATTTGCCTACAAACCAAACTCTGTCTGTTGCATAGTTCACAGATTATGATAAGCCAAACTGTGGCTTACTGTGAATGGGCAGGCATGCTGGTGCCTGCTGCTCAAATCATGCTGCCCAATGCATTCCTTTCCAAAGCTGAGAGGAAACAAACCAGAAGTTGTCTTAGTGCCACATGTGAACCAGCACTCATGGTTTGCCGGCCGCTGTTTTGTTTCCTCCGGCTTTCAAAAGAGAGGAGCGGTGCAGTGCAATTAGAGCAGCACACACCAGCAGGCTGACTTGGTTCACGGTAAGCCCTACAAGTTTGGTGGGAAACATTTTCCAGCCTGAGGGCCACATTTCCTAGAGGGCAACCTTATGGGGGCCACATGCTAGTGTTGGGTAGAGCAAGGGATTCTGTTCTATTGTTTTATTTGCAAATTTAACAAGGAGAAGAAAAAGAAAAAAGGTGAAACAAAAACTTTTGTACAGTAGGATTACGTTCTAGCTATGCAAAAGTTTCTGGTGCAGCATTTTGTAACTGATGCTTCCAAACTGGGCAACTGCATATGAATTACACTACAGTAGCCAAGTATTGACTTCCAGTGTAGTGTCATGGACAGAGGGTCAGACTTGGCTTTGTTGTGGCTGTGAACAAGGATATTTAATTTTATGTATTTTACGTATTTTGACCAAACTGCGGGAGGCAGTGGAAGACAGGAGTACCTGGCGTGCTCTGGTCCATGGGGTCACGAAGAGTCGGACACGACTAAACAACAACAACAACAATTTTACGTATGTGTTTATTTACTGCATTTGAAAAACAATAAAACAATAAAAAGTTGTCCAAGTGGTTCACTCTCTTTTCTCCCCCACCCCAAAACATGGTTTCCACTCCAGGTGCTCCAGTGAGTTGTGTGTGTCTTCGCAAATCTGGCGATTACATGATTACCCTGGGAACCCAGTTTGCAGCTTTAAACTGGAAAAATAAGTCAGTAACCACCATTAAGCACGTTGACTTGGATAAATCCAATAACCGGTTCAATGATGGGAAAGTGGATCCTGCAGGAAGACTGTTTGCAGGTAGGTTTGGATGGCCATCAGTCCCATGCTTGAAGATTTCCAGCTCGTTTATTTGTCTTAAGGAATTAGGATCCTTCGTTGTGTATCACCCAACAGTAGCCATCAATCCCAGTTCACAGAACCTTGTACTGAACACACGCCTCTCTCCTTTCCCTCAGCTTCTTCTGTGTTGCAGCTTAGTGTTTCTCTTGTTCCATGTGATTACTTTGCTTTGACAAATAAATATCCCTAACAATTCAGAGCACAGTTTTCATGTCACTTAACCTGACTTGTGCCTTTGAAGCAAATGGATCCATTTTTTGTAGCGAGGAGCCATTGATAACTTTATCTGATAAGGTTCTTTCTTTCTTTCTTTCTTTCTTTCTTTCTTTCTTTCTTTCTTTCTTTCTTTTATAGTCACCCAAGTTGGTGGCCATCACTGTCTTATCAGAGCCAATTCCGTTGTTTACTCACTATGTGAAGAAGCAGGGCTTTTTTTCAGCCAGAACTCCGGAACTTTGTTCTGGCACCTCTTTTTCTAGAAAAATAGCACCATACTTTCTTCTACTGGGGGTTGTTAGGAGACCCCTCTTTCCTTCACGGAGCTACAATTCCTGGAGTAGTTTCACAGTCAATCCCTCTCCCCAGGGAACTCTGGGAATTGGAGCCCTGTAAGGTCAGTAGGGGTCTCCTTCCTAACAACTTCTAGCACCCTTAAATTCACAGAACTCTTTGAGGGAAGTCACGACTGTTTGAAGTGGTATTGTGGTGTTTGAAATGTGTGGTGTGGATGTGGTGTATTCTTTAATTTCAGTGAGGCTAGTCTGAGTAAAATGTAGTTGAACACTACCCTGTGTCCTGAATCTTTGAACATTCAGCTTCACTGGGTGGAATAATTAAAGAGGAGACCACCCACTGTTGTGGTGCTACATCTTTGGCTGTCTATTGTCTTTTTAGGATACTTTTAACCTGAATGTTGTGGTCCTTGCAGGTACAATGGGAGAGGAGATTCGGCCAGCAGTGCTAGAGAGGCAGCAAGGTTCCCTCTACACCCTCTTTCCTGATCACTCGGTAGTGAAACACTTTGACAAAGTGGACATCTCCAATGGTTTGGATTGGTCGCTGGATCACAGAACCTTCTATTACATCGACAGCCTTTCGTACTCGGTGGATGCCTTCGACTATGACCTGCAAACTGGAAAGCTCTGTATGGCTGCTCTTGTTATTTCGAGATCCTTAAAATAAAAACTTTTTCCCCAGTGCAGTTGTTTTGCTGCCAAGCACTGAGCAAAAGTCTGTACCTGTTATACTGTAAGAATATCTCACTGCATCATTCTAATAATACCTGTAGCTGTGAGTCAGTTTTGGGATAAATTGTCTGGCTTTAAAATGACCTGTTTCAGAAGTTTAAGCCACAAGTATATTCATTAGATAGGCAAAATGTGATAGTTCGATTTAATGAGATGTGCAAACTGGGGCCATGACTATTAAGATAGAAAGTTGCCTATACTGAGTCAGACCACTGGTCCATTTAGCTCATTTGATTATATTCTGCCATACAGTATTTATATAATATTCAGATATGTAGCACAGACTAATATGGATAATATAAACCTGACCTAGAGGTAGGTTTTTGTTTGCTTGCTTGCTTGTTTTTACTAATAGCACAGTCTTTCTGGAACTGAAATCTAGAATGTATCAATGATGCCAGTTCTATACTATGCTTCGACACCACTTCTAGGTGCTTTTGCCTGAAGACTTTTGGCTTCTCCTTTCCCTATGCAGTGCCATTTCAGTGGTAACCCTTTATCAACTTCTTGGATGGATCCTTTCGTAGTTTTTCTTAGCTTTCTTCAGGTCCATGTCTTGTGGGGGGCGGGGGCGGAAATGCTAACTTGGAAGGCATAGCGTTTAAAGTGTGATTAAGTCCATAATGTGCGTCAACTTCTTTCTGCAGCTAACCGAAGGAGCGTTTACAAGATGGAAAAGGAAGAGAGTATCCCTGACGGGATGTGCATTGATTCTGACGGAAAGCTCTGGGTGGCTTGTTACAATGGAGGAAGAGTGATCCGTATAGACCCCGAGACAGGTAAGCAGTTGCAAGGTGGGAGGAAGAAAGAAAAATCTCAATTAAAGAATCTCGATGATCCCTCTTGGGTCCTTTCAGGCTCCCATGGAAGACTTTATTGCATGCTCTTTTTGATGCCCCAATGCTCAACACGTTGCATACAACCCTGTAGTGTTGTTTTTCAAAGCGAATTATGTGATGAACAGCTCACATATCTCTCTGTGTGGATTGCATCCATTCGGCTGTGTATGCACCATACATTCAAATCCTGGGAACTATAGTTTAAGGGTGCTGGGGACTGTAGCTCAGTGAGGGGCAAACTACAGTTCCCAGGATTCTTTGGGGAACCTTTGCTTCTGTGGAGCTGCTTCTATGAAGGGGGCAGCCTGCAGCTCCACGGATGCAAGGGGAAATCAAAAAGGCATATTAACCCCTTGTGTCTAAAGCAGCTCTTGTTTTAAGAACTGAGCAAATGTAAAAACTACATAAACCAAAGTGCAGATTCGTGTGTTTTTTCAAAACTGAGGACTGAGTGCAGTGGCAGAGAATTTGGTTTGCCCCGGGTTAAACCCCTAGCATCTCTGATTAAAAGCATCAGGTAGGAGGGGCTGGGAAATACCTCACTTTGCTTAAGAGCCATTGTGTCACAGGGTGTGTTCACATTCCCCCTAGCTGTTCACATCAGAATCAGAGTGGCTTCATTAGTGTCAGATTCTGATTTCCGTCTGTGTACACAACCAGGAGGTGTTGACCAGGGTGGGGACGTTTTTACCCTATGCCAACGTGCAGAGAGCAGCTTAAGGACTCTAATTGGGGTGAAGTTGGCTTGAGAAACAATGCATCAAACCGTAGTATTTTGTAACAAAGTGCAAGGTGCATATGCATTTAGGATAATGGTGTGTGAACAAGGATTTAAAACCCAGCAGTGGAAACACAGTTGAGTGCACTGTGGGAGAGAATGGACACACAGTCATAGTAGGCCACACTGGGCTAAAATATGGTCCAGTATTCTCCACATTACAAAAGTTTCTCTTCCATACCGGCAACGATCATAAATTCACATAAATAGTATATGAATGCTGTGTAACAGTTGAAGAAATTCAGCTGAAATGTGATGGAATCCCAGTAAGGCAATTTTGTTTAATCAACCAATACAATAAACCTATTTGTTTACTTTCTTATTTTTGCATTAAAAAAAACATAAACCTTCTTCAAAGTCTATGCTGCAACTCTGGAGCAGACATCCATTTCAGGGTTTTGCTTTGTTTTGTTTTAAAGTGATAATGTTACTTGCATTCAAGACTTACTCTGCTTTGGCACTGACCCATTCTGTCAGGATTCTTGCAGGTCTATCCTACAATTATATAATCCTAGACATTACAATGTTTTTAATAGGGCATTCTTCAGATAGTAATGCTTATTACTTTAATTACTTCCAAATATGCTAAGCAAGCCCTGTTTTATGGGGAAGGGGCAGCCCTTCGAGTTGTCCTCCAAACACTAAATTGTGGGGTGGGGGACACACATTGATCCTCCGCATAACCCCCCCAAAACTGGTATACTTTAACAGGAAAACGTCTCCAGACCGTGAAGCTGCCTGTTGCTGAAACTACTTCCTGCAGTTTTGGTGGAAATGATTATTCGGAGCTGTACGTCACATCTGCTAGCCAAGGATTGGATGAGGCCTCACTGTCAGGGCAGCCAAAAGCTGGCAATGTTTTCAAGGTAATTGGATGGTTTTCAGCGCATACGAAAGGGTCCAGTGCACTTGAGGCCACACACATGTGGGAAAAGGGTTGTAGTTTGGTGAGAGAGCATCTGCCTTGCATGCAGAAGGTTTTCCAGGTCAGCCCTCAGCACCTGCAGGTAGGGCTGGGTAACACTCCCCGTCTGAAACCCTGGATAAACCCTGCCAATCAGTGTCAGTACTGAGTTCTATGGACCCAGTTGCCTGTAGAAGACAGCTATGAAAGAACAGGGTGGGAGAGAGAGGTGTTTGGTGCCAGGCCAAACCTATAAAAAGCTGTTGTTTATTTTATTCTCCTGTGAAATATATGCACTTTGCATTTAGAAATGCAATTGCCCTATATACTTACATATGATATTAAGATGCAGGCAAGGATTTAGAGTTGTTGTTGTTGTTGTTGTTGTTGTTGTTGTTGTTGTTGGGTGGTGCTGGGTACTTTTTGAGTTTATAACCAAAGGCACATGGGGGATTTTGGGTTGTCATATTTATATCCTTCCCCTCATGCTTTTTAACAGATCACTGGCCTCGGGGTGAAAGGAATCCCGCCAAATTCATATGCTGGCTAACAGTTACTCTCAAAGGCACTCATCAAGAGCAGGAAAAAAGATTCACATGCATATCTCTTTCCTGACGGCTACAGCAAGATGGCAGCCACAAAAAATCAAGCTAAATAACCTCCAAACATTTAATATAGATTTTGTATTTTGCCAAATTGGCCTTTTTGTTAACAACTGGGGAAAAAATGTTTTCTTCTCTTCTATGAAAATCGATTCTTTCCTAATAAAGACTGAAAGGCATGCAGGTCCCGCTTTCTGAACACAATATGTTCTCAGGAAATTGTTTGTTAGGCGAGTGCTCACATAACGAGCAGACAATGTTCATGGATTCCTAGGAGAACATTTCTAATTCTATTTTCTCTGTCTCCATGGTTTATTACTAAAATGGTTGCAGCCAACCAGTGAAAGGGAGACAAAGTAAAAAATCTGATTTGTTCAATCCCTCTCCCCACTCCTTCCCTCCATGGCTTCTGCTCGAAAATCGCTGTTGTCAACCAGCAAAGCAGAAACAAGTAAGGAAGTGGGCAAGCTCTGGCTGTTCGGATATCTGAATCAGCCGTGCATGTAGCAAGGTATGGTCATAATTCTTTAGGCTCGGATAACTGAATTTGCCATCAGAGTGTTCTGATGGCGGGAACTTCTTGGCTTGTACAACTGTGTTTTTTCCTGCCTCCTGATTTCCTCCTGAACAATATGTGGCTGTGCCATGACGGTTGCCCAGTGTCTCCTAGTAAATGAAAATCGTCAGGTTCCTTGTTTAACTCCACCAATTGCATATCAGTTTTGGCTGTGTAGCATTTCTGAAAAATATCACACACCTGCTTTGGCCACGAAATATCGTTCATCTGTCTAAAACATGGATGTAGAATCCATGACTGCTGGACTACAACTCCCATCATTCCTGACCATTGGGCATGCTGGCTGGGCTGATAGGAGTCATTCCTGTTTAAGGAGAAGAGTTAGTAGTTCTCTGGTTGAACCTTGCATTGCAGGGGGTTGGACCAGATGACCCTCTGGGTCCCTTCCAACTCTATAATTCTATGGACCTCTACCACACAGCCTATCGGTTTGTGAGTGAAAGCACATTCATGTTCTTCCAGTGGAGGTTGAGGAGCACCTTGGAAAAACTAAACCAGATTCATCTGCCACTCTATCACCATGTAGCATTGACTCTTCACTCAGGATATATGCAACATCATTCTAAGGGAGGGACAAGGGTCTTCCTTGACACAGTCTGCATTGCCACTGGCAGGTAAGGAGAAGCAACATCCTAGCCCAGAGATCATGGTTCCATGCCTGAACACTGACCAACTGGGCACAAGAAAGGGCAGGACACTGGAGGAAACATTGACTGGCTATCACCCCATTGCAGGGGAGTGTGTGTCCATTATTTTGGGAGCGGGTGGACAACATGCACACAAGAAGATACATGTGTAAGGGTTAAGAATGCCTACATATATAGTTCTGTAAACAAGTGTACTCCTGATAACAAAGGTTTGGGAAATAGTGTCCACCTTGGTAGCCTCTCGTTTCCTGAATTACTTCTAAATTATACATTATATCAGGGCTGGGGAACCTCAGATGTTGCTGGAATAAAATGATCAGCCCTGACCATTGCTCATACTGCCTGCAGCTCATGGGAGTTGGAGCCTGACCACATCTAGAGGACCACAAGTTCCCCATCCCCGTATTATACATTCCGTTAAAAAACAAAGCAGGGTGCTGGTGGTATTTAATTTGGCTCCATGGCATAAGGGAAGCAGGGTTAACTCTGCTGTCACACAGATTCCGATGTGATTTAACTTTGCAGGTTGTAGTTTGGGGAAGGGGCATTTAAGTTGGAGAAAAAGATCCCCTGGGAAGACCTTTCACTCAATTACATAGTCCACATCCAGATCAGAGGACCCTGTGGTTGCTATTGGGGGGGGGCAAAATATGTAGCTTCCTGATTTGTTCCTACTGTAAAGATTCCTGGGAATCCACAATCCAAGGCTGCAGGAAGCAAAGCTTGCTTTGAGAAGCACCTGCCAGTCATAACTGAGCTTGGTTTGCTTTGAACTCATTGTAAAGGAGGAAGAGGACATAGGAAAAGGAAAGGTTGCTGCGTTTATCTCTGGAATGGGATGCGGGAAGGTTGAAAATTGGATAGATGTCATGTAAGCAACAAGCCATTTACCTTCCTGCTAGAGTGGTACCTATTTATCTACAGTAGTACCTCGGGTTACATACACTTCAGGTTACAAACTCCGCTAACCCAAAAACATTACCTCGGGTTAAGAACTTTGCTTCAGGATGAGAACAGAAATCGTGCTCTGGCGGTACGGGGGCAGCGGGAGGCCCCATTAGCTAAAGTGATGCTTCAGGTTAAGAACACTTTCAGGTTAAAAATGGACCTCCAGAACGAATTAAGTACTTAACCCGAGGTCCCACTGTACTTGCACTTTGATGTGCATTCGAACTGCTAGGTTGGCATGAGCAGGGACTGAGCAACAGGAGCTTACCCTGTCAGGGATTCAAACCGCCGACCTTCTGATCAGCAAGCCCTAGGCTCTGTGGTTTAGACCACAGCACCACTCTGCTCTGCCAGAAGCAGCTTAGTTATGCTGGCCACATGACCTGGAAGCTGTACGCCGGCTTCCTCAGCCAGTAAAGCAAGATGAGCGCCGCAACCCCAGAGTTGTCCGCGACTGGACCTAATGGTCAGGTGTCCCTTTACCTTTAAGCAACAAGCCAACAAAAAATGACAACTGCATCAAACAAGTAGGTTTGAAAGAGTCCTCCTCCAACCTTTTCTTCACAGCTGGCAGAGCGATGCTATATGGGGCTACTCAGAAGTAAGCCCCACTAAGTAACGGGACTTGCTCTCAGGAAAATGTGTTTAGGAATGTAGCTTTAACTCTTGGGTAAGCATAGCAAGGTGGGACACATAGGTTTAATTAAAAAAAAAAATTAAAAAATGGTTGAATTGTTGCAGTTTCTTTCCAAACCAACAACCTCTGTTAGAATGAAAGGTTTTTGTTTTGTTTTGTTAATTCCAGTTTCTCCAGACCAGGGGTCTGCAACCTTTAAGACAAAAAGAGCCACTTGGACCCGTTTCCGAAGAAAAAAAAAAACTGGGAGCCGCAAAACTCGTCATTATACAAATAACTTTTTTGTCACTTTTTATTATTATTTCTTTGTTTGACCCCTCAGAATTACTCCTCCTCATAGAAATGTTAAATTAACAAGTTACCTTTGTGTGTGTGTGTGTGTGTGTGTGTGTGTGTGTGTGTGTGTGTGTGTGTTATTCACTCCCCTTCAAAACAGTGACCAGCGTACATGCCCCCTTTCAATGCAGTGACCAGCGTACATCCCCCTTACAATATAATGGGCGGGCGGGAAGGTGACGTCGGGACGGTGCGTGACTAACGCACGCACTGCCCCCATGCGACGTCACAGCCAGTACAGCGCCCGCCACAGTGGGGAGTGTCAGGGCGCACAATGCGCCTCCTCCCCTCGCTAGTATCCGCCCCGGAGCCGTGGCAAAGGTGTAAAAGAGCCACATGCGGCTCCGGAGCCGCGGGTTGCAGACCCCTGCTCCAGACCTTCAGGAAATTCCACTTTCAACGGGATTTTGCTCATGGTAATCTTAGGTGTACAAAACATATCTCTCTCTTAACCTCGCAATTAGATGCTTTCTTTGCATTTTTATACATCTGCAGTGAGGGACAACTTTCTAGTGCTTCCATGTGCTACAGCCATTGGAAGATACATTTATACGTATTTGAAAGGGATTTTCCCATCCTGACATTTGTTACAACAGCAGGAATATGGAAGTCCATTCCTGAAGGACTTAGGAGCCTTTGGGTGCTGACAAACACTGCACCTCGTTTTTCCTGTCTTGCATATTGAATACGATCTGCTGTTATCACCCACACAAACCAAACTGGATTGCAGGCAGGCAGGCAGTGGACCAGTCGGCTGTAGTCGACTCCCATGCAGGCACCCTGAAAATAAATTGACTTGGATCCTAGGAACCTGGTGAGTGTTATCACTATTGAATTAGATTTGCCCTCAAAAAGGAAAGACAAATTTGCACTCTCTAGTATGCTGCATGATTTGATTTTAGGAAGGAAAAATCTGGACACCAAAGTTGTTGAGCACTTCCTTGTTCTGTTTGCAAAAACCCAGACATGTTTCCGATTTAAAACAAATCCCCCCGGATGGTCATGTTGTGCTTGGAATCCTGACATGTCCAGGACAAAACAGACAAATGTCAACCCTTTGTGGGTGTGTATCACTAATATCACTTCTAAAAAGTGATGCTGCTTTAGTTAATTAGTATAAGAGTACCCTCCATTTCTTTAACGGATGTATGCAGTGGTCAGTCACTACCAAAAAATGAGAAATTGGCTATCATTTGCAAGCCATTGATCTGGTGTATGGTAGTCACACAACATTATTAATTTATTATTTTATTTATTGCATCCATATCCCACCTTTACTCCAAGGAGCTCAAGGAGGTGTACATGGTTCTCTGCTTCCTCATTTAATTCCCACAACAGCCCTATGAGGTAAGTTAGGCTAAGAGGCAGCGGCTAATGCAAGGTCACACCCAGTGAACTTCATGTCCAAGTATGGATTTGAACCCAGGTCTCCCAGGCCTAGTCAAACACTCTAACCACTACACTACACTGACTCTCTCATTTAGAAAGAATAAACAAACAAACATAATGAGGCCTCTAAATTCCATGCAGAAGTCCATCTTGGGTGAGGATAGCCTTTTAGTAGTGAAAGAGAATTATTGAATTGTCTAATAATTCAGCTTTGGTGCTCAGACCATGTTCTCAGTGATCTTCACAGCTGCCTTAATAAGGTCTATCAGTTGTTGTTCTTGACCATCTCAAATTGTTTTCATTCGATTTTTCATTCTGCATTGCTCAGGTGGAAAAACAGCTACCACCCATCCCCACGCTTTCTCATTAGAAGATTATTGGACTTTGCAGTTGTGATCTGTTTCGTATGGTTTGAAAAGGATTGGGCAAGAACACAACAGCTTTCTTGGGAGGAGCAGCTACAACGCCCTACAACTATTTTTCTCTTCCCTTTGGGCTGGGAACCTGGAGTCACATAAGAGTATATTAGTTCATGCACAACACAAAAAATTAGTCAGGTCGTCCTCAGTTGAGAAAGTGGCTGCTTTGAACGCTGCACGGTAAGATCAGTATTACTTTCTGATTAGCTTTCTTAATTGAGATTGTAACTGTGTTAGGGGTAAACTGTAGTTTCCAGCATACATTGGAGGAAATTGTGTGCTATAAAAGCACAGCTTGGGTGTGAGTATTCTACTGGATATTTTTACTTACCTGGGAAGAAGGTGGTCAAAGCCACATAGACGCAAAGGGGCAAATGATCTGAAATAAATCAGACAGAATAAATAATAATTTGGAGCAAATATCAGAGCTGGAAATGTGAATTTCAGCTATCTACAGGCTGTATTGTTTGTTTATTTTGCAACATTTATATACCTCTTGATTTTAATAAAACCTCAAAGTGGTATATACTATGGTCCTTTTGTATGTATGAACTCCCTGCAGAGCAATATTACTGCCTTAGTTCATAATTCAGCAGATGGGAACAGAGTTATAGGATTAGAATCTAAGAAAATTACGGGTAATTAAGAGCCAATGGGTACTGCACTTAGGAAACCAGGAGGAACTGAAGAAGCCTATTGTACACATGTGTAAATGTTCAATTACTAATTTCCAAATAGAATTTAATCATTACACAAAATGTGTAATGTCATTACACAAGGCTGTCAGTATAGCGTTGGTGGTGGTGTGTACATGAGAGTAGAGGACAAGTTCTTGGTAAAATGTGATGGTAGAAAAAGATGACCTGTCACCACACAGCAATGATATAACTCAAGAGCTTTCCAGACTGTGTGTTGCGGCACATTCGTGTGTCGGCTGCAGTGTGTAGGTGTGTCATGCGAATGCTCCCTGCGCTCCTCCCAGGGTTAGTTTAACCTCTGGTTTGCTAGAAAAACTGAACTACTGTGTTCCAAAATGATGCATGTCTAAAATGTGTGTCACCAACATGAAAAGTTGGGAAAGCTCTGAGAGAACTGCTTCTGTCCCTCTGTGCTGTTGCTTGCCCACTTCTCTTACCTGCTTGTATAAATGAGATTCCAGGAGCGCTATTAAGCAAGTGCATAAAGGGACTGTGCCAAAGGATCATGGTGGGAATGGGTTGGGGGATATTTGTTTGTTTATTCTATTTCATAAAATTTATACACCGCTTGATTGAAAAATAAAAAAACCCAAAGTGGTTTACAAAAGATAAAACATGCAAAAGTTAAAATACTAAAGCAGATTTAAATTATCTCAATTTTCTAAGCATCTGGGTAGGCTTGTCTAAAGAGGAATGTTTTTAGCAGGCTCCAGGGGGAGAAGAGTACAGTGAAGGCGCCTGCTTAATCTCAATAGGCAGAGAGTTCCAAAGGGTATTCGCTGCCACAGTAAATGATGAAGTTCTTACATGTATGGAATGGGTATTGTGTGACATCTTTGGAAGTGCTTGTTCCGCTGCTCAAAGCGATTGAGTGGGCACATGGTTGTATTTTCTTCCATTGCATCATGAGTTTTAAAAGAGGCACATCCAGGTTTCAGGATTGCAACCCTGAGTACTCGACACATTAAAAAGTTTCTTCCTGAGGGTCCAGATTGCCACCAGAGTTATGTGGGTCTCTGTGTGTGTGTCTGAATGCCTGGTGAGAAATCAATTCGAATAGTTGACCTTTACATGTCACAATAAACCATGGTTTACTATGAATAAGCCAGTCTTGTCTAATTTGCTCTTCCCTGCTGGCATGTCAGAGAAACAAACCACATATGCAAAAATGGCAAAACTTAAAGGAAGAATAAGAAATCAAGGTAACAAACTTTTTATAAACGAATGGAAATGGTTTCTTGAATATTTACAGATAAATTGCAAACAGATAAAAACATTAGCAGGATTATTGTAATAACCTGCAGTTTCATGAGAGTATATATTTAAAGTAGATAATTAAATGAGCAAATTAAATGAATTTGGATATGCAGAAGTTGTTTAAAAATAAATTTAAGGAACTGCAGAAAGAGGGTGAAGGAAGTCAAACTTTGAAATGTTAAATTGATTGTAAAACTAATTAAATGTATAAACTTGAAAAGTATAAGTAGAAACTGGGCATCATGGTTTGTTTCACTCTGTAGCTAAGGTGTGAAGCTGAGGCTCATTAATTGTGCTTTGTTTGAGCAGAACAAACCCCAAGCCTCTATTTGGACATAATTTGGATCATAGTTTGTTATGTGTTAGTGGCAAGGAACTGCAAGCAGTTTTGGCACATTTACAGTAACCCATCAACCATGGTTTACCATGACATACCAACTGGGCTAACTGTGAATGCTTAGTGATCTCCTTGAGGCCTTCACCTCCCTTCTGAAGCCCACCTCAGCCAATGTTTCCCTTCAGGAAAATGTTATTCACTTGGGGACTGCTCAGCTGTATCCCATGGCTGGCATTATGGAACAGGCTATTGTGAAAAGCCTCTGGAGTTATGCCATGCCTCTGGATTCATGTGACTGCTGACTCACTCTAAAACGCTATCAGCAGACTTCCAAGCGCAGATAAGATCAGCTGTTGCATCTTTTTAATTATATTTTAAGTTGATTTGAGTAGGCTGGCCATTTAAAAAATTCATGTATCTATAGTAAACTTGGGAGTGCAGGTGTCAGAACACAATGAGTCAGTTTAAGGAGCTGCTTCAATTTAAGCAGGGGTTGAGCAAAAACACGGTCATGTGCTGAACATTGTTTTTGGGTTTCCTTCATAGCTCGATACCTTAATTCACTGCTTCTTGCCTTTCCTGTTGCCTGAAAGGCACTAAGAGGTTCTCCGAGAATATATTGGCATTCTCTTTTCCAAGCCAAGGCCATCCACAAGCATTGAGAAAAGCAACGTTATTCTGCACATGGGTAATTGCTAATCCCCGGCTACTATTCTACATTGAGGTACTAGGGTACCTTCATCCCCACCAGTTCTTGCCTAACTGAAGGGAGATAAAAAAATAAAGCAGAATGTGGCAGACAGGTGTCTGTGATGCAATCCCTGTTTGATGATTTGGCATGGAAATTACCATTTCACAAGGACTTTTTTGCATGGGCATGGGTTGAAAATAAGGTGCTCAAAAGCACACAGTGCAAAAATAAAAATAAAAAATTAGGACAAAGGTGGGCTAGGAGCAGCCAAGTCAAGCCCTGCCCACCTCCCTCCACTGCCAGTGGATCAGCCATCGAGTGGCCAGGGGTGGGAATAGTAATATTCCCATCCCATGTTGCAAAGCAGCTCAGGGACAGCAGTTGGTTTTGGGGCTGCATCAGGAATGATGTTGGAAGCTTCCGGGGCTCCTGAACCACCCAAGATAGCTGTTCCCATGTTGTTAATCTCCACACCTGCCCCAGCATAACTTTATTGTCCACCTCATGGCGAAACAGCTGGGCAATGACTATGTCTATGTGAATTTATGTGTGTGTGTGTGTGTGTGTGTGTGTGTGTGTGTGTGTGAGAGAGAGAGAGAGAGAGAGAGAGAGAGAGAGAGAGAGAATGTGAGTGTTTGTGAGGTGAAAGGGTGTGCCAGGGAGGACGGAGGGAATTTTTAATGCCATTTTTAATTTTTTAATACCATTTAATTTTTTAATACCATTTTAAATATATTTTTTAAAATATAATATCTGGAATCTCTATAAAATAAATAACAGCATATCTTATTTGAAAACCCCCTCATTTGTTTATCAGTTTTAGCATTTTTTCATTCTATTTAGAATCATAGAATCATAGAGTTGGAAGAGACCACAAGGGCCATCGAGTCCAACCCCCTGCCAAGCAGGAAACACCATCAGAGCACTCCTGACATATGATTGTCAAGCCTCTGCTTAAAGACCTCCAAAGAAGGAGACTCTACCACACTCCTTGGCAGCAAATTCCACTGTCGAACAGCTCTTACTGTCAGGAAGTTCTTCCTAATGTTTAGGTGGAATCTTCTTTCTTGTAGTTTGGATCCATTGCTCCGTGTCCGCTTCTCTGGAGCAGCAGAAAACAACCTTTCTCCCTCCTCTATGTGACATCCTTTTATATATTTGAACATGGCTATCATATCACCCCTTAACCTCCTCTTCTCCAGGCTAAACATGCCCAGCTCCCTTAATTTATTAATATTTAATTTAAGCTTTTCATAACAAAACATTTGTTAGCGTCATTGACAAAGATCATTCTCATAACTCACTAGTGTTGTAACCAAAGCACGACCACCTCCATCTTTGTTATAACTGAAGCAAGACACCATCTTGTTGCAGGTTGACACCATAATCATGTATCCTCTTTGTAATCATGCTGAAATGCAAGCTTAAGACGGGGAAAGAGAAAGTGGAAGACACAAGGGGTGTGTAAAGGAAAGTTTTAAGAGCGTGCAAGGGCATGACCTTTAAAACATGGGTATAAACAGGAAAATGCCTAGCTAACTGAGGTTGGAAACATCCGTCTTTGTGGTTAAGCTGGGAGTAAGGCTTTATCATTGGGTGTCTTGCATGTCTAATCTGTATGAATATAAAATGTCTGTGCCCCCACTTTGGGCAAAAAATTCCTGCATTGCAGGGGATTGAATTAGATAATCCTCATGGTCCCTTCCAACTCTACAGTTCTATGATTTTATGAAAAGCTGTAAGTAAACAGAGATCAGGGTTCAACCTCTGTCCGCCTTCTTTGATCGCTTGCTGCAACCTTTCCTGTTTGAGCAAGAAATAAAACTGCCTTTAGCGGAGAATTCTTGGGTGACACTCGTCATTGCTGGTAAGTACTTTAAATCAGCATAATACCCTATTTCATTTCGAAATGAATATCTAAATTAGTTTGATTACTTTTAGGATTAGTTTTTAATCGTGTACAGAAACAAGAAAGGGAGAGGCAAACCACAGTATTTGAATATATTATATATTCATATATATGAGAGAGAATATCTTTCCCTAAAAGAATTCTGGGCACTGTAGTTTACCGCTTGCAAAGTTACAATTCCCAGCAACGTTTAACGAACTACAGTGCCCAGAATTCTCTGAGGGCAAGAATGTGCTTTATAGTATGTACACGGTCTGTTTTCTTTGCCACAGATCATCATGTCTTCTATTAAAATCGAGACTGTTGTGAAGCAGAAGAACAGGATGGGGGAGTGCCCTACGTGGGAAGAAAGGGAGAATTCCCTTGTATACGTAGACATCAATTCACAGAAAGTTTGCCGCTGGAACTCAGTCACCAACGAAGTTCAGTGTGTCTCTGTGGGTAAGGAAATAGTGTTTTTCATTTTATTTTGTGGAATTGTTTTGGCCTGGAAGAAAAGTCCTGAGGCATGACTTTCTCAGCCAAGGATTGTGAGAGCGAGGCAGATGCAGGCCCCCTTCAGACCCATGTTGTTTTGCGATCTTTCCTCAGTGTTACCACATTATTGCCCTCCGAAGGGGCACTCTTGTGCTGTAGCACAACAGAAGTAGGACAACCCCCCCAAAAAACCCCATTTGGATGGCGGAATAGATTTCATCAGAGAGATGGGAAAGGGGTTAAGTAGTCTTGCTTTGGCCTTGTGCTATAAGCTGGAAAGCCCTGGAGTGGGGGTAAGGTAATGCAGCCTCTTTATTTTGCATTGTGCTCATGATGATATTGGGACAATTATATGTGATTGTGCTCTCAATACCGTGTGTGCCTGCAAATGTTTTGGGTAGGCAGCCTACCACTTTGTTTCCAGTCAGTGCACATCTTGTAGTAACATCTGGTCTAGTAACTGACCAGATGCTTGGAAGCTGTGGCTGGATGGTTTCGTGGGAGCCGATTGAAACTAAATCCTTCGAAGACAGAGGTCCTATGGCTAGGTCGGGATAGCATGGGGATGAGGGACCAACTCCCTTCTCTTGCGGGGGCCCAATTAGTGCCATTGCCTTCCGTTAAGAGTTTGGGTGTAATCCTTGACGCCTCCCTTTCCATGGAGGCGCAAGTCACAGCAACAGCCAAGGCGACATTTTTCCACCTTCGCCGCATCAAGCAGTTGGTCCCTTACCTTTCCCGCCCCGACCTGGCCACAGTGATCCATGCGACAGTCATCTCCAGGCTTGACTACTGTAACTCGCTCTACGCGGGGCTGCCCTTGAAGCTGTCCCAGAAACTCCAGCGGGTACAGAATGCTGCAGCGAGGCTCCTCACAGGGTCTCTGCCATGGGAGCATATTCATCCAGTGCTTTTCAAGCTGCACTGGCTCCCGGTGGAGTACAGGGTCAGATTTAAGGTGCTGCTTTTGACCTTTAAAGCCCTTCACGGCCTAGGACCCTCGTACCTACGGGACCGCCTCGCCTGGTATGCCCCACGGAGAGCCTCAAGGTCCATAAATAACAACACCCTAGTGGTCCCAGGCCCTAAGGAAGTTAGATTGGCTTCAACCAGAGCCAGGGCCTTTTCAGCACTGGCCCCAACTTGGTGGAACGCTCTGTCTCATGAGACCAGGGCCCTGCAGGATCTGATCTCTTTCCGCAGGGCCTGTAAGACAGAGTTGTTCCGCCTGGCCTTTGGATTGGAGCCAATTTGATTCCCTCCGCCCCCTTTTTCTTTTTTCTTTTCCTTCTCCTGCAATGAGGCTCCATTTTAATATTTTAATGTTCCATTATTTTAATGTTGTATTTTATTTTTGTTTTTAAGTTGTAATCACTCATCTTGTTTTTATTATTGCTTGTAAGCCGCTCTGAGCCCGGCCTTGGCTGGGGAGGGCGGGGTATAAATAAAAAATTATTATTATTATTATTATTATTAATAATAATAGTAATGATAATAATTTATTATTTATACCCCGCCCATCTGTCTGGGTTTCCCCAGCCACTCTGGGCGGCTCCCAACAGAATATTAAAAACACAATCAAACATCAAACATTAAAAGCTTCCCGAAACAGGGCTGCCTTCAGATGTCTTCTAAAAGCCTGGTAGTTGTTGTTCTCTTTGACATCTGGTGGGAGGGTGTTCCACAGGGAAGGTGCCACTACCGAGAAGGCCCTCTGCCTGGTTCCCTGTAAGTTGGCTTCTCGCAATGAGGGAACTGCCAGAAGGCCCTCAGCGCTGGATCTCAGTGTCCGGGCTGAACGATGGGGGTGGATACGCTCCTTCAGGTATACTGGGCCGAGGCCATTTAGAGCTTTAAAGGTCAACACCAACACTTTGAGTTGTGCTCAGAAGCGTAACTTCCTCAAGTCCCGTTGCGCAACAGTACAAGAATGCCCCTGCAAATAGCAATAATGCAATAACACAGAGGAAGCATAACAACTACTGGAGTGGTATGATATATGAATGGTGCAGTACAAATCCATCACTAATGCAGAGTTACTGCGACCGTGACATGGAGTTTATTGCTCCATTGTCTCCAATCACATGCTGCAGGGATGGGAGTTGTGGCCCAAAGCTTCTGGAGAGGCCCACAGTGACTATTCCCCAAACAAGCTTCATTTCTTCATGGGAGCACTTCTTCATCAAGGGTGCTCAATGTATTTTGCCCTGGTTTGTAAACTTGTCCGTTCTTTCCCTGCCTGCAGACGCTCGTGTTGGCTCAGTAGCCCTTCGCAAGTGTGGTGGCTACGTGATCGCTTTAGGAAGAAAGTTTGCTTTCTTGAACTGGGAAGATCAAATAGTCACTGATATTTCTGAAGTGGAACAGGATAAACCAAACAACCGATTCAATGATGGAAAAGTAGACCCAAGGGGTTCTTTTTATGCAGGTATATATTTGATCTGAATGCAATTGTATGCTGAGCTCAGTTTAGATAACCCTAATGAGTTGGAATGTGTCTAAAAATTCATGAAACTGATTAATCTATATTAATACATTTGTGTATACAATAATGGTCTCTAAAATATTGCATTATAGTAGTACTATAGTAGCAGGGGTGACATAGGGTGGTATACAAATTTAAGAAATAACAATAATAGTCAATTCTGCACACAGTATAATGACCAGGATTACACCCAAGTATGCAAATTCTTGATGGCAACAATCAAAATTGCCCAAGCAGCAAAAAAAAATATTGAATTAGAAGTATGATAATATCCATAATATATATGTAAAATAAACAACAGAGTAGTATCCAGTCTGAGAAGTTGAAAGCTTGCTAACTTGTTTAGGGAAGTTTTTAATATTTAATGCTGTATTGTTTTTAACGCTTGATTGGAAGCCGCCCAGAGTGGCTGGGGAAACTCAGCCAGATGGGCAGGGTATAAATAATAAATTATTATTATTATTATTAACTATTTTTGGTTGAGCCAAATAAAAAGTACTGGCCTCCTGTGGATTTTGGCCTATTTATATAGGGTTACTTCCACTCATTTATGGAGAGAGATCATGAATGTAGATGTAATGACTTTCAAATAATTGAGGTTTATGTAACAATTCCCTGCATTTTAATGACAGTCTCCATATTAATTTTTATTAGAGCCAATTTCAGTATACTAAAAGAGCCAGTGATAGAAACAAATCCAAACGATTATCCGTTTACCAGTAAAACCATCCCAGACTATTGGAAGAGGTGCATCAGTTTCTCTATTCTTCAGAGGCAACTGGACAAGTGACTGAAATATAGAGGCAGTAAACATCTTTTCAAACTGCTAATGAGAATGAAAAATCATTTTCTGATCAAAGTTTAAAAGTAAAATAGTATTCCTCAGGTTTGTTTGTTTTTAAAATTGCAAATGTGAAACTGTATACGCTTTAACTAAAACACATGATGTATTACTATAATTCAACCTCTCACCACAGGTCTAGAAAGTAGCTAATTAAAAATAAAAGACCAGGGAGCCTATCTTTTGTTTCAGCTAAATTGGCAGGGTTTTTAATTTTTTAATTGTTTGGTGTAAATTTTAATGTTCATAGTAAAGGCTAGAAATCCAGCGTTAGTCATGCTCAGAAGAGATGCATTGAAATTAACAGATTTAAGCTACTTAACCTCCTGGAATATCAGTAAGTAAGAAGACTGGCAGGCGGGGAGGTGGCTGAGGGCACTGTGAGGTTGGTGCTTCATGCAATGGAGCCGCTTCCATTGCATGATGTATGATGTGTGTTGAGGGCTGTGTGTGTGTATATATATATATATATGCTTTCGTAGATTTTCACGGGTACAGGAATGTAGGTTTTGGTGTCTTCGGGTGTCTTCCCGTGTAAGAGTTGGGGTGTCTAGGCGACGTTTCGACGAGGTCTCACTCGTCATCTTCAGGCTGGTGCTTTCGGCTCTGTTCTAGTAACAAGAAGCCGAAAGCACCAGCCTGAAGATGACGAGTGAGACCTCGTCGAAACGTCGCCTAGACACCCCAACTCTTACACGGGAAGACACCCGAAGACACCAAAACCTACATATATATATATATATATATATATATATATATATATATATATATGCTTTCGTAGATTTTCACGGGTACAGGAATGCAGGTTTTGGTGTCTTCGGGTGTCTTCCCGTGTAAGAGTTGGGGTGTCTAGGCGACGTTTCGACGAGGTCTCACTCGTCATCTTCAGGCTGGTGCTTTCGGCTCTGTTCTAGTAACAAGAAGCCGAAAGCACCAGCCTGAAGATGACGAGTGAGACCTCGTCGAAACGTCGCCTAGACACCCCAACTCTTACACGGGAAGACACCCGAAGACACCAAAACCTACATATATATATATATATATATATATATATATATATATATATATATGCTTTCGTAGATTTTCACGGGTACAGGAATGCAGGTTTTGGTGTCTTCGGGTGTCTTCCCGTGTAAGAGTTGGGGTGTCTAGGCGACGTTTCGACGAGGTCTCACTCGTCATCTTCAGGCTGGTGCTTTCGGCTTCTTGTTACTGGAACAGAGCAGGATCTCAGTGTTTGAGTTCCTATAAATACTGTTGAGGGGGTGTGGTGTATAGCCTCCAACGTTCTGGGCAGAGAGGAAGTTCCCAGGTTAGTGTGTCTTTTCTTCTTTTGTTCATTAATTACTTGAGGGATATCTTGAGTGATTTCTTGAGTGATATTCTGAGTACCACTTAGGAGGGTCATTAGGTGTGGATTAGTTGCTAAAGCTTTCGTGTCTTGACCTCTTGACCTTGTGAAGAGTTTTTTCTGAGAAGATGGCTGTACTGCACTTAGTTGTGCTCTGGCTTGGCTTCGTGTATAGGGGCGAGCTGTGGTTTTGTGCCCTGTGCCAGCCAGATCTGTGTAGGGATTGCAGGGGGATGTGTAGGGATGCTGCACCCCCCTGCAATCCCTACACAGATCTGGCTGGCACAGGGCACAAAACCACAGCTCGCCCCTATACACGAAGCCAAGCCAGAGCACAACTAAGTGCAGTACAGCCATCTTCTCAGAAAAAACTCTTCACAAGGTCAAGAGGTCAAGACACGAAAGCTTTAGCAACTAATCCACACCTAATGACCCTCCTAAGTGGTACTCAGAATATCACTCAAGAAATCACTCAAGATATCCCTCAAGTAATTAATGAACAAAAGAAGAAAAGACACACTAACCTGGGAACTTCCTCTCTGCCCAGAACGTTGGAGGCTATACACCACACCCCCTCAACAGTATTTATAGGAACTCAAACACTGAGATCCTGCTCTGTTCCAGTAACAAGAAGCCGAAAGCACCAGCCTGAAGATGACGAGTGAGACCTCGTCGAAACGTCGCCTAGACACCCCAACTCTTACACGGGAAGACACCCGAAGACACCAAAACCTGCATATATATATATATATATATATATATATATATATATATATATATATATGGCTGCAATCTTCAACGCACTTGAGTGAGTCCCATCGTACACAATGGGACTTACGCCTGAGCAAACGTAGGATTGCACTCTTCCTCACTAAAGGCTGCTAGGAAAGCTAGGAGATCATTAGACAGGTGGTGTTGTGGGACTAGTCAAGTGATTGCCCTTTGGGTGGGATCAGTGCTATTTGTGCATTTTAAAGAGGCCCTTCAGTAGAGAATTACCTGACCTGTGCCTCTGCTGACCACCCCCTAGGTACTATGGCCGAAGAGACAGCACCTGGAGTCAGAGCAAGGCAGCAGGGGGCTCTTTATACTCTTATCCCTGGTTGTGGTGTCATGAAGCAGTTAGAGAAGGTGGACATCTCCAATGGGCTGGATTGGTCACTTGATCACAGGACCTTCTTTTACATCGATAGCCTGGCCTATGCCGTGCAAGCCTTCGACTATGACATGCGAACAGGAATGATTGGTAACATTCTTCATCAAACTGTTTATTGCAACAGCTAAAGAAATACTTGGTAGTAGATTGGTAGGCAACCCTATCCTTTGGGGTAGCCAATGTGAAGCCTTGCAGATATTGTTGGACTACAACTCCCATCATCCCTGACGATTGGCTATGCTGGTTGGAGTCCAAACTCTGGAGGAGGGTGCCACCCCTATTACAGACTTTTCCTTTTCTTTCCATTATATGCCATATTGTCACATATTGCATTTTTCTTTACTTAATAACAGAAAACAACTATATATTGAACAGACAGGTGTTTATTTCTCATAAACACACACATCTGTTTTTGGCCCTGGGAAGCAACAGTAAAGTGCTAAGGATGTGTTAGTGTCTTAAAATCCAACTCAGCATGAAAATCAAATTTTTTGGCATTTGATTCTCATCTCAACTTGTTCCTATCTGCAGCAGACGGAAATATGACACGCTCTCAGCTTTAAGCAAATGAGAGATGTGATTTGGTTAAAACCAAAACATTTTTGTTGTTGTTGTTCACTGATATTTTGTCATATTTAATGATGTCTCACTCCTTTTGTGCACGCCCTATTTTGTTTTCGTGTGCCATCATTTTAAAGTTTTTATTATGCCTTAGGGCCCTCAAAATATGGAAGTGGCTGAGGGCTCTCTGGACCTCTGAAACGGAATGTCCCTGATCATTGAACATGCCGTTCAAGGCTGGGAGCAGGACCACAGGCATTCAAAGACTTGGCCAGTACTCACTGTGAAATTGAGTGTGCGCGCATGCACACACCCCAAGCAAGCTCCATAACTTTTTTTTTGCAATTTGCATTGTTTCTAAAATGTGGAAAATTTGAAAAGCACAACAGACAGTACAGTCTGCATAAAAATAAGCACTTGAATGCTGATTGCCTTATTCTTTATGCAGATTGTTGCAGTTGCAGGCCTGTGTACAAGCTGGAGAAAGAGGAGGCGATGCCTGATGGGATGTGCATCGATAGAGAAGGGAAACTCTGGGTGGCCTGTATTGATGGTGGACGAGTGATCCGCATTGACCCTGAAGCAGGTAAACAATTAATGAGGACTCTGCATTTTTGATCCCCAAAGGGCGGGGGGGGGGGGAGGTAGAGATAGAAGAGATCACAAATGGAGCACTTTTATTTGACTAACTCCAGTTTAGTGACCTCTTTAAATATTTACAGGCATCATTAAATGTCTGGAAATACTTGTCTGGATTAAACGCAAGGGAGATTCTCTGCCGTTTTGGGGTCATTAGTTCACCTTCTGCTGGAGTGAGCTGAGTCAAGACGAGTCTACAGACTATGAGAGGCAAATATATGTGGTTTTTTTAAAGGATGTCACCCAACAGTGAACCCTAACAAATGGCCAATACCTGTCACCCGCACATAAAAAACTATTTCATACCAGTGCACAGGGCTTTCAAAAACATAGTTGTGTCTCCTGTATGTTCACCCTTTTAACATGTATGCTGTATGTCCATGCTAAAGCATAATGAGTGAATTGCTCCTGAGTTATACATTCTTTGGTTTATCAAGAGATAATTGGATATCACAATATTACTGATATCACAATATTACTGCAAAGCAGCTACAATGAGTGCTATTTGGGCTAACCATGTGGCTGTCCCTTTTAAACCTCAGGACCCTATGCTAATTATTTGAATGTTTGATATATGCCTCAGAATACCAGCCATGCATGTGTGTTTTGTTTGTTTGTTTGTGTGTTTTCCAGTCACTGTCAGTGAGGGAAGGGATTTTAGGGTTCCAGTAAAAATCAGAGCTCCTTGACCCATTTTTTAATGAAATAAAAAATGGATATATACCTGCATGTTACACATTTAGCATAATAAGGAAGTAGGTGATCGGCATTGAGTAACAATTGACTTGTTATGTCCCCCCCACCCCATACTTTTCTTTTGGTTGTCCTTTCAACTACTTTCACGCAGGAAAAAGAATTCAGACTGTCAAGATGCCTGCTTCCAGGATCACATCTTGTTGCTTTGGAGGGAAAGACTATTCAGAAATGTATGTCACTTCGGCCTACGATGGACTGCATAGCGATGCATTAGCCAAGGAACCCCAGGCTGGGGAAATTTTCAAGGTAAACAATTTGAGCTTTGTAAAATAAACCAAGCGTAACATTCACTCAGCAGAATGCAAATAATGTAAAATTAGTTTGTAAAATTGCAGAAAGGTGGGTGTTGAAATCTCCTTCTCCTGGCCCAGCAGAGTTTATGATAGTCAACATGGTGTGGCTTGAATTTTCAAAATTTCTTAGGCATTTGTGTTGACAGTTCACTCAGAAGGAATTGGGACTCTGTCCTTTTTTCTGTGCTCTGTCTTATTTTCTGTAGTTGTCCACAGTTGCCTTCCTGTCTCCAGGAATATCTAGCGTCCTAGATGAGCTTCTAATAGCCACTTTGTCTGGGCTCCAGACTCCAGACTGCTCACTGCTGCTATGACACGTACGTGTGTGTGCGTGTGCGCGCGCATGCACACTAACAAGGCTTTGGCAGTTCACCTGTACCTAGCCTGAGGCCTAGGTGAACCCAATGGAGCAGCTGACAGTCTAGCAGTTTGCCATTGTTATGAGAATTATAAGGTCTAAGATGTTGATAAATGTACCAGGCAGACACATACATAAATATATAAGCCACATGTCTGAAACTGTACACGAAAACAGTCCTGAAACCATGTTGACTCTCCCAAATTGAACTCAAATATTTCTCTGCAAGGAGGAAGGAAATTGAAAAAGCTTTCTCATTGTCTTTGGACTTCAGGGGCTTACACCTCCCTTTTCTAATACAGTCTGGCAAGTATCTGTTAAGCTGAGCACACTATCATTATGCATATGAGATTCAGGAAGTGAGTATTTACCACCACAAAAGAATGGCCAGACTGCCCAGAAAATGCAATGAGTCACCATTATCAGGTATCTGGCAGACAGAATTTCTGCTGTAGACCGCCTCCTCTGCTGTCGACCGCCTCCTTCTGTGATGTATGTATGATGTTTCAGTGGGGTGGCCTTGAGCTACAGGTCTATGTAAGGGCTTGCACACCATTGTTCTGGGTTCCTCCCTCCCTCCTGTGTTGAGTACCCCGTTGCAACAGTTTAATAAAGATCAGGCTTACTAGCTGCTTTGCTTCTCAATATTCTCTGGATGGCCTCTGTTATTTTTTCCTACCAATAGGGAACCTACATAAGGACTCTATACGGGCTCTTGGGTACCCCACAAGGGAAAAGGAGCAGGTTTTTTCCCCTTATAACACCTTGATTTTCGTATTTCCTAAAAACCTCCTGCTCTAAGCAGTGACTGGTGATTCATATCTGCCTGCCAAATGTGGCACGAATGGATAGGCCAAGCTACGGATCAGTGCATGCAGTGACAGATCAGATGATAAAATCATGTCCTGGTGATGGACTACTCCCCAGCCCCCTCTCCCACCAGCCTGAAGAAACACACAGACACACAAACTCTCTCTTTAACTCCCAGTTTAGAAAGTTTGGGATGTAGCCTGCAGTGACACTTACAGCACCCCCTCTAAGTGCCTTAGCTAGCAATCCATGACTTATTTCTTGTTCTCTGGCAGATAACAGGACTGGGTGTGAAAGGCATCCCACAGAACTACTTCACTGGTTAAATATTCATATGTGCTCAATATTCAACCCAGCCAGAAGCCATGGTGGACAACAAGAGAAACATGAATTTCAAACCTGTATGCTTATCTGAAGGCTACCTATATATCCTTTATGTACTGTAATGTTCCATAACTGGTTTTTCCCCCCTTCTCCATATGTTTATGTTTTTTATGTTTTCCCCCCAAATAGGACAAATGGCAGCTTAGGACTGTATGTGAATGTTAGGATTTTCAGTGGTTCCCCATCAAGCAAGGATCAACTTCCTCTATTAATTCTTTGTACAAGCAGAGAGCAGTTTGTAGCGTCTGCTTGCCAAAAGGTCACATTCGCTTTCCAGTAGCAATTTGCATTTTAATTCCCTTGATTAATTTCATTAGAATTCTTAAGAGTAAAATTGGCCTCTGCAGACAGACCTATGTTAATACGAAAGAAAATTATTCTGAAAACTGTACAAGTAGATCCTGTTAACCTGCTCTGGAAAGGAGGGAGGTGTTTCTGTTTCCTTACAACCAACATTTTGATTAAAAGTTATTGAGTGAATTAAATTACAGTGCATGGAAATGAATAACTATAGAAATGAACAAGGGTTTTGTCAGAAAGAGCAAGGGCTGTAATATAGCTTGTAATTAAAAGGATTTGCATTTTAAATATGATTTGACAGTTCAGCTGTTATTCCAATAAACTCATGTAAATGTCAAGAATAAACTAGTATTAATTGGCTGGAAACTGGGCAGGCCTGTGAAAAGTAGGTGGCAGATATAGGAGACAGTCTCATCACAGGTGAAAGGCAAACGGGCATGATACATCATGAGACATGGAGTGTGTGTCAGTAAACGAGGGGAATTAAGACTAAGAGAGCTGAGCGGGGGTGCTCGTATAATCTCACTGTATACAAGTTGTACAAGTGACAATAAAGTATTTCAATTAGTTATAATTTCCTTTAAAATTAAAAAGCAGCTGGTGTTTCCTGCTTTTTATCTCAGAGAATTTTCAACTGTACGTTCTTTGCCCTCAATTAGATTTAGGGACAGCACCTGTCTGCTCATAGCAGCAGAGCTCTGGAGAAAACATCACAAGGATGCAAAACTTGATTCTGCTATGTTTTCCTTACTTACAAGTAATGTAAAGAACTCTGTCACATTTTCTTTCCAGTGGATTTCCCCCCTCCTGCAACTTGCATGTGTGGTTTTCATTTAAGCTGTTATGAAGTTATTATGAAGAACGTTTTGGAATATTGGAGTGGGGTGAATATCTTCCACCGTTGGTGAAATTATTTACACACACACACACACACACACACACACACTGTCACCTAAGTGGGGTTCAATGCTACTGAGATATACTTGTGAGAAAATGGATTTTTCCAGCTCAGCTTTTTCCCTTAGCAATAAACAGCCTTGTATTAAAACTTCCCCCTGAAGCATGGTAGCAAGATTGGTACCATATAAGGTATCATCTACCTGGTGCTGTTTTAGGCCTACAGGGTGATAAGAGACTGCAATATGAAATTTCTGATCAAGGAGGATCATATGAGGACATGAATTTGGCTGCAATTTTTTTATTAAAAAAAAAATCACACCCACTGTGTGTTAATTGGTTCACCACTGCTAGGATATCAGTGTTAACAGCTACCATTTTGTGCATGACCACTGCTGATTATATAACTGTAATTATTGCTGGCTCTTGATCTCTGCATTTCATTTTCCTCTGACCTCACTGTTTACAATCTATCCCCCAAACCATGTGCATATATAGACCTGCAACCAGGGGCATACCTAGGGTGCAGGCCCAGGCGTTGTGGGTGCAAAAATTGTGCCTCTCCACTCTTGCTCTAAGTGGCTAGGAGCCTGTCTGCCCGTCTGTGTGCTGCCTGGGCTACTCCAGGGCTGCCTTGGCAGCAGAATCCGGTTGCCAGCGTGGGCCATCGCAACAGCTTTTTGGGGCTCCCTCCCAGTTTGTGCTATTAGAAGTGTGAGTGAGTTTCTGGTCCATGTTGTCTCCTGGTTTTGGAGGCGCCAATTCAGCTCCTCACAATGGAGCCTGGGTATACCTGTGCCTGCAACTCAGAGCAACACTGAAATGGACTGTAGTCTTAAGGTGCCCAAGACTCTTTGTTGTTTTTGCTGCAACAGATGAAGACAGCTACCCTTCTGGAAAGCATTTATTTTTTTGTCACAGATGGAACTATGGCACCAGGTCCTTCATGAATATCACAAATAATCTTGTCGAGTCATCCAAGGTCAGCTTTGATGCAGAGCTCTGTGGCATAATATCAGCCTGGCAGAAACTCAATCACTTTCTCCCTCCATGCTGGATAAACGTTGAAGAAAGTTGTGAGGTCACTCAAGTTTGTGCGTGTCTGAAAGTCGCAAGATGTTAACTGCATGTCTGTGCTTTAGTAGTTGCTCTCCATTTTCCCCAGTGGAAAATGCCACTAGAATATATTTCAGCAGTTATCCAGGCAAAGAATGGCAGCTTTGTTTTCTTTTTCTTTTTAAGCAAGTATCTAAAAGGCAGGAACCATGAAGCTTTGGCCTTCTGAGTGTTGTTACAACAGGTAGTAGACAACTGTCGTGGACTGCTGGTGCTCACCTGACCATCCTCCAACTGAGTCACTGCTGCACACCTGACCCCACTTACCTGGGAGTAAGCCCCATTGACTTCAATAGGACTTATTTCTGAGTAATCAGGATTAGGACTGCACTGTAAGTCACCTTTCTGCATTACCTTTATGTTGATTGGCCACTAGCAGCACAAAGCAATTGCCTTACACAGAAGGCAAGCATGCTTGTCAATTTCATGTGTACAATGTCTTCTCAGTTTCTTTCTTTTTCCAAAAGAGAGCGAGAGCGATAACTATGCGTCACAGTTATAATGCACACATCCGGCCTTCTTAACCAATCCACGGATGGGCCAAAGATCTTAAAGGTTTATCAGGAGAAGACAATGGAGGCAACCATGGAAAGGACCCCAAAAGTTTGCAGTTAAATGGTTGGGTTGTGGAACAGGGGCAGAGGAAGGGGGTGTGGTGGGGGTGGTCTGCCCTGGGTGTCACCACTGAGGGGGGGTGAAAAAATGCCGGGTGGCACTTATTGCGGGGCCTGCAGCACGCCCGACCCACGCGTCTCTTCTGGGAGGGGCACGGTGGCTTGGGCACCCGCAGGCTCTACTCTGCCCCAAACGGTCCAACCACCGCCTCCCCCTCAGCTGTAGGGCGGCTGAGTGGGAGGAAGCAGGCAGATTCCTCGAAGGCCCCATGGAGCATCCTGTCCCGGCTTGCCCTGCCCCTGGCCGTAGGGCACATGCGCCACCCCAGGCGCCCAATTGGCTTGCTCTGCCGCTGGTGTGGAAGGAAACAAAGGGCGACGATGCATTTGAGACATAATAGTTTTGTTCTACAGGGGATACACAAGTGGCAGGGGTGCCCTGGGAATGCAGATTGGCAATGATGGTACAAGATACAAGTTTTGGAAAAAGAAATAAGTGAAAAACCAATCTGATAGCGCTGTTCTCTTTTCTCCAGAGCCAGAAAGTGGTGAAACAGCTGGCAGGGAAATGATTTGTAATGGGGAAATGGTTAGGAGAGAAAGGATTATGCAGTTATTCTCCCTAACCATTCCCCAATATATCCCCCTGTGACTGTTTTTCTTTATGCAGCAGCAACAGGAGGGGGGAGATTGTTATGTGCTTCTGTTGCACAGGGTCTAATCTGGTTTTCTAGTTATCAGGTCTCACACACACAAAAACCCGGTCCCTTTCAAGACGTGAGCGCCCTCATGTGGCTTTCAGTCCAGCTACTGGCAGTAATGGCAAAGGTTGAGATCTACCGAGTTCTGATAAACTTCAAATTAAACTGGTTTTATTCAAAACAGTTCTGTTGTCTAGGGGAGACTAAAAAGCAGTCTTCTGTGTTAATATAAAATGCTTTTTTCAAAGGGACAGATTACTTTCCTAACGCCAGGGATTTTTTAAAAAAGTTTTATTTTTATTAAAAGAGAAAACTTCTCTATACATTTAAAAAAATATTTATGCCATAAGTCTATCTGACCAGAATTACTTACATCTCTTAGGAAACACTTAACCAATGGCTCATTATTTGCAAACAAGATGAATGGATCTGCACAAAAGACTCTCAAGTTATCTTCCTTACTATTGGCAGGAATTAGTTTCGTTAATTTGTCAATGAAAACTCTTTGTTTATACCCTGCTTCTAATGGAATTAAAGGGTGTGTTTGAAATATTAGTATCTTTATAACTCACCTGACATGTTCTTATGTATCAGATACCTTTTGAAACTAAAAATTTAGGCAAAGCATCCTCTTGAAATAAATGCACAAAATATAGATGAATGCCTTAAGAATGAACAAAGGGTTGAAGCACCTTTATATGTGTATACTGTCTCTTATGAGTTAAATATTTTAAAGCTCTATTCAGTAATAAGGTATGCAATATTTGCTACATCATGTCTGATAAAACATTTGAGTTTGCATATTAAGGTAAACCAAATTGTGGATTACCAGGACCATGTAAACGTGGATTCCTGGAAAGAAATTCCACTAAACACAGCCTGACTTGGGTTTGAACCACATACAGGAGTAGCAAATTCTTAGTAAGCTGTACTAAAAGTTAGCAAGGTACAGAACTTGTATTTATTTCATTCTGTGATATCAATAGTCTTTGGTTGGTAGATAAACCAACATGTTCAATGAAAATTTCAGGTACAAACACATAAGTGTGTGTGTGTGTGTGTGTGTATAAGACAACTTTTAGAATCAGAATTGTAGAATTGGAAGGGACCCCAGGGGTCATCTAGTCCAACCTCCTGCAATTTAGGAATCTCAACAAAAGCATCCATGACAGATGGCCATCCAATCTCTACTTTAAAACCTCCAAGGAAGGAGAGCCAACCACCTTCTGAGGAAGTCCACAGCTCTTACTGGCAGAACGTTCTTGCTGATATTCTGTCAGAATCCCCTTTCCTGTAATTTGAAGTCATTGGTTTGAGTCCTACCCTCTGGAGCAAGAGAAAACATGCTTGTTCCCTCTTCCATATGACAGCCCTTGAGAAATTTGAAGATGGCTATCGTATCTCCTCTCAGTCTCCTCTTTTCCAGGCTAAATTCCCTCAACTATTCCTCATAAGGCTAGTTTCCAGAACCTTTATCATTTTGGTTGCCCTCCTCTGCACACATTCCCTCTTATTAATATCTTTCTTAAATTGTGGTGCCCAGAACTGGATCGTACTGGACAGTACTCCAGGTATGATCTGACCAAGGCAGAATAGAGTGGTACTATGACTTCCCTTGGTCAAGACACTACTGCTGACGCAGCTTAGAATAGCATTAGGGTTCTTTTGCTGTTGTATCACACAATTGACTCATATACTACTGGCAAGCCAAGTGCCCCCCATCTTATGTTTGTATCACTGGTTCTTCCTGCCTAAGTGTAGAAACTCGCATTTGTCCCAATTCATTCTGTTAGTTTTGGCCCAGTTCTCCAACCTGTTAAGGTCATGTTGAATCCCAGTCCTGTCTTCTATGTCATTAGCTACCCCTCTGTTTGGTGTCATCTGCAAATTTGATGAGCATCCCCTCAATTCCTTCATCTGAGTCGTCTTAGGAGATGCTGAGGCAGTGCTGTGACATGCTTATTTGGATGACTCGCAGGTAAGGACACCATAGCCAATTGTCTTAATCAGTAACCACCAGCTAGTAGCTTCCGCATTAGTTTCCTGCCATTCCTGTTATTTAATAGCTTCCTATAGCCCTGAGGCTTAAAACTGATGTCAGTCCGGAAACTCTAAGTTGACTGAGGAAGCCAGGAATGAACAACAAGACTTAAGTCACTTCTTAGAAACCGCTCTTCACAGTAACCTGCTCTCAAGGACCAGTTATTGAATTACATGAATTACTTTGGCCACCTCATGAGAAGAGAAGACTCCCTGGAAAAGACCCTGATGTTGGGAAAGATGGAGGGCACAAGGAGAAGGGGACAACAGAGGACGAGATGGTTGGATAGTGTTCTCAAAGCTACCAACATAAGTTTGACCAAACACTGGGAGGCAGTGGAAGACAGGAGTGCCTGGCATGCTCTGGTCCATGGGGTCACAAAGAGTCAGACACAACTAAACAAGTAAACAACAACAATAAACAAACTAGTGTGATTCTCAGCGTGGCTAATCTGAATTTTTTAGCACCAATCTTTTTTCCACAGCCATTAATGAAAGCCGGCATCATGAGCCTTGTCCTAAAGTCATGAGAATCCTGGTTTTCATTTAGACATAGGCTGTGATTCAGCTGCTGATCCAAGCCACCAGGTGCCAAGGTGTAGGTTGGCATGCTCTACTGGTGAGTAAATCTGTTCACGTTATCAGATCAAGGAGAGCCCCAGATACCACATTCTGGATTCCAGGGGGGTCGGCTTTTGCCTTTTGCCGCATCCCCAACAAACATCTGGTCTTCTAAAGGTTGCCGAGATGGGAATGTGGCACACAGGTTGAAACAGACTTTCCACCCCTGCTCTTCTTGAGCTGGAGCTTCTGTAGCACCTTTCGTAGGAATTTCAGTAGATTCCAGTGGTTGTTTTTTTTTAGGCTGCAGCTATGGGTTCTTTTTTATTGTGCTCGCAATGCTGTGAGGGTTGGTCATACACAACACTGCTTTCAGTACTGTCTGTCACTACAAAAAATTCGGGGTGTTCACATTGCTTCGTAGGAATATTAGAAGAGCCTGCTGGATTACAATGATGACGACGACTTATTAAATTTGTATACAGTGGTACCTCAGGTTACATACGCTTCAGGTTACAGACTCCGCTAACCCAGAAATAGTGCTTCAGGTTAAGAACTTTGCTTCAGGATGAGAACAGAAATCGTGCTCTGGCGGCGCGGCAGCAGCAGGAGGCCCCATTAGCTAAAGTGGTGCTTCAGGTTAAGGACAGTTTCAGGTTAAGAACAGACCTCCGGAACAAATTAAGTACTTAACCTGAGGTACCACTGTACTGTCCTAAACTTGCAGGTCTCAGGAAGGTTCACAAATAAAAACACAATATAAAACCATAAAATGCATAATGAAAACAAAAGCAAGAACAACCCAATAATCCCCAACACATTTTAAAAGGACATTGGATCAGGCCAGTAGCCCATCGGCCCAGTATCCTAGACTTACAGTGGGCAAACAGATACCTGTGGGAAACCCGGAAGCAGGACCTGAGTATAACAATATTCTGTCGGCCTGCAATTCCCAGGAAACGACATTCAGATGCATATTGCCTCTGACAGTGGGGGTAGAACGTAGCCACTGTGGCCAGTAACCATACGATAGCCTTATGCTTAATTTCCAGCCAGCTGTTATGCCACAACGTCCTGCTGAAACCCTGTAACCAAAACCCTGATTTTATTTCCGCCCCACTTCGGTTGCCATGCAGACGGCAATAACGTGGCAGCGTTGGGCAAAGTGTCACAGAACAACCCCCCCCCCCAGTATCCAACAAATCCACTAATGTTGTGTGAAGAACATGCTGAAGAACATACAGTGGTGCCTCGCAAGACGAAAATAATTCGTTCCGTGAGTCTTTTCGTCTTGCGATGTTTTTCGTCTTGCGAAGCACGGTCCGTTGCAACTGCGCCTCTTCAAGCGGCTTTAAGAAAAAAGCGCAAGACGTTTCCGTCTTGCGAAGCAAGCCCATAGGGAAATTCGTCTAGCGAAGCAACGCAAAAACGGAAAACCCTTTCGTCTAGCGAGTTTTTCGTCTTGCGAGGCTTTCGTCTTGCGGGGCACCACTGTACACAGAAGGGATCCCAAGGTTTCAGAGGGTCATCTAGTCCAACCCCCTGCAATGAAGGCATCTCAACATGACGCGGTTCCCCCATCCAGTCTGAAACCACACCAGATGCTGCTTTGCTTTGCAAAGGTGCTAGCAGTTTTATCACCTTCCGTGCCCTAAGAACCTTTATATATATATAATTTATATATACACGTCCCTTGTGCAGACTACCCTACACGGGAGTAGCCAGGATTTATGTTGGGGGGGGGGGGAGGACTTTTGTGGAAGGGCAGAACCGATTTTGCATCTTAATAACTGTTGATATTTACTATTGTACTGTGTATTTTGGGTCTATGGACCGCAATGAAGCGCTCTCTCTCTCTCTCTCTGTGTGTGTGTGTGTGTGTGTGAGAGAGAGAGAGAGAGAGAGAGAGAGCTATCAGCGACTCCATTGGTCAGTTGGTTATTTTTATTTACTGTATTTGCTTGATTAAAAATCAGTACAAATCTGATGTTCTGCCTCCCTTAACAAAAGCCTGCCCCCCCCCCCAAAAAAATCCTGGCTACGCTCATGGTACTTTAGGAGTAATCCTGGAATCACAGAACCGTAGTGTTGGAAGGAGACCCTGGCGTTTAATTCTGAGAAAGCCTGAACCAGCCTGTTAGAAACCTCCCGTGGATGGGGCGCAGTCCCGCACCTCCGACGCGTGTTTATTCAATCGCGCGTGGGGTGTGCAGCTCGATCCGTATTTACTCGCAAGTAAGCCTTGCAAGGGTCTCTCGGCGCTTCTTCTGCCTCTCTCACCCACCCGCAATTCTGCTTCCGCGCTTTCATAACAAAGCCCTGATTTTGCAGTTTCAGATTTTGCTTCTCCTCGTCCCGCCCCAAATTCGGCTGCCCCCCCCACGCAAGAGGCGGGACGTTGGCGACAAGGACCAATCCCCGGGCTTGCATGCAAATCGAGGCCAGCGTGTGTTTGTTTTCATTTCCCGGTGCAGCGGCTTTTGGGAAAAGGCGAGTGTTGGATCCAGAATCTGAGCGGGCCCGGATTGAGAGAGGAAGCGAAGCGAGGTTCTGCTACTGCTGAGAGGAACGGGCAGCTGCGACCCCTACGCTGTGGAATTGCGTGCTGTGGAAAGCCAAATGTGACACGCGACAGGGCGATTTTGAAGAATGTCTCCTGGAACGGGATCTTTCTGATTCTTCCTCGAGTAAGTTAACAGTTTTTCTTTTTTTTAAAATAAAAATTATTTGATGCCTCCCGTCTCCGCTTTGCGCGCGAGCAACGATACAATCCTGTGCAGCCTTGTTTACTCTCGAAAGTGTGACTAGGACTGCAGCTTAAATATTTTCCCACAGCTGAATGTAGGGCATGTCCCGCGTCTCTAAGCAACCGGTTTTTTAAC
Organism: Podarcis bocagei; assembly: GCF_964188305.1. NCBI lineage: Eukaryota > Metazoa > Chordata > Lepidosauria > Squamata > Lacertidae > Podarcis > Podarcis bocagei. The sequence goes on from NC_138130.1 coordinate 34,501,562, forward strand.
TGTGCCACCACAGCAGTAATCAAGTCTTACTGATAAACATCCGTCCCCATTGTTATATAGGACTTTCCCATTCAGTTTTTATAGTAGCATAACGTTCTAGGTGCTTTGTGTGTGTGTGTGTGTGTGTGTGAGAGAGAGAGAGAGCGGGAACTTGGATTATTTACAGACAATACCAATGCCCCGTTGAAATATTTGGCGCAAAATAACTTCCCAGGTGTCTATGGGGGGCGGGGAGGACGATCTACAAACGCATTAAATAAGAATTTTTACTTGAAATTTTGTATTGGGTCTGAAACCCGTGCCTCCCCTACCCCACGTCGTCTGTGAGCCTTTCAGTTCATCCGAGTTGGGTTGCTAAACTCTAAAAAGAAGTGCAAGACGGGAACTGTGAAATTGTGGACTTTGTGTTTTATGGATTGCTGATGTGTTCAAAACAAGCAGCATCCACAAATTCCAATAAATGCTTAGGGATGGTTCATACTTCACCAAAATATGAAATATCAGACCAAAATATGAATAAATGAGGCAATGTGTATCATATAAGTACATTTACTGGATTGCAAAGATAGAAGAGTTGAATGTATACTTCATGACAAATACAGAAAGATCCAGAATAAGGTACATGTTGCATTAAATACAGTTACATATTTAATATGTCTGGCTTCTTTTTTGTTAACTTGCAGGCACAGAGGAGCAGAGGGAGGGGAAGATTAAACCTTTTCCTTTGTACTCCAGGTCCAACTAAAATTGTCCCTCAAGCTGGGATTTGCTGTAGGACAGAAGGTGCTGTTGGTGAAACCATGAATTTATTGTAACATGTAGTTCAGCCTTGAACGTACAAGTTTTTAGGTCAAGTATGGGGAACTGGTGGCTCTCCAGATTTTGTTGGACTCCAACTCCCATCAGCCCCAGCCAGCATGGACAGCGGTTAGGAATGATGGGAAGTGAAGTCCAATAATACCTGGAGGGCTACAGGTTCTCCTTACCTGTTTAGAACTTTTCTCAAACATATGCACTGTAATTATGCAATTTTATGGTACAGTCATATAGCTTGAAGTATGATGTATAAATATAACAAATTAGAATATGAGTTAGCATCTCACATGGAATTCCTCGCAATAATGACCGTAAGCTAGAGGTTCCTTTACACATCAGGAACCTGTTGCTATTGCACATGAGGATCTTCTCACTAAACAGGCACGTGTTTGGTTTAGCAGATACTGTTACTACTGATCACCTGAATAGATGGGTGAGGTGATCTAGAATAGAGATCGTGAGAATTCTGCCATCGAATGAATGGTGCTCTAACATCTTTTTTTTTTGTTAGGGAGAAAGTTGGTTTGTTCTGACATTATTATTATTATGCATTTTTACCTGGCTTATAAGGTTCCTTAGGAGATTATGCCAGAGCTGCAGAAGCTTTAGCGTTACTGATTGGTAATTTATGTGTGGGAACAACTGACCTACTTAGGAAAACAATAGATAAGGAACGGCAGAAGGGATTTTACAAAAAAATAGGTTAATAGCCCGGTAGGAAATAAATCAGGTTGTGGCTGTCATGACCTCCTGTAGTCAGGCAATATTGGTCGCTATATATGGGGCAGATTAGGATGTGTTTGTATAGAGTCTAATCTGTGTTGTGCTCCCTGATGTTCCTAATTCTTACCAAATAAAGTATACATGGATTAATTTTGCCCAAATGACATCTGTTGTTATGTTGGGATTTTGTTGTATTATATCATGGACTGGCTGGATGCAGAGGAGTGTTGGGGGGCACCAGGTCGGGAACCCTCAAGGGAAACCCCTGGGGAAGAAGTCTCAGAGGCCAGGAGACTGGTAGTGGGACGATGGGTGAGAGGTCAGAGGGAGAAGAGGGAGCAGACTGGGAGGAAGAGGAGGTGTCAGAAGCTGAAGAGGCAACAGGGTTTAGTGAGCAGGGAGTAGCTGTGGCAGAGAGCAGTCCAGATTCAGAGGCAGGAGAGGAAGAGGGCCAGGAGATGGAGATGAGGCAGGCTGCTGAAGAATCCAGGGGGTCTCCCTCTCCTGTTGTGACCAACTCCCCCCACCCCGGTCTCACAGAACAGACAAAGAAATGAAGAGGGTGGAGCAATGAGAGACAAGATTATGAAGCCTCAGTCTGCTGGGGAAGAAACTGGGGGAAGAGCCTTAGAGAGTGGTGGGAAGGCTCTCACAACTGCCTCTTTGGGGCAAGACCTACTCAGAAGGATTGCTGTGACCACTAGATATGCACTGTTTTGGTTTCTTTGAATAAAGAGTTAACTTCAATGACACTGGTGGTGGTGTTGTTTTATTGCTGACCTATTCCTGACTCCAGCTTTTGACATACTGCATCTTTTGCAGTTCATGTAGTAAAATAGATTGATGGATTTGGGATGGGTATAGACCAGTGTTTCCCAGCCTTGGGTCTCCAGCTGCTTTTGGACTACAACTCCCATCATCTCTAGCTAGCAAGACCAGTGGTCAGGGATGATGGGAACTGTAGTCTGGAAACAGCTGGAGACCTAATGTTGGGAAACACTGGTATAGACTATCAATTTTATCAATATTATTTTCTAGCATATCAAATGCGAATGACTTACTCAAAATGTATTTTGGTATTGGACCAAGATTCTTCTTTCCACCACACCCCTTTGGCCATTTGACATAATTTTGATTGCAATCCTATATCAATTTGTCTGGGAGTCTGTTGAGCACAGTGGACCTTACTTCTGAGTAAGCATGCAAAGAATTGCACTGTTGATCTTGGTTTGTGGATGGCAGACTGTTCTTCCTAGTTACCTGTGTAAATGGTTGGGATTTTAGACATGGTAAAAAAAAGAAGTGTAGATGCCTTTTAAAACAAATTCCTGAAAACTGATTTTACAGTTCTTTGGGAAGTATATCCAAAACCATTGATATGCACTTTCAGGACAGGAAAAGGTAATTTGATTGGTTTATCTGCAAAGTGAAGGGGAAAAAAAGATGAATTCAGACAACCATATTCCCCCCCCCCTTCTGACTTTTGCAGTATCTAAGTACTGGGACTCAAACATAACCAGGTCATCTAAATGGGTCTTTGAAGTAGTGGACAACATAATACTTAGATGTTTTCAAATGCATTCTGACTTTAGGACACTATCATTTGTTAGATCCTTCCCAGTACTATTGGATTCCAAAGGCAGCTACAAAAGTCATCACATTAAGCGAAGAACCCAATTGTCTGAATCTATTATTGGGTATAGGCCTCTTTTAGATGGGTTGTTTTAATCCCATGCATATGCTTTAGGAGCAGTGATGCATATGGTGACTAGTGCCACTCACAGGTGAATTGACCTGGTGCCTGTAGGTCAGTTACCCAGTTCTGCCCTATTTGCCATGACTCAAAAAAAGGCGGTGATGAATTGTGCTGATGCATATCATTCCACCCACTGTCACAGCCCTTAGGCTGGTGCAATATAAATGGCTGCCTTGGAGGGCAGTTTATGACAGGTACGAAGGGTGCAACAAAGACTTGATGTGCAATTTTTTTGTCTAGTACATTAGTGCCCTCCAGGTATTTTAGATGGCAAGTATCTGAGGGATAGCTCATTCGGTAGAGCATGAGACTCTTAAATCTCAGGATGATGGGTTGAAGCCCCACGTTAGGCGAAAGATTCCTGCATTGCAGGGGATTGGATTAGATGACATTTGTGGTCCCTTCCAACTCTACAATTGCAGAGTTTGACTAAATTAGTCTTGGCTCTGATTCAGCACAGTAATTCTTACATTCTCATCTTAGAGTATTGTTATTAGTTTGTGGGTGCAAGACACCTATAATTCCTGAATTTAGTAAGTGTTAGAATTTAATCAGTGCCACAACTGTACTGTGCAATGAGAAGGTCGTACCGACGGAGCAGACTTAACTTCTCATTTTGTTCAGCTTCTTTTATAGAACATCATGCAAAAGGAGAAAATGAAGGGACGTTCAAAGAAGAAATCTGTTCACTTGTACAGTGACGGCGGCCAATGGATGTCTAATTTGCCAGAATGTCTCTGGGGCATTCCTCTCTCTAATTTGTCACTTCCAGGTAAATAGCACCAGCTTTTCAGTATCCTATTGCACTTAGATTTGGATTGGCTATGCTCCGTAGCATCTGTGCACTCCCACAAATGCAATATCAACATGTGTAGACCACATTTTGGAAATAGTTCTGGAGTGAGCTTCTTCCTGTCATGTTGACTGATGTTTTGGTGCCAGACAACTCAGTCAAGGAGCAGGCCCAACACCGAATCTCATCGACAAAATCTAATAGATGTAAGCCATATTGTTGGGGTATGTGTAAAAGGTAAAGGTACCCCTGACCATTAGGTCTAGTCATGGCCGACTCTGGGGTTGCGGTGCTCATCTCGCTTTATTGGCTGAGGGAGCCGGTGTACAGCTTCTGGATCATGTGGCCAGCATGACTATGCTACTTCTGGCAAACCAGAGCAGCTCACGGAAATGCCGTTTACCTTCCCACTGCCTATTTATCTACTTGCATTTTGACATGCTTTCGAACTGCTAGGTTGGCAGGAGCAGGGACCGAGCAATGGGAGCTCACCCCGTTGTGAGGATTCGAACCGCCGACCTTCTGATCGGCAAGTCCTAGGCTCTGTGGTTTAACCCACAGCGCCACCCGCGTCCCCTTGGGGTATGTGTAGTTTGCCCAAATTGTATCAAAAGGGTGGTTAGGAAATCCTAACTTAAAGCTTCTTGCTGAGGGAAAAGCACTAGCCAGGAATGATTTTCCTTTTTTGCCAGCCCTCCAGAAACAACAACCTTGGGAGGTTGTGTGATGGCTCAGAATCAGACATCACATGGATCTTGCTTTTCAACCCAGTCTCTCAGCCTCTAAGAAACTTGATGAAAGGGTTTGCACTGAGCTGGGATTTGATACCCGCTTTTCCCCACTGATAGATCTTTTTGCAATTATGTGCTTAGGGTGGGAATTGTGTGTAAAGCCACATGGTTTTAGAGATGAAGTTTTGTGCAGAGGGTAAGATTTGTCAAATGATTGGAAGTAGATTGACTTTACGTTTTTATTCCAATAGGAAGTCATGATGCTATGACTTATTGCTTGGATAAGGACTCGAAAGTGAGCATAAATGAATCCAAGTTGCTGCAGTTTATGGACAAGCATATGCACAGCATAGTACACCCAATTATTTTGAGGTGGTCTATAACACAGGTAAGCAGTTCTCAAACTTTCTGGTTCCTATGTCTTATTACTGAAGCTTGCTTTTTCAACAGTTAGCATGCTCACTCTGCTGTAAGGGCCATATGAGATGTACCATCCCACAGCTACCGCAAGGAGAAATAGAATAAATGTCCCCGATGTATTAAAAATGTTGAGGTTTGTGCTAAGCAACTTAACAGCATAATCTGCTGTCTTCTGAATACTATTTTTTATCTAAAGTCAAAAAAGTGTGCTACTGAGACAATTCAGTATTTCTCTTGTTTGCACTTTGTTTTTAACTTGACAGGTGCTGACTCTGTCAGAGCAACTGGATGCTGGAATAAGGTATTTTGATCTGAGGATTGCTCACAAGCCTGATGAACCTTCCATGAAATTGCACTTTGTTCATATGCTGTACACAACAGCGGTTGTAGAGGTACAGTTTTGCTTTCATAGCACTGAAGTATTTATTATTTCATATTATCATGGGATTTATTACCTGCCTTTCACCCTAAGGTCCCAGGGAGGACTTAAAACACAACATCACAATACAATTTAAAAAAGAGTTTAAGACAACTTACTGTAGTTACATATACAGTCATACCTCATGTTACATTTGCTTCAGGTTGAGCATTTTCAGGTTGTGTCCTGCGGCGACCCGGAAGTACCAGAACGGGTTACTTCCGGGTTTTGCTGCTTGTGTATGCACAGACGCACAAAATGACATCACACGCATGTGCAGAAGCAGTGAATTGCGACCTGCGTATGCACAGATGCAGGTTGCGTTCTTTTCAGGTTGCGAACGGGCCTCCAGAACGGACCCTGTTCGCAACCAGAGGTACCACTGTAATATGATCTAACTCCCCTAGATGTTGTACTCCCAACTCTCATCAGCCTCATCCATTGGCTAGGGATGATGGAGGCTGTAGCCCAATGTTTGGAGGGCTGCAGGTCCCCCAGCCCTGATCTAACTACTATTTAAGTAATATGGGGCATGTGCCAGCCCCTTCCTGGTGCAGGTGAAAAAGTTGCGTGTATGCCTCAATGTCTTATCTGTAACAGCCTTGTGTGGGGGCATATCCCATTTGAGGAAGAGTAATTCCATCAGTTTTACCATTGGCTTTTGGAACTATCAGGCTGTGTACTGGATCAGGCAGGTGCCAGGTAATTTGTCTGATTCTGCAGCCAGTGCAGAGAGTACTGACCCCTATGATCCTGCAAACAGTGCTGCAACTAGACATCCCATGCATACTAAGCAGGACTAGTTGGTCAGGCCATTTGCATTTTGTGTGCATGTATACATATGCATGGTTGCCATGGCTGTACCATGTCCTGTTGGCAGAGAAAGCACCACATCTGTACCAGGTGAATCAGAAACTTCACTTATGTGCTCCCAGGGCTTGGTATGGGTGCTGGTTCACTACAGACCAAGGTCTGTTTGTGAGTGCAGGGAATACGCTACCTTCCTACGGTCCAGATCATGGTCACTGATGCCATGATTTTCATTACAGAGTGCAATGGATCTGTATTGGAATGGAAGTTATTGAATGCCATTATGGCCTGAAAAAGATGTTAATTCCCCCCCCCCTTTTTTGGATCAAATGATCTTTAGTGTCAAAGTTCAAGGAGACGCTCCTTCAAGTCTGTAGTGTGGAAATATAGAACTAAGGACTTCTTTGGATGTTCTTCTGCATATGTCCTGTTGGAATGAAAAGGGCGCTGCTTAAACACATCTGTGTTTTACATGGATCCCGTTCAGTGGAGCTTGTCTAGAAAAATCCAAGGTCCTTGATGACTTTACCACAATATGAAAGTTTAAAACCAACATGCATGATTACGATTCTTTATTAAATTTATATCCTTCCCTTCCTCCCAAAGGAGCCCAGGGTGGCCTTGAGGACTGAAGGCATGTTAAAGTCAGAGAGCCTTCAATATCCAGCTTGGGTATTTTGTATTCATTCTGTAGCAATGGCCCTGTTCAGAAAAAAACCAGCAGTGCTTTATTTCCATTAAAATCTACAAACTTGCCCCATTGCTTTTGATCTTGTCTGTGCATGTCTCTTTTTTTCTGGATTGGGGCTGTTGCAATTCATTTGCAAGAATCTTGGTAGCTGTGAAGATGCAGTTGACTGGAATATTGGCTACTGTTATGCTGTTTTATAAATATCATAAGGATAGATCCAGACTAAGTTACTTTTGCTTAGCTCCCACTGAATGGGATTTAAGTTAAGGCACAGCTAACTTGTTAGCTTATTGAAGCTAACCTAACCAAATGTGTTATGGCTAGAGAGCGCAGCTCTCAAAAAGCTTTTTTCTCAGGCGTCCACCATTTCAATAAGACCCAAAACTTAGACTTACTAAGGATTCAGCAATTACCATGCCGACTCAGGTATAACATAGCAATTCCCTGTGATGTCTGGCTTTCATATTTTAATCTGTTTGAAGATTATTAGGATTCCACAGCAGGCTAAGCAACAATTACAGCAGACAAACATTACTAACCCTAAGTGTTCAAAATATGAATCAGCTTCTCAGAATTGCCTGACTGGCTTTGCAAAGCATGAATTAAAACACACTTCTGCTTCTCTTTTATTGGCCTTCTAGTTTCCAAGAGGTTGGAACAGATTGTTTTTCAAAATACTGAGATCCTGGTGTACCTAGATTTCCAAGAATAATAGATATGCAGACTGTGGTTCAAAACAAACTCTGGTCAGTTTTAGAACAAACCAACTTCAAGCCACAGTGTCTGAAGCTAACAAGTTTGCTTTATGTGGCAATCTCTGGTCCAAATTCCTTCTCCCGGCTGTCCAGAAGGAAAGCAAAGAATGTGTGAGCCCAAGACTTGTGGCTACTTCCTGGTGTGTGTAGTGCTAAAACATGGTTTACCAATAAGTGAGAACTAGACAATTGTGTTTGCCAAATATTTGGGTGCACTGGCCTTTATGGAGATTTCTGTACACACAGAAGCTTCCTCTGTGTTTTCTTTCTTTCTTTAATGAGCCAGGGAGCACACCACATGGACAGAAAAGGAATTCTGGTGCATACAGCCTTTCCCTTCCATGTAGAGGAGAGGTGGGGAAACCACAGCTTGAGGACGGCATGCAGCCTCCAGCCTCGCCCAATGTGGTCCTGACACCTCTCCCCAGAATATCCTGTAGCTCACTTTGATCAAGTGCCACCCAGCATGGAAGGAAATCAAGTTGCAAGTGGAGAAAAATATTGATTTCTGTCTTTGTGGCTAATTTTACTTCCCAGTTAGGCTGGAGAAAAAGAAGTCTCTGTAGATGGGTACACTCAAGAATCTTTGGATCACACCTTATGTATCTAATTAATCAGATCCTTTTTTTAATTATTAAATCAAATGGCCCATTAATTCTGCCTACTATGTGATGAATGTTCTGGGGGTTTTTGTATTGTATTTGATCTGTGGTTAACTTTAGGTTCTAATTATAACACTGCCATATTTATTGGAAAATAATGATTGAGCAACCCACCCCTAAGTTGATTGCTGTTATGTGTGCCAAGTGGATTTGATGTCAATAGGATTTGAGACTATGCAACAGATGTTAATATGAGCCTTTTAAACCCAAAGGCCTTCTGAGCTAGGATACCTCTTCTGTTTTGGTTTGTGGTTTTGTTTTGTTTTTTGGCATATGCAATGCAGGAACTTCAACTTAATCTTACATGACAGGTGGCCATCCAACCTCTGCTTAAAAACCTCCACCTCTCGTGGGAGTCTGTTCCACTGTTGAATAACTCTTCCTGTCAGACAGTAATGCAAACAGGGCAGAAATACTCTGCTGTGTCATAAGGACAGGTTACTTGCCACTTAGACTTGAAAATTAAAGTTGAGATTTTCAAGATCCCACAATTTAGTCAAGATTATTCTATACTTGCAATTACATCAAGTGGTTGTGTGTTTTTTTAGCTGTCTCTACTGTAGACAAGGTAAAGGACCCCTGGGCAGTTAAGTCCTGTCAAAGGCGACTATGGGGTGCGGTGCTCATCTCGCTTTACAGGCTGAGGGAGCCAGTGTTTGTCCACAGACAGCTTTCCGGGTCATGCGGCCAGCATGACTAAACCGCTTATGGCACAATGGAACATTGTGGCAGAAGCCAGAGCACATGGAAATGCCGTTTACCTTCCTGCCACAGTGGTGCCTATTTATCTACTTGCGCTGGTATACTTTTGAACTGCTAGGTTGGCAGGTGCTGGGACAGAACAACAGGAGCTCAAACCCGTCACATGGATTCAAACCGCCGACCTTCTGATCGGCAAACCCACGTCCCTGCATATTGTAGATAATATACTCAGCTTGCGTTAGCTAACATATGTCAAACAGGAAATGTGTAAAAAAAATTCCAATCCTGCACAATTAACATCACTGTATCTGTAGTATGCAACTTAGTGTCACTTGCGAAATTCATCAATTACAGGTTGCTGTTTGTTTCAGTTTCCTCGTAGCACTTAGCAGCTATTTATTTTACTTGTTTCGTGTTGGCTTTTGCAGGATGTCCTGTGGGATATTTTACGATGGTTAAGAAATCACCCCTGGGAGGTTGTCATTCTAGCTTTCAGAAATTTTGATGGATTAGATGAGGACCATCACCGCCATTTGGTCTCCCGTACAAAGGAAATCTTCAGTGGCAAACTGTGTCCTAGAAATGTAAGTTGCTTGGAATGTTTGGTTGTGAAGTTTCAAGATTGTAGAAGCCTTATTCACACTGGCCTGTTCAGGATGATACACTGAAATAAATAGGATTGCTCATGTACATATCCTCAAACTATGCTCTAATTGAATGAGATTCTGTACATATTAATATCAATACCCACATCCTTTTTGGTCAATAGGATTTCAAAAGATGCCCTGTGATTCAATGGCAATAGTGTTTAATTTCTTAAAATGAAAAAAGAAGTGTTGAGACTTGAGGCGCACTATCCAATTGGTGGATACAGAATGAAGCTAGTTAAAATGGAAAGGAACTCTTTGTCCGCTAACATTTTTCCACAACTCTTCGTCTGCTAACATTTTTGAAAACAGATTCCAGAGCGCAACCTTAGCACAAATTAAATTATGCTTTGCTATTACTGACATTACTAAGATGTTAAATGTTTCGGCATGTAAACATGTTGACGTAGTTAATTCCTTAAAGGTGTGCTACATTAAAAAAAGAAAGAAGCTGCAAAACAATAATGGCAACTTACATGGTTGCATCTAATTAAGTTCTACCCTGCATAGACCCATTGAAAGTGATGGACCAAATTTTGTCATGTGGCTTAATTTCAATGAGCTTGCGAGTAAAACACAGGATACAAGACCTAATTTACCCTCCCAAAATGAGCACCAATCATCTCCTGGCTGAAGTAAGCTTTTTCCAGGTTTGGTGGGGGTGTTCAGTATCTGGTCAAATGTAAAACATATCACTGAATAGTTGCTCCATTGATAGCAATGGGATTTACTCGCAGGCAGTACCACAGACAATTCTGTAGCCTGCTCCACATGGGTGTATGGATAATGAATTGGGGGTGCCAACTTGAATAAAATATGGGGGTGGGGGAAGAGGCAGGTAAGCCCTGCCCTACATAATTGATCACATAATGCAGCACATTTACACTATTTGTATACCAATGCCCATTAACTTTGGACCCCCCCCTTCGAATATTTTATTGGGGTGGAGGGTGCTGAAGGGACCTCAGTCCCTAGGAGTTGGCTCCTGTATAGTGAATTGTGCTGTGATTTTTTAAAAAACGTACTTAAGTAGGAAAGGAAGAAAGGTCCTTTGGTTTTTGAATAGACCCCAGTCCTAAGTTAGTGGATGGGCATCAAACTAGCGATGGTTATATTAAAAGTACATAGTCCATGGAAAGGGGTGGAGGAAGAGTCTCCATGAATTCAGTGGCCTTATCCTCAAAAGTGTCTTCCAATCCACTTGCAGCCATCTTACTGTCATATATTTTGCTATACAACTAGGGAAGTCATAGGAAGTATGACTTGGAACTTGAGGTTCCACAGAGCTGCCTTGAACTTGATCCTCATCCTTCCTGTTGAGCAACATGAATTCAGTATGTTGACTTCCCTTATCTTTCAGGTCACTCCGACCCTACGGAGCATGTGGTCCTCTGGCTACCAGGTTATTCTGTCCTATGACGATCCAGGACAAGTGACAAAGCACTGTGAGTTGTGGCCCGCGATTCCCTACTGGTGGGGAAATAAAACAACAGCGGCAGAGCTTATCCGTTACATGGAGATGAGGAAAAAGAATGGTCGCCCAGGTAATTGCTGCATTTTGATCTCCCAAATGGCCAGCTGGCTGGGGCTGATGGGGGTTGGAATCCAAATTCTGCAAATAGGAGGTGGAGTGCTTGGGTCCAGGAGAAAGGGTAGCTTACAACTGAGCAGAATTGCTCATGGGCAGGCAACTTGATTTTCTCTTCTGAGAAGCAAGATGTGCTCATCCATGTCAGTTCTGCTCTTAAGTGCCCATCTCTGGTACTTGAAATGAAAATCTAGAAAAAATCTAGAAAAAAATGAAGATCAACTGCTGAGGTAAGAGCCACAGTCTGTACTCAGCTGCACTGTAGGGCACATCCCCATACCTTTTAAATTTGTGTTTTAGTCCATGGAACTAATCTCTTCTTTTTTAGCTGGGTGGCCTTTTAGAATGATTTTATGCTCCTTGTGTTGGTTTTATGTGGATTTTATATTGAGGGTTTTGTTTTGTTTTTCATCAGATACAGTAAAACAGTCGTCTAAATTTTGTGAACTACGCTGATATGTGGTCAATGGGGTGGTCTACTAGATGGATAAATAAATGGCAAAAGTAATATCTGGCTTGCTCTCTGTGGTTTGTGAATGCAGCAGAACCAACATAGTGGTAGAAAGGGAGCAAGTCTGCTCTTCCTTGCTAAAATAAATAACGACACTCTATGCTGGTGCAGAAAACACATAACCAAAAGGGAATAAAATCACAGGAATTTCAGCTAGCAATTCTCTTTTTTCTTTTTTCCCTACAGCGGGATTATTTGTTGCAGGAATCAACCTCACTGGAGATTTAGGTTATATTCTCGCACATCTACGTGGATCTGTTAAGAAAATGACTCTTCCTGCTCTTCCATTCCTAAATCAGTGGGTTAAAAAACAGCGTCCTGGATCCAAGAAAGACTGTATCAACATAATTGCTGGAGACTTCATAGAAAAAAATAACTTTGTGGAAAACGTGATAGACCTTAATAGAAAATGTTTAAAATAGCATTGCAGCTTGGATGCATGCTTGGGTTAACTCCTAGCATGCTATCTCAAAAAAAAGAAGAAGAAACAAAAACCATAAATAACCCACCTACCTCATAGGAATGTTCTGAAGATTTTGCTTGCAGCTAGGATATGGATAAACCGAAGGTGGCTCCATGAAACTCATGGAAATTTCTATGAAAAGACCCAGTTTTCCTGGGAAGCATTTAGTGCAGTAATTGCACTATACTAATATACAATCTCCCAAAGCCCTGCTCGAAAAGATCTGTGCATTCCAATCTACCAGGGGATATATTACTGTGAAACATTGAGTGTTTGGGACAGGAATCCGGCAACCACAGGCAGGGCAGCATTCTATGCTGTTGTGTTCTGGGAGAATATGGGTGATACAAAAATGGAAAACCAGGAATGCAGGCTCCCACAGTTAAGGAATTGGCTCATCTTGAAAGCTTTTAAAAGACATGCGCAGCTTTTCTTCTTGGTTCGAAAGCCAAGCTGTATCAAGTTCCCAAAAAGCTGCGTGCTAAGTGAGACAGCGACTCTTGATTGCGTGCTCAACTACACTAAGTCTGTAAAATTCTGCAGGGTTACCAAATCCATCAAGGCTTACTTATGGAAAAATAAGGAATGTGATTGAAGTTCATGGTTTAGGAACCACTAGGAACACTAGGAAGACAGGAGTGCCTGGCGTGCTCTGGTCCATGGGGTCACGAAGAGTCGTACACGACTAAACAACAACCGCAACAACAAGGGACAAAATGTTTAGCTAGAGCATCATGTTCACCACGGTAGGCAACAGGAAGGGCAATACTGGTTCCAAAAGCAAACCTTAGGGAGTCATACTGAATAAATAAGAGCACTGGACTTCAACCACTATGTAGCAGCGTTACAGAAAAAGCTAACCTACTTCTATGAAGGGTATAAGAAAGGAACAGCAGCAGAAAGGCTGACTAATGTATTCCAGAATCCCTAGTCAGTGTTAACAGTTCTAAGTGTACATTGCAAAAAATAGAGCTACAATCAAGTTTCCCCTCAAGGCATTAAATATTTATTTTTGTTAAAGGAGCGGAGCCCAGGGCTGTAATATAAAACTTTGGGACTTTTCTTCTCCAAATAAGTAAGTACTTCTTAACAAAGTGTCAGGAATTGTAATACGGAAGTTAGAGCAGCATTAGCAGTCTGGAAAATCACGGCAACGTTTCTGATAAAACAACATTCACTTTGATTAAAAATTAGCTTTCTGACTGATAACAAACCCTGCATATAAGCAGTTGAATAGATCTGCCACTTTGCCAAGAATGGGTGGTTTCATGCAATTCCCCATAAACCGAAAGTGTTGCAACTGTCTCATGACATTTTCACAAATACGCTTCTTCAACAATTCAAGGCAAACAGTTCCTGGTCTGTCTGAAGCAAACAGGATGAAGCTCTATATTCTAGCAAAGCTCTCTCTCGCTCTCTCTCTCTGTGTGTGTGTGTGTGTGTGTGTGTGTTTAACAGCTCTGTAATACCTATTAAACAGAGACTCTCTGCAAAGGTAATTTATCTTGTTAACTGCAAGAGGAATAACTTGATCGAGGAAACAGTCTTTTGTATTTGCCCAAAGTGGAATTGTTTATGATCACCTTCACGTTGGCTGTACCATCTTCAGGAACAACATCCACATCTTGCACTGTCGCTTCTTTGTAGAGCCAACTAGAAAGGCAGAAAACAGTGAGTGCCTTATAGACATTGGCTGTATGCAGACAAACACCAATCTCTGGAGTATTAGGAACACTGTGTGCTTATGCACTCACTCCTACCCTTGCATACTCGGATTAATAAGCAGTTCCCTGGTCTGAGCAAATGCTCCAAATCAGGATTGCAGTTCACTTTGCACAATACTCGTAAATACTTCGTGTGAGGTGGGCACAGGAAGGAGGTAGGGTAGGGCTGGGGGCTCCCTAAACCAATATGAAGAATAAGAACTCCTTAGCTTCCTTCTACATTGAAGCAAAGCAGTCCTGTGACTGCAGCCTAGACAATCAATGGGAAACATTGTGTTGTGTAGCAGCAGCAGCAGCAGCAGCAGCAGCAGCAGCAGCATGATTACAAGTTACTGGCCTGGTAGCACCCAAGGACATATTTCACCAGACTCAAGGTCAAGAAAGCTAACTAACACACCAAGAAGGGAATCCTTTCAGCTTTAACTGTTACAACAGAACCAGCAGAACACAGGCAAGCTGTGGGTTTGGCAAGGAAAATGAAGCTATTTTTTAAAGATGGCTAAAACTTTGCTGTGGCGAAAGACCTCAAAGCTATCTGCGTTTGATGAAAAAGATCCTCAATACAAATTTGCTCTACAACAAACGCCCCGTAACCAGTAAGTAGCCTTACCTGAGCTGAGGTCCAGATAGATCGATTTTAATTGTCATAATGTTTTTCCCAGTTACTTTCAAAACTCTGCTGTCTATTTCCTTTTTTAATTCTTCTAAACCATGCCCGAGGAGAGCAGAAATGGCCATGGCTTCTGGCTCAGCCGGATGGTACCTCAAAGAAAGCAGAGGTCAGAAAGTCAGGTCTTGGCAGCAGGAAACAATATAGTTGATACACAGTGTGTTTTGTTGCTGTGGGCCTAGGAATGTTTCAGACATATTAAGATGATGCTCATATTTTGATTCCATTCTATGTAAGAAGAACATTCAGGAATTAAGCTCCAAGATCATTTTGTTTGGGGAAAATTCAAGAGTATCAGGATCAGAAGAATGGTAAAATTTGGGTATAAAATCAAACATGATCATGCATGTGGTTGACTCCGGTTCCTACCACTATCTAGTATCAAAAATATTGAAGTAAATGCAAGGTTCTTTCGCTCTTAAACCAATCACATAGCTCAGGTGCTACAACTGTCTTCACCGTAAATGTAGTACAAATTACCGTATTTTTTGCACCATAACACTCACTTTTTTCCTCCTAAAAAGTAAGGGGAAGTGTCTGTGCGTGTTATGGAGGGAATGCCTACGGGTGGCATGCCTACGGATTTTCCTCCTCTAAAAACTACGTGCGTGTTATGGTCGGGTGCGTGTTATAGAGCGAAAAATACGGTACTTTTTTCTTCATTATGGTCTTCTGTAAGTGCAACTTTTCAATTCCCAAAGTGTTGCATGCTTCTGAGCCTCTTTAAAAGCAAGCAGCTCTTTTGAGGGTTGTAAATATTAAATGGTTTATTTCTATTTTATTGATATTTATAAACGAAGAAACTCATAAACCAGTCAATCCAGTTTAAAGGACACAACATAATTTATATTTAAATAACGTTTAAAACTGAGGAAATCAATAAAACACAAACTGTTGTGTGCTGGATTCCACCTAGCAGCCATTTGCCATTGTGAGTTAGAGAAAATGTATCAATTTTTGGCCATGCTGAGTGGAATTCAACCATCCGCCCTGCATTCATGGAAGACCTTTTGACTCGGCAGAAGCCTCTGCTAACCCCTGTAGCCCTCCGGAGAGTGGAAGGATTTTCCAGACCAGTGTGGAGGTGTCTGATGGATCAAAAGCCCTTCCATGAGTGCCAGGGATTCCACCCACTGACTTTTGGCTCTTGTCCAGGTTGACAGGGCCGTGGCGTTTTGCCAGCAATGCAGAAAATGAATCTGGAACATTGCAGCTCATTGCGATACTCTAGTTTA
This sequence comes from Podarcis bocagei, assembly GCF_964188305.1. Taxonomy (NCBI): domain Eukaryota; kingdom Metazoa; phylum Chordata; class Lepidosauria; order Squamata; family Lacertidae; genus Podarcis; species Podarcis bocagei. The sequence continues at coordinate 34,517,677 of NC_138130.1, forward strand.
ACTTGATTAAGAACTGAGATAGCTGGGAGATATAGACAATAACATTCTGTTACCTCTTACCTATTTATCAAATCCACTTTATTGTGAACTTCAATAATTGACTCCAGTAGGTGGTTGGGAAGATTAAGTTTCCTGAGAACCGATAGCACGCTTTCCTTCTGGAGGCTGCTTTCTGGATGGCTAACATCCCTCACGTGTACAATTAAATCCTAGTAACAAATAATATGCATGCCCCAAAAGGTGCTGAGTTATTTGACTTTTAAAAGAGAGCTGTAAGAGAGAAGGATAGTGTTTCATCCTGCTATTTGATGAGGTACAAAACTGAACTCTAGGTGAAGTATTATTTGGCTAATTTCTAGAGTGCCTGTTTACTTTCCTAAGAAGTAGAAATTGCTTTAATCTCTAGCATATATTAACATTAACTATAGACCCTACGCAATTTGACCTTCTCCTAAGGCTAGAGGTGGAAGTCTTTGGAACAACAGAGGAAAAATAGACCAGGAAAAAGAAACTTTTGAAAAAGCTAAACGGATGCCTCCAACCAGATAAAACTGAACCAAAATCACACCCATGTAAAGCTCCTTTCGTCAAATTCTCTTGCATTACTCTGTAGTATTTAAGATATGTGACACAAATGAGGGCTTAAAATAAACCTATTTCTGAGACAGACCCAATAAGGTTGAAGTTAGCAAGCAGTTCAGCATATCTAGGTTGTTTTTGGAAATCAATGTAAGAATCAATGTAATAACTATTACGGGGGTTGGGTGAGCTGCCCCCCTTAGGTTTGATATTTTGCTAAACAGATTAAAAACTTAGTATCTAAAGTCCTCACTTATGACAATAAAGGTAAAGGACCCCTAACAGTGAAGTCCAGTCGTGAATGACACTGGGGTTGTGGCGCTCATCTTGCTTTATTGACCAAGGGAGCTCACGTTTGTCTGCAGACAGCCCCCCCCCCCCCGGTCAAGTGGCCAGCATGACTAAACCGCTTCTGGTGAAACCAGAGTAGCGCACGGAAACACCATTTACCTTCCTGCTGGAGCGGTACCTATTTATCTACTTGCACTTTGACTTGCTTTTGAACTGCTAGGTTGGCAGGAGCAGGGACCAAGCAATGGGAGCTCACCTCGCCGCAAAGATTCGAACTGCCAACCTTCCAATCGGCAAGCCCTAGGCTTAGTGGTTTAGACCACAGCGCCACCCGCGTCCTCACTTATGACAATGTCCAATACAAATTGAGCGCAGTATGTTGCAGTCCTCAACTCTTCCTGTAGGTTAGTTAAACAGAAGCCTATAAATTCCTCAGAAACAAGTGCTAGTATCCAGGGGACCAGTATTTGCACCCACCTAAAGCCAAATTGGCTTTTAGGCTCCATGTCTGTTGAATGGTGGTGGTTGTACTTACTGAGCAGGCTACATCTTCTAATGTAGCTGAAAACGATTCCACGAGGTCATGGGGCAGCTGAGACAGAAATCCAATCGTGTCAACATACAGGACGGTCAGACATGATGGCAGGAGGCCAGCATGGGCTGTAATGTCCAATGTTGCAAAGAGCTGATCTTGAGGCTGCAGTGCTGAATCCCCAGTAAGGGCCTTGATTAGAGTGGTTTTACCTAACAGAAAGTAAGGAAGGAAGGAAGTGAAAGCTGAACCAGCCACAATTATAAAGGGGGGGGGGGGAGTTAATGGGATGGAGACTTGTCATTTATAGAAGCACAAAACCAGCCACCGTTTCAATACTATTTTATAATCTATATGTTGGTGCACATCAGTGTGTTACGGACAGGTGTTCAGGAGATCATGATCCGCCAGGTTTCATTTGACCAGATTGACTCAGTGGATTTGTAACTGGATGACTGACCGAACCCAAAGAGTGCTCATCAATGGTTCCTCTTCATCCTGGAGAAGAGTGACTAGTGGGGTGCCACAGGGTTCTGTCTTGGGCCCGGTCTTATTCAACATCTTTATCAACGACTTGGATGATGGACTCAAGGGCATCCTGATCAAATTTGCAGATGGCACCAAACTGGGAGGGGTGGCTAACACCCCAGAGGACAGGATCACACTTCAAAACGACCTTGACAGATTAGAGAACTGGGCAAAAACAAACAAGATGAATTTTAACAGGGAGAAATGTAAAGTATTGCACTTGGGCAAAAAAAATGAGAGGCACAAATACAAGATGGGGGACACCTGGCTTGAGAGCAGTACATGTGAAAAGGATCTAGGAGTCTTGGTTGACCACAAACTTGACATGAGCCAACAGTGTGACGCGGCAGCTAAAAAAGCCAATGCAATTCTGGGCTGCATCAATAGGAGTATAGCATCTAGATCAAGGGAAGTAATAGTGCCACTGTATTCTGCTCTGGTCAGACCTCACCTGGAGTACTGTGTCCAGTTCTGGGCACCACAATTCAAGAAGGACACTGACAAACTGGAACGTGTCCAGAGGAGGGCAACCAAAATGGTCAAAGGCCTGGAAACGATGCCTTATGAGGAACGGCTAAGGGAGCTGGGCATGTTTAGCCTGGAGAAGAGGAGGTTAAGGGGTGATATGATAGCCATGTTCAAATATATAAAAGGATGTCACATAGAGGAGGGAGAAAGGTTGTTTTCTGCTGCTCCAGAGAAGCGGACACGGAGCAATGGATCCAAACTACAAGAAAGAAGATTCCACCTAAACATTCGGAAGAACTTCCTGACAGTAAGAGCTGTTCGACAGTGGAATTTGCTGCCAAGGAGTGTGGTGGAGTCTCCTACTTTGGAGGTCTTTAAGCAGAGGCTTGACAACCATATGTCAGGAGTGCTCTGATGGTGTTTCCTGCTTGGCAGGGGGTTGGACTCGATGGCCCTTGTGGTCTCTTCCAACTCTATGATTCTATGATTCTAAGGAAGTGTGCCTGTGAGTCTTTATATGACTTGTAGGGGGTTCCAGGTTCCGAGTCCCTTCCCTTCCCTTCCCCAAAGAAAGCTATGGAGCTAAGTGGTCAGCACCTTTCTGTGAAATGAGCCAGCCTGGCTGCTTCCACCTGTCAGCATTTGCAGCCAAGGAGTGAAATCAGAGCTGCGATTGATGAGAGGGTTGTTTCAACACCAGTAACAGGAAACCCCGAGGTCCTAAACAGCGTGTATTTCCCCTTTAGTGCACTTTCGCTGCTTCTGTCTTATTTTCTAGTGGTCCTTGAAATCTCTGCAGTTTTCAATTCTTTTTCTCCTACATATCAGGCTCCACCTATCTTGTGGTGGGATCTGCTACTCCCTGTAAGTTAATTCTGAAATAATACTACACAATAAACACAGATGCGTGTTCAGGAATCCCCTTCCACACATGTCAAATGCAAAATGTGAAAACTTTGCAAAGAGGCTTAGGCACTACCATTTATCAAGGATTTTAGCTATGCGGGAAGCTCTACTAAGTAACAAAAAAGCACTTTGTTTTCTTGAGAAGAACTGGCATGGATACATGTTACAGTCCAAGAATTAATACTTCCTTACACAAAGCTCCCTTCACATTTACATGAATTTCCGGCAAGTACTTAAATACTAGCAACATAAGCATTTGTGGTGCTGTTCCCTACCACAATTAGTGTAGCCCATTACTGAAATAGTAGGAAACTCTGACTTTCTTCTTTGACTTCTGAGTAAGCGCCTTTTTCTTCTAAGCCTCTCTAGTGCTTTTCGAATTTTTAGTTCCTTTTCTTTTAAGAGGCGAAGTTGCACTTCCATGAACGTTTCACCTGAAAAGCAAGTAGCAGCAAAGCAAAAATCACCCATTTGGAACACATGAGGGAAACAAGGGTGACACCAAAGATTAAGTCTTTGCAAAATTATTATTTTAAAAAAATAATCACACAACAGTAAAAATAAAAGCTGGAAACAATCCGAAAAGTCATGTATCATTTTTGTTAAAATATAACAGTTTCCATCATCAGTAATGGTAATATAAAGAATTTTAATATACACTGGAACCTCGGGTTACGTTACCCTCGGGTAATGTAAACTTCGGGTTGCGAAAGCGGCAAACCCGGAAGTGTTTCGCCACTCGCACATGCGCAGAAGTGGTCTACTGCTGCACGCACATGCGCAGAAGAGGTCTCTCTGGTTGAGAAAACTTTGGCCGGACCTCCGGAATGGATCCCGTTAACAACCGGAGGTACCACTGCATATGAAAATAAAATTTTGGAAGGAATATGAAGGATTCAGCAGTTGGTGGAACACAATAAAAAGTGTGTATAGAGTGGTAACTAGTTATGAACTTAATTCATTCCGGAGTTCCGTTCTTAACCTGAAACCGTTCTTAACCTGAGGTACCACTTTAACTAATGGGGCCTCCTGCTGCCGCCTCGCGATTTCTGTTCTCATCCTGAGGTAAAGTTCTTAATCCGAGGTACTACTTCTGGGTTAGCGGAGTCTATAACCCGAAGTGTTTGTAACCTGAGGTACCACTGTATTGCTTAGATGTATAGAACATTGAACATGACTGCCACACCTGCCTATTGCAGCTAGAATAGTCTTTAACCTTGAACATACTAGCACAGGCATGCCTTTTTCAGGAAAGATCTGTAAAAATGATGCCAGACTCCCTTTTATTCTGACCCCAGTTCTCACATAATGCTAAGCCAAATCATGAGTAGGCAAGTATGTGGGTATTCAGAGCAGACATCACACCTGCATCATTCCTCCAGCTACTGTCCTGCTACCTGGAGCTAAGCCATGGTTTTGGCTTGACATTATTTCTGAACCCAAGGTCATGGTAAACGAAGAGCCACGGGTAAGCCAAGAAAAAAAGCTTGGCTTTAGCTCATGCTTTGTTGGGACACAAACCATGAGTTGGATTTGGATGCAACGCCAAACCAAACTACGGCTTATCTCCAGGTAGCATGGCAACAGCAGAATCGGAGGAAGAGCAAGGCAGCAGCAATTCATGCTTAGCTATGGTATAAATTAGCATTACGTGCTAACCAGGCCACAGATTTTCCTGGAGAATCCACAGAACCAAGTCTAAGTGAACGTGTTTCATATGCATGGCTCTAAAGGAATCATTACAAGAACAGTTCCATAAAGACAAACTGCTTGTGAGTGGTAATCAGTGTTTGCATCAAAGCCCTTGATTGCAATAGTGATGGAGTGAGTTTTTTTACTATTAATTTCCACAATAAATGCAGCCTACCTGAACCCATAATGTATCTTGAGCCACCTCTCTGCTGATCCAACCGATTGACATCATTTCTTACATTGGTCCTGAGGGATAAAAAAATTAATATGCCTTTCAGTGGCCATAAAAGTCTATTGACAGTTAAGTTACAATGGATGCAACTCAGATAAAATTAGTTGAAAACAATGCAAGAAGTTAGTTGGCGTTAAAGTAAATACCATTGCTTTTAATGAGATCTAAAGCACAAGCCTAGGGATGTGGGTGGCGCTGTGGGTTAAACCACAGAGCCTAGGACTTGCTGATCAGAAGGTCGGCGGTTCGAATCCCCGCGACAGGGTGAGCTCCCGTTGCTCGGCCCCAGCTCCTGTCAACCTAGTAGTTTGAAAGCACACCAGTGCAAGTAGATAAATAGGTACTGCTCCGGCGGGAAGGTAAACGGCGTTTCTGTGCACTGCTCTGGTTCGCCAGAAGCGGCTTAGTCATGCTGGCCACATGACCTGGAAGCTGTACGCCGGCTCCATCGGCCATTAAAGCGAGATGAGCGCCACAACCCCAGAGTCGGCCACAACTGGATCGAATGGTCAGGAGTCCCTTTACTTTTAAAGCACAAGCCTATACATGCCTAGCCAGAAGTTAAACCCCACTGAGTTTGACAGCACCTGCTCCCAGCTAAGTTGGCATAGGACTGTAATCTTACACATAATTAACATTAGCTAAGATAAGAGCCAGTCTGTGATTCCTTCTGATCGTTTAAACATACAGTAATACTTTCATTGACAAAGAAATCTGTTTTATGGTACTATGCTGATGATGATTTCACACATAAAAAAGTATGTTAAGGGTCTATCAGAACTTCTGAAAACTACATACACAGCCCTGAAAGGACATGAAGTGCCGAATAAGTACTCATAAAAAACTGTAATGATAAAAAAAAAATTCCATGTATATAACTTTTACCAAAAAAAGGTAACTGCTAAAGCTGCTTTTATATGTTGTAAGCTGCCATGTTATATTTTATATTTTTTTCAAATAAAGCATACAAACCAGTCTTCCCCAGTTTGGCGTTCTATTGATATTTCAGACTACAACTCCTATCAGCTTCAGCCAACATGGTCTGTTGTAGCTGTAGGGAATTGTAGTTCCAAACATCTGGGGGGCACCAAGCTGGGAAAGACTGATCTAAGCTTTGTAATACAGTCGTTAACTACATCTATAAGTATATTACACAAGAGGCATGTCGATTTTAAGTTATTATCTGAAAGCGTTTCTGCTTTCTGTTCAGATACTAACATGCAGTGCTTCAAGTACCTTAGAAGTGGGATTTCAGCCAATGCTATCTGGAGCTTTGCCTCTTTTGTTCGAGCATTGCAGCGGAAAATATGAAGGACGACTGTGTATCTGTCAAAGACCTTCACTTGCCAGGCTTCTTCAAGTTCTTTCTTTTAAAAGATAAAATAAACTGAAGGTTTTTATATTGCCTGTGAATTTGATGGAATTCAGAATTTTAACAATGTACTGCTGTAAAAGTAGCATCTAATGGCTTTAAGGACTTGATTGTAAAACCTATCAGAACAGCTCACGCCAATGAAAGTGGCAAAAGCAAAACCTCGTGCTTCATTTCCTGCATATTTATAGCCCTCTGATATAGAAGATGTCACTCCTGGAATGGGGATGGACCAAGTAGCCTCATCCCATAGCTTCATGCGAACAACACAACTATCTGTACCAACAGACCCTTCACACGTACAGCTGTACGTGCAAAGGCTTCTATGTGACTTGGAAACTGAACTGCACAGACTTCTGGACTGCATAGAAGGCTTTGTGTAAAGTTTCTTATCAGCACACAGTCATGTTGTTAATGCAAAGGCATGGGAGTGAGGTCTATGTATCCCTGGCCCTTTGCTGGACAACACAGGAGCAATATATTCTGAAGAAGGCTCTATGCTAGCTGGTACCTAGTGGAGTCGATTGAGTAAACTACTGCATTACAACATTGTGTGGTCTGTATTTATGCTACAGAGGGGAAATGTCATCACAAGGAAGTATTTGAGGTGCAAGTAAGAGAATGCCTAGTTCAGTTTTTCATGTGTATATTACAAACTGATGCATGAAAAGGCAATAACACATGGAATATGGAAACATATTTAGGTAAATTTTAGTGATGTTTAGCCATGAAGCAAACATCATACTCTGTCATAGTCCAATCCTATGCAGGTTTACTTAGCCTGTTCAACAGCTAGCGAATAAAATCAGAGTTATTTCTCAACTACTGGACTTCTGGACTACTACTAAATCAATGATTTATGCAGATTCTTAGCTACATTCACACTATATCAATATAATAAAAATATTCCAGAACCACGAAGGAAGACTTGTTAGCTTAGATATAAAACTTTGGATTACCTTTGTTAGAGGAGAAAGCCTTTCAACATTTACGAAGACAGATGATACGTTTGACAGTCCTTTAATCTTATCTAAATGAAAAGTATTGAGATACATAATTTTGTAACATAATGACTTTTTTTTTTTAAAAGGGAACTAGTAGCCCTGCATTTTAGGCATTTCTCAAGGACTGGCAGGGCAGGCACCCACTCCCTCTGCAGTGTCCTACAAATACTCATTAATCACATTCCTAGGGGCAATTCACACCCTCAGGTAAGGCAAGAGTTTCAGCACCAGTCATTTGCTAAGAAAACATCTGACTCACTCTTGCACATAGCCAGATTATAGCATTATACTTGAACTACTACCAGTATCTGATGTTGGATTAATGTATATGGATATTAATCTGTTTCCCCAATTTGGGTGCATTAGAAAACAACAAAAGTGCAACAGCTGATGCATGCAGGGAAGGGGTAAGCGGGTAGTACACATGCAGAAAGCTTGCTCAGAATTTAATAAGCCGCAGGTTACAGAGAGTTAAACTGAACCAGTCTATTATGTACAGTCAACTGTTATATATTATAGCAAACCTAAACATTTCACTGAAACAGTCACAGTGATATATTTCAAAGTTATAGCCATTAAAAACAAAACAAAACTGATTTAGAACATGTAGCATTTAAATTACTATTAAATTAAATTACTACATAAGATACTATGGTATCTTATGGTTAGATACCATGAGGTTTTGTTTCATTTTATGAAAATGGTAATGTGAAGACTTAAAGGAGAAAAGAAAAAAGCTTCAAAGCTTCCTACAGGTATCGTCTTACCAGTCAGAAGCTGAAAATTCCCTTTACCAAAGATAAATTTCTTGTCAGGAACTTTTGTAGAAAGGATTATTTTATCTACAACTGTCCAGTTCTGTATGGTGTTTATGAGAGCAGCAGCCTCAGCTAGTTGTAGTTCAGCTGTCAGTTGGGAGAGAAAAATGATACAAATACAGTTCTAGTCACATAATAACACCCATTTTCAAGATCTGTTTATCCATAAAGACACAGTTATAATGAAAAGTACATCTACGAAATGAAATCTTGGAATGTTAACCCCCTTCAAGCTAGAGGCAATGTCACGTTTAGAGATGGAGACACCAGTCTGTTTCTGTTCCAAGTCAGTTTCACATGTGCTCAAAGTCCCTTGAACCCGTGCAGAAGTCACCCCAAATTCAGCTTAATGCATGTCACCGTAACTGTATTATTAACAATAATTGCCTCTATATCCCTCCCTTTTCCCTATGGAGCTCAAGGGGGTGTGCATGGATGTCCTCCACCCCATCTTATTTAATCCCCTGAGAGGTAGGTTAGGCTGAGAGGCAGCTGACTTGTTAATGACTTGGGCTGGTTTCTATGCCTGGTTGCCAACACCGTTACTCCATGTGCGAGTACAACACACAGGAGGGCAAGCTGGGCGCAGCTGCGTTGCAGACACACCACCTTTCTTGTGTGGCTGTGCCTGACGTCTGGCATCACACCTGTGGTCAGCTGCGGCTTGCCTGGCCCCCATTTCACAGCTGGATGAACAATGAACACTTTCTGGGCGTCAAGAGGGAGAGTGGGCAGGCTCGGTTCCAGCAGATCTTCATCTATGTCCAGCCCGTCCTCGTCTTCCCCGTCTTCTTCCTCGTCGCCCCCTGCTCCATAGCTGCTCCGCTTGCCGTCGCAACCCCTCCTTCCCTTAGCAGGCCCATGGCCAGACTCCGGGAGCCGATAGCTGGCGCCAGTGGCGTGCCAAAACCTGACCGGAGCGGGCGCCAAACGCCCAGCCGGGGGGAGAGGAACAGCGACGCGCAACTTCTGCAGCAGCTGCCGCCACCGAAAACTCACGAGGACCATGGCGCGCGCGTGTGTGTAACACCCTTTAAGTCCCCCCAGTCGCGATTTGTCCGTCTCCCAAAACACGCCCCGCGGGTCCCATCACCGGTTGGAACAGAGCCGGGCGCAAAGCCCAGCCCCCCTCCTCCAGCTCCGCCCACCGCCAACTCGGAGCAGAAGCAGTTGCCATGAGAGGGGCGGGGCTTGAAGGAAGAGCGGTCCAAAGCGGAAATCTCGTTCCTATTGGGTAAGCCGCGGCACGTGATGGGGAGGGATCGGAGAGCTTCGAGCGACTTTTGTGGGCGGGGCTCGTGCCGCTGCTGTGATTGAACGCCGGGGCGGGCCGCTCCGCCCGTGTCAGAACCGGGCCTTAGGCTGGGGCCGCTGTCGGCCAGCAGAAAGGTAGGGGGGCGCGCTCGCGGGCGGGCAGGCGGGCGGATAGTGTCCGGGCTGAGGAGGGCCGCGGTTGCGCGACGCCGTGGCTCCCTTGCTTGCGCAACGCTCCGCGCGCGTGACCCGCCGCGTTCTCGGTCGTCGCCCCTTTTCATCCCTTTCCGCCTTGCGCGGCGAATTTCTCTTCCTTTCTGCTCCTGCTTCTCCCACTTCGTTGCGCTCTGCTCCACTTCGCAGCCTCTCCGCGTACTTTCCCTGGGTGGCCCTCCGTTTGCTTACAAGGTTGGGTGGGAGTTTCCGAACAGGGCAGGAATTCAACCGCTGGAAGTTTTTTGCACCCTATTTCGGCCCCTCCCACCCACCTGCCCCGTGTGAAATTTGTACCTGTTGATTTTCTGGTGTGGTTAAGGACGCTCGCAAATGATGACAATCTCATCTTCTTGTTTGGGAATATCTTCTTTTTGCATTCAAATCTTGCCTAGCACCTTCCTACGAACATACTTTACTTTGCCCTGGCTGGGGAAACCTAGCCAGATGGGCGGGGTATAAATAATGATAGTCATAGTAATAATTCTGTATTTGGGTTGTACTTCCTCTTTAGCTGCAGTCATGATAACTGTAAAAAGATTTCCTTTTCTGAACTATATGTCCTATTCTAAACAGCTGTAGGTTTCTCTCCTCATCCCCCCCCCCAAATCTCTTTTTAAAAGGGGATTATTTTCTCTTTGGTAAATCATATTTATACAGCAATCTCTTTCTTCTGTGTATTATATTTCATAACATACGAAGCAACGGTCTCAAAGCAAGTAGATGTAGAAGGAATTTTGTCATTGCGCCACTGGTGAAATGTTTGTTCTTTCTTTCTTTACCCATCACCTTTTTCCTCCCAAGGAACTCAAAGGCAGTATATTGGGTTCTCCATTCCCCATTTTATCCGCACAACAACCTTCTGAGGCACATTAGGCTGAAAGACAGTGACTTGGAGAATTTCAATAGAAATTGAGGTAAGAAGAAACCTGTTGGATCAGATGAAAGGCCTATCTAAGCCAGCTTTCCTGCAGGCAGGTGCATCTACTAGGCCTATAGGCAGGTCTATGAAGGTGATCACTCTCCCTGGCTGTTGCCAGCCTCCCCTCATAACTATTTAGTGGCATGAAACCTTTATCCTTGAGGGTCCCATTTAGCCCTAATCAGCTTTTAAGGACATCTTAGCCTGTGGTCATCATAACCACATATTTATTTTTTATTCTACAGTCATACCTCTTGTTATGCTTGGTTCAGGTTACGTCTTTTCAGGTTGCGTCCCGCGGAGACCCAGAAGTACTGGAAAGGTTTACTTCCGGGTTTCGCCGCTCGCGCATGCGCAGGCGCTCAAAATGATGTCATGCTTAGAAGCGGCAAATCGCAGCACGCACAGACACGCAGATGTGGGTTGCATTCTGCTCATGTTGTGAACGGGGCTCCGGAACGGATCCCGTTCGCAACCAGATGTACCACTGTATTAAGCACTTTTCTTCCATAATGGAACACACGGTGGTGTACATGTGGTTCCTTGATTACACCCTATGTGAAGAAACATTTTCTTATGTCTGTCCCAAAAGTATTACCAATCAAATTTTTGCCCAGGTGGTCTCCCTGTGACTTGAAACTTCAATGCATAATAATAATACCGAACTTTGTATAGTGCTTTCCTGCATTCATGCACATTGTTTAGTTATCTTTAAGCAACCTTGGAAGACTTAATTAACACATTGTTCTGCAGCCCAAGACCTCGTTCATTTTGGCTGTTTTACTATAACATACACTGTGTTATGAAATTGTTGCTATGCTACTATGAAATTGTTCTGTAGTGTTTGTCTCAATTTTAAAGTTTAATTTTTATGCTGCCCTTCCTCTGAGGATCACAGGGGCAGTTTACAATATAAGAACACAAAAGTACATAACATAGTATCAAACAAAAACAGTAACCCTCCCACTTAACCAGAGGCCTGGGAGAAATGCATTCCTGTTTCTTTGTTGTAAGCTGCTTTGAGCAGGATTTTTCTTGTGGAAGAGTGGCATGCAAATGAAATGAATGAATGATTGACCTAATAATGTTGTGAAATGATTTCTGTGTAACACAAAAGATTGCATACTGCATGTTGACTGATGGCTGGTCTTCAGAAATGCTGTTATTTCAGCGACTTTTGTCTTGTGGGATTGTAAGTAATGCTGATTAGATTCTCCTCTTAGCCATGTTGCTAAAATATACCGTATTTTTCGCCCTATAGGGCGCACTGGCCCATAGGACGCACCTCTTTTTTTGGGGGGGGGAATGAAAAAAAAAATTATTTCCTCTACCCCCAGCCGCGGGGCTGGGGTGGGGGAAGCCCGAGCTTCCCCCGACCCCAGCCCCAAGAACAGGCTGCTGCCCGCATGCCTTGTGAGCCCGTGGGAACTCCCGCCAGGCTCACAAGCCTTGCGCACACCTCCGCGAAGCACGGGGCGCCCTCCAGAGGGCGCCCCGTGCTTTGGGCTGCAGGCTGCTGCCCGCAAGCCTTGCGAGCCCGCGGGAACTCCCGCCGGGCTTGCAAGGCTTGCGGATAGCTTCCTGAAGCCTGGAGAGCGAGAGGGGTCGGTGCGCACGGACCCCTCTCGCTCTCCAGGCTTCAGCGAAAGCCTGCATTCGCCCCATAGGACGCACACACATATCCCCTTCATTTTTGGAGGGGAAAAGTACGTCCTATAGGGCGAAAAATACGGTAATTTTACTGTTGTATTTTCAAACTGCTGCTATTAACATATCGTATTGTAATTTTATGGTATGTATTGTCTGCTTTTTTTAAAAAAAAAATTGTACAGTTCTGCTGTTCTGAGGAGAGCTGAAGAAAATGAATTTGAATTGCTGTTGCAAATATTCTTTTTCACGATGAAGCGTCTGATCAGAATGACTTGCTTTCTGTGCTGCTGAGAGGATGTAGCGAAAATGATAGCAGAGCCCAATTCCGTTGCCAATCTCCCCAACCACAAGTAAGACTTTTGACAGTAGTGTACAGAACTTATCTTGTTGTTTTTATTGAGAAGTTTATTTTATTTTAGTGGTCTGGAGTGGTGTGTGTGTGCTCATACATTAAAAATGTGGCTTGTCAGTTTATAATTTTAATATGATACAATTATATAGTTTCATGTTTAATATATCTTAACACTTAACAATGCCAGCAAAACTTAATAAGATCAGAGTTAAAATAAGAAGGAATCCGCTAGGATAAAATATAACACCAGGTTGGAGAAGGCTGAGTTAGTATAATTTAGGGTTGCCAGGACAAACTCCAAACTTGTTGAATATAATGTCTGAATTGACAAACCATCAAAACTGACTCCGAAATTGAGTGAAGTGAAAAGTAGTTTGTGCAGGTACCTCCATAAAAAGTGGAGTGCTGGTCAAATACTAAATGGTAGCAATCAAGTGGCCTCTAAACCACAGTTTGCCCATAGATTTGTAAGTTCAGACCATGGTTTGTGTTTCCAGCAAGAGTTAGCCACAAACTCTAGCTTGGCATGGCTGGCTCATGCAGTATTGCTCTCCAACTTTTTCTGAGTACCCTGCATTTGGGTCAAAGTTCAGTGGAAGCTGAGCCATCTGGTTTTGGTTGTGGGACTGTTTTACCCTAACTTTTACCCTGGTATGGCAGTTTTGTTTTTTTAACTTGGAGGAAGGCAGCAGAAGGCTTATAGGCTACACCTACTTTGCAAAGCCTTTCCCCTGTCAGAAGCATTTCCTCCCATTTCTCCTTCAGACAGCAGCACATGCTGTACAAGTTGGAAGAAAAGCATTGGTGAGCCAGATATGGCCTGTGGGTTGCTGACCCTTGCTTTGACTTGTGTTTGTATGTTCAGTTTGTGAAACAGAGGTTAAAGGAAGCTAGAGACTGATTTATGGATGGAGAGTTAAATACCCTCCCCCCCATGATGTAAAGCGTATACCCACTCCTATTTTGCTTTGGTTGAATAGCTGCAAAGTATGTAAGCACTTCTTGCTTTGAGACATATGTAACATGTAAAGTTGCATGTGGACAGAAGTGGTGGTGGCTGGTGCCCATTGGACAAGGAGGCCAATGATAGGCAAAGCCAGTACCACTGACCAGCATCTTGGTGTAATGTGAACAGTGGGTTAAATTACAGAGTGTTTGGCCCATGTCTTGAGTTAGCAGATCCCCTGTGGTTGCTGGATGCTCTGAGATAAGAGTGCCAGGTGCTGTGAGTTACCCTATCAACACCAGCAAGGTTGATTGTATGACTTGCTGAATCATTCACCATCCCATTGGTTCAGGAATGTAGAGGCAGACATAATAGTCTGAAGGGCATGTATCTCATTACATCCTTGTTCCAGGGTCTGACTCTGAATCTCTGAGTCTCAGGGGAAGAGGCTGGGTGGTTGTTTTTTACACAGCAGTGTTAGATAGCATGGTGATCGTGTTTGTGGATCTGTTCAAAGACCAGAAGAGACAGTATATAGTAGATAGCAGTGTTTAGCTTTGTCTTGTCCCTGGAGGCAACAATCACTTTGCTACTTTGAGCTGTATGGAAGAGGAGTTTCCCCCTTAACTGGGGACTCTGGAGGAAGCTGTTCTGCTGGGAACAGATAATCTCTAAAGGCTCTCCTGGGGCACGGCATGCTCGTCTGATACATCACACTGGTTGAGGTGTGGTGAACTACCAACTGTCTTCCAAAATTCATCAACAAGGCAGAGTGAACTAATGCTAGGTTTACACCCATCTTCACCTCTGTTGAGTTCTATAAGGATGTCACAGAGACTAAGGGTGGAAGGTGACAATTTTAAGAAACGAAGGCAGACAGGTTGGGGGCTAGCTGAGGGCAGACTGAGGTTGGTGGGGCAGTGATCCATTCACCCTATTGGAACAGCCTCTCCTGGAAGAAGTGAGGAAAGCTAAGGTAAAAATCATGTGAGTCATTGCCATGTATTAATGCTAACTTGAGTGAGGAAGGCAGTGTGTGGATTTGCTACTTCTTTCTTTGTCTTAATAGACAGCACAAACCCAAACAAGTAAGCTAGCCTGTGTGTTTGTCCATGCAGAGGTTGGGAAATTTTTATAGAAGTCTAATGCACTTGACAAAAGGATAGGATTTGTTTTGTTTTGTTTTGTTTTAAGAAGGTAGGCCAACAAAGTTTCTGTGATTGGGATTATTTAACACCCCTCCCCCCAAAAAATATTTAGGGTATAGTGAATTTCAAAGTGGCATCATTGACATGGTTTCATAGTATGCAACAGACTAGATGTTACAAAGGGAATATGTAAACAGTTTCCTGTTTATTTATATTATGAATAAAAAGTGGAAGTGGTAGAGTGACTGCTTAACCCTGACATCTTTTGCTTTTTGTCTGTTTAAGAAATGCTGGGCAGCATCCAACAGAAATCAACACGTGCAATGGGACTTCCAGTTTAGCTTCTTCTCCAACCGTATGTGTCTCCAAAATCTGTTCTGGACAGTCCCCGAACCTTACGGATCAGATTTTGGGGGAGCGCAAGCAGGAGACTGCAGGGGGAGAAGAGTAAGTTGAAGCTCTGTTGTGCTACATTGGATTTCACACCCGCTCATGAAGCTGTTTTGTCTCCCATGGGGAAAATGATAAAGGAACATATATCTTTTTCTCCGTGGGGAAAAAAAGTGACTGGTGGGAATTTTTAATGGGCAAAAAGCAGGAGGGGGAAGGAGTTTAGCATCCCCTTTGCTCCTGATTGCAGTTTCCTGCAGTTGCTTTTCATTCATAAGAAGTTGTGACTTCTGTGTAACGTGTAGTTTGGCCCTTTGTTGCCTGTAGTTGCAACAACACAAGACAACTAATTTGTTTGCCCTGTAAATGCCCTGTAAAAAGAACATTAACCCCCCCCCCCCAAAAAAAACAACAACCTGATAACATATTAGCTCTTAATATTCAGCATTTCCTTTCAGGGGTTTTGAGACAGTTTTGAGTAGCAACTTGGTCTTCAAAAGAGTCTTACAGTGCAATCCTATATATATATAGAATATATATGTATATGTAAATTTGGAGGGATGATAAAGCTGCAATCCTATACAATTATTCCCAAATAATTGTATAGGATTGCAGCTTTATCATCCCTCCAGATAGGTGATTTTTTTTTTAGTGGCTATATTCTGCAACATGTCATTGGTGTAACAGTAGTTAGTTATCAGTGGGTTTGTACTAGACTGTGTGCACATCATTAAACTTGATTGGTTATTCTGTGATGCTTTCCCCATGTTACCTTATTATTGCCATCTGGAGGGGGCACTCTTGCACTAGAGTGTGACAGAAATAGGACACATACCCCTGGAATATTAATGGTATGAAAAGTTACAGGATTTCAGCAGGAAACTACAGAACGTGCACTGATTGCAAACAAAGCTGTATGTCCACCCCAGAGCTTTTACAGGCACAAACAGTATTGAAAGAAGCATCACATATAACCACCTTGATACCGTCAGGAGCATTAATAATCACGAATGCACAAAATAAAGGATGTGTGGTGGGGGACTCTAGGATAACAATTCTTAAAGTCCGCGACTCAATAGAGATTGCTCTCTTTCTTCAAACGATCTTTCTTTTTCTTTTTCTAACGAATCAGAGAAAATGGGATCCATGAGGAAGTTGTCTCTGAATCTACAGTGCAGAACGGCAGCTGCCTGAGAAATGGCAATGTTAAAACTTTTGTAAGTTTCTGTTATGTTCTGTAATTTCATCACCCCTGACCACTGGTCCTGTTAGCTAAGGATGATAGGAGTTGTAGTCCCAAAACAGCTGGAGGGCCAAGTTTGGCCACCACTGAATTCTAGTCCAACCCCCTGCAATGCAGGAATCTCAGCTAAAGCATCCATGACAGATGGTCGTTCGACCTCTGCTTAAAAACCTCCAAGGAAGGAGAGTCCACAACCTCCTGAGGAAGACTGTTCCATTTGATTTCTGAGTGTGCGGGCATGATTTCAGCCATTTGGACACATGGTTACAATCTTCATTTGGAGAGCACATGCTAAGCACCACAGTCCTAGCTCCTACCATGTAAAGATGTTAACATGAGTCCCTGTGTCTGAACTGGGACCTCTAGCTTCAGAAATGATAGAGGGGCATTGTGTTTTGGGCGATTTAAAGTAAGGTGAAATTTCTGACTGTGACCCGTGATAGCTCATTCATACAGCCACTTTATTGCTGTAGAGAGGTAAAAGAAAAATCCGAGAACAATGTGAAAACAGAAGAAGACACCCTTCAGATGGTAGACGGCCAAACCAGCCGCAAAATGGAGAAGTGGTTGAAGCGGTTACCTTGTTTGAGGTGGTCATCATGGGCAAAAGCGCTATGCAGGTACATCAGCTTCCAAGGTTATGTGGGAGTTTGATACTGTCTGTTTCTAGTTTTTTAATCTGTTGCCTTTTTGCAATCTGGTTCAGTCTGTGGTAGATGACTGGATTGAAGCCTACAAAAGCGATCGAGATGTGGCACTTCTGGATCTCATCAACTTCTTCATCCAGTGCTCAGGTTGCCGAGGTAATTTTTTATTCCCATGTTTTCTGAGGGCAAAGATTTTCTTTTTGTTTGTGTGTGAAGCTAATTCCTGTTTGGGGATCCACTTAATTCAGAATCTGGCATGCATTTGCTAAGATGTGGCTATTCCGTACATCTCGGGTTCTGAATTTAGAGCTGTGGAAGCAGAAAGGTAGAGTAGAAATGCAGAGGAGAAGAAGTAGAGAAAATAGATAGATGAGAATAACCACTAGTACAAATAGGTAAAGGTAAAGGGACCCGTGACCGTTAGGTCCAGTCGTGACCGACTCTGGGGTTGCGGCGCTCATGTCAATTTATTGGCCGAGGGAGCCGGCGTACAGCTTCTGGGTCATGTGGCCAGCATGACTAAGCCGCTTCTGGCGAACCAGAGCATCACACGGAAACGCTGTTTACCTTCCTGCTGGAGCGGTACCTATTTATCTACTTGCACTTGATGTGCTTTTGAACTGCTAGGTTGGCAGGAGCAGGGACCGGGCAATGGGAGCTCACCCCATCACGGGGATTCGAACCGCCGACCTTCTGATCAGCAAGTCCTAGGCTCTGTGGTTTAACCCACAGCGCCACCCGCGTCCCACTAGTACAAGTAGTTGTGTTTAAAAGCTGTCTTAACCAGTGGCTGGAGAACAAGTCGCATATTTAAAAATGAGGTATGGAAAGTTACAAATATTGGCTGCGTTCACATGAAACGCTGAACTGTTGGTTTTTTAGCACAGAGGGAGGCTGCACTGTGCTTCCAGATGTTGTAAGAGAGCAGCTTCCACCAACCCCAGCAAGCGGGATCAGGGATCCTGGGAGTTCAAAAATAGATGGCACTGCATTAGCCATTCTTAGTTTTAGCACTGTGTGCATATGGTTATACCCTGTAGGGTGGGGCGGTGTTGCTTAATTGGCTTCCGGAGGTGGAGGTCACTGCCAGTAACAGAGAGGGAGAGGGGCAATGTGGCAGGGAGGCTGGCACGGTGCAGGTGTAGCAGTGGGAATGTTGGATTGGCTATGCCACTGCGCCAACACCACAGTCACCTCTCTGCTGCCTTTCCTCTCTCTTTGTTGGTTACTGGCAGCAACGTAATGCATCAGAAAGTAACCATGGTCCACAATGATGGCTTGCTACTGCAAGCATGGATTGGAATGAGCCTGGGACTAGAGACATGAAAGCCGGAGTGGGGGGAGGGAGGAGAAGACGGAACAATCTGAGGCTCCCTCTCCCCATTTCCATTTCCGTCTAGGTTTTTTTCTAGGCCTTCACATTCCCATCTGAGACCCCCAAAAAGTGTTGCATTTGCACCCCCCCTCCCCACTTTCCTCTCCTCCACCTCCTGACTGGCTAGAAATATTATTACAGGTATTTCGCATCATGTGCTTATTTCACATACATGATCACAGCTTTTCCTGGGTGGGGAAAAATACATTGATAAATGAAGGGCAGAGGACGTCCACTCTCAATTTACTTATTTACACACACATCTCATGCACGGAAAGCTGTGATCACAGGTTCCCTGGTGATGGACTTTGGGAAAGGAGGCATGAGGACTCTGGCAAGGTTCTGGAGCCCTTGTGCTTCCTTCCCCAAGCCAGGAAGGAATTCCTGGCTTTTAGAGTCATGTATATTCAGAGACCTTGTTTTAAAATAGAGTTTGTCTCTATGCTGGCATACTTTGTTCAGTTAAATTTTTATTTCTGTGGTTACTTACGTAGGAATGGTTACGGCAGAAATGTTCCAAAGTTCGCAGAATTGCGATGTGATGCAGAAAATGACAGAGACATTTGATGAGGTGGGTTCTGCTTGTATGAGAACACTTTTAAGCTGCTGATTGTTGATAAGCTTATTCAGAAGTCTTAAATAGTTTATTTTGTAAATAGATAGATAGATCGATACGTACACACACACACTCACTGCTGCATCGTATAACTATCATAGTGGTTTAACAACAACCTTAAACCATAAAAACACTGTTAAATTTTATATAACTTCCCATCAATAGATATAATGCATCTTAAAAGAAACTATGCAATATCTAAACTTGGAAATATCTAATTAAACACAATTTTATGTTTTGTCCAAGCTGGGAAACTCTGCCAGTTCGGAACATTGCCATATATTAAACCAGCTTCCCAGTTGACAAAATGGTTAACTCCTCATGCTGCAAGAGTACAAACAAAGGGTCTGTATGCGTGTGCAGAAGGCAGATCCATATATTTTGCTTTTCAGGCGAAAATACATGATTGGCCAAACTGTGTAGAGGGGGAGGTATTATGTGCTACAGTGGGTATCAGCTTGGCACAAGGATAACAGCATTTGATCCCACTGTTACTCTCAAAGGAATGAAAGCTTTGTGCAGTCACCCAGATCCTTAGCTTTGTTGGTGTTGCACTGTGCACAGGTAGCCTACCCTTTAGCTGACTTTAGCTATTGCACACAGCTTTGCACACGAGGTCACGGTGAACCTTTTAAAAACTTGGGTTTTACTGTGCTTGTTTATTCCTGTCAATTATATTTGTTTGGCAATGCTGTTGCTTCAGTTCTGTTTTGCCTCTCTATATCTTGTAGGCAACTGGATTGCAGTATAAAAAGTTCATGGCCTATCCCTGGATCTTGACGGTTACTTGGCCAGTGGATATGGTAATACTTTGCATTTCTTTTATATTCCGCCTCTCTTCCATTGGGACTTATGATAGGGTACCGGGGGTTCCCAAGGTGTATCCTATCCAGTCACAGGCCAGATCAAGCTTCAACAAGGCTGTTTTTTTCGCTGCTTTACCTATCCAAAAACTGATTCCAGGGTCTTTCTGTGAGCATAAGCCAGTTTTGCAATGTGTAAAACTCCCAACAGGAGTGCTCTGGTTATTCATTTATTACCCGTTTTGCAAAATTATTAGCAATGTCTCCTGCTTCCTCTTTCAGCTCTCTTCCCTTTAACCAAATAGTCTAGAATGACCTTCATGCAAGGAGGCAAAACATGGACAGTCAGTGAGGATTGTTCGAAACTAAGACCTAGGCAGTGCTCCTAGGATCAGACTGCCACCCTCAGCCGTCATAGTGCAGGGAAAAGGGAGATGTGGGACGTCGTGTTCCAGTGCTGAAGCCTGAAGCTAGTATAGTCCTTCTCTGAGCTGATGATGAGGGCTGGGTCTAAGGTGGCAGCTGCCGCTTGGGCTGGCTTTCAGCCGTATTAGTTCTGTGCATGGAAAGTAACTTGTACAGAATTCCACTTGCATCAGAAGTGGATGGGGAGAAGCTTTCCTCTTGCTCATAGCACTAGAACTTGAGTTTGTCTAGTGAAGCTGAAAATCGGAAGTAGTTAAACTATGGAATACACTCTTACAAAATGTAGTGACCAGAGGATCCTTCTAGTACAGTGCTGATCTCTTGTACAGTACAGTCCTACCTTGGTTTTCAAACAACTTAGTTCTTGATAATTTTAGCTCCTGAACGCCGCAAACCCGGAAGTGACTGTTCCGGTTTGCGAACTATTTTTGGAAGCCTAACGACTGATGGGGCTTCCAATTGGCTGCAGGAACTTCCTGCAGTCAGCCAGAAGCTGCACTTTGGTTTCCGAACGTTTTGGAAGTCGAACGGACTTCCGGAATGGATTTCATTCGACTTCCAAGGTACGACTGTATTATTCTGTGCAGTGAGCTTGAGGGAAGGAACAGAGGCAGGAAGGGTAACCGTGTCAGATCACTAACTCTTCGGTACATTTTTGTCTTCTGGATGCATTTCCCATACACTTGGCCATTGTACTCCATGCTCTGTGAACTTCCAGACTATATATGGAACCACTCTTGAAGATGACTCAGGAACTTCAACTGGTCCAAAATGCAGCAGCCAGATTACTACTCCCTGTGGTCCCATTTACAGTTCCCATAATATCTGTTTTGAAACAGCTGCACTGTGGATGTCAGTTTGTTCCTAAGTCCCAAATCAAAGTGCTCACATTAGCGTTGGATGTAGGCACCAAAAAACATGGAAGATTACTTCCTTCCTTACAGAACATATTTGGTGTTAAGATCAGCAGAGGGTGCCCTCTTGGTCATTCCACTGCCTTCGGAAGTTCTGAGACCTTATGGTGAAGGGTGGGCAATAACTCAAATAATCATGATAAAGAAGTAGGGCAAGTTTTTGTCATAGGGGGTTGTTGGGTTGTTTCTGTTTTTGTATTTTGATTATGTATTTTGTGCTTTTATATTGTGATTTTATCCTGTGAACCACCCTGAGACCTGGGGGTACCAGGCGGTATACAGATTTAATTAACAACTTGTTTTACACCTCTTGTAGGATGATAAGGACTACCCGCTCGTGAAGGCAGGGCCCTACTGGAAGAAGTTCAGGACTAATTTTTGCGATTTCACTTCCGTATTGGTGCAGCAGTGTCAGTTCAGCATCCTCTATGACAACTATTTGATGGACACCATCATCTCTCTCCTTTCGGGCCTGGCAGAGTCCATGGTCAGAGCATTCCGGCACACCAGCACATTAGCAGGTAGGCACAACTGGACCTGTCGTGATTTTTCAGAAGTAGTACATTTGGTAGCTTGTACAGTGGTACCTCGCAAGATGAATGCCTCGCAAGACGAAAAACTCGCAAGACGAAAGAGTTTTTGGTTTTATGAGTTGCTTCGCGAGACGAATTTCCCTATGGGCTTGCTTCGCAAGACGGAAACATCTTGCAAGTTTGTTTCCTTTTTCTTAAAACCGTTACAGTAATACAGGGTGCATTACTTGAAGAGGTGCAGTTGCGACTTGACTTCGGGGAGCAACTCATAGCATGCGGTGTGGTAGCCTTTTTTGAGGTTTTTGAAGATTTTTTTGAAAAAATGGAAACCGTGCTTTGCATGACGAAAAAACTCGCAAGACGAAAAAACTCGCAGAATGAATTAATTTCGTCTTGCGAGGCACCACTGTACTGGCAAAGCCGGTTAAAGTGTAGGGCAGGGGTGTCCAAACTTTTAAGAGGGCCAGATTTGATGAAGTGAAGGGCCGTGAGGACCGACCAAAGGACCAACCAGGAAATAAACTGCCACAGGGGCAGGATTAAAACCACCGGTGGGCCGGATTAGGCCCCCACAATGGACTTTGGACGTGCCTGGCGTAGGGTTTGAGCAGGGATAGGTTGTCAGCAGGTCTATTCCTGTCAGCCTGATTTTCATATGGTGCAGCTTCTCTGATCACAGCGCTGCAGCAGTTAAAAAAGCAGACCGTGCCAATTTCCCCACATCTCTCATTTCAGCTGTTCAGGTCACTATTGTGGGGAGTTTCAGAGTATAGTTTACTCGGTAGTGACTGCAAAACATCAAGATAAACATTAACAAATATATAAAGTAGTCACCGGTCATATTTTAATCACATTAGGAGTTCCTGATCTGTATTGTAAAATAAAACTCTGCCAAAATATTAAGTAAAAAAAGGGACCAAGAACTCATTACTCTTAATAAGAAAATAATTCCAAGAAAAGAAAATAATTCCATAACCAGTACAAATTATACAAATCAGAGCCATGGTTATGATCAGGCAATGAAGCAAAATGACTACTGACCTTTATCAAAGCTTTTTGAAACACATAAAATTTATGGATTTTTCTTTGTTTCCAGCTATGAAGCTTCTAACAGCACTTGTAAACCTCATTGTAAGTATAGATGTCAGCAAGCATAACCTGGAAAGATTATACGAGGTAGAAAAAAGCAGGCCTACAAGCAAAAGGACCAATACTAGACTGGACCAGCTAGAGAAGAAGAAAAAAGAGGTAGGAGAAATTTCCCCTTGGAAATCGATGACAGTTTGTAAAAATGCCTATTTGTAATTGCTGGTTACTAGATTTCAGTTTGAGGTGGTTGGCAGTGAGCGGCTCACGCCAAACGTTTTCCTATTCTCCCAATCTAAGGAGAGGAAATGAATTCTGAATAACTGATTGGCATAGTGTTGTTTGTTTCATCATATTGCAATACGGTGCTAGAATGTGAAGGTTGCATTGAATACTGGCACATGGCCCCCTAAAGACTTTCAAAACTCATGTGCCAGTCATGTGTATTCACTCGGAGTGTGACAATCCCGAAACAAGATGGCCTTTGTGGTGTGGAAAGGCATGGATTACTTGGGTGGAGGATCACAAAGTTATCCAATAGCCTTTGCTTTAGTGAGTGATCAGACCACTTTACCTGGTAGTGGGTGACTTGGGGAGACCCAAGACCACAGGATTTTTTCCTCAAGTAAAGTTTCTAAACAAAGCTTCCTCTATTTCCAGTAACAATCCTTGTTACCACACTTAAACAGAGCTCTTAGATAGCAGCAGGTTTCCTAATTTTTAAAAAATTGTTACAGTCCTAATTCATGTGTACTTACAACCACACACCTAAAAGTGGCCAGCCTTTAGTTTTATCTGACTCTGTTCCCAAGGCTGGAGTTCAGGTGTGCACATGCTGTTTGATCTCCAATTTGTTGTGAGGTGGAGTTGGCTTGTGATGTGGTTCTGGAGTTTGATGGCCACTACCCCCTAGACATAGCCACGACTTGGTTTGTCTTTTTGGCATGCTCTCCTATTCCCTAAAGTAGCATCTCCACCCAGCCCAGTTCATCCCAGACACTGAGGTCCAGCTCTGAGGGCCCTCTGGCAGTTCCCTCACTGTGAGAAGTGAAGCTACAGGGAACCAAGCAGAGGGCCTTCTTGGTAGTGGCGCCCGCCCTGTGGAACGCCCTCCCATCAGATGTCAAGGAAATAAACAACTATCTGACTTTTAGAAGGCATCTGAAGGCAGCCCTGTTTAGGGAACTTTTTAATGTTTTATCACTTTTTATTATTAATAAAAAAGGGGAAACCCAGCCAGATGGGCAGGGTAATAATAATAATAATAATAATAATAATAATAATAATAATAATAATAATAATAATAATTCCTTGCCCCCCCATCCAAAGTTCAACAGTTGCATCAGATCAGCTGTGTTGTCAGTGTTTACACACATCTTCTTCCTCCAACCCTAGCATCCATCCTTATCTTGTTCCAGTCTTTCCTGCATCTTGGAGAGTGAGATCACCCTGAAACCCTTGGCCTTGTTTTCAGCCATTTTTGAAAGGAAAAAACCAAGTATTCCTGCTCCCCCCCTCACACACAAGGCTATGTCTTTATCTATACTTAGAACATAGAACCAAACCGATTACCACAGTCATCACAGTTTTGATTAATAGAAAGTGTAAAAAATTGTACAGGCAAGCATTACATTTGATTATGGGATAACATTAGCCCTGTTGTTCCGCTATTCATTTACAAGTGAAGATTAAGATGTGAACCAACAGGTTAAATAAATATTAGTGATGAAGCAGGTATTCTAGTTGAGTTATTGAGGAAAGGAAAAAATATATAACTAGCTTCTGTTGTATCCTTATCCCTTCCAACATTTCATTATATCTCAATATGAAAAAAATGAGGTGGTATTTAATTGTGCAATTTCAGTAAAATGAGATTAAGCATAGAAATAAGGCCTTGCCTATAGGAAGAGACTGTTCAATTGTTTTCATTTCAGTATGAACAGAAACACCTGGACATAGAGAACATGATGAATGCTATTTTCAAAGGGACCTTTTTGCAACGCTATCGGTAAGAAACTTTTATGTACTTGGAAGGAGTCTCTGGTCAGGATATGGGCATCTCAAGGACAGACTGGATGATTGGATTCATTCTCCTTGGGGCTCCGTCACAGAATATGCATATTCTGCAACATCAAGTAATGGTCCTGCATATGTGATTGAAGGTTTCATGTCACTTTGCATGGCCTCAAGCACAGTACTTTTTGATAGAATGTTCACACATTCTACTGCCTGCCCTCACATATTGCTTAAGTGATAGCAAGTAATAGAATTTTTAAAATAACGTTTCAAGAATACTTTTGTTCTGTTGCATTTTTTCCTTAACAAAAATCTGTATTGCAATTAAACAGTGAACAGTGTTCCATTTTTATTTTATTTTAAAGTGATATTATTCCAGAAATCCGGGCCATTTGCATTGAAGAAATTGCCTGTTGGATGACAACTTATCCTGATCGGTTCTTAACGGATAGTTACTTGAAATACATAGGATGGATGCTGTATGATAAAGTGAGTATTTTTTTTTCCTGGACAGTTGAGAAAAAAGTTAACGCAATCTGTTTTTCACAGGTAGAATCCCAAAAATTTGAAAAAGTGATTTCTTTTTAATTGATATTTGAAATAACAAAGAAAGAAAGGGGGGTTTAAAAAAGAATGAGAGGGGAAAAGTGAGAGGAAAGAAGAAAGAAACCCATCAGCCTACAATAAAAATATAATAAGCATTTATGCATCCACCTTAATCTAAACATACAAAGTGGTACATGTCATCCAGATAGGTGTCTACATGAAACTGAGGTTTATAAGAAGTAGGTTAAAATATAGCAAGGGGAGTAATGTCCCAGAGCACTGCATAATAAATGGGTGAGTGTTCATCTTTCAAACATTTTTATTTATTGAATTTGTATCCCTCTGTTCCTCCCAAAAGAGTCCAGGGCAATGAACACATCTGAAGTTTTTAAAAGGAAGCATTCTAAAACTATTAAAACCATGCTACAAAACAGGGTTTTTTACTTTGAAAAAGCAGAGGCCTCTTGGTGACCATAAAGGAACACAAAATCTACTTTTGTTGCCATGCCACTAATTTAATTTAATTTTGAAATACACAGACACCTATGGCTTTATAGATTCCTTGCATGACAACTCTTTGTTGAAAAGACATTCTTCTTTTATTTTGCTTTTAAAGTACAGCACTTTGTTGCAACAATTGAACACAACAGTATATGTGCCTTGAGTGAGGCAGGAGTAAGCCCCGTTGAATTCAGTGGCAATTGATTTCAGGAAAGTGCATATAGGATACAGGTTGGGGTTTGTTTGTTTTTTGCCCCTTTAGGGAAAACCCCTAAAGAGTTCCCCTCTACTTCCCTGAGGTTCCCCAGAGTGCGCTAATCACTCGCTGCTATTTCTTCGCAATCCTGTTTCGATTACATTGCCACCTGATGTCACGGGATTGGCAAGAAACGCCTTTTGAGTCGGCCGGGGGCGGGGGGGGGGGAGGGAGGAGATGAGTCAGAGCCGGAACAGTCAGAAGGAGACAGAGAGGAAGTGACGGAAGGGGAAGAGGGAGAGAGCCAGGAGGCGGGAAGGCTCTCAGTTGCTGAAGCAGAGCCCCAGCACCGCACAGGAAGTTCAGGAACAGACGTAGAGATTATGCCTGTGCCTTCTGCACAGGAAAGGAGAGGGTTAAAGTGCAAGAGACATCCCATGAAGCTTCCCCGCCTTTTCTGTTGGAGGAGAAGCTGGAGAAGACCACTCCCCGAATCTGAACCGGACGATTCGGATGCACGATTGTACTGTGCTGCTTCTACATATGTAAAATAAAGAACTGCAAATATCTCTCTGAGTGAGCAGAGGGTGCTTTTGCGAAGAGCATACACAAGCCATCACATCTGAGCACCCGAGTTTGCTACTCATATGCACAAGTGGGACCTGCAACAAAATATTGCAGCCTTGTGTGCTCTCATTCAGGGTTCGAACCAGCTAGCCAACCATCTCCCATCTCCCAGTCCCCATTCCTCTTTCTGCTCTGGTTTTCTATTCCTTCCTTTCCTTTCATAGTAGGCATATCCTGTTGGGCGGCCACTGAGTATGATCAGCCCTCATCAGACTATTTGGGGAGGTTTGTTGCCCTCTTATTCCCACCCACCCCGCTGCAGATTTTTGTAGTTCTGTAATTGTCAGGGTTGCCTCAAGCCTGCTGATACCTCAGTTTTGTGCATGAATGGTGCTCTGTTGACTGCACAAAGGTCATAGTTTGGGGAAAACGTTCGCTGAGTGCCAATTGAATGTTTTTTTGTCCTTTGAATAACACCAGTAGTTGCATAGTCTCATCAGTGAACTTCATCTTCTATTTCATCTTGTATTCCAGCAACCTGACGTCCGACTGAAGTGCCTTCAGGGGCTGCAGGGAATATTTGGCCAAAAAGCGCTGGGTTGTAAAATGGATCTCTTCACTTGCAGGTTCAAGGTGAGCTTGAACAATAGGTGTCTCCCAGATTGAATATTCTGGTTGGTTTGCCTTGGAGGGCTGACCATTTTCAGAATTAAACCCTGAATCCTGTATCACTTTAGGCCTATCAATGGTGTACAAGGTGTAAACTACATGTAACTTTAAATGGGAAGTGTTTTATAGCTGATATACAAGGATATATTGTATATAGGCAACTTTAAATGACAGGGGTTTCCCTTCTGCCCGTGACCCAATGCTGGGAGTTTTAGTTTGGACAGGGTGCTAGGGCTCCTCGCAAGAATTCAGTTCCCAGGCTTCTCTGGGAAAAGGAGGTGAGTTAAACTAGCTTTAGTCTATGCTTTAGACATAACCAATCTGTGAAGTTGGAAGATGCAAACCTTCCTTTTTACATGTATGCTCTGTGGGATAGGCATGCTGTGGTTTTGCCATTATTGCTGGAAAGCTGTTCCTAATTGCACAAGTTACGATGACTGCCTGACCTCCAGTCTACATCCATTTAACACTAATGGGGATTCCTTGACTCTCAGGCAAGAGGCCTTAAAGGATAGTGCCCTGATCATGTTGCCACATTGAAAGAGGACAGATCGGAGCAGATCGGACTTGGTTTAGTATTCCTCTTTGGACAGAAAGCAGACTTGGAAAAGCAGGTTCTTATTTAGAGAGAGGTTCATATGAACACAACCCATTTGGAGCCTTGTCTTTCGTTTTCATCAACTTTGTTTGAATTGCTGTGCAGAGACGTGAAACACTGTGTGCATTGCTAGCATATGTCAGTGTTCGCAGGACGTTTTGGTACTTTGCAGTCAAGAATGCCAGGATTGAATCATTGGGGAATCCAAGATTGAATCAGTGGGGATTTTGAATCATAGTCTTGAATCATAGTCTACAAAAGGGAGGACACTCCTTTTTCTTGTAATAGGTGGGGGATTTTTTTTTTTTAAACTCCTAATTAAAGTACAGACAACCCATTCCCATTTATAAAGCTTGTCTTCAATGACCACATGAGACCAATTACTGTAGGGAAAAAAAAAGTAGAACATTTTGGACCCTTTCTGTATGTATATACTAATAGACAAGTATTGGAATGTTTCTAATATATTTTTGTGCCATCCTCCAGTCTTGTTTGTTCACTTAGCAACAAAACAGAAGGGAAATTAATAAGGCCGGAGTTCCCATTTTGGAATGTGAAAATTAAATTTCTAATGATGTAGTCTATTGAACTATTATCAGAAAAGACTAAAAGTGCTTTTTCTTTTTTAAAGTGATCCCAATTAAGTGAAGCTGTGTTTTTGTACTTTTGACTATCTCTGCAGTAGTGAGACTCATCTATGTATTTGGGATTTACAGTCATACCCCGGGTTACAGATGCTTCAGGTTGTGCATTTTCAGGTTGCGCACTGTGCTGAACCTGGAAGTACCGGAACAAGTTACTTCTGGGTTTCGGCTCTCACAGCACTGCGGGTTGCGAACGCTGCGGGTTGTGAACGTGTCTCCCACACGGATCATGTTTGCAACCCGAGTGTCCACTGTACCAACTTGAGAAATCAGTGACACCTTTAAACTGAAGAATGCTGATCTTGAAGCCTGCAGGGGGTGCTACAAACCATCCATTGCAAGTCAGAGCAATCACCACCCAAACTAAAAAAAAATGTGGAACAGTTCTGGGCCATGAGTTCTATGTCACAAACACAATACTTATTTGCTTTTCAAATATGGGCCACTAAGGAGTTATTCTTCTCTCCCTGCATGCATTTCATTGTGGCCATCTCAACTTGCAGATTTTACTCTAGCTTAATCAAACTGAAAAAATCAGCGTAATCTCAAAAGCATGCAGTCTGTCGAAAAGTATAACTTCTTCAGCAAAGACCTCCAGAACAGAATCTTTACATTTTTCTTAATGTTTTTTTTTTTGCATCCATTAGGATCGACTTGTGTCCATGACTCTGGACAGGGACCATGAAGTAGCAGTTCAAGCCATGAAACTCTTGATGCTTATGTCACAGTAAATAACTTTTTCATTCAAATCTAAAGTCTACTTGGGTGCAAGACGCAAACTATAACTAGTTAAGACTTGGGGCTGCACATTTGCTTACTGTGCTCACCAACCCTCCCCTCCCACTCTCCCTAGTTTCCCCAGTTTCCCCCACAGTAACCCATTAGAGATTAGACATTCCCCTTTCCACCCCATGCTGCTCCGGATCCCAAGACTGGCTAGCTGCCATTTCTGGGTGGCTTCCCCCTGCACTGCTGCTTCTGCCACTCTTCACGTTGATTGGTGGTGGCGGCAGCAGTAGTTGATCCCAAGGGAGGAGAGCTGCTGTTTCTGGTCAACTTTCTTGTCCCTGTGCTGCTGCTGCTGCTGCTGCACTTCATCCTATTCACAGATGCTGAGGCTGGCTGTTGCTTCTGGGCAGCTTCCTCTTCCCCTCTGTGCCCAGGCTGACTCTTAATGATAACCCACGTCAGTGCTGGTAGCAGCAGCAGAGGCCCAGGCCAACTGGTGAGGAGGAAAGCAGGCAGTGGCTGGAAGATCTGAGGCCCTGAGACTGGCAGGTGGAGGAGCTAGGGGGCTGCCACAGCCTATTCAGACTTGTCCCTCCGTGGTGATTGGGTGTGCATGAAGGAGCCTGGGCTGTCCATCCACTGCCTCTCTTCACACTGTAGTTCACAGCGCCACCTTTTTGCGGTTGTGCAAACTACAGCGTGACGATGGCTGAGTGCAAATAATAAAGAGAGAAATCCCTCATATTGTGCCACATCTGCAACTGTGCATAGATGAATGTGAGTGCCAAATTTCTCAGATTTATTATGAATCTGAACACAGCATATTGCAAAGATTAGCACATTCTATAGCATTATGGATTGTTTTTATATTTATGTAAATAATGTGACTTCACTTTTCGATTTATCTAACATAAACCTGTTAGGAGCATTTCTTCTTCTTTTGAGTATGGCAATTCTTATGCCAGTCTTCCCAAACAGGACTAGCTAATGACTTTCCTTCTGGATAATTTTTTGACTGCAGTCCCCATCATCCCTGACGGAATGCTGGCTGGGCTGATGGGAGCTGGAATCAAACAACTTAGAGAGGGAATTAAGTTGGATACCTCTGCTCTAAAATGACACCCCAAGCAGTGAGATGGCGGCTCACCCCTATCCACACATGATTGTGCGGATACAGTCGTACCTTGGATCTCAAACACCTTGGCTCCCGAACAAATTGGCTCCTGAACGATCGAAAGCCGGAAGTGAGTGTTCCAGTTTTGGAACCATTTTCGGAAGCCGAACGTCCGGTGCAGATTCCAATTGGCTGCAGGAGCTTCCTGCAGCCAATCAGAAGCCGCGGTTTGGGTTTGGAAGTCAAATGGACTTACGGAATGAATTCTGTTTGACTTCCAAGGTACGACTCTATATTCATCCAGGCAGTTTTCTGTGATATTTCAGACAAGGTTACCAGTTTGTGAAAAAAGGAGTAGGGGCTCAAATACACACTTTGCCACTTTCGGTGGGCGATCTCTTTGGGATATGGTTAGTTCACCGCAAGTAATGGTGGAATATCGTCAAATTGTTTCACTAATAAATTATGCCTTGCAGTTTGTAAGATCTAAGCCTTAGTTTGTCTGGCACTGCTGGGGTTATTTCATTTGTGTATATATTACAGCAGTGAATAGATTCTAACCGGTTTGGTTACCTATTCAGTGTTCACATTGGTTTTGTGCTACAATTTCCCTTTTTCAATTCTGGGGGAGCCATTGTTCAAGCAACTCCCACGGCAGACAAATGATCCCTGTGGACATCGCCATAGTGTCATCTCTGTGTGGTGTTTGCTTTTTCCTGGTGCATTGATAGTAGAACAAAGTACAGAGCAGTTGTCTCTGTGCTCATTCTGTTCCTGTGCTAAGAGGGGTCATGTGCCTTTGTTATTATACAATGATGATTTTTAAACCATTTAAATGTTACTCTTGTTCTACAGCTGAACTGACAAGCATTGCATTGGCACTGCAGCTGTTCAGCATTTCTGACTTTGCTGTTGTCGCTGCACAGCGCAAACTATAGTCCAAGTGTTTAAAGAACAACACATGTTATTAGGAAAGCAGAACTCAATTATTGGACTGCCTATTCATACGTCAGGCCTATTCAGTTCAAGGAGACTTACTCCCAGGTAAGCATGCATAGGATTGCAGCCTGAAACCTAAACCTGCAACACCAAAGAGTTTTTGTCTGAAGAAAAGAATTCAAGCGCATCCTAACACATGTTTCTGTATCTGTGAAATGTGAGTGCAGTTCTCCTTTTCCTACTTAAAATCCTAGTAGAGTCGAGAGACTGCCTTGTGGCTGCCTTTGTTTCTTCTTCCATCTGTTGCTGAGCTGGTTCTCCAAAGTCACATAGAGCCCTGTGGATTTGGTCTAATTACTGAGAAGGTGTGTTCAGGGAAGACAGAGATGACGCTAAATAGTATGTGGAAAGGTTTCAAAAGCATATTTCTCTTTTTGGCAAGCTCAGCGTTAACCATCTTAAATCCATCTTACATCAAATGAAATTCTTTGCAGCAAGTCTAGCAATTTGTAGCAAACTTTTTTTTTAAAGCCTTCCACTTCCATTACAGTGGTACCTTGGAAGCCGAACGGAATCCGTTCTGGAAGTCCATTCGACTTCCAAAATGTTCAGAAACCAAGGCGTGGCTTCCGATTGGCTGCAGGAAGCTCCTGCAGCCAATTGGAAGCCACAGAAACCGTGCCGGACATTTGGGTTCCAAAAGAACGTTCGCAAACTGGGACACTCACTTCCGGGTTTGCACCGTTCAGGATCCAAAACGTTTGACTCGCAAGTCGTTTGCTAACCAAGGCTACGACTGTATAGAATTCTGAACTGAACAAATGCTTTTCATGCCTTTGCACCAGAAGAGAGGCTCTAATTCCAGGTGACACAATTTATTATAATCCCGGGTGTTCATGACATTCCCATTGTGCAGCAAGGATTTGAGTACAAATGCTCAGCTGTCTTGGCATTGTAGACTAGTTAAACCCGGGGCGACTTAGTCATAGGAATGCTCTGGGTCGTTTTGCTAATTCATAGGTTTACTTTTCTACAGATTTGTCCTCCTGGTTGTCTTTGCTTCAGATCTGACACCTCTAGACAGGATCCAGAAGGACCCCCCCAAAAGTTCTTCAGCACTGCTCGTGTTTATCAACCTCTTTACACTGTTGCAGCTATGTGTATGTGTGTGTTGAGAGAGAGTGTGTTAAAAATCATCCATGAGTTTTATTGCCCTGCATTTAGGTCAGATTTTCAGAGGCATGAAACAGGGATATAACAGTCCTTCATGAAGATGCATGCAGAGTACGCTAGAATAATTTCGTTGTACTTTATTAACTTAGGAGCACTGGAAATACTGGGCTAAAGTTCAGCGAGTTCGGAAAACAACATTGAAAACAAGCCCCACTTTAGTGATTAGGCAATTGGAAGAGATGACTGAAGGGGAAATACTAGAAGGGAATATTGGTGTGTGAGCATAGATCTACAAATAGCAAAAGGGTTTAACACTAGAGGAGGAAGGAATTTTGGCTGGTAAAAAGCAGGGAGACCTAGCCGGCAGGAAATATAGGGAAGGAGTGTGGAAAATCTGCCTTGTCAGTATTGTCCAGAAATACATCACACTTTTAAAACATTCTTTAGTGTTGTCCTGACAAGGCAGTCTTTGAAGTAGGAAAATGACTGTACTGTGGAGCTAATCGTGGTAGGTTTTTATAAAAGTCACATGATACCTTGAACTGCAGGTACTGAGCCTATATTTTTGCTTTCCATCCCACGACTGGAACTCCTTTAAATTCTAAGAAAATTACAGTATAATTTAGATTATTCCTTTCTTCTATGTGTTGTTTAAAGCCCAACATTGTCACTGGCGGCTCAGATGGCATCAGTGGCAAGGAGATTCTTTTTCCAGCTCCAGCAGGTTTGCCAGCTCTGACCCCTTTTTGACAGAGATGTTTTGGCCCACTGGACAGAGAAAAATAAAACCACTATTTTTCAGTTGCAGTTCCACTTTACAAGAAAGTGTCTCTGTTGACAGCTTGGAAATGAACTATGCCTATTTAAAAATCAGCATACTTGCTTGTGGTTATATGTGATGGGAGAAAGTCTGTGAGAGTCCAAATACTCCCTCAGTTCTACGATGAAAAAATTAATCACATACCCAACCTCAGTTGGTGCAAAGCCTCCTCTGATCTTATAGTACTTAGAATATGGCATCATCCTGCCACTTAAGCCACACTTTTCTTCCAAGATCTGTCTTTTGCACCCTTCCCTTCACTCGTCTCCTGTTCTTCTTGTCTCTCACCAGCTTTCTTTGTTCTTTCGGATTTATACTTTCAATTGAGGTACTTTAACGTTGTCATCATGGGTGAAGCACTGTGGATGTTCCCTTCACTATTATTTTTTTAACCAGTTACAAGCCGAAGACCATTCTAGGCTTTCGGAACTCCTATGCTGCCATCTTGCCAAGGTCACCTCCATAAAAATAAATGAGACCCTTTTGAGATTTCTGTTGGTAAGGGTGGAAATGCCCAGAGGAAACTAAGCTTCCGTTGCTTCCCTAGAGAGCCCCACCTTCAGTTCTCTGCTACGTGTTCTGTTTGTGCTCAGTCACAGTGAAATATGGAGGAAAATGATATAACGCGGATTTGGTATGCGAAGGCAAGACTTATTTTTAGACGGCTGAATACCGGCAGGCCCTTCTGGCTTAACCTTTATCTGGCACTTGGCATTCCGTATATTTGCAGCAGAAGCATTGCTCTCAATGAAGTATTCCTTGAATGTGTAATTTCTGGTTCATGGCCTACAAAACAGAGCCACTCTTTCTGAGGTAAAATAAGACACCACTGGGTATCGACCTTTACAAGGAGCAGACTCCATTAACTGGTATTTATTTATTTATTTTGAAAAACAAAACCCACTATTTACTTTGTAGTTATGTTGGTATCTCCAGTAAACAACGGCCAAATTAGTTGAGGAGGAGGAGAGAAAACTGATTCTTCCCCTCTGCCTTTTAAAAATGAAGAATATTAGTCCCAATTGGCAAACCATTAATGCAGAAGTTACACCACACCTGCAGTGTCTATCTGCTCCGAAGCCAGCGAGGATTCTCATCTCATCTGTTGTAAATAGCTTTGATATTTTTTAATCAAATAGTAGTCTGTTAATATTTTAACAAATAAGTGATACATTTAGGGAAAATCAATTCACAACACATAAAAAGAGCTTATTTAAAATATTTTTAGAACATCACTATTTTTAGAATGCACTAAGCTAAATGTTTAGGGGGGGTTGTTTGTTTTTTAAAGGTTGACTTCATGGGTGCTTCTGTAATGTTACATAGCAAAGCATAGGTTTTCTTTCCTAGTAAATACCTTGGCATACTTTCCAACAATTTTGCATGCAGCTTCGTATATCTGATTCTTGTCCAGTGCAGAACTACACATACTTAGGGAAATGAAATTTCAGAGGCATTGTCTGATTGTTTTCTAGGTTTCTGAAAAGCTTGGTTGTTTTTTTTATTCTGTGATGCCTGGTATGCATTTTCATGGTGAAGCTGCATCTACTGTGCTTGAAATCATTTGTGTAAGAAACTTTTATTTTTTTTAAAAGCACAAGAAACAAAAATAAAATAACAAGCAGCTCTCTGCAAATGATGGACAGTAGGATAATGTTCAGCTTGCAGTTTTTCTGAGTCTGCCTTGACTCCTCAGATCCCTTTGTGCTTCCAACCATCTGCTTTTGCCTTGTTTACAGTGAGAGCAGACACTTAGCCAAAGTGTGGTTTTCTAGAGCTTTTGCTTTGCAACTCTGTCCCACTCACAGAAACTTGAGGTCCAGTCAACTAGTTGCTAGTGGGATGCTTGTTCTGCCAGCTAATTAGCTGCTAGGGGACAGGACAAGATAGGGGCAAGGCTTGCGCTGCCTTAACATGCAAGGGGTACAACATTGTTCACAGGGCGGCAGAGGCATTGTCTGAAAAACTTGCTTTGTGTTGGGACTCGTATGAACTCTTCAATTTAGCTATTTTACATAGGGTTGTGAGGTTTCAGAAGTGGGTGTTAAAAACTCCTTAAAAAACCAATGCAATGAAATCTCTCACTGGAACTGCATTGTTGACCTGAAGGTTTGAGGGGGGAAGCCAAGTACCCCTCCTTGTTTTAGAGATAGCCTTAAGTGGTATGAATGTGGTGGATTTGTTTTCTCTGTGAGCTAGTTAGTTAGTCTTCAAGCATGTGAAGCTGTCTTATCCAGAGCTAGGCCATTGACCCATCTCCCTGTTGTATATTCTGACTAGCAGTTACTTCTCATGGTTCAAGAGCAGCATAGGTTTCTCCAACCCTGCCTTGAGAGGTGATTTAATAGCCCATGACAGGGGTTAAACCTGGAACCTTTTATATGAAAAATAGTAGTTTTAATTGATTTTTGTAGCACGTATTACGCTTTGCTGTTGCATTTTATTTTGCTGCAAATCCCCCTGTGACTGTTGTGGCGAAGGGTAGTATGAAAGTACAGAAGCACATAAATAATAAAGGCTAAACTATGACCCCTTTCCAACCACTCTCTTATCTTCAAAATGGTTGGAAATAAATTTTATTATTTCTTGAAGTGCTTAGCCATGTTCTGGTATTTGCCTGATCATGCAAAGGGTTAACTTTGGGGTGGGGCAGGGGTGCAATGCAAGCCCCACTCCCAGTGAGAGGCAGTGTGGTTGCAGTGGTTAGAATGTTGGACTAGGACCTGGCAGGCAAGGGTTGATATCCCCACTCAGTGGGTGATCTTGGGCCAGTCACTGCCTCTCAGCCTAACCTACCTGACAGGGTGGTTGTGGGAATTAAATAAGGAGGGGGAGAACTGTGTGTGCCACCTTGATCTCCTTGGAGAAAAAGGTGGGGTACAAACCCAGTGAATAATAATAATAATGTCCCTCACAGGCTGGCTGCTGTCGAGATCTTTCTCCGGTTAGCAGAAAGGTCTCTCGAGAGTCTTTAAGTTCGTTGCAAGCTTCGCTGTGAGCAGGAGCCCTGGCATATTGGGATTTCCAGTCAGTGGGAGAGTTAATTGTGCCTTGGGGATATTGGCTTGCAAACTCCAGCCCCACTTAATCTTTCACATGTGCGACTGAATGTCAGAACACTGCTTCTGTTGACGTCTTTGCCTGATGTTCACCTCGTGCTCTAAATATGTAACCAAATTACCTTATTCATTCTTTTCCATGATTGTTTGTCGATTCCCAGAGAGCCTCGCATGTCACACTGGCATAAATGTTTCTGCCGTCGAAATATAATTTGATGCCATATGCTATGGAAGGCTTATAGGATACAGTGCTCAGAAGGCTTAGAACAGAACTTTATGGTCTCTCTCCGGCCGCAGCAGAACGGACAGAAGAAGTTTCATGACTCCATGTGGATATAGACAAGTCCAAAGCTGTCTAGTGACTAAACACTATCCGCTCCAAGAAAGTAATGTACAATTAAGCCCCAACCCAAAGTATTTACAGGCTTAGGCTGCAATCCTATGCATGCTTACCAAGGAGCAAGCCCCATTCACAGAGGAAGACTTCTGGGTAAATGTATAGGGTTATGCTGTTAACGTGTGTAACAATGCCCTTTTTGACAAAATATAGTTAATACCATGTCTTTGTACAGGAACTATGAAGATGCGTTGTCATCTGAAGACTGTGAAACCTTATACCAGTTTGTTTATGCCACCCACCGACCACTGGCTGTAGCAGCTGGGGAGTTTCTTTATAACAGGTACCTCAGTGTGACTATTTTTATTTGGCACTTGGTTGGCTCCATAACAGCAGAGCTTGTGCTTTCATATGCTATAAGCATCGTAATTCAACACACACACACACACACCACACACTTCTCTTTTGAGTGATTGTGGTCTAGGCTGATTCTTGTTACATTTCCATTCGGTCCAATCTCCACCGGTGTAAAATAAGCATGCAAACGTAGTAACCAAAGAACTGCATTAGTAGAAATGTTGATCCTTAAGCATGTGATGGGATGGCCAAATATACACTCACTCAGACAACCAGTCCTAGGTTATTTTTATGCATACTTTTGTGTTTGTGTGTGTGTGTGTGTGTGTGTACATGGTTAGGGCTAGGGCAGCTATACTCTCTGCTAAAAAAGATAAATCGGTGAAAATCAGTTTTGTTTCACCAGGCCTTAACTTCAGCTGCTTTTGTCTGTTGATTTGTCTTGCCGATGCTTGCATTTCTTAGTTCGTTCTCCTCCTTTTCTTTTTACTTGGTAAAATTTTCCTTAGTTCTTTCTGTGCCTCCAGATGGGAAGTTCTTTGGTCTTTCATAGATTTAATTACTTTCCTTTGGATGCCATCAGAGAGTATAGAACCCAGGTGAATTTTCATCCACATCAAGTTCTTCTGTGAATATTTCCCACCTATTTCTTGTCTGTTTTGTGTTAGATGTCTGTTGGAAGGAATCCAGAATTATCTGCCTGCCTGTGTGATTATCATATAATTTTGTGCATAATGCCTTTTCCTTCAGAGTGAAAGTTGACCTTAAAGGGACCTCTTTTTAAGGTGTCCCTCCCTCCCTTGCCAGAGATGCTTCCTGTGGGTGTAATAGTGAGGAGACATTGTTAGGGTTCACTGAGGAGCGTTTCAGGCCCAATGCCTAGGTCTGGCTCTTTAATGATATTTTGCAATTATAGTTTATATACACAGACTGATGTGCAGGCTTGCTACAAAATGTTGCCTGGCTTTATTTATTTCATTACATTTGGACCCCACCTTTTATCCAGGGAGCTTAAGGTGACATACATGGTTCTCTCCCTCTCCCTATTTCATCCTCACAACAACCTTGTGAGGTAAGTTACGCTGAGAGACGGTGACTGGCCCAAGGTCACCCAGGGAGCTTCATGGCAGTGTTAGAAACTGAGATATGAAAGCTAGGAGCTAAATGGCACCTTAAACCTAGGTTATGGGCACAACAATGGAATGTCTACTACATGCACTTTTTTAATAACAATACAAAGCTGAAAATGAATGAACTGCAACTAAAATATTATTTTATTCATTTTTCATATGGTCTAGTCCTTCCCCTGCCCACCCCCCTAATATTATTAAGAGGGTCTCTTCTCCAGTCTTCAGAGAGTAGCTGGAAGTAGGGAGGCAGAAAAAGTTCTTCCTTTTCTTCCACTCTGCAGTTTTAATCTGAAATCCTAGGCACAGTACTGCGCCCAGAGCTCAAGAACTCGCTAATTAAATTCCCTGTTGCAAAATGCGCATAGAACAATGGGAGTTTTGAACACTGCATCATGGGTTAAGTAGGGTTCAGAATCTGGGTCTCCCAAGACTTAGTTCAACACTCTGACCACTTTCCTGTGGCTCTTAGGAAATTGCCTCATGCCAAGTCTGATTGGTCCCTCTAGATCACTGCTTCTCAAACTTGGGTCCCCAGCTGTTGTTGGACCACAACTCCCATCATCCTTGACCGCTGCTCCTGCTAGCTGGGGATGATGGGAGTTGTAGTCTCAAGAACAGCTGGAGACCCAAGCTTGAGAAACACTGGTCTACATCATTGTGGTCTGCAATGACTAGCAGCGGCTTTCCAGGGTGTCAAAGGGGGGGGGCCTCCCAGCCCCACCCGGAGATGCTGGTGAGAGAACCTGGAGCCTTCTGCATGCAAGCCAGATGCTGTACCATTGAGCTGTGGCCCTTCTCCAAACATTTAGTCCTTCACAACCCCACATCTCTGTCTTCCCTTCCCTTATGTGCCAACCTTTTTCATCTCCTCCTATTGGTTGTCCCATTTTATATCTCTCCTTCCTCTCTGCTCCGTCAGTTGTCTTGCCAACTCTGTTCCTGACCTGCTTTCACTGATTTTCTTGTTTCTCTCCCCCCCCCTCACTATTTCTTGTTTTCCATTTTGTCCTTTGTTTTCCTCTCTCACCCCAGGTGCATCTTCTCCTGCCTTCCTTCCTTGTTTGCTTGCTCAATTCTCTCTCCCACCTACCCAATGACTGCTTTTCTTTGCACCGTTCTTCCTTGGCTTCCTTTTCTCAGCTTTGTTCCGGCCCCCATCCACCCTGCACCACTTGTTCCCCTCTTTTCTCCCCCTCCAGTTTACCCCTGCAAGGGCTTTTTTTCTTCTCCCAGCATGCTCAGCCAGGAGCCTTTGCAGTGGCTTTTGGAAATTGGATCCGGGGGTTCCCTTCCACCACCTTGCACACCTGCAAGGGCTTTCTCAAGTCCCACATGACAGTGCTGCATGAGAAAAGTTTTTTTTTAAAGCCGTCCAAAGATGATGTTCTGCGTGCGGGACATCTTGAAAAAGCATGAGAACGGCTGTAGAAGCGATCTCCTGCAGTGCTTCTCAAAGTCTTACACAAGTGTTTGCAGATCTGTCTGAAGGGCTACTTTTCCTGCACCTCGTGGTTCTTTAGGATCCTACCCATTAACTCCAAAAGTCTCACAAAACTTCAGTAAAGCAAGTCAGGGTTGCTGAGAGAACAGGGGCGGGGCTTCCCTAAGGCTGATTAGCATAATTTTCGCTCCATAAGACACACCTGACCATAAGACGCACCTAGTTTTTAGAGGAGGAAAGGGGGAAAGCCCCAGTTTTTTGAGAATCAGCTCAAAGTTGTTGAGCTTACTTGCAAAGGGAAAAAATCCTGTTTTTATGGGGTTCAACTCACAGTTCTGTAGCTTTTTTAGGAAAGGAAAGGAGCTGTTACTACAGTTTCCAGACAGATAATCAGCCAGTCAAATATCGCTGGGGAAACAAACAGCCTCCCTTGCAGAACATTCAACAATGGAGGCCTGGTCAAGCGGCCGGAATGGCAGCCAGAGATCGACCACACATTCGCTCCATAAGACGCACAGACATCTCCCCTTACTTTTTAGGAGGAAAAAAGTGCGTCTTCTGGAGCGAAAAATACGGTATTTTAAGTGATTTTAATTGTGTGTGTTTATGTTGTTGTAATTCTGGGACCTTTGTAATGAAGGGCAGGTAAGAAATCCAGTTAATAATAGTGCCACTTAGTAAGTTCACGGCTGCAGTAAGATTTGAACAAAGGCTTCCCCCGCTCCTCCTGCTTACACTTTTTGCCTTTGGCTTTTGCCAAATATTATATAGGGGTTTTCTCTCTCTCCCCCCCCCTTCTGTTTTCTCTGCTTGTTGATTTCTATCCAGTGAGCCAATTTCTATCCAGTGAGCATCTGCTTGTGATTGTTGTGAATGGTTTATCTTTTCTGATTAATCACAAAGGGTCTCTTCTTGCACAATGCAGCTGCGTAGTAAAGAAAACAAACCCCAAAAACAAATAAACCCAAAACTAAAACTTGAATAATTTAGTGAGACAGTAGATTAAAACAAGTTCCAGTTTTTCAGTCAAATCTCACTCTCCCAAGAGTAACTTTGTAAATGGGCCTTGGTAACAATATGTGGATTAGGGGAAATGAACTAGAATGATAAAAGGGAAGCAGTATAACCCCCATTGGTATTGGGATGATTTTTTATTACTTACCACTGTGACATGCTGATGAAAATAATTTATTATAGTCAAGGTCCCCCCCCCCCCCCGTTTTTAATCAATCATGCTTTTTGTTTAATTTTCCATAAGCAGATAGGTTGAAAAAATGCATTAAAAAATCAAAATTAAAATAATAGAAAGAGAAGTAAAATAACAGCCAACAACTACGGTGATGCAGAAACAATATGCTGTTGCCATAAATTAAAAGTCTTTCAGTTTTGTTCTTTTCTGGATTTTAGCAGCAGGGCCTGCAAAACAAAGTCATTGCAGAACAACATCCGCTCATGCAATGGGTATTACATCCTGCCTTCACCCCTAACAATCTGCTCTTGGAATTGCCCCAGTCCCCAGAAGCAGATTTGGGTGGGGGCACGGGGTGGGAGAAGGACAGGAAGTTCTGTTGCATTGGTGGAAGTTGTTCCACGAGCCCAGTTACATTGTTGGATACAACCCCTTGTCTTGAACCTTTTTTGCCCTTTCGCTCAAACCAGAAGGAGCTGGAGTTCTGATTATTATGAGCCACATGACTCCTAACAGCTTCAAAAAATTAATGTGTTGGATCGGCGTATGTTTATTAATGTTGTCATTTTCATAATGTGAGCAAGTTCCATTGAACTCCAAATGGACTTACTTCTGAGTAGACATTTCTAGGATTGTGCTGCTAGAATATATAATATACCTGGCAAGGCATTGCAATTTTGAAAACAGAATCTAATTGTCCGCTTTTTCTGTTGGCAGTTTAATTGTCCAGGAAATTGAAATTGAAGCATTCTCCAAAAGTAATGCAAAGTGGGAGCCCAATGCTAGTCAGCTGAGAGCACTAATAGATTTCTTCCTGGAAAGTGAGGTAAAGGTAATGCATACTGTGTTGGATGAACAGATGAGTTTCTAATATTCACAGAGGTGTCTCACAGATCAGGACCAATGAATGAAGTGGAGTTAATGTAAGGGTTTGAGGGAGGGAAGAAAAGAATTGTGATAATAACAAGAAATGATTGGATGATAAAAGTGTACTGGAAGGTAAAGTTTCAAAATGTGATTGATATTTTCAAGTAATTGTAGACTGGAAGATTTGGACAATTGATTGATATTTTCAAGTGACTGTAGACTGGAAGATTTGGACAAGTAGGCACATGAAGAATATATTTTAAGAAGGGTGCCTGAAGGTGCAGAAGGGAAGAGCTTGGTTATGTTCTTAGAAAAGTAGTTAGCTATTTTATTGGAATGGGTAGAAGGCTGGGTGCATTTTCTGACTGGAAGCT
The DNA here is from genome assembly GCF_964188305.1 of Podarcis bocagei. Lineage (NCBI taxonomy): Eukaryota > Metazoa > Chordata > Lepidosauria > Squamata > Lacertidae > Podarcis > Podarcis bocagei. The sequence continues at coordinate 34,559,883 of NC_138130.1, forward strand.
AAGGTGCCAAAGCAATTCATATTTTGCCATCAGGTTTTAAGTTTGGCAGAAGGTGGAAGTACAAATTAATTGATATAAGCTCAAAATCATACCTGAGATCTCTCATTCTGAGAAACCATAAGAATTCTAATACTTTAACCTGTTTTGCTGCATGATATAAACTGTTTGCTTTTCATAAATAATCATAATAAATTATTACCACGGATTATTTATTGAGTTAAGGTTGTTTGTTGAATTTAGGTGTGATACATGGCCTTAATTTGAGCTGCTTGTTACTGATAGTTCATGTCATATATATTGGCAAAATTTTAACATAATAGGCTGCAATCAAAAGCAGCAATATTCACACGTGGGAAAGAACTGTGCTTGAAGAGATAGCGGCTTGTCTCTTCCACTGCTGAAGAGATAAGCCACTGTTCACTTTAAAAAGCAGCCTGGCTCTTTGACAGTGGAGATCTGCTGCAGGAATAACATAAAACAAGGCTCCAGCATGTGTTGTACATGCTTCTGCTCCACCTCTTCCCAAACAAGTATTAGATCATAGTGGGAAGTCATGTTCAGTGAACCATTTTGGAAGGTCTGAGTTGTTGTTGTTGTTATTTATTTTTAGCTACATAGCCACGTCACGTATCTTGTAGACAGCCTTTGGGATTGGGCCCCAAGTTTATTGAAAGACTGGGAGTACATGACTGCTCTCTTATTGGGAAATGCTGATAGTCACGAACAAGGTAGGTGTGTCAGAAGAACTTAGCACTTTCGACTTGTGTTGCTGCCTTCGAATTCAGCCAATCCAATACAAACCATTGGACTATAGAGCCAGGATGGATGAGAGGCGTCTTGTTTTTTCATTAACAGATACCTTTTTCATCAAGCACCAGTTTAAAATGCTGTGTGGAGTTTTGGCACCGAAATGGAGATTCTGCCTTCCACTCGGAGCTCTGCTTTGTGGTCCACTCAATAAAAATCCTCATTGTTCTCTTTGGAGCTTAATTGCTACTTTAGAGCAAAGCAATGTAGTAACCGGGATATGTATGCTAGTCTTTCTTGGCTAATGAACTTTGATGTTCTGTTAAATTCATCTGTTTCCTTCTTGAATAGTTTTATTAGAGGTTTGTCCTTCATTATGTGCTGCATTACAGTAAGTTCTGCAGAATAACTTGAATGCCCTGCGTGGTGAAAATCTATTCAAAAACTTCGAGTGTTGCTTTTTAGCTAACTTAAAACAAAATGGCCCGGAGAAAGGAAAAGTTTCTGCGTTAACCATCCTAGGATTCCCACCTCTTTCTATGAGAGACCGAATGGCGTCTGTGTGTCATTTTGCTTTCAGCGCTGACTGATGCCCATGAGCGTGTCCTTATTGAAATAATCTTAGCGACCGTTCGAGAAGCTGCTGAATTTCATCCTCCTGTGGGGAGAGGAGGGACCAGGAGAGTGAGTGGCGTTTTGTTATACTGCTTTGATCATCTGGCTTTTGATTCACACAACACACACACCATTGATCCCAGCTGCAGGTTTCTCTGCATTGACAGAACAGAATCATGGCTGCAAGACGAGCACAGAGCCTTCAATCTAACCAGTTCAATAAAGGGCAAGTGTATTTAGAACACCCACAGAACCTTAATGTCCAGCGCCTGCAGTTGTAAGCTCTGTTTTCATTTGCTTGCTGTTTCAGAGGAGAGCTGCAGTACTAAGGCATGCTTGTTTTGAAGGCCATTACATCCAATAAGGGAGTGTGCTTCTCTCCTGCAGAGAGACGAGTGCATTTTAACACAGTATTCTTCAACCTTGGGAATTGTAGTCCAACAACATCAGGGTGTTCAAGGTTGAAGAACACATCAGTATCTTCTGAATAAACATGACTAGGATCAGACTGGGAAAGCAAATGTTTAACTGCAGCCTATTGTGGCTTCCTGATCATGTAAGCAGTAACCCAGTTTACCAATTATAGTGACAAACACACCGACTTGTTGATACTGCAAGGGTCAAGAGATCTGCATAGCTTGTTCGCAGAACTGAGAAGTGTTGGAACTCTTTCACAAGGTTCCTGATACGCCTGGAATGCCCAGAGATTTCTTTATCTGCACTCCACGTCCCTTGGCTCAAAACAAGGAATACTTCTTTGCACAACTAAAGAATCTGCATTGCAAAGCTGCCAACTTTTCTTTCCAGTCAATAGCCCCCCCCACCTTTTAAAAACTCCATAATCCGCAATCAAAACACTGTTCAAATACTGCGCTTAATTAATTAAAATCTGAAGCTTCCATCCCCAGCATTTTGCCGTATTAAGTTTTAACCCTACAACCAGCTTAAGCATAGATCAGCAACCTGCTTATGGTATAACTGCAACAAGGGGCTTTGTCTGTAGATCCTGTCTTCCAGGGAGAAGAAGATACAAGTGGAAGATTGTACTCGAATTACTGAACACTTCATTGTGGTGCTTCCTCAGCTCTTGGCAAAGGTAACTAGCAGCTGCTCTTGTGAGTGCATATTAAATAATTCATTTGAATTTCAGCAGCTCACTCATACCCTGTTTTCCCCCCCTCTGCAGTATTCTGTAGATACAGAAAAAGTGACAAACCTCCTGCACATTCCACAGTATTTTGATTTAGAGCTGTGCAGTGCTGAACTCCTGGACAAGGTGAATTATTTGTGTGTGTGTGCGTGTGTGTGTGCGTGCGTGCGCACGTGCATGTGTGTGTGTGTGTGTGTGTGTGTGAGAGAGAGAGAGAGAGAGAGAGAGAGAGAAACTTCAAGATAGGATTTTATATTTATTTGTCAAGATTTATATAGCAATTTAATTGGGGGAAAAACCACCCAAGCAGTTTGCATAAAATTGCACAAGATATCTATTAAAAAAATAAACCCAGACTTTAAAAGCAGCAGACATAACAAAATGTCAAAATATAGATAAAACCCACAAATGTCTGTAATAAAATTGCGTGCCTTTGTTTAGGCTTGATTTCTTGCAAATGTGGAGCTCCTGCCGAGGAAAACTACAGACTACAGAGCTGTAATTCATTTTAACTGATGAGTTTTTATAGCCCTTTTGATCCATGTGTGTGCTGATGCGTGTGGTTGGATTGGTGCTTGTGGGCTGGAGGCAGGTGACAGCCTTTTTTTCCATCGCAGTGCTCCAGAAGTTGAGTTAAAAAAAATGGGCCACCAAGACATAAAAGTGTCCCGCATGTGGTGATATTGAGGGCAGATGCTCAGGCTGTACATATGTGGGAAATCCTGACTTACGCATGAATGGCACCTTCCTCTCAGGCCACACCTTTTCCCTTGGATTCCTTCCCACGCATCTAACTTTGTGCCAGAGCTCTGAACTGGTGACATAGGAAGGTCTTGTGTGCATGTGCTCTAAGAGTGAGGCTGTGTTTGCATGACATTCTAGAATCAATGGAAACTGGGTCCTTGTGTTTTTGTCCATAGTCCACACGTGAACTAGATATTTTTGTCTGTAGCCCACACGTGAACTGGCATTTTTGCCCCAATAAGATGCTTGTTGAGTACTGGTTTGATTCTGAAATTAAAGCTCACTGCAGATTGTTTCTCCATTGCCCCTTAGCGTGTCTGTTTAAATACAGATGCGAACAGATGTAAGTGTGAGTGTTCACCCAGATTTCTGTTGCCATTTCCTTCTTCATTTGCCTGGGGCATGTGCAGGGAGGAAAAGGCATGAATAATAATAATAATAATAATAATAATAATAATAATAATAATAATAATAATAATAATAATAATAATAATAATAATAATTTATTTATACACGGCCCATCTGGCTGGGTTTCCCCAGCCACTCTGAGCAGCTTCCAACAAAACACTAAAATACAATAACCTATTAAACATTAAAAGCTTTCCTAAACAGGGCTGCCTTCAGATGTCTTCTAAAAGTTTGGTAGTTATTTTTCTCTTTGACATCTGGTGGGAGGGCGTTCCATAGGGCGGGTGCCACTACCGAGAAGGCCCTCTGCCTGTTTCCCTGTAACTTGGCTTCTCATAGTGAGGGAACCGCCAGAAGGCCCTCGGCGCTGGACCTCAGTGTCCAAGCAGAACGATGGAGGCGGAGACGCTTCTTCAGGTATACTGGACCGAGGCTGAAGCAAGGGGAAGGGTATTCAAAATGTCTATTAAGTCAGCAAACCCCTTGTTAGTTGCATCTTCTAGAATCAAGCTAGACTGAAAGCAGCATGCTGAGGATGACCGCTAGTGATTCTGGATCAAGGAAAACTTTATTTTTTCGTGCTATAAATAGCTTAGTGTATGCGCAGCCTGAGTAATAACATATGCCCCCCATCTCTGTGAATTAGGTCACTGTTGTTCTCCCTTTGCAGACTGGCCACGAACCATGCAAGTCAGTGTCCTGCTCAAGGCTATATGAGGAGTAATAATAATAATAATAATAATAATAATAATAATAATAATAATTTATTATTTATACCCCGCCCATCTGGGCAACTCCCAATAGAATATTAAAAACACGATAAGCATCAAACATTAAAAACTTCCCTAAACAGGGCTGCCTTCAGATGTCTTCTAAAAGTCAGATAGTTTTTTATTTCCTTGACATCTGATGGGAGGGCGTTCCACAGGGCATGCGCCACTACCAAGAAGGCCCTCTGCCTGGTTCCCTGTAACCTTAATTCACGCAGTGAGGGAACCACCAGAAGGCCCTTGGCATTGGACCTCAGTGTCCGGGCTGAATTATGGGGGTGGAGACGCTCCTGGGCCATGGCCATTTAGGGCTTTAAAGGTCAGCACCAAAACTTTGAATTGTGCTTGGAAATGTACTGGGAGCCAATGTAGATCTTTCAGGATCGGTGTTATGTGGTCTCGGCGGCTGCTCCCAGTCACCAGTCTAGCTGTGTAGCCAGACTTTGAACCTAGGTCGCCTGAGTTCCAAATTGAATGCTATCTTGCTTGTTCCATGGGTTCATAGTTTAATGACATTTGCGGTACTTTTGTTTTATCCACAGCACTTGGACACATTTCTGAGCGAGATAAAATCCGTTGTAAACAAGCACTCTTACACAGATGTCCTGAACGCTTGCGCCAGGGTATACGCCACTCTTTGCGGTGAAGACGGTTCTGGCCATAAAAAAGTGGGCTTGGCCAGAGATGAACTGGTGGATGAACTGGTGCACACTCTAAACCAGTGTTTGGACACCTTTTGGGATGAGGTGGGTGTGAAGTCTGGATATGTAACGAGAAATGGAACTTAGGTTTCTGGAGCTAATTTTTAACAGGATTTCTTTTTGTTAATTTTGAATGCTCTCTCTCTCTCTCTCTCTCTCTCTCTCTCTCTCTCTCTCTGTGTGTGTGTGTGTGTGTGTACAAGTGCAAACATGGCAAGATCACATCTGATTGATTTCCCTAATCATGTTCCTAATATATATGAAGAGGTGGTAGGGTTTATGTGATATTTGCACAGGCACGGCTGAGTAGATTTTCCAGTTCACAAGCTGGCAGTGCTGCCTGCCTCTTTGGTCGTTTTGGGGAGGGGGGGGGAGGATGTCCTTTTCCTCCCTCTCCCTCAACCAATGGAGAAATACTGAAGTCCTCTAGGCCATAGCAGGTGCTGGGAGGAAAAGGGCAAAAGGTCTGGCCAAGGCATGAGCTGCATCCCCTCCTGTTGCCTTGGAACGTTTAAAGTTAATAATAGGAAGCGCTTCGAAGATTCATTATGGGAACCCTTCTTTAGCCCAATATACTCCTACACAGAAGTGATATCCATGCTAGAAATGTATCACATGCAAAGTGGGCCAAACTTTAATGATGGTCTTTACCTTTTTTTGTTTTGTTTGTTTAACTGTTTAGATCCTGCCAGAACAGTAATTACCACGAATATTTCTGACTATTGCTTGTTTTCTGTTTGAAGTAGTGCAAAGAATCCCTCTATTGGAATATAATGTGCCTCTCTTGACAGAGTGCTGCGTGATTTGTGAACATTTAAGTCTGTTCTTCACATCTCAGGGAACTGATATTCTACCACTAGACTATTTAAAGTCTGCATTCTTAACTAATGACTGTCTGCTATTTGACATCATTTGTCTGAGGTCCAGTGAGGAAAAAATAATTTAACTAATTGGAGATGAAACTGAGCTTTTTCCTTATTAGGGCAAGGAAGACATTTCCTCTTCCATAACTTTTTAAAGTTCAGCCTCTGCATGGCGATTGCTTTGTTAAAACATCTTGCAGCGTTTTCAAACCTTAAAAGTGGCTTTTGCATTTCCATTTGTGTTGGGCTGGTTGGGGGTGGGATTTGCTACAGAAATACTTGAAAAGGTTTTCATTAGTTCTAAGAATACAAGAGCAGCTGTTGGGAATATGAATAGCTTGCAGACTCGGTTCAACAACAGTTGATCAGCTGTGCCATTGCTAACAGATGTCATTCCAACATATAAGAGTTCATGCTGATAGTTTCTTTTCTTTTCTTTTCTTTAAAAAAAGATGGAAGTACAGTAAATGTGTCAGGTTAAATTTGCCCACACTTTTATTTTTGGTAGAAAATAATAAGAAAACATCAATTCTGCACCAACCCACACCAGCTTATTCAGTGAGATAAGCCAGATTCCAGCCATTAACAACCTAGTTTTCTGCAGATTTGCAAGTTGGCAGGGTGGGTGGAGGATTAGAGAGAAATATGCTTGATTTCCATTATTTAGGTTGGCCCCCTAATGTGATTCTTGCAGCGACATTTAATCCCCCCAGGTTGGGGAGGGAAAGTTCCTGCCATTCCATGGAACTTTGCGCGCGCGCGCGCGCACACACACACACACACACACACACACAGGCAAAGACTCGGTGAGGGGTGGCATCCTACAGTTTGACAGATCATCTGATGTGAGTCAGAGCAACGCAGGAGCAGCCCAGCATAGGTGATCCAGTAGTAAACTTTCAGCCCTCTTGCAGGAAGACAGAGTGGCTGGGGAAGCCCAGCCAGATGGGCGGGGTATAAATAATATATTATTATTATTATTATTATTATTATTATTATTATTATTATTATTATTATTATTAGACTGCATGTCCCCCAGTAGGCAGTGCATGCAATCATGCTGCCTCTGTGCCAAATAACTGCTAACAATGGGAAGAAAACTCTATGCCAGTAGTAGCCAATATGGTGCCTTCCACTTATGGTGGGCTAGAGCTCCCCTCATCCATGACCATTGGGCGTGCTAGCTGGTGAAGATGGGTATAACAACAACAATAACAACAACAACAACATTTATGCCCTGCCCATCTGGCCGGGTCTCCCCAGCCACTCTGGGCGGCTTCCAACAAAATATTAAAATACAGTGGTCTGTTAAACATTAAAAGCTTCCCTAAACAGGGCTGCCTTCAGATGTCTTCTAAAAGTCTGGTAGTTGTTCTTCTCTTTGACATCTGGTGGGAGGGTGTTCCACAGGGCGGGTGCCACTACCGAGAAGGCCTTCTGCCTGGTTCCCTGTAACCTCACTTCTCGCAGTGAGGGAACCGCCAGAAGGTCCTCAGAGCTGGACCTCAGTGTCCAGGCAGAACGATGGGGGTGGAGACGCTCCTTCAGGTATACTGGTATTGTTGTCCACAAAATCTACCCGCTCTATATTTTATTGTTGTCGTTATTTTTGTTTTGTCTTGTCTAAATTTCATCCAAGGATCACAGGGTGGTTTACAAAATAAAAATAAATAACACAGTAACAAGCAAAAACAATAGCCCCCCGCAGTTTAAAATGCCATAGATTGTTTAATTAGCCCAAAGGCCTGGGAGAGGAGGAATGTTTTTGCCTGGCACCAAAAGATATGTAACAAAGGTGCCAGGCAAACGTCCCTGGGGAGAACATTTCGCACATGGGGAGCCACCACAAGAAAGGCCCATTCTTGTGTTGGTGGCATACAAAGGGCCTCAGATGATGATTGCAGGGTATGAGATGATTCATATGGGGAGAGGCAGTCCTTGGGGTGTGCAGGTGTATGCACTGTGGGGGGAGTCTGCACGTTGTGTGTGTGTGTGTCTGTGTGTGTGTTGGGAAGGGGGCAGGAATACTGCAGGTCCCTTTCCCCCTATCCAAGCCTGCTTTTCAGAGAGAGAAGTTGCTGCTCAAATGTCACATAGTCTTTTCTCCTGTCTCCTACACAGGGAGGAGGGTTTCGTGCAGAAAAAGAAGGAATTCATCATATATGCTTGACGTTGCGAAGAATAACTGCTTTTCATCAGTGAGATGCTTGTTTATGTTGATTATTAATTCACTTTAGTGACCCTCTGTGGGCACATACAATTAGAATAATGCTGCTTTGTTTACAGACCTAAAGCCAGGCAGCATAGAATCATAGAGTTAGGACCCAAGGGTCATCTAGTCCCACCCCCTGCAATACATAATACATTGTATTAAAATGTAAGATTGCTGGGTGAGATTAAGAAGTGCAGGTGTTGGGATCAGGAAAATCCCAGGGTCTGCTCTGAAGGCACATTAAGCAGCTGTCCCTCTGAAGGTAAGCAAGTCCACCTGGGAGCCATCATGGGTTCCATGATGGAAGAAAGGTGGGATATAAATGGAAGAAAAGAAAGCCTTTGCTAATGTAAGCCAAGATGCTAAGAGACTCAAAGTTTCTAAAGTCTGTGGAGACTGTTTTGGGGCCCATAAAGTTCTGGTGTTTATGTGTTGGCACTGTTTCTTGGTCAGTTTAGATAAACTGAAGGCCCACTTAGAGTCATTTAAATATAAAGGCTGCAAGCTTTCAAGATGTTGTGAAAGAATAAATAGTTAGTGAATATTGGCTATATTTTTAAATGCTGTGGTACCTTGGTTTAAGAACAGCTTGGTTTAAGAACAGCTTAGTTTATGAACCACTTGGATTAAGAACGCTGCAAACCCGTCAGTAGGTGTTTTGGTTTGTGAACTTTGCCTTGGAATAAGAACATGTTTTGCTTCCTGTTGAGTGTGTTCCATTTGTAAATTGAGTCCCCCACTGCTATGGGAAAGCACGCCTTGGTTTAAGAACGGGCTTCCGGAACAGATTTAAGTTCGTAAACCAAGGTACCACTGTAACAGGATTCTCTGGACAGTTTGGTTTCTAGTTGTGCAAATAAGGCTCTGGGACTTTTTTTTTTGGAAGAGTCAGACTGAAGCCCTCCACCCTGCCCACCACTCATGTCTGAAATGGAACTCAGTTCTGAATTCATCACATTAATGATGTGTCACAGTGTAAATACATAGCATGATGGATGGCACTGCTGTAGTGGGACAAATCTAGGATTTTGCTGAGCATCCGTCCCTGATCTTTGTACCAGGGAGCACATGGCACATGTCCTCTTTGCATGCTAATACTTATATCATGGGCTTTCTGGTTTCAAGGCACTAGAAACATCTATAGTGCTGTAGACAGGCATCATCAAGCACTTCCGTTTATTCATGCAAAATTAGTATAGCTCAGTTGGTTAGACCGTTAGAGCATGGTGCTGGTATCGCCAAGGTTGCAGGTTCAATACCCCATATGGGACAGCTGCCTATTCCTGCCTTGCAGGGGCTTGGACTAGATGATCCGCAGGGTCCCTTCCAACTCTACCGTCCTATGAAATTGTTGTATTTGTTTCTTAAGATTGGAGTACTATAGGCCTGGGCTAGAATGCTGTGTGCTCTGGGAATAGGAGTCCTGCCTTGCATAGATCTTGCCGATAAGCCAGATTACTATTTCCCCTGCTCTGCTCCCCGCAAGCCAAGTTTGACAAATGGGAGGGGCCTGATGCTACAAATATAAGCAAGCTCCATTTTGTGTGAACCGGGGTCTTTTACCAGATGTCATATATGATGTCGGGTGTTGGGCAGCTGGGCATGGCTTTGCCGAAATGACCTAGCAGGCCAAATTAGGCCCCCTATTTTGGCATTACCAGTTCAGGCAGTTCATGCAACACAACTCTTGCACCCTTTTAGCACTTGTATTCTCACAGTGCTGGAATTTGGGACTCTCCTTTTGAATTGCTAACCAGGGTGGGAACAAGTAGGCTTTGAAGATGATTCTGAATCTGTGGCAATCCTGCTAAAAGTCTAGTTGTAATAGGCTGCTTTCCACTTGCTTTGTTGGGCTGGATTAATTTAGTCGTTGTTTTTTTTACAAAAAAACCCCAATTGAGTTAAAGCCATGCTTCATTGTGCAGATTGCCAACCTAAGGATTTCTGAGGGTTGTGTTTTTGTTTTTGCTTTTTGTTAAACGAGTTGGAATCAAAATGATGAGTAAAGAGGGTGAGGGCAGTCTTGAGTATTCTGTTGATGGGACTGTTTTGTCACAGCTGCTTGAAAGTTCTCAGAGTGACGCTGTGTTTCCTTTTGGACTTGTAGTGCTCATGATCTCACCAGGTGGAATCTCTATGGCACACTGGCTAAGCTCCTTGGTTTTGAGGTGGAACAAAATGCTTTACCTGTTCAGGTAACCGTGACCAAATTATGGACCAGAAAATATTTCGCGTCTCCAAAATAGCACACCAGTGTAAATTAAGTCCTAGTTTCAGCATCCCATGGGTTTAATGACCTCCCCCCCACCCACCAGCCATTTCCCATCTTGTTAGGCTGAATTTCAGCTGATACTTGAGTCTGAGTAGAACACATTCTTAATTCAGTGACAGAAGTGGCGTTTAGATGTGGGTGAATCACTGAATTCTTTATTTGTGGCAGAGGAGTGGAATTTTCTGCAGTGAGGTGACTGCCCATGCTAAGCTTCTCGGTTCAGGATTTGAAATGATTAAGTCACGACTCTTGGTTTTCTTTTGCAGATCCTTTGGCCTGCTTTCCAGTGTGCTTATTCTGCACTGCTTTGGCAGCTCTCTTCTGCACTAGAGAACACTTCTTCCAAGGTTAGTCCCAGGGTGGGGACTTCAAGCCACTTCTCAAGGCTTCTTTGTGTCCTTTTGTGCTTCCTTGGTCCATTTGGAGCTTCATAAGAATTTGAGCTTCCAGAAGCAAAAGTGGCTCACGTTCTGATTTCCTGATTCTGGTGCAGTAGTGACTCAAAAGCAAGCAACACCATCCTTGAGCTCCCACTTCAGAGATTATTTGGAGTCCTTTGTGAGATCCATTATCCTCCTCTTCCCAGGTTCCATCAGAAGCATGTTGTTCATACTTTTGCAAACCTTGCCTCTGATAATAACAACCGATGGGTTGGAGAGAGAGCAACTACCTGTGAAACAGGGGCTTCACACTCTGAATTTTTTCTTCCTCAGGAAGAAAATCATCATGGTAACATGTGCTTTCCTTTGATCACATGGACACTGTGTGCAAATGTGAACTGCTTGAGTGTAAACCACTTTGAGGTTTTATCAGTGCTTTTTTTTCCTTAAAAAATGTTTAGGGGTACTCTCATTTTGACTCAAGAAAAATCACCATTTTATAGTTCAAATCGGGGAAATAAATACAGTAATTGAACAAAAGTACAAAGATTCACTAAATGTTTGAGGGTATGCATCCCCGCAGAAAAAAAAGCACTGGGTTTTATTACAATCAAGCAGTATATAAATAAAATTAACACTGTGGGCAGCATGTTGACGTCTTCCTAGCACATGCAGTGTACACATGGCCAAAAAAGTGAGTTTATATTTATATTATATACCATTAGAGAGGATAGGGGCAGCCTGCCCTGATGAGAGTTTTTGGGAAACAATTAAAGGGCACCTGGGACACCAAAACGCTTTGGCTGCCATATTGTACCTGGTAAACAATGGTTATATATGCAGAATACACCCGGATGATCCCTGAGTGACTTCACTAATCTGTTTTTTGATAGAAAACCTAAACAAATCATGCCAGCAGCTCATTTGCTGCATGTTTGTGTGGTTTCTGTCTTGATTTCATCTGCAGTTTTTTGTGGGATGCTGTAGCCAGTTTTCTGGGGGTACTCAAGGGTACGCAGTACTGGCAGCTACTTTCCCCAGAAGAAAAGCACTGGCTGTATCTCAGAATCAAAAAAGAAAAGAAAAGTAAGGATGCCACTGTGAGATTAAAAATATATTCTTTATGCAAATCAGCATTTCCCACTCTGGGACACCTTGGCCCCTGCAGCAGGGACCTGAGTGACAAGGGGAAGTGAGCTGACACAGATTGGAGCTGATTACATCTTGTCCTTATTCCACACTATCACTACGCTGTCTATATAGTGTGACAGATTGTTGCAAAACAGTGGATGGGAGGAATAAACCTTCATTAGATTCTGTGCACATCTCTGTGCTGCGCTACTGGCAAGATAGAGAGTGAAAAACTGCTGGATACAAAGGAAGAATGAGGAGGATCATGGTGTCCTGTGGATTTTATAGAGATTTCTCACATCTCCTGTGACTCCTTGCACCCCCCCTTCCTCTGTGCTTCGTCTTCAAACAGAATAAGATGCGAAGAAGAAACTTGAGATGCTACAAAGTTCTGCACCTTTCACAGAAGTCTTGAGATGGGCTTCGATGACATAGAATTATTCAAAGAGGCATTTTGCAGAAATAATTTCTGATTTTCTCCTTCCCCTTAAAGGAAAGCATTCTTGCCTTGAGGACACACTTGAAGCAGTACTGCCACATTTGTACGTGCTACCTCAGCCACCGCAGCAGAAAGTTACGTGAAAAGGTAAGAATCCTACATGCCCTTTCATGTGACTTTTCCCTTGAGATTTGCACCCCTCCCTATCCTAAGAGCAATGTGGGCAAGTGTTGTGTACACGTATTCAGAAGAACTACTCCCCTGTTTTGAGGGGTGCTGTATTGCCTAGAGATACTAAAATTCTGGGGAGGAAGGAAGAATTGACTCTAATCTCTATACAACACAGCACCCAGTTGCTGGTGTGACTTAGTGGCTAAGCAGGCTGAGCTGTGAACCAGAAAGCCGCTGGTTTGCATCTTGTATCTGCCATCAACTCACTAGAGGCATTAGGCAACCCACTCTTTGCTCTCATCAGCATCTACATCTGCAGCGTGGGGGAGAATATAATAGTAATAATAATAATAATTTATTATTTATACCCCGCCCAGCTGGCTGAGTTTCTCTAGCCACTCTGGGCGGCTCCCAATCAAGTATTAAAAACAATACAGCGTTAAATGTTAAAAACTTCCCAGAACAGGGCTGCCTTCAGATGTCTTTTAAAGATAGGATAGCTACTTATTTCCTTCACATCTGAAGGGAGGGTGTTCCACAGGGTGGGCGCCACTACCGAGAAGGCCCTCTGTCTGGTTCCCTGTAACCTTACTTCTCGCAATGAGGGAACCGCCAGAAGGCCCTCGGCACTGGATCTCAGTGTCCGGGCTGAGCGATGGGGGTGGAGACGCTCCTTCAGGTATAATAATATTGTATTATTGTACTCCTTCAGAATAATATTGACTGGCCTAAGAAGGTTGTTGTAAGGATTACAGGTACAACATGCTTTAAACACTTGAAAGCACCAAGGAGGAGGATTAGTCCAGTTCCCTGGTGGACCATAGTGAGGATTTATTCCTCATGAGAACAATTAACCCAGTTTGGTGCTTCTCCACACGAGGAAATTGCAGTCTCCCCTCCTGTCATCCTGGGCCCAGGTGGGATTAACACTCCCTAGTGGTTGAGGTTGGGAATTTAGTTGTCTCATAGGAATTTTTAACCAGTGGTGTCCCTGGAAGCGTCTCCAGTTTAAAGTTCCTGTTGATTCACACTTTGTGGTGTTAATGGTGTTTCCCCCCCTGGTGTTGCCCGTGGGAATTGGATGAAATATGAAGGTGAGCCTGTGAGGAGAAGGGGTTTGCTTGGTTGTTACTGGGCAGTTGCTTCCACTGTGGACTGGACTTGGCAGAAGAAGTGCTTTCGCTTTCAGTAGGACCATCCCAGTAAGCCAAGTAGGGCAAATCTTAAGCTGTACTTTGCTGTGTGTTACTAGCACAGGTGAGATGGAGAATGGTTGCTCAGCAGAGTTCCCAGGTGGGCTGCATGTGCGGCCTGGCATGGCTTTCCTTGGGGCGCAGAAGAAACATTGCCCCTTGCAGACAGCCGTTGGAATCGGCCAACTGCAGGGGCTTGTGGGTGTGCCTGCCAAAAACTTTGTTTAAATTGGCCAATCACGACCTTCAAAGTGGGTGTGGCAAGAGTGGCGGACCAGAGTAAAGAAGTCTTCACTCCAGTCCACCTCCAGAATGCTTAAGCCAATGGCGTTGGGCCCCAACAACACGGTCAGCAGAGCAGCAACTCTTCTGCCCCCACCCTATATTCTGCTCCCTTGGTGCTGTGGTTCAAAATGGTTGCTGTATTTGGGGCTGGGAAGGATTTTGCCTCCAAACAAATGGACCCATTTGAGGGCTTTGCCTTCCCCATAGCAATCATCACAATTTTTGGCAGATAAGGAATTGATGGAATCCTTAATCTAATCTCAGGTGTGGGGATTGGCGGGGGGAGGGGCGTACTTTTTGTGTGTGTGTGTGGTTTTGAAATTGGCATTCCACAAGCTGAATTATAGCTGGTTGAGGTTTTTGTATTTTTTGAATGTCCAAGGTTTTGATGTGCTGTAATCCAATGTTAATCCAATGTTATGTTACAATAATATGGTACAGCATTTTTTTAAAAAAATATATATATTGTATCTTTAGCGTTATACTGTTATTACTGCTTTAGTGCATGTCGTCCTGAAAGGTGGCTTATAAAAATTTCGAAACAGAAGTGCCTAAGTGCTCACATGACCCGGAAGCTGTATGCTGGCTCCCTCGGCCAGTAAAGCGAGATGAGCGCCGCAACCCCAGAGTCTGCCATGACTGGACCTAATGGTCAGGGGTCCCTTTACCTTTTTAAGTTGTTTTTCTTTTATTTATCATTGTAGGCTTTTATGATACTTTGCGACTTGCTGATGATTGTAAGTCATCAAGGTTTAAGTGATGGACTGATTGAGTGTGTGGAGTACCTTCCCAGTTCATCTCTTCAATCAAAACTGCTCTTCTTCGTTGAGGATCATGTTTTCGCAGAGGAGCCAAAAGAATTCAGAGGTCAGCAGCGCTTTCCAGCAAGGAACTAAACATACTTTGCTGATAATGTCTGTGTTCCACTTAGTAGTGTTCTGCTACCCAAGGTAGACATGGTGGTATCAACTAAAATCACATGCCTCGGTGGGCTTACTGGAACAAAAAGTTTTAGCAGGCTCTGAAAACAGTACAGTGATGGTGCCTGTGTAATATCAATGGACAGGGAGTTCCCAGGATGCGAAGGAAGATGGAGTGGATGCACCACGGGAGGTGGCAATGTGCTCGCTCATCATGTGTTTATTTCAGTATGGGGCTTTCAATGCTCTCCTGTTTAATCTTCCTCCTCATTCTTGGTCCCCATGATATAGATTCTATTGGCAGTCAGAAATCAGCCCTGTGGTTAACATCTACTGCAGGTTCTGGCACTGAAGATGGAGAATTTACTCCAGAAAAATACCTTGTGCCATCGTTTATATTTCCTACAAGAAGTGCTCCCCAACATTTTAGTATTAGTATTCCTAGCATATAGGTTAGCACAATGCATCAGGAAATGTTATTTGTTATTATAAGAGGAGTTGCACTTGCACTGATTTTCATGATTTTTATCCAGCCATATATGAATGTGATTAACTTCCCAGTCATAGTTACATAGGGTTTAGGAGACCTCTGGTATTCACTTGCTCCTCTTTGCTGCTCTGTACATACTGCTTTTCAGTGAGGAGATCCATGTGAAATGGCAGATGAGGTGTTAGCACTGTCATCAGCCTTGATAGCTCAGTTGGTTAGAGCGTGGGGCTGATAATGCCAAGGTTGAAGTTCGGTCCCCGTATGGGACTGCTGCATATTCCTGCATTGAAGGGGTTTGGACTAGATGATCCTTGGGGTCCCTTCCAACTCTGTGATTCTATGATGTCTGAATAACAACAAATAAATGCTTTTAAGGTTTTGTGAGCTGGTCACATACTCGAGGGTGTCTATTGCCCAGATTAAGGTTTGTATTTGAAAATGCTTTGGAATGCAGTGTTAGCATGAAACCTAACCAAACTCGCTGCTGTAGTCTTGACAGGAGAAGAAGTGAAAAAGATGGAAGAACAAAAATTGGATGCCTTGCAGCAGAAACGGTGCCTCCTTGCAGCTTATTGCAAGTTAATTGTCCATAATGTTGTCGAGATGACTGCCGCTGCTGAAATCTACAAGCATTATATGAGGGTAATTGAATAATCTCCTTAGCGATACCTTCCAAATGCTGTAAAAGTTGTAGTGGTACCTTGGGTTAAGTACTTAAGTTGTTCCGGAGGTCCGTTCTTAACCTGAAACTGTTCTTAACCTGAAGCACCACTTTAGCTAATGGGGCCTCCCACTGCTGCTGCCCCACCAGAGCCCAATTTCTGTTCTCATCCTGAAGCAAAGTTCTTAACCCGAGGTACTATTTCTGGGTTAGCAGAGTCTGTAACCTGAAGCATCTGTAACCCGAAGTGTATGTAACCCGAGGTACCACTGTATATAGCAAGCACAAACACTGAGTTTATTAGTACACACTCAGTCTTGATACATGTGCCATGGTGAGTACAAATGAGTACACTCTGTATTCCCTTCTGTTTTATTACATTGCTGACTGCACTTTTAGAAGACTCTTCCTTAGCATCACCCATATTTCCACTGTGACAGTGGGTGGGGGGAGAGTTATGGCACGCTGGAGAAGTGTTTATGTGCATTGCTAATACTCTCACTGCTTTGAGGGAATCTTACAAAGAAAGAACTTTTGCAAGGTGTCTTTAGACTGTTGGCTTTTTCATACCTACAGTTTTTTTGTTTTTTAAAAGGTACATGCACCTAAAATGTTTTGAGTTGAAAACTCAAAATACAGTCGAAAGTGCAAAGATGCCAACACACATATCTGGCGGGTACACTTTCCAGGCAACTGTGCCTGGCTGTGGTTCTGTTTGAACATAGACTGGGAACAAATCTGGTTAGCTGCAATATAGTGAGAAGGGCTAAACATAATACAAAACCGTAGCTTGGTGTTATGCGCACCAGCCTCAGGTCCACACACTTCCCTCTACACTGCTGTGGCCATGAGTAGGAGATTGGAAGCATTCACTTCAGTTTTAAACTAGCTGCAGTTTGTTGTTTCTTACAAGGGACAAATTGCAGGTGGTTCACCGTAGCTTGCCTGAAAAAAGCCTACTTCAAATCATGGTATGGTCCTGGTTTGTTCAGATAAACCTCGGTTAAAACTAAACTGCAGTTCCTGGTTTCGATGAAGCAAGAGATTGTGGTTTGTTTAAAACAGAAGTGGATGCCTCCCTCCTTGTCACTAGAGGATTTCCTCCCTCCTTGTCACTAGAGGAGGGAGTGGGAGCAGGCGCATACACATAACACTGAACTGGGTTAGCTTTGTGTCCAAATTAGGTCATCACATGAAACACCTCTGCAAAACTGATCAGGTATGGTCTCTGCGTAATCACACACACAGGAAAGAAGCACAGAATGTCTTCAGAATATTCTAGAGCTAGAACCTAGACGTTTTGTGCAGCAGGGTACACCCGGAGGGGAAGATTCAATACCTTCCTGCTCAGTTCTTACTTGATAACTTCACCAGTAGCATTGGCTGGAATATTTTTTTAGGCTTTCCAAAAACAAGCAGATTAGGCCTGTGATTTTTCTTTTCTCTGCTCTCGTGTTTTTATATAGATATGAGCTATGATCCTGTTTGGGAGTGAAACTCACTTCCAATTAAATGTGTTAAATCAGGAGTGTACTGCATGAATAAAATCGTGAGAAAACACTTGCAGTGTACCATGGAGCTTAAATACCATCATTCCTTATACAAAGCTATAAATAAGTTAACTTGTTTCATTGTACTTTAGTATTCTGCTGGAAGCCGCGAGTGGCTGGGGAAAAGTTATAATAATAACTTTTTTGTTTTGTTTTTTAATAGCCTTTTAAAAAATAATGCTATTCCCGGTTGTGATTGAGAGTTTTCCCCTCTTTGCCATTTAACAGACTTATAATGACTTTGGCGACATAATTAAAGAAACCTTGAGCCGGACGAGGCAGAATGACAAAATTCAAAGTGCAAAAACACTGATCCTCTGCTTGCAGCAGGTAAGGCGATTCCTGTATACATCCCATTGGCAGAATTCTAAGGAGGCCCTTCTCCATCTAGCCTCAACTCTTGGTTAGGACTATATTGGGGGAGGGGGGAACATGCTCCTTCAGGTATTTAGTCATTCAGGCCTTTATGTGTCATCTGTAAAATTCTGAACACAGACCAGAACTGTGTTGGTTGCCAGGGTAGTCCTTTAAGAATGGTGTGATGTGGCTCCAAATATCGACTCCTCTTAAAAGGCAATTCAATGCGTTTTGCACTAGCTGCAGTTTCTGGTGCTATGTGGGCACACTAGCAGGAGGTGCCAAACTGGCTCTGCTGCTGGGCCTGCACAGTGAAACTGTTATAACAAGTTAGAATTGGTTCACCTAGTTCAATATTATCTACTCTGACTGGCAGCAGTTCTCAGGGCGCTCTTTTCTTCACTGCCCTACCTGTCTTTGGCCTAGTTCTCACTCATGTAGCAAATCCATGTCTGGGCTGTTACCTGCAAATGAGGCGAGGACAGCTGGTGTTCAAAATGAATGAGAAACGCTCCTCCAAATTGTTTACCTCCACATAGAATAGATTTTAGGGAGAAAGGGAATGGCCTACTTGCCATCCTAATATGCTGGCTTTATCCAGGGCCAGACCTATCGTTAGGCAGGCTGTGGTAGATGCCTCAGACTGCTGTTTTGGGCAGTTCATGAAAGGGCAGGAAATTGTTAGTTGGTTCATTTATTATGATTTTATTTTTAATGGCAGAAAGGAGAGGTGCTTGTGGGATTTTCTGTGGGAGGTACCAGAATAACTTGGCTGGCCCTGGGTATTATGAACCTTGGCTTTTTGTAGTTGGAAGTGGTGTAGCCCCAATACAGGTTCACCATTTCCATGTGAACAAGGCCCCAGATGCACTGATCCATTTTATCTTGGTGTCATATAAAGAATGCAGAATTTTGCTAGCCTAGGCTAGCTTGCTCAGAACTGCCTTATCTGCTCTGCAAGCTTATATGCTACCCTCCAGGCTTCAGAATGTCCCCCTTCAGATGGCTGACATATGAGCCCAGTGGATTTCAAACAATGTCGTCAAGAGCTTAGGAAGTGCCATGACCCATCTGCTGAAATATGAGAGGTGGGGAGGCTCAGCAGCGTTTAGTGAGCTGCGCTCTGCTCACATAGGTCAGGAGCCTGTGTTTACATATCACATAGGCAACCAGCCCAGTTTGGGAGTTTCATTGACCTTGGAAAGTCCGAACCTCAAGGCATGCGAATAACCCACCTAGCCAGTTGGTTTGGGGGAAATCACGTTCTCTCTTGTATTAATGAGCACTTCGGGCTTGTTCTCCTCCATTTATGCAAGGCAGGCTTCAATATAAAATGTATTCAGAAACTGTGAGCAAAGTATGTACACTTAGCTCAAATTATGTGCTTAATCTGATCCACAAAAATATTCCTCAGAAAAAGTAATGGGAAGTGTTAAAAAAATAGTTTCCCCATATTCAGAAGAATTCTGAAAGGGGTTAATTGCATGTTACATGCAAATGGATAATTCATGTTGTTTAATTAAATGGCATCTCTCAGAAGGCATGGTTTATTTGTTTGTTCTCATGCTCTCACACCATTTTGTACTGGAGAAGTGGCAGAGTTTAGGTGTCTTAATTGTGTCCCCTATGAATTCTGATCTGCCCACCACCCGCCCGGATTCCCACCTGTAGCCTTTGGATTCTTGCTCAGCTTGGTGGGATTCTAAAAATATATAATCAGATTAGTGGTGCTTAACTGCATCCTGAGCAAGGAATTTGTCAGATGTATGGCAGGTATGTGTTCTTGGGGCTTTCCCCCCTTTAATTGCCTGGAAAATTTTATATCAATTCCTGTGGTTCACAGCTGTTTCAGAAGCATGCCAGAAGCCAGGACAACAGCAATAGCATTAACAGCATAGATTCCTCCTTCAACAACATTAAAGAGCTCGCACGGCGCTTTGCTTTGACATTTGGCTGGGACCAGGTGAAAAGTCGAGAGTCAGTAGCCATGATACACAAGTAGGTGCCAAATCCATGTTGTCCCTTGGTCTTCCATTGTGTGGCATCCACGTTATAAACCTCTCTCTCTCTCTTGTTTTCTTCTCTTTCTTACTGTTGCTTAAAGGGACGGTATTGAGTTTGCCTTTCAAGGAATTGGTGCCCTGGAAGGGAAGAGCCTGCCTCCCAATCTGAACTTCCTGCTCATCCTCAGTGAATTCTCCAATAAGCTTCTAAAGCCTGACAAAAGACTTGTGTAAGTTTTACCTTTGGTGTTCAAATGCTTCTGGACAGCACAGGAGTCTCTGTGGTATTGAACTTAAATAAACTCTTACGTATAGGAGGCGTTACGTATAGGTGTTAGCATGGCTCCTGCTTACAAACTACTTGTGCATTTGTGCTCAGAGCGAATACCGTATTTTTCGCCCTATAGGACGCACTTTTCCCCCTCCAAAAATGAAGGGGAAATGTGTATGCGTCCTATGGGGCAAATACAGCCGCGCCGGCCTCCGGAAGGTCGCGCAGAGCTGCCTGCCCTCTCGGGGTCTGCGCAGCCCTGCGCAACCTTCCGGAGCCCGGTGCCAAGCTGCATCGGGCTCCGGAGGGTTGCGCAGAGCTGCCTGCATTCCGAAGCCTCGGGCTTCGCACAGCTGTCCACAAGCCTGGGGAGACCGGCGCGGCTCCCTAGGCTTGCGGATAGCAGGCTGTTCTGGGGGCTGGGGTCAGGGGGAAGCCCCTGCGCCAGCCCCGTGCCTGGGGGGGAAATATTTTTTTCCCCTTTATTTCCCCCCCAAAAAACTAGGTGCGTCCTATAGGGCGGTGCATCCTATGAGGTGAAAAATGCGGTAAATGGCAACATCTCTGTATACAATTCTGCTATGGATTTCTGTTAATGCCCTCCTCCTTGGTCTTCTGCTGCCAATTTGAAAAGGTGGGCTGAGCTGTTTGGACTCAGGCTTATTTTTGCTGCTAGTATAGCTCACACAGCACAGAAATGGACAAGCTGTGGCTCTCTGGATATTGTTAGTCTACAGCAGGGGTCGGCAAGGTTTACCTTGCCTGGGCCGGTTCACTGCCATGGCGCCCCCAGATTGCAGGCGCATGCGAGTGCCCGCGATTTCTGCCGTCTTTGTCTGCGCAGACACAATTTCTGGCACTGCGGAAGCGAGTCCCCGTGCTGCACTGGTTTAGTGCAGCGCACAGGGACTCACCGAGCGGGCGGCTCAGTTCAGGGGCGGCTTGTGGGCTGCTTGTGGCCCATGGGCCTTAGGTTGCCTACCCTGGTCTACAGCTCTCATCATTCTAGGAACGTTTGCTATGCTTGCTGGGGTTGATAGTTGTGTGTCCAACGATCTATAAAGGGCCACAAGATACTTGACATACAACTTAATTCTGTGTGCTTATAGGCTAACCCTTGCTGGCCAAACCACTCCTAAGAGTGATGCAGGAGTAGGAAGAGTTATGTGAAGCTGCATACATGCATACACACTGGTGGTGCGTGTTATGAGCAAGCAGTGTTGTTATCTATCCCTTGTCTACAGGAGAGCCACTGGAATATGAAAAGCAATTAGGAAACTGCTGCAATAGTATACTCCTGCTACACTAAGCAAGCACCTTTGAAGTCCACTTTAAACATGCCGTACTTTAAATGTCCTTTCTGTGCGGAATTGCTTCCGAATTAGTGTTGTCTTGTCTTAGCTGATCGATGGGCTGCCTTGGTTGAGAAATAGAGGAAAGCTTTGTTAATTACTATAGAGAACCATCTCCTTGTCAGAGAAGAGCTCCTGATCTTTCGGTCGTTTGTATTTCTCCCTCATGTTCACATCCAGATATTGTTACTTGTTGAGATATACCTCTGAACCAGCACTTTGTAAAGAAGAATTTGTGTACTCGCTGGAGTGGTACAGAACCTCTTTGCTGGCCAGTGATGAAGATGAGAGTTCTATCATCAGCAGCATAAGTGAATGGCCATCCGATAGGACACCATGTAAAAAAAACCTCTCTGAAGGTATAATGTGACTATTTTATTTTTAAAAGTTATAATAATAATATGTATATGTAGGTAATATGTATATCTGTAGGTATATGTACAATATGTATCTGTAGGTAAACAATATACCGTAATTCTCTCATCTGGTGTCTTGTAGCAGTTGTATGGAACAAAGCAATCAATCAATCAATCAATCAATCAATCTATATAATGCAATTTAACCATGTATATTCAGTAATCACAAAATCATTTATTTAGCCCTTTCAGTTTCTCCATTATCCTAGCTTGCCAGATGGAACAATACTCCCTTCACCCCTTTGCTTTTCCAGGGGTTCTCTGAAACTGCCCCCTCAAGCCACTTTTTGTAGCATGCAGGGAAGGGAAAGCTCTGTTGCTGACAAGGCTGATCAGTATCAATCCAGACAGTGAGATAAGATATAAAAAGGGTAGAGAACTATCCTTAGACGTTTCCCAGCAACTCCGTTCTTTGTTGCCCCTGAGTAAGCCAGCATTTTGTACCCACTGGGCATGCTTCCTTGGTTTTGTTTGCTGCATTTTTTAAAATATACTTTTGCAAAACTCAGGGTTTCCTCAAAGCTGCTGCTGCCTCTGTTTTGGTTACATAAGCGCAGACATTCTTTCATGAAGATTGGAAATACAAAAGCTTTTGTATCCACTGAGAAAACATTTTATATCCTGGCCCCTGGAAGCAACCCATTCAGCTTTGAACTCTTATATTCTTTCTCCCCTACCATGGCTCCCCACATAAACCCTCTCCTGAAGTTTCGTTGTGGCCTTTGATGTGGTGCAAGGAACAACAGTCAGAAAGGAGAAACTGGCAGCTCCCCTGTGCACAGACTTCCTGGGTAGTGGTTCTAGGAATATGCTTGTCGGTGTTAAGGCATTCTGGCGTGTCCAGTTGTTTGCACTGACTGACATGTAGATGGATGATGGATATAATTTGTTTCCAGGATCCTGCACCAAAACCAGTCATACTGAGATGGCAAACACACCTTCACATGCCCATTGCCCATCTGACCTCCCTTCCTTGGCGCAGAATAGCAGGAAGAGGCTAAAATCTCATGACAGTTGTCACCAAGAATATCCATCAGGTCCTGAAAGACTGAAGAGAAAATATAGGTAAGGAATAGGCTTGGGGTTATCTTTGTAACTTGGAATCTCTCACTTGGTTGTAGTTTCTGCAGCACTTAAGAACTGAATCATTTCAACTCAACCTTTACTGAAGCATATATGAAGCTGTTTTGTAGGGTCTGTTTAGCCCAGTATTGTCTACTCCAATTGGCAGCAGCTGTCAAGAGTCTTGGGCAGAGCTCTGGTACGCTGTTCTTTAACTGGAAATGGCAGGGCCCTTCCCGAAGTGTATTGTTAGCCACCAGTTCTTAATTTCAAAAATGAGTTTCTCCATGATTCCTATTAGAAAAGAAGTATTTTTGGCCTCTAGATTACAAAAACTAGTTTCCCAGGACAGCAGCTAATCTATCTGGCTTCTTGTTTCAGTATTCCAGATGGTGTCAAGGTAGAAAATACAGTAGAGGTTCTGGCTGAAGAGGCTGATATTGATATTGATGTTGTTGGTGCTGACCAGGTAAGGATGGCTATATATTAAGGTTTCAGATATCTTGTTGGTAGTACACACTGGTGGAGTGGGGAAGAATAAGGCTATTGCTCGCAAAGGCTAGCCTTTTCACTTAGCGTCTCAAATCTTGGGAAAACACTCAGTACTATACACTTTTTAATCTGTTGCGGTAATATCTGCCTACTGTTAATGCCTGTTAAAGACACACACATAACTGGTAACTCCTAAATTAAAAACCCAATCTGCCCAGCACCACTGTTATCCATTCTTCATTTCTGCTCCGATGAGGAACTGGTGATTGAAAATGCATTTTTAATTAGAAAACATGATTCAAATAGCAATATAACTGCAATTCAAATTGGCCACAGGGTCTGTACAGAGCTCTGTGTAATAACCTTTATTTGTGTATTATTTAGGAGACGTAAGAAGCAAAGACACTCTGCTTTTTCACGTGAATGAAGAAAAGTACAGGCATTGCAATGGGGGCCACACCTGGTTAGCTGAAAGCATGACATGGTATGGTTATAATATAACTGAATCATGAGAAAGGTAATGGCCAAAATTACAATAATTTCTTCAGCCAGTGTTACTACATGGTTTGATATGCTGTTGTGACTACACTTTTTTTCTGCAAACACTTGATTTTCATCTTCGTTTTGCTGAAGTTTCTCTGTCCAAAATGTGACGGCAGATGTATTTGTAGTCAGGGCAACAATGGGAAAACCTACCATATAGTAGCAGAGCAGTATTTTATGTTGGGCCCATGGCAGACCACTTTTGAGACAAGACTGTTTACTTTTTAACACAGAAGCAGGGTAGTGGGTTTCTGGGGAATAGAGAAAGAGAAACTATTTATGTATGTGGGTGGGGAGGGGGAATCCTTAAAAACACGATTTCTGATTTGTATTTCATATGCTTTCTTGTATACCATGGCAGTCTAATATTGGTACTAGGGTGAAAATGTGCTCTATTCATTGTCACTGAGCTTGTAAAACAGCTGTTTGGTTTCATACTTTTATATTATCATGTTTGCAAAATAAAATGAGTGATTGTTTCAATCTGCCTAAGTGAGACATTCTTTTCTTACTGTGGGCAAGTGAAAAAGGAAAGCCTCCTGCCCACAGGTTCCCCGGCTTATTGTGTGCAAACAGACATCTGTTACAAGCTGCAGTAGTATTAAAAGAGTCTACACAGATGTTGAGGGAAATCAATGAATTTACATATATGAAAAAAACTTTATTTGAAAATAACATATTTAAATGCTTTAAACAGATCTGCACTGCAAACAAGATAGCTTACACCTGTTTTTGTTTTACATGAAAAACAGCAAGAATCTTCCTGGAACACAGTATTTAGTTCCTTGTGTGAACGTTGAGATAATTAAGGCACTACAAACCTTATGCTTTTAAAAAACTGGCGTAGCAACTTCTAGCTTGTCCAGAAAAGCCATCACTTCTCAAGGGAAGCATCAAACTGTTCAGCTGCTCTGACACCATTGGTATGATTACTCATGGAATGTGTCATTAGCTAACCATTGAGGAAACACACTAAATGCCCATAACAAGGTTAGTGCACATCACAGATCAAGTAAAACTTACATAAGGTTTAAAAATTGGTTCCTTTGACACAGAATACAACATCCACTGCAGTCAAGTGTGAGCGATAAAAACCATTCTTGCAATGGGTGGCGGTGGGGTTTAAGTTGAAGGACTAAAAGGAGCACAGTGTGTGTATGTGTGTGTGTTAGTTTTCAGGGCAAGACCACATTTTGCTGCGTGCACCAGCATGTCCAGTGATGCTTTGACCTTCACACACAGCTGTGACATTTTTTCTCTTTGAACTCTGGCAAAGTTATTAGATTTCTGCTGGGAGACCATTATCGCTATAAATGAAAACTAGGAAGAATTCTACTCTTTTTTTTTTAGAGGAGGGAGGAAGGTACGTTGTAATTCCATAAAGGTAATATAACCTATCTATAAATAAATTAACTCTATTTTACAGGCAACAATCTAATGAATAAATACAAAAAAGTAATTCCATAAAAAGCAACTTTCTTTTTTTCAAGGTATCTAAGGGTGATATTAAATGTTAGTCATACTCAGAGTAAGCCCTTTGACCTTCATGTATAATGACCATTCATTTCAATGGGTCTACAATGTTTACTTTGAGTGTGACTAACAATAGCTATCATCCAAAATGATTAAAATATTAACTTTGCAGCACAAAGAACTAAGTTTACTTTTTCTGGAAACTAAGCCCTACATAGATTTAGCAGACCTGCTGCAGACGGTCCTTATTTTTATACAAACAATTCATTCAAAATCATCTTCATAGTCATACTCATCTAAGTCAACGTCTGCCAAATGGGAAGGCATATCAAAGAAGGGCCTTTTTTCCATCTGATATTTCAGCACGTTGGTCTTCTGATGATCTCCAGGGTTCAATTCCGCTTCATAACTAGGAAAGCAACATAGGAATTAACGAAGAAAGTACATATTTATGGACATACCTTATACTTTATTGCATTATGCTCCCAGCTGATCCATTTTTGGTGATAGCTATGTACCATACTCAATGCATTTTAGGTTAGTTACGGTAACTGCTCATCAGTGTTGTTACTCACCATATATACTTGTGTATAAGCCAACTTTTTCAGCACATTTTTTATGCTGAAAAAGCCCACTTACTGTTTGCTGCCGCTGTTCTGCCAAGCGCAGCTCCTGTGCCTGCCCTTGCGAGCGGCAGAGGCTGTTGTCGGCGGAGGAGAAGGAACGAGCAGCCCGAAAGCCCTTTCAGGCTGCTGCTCCTTCCTCCGCCTTTGCCACTGTTGGCATTTCCCACCATAGGCTTATACTCGAGTCAATAAGTTTTCCCAGGTTTTTTGTGGTAAAATTAGGTGCCTCGGCTTATATTCGGGTTGGCTTATACTCAAGTATATACGGCAATTAATGTTTTACATATAACCAGTGTAGCCCTGTTTGCACACAAACTCTGGCTTAGTGTTGGATAAGCCTCCATGAGCCCAAACAAAGCATCAATCTCATATGCTCCCCTCCTCTCCTTTCATGCTGCCAAGAGGAAGATTTCTATAAACTTGATTTTCACTTTCAGAGATCCTCAGTTAGCATTATGCACACAGGGGAACATAGTTTAAAAATAAGCAACCCTCAGTTAAACAAGTCAGCTTTGTAAGTCATAGCTTGAAGCTGGATTGTTCCTTGTCAACCATAATCCCCAGTTCATAGGCAACACTAAACTGAGTTTCTCTGAAAGCAAAACAAAACTCAGGAGAACTGCTCTTGGCTCCATCCATGGGAGGAGAGAGCAGCATATAAGCCCAGCCCTTTGCTGTGTGATGTGAACACTCATCCACATATCGCTAAATCAGAAATGGGGAACCCGTGGTGCTCCAGGTGTTTGCATCAACTTCTCATCAGGCCACGCCAGCATGTCCAAGAGAAAGGAATGATGGGAGATGGATTTTAACAACATACGCAGAGGGGCCCCCCCCCAGCTAAACCATGGTTTAGCATTCTATGTGAACACAGCCAATATTCTTAGGCATGGCTTTGAAATACTTGCTCTCTCATGTGGCTTTGGAAATAAGCTTGGGCTAGGCTGCATGTGGACTTCCCCTAGAAAAGCCATGGTTGGTACCCAGAACAGGTTTGTGTTTTGTTGCAGGAAGCAAATTCTTCATTAAATAATTATCTTTCCCTGAATTAGTCACTTTGGTCTATCTAAGCCTGAGCTGTGGTAATAAAACCAATCTCTTTTGCTAATATTAAGAGATTCCGTAACTGTAGTTAATAATAATAATAATAATAATACTTGTATTATTTATACCCCGTCCATCTGGCTGGGTTTCCCCAACCACTCTGGGTGGCTTACAGCATCTCTAAAACAAAAACATCAGGCCTTAAAAACTGTACTCACCAATCATTCCACTGGTCACTAGCTGCTTCCTCTGCTACTAGGACATCATACTCTTCAGCAGCATATTTTTCCCAATCAGACAGTTCTTGGTTTTCGTTTTCAGTGCCCTAGGGGTATGATCAATGATGCTTATAATACTGAAGAATATTAAATGAAATTATCATCAAGGAGACTGTTAAGCTTATGAACATCAACTTGCGACACTAATTGTTCTTACCCTCAACATAGAAAACTGATCCTTCTGCTCATGGTCTAAATATTTCTCAATGTTGAAAAAGGTGTCAAAAAACACATTTGCCATCTTGCACTTCTTTAAGTCATGAAGAGTTATTTTCCCTGGAAACAGGATCAGAAACAAGGTTTTAAACGTTTGATAAGTTACAGGCTGTGATAGAGTTATTTGGAAAACTGAAAAGGCTTATAAATGTTGCTTTTACTGATGAACTAGGACTGATAACCCCTGTGGATAATATATGAGAGATCCCCCAATTAAGATCTGTGGAATAAGTTCTTCTCAAAAATAATGTTTCCTATTACTATTAAAATCAAAACAGTCCCTTTGGAGCTTCTTCCCAAGAGGATGAAGACTCATTATGAATTCTGGGGTGGGGGTGACAATTCTTATTTTAGCAAGCTTTTGACTCAGTCTGATAACCTGATAATCTTGCCAATTTTCAGGTTGGAAATTACGACTGAAATCCTGTCATAATGCAATTTATCAGATGAATTCTGCCTGCTAAATGTGATAACTAAACCAGAACATTTAGCCAAAGAGACTTCATACATGATTTTATCTTGTTAGCAAAAAAAAAATGCTTCAGAGAGGCTGTTAAAATGGAAAAGAACCTATCACCTTCACACTCTGGTTTCACAAGATCAAGCATCTGGCAAAGGCAATCTTCAAATGGCAGTGGTTCAATGGCCATATTGTCCAGTTTTTGACACTGCTCTTCATAAAAGTACTGCAGTTCATACATTGACAATACACCATCCCCATCAAGGTCCATGCAGCGAAACCAGTATTCAATGCTGCAAAGAATAATTAAACAATTTAGCACCCAATTTCAAATTTATTTTTATATCCTTTGTTATAACATACAAAACACAAAGGACCTTTTGCAAATGGCTGAGAATTTGTGAAATGCTGAGAACACATGCTGAACTTTTAAACTGCCAACAACACCAAAAGTATTCAGCAGCAATTGCTTGTACTGTATATGAATATTGCTTGGAGTATTACACATGCCATTCATTTTGTTGCTTTGTTGTACTGTCATGGGCCAAGAATTTGGGACACATTGGGTGGAATCCCGTGGGTTCGTCTCAGTGAAGTTGCTCAAGTATAGAGGTATCTGCTAACAAAATACCCTCTCTGATTCTCTCTCTGCTCCTGCAACTCCAGCCCCTGAAACACTCTTCCAGAACAGATTTGTGGGGCATACTGGAGGGGGACATAGTCAGAAATCACATTCTCTGTTGCTGGCTAAACCAGGTGAAGGTAGCCAGTGGGTCTGGTGAGTTAGGGACTTCCCCTGCATACGAAGGGAATTGAGTGGATGAGAAAAACCGTGGTTTGAATGGTCAAGAAGGTATTTCTGCATATGCTGCAGAGGGAAGTGAGGGGCAGATGGGGCTCGTCAAGCTGGGAAGGTAGAACATCTGGGAGAAGGAAAAAACTGGTCTTAAACCTCTGCTGCCTTGTGGGATATCTTCGGAAGAAGAAATGGCTAAGGAATAAACCCTACACAAATCCGGATTGGAGTTTCTAAGACAGTTGGATGGCACCTTGTGTGCCTCTTTCTGGCAACTCCTGCAGCCAAGCTGCTGCCAAACGCACTGCTGAGGCTTGCGCCCTAGGGAAGTCACTTTGGTGCTGCTAATGCAATGGTTTGACTTCACCCCCTGAGGCACACTCCATTGTTTCTTGAGACAGACAAATGCCAACAACATTTCTTACCCTAACCCTCTGGCTCAATGTAGTATGAAATAATTGCACCCCTGACAGCTGGCACCCAGTCTCTCCTTAACACACAAACCTCTTAATTCATTAGTACTGAACGTAAGAAAGATCTAGAAAATGAAATTTAATCATCAAACTTTGGTAGCAGCACAAGTCACCTGACCCCATGATCTTGTATAAAAGGCCTGCAATTATACTCCTAACAGCTATTTATTCTTACCTGGTTGCAGTCTTTTTATCCTCTTCCGATATTAAAAACCATACAAAATCTGCATAACTTATTTTTCCTTCTTTCTGTGCTTTCTTGCCTCTTTGAGATTCAGGTGATTAAAGCAAAGGGAGAAGAGAAGGTATTAAAAACCGTTTTCATATGTGTATTAGTACTCTAAAACATAACTGTCGGTGTCAGTCATAAAAATGCAGTTGTTGATTGTTTTCTTTATAGTCAAATTGTACTTTTAATATATGGAAAAGAATTTATAAATTAGCCTACAGTTTGTCAATCTTTTTAAAAATGAAGCATTTAGAATAATCAATATTAAGGGAAATATTGAATCTTGGAAATATGTTTCATATTTATCCGAATTCAGCTGTCCATGTACTTTGCCAATTAATCTTGAAGCATGATGGTTAAATTTAAATTTAATAAATAAAAAAGAGACACCTTGTTACAGCTCCTGAGAAAATCCTCTCTATCATCCGATTAGATATAGCTGTGAAAGAGCAAAATGGTTACAGTCAATATGTTAAAGTTAAATCATACATTTTAAATGTTTCAGAGCTTGTGCATAAACACTTTATTAGAAATACTTCATTCCTTGCCTTATTTATTATTCATTAGATTTCTTACGTGTTCTTCACTATAAGGTTGCAGGACAGGATACGACATTATAAAAAGCCAATATTAAAATTAGTTAAAATAGAGGGCCTGGGTGTCTTATATTTACAAATGTTATTTACCGTATTTTTCGCCCCATAAGACGCACCGGCCCATAAGACGCACCTAGATTTTAGGGGGGGAAATAAAGGAAAAAAAAATTATTTCCCCCCCAGGTGCGCTGCGCTAATCCAGAAGCTTGGGGCAAGCTGAGGTCAGCGCGCCCCAAGCTTCTGCGTGCCGGCAAGCAGTCCGCTGCCGCCCCAAGCCTCCCGCACCCGGCAGGAGGTCCCGCTGGGTGCGCAAGGCTTGGGGCGGCAGCGGACTGCTTGCGCGCACCTAGAAGCTTGGGGCGTGCTGAGCTCAGCACGCCCCAAGCTTCTGCATGCCGGCAAGCAGTCCGCTGCCGCCCCAAGCCTCCCGCACCCGGCAGGAGGTCCCGCCGGGTGCGCAAGGCTTGGGGCGGCAGCGGACTGCTTGCGCGCACCGAGAAGCTTGGGGCGGGCTGAGCTCAGCACGCCCCAAGCTTCTGCATGCCGGCAAGCAGTCCGCTGCCGCCCCAAGCCTCCCGCACCCGGCAGGAGGTCCCGCTGGGTGCGCGAGGCTTGGGGCGGCAGCGGACTGCTTGCGCGCACCTAGAAGCTTGGGGCGTGCTGAGCTCAGCACGCCCCAAGCTTCTGCATGCCGGCAAGCAGTCCGCTGCCGCCCCAAGCCTCCCGCACCCGGCAGGAGGTCCCGCCGGGTGCGCGAGGCTTGGGGCGGCAGCGGACTGCTTGCGCGCACCTAGAAGCTTGGGGCGTGCTGAGCTCAGCACGCCCCAAGCTTCTGCATGCCGGCAAGCAGTCCGCTGCCGCCCCAAGCCTCCCGCACCCGGCAGGAGGTCCCGCCGGGTGCGCGAGGCTTGGGGCGGCAGCGGACTGCTTGCGCGCACCTAGAAGCTTGGGGCCAGCTGAGCTCAGCCCGCCCCAAGCTTCTAGGTGCGCGCAAGCAGTCCGCTGCCGCCCCAAGCCTCGCGCACCCGGTGGGACCTCCTGCCGGGTGCGCGAGGCTTGCAGACACTCGCCCGAAGCAGGGGGAGCCCTCCAGAGGGCTCCCCGTGCTTCGGGCGACAGGCTGCCGCCCCAAGCCTCGCGCACCCGGTCGGACCTCCTGCCGGGCGCGCGAGGCTTGCAGGCATTCGCCCCATAAGACGCACCCCGATTTCCCCTTCATTTTTGGAGGGGAAAAAGTGCGTCTTATGGGGCGAAAAATACGGTAAATGCCTGCAACTGAACACATGTGCCTGCTTCTACCTGGACAATTGCCAACCTGAATTTTTGAAAAACATCTTACATTTCTTCTGGAACACATTCATACTCTGGCTTCACTGAACAATTTCCTCCCCACTCCAGCAAATGAAGCCTTAGTTCACCAAGGAATCAACATCTAAGGACTCTGGCCTAACAATCAATACCCACCCAGCAGAGATCCTCTTTGGGTAAAGGAGGTGTGATGTCAGTATGCCCAGTTTGCCCATGGGCATGTGTGTCTCTCTTGGGGGAGAGGAAACTGCATCCCTCAGGTCTACATGTGTATCACATACTACATATACTGGTATATGCATGGCAAGAACACTGCTCGTGATGTAAAGGGATTCTCATGCCAGGTAAAGAATGCTAAGCATATGAACTGGCCCACTGAACAGACATGGTTCTGTTCAAAATTCTAGCCCCTTCTTAGGTGTGTCTGATTAAAACTTCTTATAAAAGAAACATTGTTGTTGTTTAGTCATTTAGTCGTGTCCGACTCTTCGTGACCCCACGAAGAAACATAAATCCAGTTAAATTTTAATTTCAAGTTCATTGTGAGTCTAGAAGGGATAATCGCACAACGGAAATGTTAGTTCTGTTAGCCAATCTGGAGGCTTAGCAGTACAGATAAAATGACATATGACTGTAAAAGGTATATAGCCCCAAACCTCTTTGATCATAGCTCTTGACTGTGTATTGGTAATTGTCCTCAGGACATTCATGCACGCATCCTCAGAAGATTGCACCATCATTAAACTAACACAAATGTTCTGCACTGGTACCAGCCAAGCTACTACAATATAGTTGTATTTTACTACCGCAGACTGCCTTTTTATAACTAGTTCCTCAGTAGAAAAGGTTTAAAGCAGATGAAACCCTACAGTTTAGTTCATCTTTCAAATACTTCTCATTCCGTGTGGACTTCAGCAAAATCTCTGATACAGCACCGAAAAGGAAATTATTAACACTATAGATACGGTAAATACTAAGAAGAGTCATATAGCAAGCATCACACAGAAGTGGCATAAGAAAGCACACATTGATTCTGAGTACTGTGTGTGCAGGAGAAGCTGGCTCCCAGTCTACAGGAATGTTCCTCAGATATGCTAAAATACACAGAGTTTTTACACATGTAACATCCAGGTCTACAGACTATTATTTTATGTATTTGAAAATTTAATGGAATGAACTATGATCAAAGATTAAGGATTGGTTTGCTACAAATATGGATACTTTCACAGAAGCAGTTTGTAAGGTGGGGGCAGAGTCACTATGCTGGCTTCACAGCAAGTGGGTCGCTGTTGCTTACCAAAAAGGAGACACAGTGGGGAAGTCAGCATCATGCAAATGCACTGTCAGAAACAACAGAAGGGCTCTGCTGGTGTGTTTGCACTGCATCGGCCTCTCCCCTCCAAATAAGCAACAGCCACCTATCTGCAGGGAAGCTAGTGTAGTGGCTGTGGCTCACCTGGCTGGCAACTTCTGTGTTGTCATAGAAGAGCATAGGATATCTTCCAGCTTTGCAGACTCATAAATGTACTCTCATGCACTATCCAAAATGAACTGAATTGTTCCATTTGTCATACCATGGTCACTATGCCGAGCTAAATCCTTCGGATCAATATAAAGGTCATGGTCTGTATCCAGCTCCCAAAATTTGCAGTAGATTACATAGAAGTGCTCATATGAAAAGTATTCTGTCAGCTGGTTAATATCTACTTCCTCTTCCAATAATGCCACATTCTATTGATAAAAGATAGGAAGTTCCGTATTAGCAGTTTGTAGGAAGAATTCAATATCTTAAAGGCCCCACTGAGTTCTATACCAACAACTTCTCAAAGTTCTAAATCTAACAGGGAACTGAGGTTTAGTCAAAACTGAAAACAACTTTTACTTGTCTCCTCCCATGTGCATCGAGGAAGCATGCAAACCTGAAGTTCATCTGCAAGGGTGTAAATCATGATTTAAACTACTGCCTAAACTGTGCTTAACAGTTCTGTGATGAAAAATATGATCTTACTTAAATAAATATGGCACAACCTCCTGCAGCAGGCTTTCAACAAACCAACGTTCTGCAACAGAGCCCAACCTGGCAGTTAGCGTTATTACACAACAGATGAAACATGTATGAACGTTTTTTCAAAATGTTCTTTATGCTTCCATTGCCCCCCTCCCCACAATTGCACCCGAGGCTGCTAGTGCCCCCCTGGATAGTTCCAGCACCCTCCAAGGAAGCAGTATTGCCCACTTTGGGAAACACTGCTCTAAACCATCTGGCGCTCATTGATTTCAGTGCCCTCTATTTGAACAGTTAACATATAAAGGCTTATGTTGTTATTCACAAAACTACACAGATCATACCTGTAAAAAACTGCTTTTTCTGAGTTCGTTACAAGTAATCCTTCCTGACCAGGATCTGTTTACTGTATAAAATATCCTTTGTATTACCTGAAACATAAAAATAAAGCATGACTGATGCACCAACTGCATTCATTCAAATAGTCTGAGTACTAGAGTATGATATAAACACTCCTTCAATTTATCTGGCTTGAAATCTTGACAGATCTTTCGGGCTTAATCTATAGCCACTGTGCTTTATCCTTCTCCAAATCCCTGCTTTCTACATTCTATAAGCTTTAAAAGGCTTGTACTTACCTAAACAATGCTGAGAAAACTTTCAGTGGGATATTTGATGGAATTCAATGTTGCACTAATTATTATTTTACTATTAGGCTGTCTGTCAGTATGCTTATTACTATATTTTTATTACGTTTTGATCATTGATGTTTTGTAATGTGTTTCTAATGCCCTGAGATCTTTTGATAAAGTGTGGCATATAAATGGAAGTGGTAGCAATAATAGTATTATATGTGATGGTGGCAAACTCATGTTACTCAATTCAAATAGTTTCACTAATTTAATGGAGCTTTACCCTGCTACACACACACACACACCCCTACACCTCGTCGGCTCTGAGGGATCAGGAGAACTCACAGAACAGCAGGGGAATGAATATCGTTTTGACTGGCGAGAAGAAATGCTTGTGCTGGCAGAATGATCATATTCTAACAACAGT
The DNA here is from genome assembly GCF_964188305.1 of Podarcis bocagei. Taxonomy (NCBI): domain Eukaryota; kingdom Metazoa; phylum Chordata; class Lepidosauria; order Squamata; family Lacertidae; genus Podarcis; species Podarcis bocagei. Next base: position 34,594,644 of record NC_138130.1, read on the forward strand.
CTGCTCCCCCACACTTTCCCTTATTTCAATTATTTAATAGCCATAGGCCTGGGTAAAGAGGAATATTTTTGCCTGGCATCTAAAGACATGTAATGATGGTGAAAGGTGAGCCACTCCACAATCAAGGAGCCACCACAGAAATGGCCCATTCTTTTGTTACCACCCCTCAAACCTCTCTGGGAGGGAGGTGGGCATAGAAAAGAGCCTCAGGATCTGGGTTGGTTTGTATGGGGAGAGGCAGCCCTTAAGGTATTGAGGTCCTGAGCCATGTAAGGCTTTATAGGTCAACACAAGCCCTTTGAATTGAGCCCAGAAACTAATTGGCAGCCAGTGCAGTTGTGCCAGGATTGGTGTTATATGCTCAAATCGTTCTAGATTGGCCCCAAGAAAAAACAAGCTTTATATACAAGTCACTTACTGTTGTAATATACCGAGAATGAAATTCTGATGCTTCTTTTAGGAAGACTAGACTGGGATGACTATTGACCACATCCTAAGAAAGAAGCACAAAGGTTAGAAGCATGTTGTTGGTACTTAAGCACAATGTCTTAACTTATTTGAAAAGTAGGTTCATTTTTAGGAAGAAAAAACAGAATTCTAATTTTAGAAATAATATGCAAAATTCCAGTTATTTGGGAAAAGGGTTTTTCTCCAGAGAGAAAGCAGTAATGGAGGAAAACAGTTTGGAGGAGGAGGGAAGACAAGCATGGATTCAGAGTAGGGAGCTGGGCAAATGCACATATGTAATCTGAATGCAAGCTAGAAGAGGAATAGCAAGGCTTCAGAGGGCTATGGAGGCAGAATGGCCTTCATATCAAGTTTGGGTTAGAAAATTAGCACTGATTCATTTTCACCATGTTCTAGTAATCAGGCTGCCTAGGAATGGCTTGAGCTTTTTGATCTTTCAGCTTGTGTGTCATTGAGATGGCAAATAAGGGCTAGTCGTGTTTATTTCTTTAAAAAAGAATGGAAAGTAAACTAAAGTCTTTTAAAGGGTTCATGACATAAAAATAGCAAGCAAGAAAAGTGCAATTTACTTGTAAAAATGGAATGAAGTCTTCTTGTACCAAATAGTTACATCCAGGGCTCTTGAGAAGATGAACAAACTTGGAGGCAGCATCATGGCAAGTCTGTAGAATCCTGAAATACATAAGTAGTCTAATGTGCACATGTATATTAAGTTAAATGCCCTGTGAGTTGTTTGCAATGTAGTACAGTCATACCTTGGATCTTGAACGCCTTGTGACTCGAATGTTTTGGCTCCCAAACACCACAAACCCGGAAGTGAGTGTTTGCAAACATTCTTTGGAAGCCGAACATCCAACACGGCTTCCAATTAAGTGCAGGAAACTCCTGCAGCTAATTGGAAGCCGCGCCTTGGTTGTCGTACGTTTTCAGAAGCTGAACGGACTTCCAGAACGGATTCCGCTCGACAAACAAGGTACGACTGTACTAAGTTAAAGCCACTTAGCAATATACTTGTGCTGGTGGAACATGGTTGCACAAAGGAAAGCAAAAGTACATTACCAAAGAATGTTGCACAAGAACAATCAGCTGTTGTGTAGGGGGAAACACAAATTCCCTTGGAGATTATTGAGCAACAGATTGAGCAAGAATCATCTGCTGCACAACAAGCTTCTGCTAGTGCAACTGTTGCACTGGATTTCTTTGTAATGCAACCTGTTTTTCCCCAGCAGGAGATCTGCTCAAAATGTATGCATAGGAATTAATGAAATCTCTGATCTAGAGGTGGCTAAACTGTGATCCCTTGGATACTGCTGGACTACAATACACATCATTCCTGATCACTGGCAATACTGGCTAGGACTGATAGTCCTACAACACCTGGAGGGCCCCAGGTGAGCCACACATGCTCCAATCATCTCCTACATACCCAACCAATCACTGCATTCTGCACAAGGACCTCTTGCAGGTAGCATCCTATCAGGAGGTCTATTCCGCACAATGTTAAAATCGAGCCTTTCCTGTGGTGGTCCTTATCCTTTGCATATCAGAGAAGGGCATCCTCTATTGGCTTTTTGGTGCCTGCTAAATACATTTCTCTTTCCACAAGCCTTTTAAAATATTTTTCTAGATGGTCCCTGCCCTGGATCTGGATAGATTTTATATATGAACTGTTGTTTCAATCTGATATATATACTGTAGTGCTTTATTTCTGGAAGGACATAGTGGTATGCATACCCCTAAACATTTTGTGAATCTTTGTACTTTTGTCCATTTACTGTATTTATTTTCCCCGATTTGAACTATAAAATGGTGATTTTCTTGAGTCAAAATGAGAGTACCCCTAAACATTTTTTAAAGGAAAAAAGCACTGGGAAATTGTTTTTACATGCACAACTGTTTTATATATGTCATTCTATTGCAATGCCTGAAATAACTATTAATAATAACAACCCTAAATTTCTTAAATTGCCATATATGCACCCATCAAATGTTAGGAATCTAGCAGGCTTAAAAGAGTTACTGTTCAAACCCAGCAATGCCTTTATTTATGAACTTTTTCAAGCATCTTATTTTTCCTTCTCTTTTTTAAAAACTTCACTTTGAAATGGCATGGTTTACACCAAATCCAAATATACATTTTTGGGATGGGGGAAGAGGACAATAAATATTTTAAAACTCTTGCCATGTTCCTTATTCTAATGCTGGTTTTTTTTCTAGGAAAGTTATTCAGTTAAACTATTTAAAGCATGATGAAATGGCCTTGCTAAATAAATCATACTTACTTTCGCCACATTGCAACAAATTTATGAACCGATACAAATCCTGTTCGTTCTCCTCCAGCACAAAAAAATAGTGGACCTTTCCAATATAGAGGACATTCACAAGCCTAGAGTTAATCAAAAGCAAATTTGAGGATTATTCTTTTAGAACTGTCAGGCCTACTAGAATGCCAACATTTTGGAAAAAGGAAAGTAACTTTCATTTTTATTGCACTATTGTAAGCATCAAAGTACATTGTTTAACTTATTGAGTGAAATGCTATACTGTCCTAGATGCCATACAACCTTATTTATACTTATTTCAAATTTAAGTCGAAACCTTAGGCTCATTAAAGGGATGTTTCTGGCAAAAACGCCACTTGTAGCATGCAAGGTCTTGCTAGACTGAATCCTATCACTTTTTCCTTTACTTCTCTTTAAATACAGTGGTACCTCTGGTTACGAACACTTCAGGTTATGAGCTCTGCTAACCCGGAAGTAGCTGCTCCTGGTTGTGAACTCTGCCCCAGGATGCGAATGGAAATTGCATGCCGGAGGCCCCATTAGCGAAAGTGCACCTCATGATAAGAACGCTTTCAGCTTAAGAACGGACCTCTGGAACAAATTAAGTTTGTAACCAGAGGTACTACTGTACAACTCTTTCCATAGGAAAATCTGTTATTGTCAGCCTCTCTATTGCATAAATAACTTTTACAGACTGTCAGCGAACCTTAACTCGCTGGAGAGATCCTTAAGGCACAATATGTTTAGGTCAATTCTATGACTACACTGATGACACAAAGCCTAACTGTGCTCAGCCATTTACAGTTCAACCTGGTGAATAATAATAATAATAATAATAATAATAATAATAATAATAATTTATTTGCTTCCCCAGCCACTCTGGGCGGCTTCCAATAAAGATTAAAAATACATTAAAATGCACCATGCAAGAAAGAAACTGCTACTGTATATTTTGCAAGTCTTTGTGATTCAGGCCATATTCTCATATGCTGCTAGTGGCATGCAAGCCACTTCCTTGAGGTGAGAGCCTATATCAGTATAGCAGATGAGCGGCTGGTGAGGAGTACCACCTCCACCAATGAACCCACACAGTGCTAACCATCCTGCTGCCTCATCCCTCCCCCTCCTGGTAAGTGGCAGTTACTCCACCATTATGGGCAGAGGTAGGTCCCACTTAAAAATTATTTTCTCCTTTCCAAATAATATACTAAGGATACAGCCCTATGGACACACCTAGGATTGCACTGCACACACTTCAGTATATTTGATGTTCTTCATGACTTCATATCCTTCTGGGCAAGAAAAAGAGAAACCAGTTGGGCTCACCTTTGCAACTTTACCCATATCTTCTAATGTTGCTCTCTCATTTGGAAACTGAGCAAAAGTTTTCTCTATCTTAGTAATAACACTATCTATGTTCACTTTTTCTTTCGGACATCCTTGAGGAAAATAAAACGTTGGAATGGTTTGGCTCAGAGACGGTGTCAAAGGTTCTTCTTTCTTTGACTGAACCTATAGAAAAAGGAAAAAATAAACTTTAAGGCATAAACTAAAATAGGCATCTTGACAGTTTTGTCTCCAAGTCTTTAAATGTACACTTAACAATCCTACCACTGTACATTTGTACGGTAATATAGGAATAACACTTAAACTGGTGGGAAGGAAATGAGAGATTTTTCTGAAGCCTAACAATGAAAGTCACTATTCTTTAAATTTGTGATAGAAAAAACTGCCTTTTGCCTTATAGCCTCCTCTCACGCTTTTGGAAATGGGTAACAAAACATCTGCAATTGCTCAAAGGTTAATCTATTATTGGAACCAACATTACCAAGTAATCACTAGCAGATAATGAACAGTTTTTCTAAATGTGTCAAGACTACACTATAATTTCCAGTTGTTTAGCAAGTTCTTTTCCAAATTCAAATGGGGAGAACAAGGGGTGGAAAGTGATACTGCATCCTTGGAAGAAATGAGGGGGCAGCTGTTTTTTTTTTTTTAAAGGCTCACTTTAAAGAGGGGAAGAAATCGCATGTCAACATATGTATAGATGTGACTATTAGTCAAAATAAAAAAAGAGCAATAGCAGTTTTTAATGAGCAACTTAATAAAAAGTTGCTTTTGGTAAACCAGGATTTATCTTTTATTCATATTGCTGTCTGGAAATATGACAGCATACAGCAAAAGGAACAACAGATGGAATAAAACTGAGAAATGCTACACCAAGGCTGAAATCTTATACACCTGGGAGTAAGTCCCATTGAACTCAACGGGACTTGCTTCTGAATAGACATGCATATGATTGCACTATAAAATAGAATTGCATACTGTTCTGAAAAGTTAGCTTTACTTATAAACAAATATTATAGATCACCACATCTCAAATAAGGTATCAAGGCACTATACAACAGAATATGCAAGCACAATAAAACATGCACCATAAAACAATACAAACAATGGTAAAAATGGCTGGTTCTTCTTGAAAAAGTTATGCCTGAAGAATCAGCATGGAGCCAGCAACACTAAGTGTCCTACTTCTAGTTGAAGCCATTTGGGCTTCTGAAGCAATCAACAATGCTCCTCTGTGTGATACGGTGACTCAGCTGGGATATCATATAAGGGCTCAGGAGGTCCTTAAGATATCATGGACCTAATTTGTTCAGGGCTTTGAATATTAATATGAGAACCTTGAGCCTGGCCCAGTTGTATATGGTGCAGATGTTTTAGCAAAGGTTTGTTGGCCGTATGCCCTCATCAACCGTTTAGCTGGAACTTCTGGTTCAGACTCATGGGGCAACCTTGTATTGCAGCAGTCTTGAGAGTACCATGCGTAGCCTACAGTGCTCAGACTACCCCGATCTAGATATGTCTGTAGCCAGCATACTAGACAAAAGGCACTAGTAGTCACAGAGGTCATTCAGGTCTTTAAAGATGCATCTTGGAATAGCCACATACGTGCTCCTTCAGAGGAAGTACAACCCAGTCCAAAACAGGCAACTGGCCTATCTTCTGGCATAAGACCATCTACCTAAAGAACCTCCTTCTTCTCTGGATTCAAATTCAGTTTATTGGCCTTTATTCAGTCCACCACTACATTCAGGCACTGGCCCAGGGCTTACACAGCAACTCCTGAGTCAAGTGTTCTGTAGGAACATACGTTAAATAGCACTGGACACAAAATAATGCCCTGTGGAATACTATATTAAAAGTACCAGGAGGCCAAAGAGCACTTCCACAATGGTATTCTCTGGATTCTTCTTTTTTTACTCTCTGGATTCTCACAGGTAGGAATGGAAGTGCTGTAATACAGTTGGCCCAGTGGTATTGAAAGCCACTGAGAGACCGAGAAAGAACTGCACCTAAGATTTCAGATTAAAACCGCAGAGTGGAAGGAAAGGAAGAACTTTTTCTGCCGCCCCACTTCCAGCTACTCCATGAAGACTGAAGAAGAGACCCTTTTAAGAATATTACGGGGGTGGGCAGGGGAAGGACTAGACCATGTGAAAAATGAACATAATATTTTAGCTGCAGTCATTTTCAGCTTTGTATTCTTGTTATAAAAAAGTGTGCCTAGACATTCTGTTGTTGTGCCTATAACCTTGGTTTAAGATGCCATTTAGCACCTAGCTTTCATATCACAGTTTCTAACACTGCCCATACCTAAACAGCTCTGCAAAAATGTCCGAAACAGCCAAGCATAGGCAGAGTGCTGTGGAGTCACATTACTAAAGAAGAGTACTGGAATTTGTTATTGGCTGAACAATTCTGCACTCTGAAAGCTCCAGTTTGATTTTTTTACAGTTTGAAGCCTTGCTGGATGGATGCCAAGGCAGGCTCAGAAATATGTGGGCGCTTTATCTTGTGCTGGGGTGGGGGAGGACAACCGTATTTCCAATAGTGAAGGGTCAGAGCTTCAGTGCTCTTCATAGCTAATTCCCTACCCTATGACTAATAGGGCCATAAATTATACAGATTGCAGGGGTTAAACTCTCTTGCCACATAATATTGGTATACATACTGCTACATTAGTGTATACCCACCAAATGGCACAAAAAAGTTTCAGCTAAGAAATGAAAACTGAAGTTTGCAAAACAGCTCACTATAAGAAACTTCATGACAACAAAAAACAGCACTAACACACCATACAATTTAAGCTTGTAAGCACTAATTATTTTCTACTGCAGCCAAATGGAGGACAGCAGAGTGTAACATGTTAAGCCTTTAGATTTGGGAAATGTTGATTATATTTAGCATTCCCTTCTTTACAAAAGTACTTTGCTCTTTACATGTTAGGCTTGTGACAGCTAAACACGACCACCAGCTGTTTGAGGAAACACAAACATTGCCATCATCAGATAGTAAGCCCTTCGGTAAGCACCTTTTAGAGTTTGAAGTAGATGATATATGCTGACACATTTTTACTCCAAAGATGCAGAGAAATGATGACCAAAAGGGGTGCACAAGCATGCACAATGAAAAATTGCTTTGGTATATGGTATATGGCAAGAGCAGAATGAAAGTAATGTGTTCCTGGCATTGAGCAACTGGGATAGATTAGGCATTCTGCTGGTTTACCAGCCACCTCGCTGCATAGCGGTCTCAGTGCCTGAGGTGACAAAGCTAGTCTCATAGGCAGTGTTGAGGACTCCCAGACTGCTGGGTCTGGAGGACTTCAACATCCATGCCGAGGTGACTGGCTCTGGCCCCTAACGTCACTGGCCCAACATTTGTGGCAGGCCACACTCTGGGCCAGGGAGGTGATTAATGCCTCCTTGTGAGAGGCGGTGACCCCTATCTGCTTGAAGGAGGCAGCAATAAAACCAATCCTCCCTGCATTTGGAAAATCTTAAGTAACCATCAGTCAGTTGCCAAGCTCCCCTTCTTGGACAACATTATTGAGCAGGTGGTCATGGACCAGATCCAGGTGCTCTTGGAGGAAAATGATGTTCTAGATCCATTTCAATAGGGGTTTAGGCCCGGTTTGAAACATAAACTGCTTCAGTTGCCCTGAATGATGATCTCTGTTGGAAGAGAGTTGGGGATAATATGTCTATTTCTCATCCTCTCAGTGGCTTTCGATACTGTGGAATCCTTCTGGAGTGGCTGTCCGAGTTAGGTGGCACTGCTTTGTGGTGGTTCCAGTCCTACTTGGATGGTTGTTTCCAGAGAATGATGCTTGAAATGATCTGTGGGCCTGTGCAGCCTTCAATGCGGGGTTCCTCAGGGTTCAATTTTATCCATGATGCTGTTTAACATCTACAGGAAACTGATGCGTTGGGTTATCCAGAGAAGACTGAGCCACTGTTAATGAGCAGTTCCCTAGGAGGTTTTGCTTTTGTTGGGGTCACACTACCACTGAAGGAGTGGGTATGCAGCTTGGGAGCACATCTGGATCCTTAACTGTCGCTTGTGGCTCAGGTGGCCTCAGGGATGCGGAGTGCCTTCCATTAGCTTTGGCTAGTGGCCCAGCTGTGCCCCTATCTGGAAAGGTATAGCCTAACTACTGTCTATGCTCCGGTAACCTCTAGCTTAGACTACAGCAACGTGTTATAAGCAGGGTTGTCTCTGAAGACTGTTTGGAAACATCAGTTGGTGCAGAATTCAACAGGCAGGTTGCTTACTGGGGCAAGATGGTTTGAGCATATTACATGGATCCTGGCCCGACTGCACTGGCTGCAGTGTTGGTTTTGTCCTATAAAGGTCAAAGTGTTGGTTTTGACATATAAAGCCTTAAATGGCTTAGGACCACCTCTCCCTATATGAACTGACCTGTACCCTACAATCATAATCTGAGGCCCTCCTTCATGTGCCTCCTCCATGAGAGGTCCAGAATGTGGCAACACAAGATTGGGCCTTTTCGGAGGTGGCTCCCCATTTGCTGAATGCTCTCCTCAGGGAGGCTCACCTGGAGCCTTCATTACCTATACGTTTCTCTATAATGAGGCCTTTGGCTGATAAACTTTCTATGGCCCTTTAAATGTGATCGTAGGAGGGGGCTTATTGATGTGCTTTTGTTTTATTATGTATTTTGTGTTCTCATTTTGTATTTTTATGTTGCCAACCACCCTGTGATCTTCAGATGAAGGGCACTAAACCAATTTAATAAACAAACAAACAAACAAATCAATAAATAAAAAAAATGCTAAAAAATAGACCATGTACAGTGGTGCCTCGCAAGACGAAAAGAATCCGTTCTGTGATTCTCTTCGTCTAGCGGTTTTTTCGTCTTGCGAAGCAAGCCCATTGAAGGATTAGCGCTATTAGCGGCTTATCTGCTGATCGGATCAGCTGATAAGCAGATTAGCGGCTTAGAAAAAGGGGGGGGGGGAAAAACCCAGCAGGAACTCGCAAGACATTGTCGTCTTGTGAAGCAAGCCCATAGGAAATTCGTTTTGCGAAGCACCTCCAAAACGGAAAACTCTTTCGTCTAGCGAGTTTTCTGTCTTGCGAGGCATTCGTCTTGCGGGGCACCACTGTATACTTATGAGCTGCATAACATGCAACTTCTATTGCACAGGCTTGGAGCAACATTATATCAAAAACAGATTATTATTAGGACACTCAGTCTTGAATCAAGTTTAGATTTGGTCTCAAGAACTTCACAATATAATAACTTTGTTCAAATATTGTACACTACTCTTTTGCCAAGGGATAACACTGTAGATGTTCTTTGTTTTAAATGCCCACAACAGAAAATACTGTGAGGTTTCAACAAAAAATTTCCTTCAATTATTTATGAGCTCTGATAGCAGCAAGATTCAGCCTGCACACATCTAAACAATTGTTTCTTCACAACAGCACCCACAGAGAGTGAAACTTGTTTTCTGACCAGTTATTACTCAGGTGTGGAGGGAGAGAAAGGTGTACTACTGATTCAAGTGAATGTACTCCAGCATGAATCTGAAGACTTAGACTCATGTTTTGAGTTAGAAAAAAAGAGGTCTGCAGTCTTACAGGAAGGCATGCAAGAGTACAATGCCGAACAGTGCTCCTCACACATTCTTTGTTAGCCATTGTGATAGTATTGGCAGGCAACAGAGACTGCAACAGCACTTTATATTATAACACATTCTGCTCTTTCCTAAGAAAATCTTCGGGTCTGTTAAAGCACATTAAAAAAAAGTAACTTTAAATGACACCTCTACTCAGAGATCTGCACTGGTTGTTACTGGGCCAGGTTCAAGGTCTTGGTGTTAGTATATAAAGTGCTTAACAGCTTGGGACAAGTTTACTTGCAGGAGTGCCTTATCCCATATATGCCCACTTAACCGCTTCAAAATGTGGAACTGGCACAGTTACAGGTGCCACGTAATACTAGTTCTGCAGTAAACAGTAAATAATAATCCTATTTACTTAAGAAATGCTTCACACACTACACAGTTTACTGGCACAAGCAACGGGTAATTCAGAGATTCTCACACACAGCACAATCCTACATATGGCTACTCAGAAGTCCTCCTACTGAGTTCAACATGGCTTGCTTCCAGGTAAACAAATGTAGGAGTCCAGCTTAAAAACAATTCCAGAAAAGATGAATAAAGTAATGGCAATGCTTGTAGTGCAACTACCCACTTAGTCCAGCCCAGTAATTAAAGTTAATGGTCTAGACCAGTGTTTCCCAACCTTTTTTGGGCAAAGGCACACTTGTTTGATGAAAAAAATCTCGAGGCACACCACCATTACAGCCCCGTGACGTCAGCGCGCAGCGTCACGCCGGGAGGGACGCACGAAAGTGTAAGTTTCAATTTTTTCCCCTCCCCCTTGCCGGGGAACCTCCAAGCTTTGGGGGTGGGGGAGGGGGAGGCAGCAAAGCGAGGCAGGAAGGAGAGCGCGGCTTGGCTGGGTGAGCTTTGGCAGGGGCAGGGAATGAGAGCCGCGAGGCGGGCGCTGCGGACGGAGGCGCTGCCCGCCGAGCTCGCAGGCAGCCAGGCAGGCAGACGGCGAGAGCCCCGCGCTGGGCGGCCTCTCCTCGCCGCTGCCGCCCCGCCTCTCGCCGCCCGACTCGCCCGCCTCCCTCCAGGCAACATCTCGCGGCACACCAGGCAACATCTCGCGGCACACTAGTGTGCCGCGGAACAGTGGTTGGGAAACACTGGTCTAGACAAGGGCAGAAAGAAGATAGAGCAGGATCAATGACAGATTTCTGGTGATGTGTAGTACAGTGGGCAAGTGTTCTGGTTTCAAGTGCTTAACAAAAAAACCCTTAAAAGTATGTATTGCTTGAAACAAAGTTGGGGGAAACTCAGTGACCTCAGTTTTGGGAATGCAAACTAATTCCTGGTCCAAGCATATGTTCAGAGGCACTCTGTTCTTTAATTATATGTCTGCCCTTCTGAGCCAATTTTTGCACCAATATCTGACTGAATGGCCTCATGGTACTAGCAAAAAATGAAGTAAATCCCCACGTCTGGAGTTTCCCAACTCCTGACCCAGACAACAAGTTGAAATAGCATAGATGAGGGAAGAGTTGCTAGAAGATGCAGAAACAATATACAGTAATTAATTTCGAGTGAAAAATAGCCTTTCATTCAGAAATTTGGAAGAAAAAAACCACAGGCAAATGTTCACTGACATTAGATCAATAGTTATTATATGAAAGACAAATATAATGATTTTTTTAAAAAAGTTAAATAAAAAGGTTTTGAGACCCTGCAACTCAATAACATGTTACCTCCTAACGTCAGAAATATTTCTTGACTACATCTTTGTATTTAAGAGAGGTGGTTCTTACAACAGCAGAAGGGACAGTTGCCCAATATTATGAGCTTGCAGGTCTATATTTATATTAAGAGTTTGTGGTTGCAACACACATACGCCCAAGCAAAACCTGAAAATGGGCTATTTTTACATCTAGCGATCAGAATCTGGGGTATGAAGGTGACCTCATAAGAGAGGCCAGCATTCCAGCACAGGGCAACCCAAAGCCACAAGTGGGAGGGATTGTCAAGCTACAAGCGTTTGATTGCCTCTTTGCACATTTCAAGCTGTGGCTTCAGAGGAAAAAAGGGGTAGGAGCATCTCACTCTCTACCTCATGCATATATATAATTATATATACACAAGGCCACATTACATATATATGCTACATACACACACCTCTTTCTCTTCCACCTTAAAATATATGAAGCACAAAGTAGCTCAGTGGTGCAGTAAACAGATTCAAAAATGTTTCAAGCTTCCTAACAGAGGAACACTGGACTTCTTTTAAAAGGAAACTTCCTTCACACTCGAAAAGAAAAGAAAAGAAGAAGAAATAAAAGAAAAGCTGATTGTCCTGCAAGTTCTTAATCAGAGACTGCAGGGAGGACACTCACAGATGGTGGGCCCTACTGGATGGACTCCTCCCACAGCAAGAATTCACTCCATGCCTGACTTAATCTACACTATCACTTCAGAAACAGAAGGTAAGTAATTGCACTGAGGTTCTGGTTGATGGACCCATGTACTGGATTAAGCCATATTCTAAAAGCACTTTCCATTAAATCACAGCAGCTGAAAGTACTCCTAGCATATTTCCAGCAACATGCTACTGAAATCTGAATGTCGTGGAAATGCTACTTCATCAGAACAAAAAGTTAGTTCTCAAGTAATCAAGGAGTAACACTCGCATATTTTTAAAAAATCAGGAAAGGCCCACAGAATGATGTGATTTTCCTCTCTTCCTCTTTTCATGAAGGTGAAAGAAAGTAGCAAAAAAAATCCCACAGTATTGTGCCTCTTGCATAAAATTTGTAAACTTTTGCTGCCAAAATCTACCTGTTGTCAGTAGCTAAGGATCCAGAATAGAAGCAGGCTGTGGAAATCCACTACTGCGCCTTGAATAACAATCATTCAGCAATGAATACCACAGCTCGCTTATTTCTATAAACATTATTTGCCCCGTCAAGAAGTGTTACTAGTCTCTTAAGAGACTCAGAGCAAAGGCTCAATAAATGAATTCGCACGTTAGCTTTTATGTGTAGATGCAAATTTGAGGTGGCTCCTGCTGTCCCATCATAGTTTGGTGTATGCTAGGAGTGGGGGTAGACAGAGGCAGAGAGGATTTTCTGCACCCAGTACACTGCAATGTGGGTTGGACCCTCTGTCCCAACCACACAATCTTTGGCAAGGTCTGCTGCTATCAATACTAATTAAAACTACGAGTCTTGTCCTACATGTAACTTGACCCCCTTGACCCCTCTATCACACATATACATCCTTCCTCACCCAATCCAGTCACTGCATATATTTGCAACTACCCTGCCACTAGCCGATTATTGCTCACACATGACAACCAGCAATAATAGATTGACACAATCTTTGCTACAGCTGGAAATCAAGAAAACGGCCCTCACGTAAGTTAGTCAAGCCAGACATGATGTGTATTTTATCATCAAGAAAGTATGCATGAAGAAGACTTTTCAGAAAACACGTTTCCATCTCTGAAATGGGCAGACCACTTATGCATGCAAGATGTAAAAAAGAACAAGAAAAAGAATATACACATTAACTGTTTTCTTCAGATGGTGATGACAGACAACAGGCTACAAGAAAATTATTAGCTCATGTTCACCCAATAAACTTCCTGCTTACTATCCCCCACCTTCAGTGTGCTGTCCTCCCCACTCCATAGTCACTCTCCTCCCCACACCTTGTAGCTTACTGAGCACAAGTGGGAAGGGCTTGCCTCCCCCCTCTTCTCCTTTGCTTACAGGATGGCTAGGCAAGCCAGAAAGTGCAACACCAGTACTCCCCAACTATCTATCTTAACTTGTCCAGAATGCCCTATAAACAAAGCTTTGACAAAGGGGGAGACACAGAAGATCCAGGCCCAGTGCAAACGTTTCATAGCTTCAGCCCTCTGGGCCACTTACTAACAACACCCCTGGGACTACCCATATATGTATAAAATGCTGCAGCAGGAAGGCTAGGTTGTTGGGGATTTTGCCACCCTAGTTGCATGCCTGCACACATGCATCACTTTTTACTCCAACTTAGTAAGTTGGGAAGAATAGCATTCAGCAGATTAACATTTCCACTGATACCTGTGTGAGGAAATGAGGCATTATTATTATTAATATGCTGCCCATCTGGGCAACTCACAACAAAATATTAAAAACACAATAAAGCATCAAAAACTGAAAACTTCTGAAAGTGCAGAAGGGGGGGGAGAGATGTGAATAAGATAAATGTAGACTTTAGCAATTTAGCTTCCAGTGTCAAGCTGCCCTCTAGTTGAAAGCAAGATGGTTATTAGATTCCCAGCTTTGAGGACAAAATTTCATTTTTCTGTCTAATTATGCAATTTTGAAGATGCTCGCATCAACTAAATACAGCTTTGTCAGGGTGGTGAAAGGCAGGGTGAAAAGATTAAACATTAAAATGCATGGTAGTCATCAACGTATTATATGTGATTATAAGCAACTAAAATCAGTATTTTCTCCTGATCAGATTACAATACTATACAGTAGAAAATCATGGTAAGTTGAGAAATAACATTCACTTATTTATAACACGAACTGGATAACATTTATAACAGGATGCTGGACATGAACTTTAAAAATGAATTTCATTATGCAAGTGGCCAGGATAGATAAGTATGCAAATGACTATTAATTGTTTATTTTCTGCTGAGCAGTTTCACATTCATAGGCTAAAAAAGGAACACTTATGCTGGGGAAAGTTATATTGTTCAACACCCCCCTTTTACAAACAGAGTGTAACAAACAGCATGTCTCAAGGCAAACAGTAGCAACAATAACAGGAACAAAGTAGCCATATTCAAATGCAGGTGTATTTGTTTTTAAACTAACCTAATAAAACCACTTGGGCTTTTCAAAGTTCAAGGCATATCTGGCTAGTTTCCACTCAAACAGCATGAACACCCCCCCAATCCCTCAAAATATTACACACACACAGTCCAGTCAAACTCATAATGGTAAACAAACCTGGACTTGCTGGAAAGCTTTGAGTCTCTTCTTGAATCTGGAAGGCAGAACAAAATCACATCCCCGAGCTAGCAATGCCAATTCCTTTCGTAGATCAGGATCTTGCCGTAAAGAAATCTCCTTTATCCTCATGTTTTCAGATTTCATATACTGCTTGTGCGTGTACCAGTCCAGGCACTTGAGTTCCAGTAAACAGCAGACTCCTATTATCACACAGTGCCACTTAAAGCAGCAGCTGCGTTTTACTTCTGTGTTATTCTGAGAGCGAGTTCAACTTAGCCTGCTCCATACATTAAAAGGGAACTTGGCTAGAACTGCAGACACAGATTGGAAAGTCACTTTGGGAGCCTGCCCCTTACTCCATGCATTCCAAAGTCTTAATGGTATGGTAGAGTACGGAAAAAGACACAAGCCTGTTATAAAAGTGGCACTTCAAAACCATCAATAAAAGTAACTTCCAATTTAGTGAAACCAACCAGGGAGGAACATGAAAATACCAGACGTAGCGGTTTTGTAGCTTCCTCTCTTCCCCTTCCTTTTGTCGCAAGTCACAACTGCTCAAGTCTCAAAGTAGGCTATTGAAGGATTAGGGCTTGCAGGCGCTTCCAAACTTGTAAAGCCCTTTGAGTGTTTTGTATGTCAGAAATGAAAGCCACCTTAAGATAAACTGTGGATCTACGTGCTTGTTTAAAAATAAGCAGCTATAGAAATGCCAAAGCAAAAAATAAAAATAAAAAGCTTAACTCTTTTTTTGGGGGGGGGGATATTTTTAAGAGGGAACATTGACATGACAATAAATAATGGTTATTCTTTGGCAATCAATTACCCTTTATCCTTTATTATTTTTCTGACACATTTGAATGAATGTATTTCTTGTACCCTGGTTACCCTAAATATTGATATGTAATTTATACACATTGGATTTGAATTTGTGTGTGTGCATCTTCATTTACCACATAATGGCTATATCATATACAGCCACAAAAATGGAATTATTATGAATGCCATCCAACAAAATACTGGGATGCAATGATTACTGGCCACGTAATGGGACCTCTCCTACCTCTCCCATCCCTGTGTATTTGTTTTGAGGGTTCTGCAACCCTACAGTGAAGATCTGGGGAGGTCATGGGGCAGAGGAGAGGAAGGGGAAGTTCTGTTGCTCACTTAGTTGGGTACCATGCTATATAAATTGGAATAAAGTACCAAGTAAATCAAATGTTTCTGGATTCTTCCTAGAAAGTTTGTGACAAGTGTGTGTATGTGTGTTTAAAAGGCAAGTAAGAGTGGGGGAAGAATATGATAGAGGTGTATACAATTATGTATGGTTTGGAGAAGCTAGGAAGCTGCCTCATACCGAGTCAGACCATTGGTGCAACTAAATCAGTAATACAGTGGTACCTCGGGTTAAGAACTTAATTCGTTCTGGAGGTCTGTTGTTAATCTGAAACTGTTCTTAACCTGAGGTACCACTTTAGCTAATGGGGCCTACTGCCGCCGTGCGATTTCTATTCTCATTCTGAAGCAAAGTTATTAACCCGAGGTACTATTTCTGGGTTAGCAGAGTCTGTAACCTGAAGCATCTGTAACCCGGGGTACCACTGTATCTACACTGACTGGCTCTTCTGGGTTTCAGACAGGAGTCTTTTCCAGCCCTACCTGGAGAAACCAAGAATTGAACCTAAAATGCTGTGCTAATTAGTGGTGTCCATTCCTGTTGAGACATTTTTCTCCCCCTCTATGTTAGAACTAGGGGACAGCCTATGAAGCTAAATGATAGAGGAAATTCAGGATGAGGAAGCAATTCTTCATAGGTACATTGTTGAACTATGGAATTCCCTCCCACAATATGTACCAATGGCCACAAACTTGAATGGTTTTAGAGGAGGATTATATAAATTTATGGTAGATCATGATTGTTGCTGAGGTTCATAGGTAGGAGAGAACTATTCTGATCATGGGTTTGTAACCTTTTAACTGACACTTGTCTAGCCGCTATGAGAACAGAAAGGTGAAATAGATAGGCCTGGCCTGATCCAGCACTCTTCTTATGTAAGATCAGTGATGGCCTGATGTTAAGAGTGAGTCAGCTGAATCACATTCCATTAATATAATGAGAAATCAGGGAGGGAATAGCTTCTATGGCTTCTAGTTAGAAAATGGTTCAACGGACTGATTTGAAACTTGACAGTGTAAGAGAGAGATGTTTGAGGATGGTTCATGCCAATTTTGGTTAGACAGGATATGAAATGAATTATTTTGAATGGGTTGAGCAGTTGATGAGAGACACTAGCATATTGAAAGGTGCTGTGCCTTTTCTTGCATACACTTTGCTGGTTTTCTGGAAATATTTTTCTTTTTGTACTTACTATCTCTTAGGGGAAATGGTTTGTTGTTAGGTCAAAGAAAATGTCCAGTATGCTTGGTGTAGTTTTTATTTAAAAGGCATTATTCTGGCCAATGTTAGTCTCTGGAAGTTTAGAACGTTGCTGTTACTAGGCAAGATTCTCAAAGCAAAGGGCTCAGTATAAAAAACTTGAAGTGTTTACCATCCAGGTAGGCCAGGAAGTTAGAAATTAGGTTGGAAAGGAGATGTGGAGAAGAAATCACCGGAGGCAAGTGAAAATAGTTTGAGAGGCATGGGTGGGAGGGATATCTGAGACATGCAGCGGCTGGATTTCTGAAGGGCAACGTTTGAAGGCAAAGGAGAAGGCAAAGGGAGAAAAGAGGAACCAATGTTTGTTTCCAATTGGAAGCCTTGTATTAGAGGGAAGAATTGAATGTGGGGAGTAGGGCTGCCCCAATTGAACACTGTGAAGATTCCATTCAGTACTTTCTCATATTCATTTTTACTGTATGCTGCTTGTTTACTTCCTCTCCTTTACAACTGTGTCTATGTCCTGGACAGCTGATCAAGATCAGAAGGATCACTATCGTGTCCCCTGGAATGCAAGGGATATCACCCAGCCAAGGAGCTGAGTCTGTGTGCCTTCACCTCAGCCAAAAGTACAGGCGCTGGCTCTCTCTCCACAGCATAACTGGGACAGACAACTTTGAAATGCTGGCATCCTAGGCGGTTGGCTAATGGGGATAGCCCTGCCAGGAAGAACAGTTTAGCTTTCTGAAAGGGGAGCAAATTGGCAAGCATATACACAAGCATAGCTGAGATTTGTGACTTAAGAGTAAAATACTAGCAGAATGGATCTGGTTCCAATCCCTATACAGTAAGCCTGCAACTTACATGGGGGTTACATTCTGGAGATTGTGCCTAAAGCTGCAACTGTGTGTAGTCAAAATACATTGGATTCAATGGGACTGCCAAATTCTTTTTGCCCCTGACACATGCCCTCTTTCTAATTAAAAAAAATAAAAAATTGTCAAGAACGTAAAGCTGAATGTGCACAACTTAAATGCTTCTAAGTTGCAGGGTGACTGTATTGCATTAGCAGACAGTGAGATTTCACTTAATTCAGAAGAGTAGCTTGTAAAAGCAATAATTTAACATGCAAAACAAACTTTAAGGTTTTCCTTATGCTCAATGAAAAGTTGTCAAAGGTACAGCCTGTTAAATTATATCCTGTTGAGTAGAATGAGAGTTATTGAAGAAACTGGAAAGCAGCTGCTAATTCTTCTGAAAAATCCAAAGAACTTCAAGAAAAACTATGTCACTCTCATTCTCCAGCAAACTAATATAACTGTGGGATTATCTTGCTTGATCATTTCCATATAATGGCAGTGCAATAGGCAGGAAAAGACAAGTCTATCAAAGGCCAGCTAGCTCCCTGTTTAGGAAGGGAAAGGAAACCCTCCCTGGGTGATGCATGTTGTGTTATCTTTGTCGTCTAAACAGATCCATCATAGGAAAGAGAGTGTCAAGGGTTTTAAAACCTAGAGGAGAAAACCTAATGTTGAGAAAGAGCCTGCAACTAAATACTGTAACCACAATTTGGAGGTTTGTGTCTCCCTGCAGTGAGGGCATAGAAAAGAGTCTCTGTGATCCTGATGCCTGCTTCTAGTTTCTCCTTGACAGAGGGAGAGGCTGGTAGAATACATAGCATCTCATCAGGCCCAGAAAGGGAGCTGAATCGACTACCGTATTTTTCGCCCTATAGGACGCACCGTCCCTTAAGGCGTACCTAGTTTTTTTGGGGGGGGAAATAAAGGGGGGGAATTATTTCCCCCCCAGGCGCGGGGCTGGGGCAGGGGAAGCCCGAGCTTCCCCTGACCCCAGCCCCCAGAACAGGCAACTCTCCGCAAGCCATGGGAGCCCAGCGCCGGGCTCCCACGCCTTGCGGAGAGCTGCGTGAAGTCTGGGCGCACTGAACTCAGCGAGCCCAGCCTACGGCATGCAGGCAACTCTCCGCAAGCCGCGGGAGCCCAGCGCCGGGCTCCCGCGCCTTGTGGAGAGCTACGCAAAGCCTGGAGAGCGAGAGGGGTCGGTGCACACCAACCCCTCTCGCTCTCCAGGCTTCAGCGAAAGCCTGCATTCGCCCCATAGGACACACACACATTTCCCCTTCATTTTTGGAGGGGAAAAAGTGCGTCCTATGGGGTGAAAAATACGGTACTTCTTTTCCCACACACAATTGGTTTGAGTGGTCAGTTTTAGGCACCAATATTTTTCACACAGATAACCTGATATTGAGGATTTTGAAAACATGTTGTATTGGAATTTGGTTCCAGAATGAAGCATATTTGCCTGTTTAAAAATCTCACTCAACTTCTAGATCCTTCTTGCCATCTTTCTGCTGACAGATGTCTGCTGGTGAAGACAAGAGAAAGGTCCTTTTCAATTGTGACATTGTTCTATGCACATTTTGCAACAGGGAATTTAATTAGCACTAACAGTTTCTGAGCTCTGGGTGCAGTACTGCATCTAAGATTTCAGATTAAAACTGCAGAGTGGAAGGAAAGGAAGAACTTTTTCTGCCTCCTCACTTCCAGCTACTCCATGAAGACTAGAGAAGAGACCCTTTTAAGAATATTAGGGGGGTGGGCAGGGGAAGGACTAGACCATGTGAAAAATAAACATAATATTTTAGTTGCAGTTCATTCATTTTCAGCATTGTATTCTTGTTATTAAAAAAGTGCGCCTAGACATTCCATTCTTGTGCCCATAACCTAGGTTTAAGGTGCACTTTCTAACACTGCCATGAAGCTCCCTGGGTGACCTTGGGCCAGTCACTGTCTCTCAGCCTAACTTACCTCACAGGGTTGTTGTGAGGATGAAATAGGGAGAGGGAGAGAACCATGTATGTCACCTTAAGCTCCCTGGATAAAAGGTGGGATCCAAATGTAATGAAGTAAATAAAGCCAGGCAACATTTTGTAGCAAGCCTGCACATCAGTCTGTGTATATAAACTATAATTGCAAAATATCATTAAAGAGCCAGACCCAGGCATTGGGCCTGAAACGCTCCTCAGTGAACCCTAACAATGTCTCCTCACTATTACACCCACAGGAAGCATCTCTGGCAAGGGAGGGAGGGAGGGAGGGGACACCTTAAAAAGAGGTCCCTTTAAAGTCAACTTTCACTCTAAAGGAAATGGCATTATGTTCAAAATTATATGATAATCACACAAGTAGGCAGATAATTCTGGATTCCTTCCAACAGATATCTAACACAAAACAGCCAAGAAATGGGAGGGAAATATTCACAGAAGAACTCAGTGTGGATGAGAATTCATCTAGGTTCTATACTCTCTGACGGCATCCCAAGGAAAGGAATTAAATCTATGAAAGACCAAAGAATATCCGATCTGGAGGCACAGAAAGAACTCAGAAAAACTTTACCAGAAAAAAGAATGAACTAAGAAATGCAAGCACTGGCAAGACAAATCAACGGACAAAAGTTGCTGAAGTTAAGGCCTGCAGTTCATTCATTTCAGCCTTGTATTCTTCTTATAAAAAAGTGTGCCTAGACATTGCGTTGTTGCGCCCATAACCTAGGCTTAAGGTGCCACTTACCGGGTAGCTCCTAGCTTTCATATCTCAGTTTCTAACACTGCATAGTTTCCTCAATGCCTGCTTTTAAGAATAGACATAAATCAAGACACAGACATATCAAGGCAATTCATCATAAATAATCTGTCTTGTTTTTTAACTAATCCTTTCAAAAAAGTTTTTACTGAAAATAAAGCTTTTTTGGGGGGAAACTATATTATGATAAATTGCACAGGTACCACCTTAATATAAGTAACACTTCTGAACAGACATGTATAGGATTGCCCTGCAAAACTTGCAGTTTTGGCCTTCAGAGTCTCACTTTAATTATAGCGTCAGAACCATTTCCTGTACGTTCTGTTCTGCTGCTTCCATGGAGTTACTGCAATTTAGGGAATGGAAGCCTGGAATGCAAAGTCAGCTTTTAAAAAGCCACACATAATACTTCTGTGCAGCTTTAAAAGCTGAGTGCACCAGAATTGCAGAACATGAGCAGAGAATGCCCAACATACTATGTAGACACTATTTAGAACAGGGCCAACCAATTGCACACAACCAGAAGTGCAGTCATAGCGATATTATCCCCCTGCCCCACAAAACAAGTGGTTGTATGTTAATCAAGTAAAAAATATTATTAACAACAACAACAACAACAACAATAATAATATCCGTTCCCCTAGCAGGGCTCCCGCATTTTAGAAGCTCAAGCACAGCTTTCCTTTGTCTCAATGAAATATGAAAAGGACTCTATATGAAATAGAGTAATGAATAGAAGATGCTAGTTTGGTAAGTTGAAGTACATGGTATATGTTTGTTGAAAACCTTTCTTTTCTCACAAGCCTTCTAAAAAAATGTCTTGGTTTTTATGTTTCAACAATTCTATGAACAGTATTGTGTTTTAAATTCTATTTCTGTACACTGCTTGGAGTATTCTTTGGAAGTACAACAGTTTATACATTATGAAAAAAACAAATTATGTCTTAGCACTTAAGAACCATAAGCAATGTTCTGCTAATACAATGGGACTTTATTCCTCCTTCGTGATGTAGCCCTTATATCCTCCTTTATAAATCTGCTTGGGGCCCCTCCAGAATGGCAAGAGCTGGGTGGAAAATCAGCAGAATTGTCGACACACACACCCTCACCCTGATTGTCCAAAGAACCTTTTGGATTCAACCAGCATCTAGAAAATGTAATTTTCCTAATTTCTAGAAGTTGATAAAAACAAACCACAATCCTAAACATTTACAATACTATGGCCTGGCCTGACTGTAATGGTATGGCAAACTATAGTGTAGCATGAATAAGCAAGTGTGCTGGAGAACAAGAAAATTGTGGCTGCTTCACTCCTGCCTTGCTATTGGGAGCTAAGTCAGTTTACATCTGAAACCAGACTCAAGGTTTGTGTTGCTCTGAACAAACCATGAGCTATAACCAAAGTTTGTCTTGGCTTACCACTTGTGCTTTGTCGCCCGCATTGTGGATATACAACAGTTTTTCTTGCTTACACTGGGATCTCTTTAGCATGATGATCAGGGATAGCAAACATGTATCTTTAAGAATAGAAGATCTATTTTTAGCAAGATGATTAGCAGGAATTTGATGCTTGCCCTTGAAGACAACTGTTCACATAAGCTATATTTCATAAGAAAGGTATGAATTCCCATTGCCACTTGGATGAAAACTTTTAATTAAATGCAAACTTATTTATGGCTCACTATCCACCATCCTAAGTTTGAAGAGCATGGCCAGAACACTTCTCCCAATCTAACACTCTCCTTCAAGGTTTAACTCAAAATGCTTCCTGTCACTCTTCTCAACTGGATATGGCACAGGGCAAGTCATTACAATAGTATGGTACCCATTGACACATTTCTGTCTGCAGAGGTCTTCTTTGACACCTGCAGGGTCCCCCCCCCCACACCCATCCTTCCTCCATTGATATTAGGCTTGAAAAAGCCCATCTATTGGCTATTTTAAAAAGGCTTCTTTCAAGCCTAATTGCAACAGGGAAGGGACAACTTTGAGGGTCCCAAGTAGGGAGGTAACAATTAATCCTTCCCTCTCTCATTGCAATTGGGCTTGGGGAAAAAGCGTTCTGTTGTCTCCAATGGAAGGTTTATTCTAAGCCTAAACATTGCAGGGTGTGTAGGTGTGTGTGTGTGTGTGTGTGTGTGTGTGTGTGTGTGCAGATCTTGCTGGGGTTGAAATTAGCTAGATTTTTTTTTGGAAGATGACCCATAAACCCAACATATCTATTCAGAGAGTTATGAGAACAATTGGGAATTATCAAAGTGACAAAAAGGTTAAGGAAATACAAGCCAAATAAGAGATATATACACCACAATTAGAAGTTTGTGCAATGTCAGAACTGCAACTGACGTTAGCAAGGAGCTGTTTCTTTTCTAAACAGCCAGAACTGCATAGACAGAGCTATATAACTGTTATAAGCAGTGCAACTATATCCACCTGCTTGTGTGTTATGTCTTGTTTAGGTTGTAAGTCTGACAGCGGAGACTGTTTTAGTACTGATGTTTGTAAGTTGCTCCAAGAGCCGTTTTAAATGTCTTAAGTGAATGTATGATTACATGGAAATAGCTGGAATAGGGACTGATTACATGTAGTGCTTATAAATACTGCATATGGGAAATATGCTTATATCCATTCTATACTTACACAAACATGCCCCATTTGTGTATTTTCCCCCTTTGCATTTTCCTCCCATAAGCCCCTCAACGCTTACAAGAATACTGTAACTAATCAGCAGGTTTTACTCCCAAGAGATTACATTTTGAATGCTTACATACTGTACTATCACACTAATTTGCACCATTTGCAGCTTCATAGCAGCCTCTACTAGCCCAGCAGCACCCTAGCACTTTGTCAAGATATCTGCAATACCAGAACTAGACAAGGTGCTATCAGGACTGTTGCTACCGTTCAAACCATCAGCATATAAACTGAAGGAGAAAACGGAGGCACATTTTTGGTATTGATTGTTTCCGGGACAAGCTCATTGGAAGAGAGAGAAAAAAATTAAGTAGTTTTCTATTGGCTGGGGCTAGATATGATTATATTTTTCCAAATTACTGTTTCTCCTCAGGACCTTAATAAGAGGTGGGTTAGAAATTTAAACAAAAAAAGCTTTGATCAAATATTGGCCTTGCTCCCTGCCCCCACGCAACAAGACAGTGTGTGAACTGTGGGTTCTATGTCAAAGTACTCTTGCAGCCACCCTGAAGGGTCACAGTTTCCCCACCCATGCCCTAGAAAGTAAAGTGGCATTATGAAACTGGTTGTCATCTTATAACATAGAGTACTGGTCAGTTGCTAAATATAAAAACAACTGTTTAAGAACTAGTACTTGAGTTTTATTTTTCCTCTTCCTTTCCTGTCCCTTCCCCCTTGTGTTTTGCTTTTTTATATTATATATTGTAAGCCTTAAGGCAGGAACAGCCTTGTTTTTATTGACTGCATGTAAGCCATCCTGGAAACCCTTTTAGTTGAAGATTGAGGTACAAATGCTCTACATAAAATCATCATCATACTGATCTTTTACAAGATAAATATCAAAACTACAGTCCATGAAATCAAGGCACTTCATATTTCAAAGAGTGTTTCGGGATATTATTTCACAGTGTATCATTCTTAATATGTGAACACTAGTTAGAAACAGTAGACATAGTAATAAAATAAGCTCTAATTCTGGTTTTCATTTACAGCATTCCACACTATTTGAAGTCCTTCGTGAATGGAGGAAGCCCTAACAAGCAAAGAATGTTCATTAAAAACAAAGTCACTAATGAAGCCATGCTTGTGGTTCTGTACCATCAGTGATGCCTGGTATGCTATTCATTAGACAGAGACCATTAACAGCTGGTGCAAGGTGCCATACAAGGGAGCAAGTGCTGACAACTACAATAAATAAATTCACAGGCTATAAATAGCTCATATCTGAAGGAACTGAGGAAATGGTATCAGCTGCATGGCATTCTGAATACTGCCACAGCTGTTAGGTTCTTTGCTCTGCTAGAGTGTAAAAAACTGAAGTTCAACATAACAATAAAGGAAGACAGAAGACAAGGCCTGAGAGACATCCAATACAATAGGTGGAAGTCAATGCTAGCTCTGCTCAAGAGCAGACACATTGGTGATAATAAACATGACAGTTAGACCCATTGAAATTAACCTAGTCTGAATAAGGTTCAGTTGGAAGCAACCCAGTGCTACTGCCATCAGCAATGAAACTTATTTCATATTAGTGATTCATCATAAGCATTTCCATGTCTGCTAGTGATATGCTGGAACAACTGCCGATACCCCACAACCTCACTACCTAAATGTTTACAAGTTATAGGGTTGAGCACTTAAAAGTCACTTCTATTGTTTGTTACAAAACCAATTGTAGTAACACCAAACACACATAATAGTCACTATTTCCCCCCATAAGATACTTTTATGATTTCTGCTTTTCCCATGCCTAGAAAGTACGGGCCTGAGCAGCTCTTTTCAGTTTGCTACACCGCTTTCCCAGGGAAAATGTGCTCTTTATAGAACTGAATTGGAGCAAACATCAATCTGCAAAAAAACCAACTGACCTTTGGTTCAATTCATTGGTAAAGATCAGGTTTCCCCAGGGGAATGCAGCAGGACAAGTGAAAATCTGGATGAGCCCTCATTTCCAGTTTATAATGGGGAAAAACAGCTGCATGGAATTTCCTACAGACCAACATGCTCAAGTCACATCTAGATTTTATTTTAAAAGGTTGATTTTTTTTTTCAAAAACAAAGAAGATTCTTGCACTCTATGATACCTACAAGGCCATTTTATTATTGATTTGGGGTTAAATGTTCATTGCACTAGTAAACCATGTGTAACTCACAGTAGATGAAACTAACCTTTACAGCCCTTATTTGTGTCCAAAATGACAAAAACTGGTGAGTACTATAAAGCAAACATTCATAGCTTATCTTAAATGTGCTTAAATGGGCTTACCTTCCCAAATAGCAAAAAACCACTTACACTTTTGGTGCTTGAAGATCTGCGTTTACCTCGAATATTAGAAAAGCTCCTTGGGCTTGTTGGTGTCCCCAGTGGGAGAGCAGTAGACAGATGAGGAGGGCTTGTAGTAGTCAAAGTAGACATCAAATTCCCCAGCATGCTTTGCTTCGAGACACAATTTATATGGCTAAGAATATGTTCATTGTTCCGAGCATCACCACTACCGATTTCAATCTTCTCCTTGTTAGTTATACTTCTTAAGCAGTCCTTGAGCATCACCTGAGTTGAGGCATCACTCAACCAGCGCAAAAAGAGTTCGTCCACTTTCATTTTTACTACAGGCTTCAGAACTGGCATTTTTTCTCCCTTTCTCTGCTTTATGCCTCAACAAAATGGCTGCAGTTCTCAATTCAGATTCTAGAGTTCTCCACCTTACTTCCTGAAAAAACCCCCACAGTATTTCTTCAGAAATTCTGATGTAATGCTGTCGTTCATTTATATACTGCTTTTCGGGTCAAAGGAACCTAAAGCAGTGAGAAGCATATTAATACCAAAGAAATATACAACAAACACACCTTGAATACAATTAAAACATAAAATAACCACCAATCATACTGGACATGCACCCAAGGAGTTGCATTCATGCCCTTGCCACTGATACAGCTTCCCAACCTACCACTTCTCACTTGGAAGCCAGGTTAACTCATCTCTCATGACCCTTTTTGCACTGGCTGCTTCACAAGTATCAGAGAAGGAGAGATTTTAGAGATAGGTATAAACAGTAATGATGGTGCCCTGGTGTGATGGTTTTATTATCCTTTATTTTATTCCTTTTTATCCTTGATTCTGGCTTATATTGAGTGTGTTTAACATCCATAGCATAATACATAGCATAATACATTTTCATTTATAAATGACTTATTGTATATCTTTGTTTGAATTTTTGCAAAGGCCTCAGACCATAAGCAAAGAAGGTTTGATCTGGCTACAAAATTTCAATATAAAGATATTTCATTTGAGAACATATTAGGAAAACACCAAGGGGGAAAAATGGAATAGGTCTAAGATTATGAAGAATCACTATGCTTAGAAAGTTGAGGTAATTGTAATCTGTTTTAGTATTTTAACTTTTGTCTGTTTTAAAGTAGAGTTGTTTCCCCTCCCCTCAATTTTAAGGTTTTATCATTTGTAAAGCACTTTGAGTGTTGTTGTTGTTGTTTTTACAATCAAGCAGTATACACATTTTCTGAAAGAAATAAAATAACCTGAAAGAAATAAAATAATCCTCCTAAAAGACAAGTTAACATCACATCCTTATAATAGATTAAGGCATACTGATCAAGGAATAAATAGTTTTTGCACCTATTTATGCTTATTCCTGTTTAGTTTTAAGGATTAAGGATGTGTCAGTGAGTTTTTGAAGAACAAACTCATCGTGTGTTAAGTACCTGAGCCTCTCCAACCTGGGCGACTCTCTTCTGTTTGGGTGCCAGGCCTTTAGCAGCTGGGAAACGAGCAGGGAAACCTAACAATTCCCCGCTTGATGCGAGCCAAAAACTTCCCCTTGCTGAACAGCTGCTGGAAACAGACAGGGGCAGGAAAAGGGCGGCAAGGCTAATAAGCCGCCCAACCTTCGGCTAACACACATGGGCGACTGTAAGCCAAGCACTGCATACGTTGGGCTACGTGGCTACAGGTGAATATGTTTCCGAGGCTTTGGGGGGAGGGAGGGGTTCCTCCAACCCCCCACTGAAGTCCACCTTTAAAAAAGAGCCTCCTTGCACTTTGGATCCGCCCAGTGTTTATTTTATCCGCAACACAGCCGTGGCCACTTCTGCCTGCATCCCTCCCCGCCCACCGCCAATGTGTGAGGAGATGCAACAGGTGTGTCTTGTGAGGCGTTTGGCTCCAAGAGGTGAACTCACCTTTCAGGGTGGCTACCTGACTGCCTAGCCCGGCCGGTTTTCAGGAGTCTGTTCCCCCCCCCCACTCCTCCCTCGTCGGTGTGGCCCAGAGAAGCGAAAACTGCTTTTCCCGCCCCCGCTCGGTCGTCCTTTTAAAAAGTTCGTTATTTTTAAGCGGTTCCCACCATCTCCCCCTTCTTTTGCGCATGCGCGCCTTGGGCACGCATGCGTTCTGGGGCAAATGAGCCCAGGTAAGGGACGCGGGCGTGTGGGTGCGCGCACGCGCACGCCAGCGAGGCGGCGAAATCGAAATCGCCGTTGTGATGACGGCGGGCGGCGGAGCACTCTGATTGGCTTGTTCGCTCGCGCCGCGGAGCGAAGGAAGAAAGCTCGCCGTTTACTGCCGCGGGGGAGGGGCGGGTCTGAATGATTGACGGATATACGGGTGGGTGTTTATGTGAAAACTGGCTCACTTTCTTGACTGCTCTGCAGGGGCTTTTTGAGTTCTCTGCTATGGATTCGCAGATGTATTTCAGGCTACAGATTCTCTGCCGATCTGTAAAATGGATTTTTCTGTTTTCTAAATGCCCAAGTCTTTAATAATGTGATTTCGTGATTACGTTCCGAAATACATAGTATGGCAGTGTCCTTGTTAATTTCAGCCAAAATGTCACAGCATGAGTTCTCCATAGTTTCATTGTCTTGGATGGAAGGGAGAAGGAAAAACTAGCTTGAAATTCATACAACTTGTATTGGTATTCATCTTAAGCTAGGAGCTGTTTATGCACTATTCCTTTAAGCACACCCACCCACCCGAAACCTGGGAATTGTTGTTTGTTAAGGGTGCTGGGAGTTACAGTTCTGAGAGAGGTAAACTACAGGCCCCAGGATTCTTTGAAGTAATAATTCAAATGCAGCTAACCACTAAAAATGAATGAATGTAGTCAAAGGACTTGTTAAACAGCCCAGGGGTATAGTATTCCATAGGCTGGGTGCCACCACAGAAAATGCCCTAGCCCTGATTGCTGTCAGCTGTGCCTCATAAGGTCAAAGGATCTGGATCGGAGCCTCAGATGAGGATTGGAGCATGTGGGAAAGAACATACAAGTCCCCAGGTCCCAAGCCATCTAGAGTCTTAAAGGTTAACAACAGCACCTTGAACTGAGTCCAGATAGAAACTAGCAGCCAGTGCAGGTCACACAAAATTAGCATGATGGAATCAAAGTGTCTGGCTGGAGGATTTTATACTAATTTGAGTTTTGAGCACTTTTCAAATGTAGCCCTACACAGAGTGCATTATGGGGCCATAGATGTATTGAAAGACGGAACTGTATACAGTCTCTCATATCACAGATGGTATGAAAACGACTGGGGTGCACACCAAATCCCAATGTGTTTGGTAGCTTTCTGCTGTGTATGGATATTGCCATGTTCCAAGGATATCCACCCAACAATAACTCCTGGCTTGTGGAGCATAGTTCCCTAAGAGTGTACTGATGGCTGAGGTGAAAAAGCTAGCTGTCTCAGTCATATGGTGCTGACTCGCCATCGTGTATCCAGCTGCTAAATTCCATTAAAGTGGAGTTAAAAATACATTAAATATTTTCCTATTGCGTTGCCATGTAAACAGCTGCTGCAGTTGCCATAGGGATGTTGAGGGATTGTAAATTGAGCAGAACATGGTACGTGTGATAGCAAATGAGAGGAGAGGTGGAGCCAGGCAAAAAATAGGCCAGTTATATGATGCACAACATAAGCCACCTACTAAGTGTCCATAGAACAATTACATTTTTTAGAACCCTTTCCCAGTTGATCTCTTGTGCTTCAGTTTCCGTATTGTGAAAAGCTACAGTTTTAGTGCTTGCCATCCAATCACCAGGACCAAATGTAAAGTGATGTCTGTATTTGCATGGTGGTGACCATTAATACAAGTGGGCTGGCAAAATGCAGTTGTAACACACTGAGGTGTAAGTCCCGAATCAATATCTCATTTTGTACAAGAGCTAACGGCATTGTCTTAAGCCACTGATTTCTAAACTGGACTGTAGGGAACCTCACAGTCCCTCAAAAGCTCAGCAAGAAAACCTTGATGAAGAGATTGGCATCCAACAAACCTAGCTAGTGCCTGACATGTTGTATCTTTAGTTTTAGATCTTATGATTTATGTGGAAATTGTTTCAATTTGGTTGTGCACTTTTTGATGTGTTTTATTTATTGTTTTGTGACGCGGGTGGCGCTGTGGGTTAAACCACAGAGCCTAGGACTTGCCGATCAGAAGGTTGGCGGTTCAAATCCCCGCGACAGGGTGAGCTCCCGTTGCTCAGTCCCTGCTCCTGCCCACCTAGCAGTTTGAAAGCACGTCAAAGTGCAAGTAGATAAATAGGTACCGTTCTAGCGGGAAGGTAAACGATGTTTCCGTGCGCTGCTCTGGGTCGCCAGAAGCGGCTTAGTCATGCTGGCCACATGACCCAGAAGCTGTACGCCGGCTCCCTTGGCCAATAAAGCAAGATGAGCGCCGCAGCCCCAGAGTCGGCCACAACTGGACCTAATGGTCAGGGGTCCCTTTACCTTAGTATTTATTGTTTATGACTTCTGTTATGTTTGTAATTATGTAAATCTTGTCATGTTGTAAGCTACCTTGAGCATAGTTTCAGCTATGGAAAGGCGGCATACAAATAAAATGATGGTGATGATGCTGATGCTAATGCTGATGTGTGCCTTCTTCAGCCAAAGGAACAACCTTTCTAAGATGACATGGGGGGGAAGGCAAATGTAGGTGAAACAATTAATGTAAATTGATGGCAACACGAGAACGGGCCTTTTTTGTGGTGGCTCCCCATTTGTGGAATGCTCTCCCTAGGAAGGTTCACCTAGTGCTTTCATTATACAGCACACCTTTAGGTGCCAGGCAAAAATGTTCCGCTTTAACCAGGCCTCCGGCTGATTGGCATCCAATGGGGAGTGGTTATTAGGTTGCTTTTGTTTTATTTTTTATTATGTATTTTGTGTTTTTATGTTGCGATTTTATGTTGTAACTGCCCTGGGACCTGTGGGTCAAGGGTGATATACTACTGCTGCTGCTACTATTACTACTACTAATAACAACCTTTGTACACTAAACTAGTTTCTACACACACTCACAAGAATCTCTGTCAAAATAAAAAAATTCCGTCCAGTAGCACCTTAAAGACCAACTAAGTTAGTTCTTGGTATGAACTTTCGTGTGCATGCACACTTCTTCAGATACACTGAAACAGAAGTTGCCAGATCCTTCTATATAGTGAGAAGGTGGGGAGGGGTATTACTCAGAAGGGTTGGCAGATAGCTGAGATGAGCCAATCTCCCATTCCCACCACCCTTCTGCCAATCTCCCATTCCCACCACCCTTCTGAGTAACACCCCTCCCCACCTTCTCACTATATAGAAGGATCTGGCAACTTCTGTTTCAGTGTATCTGAAGAAGTGTGCATGCACACGAAAGCTCATACCAAGAACTAACTTAGTTGGTCTTTAAGGTGCTACAGGAAGGAATTTTTTTATTTTGACTATGGCAGACCAACACGACTACCTATCTGTAACAAGAATCTCTGTATCATTCATATGGGCAAGCAAATGCCATTATCAGAGCTCAAGGACACATTTCATCCAGGCAAAACATACTCCAAGAGAGTGTGAAGCAGGACCAGTCATGGAGGATGGCGGCCTGAGGCCAGGCCAGAGTCCAGACAGAAAGACCAGGATAATAACATTGCTGAACCTTATTGGGGTGCTGTAAAGATTACTACAGTAATGCATACCAGACTTGTTTTTGACCACTCACCTGGTGACTAGGGAATTCTTTCAGGAGAGTGAGGCGGTTCCTCTTCTGACTGTTTTATGTTGGCTGAGTGGGAGGGTGATTTGCCTCCCTCCTGCCCAGCATAGAAACCAAGTGGGCTGATAGGGAAAGGATAGTGTGTTTGGCTCTTCACAGGGGGCAGGATTCCTATCCCAGTGTGTAAAGTGCAAATATTTGACAATTTGGTGCCCTCTAATGGTATTCCCAAGGCCTTCCACTTAAGATAGACTTTCACTTTGTCTTTAATAGTAGGGATGTCCCTGGGAGTTTAGTGTAAATATTGCAACGAGACTCATGATTTGGGTGTATGGAATAGTTCTAAAACGATTGTTGCTGTATCTTTCTCAACTCTATCTTTCTGTATCTTTCTCAACAAAAATGAAAAATAAAGCTCGCATACATCATATTTCAGCAATGGCCACCCAAAGTAGCAGAAAGCATGTGATAAAACCTCAAGGGTCTTCTAATAGGAGACACTGTCATTCAGCGATTAGCTAAACAGCTACCCATGTGAATGCTTTTATATATAACATCTCAGGCATGCGGAATCTCCCTTAGCTCCTCTCTCTGTGTGTGATGGCCTTAGTGACTGAACTACACAAGCTCTCAGTCCAGTACAACTGTATACAGGGTTGCAGAAATCAAATGATAATGTACAAACACTTAGCAATTTGGGGAAAGGAAGCTACTAAACTGTCAAGGAAGACAGAACCTTGTAACATTATCCTGATACAGTGGTACCTCGGGTTACATACGCTTCAGGTTACAGACTCTGCTAACCCAGAAATAGTACCTCGGGTTAAGAACTTTGCTTCAGGATGAGAACAGAAATCGTGCTCCGGCGGCGCAGCGGCAGCGGGAGGCCCCAGTAGCTAAAGTGGTGCTTCAGGTTAAGAACAGTTTCAGGTTAAGTACAGACCTCCGGAACGAATTAAGTACTTAACCTGAAGTACCACTGTACATGTAAGGCCCCCTAAGTACAATAGGACTTATTGTCAGTTATATAGGACCGCAGCTATAGGGAGAAATCCTAAACTCCCAGGAAAGAAGGCAGAAATATACATTGGATCTTGACCATCCTCCTCTCTACAAAGATGCATGTTACGTGCTGTATACAGAAAGAAGGAGGCAATAGAGAACCTGTGGTCTCTGGGTGCATTGTAACCTTGGAGCTCCCCCCCCCAGGGATTTAGGAATGCTCTGCCTATATATGAAATACACACTACAGTAGTACCTCGGGTTAAGTACTTAATTCATTCCGGAGGTCCATTCTTAACCTGAAACTGTTCTTAACCTGAAGCACCGCTTTAGCTAATGGGGCCTCCCGCTGCCGCTGCGCCGCCGGAGCACAATTTCTGTTCTCATCCTGAAGCAAAGTTCTTAACCTGAAGCACTATTTCTGGGTTAGCGGAGTCTGTAACCTGAAGCGTATGTAACCTGAAGCGTATGTAATCTGAGGTACCACTGTATGAACATGCAGTCTTTATCGTAATAGAAACTCATTAACGTCATTAAAAAAACCCCAAAACCCCTCTCTACATTTCCTTGTTGACCCATCTACAGTATCTGTTCAACATTCCATGGATACATGTATGTCATTTTAATATTAGAGAACACAACAATTGGTAACAGCTACCTCCAGGATGCTCTTATATATGGCAGATCTATGCCTGCTTTTCATATAAAGGGTGGGAGGCTAATTCAAATAGTTTGGCAACTTGCCCACACCAGCAAATCAGCACACTTTAACCTCTCTTGCAGCTGTCTACCAAAAATAGAATTAGAATGGTTAGCTACAGATCATATGCCATCCAGAAGTAGCATCGTATGCAGACAAAAAAATGTGAACAATGCTGACTTGGTATACATGCTACCCACCTTGGAGGAAAATGCAGTTCGGATGAACTTGAGTTGCTTCATTTCATTCTCTAGTTCATTGCTGCTTATTTCAAGATATAAATGGGATAATTGACTTGAAAATTTTACAACTGCTGCAGCATCAGGAAATCATGATGCAAGATTTAATTGTGAATTGCTTTTCAACTTGATGGTTTGCTTTTCTGGTTTAGGTACTATTTACAACATAGCTCTTAAGAGTCTGTTGCAAATAGTCTGCCTGTTGACTGCCACTGAGTCACATTCTCACATGAGTACAACAAAGTTATTTGTAAATCATCTGAATTTTTTGGGATTTAGTAAAATTGTATTCAGCATTAGCAGCTGCAGCAAACAGTGGACAGGCCTGCCAGCAGCTTTATCCTTTGTTGACTGACTGTTCGTCTAGCTCTGCAGAGAAATGTGATGTTGTGGCAGGGTTGTGTGAGTAGCAATTTACCAAGTGGTTTGCCAGGTTCATGCCAAGGAGAATTTAGCAGGTGTGATTTCCCTGTCATGGATCCATTCCAACAGGAGAAGCTAATTTCAGTGGCATCTTAAGGGTCAAACAATATTTTGTGGGTAATGCGTGCATAATTTCTCAACCTTTCTAAAAAACGAAAAGCGCTGTGGGCAGATGGCAACCTGAGCACAGAAGTGGCAGGGCTGCTTAATCCTTCCTGCCATTTGCCCACTCAAACTATCACGCACATCCTGATACAGTGGTACCTCGGGTTACATACACTTCAGGTTACAGACTCCGCTTACCCAGAAATAGTTCCTCGGGTTAAGAACTTTGCTTCAGGATGAGAACAGAAATTGTGCGGCGGCAGAGCAGTGGTGGCGGGAGGCCCCATTAGCTAAAGTGGTACCTCAGATTAAGAACAGTTTCAGGTTAAGAACAGACCTCCAGAACGAATTAAGTTCTTAAC
The DNA here is from genome assembly GCF_964188305.1 of Podarcis bocagei. Taxonomy (NCBI): domain Eukaryota; kingdom Metazoa; phylum Chordata; class Lepidosauria; order Squamata; family Lacertidae; genus Podarcis; species Podarcis bocagei. Next base: position 34,628,811 of record NC_138130.1, read on the forward strand.
CTGAGGTACCACTGTATATGTTCCTTCATTAAAAAAAAAAAGCTTTTTATTAATTCCCTGAGCGTCTTTTCTTAAACTGACCAACAAACCAACAACAACCAAAGCCACAGACAGCAAGGAAGACCTGGATACCTGCATTAAGCTAGCCAGCGATTTCTTTTTCTTCTGTGCTGCCAGTTCGCCAATTTTTTATGTTGGTGTTTAACAATCTTTTACATTTTTGTTTCTTAAGGAAGATACACAACTGGAAGTAATTTATAGATTAAGTTTACCATGCTAGTATGAAGGAAGTGCTAGCAGAAATAAAAATGGGAGCATTAGTTCTTTTTAAATGCATCTTTGAACTATAGTTTAGCATTAATGTGCATGAGTAGCAGTGAGCTTCAGACTCCCTGGCTCCTTTTCTTCCTTTTACCTATCTGCAAGGAAGAGGTTGGAAACTTCTGCTTTAAAACTAACCAGAATTCTTTGCTACATCCTAAATCAGGGAAACTGGTTAGCTTTCACTCATTTTCTTTCCGTTTCCTTCCCTTCATCTCTTCTTGCTTTTCTTTAATCATTTGGATATAGCCACTATACAGTAGTGACCAGCATTCCTGTGTGTGTGTGGTTTTTTGTTTGTTTGTAATACTTGAGAAACTAAACTATATAAAATTGCTCTATTTCAGTCTGAGAGAAGCCAAACATTTTCTCTTCCAGCAATATTATTCTAGAAATAGCTTCTTCCTCTGTCTTTCTAGAAATTGTGAGATGGTAGTAGTTGCAGTTGTAGACCAATGTGCTGGCAGGTTCTTAATTTCCAAAATACAGTGGTACCTCAGGTTACATACGCTTCAGGTTACGGACTCCGCTAACTCAGAAATAGTGCTTCAGGTTAAGAACTTTGCTTCAGGATGAGAACAGAAATCGTGCTCCGGCGGCACAGCAGCAGCAGGAGGCCCCATTAGCTAAAGCGGTGCTTCAGGTTAAGAACAGTTTCAGGTTAAGTACGGACCTCCGGAACGAATTAAGTACTTAACCTGAGGTACCACTGTACAAGTAATAAAAAGCCAAGCACTCTAATCTATGCAAAGGGCCCTGCCATTGATTTCAGACTGACCCAGGAAGATTGAGATCAGCAATTGAATTCAATAAAGAGGAATAAAAATATTAGAAAAAGGTGTGTAAATCCCAAGTAGTAAATAATATAGGCATTGCATCATTTATGAAACAGTATGTGATTGTGAAGCAGTTCCACTAACTGAATAAACCACTTAAAAATGTAGGCTCTGTGCAACTTGAATATGGTTTCAAGTTCTGGTTCAATTGTTTATGTAGTGATTGGAATGCTAATATCTGTATAACATGGAACCAGGCCAATTCTTCCATTAAATATGGAGAATTTCCAGGAAGCTTATATTGGCATAATATTTCATATCCATTGGATGATTTGTGGAGTTAACGTGCATGAATGTGTACACATGGAAACGTTCTGTGTGAATGTGTTGGCTGCACAAGTGTAGGGAAGGAAGCCTCACTAGACAGAGATCATGGTCCTATGTAGAGTGAAGCATGAGTAAGTCCATTGGAACTGGGCTTAAATGTGCTTAGCTCTTTGTACGATTGTGGCTGTGATACTGGGTTGAGGCCTGGGTTGCGGCTGCGGCTGTGTTCAGCTATAAAAGATTGTTGGTGACTTGAGGGCACTAAAGTTTAAGCAATTCACCACAATTCTGCATAATAGGGTTCTTGTGAAGATAAAGGAGATGGCAACTGCAATTGTGAGGCACTTTGTACTTTTAAGAAAGTGTTAAAATAAATTATTTTAGAAAAAAAGAGGCCCAGTTTATTAGGCTAAGTGCATTTTTGATGAAAATTCTGTGAGAATTTTTGACAGAATGTTCTTGGTTTATGGGTTCAATACACTGCCATCTAATCACAGTGGGATTTTTTTTCTGGTTGAATATACTGATGGAATTAATCAGAAAGTCAAAAATTATTTCTGAACTGACCTCTACACCATGAATACTTGCTTAAAATGAGAGTTATTCTTAGGGTGCAAAATAAACTGTTTCCAGATACAGCTTTTGCAAATGAGCAAAATAAGGTATTGGCAATGGTATTTTGCCACATTCTCTTGCACAGTTCAGGGTTGCAAAGCAGTTTAGTGGTCCACCAGCCCACCCCCAAATTTGTATGGATTACTACCTCAAAAATTTAAAGTGTAATCCAGAAACAAATTTCATGAAGAACAGCCCCATGCAACAAATAAAACGAGTTGCATCAGGGGTGGAGGATTGGATCCAGTTGGCCGACCAGATCCAATCCAATAAACCCCATCCCCTTCCATGCCAAGTATGACAGATGGGTGGGGTTGGGTGTAAGTTTTACATCAAACACATCTGTTGAAGGTCTACTATAATTTCTTTTCATGTCAGTGGAGCCTGGGGCCATTTGTACGTTTTCAAGATGGGTATTATACCATCTTATATTTTTTTTAAGTTGTATCTTTGGGAAAATATGTCTCCAAACTCTTTTTAAAAAACAAGGTTACAAAACTTACAAACTTATTGCTGTGCTCACAGGATAGAATTTTAAAAATATGCATTTCAAGGAAATGTAGATCATCACAATGAACCTATTTTTATCATTGCAGATGTGCAGAAGTTCACAGGTTTTAGTACATATTCATTTGAAAAGTACTTTTCCCCTGAACCTCTTAGCAGCCACTGTTTTACAAATGTTTTAACCCACATAAATTCTTAATTTCTGCTTGTACTTTTTTGCGATGGAGATGTTATCAGTAAGGTAATAAGAAAAAGCTTCCCTTCCCCTGTGTATTGTGCATTTTTGCACCTTATGAGAATATTGAATAGACTTCATTATTATTTTTTCAATACAAGTCTGAATCCCACCATTTGATTACCTAAACCAAAAGCATTTCCATATGCCATCCATCACCCTGACCAGTGTAAAATGCTGAATATTCAGATTAAATTGGAACTTTTTTTTTCTATGAATAAGGAATTTGTTTCAATTCCATAATATACAGTGTCTCTGGGGAGAGAAAATTGAGCTGAAGGTCGCTGAAGGCAAGTGAGAAAATTGTATTATCCAAATACAAAATTCTTTTTCTTATCATCAAAACCTGAAATACAGCCATGGGGAATAAAGGGGTCAAGGGAGGATTCAATTAGAGGTGAAAATGGAAAAGGTGCATTTTTCAACTTGCCTTTCATTTTTCCAAACAAGTGGCAGCAGTGAGCCACAGGAGTACAATGAACTATTTGTCAAGCGGTTTAAACTTTTACAAAATGTAAATTGGAAAACACTCTTGAGCGGTTATAAAAAGAGATTAGACACAGGGAGCGCTTGAGTTAGCATATCTCTTAACACAAAGTAGATTACAATAAACATAAACTGCAATACCTATCACAGGACATTTTTAAGAACAAGCAGAATTCTCTGTTTATTTTGGGTTGTTCTCTTTCTTTGTGGCCCCCCCCCCCAGTTTTGAGAGGATGCACATACATGGTGCACGAAAATTAAAAGTACCTTTGTGTTTTGATATTTTGTGCTAATTCTGGCGACGAATTAAACGAGATGCATGATTGGTTTGATGATATGGCTAAAGGCAAAAATCCTTTAGGGATGAGGGAGCCAGGGGAAGAGGAAAGCAAGAGATGGCGACGTTGCATGCCTGTTAGCCTAGGAACCAACTCCTAGGGACTGAAGTCCCTTTGCCCCCTCCATAAAATATTTGAAGGTGCCAGCCCCTCCCCCCCGGGTTGATTGGCATTGTGTGGTGTGTGTGTGGGGGGGTAATCTTATGATTGATTGTGTGGGGTGGGGCTTACCTGCCATACCCCCCCATATTTTATTCAAGTTGGCACCCCTGCCACTTAGGTTGGATTGTCCCCTTTTGCCACAGTAGACCATGGTTGTGAAAGACCCATTTTTCTTGTGTGAGGGAAGCAGGCAAAGAAACCATATTGTGCCAGTTCCACTATCAGCTGAGAGTTGCCTCTTCTCAGTAATCGTATTGATAGATTATCAATTCTAAATCCTTACCTCGGCCTAAAAAATATTGTTATTTTCTCAGAACTCCTTTATTTATTTCAACAAGGTATATACCCTTAGTCGCTAAGCAGTGTACAGTAAGGTTAAAGAGAGGCAACAAAGATAACATCAGTTAAAACTAAAACCAGAAACTTACCTAAAATGCCTGTTGGAATAAAAAGGTATTCGCTAGGTGTCATAAATTCAAAAGGGAGAGGGCTTGTCTAATCTCACTTGGGAGGCTGTTCCACAGAACTGGGCACACAATATTGAACCCATGGCTCCTGGTGGATAAAAGCTATGAAACTGAGCAATGAGGGACCACCAATAGTGACTACCCTGAAGGACTCAGGGATATAAGGAATCAGGCAGTCCTTAAAGTATCACATCTTGGGGCTACCTTTGAAGGTGACCTGGAAACTACAACTAATCCAGAATGCGGCAGCTAGACCGAGACCATATAACACTGGTCCTGAAAGACCTACATTGGCTCCCAGTACGTTTCCGAGCACAATTCAAAGTGTTGGTGCTGACCTTTAAAGCCCTAAACGGCCTCAGCCCAGCATACCTGAAGAAGCATCTCCACCCACATCATTTAGCCCAGACACCGAGGCCCAGCGCTGAGGGCCTTCTGGCGGTTCCCTTACTGCGAGGAGTGAAGTTACAGGGGACCAGGCAGAGGGCCTTCTCGGTAGTGGCACCCGCTCTGTGGAAACTCTCCCACCAGATGTCAAGGAAATAAGCAACTATATGACTTTTAGAAGACATCTGAAGGCAGCCCTGTTTAGGGAAATTTTTAATGTTCGATATTTTATTGTATTTTTAATATTTTGTTGGGAGCCACCCAGAGTGACAACTAATGCAGAATGCGGCAACTAGACCGGTGACTGGGAGTAGCCAGATGCGCAGAGTATAAATAAATAAATAAATAAATAAATAAATAAATAATAAGTGAATTAATACAAGAACCTTAAATTTGGCTTAGTAGCATATGGGCATTCAGCGCAAACCTTTAAGCACTGGAGTTAGCTCAACTCCTCACCAACAGTCCAGCGACAGCGTTCTGTTATCAGCTGGAGCTCTCAGCCAAGAAGATGGAGAACAACATTTTCAGATTTATTCTCCTGCTACATCTCACTCATTTTCTTACAGCAGACCATAAATCACTTCACCTCCAAAAAAAAGTTCCTGGGACTAGGATGGCTGGCCAGTCCCTCACTGAATTTTCCTCTTACTTCAAGCAGCAGTTACTTCCCCAACCATATCAACTGCATTTCACACACCTAACCTAGTTAAAAAGGGGTGTGTAGGATTCTCTTCCTCCTTTGCTCCCCTGCAGAGTACAACACCTCAGAATTTCACAAAGGGCTGGTGGAACACATTTTGCTGCCTAAGGCAAAGAACAAGATGGTACACCCCCCTACCTTCCACTGCAGTTACAGAAGCGGACTGGCAACTGAATCTTGTTTCAGTTAGGCAAAAGGATAGTTTCTTCCAGAACAGACTAGTTTATGGGGTAGAGAACAGGTCACAAGGCACGGACACCCAACAGAAGGAAAACGGCCATGGGCTGCCACTGCTGGCCTCCAATATCTGCTGCCTGAGGCAGTTGACCCCCATTGTCTGATGGTAGATCCAGCTTTGCTTTTACACTCCGCTCCACTCCCGCAGAACTATTTGAACCATTCCCAGTTGGGTTGACAATGAAACTAACAGGGACACATTAGAGGCCCTAAGCCAGGGGTCAGCAAACTTTTTCAGCAGGGGGCTGGTCCAATGTCCCTCAGACCTTGTGGGGGCCTGGACTATATATATATATATATATTAATAAAATATTTATTAAAGATTTTAAACAATATAACAAACTTCATCCTCACGCCCAGAAAAAGAAAAAGAAAAAAACCCCACCATTACACTCAATACAGGAAAAAACCAGAAAAACAAGAAAAACGTGCGAAGCATACAGAAAAAAGATAAAAAACAAAGCATATAATAGACATACAAAAAGAAGAAATTCAGTTTCTCGAATGCTATTTCCATAACCTTCTTTCTTGACTCCCTCGCATCTCCCTTTTCTGTGTTCCCATTTAAAAAATCTTGTTCAGCAATACTTCACCTTCTTTCAAGTCCTATTTTATATTGTATATTTCAACCATTATGCCTCCAATTTCCCCCCTTTTTTGTCAGTTATTTAAGCTTGGCATAATATTGTTCACATTTTACCTTTGTTCTAATAAACCAATTTTGCTTATTTCTTTCATATATGTCACTAATGCCATGTTATCTTTATATCCTGCATCATTCTAACATTCATACAGTTTACAATACTTCTGCAAATAGTCCTTAAACTTCTTCCATTCCTCTTCCACTGTCTCTTCTCCCAGGTCTCGGATTCTGCCAGTCATTTCTGCCAATTCCATGTAGTCTATCAGCTGCATCTGCCATTCTTCCAGAGTGGGCAAATCTTCTGTCTTCCAATACTTTGTGATGAGTATTCTTGCTGCTGTTGTCGCATACATAAAGAAAGTTCTATCCTTCTTTGACACCATTTGGCCGACAATGCCCAGGAGGAAAGCCTCTGGTTTCTTAGGGAAGGTATATTTAAATACTTTTTAATTTCATTATAGATCATTTCCCAGAAGGCCTTAACCTTTGGGCATGTCCACCAAAGGTGAAAGAATGTTCCTTCAGTCTCTTTACACTTCCAACACTTATTGTCTGGCAGATGATATATTTTTGCAAGCTTGACTGGGTTATATTTTGAAAAGAAAAAAAAAAAAGAACAAATTCCTATGCCCCACAAATGACCCAGAGATGCATTTTTAAATAAAAGCACACATTCTACTCGTGTAAAAACACCAGATAGGCCCCACAAATAACCCAGACATGCATTTTAAATAAAAGGACACATTCTACTCATGTAAAAGCACCCTGATTCCCAGACAGTCCGCGGGCTGGATTTAGAAGGCGATTGGGCAGGATCCAGCCCACGGGCTTTAGTTTGCCTACCCATGCCCTAAGTGGTTAAAAGATTTTGGTGCCCCCATATAAATCCAATTCAAAATATAAACAACAATAAAGTGTAAAATGTTGTCTTATACAATTATTTTACAAAGTTCAGCATGACTGAATCTTGTTTTTACTTCTTCTTTTGCACTGAAAGTATGGCACACATATCGTGGGAGCCTTTTTTCATGGAACATGGTTTAGCTGCATCATATGGTCCATGGAGAATCTGGCAGTGGAAAATTGATCTGGTGTCCCCCTTCCTTTGGTGCCCTAAGCACATGCTTATTTTGCTTAATGGTTAATCCAGCCCTTCTCAAGCGCATGCACTCTTGGTTGAAACTAGATGTTGCCTCTGTGCTGCCTCGAGAAACCTGGGATTCTCATATATTTGCCAAAAGGAATGTAAATGGTCCCATACGCTGTATGACAGGACTGGGGAATCTATATTGTAACCTTTATTGCTGTTTAAATTAATGTAATGATGGAAGTAAACCGAAATGTGAGGTATTACTAACTGCAAACCTGGAACGGTCCAGTGATAGTGACTTTGTTGAGAGAAGCTTAAGGAATCTTAGTAGAAAATATAAAAAAACCCTAAACATAAAACCAGTAGCTTACTGCTAAGTCAGTTTTTCCCCCTTCCTGAAAGTCATAATGTTCCAACATTGAGACTCATTATTATCTGGATCACAATAATAAAGCTATGTTTGCATTTAAATTAGATTGGGCACCTTTGTACACCGTGTAGAATAAAATCTGTGAGTCAGCATAATCATATGCTTCCTGGACTGACATTTCTCTCAGTTTTCAGTCTTGAAGCAGTCTTGAATTCTGCTTCCTATCTTGAAAGTCAGCTGTCAAAAACGCAGTAGCCCTGGAGGAAAATGTTAAGAAATTCAGATAGATTATATGTGAAATTTATGGATAAAAAGCAGAGCTGCACGGAATGTAAATCTTTAACCTGTATCTGATCTACAAAGATTGTGGAAACCTTGTATCGGTGCATTCTAGCACACTGCGAGACAAAATGGCCAAGGAGATCACACAGCTGCATCCTAAATTTAATCTTGGGGGGAAAAATCATTCACTAAAGAATACCCTTTGGGTCAGGTAAGTGCCCCTAGCCCCATGTCAGAAGAATCACTAACATATATCTTGCCTGATGTACTAAGAACAGGAAACCAGAAGTCTGATAATCTAGTGTATTTACATAAACATTTGAACTCCCCCCCCCCAGTTTTATTTGTATTAGCATTGATATATTTGCCACCCTGGGCTCCTCTGGAGGAAAGTGAGGGGTATATATATTTGTTGTTATTGGAATCGGCTTACCTTGAGGGACAATGGAGTGCACCTCCAGGGGTGAAGTCAAACAGCTGGATGATCACAGAAAAAGTTAAGACAAATAGCCACTTTACTTTTTAATTTTTTTTACAATCCAACCATCCCTAAAATACTGCATTTTTATTTGTATTTTCATTATTATTTTATACCATGGACACTTTACCCCAGTATATTCATTTTTGTACATGTTACCTGCTAGAAAACTGCACTGCAAAATTGAAATTACTGCAGATTCCCTCCTCCCCGCCCCCAAGAATGGCTGTGTTTTGGTTCATGTATTGCTTTGGAAACTGCAAATTAGGTAGGTTTGCCTTTAAATGTGAATTGGATCAAATCCCCCTACATCCCTAGATACAAGCCCTAGTTCTTAAAACAGCCATACTCCAAAGAATAAGCACTGATTAAATTCTGGTGCTATTAGTCCGATTTATTTTAATATACAGTTGGAACATAGTTCATTAAACATTTACAATTAAAAAAAATCATTAAACAATGGGAGTGTGAATTCATTGCAAATAGCAATATGTCTCTAAATTACCTGCAGGATTTCCTTATCCCACATGCACTTTGAAATCTTTGTTTCACATTTATATACTCCAGTGAAAAAGACCATTCTTCCTTCGTCAAAATTACAAAGCTTCTCTGCCTGAATAGTCAGAAATGGGACATCATTCTGCACACAGAAGAATAGTCTGTCCAGGATGCTATTAGTCAACATAATAGAACAATAATACTCTTCCCTTATTATAGTTACTTTAAAAAGTGAAAGTAGTAATTTCAGGGAGGAAAGGATGGTTTAATCAAGTCGTAAGTCAGGAAGTCTGAACTTTATTATCGATTAAAAATGTGAAAAGCGATTTTCTCAATAAAGCAAATCACATTTCCTTCTTTCTTTTTTCTTTTATATATTCATTAAGGAATTTAATATGTCTGGATTTTACTTCGTATTGTGCTTCCTTTTTATTACTCTATATTACTTTTGCTTGTGTTCATAGACTAGATGATGTAATTGACTTTTGCTGGGACCAAGTGTGCTTTGGTAATAATTTGAGGCAAAGCTCACTCCTCTTATTGGAGGAAAAGTTAATAACAATGTCTGTAAAGTGTGTTCCTTTTCCTCTGATCAAAGGTTTGACTCCTTGTCAAAAAGTTCAGTTTTCCAATCGGGGAGGGGGGAATCTGTTATCTTTTTAAAGACAACAACAGCAAACCTTATTTCTAAATAAGAGTTTGATGCTCCATCTTCAAAATCAATTATCATTTTAGAAACCTGAAAATATTTGCTTGTGTACCACTCAGCCATGGATGAACCCATAATTTAGCACTGCGGGAACAAACCTTAGCCTTGTGCACTTCGCTCTCTTCTCCTAGTACATGCCGGAGGATGAGACTGAAACATCCGCCTCTCTTGTAAAGTGACCAGAGTTTGCCACACTACACCCAGATTTGGGGGACTTTATTACCTCCAACCATGGTTTGTTAACAATCCATGATCACAAATCAACCTATGGTCTGGTCCTGGCTTGTTTGAACAAACTGTTTATTAATGGCAGATGATAACAAGGAGCTCTGGTTACTTTAAAGGCAGGAGCAAAAGCTTCTGGTTCCCTTGCAAACATGATACCTCATGAGGAGTGTGCAAGACCAAAGTGCTGTGACTTGTTCTCATGGGGCTGAACTATTGTTTACCATTATATGTGAAATAGGCTCCAAATGGACCAATGATCTGGCTCTCTGTGTTCCTATGAATGCTTCACAGGCTTCCAACTCTAGGAGAATGGCAATCTGATGGAGCTTAAGGTGCATTGTAAAATGCCTAGACACAGCAGTTATGAGCATGAAGGACATTAAGCATATAGCATGTTCATATAGTTAACTATGGATTCTGAATATGAATAATTAGGCCCATCGCTAAAGGTCCCATTTGCTTCCCCTACCCTAAAGTGTTTATATTTCAGACTTTGCTTCCATTGGTATTTGTTTGAACTCTTTCTTGTCATACTTAGAGCACCCATCCTAGTTATTGCCTTGTTGAAATAATTGAACTTTAGAAAGCAATTGCAAAGAAAAGTTGGGGGAGAGACGGAGGTTCTTTTAGACAGAAACAAGAGAAAAAGGTTTCTGCATAAATCTTGGAATAGCTGCTGTACCACAGAGTTTATGATCGCACTGTTTTATTAGTAGCTTACATTTGCTCTGCATACAGACAAATACTGTGTTTTGAGAAACTGTGCTTGAAGGGGGAGGGATGTTCTTTGAAGGAAAATAGGAAGGAGGCTATCAAACAAAATTGCTTGTAGCAATGGTTGCCACCTAGTGGACTTGAGGGAGAACTTAGTAGAAGATGGAATAGGTGAAAAAATAGTAGAGGGGATAGCTGCTAAAGACTATCCAGATAAGGGCTGTGGGATGCGTTTTAGCATTGGCGCTGAAAAAACAACATGAACTTGGCAAGTAAAATTTGTCAGTCATACAACATCCTCATATAACTTGATGTGTGTTAGTAATGCAACATCTGCAGCCCAAATTCCAGATGATTACAGGGAGAAAGTGCAATTTCCTTGCTACTGCAGCAATAACTAACTGAGATTTTCTTGGATGATACTGCTCCTCAAGATTCTCCCTCAACCCACCCCACTAAAAAGATGAGCAAAAGTAGAGGCAACAGACATATTTAACTATCCTCCAAATTAAAGGTCCAGTTCCTGGGTGAATAAAAATGTTTTAGCCAAAGCAGCTAGTGATGGCACCAGGAGTGCTTCCCTGAGGAGAGCATTCCACAAACAGGGAGCCAGCACTGAAAAGGCCCGTTCTCATGTTGCCGCCCTCCACACTTTCCTCAGAAGGGGGCACATAGAGAAGGTCCTCCGATGATGAACCCAGGGTCCAGTTTGGTTCTTTAGAAATGTGTGGAAGGGAATTAAGTATGTATAGTTTTAATCAAGTTTATTTAACTAGTTGCAAAATATCTGAGGTAAGAGGGAAGCAAGAGGAGTTGGAGGCTGTATGCTACAAAGGCCTTCACACCATGTTGCAGGAGCAAGCCACTCAGTTTGGACCAAATATCAAGAGGATTCTGCATTTTACAGCTTGTGAAAGTACTGTCCTAACATCAGTGCCTAACTGTAGCAATACTGTCATTGCTAACATTACTGTCTTTAGAGTTTTGTATGTAGGAATTTTATAGTAGTATAATTGGCTATAACAATATTGTTTTAAAACAACACTATTTCACTTAAAAAATTATTTCACACATCCTTCTGAAAGAATATTTTATATCAAATTATTATTTTCCATGGAAAAGCTGGGAGGAGGGGAAATCTTCAGAGAGAAACAACAGCTCTTCCCCCCCCCCCCGATTTTTCTGGGTCTCCCCAGGCCTCTCCATCCTTAAATATATTTACTCCCTTATATTAATATTTAACTTTTTCTTTATTGCTTGGTATTTTAGTGTGTTAAGATGCTAATGATCAGCACAACAGATTTGACATAAAACTTCCTGTCTTTGTGATCTTCTACTCTATTTCTTCTGGTTTCAGATCTAAATTTAACTGTCTTTCACAGCCTTGCATTGTTAATTCACACCCAGATATTGTTCCTCTTATTTCTTCAGTGACTAGCTAATGTAGCTTAATTTTAGCAAAGGGTATGCATATTAGATGCCCTGCTGCAATCAAAATGCTCTTTAGTTTTGAAGTTTCTTTAATGTTGCTACAAATGCAATCTTTGTAATAAGACATGTTTATACTACTGAGAATTCCTTCTGGGAGATCATTTCATTTGCTCATATTACAAAAATATAAATATAAATAAATTAGGGGAACACTGTCTCTCCTCATGAGCTGAGGGAAGAACAAGATACACTTGTTACATCGATGTAAGAAGCAATTTAGAAGCTGAACGGCTGTGGCATAGATTTTTGCAGTACAGAAGTTCAGTGTGGAATGTTAAGATACTGTCGTAGCGAGACCCATGTTCAAATCCTTCTGTGTTGCCCAGGGAAGTCACTGCCTCTCACAGTTACCTGACCTACATGTTCAAAAGAACCACGTGGTGCAGACTTTCTGAGACTGTTACTACTTTCAGAATCCAGGGGTCAGTATTAAGTCATTTGTCATGAACCTCAAGACTCATTTGTCACGGGATGAGACTGGGACTTCAGAGTGGGAGAGGGGATTGCTGTCCCAGTTTTTGTTGTTTAGTCGTTTAGTCGTGTTTGACTCTTCGTGACCCCATGGACCAGAGCATGCCAGGCACTTCTATCTTCCACTGCCTCCCGCAGTTTAGTCAAACTTATGCTCGTAGCTTCGAGAACACTATCCAACCATCTCGTCCTCTGTCGTCCCCTTCTCCTTGTGCCCTCCATCTTTCCTAACATCAGGGTCTTTCCCAGGAAGTCTTCTCTTTTCATGAGGTGGCCAAAGTATTGGAGCCTCAGCTTCAGGATCTGTCCTTCCAGTGAGCACACAGGGCTGATTTCCTTAAGAATGGATAGGTTTGATCTTCTTGCAGTCCATGGGACTCTCAAGAGTCTTCTCCAGCACCATAATTCAAAAGCATCAATTCTTCAGCGATCAGCCTTCTTTATGGTCCAGCTCTCACTTCCATACGTCACTACTGGGAAAACCATAGCTTTTACTATACGGACCTTTGTCGGCAAGGTGATGTCTCTGCTTTTTAAGATGCTGTCTAGGTTTGTCAGTGCTTTTCTCCCAAGGAGCAGGCGTCTTTTAATTTCTGTCTTTTAACTGAGACAGAACTGCAGCTTTTATTTAAGGCTCAGTCTGAGGATGACTGCTGCTGAAGCAACATCTGAACACTGTTAGTCTTCAGCCTTAGCCCTGTATGGAGCTGTCCAGAGTACCTTTGGCTCTGCTCACAAAAGAATGTAATTTAATGCTTGTCCTGAGGGGAATGTTCCTTAGGATGACTAATCTTCATATTCAGAAGACTCATGTGGCACAGCCCTGTTGTACCAAAATGCCAAAGAAGGGATTGCATGATCGAACGTTACTACATGCAAATCACTCCTCATACAAGGCATCATATTTGCTCTTGACACAAAGGTGGAAACATTCAAACTGCACTGTGAAGTGACTAAGTCCTGGATAACTGTACTGCATGCACTTTGATTGCATAGACTAGTTCTAACTATTTAGGATTAACTTGGTGTTAAATGAAATAAGAAATGCAATATACTAAGGCTGATACCCTATGCACTCTTACTAGAGTGTAAGCCCTGTTGAAGAGAAGAAGGCATTGAATCTGAGTAAACAGGCCTTGCCTTGGGCTACATAAGTACAATGTGAAATATATAGCTTTATACTGAAGGTATTTATTTATATTGAGCAGATTTGCAGTAGCACCAAAAAGCCGAAGGATAATGTAATGAGATAATCAGCTTTGAGCAGAGTGAAAATAGTTCTTGGTTATCTTCCTTGACCTCTTTTCTTTGCTTGCTTACAAGTTGTCCTTGAATTCACATTCTTGTGCACAGCAGCTGCAGAACTCCCTGGACTGGATTGGGGAAGTGGCGCTGGGGAAAGGTGGTACCCCCCCATGCCAGTACAGTGGTACCTCGGGCTACAAGCACCTCAGGTTACAAACGCTTCGGGTTACAGACTCCGCTAACCTGGAAGTAGTACCTTGGGTTAAGAACTTTGCCCTAGGATGAGAACAGAAACCGTGCTCCGGTGGCGCGGCGGCAGTGGGAGGCCCTATTAGCTAAAGTGGCACCTCAGATTAAGAATGGTTTCAGGTTCAGAATGGACCTCCAGAATGAATTAAGTTCGTAACCAGAGGTACCACTGTATCCCAATTTCAATCCCCTCCACCTAAACTGCTTAATTGCCTTGCAGAGTGAAACATACCAATAGCATTATGCTGCAGTGTGCTTTTTCCTATAGGACAAAGATTGTGTTTGGGAAGGGGGAGGTGACCTGGTTTGGAGAAAGAGTGAAGCACCACCTTTCTGATCAAATCTCACTCACCCCCACACCCCAATTAATGACTGGTCTGAACTAATTTTAAAAAGTAGTAGCTCTAATCTTGGATATCCCAGGGTTTTGCTGGTTTGGCTCTTGGCTTACTGAGAAATGGCGTTTGAGTCACTGTTTTATTTTGAGGGCAGCTAAACATTTGAGCAAGGTAGTTTCCAACTAGCTAGACCCAGGGCTTTTTTTTCAGCTGGAACCCACCGGAACTCAGTTCTGGCACCTCTCAAGTGAGTGCCATTACCATTATAAGAGGTAGGTGTTCAATGGTGAGTTCTAGTACCTCTTTTCCTAGAAAAATAGCACTGGCTAGAACAGAAAAGTAAATAGAAAGGGAATTTAAAGAATATTGTACCCTACCATTTATTCGAGTCAAAAACCACTCACTGTGCCTGACAATAATTTAAATTATATTCCTATTCCAAAATAAAATGTATTTCCAGTGCAGATAGTAACTATGGGTGTAACTGAGTCTAGACCATTCCTGCTATTATTTTTGCTGCCCATCCCTGATTGTCTTCCAAAGCTACTTTATATGTATGGATGAAATCTCCTGGGCCACTGCAGGTGGTTATTTAATCCAGGCTCTGTCCACCAATTTAGATGGCTTTGAAGGAGGATTTGACAAATTAAAGGAGGACAAGGCCATCAACGCCTCCTTGCCTTGATGACAGTATACTATCTTTAGGATCAGGAACACCATGCCTCTGAATACCAGTTGCTGAGGAGCAACAGTGAGCGAGAGCTGTCATATTCATGTCCTGCTTATGCCTGACCTAGCCACTGGGAGAAAGAAGATGCTGGTCTGATCCAAATAGGATCTTGTGTTTCCTATGGCAGGAGAGGGCACAAAAAGCAGCAGATGGATTTAGGAGGCAGCTAATAATAAAGATGCTCTTCTACCAATTTGCAGAATCTTTTCTACTTGTTGAGTCCACTACCTACCCACCAAGTCTAGGGATGATCAAGAGGAGTGGCCAAATCGGCATAGTGCAGTAGGTAAAGGTAGGGAGGCAGGTGGCGCTGCGGTCTAACTCACTGAGCCTCTTGGGCTGGTTGATCAGAAGGTCAGTGGTTCAAATCCGTGCAACAGTGGTGAGCTCCCATTGCTCTGTCCCAGCTTCTGCCAACCTAGCAATTTGAAAGCACACCAGTCCAAGTAGATAAATAGGTACCACTGCAGCGGGAAGGTAAATGGCATTTCGGTGCACTCTGGCTTTCATTACAGTGTTCCGTTGCACCAGAAGCGTTCAGTCTTGCTGTCCACATGACACAGAAAGCTGTCTGTGGACAAATGCTGGCTCCCTCAGCCTGAAAGTGAGATGAGCGCCGCAACCCCACAGTCACCTTTGACAGGACTTAACCGCCCATGGGTACTTTACCTTTTTACCTTAGTGCAGTATGAGAGGGAAAGTATGCACAAGGGAAAGATGAGGCTCGTAGATTGGGCAGGGAAGTTAAGGGAATAGAACAGTGGTCCAGCTCTACAATTCTGTGATTCTGATATTAAAGGGTTGTATCAGCATATTGGTTTGGAAAGACCAGCTAATGTTATACAGCAAGCACTAGATGGCAGTGTAATCTACCAATAAAGCATTGCAAACCAGTTTTAAGGAAGCATTGATGGCATAATTCAATGGATTAATGATTGCATTATTTGAATATCTTTTTTAAAAATGCAATTTTAACATTTTAATTAGACATTACCCTGTCAGGTCACATTTGATGGTGGTAGTATGACTTAAAATGATCGGTAGGCATTTTTAAAAATAAAAATGTAGACAATCTCTTGGATGAAATATTAATCTGTAAAATGATCTGTACCAACAAAAATCACACACCACACAACACTTTTATCTCAAGCATATTCTTTTAAATATCTTCCTAATATTATCTTTACAATGTAACATTCCTTTTAATTTGCTCATTATGTTGGTGAGAATGGGTAGCCGGGGAGTTAATTGATCAGAGCAATTGTAACATGCTGACAGTTCTAATTTCAAGAAACAGAAGTTAAAAAATAACCAACCACATTTCTGGGGGATTCTGTATCCAAGACCACATTCTGCTTCAAGGTAACGTGAGCCAGAGAGCTGCAACTCATTTGCATGTTTTTGTGTATACATAATTAACCAAAACTGCATAAAAGTTGCATGAACATGGTGGACATGTTGCACTCCTGTGACACCATCTGTGCAGTTTGCAGTGTGAAACTAGAAGGAGAAGCTCTTAGTATGTGTTGGGATATTATAGCCTTTAAAATTTGCTAAGTGGGAGGAAATGGAAATGCTGGCTAAAATCTATATATACTGGATATAAGAAACATCCAAATGCTTTCAAAATAGCCTGCATGCACTTGGTGCAGGCATTGCTTGGTGTTATGCCTGCGAGGTCAAAGTGTAAAATGTGTAACGAAGCTCCTGAATGTATAACAAGGCTCAGATCCACACAGGGATCCTCATATCTTCTAGGATAGAGCTTTCCAAACTGTTTGTCGTGAGTGTGTTTGTTTAGTGTGTGTTTGTTAGTGTGTTGGCTGCAGTGTGTAGATGTGTCACATGAATGCTCCTCCCAGGGCTGGAAAGGGATGAGTTTAACCTGAATTAGTTAAAACTGAATTACTGTGTCATGGAATGATGCATGTCTAAAAAATGTGTCACCAACATCAAAAGTTTGGAAAGCTCCATTCTAGGACCTACAGCAACAGGGGATGAGGCTAGGAAGTAATCTTGCGTTAGGAGAAAAGCAGTCATGTGAATCAATATCTTGAGTCGTGGGACAACTGAAACCTCTTATTTTGCTAACCTCAAAACAACTCTTAGAAATTGTGAGCCTGAAATATAGCCTAGACTGAAATTCCTAATTGTTTACTGCAGATTTTGGAGCAGAAACGCCTATCACATATCCTTTACGTTTGCCTATGTAATCAAAGAGGCTGGAAACTTGCATCTTTATACTGAAAGCTGAGATTCTGGGTGTCATGTCTAGTTTGCCTGTAAGGCTGTACGAAACTTCATTAGGCACTCATGAGCTGTTAATATTCTCTTGCTGTTCGTATTCTTGTGAGCAGTACAAAATGAAGTTTTATACCGCCTTAAGAAAAAACTACAGTTGACACCATTCATGCAAGTAGCAAAGTAAGTTGCAGGCATGCCCACCCTGCAATGCAGATTAGGATCCTGGTGTGGCTTTAGCAAATTGCAGTCTTGATCTGGACGTTGGGGCACACGTGTTATTTGTACTGGGAAGGGGCTGCTCTCATTGGAGCAAACAGTGCAAATAGTAGGTATTGCAGCTCATCCTAGATAATTTTTGGTACACACTTGAGATCTCTTCTCTCCTTTGGGGTGGTTCACACAATCAAATGGCCATGATGAGAATGAAAATTGGTTTGTCCATGTGCTCTCATCATGTTATTTCTGAACTCCTTGGTGATTAGCAGCAATATCCGTGAACTGGCTTTACTGAAAATGATTTCATGTGAGTTGATGTATGGTATTAGGTCAATGATAGATATGCAGATTTACTCAGACTTAAGCCTCACTGGGCTCAGAATGACTTACTCCCTTGCAGAGGACTGAGACTGTAGTCATTGGTTAACAACCATGTTCTAAAAACTCTTGTAACATCCTAAATGGGCACAGGATGTAGGACACAACATTATGTCTGAGGACTGGGAAAGGTTATGGAACACCGGTATGAAATTCACGGCATGTAGTGCCTTGAAAGAGAACATTATGAAAATGGTATACCGGTGGTACATGACCCCAGTCAAGTTGGCTAAAATATATCATCTTTCTGATAATAAGTGTTGGAAATGCAAGGAGGCAGAAGGGACATTCTTTCACCTCTGGTGGACCTGCCCGAAAGTAAAGGCCTTTTGGGAAATGATACATAATGAGCTGAAAAAGGTATTCAGATATACCTTTTCTAAGAAACCAGAGGCCTTTCTTCTGGGCATGGTGGACCGGAAGGTGCCAAAGAAGGACAGAACCTTGTTTATGTATGCAACCACAGCAGCTAGGATTCTTATCGCAAAGTTCTGGAAGACACCAGATTTACCCACACTGGAGGACTGGCAGACGCAGCTGATGGACTACATGGAGTTGGCAGAAATGACTGGCAGAATTCGAGATCTGAGCGAAGAAACAATGGAGGAGGACTGGAAAAAATTTAAGGACTATTTGCAAAAACATTATAAGTTGTTTGAATGTTAAGATTGTGCACGATTAAGAAACGTCATGCTTCTGCAATTTATTTTATGTAAATGATAAAGTAAGTACTGATGGAAAAAAACGAGACAAATTAGAAACAAAATATTATGTTTATTAAGAGTGTTAAAACTAAATTACAAATTTTCGAAATTGGTAACATAATAAATTTAAAGGTATAATAAGATGGGAAACAAGATAACAAATTGCTGAACTGGTTAGAATAATGAATGCAATGCTGAGAGGATGCGAGGAGGTCCAAAAATGAGCCGTCGAAGGACGCTACGAAAGTATCTTAACTTTTTCTTCTTTCTCTTTACTTTTCTTCATATGTAAAAAAAAAAAAAATGTTTCTTGCATGTTGCTGTGTAAACAAATTTGTTAACCTATGGAAAGAAACGCAATAAAAAATTTTATATATAAAAAAAAAAACTCTTGTAACATCCTGTGGGGTGAAGAATTCTGCATGATTTCTAAAGCTTCTATAGCAATAGAACTTGGTCTAGTTAAAGGTATTGTTTTGCATTTGTTTGACTTGGACCAAATGGGCAACAGCTGTTTAAAATGCATTTCTTCTCAGTGCACAAGTGAACAACAAAAAGAAAGCACAAATTAACTCTAAATTAATTATAGCTAAAGAATACAGTGTGAGTGCAAAGAATAAGTAAGTGGTTCTGCATTATGTCAGTCTGATAGACACAGCTTCATAGATCAAGATTCATAAATCATAATGCTAAACACCTTCTTCTTGATCTAACAATATATGCTCATTTTGTGCAGATGCGATAATGCTAAATGTAAGGGCTGAAACCCAAAACATAATTAGTCAATGGAGTTCAATCCCCCTCTATGCAGAATTTGGTCTGTTGTCTTTAATTGGTATACAAAATCAAATGTTCCTAGCCTACAAAAAGAAAGGATAACAATATCACAAAAGCACATTCTTTTGGATTTTAAATAACTCCTTAGTTAATGGATGTCTGTATTTGTCTCATTTGGAGTTTTTAGCAATATTTTAAAGGCATGAGTTTTGATATTTCAGATGAATCTCAAAGTATCGGCAAAATAAAACTTAGCCTGTGAGCTTCCTTTTCTGCCTGAAGTTCCCCACAATCCAATACTACTTCACATATTCATTAAACACTCCGACTTTCTTTTACAATTAATATTTGTGTTTCCCGTAATATGATCTTTGCAAATGGGCTGAGGTTCCCTGGGATACATTAAAAGATTGAAACCATGAATTTTGTGCAGGATTATTAAAGCAAATGGTTGTATAGAAAATCTATTTCTCTCCCTCTCTCTCTCTATCTCACAAAAAACCACCTGCTCTTTGCATGTCATGTGAAAGGTCAGAAAAGAATAAGTCTGCAATGTGTGAAAAATGGAATTTATTAAAATGTATACTTTAAGCATTTGCAGGAGTTAACCATATTTTTGAATAAGATCCTTCCACTATCCTTCTCTGATGAGTTTACTGTAGCTTGAGACACAATGTTTCCTGTTCACATTCCATTTTTCACATATTGTGGGCTTCTTATTTTTACTAGTATTTACTGATAAGATGCTATACTCATGCAGTGTTATGCTACATAGAAATCAGATTCCTAAGAGTACAATTTCAGTACTTGTTTTGCTAGTTTCCCATTGATAAAATGATTCCCAAGATCATAATGTTAGCGGTGCAAAGCATCAAACACACCATAATTCAGTCCCTGCATGAAAAGGCTGTAAACTTGAATGAGCAGGGGAAGGCGGAAAAAAGAACATATCTGTTTTGCAAAATTATCATAATCTTACTCTACCGTAATGTTCAATGCAACTTCTGTTGATGAAGTTGAATACAGTAGAACACATTTCTGAGTTGAGCTTGCAGGATTAAATAGATATAATTTGCAACGTGGGTGGTCTTAACTGACACACACACACACACAACAATCTTTTAGAAATATCCCCAGTTGCCTTCTGAAAGTGGTCTCTACATTCTTCCTATTTTAGTTTCATCTCACTAATTCCAGTTGTGAGGTGGAAAATTATTAATGCTGGCAGTGATTGCAGATTGCAGTGTTCTCTGGTTTGTCTCTGAACTGAAAACATTTTCTTCAGGGAGGTGGAAAAAATCTTGCATTGCACCCAGACTTTGCATTGCACGAAAAGGGAGACTTTCTGTATTCTTAAAGCATCCAGGCTGCTTCCAGTGACTAAGCCTTTGGTTGTTCAAGTGGCTAAAATCAAATCAGTCCTTCATGCTGGAAAAAAGAGGCATTTGTCTACAGGGAGGAAATAGCTTGTAAAGGTAACATAATAGGGATCAGCAGCCAGGTGTTGAAAATTTACTTTCAAGGTTTTACAGTGCCTTATATCTTGCAGCACTGTGCACCTTAAGTCTTGACAATCTGGAAAGCTAAGACAAAGTATAAAAGGTTTACATTTCTGTGAAATACGCACCGCACACAGAGAGAGGACTTTGACTTCCCCAGGAAAGCATGGACTTGGTTCACTCAAAGTCCACTTGAAAGCATTGAATCAGCTGAGAGGTGCTATTGCCTTAAAAATGCCATCCACTCTGGTCTCCCCTTATCATAGAATACAGAGCAGAATGGGCAGGTGAAATGATGCAAGAACAGGAGCATAACACCAGGACCTCTTTTAACTTTGAAACATCTCAAGACCTGAGGCTGCTATGTCTTTATTTTATGCTAAGGATTTGCCAAGAGCACATCTACACATGAGCCTCCTGAGTTCCACTTGTGTTGTAGCACACAAGCAGAAATGCAGGAAGAAAAACTTCTGGATATAAGCACACTTGAGTGTCATTGGGTTTCTGGGTTTTTTTAATCTGAATTTTTATTGAAAAAATTGTTAACTGCACATCCAGAAGCTTTAATAAATCATCACCATCATCTACACTTAACTAGTTTACTCTGAATCAGGGAAGAGTTGAAGATTATGATGCATATCAGGGAAGCTCAAGAAAAATCCTATAAATTGTAGGTGCCTGTGATGGTATGGTTCTGAATAGACAACACTGGCTGGATTTGCATATAAACCATGGCTAATCACGGAAACCTTGGTTTATTACATCACAGAATAGTTAAAAGGCACCAGTGAGAGCAGCCGAGCCATGAGAGCAGTTTGAACTTTTTGCTGCCTTTCGCTCTATAACCTTGGGGTCAATGCTGGATCCGTAAACAAAGTTAAGGAGGTACACATGTAACACTAAGTTGTGGTTAACATGAACTAAGGTTTATGGACCAGCTTCAGACTTTGGTTAACTAGCAATCATAAACCATAATTAAGAAAGCTTAGTTAAGCCGCTGGGTGGGTTTGCATATGCTGCTAGGCCATAGTTTAATAAACCACAGTTAGCATTACATGTAAAGCAGGCCACTGAATACTATTATTTAAGTGCTACAGTCCCTTCTACAACTCCCTAAAACTAAACTATAGCTCCTCCCCTTAGGCATGCTACACAGTGGCTGCTGTTTGAATGTCTGGCAGGGAGATTGGCAATATGGCAAATGAGATTCTGTGTAAATAATTGCACTGGGGAAATCAATGAGAACATTAAATCAGGATATGGCAATACTGAAAAGGTCACATTCTTCTATTTACCATTACTGGTAAAGGGACTGTAACTAAAATGTCTAGTGTGAAAATGCCTTTATATAAATCTATGGGGTGGCTATATTTGGAATACTGTGTATAATCCAGTTTGCGGCATCTTAAACAAGGTGCTTTATTTATGGAAGGGTACAGAAAAGGGGAGCCCAAATCATCCAGTGGCTTAGACACTATCTGTACAAAGAAAAGGCGAAGCATCTGAGGCTCCTTAAGTTTTAAGGGGAAAGGGACCTGATTCTGTATTTATGAATAAGATGGAATAAGTGGTAAAGCCAGACTTTGACTTCTTCTCAAGGTCATCCCACGAAGATGAGGGCTAATAGATGTTGGTATTAAAGGGTTAAGAAGCTCTAATCAAGACGCTCTAATCACTGAGCAGCTGGAGGTAGTTAGGCTTCCAGGAATGTGAGTTTGTATAAATAGTCAATTCACTCGTGTGTTTGCCGCCCCCTTCCCCCTTCCCTTTCTTTTGGGGCGTGTTTGCTGAAATGTGTGATTCTTCACCAGTTTTTTGTTTTGTGTAAATAAACCTTTTATTTGAGTTCCAAACCGCTTGCTCCAAGATTCCTTTATTGAAAAGATGCTGACTCTCCAGCCCTTCTTGAGCCGCTGTGCGAAAAGCTCTGCTGTAATGGGACATTGTCGCTTCGGAAGCGCACTGGACATTTGATAAGCATTAAACTAATTAAAGTTTAATGGGACAGGTTATGGATGTTTGTACGTCAAGAAGGAGATAAGGAGTGCAGTTAAGAGTGATTTATGCAAGGACTGGAGCGAAGACAGAAGCGGTTGCCGACAACGAAAGCCTTCAAAGCAGCTTGAGTCCTGCGACGTGCCTAGGAAAAGTTTTAAAGAGGCACTGCGCAGTTTGTACTCGCTGGAAGACGCCTTATTCCTCGAGGAGCCACCTCAGCAGCTGGGAGACGGTCTACAGGTCTGTGAGTATCGTTCCTAAGCCCTAGGGAGGATGGCAGAGTCCCAGGAAAGTTTTACTGTCCCCTTTACGCGACTCAATGGGAAAAATTGGCAAGACTGGAAGGCTAGAGTAAGGGTTTGGTTGCAAGCAAAAGAGTTGTGGAGTTGTACTGAAGCACCGCCTTTACAGGCAGCTGCAGACGCGTCTGCAGAAGACAAAGCAGCAGAGGCAGTTTTTCAGAAACGCGACAGGAAAGCCCAAGGTCTACTAGTTTTGGCAGTGGGACCAGAGCAAATGCCTTATGTTTCTGAGTTAAAGAACACGCATGAGGTCTGGACGGTTCTGCAGCGGTTAAATTCCAGAAACACTGCGGGGGCCAAGATCCATGCTACAAGATGTTTGTTTGATTTACGTCTCCAACCGGGAGCGTGTGTGAAAGAACATATTGCCAAAATGGTGTCTGCCTTTAATCAACTAAGACAGCTGGGCATTCCTTTCTCTATGGAGCAGCAGTCATATATTTTGTTGTCTTCTCTTGATAAAAGCTATGAGACTCTAGCTTTAACTTTGGAAGCTATGCCTTCAACTGAATTAACCCTTGAATACATTTCTTCTCGACTTGCAGATGAACAGGATAAAAGGCAAAGAGAAAGAGGTTTGTCTTCAAAGGGGAGTTATGCTGTGCCTAAGAGTGGGGATGCTGAGTTTGAGAACACAGTAAATGCTTTTGCAGCTAGACACTGTTTTCGCTGTGGTTCCTCTTCCCATTTAATCAGGAATTGTACACGTGAACCTGGTCAAGACAGCACCAAGGCCGTTACCCCTAGTTACCAGACTAGGAGTTCCAGGGGACGTCGAAGAAGAGGAGGAGGTCATGGCTACTCCCACAGCACACAGCACATGGCTTCAGCAATGGCGTTGATGCAAGGGCATGGCCAAGGCAGCAATCTACGCTGGTTGATCGACAGTGGTGCATCTCACCACCTGGTGGCGCCATCTAGTGTCCGTTTGCAGAATTGCAGACATTTGCAAACCCTTAAAGTTGTGACAATGGCAGATTCAACTAAACGTTCCTTAGAGACTGTAGGCACAGTGTTTTTGAAGTGTTTGCAAACAGAAATTGATGCCTACGTGCTAAAGGGAATGAAGGGGTGTATTTTGTCTGTGTCAGAACTTGATAGAAATGGGTTTAAAACTGTGTTTGAAAATGGGGTTTGCACTATTTCAAAGAATAACGTATCTCTTTTGCAAGTGGAATGCAGAGATGGGTTATATTATTTTGAGACAAGTCCAGATGAAGTTGAACAGGTTCATGCTGGTTGTGTGAACTCGCCTACCCATAATTCTTGTGTTCATTTATGGCATCGCCGTTTGGGACATATTAATTTTCAGTAGGTTAAAAGACAACCTGAATTATCAGAAGGGTGCAAATTGAACAAATGTACTAAGTATTTGGATTGTACTGCATGCAAAAGGGTGAAGGTTCATAGATGCAGCTATCCCAGTTCAAATAGGAAATCTGACAAAGTATTCCAACTTGTGCATATGGACCTATGTGGCCCAATGCCTGTTGTTAGCATGGGAGGTTCGAGGTATGCACTGTGTCTCTCAGATGACAAAACAAAGGTTACATGGTTTTTTCCTCTCAAAACAAAAGCAGATACTGCAGAAACAGTTAAAAATTGGGTTCATGCAGTAGAACTTGAATTCGGTACTAGAGTACTTGCTTTTCAAACAGACAGAGGGTCAGAATTTACCGGGTCTGTGTTGCAGAATTTCTTTAAGAAAAAGGGAATTAAGCATCGTCTGTCTACACCTTATTCCCCCCAAGAAGGAGGCGTGGCCGAACGTAAAAATTACTTTCGGGTTAATTACTTTCGGGTGTTTGGATCTCAAGCCTATGTACTTATCCCAAAAGCGTTAAGGAAAAAGGGAAGTCCAAGGGCTAGGAAACTCATCTTTTGTGGGTACGAACCACATGCCAAATCTTGGAGGTTCGTGAACCCAGATGGGGATACTACAAGAGTGGTCCTCAGTAGGAACGCTGAATTTTGTGAGCAATCCGGATGGACTCACTTACATGCTAACCCTGACATTTTGAGAGATGATTTAGGCATTTATGCTGAGAAAGAAAGTCCAGAGGATAATGAGCCAGAAGGGGATGGTGCACATGGTTCAGATGCAGATTCTGACCAGGCACAAGGTTCTTCTCCTAAGGTAGAAAAGCCAGAATCTAAAAGTGTTCCAACATCGCCAGTCATTAGGCCTAGCAGACAGCAAAAGCGAAGCAGGTCGCCTGCAACACCAAGCCCAAGGGAGGTATCTAAACGGAGGTCTTTATCCCTAGAGGCACGTCCAGACATAAAGTCTGAGACAGATTCTGACAGCCAACGGTCAGAGGGGGCACAAGAGGAGCAATTGCGCAGGTCAAAACGTGCCACAAAGGGCAAGCCGCCAGAGCGGTTTAAGGTGACAAGTGTATACGTAAATATGGCACAGTGTGAACCAGATAGCTATGTAGAGGTACAACAGCTTCCAAGCTCAGAAGCCGCAAAGTGGCAGGAAGCAATGGAAAAGGAGATGGCTTCAATGAAGTCTCTCGGTGTGTTTACAAGTAAAGAGCTTCCAAAAGGCCAACAAGCTGTAGGTTGTCGATGGGTATATCGTTTAAAGCCCACAACTACTGAGGAGTTGCAATATAAAGCCCGACTAGTTGCAAAAGGGTTTTCACAGCGCAAAGGAGTTCACTATTCTCAAATTTATGCCCCTACTTCAAGATCGGAGTCATTAAGAATGCTTTTAGCCTCTTCAGCTAAGAAGGGAAATAAGCTGTTTCATTTTGATGTCAATGTGGCTTATTTAAATGCAGACTTACAGGAGGAAGTCTATATTACGCCACCACCAGGTTTTGAAGGAGACAAGCCAAACCAGGTCTGGCGCCTACACAAATCCATTTATGGGTTGAAACAGTCCGCCCGTAATTGGAATTCCTGCTTAAACGATGCTCTAGAGAGCATGGGGTTCAGAAAGAGCGCAGCAGATGCGTGTCTTTATCTAAAAGGCTCGGGATGTGAACAAGAAGCAGTCTTGATATTTGTTGACGATTTATTATACAGTGGAAAGGACGATAAACTTGCACAACAATTTGCCACAAAGCTTGGAGAAAGGTTTCAGATAAAATCACTAGGCAATGTATCTGTTTATCTAGGAGTTAAAATTCAGCAAGATGAAGATGGGAACTATTGGCTCAGCCAAGAAGCTAAGATCCAGCAGTTGCTGGAAAGGTTTAAAATGGACAACTGTGCTGGTGTTAAAACCCCAATGGAGTTAAGTTACACAAAGGATGCTCAAACTGAGCAACAGACAGAGTTCTGTAATCCCGGGGTTTATCAGTCAGCGATAGGCAGTCTACTCCACATTGCACAGTGGACTCGGCCCGATATAACATATGCTGTCAACATGCTGTGTAGACAAGCTGAAAAACCATCAATGCATGCTTGGCAAGGAGTAAAAAGAGTTTTAAGGTATCTCCAAACTACCAAAAGGTTTCGCTTAAAACTATCAGCAGAGGGCAGCACACAACTTGAATGTTGGGCCGACAGCAGTTGGGCAGATGCTGGACCAGATAGAAAATCAGTGTCAGGAATGGCGATAAAATTTGGAAATGCACTAATTGGTTGGAGATCAAGAAAACAATCACTTATAGCTTTAAGTTCAACTGAATCTGAGTTCAATGCATTATCAGATGTATGTAGAGAACTGGAATTTTATAAGCAACTGGTACAAGAATTGTTTGGAGAATGTTCCCTACCTATCAGAGTGTGGGAAGACAATCAACCTTGTATTAAACTAGCTAAATCAGGTCAATTCAAGGCACACACAAAACATTTGGATATCCGTTATCAAAATGTATGCCAAAGTGTAAAACAAGGTTTAATTGAACTAAAGTATTGTCCAAGCCAAGAAAATCTCGCAGATGGTTTTACAAAAGCTTTGAGTCCGCAATCTCATAAATGTTTCTGTTCAGGTTTAAATTTGAATTAAGGTTGTTACAGCTCAGTGTTACGAGCGAGAGGGGGTGTTGGTATTAAAGGGTTAAGAAGCTCTAATCAAGACGCTCTAATCACTGAGCAGCTGGAGGTAGTTAGGCTTCCAGGAATGTGAGTTTGTATAAATAGTCAACTCACTCGTGTGTTTGCCGCCCCCTTCCCCCTTCCTTTTCTTTTGGGGCGTGTTTGCTGAAATGTGTGATTCTTCACCAGTTTTTTGTTTTGTGTAAATAAACCTTTTATTTGAGTTCCAAACCGCTTGCTCCAAGATTCCTTTATTGAAAAGATGCTGACTCTCCAGCCCTTCTTGAGCCGCTGTGCGAAAAGCTCTGCTGTAATGGGACATTGTCGCTTCGGAAGCGCACTGGACATTTGATAAGCATTAAACTAATTAAAGTTTAATGGGACAATAGATTCTGGCAAGGGAAAAGGCAGTACTTAATCAAGCCAGCAGTTAACTAACTCATAATATATATGGTCATGTCCACTGGCTTAGATGGCCTAATTCATGGAGCAGAGGTTGATAAATGGCGATTAGCCATGATAGCGAATTGCAACCACCAAGTTCAGAGGCCATTATAGGAATAAAAGAAGAACAAGGCTCGCCAAAGACACACCTGGCCCAGTATCCTGTTCTCAAAGTGGCCAACCAGATGCTTATGCAAAGCCTACAAGCAGAACACGAAAGCAATCCCACCTGAGAATGCCCAACAACGGGTATTCAGAAGCCTATTGCCTCCAACAGTGGAAGCAGAATATAGCCATTATGTCTAGTAGCCATTGGTAGCCTTATCCTCCATTAATTTGTCTAACCTTTTTAAAGCTTGAATTTTGTGACTCTGAATGCCATTTTGCTGGGGGGCAAATGATGGGGGAGGCCTCTTGTCTTTGTGCCCTGCTTGTGGGCCTCCCTGAAGCCCTGGGCTGATGAAAACAGGGTGCTTGACGAGACGGGCAATTAGTCCACAAGGCTTTCCTCACCTCCTCATATATTCATTAATAACCATTTAATCTGCTTGAGCTTTCCCCCACTCTTTCCTGTTTTACAGCCACATTCCCCTCTCCTTAAAGTAAAGACATAATAAACCCTCTCTTACTCCCAGCACAGTGTGCAATAATGTTAAAAACTGGCTGATCCCTCATCCGCCTGGCCTTGACAAGCCAAGTGTGCAAGTGGGTCAGAAATGATTGAATGTCCCATAGTGCTGAGTGTCATGTCCCATTTTCTCGGTGAGTTAAGAATGAAACTTGCAGATCTCAGAGGTGAGCACATGTGATGCACACACACATACACACACACACACACACACACACACACACACACACACGGTTGCTGATGTTGACAGGCCCATAAACCCCATCCGAAGAAAAGGTGTGTATTAATGACAAACATTGCACTGAAGGTCTGCGCCTGCAACTATTCCTCAGGTCAAAATTCAAAATTTCAGCTGGAGGAAGCACCTGACAAGGAAATGATTGTTTAATTCTATTAGCTTTATATGAACACCGATGTGCAAAACAAATGGTGTTTAGTATGTTTCCACTTACCTGATCTTTAGCTGTCTTGGTGTCCTGATCGTCTTGCATTTGGTATGAGTCTCAAAGGTATTTCCTTGTCAGTCTGTAATCATATGTAAACAACACTCCTTTTTAAAATGAGCTTCCAGTTATCTAAAAGTTTTAGATGATCCTCAGATCTTATGGGCAAGCGAGTTGTTCAAAAATAACTACAAAAAGCAGGGGTTAGGATTAGGAAGGATCTGTTGATTTCAGTTCTCTCAGTTTTTCATTTTTTCCATTCATTTTCAGTTCCCCACATTTTACAATTTGCGGGTTAAAAAAAAAAATCACAAAAATTCATCAGTACCTTTGTGCAAATTTCTCCTAATATGCAGTTTTGACCAATGTACACAGTTTTGCGAGCAATTTTCTTTAATATAATGCAGGTTAGTGTGTTATTTTCACAAGTATATTCATTTTTATGTACACTTCCCCCAAATATATGCATGTTTGCAAGCATTAATTGGTGAAGTGCATAACAAAATTCAGGTTAAGTGCAAATATTAAATGTTAGCTGTGTTTCGGTTTGTATATTGTTTTGGAAAGGATAGATTTGATGGATTCGGTTTCAAATAAGACTGGAATAAAATTTCTTCCCCATCACTACTCACAGATTCTACTATGCTGAAAACAATGGTTGGTTATGATACTCTCAAACAGTTAAATATAACACTAGGTATTGTACAATAATAAAAAGGCAGCAACCCTTCCCCGCTGATTAAGAATCTGACAGAATTATTAGATGGCAGGGCAATGTTATTGTTCCCCAAGCTGATGGTCACTGCAGCGATGCTACACTGACACTAGCTATGGTGCAATCTTATACTGAGCTAGCTGCTAAGCCGAACAGACAGTTTTGCACACTGCCTTCAGATAAGCCATGAAAGTGAGGCATCAATCAATATACACCAATGGCCAATCAACACCTGATACCATCCACCTTCATGCACCCTCTACATACAATGCACTACTAGGGCAATCGGAAAGAGAACAATAAAGACACAAACTCCTGGGCTCCAGTGTGTGCAGGCAGCTCTAAAAAGCCAAGGAAAACAACTGGGACCATACAACTATTATAATGCCCAGGTATCACCATAATCTAGCAGTAGAAGGCAAGAAAGGTGGCATGAGCTCCCCAGGAGAGAAAGGTTCAAGTCATGCTGTGCAATCAGTGCTCATATGCAGATATTCACCAGAACACTCCTAATAATACATTTGTATTGTTCCCCTTGTGAGAAAAGGAGAGGGCTACATGAGCAGGAGGTTCAAGACAAATGAAAGGTAGTTGACGTATGGAGTTAAACTATGAAATTTACTACTACTATGAAATTCTATAGCCAGGGTGTTGCTGCAGTGAAGGCCCTTTTTGAGTCTGTCTCCACCCCCAACCATACCTCTTTTGTACATGGGACCAAAAGCAGAGCCTCCAAAGATTATTGTAACCTATGGACATTTGAATATGGGCAGCAACGTTTTCCTGACCCAGATCTAAAGGATTTGGCGCATTCCCTTTGTTCCGGTTCGGAATTTCACCCTCTCCCTCTAAAACGGATTGGATTGTCCTAATACACGGAAACAGTGATTCCTGAATGGTGTCTTTTTTTTTGGAAGGGTAAGCTCCATGGGGGGGACGCGGGTGGCGCTGTGGGTAAAAGCCTCAGCGCCTAGGGCTTGCCGATCGTCAGGTCGGCGGTTCGAATCCCCGCGGCGGGGTGCGCTCCCGCTGCTCGGTCCCAGCGCCTGCCAACCTAGCAGTTCGAAAGCACCCCCGGGTGCAAGTAGATAAATAGGTACCGCTTACCAGCGGGAAGGTAAACGGCGTTCTGTGTGCTGCGCTGGCTCGCCAGATGCAGCTTTGTCACGCTGGCCACGTGACCCGGAAGTGTCTCCGGACAGCGCTGGCCCACGGCCTATAGAGTGAGATGGGCGCACAAACCCCAGAGTCTGTCAAGACTGGCCCGTAACGAGCAGGGGTACCTTTACCTTTACCTTTTTAAGCTCCATGGGGAGCATTTAACCTTTTGCTTAGCTCAGCTGGAAAGATAGGAAGATTTAGATGGTAATGCTTATGAGCTTAACACCTTTCCATTGGCATTTACAGTTCTTCAGAAGTTTCATGGCAGTACGAATCGGAGCCTGGGCTGAGCAACAGATGGATTCTGGCCAAGATCCAGTGTTTTAAGAACTGTTGATCAAAGATCAGGTTTATCACAGTTGGTCTTGCAGAAAAAGATTGACATCTCAAAAAATGAGTTTCAACAGATAGAAGCCGAGCTCTCGCAATTTTAGCTGATTTAGCTTTTTCCCTTTTTGGCAAGCTGGCTGAATTGCGTGATTAGTAATTTTTGTGAGCTGGCTAATAGGAAGCAGTAGCAATATAGGTGTAAAAGTTAGTATAAACTTGCCAAGTCCTGCTTTCCTTTATTGAATGATGATATGTGACACTCCTGTTGTTGACCTTCATTGTTAACAGGAGTCATTGAGCATCAATTTTGTTTTAAAAGCGTTTTGTATGGATAAAATTCTTGTTGGACCAAAGACGATTCTCTTAAGAGCAGTGACTGATGATCTCAGAAAGCATACCTACACTACTAATTTATATAGGTTTTTTTAAGCAGTTTGTCGTAATTTCCCCCAATGCATCTTGGGAATTGTAGTTTCATCTGTCGCTCACAGGGGAGATCTCCTCTTGAGATAGGAAGGCTATTAACCCAGTTTAAGTCTGCAGTATAGATGGAAGTTCCCTTTAAATGAACTTTACAAATTTCTCAAAAGTGTTTAAACCACACAGGTGTCCAAAATGCCATTTGAATATAATTTCCATGTATATTCCTGTGTAGAGATAATGACTACTTTCCTTTTTTCAAAGTTCATTCTGTAAACACAAGTAGGTGCACTCTTTCCTTTGTATGGTTGTTATCTTTAAGTCCTTTAATTCGTCGACTCACATCTTGCAATAATACATGCAAAATGGGCTCTGAACTCCTTTGCAATATGCAGATTTGTGTGCAAATGAGCGTTACCTATGGTGTTCGCACTGAAGCGTTTTTCTTTGATGTACATTTCTGACATTCTGAGACTGTAAAGAAGAAAATAACTTCAAAAATTTTAAGAAACCTTAATTGAAGTTAACATAAAAGAAGATACATGGTGTTAATTGGTCTGTTTCAGGCATAATTTGGGCCTTTGAGACCATGTCCCTTACCCCCTGCCAAAGTGTCAAGACTCACATCTTTAATTCAACAATCTTTGTATTAATTACCTCTGGATAAGGTAAGCTTTGATTGGGAGGCTTTTATTGTAAAATTACAGTACATTGCCGGATTTAAGATAAATAAATTAGGGCTGAACTTGAAAAATCTCCATCCAACCGAGAACTTGGAAGTGCATTTGCCTATCAAATGCCAGATGAAAGAGCAGTTCATCTCCAGGCATTTTAATGGGAGAAAAGTGTTGAACTGTTTACAAGAACCAAGATCCACATGGATCTGTACCACACATTGATTGCAGATAGTCATCTTGGGGCGAAGAAGACAGGCATATTACTTGCAGAGCAGGGAGGGTGGTTTGGAAGCATCCTTACCTTAATCACTCTCCCAGTCTCCCAGTTACTCCCATGGCTAAGTGAGAATTTGAACCTTCAGAACTTCATCACTTGAGCCTCAGCACCACAAATAACAATCCTGCTTCACCCTACTTAATTTTACACGGGGTTACGAGATATCCAGGGTATTTCCACATCTTGCTAAGGTGTTGCGGGGGCACATTTGTAAAGCAGCCTCTTCTGAATGTGGGAAAAGGGGCATTAGTGAAGGACTTATCGCCATATCGGCCTAGAGAGCCCTGTTATATCCCCTGTCTGTGGGTGACACTACTTTACAACAACTGCTGTATGTCCTTTTGTCCCAGGCATAAGTTATGCTCTGCTGGTTAGGAAAGCTAGACATGAAGACTGGGTCAAACCAAGTGCACCAAGCTCAGCACTATTTATTCTGATTGGCATCAGAGTTTCAAACGGGGGGTGTGTGTGTGTCTTTCGCCGTCCTACTTGGGAGATGTCAAGCATTGAGCCTGGGACCTTCAGCATGTAAAGCAAATGTTCTGCCTCTTCCCCGGTTGTCAAAATGGCAGCCTCGCCAGGCAAAGGATTCTTTTGCCTGACAAGTGTTTTCA
Source organism: Podarcis bocagei (assembly GCF_964188305.1). NCBI lineage: Eukaryota > Metazoa > Chordata > Lepidosauria > Squamata > Lacertidae > Podarcis > Podarcis bocagei. The sequence goes on from NC_138130.1 coordinate 34,661,728, forward strand.
AATCCAGCTGCAGATAATTACCTGTGGCTCTGCCTCCAACTTGAAAAGGGCCAAATCCGCAACACCTTCGAGCAGATTAAAAAGAGGCGAGAGAGGCGAGACGAGGAATGGAGGCACTTCTCTGCGGCTCCTTCGCTCACCAGCACTTGACACTGAATGCGTACGAGAGGCTGACCGTCAAAGGCAAAATGAGCTCGACAGAAAAGAGTAGGCATACATTTGCGTCTGACTGTAATGCAGTATCAATCATTAGAAAGTGCAACACAAAGGATTTGCATGGCAGGCTGTGCTAATCAGAAGAGGTGAGTGTTTTAATGCGTTTAAACGAGGACAGGGCACTTATTAATCAAAACAGAATCCAAAAGGACTGAAAGAGCAAGAATGCGACTCGAAACTTGCAAAAGTGGACCAGCGATACTTCTGAAATCCCATTTCAGGAAACCATCTAGGTTTATTATGCGAGGAATAATGAGGTAACTAACAAATACAACAAAAGGGGGAAAAATGTGAGAAGTTGTAATTATATCAGAGAATGCGGGCAGCTGATTGGGGGAAATGTTTCCCATTATAGCAAAGCGTCTTTTGGCAAGGTGAAGTAAAATAATGGATTTTTCATTGCCTTTGATTCAGCCTAGCACATGTTGCTGCGGCAAGAAAAAACTATTTAAAGTTTCTACCATGTGGAATAAATGTGAGGTGCTGGAGGTGCCAAGTCATTTATTCACACCGAAACCTCCAAGATCCCCAAATTCAGGACAATCTACAGTAGAGTTCATCCGCGTGTGAGACAAAGGGAAGGCACACTTAGGAAATTGTGGGTTAATCAAGATGTCTGACCTGCAGACACAGGGGAAATCTATCATGGATGAGATGAAAAGGGACAACAAAGGAAGTCTGAGAGGAAAGTAGGATGTCAGGGGAAGCCTGGTGGTTCTAAGTTGCCAGTGCTAGCAGATAAGGTTACTAACCCTCCTTTTACAAAGGCCATGAATGATGTTTGCCTCTGCCCCCATCCCTGGTGGCTAGCTTTATGGTGGAGATTTAGAAGGGACAGTGGCATTGCTGCTTGAAGCCAGTAAAAACCCTTGTGGATCAGGCAAAAAATCCATCTAGTCCAGCATCCTGTTCTCACAGCGGTCAACCAGGTGCCTATGAGAAGCCTCAAGAAAGATCTTGACTTGGCATACTGACTTTGACAGTGGAGGTGGTACATGGCCACTGAAAGCCTTTATCCTCCATGAATTTGTCCAATCCTCTTTTAAAGTTGGTGGCCATCACTACACCTCACAGAAACAAATTTAATAATGAATAGCATACATTTAATAGTAATAATAATAATAATACCTTTATTGTCATTGTACAACCTGTGTACAATGAAATTAAATGAGCCTCCCTTCCCCCACAAACACTCAATCTCTTATCGAACAACACACCAGCTCGCAAGTCAATTTCACTATGTTATTTTCCGTTCAACAGCCTAACAGCCCACAGATAAAAGCTATTTTTTAGCCTGTTGGTACGGCTGATTATACTTCTATATCTCCTGCCCGAGGGTAGAAAATTAAAGAGGTGGTGGCAGGGGTGTATTACAGTGGTGCCTCGCAAGACGAAAAGAATCCGTTCTGTGATTCTCTTCGTCTAGCGGTTTTTTCATCTTGCGAAGCAAGCCCATTGACGGATTAGAGGATTAGCGCTATTAGCGGCTTTTAGCAGCTTTTAGCGGCTTATCGGATCAGCTGACAAGTGGCTTAGCGGCTTAGAAAAAGGGGGGGGGGGAAGGAAAAAAACCCCGCAGGAACTCACAAGATATTGTCGTCTTGCGAAGCAAGCCCATAGGAGATTCGTTTTGCAAAGCACCTCCAAAACGGAAAACCCTTTCGTCTAGCGAGTTTTCCATCTTGCGAGGCATTCGTCTTGCGGGGCACCACTGTAATTATTATTATTATTATTATTATTATTATTATTATTATTATTATTATTTGTTTTGAAACGCTGCCCACAAAGGGTTTACACTGAAAAAACAGAAGAGCAGGATCTGCAGGATCTGGTCAATGCACTCTGAAGACCAGAGGCGCAGCTCCTTTACTCACATGTAACTGTAAATCCTCCCAGCATTTGATTATTGTTATCCCTGGAATTTCAACGTCTCTGATTTACTACGGTTCTAGTCCTTCTCTCCTGCTGTCTTGAGAGAAGACTAGCTTGTTGGTTCTCTCCTGCCTCCTCAAAGGAAATGTCAGCAGGGACTAAAGAACTCTGGGCCTGGTAGTACTTGAGAGGGCATGTCATATAGGGTGGCAAATTAATTCCTCTTCCTTAAACTACAAGTCCTAGCTAGAGTTTACTGTACAAAAACGCTCTCTAGTTACACAGAGAGGATGAGGGGGAAACAGCAATACAACCAATTTGCTATCAACATTATTGAGTGACTGCAGAAAGTTAGATCCTTGTCAGCAAATTTGTTCATATGAGTAAAGTTGCTGAAACTATAAACAAAACAACTGTTTGCAGGTTACTTTCCTTGAATGTTTGCTACCATGTGGTAATAGTCCAGCTGAACTCTCTGCAGGGAAGTGCTAGAGCACAGTCATAGACTTCCTTAAAGATCATTTTACCTCACTGGTAACATGGGTTTCTTGTCAGAGAAATAAATTTCTCTGAAATCATCAAAGCCAGTAGGATGTATTTGAATGCTACCTCAAAAAAGACAGTCCTTTGCACCGTTCTACTCTATATGAACCGATCCACTACTGAGATTTGTATCTTCATCATTTATCCCTCACCTATTTTCAGCTTGCATGTTCTGTGTTACAACTCACCTCTGAACACCAATTTATCAGTGGCCCTTGAAACCCCACAGCATATTTTATTTCTTTGGTAGGAGAAGGGACCCACTGATGCCATCACCTTTGCTGACATCCTCCCATTGCTGAAGCATCCTTTCAGCCACTCACACTCAATAAAGCGGCCTTTGTGGCAGATTTAAGAGGCAACGGGAGTGTGATGAAAGATACTAAATGCCAGTGGCCTAGAAGGAGCAGGAAGGGAGGTTGTGTGTATGAAAATCTTGAGGCTATTGTGCTGGACTGGATGGAAATATTTCATAGGGAGGGCCCATAATTGGAAACAGTTGAGATTCATTAATACTGCCACACAGGGATATCTACCTCAGAACATTAAGATTTCCTACAATAACCTTTTCCTTGTCTTTTCCATGGCCCTAATTGGTTGTGTTGTGGAGTGGGAATCCAAGGGAACACAGTTCCAGAATGTATCTCCATCATGATGTAGTTTGCCTAAAAGTATCCATTACTGTCTTTCTGTTACCAGAACAGGCAACTCTTCCAATTTAGAGCATCAGAACGATGTTCATTCTGCAATGTAAGCTTTGCAGACGTTCACAATCACATGTTGTGATATATATTTTTAATGATTTGTCTAATTTTGAGCTATTTACTCCTAACATATATCTGTTGCACAGCATAGAGAAGGGAGCATAGAAGGTATCTTTGGTGTCAAAATTAAAAAGAAAAGGAACATTTTGAATCAAGTTGTCTGGCAGTTCGGTTTTGCTCACTCATTTAGCATTTTCCTAACAGGTATTTGTTTATATCCCACCTTTCCTTAGCATACTTAAGGCAGCTAGCAAAACCCAATGTGGGATGAAGCAGTGACACTAAATCAATTTTCTTTCCCGTTTCCCTTTTTCTTTTAAAAATGAGATCGGAATCTTATGATGGCAGATTATGACAACCTTGTGGAAAATTGAGGGATGATCTCTCCATCAGCTACCACTAAATGAGAATGTCTTTAGCCACTGCTTTTGCTACAGGGAATAAATGTTGCAGAAGCATGGATGGCAAATGGAAAGCTTCATTTAAATGGAGAACATACACACCCAAGTCCCTAGCTATGAGAAAAGATCTAGGAGGTTTGCCATTTACTCTGGATTTCTTTGTACAAGTTATTTTCTTAGAGATTTCTTACAAGAGTCATTAAAAAATCCCACCAGGTTCTTAGATGTTCTGTCTTCCAGTCTGTTTCTGGGCCCAATATTAAGAGCCAGTTTTCATCTATAAATATCTAAATTTAAGCCTTGGGTTACTTGAAATATCACTTTCTCGCATACACCAATGTGGTTTTTAATATCTTTGTCTGAGACCCTGCTCTGAGTGCCCCTGCCAAATGACATCAGGTGATAGAGGTCCTTACCCTTATGGGAGATATGTATGGCCCCTTCTCTATTGGTTTTTAGAATACATTTTAAGATTTCTTTTTAATTCCTCATAGCCAAACTACATTTGGATATTTTTCTGGAGTTCACTTTTTGCAAATACAGTGGTACCTCAGGTTACAAACACCTCGGGTTACAAACACTTTGGGTTACAGACTCCGCTAACCCAGAAGTAATACTTCGGGTTAAGAACTTTACCTCAGGATGAGAGCATCTTGGAAGATCCTATGAATACAGTATCAGAAGTATTGAAAGAAATTGATAAGTTTGGACAATTGGCAGGATTTATGTTGAATAAGAAAAAACACCAAAGCAATTACTAAAAATACTGACCAGGAGTTAGTTAATAGACTACAGCAGCAAACTGAGATAGAAGTGGTTAAGAAAGTAAAATATTTAGGGGTTTGGTTAACCCCTAGGAGTATTGACTTGTTTCAGAACAATTATGTTCCAACATGGAATAAGATTAAAAGGGACCTTGAGGTATGGGGAAGAATGAAACTTTCTTTTTGGGGAAGAATTACAACGATAAAAATGAATGTGCTACCGAAGATGTTATTTTTATTCCAAACAGTTCCAGTAATCAAGGGGGCAGCAATTTTTAAAAACTGGCAAAGACAAATTTCAAGGTATATCTGGCAGGGTAAGAAGCCGAGGATAAAATTTAAGATTTTAACAGATGCAAAAGAAAGAGGAGGCTTCGCCCTGCCAGACCTGAAATTATATTATGAAGCATCTTGCCTCTGTTGGTTAAAGGAATGGATAAAATTACAAGATACGGATGTGTTAGACTTAGAAGGTTTTGATAATAGATTTGGGTGGCACGCGTATTTGTGGTATGATAAGAAACGGGTCCACAAAGGTTTTGAAAATCATATTATAAGAAGGTCCTTGATTGAAGTATGGGAAAGATACAAAAATCTGTTGGAACAAAAAACTCCTTATTGGTTATCACCGCTGGAAGCGATAAGCGTGAAGAAAGTCAATATGACAGGGGGTTGGGTAACATATGAGAAATTGATATGTAAAAGTGAAGGAAAATGGAAAATGAGACCATTTGAAGAAGTTAAGAATTATGTGAATGACTGGCTGCATTTTTTTCAAATTAATGAGATGTTTAGAAAAGATTTAAATGAAAGGGACTTTGCTGATAAAGAATCCAAATTTCAGACTGACATATTAAATAATGACTGTAAGATCTTAGCAAAAATGTATAAGATATTGCTGGAATGGTATACGAAGGATGAGGAGGTAAAATCAGTGATGATTGATTGGGCCAAAGATATAGGACATAATATACAAATGGAGGAATGGGAAAGACTGTGGAAAGATGGTTTAAGATTCACTGCATGTACTGCTATAAAAGAAAATGTTATGAAGATGATGTATCGATGGTATATAACCCCCGTAAAGTTAGCAAAAATGTATAAGATAAGTAACAAATGTTGGAAATGTAAAGTAAAGGAAGGCACTTTCTTTCATATGTGGTGGGAGTGTAAGAAGGTAAAATGCTTCTGGTAAATGATTTATAATGAATTGAAGAAAATGTTGAAATACACATTTACTAAGAAACCAGAAGCGTTTTTACTTGGTATTACAGGGAATGAGATAAACAAGAAAGAGAAGAAGTTATTTTTATATGCAGTGACTGCAGCAAGAATATTGATGGCCCAGAAATGGAAACAAGAGGAGATGCCTACGATAGAAGATTAGAGAGCCAAAATGATGGACTATGCAGAATTGGACAGAATGACAGGAAGGATTCGGAATCGACGCGATCAAAGATTTACAGAAGATTGGGAGAAGTTTATTCAATATTTGCAAAAACTAAGTGATAACCAGATTACGTTTGTAAGCTTTAAGGAAGCTCTGTGATGTGAAAATCTAATAATAAGTATAAATAATGAATTGAAGCTACCAGAATAATTAACAATAAGTAGGATTGTGTTAAAAGTTATAAAATGAAGGAAGTTCAGACAAATTGAGGGAAGTCAAAAGAATGGAATTAAGAGGTAATTAAGAAGTTTGAATGTACAACTTTGTTTTCTTTTTTTGTATTTGTAAACCAATAAAAATATAAATTAAAAAAAGGATGAGAGCAGAAATTGCGTGGCGGCGGGAGGCCCCATTAGCTAAAGTGGTACCTCAGGATAAGAACGGTTTCAGGTTAAGAACAGACGTCCGGGACGAATTAAGTGTGTAACCAGAGGTACCACGGTATTTGTTTGCAGCTGTTATTTCACTGGTACACCTTTTGGAAACTGTTTGTATTATCTTCTGGGCATGATGTCTTTCCTTCTGGAAACATGCCCAGCATGTTGGAGAACAGGGGTGTGTGTTGTATTGCCTATCCTGCTCCCCCCCCCAATATGTCCTGTTTCTCTCAGGTGCAGTGGGAGGTCACTGTCTTATTCTCACCAGTACTGAAGTAAGATTCAGCTGGCTGGTTAATGTACTTAGAATGCAGGGGAGGCAATTTTGTCCTTTCCATCATACAGCAAAATGTATCAAGCCCAACCTGGGATCTCAGTTATTACATCTTTGGGAATCACACTCTTGGGGTTTTCTTTAAATCTTCCTTGGAAGAGTTGAAAGAACCTATCCTTTTCCTGCTCTTCAACCACCTTAACGATAGGAGCATATTTAAAGTTAATAAGTGTGGGAAGAGGTAACTAAACTGTATGCTCTCTTGTTTCCAGAACTGTTTTTGGAGGGGGACTGACTTTCTGTGTCTCTAGAGAGTCTCTTCAAAAGAACTCCGGCACAGGAGTCCCTAATGATATAAATTCTGTGGCAGTTGCAACAGGCAGAGTTTACGACGACGGAATATTGATCAACAGATGTAGCTTAGCTCAGAGACTTGAATAGACATGGATTAGATGCAAGACCCCATATGTTCCCCATCTCCAATTTCATTAATCTTATTGTGTTTGGTGGCTATGAGATACTCCTTTATATCAGATTATGGGAAAGACCTGATTGATAACGCTATCTAGAGAAATATTTATTCTGTGTCAATGATAGTACTTTTGATTCTGAAAACTTTTGTGCTGCAGCGTGCCAGTTGCAGAAGTCCTTGAACTCAATGGTTCTTTTTATTATGTGATATGAGATCTTTGTCCTTTGTAAATGAATAAAGAGTAATGGAGAGAAACGTTGGACTTTTTCTTTTAGCTTTGCCGTCACTGATTAAAGAAGCTGAAGGGGCTTTCTAGAAATAAGCTCTGTTTGGACCCAGGCACCTTAATTAAATTGATTGCTCAATTACTTTTGGACTAAAAGAAAGAAAGAAAGAGCAACACTTGATTAAAATTCTGCTCTGAAGAAAAATGAACACCTGTTTTTTGTAAACACTGCAGCCAGAGGGATCTCAGTCAATGCTTGCAAGAGAAAGAAGCACTAGCAAGTCGTGTTTGGGGAAGAAGTGGCAGCCCAGGACAATCCAGCAAAAGAGGGAAAAGGACATGCTTTTACGTGCAAACAAAAGATAATCTTAAAGCTGTCACCTTAAGGGGACATACTAAGTTTTATTGGAATACTAATCAGCTTGCAGAATCCAGCATACAGAACTGTTGATAGCTGGCTTGGGATCAAGGGTGCTTTTCTGCATCTGGCAACAATATGGGTCATTCTGACTCCACTGCAAGCACATGTCAAAGAACGGGAGTCACTGAGGGGCAAATTACTCCATTCATTTCAAAGGATGGCACTCACCCAGGACAGAGGGAAGAGTGATGCCATATTGTACTTCCTTGAAATGTGTGAATAGCATCAACTGAAGCGAATGGCAACGTGCTTTTCCGAATGTGGCAAATGGATGGGATGAGGGAGAGATTTAGGATCTGTGCTTGGTTTCTGCTTTTGGCTCCTTGCACTTCTCTCTCTTATCTAAAATGCATCTTGCCCATTTCCTCTGGCAGGGAAACATTATGCTCTGGGAGAGAGAGGTGCAAGATTAGTTCTGGTTTTGATGGAGAAAAGTTTGGACAGAAAGCCTAAGGGAAATATGCACCCTATGGCTCCAAAGGTATGGATTTTTGTCCCATCTGAAACAAGCCTGAAAGGGAGCTACATATGAATACAAAATGGCCAACTCTTATACTCGGAACAGAAAGCTACTAATTTTATAGTAGTCTGCTGCCTTCCTATTTTACAAGTTAATCTTCTTTCTCCCGAATCTAAGTTCTGTTCCTGAATCTACTCTTTTCCAGTCACTGCCAGATGTCATAGATATTCCAACCCTCTTTTCATTTTTAAGATCTATGAAAAGAAGGGGTGGGTGAGTGAGGGAAGATAGATTTTTGTGGCCCCTCACTGACTTACATCACTAGATGCCTTATCGCTTGATGATTTGCCGCTGCTTGTGTGAATTGTTTCAATTGAACAATATTGATTTAAGGTTATGCAAAGTGATGATACAGAGCCTAGGGCTTGCCGATCAGAAGGTCGGCAGTTCGAATCCCTGCAACAGGGTGAGCTCCTGTTGCTTGGTCCCTGCTCCTGCCAACCTAGCAGTTCAAAAGCACGTCAAAGTGCAAGTAGATAAATAGGTACCACTCTGGCGGGAAGGTAAACAGTGTTTCTGTGCACTGCTCTGGTTCGCCAGAGGCGGCTTAGTCATGCTGGCCACATGACCCGGAAGCTGTCTGCAGACAAATGCCAGCTCCCTCAGCCAATAAAGCGAGATGAGCGCCGCAACCCCAAAGTCGTCCACGACTGGACTTAATGGTCAGGGGTCCCTTTACCTTTACCTTTAAAGTGATGATACAGCAGTTTCCCATATAGCGCTTGACCCATGATGGTTCTTTCACACATGCAAGTCATCATATTTTCATTCATAACATTTCTGCACACCCTTTATATAAAGTACTCAGTGTAGGTGTAAATATATAAAAATTGAACAATAAGATCTGTTTCATCCATACCTGGGCTGGTGATAGGCTACACAGCACAGGGTGCAGAAATGGAACAGGCAACCCTCTCTTCTACCATGCAGGGTACTGCATGCAGAACGAGGGCTGTTGTATGTGGTGGAACAATTGGTCAATAAAAAAACATCTGAGTGATAAAGGGAAGGGATGCATCCTTCACTCATCATGTAAAACAATAGCGAGTCTTGGGCCACCTCACCAACACAGTTATTGCCACATAAGCTTTATGCTAGTCTTTAAGGCACCACGATATTCTTTGTTGTTTTTCCTGTGACTGGCCATCACAGCTGTTTTCTTCCAGAAAGGCACCAGCCTTTCTGAACACTGGGTACCGGCAGAGTTTCCATGAGCAGGAGATGGTGCCCTAAACTTGACTTCTCCATTTCCCACTAGGTAGATATACCATAACGGTCCATCAAATTCTCTGCGTTCCATCTTATTTTATGTGTAGGTTAAACAGCATTCATATATGTTTATAGGAGGGTGGGGATCCAGAATTGTAACACCAATCATCCACGTTATATTACTGAATGCCTCTGTGTTTGTAGAACTATTTGGGCCACAAGAGAAGACCCAAAGGTGGATTAGAATCATGGGAATAAATACAACAAGGTTATTGTTTGAGTTGCAATTCTTCCTGCTTCTTCTACTTTCTTTTTCTTTCTTTTTTCTTTTTTCGAGGGGGTTGTGTAAAGTTCTGCAAATGATTGTATTAATCCAATTATCATATGCTTCTGCCATGGGTTTCAGTGGCAGAGTTCCAGTAATTACTCTTCATTAGTATTCATTAGTACCAGGTCTTGCCTGATCTCAAGTTCATGTTGAATAAACTCGGCTGTAATATTTTTGATATGGGCTAGATGTAGAGGTCACCGTGGAGGCATTAATTAGGCCTGGTCGTCAGAAGATATTTTTGTGGCTCTTCAAATGAGTTTTGCTTCAGATGCGCCATGGCTTTCCACTTGTGAAGTGTGAGCAGATATGCAAAGCAGAGTTAGCAGCAAAGCCGACACTTCAGCGTCCTAAGAATCTAAGAGCGTAGGCCACAAGAAAGCCCAAACACACACACTGTCTGCAACGATCTTCCAAAAAATGCACAGTGTTTCGGGACCATTTCTTTACAACTCTGACTTAAGCATGTATCTTCTGAACCCACGTTAAAGTGGAAAGCGTGGGTGCTGGAAAATGACGCTGGGTGAGTTTATTGGAACAGATTTCTCCCCCAATTAGATGTTGTAAGGGATTGTAAGATCTTGAAGACATCTCTAACCAAATGCTATACTCTGGAGGATGGGGGGAAAGAAATGGTAAAAACCAGCAATCTTGTATATTTTCTTTTTAAAAAAATTCTTTTAGACCACTTCTTCTTTGGCAATGCTGAGATACGTCTCGGAGAGGAAGAGAATAACTTTCTTGTGCAAGAGGAGTAGACATCTTCTTCGTTCAGAGGCTGTATACTACTGAAAGCTAGCTTCTGGGGAGTAACTGCAGGAGAGGCTTATTGATTTCACGTCCTGTTTGTGGGCTTCCTGTAGGCACAGAATCACAGAATTATAGAGTTGGAAGGGACCAAGAGGGTCATCCAGTCCAACCCACTGCAATGAAGGAATCCTTAACCCAATGTGGGTTAAAGAATCTCCGGCTCTACCAACTGAGCTGGCTGGCTGCCCTGATCCAGAAGGGCTTTTTTTATGTTCTTCTGTTTTGAGTAAAAATGAAAACTGCATAATAACAGTTTTTTTAAAAACGAGGATGACATTGTTAAGCTCAAGCTAGCCTACACTTTACTCTCTATGCATGCATTTATGTATTTCTAGGTCAATGTCTTTTGATGTATTTAAAAAAGAAAAGAAATGTAACCTTATTTGTCTTTTCCATTTCATTAATGTTTCTTTGATTTTATAAAATATTATGAACTTGAAAAAGCAACAGCTATTCAAATTATCTCAGTAGGTCCCAGACAAGTTTGCAAGATGTGGAGGCTTTGCACAAGAGATATTAATGGCTAGTTGCAAATAGCTGTATCTTTCCGAAGTTTCGGTTTTTAAAGAAAATAATGTAAATAACAGGTAAGCAAGAAAATCTTCAATGAACATTGTAGTCTTGTCTACAAGCATACTTTGGCTTTTGCCTCACACTGAAATAGCAAATCACAAACATAATAAGGTGATGTCCAATAAGTCTGCTCTGAGTATGACTAACATTGGAGATGACCCAATAATGTTAGGACTCAGATACAGATGCTATGCCCAGTGTATTAAATACCAGGAGTACTATGGATGAGAAGCCAGTCTTGTCAATAGAAGCCCTGCTGTCAGGGACTGGACAGAGGAGGAATGGTGGAGACCGCCTCCCCAGCCTGAACCTTCCAGAGAAGAGGAAGACAGTCTAGATTTACAACAGTGGTTTGCGGGAGGTCACAGCTCAGAGGCAGATGAAGGGCAAAGTTGGGAAATAATGGGAAAAGAGGAGCAGGAGGCAGAACCGGAGCAGCTGGCTTACACTTATCACGAGAAAGCATTCCAGACCCTCCTTCTCCCAGAACCTGGCAAACATTGAAAGTAGGAGAGCAAAGGGCTCAGAGACGAATGGCCCTAAGCGGCCACTGTAAGGTGGGTGGTGCTGTTGATGATTGAGGAAGTGGAGAGAAGGGGGTGGTGGTGGAGATTTACTCGGAGCAACACCATTACTTCAAGAGGCTGCATTTCTAAGCTTCTCTCTGTGAATATTGAATAAAAGACATTGGTAAGAACTTTCCTTGTCTTATCTATTCCTGGCAGCCTACCGTGGAGGGATTGGATTCCCTGACGCCTGACGCCTGCACAAGGACTTCCGGTTATGTGACAGGGCTGTCTCCCATGCATCCTGCTCATTGGCGGGGCAGGGAGTGTGAAGAATCCCAGAACAGCATGCGGGAAGAGGAGAGTGGGGAAACTCTTTATTCTGGAAAGCTGCAATGATGAAACATTTGCCATAAACTGTGGCATTGAATTCTATTCCAGTTCATTATTTGCTGTTTTGAATTCCTTTTGGAATTTCTTGTGCAAAATATTTAAGAATCAGCCACCCTTTCCCCCATGAGTAGGGATAGGTAGTGTATAGGGCTAGGTAGGTTTTACTTTATTAAATTTCTCAGAGTTGCATCCAATGCTCTTCCAACTTGGAGTGCACCCACTCAAATGAAATAGCACAACTACACTTCTCTGCATTCAGTGGGTCTGTTCTGAGTAATACTGGATGAAATCCTTAGTCACCAGCCACAAGCAAAACCAACCACAAGCTACAAAAATTTAAAACATACAAAAAAAATGGAGACATAATCATACTGTCAACAGGTTAACATATCAGATTATGGCAACCTATAAAACTGCTAAAAAGCACCACTGACACAATTATAAATCATCCAATTCTGAGGTGGGGAATTAACAGCCAGTACCTCAAATATGCTCAGATGCCTGGCAGTAGAGGAAAGTCTTAACTCCACGCCAAAACTATGGTAAAGTTGGGGTCAGGCAGGCCTTGCCTGAGGGGAGAACTTTGCAGATTGTTAGGGCTGCAGCTCAGTGGTAGACTTGCCACTTTGCATGCAGGAAGTTCCCATATGTTACATCACACCACCCTCTTTTCTTGCGCAGCACCCAGAGTTGTGGCACTCCCCCCGCCCTGTTGCTGGAGTAGGCTACAGGAGTTTCCTCTTCATTGCTCCAGACCACAGCCCTACCCCTCTGTCCTCACTGCCCCTACCATTTGGCAGCTCCTGAAGTGTGCTCTGTGGGAAGGCACTTTCCAAGAGTGTGTGGTGGTGACCAGTGCTACATTCCTAGAAGAAGAGGGCCAGAACTCACCATGAACACCTCCCTTGTTCTCTTATAATGGAAAGGTGCCCACCTGAGAGGTGCCAGAACTGAGATTTGGTGAGTTATGGCTGGGGGGGAAAGCCCTGGTGGTGATCTTAAGAGGGAGAAAGAGAGTGAGGTGGATCTGGCACTAAACACTGCTGATATGTAGCCCCCAAAACATTCCACTGGGGAATAGAGCCCTCATTGGGGGCAAAGTTCCACACACTGGCAATGAAGAAGGACAAAAATTACATTCCTTAAACAAATCTGTCAATAGAATCTGTGTTGCCAGATTGATTTTGTACACTTGGAGTTTTCTTGGCCATGAAGATAATAAAGTCTCATATTTAATGAAACTACCTTGGAAAGAAAGCATTGTAATACGCCTCAAATTTCCTCAATAACCCCCCTGTTGGCTAAGAGAATATAGAATGCTAAGTTTTTATTTGTGTTAACATGGGAAGCAGGAATTGTGATGGGGCCATAATGGGGTTGGATTAGTTGATTTTGATGGGACTATAAAAGGGTTGAATTTGAATGCTAGGCTTACTGGCGTTTGATTTGAGTTCAGGAGTATGCTTGGGAGCAGAGGGCAGCAAAAGCTGCTGTTAAGTCATTTCTGTCTACAGCATGCCCTGGTAAAATGGGAACTTGCCGATACAGCAGGCATCTGTGTCTTTTGTTTTTGGTATTCTCCCACATAGAACTGTAGCAGAGTGGAGAATGAGGCTTGATGGGCTCCATATTTTACAATGCGCAACGCAACCCAACATCTGGGAAGCACTTAATGGAGAATTAATCTTGTTTTTAATGTGTGGGGAGCAGGGATAGCCCTAGGCATTTTGTTCTTGATTATTTGTGGTTAGTTTTATTTTTCCATCCTGTTGTCATGGTTTGCTGCCAAAAAAAAAAAAGGCAAGAAGGAAAGCTTGGCAAGCTGTTGGGAAGTGGACTAACCTGTAAGGTGTGATGGTGTGCTTGTAACATGGAGATTATTTGGTCTGCCATCCTAAGTTTTCTTCTTGATGAACTCAATGGAAATTACCTCCTGGCAAACAAATAAACCTAGGATTAGGTTGTTTGTGTCCAGCTGGGATACTGAGTACACTGGAGGTTATCATTATCATCATCATCATCATTATTACAACTTATTACCCACTGTTCAGCCCAAGGTCCCTAGGAGGGTTATAGCAAATGAAACACACTATTATAGGGTACCTTCTCCAGAAATCTATCCCCAGTTTTCTGGGAATAGGAACACAACAGGCTATTCACTAATTAACTAAGGGCTGCTTTACACATGCCTGCTCATAACTTGCTATCTCATCATTTGACGGGCTCACAGATGAAGCAAACCACTTTCGCTGAACAGTATTGGATGCAATCCAGCACGAGTTTGTTGCAATTTCAGGTCCATGGAAATCTTTGGAATTTAATCACCCATTTCTGTAGGCAGATGAAGCCTTACATGTGTGTCCTATCACAGGACTAATAACATGATTTTTTTTTTTATTAAAAAAACCCTTTCCCTCAGAAAATGGGCAGAGGATCCAATGCATGAGATTTTTAGTACAGCTTTTTTTCTTTTTAAGGCAGTAACATGGCTCAATGCTAAGTCAAGAGAATGTGAACGGGAAGCATTGCAGAGAGCTTTGCTCTAAGCTATTTGGTTATAAAAAGCATTTCACCTTGCAAGTACAACATTAGGAAAAGAAACCAGGCACTTCTGATGAAGTACCACCCTTTACTTGCGATACAAAATGAAAGTTTCCTTTATTTGTGGCTAAGGGAAAACTTAAGTGCAAGGAGAACTTATCTTCTGCCTTGCCTTGCCTGGCGTCTTGTTTTAGGCACCCGCTTTGTTTCTGGTGCAGGGAAAGAAGGATGTGTCTTTAATAAACAAGCCTGGGAACTAATACAAATCCATGTTGACAAATGCTTGTCAGGAAGAAAACCAAAGACGCAAAATCAATACACAGCCTTGCATTAAATCTCAATGCTTAGAGATAGATATCTTTGCCGTTCCTTTCTCTCTCTCCCCTCCTTTTTGTTTACTAAATAGCTGTCCCTGATTAATTTAGGATAAACAAAAATGTGTAGACTACAAAAGTACCCCCCCCCACCCACGCAGATGATAATAATAAAAAGTTTACCGTGAACCTTTTTCAAACAGTCTTGTATTTTATTTTAAGGGGGAACAGGAAAAGAAGGATACAGCCCACCCCTCCCAGCCTTCTTTCTTCTGACACCATTTTACTTTAGAAAATCTCAAAGTACAAGTGAATACATGACACTCGTGATGTCTCCAGTGTACACATTTTACGTTTGATTTATGACATTACTATATAGGTGCACTTGACAGCTTTCAGATTGAAGCAGAGACAAGAGAGCTTTAAAGTGAGATGGGTTATCTGGGTAAATCTATCAAGGGTTTCATCCTGGGAGAACAAGGAGAGAGGCTTTGTAGAGCCCTGCTGTGTAGCAAGCCTCATGCTGAGCACATCCCAAGCTCCCTGACAGTTGCGCACAGCCTTCACTGTAATAACGAATAAAAGGGAGCTCCCTGTAGATTACAGATCTTCCGTGTTTTGACATTGACCTTAATACATAATTTAACCACAAAGCCTGAGAAGTGTGGAACAAGATAAGAAAAGACCACAGAACTGGCAAATAAAGTGATGTTCAATCAGAAATCATATTTGTTCCTGATAGTGGAGATGTGGGCATTAAAAAGGGAGACAGAGAAAGATTGAGGGGAAAGAAGGAGAGAGAGGGAGAGAGGGAGAGATTGAGGAAAAATGATCTGGGTTATTTGAAGAGTTATGGATCTGTTTTAAAGGACATATGGCTGTCAAGTACAAATTTGCCTGGGAAAACATGGTAAAACACACACAAAGGAGTCAATAGTTATTACATTTTTCAAAATTGGAGGTTATTTCTTTTCTTCAGCAGTCTAAGCATGCCTTTAAGACTGGTCACTGTGTTCACACACACACCTTGACTTTGGGGGTTGCAACAGGAATGATACAATGCCATGCATGGATGATGCCTAGTTTGGGAACTCGAGGATACTTATGCCTTAAGAAGAAGAGGTGGATTTCCTCACCCATTTTATGGATAGAAACTACCTTTCGTGCAATAGAGAAACAGGATGGTGGCATGGTAATAGTATATTTAACATATAGAAACAAACAATGCAATCCCATACAGTATATGTCTACTCAGAAGTCGATCTTAGGGTTACTCAGTATAGAGGTCTGCACTGTTAGATGTTCATAATTAAACCCTAGAGTAAACGTTTCTTATATTATTCCTCATTACAAGGATTTTGAGTAAATTTTAACCAGATTTACACATGTTTAAGCACAGTGATTTTCAGCGGGAGCAGTTAATGTGCTTAAATCTCACTCAGTCATTTCAATCTCTGCCACTGAAATGGTAAAAGAGAATTTCCGTATGCAACATTAGTGGTTTATTAAAAGGTTGCCAGAATAACAAATTATTAGCTAGTGTGTGCCTGGGCACAGAAAGCAGAGTCAAGAAACAACCAGCATTCATAGTTTGGCAGAGAAAAGTCAACATGGTTTTGTAAAGGGAAACCATGCACAGAATTTTGAAAGTTAAATGTCCCCAGGTATGATATCCTGATTTATTATCTTAGCATTAGCCTGGAATCAAATTTTTCAAGAAGGTTTAGAGTAGGTAACAATACCTTTCATTTATGCAAAAATCCTCCAGGATATTATTCAGCACAAGATCCACAGAGATTAATGGGAGCTCCATTCATGTGCATGGGAACTACCTTATAGACCATACAAGCAAGGGCCATCCCAAGTTCACCTACGGCTCTTCCTTCCTCTGACTGCTGTATCAAGTTCAGTCTATTACATTTCAAATGATGTCTGTAGCTCATGGTACATTGAAAAGCTCTTGCACAATGAAAAAATAAAACCTAAACATTCTAATAATTGTGAGCATTTAAAAACCAAACCCTGTGATTTGTGGTAAGATCTGCTTTTTTATACATTCATCGATAATAAAGTATTTATGCTTGCAACAGCTATGGTTGGTATGCTACATGCTAGGTTCTTCATCAAGGGATTCCTCAGTAAGGAGATTAGTGGTTTTATTTATTTATTGCATTTATAACATGCCTTTCCTACAAGGAGGGCATGGCTGTGCACACGCTACCTTATTTATCTACACAACAAGCTTGTGAGGTAGGCTATGTAAGAGATGCCCACGGTCATAGCTGAGTGAGGATCTAAATTAGGGTCCCCCTAGCCCTAGTCCAACACTCTAAGCAGGACACCCTACTATCTCTGTCAGACAATCTTCCCTAAACTATGCCAGACAATGAACATATATTATTATTTTTTTACTTAAAGCATCCAAAGGGGATTGGCATGGTTTTCTAAACTCTTTCTGCCATACTGCTTCCCTAACCTAAATATCGCTGTCCTGAATCTATTAGCTCCAACAAAGCAGGTGGTGGAGGAGGAAATAAATGCATGTCCATTTCTGCTGAAAGCGCTAACAACGGGTCAGGGATGGGGTGCAATGGGGTGGCTTAGATCAGGAGAACGGTGTCAAGGAAAGGATTAAAGTCCTGCTCCCCAGTGCCACTTCTCTGGTTAGATTTGGACCCCTGCTACAGCTGTGTTGAAGTTGAAGTAAAAATATGATCATGGATCACCCATAACATATGTAGTGTGAGCCCAAGAGACAATTTGTGCACCAGCATCAATCTTCCTTGCAGCTTGAGCATGGGTGTACTCTAAGGAACTTTTTGTTCCTGGACACTGAGGTCCAGTACTGATGGCCTTCTGGCGGTTCCCTCACTGCGAGAAGCGAAGTTACAGGGAACCAGGCAGAGGGCCTTCTCGGTAGTGGCACCCGCCCTGTGGAACGCCCTTCCACCAGATGTCAAAGGAAAAAACAACTACCAGACTTTTAGAAGACATCTGAAGGCAGCCCTGTTTAGGGAAGCTTTTAATATCTGAAGCATTATTGTATTTTAATATTTTGCTGGAAGCCACCCAGAGTGGCTAGGGAAACCCAGCCAGATGGGCAGGGTATAAATAAATAAATAAATAAATAAATAAATATTATTATTATTATTATTATTATTATTATTATTATTATTCCAGTGGAATAATAGGAAGGTCCAACAAACCAGGCCGGTATGTAATGGAAGCTGAGTGTACCTCAATCTTTTGCAGTGGTTTCCTGACAGATATGTAGGGCTTCTATGACAGGCATGGGGGGGGAGAGTTCTACTCTGATAGATTTGGAAACCACTGTATTAGAACACGGAAAGATCTGGAGCCCAAACCTATGTCATCACCAGAGAAACAACTATTCCCACCCACCCCATCAAAATAAAACAACAAGATTTCACAAGTCATTCAGATAGAAGGGTGGGAGATCTGCTAAATTTCTGTGCATTATATATGTGGCCAATATAACAACCGTAATGGTAGAGAACATGTACGTGCGGAACAATAAAAAGATGCTAAGCAGGCCTTTCCATGTGGCGGGTACACAGTTCCTGATTTTCTCTTTGGTTGTAACTTCAAAGCTGAAACTAGCCATAAATCATTGGCAGGGTGGGAAATGCAATAAAAGACTTGGAAAGACACCATCAGGGGTACATCAAATGTGGACTTTTAAGAAGCACAAAAAGATGCCATGGCTCTGAACTTCGAGCCAGCACATCACCTAGTGATGATGTTGAATGCAGGGCCAAAAGGAATACGCTCAGTCTTAGAATGCACACACAATCTGATGATTTGAGCATGTGAATATCATCAAACACTGATATGTCACCAAGAAACACAGAATCAATCAGAAGGCATCAAAGAGCTATGCTAACACGGCATGCAGGGAGAAATTCTGCAAACTGCCAAAGAGCAAGTCAACAATCGTTACCTGCACATTTCTAAAAGACTTCATATTTGTAGGAGTAGCTGCATATTGTATATAATGTGAAGTATAATGCTGTTGAGAATAGGGGTGGAGTGGTACATTTTGAAGTGCAAGAGCTCCTCGTGAAGTCTCCATAGTCACACTGTCAAGATTTAATAGACATGCTTCCAATACAAATCCAAAAAAATGCAGGCAGTTGTGTTAATCCATTATTACACACACACACACACACACACACACACACACACACACCAGCAGTATATAACAGAATAACCAATATATTAGGATTAACGTGACTGCAAAGTTATGAACAACTTTCTGGGAATAAGCTGAATTGAACTCAGTGGTGCTCAGTTCTGACTGCATAGCTTCAAGTTGTAAAACACAGTGGATGTTAGCAAAAGATAAATGCAACCTTTATAATAATAATAATAATAATAATAATAATAATAATAATAATAATAATAATAATTTATTATTTATACCCCGCCCATCTGGCTGGGCCTCTTGTAGATGGCTAACATTTTGCTTAGGGGTTCAAATTAAAAGGTAAAGGTACCCCCGCCCGTATGGGCCAGTTGTGTCCGACTCTAGGGTTGTGCGCCCATCTCACTTAAGAGGCCGGGGGCCAGCGCTGTCCGGAGACACTTCCGGGTCACGTGGCCAGCGTGACGAAGCTGCTCTGGCGAGCCAGCACCAGCGCAGCACATGGAAACGCCGTTTACCTTCCTGCTATAAAGCAGTACCTATTTATCGACTTGCACTTAAGGGTGCTTTCGAACTGCTAGGTGGGCAGG
Organism: Podarcis bocagei; assembly: GCF_964188305.1. Taxonomy (NCBI): domain Eukaryota; kingdom Metazoa; phylum Chordata; class Lepidosauria; order Squamata; family Lacertidae; genus Podarcis; species Podarcis bocagei. The sequence continues at coordinate 34,681,457 of NC_138130.1, forward strand.
AGCTGGGACCGAACGACGGGAGCTCACCCCGCCGCGGGGATTCGAACCACCAACCATGCGATCGGCAAGTCCTAGGCGCTGAGGTTTTACCCACAGCGCCACCCGCGTCCCGGGGTTCAAATTGCCCCCCTCCAATTTTTGATGGCCCTTCAATATTCAATTGATTGTGGTGATGGCAGCAAAATGTTGTGCTACGTTAAATACAGAGGTTTAGACCTCTCTGCTCAGCCTGGCGTTCTGATGGGAATGCATCAGAATGCAACAAGTCCCTCCTCAACTGATTTGCACGGCTCAGCGAAAGGTGGGCCTGCGTGCGAGAGAGTGGTGTGTCTACACCCATTGCCGGCATGTGGTCCCCTAGAAACTTTTGTTATAGCTTTTAAAGGGAAATCCATACAATCCTGCAAAAAAGCATTATTTAAAATAAACTGCTGGTGTGAAGGAGAAACCTCGTAAAATAAAAGAACGTATCCAGCCTCTGTATGATTGTTTCCCTAATTTTCTTGTTTCCTTTTGTGCTAAATTGTTACAAGCAAACTTGAAAGGCTCATGTCATCTCACCCATTCGCCAGAGCAAGGGCAGTCTTTTCAATTACCCTGGTGCTCTGACAGATGATGTCGTAACTCCTGCTATGAAAAAAAATCCTGGAGCTGGGATTCCCTGGATTGCTCCTCCGCAGCATCACTGGCTGAGAAGAAAAATGTCAGGAGCTGTATTTTGTCATGTGTTAAAGTCTCCAAGCCAAGCACAATCTGGCCACTGGCACTGAGGAAATATTGGACACAGGATACCGTATTTTTCACTCCATAAGACACACTTTTTTCCTCTTAAAAACTAAGCGGAAATGTCTGTGCATCTTATAGAGTGAATGTTTGGCCCCTGGAGCTAAATTGCCGGAGTGCGACACACTCCTGAGCTGCTCTCTGGGGCTGGTGGGGGAAACCCCGGGTGCCGGCAGAGCAGCCAGGGCTTCCCCCGCCAGCCCCAGGAGCACCGGGTAGGCTGCGCGCAGATGCATGCTCCTGAGCCGTTCTTTGGGGCTGGCAGGGGAAACCCCGGGTGCCGGCAGAGCAGCCAGGGTTTCCCCCTCCAGCCCCGACAAGCTCTGGTGTATATATATATGGAAAGAAATGAAACAGAAGCCATAATACTGGAATTGGCTCAGGAAGGGAGAAAAGTGGATGATTGAGGTAGCAGTGAACCCGTGGCCTGGTTCAGGCCTGCCAAGCCATTTTAAGCTGCTCATCAGCTGCCATAACTGTGATGGGTAGGAAAATATCTGCCTCGGCTCTGCTGAAGGACAGAGATAAAGATTGTCCTCCCCATCAAGGCACTGGGAGAATAGGTTTAAGCCTCTCTGCCCAGCCTAGCATGATGATGGGACAACTTGAATGTCCATTTTGGCCACGACTGCTGGCATGTGGCCCTGAACGAGTTGGCCAAACCCAACTGCAGCCCTCAGCCCAACTATCATGGAGGGGAGATAAGGCAGGAGAGGAAGGAGGGTTCACTACAAGTACATGCTACTTGTAATAGTGAAGCTTCCCTACCTTTCACAGGATGGTTGTGCAAAAAGGGGTCTTCCATCCTCACATCTAATTTCACCCTTTGGACCATCAGTTAGATCACCCTCTTTAAAACCTATGATCAATGGAAACCCATTCAATACAATCAGTGCTGACAGTGGCTGGCAAGGCTTTACACACTTTGCAAACTAGACCCCCTCCATTAACTCAACCTTTGATGTTTCATCAAACTCAAAATACACTATCCAGAAGGAAGCTTTGCCGTGTTTCCACCCTGTGCTTTACCAGTTATTTATAGTTTGGGGTAAAATGCATTGCATGATATTGTTGGGTTAGTATTTCCCCTTGCTTTGCTGCAGGTTCCTTCTGGGGGCAGGGGAGTCCTAACGCACATAGGAACAAAGCTGCCTTATACCAGCACAAACTATTTGTCCATCTATTGGGAGTGGGGAGTGGGTGGGCAGGTGACAAATCCCATGCACTGAAAGCACATGTGAGGGAGGGGCAGAGCTGTGCAAACTCATCCTCCCCACCTGCCCCAGCATCTGCATGTTGAGCTAGCATATGAAACAGCTCTATGTGTACAGTGGTACCTCAGTTTATGAACTTAATCCATTCCAGGAGTCCGTTCTTAAACTGAAACCGTTCTTAAACTGAGGTGCACTTTCTTAGACTGTTGTAAAGTTCTCAAACCGGGACACTATTTCCGGTTTTGCGGAGTTCGTAAACCGAATCGTTCTTAAACAGGACTGTTCTTAAACCAAGGAACCACTGTATTTGTGTCCTCTTCAAGGAACGGAGGAATCAGAATCAGAATCCCCCTTCATGTAAAGGTGGTCTACATGGGTACATCAGCACACACACAGAGTCCCTTCACGAGCCAGCTGGATGCTTGGGTGGCAATGTGGCGTAGTGGATGGGGTGAGTCAACAAGGCCCCACAATCCCCCTTGTGCATTTTTTCAACGTATGTAGGTGGTTATCCTTTTTGATTGGCAAGGACTCTCCAGGCGCTTAGTCTTTCCCATCACCCATCCAATCCTTTTAACAGGACTTGCCAGGCACTGAACTCTGAGCCTTCTGCGTGCAAAGCAGTTGATTCACCAACAAACTGTGGCACCCCTCCTCACATTATTTTCATCGAGACTTTACTGAGGAGCTGTGTGTTGGCAATGCCCATGTGGTTTGGGACCCTGCCCTTTCAGGGTATGCAACTTTTTATTGCAGATAAATTGATTTAGGACAGGATAGATAAAGCTACTGCTATAGCAGTGACAGGTTTTGAAAAGACTAGGCCCTTATCCTAGTATAAAGCAGTATCATACCACCCTACTTGCACGACACAGGCCATTTTATAAGACATGTTAAATGGGTGTCTAGTGTGTACCTACAATGCAGCCATGAGGCACTTCAGAAGTCTTTGGTTCAGTCTGGGGTGTATTGGACAGATCCCACTTTGCCTTCGACAAGTCTGGAATCTTTCCAAATGATCCCACTTCAGTTCAAGATTCACTTGAATCCACTGCAAAGTCCTAATACTAAAATGTTTTTCTTGGAGTTTTTATATCTATATATAACTGCTGATATACTTAGTATATAACTAACAATAGTGTTTGAAATTAGGCTTGTGACTTCATCATATATATATATATATATATATATATATATATATATATATATATAGTGCTTAAACAATTGGATGTGATTCAACTAAGTTACTTAGAGAAGACTCCTTGAAATAAGCATGGCTAAGTTAGGTCAAGTAATGTCAGTGGGTCTACTCTTAGTTGAAAAGTATCCAGTACAATTGATTTCATATTCACAATGTCCTGACATTTTTTTCTCCATTTCACTATATGAAAGTTATATGTCCCAACTGTATCTACCAGGTGCCCACTATCTGACACTAGGTGTCCATTTGGCCATACAACTATTAGGTTGTGTTTTTTGTAAAAAAATGGCCTTGCCTAACTTGCTTCCAGAGTGTACCATTCTGAGGCTTCAGCCTTCTGGAGGAGAGTATATGGTTAAATAAGACTTAAAGAAGTAAAGCAAGCTGACAGAGCCTTTTGGGATTCCTCATGGTCCTGCAATGAGTAATAACACCACATGTTAATTGAATTCCCTGCTGTGTGGATTGAACAAGTCCCTTTCCCCTGCTATCAGGGACAGCCTGGTTGATTTATATCAGTTGTATAAGACTAGGCCGAGAATAAGAACCTGTTATTCAAAGGGCCATTTTGCAGTAGTAGTGGATCTAAGTCACCACAAGCAGCCGATTTTTGGTGCGATGCTCCATGACACGAGGAAGATCCCTGTCCCAAGGAGCTGCCCAACTTGTCGATTTCTCTTATTGCCTCCTATAAAACCTCAACATGTGAGCTGATCCAGGAGATGGCGATCTTAAAGAGAACTGGAAATGGATTGGGACCCTCAGAAGTTGGGTGATCATGCGATAAAAATGCATCTAGACAGGAAAGGACTGCTGCTGACATTCATAAACGCTATGGAGGTTTGTAATAAAAATAAGGATGTAAGATTGCACATTATCCTGGAAATTTAAGTCTATCCACAATAAACATTCTGCTTCATATGGGCAGAGACGGAAATGTATGAATTATTCATATTAGTTATGAATGCATGTAACACCCTAGCCATCAATATGAATTATGTTGCATGATAATTCAGCCATTTTGGGGTGTGGGTGTGGGTGTGCAGTGACACACAAGCTTGCGAAGGCCCCAGGCCATTTCTATTGCACTTTTATTGACACCAGCCACAGTTTGTTTGACCACTCAGGAAAAATATGGACACAGTCCAGTCAAAATTTTTTAAAATGATTTTGTGTATTTATATTATTATTATTTAGAAATATTGCTTCTGAACCCAGAAATGGTATAGCTAGACACCATGGCTGCAAAAAGCCAACTGGTGTCCAACTTTATGCCCCAGTGGCCATGGTGCCAGGTGTCAATCTGAGAGGTGGTTTTAAAACCCTCATGAAAGTTCAGTTTTAAGTGAAAATTTATCCTAATATACACTTTTTTGGATGCAATTTTGCCCAGCACGTTTTTGCAAGCGTTTCCCCAAACACAATGCATTTTTGTATGTTGTTTTCACTAATATATGCATCTTCATGCAGACTTTCCCCTAATATATGCATTTTTGTACACAGTTCTGGGTTGGAGAAATGCATAGTGCAATATTTGGAGAAGTGGGAATTCTGAAGGACAGCTGCATTTTGGTCTATGTATTGTTGTGGGACGTGCAAATTAGGTAGGTTTTTATTCAAATGAATTTCACCCCATCTCTGCTTATGCTCAAGCCAATTTAAATCTGGCCAGGTGGCAATTCTAGGTACATCTGGATATCTATTTTTTTAGAAAAAGAAAGGCAGGGTGAGTAGCTTAACATTGTGTCTTACCTGTATTTTTTTTAGAAACAAATTCTCTTCTATTAAAAATAGTAGAACTAATTTAGTAGCATGTTCAAATAGGGATAATAAAAAAAAAATTCTGTAAGGAAGAGAAAATCTTTTGGGGCCCAATTACTGTTAATTTGTAATCCTGGAGGTCAAGTGCCTGATTAAATATTAACATAGGAGAAAGGTCACTGTCTTTTGCGATTCTCTCTGCCCTGTTTCAGTATTCCATCAGATACAAAGAGCTCTTTCAGTGTGCATTTCACGAGAGAAGAATTGTTTTGCTTGAGCCTAATCAAGGCCTGCCTTATGGTTTTCATCTTCAAAAACGAAAACCAGTCACTTGTGGTGTCATATCCATGGACGTTTTCATGGATTGGCTGGATGCAGAGACTGGTGGGACTGGTGGGAGGCACCAACTGGGGAACCCGCATGGGAAGAAGGCTCAGAGCCAGAGGGCGGGTGGTGGGATGATGACGAGTGGTCAGAGGGAGAAGAGCAAGCAGACTGGGCGGAGGAGCTGTCAGAAGGTGAAGAGGTAACAGGGTTTAAGGAGCAGGTGGAGTCTGTGGCAGAGAGAAGTGCAGAAGCAGACACAGAAGCAGAGGCTGGACAGCAGGAAGACCAAGAGGCAGAGATGAGGCAGGCTGGTGAAGAAGCCAGGGGGTCTCCCCCTCCTCTTGAGACTAGCTCCTCTCCCCCTGGTCTCCCAGAATCAGAAGAGGTATGAAGAGGGCAGAGCAAAGACAGACAAAGCGTCGGAGTCTCGGCTTGCTTGGGAAGGACCTGAGGTAGGAGGAGACTTAGGGTACTGTGGGAAGGTGGGGACCTTCAGTTCTTGCAAATGCCTCATTGGGGCTAGACCTACTGGGAAGAGTTGCCACACTCACTAGGCCTGGCCTCCTGAGCTGTTTTGATTCTTTGAATAAAGATAGTTAACTTCACTGGCACCATGTGAGTTATTGCTGACCTGCTCCTGACACCCGCCCTGACCAACGTCAATGCATCTAGTGGGTTGGTTCCTTTAAATGTTTGGATCATCAACCAGCAGGTGATACCGAGAAGCATCCAACTCCCAGTTCAGTTTCATAAGCTTCTTTTTGGGAATCAGATTCCCATAGCTGCCTTTGGCATTCTTGACAGCAGTTGACCAACACTGGCCGTAGGATGGCTACATCTGTCTGCAAGCTCAGATTTTGGGGGACAGGCCATAGCTCAGCTGCAGAGCACATCTCAGGTTTAAGTCATGGCATTTCAAGCTAAAAGAAAAGGGGCAGACTGCCTCTACCACCACCACCACTCATTATTGATGGTGTTATTAGTCTAGTGAAGGAAGCAGACATTTCCAGTCCTGAGTCAGCTTGGGAAGTGATTTTTTTTTATCAGAACCATGACAGGGGAAAGAGAGTTAAATCCTGCTCCCTGTGTCCCAGAGCCCCAATCTCTCTCTTTTGCCCTGCCCCAACAGCTGTTGCTTAAAGAACAAAAATCAGGCTTGTTCAATGTTGACATGTGTTTAGCATCACATCTAGTTCGGCCTTAATTTATTTAAACGAGCTGCATAAATCCCAACATGTTTCAGGCAAATAGCTCTCGATTAGCAAATAGAAGAGCAGATAGAGGCTACCTTTGTAAGAAGAAGAAGAAGAAGAAGAAGAAGAAGAAGAAGAAGAAGAAGAAGAGGAGGAGGAGGAGGAGGAGGAGGAGGAAGGTCTTAACAATTAAGCATTTCCCCCCTTGAAATAAACGCACACAATGAACACTGAGCAACACTTCAATGGCACATGAATAGGAATGCATTACCGTGGTATGAAGTGAATGATACTTACACCTGAGTAAGGGTATGTAAATATAGGCTTGCAGCCCAAAACATGCAAATGAACATACCAATAATTCTGCAGAGAAAACAAAATGTAGAAATATGTACAGGGATCAGAATCTATTTCTTCAAAACATAAGGAAAAACAGAAAACAAATCTCCTATGGTACAAAATGTAACTTAGGAACTTAGGCAACAAACATATACATAATCAAACCACGAAGGCTCTGTGAACAACAACAACAAAACATTTAACCCTCAAATAAGCAAGGACTGGAACAGCTTTCCGAACTCCTCACCGATCAATAAAAAAAACAGGATTCCTGGCATAGTTTCATATCAAAAGGCTTGTCTAACTGGGAATGCTTGTATAACTTAGGCCCCAAATCTCTGAAAGACTGCCTCCTTCCCAACAGGCCCTGTCAGGTTTTAAGATCAGCAGGGCAGACCCTCTTGGTAGCTCCACTGCCCTCAGAAGCTAGGAATGTTGGGGGGTCGGGGAGAGGGAAATCTCTGTGGCAGCCCCCAAGTTGTGGAATCCCCTCTCCGCAGAGGCGTGTGTGGCACCTTCATAATACTGCTCTTGAAATCTCTTGGAGATGCACTTCATTGGACGCCTGAGATGTGCTTTTGGGACCCACCCTATTCCTGTGATTTGATTATTTTTCATGTTGAATTTAAGATTGTTGCAACTCTCCCTGTTACCTCCTGGCGAAGGGTGGGTAATAAATTTAACAACAGCAGCAGCAAAGAGCATAATCATAGTTATACCCTCCATGTGAAGAGGTGGCAGGGCTACATGCTAAGTGCCTTATGGGCTGAGAAAGTTCCAAAGTACGTAGGAAACTGTGCTCCAAATGCAGCATTTTACACAAGCTTCTTGGCAGAGAGCTCTATTGGGTATGAAAACCTGTGGTCCTCCCAGACCCAAATCAAGGAGTGGTGTGCGAAAGGCATGTGCCCAGGGCAGCGGGGGGGGGGGGGCATCGAAACAGCATAATGTGTGAGAAAGAGAGCATAAAACCTTTATTGCTACATTTTATGGACATTTTTCCTTCTCAGGTCCATTGGCTAATTAAAAGAGGAATTAAAAAAATCAACTTGTTTTTAAGGTCTGATCTTATCAGCATTACAGTGGTACCATAGCTGTCAACGTTTCCCTTTTTTAAAGGGAAATTCCCTTATTCTGAATAGGATTCCTCACAAGAAAAGGGAAAAGTTGACAGCTATGTAGCAGCGGGAGGCCCCATTAGCTAAAGTGGTACCTCAGGTTAAGTACAGTTTCAGATTAAGAACGGACCTCCAGAACAAATTAAGTTCTTAACCCAGGTACCACTGTATTATTATTATTTTTAAATGTAAACTGCTTAAAAGTTGTGGTGATTAAGCTGTGTACGAATCCAGATAGACAGGTAGATGGGTAAGCAGATGAATTAAGACATATATTGCTCAATAGCCTAGTCGTAAAACAAGCCAAAACAAGAAGAAGAAAAAAGGCGGAGCAGTGCCCACGTAGATAAAACCGGAAAGGTATGGTTTATTTCTATTTATTTTCTCGCATTAATTTTCTCCCTTTCTTCTGTCATGGAATCCAAAGGGTGGTTCCCCAGTAGGCCCCCAACCAGGCACTGAACAGACCCAGACACCGATTTAGCTTCGGCAAGCCAGGGAAAGGCTTTTTACTTCTTTATTTTATTAAATTTATATATCGCCCCATTTCTCATTTTCACAATAATTCATTTTGATACAGTTGCTTTTAAATATTTTCACTAGGTACCTGCATAAATATAGGTATTATTATTATTATTATTATTATTATTATTATTATTATTATTATTATTATTATTATTATTATTATTTTGTGCCCTCTAAGCCAAGCACCCTGTACAGAGAAACCACCCTCATCACGTTAAATCCAGCACAGGTAAAATGGTAGTCTGAGTTGTCTTCATACTATACCTTGGTATAGGGACTGTTGGTTATGTATCAATCCGTTTATCATTCAACTGATGTCTTACAACAACATTAGCATAGCTCAACGGTAGTATAAAATAGAATCAAACCCTGGTGATTCCATTTGTTTAAAAAGTTCAGTCAGAACGAGTAGCGAAAAACCTTTTCTGGTGTGCCACCGCCAGTCAGGTGAGTAGACAACTCTGCCTTTAACTAGAAATGAGACAAAGCACGAGGACAATGCGGATATGCTGGGTGCAAATGCTAATCGCACATGTAAACAAGCTCAATGAGACACCTATAGTAAGTTTTGACTCTCTAGTCAGGAAGTCCTCGTCCTTTAACTGCCTCCTCATCCACTTCACCACCAGGTGGCAGTGTAGTAATTACAATCCGCTCTCTTGATTTGTATTCTTGCATCACCATAAAAAAGAGCTCTTTCCCAGACATACCGGGTAGGGCTTATATTCCTGCAGTCCTCTAGGAGGCTGTCCACCAATGATTCATCTGAACTGAATTCTGCTAAATCTGGTCTGTGCATAAATGTTTTGCTTTCTCATTTTTAAAATGAACTGTGAATACATATTTAACATTTAATGATAGGGCTTACCCGAGAAATGCCAGAGAGGCAAAATAGCCTGCATTTTGTGGGAAATGTATTAAGAATCTGAGGTATCTAGAAACAGCTTTTGGGAAAGTAGTCCAGTGTTCAGAGTCCAGGCAGAGGGGCCTAAACAGCCTGACACATATTGGGGCCCCCATTAGTTTTATATGCATAGATGCTGAAGAAAAGAAACTATGGAAGAATTTATGTCGATTCATGCTTTCCAAAGCCTTAGCTTGCAGGATGGTGTTTTGATTTATTGTATGTAACAGATTTCATTAATTTTTTATTATATTAAACAAAATATTATACGCTGCATTTCAAGACAAAATCTTCCTGAGACGGCTTACATCAAACCACAATATCCATGAAACCACAATGTAAAGGAACCACTGCAATATTAAAACAGCTGCAGTTAAAACAATCTAGGACACCACATATCATTTAGTTTCAAATTTTTGTAATGGTGTAAGTTGCTTTATTATTAAGTCTCACACAAGAACCCTATTCATTTTCTCCCTATAGATACTAATTCATTGGAGAATGTGAGAATTCAGCGGAGAATGTGCACAGACACCAGGAGTTCTGCACATTCACACAGAGGCAAGGAGAATGTGCAGAACAGGAAACCACAAATAAGGCAGTTTGAACATTGGATAGTCAGCACATATAGTCTCCAAGCGGTTCTGGAAAATGTGCACTATGGAAAAATCGCTGTCAGGCAGTATAGACATTGTCTGTTTGTCAGTGTCCTGATTCTCAGCCTACTTACCGTTTTGCTTGTGAAAAGCCCTGCGACAATGGGGAAAAATTGTACCTTTGTTGTTAACATTGCAGCAGATTAACACAGCTTCTCTTCTATGGAAACTGCATATAATTTAACAATTTGTGCATTGGACCGTCAAGGAGGAAACAGTGATGAAAAGACAATGGAAACTCATCCCAGATTTGTCTCATAAAAAAAAAGCTTGCATCACTATGGGTTGAAAGCCAACATTAGTCCTACTCAGAGTAGACCTATTAGAAGCAGTGGGCAAGTCCACTGCATTCAGTGAATCTACTCTGCATATGACGAATCGGGGATCTCAGGCAATGCATTTACCATCTTGTTACCCAAACTGCAGGGAACTGCTGAGCTATCACTCTGAAGAGAACACAAAATGCACTGATAAGTTTATTCATCATTAGGAAAAATGCATTGGGTTCATAAATACTGAATACAAATTGCAAAAGTAATACAAATGTTAAAGGACATGGCCTTTCATTTGATCAAATGTCAGTTCTGCTTGATTTCTTTGGTTAATAGACAGAGAACTGGTAGTGAATCAATTAATAACAAGTAAAATAGAAATTACAAATTTTGGGGGATCTACAAATGAGTGGCTGGTTGTGGTGTGTGCCTGTGCATATGTACAGTTGCACACCGCTTTGACAGTTTATCAATTTTCTCACCTATATAAATAAATGTGTGGGAAATAACCAAATCTAAGAAACTTTACAAATTTGGTTCAAATTAAGATGATACTACATTGATGTTGTTATAGTGGTCTAAATGGTTAATTACTGGAAGAGTCGTTTTGGAGAAGAAGCAAAGTACAAATACAGTCCTTCCTCTGAATTATATAACGATAAGGTAGAACTGAAATACTTAATTTTCTCTTTCTGTATAATACAAGAAATACAAGAAACACAAGCAAACTATTAGAAGAGGGAGTTTACAATAATTTAACATAGAGAGACAATCTGCTGAGGATCTACACTATATCCTCATTCTGTCAATCATTGTTATAGCTTGTGTTGATGTATTTATAGGCACTTCTGTGTAATAAGTGGTAAGTATTGACCATACAACCTCTGGGTAATTGCCTCCTACATAGTTCGATGTAATGTAAAAGCTCCCATGTTTGAGCTTCATTATGCTTCCTGTGGAAAGACTGGATGTGCAATGACATTTCCCCCCAACTGTATCACATCTGGGTGTTAACACAGTGGCAGACCTCCGCGGAACGACACTAGCCAAATAACCCACCGTGCTGGGCTGCATTAGATTTTTGTGCATGTCAACTGTTTGCATTGTGATGAGCCAAAACATTACGAGGAACACTGCTGTTCCGAAAACGACATTTTCGAAACCGTTTTTCATTTTATAACTCCCACAAGCTTAAGTGGTTGCCACCTGCAAACCCAGCTTGGTGACTCAACGCTGCTGCTCTTTTAAGCCAAAGAATTTGCAGCGAGTTTTAATGGGGGAAATTAATTGCAGAGTAAAGGGCTTAATGGCTTTAGGAAATGAGCAACATATGTCCACATCCAATAAGAGGGATCCAGACATGCAATTGTTTGCTGCTTAGGGTAAGATTTTGTGCAAGCCCTACAATGGCAGTTAGGCCAAACCCCCTAAGCCCCACTGAATACAATATACATGCTTAGAATTGCATGCTTTAACCTCCCCACCAGAAGAAAAGCTTCTATTGGACACTAGGGAGGAAGAAGTATGAACTGAAGGGTGAAAGAAGAGAACGAAAAGCACAGACTATGCACACTTTGAGAGCAAGTCTCACAGAGAGTTACTTCTGAGTCAACATACAAAGGACAAAGGCTGCAGAGAGTTTTCCTCTGCTAGAGTTGTGTGGTCTTATTCTGCTGCTGCTGTTTTTACTTTGCATGGATCTTAATAGCCTCCATCACCCTTTTTTTTAGGCTGATAGGTGATTACTAGGTTTGTTTGATAATCATGATTTTACAGAGGTTGGAGTGGGAATGGCTTGAATGTATAGGGGCAATAGAGTGGGGGGGGTGAGGACTGGCAGATGTGCTTATCTCTCTTAGGATATTCTAAGTCTGGGGTCAGCAAATTTACGCGCCTCGGGCTGGAGTCTCCAGCACCGATCGCGCGGTGGGCCAGAGGGTGGGGGAGCGCGTGCCCATACGCGTGTGCACACGCTATTTCCGGCACACTTCCGGGTCAGAGGAGCACCGGAAACAGCTTGTGTGCATGTGCACAGGACTCCTCCGACCCAGATGTGCACCGGAAATAATGCTTGCGCATGCGCACAAGCTATTTCGGGTGCTCCTCCGACCCGGAAATGGGCAGCCGTGCAGCACAGTGCCGGTAAGAGCGGGCAGTGGGGGTCACCGTGGCCTGGATAAACAAGTCCCTTGGGTCTTATCTGGCCCGTGGGCCTTAGTTTGGAGACCTCTGTTCTAAGTTTTGTCTGTCTCCTCCTCCTTCCTGAGTTCTACAAAGGCGAAAGTGAGATGAAGGATGAGTTAGCAGTGCCAACGCCTGGACTGGTTGTAAGTAAGAGGGCAGGCTGAGAGTAGTGGGGCAGTTTTGCACTTGCCTCATGGGCCAGCTGCCACTGAGTACAAGTCCACTCTGCTCAACTTCCTGTTTTCAAAGAGGGCAACCTACAATACCCCAAAGAGGGGGAAAGAAAGAAAAGCATTGCATTGCATACAATGGTCTGGAGGAGGCTGGGATCCAGCAGAGGCTCCTATGGTGGCAGGCGAGGGCGATGTGTCCCATTTTGCCACTTGAGGGGAAATGGGCAGTGCTGCTTTGCCCTGCAACTGCCACCACTGCCACCACCACCTCCCTGCTCCTGCCGCTGCCATGCAAGTGAGCTCTCCCCCCAATTCACGTGACATCTTGTGCACTCCACAAGCTTTTGCTTGAAAAGAACACAATTTTGCCTCCAAATGGTGCTTCTCCGCTGATGGCAGGGCTGGCGGGGCACCCCTGGGTGATGCTTAAGCGGCCTGAAGCAGAGGCCTCACTCTGTCTAATAGCTTGGCATGCTCTGGGGACAGGCTGCTGCTGGCCCTTGCACTCTCAAGCTGTTTCAGAGGGTTTGCCAGCTCTCTGGAACAGACTTTCCAGGGGCAAAGGGGGGGGGGAGGGGAAGGCGAGATCCACTAGTGTCCTATAAGCGAAACTCCGCTCGCAGGATGCTCCCTCCAGTGAAAACATAGGACCTAAGCCACAAGAACTATGTTGTGATATCCTTTCATAAACGCATCAAACAGGGAGAGGCTTCAAACATTATTTAATGTGCCTGTACAACCGAGAGAGAGGGAGAATGGACAGGGTTGCATTTTTCTTCCTTCCTTTCTGGCACAGATCCCTGGGAAAGGACTGCAGCTCTGCATCCAAAAGGTCCCAGGTTCAATTCTCAGCATTGCCAAGTAGTAGTAGGGAAGACCCCTGCTTAAAATCCTGGAGAGCTGGTGCTGGTTAGAAAATAATTCTGAGCTAGATGCGGGACTATAGAGCGCCCCGCTATCCCATCTCAGACCATGCTTTTTAAAGCTCTGTTCATACATAGGTAGGTAGTGCAATAATTTTAATAGCTCCTTTTTTTTTTTTGCCTCCTCGTTTCATTTAAGTTCCAAGTGTCACCTTTTCCACTTTGTGAAGTGATTACAAAACTGATATGCCTAACCTGAGATGCTAATACTGTGAAAACGCCTGGAGTAAATAGCTGGTATGTAAATCCCCTCGGCAAGTAAGCTCTTTGCAGTTCACTGTAATGCTAAAATTTGTATTTCAGCTACAGGGAAGGCAATTACATTGCAAATAGTCCAGAGTGTAAGGGGGGGGGACCTCTCTTAAGCTACTGAAGTGCAGCTATACAAGGGGGGGAAAAATCATATGGAGCAACTGCATAAGGTAAAGATTTGAAACTGCAATGACGGTTTCTTTCATTTGGCCCTCGTTCATTATGTCAAAACAAATCAATTTGCCTTGAAAGATATAATGTCTGCCTGTCTCTGCACAGATGAATGCCCTAGTTATAACAATGTATGGATATTTGGATTATGAACTTCTGTTCACCAGGGTGATAATAAACATACATTCTGCCTTCCCTGCCTCTAGAGCTGGAGGCAGATATTCACCTTGTCCTAGTTAGAATAGTCATTGATACAAGGTACCAGCAGTCATATTAATAAAAGTTGCTGCATATTTTCCCTTAACCTCCTTTGTAAAATGTAGCTTAAGCACCAGAAAACATCCTTCAGCAATGAAAGGAGGTTCTGAATGTGCCCCATCACACATCAGTCTGCCGCTTTAGATACCCGAACATCTAAAAAAATAGGTGAATTGCTTAATTCATTTTTAGCATGTTGCAGTTATCACTTTTTTCTTCTTCTAACAGAGACACTCTACACACTTCAGTAGCAGATGAGCAGGTAGAAGTTAAAGGGGTACTGTTTTCTGCAGCACAGCAGAATTGCCATGTTGGGGAAAAGCCTCACCAGTTGCACTTGCCACAGAACTGTTGAAGGTGCAGAGCCCCTGTCAGTGAAAAAGATGGCGGGCAACCTTTGGGGCAATCCTGTTTCATAGAATCATAGAGCTGTACAATTGGAAGGGACCCCAAGGGTCATCAAGTCCATGTTATTTCTATCCTGTCCTTCATCAAGCGAATCCAAGATGAACAACAGAATAAAAGCTTCTTAACATATCCCATAACTAGGGATGGGGGAGGGGCATGAAACTGAGTTCACATTTGAAGACAAACCTATCTAATATACAGTCTACTGAACAATACGCAAACCAAAATGTAGCTGTCCCTCAAAATTTTCACCAAATTTTGCAAAGTCCTGTTACTAGGTAAAGTGTGCATAAAATGCATTGATTAATAAAAAGAACATCTAAAAATACACCATATTAGGGAAAACCTGCATATAAAAATATGTAGATTAGGAGGAATCTGCACTGATGAATGAGATTTCTGAAGGGTTATTGCAATGGAATATGGCTGAAGCTTGCAAGATAAAATCTCATTTCTTAGTATGTTATTTCTTACAAAACAAATTAAGCAAATAATGAGGATTGTATCCAATGCTTAAAAAGTAGAGACATCACCTTGCCAACAAAGGTCCGTATAGTAAAAGCTATGGTTTTCCCAGTAGTGACGTATGGAAGTGAGAGCTGGACCATAAAGAAGGCTGATCGCCGAAGAATTGATGCTTTTGAATTATGGTGCTGGAGAAGACTCTTGAGAGTCCCATGGACTGCAAGAAGATCAAACGTATCCATTCTTAAGGAAATCAGCCCTGAGTGCTCACTGGAAGGACAGATTGTGAAGCTGAGGCTCCAATACTTTGGCCACCTCATGAGAAGAGAAGACTCCCTGGAAAAGCCACTGATGTTGGGAAAGATTGAGGGCACAAGGAGAAGGGCACGACAGAGGACGAGATGGTTGGATAGTGTCTTCGAAGCTACAAACATGAGTCTGACCAAACTGCGGGAGGCAGTGGAAGACAGAAATGCCTGGCGTGCTCTGGTCCATGGGGTCACGAACAGTCGGACACGACTAAACGACTAAACAACAACAATCCAATGCTGCAATGTTCCATTGGTGCAACGGGGGTTCCATTTCCTCCCCACCCCCCAAAAAATCTTTTCTGGTTCTGATTTTGAGGGTGTGCTGGGGGCTGAATGGGACAGGAGAGGAAGAGGAAGAGGTTCCATTATGTGCACTGAAGTCTGTTGCATTAGCTGAGTTTACATGTTTCACTTGGGGTGATCTCTGATTAGAACTATATCCCTGAATGGCTTCATCAAGGCTACGGCTCCTCAGAGCATTTAATGGGTTAATTTCATTTCGGACTTCCGGGTTGGGGCCATCGCGAAATGGCGGACTCCCTCCGAGCTCCGGAGGGAGTCTGCTCGGCAGGGGCTGGGTCTTACCGCGCCGGCGACGCGGGGACCCTTAAAAACCACGGGCATGGAGCCCGTGGACATGGTGACTCGGCTGGCACCGCTAGCGCCCTCCCGACTCGTGAAGGAGCCTTTTTAAAGGCTTCCGATCGGGTGCCGGGGAGTGGCGTGGTGCTTTGGGTCTACCGCTTCCCCTGCCGAGCGCAGCCGCATGCCATTCGACGGAGAGCGCTGGCTTCTTCCATTGGAAATTTGGACTATTAACAACAACCCGTGAGTAATTGGGAAACCGGGTACAAAAGGAGAAAAAAAGAATTTTTTTTCGGATTCGGCACGAGCGGGGGTGATCTAAAAAGGAAGTCAGTCCCCCCCTGATTGTAAACATTCTAAAACAAGGACTGGGTAACCAAGATCGATTCAGAAGTTTACTGCTGATAAAAATTATTAATTCCACGATGCGAAATTACAAGAATTGTGCTGGAGGAGAAGAGTGGAGGGTGAGAGGGAAAAGGCAACCCCCCCTGGGAACCGGGGTGATTCGCAGAGCCTGGCGAAGAGAGACGGAGACTTTGACAGCTGTCAAAGTAGCTGTCAAAGCTTGAGAATATAAAGAGGCCTTTGTTACAAGTATTTTGCTGGCTAATTCTGTTACAAATTGATATTATATGGATATAAACCGTCGGGGAAAAAAGAAACAACAACTTGACTTTTGGATTAGAGGATACAAAGTTACTGCAATCCCCCTAGAGGGGTTTCGGGACATTACAAGTGGTCGTATGTGGAAAATTACTCTGGGCTGAGCACAGGACTTATTCTCTGGGAAAGCTGCAAAACCGAAATAAGTATTTTGTCTACAGAGGTGTTTACATTAAAAGGAGACAATAGAATTCTCTATTGAAGAAAGGAAGGGACTGGACGTAAGTTTTTGTTCCTGAATAACAAACCTCTGTAGAGATACCAGATCTCGGAATAAGAACGTTTTAGCAGCTGAACAAGACAAGAAACCTGAGAAAGTAAGGAATAAAAAGAACAAAGGACCAACTACGACATGGAAAGAACAATGGGAGGAGCAACAAAGACCAAGGAAACTAAAGGCCTCTATTTGACTGGATTTTTGAAGTTAAACATCATTAAAATAAACAAATTAAAAGAAAACCAGCAAGGTGGAATGGGAAAAATTTGGCTATGGACTTGAGACCTCCAGGCTGATAACATATAGACTGATGGACATGGGGAATTCAAACCGGGGAAGGGAGGGGGAGTTTTGGAATCCAAAGGCTATGTAACCAACTTTTTGAATCTTCTTATATTTTTTATCTTCTATTTCTTTATATAACTTTTGTATACCATGGTATTTTGATCTAACATTTTTTTTTTAAAAAGAGGGAATTCGTGGAAGGAAATTGGGGCAGATCTTGGGGGGAAATCTTTTTTCTTTTTCTGTTAAAGATGGATGGTAAGATTGTATAAATTTAAATTGGTTAATGGGTTAAACATATTAAGTTTTAAATTGGGAATGAGAGCTTGTGGAACCAAATTAATGAAAGGGGAATATAGTCGGGAGGGGGAGGAGGGAGTCCTAGAAAGAAGGTTATGAAAGTAAGGATTTAAATTCTTTTTTCTATCTTTTCTATTTTTTCTTTTCTGTTATATCTTTTTTCTGTTTTTATTGGAAACTCTAATAAATATGATTTAAAAATAATAATAATGGGTTAATTTCATTTCAATTCCATTAATTATTTCTTTCCCCAGTCTAACTACTGTGGTTGGAGCATGACACAAAATGAGCATTCAGATGACGCACACGTATCTCCATGGAGAGACCCTGGTCCTCCCCAAAACTGATGATGAACACAAATCCCTATGTTGCCATGACAATCATGCTGCTAAAGTCAAATATTAGACATATCTGGAGTGCTAATATGATGTTCCTCGATCATATTAGCTCACAGAAAATATATTTAATAACTCCAAATCCGCCACCTGAGGCACTTTTTCATTCTACCACATGGCAGGGCCAGACCTGTTGTGATGCACACAGAAAAAACTATGCCACACAGCAAAATGGTGTTACTTCTTGGAGTCAGCCATAATGTGAATCAGCCCTGCTCTTTTAGTACATGTGCTTATTATTAAGCATGTTTATTGTCCCAATCACATTTGCTTGTACGGTCATGATTTTGAACAGGCCTAATTGTGCAAGTCAAGTGCTGCTCAGAATGAGAAACAAATGAGTTCTAATTAATGGCTGAGGTCTCAGTTGTACTTAGAGTGCTGTCATTTGTACATTTCCTCAGCTGATTCATTAAGAAAACACAAAATCCACAGAAATAGTGAATAGATCAAGGTGGTTGTGGCTAATCACAGAGAACCAGAACAAGTTACAGGGTTGGCTTTGTTGTTGTTGTTGTTGTTGTTGTTGTTGTTGTTGTTGTTGTTGTTGTTGTTGTTGTTGTTGTTAGATTTACAGATTGTTCAAAATAGTTGCCATTTCCCATTTTCTCAACTGAGGTAGACAAAGGAAAGATACCGTATGATGGTATGTCCCTATGTTTATTTTCCTGGAAAATGTCTAAGCTACCCTTCAGTGGAGTGCATCAGAACAACCCAACAGTAAATAAAACAAGAAGAATTCAATACACAAATGGCAGGGTGATCAAATCCAACATAAAAAATAACAGTCAGGAACCGTTCACATGCTGGAATTCTTGCAAACCAAAAAATTATGTCTGGCTGGTGTCGGAATAATATCAAAGTTAGCACCAGATGAACATTCCAGAAAAGGGGGATTCCCAAAGTGGGAAAGCCCTCTATTGAGTCACTGCCTGCCTGATTTCAGATAATTGTTGTGGTGGATAACTGCACAGAGGACCACATTACAACTATATATTCCAAAGCAATTTCATATTTAGTGGTCTTGAAGTATGGGACAATATCTTTTTGGGATGATAATGAAGAAGAAAAAGAAGAAGGAAGAAGAAGAAGAAGAAGATCAGGGATAAAAAAGATGTAGTAAAAATAACTAGCAATGGGGGGAGAAAAAATTGCTTAAGTTCACATTTTATTATCTATTTAACCTAATTTACACTTCCCAAAACAATACGCAAACCAAAGCACAGCTGTCTTTTCAACTTCTCCAAATTCTGCAATGTACTTCTCCAACCAAAAAAAGTGTACAAGGATATATATGGAAGAAGAAAGTGTGTAAAAGGGGGGAGGGGGAATTGGGTTTTTGTTTTTATTATGTATTCTGTGTTTTTTATATTGTAATTTTATGTTGTGAACCGCCTTGAGATCTATGGGAATAGGGTAGTGTACAAATTTATATATATATATGTGTGTGTGTGTGTGTGTGTGTGTGTGTGAAGAATCATGCATTTTATTATTTGAATTATTATTTGAAAAAAATGTACATATTAGGCAAAATTGCATACAAAAATGTATATATTTGGATAAATGTGCATTATAATACCGATTAATTTTCATTGCTACTTCAGTAATAATAATAATAATAATAATAATAATAATAATAATAATAATAATAATAATCACAAACTAATATGGAAATGTGACAAACTTAAGACTTGAAAATGAGAAACTGAGAAAAACAGAAAATGACAGCAGGATTAACTTCTTGTTATACAGCTGTTAAAGACACAGGAATCTGGTCAAGTCTGGAAATCTACCAGGTATGTGCAGGAAGTATGAAGATCACTGTCCTATTGTGGATTTAAAGACCTTTGTGACTCTTATCAGATCATCTACCTGATCAATAGTATTGTAAGCTTTCAAACTGTACAAGATTTTTCTTCAGGCTTGGGTGCTCAGAAATGAAATAGAATAAAATAGAATGGGAAACTGGCATGTCCCAGTTTGACTGTTAATTGGTTAAGGAACTCAGAGGAGACTGATAATTCTGTTTCTGCTTGCTTGTACTAATGTATGTTGTTTCTGCATTTTGAGGGCATACTAGACATTCTTCTAGACATATTTATGCTATACATATTCATCTGAACTGGTAACTTAGTAAAATGCTGACAACTTTGAAAAATAAAACCCTTTTGCTAGCAATTGTGGTTTCATTCAGGGTATCTTTAAAGTTCATCTGTTTTTCAGATCTTCAGCCCATCAGAACTTCCAATAATGTTTCTGTGCCTTTAAAAATTACATGCCCTGTCTCATGAGTTTTTATCATATGCAGTTATTCCCACAAGCTTAAAAGTACTGGAGCCATCTTAGATACGAGACCTGGCAAGTTTAGTTCTGTAGCAAGCAAAGACCTCCCCAGTAATTTTGGAGCTGAATAAAATGACAGGACTGCTAACCTTTTCATACCAGTTCCTATGCCTTTAACAAGCAGCTTGATCTACAAACATAAGCATGGAGGGATTTTACTTCCCATGCTGTGAAAAGCTTTATCTGTTTATTTCTGCAAATCAAGCTGCTACTAAAGGCAGAGGAGCAAGCTAGGTTGCTTTTGTCAGCCGGCAACCCTAGTGATGGTTGTGGCTACTCAATAATGAGAGACGGGCCATGACATTTTGGTGCCTGAGGCAAAAATGAAAAAGCCAAATGGTGTCCCACACCAAGATGGTAAAACAAAAACAATTGACCATTTGTTGCCCTTTGATATAGGCACCTCCCCAATTTGTAGTGTGAGGGTGGGTGCCCCACCCTGTTAATGGTGGCCCTCCTTTGACAACAGCTCTAAAAAGGTTTGGAGCATTACAGTAATTAACTAAAGAAAACCAAATATTATCAGACATAGAAACTTTGGGGGGGAGGAGGCTTTTCTTTGAATGGTTGTGAGATTGCTTCAGAAATTATTTTGACTTTCTGACTTATGAGCTCTAATGAAATAGTTCTGACGCTCACGTTACTGACTTGACCCGCATTTAATGCCTTTGTTGAATGAAACTATGAGTAAATACATGGACAAATTAACTATTTTTGGCACAGAGTTTTTCATATCGGCCAACTGACACAGAAACGATTCCAGCTAATTTCCTTTCCCTTCTGGCAAAAGGCTAATCAAACACTTTAGGGAGATATTCAGCGCTAAGCCTCTGATATGCAGGCAAGGTTTCAGGACATTTTTGAATGCTTGCTTTAAGTGAGGGATAGAGGCTTGGTTTATTCGGGCTGCAGAGTGGCACAATTAACACACAGAAATGATCCCACCAAATTAAAAAGGCACTTATATGCCTGTGTGTTCAATTTCTTTCAGAACTTCTTATATTCCTTGCTGTTCCAAGGAGGTGCCAGTCCTCTGGAACAAAGCCAGATTTCGTTAGGGTAATTGTGGCTCCTAAAAATTGGGTTGCCAGCTTTTTAACATGCTGCCCACAGCTGTCCCTTTAAGAGCAGCACAAACTGCAGCAAGTTAGCAGGTGATAATATCTGAGGCAATGCTAGTGTCTTTCAAGGACATCCTTGGGCACAGCAGGGACAGTGAGATGTGTGACAGAGGGACATTCAGAGGGCACTTGAATTAATGGAAGAGAGAGGAACAGGTTCGTGGAAGTGTATTAATAAGGAGCAAGGCAGGCAAGGGAGCAAGCAAGAGGAGGCCTCCATCTGCAAACAGTGTTGCCTGGGCATTTGTACTTGCTACTTTAAAAGCTCTGGACCTTGAGACTGAATGCAGCTGCTGTATCTATGCTTCTGCTGATCCCTTCACATTCCCATTGACCTCCCTTGCTTGCCACTGCTTCAGAGTGTGATCACAGAACAGATGCAGTCCTGTATGGCTCCAGCAGTTGTAGAAGTACTAGGTTTTTGAAGAGGGATAAAAGAAGAGTAAGATTTTTCCAGGAACAGGTGCAAAGAAGGCATCTAAAAAAAAATTAAAAATGGCCCAGATACCTGGATTGCTGAAGAGGGCAGGAAGCTGAGTTTTCCTGAAGAGGGCAGGAAGCCTTCGATTTCGAGGTTGAGCCTTGGAACCACGGCATTAAAAGCTGCCTGGAAGAAAGCTTGTTGCTGCAACTGTACACTGTGCACTATCCAGCCAAGAGAAATCTGTACATCTAAGCTGCCTGGGGCTTTCACATCTGAATGTCCTATAAGTAAGATCAAAGGGACTCTGACCGCAGTGTGGAAACACACATGGCTATGGTGGGCATTCACAAAAAAGCTTATGCAGGGGGTTTGAGTAAAGGACCTTTGGGATACCTTGCAACTCTACAATTCTGTGATGCAGATACTTCCACTCTTTGTCCATGAGGCTGCACTGTGTGCAGTATGCCATGTGTGACTCACCTTATACTAATCAGAGATTTGAGCTTGCATGAGGCCAATTGCTGACAATGTTCTGTACAGGAGGCAGGAAGGACATCCAGGAGCCTGAAAATTAGTCATGGCCTCCATCCCTTATAGCCTGTCTGGTATTCTTGTTTGTTACACAGATAAATAGGGTGTGGTGGTAGGGTGGCTACATGGTGTATTGCTGAAGAAAAATACACGCTAATGAATCAACAGAAAGCAGTGAGATTTGGAACCCCAGATTCTTCATTGGGGCTGGATGAGTATTCAGAGCACTGAAGAGTAGGGCAAGCACTCTCTTATCTGTCGATTTCAATTGTGGACTGTGCTTGCTTTTGCAGATAAAAAGAAAGCTTTACTGTTACAGTGGTACCTCGGGTTAAGAACTTAATTCATTCCGGAGGTCCGTTCTTAACCTGAAACCGTTCTTAACCTGAAGCACCACTTTAGTTAATGGGGCCTCCTGCTGCCGCCACGCCGCCGGAGCACGATTTCTGTTCTCATCCTGAAGCAAAGTTCTTAACCTGAAGCACTATTTCTAGGTTAGCGGAGTCTGTAACCTGAAGCGTATGTAACCTGAGATACCACTGTATTTAGATTTCCCCTTTGCTAGAGATGGTTGGTTCTTGCTGATTTTCAGGTTGCAGAATTTCTAGGGATCTCTAGGTCAAACAACAGAATATGCATTGATCATCTTTTAAAAACGTATCTAGTCCTATGGGGTGATGCCCAACCACGCAAAAAGAAGTGGGCAAGTAATGTCCAAACTGTATTTTGACTTAGAGATGTTTTGTTACAAAGCACACTAGGTAATTAATGCAGTCATATTACCTGGAGGTGGAGAATCACAGTGGTTTGAATACTGAGATGAAGGCCCCATCACTCAAGGCTCCCTTGATTTCAGGACAGGATACTTTTGCACAACTGCTCCCTGATAGAAAACTGTCATGCTGGCGGTTGAATGTCTTCTGCAACACAACATTGTCATGTGT
Source organism: Podarcis bocagei (assembly GCF_964188305.1). NCBI lineage: Eukaryota > Metazoa > Chordata > Lepidosauria > Squamata > Lacertidae > Podarcis > Podarcis bocagei. The sequence continues at coordinate 34,704,706 of NC_138130.1, forward strand.
TGGCCTTTGGTGAAACAATGAAATCAGTGATATATTTATTTGATGGGACCAATCAGTATGTGGAACATGAAGGAAGCAGACAAGTTACATATTCACAAAACCACAGAACGTGTCTGACCATCCACACAAGATATATCTCTTAATGATTTCTAGTATAAGTCAAGTGAATAAAAATTGCATAGTCCGCAGGGGCACCATTTTGGATTTCATTAGGTAGAGGGGGGATAGAGGCTTTTGAATGACATCTGAATATAAACCCGAAGTGTTTGAGCTGTTGAAATCAGGTGTCAAAAGCCAATATATGCTGAGTCCCCTACATGTCATTGGGGTATGCATGCCAGTTTGCTACAGGCCAGACCCATCACCAGCTGATTTTTCTGTGGTCACCATGCACTGAGCTGTGCTTTAGCCTCAATTCTTAGTCTGCAAAGTGAAAATAATAATTATTACCTTCGCCAACCCAAGGTTTTCTTAATAAGGGCCTTTAAGCATTTATATAGTAAAAGTATACTGTAAATAAGAAACATCTGCCAAGGAAGTATGTGCAGCTCCTGTGCACTCTGTAAGTTGGCCATTATCTCTCTTTCCCTCCCCGACTCCCACGTCCAATGCATACACAATTTGGTTGCTGTTTGGTTATTATAATTGCAAGATGAGCTAACATTCTGAAGTGTCTTTGGGATTTGAGGCTTAGTTAAATATGCCCCTCCCCCCCCAAAAGGAAAAAAAGTTCCCCCTTGCTTTTTTGATATAATACTTTTGTTATCACTGTATTAATAATTTCCAGGGCACTGTGGAAGACTTTAGTAAGCTGTTGCTGTGTCAATTTCACAGAGCTATATTTTTGTGCTCATTATTATTCTTGGATGTCTCTAATTTACATCTAAATGTACTGACTAATTTTGATTCAATCATGTCAAAAGTGATAGGTAATGTGTGGGAGGAGATGACAGCCCTACCCATCAGGAATTGCCAGAATGTGAATTCCTTGGGGCAATGATTTAATGCCCAAGTCAGGCACTGCTGTCAGAATTGGAGGCCAAATTATGACACATTATGCTGTACTATGGACTTGCACATACAATACGTATGAAAAAGTGACTGAGATTGGAGTCATTAAACTATGCTTTAACCATTGCTACATTTCTCTCCCCATCTCCCTCTCTCTCTCGCTTGCCACATTTGTTCGGAATTCCTAATCGCAGTACAGAAAATCTCGTCTGTAACAACCAACAGCCCAAACCATTTGGGGAACCCCGTGTGATTAAAGCAGGTAGTAAAATGGTGGCACTTGATGTGTGTTTCTGCTTAGCCTTTTCTTTAAATCACTTACATTTTTGAAAGCAAGTGACATGTCAGCTAGATGTTCACAGAAAGGGCAGGTTTTTCTTTATTGCATTGTGTGCCTCCTCTCCACCCGAGAATTTAGAAAATCGACAACTGCTGGGCAACAACTCCCCCCACCCTCATCATAACTGTTAGGCTTTTTTACAGCAATGCAAAGGATGCTTTGCATAATGGATAATTCATTCTAATTATTACATTCTCTGTGCATTTCCTTTCTTTTTTTAGCTTAAGGGGAATTTATCTGTCAAATGTTGGACTTTCAGGTTAGAAATGAATAGCATTGTGCTCACAGATTTTAAAATATCATTAAGGTAGGGATGAGCTGTGAAATTATTTACTGTAAGTGACTTGTGCAAGGCTCATTGTATTTCATATGATTGCTCTATTAGTAGAGAAATAACTGCTTGTGATAGTGGTGGGCAACATCTTCAACTCTGCAAAGCGCATTGAAACCTTAGATTGAACATGCTGAGGACCACAGCAAGTTGCCATATATTTAAACAGAGACATTTGCTAAATGTGCAGACATATGATAAATGTTTTATATGAATATTGCATTTCTTTTGGGACACTAAATGAGCAAAGTTGTTGTTTTTTTGGGTGTCTGTGTGTGCAGATCCAGCTGACGTGCTAACAACCCAATCACATTGAGTAATGCTTTTGTTTCTTCTGACTGGCTCTACTGAATAATCTAATTTCAAGAAAAATGAGCCCCTGTGGAAATGTTATTAATTTCTAGTGCTGAAGCTAAAAGGGGAGAGGAGGCCTAATATCATGACGGTAAAGAATAGTGTGGTTAGAATCACTCTGGTGTAACATTTACTCCTGACTTTTTAAAATGTTAATTTAGTCTAGTTTTAATTTGATCTCCTGGAAGGGATTTTATAAAAGTGAAAAATAAAAAGGAAAGGGTGATACATAATTGCTTCATCTATCTAATGAATTAGGATTTCCTTTATTGTTTGACTTTATCAGTTCTGAATTAGTACCTTTTTACTTTGTTTGATAACACGAGAAGAATATTTTCTTCTATATTAAATCTCACATCCAGTGTAGTCCCATTTTCTCCCATTTATATGTTTGATCCATTGTGCCTTTGCCTGAGATCTAAGTGTCTTCTGTTTTGGTATAATGATTTTTCATCACAACAGTACAGACATCATGTCTTCTTGATACAGTATTTTTTACTTAACTCTGCCATTCCCCACATAAAATAATTTGAATGGGAGCCCAGTGGACTATAGATGTGGCCGTCATAATTTCTGCAGTTGTTTCCTTTCCTCTAGTTCTCACAAATAGTGCCTCCACAGTGCTGGGCTCCAAAGTGTAAACAGCATGCTGACCTCCAGATGTTGTTGGATACCAATTTCCACCATCCCCAGGTAGGCTTGGGGAAAGATCCTGGTTCACTCCACATTTTGAAGCAAACCTTCCCATTCCCCACCCCGGAATTGTGCAGAGCATTGATCTGTGGATTGCGCCATGGACTGAACTGCACATGTACACCACTTACGAGGTGATCTGAGGGCTGCCTCTTTCTTTCTTTTTAATTTCGCAAACATTTTAAGCTGCTTAGAGAAGCTCTGTAGCGACACTGTAAACAACAACCCCTTTAAAAATGTTTGCCAGAAGTGAATGTATGTCAAAATGTGCAGTCCCTTCTTGAGGAATTGTATGGGGTTGAAATGTCTTCTGGGTACAGCCATCAGTATCTAATAGCAAGCGTTAAGCTACACAGTACACACACAGTAACAAAGCCACTGTGTTTTGTTTTGTTTTTTGCTTGCTTGCTTGCTTTAAATGAAAGCAGGCCCAGGAGGCTGCAGTGGGAGGCAAAGAGGACGATCAATCTTTTTCCCTGTTGGCCATTTTTCTATTAAAACTTTCCCCCAAGCTGATCTTTCCTCACTCCTGTGTGGCTGCAGATGGGGTAGGATGAGGAATGAACAGCTAAGGAATGATGTTCTGTGGGAGACTGTCAGTAAGGAAAGGGTTAAGCCCCCACCCCTCTACTCAAATTCCAATCCTCATCTTTTTTTCTTTTCTTTTTTGGAAATAAAGGCTACATTACAACAGTTTGCATGTCTTGTGTAGTTTTTATCTAGGCAATAAGAATATAATCATACTCCATATACCACGATGTGCCGTTTGGGAGTTGCCAAGGATTATTGTTCTGAATGACTGAATGAAATGAAATCAAGTTGCTGTGCCTCTCGTGGCCTTGTTGGGCTGGTCACCCTTGCTAATAATAGGTACACTTTCCCCTTAAAATCTTAGAATTAATTTGCATCAAGCATCAGGATGACTATTAAATAGCCTATTGTTCAGAGCAAGGGTAGCTAAACTTTGCTGTTTGACTAAAGGTCCCATGATCCCTGACTAAGATCCCTTACACATCCCTGGGCTCCTTTGTGAGGAAGGGCAAGATCAGGATGGACTTTGGTAATATGGTGCCCTGAGCAAGGACAAAATTTGCTACCTCCATATAAATATTAAAATATTAAACATTTGTGCATCTTTTATGGGGCCACATAAATGTGAGTTCTTTCACTAAGTCACATTATTATGCCCCCCTTTTTTGCTGCTGCTGCTGTAAGTGATGGGTGAAAACTTATACAAGGATGTTACTTTTTTAAAAAGGGGGGTTGCTTCTTCTTTAAGAAAAACAGAAGCACCTGCCATTTCTAAGCTTGGTAAGATAATATCCTAAGCAGGCCCAGCCCAGCCTCCCTGACACAGGATACAACTTGGCCTGTGTTTGTAGGTACTGTATGCTGAATGTACCTTCAGAGTCTAAAGATATCCTTGTGGCAGTGGGCTCTTCACTGCTATTAAACAAAGTTTAAACAAAGAGTCTAAAGAATGATATTCCAGAGCTTCATTTTCAAAAGCAGACTGCTGTTTTTAAGGGACAAGAATGGCAGACAATGGCCATGAAGCTTAAGGGATACTCAGTTGTTTACAAAGGTGTGCATTGCATCCTCCCCCCTTTTTTGAAAAGAAAATCTTTATTTTGAAATTGTGGCCCTGGTAGTCAGGGTGCATTATACTGAACCCTTTCTGCTTCTGATGTGAAAAACTATGATGAGCATTAATTGCAAATGCCGTCACATGATTCAGCTCTCCTATATAGCCTCCATCCAAATTAGCTAAAATACAGAGGGTTTGATTTATTTCATTTGCAACGGTTGCACTAAAGGAAGGTAATTCCTTCTGAAAATGCTACATGCAGGCAGGAACAGGAAACCAATTAGGAATCAGTGGATGATAAATGGGCATTTTTACCAGCAGTTTACTTAATATCCCCATTAAATAAGCCTCTTTGCATTCATCATTTAATTTTCCCTCAGTCTATGAGGTTCTTTAATTGCTGCCTAAATGAGGCTTGTGTTGAAGACCAAATTTAATCTTGGATCGGAAGAGAATGATCCTTTCCATTGCATGTCTTCCCAGTTGCCAAGAACTGTCAGAAGTGATCATGTAAATTTTCATATTTCTTAGAGTCTCATTGGAGAAATGGAAGAATGAGAAGCGTGTGTGCGTATGAGTGGCGGGGTGGGGAGGGGAGAGGGGAGAGGGACTTTTTAAAAGATATGAACTGTAATGCAAGCAGCTTTTCCTGAATTGCATTTCCTGTACTTTCTCCGCTTAACCCTGCACCGGAAAATTTACTGAAGCTGTAATGTTGCATGGCACTTTTTCATTTTGGAAAAGTTACTATAGGTAGAAATAGATGTGTGCCAGGACTAATGATGTGCTACAGAGTTTGTGCAGCAAACAATTACTGGATAGAGGCGACTGGGAGCATCATGTGCAAAACATGCGATTTGCAAAGAGAACATTGCTTTTAGAACTAAGCATTGATAGAAAATTATAAAAGACCCCAGAGTGGTGGCCTCAGCCTGCCCTTTTTATTTTTCCTGTAAGACGAAAAACTTAAAAGAGTCAGAGAGTTGGTCTCTAGAGACCAATAAGTGATTTAAATCCTTGCGGTGTTTATTTTATTTTATTTTTATTTCGGAGGTTTCTTTCCCACCATGGGCCACAAGAGAACTTTCAGAACACCAATAAATTTCAAAAGGTGACCAATCCTATACGCTGAATGCAAATTTGGTGTGATATCATTTCTTGATGACATAAAATATGAAAGGATTGCATTTTAAGGACATTGTTACCGCTGTGATTTTGGAAATCAGTATTTGTAAACAACAAATTATTCAATTAACCAAAATAAAATGTCAGTTTTGTAACATGGAACAGTAGCTTCAGTTGCGCGGTTCCTTGTGTCAATGTCGCTGACAGCCATCTAGCTGCAAGGCAGTGATGAAGGTGGAACTAACCCCAAGATAGGAGATACCATGGCAGTATTTCGTAAATAACCTGTTGTGGCCCTTAACTGCTGTAATTTCTCAGCGTGTGGGAGCTTGAGTGTACATGCTAGACACAAATCCTAAACACAAAAAGTGTTAAACTGAAAGTGTTTTTTGTTGTTGTTAATTTGATTACATTTTGAGAAGGATACGCCTGCAACACTTGATCAGGCAAACATTAAACTGAAAATGAGAGACTCAGTGGACAAAGACATGAAGAAATATCCTCACTAATAAGAAACCACACACCATTTCGAAGAGCATGGATTGCCAACTTTCCCCCCCTAGCTGGTCTCCTGTGTCTTCAATGTACAGTGGTACCTCGGGTTACAGACGCTTCAGGTTACAGATGCTTCAAGTTACAGACTCTGCTAACCCAGAAATAGTACCTCGGGTTAAGAACTTTGCTTCAGGATGAGAACAGAAATCAGGCGGTGGCGGCAGGAGGCCCTATTAGCTAAAGTGGTACCTCAGGTTAAGAACAATTTCAGGTTAAGAACGGACCTCTAGAACGAATTAAGTTCTTAACCCGAGGTATCACTGTAGATGCCTACTTTTACTGGCTGTTGCTGCTTTTCTCTTTGTAGCAGACAGTTTGTTGGCAGACAAGGGTTCATGTTGGTTCCCATGCTCTACAATCACCTTGGCTAAATTCTGCATGTTGTATAGTTGTTAAAGGCACAGAAATAAGGCCATCTGAGGGTTTTCAGGTCAGTTGACAAGTGTAACCTTTAAAGAATGCAATGAGAAAAGAGAAAATTTAGGAAATAAAGCACAGAGTCATAAAGTTGCCCCCTAAATCTCCCTCCTAGTTCTATTGCACCTTCAAAAGCCCATCAAAAATCCAGACACTGTGCACCTCAGATAAATTATCTCCTCCATGCCTCATCTTTACTTATCTTCTATAATTATTTCTCTCGATTTCCATTCACACCTATCTGCAAACTCATTGACCTACCTGAACTGTAAACTCTTCAAGCTGAAGCCCGGTATGTAAGAATCTACCCTAGCAACAGCAAACTTTTATACTTCCAGAGGCTAAGATTGGCCATAAAATATTGCCTAGCAACAGCAGGATAAGCCAAGTCCATTGAACAACATGGGTCAGAAAAGAACGCCTTTTTAATAAAATAAAATAAAACCTAACAGTATGTTACACATTTCATGGGTAAAGTCACACACCAGATGTTCCCCCTGACCCAAAACAACAAGCTGCTTCCCAAAACACACAGTACGAACAAAGAAATATGTCTTGAAAATTCATCCTATTAAAATCTACGGAAGTTTAAATTCACAATCCCTGTCAACATGACTGAATATTGGTGAGCATTTAACTACACTAGAACAGGTTATTTCCTATCCTTTCTATCCCAAAATCCAACATGGACTTCCCTCAAAGTCCTACACTGCTAGTTTTTTAATCAATTTGTTGACCAATTTTCAAACGATAAACCGTAGAACTTATTGTACCAGACATTTCTCATTATAATGGTGGAATGAGATTCAACGGAATCATCCTTAAAATTAGGGCCACATCTGTGACACTTATATCAATACATTAAAAAATATAGTTTCCTTTCTCTTTCTTTTTACTTTTCCCTCCCAGTCCCTTTCTGTCTCTTCCACAAGCACCTTCTGTCACTTTTGAACCAGTCTGCTCTGCCTGGTTCTCAATCCATGCAACATTCCATTCCACTCTATCCACCTTCTTTCAAAACAGCTTTATGCTATTTGTGTGTGGGGTAACACTCTTACGATACCCCATTGACTAACACTGGTCACAAAAATGCCATTTTAACAAAAACTAGAAACATGTTATGTTACTCCTAGACATTGCCCTTGATCTAACAACAACAAAACATTTCTCAAAAGACACAGAAATTGAGAAACCTTTTAGAAAACCACAAGCAAGCCCATGGAAGAAAAATGCACAGCATCTGTCAATATAGCAGAGTCTTTTGTCAAATATTTGACTCCTTCACAATAACCCATTTCTTATCCTTTCTATACCAAATTTGGCCATTCTCAAGCACACCTGTCCTACACTGCCAGGTTTCAAATCAGTCAATTGAACCATTTTCTAACTAAAAGCCATCAATATTCCCCCCACCACCAACTTTCTCATTATAATGGCAGAATGAGAATCAACTGACTCACTCTTAATAGAGGACCACGACAGTGGCTTTCCAATTGGGTAAATGCGATGCAGCTCACAAAATTATCCCTTGCCAAAATTAATGATTGGATTTGGGTCTAAAAATTGGCTGATGAATGAGATGACTAATGAGGTATCGTCTGTGGAAAAGGAGAATATTTCAGATTAAGACGTTTCACTTGTGTCTTGGCATAGTCTTGCAATAAGTAAATTTCAAGTAGAAATGTTCAGAGCAGGACAGCATTGTACACTATCCTCATTTTCACCTTTAATTATAGATTCTGATATGTATGTTTTAGCTCATTTCTTTATGTTTTCTGGTTTGAGTACTTCAAATTATTTGTACAGTGGTACCTCTGGTTACGTACTTAATTCATTCTGGAGGTCCGTTCTTAAGCTGAAACTGTTCTTAATCTGAGGTACCACTTTAGCTAATGGGGCTGCCGCGCTGCTGCTGCATGATTTCTATTCTCATCCTGAAGCAAAGTTCTTAACCCGAGGTACTATTTCTGGGTTAGCGGAGTCTGTAACCTGAAGCGTATGTAACCTGAAGTACCATTGTACTGACACTAACCTATGAGAGTGGAGGCTAATAGTAAGGTTTCAACATATGGGGTCTTTTAGTTTAGGAGAAAAAAAGGCGAAGGGAGGACATGATAGAGGTATATAAATAATTATGCCTGGTATGGCATAATACAAAATTTTTGCGCCATCCATTGAAGCTAAAATTTGGAAGATTCAAGACAAATGAAAGGACTTCTTCACACAGCGCATAGCAAAACTATAGAATTTGCTTCTCTCTCTCTCTCTCTCTCTCTCTCTCTCTCTCTCTCTCTCTCGGCAGTGATGGCCACCATCTTGGATGGCTTTAAACAAAGTCATGGAGGAGAGAGAGCTATCAAATACCAGTTGCTGGGAATCAGAAGTAGGGAAAGTACTACTGCTTATGGGCTTCCAAAGACATCCTGGAGCAGATAGGCCTTTGGCTTCCCACAGCCTGCAGCTTTAAAACTATTTTAAAACAGAAAGTGCTAAAGAAGGACAGAACTTTTTTTATGTATGCAACAACAGCAGCAAGAATACTCATCGCAAAATATTGGAAGACACAAGATTTGCCCACACTGGAAGAATGGCAGACGCAACTGATGGACTATATGGAGCTGGCCGAAATGACTGGCAGAATCCGAGATTTGGGAGAAGAGACAATGGAAGAGGACTGGAAAAAATTTAAGGACTATTTACAAAAACAGTACAAACTGTATGAATGCTAAGAAACTGCACGATTGAAAATAATATGGTACCAGCAACATAGCTGAAAGATATAGGAGACTAAGTGATGGTTAAGAAAAGGTTGAAATCCGAAGTAATATTATGCTTAAATTAAGATGATAAGTATTTGACAAAAATCATTTGAAGTTTAGAGACATAATATCTGAGAAGTACAAAATAAGAATTGAAATAAGGTAATAATTTGCTGTTTTCAACTTTATTACAGAGAACGCAGGGAAGGGAGATGTGAGGAAGTCCAGTTAGTTATCAAAAAATACGTTATGAACAGTTATGTTTTTCATATTATATGTTTGTGTTGATGTATGTTTCTTTTTGTTTGTTATTTGTTTGGTGAAGGGATTGTATATGTTTGGTGATTTCTTTATATTTGAAAATTGAATAAAATATTTTAAAAAACAACAACAACAACATTGGCTTCTTTAAGGCAATCTCATTTAATCAAGGATCAAGGATGGTTGCACATTGTCACACTAGGAATCAGTCTGAATATGTGACAATGTTACGAGGCAAATCAGGGTAGGAACAGGGGGCTTTGTATTTACTCTTAATAGGCTTCCAACTTGGATCCAATTTGGCATTTGTGGTGATGTCATGAAGTTAAGCCAGAGTAAGATTGATGCTTTCTGCCCTCACTCTGAATGGACAAATATTTTCATAGTATTTCACATTCTCCCCTACCATCTTCAGCAGTGTACATCTTATGGCATATAAGGTTTTTCAGACAACTAAAGCATAATAACTGACAGCTGGATGTCATGCTTAGGCATATCCTGAGCATTCAATGGACACTACTCACATGTTTCTAAGCCTCTGCAGCTACAAATCCTTTCCTTTTTTTTAAAAAAAAAATGTAAACCGAGATTCTTATTCTGAATTAGGAGCCAGGCTGCTTTGAATCTCATTGAAATTAATGTGATTTTAAGTTTACTGCTTAATGTTTTCAATAGGATTTTTCTCTGGTTTGTTTTATTTTTATCAGCATGGGTGTTATGCTGATGTAGAACAGCAGTATGACAAAACAAATTTGGAAGGAGATAAAATAAATACTGCACATACATGCTTTCTCAATAATACAAGTAATATGATGCTTCGCATTAGAACAAGAGGTTTTATGGTGGCCATTAAAATAAATGTGAAGATATTTTCCAGTATAAAAATCAGGTTAAGAAGGAGAAAAATCCAAAGAATATTTTATGTCTAAGGTGGTGCAAAATTAAGGGGAAGTGCCTGTGTGTGTGCTCATGCCATTAGGATTCTCTGCAAGTAGGGAGGGTGTATTTATGTGATAACCCTTCCATTGATTTATCTTTGACTGTGTTTCTTCCAGTCATCCCCGCCCCCTATTTTGTCCCATTTCTAATGTGCAACAATAATTAATTTGTATATTGGCAATTCCCCCCACTCCCTGTTCCAGGATAACAGTGTTTGCACAAGACATATTTAAAACTTCTTGACTGCAATTTCTTGAAACTGAGTCCTTCAAGCAAGCCAGACCTCAGCAAATAATACCTGACTGGGCTTATATTGCATCAATGTATGACTTTTAGTAAAACTTAAATATATTTTTCTAAACTGTTCACCCATTCAGCAGGCATCCATCACGCTTAACATTAAACTATGATGATTCAATAACTGGTTACACACTGCTCTGGTGAGTTCACTCAACCAATTACATTGTATGCTGTTCTGCTAATACCTATAAGCGTGTTTGCATCGGGAATGGAATTACTAGAGATTTAGATGTACAAGGCCTTGTACATAGTTCATTCTTCCACAGGAAAGCTTGGCTGGCAGGGCAGAGCCAGTTCATGAATTATGACTTTGCTCCCCAGCCAACTGTAAACAGGTTTACCTCCACCACTCTCAAAAAAAGAGCCAGGCCAAATGTGACACAGGAGATCTGTAATTAGGATTTTTCCATGCCCTTTCTCTGATGTAACAGCCCAAAGCTTCTTTTAGTTCTGTGAGGGGTGGAAAGAGTCAGGTACAGATCCTTTGAGCCTTTAATAGCTATATGCCTTGCAGAAATTCAACCGATGCCATTTTATCAGCATGGAGATGCTGTGATAATAAATGATGGGTGTTTGAATTTCTGCCTGTCGTGCAACAATGAAAGGCACAAAATGTCAGTTAGGAATGCCAGACCTAACTGTAAAGTATGCCCTGTGTTGCAAATGAGCTGATTCTGTCAGCTTGTGAAGGTAAGTAAAGGTAAAGGGACCCCTGACCATTAGGTCCAGTCAGGGCCGACTCTGGGGTTGCGGCGCTCATCTTGCTTTATTGGCTGAGGGAGCCGGTGTACAGCTTCTGGGTCATGTGGCCAGCATGACTAAGCCGCATCTGGCGAACCAGAGCAGCCCACGGAAACGGCGTTTACCTTCCCGCTGGAGCGGTACCTATTGATCTACTTGCACTTTGACGTGCTTTCGAATTGCTAGGTTGGCAGGAGCAGGGACGGATTTGAACTGCCGACCTTCTGATCAGCAAGTCCTAGGCTCTGTGGTTTAACCCACAGCGCCACCCACATCCCAATTGTGAAGGTAAAGGGCATCCCAAATAAACAGCTGGATCCTATATACCCAATGTAAATTATGTGACTAGTAAGATGTCTGGTTGCCTTTGAGTTTCTTGGCCAAATACTGGGGCTTGACAGTCTTTGGGAATGAGAGCCACTTAGGGCAAAGTGGTTCAGGAGCAGCAAATAGCAAAGGCAAACCTAGGAGAGCGTGACTGATGTGGTTGCACCAGGCATGGAGCTTCTGGGGTGCCACAACTATGACATCCAATGGAAGGCAAGATGGGGGGCTGTATTTTGGCATTGCACAAGGCACTGCTGAAATTTGAGGTGCCAGGGTTCACCACCGGTAGTGGTTGGTGCAAAGTAAAAAAGTGGACAGAGCCAACGAAAAATTGACCCCTCATTCTCTCTCATCAAAGGTTCATAAAATGTTACAAATTAGCTCTCTATGCCTTGGCAGTTTAGAAGATTAGCGTGAAAGAATGAGATAAATTAGGGGACTCGGAGATTTGACTTGTATAGTTTATATGATAATTACCTCTCATCCTATGTAACAAAGAATTTTAGCAGATTTTACAGTGGTTTTATTGTAGTGATTGTTGATGGTGCCATGGCCTTTGGCTAGTGCAAAAGTTTATAATGCTCTGGTAAGTTTCCAAAACAATGTAAAAATATAATCAAAACAGAGTGCTCCTACTACTTACTGGCCAAGAGATAGAAACCTGGTACAGTGGTACCTCGGGTTACATACGCTTCAGGTTGCAGACGCTTCAGGTTACAGACTCTGCTAACCCAGAAATAGTACCTCGGGTTAAGAACTTTGCTTCAGGATGAGAACAGAAATCGTGCTCCGGCGGCATGGCAGCAGTGGGAGGCCCCATTAGCTAAAGTGGTGCTTCAGGTTAAGTACTGTTTCAGGTTAAGAACAGACCTCTGGAACGAATTAAGTACTTAACCCGAGGTACCACTGTATATGGCTGAAGGCCACGGTATTCAACACGTACTCTGAAAACAGTTGGACAACAGTGGGGTTTTGTTTTAAACAAATCTGTTTGTGAGTCCAAAGGCATTAAATTATCTCTGTTATGTTTGGGGAAGGGTCAGTGTGCAGTGGCAGGGGGCATACTTTTAATGCAAAAGGAACCAGATTGTGTGGCATTTTTGGTTAAAGCAATTGGGTACCAGGTGAATATGAAAACCCCCTCTTTCTGTCTGAGAACACGGAGAGCCTTTAGTCTAGGCAATACTGTTCTGGATGGAGTAATAGTCTGCCCTGGTAGCTTCCTATGTTCCAGTGCTTCCCCCACTAGCCTCTACTAATTGCTTCCAATCCTTTAACTCTTATTGTTACTGCACAATAGGTGGGTAGAAAAGACAGGTGTTTTTGGCTGATGCAAGTAGGAACTGTGTTGTGAGGGGGATCCTTTACCAATAGTTTTAGTCAACACACAGTTGTTACATGAGAAGATAATTTAAAAATGGTAAGGTTTTTTCCTGCCCCAAACTGTATTCTAAGTAGGGATGGATGAATCTGTCATTTTCAGTTTCTCATTTTTTCCCATTTTTTAAGTTCAGTTAGCTACATTTCTGCATCAGTTTGTAATTTTTTTAAAAAGTCCTCATTAAAATTTGGGGGTGTTTTAGTATAAATTTATCCCACTATACACATTTTTTTGTGGAATTTTGCTTCGTATAATGCACCTTTGTGTGATATTTTCATGAATATGTGCATTTTTATGTACACTTTCCCTCGTATAGACATTTGTGGATTGGAGAACTGCATTGCAAAATTGCGAGAAGTATTGATTTTGAAGGAACGTTGTGTTTCAGTTCGCTTTGGGAAGTGTGTGAAACGAAACCAAATTTCTCCCCTATTTCTAATTCCAACCAGATGATGATGATGATGATGATGAAGATTATTATTATTCTCTCCAGTTTTACCTGACTATTTACACTCTCAAGCATAGTTGTCTATTGACATTTGGATATTTTTATTATTTTTAAGTCTGTTGCCCTTGACAGAGTTTGTCGATTGGTGTCTGGCTGCAATAAGGAAACTGGAGATAAAATCAGGAATTGACACCATGTTGCCTTGCTCACACTTGAGCAAAATGGAGTCTAAGCTTTTTAGTCATCATAGGGCAGTGCAAAGCTTTCACTGCTCTGAACTACCTCACTTGCTCCTGCCTGAGTACTGAGGCTCTCTCTATGTGCAAGTTTACATGAATAACGGAGGACCAACTGACAGATGTGCCTAAATGAATAACCAAAACTCGAAAGCCGGTCGATACTCACGTCCCATAATTTGATTCTTTCCTTTCTTCCTTTATTGGTGATGTAAAACGATAAAATGCTTGAATGTGCTGAATTTGATTTTAATAAAGTAAGTAATACAAGTAGTATTGATTGGAAAACTAATGGCTCTCACCCTTTGAGCGTACGTTAATATTCAGAATTGTGTGTGTATAACTCTACTCAAGATCCACATTCCCACTTTATATTGATGAAATGCAGAACTTTATAATGCAGAACTTTATAATGCAGAACTTACATAATATGTTGAAAGCAAAGTAAAGATCCATAATTCTGGATAGTAACTGAAACTCCTTTTTTTCTGCTGGCAATTATTTCTCAGCCCACCCCACAGATATCTTCAGAAAATGTCTTCAAGAATTTATTCTTTCTTCAATTTTTGTGCTTTCACTTATCACCTAAGGGACTACAGCTGGCTATATATTGGAGACTTTGAAGAAATGGAGAGTGAGGACTTTGTGGGAACAAGGGAGGGGAAATGTTTCTGGGTTTCCAGATGACAGAGCCTCTAGATCTTCCCTTTTAAAAAAACACCGCATTATAGAAAATCCTGGTACTAATGAATTAATGAAAATGTCTCTAGCTTCAGATTAAAGGGTGAACTAAACTGAACCACACTGACTGAGCCACATACACCTTCCCTCCTGTAACCTCTTAAATTACCACTACACTACCTGTATGTTTCTCTCTAAAATCGTTTTCCCAAGCTGTTTTCTTCTCTAGGAGGAATTTGCCATTGGTCTTGGGGTAATTTTCAGAATAAAAGCACAGCGGGAGAAGAATTCAACAGCCCTTTGCCCTGGGAATGGCAACAAGAGAATGGGCCTTTTCTGTGGTTGCTCGCCAATTGTGGACTGCTCTCCCCAGAGGCTCGCCTGGCGCCATCATTGCATGTCTTTAGGTGCTAGGCAAAAACATTCCTCTTTACTCAGGTCTATGGCTATCAAATAATCTATGCCTTGTGAAAGTGTGGGGGAGAGGACTGTTATAATGAGGACTATTTTATTATTATGCTCTCTGTCAGTATTCTTTTTATTTTGTTTTTATCATTGAGGTTCTGTAATGCGTTTTTAATGTTGTACAGCTCTGGGATCTTTTGATAAAGGGTGGTATATAAATTGAATTTATTATTATTATTATTATTATTATTATTATTATTATTATTATTATTATTTATTATCATCATCATCATCATCATCATCATTATCATTATTATTTTGTTCTCCCAGTTTCTCAGTCTTCCAGTCTTAAATTCAGCTCTGCACATTTTTCAGCAATTTGTGGTTTTGTTGTTTTAAAAAAAACCTCACCAGCAATTTAGTGATAATTTCTCCTAATAAATATTTTTAAATGCAATTTTGACCCATGTACACATTTTTGAAGCCAATTTTCTCTACTATAATGCTTTTTTGTGTGTTATTTTCACAATATATTCATTTTCATACACACGTGCCCCATTATTTTCCTATACATTTCCATCCATAATTTTAAAGAATAACTGTTGTTTCAAGAAAGTGCAAATTTTATAGGTACCTGAAACCGAAATCAAACTTGGGAGAAATTCAGTTAGGTTGCACTTCCTGAAACGGATTGCAAATCAAAATGCAGCTAACCTTCAAAATTCACATTTCCCTGAATGCACATTTCTCCAGCCAAGATATGTGCACAAAAATGTGTATATTAGGATCAAGTGCACATAAAATGCATTATACTGGTGAAAATAACATGCAAAAATGTGTTACATATATTGGACATGATTTCACACAGAAATATAAATCTATATATCTATATCCATATCTATACAGTGGTACCTCAGGTTACATACGCTTCAGGTTACGCACTCTGCTAACCCAGAAATAGTGCCTCAGGTTAAGAACTTTGCTTCAGGATGAGAACAGAAATCGGGTTCCAGCAGCGCAGCAGCAGCAGGAAGCTCCATTAGCTAAAGTGGTGCTTCAGGTTAAGAACAGTTTCAGGTTAAGAACGGACCTCGGGAACGAATTAAGTACTTAATCTGAGGTGCCACTGTATATATGACTGAAACGTTGCATCAAAGTACAAGTGCACTTTTGTGAAGATTAAAAACAAGTAGACCTGAAAAACGATTCAGGAACGTGACAAACTGAACCAAAGACTGGAGACCTGAGAGATCTGCACTTTAAAATCTCTGCTTTATAGGGATCTGGTGGCAACCCGTTTTGGGCACGTGGGGCCTGCTGTCATAGGCCCTAAACCCGTCACTATTTCTAAATAGGTTCAGGTAAATTCTCTGATAATGAGGCCCTTGCCTAAAAACAAGTGTAGAGAAATAATGGTATTTGAATCCTGCCCCAAGATTTTTTTCTCTCCAGGTTTCCTGCTCTCGTGCTGTCTCTCACAGTCAGATCATCAGCAGTGAGGGATTAAAGTCTCTCGCTGTAATGCTCAACCTTCTTGCTGAACGAATAACATGATTAAGGTATATGTGGAAGTGGAGTGACAGTAGCAAGTTCCATAGGTACAAAACCCCCTCAGGGGCTGTGCTGCAATATACAATGATTTATTCGGCACCTATTTGCATGCAACCAATGCCTACTGAACCTGCCAAACATTTCTGTGAGGAAACTCACTAGTTGTCTTGATGGGTGAGGCAGCAGGAGTCGCTCCTGTGAGCTGAGAGCAGCTGTTTTGCTTAAAGAGCTCCAAACTGGTAGTAGGAGGAGGGAGAGTGGTAGGTTCTGTACATTATGTGTAGGATAATGACTCCCATTTGCAACCACTTTGTTTGTGGGTCTCAGGTGTTTAAAGGCGGTTGGACCCTTTCTCTGAGTTTGTAGAATTCTTTTTTCCGAATTCTCCTGTACGTGTGCGACAATTTCCCTCCAGACTTATATTATTACCACAACATCGCACACACACACACACACACACACACACACACATGCTTATAATCTCTGGCCAGAGCAAGTCCCTACTCATGGCATTTGTGAGAGAAAAGAAGCACCATGATGTGGAAAGCCTTCACCCATAATTCATTTCAGAGCCACAATGTTGGAACAGCTTCATTGAAACTGGCAAAACCAGGCACTGACTTACTTACTGACTTGCTTGTTGTTTCTCAGGGAATGCCCTTCTTCTCAAAGGTAATCCCATCTTCCCATCTCCCATCAAAATGTTCCTATGTGAGGAAAATTTTCTGAGGGGAAACATCTGCCCATCTACAAAGGACTGCTCTGATTCTCAGATAACTTAAAATCTAACTTTTCCACAGTTAGATTTAAAGTCTAACTTTTCCACGGTTCTCATGTAAAAAAGAAACACAAATACCGTATTTTCCCATGTATAAGACAATTATTTTTGCTATTTTTTTAGTCAAAAATTGTAGGTTGTCTTATACATGGGGGGGGGGCAAATGTACAGGGGTTAAAGAAAACACTACTTACCTTTCCACAGCGGCCGTGAAGAAGCTGCCAGAACTGCCGGAGACACGCTCCATTGAATATTTGTGCCAGTGCTTTGAATATTTAATAAAATATCAAGGTTCTGTTTGATCTTTAAAGTATTGATTTCTTAATTTGGGGTTCCAAAAAATAGGGGTTGTCTTATACATGGGGGCATCTTATACAAGGAAAAATATGGTATGTAAGACAGAAAGAAAAGGGCAAAGCAAATCTTTCCTTTCATATAAGGGACTGATTTTTCCCGCCAACTTCAGACAGGAAAAAGGCATCACTTCACAGGCCTGGACTTTGCTTTTTCCTGAGCGTGCTCTGGAAGGAGACAGGACATCAGGTGTTGCTGTTGTAACCAAATACTCATGGGTAAAATGTAGACAGAACCAAAATAACTGTAAAGTATTGGGAATGCATAGTGGTCAACATTCTGGTCATGTAGGGGGATTACAGAAATCTCTCTTCCTGCCCCATTGTTACAGTAAGCGTTATTGTTCTATTTATCTTATACATACAGAAAAGGAACTAAATATATGTCCATCAGTTATATAAAAATGTATTTATTTAACATTTATATACCACTTACTTGCAAATGAAAACCTGTAAGCTATTTGCCAAGAATACAAACTATCCATTAAAAGTGTAAATAAAAATCAATGGAAGTTTATATATATATATATATATATAGGTTTTGGTGTCTTCGGGTGTCTTCCCGTGTAAGAGTTGGGGTGTCTAGGCGACGTTTCGACGAGGTCTCACTCGTCATCTTCAGGCTGGTGCTTTCGGCTTCTTGTTACTAGAACAGAGCAGGATCTCAGTGTTTGAGTTCCTATAAATACTGTTGAGGGGGTGTGGTGTATAGCCTCCAACGTTCTGGGCAGATAGGAAGTTCCTAGGTTAATGTGCCTTTTCTTCTTTTGTTCATTAATTACTTGAGGGATATCTTGAGTGATTACTTGAGTGATATTCTGAGTACCACTTAGGAGGGTCATTAGGTGTGGATTAGTTGCTAAAGCTTTCGTGTCTTGACCTCTTGACCTTGTGAAGAGTTTTTCTGAGAAGATGGTTGTACTGCACTTAGTTGTGCTCTGGCTTGGCTTCGTGTATAGGGGCGAGCTGTGGTTTTGTGCCCTGTGCCAGCCAGATCTGTGTAGGGATTGCAGGGGGGTGCAGCATCCGGAGGTGCCACTATGGTTTGGCTACTGGATGGTGTCTGTAATTTATCTGTGGAGAGGGTCTGGGTTTGGGTCTGGTGTGGTTGATTGGAGATGGCGTTCTGTGTGCCTCTGGTTCTGGTGTCGGTTTTTGTGGGGAGGGCTAATTTCCAGATGTCTGGCAGGCGGGACGTGTCGTCACGCTTGTTCATGTTGTGAGGGTGTTTCTCTATCTCGATGGCTTCCATGATTATTCTCTTGTGGTGATGTTCCATGTTAAAGAGCAATTTGGAATCTGCAAAATTAATTTCGTGTCCTGTTTCTTTCATGTGTTGGTAAAGAGAGGAAGTTTTTTCTTCTTTTTTGACGGCATTCTTGTGTTCTGCGATACGTGCATTTATTCGTCTGTTTGTTTGTCCAATGTACGTGGCTGGGCAGACTTTGCAGGGTATTTCATAGACCCCTTGGTTTTCTAACTGGATTTTATCTTTTGGGTTTCTGAGGATATTGGCTATTTTTTGGTTGGTGCAAAAGGCTGTTTTGATATTGTGTTTATGGAGGATTTTGCTAATTTTATCTGTAGTGCCCTTGATATAAGGAAGGAGGGCCATGCCATTGTTTTCTTCTGTGTCTTGGTTTTTGGGGGGTGTTTCTTTTTGGATTAGCTTCGTAACCCTGTTTTGCTGGTATCCGTTGGCGATTAACACATTTGAGAGATTCTGTAACTCAGTTGTCAAGTGGTCTTTGTCAGCCAGGCGTTTGGTTCTGGAGATGAGAGTCTTGGCTACGGAGTTTATTTGTGCAGGGTGGTGGTGTGATTGTGCATGTAAGTAGCGGTTGGTGTGTGTTTTTTTCCGGTAGATAGTGTGTCCTAGGGAGCCATCAGGTTTTTTGTAGATTAGGACGTCAAGGAAGGGAAGTTGGTTGTTGGCTTCTATTTCCATAGTGAATTGTATTTTGGGGTGTAGGCTGTTGAGATGTGTGAGGAAGCTATCTAGTTTTTCCTTCCCGTGTGGCCAAATTACAAAGGTGTCGTCAACATATCTGAGCCAAAGTTTGGGTTTGTGTTCTGACTTGTCTAAAGCATTGGTTTCAAAGTGTTCCATGTACAGATTTGCGATGACCGGTGAGAGGGGTGATCCCATAGGTGCTCCTTCTATCTGTTTGTATCTTTGTCCATTGTGGATGAAGTACGTGTTGGTTAGGCAGTGGTTGGTCAGGTCCAGGATGTATTCGGGGGGATTGTATTTGTTTTGAATGGCTGCCAAGGCTTCATTAATGGGCACTTGTGTGAAGAGAGATACAACATCGAAGCTCACAAGTAGGTCATCGGGATGTAGGTTTTGTTTCTTTATTGTTTCTATGAACTGGAAGGAGTTTGTAACGTGTGAAGCGATAGATTCTGCATAGGGCTGAAGTTGCTTAGCGAGAAATTTAGCGAGATTTTGTAGAGGTGAGCCTATGGAGCTGACTATTGGTCTGAGTGGTGTTCCTTCTTTGTGTATCTTGGGGAGACCGTAGAGTTTGGGGCATCTGGATGATTTTTCTCTGGGGATGATTCTTAGCTGGATTTCTTCACTGATAGGAGAGGCTTTTATTTTGGATTTGGTGGTTTTTTCCAGATAGGTGGTGGGATCTGTTTTTATAGGTTGGTAGGTAGGGTCTTGGAGTAGATTTGATAGTTTTGCTTGGTAGTCCGATGTGTTCATCACAACAGTGGCATTACCTTTGTCTGCTGGGAGAATGATTATGTTGTTGTCTTTCCTCAGGTTGGTGAGTGCTTTCTGTTCTTCTTTGTGTAAATTGCTTCTGGGTGGTTTGCTGGAGCAGAGGATGTTGGTGACTTCAAGTCTGATTTTATTGGCTTCATCTGGGTTGATTTTGGTTAGGCTAGCTTCGACTCCGCATATGATGTTTTCCGTGGGGATGCGTCTCGGGGCGACTGCAAAGTTGAAACCTTTGGAGAGTACTTTGGTTTCAGTTGAGGTGAGGATCCTGTCTGATATGTTATGTACTGTTTGTTTCATGGGTTGTTGTGGAGGGTGGCTGGGCTTCTGGCGTTTCTCTAGTTTGTGGAGTTTGTTGGTGTGTATGTCTGTCTTATGTGAGGACTCTGTTTCAGCTCTCCAAACGGCTAGTTGTTTGCATTTGTCCCAGAGTGCAGGGTGGATTTTGTTACAGAGTTTGAGGTGAAGAGTGAGCAGATCTTTGTTAGTTTGGTTTAGTAGGTATCTTTTCTTATGTAGTTCGTTTCTGATTAGGGATAGTTCAGTTCGTTTCAGGATCCTTTCGGTAGCTGGGGTTTTAGAGTGGAATTTAAGTTGGAAGCATGTGGGAATTAAGTTGTTGTCTCGGCAGTTGCGTAGGAACAAGAGATCACATAAGATGGTGGCTCTTCGGATTTCTAGTTTCTCGTAGGTTCTTGTCAGCTGGAAGGTTTCCTCCCCGTAGAGGTGAGATATTTGCTTTCGTAGATTTTCACGGGTACAGGAATGTAGGTTTTGGTGTCTTCGGGTGTCTTCCCGTGTAAGAGTTGGGGTGTCTAGGCGACGTTTCGACGAGGTCTCACTCGTCATCTTCAGGCTGGTGCTTTCGGCTTCTTGTTACTAGAACAGAGCAGGATCTCAGTGTTTGAGTTCCTATAAATACTGTTGAGGGGGTGTGGTGTATAGCCTCCAACGTTCTGGGCAGATAGGAAGTTCCTAGGTTAATGTGCCTTTTCTTCTTTTGTTCATTAATTACTTGAGGGATATCTTGAGTGATTACTTGAGTGATATTCTGAGTACCACTTAGGAGGGTCATTAGGTGTGGATTAGTTGCTAAAGCTTTCGTGTCTTGACCTCTTGACCTTGTGAAGAGTTTTTCTGAGAAGATGGTTGTACTGCACTTAGTTGTGCTCTGGCTTGGCTTCGTGTATAGGGGCGAGCTGTGGTTTTGTGCCCTGTGCCAGCCAGATCTGTGTAGGGATTGCAGGGGGGTGCAGCATCCGGAGGTGCCACTATGGTTTGGCTACTGGATGGTGTCTGTAATTTATCTGTGGAGAGGGTCTGGGTTTGGGTCTGGTGTGGTTGATTGGAGATGGCGTTCTGTGTGCCTCTGGTTCTGGTGTCGGTTTTTGTGGGGAGGGCTAATTTCCAGATGTCTGGCAGGCGGGACGTGTCGTCACGCTTGTTCATGTTGTGAGGGTGTTTCTCTATCTCGATGGCTTCCATGATTATTCTCTTGTGGTGATGTTCCATGTTAAAGAGCAATTTGGAATCTGCAAAATTAATTTCGTGTCCTGTTTCTTTCATGTGTTGGTAAAGAGAGGAAGTTTTTTCTTCTTTTTTGACGGCATTCTTGTGTTCTGCGATACGTGCATTTATTCGTCTGTTTGTTTGTCCAATGTACGTGGCTGGGCAGACTTTGCAGGGTATTTCATAGACCCCTTGGTTTTCTAACTGGATTTTATCTTTTGGGTTTCTGAGGATATTGGCTATTTTTTGGTTGGTGCAAAAGGCTGTTTTGATATTGTGTTTATGGAGGATTTTGCTAATTTTATCTGTAGTGCCCTTGATATAAGGAAGGAGGGCCATGCCATTGTTTTCTTCTGTGTCTTGGTTTTTGGGGGGTGTTTCTTTTTGGATTAGCTTCGTAACCCTGTTTTGCTGGTATCCGTTGGCGATTAACACATTTGAGAGATTCTGTAACTCAGTTGTCAAGTGGTCTTTGTCAGCCAGGCGTTTGGTTCTGGAGATGAGAGTCTTGGCTACGGAGTTTATTTGTGCAGGGTGGTGGTGTGATTGTGCATGTAAGTAGCGGTTGGTGTGTGTTTTTTTCCGGTAGATAGTGTGTCCTAGGGAGCCATCAGGTTTTTTGTAGATTAGGACGTCAAGGAAGGGAAGTTGGTTGTTGGCTTCTATTTCCATAGTGAATTGTATTTTGGGGTGTAGGCTGTTGAGATGTGTGAGGAAGCTATCTAGTTTTTCCTTCCCGTGTGGCCAAATTACAAAGGTGTCGTCAACATATCTGAGCCAAAGTTTGGGTTTGTGTTCTGACTTGTCTAAAGCATTGGTTTCAAAGTGTTCCATGTACAGATTTGCGATGACCGGTGAGAGGGGTGATCCCATAGGTGCTCCTTCTATCTGTTTGTATCTTTGTCCATTGTGGATGAAGTACGTGTTGGTTAGGCAGTGGTTGGTCAGGTCCAGGATGTATTCGGGGGGATTGTATTTGTTTTGAATGGCTGCCAAGGCTTCATTAATGGGCACTTGTGTGAAGAGAGATACAACATCGAAGCTCACAAGTAGGTCATCGGGATGTAGGTTTTGTTTCTTTATTGTTTCTATGAACTGGAAGGAGTTTGTAACGTGTGAAGCGATAGATTCTGCATAGGGCTGAAGTTGCTTAGCGAGAAATTTAGCGAGATTTTGTAGAGGTGAGCCTATGGAGCTGACTATTGGTCTGAGTGGTGTTCCTTCTTTGTGTATCTTGGGGAGACCGTAGAGTTTGGGGCATCTGGATGATTTTTCTCTGGGGATGATTCTTAGCTGGATTTCTTCACTGATAGGAGAGGCTTTTATTTTGGATTTGGTGGTTTTTTCCAGATAGGTGGTGGGATCTGTTTTTATAGGTTGGTAGGTAGGGTCTTGGAGTAGATTTGATAGTTTTGCTTGGTAGTCCGATGTGTTCATCACAACAGTGGCATTACCTTTGTCTGCTGGGAGAATGATTATGTTGTTGTCTTTCCTCAGGTTGGTGAGTGCTTTCTGTTCTTCTTTGTGTAAATTGCTTCTGGGTGGTTTGCTGGAGCAGAGGATGTTGGTGACTTCAAGTCTGATTTTATTGGCTTCATCTGGGTTGATTTTGGTTAGGCTAGCTTCGACTCCGCATATGATGTTTTCCGTGGGGATGCGTCTCGGGGCGACTGCAAAGTTGAAACCTTTGGAGAGTACTTTGGTTTCAGTTGAGGTGAGGATCCTGTCTGATATGTTATGTACTGTTTGTTTCATGGGTTGTTGTGGAGGGTGGCTGGGCTTCTGGCGTTTCTCTAGTTTGTGGAGTTTGTTGGTGTGTATGTCTGTCTTATGTGAGGACTCTGTTTCAGCTCTCCAAACGGCTAGTTGTTTGCATTTGTCCCAGAGTGCAGGGTGGATTTTGTTACAGAGTTTGAGGTGAAGAGTGAGCAGATCTTTGTTAGTTTGGTTTAGTAGGTATCTTTTCTTATGTAGTTCGTTTCTGATTAGGGATAGTTCAGTTCGTTTCAGGATCCTTTCGGTAGCTGGGGTTTTAGAGTGGAATTTAAGTTGGAAGCATGTGGGAATTAAGTTGTTGTCTCGGCAGTTGCGTAGGAACAAGAGATCACATAAGATGGTGGCTCTTCGGATTTCTAGTTTCTCGTAGGTTCTTGTCAGCTGGAAGGTTTCCTCCCCGTAGAGGTGAGATATTTGCTTTCGTAGATTTTCACGGGTACAGGAATGTAGGTTTTGGTGTCTTCGGGTGTCTTCCCGTGTAAGAGTTGGGGTGTCTAGGCGACGTTTCGACGAGGTCTCACTCGTCATCTTCAGGCTGGTGCTTTCGGCTTCTTGTTACTAGAACAGAGCAGGATCTCAGTGTTTGAGTTCCTATAAATACTGTTGAGGGGGTGTGGTGTATAGCCTCCAACGTTCTGGGCAGATAGGAAGTTCCTAGGTTAATGTGCCTTTTCTTCTTTTGTTCATTAATTACTTGAGGGATATCTTGAGTGATTACTTGAGTGATATTCTGAGTACCACTTAGGAGGGTCATTAGGTGTGGATTAGTTGCTAAAGCTTTCGTGTCTTGACCTCTTGACCTTGTGAAGAGTTTTTCTGAGAAGATGGTTGTACTGCACTTAGTTGTGCTCTGGCTTGGCTTCGTGTATAGGGGCGAGCTGTGGTTTTGTGCCCTGTGCCAGCCAGATCTGTGTAGGGATTGCAGGGGGGTGCAGCATCCGGAGGTGCCACTATGGTTTGGCTACTGGATGGTGTCTGTAATTTATCTGTGGAGAGGGTCTGGGTTTGGGTCTGGTGTGGTTGATTGGAGATGGCGTTCTGTGTGCCTCTGGTTCTGGTGTCGGTTTTTGTGGGGAGGGCTAATTTCCAGATGTCTGGCAGGCGGGACGTGTCGTCACGCTTGTTCATGTTGTGAGGGTGTTTCTCTATCTCGATGGCTTCCATGATTATTCTCTTGTGGTGATGTTCCATGTTAAAGAGCAATTTGGAATCTGCAAAATTAATTTCGTGTCCTGTTTCTTTCATGTGTTGGTAAAGAGAGGAAGTTTTTTCTTCTTTTTTGACGGCATTCTTGTGTTCTGCGATACGTGCATTTATTCGTCTGTTTGTTTGTCCAATGTACGTGGCTGGGCAGACTTTGCAGGGTATTTCATAGACCCCTTGGTTTTCTAACTGGATTTTATCTTTTGGGTTTCTGAGGATATTGGCTATTTTTTGGTTGGTGCAAAAGGCTGTTTTGATATTGTGTTTATGGAGGATTTTGCTAATTTTATCTGTAGTGCCCTTGATATAAGGAAGGAGGGCCATGCCATTGTTTTCTTCTGTGTCTTGGTTTTTGGGGGGTGTTTCTTTTTGGATTAGCTTCGTAACCCTTCAGACTTGAAGTCACCAACATCCTCTGCTCCAGCAAACCACCCAGAAGCAATTTACACAAAGAAGAACAGAAAGCACTCACCAACCTGAGGAAAGACAACAACATAATCATTCTCCCAGCAGACAAAGGTAATGCCACTGTTGTGATGAACACATCGGACTACCAAGCAAAACTATCAAATCTACTCCAAGACCCTACCTACCAACCTATAAAAACAGATCCCACCACCTATCTGGAAAAAACCACCAAATCCAAAATAAAAGCCTCTCCTATCAGTGAAGAAATCCAGCTAAGAATCATCCCCAGAGAAAAATCATCCAGATGCCCCAAACTCTACGGTCTCCCCAAGATACACAAAGAAGGAACACCACTCAGACCAATAGTCAGCTCCATAGGCTCACCTCTACAAAATCTCGCTAAATTTCTCGCTAAGCAACTTCAGCCCTATGCAGAATCTATCGCTTCACACGTTACAAACTCCTTCCAGTTCATAGAAACAATAAAGAAACAAAACCTACATCCCGATGACCTACTTGTGAGCTTCGATGTTGTATCTCTCTTCACACAAGTGCCCATTAATGAAGCCTTGGCAGCCATTCAAAACAAATACAATCCCCCCGAATACATCCTGGACCTGACCAACCACTGCCTAACCAACACGTACTTCATCCACAATGGACAAAGATACAAACAGATAGAAGGAGCACCTATGGGATCACCCCTCTCACCGGTCATCGCAAATCTGTACATGGAACACTTTGAAACCAATGCTTTAGACAAGTCAGAACACAAACCCAAACTTTGGCTCAGATATGTTGACGACACCTTTGTAATTTGGCCACACGGGAAGGAAAAACTAGATAGCTTCCTCACACATCTCAACAGCCTACACCCCAAAATACAATTCACTATGGAAATAGAAGCCAACAACCAACTTCCCTTCCTTGACGTCCTAATCTACAAAAAACCTGATGGCTCCCTAGGACACACTATCTACCGGAAAAAAACACACACCAACCGCTACTTACATGCACAATCACACCACCACCCTGCACAAATAAACTCCGTAGCCAAGACTCTCATCTCCAGAACCAAACGCCTGGCTGACAAAGACCACTTGACAACTGAGTTACAGAATCTCTCAAATGTGTTAATCGCCAACGGATACCAGCAAAACAGGGTTACGAAGCTAATCCAAAAAGAAACACCCCCCAAAAACCAAGACACAGAAGAAAACAATGGCATGGCCCTCCTTCCTTATATCAAGGGCACTACAGATAAAATTAGCAAAATCCTCCATAAACACAATATCAAAACAGCCTTTTGCACCAACCAAAAAATAGCCAATATCCTCAGAAACCCAAAAGATAAAATCCAGTTAGAAAACCAAGGGGTCTATGAAATACCCTGCAAAGTCTGCCCAGCCACGTACATTGGACAAACAAACAGACGAATAAATGCACGTATCGCAGAACACAAGAATGCCGTCAAAAAAGAAGAAAAAACTTCCTCTCTTTACCAACACATGAAAGAAACAGGACACGAAATTAATTTTGCAGATTCCAAATTGCTCTTTAACATGGAACATCACCACAAGAGAATAATCATGGAAGCCATCGAGATAGAGAAACACCCTCACAACATGAACAAGCGTGACGACACGTCCCGCCTGCCAGACATCTGGAAATTAGCCCTCCCCACAAAAACCGACACCAGAACCAGAGGCACACAGAACGCCATCTCCAATCAACCACACCAGACCCAAACCCAGACCCTCTCCACAGATAAATTACAGACACCATCCAGTAGCCAAACCATAGTGGCACCTCCGGATGCTGCACCCCCCTGCAATCCCTACACAGATCTGGCTGGCACAGGGCACAAAACCACAGCTCGCCCCTATACACGAAGCCAAGCCAGAGCACAACTAAGTGCAGTACAACCATCTTCTCAGAAAAACTCTTCACAAGGTCAAGAGGTCAAGACACGAAAGCTTTAGCAACTAATCCACACCTAATGACCCTCCTAAGTGGTACTCAGAATATCACTCAAGTAATCACTCAAGATATCCCTCAAGTAATTAATGAACAAAAGAAGAAAAGGCACATTAACCTAGGAACTTCCTATCTGCCCAGAACGTTGGAGGCTATACACCACACCCCCTCAACAGTATTTATAGGAACTCAAACACTGAGATCCTGCTCTGTTCTAGTAACAAGAAGCCGAAAGCACCAGCCTGAAGATGACGAGTGAGACCTCGTCGAAACGTCGCCTAGACACCCCAACTCTTACACGGGAAGACACCCGAAGACACCAAAACCTACATTCCTGTACCCGTGAAAATCTACGAAAGCATATATATATATATATATATATATATATATATATATATATATATATGCAGGTTTTGGTGTCTTCGGGTGTCTTCCTGTGTAAGAGTTGGGGTGTCTAGGCGACGTTTCGACGAGGTCTCACTCGTCATCTTCAGGCTGGTGCTTTCGGCTTCTTGTTACTAGAACAGAGCAGGATCTCAGTGTTTGAGTTCCTATAAATACTGTTGAGGGGGTGTGGTGTATAGCCTCTAACGTTCTGGGCAGAGAGGGAGTTCCCAGGTTAGTGTGCCTTTTCTTCTTTTGTTCCTTAATTACTTGAGGGATATCTTGAGTGATATCTTGTAGCCAAACCATAGTGGCACCTCCGGATGCTGCACCCCCCTGCAATCCCTACACAGATCTGGCTGGCACAGGGCACAAAACCACAGCTCGCCCCTATACACGAAGCCAAGCCAGAGCACAACTAAGTGCAGTACAGCCATCTTCTCAGAAAAAACTCTTCACAAGCTCAAGAGGTCAAGACACGAAAGCTTTAGCAACTAATCCACACCTAATGACCCTCCTAAGTGGTACTCAGAATATCACTCAAGATATCACTCAAGATATCCCTCAAGTAATTAAGGAACAAAAGAAGAAAAGGCACACTAACCTGGGAACTCCCTCTCTGCCCAGAACGTTAGAGGCTATACACCACACCCCCTCAACAGTATTTATAGGAACTCAAACACTGAGATCCTGCTCTGTTCTAGTAACAAGAAGCCGAAAGCACCAGCCTGAAGATGACGAGTGAGACCTCGTCGAAACGTCGCCTAGACACCCCAACTCTTACACGGGAAGACACCCGAAGACACCAAAACCTGCATTCCTGTACCCGTGAAAATCTACGAAAGCATATATATATATATATATATATATATATATATATATATATATATGAATAACCAACAGTTAAACATATGCATTATAAGGTTAAATTACAGTGGTACCTCAGGTTACATGCACTTCAGGTTACATGCGCTTCAGGTTACAGACTCCACTAACCCAGAAATATTGCTTCAGGTTAAGAACTTTGCTTCAGGATAAGAACAGAAATCGTGCTCCGGCAGCGCAGCGGCAGCGGGAGGCCCCATTAGCTAAAGTGGTGCTTCTGGTTAAGAACAGTTTCAGGTTAAGTATGGACCTCCGGAACGAATTAAGTACTTAACCTGAGGTACCACTGTACATTGGAGAATAGTGTGTGGCTGATTGGCTGTTCCAGGACTAGGGTCTAGTGAAAAACATGACCACAAAAAGCAGAACACAAAGTTCCTGTGCTGCAGTTAAAACAGCTTGTTTGTCATAGTTGCAGCATGCACAATTTAAAGCTTGATATTCACTGGAATAAAATGTATTACATAGGACAAAATGGTAGCCAACTTTTCATCACCTGGGAAAACAGGTATGCCTAACCCCAAGTTCAAATTTCAGTATCCATCAATACTTCTTGCTAAAGCAAATACATTGACGGTTGATCAGCTAAATGCGCAACTGATGCTTATTCACATAATTATCCACCCACTTATCTTGCCATGCTCAATTATAATTAAATCACCCTCTCCAATGCACCCACCAATAGCACAAATGGAATAAGCAGTCACATTCAAGCCATTCACTATTCTTGTTTGCAAACTGCTTGATGTGAAGTTGGCATGCTTTGACATGGACAGAACTCTTCTTTTTCGAGGCTGATACAAGGCAGAGAAGTTTGCACAGAACAAATTGCCTACCTGCTACACATTCACCTGTATTAAGCTAAGCTATGGACTGTACAAGATTTTCTCCAGTTAATCCTTCTGTCTAAACTCCTGAAATCTAGAGTGTGTGCTCAAAGTTTCCCATTGTCCCTTGGCAGAATACTCCCACAGAATAGGTCCCAGGATATGGTCTGAAGGCACATGGTATTGCAATCTTCATTTGGCTAGATTTGGCCAGTTCCTTGATGGGAAACTACTTGGAATCTGCATGTACATCATTTTGAGTTCCATCATAAAAGAAGACCCAATGCCCAATGTATAAATGACAATAATCAAAATAAGTGGCTTCCTAGTAGAAGCAGGTCCCTCAGATTGTGACTCTTATATCCTATTGCTTTTTCCCTTTTTGCTGTTCATTTTCCTGATTTACAGTCAGTCACTGACTCCTGTATTAAGATGCAAGAAGAAATTGATAACATTTAATATATTTGCGCACACACATATTAGCAACACAAGAAAAGTCCCCCTGGATCAGACCAAAGACCTATCTTGTCTAGCATCTTTCTTCCCACAGAATCCACCCAGATGCACCCAAGAAGACTACAAACAGATCCTGAAGTCAATACTGTAGTCCACTTTTGCTATAGTTCCTTTGCAGTTAGTATTGTAGCATACTGCTTCCAAATTTGGAAGCCCCGTTATAGCTATCTTGACTAAGAGACATTGATAGACCTATACATTTGCCTAGTCCAGGAGTGAGGAACCACTGGATCTGCAGATGCTGCTGGACTACAACTCCCATCAGCCTCAGGCTAGGGATGATGGGAGTTGTAGTCCACCAATATCTGGAAGGCCACAGATTCCCCATCCCTATTTTAATAACATTTTAAAACACGTCTTGTGACAACCAATTCCACATCTTAATTTATGTGTTGTGTATTGCATTGTGTAGTGATATTGTTCATTATTCTATGTATTTCTTTGTGTCCTGCGTTTGGACTCATTGCAGCTTTTTGCTGAAGCCACTAACTGCAGCGTTCAGTAAACGTCAGCCTGCTTTCGTTATGGAATTTATTTAACACTTCAAGTCTTAAACGCCACCTTTAGTTTGCCAATGGTGTTTTGTCCCTGCAAAAAAAAGGTTTTTATTAACATTTCAAAGAAAACTTTAGAGGGGAGGTTTCGAATTATTGAGCTTGCTTTGCATGAGATTCTTTGACTGTAGACATTTTTAATCAAATTACTATTTTTTTTAAAAGAAAAGTTGGGCAACAGGAACAAAACACTGGCAACAGTATAAGGAGAGCTGTTGAAGGATTGATGACATGTTCAATAGGGCAGCAGAAGAGGTGGCATGAGCAAATAGTAGCTTTCGTTTATGGAACAGCTGCTGATAGGCGTCTTGCATATTCACTGTCTGTGGGCAATACAATCAAAGGGTGGCAACATAGTGGTATGTTTCCACAATCCTCTCAACAAAAGGGCTGTGCTGGTCTTTTGGGGAGGTGTGACATCTGTATTTGCTAAAAGAAAAAGTTTTAGTTTTAAAAACAGCGTCTTTATGGCTGTTCGTACAAGTGGCCACAGTGGTTGACATTTTACATTAATGCAGTGTGAATACAGTGGTACCTTGGGTTACATACGCTTCAGGTTACATACGCTTCAGGTTACAGACTCTGCTAACCCAGAAATAGTACCTCGGGTTAAGAACTTTGCTTCAGGATGAGAACAGAAATCGCACGGCGGCAGCGGGAGGCCCCAT
This sequence comes from Podarcis bocagei, assembly GCF_964188305.1. NCBI lineage: Eukaryota > Metazoa > Chordata > Lepidosauria > Squamata > Lacertidae > Podarcis > Podarcis bocagei. The sequence continues at coordinate 34,735,718 of NC_138130.1, forward strand.
TAGCTAAAGTGGTGCTTCAGGTTAAGAACAGTTTCAGGTTAAGAACAGACCTCTGGAATGAATTAAGTACTTAACCCGAGGTACCTCTGTATATCGATATGTCCATTTGCCCATCCAAACACACACACATGCATACAGGCGCCTCCCCACTTCGGATCCATACATGAATACATATACATGTGGCACCAGGAAATAATTAGATAAATCAATTTAAAGTGCAAAAACGGACCCCCAAAAGCAGGAAAACTACAAAAATGGTGGGGAAAGAGTGGGGAAAACTGCCTAAAGAGAAGACTGGCCCTTCAAATGTAAACTAACATAAGCTTATGCTAACTTCATTCTAATTAATCCTTGTTCTTAGCATAGGGTAAGTGATCAGATTGCTTTTCAATCCATTGTCATTTCTCATATGAAATGCAGATGCTACAACATTTCTCCTGAAAATAGTTTAGTACTACAGTTTGTAGAGATAATTCCCTGTTCTCTCAAGGAATGATGGTTTTACCGCACATGTGTGTTGTTGTCAATGTTGACATGGGGATAAATGTTTGCAAGTAAGCAGCAATAAAACAACACCAGTGACCTGTACATTTTCTTTCCATGTGTTCACACATTGTATGTCACAACTGAAAACCTTGGCATGGAGATTTGATTTTTAAGGTTTTCAAACCACTTCATCAGTTACGATATAGCATTTCCTATGGTATTATAGGAACACTAACTTTGAAAATAAAGAGAATTTCCTGTCAGACAGCAATCATCATCTTACAGAACTATCGTTCCCTTGACTTCTTTCCAGCAAACTGGTTAAAGAGTATTATAGTGCAGATGCCCTCATGGTTTCAGATCTAAACTCCCCATATATAAAATGGACAGCTTAAATCCCTCGTGATACAGTTTGTCCTAGAATCTATCTCTGCTTTCATTTACAGCTTTCATTTTTTAAGCCACTAATGTAATCACTATTTAAAAGCATGAACGTCTTTCTTCAAGGAAATAATAATAATTTTCATTATCCTATTTTCCTTTTTTAAAAAAACAACAACCACCACCCTAATTGTACCATGTTTTTGACAGCTAAATAAATGGATTTTATTAAAAAGATGATTATAAACTCAGATTATTTAGTATTCCTTTTTTATTATCTACTGTTGACTCTACTGGGAACTGTGAGCTTCTTTTCTTCATTTCCAGCATTGATTCTTGCATTAGACGGTTACATTGAATAATTAATATACTTCCAGTGATTGATGATTTGCATGGCCTGAATATTAGGTTATCAATCACAGCCCACTTGTTCTAATGTAATCATATTGAAAATGTGTCAAAAGCTGTTTACCCGAGGATGACAACAGAAGCAAGCAATGCTCAAGGTGCGCCAAGCACTTCAGCAGGAAATAGACTGGTTGAACATTCATAATGCAGAGATTATGAGTTCCTCAAATTGATGTAACAGAAGCCTGGAGCCCTTGGTGAGAGTTATCAGTTCCAATAAAAAAAGCCCTTTTTTCAGTTGGAAAATAGTCCTGATTCCTTTGCCTTTTATCAGCTGCTTAGTGACTCTGTTAGACTACAGTGGAAAGTAATTATGTTCAAAGCTGTGGAGTGGAAAGAAACTTCTTTAAATACAAAAGGCAACAGAAATGTTTTGAAGTGGGAACAATCGCTGCCATTCTTTACCTACCAGTGGGACAAAAGGCCTCATGGTGGCTTCCTTTGGCTCTCTTCCTCTGGAGATCACCCAGTAATGCAGAAATTCTGCACTTGAGACAAAGTGGCTCAGTTCGCTGCTGTTTAGGTTGCCCTGTTCATAGCACTCACCTTGCAGCCCTACCTAATTGGCTATTGAGACTCTGACTGGGTGATGCTCCATCTCCATGCTGCACCCCTTACCAACTCCACCTTGCACCTTCCATGAAGGTGTTTACTTGGCAAGAATGTGTCCTTGAACTCTGGCAATGCTTCCTTGCTTGCTTGCATGGATGGAGGGTGTGTAGAACAAAACTGCGAAAGCAATCCAGTAAACACCATCTTGGTGGTCAAGATAATCCAGGGACTTATTTGCTGTAAGGATGCTCTCTCACATGTGTTTATCTGCTTTGACGCTTTGGAATCTTAGTTTTGGTTCACTTAGTTGAGAGAAGAGAGGCTTCTCACACCAACCGCCTGTCAGCGATTCCCTTATCTGAAAGATGGATGGGAGTTGGGAAGGGGCCTCTAAGCCAGGGCTGAGTTGATTGGGCTATTGATGCCAGCTGACGTAGCTTGCTTAACATATTAGCACCTTGTGGACAAGTCATGGCGACCTCTTTCTGCTTTGGTGTCCAACTCAAATCTGTAACAGCAGTAGGGCTTTGCAGGCGGTGTTATACGTTTACCTTTTCTTGTGATAAAGTCACTACAATGTTTTTGACATCCTTCTTTGATTTCCCTGCACCAAATCATTCGTGCTCACCCTCCTTTGGGCCTGTGGAGGACAGAGAAAGGTGTGTGGGTAGAAGCTAACCTACCGTATAAAGGTAAGGTTTGCATTTGTTGCTTTGGTCACTTTTGTCTCTGGCCCCACGCTCCACTGGAATCTGACCCCTGGAAGATTGCTCAGTGCAGAATGTCTGGAAATGTCCCCCACCATTCTAGAGCCATCACATGTGGGAAAGGTGTTGACTGGGTGGTGAAGCAGGTTTTCATTTGAGCTAGCCCATCTCATTTCACGATTTCTGCCATTTTCCTCTATCCCCCTACATGTTAAACCAGGAAAATATCAGTGGAGAGAGATATATACCTGGCAATAAATTTTGTTTGGATTTATAAAGAGAACTACAAAGCTCAATATCAAGTTTCTTTTTTTAAATCCAAACTAAAATGTTAATATCAATAAAACAAAAACATAGATAGGAGGGGGGGGGGAGAGAGAAAGAGAGAAAAGTAAGAGGAAGGAAGGAAGGAAGGAAGGAAGAAAAAGAAAAAGAAATAGAAAAGATGTTAAAAGAGAGAGAAAGTTCAGAAACTAAAGAACTTCCTATTCTTCATCAGCTATATAAAAACAATATTCACTTCATCTACCCCAACAACAACACTTTCTATAAACAAACATTACCTTAAATCCTCAAATCCACGTCATTATTTCATGTTCCTTTTCACACAAAAAGTCTATGTATTATGACCTGAGACAATGCTTTTTGTACAGAGGGTAAACTCAAGGAATAAGGCCAAAAAGATTGAAATGAATCATATACAGTGAGCTTTTTTTTTTTTTTTACTTTCTCTGTACTTTATAATAAACTTGCACTGCAGGCATGCCCTAACAGTTCTTTGTTCCATGAGATTATACTGGGTGTAGTAACTGTAACCTGCTATAATGTTATCAGAATTTCATTGTGATTCCTGACTTTTTAGAAGGCTTTTATAGAACTTCGTGAATGTACTCTGGCTAGTGGGTTGTCTGGATTGTTGCAGGCCCTGCAGCATTTCACTTTCTGCACTGGAGTGATCATGCTGTTCAGGCTTTTGAAGCAAGTGACAGCCACTTGGAGTCTGATGTTACAGATGCCATGCTGATGTGACATTGCCCTCTTACTCCCTGCATCTTATGGAAGTCGCTCTGATTGTTGCTGGCTATTGAAATTGTTAACAGCTTCCTTAAAAAGCTGTACAGCTTTATAAAAGTTGTCTCCGTGTGTGCACGCTAGGCCCTTTTATAGCTGGGAGAGAGTAGAATTTGGCACTGTAAAGTACAGCCAGTAGAGAGTAACTGCTTCATGGGAGATATTCTTTAATATTTTTTCCAACCAAAACACTGTTTATGGAATGACCAGTATAAAATGTTCTTTCGCTTCCAGATGGTAGTTTTGCAAATAGCTGCTCCAAACATTTCACAGATGTGAGATATAATATAAATATATACCAAAACAAAAATTTCCTTAGGCACTGGTATTGTTCCATGTGCTAAATTTTGCTATACTCTAATTGTACCCCCCACTACTTAATTTTAAGTAGTGAAGCTGAAATGGGCTTTGTCCTCCTTACTCTGTTCCTGAAGAATGGTCTAGAACCAGTTATCTTTAATAACAAATACTTTTTTTCCTAAAGGGAAGGCAGGTATACTTTACTAGCACTGTCTGCGATGATGAACCTCTTTCCCTTGGAGTTTCTCTGAATTTTTTTCATTTGAGAAGGTCCTAATGAAAAAGACTCACACCCAATAATGATGCAGTTTAAAATTTCCCAGCAGAATAAGAGTTTGTTAGTTAGCAGCCTTGTACCTGGTTGTTGCTTGAGAATTCTAAGAAACAAAAAGAAAACCAGTGCAGTTTTGAAATCAGTGGTTAACAGCAGTACAGTTTGGAAAATTTCAGTCTTCCATGTTGATTCTAAAAGGCATCCAAGTGTATTGAACATTGTTGGAAACTTGCTGTTTGATCTCATGAACCATCATACCAATTTGATTATGGTACCTTAAGTTGCATTTGAATGCACAATCTTCCAAAATACATAGTAGATGAACAATAAGGCACAAAGATGACAGGTATACCATACTTTCATAATGTAGTGATCTGTTAGGCCCATTTAATTCAATATGTGTTATATAGGGGAGAACCCAGACAGTACAGCAAAGGAGAACCCTTGTAATAGGACACATGACCCTGAATGTTATCTTAGACTCACATACCTCAGATTCACATTTCTCCTCTCCCATATTACAAAGATGTACATCTGTGACTGATTCTGGCAGCTTCTCTACAAGTGTTTTCAAAACGACAGCAAGGAACTATGAAGATCTTCATGCTAAACCATGGCTTATCACTACGTGAACAAGCCTTGCCTCCTCCTGAGCCTGTGTCCTCTCCTCCTTCATCTTGTCCTCCTGCTAGACTGAAGGATGGAGTTTGGAAACAACTGCTTTCCTTTAACTAATTGTTACATCCAAACCATGGACAGCTGCTTAACCCTAACTGTGGTTAGTTTGAATCAATCCAGCTTCAAACCATTGCTTATGGTTTGAACATGCTCTGTGTTTCAAGTGGAGTTCAATTTTTCTCAGTTTCTGGAACATCCTTTACTAATAGGTGGTGTTCACAGAGCTTCTAACTCTAAGTGGAATAAAATAGCTGTTGGTCTCAAGATTAAACAGCGGTTGGTTGTACTCTGAGCTTGGCTTCACACCAGTCTGGCTGTGGTGTAGTTGGTTTCATTCTTCTTGTAACTCCCTTGAGTTGTTTTCCTGATTTACACTGATGGCAACAGCCCTGTGACTGATAGGAAGGAGTTTATAGTATATCAACCCTCCATCTTCCACCCCCTCTTAACTTCTTATTATTTGTTCATAGCTGTTCATTCATGGTTAGGGGAAATTAGTGGCGAAGCATATGTGTTTTGTTCCTCTCATGCGATTTCTTCCCCCTTCTCCCTTATGAGTCAACATGGCTTATGCTCAATTAGTTCCATCATTAAAGAGCTTCTCATCTCCCCTTCCCTTCCCCAACCTCATCTGTTCTCATGTAGGATGACAAGCATTTCTGAATGTGCTGCTAACTATGTATGGACAAAAGCCAGAATGTGCTTCATTTGTGGGGGGTCTATTAAAATAAAACACAAAGGCTGTTTCTTCTGTGCCACAGGATGTGCTTGTGCACAAGGTTTTCTTGCTGAAATCCCTAGGAAAATTGTCACCATCATCTTTCCAAATTAACCGCAATTGGACTGGGGTAAATCACAGTTTTTTGATGTCCCTACACATCAAGAATGGATTCTTTGGAAAAGCATACAAATCAATAGGATGCACAGTGAACAAGTGTGTGTATGTGTGTGTCGTGATTTAATTATTTAAGTTTATTACTATTTTACCTGAATGATTAAGAAAGTTTGATTCTTTTTTTTAAAGAGCACCTCCATTCATAGCCATTAATGACATGTTCATTCATGTTTATACTGGCAAGCATGCGATCACCCTCTGCAGTCAAGCTAGCAACTCATACTGGAACATCAGTGCTATGAGGAATAAGAGGGTAAAAGGAAAAAACCCAAAAATGGAATATTTTTTCATCAGAATTGTACAGCTTTCTGGTCAGTTTATATTTAACATTTTTTTGTTGTATATCAACTGGGGTATTGCTTGAGAGTAATGAGACTAATCCCCTCTTAAAGAAGCTGTTTAGATCTTACTGAGAGATTAGAAAAAAAACATTTAGAGTTTTTTAAAAAGTATATGTATATATATTTTAGCACTGCTATGACAGGAGAAGGTTAGATATGTGAGTTATATTGAAACACTCTTTCAGTCGACAAGGTCACTTGTGGCAATAATCTGCTCATTAGAGTTGTAATCCATCACTCAAGTAATATCAATTTAGTGCCAGGGTTTTAATGCAGGTTGTACTAATCATTAATGGCAGTTTGTCAACTGCATAATTCACAAGGGATTGTGGGTATGCATGATTTAGCAGGTGACCCTTGACTTCTGCTGAGTAAGAAGCCTGCCTCAGAGGCAAAATCAAAAAGGACAATAAGCAGCGTTCACTCATGAACAATTATTATGCTTAATAGCATGGCTGTCATTTTGGAGGGAAGGTGCATGTGTGTAGAAATTGTATATAATGGACTGAAATTCATTCAAAACTTGGCTTCACATACACACACACACAAGCACACACAATATGGCAGTTGCTAAATCAAACCCACTCACCACTCAGTCAAATTTTTCACTTACTGAGAGAAACCCATCCCCATCCTAAACACCCAGCAAGATTTGCACAACAGGCTTATTTATTCACCATTGCAGAAAATTCAGGTCGATTCTGTAGCTATAGAAGGTGCCAAGTGCTGCGATTGACCTGTGACTGTCATAGGTGAAAAGCATTAGTTAGGAAAGTCGGCATTAGTGTCAAACTGGTAGAGGATTTCCCCTCAGGCTGTTAATTCATTTGGAGGGAAGAGGAGAATAACCTGAAGTGAATTTCTGTGCCCACCTGAAATCTACTCACAGAGTTAAATGCATAGTTTGATTTACCAATCATTATAAATGTAGTATAGCATCATATTCTCTATTTCAACTGTTGGGGGGGAGAGGAATCCATCTTTGGAAGTGATGGTGTGTCTTGTCTCGCTGTGCACATTTGCAAAAAGGATAATCCCCTTGCTACCCGGCAGTCAATAGTACCAGTCAACTGCCCTGTTGCAATTAAGGAACTTTTAAAATGATAACTAACTCAACATTAACTTTGCCTGAATGTTTAAAATTTAAAACAAAGAGGTTGGTAATTATGGTGTGTGTGAAAAAAATAATTCACTTGAAGGGACCAAAGTGGCAAAACAGCTTGCAGACTTAACACTGCTCCTTGAGAATATCTCTTTATATAGAGGTAAAATACAAAGTGTGTGTTTTTGGAGCTTGCCTTCTGTGGATTCTGAGAGAGGCTGGGCCTAGAAGTGCTGTCTTTGTGCCATACGACAGGTGAACTCTACAAACTCACTAGGAAACTAATATCAATCCAATCAAAGAAGACATAATTAATATGATCTTCTGCCGAAGCTCTTCTCTAGTTGTCTTCAACCACAAGGGAGAGCTTTTTCAGTAGTGTCGTCCAGGAACAGCCAGCCCCAGTAGGGCAATGCTGTGGAGCCAGTCCCCTGACAATAGCATTTCAGGCATTTACGATACTAGGAGCAAGGCAGGGTGGTGGTGAAGCTCAGGTCCTGTAGGTGCACTGGTGCACTACAGTTGCTCAGGGCCTTAAACATCATTAATACTGACACCTTGAACTGGGTTTGGTAGCATATAGTTAGACACCTTAGAACCCGGGTTTTGCAGGTCGTTTTAACTGAACCGGTCAAAACTGCAGCAGCCCGAATGGACTCTGTGTTTTGTGAATTACCAAAGAGCAACCAATAGGGAGCTCTAGAATCTGACAGCTAACCAATTGGGTACTACCAAACAGTGACCCCTATTGCTGAAAGCAGGTAACCAGCAAGAAACACTTCAGCTCAGCCTTTGCACTGTTGACTGAACACCCCCTGCTGTGCAGATAATGGAGAAATCTCATAAATTGTATTCCTTCTGGCATCCTGGCCAACTCTATTACGCTGGTGTAAACCCTGGTGCACCAGAAGCCCAGAATAGCAGCAAATAAAATCCGCTCATACGTCAGCGACTTGTCAACCAGTTATTCCAAAGTCTTCCTAAATTATAAAGCTCCAAAATACAGGCCAAAAGAGAGCAGGTCTGGGAAGAGCAAGGCATACAATGGGCACCACCAGTGAAAAGGCCCTGCTCTGCATAGCTCCTGCCCTGTCATTTGATAGGGTGCCCGCTTGCCCTCCTTCTTGACATGGAATGCTCTCTATTGGAGTCTCCACGTCCAGTACAAAGACCATAAGAAGGGAGAGCAGGGACCTTGAAGTTCCCAACAGCTGTTAATCAAGCAAGCACGCACACAAGTCACCTTTGTCACAGTCAGGGGGCTTATGTCCTGGCCAGGCCTGCACCCAATCTTGTTTTTGTACAATCCTGTTTGTTCTCAGTAACCAAAATTATATTATCAACATATACAAGCAGAAAAGTTGTTTTCCTTCATTTGCAAGGAATCATACAAAACAAAGTGACACTAATGAAGAAAAGTTCCAGGGTGGCAACAGAAAGCAAACTAAAAATGCTTTTGCAGTTCGTCAAAACTATCCAGCAATATCAAGTTATAGGAAAACTGGTGCTATTAACAGTAATCCTTCTAATTGGCTAATTGGTTCAGCAACTTCCATGCATATGACGTGTGATGCTAATTATTTCCCCCAAGAGTTAAATGACAACTAATCTGTGAAAGGAAGAGGAGCAGTGTGTTGCAGGTAGAAATACTGTTTGTAATGAAGTGAGAACACTAGTTTACTTGCTCCAATGAACAAATAAGAAAGTTTTGAGAATTTAAATTCTAGATTAAAATTAATTACTTGAGAAGGGGATTGTAGCAAAAACACTGGGGCCTAATTTGATTAGTAGAGTGCCTGGTATTTGTTGGTTAGACCAAAACACTCATCCGGAGACCTATGAGATTCAGGTGAGGATCAGATGCCTTGTCAATCTCAGCTGGTATATAACAGGAAGACCCGGCCTGCCCAGGTCACAAAGTTTATAAAGTTCAGTTATTGCAAAAGTTTTTCAGTGTTAATTTTATGCATTTTAAAAAATCACCATGATATTTAACAATAATATCTTATGTCCTTTAGAGGAGAAATTGTGAATTGCAGAATTTTAAATACCCGTCATCATCCTTGGCTGCACTCAATTTTGTTTGGACACAGAGGACACAGAGGACCACATGCAGAATGTGGAAGGACTATAACAACACATCACCCACAAGCAGCACACTGCTTAGTATGTGCCCTGATTTTCAGAAGGCAGACCTCTGTGTGAAGGGATGTCTGGTTGAAAGATCATGATAACCCTAAGAAGGGAGAGCAGGGGGTCTTGAAGTTGCCCATCAACAGTTAGCACCTTGGACATCAACCTAAGCAGGCACTCTGGCCAGTAGGTCAATCTTCCTCTCTATAATGAAATGTGTTGTATTTCAATTTGATTATAATAATCTATTGCTTACTTTACATCTTTAAAATAAGCATATGCAAATTTCTGCCCTCTTTTTTTGATGATGCTTATGTGGCCATCCTAACATTGCCCCTGCCTCTCATCTTTTCTCACCTCACCCATTGTCAGGCTCAAATGAGCTCCTATATAATACCAGGAGAAGCCATCATTGCCTTATAACCATGCCTTCTTTGTACTGTGAAACCAGTAAAAGAAGTGTAGTTAATTAAATCCATGGAGTGTCTCTAGATTTAGAGGAATCTTTACAGTGAAAATAGAATTTGGGGCTCCTTGGATGTAATTTCTTGTTAAAACTTGTTTATCTATCTCACTTTCATCTTGGTGGATAAAAACTGGCACTGCTTCTCTGTGTTACTCTGGGTACCTTTCATTAGTCTCTTTCTGTTTGGAAGAAAAATTGGAGCCTCTGGTTAAAATAAACCCTGATCTTCTGAAGAGACATACCCATGGTGTTTTGTTCTATCAGAATGTTGCCTTAGTATTCTCTTGGGCACTTATGTGTAGCTTGAACTGATGATTCATTAATTAGCACTAATTACAGATTTGATTATTAATTTATCTGATTGTAGATTCATCTCTCTTTTTATTCATAACCTGAATATTCATAGCTCAAATTACACACACATACACACCAAGGAGTATTTCTTATACCTAAAAAAGGGAAGATGTATAGAATCCAATATGGCGTCCATAGAGCCCAATATGGAGTCTGCGTGTCTGTCTAATCAGGAAAGCTGGCATAGAAGGGCAAGTTACTAATTGTTGAGGAGTTCTGTTGTGTGGGCAGGGTGGTCCCTCCCCTTACCTGGCCGATCCCCTGGCAACGCCTCCCCAGGCAGGAATGGGCGATTGGCTGAGGTAGGTGGAGACCTCCAGGTATCCAGCCTGGGGAGGGCGAAGTCAGCCCGTAATACCAGGAGCCACACTGGGATCCAGGGGGCTGCACACGACCATGCAAAAGGCGCCCCCCATTTGATGTGGGGAGCGGTCATTATTGTGAGCCTTGAGTACACCCCCAAATTTTGCTCCTCCTAACTAAGAATTGCACTAGCGCAGAAAATCTTGGTGGCCCTGAAATTGATATAGGATTAGATAACATATATAGTACTGGAGAGCTCTGGCTAGATTATGGGCCTCCCATATGAATTCATCCTGTCATTAAGATCTTCTGCTAAGGCTCTGCTCTGGTGTTTGCAACTTCTGAGTTGAGTTGGGAAGCCAATGGGAATGTGGTGGCACCCAGACTTTGGAATTTGGCACCTGCATTAAGTGCCAACAAAAACTTTGTGATTACCTTATTGGTTTACTGCTGCAGACTGGCAATATTGTTGCTTTTATTCTTATTGGTATAGTACGGATTGTTTTAACTGGTTGTGTTGAGCCATCTTAGGGACTGATATCAGTGGGAAAGGGTGCACTATAAATATTACGTTTCAATAAACAAACAATCTTCACCTTGTCCAACGACACTTGGATATTAACCATCCAAACCAAACAGGATTTCAGCAGTTGGAGGAAGCAGGTTTTGCCTCTTCTTTCTGATCCTAAAATGAAGCTCTGTTTCCTCCTGCCCTCAGCTGAAGGAACCCTATACTTCAGGTACTAGTTTCATGTTTCTCCTGAGACTGTGGAAAGTCACAGCCCGCCTTTTCACCTATCAATCTGAAAACATGCCAAATTGTTTCCTGCTGAAAAAGGAAACATTGCAGGATTTGATTTCAATAACAGTGAACAATTATTACAGTGATACCTCGGGTTACATACGCTTCAGGTTACAGACTCCGCTAACCCAGAAATAGTGCTTCAGGATAAGAACAAAAATCGGGCTCTGGCGGTGCGGCGGCAGCAGGAGGCCCCATTAGCTAAAGTAGTGCTTCAGGTTAAGAACAGTTTCAGGTTAAGAACGGACCTCCGGAACGAATTAAGTACTTAACCCGAGGTACCACTGTACACAGTTCTTGGTGTCCATTTTGCAACCCTGTCAGAGCAGGTGGCCCTATCACGCCTCTCACCGCTAGTGCCAATGCAGAAAGACCTACTGGATATGCCTAAAGGATATCTTACTACAAGGGCTGTAGCTCAGTGGTCAAGCACCCGCTGAACTTGTGGAAGTTGCCCAGTTCAAACCCCAGCATCTCCAGATAGGGCTGAAGTCCTGGAAATCTGCCAGTCAAAACCTCGCTAGATGGACCCAACGGTCATCTGACTTTGTCTAAGGTAGCTTATTGTGTTCCTAAGTATTTTTGTATACGTCTGTGTTAAATGTGTTCTTTGAGAACTTTTTGTTGTGGGACAGCTAATAAATATAGTCAAAGACTAAAGTATGGCCAGAGTGCCGAGACCACATGGGAAGATCTGTAATGACCTCCTGTTTGGTCCAGTGCCCCGGGTTTTTGAATTTCTTTATCTACCAAGTTCCCCAGATGTGCAGAGCAGGAAATAGGTAACTTGTCTGTGGTTTTGAGGTTCTGAAGCAGAGAGAGAAGATCATAACACTTTAACAGCCAGCTAAAACAAGGAATGTTTTATATTTTCAATGCTAATAAGCATACGTTTTTCTTCACATGGCAGCCATAAAACTGTCACGATGCTAGTGGTACGTCTTTGTTCTTTACTCTGCTTATGTTAATCAAAGACAACAGTGGTCTATTTTTGAGTTTAATACTGTAACAAAAGGATTGGTATTAGCGGTCATCATTACGAGTGACTCCTGGACATGTGGAAATAATTTCCAAAGTGTTTCTGAACACCGGTGGAGAATTTTGGCCTGACTCTTGCATAGAATGGAATGCACCACAAAAGTGAAATGGTAAATTCGCTAATCATTCTGGTTTGGGGGCGGGGCATGGAAATTCTAGGAATAAAATGTATCTTGTAATAGGTCGATTATTAAGTCCTAATAATCCACACTCACCCTCATTTTCTTCATCCTTTTCCAGCAAAGGGTATAGCGGAAAGCAGTTTAAGAATTGGTCACAATGTCAGTTGGCTGCATCGGAATGTCCTTGCTTGCTTTACTTCCTTGAGGAAATTAATCCATGTCAGAAAACTGGTCTCATGCTTCAGCTGTTTAACTTTACATGACCAAAAAAAAAAGAAGAAAAAAAAAGTTTTAGAAAAGGTTGGAAAGCCTTCCGCTGAAATAGTATTTTTCTCCTCATTAAGGGACCTACCAAGGCTTGGTAGCTATTTGGAAACTGAATTATATATGTTATAGATTTAGACACCAGTTTTCCAGTGAGAAATACCACCCAAAACTTTTTTTATTATCAGTCAAGCGGTCTTCATTTATTCAGCGAGGCAGTCTGTTTGCCTTGGCGGCCACTTCTGTGCTGTGCTCCTGCAGAACAAATCATACATTTTATGCATTCTTTCCTAAGCTCAAAGAAAGACACAACAAGTTAAATAACTTTTTGTTCCAATGCAAGCTATATGATCAGCCTGATTAATAGAAAGCTTTGACACCGCATCACCCAATGGGATTCGATACACGCTGTTTTCCAGGGGGAAAGAACCACAGCTACGGTCTAAAGATTTGGTTGGAGATAATGGGCCAGTATGAAATGCTGCGAGAGTTTATATTCATCGTAGTACCTGCATCAAACATGGCTGGTTATTGTGCCCTGCATAATGTATCTGTGTGCTGAGGTTGCCCACTGGGTGATAGGCAGGTGCTGCAGTTGGTACAAGGGAAGAAGGGCCATAGCTCATTGGCAGAGCTTCTGCTTTGCATGCAGAAGGTCCCAGGTTCAATCCCAGGCATCGCCAGGTGGGGCTGGAAAAGTTCTCTGCCTGAAACCCTAGGGAGCTACTGCCAGTCAGAGTAGACAATATTGAACTAGATTAACCTTTGGTCTGTTCCTAAACGATGCAGGGATGATTCACTGCTCAGTGTTAGAACATCATTTAAGGTATGCAACAACAGCGGCAAGAATTATATTAGCACAAACTTGGAAGACAGAAGAAATACCGATGAAAGAGCAATGGCAAGGGAAACTTATGGAATATGCAGAACTGGCAAAACTAACAGAAAAATTACATGAAAAGGACAGCAAAACTTTAAAAGAGAATGGGGACCATTTGCAACATATATGAAGAGGCAACATAAAGAAATGGACTCATTAGCAGGGCCTGAGTAAACAATCACAACTGTATACAACAAAAAATAAGACGATATGTATTGAGAAAATTGGGGGGGGGGAAACAATACGCAGGGTGAACAATATGGAAATAAAACAAAATGGGAGTATGGGGGAAGTCCAGAGGAGGAGGGTTGAAATAAGAAAAATTGTTAAAGATATATTGTTAGAAGAAGTATACCGTACATGGAAAAATCAATATTTTTTATATTTTTTAAAAAAGAACATCATTAAAGGTGGCTACCCCTGCCTTGTAGAACAGCGGTCCTGTTGAGATACAACAGGAACCCACTAGCTGCACTTTCCGGGGGGGAAGGGACATGGAGGGGAAATCCAGATTAAATGTAAAAAAAAAAAGTGGGAGCTGGCATTTTGATTACATTATTTTTTATTTGTATTTATTCAACAAGATTTATATACCGCTTAATCAAAAAAAGTGGTGCACAAAGAATCATAGAACTGTAGAGTTGGAAGGGACCACAAGAGTCGCCCAGTCCAGTCCCCTGCAATTCAGCAATCTTTTGCTCAGCATGGGGCTCAAACTCAAACCCTGAGATTAAGTGGTTCAAATATTCATGGAAAATAGAAATAATGATGCTGTGTGGACTCTACAGATAACTTATGTGCATGTGCAGCACCACAATAAACTTCTATCTGGAAGCACCCCATGTTCTCTCTAGGCGTTGCAGTTCCTGTTGTCTTTGTGGAAAGGTAGGGGAGGAAGTCCCAAAATGATATGTAAATTTTATGTGAGTGAACGCTCATGCCTGGCTATAAAGGACCACTACTGTCGAGAAAGCAACCTTTGAATGTACCATGGTTAATAAGCAAAGAAAAGGGGGTTGTCATTGGAAGCTTTTTATTTGCAAAATGGTACAAGTTCCCTGACCAATGGTTTGTCATGTGGAAAAATAGGATCTCAAATCTGGTGCTTAAAATAATTAAACACAAGTAGGATTATTAGAAAGCTCTGTGCCTACAAAATAATAACCAAGCCTAGAGAAGGATTTTGCTGAAGTGCTCGTAGAAGGGGCATTCAGGTGGATTTAATTTCTAATTAGTATTAATTCAACTCTTGATAACCCCCTTCCATGTGCATTGCATCTTATATTTGTCTCTGTATCAAAAGGAGAAGACAAACTAAAAAGAGAGAGGGACTTTTTAAAATGATAATACCTGAAAAGTGTTTTTCAACAAACCCATACATCATTGTCAAGTGAAAAGATTAAACTTTATTGTTTCTTTTTGAACCAAGAACTCAAGGTGAGTGGAAATGTCTTGAAATGCAAAGTAGTTTCGCAGATAAAGTAAAATGGAGATGAAAACAGACAATAAAAAGACATTGGCTGTAATAGAGGAAACAGCCAAGAAGTTTACTCTTTTCAACTCTAGTCCAGAAGTTTTTAGTCTATTCAATTTTTTATACTAATAATGATCATATTTAAGTGTTGCAATTACCATCTTTTTTAGCAAAAGCAAAAATAAAATAAAAATGTTTCACATTAAGAATGGCACCAAAAATAATTCTTGTGTGTAATATGAAACGTTAGTTATGTGCTGCAGCGGCTGCCAAAATAAACTACAACTTTCATTTAAAATATCAGGAAACTCCATTTAAGATGGTAGTTATACACCCGTTGAGGATACCATGTATATTATTTTTCCTCAGCATTAATCAAGTCTATTAGCAACAAAACTGCAGTTGATTCATACTGTCACATTTGTTTGGAAGTAATGGGTGTCAGGGTCAAATGGCTGCACCACAGTGTTTGAAAATTATTTCTTCCTTCAAATATTTTGGTTATTTTTACTGCTCCCCCCCTCCCCATTTTCTGCAGCCAACTGTTGCACTTATCTTCTGTTGAAGTTACTCTGTAATACCACGATGAGTTTGGCATGGGTAGGTTTAAGAATGGTGGCCAATAATGGAACTTCCTCAGCATGTATTGAATATTTACTTAAGTCTATTCATTCAGCTTTACAGATCGCCCCTCCCCCCATGAATTTTCATTTTCTTGTCAAACTCTACTACTCAAGAACAGGAATATTTTATCTGCATATGATTAGTAGCTAACTGTTCTCCTTAATGCCTGGTTTTGGTTATTTTCATTTTACCACCAATGGACAGAGAGACTCCAGAAACGCACATAGAGATGGAAGCAACCATTTTGTGCAATCTCTTCAATGTACAAACGTCTACTACTGCTACTAAATGTTTAGTAATTTATCAATAAATTCATTGCATACAGGAATAAATTTGTGAATGCCATGTTTCTCTCAGTATAGGGAAGGGTCTGTTCTAAAGATAACTTGAATTAAACACACTCTCACCAACTATATTAATAATTCCACATATCTTTATTGTCTGCTTTACAAATAACTCTAAACATACATGGGAAAATCAGGAATAAGTAATTGGGCAGATGAATATTAACAAGCAGCAGCTATAAAAGTGCAAAGGAAACGAGGGAAACAATGGAGAAGGGGAATAATAATAATAATAATAATAATAATAATAATAATAATAATAATAATTGTACCCCACCCATCTGACTGGACAGCCCCAGCTACTCTGGGCAGCTTCCAATATACACAACATCATCATAATAAAACATTAAGCAGTAAAAAACTTCCCTATACAGGTCTGCCTTCAGATGTCTTCTAAAGATTATATAGTTACTTATCTCCTTGATGTCTGATGGTAGGGCGATCCACAGGGTGGGTGCTACTACTGAGAAAAACACAAACAAGCCACATTTGCTCTTTTCCACCCTTAACATGCTTTCACTACACACTTTGATAGTTCTGTGCCACCTCTAGTATCGAAATACTAGCTGCTGGGAATCAGAATTGGGGAAAGCCCTGCTGCCCTCCTATCTTGCTTAGAGGCTTCCTGTGGGCATCTGATTGGCCACTGAGAACAGGATGCTGAACTAGCTGAACCTTTGTTCAGACCCAGCAGGGGTTTTCTTTCATTCTAAGCCCCCTTGACTTTAATAATAGATCTATATCCATTTTAAATTACTATTTTTTTTGGGGGGGGATCCATTGATTTCAGTGTCATCATAATCTAAATAAAGGTAATTTGATAGGTCGACATGTGTTTGTTCATCACACAAATGATTAAACCCATAAGTGGTAGCAATGAACCTCTTGATGAATAGTAATCCAGTGGTTTCACATTGGCCACCTTAAGGTCATTCTTAGAATAACTGGAACGTGTCCAGAGGAGGGCAACCAAAATGGTCAAAGGCCTGGAAACGATGCCTTATGAGGAACGGCTAAGGGAGCTGGGCATGTTTAGCCTGGAGAAGAGGAGGTTAAGGGGTGATATGATAGCCATGTTCAAATATATAAAAGGATGTCACATAGAGGAGGGAGAAAGGTTGTTTTCTGCTGCTCCAGAGAAGCGGACATGGAGCAATGGATCCAAACTACAAGAAAGAAGATTCCACCTAAACATTAGGAAGAACTTCCTGACAGTAAGAGCTGTTCGACAGTGGAATTTGCTGCCAAGGAGTGTGGTGGAGTCTCCTACTTTGGAGGTCTTTAAGCAGAGGCTTGACAACCATATGTCAGGAGTGCTCTGATGGTGTTTCCTGCTTGGCAGGGGGTTGGACTCGATGGCCCTTGTGGTCTCTTCCAACTCTATGATTCTATGATTCTATGATTCTATGATTCTATATTCTTAGAGGTTGGAAGGTCCCTCCCCACCCCCCATGGGTTTTTGAATATTCCCACTTCTGGTTTCAGATTTATGTCATTTATTCTGTTGTGGTCTGTTTGTTCTTTGTAGGATGCATAAGGGTTGGCAGGTGATGGAATGCATCATACTGCAAGATCAGCAGGAGAATGAGTGTCAGATATCATGGACAATATCTCCTGTGCCTTGGGTGGGACACCTGTACTGTCTTAGGAACAGCCTCCCACGCACAAGGTGATATGGACCCAGACTGTCTACTTTACTATACTTTTATATCATGGAATGAAAACTCAGGCACAAAGCTTTTCAATTAAGAGGCGGAGAATAATAAGAACATTGCATGGGAGCAGTTCACAGAAAGATCAGTGCACATTGTCCCATTGAAATCAACAGGACTGAAGTGCTTAGCTATGTGATTAGATTCCATAAATTTCAATAGCACTATTAACTTTCTCCAGATTACTGCGCCTTGGTAGCAATTGCATCCACTGCAATACAGGAGGACATGCATCATGGTGCAGATTGCACAGGCAGTGCATCCTACAGAAAATGATGTGAACTGGATGTTATGGAATTAAGAACAAATCCGTGTCTGGAAATTGCTGCTGGTGTATTGCGTCCTCCCGGATCGATTTTTAAATGGGTGTTCCACATTGCTGTGGCTATGCCGTCTGCTTTCAGAAATGAAGACTACATTTTAGAAAAGAGACCCATTGTATTTTTAAATAAATAAACTGAGCAAAATTAAGGACATGAAATGAAAGCCATTTTATGTGCATTCATGACATTTCAGTCACAGAGCCTTCAAACGTCACTGCAAAGATAGTAGCCCTGTTTTGTCTGCCTTACCTCTAATTGCAGTATGATATGATATGACAAGGCAAAAGCAGAAGAACCAGTTTACTCAACCAGTTTACAAGGGTCTTGCCTCTTCAGGAAGATAACTGCAAAATCCTCACGCTCCTGTCTGGAAATAACACGACTGGAACTGATTGGTATGATAATGCCATTGTTCCCAGAGATAGAGTAATAAGCTTCACTTTACCCTGTCGTATCTCACTCGCCACCATCTGTAGGAGTGATCTAAATTCTTTCTTAATTGGGTTAAGGGACTGAGGGTCAGTTTATACTCTTAAACCCCACTGAAGACTAGAGGAAGCTGATAACATCTGCAATTCTTATTAAAATCATTAAGAACAGGGAGTTTTGCTCTGTTTTTAATATGAGGATGCTTAAATTGTACACACAGTGTACAAATATACCTACCACATACACATTTATGAGCTCAAGGAACAAATATATAGACAGTATCAGATATAACAGTCTCTGGAAACTAGCACCACCCATAACATATGCAATTCAGGTATTCTCTTGTGCAAAATATTAACCATATTTTGTGTCGAAATTCCGCACTAAGGGAAAACAATTACGGCAATTTTAAAACATCAAAATTATGCTAATACTAAACAGGGCTGTCACCCAATTGAAGATTTCTTAGCTGATTAATCATACAAATATTATTTGATTAGGCTGCAATCCTAGGCACACTTATCTGGGAATAAGTAAGCCCCATTGAACACATCGGTATCAACAGGATAATAAAATGTTACTGACCATCACAATGTTCTCATATTGGGTTTGTTTCCCAGGAAAGACACGAAAAGCAAAAATTGTGTTTCCTGTTTGTTTTTCTAGACTGCTCTTCATCCCAGGGGATCTCAGGGAGGTGCACAAAATGTATCATCTAGAAAATCATTTGAAGCTAGTATTGCAGCTTAAGCCTATGCCTATCGACTCACAGAGGTAAACCCCATAGGGCCTACTCTCAGGTAGGTGGAAGTGGTGCAATAAGATCCTACTTACCTGATAGCCAGCTGCACTGAACTCAATGAGGCATAATCTGAGTAGGCACGTGTAGGCTTCCACTGAAAATATTTGCTCTTTAGTGTACCTTTCCCTTCCTTCCATTTCTACTGTTGGGGAAGGGGTATTTATTTATCTGTTTATTTGTATTTATAAGAACATTTATAAACCACCAACTCATTAAAAAATATCAACAAGGTGTACTGAAAAACCATAAAATTATAAAACCATAAAATACAGAACAAATGACCAACACTGAATCAGAGCAATTCTCTTAAAACAAAAAAATAAAAACTTTGGTGAAACAAACACAATTTCAGCAGGCAGGGAAATATCAGGATTGGAGGTGCCTGTCTGATTTCCATAGCCAAAGTGTTCCGAAAGACTGCTGCCACTGTGATAAAAGTCCACACAGAATCTAAACAAAGATAAGTTGATTGTGGGGCAGTCAGGAGGGCTTCTCCTGATGATTGCAGTGATCTGGGCCAGCATATAAGGGGCAAGATGGTCTTTCAGGCAACATGGGCCAAAGCCATTCTGGGCTTTGTACACTAACAGCAGTACCCTGAACTTTCCTCAGTAATGTACTGGCAGCCGGTGCAGGGCTTTCAGACTGTAATATCTTTCTGTGATTTTATTATTAATGATATAATCATGAATTTGCTTCTGCATTTGATTTAGATTTGTGGTGTTCATCCTTATTTCATTTTGCAGTCTGCGTTGTGGAAAGGGCATTAAAATGTTTTAAATTAAATATTATTTAAAGCATCAGCTGGAGCCTGGAGCACCAGCTAGCTGTGGAAAAATGTAGCTACGCAAAGGAACTTGCTTGTATTTCTGATGCATTTCCCCCCATTTTGAGGATCAATAACCTTATCTAGTTATTGCATTCCTCGTGCCACTTTCCCCACAATGAGCTCAGAGTGGAATTCAGATGGTCCCTGGGTGTTTTCCCATCCCTGTATTTTTTCAGGGTCAGACCTGCTTGATTTCGTAAGTAGGTTTCTTGTGCTTTCTTACTGTCATGTGGCTCTTACTGTTATGTGTGACTCCATTTGTGTTAGGTTCTGTGCATGTGTGTGCCCATCTTGCACACCTGTGCATGGATCATCATGTGACAGTAAGACCATTTTCACAAGTGGCACCTACGTAGGCTGCAGTCTTAAACCTCCCCTCCTCTACCCTCTAAGGACTAAGCCCCACTAAACACAGTGTGGCTTACCTCTGAGTAAAGATGCATAGGACACAGCAGTTTTTTGTTTTGCATTTGCCCTATTAGTAGGAAAAGCTTCAATGCTAAAAATGTAAACTCAGTTTTTAAACAGCCCCTCTCTGCATCACATTAACCATAAACATAATTAATTAAAGCAGTTATCTTTTTGCTGGTGAAAATGTTCTAACACAGAGAGGACAGGACACTGTATGAGCTTAGAGGTGGAACATGTAAGGCAGTAACAAAGAGAGCACTTTTGCCCATATGCAGAGTGCTTTCCCCACTTCAGACCCAATCCTGACATATCTGAGATGCATAAAGAAAAGTTTGGTGTCATTGGGTTCAGCTGGGAAAGAACCTGAGAGAGCCAATGCCGGTCAGCATAGTTATCACAAGCTAGATGGACCGATTGTTAAATTGTAGGTGAGAACTTCAGTACATAACACCAATGGTCTAAGGTCCAATGGTATAAGGTGATTCCTAAGATGAATGTCTAAGCCATGGGTCGAGATCTTGATTCCTGGATCTAGAACAGTAGCAGGAGGTTCAACAAGATTCCATTCAAGACAGACCTTCTCTGTCTTCAGTGCAGAAATGAATATTTCATCAACGGTTCTATCTGCACCATAGGTTTAAGGTACATTTTAAAGCACATGGCTCCCCCACCAAAAAATAAAAATAAAAAATCATGGGAACTGTAGTTCCAGGCACCCTTAACAAAACTATAGCCATGTGCTTTGAATGTGTTCTGTATCAGCAGTGTGTTCTTCTCTCTGTGCAAGAAAGAAGAGTTGGCCCTTCCATGAATCTAAGTAGATGATGGCATGGTTCTCCATAGGAAAAAATAATTCAACACACACATTATTATTAATAGAATATACAATATCATGATTTGGACCTGAGCTGTGCTGCCATCTGCTCCTTATTTAAAGTGTTGCCTGTCTATTCCTGATGTCACTGCGATCAATGACAGTTTTGTCTTGGAGAACCCTGGGCTTTAACAGATAATGTTACTTGAGATTAATGCTAATTGGGAAATGGCAACATTTAGGATCCAGTTAATAATATTTGGCCAGATGTAATTAAAAAATAATCTGGACCTCAAGGATTTGCCAGGGCAACACAACACTTGTTTAAGCAATAACATAACCTATAGCCCCGAGGGATTTAAAAAATGATTTAACTGCGGTTGCCTGACGGTTACAATGGTAATGGTGTATTTGCAAGAGTCACGTGACCCTGTGCGGCTAACACTTTTGCGCTGCATGAGCTTAATTTATCTGAGTAGTCCTATTGACTTTTATAGGCCATTTGTGTAAGTAGCTCTGTTCCCAAGCAAAAAAAAATACCAGCAGATTTGGGCCTCAAGCCAGGAGAACTTGGCTGGGCTCTTGCATGATATTTACAGAATGCCATCCAAAGCAAAAATGAAACAGCTTTCATATTTTAGCTTCATCAATCAAAAGCTTCTGTATGCGGCATAATAAAGAGCATTTGGCAGGAAAGAAGCAAAGCTAGCTTTAAGGGGGGGGGGGAATACAACCAATGCTTTAAGGAGAGCAAAGCAGGGATTTTTTTGTGCCTAGACAAAACTGTTCAAAGCGCTGTGAATTACACACAAGCAACTGACAACTTTACTTAGCTATTCCATCTTTTAAGGACAAATCTGCACGCTAGGAACTTTCAATGCTATTTTAGTTATCCATTTAATCCACCCATTCATTTAGCAGGAATGGTAATTACGGGAAAATTACTGCCAAACTATGATGTGCAATTAAAATTCAGGCTGTTTTGTGTGATGCAAAATCCCCCTCCTTCCTCTCCCCCCCCCCATCATCTTACAAATCCTCTGATAGAAAGTTTGTGTGGTTTTCTTTTCTCATTCTCTCTCTTTTTTAAACAGGGCTTATAATAATAAGCCATCTGGCTTACTTAAACATGAAAGATTAAAATGATATACAGTATGAAGGCTTCCTATTCAATTGCTAATGTCCAAGAACTCAACTCCAGTGGTGAAAGCTGTCATTTGGGGAATGGGGGGTGGGAAGAGGTAATTAAAAGATTTCCTTGCAGAGATGGATCCTGGAGCAAGAGACTGGTATATACAACAAGCAAAACTATTTTTTTTTCTTCAAAAGAGGACAGTGCGGGCCAAATGCCTTGCCAGCTAATCTTCTGTATCCTTTAGTTCGCTCACAACTGCTTGAGTGAGACTGAAAAGTGGGCAGGTGACTAATAAGACAAAGGCAAGTAAACCTTGCTTTGTTTAGCATATCTAGACGGCAAGTGTTTCATTGCATTGGATCTGGAGCATGATTAAATGTTGGTAGCAGTGGGGAAATCAGTTAGATTTTTTTAAGAAGTAATGTACGTTTCAGATGAAATTGAAAAAGAAGGTGGGAACCTTTCAGAAATCTAAGCGTACAATGAGAAATCTACATACATAATTGATTTTGTTTGGGGAAAGTTTGATTTCAAAGCTGAATAGAAAATTGCCTGTGAGGCTTGTTTTTTTTTAAAAAAATGAAACAAACTCTGACCTCACTGTTGTTTCGAGACTGAAGGCGGCAAGGAACTTATGTGCCCTTCTCAGTATGTTCTTCTTTAAATACACAGATTTACAAATTGCTGGATTTTTCAGGCTGAGAGGAGAGCGCTAATCCCTTATCTCCTTCAGCCTCAAGACAGCACACAATCACACTATTGAACATGCTGTCAAAGGATTCTGCAGTGTTAATATAAATGGCTTTCAGCAGGGATGAGATGAATATGTGGAGGACAGATCTTCCAGTGGATAGATCTGCTTGTCCCCAGGGTCAGTATAGGTCAGGGGTGGCCAACTCCCAAGAGACTGCGATCTACTCACAGAGTTAAAAACTGGCAGTGATCTACCCCCTTTTGGGGGCTTCAGTTCAAAGTTATTGAGCTTTGGAGGAAGGCCCCTTTTTTGGGGGTGCAGGGCAAAAATATTGAGCTTTTTTAAGGGGACCCAAACTTGTTGAGCTTCATTGGGGGGGAGCCAGTGATCTACCACAAACGTCCAGTGATCTACCTGTTGGACATGCCTGGTATAGGTGAAGGCATCTTTCTATACATAGTATACATCTGGTAAGGGCATATCTCCCTAAATTATGAATGGTTGCTTCCTGAAAGGGCTGCAGAATTCTTAGCAGTTCCTTAAAGCTAATTTTTTCTGAACTTTTTCATGGTAAATTACCATTTCAGATCAACTGAAAGCCTGCAGTGTGTAGCTGTGTTTCAGATGCTGAGGATTGACAATATAGGGTGGAAATTACCATCTTGCATTGCTTGTAAACAATGTCCAAGCAATGTGGAAAGGAGACACTTTATGAGGGTCCAGGCCAAACTGGGCTACAGATTTTGATACCACAAAAAACACACACAAACACCCAATACTAGATTTGACTTGAGAGACAGAGGTGGAGATTGGGGAAGTGTTTGTATGGGAAGCTTTGGGACTGTGACTTGCGTCTGAGAAACACATCCCCCGTCACTCGCATGAGGAGAGAATGGGGATGAGACCGCTGTCCCCTCTCTTAAGCCCCAGCTGCCATTCCTGGAAGCTGAATGTCTACATGAATGCCTATTCAGTGTACAATTTATAACAGCCACATCTTTC
Organism: Podarcis bocagei; assembly: GCF_964188305.1. NCBI lineage: Eukaryota > Metazoa > Chordata > Lepidosauria > Squamata > Lacertidae > Podarcis > Podarcis bocagei. Next base: position 34,759,868 of record NC_138130.1, read on the forward strand.
ATACACTACCTGATTACCCGACTAAGCCATGAAGCTCACTGGGCAGGTCCTAGTCTCTCAGCGTAATCTAACTCACATCCACTGGTGGAGGAAGAGGGGGATGGAGAGAGTGCATCACCCCCGGCACAACAATCCTGGTGGGGTGCCATCATGGCTGCCCCCCCCGAGCTCTTCCTGCACTCGAGTAGGACCCTGGCAGAGACACATGCCCAACTGGCATGTTCTCTCCCTCCTGGCCTTTCGTTCGGAAGCTTCAAAAGCTTTCTTCTGCCTGAACATCACAGTGACCAATGCCAACAGACACTGGCACACTTAGGGATCCACAGAGTGTTCGCAGTTTGCGTACCTCAGCAACTCAGCATTTTGGCTAATCTACTTTAGTTACATATAAACACACACGGAGCACTGCAACATGGCTCCCTCTCCCCCTAGCATCAGACAGCAAAGAGAAAAATGAACAAAGGACAATAGTCCCACTTCACAGAACACAGTAACACAAACATCCTGTCTCCGTCACTTCCCACGCTGTGGAGTCAAAACATATACCGTCATGTGATAGACAAAAATCCCATGACTGCAGTCATGGAGCAGGAATTCTAACAGGCGCCACGCCCCCGCAGGCAGTGCGCCATGCCCCCACCTGCTCTCCGCTCCTGGTGCCGGAGCATGAAACTCCGCCACTGCTCACATCATGGCTGTGAGGATAAAATGGGAAGGTGGAACACCATGTATGCCACCTTTCACTCCTTGAAAGGTCATATAGAACATTTGGGTCTCTGAGACTATTGGATTTTGTTTTATGTGGTCTTGAGCACATAAAACATACCGGGCATCCGAATAAATAAAACTAAATCCCACTGGGTTTGCATTCGTTTTTAAAGAACAGGTTCAGAGTTTCTGAATGCCATTGATTCCCCCCCCCCTTTATATATGATCATGTCTATCCTTTTATTCAAGGAGGGTGTCCAGAGCAGCTTGCAGATTCTGAAAGAAACTAAAATCACAGCAACTCCTGCAGCAAGGCAAAATAATTTTATGACAGTCTTTTGAAGGACTCTGTTCTCGTGCAGCACTCTGTCGCTGAATGGCAATAAATCGTGCTTAATATGGAACTCATCCTATTAAACAAGTTGCTTTGAGCAGTTGCCTTGCATGTTGTCTTTTGGAACATATTCTTTAATAGCAAATCATTTCCCATTAAAAACCCTTTCCTAACCCCTTACAGTTTATAGCAGGAACTCATGAATCCTGACATAATGGCAGTCTGTGCAACAGAAAAGCCTGTGGGTATGTATGTATATGTGTATGTTTGGGTGCTTTTCTCCCAGGACTCAAGACCAGTGGAAAGTGGTCGATTAGGGTGAACTGGGCACTGCCCCACCAACCTCAGCCTGCCCCCAGACAGCCTCTGTTTGCCTACATTCATATTTGCCTCCAGACCAGGAGGTGGCAATAGCTGTTACCTTATTTCTCCTTAGTCTCAGAGTTGCCATTTTAGAACTCAACTGGGTTGCTCTACCAGCCCCTATGGGAACCAGCTACCACTGCTGAGGACAGTTCAAACAGTGGCTCTAGAAGGAAGTTCGTTGAGTCTCCTATTACCTTAACTTTCTCCTCAGCGCTTGGCAATGCTCCAGTTTAATTCCACTGGGCTAGCAACACTTTCAAGCCAGGTTAACTGAATTCTGGGATAAAAACCTCGACAAAAGGAATAATTGGTTCTTTCTACCCCACTTCATCGTTCCTTTCAAAATGGGAGGAAATACATTTTATTACACAATCTTGCTTGGAAAAAAAAAGAAGAAAGTGCTTATTCTGCACTAGTTACTGTAACTAGCTAACAGGTACAACATGATTTGCTGCGTAGAAGCCAGGGAAGAAAGAAGGATGATTGAGGGGAGTGAGTCTACTGTATTTGCTTCTCTTAAGAAGCTCTTTTGCCTTCAGCATAGTTTCTTATCAGCTTGAGTTTCTGACATCTCTGCCTTTTTGCTCTCTGTAATTCTGTCTTGTAAATTGATGGAGATTGACATGGCCCTTTCATGTCAGAGGAGAGTGGATCTTCCCACACTTACAAGCACAAACAGCTGTAAGTAGGCCTAGTGAACCCACTTGGTACAAGGATTTTCCCAGAAGGACTGTGATGAGGAAAGGAGGAAACAGATCTATTTAACTTGGAAGCACCTGCCTTTATTTTGGTGTATTGGCTAGCAAACTTAAAAGTCAGCAGAATAGAACACTCAAAAAGAGCGTGTTAGTGTGTCTTGAGCATAGTTTTAACTATGGAAAGGCAGCATACTACTACTACTACTAATAATAATAAATAATAATCAACATGGTGGTGGGATTTTTTCATTGATGGCACCAGTGTTGTGGAATGCTCTCCCTATTGACATATGAGAAGCCCCATCAGTATTGGCAATCCACCAGCTCTTGAAGACACAACATTGCCCTGGCTTGAACCTCTTGTTTTAATTGTTTTGTTTGCTGTTTTAACTGTTGTGCTGTTTTAATGGGCTTGTCTTAACCACACGTTTTAATTGTGGGGATTTATTTTAATGTTTTTATTTGACTGATTTTAATGTAATGATTTGATTGTGTTTGATTATATAATTTAATTATATGTTTTTGTTTTTATTTATAATTGGCTTTATACTTGTAAACAATGTAGAAGCCATTTAGGTAACAAAAACTGTACAAAATGGCCAAGGATGCTACTCAAATTGCGTGACCAGATGCAAAGGAGGAGTAGGGTCTGGGACTAAGGATAAATTGATCCGTTTATTTCCAGTCCGCCTCACTCTCTAACATGTGTTCATTCCTACTCTATTGCATCCCTTCCACATTAATCTAATGCTTTTCTGTTTTTAAAAAGCACAAACAGTAAAATTTAAAACCATGTTCTTGAATGCATTTTATGCATTTATTTGACATATTTTCTGTCAAAGTACTCAGTTTGAATATATATTATACAAAAAACCACAAAAAACTTGGTTTTGGGGCCAAGAACTGCACCCACAAATTTGGAGAAGTTCAAAATTGTAAGAACTGCATGTGAGTCTGAGAGATCATGTCAGTTCAAACCTGAATTCATAAATGACATCCCTATCACATATGATTTGATGCACTAGGAACTTCTCCTGTGCAGGCCAAATTCAAAGAAGTGGAAGGTATACTGGTGGCCTGGAAGCTGTAGAACATGTGGTTTAACTGACAGACAAGTAGAGAATCCACCTATGATCAGCTCAGTCTACATCTGAGGCTCAAGCTTAGGGTCCCAGACTGAGTCAGTGACTTTAGAGCCCAATAGACTCCCTATTGCCAAATGGTGTCATGTGACCCTTCTGAGCTATAAGCTGCAGTACCACCCTCTGGCCATTTGCAGTGGTGGTGCTGCAGCATCACAGCAGAGATTTGGCCTGCAGTTCTCACTGAGAGCAAGCTGCCATAAAGATGTACACAGTAATTCAGCAAATGCCCAACTGTGGCCATTAACTCAATGAGGGAATTAGGGAAATGAAGCATATGGGTAAAGATCAAATATTATCTACCTTTAATTAACAAATGAATAATGTATATTGATGACACCATTCAATTAAAAATAATAAATAATAAAACTAGTATCTATCTTTCTAGAGCAGAAGTAGCTAACATGCTGCCCTCCAGCTATTTGGAGTACAAAATATCCCTTACCACTGGCCATGCTGGTCGATGCTGATGAGAGCTGTAGCCTAAAACATATGCAGGGCACCATTTTGTCTACCCTTGATCTAGAGAATGCAACCACAGAGCTTTAATGACATCTTGCTGCATCTCTCTCACATCCCCAAGTTCACATCCAATCTCGATCTACTTTGTCACAATGGCTTTCAAAAATTGCCTTTCGTATTGAGTGCAGTGGGCTTCATTTATCTGAACCAGATAGTTCTCTGATGCATACAGCACTCATCCCTGTTCGTTCCACACAACAAATCCAGAAATTGAATGGAGAGGGTTCCCCGTCACCTCACTGTCTGATATTGCATAAGAAGCCAGAAACCTACAACATATTGCCCTTGTGCTTTGAAATACCTCTGGCTTCTGCTTCATATTTAGTTTGTTATTAACTTTAGCGGCTTTCCAATATCTTCTGGCCACCATGACGGTTAATATATTTTGTCAGATGTATCAGGCATAGTCTGCAGTCAGAAACTTCTTATTGTGTACATAATTTCCAAATAAAACAACACATAGAGAGAGCACATGGAAGGGCAAGCATTTTGTGGGAATATGTGGTGAAAAGTGTAGGGGTGAGAAAGAGGAAAGACCATTTAAATTATCAGACCTTGGGGAGTCTGCTGAACTTCAGCTCCCATCAGCCCCTGCCAGCATAGCTAATAAGCAGGGAGGATGGAGTCCAGTGACATTTGGAGGGTCACAGGTTTCCCACCCCTGACATATATGACAGTACAAACTATAAGCAGAAGAACCTCTAGGAAAAGAGGTTTCAGAACTCACCATGAACGCCTCCCTTGTTCTCTTATAATGGCAATGGTGCCCACCTGAGAGGTGCTAGGACTGAGTTCTGGTGACTTCCAGCTGAAAAAAACCCCCCCTGGGTATAGATAATGTTCACACGGGCAGTTACAATTCAGATTGACAAGTCCTTATGTACTTTCACAAATTCTTGTACATTTACACTAAATATGGAGGGAGCACCTTTCTAGAGATGTCCTGTCTTTTCATAGGAATGAAAATAAGGTTGCTTCATCCACCACAAAGAAAGCAGAGAGCTCTTGGCTAATCGCGAGGAATTACACAGCCAAAATGGTGGTGGTACCATCAGTGTGTGGCTCACATTAGATTTGGGTCCTGACCTGACAGTTGACAATCAATGCACTACATCACACTGGGTGTCAAAAGAACATAAGAAGAACTTTGCTGGATCAGACCAGCATATTGCCTCCGACAATGGATGCAGCACATAGAAGATACTCTTATCTTCTTTTATAAAATTAGTGTCTGTCGCATAGTGGTAAAGTTGACTCGCATTGGCAAAGGAGGTCGGGAGGTACAAGGAAGTCCCAGCATGACTTACAAGGCAATACACTTTCTTTACTGAGCAACATTTCCATTTAAATCCTGCCTCTGCTCTTATTCTTTTATATTCAAGACTCCCTTCTCTCAGGCAATGCCATCCAGTGGGTTATTACCATTCCTGGCCATTATTTTAAGACTCTTCTCCTCAGCTCTGATATTTTTTTACGTCCAGAATCCACACAACATTCTTTAATTGATTCACTCTAAAATGATAAACCAAGAGTGACCATTCTCTTGGGGGTTGCACTGTCTTCTGTGTGGAACAATCTAGGATACATTATCAGGTTTGGGTGTTGCTATTAATGAGGTCTGTGCATCTTAACACTTTATGCGCCGCCATAAAATAAAAATTGCCCTCATGTATTTTGTATACCTCAAATGTAGATTTCACAGGGGTTGCCCCCCTCACTCCCCAATATATTTTTGATGGTGTTGTGGCTTGGCTACATTTAAGCATGACTGGGAGGGGTTGAGATGTTAGGGCTCTGTTGACGTGGTTGCGCAGCTAGACCTCGTGTGACACTAAAATTTGATAACGTTTTTCATTTGGGGCTGCAGAAATTTGCCTTTCAGAGTTTTCCATGAGGGGAGAAATGATAATGAGGAAAATTTTTAACAAGGCAAGCCCCGGCGGTGACCCTCTTGGATCTAAGCACTGCTACAAACTCGAGCAAAGTCAGAATACACAGAGACCATCTTGCCGAATCTCAGTGTGGCCTTCTGTTCTATCAGTACTATAGTTCTAGAAACAAGACTCTTAATGAGGCAAGATCAATCCCAACAGGGAAACCTGTGATATTTGAGATCAGTAGACATACACCCTTGCTGGTACAAATCAAGCCCCCCACCCACCCACACCCCCAGTCTCACACTGCAACTAAAAATTATAATGAAATAAAAATAAAAATAACAGTGTAGTTTTCTTTTAAAGATGCAGGATCAATTCATGTACCATTTAACTACTGATTCCATCAGGCTTTTGAAGCTGCTTAAGTTCTTTTGTAGCCAAGTTGTTTAATGTTACTCAGACAAGGTAAATCAAAGTCTAATAGAGTGTGCAAAAAACAAAAAAAGACAGCAAAGGCAGAAAATAGGTAAAAAAAAGAAGATAAATCACACAGGAAGTTTTGCTCTCTCTCTCGCTCTCTCTCTTCTCCTTTCTTTTTGTTATTATATTCATTGAGATCAAAGCCCTTGTTTCAGCTCTAATTAACAAAAGCTAATGCAGATTGGAGACCTTCTGGCACTGAGCGGAGCCTTGGAGGATACAGCTGAAATCTTCTGAAGATTTAAATAATTAATATGACACCTTGAGCTTTGGATAGGAAAATAAAATAATAATAATAATATTTAAAAAACCCAGCCCCGTGCTCAAGTTTGAGAAACAATGCCGTTGCAAAGTTTGATGCCATTTGTTCTGAGGAAAATGAGCCCAGTAGACTGCCTGGACTTCATTGTCTCAATCGGTTGGCAGTTCAGTGGGTTGGACTGTCTTTTGTCATGCTAAGAGAGCCTTTTGTGTGTGGTACTTTGTTACCCCCAAAGTCTGCCCTGGCTGAAGGAAGATAGAAAGAGAGAGAGAGAGAGAGAGAGAGAGAGGCAAATCTGCTTTAGGGAGTTAGAGGATGGTCATTTAATGGTTTTTAATCCCCTTAATCCACGTAAGAATGGAGATTTCTGAGTGAAAATCCCATCCCAGAAGTCCTTATGATTCAAATGCCTGGCTCATGAGACTGTCTTGAGGGGGCAGGGGATGTAGCAACATGGTTTCTACTCTTTCGCAGCATTATAGTATATTACTCTCTGGGTTTTCCCCCACGTAAAAAGCCTAATCGGGCAGAAATAACTTCTCCAAGGTCTGAAAAAACTCAAGAAGATGGATTTCACAACCCACTTGTTCTATTTGGGGGAGTCTAGAAGCTTATTTTGCTATCTTTAAACATTGAGGGCCCTTTTCCCTAATTGTCTCACTTGTATGCAAATGCTGCCTAGATTTGGACGTGAACTAATGCCCTTTCCAAGCTGTTTTTTAACTTGCATATTTTCTAAGTGAATGAAATCCTCTATTGAGTTTCAGTCCAGATTAGTTCTAAACTGTTGACATAATCATAGCTAAGCCTTTTGGCTCAGTTCATTACTACTCCATAAAGGCAGGATTCCTCCTCACTTCCACGTTTTAAAAAAAAATAAAAGAATGGAAGAAAGACAGAAAGAAAAGAACACGGCTGTATCTAATTTGATACCATTGCATGCTACGTTAAATGATGTCTTAAAACCAGCAGTATTTTTTTGTCATAAATGCTGCTAAATAGCACAATAATCATAGTTGTTTCCTTTGCAAATGTTTTTTTAAAACAAAAAATATTCAGAAATGAAGCTGATTATTATGTATGTTACTATAAATGATACAGTAGAAAGATGCTCCAGAACAAAGACAGGAGCTCGTTATGCAATCTGTTATGATTTCTAAAGTTTTGGTACCTTGCCATTTATATTGGTGATGATAGCTAAAGGATGGTCTCATTTGTTTTGATGTTCTTAGCTATGTAAAGCCACAAACTTACATAGTCTACAGCCTTGAAAGATTACCCCACTACCACCGATATTCTCAAAGCTGACCTCAGTGAGATTTGTGTAAATGGAAACTGTACTAGGCAATGTATCTTTGTGTGAATCTTTGCGTGATAGGAAAAAATTGCCCCAGAATTTATAGAGGCAGAGCTTATAATGGAGACCAGAGCCAGAGCCAGATGTTTGGAAAGGCTGGGCCCTGACATTAGTAGAGAACCCATTGCCCTACCAGGGCTACCATTGCACAGTGTGTTCAAGAAGATTGTTGTTGTTGTTTAGTCGTTTAGTTGTGTCCGACTCTTCGTGACGCCATGGACCAGAGCACGCCAGGCACTCCTGTCTTCCACTGCCTCCCGCAGTTTGGTCAGGCTCATGTTTGTAGCTTCGAGAACACTGTCCAACCATCTCGTCCTCTGTTGTCCCCTTCTCCTTGTGCCCTCCATCTTTCCCAACATCAGGGTCTTTTCCAGGGAGTCTTCTCTTCTCATGAGGTGGACAAAGTATTGGAGCCTCAGCTTCACGATCTGTCCTTCCAGTGAGCACTGATTTCCTTCAGAATGGATAGGTTTGATCTTCTTGCAGTCTCATGGGACTCTCAAGAGTCTCCTCCAGCACCATAATTCAAAAGCATCAATTCTTTGGCGATCAGCCTTCTTTATGGTCCAGCTCTCACTTCCATACATCACTACTGGGAAAAGCATAGCTTTAACTATACGGGCTTTTGTTGGCAAGGTGATGTCTCTGCTTTTTAAGATGCTGTCCAGGTTTATCATCGCTTTTCTTCCAAGAAGCAGGCGTCTTTTAATTTCGTGACTGCTGTCACCATCTGGAGTGGTCATGGAGCCCAAGAAAGTAAAATCTCTCACTGCCTGTATTTCTTCCCCTTCTGTTTGCCAGGAGGTGATGGGCCCAGTGGCCATAATCTTCGGTTATTTGATTCAAGAAGATTAGCTGCAGGCTAAGATCATTCTCAGAGATGCCAGCAGGCAAGGGTGATGGGGGAGCATGATGTGATGTCTCGACATTGCGCTCATGTCAGGACATCCAGAGGAGCTGGGGGCGTGCGGTGGCTGTGTGACTCATTGGCCAGGGGTTCTTCCTCAGCTTCCTCTTGGTGCCATCATAGGCAGGCAGCTGTTTTGGTCCCCTCTGTGACAGGAGGAGGAGGATCTGGCTGTTGGAGCCCATAGTGCCCACCTTCGTGCTTTGCCTCTGCACTTTGGGGGCATTGCCCCCCCCCAGCATCTACCCCCCAAATATAGGGAGGGGCCAAAAGAGCTGTGCTCCTGGTTTGCATGTTTCATCTCTTCCAATGGTGGGGTTTCCACTGAGGGTGCTGTGCCTGAGGACCCCAAAATTCCTGGTGCCAGCGCTAATGGAGCAACATACTGCCTTCTTCCAAATAACAATTGCTACACACAGATCAAAGAGACTGAACACTTTTCTCATTTCAGGTTGATTTCTGGGTGCTCTATGTTCAGTGATCTATCTATGTAACCTTTATGAACTTTATTTTAAATGAGCTACATTTGTCTGGTTTTCAGCAACAAAATAGTTGATATGGGGAGGAAATAAGATCAATCAATCAAAGTCATAAAAAAGAAAGATGACTGGGAAACACTTTCCTGCATGGTCCTCCAGTCCATCAGAAAGTTGACATTTTTGAAATTGATTTTCTGAGTTTTGTCAACTATTCCCAATGTCAATGCAATGCACTGCAGACTTCAGAAAACTCATGCTGAATTTGATAGAGTTTGTCGTGTCTAGGGGGGGAAAGGCCCAGGAGCTTATGACAGTTGAGCTTTCTGACGGACTTGGATTCCGTTTGTCTCGTTACGTGGTACAATTATTTATTTAAAGGAAGAGGACAATGAAAGCAGAGTATAGAAGGAACAAGCACTTTGAATATATCTATAGCTATATCTATGGCATCAACTGGCAAACACTGTACACATGGCATTATAGCACAACAAATGTGGATTGCCAAGGACAGAGAGTATCCCCCTATTATCAGACTACAAAGGTACCAATAACCTGAAATCCCCAGAGGTATTACAGTGATCAAGGAAAACAACCCTAGTCAAACCTTTGCTTGAATATGTTTTGAAGGAAAAGACTGACTTCTAAAGAGATATGAAACAGCGTGGCCTCTTGAGACACATTCTAATTGTTAAATATTCAGAAAAAGTCAGAAGCCCAAGGCAGTATAAGTTCCTCAACTATGTTTATTCAACATTTGTCAGTGACAACAGCTCACTCAAAGGAAAACAAGAACCAAACTGACTGGACAACACAATAATAATGCCCAGCATGAACTGACCGTTGACAGTTGAAAGTGCATGCGCTTACTTGCCATTAGAAAGTTCGTCTACCAACGCTTATACGATTGGTTAGAACGCACCTTGCAACATAAAATGTGTTAAACCCAATACATCACACTAATGAAACTGGTCGGTGGTTCGAATCCCCACGACGGGGTGAATTCCTGTTGCTTGGTCCCTGCTCCTGCCAACCTAGCAGTTCAAAAGCACATCAAAGTGCAAGTATAGATAAATAGGTGCCGCTCTGGAGGGAAGGTAAACGGCGTTTCCATGCGCTGCTCTGGTTCGCCAGAAGCAGCTTAATCATGCTGGTCACATGACCTGGAAGTTGTATGCCAGCTCCCTCGGCCAGTAAACAGAGATGAACGCCGCAACCCCTGAGTCGGCCACGACTGGGCCTAACTGTCAGGGGTCCCTTTACCTTTAAAATATGGCAAAGCCCATTAGGCCCACAATAACAACATTGATTTTAAGGCTTATACCTCACCCCATTCAACTAATGAAGTAATGTGTGGGCAGCGAATGAAGCTTTAAAACATTTTTCCCAGTGGGATGGACCTGGAGTGGGATGGGTGGGTAAGATATTTCAGTACAGTATACCTACAGGGGAAGGACTAATTGTTTTGAGTGCATTTTTCTTTTTGTTAGAATTGTGTTAAATAACTGCTGTTGGGAGCTGCAGAACTTTCTGTCTTCTGAAATGTCTGAAGAGCTTCAAGTTGAGCAAGTCATTCAAAGCAGTGGAACCCCCTTGGACTGCTATTGTAGATGTTGTCCTAGTAATGGGCACTACAAAATATGTAAGAATGGTAGGGTTGCCATAATACATCCGGGAAATCCTGGACATGTACTCTTTTGGGGGGCCTACATGCCCATCCGGGGGGATTTTTACAATTGTAAGCAAATGTCCAGGTTGTGGGGGGGAATGGGTGAACAGCTCTGGCTCCGTTTCGGGCTCAGTGGTAGAAGCAACCCTAGAAATTGAATAATATTAATAATATTACTAATAATTTATTATTTATATGCTGCCCATCTGACTGGGTTTCCCAAGCCACTCTGGGCAGCTTCCAACAAATTAAAACATCAAACACAGTAAAATGTCAAACATTTTAAACTTCCCTATACAGGGCTACCTTCTGATGTTTTCTAAATGTCAGATAGTTGTTTATTACATTGGCATCTGACTGGAGGGCATTCCACAGGGCGGGCGCCACTACTGAGAAGGCCCTCTGCCTGGTTCCCTATAACCTCACTTATCACTATGATGGAACCACCAGAAGGCCTTTGGAGCTGGACCTCAGTGTCTGGGCTGAATGATGGGGGTGGAGATGCTCCTTCAGGTATATAGGTTCTGAAGCCGTTCAGGGCTTTAAAGGTCAGCATCAACACTTTGAATTGTGCTCGGAAATGTACTGGGAACCAATGGTAGATCTTTTAGGACTGGAGCTCAGTCACTTTCTTCAATTCTAGGGCTACTTTCATACTACCTAGTGCAGGCATACAGATCACTCACAGATGAGGCCTAATTCATGTGGCCAAAATTGACAGACTGGAATATAGATGTACATTCCATATACACTTACACTTTGGGCTGTATCAGAATGAACTCATTGACTCTTACTTCCAGTAAGTATGCGTGGTAAGCATGCTGTCAGAGGCAGCTGAGACTGCGGACATGCCAATTTCCATGCCAGTATACTTCCTGCTGTACTGCTCTGCATGTCTTCATAGCACGCCAGGGTGCATTCAGAGGTGCATCCCCACTGATGTAATATACTGCTATGGACTGACTGGGTTAACTGGGGTGATGGTTCAGCAGTGGCCATGATCAGATATAAAGCCCGGGGGTGGGGAGGGGGCTTAGCTTGGTGCCTATGACACCCCACAACACCGCCATCCAAACCAGTGGAGGACCAGCCACCACTGTGTGAATCACTTTGCTCAGGAGAAGAAATATTCATGATATAATAATAATAATAATAATAATAATAATAATAATAATAATAATAATATATTTATACCCCACCCATCTGGCTGGGTTTCCCTAGCCTCTTTGGGCGGCTCCGAGCAGAATATTAAAAACACGATAAAACATCAAACTTTTAAAACTTCCCTAAACAGGGGTGCCTTCAAATGTCTTCTAAAACTCAGATAGCTGTTTATTTCCTTGGCATCTGATGAGCGGGCGTTCCACAGGGTGGGTGCCACTACCGAGAAGGCCCTCTGCCTGGTTCCCTGTAACCTCAATTCACACAGTGAGGAAACTGCCAAAAGGCCCTTGGCGTTGGACCTCAGTGTCTGAGCTGAACGATGGGGGTGGAGACACTCCTTCAGGTATATGTTAGGACACCAAGGAAGGGAAAGAGGATCCCAGCAAGGGGTGTAGCCTGTTCATGACACCCAGCCAGCTTGGCCAGGAATGATGGAAGTTCTCTGAACTGGCTCAGCCATTAGGCAGATTGAGGTGGCTGGGAAGAAGAAATGTAACAGTGACCAATTCTTCATCTCTGAGAATGTAAGTACTGGCTCTTTCCTAGGCTTGTAGCCATTCTTAGGATACAGGTTCCTTGAAATAGGAATAAAGGTGCAAAATGGGGGGAGGTAAGGTTGTCAGTAGACAGAGGGAAGCCCAGCAAGATGGGTGGGGTATAAATAAATTATTATTATTATTATTATTATTATTATTATTATTATTATTATTATTATGTATGGAAGTGAAAGCTGGACCACAAAGAAGGCTGATCGCCAAAGAATTGATGCTTTTGAATTATGGTGCTGGAGGAGACTCTTGAGAGTCCCATGGACTGCAAGAAGATCAAACCTATCCATTCTGAAGGAAATCAGCCCTGAGTGCTCACTGGAAGGACAGATCGTGAAGCTGAGGCTCCAATACTTTGGCTACCTCATGAGAAGAGAAGACTCCCTGGGAAAGACCCTGATGTTGGGAAAGATGGAGGGCACAAGGAGAAGGGGAACGACAGAGGACAAGATGGTTGGACAGTGTTCTTGAAGCTACCAGCATGAGTTTGACCAAACTACGGGAGGCAGTGGAAGACAGGAGTGCCTGGCGTGCTCTGGTCCATGGGGTCACGAAGAGTCGGACATGACTAAACGACTAAACAACAACAACAAGGTTGTCAATGGCTGTATATTGTTTGCTTTTCACTAGCTTTGAAGAATAAAAGAAAATGAAACTTTAAAAATACATCCTAACTTTGTTGTTTAGTCGTTTAGTCGTGTCCAACTCTTCGTGAACCCATGGACCAGAGCTAACAAGTCTTAACAATTTTTTAAAAAACCCTCTAGAATTTGCAACACGCACAAATAAATGTCTTCCTGCCTAATCTAATTTATTAAACCCATCAGGACCTTCCACCAAATTAAACAGGAGTTCTCCTCCTCCCAGCACAAAGAGATAAGACAAGGGAGAAGTTTCTTTGCACCTCTGTTGCACTGAAGGTTTCATCAGAATATTGATTATGATTTTGAAGTTTAAAAGAACTTGTCTCTTTTATCTCTGGTGCTAGGACTCAAGCAATCATGACATAAAAGTATTCTGTGCATGACATCCCATGCCTTAAAATAAAAGAGGAGTTGAGCAGCTCCAACAGAGTCCTGGGTGGTTGTTTTGTTTGATCACCATATCTCTCTTTGCTACATACGTTAATAAATGTACTTTTACCATAATCTCTGTCCTCGGTCTTTTAAAACCAACATATTATATAACAGGAGCTTCATTTCCTACAACTCTTCAGCCAGAAGAAAACTACCAAATAGCTTTGGCCATGAGAACATAACTTGTGCCATAACCTTTCTTGTTGGAACCCAAATCTTTGAATGTCTAGGACTACATGACACATGTTCAATAGATGTCAAGCTGATCTTTGACTGTAGGCTTAGAACCAAATTTTTCCACATACTGTTGGATTTGCCGTTGTTTATGCTGATGGCAAGCTGCTACCATGAGTTGGAGTGTCATTACATGATGGGGGTCTCATGCAGCCAGTACTCTGAACACATTGATCTTTTTCAAACTCACCACATGCATCTTGCCCTGACCAATAGTGGGGAGCGTGCACACAGCCACTCCCGAACTAAGGGGGGGGGGGTTTGCAGGCTCACGCCCCCATCCTCAGGGATCCCCATTAATATTCATTTCCGGCACCAGCCCATTGGCTGGCGCTGGGGGCAGGGCCACCTGAGGGCACTTAAGGTCAGGGCAGCCCGGGCTCGCCCCTTTTCCTCCTCTGCAGCAGCCGCGGTTTGTTATGCAAATGAGGTCGGGGGGGGGAGGATCGCCATCACCTCCCCCAATGCTTGGAGGGTAGTTCATTAAAGGACTCCGGGGGGCGTCGCCTCGTCCGAAACCTACGGAGGCTAGGGCCTAAAGCGCGCTCCCGAGCGGTAACCCCTTGGGGAGCGCCTAGGGATGTGCATCTCGGGGGGCTCCCCCTGTTGGTGCTTAACCCTCCCCGGTTAGACCAGATAGTCTGTTAGGGCCAATGCCTAAGGCCAATACCGCTCTTACCTGTAATCAATAAAGTTGTGGCCATTTTTTCGCCCATTAACCTAAATTCTGGTGTCCGGTGTCTTTATTTATTCCATCTGTGGGAGGGGGCGGGTATCGCCACGCAAAGATTCTACATGTAACAACACCCCTCATACAATTATTTGTGCTTATTGTAAAGGCAGGGTTTTGTTTTTTAGGAAAGGTGAGGTCTATCTGTAATTAAATTTAAAATAAAAGAGCACAAGGCAGCAACTTTGGTTCTAAAACACAGACAGGTTGTGTGTTTAAAGCACATGACTTATGCCAAATAATCTGTTAAGGGTGTTGGGAGTTGTAGTTCTGTGAAGGGGAAACTGCAGTATTCACAGTACCATTCTGTGCAAAACTACAACATGAGGTTTGCAAAACACCAGTCTGTCTGATATTTAGGGACAGCCTTCCTAACTGCTCCGACAACTATAAAACACCTCTTCTTTGATGAAAGTGAAGAAAAACAGAGTTTCCTTAGCTTTAATTTTGTTGGCTATTTTTTGTGTGATGCACCTCACTTTATAACATGGTGGAAGCTATAATGAGTCCTTAGCTGTCTGGCTGATTTTAAAAGGTTTATCAAGCTTCAATCCAACAGTTAGAGATTTAAGGCATACTTCTGTCACATTCTATAATATCCAAATTGAGGGAGCTTCTTTGAGCTGGAAGCAGGGAAAGGCACTTTAGGATTCCACCCTCTCATCTGATCCTAGCAAAAGGAGTGATAAGAAAATATATATATATATTATTTCAAGTGTTATTTCAAAAGCCTAATCTACACATGCATGCTCAACTCATCATCACTTAATGACTGCATACTGTATGTGAACCAGCTACTTGAAAAAGCATGTGAGAAAACCCTCGTGCCGTGAAAGCTGTTGCTATTAATTTCAAGAGGGAGGAAAAGGTGTGGATAACCTAATCAAGAAGAGAATTTTCAAACATGCATCAAGTAACCACATCCACCCTTGTGAATCTAGATTCAATCTAGATTGAAAGCAACGCACTGAAGACGAGCATAAGCACTACATTTTTGGTGCTACGTGTGCGTGCGTGTACACAGCCTCAGACAAAATGTCCTCTTTAGTTTCGTTCTTTGTGTTTGTAATCCTGGAGGAAGAGAACTGATTCCTAGATGTTCAGATAAGGAAAGGGCTCCTTTGACTCAAAAGGAAGGAAGGAAGGAAGGAAGGAAGGATGATAAAGGGACAGCTGCTCCTAAAGTATTTGCTTTATACTTCATCTTAACCTGGTTGGCACAGCAGACCAAATAAAAATGCATACCTGTAATATTTTTCCTAACTAGAATTCACTCAGTTATCTATTTTACTTTACTTTACTTCTTATTGTTTTATTTTATTTTAAAAAGCCTCCCTCCCTGAAAATCAGCGCCACGTAATGACAGAATTCTTGAAGTTCAGAGGAGTGTAAAGGTCAGGTGAGAAATTAGGTTAGCTGTTTCACTAGTTAGACAAAGCCCACATCAAAGAGGCACCTAAAGTAGAATTAATTTACATCTCTCTACAGTGGCAGAAATGAAGAGAGGGGCTGAGAACATGGGGGGGGGGGAGGGCCCCGGAGAGAAGGAGAAAAAGGAAATGCTGCCCTCATGGGGTGGAGGAACATCAGACACCTGTCACAGAACAGATGTTACAGCTGAAGAAGTGATTACGTGTGTGAGAGAGAAAGAAAGGGCAACCTGGTGCTTTTCTTCTCAGTATGAACTCAGTGATTGTGCTAGCAGTGCCGTTTCCTCAAGGAGAAGGAAGAGTCGCTGAAGGGTTCCTGAGCAGGCTGTGCTGAAGGGTTGATGACGAGCTTCCATAAAACCCAACAAATGGGAAGTACTGGTTTCCAGGGAGCATTTCCACGTCCCTAAATGTCCTCTCTTTCACACAGGAAATGTTCTCTACATGACACACAAATCACAGTAAGTGACTGAGTTTTGCGAGATTCTGGGAAACAAACCAACAAATGATTTCCAGGAAGAGCAGCCTTATATACAAAATTTTAATTCATTTATGTTGACAGTTTATATACCATTGTCTCAAAGCGGTAAGCATAACAAACACGATACTGATAAAATCTGTTTGAAACTAACTATAAAATCAGAAATGACCCACCCACAATTGTGTTTTCAAATCCTGGTCCCACTGCTGCAGTTGGAAGAACATGGCTTGATAAGGACATAAGAAGGCGCATTATATGACTGAGTGAGGGTGGTAAGGTTGATTTTATTAATATCCTAATATGCACCTTTCCTTTCTGGATATTTGCTGAGAGACTTCCTGTGTTCCAGCTTGCTCCCCATCTATTTCTAGCATCTCGCCGTACACCCGTTGCATGTGAACAGAGTCCTTCTGAGTATATTGCTTTTGAAATGTTGATTTATATGCTCCTAAACAATCTTTATTGCCCGGTTGCCTTTCAAGCAATTTACTTTGTTCAGTTTTTTTAATAACCCCCCCCCCTTTCCTGGTTTTATTATGTCACATTCCCAAGAGGCCATAACCAGCAGGTGTGTCATAATATACATAGCAGATAGGCTCATCTATCTTCCTTTCTCCATGGCTACAATCCTGTGCACGCTTACCAGGGAGCAAGTCCCATTTAGCATAGCAGCATTTACTCCCGAGTAAGCCATGCTTAGGACTGCACTGTAAATCTTCCCGCCTTCTTTCACACCTAGGGTTATATACACCAGAACATCTATGCATGACATTTATTAAGAAACCAGAAGCCTTTCTACTTGGAATAACAGGTTTGGAATTGCCCAAGAAAGATGTTAGATTGTTTTTGTATGCCACAATTGCAGCTAGAATTTTGCTGGCCAAAAATTGGAAATTACAAGAAGTACCAACAGTGGAGGAATGGCAGATGAATATGATGGACTTTTTGGAGCTAGCCGACCTGACCGGAAGAGTCGGTGACCAGAAGGAGGAGGAGTATCAAGAGGAATGGAAGAAATTTAAAGACTACTTAGTTAAATATGTTAAGATAACTTAAATAGAATTACTTGCGAGTAACAGATTGGCTTAGGATTTAAATATGTGTTGTTGTAGAATACTATGGATAAAAGTCAACATGAAAAGAAAGAAAGATGTTAATTGACCAAGTAAATTTTATGTGAAAATAGTTTTGGAAAACTGCTAAAATGATTTATATGGAAACTCAGCCAGGGGGACTCGAGGAAGTCACCCAACAATGATAACAAAAGTGGGATTATTACAGTTAGAATAAATGTTTGTTTGTTGATGTTTTTTCTTTTATGTTTGTTGATATGTTTGTCATAAACTTGGAAAACTAATTTTTTTTTTAAAAGAACATCTATGCATTAACTATGGTGATCTGGTGAACAAGACAACTGGGCTCATGCAACTTTAACAGTTGTGCAGAAGAGGGACTTTCATCAGTGGGTAGCTCATCACACAGACAGAAAAACCATACTTCTTTACCTTTTTCTTACTTGGGCCAATGGGGAAATCTTTAGCGTATGTGCCGCTGGGCTGCAAAGATCCGCCCAGCACCCCCAAATTTAGTTTAGCCCCCAAATTAACTTTTATTATGCTTATGTCAGACACCACGCTTACGCCTTATTTCTTGTTTACAAAAGAAGGGAGGAAAAAGAAACAAACCTTTTTATTGCTCATTTATTTATAATACACTTATACTCGTTGAGTCTGACAAGCGCTGCTGTTGTGAAGCACCACTGCTGGCGTGGCGCGTCTTTGGTAAATGAGCGCACAAAGTCGAAAGTCCTTTAGTGAAAGAGTAGGTATACATTTCGGTAATACCTAGGTATATATGTATTTTGTTTTTTTTTGCTTGAACCAAATCATTTATTATTTCATAACAGGTAGATAGTTAAGAGCTTAGGTGGCTTCAGCAGCAGGCACCTGGCGTGCCCCCAGAATTCGGTGCCCAGGTGCCCCACACCCCTTGCACCCCTAGGTAAAGACAGCCCTGTGGGCCAATATAGGAATTAATCAGGTTCCCAATGGTGTGCTGAACTGCACACCATAATTTATGTTGTACTCATCAAGAGCCTCTCTAAAGTTCCCCCAAAGAAACTTGGGAGCTGTGGTTTGTTACGGGCGCTGGGGATTATAGCTCTGTAAGGGGTATAGCACTGTTCCTAGGATTCTTTGCAGGGAGCCATGTGCTTTTTAATGTGTGTTGAATGTAAGGCTCTCCCTTGGGTGCCCCTGCTGCCTGAAATGCGGGTGCACGATGACTGAGGAGTGAGCCTTCATGGTGTGTGACACACTGTTACACGATCCTCTCCCCAGAGAAGTTCACCTGGCACCTTCTCAGATGTTCTTTCAATGCTAGGCAATACCTTTTGCAGATTTTTAATCCATAGTGAAAATTGCTTTACCACTCTACTTCTACTTACATAAGTTTTCTACTCTATTTTTGTTTTGCTCATTTTTGTGTTATGGGTCTTTCTTAACACTGTTTCTCATTGAAGGGTGGGATGTACATTTATATAATATAATAACTGGTGAATGATGTTAATGTGGAGATTGATTTGCTAGTCTGACTTTGTGGTGAAGCAAAGCATTAACTGCCCTTGCTGCAAACAACATGACAATGCAGCTGGCTTTGAGACACACATCTCAACACACACACACAAAGATAATTTGAGTCAGTCCTCAAGTGGGTTGCCAGGTCTAGCAGGCGGCCATCAATTCTTCACCATTAAAAGCAATTAGTTGTAACAAGCATCTGTGGTATTATGAAAACAATCTATTAGTCCACCCCAAAAGCTCAAGATGGGGAAGAAGATGTTGAAATCAAGCTGTATTGAAAATAAACCTTAACCTTATGGTAACGTCTCTGGCCACCAAAGGCTAACTTTTTATTTTTGAATAAACAGAGCAAATGTTCACATTTAGGCTTTGGCAAATCTAGAGGCGAAGAATATTTTACAGATGCTGAGTAACCAAGGGGATTGATTCTTAGTGCAAAGAGGTGTCTCTGAGGATGTTAGAGATTATGAGGGAACTTGAGAAGGTGGAAGAATTTTCTCAGGTATGCTGGGTCAAGACCATTTAGGTTTTCATTGGTTATCATAACCAGCTGAACTGGTTATGAGTCCAGAAACCCCTGAACATTTTCTTTTAAAAAAACACAAACCCTACAACACCGAGTATTTATATGTCAACAAATCCATAGCTGAGAGAAAATAGATTTCTGTTATTTTACCCAACGAATGGCGTGTGTTTCTGTGTGTTCAGCTCTTCATCAGAAATGGTAAGGATTTCACTACTGATTTGAACAGGGAAATTATGGAGCCTTTGATATGTTGTCAAGCCATGGTGGTTTTCGTGCTAGAGCTTGAACTACACCCTGAGCTACAACACAGGACCCAGCCTTTCTATGTATAATAATTACTGTTTTGTAGTGACCATTTCAGAACGTTGGTGGGGAATCGGTAGATATAAACTCCCTGCAGAGAGAAAATCAGCAAGCCTGGAAAATGTTGACCCAGGACCCTTCCTCCTAGTGAGATGGAGGTCGTGATGTGAGGTAACATTCAAACATGTGCTCTTCAACTTGAATTCTGCACTGGTACAGTCCACCTAGGAGGATTGTATCATTTGATATTTTTAAATCACTACATTAAGACTTACTGCTAAACCACTGTTTAATGCTATGGGAATGAGCCTCAGGATTGTGTTTCCCCTTCTTCTCTTCTGGTACCTGCTTCCATTACAGGATGAGTAGCTGATTTACAGCCTCACGGTTTTGCCCAGAGGACCTCAGCAGGAGCTGTTGCCTGGCAATTGGCAGATATCAGCAAGAGAAGACTTGCCTCCATCATGGGTTGAATGAGATCCAGCTGCTCAGTCCTCCTCCTTTACCTCA
This sequence comes from Podarcis bocagei, assembly GCF_964188305.1. Classification (NCBI taxonomy): domain Eukaryota; kingdom Metazoa; phylum Chordata; class Lepidosauria; order Squamata; family Lacertidae; genus Podarcis; species Podarcis bocagei. Next base: position 34,780,250 of record NC_138130.1, read on the forward strand.
GAGAACACCACCAAAGAAGACCAAGTTTAAAGACAGGAAATGCCACCTTAGTTAATCCTGTCACTGTAGCGGCACTTCTTTAATATAATTTATTTTGTGATATTATTATTATTATTATTATTATTATTATTATTATTATTATTATTATTATTTTGTAAGCTGCTTTGACAGCCTCTTGGGGTTATAAAAGCATTCTAAATAAATACTTTTTCACTATGTTTGGTGTTAACTAAGGTTTACAGAAATATGACAGGAAACCATGGTTTGAACTTGACTTGTTTTCATAAACCCAGTTAATAAGACCAACCTCGGTTTGTTTGGGTTTGGACATAAAAAAAACAACTGCAGCTAGTGGAAAACAGGAGCAAAAGCTTCTAACCACCTCTTTGTGACCAAATTAGAGGGGCCATGCCAGAGAAGGAAAGAATATGTGAGCTGTGAGGCTTGTGCACATAATACCAAACCATGGTTTAATGCTGCACTGTGGTTTTGGGTTGAGTATCTGTAATTTATGATGAATGATTAAGATCCGCCGCCCCCCCATTTGCAATTAGAGAGTAAAGCCTTTTTCATCATTTCATGGTATAGTGAGGGTGGGCGAGTGGAAACAAAACGAGCTGTTCTGCATGTTTTCATTTTTACTTTTGGAAGCAAGGGAGACAAGGGGGAGGTTAAAGAAAAAAACACACACCATCAGCCTGTCTTTAACCTCTTGTAACCCTGCCATTCTTTCCACTAAAGCATCTGATATTGAGGAAGATTGCTTTCATGCATCTATAAGTAATATCATATGCTTCACATCAGTCTACGCTCTAGCTAACTGAAATCCCACTGTGTTGTGGCCTGGGAGGCCCAATTTAAATGTGACTCGGGTGAGGAAAGAATAATTTAACCATGTGGTTGTTGTATGTGTATTGCCTTCTACTCTTTATGTATGAACTCACTACCAGGCGAGTTAATGGCAAATCAAACTTTATTCTTAATAAGGCCCAGGAGCCTGCACAGAGCAAAAACTATTTCCTCAACCCAGGTCACACCTTTGAAGACTTGCCTACACTTCGGCTTGCCCTGTTCCTAGAAAGCAGGGATCTGAGCAGTTCTATGCACAGGTCCAAGCCAGTGTGGTGTAGTGGTTAAGAGCGGTAGTCTCGTAATCTGGGGAACCGGGTTCGCGTCTCCGCTCCTCCACATGCAGCTGCTTGGTGACCTTGGGCTAGTCACACTTCTCTGAAGTCTTTCAGCCCCACTCACCTCACAGAGTGTTTGTTGTGGGGGAGGAAGGGAAAGGAGAATGTTAGCCGCTTTGGGACTCCTTTAGGTAGTGATAAAGCAGGATATCAAATCCAAACTCTTCTTCTTCTTCTTTTCCAGAAGCCTGGATGAGCCCTCAGTCAGCTCACAAGGACCTGGCCTCCTGGGACCATGTGTCAGCTATTAAGCTGATAATGCGTACATTGCAACATTTCATTTAAACTCAGCCTTCAAATGATGAGCATGCCATGTTATCATGCTCTCTCACTGGCTACTTAGGCTACCTGGCATGCTAATAGCTCACAGGCAGGAGAAGCAACCTGGTTAAAACGAGGTGTTGGGTGCATGTAGCACAGCATAAGTACTTCTTGTCTGTTAATGTGATGTTTGTATTAGTCTTCAAGTAAAGACTCCATGCATGCTAATAATAGTCCACCCAAATCTACTTGCCTTTCAACTTTTCAAACAATATTTTGGAACAGATAAACAACTACCTGACTTTTAGAAGACATCAGAAGGCAGCCCTGTATAAGGAAGTTTTTAAATATTTGATGTTTTGCCATGTTGGATGTTTTAATTTGTTGGAAGCTGCCCAGAGTGACTAGGGCAACCCAGTCAGATGCGTGGCATATAAATAAATGATAATGATGATTTGAAAAGGAGTTTTATTGGTTGCCTTGGTTGGAAGCACAGGGCTGGACATCATACAGTTTGTGAATGTTTATGTGTGTGTGCATGCACACTCCCACAGAGAGAGTTTGCTAAGGTATGTCATAAATGTAACACTGGCAGAGGCGAGCACAAAAACAATGTTTACCTCACTGCTGCAACAACTCATCATCAATCTTTTGCCGGAGACAAGTTCGATCTTAGACCACAAAAGTGGGTTAAAAGGGATTTGGTCTTTATTTATGAGCAATTTGCTTAACAACTTTTTTCCTTCATTTTAATCAATCATTATTCAATAAGAAATGTGGAGTTTATTTGACAATTGATTTTGTCTCAATTGGGATGTGATTTATTGAGAACATTAGGAACTCTGGGGGCTTCTCTACTGTAATATTTGAATTTCCATATTCCTCTTCATCATATCTCAATTTCTCACACTTGAGGATTTGTTGTTGTTTTGTTTTTTTCAGTTAGACATTTATAGAGGTCAGTTTTGTCCAGCGGTAGCAGTCATTACACTGGATTTACATAGGTGCACTGAAAAACAAACACAACCCTCTGAGATTTTTCTTGTTTTGATGTTTGCCATTTCCCATCTGGCTTGTTACTCTGAACACTGGTGCTTGTCACATTCTCTTCTCCACACAGCCAGGATCCACAGACCTGCATACTTATAAGATGATGGTGAATGGTACCCCCCCCCCCCAGCAGCAAACCCTCATGCCATGTGGCAAACTGCTTTTGAAACTGACAAGAGTTTGAGGATGCAACCCAAACCTCACTGGAAAACTGGTGTGTATGTGTTTTTATATTGTAAACCTCTCTGTCAGGGACTGGACTGAGGAGGAATGGTGGGGCCACCCCCCCCCCTTCTCCTGGACCTTGCCACGAACAAGAGGACAGTATAGATTTAGAACAGTGGTTTGCAGAAGGACATAGTTCAGAGGCTCCAGAGGGGAAAACCTGGGAAATATTGGATAAAGAATAGCAGGGAGAAGAAGCACTGGGGGAGAGACAGCTGACAGTTTCTGTGGAGAGCATTCCTGAGCCCCCCTCTCTCAGGACCAGGCAGGCATTGAGAGTGGTAAAACAGAAAGCTCAGATCAGCCGGCACAGGGATGACGTAGAATAAGGGAGACGGAGGGGGTTGGGCTTTACTTGGAACAACACCATTATTTAATACAGACAGCGTTCCTTCGTCTCTCTCTGTGAATACTGAATAAATTAAGTGGTAAGAACTCTTTTTGGTTATCTGCTTCTTGGCAGCCACTGGGGGAGGGATAGGATTCCCTGAAACCTTGACACTCTCTGAGGTCCTAGGATGGACAGTATATTCATTTAATAAACAAAATAATGAAGCTACCTGAGTGAGCCATAGGAAGCATCATTGGGTGCTGCTCCTTTAGCAGAGAGAGGTGTATAACGCTGGCATGACATCTACACACACGCTCGCCATCACAGATTTTCCACCAGCGACGTTCTGCTGGTGGACTGAGGGAACAAGGGGTGGGTGTTTCCTCCAAGGTGCCTTCATTTCTCTGACACACTCACAGGAATGGCTCTGGGGTTGCCATAGTTAATCCCTCCCATTGTTGTCAATAGGAGGAAAAAAGGAAAGCCACTTCCATCTTAACTATGGTTTATCTGAAAGAAATCAACTTCAAGTCATGTCATGAAGCTGTTATGAAGTTGGATTGTTCCAACAAACCAGAGTTTAGGGTTAGAGTGACACACTGCACTATGGGCATTCTCTGTGGCGGCACTCCATTTGACTTCCCTTTCCAGGGCAGTTTAGTTGCCCCTGCAACCGACAACTTATAAAAGTCAAAGGATTGTGCATTTCTTTATCCAGGTCTTTGGTACATAGCTGGAGTGAGGAATCCATCTGCTCAGGTTTCACTGTATCTGATGAGCATTCAGATTCATAGCCTTGAGTTTTGATACAGTTGTATCAAACAGTTGTACTTATTATTTTATTATTATTGTATTGTGTGTCTGGTGTGGGCTGTGCTCCTGCAGGAGGAAGGATAGAAGAGAAAACTAATGAATAAACTAATAAAGGTAAAGGTACCCCTGCCCGTACGGGCCAGTCTTGACAGACTCTAGGGTTGTGCGCTCATCTTACTCTACAGGCCGGGAGCCAGCGCTGTCTGCAGACACTTCCAGGTCACGTGGCCAGCGTGACGAAGCTGCTCTGACGAACCGGCACCAGAGCAGCACACGGAAACTAATAAACAACAATAATAAAAACCAGAGGCAAAAGCTTACAAGCTCCCCCTTGTGGCTGCATCAAAGGACAGTGTAAACCTGAGGCTTGACTAGGCTTGTTCCATCACAATACGCCAAGATTTGTTATTGTAATAAATTATATGTCTGAAAACAGCCACAATCTCGAACAAAATAAAGAGAGATTTGGGTTTTCCAAGTTGAATAGTGTACTAGGGTGTAATTCAATAAGCGGCAAGGAATTGGGTTGTGTACTCTAAAATGTTATGGAATGCACAAATATTAAAGTCCAGTTGGAAGCAGCCTTGAGAAATCAGACAATGAGTTAATTTCTTGAAAAATCTGGAAATCAAATCAACTGCACAATTATGAGAATAAGGGGTTTTATAGATCACAAGTGAGCTCTATTCTCACACTGTTAACACCTACATTTTAACCTGAGGAAATCCAAAAGTAGACGTATTTGGAAATTACATAATAATACAGTAATTGAAAACATAATGCTATCATCATCATCATCTATAAACACCTTTTCGCCTGAAGGAACACAAGGTAGCTTACAAATAAAAACAAGAATTGCTAAAAACATAGAAAAAGCAATCATTAAAAAACAATTAAACCTTAATAGAATTAAAACTATGTACGTATTTTTAAAAATATGTTTAAAACATATAGGTAATTGCAATAAAAACAGCATGGCACCAGCCCTTTCATTAAAAGCAGTCAATTCCCCCAAAGCCTATGGGGCCTGCAGAAGGACATCAAGGTCTAACTACTCTGGGGAGGGATTTCCAGAGTCAAATACTTTCATATGAGGAAGGGGTAACGAGGTTGCAAGAGGCTGCTCCCCACTGCCTTTTATCAACATTTCTAAATGAGACACATTTGTCACTTTAATTATGAAATATGGAGAAGGTCCTGATCAAATTTTGATATTCTTAACATATAGCCAGCTGTAAGAGGGGCTCTCAAACTGTTATGTAATGAAATTATGGATATGGATGGTTTCCTTGGTGCCTCATCTAAAAGGTAAAGGTAAATGACCCCTAGATGGTTAAGTCCAGCTCATTTTGCTTTCAGGCTGAGGGAGCCGCCGTTTGTCCACAGACAGCTTTCCGGGTCATGTGGCCAGCATGACTAAACCACTTCTGTCACAACGGAACCCTGCGACGGAAACCAGAGTGCACAGAAATGCCATTTACCTTCCCGCCGCAGCGGTACCTATTTACCTACCTGCACTGGCATGCTTTTGAACTGCTAGGTTGGCAGAAGCTGGGACAGAGAAACGGGAGCTCACCTCGTCGTGCACATTCGAACCATCGAACTTCTGATCGGCAAGCCCAAGAAGCTCGGTGGTTTAGATCACAGCGCCACCCATGTCCACCTTTACCGGTGTCTCCTCTATTCCAGCTTAAAAGGGACATCACTCAGGAGATATGGAAGTGGGGATGGCATAATGGACCTTAAAAGCCATTATGCACATATTTAAAGGAAAAGGTGTATAAGCTTATGCTTGTGTTTAACTCAGCATAAATGACTGCATAAACATTTATTATATTTACATGCCAACTTTCTTCCAAGGCACTCCAAGTGGCATACATGGTTCTCCCCTCCACCCCCTCCATTCTATTTTATCCTTACAACAGCCCTTTGAGGTTAGGCTGAGAGTGAGTGACAGGGCCAGGGCCACCCAGGGAGCTTCATGGCTGAGCGGGGATTTGAACCCTGGTCTCCCAGATCCGAGTCCAACACTGTAACCACTGCACCACACTGGTGGAGGTGTTCTAAACTGTGAGGTGGACACCCTATGTACATTTGAGCATCTCCACATTGGGACTTCATGGACTCCTGAATGCTAAGCTGGAAGTAGAGGAGGCAGAGCCAGCAGAGAACAGTTCAGCTTTGCTTGGGAGTTGTTCATCACAATGCAACTTCCTTCATGCTAAGGCAGGTACCCCTGCCATTTGCTGTGCTTCCAAGTGGAAGGATGGGAATTGCTGCATGCTGGGCTTGGTCTCTCCAAAAAAAGAAGAACAAATTGCCATGCAGAAGTGTCTTTAGTAAGTGCAACATGAATGCCTGAAATTGCAATTTAATCCCAGTTAAGTCAAATAAGAAAAGAATAAGTGGTTTTTGCGAATGCAGTCATCCTGGTCTTGTCAAATTTATTGGATGCAGCCACCATTTCTCAATGACTGATACCTTTGGGAAAACGAGAATAGTAGCTTAGTTACTTTTCTGTTAGGGGTGTGGAACAACAAATGCCCTTCTTGCCTTGAACAGCTTTTGCAGCATCAAAACAAACTCTTCCTCCTCCTCCTCCTCCTCCTCCTCCTCCTCCTCCTCCTCCTCTTCTTCTTCTTCTTCTTCTTCTTCTTCTTCTTCTTCTTCTTCTTCTTCTTCTTCTTCTTCTTCTTCTTCTTCTTCTGCAGTGAATTTTCTATCATATTCAGCTGTCTTACGATCATAGTTAACATGCTGCCCTTCTCTTATTTACCTTTGACAAGACAGGAACAGGCTGAAAACGGAACCATTTTATCCCGAGAAAGTCTCCTCCTTGTGGAAAACTATAGGGTGCTCCCCTCTGATCTGAGTAAGCATGACTGCACCATGTCAGCATCATATTAGCACCAATGTAGGTGTGTTGTACTTTTTAAATGCTGTTTCAACATGTGTCACCGGATCTGTTTTCCTACAGGCTTCACAACAACCTGCGCCCTCATAACTACAAGTTGATTGAGGCACCCTTATGAAAAAAAAGATATAAATGTTTGTGGTTAAGGTGATAACCCTTTTGTTTTCTCTGTAATCCATCACAGGGCTTGTCAGGGCTGACAGCTCAGGCAGATTTTTTTTTTTTTGAACACCTCTTTATCTGACAGCTCCATGCATCATAAAGCAGCAAATAGAATTAGATCAAAGTCTACCAGTCGCTCCAGCCTTGGTAAAGTATGCAATCCTGTTTGTATCTTTATCTAGGCTCTGACAGTTCATTTTAACCTGCAAGAGGGGGAAAGAATAACAGGGTGGGGTGGCAGCGAGAAGGAGGAGGAAAGTTTCTTTCAAGAAGACAGGGAAGTGCTGCGTTTTCTAAAGTACACTGTTTTCAAGGCATCGCTTCCCCCTGACATCTGTGATGCCCTATGTACTCAGGTGTGCCGTACATATTTCATGAATGTACAACATCCAGATTGTCAGAGCTAAGGCTTCGCCAGCATGCAAACCCATTTAAGTACACATGTGTGCGTGAGTGCTTGCAGTTTCATATCTTGATTTTTATTAATACCCATGGCAAAGATTGCCAGCGCTCCCTTTCAACCGTGGAATACCATCCATCTTGTAACTGCCAAATTCTAAGGGTTGCTGTGATGGATAGCAAGTTTACTGAGAGCTTGGTTATTAAAGAAGCAAGCCCTGAAAGAACTGGAGGGAGAACAGGGTGCTTAGGCCAACACTGGGAATGCCAGCAAGGCGAAACCCTTGAAAAAATAATTTTGCTCATACACCTGTTAGTGTATTAGCAGCATGTCTCCGCTCCCACAGAAGCAAGAATGCTAGATATGGTGCAGAAACATTAAAAATAGGGGGTAGGTGGCAAATTTGATTCATTTCAAACCTACCAAATTTGCATTTTCACAAACAATACATAAACTGAAACACAGCCATCCTTCAAAGCGCATAATTCCCAGAATTTTGCAAGGCAGTTCTCCAGTTAAGTAATGTGCGCAAAAATGCATATACTAGGGTAAAGTGTGCATAAAAAGGAGTATACCAGTGAAATGAACAGACAAAAATGAATTCTGTTAGGGGAAATGCTTTTGCAAAATGTGCATAATATATCTATAAAGATATACCTATATGGATATCCTTCCAAGGTGCAACAGTAAATAGCATAATTCTCAATTAGTTAACTTTTATAGAGTTGTGAGCTGGCAAAGGGTGTTATGGTAGTTGTCATGTTGGAATTAACCCTGAAGACTTATATGTAATGACTACAATTTTATGCATTGATTCTATTAGGGCTGCCATACGTCTAGAATTTCCCGAACATAGCTGGAATTCATCCATTGAAAATTGCGTCTAGGCGAAATTCTCAGAAACCGGTTCAAATGTCTGGGAAAACCTGGGGCATATGGCAGCCCATGTGTTGAATTTTTGGCAAAAATTTGGTGTCCATATTTTCACTTCTTGAAATATGGACACCCTAATTTTATGCATCATTTCCTAGGAATAAACTCCATGTAATTCACTGGTGCTTATTTCTGACAATGTAAGTTCAGCTTGTAAACACACACTGAGCTTTCACAAAAGTTCTTCAGCCAGCTGAAATGCAAACTTTAATTCTTAATTGGAAAGGAGAACAATCTTGCAAGGAAATATTGCCAGTGAAATTACAGGCACGAAGCAGAAACCCCATCAAAGAAAAGGGGAGCGCTAACTAGCCTCTCCTTAAACAATTTCCTCATTCTCACCAGATTTGTCACCAAACAGCAGCAAAGCATGAAAGGCTCCTTATCACTCATTCACCTGCCAAAGCAAGGACTTGGAACTTGACTTGCACTCTAGAAGATGACTATCACTCCTTTAAAAAGTTCCAGCATTGCACTCCACCCCCACCCCCCCAGTTCCTGCTTCACTACACCACCACTGGAAAAGATCAGTATGGACTTTGTCCTAGGTTTTTCTTTTTCTTTCTTTTAAAAAAAACAACACTTCTAGGTTTTCACAACTGCCTGGCAAAAGAAACCTTGAAGCTTCAAATGTGTTGGGGATGCCTTGCCTGCCAATGCCTGCTTGCTCACTGTCTGCTCAGCCCCCGTCTCTGAAAATCAACAAACATTATACAGAATACCATGCAACTCCCTAGCACTCCCATTCTTCCAAAGGGAACTGTTTCTGAATGCTGCCCTGAAACTTCCTACTGCTTAGGGGAAACGAGAGCATGAAACAATATTTTAAGCAGAGAAAGCAAGGCAGAGAGTGGTTAAGCGCCTTTTAATCTATAGTTCACTGACTTGGGTAATTCACGAGGCTGATACTTCATGATAACCATGGAAACAGGGAGAGAATTTCCTTCAGTTTCTCTTACATATAAACTAGCCAGCTGATTTATTTGCTTTGCTTGAAATGCCTGTGGGTGAATCTATAAAAAAAGAAAGAAGGGGTGTGTATGTTAGATTTCCAATCTTTATTTTTTAAAAATTCACCTTATGGTGGAAAGCCAGGTAGTTTTTGCTTTGTGAACAACTCAGATGTGCATTTAATGTCTTTGGCAGATGGCCTTCTGAGGCTCATTGAAGTTATGCTGGTCTATAGAATAGTTGCTGAACTTTATTACAAGAATGGATTTGACACCCTTACATATTTTAATTTTTTCCTCCTATCTGTCAAAAGCTTGCAAAATCACCAAACAGTTCTCAACAACTGCCTGCCTCCCTACCTACCCTAGGCTCAGGCCTTACTGATAGGCTGATTGTTGGAGCATAAAGCAAACTCGTTCTAGAAAAGGAATGTTGTAGTCAGTTTAGCAAATAAAAAGCTACTTACCATTATCCTGGCCTGGGATTTTAATACTGCTTTGCTCACAGCCAGACTGCTTGTAACTCTTCTATTAAAAAAGCTAAATCAAGAGCATTAAACAGCTTCTAATTAAGGAGGATATTATCACCTCAATGCACAGGGAGTTTTGCATGTAAAGCCCTATGCACTGAAGGAGAAGATACCCTGTTGTTTGTTAAAATAACAAATAAAAGTTTTAAAAGAGCTGGAAGTCGGTAAAGGAACCGCTGGCAAAATGTGCATTTTATTTTTAACTATACTAGGTCTTTTATACTAGGTAGAAGACATTCGAAGGTAGGCAGAGGGAGATAGATTAATTTTCTTCCAAATATTCCCAAATGAGTAAGTAAAATAAAACCTGCCCTCTTTTGGCCTGTATTTTGGAGCTTTATAATTTAGGAAGACTTTGGAAGAACTGGTTGACAAGTCTTATCAGTTGCTGACGTATGAGCGGATTTTATTTGCTGCTATTCTGTGCTTCTGGTGCACCAGGGTTTACATCAGCGTAATAGAGTTGGCAAGGACGCCAGAAGGGATACAATTTACGAGCTTTCTCCATTATCTGCACAGCAGGGGGTATTCAGTCAACAGTGCAAAGGCTGAGCTGAAGCTTTTCCTGCTGGTTACCTGCTTTCAGCAATAGGAGTTGCTGTTTGGTAGTAGCCAATTGGTTAGTTGTCAGATTCTAGAGCTCCCTATTGGTGGCTCTTAGGTAATTCACCAAATACAGAGTCCATTCAGAAAACATAGTGTTCATTCATAAAGCAGTAACATAAATCTCCATTGCTACATATTGGGTGTGTATTTCAGCAGTTGAACATACAGGTTTATGGCCATGCTGTAGTGTAGTGCTTATGCGACTGTGAATAAAAGGTGGCTGGGCTCATTGCCGTGGGGTTTGGAGGGGCGAAGGTGACAAAACTGATTTCCAATAAGTGCCCCTCCTTTATTTCCATAACAAGTCCTTGAGTCTGTACTCTGAATAGTGACACCAGGGAGCTAGAAGATGCAGGCTTGTCAGTCCAACCCCTGCACAGCCTCATCAGGGCTGCCCTTAAGGCAATTAGAGCAATTGGGCCAAATTGGGCCCCGTGGGCCGCTCCTAAGGGCCCCCCCCCACATCAGGGCAATCTAGATGGATTTTATTTATATCTCTAAGATTTTGCAGACTTTGTAGGGGCCCTACAACCCCCTCTAAAGTTGGGCCCCCTGTCTTCAAATTGGGCCTCATTGGCTAGCGCTGAGTCTCATAGTTGCTGGGCCTGAGTTACGCTGCCCTTGCATAAAGTCTTGGGTTTGCAATTTTGGGAGAGGGGAAGTTGCCTGCTGGGGAGCGGGCAGGCTGGTGAGGCCCCCTATATTTAGAGACCCTAGGCTCCAGCCTACTTAGCCTATACATAAATCCAACACTATTTGCATCCCATTTCCTTCTTGCCAAACTGCTTGCAAAAAACACAAATATTTTATCTTTGGCCTACTTTATTGCACACTGCAATTCTGCCCCTCCCTCCTGAAACTCTGGCCTTTGGTCTCTGCTAACTATGGTTGAATCTATACACATATAAAAACTGTTCTGAAAATTCTTCTTTTAAAGAGCTTTTTAAAAAAATACATTGGATTTTCCATAAGGCTCACCATCTCCATCTAGTGTCACATTGTATATTGCACTTAAAACACACTTAAAACATTTTATTTGCAGCTCTATAGCTAAGTCCTAGCTCTTACCTCAGGGAGGGGCTTTCTCCATTTTCCTTTGGGCCTAGAGCAGGCACCCCCAAACTCGGCCCTCCAGATGTTTTGGGACTACAATTCCCATCATCCCTGACCACTGGTCTTGTTAGCTAGGGGTGATGGGAGTTGTAGTCCCAAAACATCTGGAGGGCCAAGTTTGGGGCTGCCTGGCTCATTCCTTTGTGCTCTTTCTAATGGTCCATCTCTCCAGGCGAGTGCTTCATCAGGAAGCCAGCCTGGCTTATTTTTTTAAAACATGGCCAGCCTAGGCTTTGGTATTGGATTGGCAGTGGGGAAGAACTTAGTTCTTACACCCAACAAATGTATGGCAGGGTGAAATTTGTACCAGAAGTCTCAGGGCCTCCAACATCGCCTTGGAGGTTGTGTCAGGCCTCTGAAACTGGAAGTTACATCGGAGCCTGCGCTGTGGGTGCCGAGCCCCCGGGGCCCCCTATGATTGGCACCTATGCTACAGGATAAGCCTTTTGTAGTATGGAAATACAATTATGGGGGAAATGTCACCATGAATGCACTCTCTCTCTCTCTCTCATTTTGTTTTAAGTCACCCCTCCATGACAACCATGTTGTGTCATTCCATGTTTCCCATGAGAGTCTTTTGTGACTGGTGCCTCCAACACTCTCTCAAAATCTGAAATGGACCCAATGGTTTAGAAAGCTTGACAACCCCTGCCTTAAAGTATGAGCAGGTCTTTAAGGTTAAAATATGCTTTTTGGAGTATCAAGATCCTAAGCTGTTTTTAGGGCTTTGTATGTTAATACAAATGCTTTGGACTTGCCTCTGTAGTGCTTCTCTATACAGTGGTAGCTCAGGTTACATACGTTTCAGGTTACATAGGCTTCAGGTTACAGACTCCACTAACCCAGAAATAGTGCTTCAGGTTAAGAACAGAAATCGGGCTCCAGCGGCGCGGCAGAAGCAGGAGGCCCCATTAGCTAAAGTGGTGCTTCAGGTTAAGAACAGTTACAGGTTAAGTACAGACCTCCGGAACGAATTAAGTACTTAACCCGAGGTACCACTGTATAAAACAATTCCCTGCACATGAAAAAAAAGCCATTTCAGAAAGAAGGGCGCTAGATTAGCCTTCTCCTCAACACATCAGTTTTCTGTGGGCAGAGATTTATTTACTTTATGCATTACATGTTTTCTCGACAAGTTGTATCTATAGCTGTAGGCTTAATTTTTTTTTCTCTTTGGCAAATGTAAACTAAATGAATTGCATAGAACCGTGCACTGAGAAAATGAATAAGCGCAAAGACATTTAAGAATGCCACTCATTATCCTCATGATTTGTGGCACCAATATTCTGACAAGTGATGGAGGCTATTCACGAGTAAAACAACATAGCAATGACTTGGAAAGCAAACAGAGCAGTGTAGCCCACAAACACAACACAACCATTCAACATCAGCATGCCCAGAAAACTATTTTGGCTCTTTGTTATATTTTATTATTAGCTATAGGAACAAACCATAAATTCAGGGCATTCAAAACATGAGAAAGGGGGTTTGAGTTGTTTTGTCAGGCTAGATCTGTAGACAGATTGTCTCTCTCTCTCAGCCTCCATACCTGGTACGGCGGGGTCAGTATGCGCATATTTATGGTGCAAGCACATATTTTCCAACCACACAATTTCCGGTTCATCCCAATGTACGACCAACATTTAAACTATGGAAGAGGAATTTTTGTGCCTCTATGACCTTGGGTTGAAACAGGAGTTGGGTTTTGGGGTGTGGTTACAAATGGCTTGTAGTTCTAGATGCCACAAAGCAAGAGGAATTGAAATATAAAAAGAGAAACATTAAGAAAACAACGGGGTCAGCTTGCCATTTCTATTGACGATATATCTACAGGCAAAGGCTGGACATATGAGCAAAATAGAAGCCCCACTTAGTTTACTTTTTTAGGTTTGTCTCCTGGCACAGCAAATTTGGTGAAAACCACACAGATCTTCTCCTAGGCCTGTTCTCCTATTCAAAGACAAACATGTGGTTTCTTATTGCACCCCAAATTGCTTATAATAACAATATGAAATTATAACCTGTGATTTTTGTCTACCTGTCCTTTTTATATGGTCTGCATGCATGAATTGAAATCTTTTCACAACATTTTTTGCTTTAAGGCAGGGGTGAGGATCCTTATTCAGACAAAAGGACACAATTGTATCTACAAAACCTTCCAGGGGCCACACGACAGAGAGTAGGTGAAGCAATAATGCAACTTTTACCTTTATTCTGCACTGTGTTTTATTATCATTACTTGATTTCTCCTTATTCTGTAGCTGAAAGATAATTCAGATCCTCAAAGTTTCCCTATTATCCAGGGACAGTCGCAGATTTACAGAAGCTGTCCCAGTTTCTGATTTGATTTCCTTAAGTCATCCCTGTTTTCATTGGATAAATGTTGGAGGGAATGGTAGGACATCCCTATTTTCATTGGAGGGTATGGAATTATGCAACCCCCAAGCCAAGGAGATAAGTAACTATACAGCCTTTAGAAGACATCTGAAGGCAGCCCCTCTAGAGGGAAGTTTTTTAATGGTTAATGTTTTATTATGTTTTTATATATGTTGAAAGTTGCCTAGAGTGGCTGGGGCAACCCAGTCTGATGGGCAGGGTCTAAATAATAAAATTGTTGTTGTTGTTGTTGTTGTTGTTGTTGTTGTTGTTGTTGTTGTTGTTGTTGTTGTTATATAATACATCCCTATTTTCGTTGGAGAAATGTTGGAGGGTATGGATAATTACTTGACCAAAGCCACAGAATGAGAGTATTAAATTGCATATTAAAACTCAAATATCAAGCTTTCATGCGTGAATGATGCCAGTGTTGTTTCCCATGTTAAAGCCACTCTGAATATGGGAACAAATAAAGACCTCTTGAATGACTAGGAGATTTCACGAACGGGTGCTTAAGAAAGTGTAAGCCTTCAGATTATTCAGGCAACAAGAGATTTCTGGCATTTGACAATGTCTCATTGGGGAATGTCCCGATTTTCCTTATGAGCAATTGAGGCAGAGGGAAACTAAACTGGAGACAAATTAATTTGAATTCCGTCTTGCCAGCCAGAAAACCTCTCTGTTGTAAACACCAACCTCTTAATTAGACAATTTGCCCTTTTGTTTTCTAATAACAGCCCAATAGGTATGTTTCTGCCATACTGAGCTGTCTTAGGAGGATTAGCTAAAGGAAACTGCATTTTGAACTTCACCTTTTAATTAACTTTTAATGAATTGTTTATACAACAGAAGTAGTCACACACGTGTGTGCGTGCGTGCGCACGTGCTCTGTCTTACACACTGATTAACAGACAATCCCATGTTATTTAGAATATGCACTATAAAGTCATCACAGAACAAAGATGAGCAGGGGGGAAATAAAACCTAATTATGTAAACATGCCATCTTTGTTTGTCAGTTTTTGTTACTGGGAAATGGATTTTCCTTATTTATGACTGCCTCTGTAGTTATCTTAAGTGAAAGGATGGTTTGGCTGTGACGCCCTTGGCTGTTGGCAGCCTAGCCCCCTGTCTATCTTGACAATGATTGGATTCCAGGAAAAAGCTGGATCGAGGTGAGGATCTCTGGCATGGTGTGTGTAATCACTCTTGGCACTTGCTGTCAGGAAGACAACTTTGGTTCTGAGTCTAGAGGATCATTAGGAATGATACATCAAATGCCTGAAAACAAATGGGGGCTTAATCTTCAATGAAAGAGAACATCGGCAAAAAGGTGTCTTTCATGATCCTGGTTACCTTACATGCTGGGAGCAATTGGCAGGCTTACCTGTATTGCATTTTCTCTCTAGTGTTTACAAAATTCTGCTGGTGTTGCATTATAAGAATGGAATACTGTTCCACTGTGCAAGAGGCAAAGCGGTGCAAGTAGCTTCATTCTTAAGCCTTTTATCGGTTTAAATCAATAGATTTCCTCCCTAAAGCATAAGTTGATGGGGGCATTTCTTAACTTGGGGATCTGAACGTTAAGAGCAAACCATGTCTGCATTTTGAGGCTATTCTGCTGGGCTGAGGCAATAGGAAATGAAAACGAAACTGCAGTTTCCCTTACTCAAAATCTGCATAAGCTGTTTTTTTTTTTGTTTTTTTGTTTTTTTGTTTAAGGGTAATCACACATTCCCTACAATCTCTGAAAAGGACACCTATGTTGAGGTCTAGGCGACATGCAAATGTATTTATATTTATTAGGCAATTGATTCATTTAGTAACAAGAAGATGATTAATCCACTAAATATCCTTTAATTGATTGACAGCTCTAATAGTTTTGGCTCCTTGGCACCTGCACACGGATCCATTTGAAACACCCTGCAGGTGGTGTCAGGGGTTTATTCCGCGTCTGATCATTTAAAACCTCACTGGAATATTAGCAAAAGGACAGGTGGTGTGGATTTAGGGCCCTCCCTGGAGGTTTTATTTTCTGCTCCATAAATTATAACATGGTGCTGTAAGATTATGGCAAGATATAATCCTATTCCATGGTATTTATAGGGGATCAGAACTCATTTCTCTCAGCAGCCCAAGGTTACATATCAGACGCTTTTAGACTGAGCTGTTCAGCAATATTTAATCCCAATTAGCTGGCTGAATGCAGCTAAAGTAAAAGAAAGCTATACATTATTCCAAGAACTAGTGTTCTGTGGTAATGCCTATGATTTTGTGTATTATTTCTAAGACCTCTGTTGGCTGTATTTTTATGCTCTGGGCTAAAATAATTTGATCACATACCTTAAATTTTCATTCAATAGGTGTATTTTGCAGTTTGTTATCCTACTCTCTAGCAAGAACCCCCATATTTAATCGTTGATAGTTTGACTTATTTTCTTCTTAAAAAATAGATTTTCACTTGGAGTACTTCACTAATAATGTTGTCTCCCGACAAAACATCAAAAACACAATTAAATATCAAACATTAATGACTTCCCTACACAGGGCTGTCTTCAGATAGTTGTTTATTTCCTTAATATATGATGGTGTTCCACAGGATATCTGAGGGGAGGGTGATCCACAGGGCGGATCTCACCACTACTGAGAAGGCCCTCTGCCTGGTTCCCTGAAACTTTACTTCTTGCAGTGAGGAAACCGCCAGAAGGTCCTTGGAGAACAAGCCATACCTCTGTGAGGTCATGCCAAGGGCTTGGTTCTCACTGGAGACTTTCAGTGTGGTGGACAGGAGCTTCTGCAGCTCCACTGCCATGGTATGGTAGCACCACCTGGGTGTGAATGCAGGAAGCAAGGCTTATTCAAACAAGCTACTCTCACTTGAATGTTCAAACTTGTCTGCGTTGGGTTTGATGCCAAACAATGTGATTTTTTTTGGTCAGTGATCATTCACTTGCATGTGACCTATGCAAGTCTTCAGTTGATGCTACAGTCAACCAGTTATAAATGTGCATGTCCGTGGGGAAAAAAAATCCCCCAGAAAGCAACCTCACCTATTCCCAAGTGGAACCTGGAAGAGGTGAATTTTGTTGACTCAGGATTTCTATCCTGAGGAGCCATTAACTGCACTCACTGCACACTCCAGGCTGTTCCTACTCGACACTGGTATCTGTTTACCTGTAAGCACACACCTTTAATTTCTTTTTTTTAAATACAAGTTTCTCAGTCTGCCAGATTTGCACAAAACAGCAGCCCTGTGTATGTGTGTGTGTGTGTTTGTGTGTGTGTGTGTGTGTGTGTTCCTCCAAACCAGGAAAGCTGAGATCCATGGGTATATGTTTACATGTGCATGTATACTTTTTGTGACCTACCATGCTTGCACAAAAGAGCAGTCCCAAAATAAAAATAAGTGATGCCTCACTCCAAACTAGTTAAGGATTTGGAGTTATTCACACGAAAGGCTGCTTGTTGCTTCATTTCCTCCCCACCTCCTGTACCCATGGGTGTAGCCAGGGGGTGCACAGGGGATCCACAAATATTATTGCAAAGCCCTCCCTCTCAACAACTTTGGCTGCCCACCCCCCCTAACAAAAATCCTGGCTATGCCCATGCCACTTGAATGCACAAGAGGCCTGAGACTGGGATTGGAAGAACTAAAAACAATGCCACTGACCTCTGAACTTAGAGCTCTTCTGCACATGCCTTCAGGTAACCATTCATATAACCAACAGTACACAGCCAATGGATTAGGAAATTGTTCCTGCTTAACCTTCAAGGTATCCGAGGGAAGATGAGCAGAAGATGTTCAATAGTTTGTTCACAATGGGCCATCTCTCTCTCCCCCCCCCCCAAAAAAAAAGATCAGTAGAGAATAAAGTCTCCCTTGGAGTGCCATCTGGCATTTACATAGAAACACTGGAAGTTACCATATACCAAATCAGACCATTGGTCTATCTAGTTCAGTGTTGTCAACACTGACCAACAGCAGTTCTCCAGGGTTTTCAGCACAGGACATTTCCAGTCCTATTGGGATGAACCTTGGGCCTTCTCTGTCATCACATGTGCTCTGCCACTGACCTATGAGCCCTCCACAACTTGATTTCTAAACATCCATGTAGCTGTGGCATTTGGTATAAAATTAAAAATGGGCTGAATGGGTTGAGTTTGATTAAAAAGCAAAGTCAATGTTCCAGACGCGTTGCTCCTCAACACAGCAGCTTCCAAGGAGGAGTAGACTTGTCGCTGAACCTAAAAGAGTTCAAAATCCACTTCCGCCATCAGGTCACTGACCTTAGAATACTAGTCTGTAAAATGGGAATATAGCAACAGTTCACTCTGCAGAGCTATAGCCAAGGTTGTGAAGCACTTTGTCCCTTTAATCTTCACCATCTGGAACAACTTTTATAGATTTCACTTAAAGTTTTTTTTTGAATCACAATCTTAACAACCCATTCCAGTGCGTATGAACTTGGATGTAAATTGCACTGGATTCCTTGAGGCTGATTTCTGAGTAGTAATGCATAGCATTGTAGCAAAAGATCACAGTCCTAAGCATTCTTACTTGACAGTAAGTCCCATAGGATGAATCCTATGCTTCTGAGTATACATATTTTGCATGGGGTCATTAATGCTGTGATAATAATTTAGGGGTTGTGGTGCCACCCAGTTCCATCAAAGTCAATAGGATCTTTGTCATTAACTTCAATACAATGTGGATTGTGCCTACGGAATTTTGGACGGCTCGTATATGCAATTTTTCTAGATTGTAGAAAAAAAGCAAACATCTTTTTTCTGATTTTTAAGTCTTACCCTGTAACTTAGTTACAACATTAGCAGGATAATGAATACTGCATTGCAAGCTATTGTTGGTTTTTTAAAAGTATGAATATACTTCCTCTGTGAATTCTCATTCTACAGTACTGGACATAGCCTCAGTCCAGCCAGATAAACAAGATAAAAGTCTTGGGTATGTGTGGGATGAACGACAATGGCTGCTTCCCCCTAGTAGCCACATTTGTAGCCATATTTATTATAAGTAGCCTTGGGCAAAAAAGTTATACGTCTCATTAATCCAAATCAGCTTCCAGGATTGTATGCTAAGCATTGTCGCAGTTGCCACATAGTGTATGTTTCCTCCCCCCCTCCCTTTTGTTCTTCAATACAGCGCTTACGAAGCTAAGGAACCATTGTCACGTCCCATTGCGTGAACAAAATGTACGAGAATTGATGGGGCTTTCTACCTAATGTGGTTACCATGAACCTGGTTTGTTTATTTAATGAACAAAATGTCAGAGCGTATCTGCATCCTCCTGACATCTGAAACAGTGGCAGCTGCTGGTGGCAGATTTGCTGAAAACAGGGGTGCAGAATTAACCAATTCAATTTGCATTTCGTCCAAAACAGAAGCTCTTTTGAAAACATTCTTTAAAAGAACACACACACACACACACACACACACACACACACACACACACGTATGTTGTGCACAGATGTCCTGTGTACTAGTCTACTGAATAGAAAGAGACATTGCGGGTGGCGGGTGGGTGCTGGGGGGGGGGGGAGACACACCAACTTTAATCCTGCCATGACTGGATCTACTTCAGCACAAGTATATTTACAGTACTTCATTTAGATTATATGTGATTTCATTATCAGATAGTATTAGTCAGTCGAAAGGCGGATATTAGCTACGGGTGGATTTTATAGCATTTCATAATCACAGGGTTCCATGTTGCCCCTATTTCTTCCTTCATACTGAGCTTCAGTTATAGAGGGGTAATCATGGAAAACTATGCAATTATGCATAAATGATGCATCTCTTTAAAATTAATGCAGATATAAGAGGGGAAAAAGATATGATGTATCTAACATTTTACACTTCTGAGCATGCAAAGAAATGTGAAGTTCATCTTGATTATTCCCCTCTTTTACACATGGGGAAACTAGGATCAAGTGAGAATAACTGAGTAAGAAAACCTGAATCCAGTTCTTCCCCAGTTCAAATCTAACATTGCCTAAGCCTGGAGCTGCAAACTGATACCCGTTTTTCTGGGAATAAGCCCCCCCCCGCTAGAGTCAATGGCTCTGATGTCTAAATAAGAATTGCTTGAATTTAGGGAAGACATACACAAAACAGCTTAAGAAACAGACACACCCACACACAAAAGCACATGCAAGAATCAAGAATAGGGGTAGGGTTTGATGGGCTTTTGGGAAGAGAGGAGAGCAAAGGAAAAGGTAAAGGGACCGAGATGCTTGAGACAGATCATTTTCTGAGAATGAAGCCCACAGTGTTGCCAGGATGCCGGATCTCCCCCCCCCCTGCTGCCAGCACCCATATGCAAAAGTTAACATTGCTCATTTGCAAAAGGTTGCTGTTTAGAATAGCTGGTGCTATGTAGTGACATTTGCAGGTTGAGATTTGTCTGGCTCTTTCTACAGTGTGAAGGCAGTGTGTCTAGTCTCTGCAGCCTCCAATCAAAAGCAGTGAAAAGGCAATTGCTTCTGTTTCTTGTTTGGGTTGCTTGCAGTACACATTCTTGGCTGTGGCCAATAGTACAGCCAGCCTTTATATTCACAGGAAGGCAAACACTATCTTTGTGTATATTACATGACAGTGCATGGCTCTGAACCGATTGGTAAAAGGCCCAGTTATGAGTATGTCTGGCAATTAAAAATAATTGGGAAGCAGATTTGCCACTAACTCTTCCAAGAATGCCAGTTATGATATAATGATGTTTCATTAGACATGCTGAAAGCTGTGAGCTCCGTATGGCAGTGGCAATTAGGAAGGATCATAAAGAAAAGGGAAAAAAGGAGAAACATTAAAAATACCCCAGCAAAGATTAGCATAGCATTTAATGGCCACTTCATTAGCTAATTGATTTCTTATTAGTTACAGGGGAAAGCCCGGTTAGGGGCTCTGCACAGCTAATTAACAGCATTTACACAATTAGTCGGTTGCTCATTTTGTAACCAAAACAGCCTTGGAATTGACTGTGGTAGTGATGCTCTGGGCCATTTGATTCACTTGACTTTATTTTATTTTATTTCACTAATATTGGCTTAACCTTCAAATCAAAAATTCACTCCCTAGGGGCCTCACCATTTTTAATCTCATATGTATATGTGTGTGTACACACACACACACACACACACACACACACTTCATAACTTAGCATGGAAAAATCTGGTTTTGTTTCTTTTTTTCTTTATTTGTTACAGTGATTCCAAAGCAGAACGGCCTTGAAAAATTAAGCCGCCATCTTGAAAGAATCCACCACACTGTGCGCCACCACAAACATCTTGGCAGAGACATCATCCCAGATGATCCTTGAATATCCTTGTTTGTTGTGTAAACTACAAATGACCTGGGAGGGAGATCCTGAAGAACAACTGTTGCCCAGAAATCCCTGAATGATGGGGATGGGGGGGGGGGGAGAGAAGACAGGATGCAGAGGCAATATTAATTGGACTATTCTGTTCCGAAGTTGAAAGAAGAATCTTTGTCTCTTGTTCTGGGAGCTTGTAGTCAAAATACAGGCAACATGTTTGTGACTGTGGAGCGTACCCCTAAGTCAAAGTTGTAAGAAACTCTGCTCTAGTGAGAAGTCTGCACGGTAAATATGGGAGATGGTGAAATCCATTTTTTTATTCAGCGTTCTACCTTTAAATATTTGCACCTATGCTACTCCCTACAACACTGGTGCAATGTTATAGTCTGGTATTCATTGTCTTTGATGTAGCTGTTGAAATGACACACCCAATACATTTATATGCTAGCACAAAAAGCATTAGGATTGTTCCTATGGCTGTGTTGACTTGCAAATGAGAAATAACATATGCTACCTTTGATCACACAGGTGTTTTGTGTAATATTTATTTTATCTAGATATTTTATCCTACTTTCCAAGGCTGAAACCTTCACAAAGTGCCTTACAAGAACACCACGGAGTATGTGAATGAAAAAAAAAAACTTTTTTTTAAAAAAGAGTAATGTAATATGGGGTGCAGAAATTTTCAGACATTTTTGCTAATTAGGAAGGAGCCAAACCACTGCAACACTATATTCCCCACTTCCAACTCACAGAACTGGTCCAAGAGGCTACCATCGTCATGGTATCTAAAAGCTGGTGAAAGATGAAAGAGGGTTGTCCTTTCCCTGGCCAAAACTAGGAGGGGAATAGTTAGTGGATTTGAAAGAAAGTGGAGTGTTAAGCTATACCTGTAAGACAAGGGTGGGGAACCTGTGGCTCTCCTGTTGCTGCTGATTATACCACCCTTCATTCCTGACCATGGGTAGGCAACCTAAGGCCCGGGGGCTGGATCCGGCCCAATCGCCTTCTAAACCTGGCTCGCAGACAGTCTGGGAATCAGTGTGTTTTTACATGAGTAGAATGTGTGTTTTTATTTAAAATGCATCTTTGGGTTATTTGTGGGCCATAGGAATTCGCTCGTATCCCCCCCAAAAAAATATAGTCCAGCCCCCCACAAGGTCTAAGGGACAGTGAACCGGCCTCTGCTGAAAAAGTTTGCTGACTCCTGTTCTTGACCACTGCCCATGGTGGCTGGGACTGATGAGAGTTGGAGTCCAATAACATCCCTGCTGGATACAGAGGAGTGGAGGGAGGTACCAGCTGGGGAACCACTAAAGGAAGAAGGCTCCAAGCCCAGGGAGTGGTGGTGGGACAACGATGACTGGTCACAGGGACAAGAGGGAGAAGACTGGGAACAGGAGGTGTCAGAAGGTGAAGAGGTAACAGCACTTAGTGAGCTGGAAGAGTCTGTGGCAGAGAGAAATGCAGAATCACAGGCAGAAGCTGAAACAGGCAAGCGGGAGGAGGGAGGCCATGGGGCGTAGATGAGTCAGGCTGATGAAGAATCATGGGAGCCTTCCACTCTTGCTGTGGCAAGCTCCCTCACCCTGTCTCTCAGATCCAGAAGAGGACTGAAATGGGCGGAGCAGCAACAGGCTTCATGCAGGCACAGACTCTGATTGCTTAGAAAAAGTCCTGGAGAGGAGGGAGGTGGGGACTTTCAGTCTCAGCAACTGATTCATGGAGCAAGACCTACCCAGGATGAGATGCTGTGCTCTTTGCGATCTGTGAAGATCATGTGTGTTTTACTGCTGACTCACTCTTTAGCAGGTAGTGCTGTGGGTTAAACCACAGAGCCTAGGACTTGCCGATCACAAGGTCGGCAGTTCGAATCCCCGCGACGGGGTGAGCTCCCGTTGCTCAGTCCCTGCTCCTGCCAACCTAGCAGTTCGAAAGCACATCAAAGTGCAAGTAGATAAATAGGTACCGCTCCAGCAGGAAGGTAAACGGTGTTTCTGTGCGCTGCTCTGGTTCGCCAGAAGTGGCTTAGTCATGCTGGCCACATGACCCGGAAGCTGTACACTGGCTCCCTCGGCCAATAAAGCGAGATGAGCGCCGCAACCCCAGAGTCAGCCACGACTGGACCTAATGGCCAGGGGTCCCTTTACCTTTTACACTCTTTAACAATCCCCACCCATGTTGTAGGAGATACTTTCCTTCTCCGTACACTGCTGCGAGCACTGAACATTAACCTTTTGTGAACTGCATTCAGAGTATGGCTAGATTCAATGCTAGTCAAGTGGAGATTGGCTCTGAGCTGAAAATTAAACCTTGCCTTTTGCTCCAGGTGGACTGAACTATTATTTATGTGGTCAGTGACAAAATTCCTTTACTCTGGACGCGTCTTCTGCCGACTTTGTTGTAGGTTGTATCTCAATATTGCTAGTGAGAAATGATCGCCAATATTTTTTATTTCCAGCCAGGGTAAAACCCGAAGATCTTTTGTTACCAGGTTTTCTCCCAATGGCTTCAACAAAGTCAACGCATTGTCCCGGGATTCACACCTAATATGAATTAGTTAAATAAACACAATTAAAAAGACTCAATGACTGATTAGCTCTGAGGTGATTCAGAAATACCAATATATTAATTACTCTGCTTAGGGTTTGTTTTCCCCCCACTTCATCCCTTTGCTGTTGTTCTTTTCTTTCTTTAATGCTTCTTTGCAATAAGTGCAAAATGGGGCATAATTTTAATTTAGCCTTAGTGTACTAATTGTGGCTAATGGAAAAACACTCTCTGAGATGTGGAGTGGTAATTAATCCTCTCCCCCCCCCCCGCCTTTCCAGATAATTTGTTCCTTAATGTATTTTCAAAATGTGGCCTCTAATGGATGGCCATTTCAGTGTGGCAATTTTTTTATTATATATGTAGATAATATATTGTCTATTGTCCAGATTATTGTTCCCATTTTCCTGATAATGAGCATTTATATCTTGTTTGTTTACACCTAAGGATAATTAAAACAAAAATTGATGATAAAGAAGGGTAGAGACCCTAGCATCAGGTTTGAAATTTTGAGGAGAAAAACGTCTCTGGAACAAAGCAATGACCATAATAGGCCAGGGTTAAAAGTGCTTAAAGCTGCAGTCCTTACTAGAGAGTAAGCCCCAATGAGCACAGTGACACTTGCTTCCAAGTAAACATATATTTACACTCCACTCCACAATTATTAAATTTTGGGTCTGCACTTCAGCCAAGGGTTGCTTGTTAGACTAATTGGGGCATTTGGGTCTGTAAAGTATCAGATCTCTGGTTTTTCAAGTGCAAAGTAGCTGGAAATAGGTTCTAGTGTCAAGTCATCAAGTGAGAAGTCATCAAGTGATAAAATATTGAGTGGGATACATTCATATATGAATCTTTCCTTTCGCTTCCTGCCATTTCATAGTGGCAGCCATATAAAATGGACTAAGAATGATTTCTAGCAGAGACCTGACGAATCAGGACCGGAGAGGTGCATAAATAATTCAGCCCTTTTCCTTTCTTCGTTTAAAAAAGCTTGTTTTGCTGTGCAGTAATTTCAACAATGAATAATGCTAGTGTGAATCAGAGGCCTTGTGTCTACTCCTATTTCAACATTATTTCAGTTAAAATCTATTAGAAAGATATATATTTTTTGCATAGAAAGATGTTCATAACATAGTTTCGTCACCAGCCCAAATGTGAAATAAACGGTTTTTTTCAAGCTATGTCTTTTAGAAAACACCTGCTTTAATCCCTCTCCCCCATTTAGATTAAAAGGCTACACTTTTATAGGTTAGATGAAAGAGCTAAGCTAACAACAGAGGACCTATTGAACTAAGCTGAAGCTTCTTGTGTATAAGCCCTACACATCTTGAGACCGCAATACCTAAAATATCATGTCACCCCCACTACATACTGAACTGATCATTGTGTTCTGCAGGAGATGGCAAACTGCAGATACCATCCCATCAAGAGGCCCATCTTGCACAAGGGTGGAACTGGGCCTTTGACATCCTCTCCAAGTGTCCTGATTTTCCAGGGATGGTCCTGGAATTACAGAAGCCGTCCCAGTTTCTGATTTGACCCACGGTTGCCCCAGTTTTCCTTTCCCCTCCCCTCCATGTCTCAAGCTCAACAACTTTGCCAAAAAAAGGTTCACTTTTTATTTTCACTTTTGGGAATATGGCAACCCTAGTTGATACCGAAAATAAAATCCCTGCACCAAATGAAGGAAATGGCGAAGCTGGCATACCATACCAAGCCCTTCCTGTAATTTGGGAGGAAATCTCACTAATCCACTTTAAGTTCTTTAATTGCAAGGCTTCAGCAGCCTGCCATTTTTTAGGAAGCGTGTGGACTGTTTATTCCTTTATTGTAAAGTGACCCTTATAGGGCAAGCCTTTACATGTCTACTCAGAAGTAAGTACAACTGTATTCAATGGAGCTTAGTCCCAGGTAACTGGGTAAAGACTGGGCAGCCTTACACCGCAATCCTAAGCATTTATACAGTGGTACCTCGGGTTACAGACGCTTCAGGTTACAGACTCCGCTAACCCGGAAATAGTACCTCGGGTTAAGAACTTTGCTTCAGGATAAGAACAGAAATCGTGCTCCGGCGGTGCGGCAGCAGCGGAAGGCCCCATTAGCTAAAGTGGTGCTTCAGGTTAAGAACAGTTTCAGGTTAAGAACGGACCTTCAGAACGAATTAAGTTCTTAACCAGAGGTACCACTGTACTCGGAACTAAGTCCCACTGAGTTCAAAAGGATTTGCTCTCTGGTATGTTCCTGATCATCCTCACAGTTCCTGTTGAGGTTGTTGTTGTTGTTGTTAGCTGCCTTCAGGGTCTCAAGGCAGCTTACAACTAAATTTCCCCCGCATTTCATTTATCTGTTGAAGGTGTACACGATCCCTTCTCTCACACCTTTATTTTTTAATAAACCTGTGAGGTAGACTAGACTGAGAGGTTATAATTGGCTCAAGGTGACCGACACATATGTGTATATGACATATATGTGTGTGGGAGATCAAACACAGGAGAAGCTTTGTGATGTAGAATAGATTGTTCCTGTTTGCATCTGAGAAATGTTGGAGGGTATGCCCTTTAGTGTGAGGGCACCTGCCTTTTTGAACTCCTTCCATATCAACTCGTTACATATCAGACAGTCACCTTCTCTCTTGTTTCTGCCACTGCTCTCAAACAAACCATCACAGGAAAGATGCATTCTGAGGATTAGAAAACGAGGCAGAAGCAGGGCAGCAGAGGGAGGGGCAGGTGAGCTAAAGGGAAAAGGGAAATTGCAGCTCTTTAGGACCCTGGGTATATCTGGTGTCAAAACAAACACCCACTTGTCAAGCACAGCTCAGACTTCAGCCATTGGCTAAAAATACTGAAAGGTGAGAGCAGCCAGGCTAGAGCAAGGAAGTCTTTAAGGTTGCCTGTACATTTTGCTTTATAACTTTACTTTTAGGAAAGTTAGAGATTTCTTTAAAACAAACAAACCAAAAGCTAAGAAGCATTGCTAGCCTTACAATTATTATTTTTTTACAGAACTATTGTTGGTGTAGGATCTCTGAGCCTCCTTTGCATCTGATACCCTTAGACTGGAAGTCTAAGGGGTTCCAGAATTTTGTGAGCTTTTCATAGAAACATTTGGTAGCATAAGGGGCTAGGTTTTTCCAGTGCAGGCCTGCCAACATTTTTCCTTACAGACCCTTCTGATGTGTTTCAACAGCAACCTGGCCCCAAGCCTGCAACTGTTGAAAGAGGTGTTAATGATATATTTAATTTTAAGCAAATTGTTCTGGGCTACTATATCCTATTTGCTGAATGCTTGTGAAATGACACATATTCTTGCTTACTGACATTTCTCTCTCTCTCACACACATAAAGTATGAAAGGCACTACCCCATGTGAAAAAAAGTGAGCTATGTTTTAGAAATTGATGAGTTCTACTAATAAGAGCTTATCTGGGTCATAAAACCATCAAATGCAAGGTAGCCATCAGTGATCATTCATCCAGATCCATAAAAAATGTATGTTTCTTTGCCTGTGTATATCATTCATATGGAGATAATGAATACCTTGTGACATTAAGGCCAGAGGTCAGCTCCCAGACCTTATTACAAATCTAGGGAAAATTACCTTTCCACTGACCTGTGTTGTGACCTAATGGTCTAGGAGGAGTTCAAGGCCAACTGTTCATTCAGCATCACCAAATTGTGTATATATGATACAACATTGATGCAATGAAATCTCACTTTAGTAAGAGGTAGATTTACAGCATGTCTGCTGGGATTTCCCCCCGCAGATCTTGAAACTCTAGAAACTGCAACACAACTGTACATGATGTTGGTTGATGCATTTATAGATGGCACATGGTAGCGCGGTGTTTTCTGACCCCGGTAGTCAAGGACAACCACGAAAGAACATTTGTACAAATGTTCACATCAGGAACTTCCTCCAAAAGGAACTTTCTGCCATTTTATGATTTTTGCAGGTAACATGGCAGTTCCATGTTAAATCAATTTAGACTTGTTTGGCTGTCGTCGTCCCCCCCCCCCCGCGCCCTTTCCTTGGCCATGCTCATGCTTAATATATGGAGGAGAAAGTGAGACTGTGCCTGCTACCATGGGATGCTATAACACTTGGGTTAAAAATACGTGGGGTCCTCCCCGCTTTTGGACATGTACATGGGAATAAGCCCAGGAACTTAGTTATAGCTGGATTTGCTGTCATGCACTGTTTGCAAAAACATTTTTCACAAAAAAAGGTTATTATGAGATCTTTCTTATTTAAAAGGCCTGGTGCCATAATGAGGGTCTAAATAGTCACATATGTTTTCCACAGTTAATGCGCTCCATTCTGCGCATTCTCAGACACACACCCTGCTTCTGGGCCATGCACACACATCTTTGTGAACTTTTCTCCTGACTTTCTTCCAGGGTGCTGCTCAATATCCTTTCCCATCTGCGTCATTCTGTGTCCATGGGCTGCCGGACGCTGGTCATTCCAGCCAGGCTTGATTTGCAAGTTTGCAGCCCCGTAATGATGGACAAACAGGCCGCAGATTACTTCAATTTTTTACGACTTGAGTTTAGGGAAATTGAGCATCCTAACTAGGTGCAGATGTCAAGTTAAAACGCCAGTACACAATCTGGGCTGGCTTTCATTTCCACCGAGCCTTGATTCATTTGCTTCCATAGCAGTCACAATTAGAAAAAAATATTTTGTAAATGTTGAAAGACATGTGATGTAGAGCTGATTGGATTAAATCTGAACTCATGTGAGTTTGGGCAAGTTCAATTAGGAGAGGCCCTTGCAAGCGTCTGGTGGAAACCCTCCAGTGGTTTCACAAACTGCCTGTGGAATCCTAGCACAAAACACGACAAGTGTTGACAATGTGCCATCTCAGAATAAAGTGTGGAATATTTTTTATTTATTTTTTTGCTATACATGATTCATAAAGTAAAATAGCAGACCCTGGCTCTTTTGAAGATTCCCAGACTGCGTACATTAACAGGTGAGAAATGTTAGAATGTGGCTCAAATAAGACAGATCTAACTAAACGCTTCCAAATGGAGCACATTCTACTTAAGCTGTACCTGCTTAATGTGAACAGTCACTTGCTCTGTCCAAAACCTAGAAACCATTTTTAGCCTCGTTAGTTTTAATTTTAAAAGCTCTAATTAAGACTTGCTTATACTGCCAAGTGTTCCTAGAATATATTTCTGAAAAGCCAGCTACTTACAGACCCTCCAAAGGTCCCTGTTTTCCAGGGACAGTCCTGGATTTACAGAAGCTGTCCCAGTTTCTGGTTTGACCCTGAAATGTCCCGTTTTCTTTAGGGTGTCCCTATTTTCATTGGAGAAATGTTGGAGGGGATGGTAAAGGTAAAGGTACCCCTGACCGTTAGGTCCAGTCGCAACTCTGGGGTTGCGGCGCTCATCTCGCTTTACTGGGAGGTTCAAATCCCTGCTCAGCCATGAAACTCACCTTGGGCCAATCACTGCCTCACAGGGTTGTTGTGTAGATTAAATGAGGAGGGAAAGAACAATTCACCTTGAACTCCTTGGAGAAAAAGGAAGGCTGCAAATGAACGAACGAATGAACAAACAAACAAACAAACAAAATCTGTTTTCAAGACTATGTAGCATCCTACAAAACCTTTTAATATTCCCATCAATTAGCATTTGCTAGAGCCAGCAATTTCACCAAGATGGCATTTCATGTCACCAAAAACGTTTCTGCATTATGTTCACTGTCATGTTACAAAGACACACGTGTTGGAAACAAATTGGAGAGTTTAGTTACAGAGCTAGTGAAGGTTAAATTGTATTTTTTTTTCTTTATTTGCAAAGAGTGGAGAGTTTTACACCAGTTCATATGTAGCAACATGTACATAGGTCTGTATTTGATTAACATTTTGAGACTGCAATGTTTACTAAAAAAAAAGTAAGTCCCGTTGATCTCAGGGAGATTCCTTTTGGAGTAAACATGTTTAGTATTAGGCTGTTAGTGATTTTGGTTTTCAGTGTTGGTGGAATAGTGGGAAAGTATATATATGACCTTTGTCTCTTGGAGGGGTATGGGACACCAAAAGTGGGTTTCAGCTACAGTAATGAGTTGCAGAGAAAAACAATTTCCTTGAGCCAAAGTGTAATTGGGATGTTTGCATATACATGTGCAACACTTGATTTCTCAACGGTTGACGGTTCACCGCTGGCTTTATGGTCTTGATCTGTCAAAAATCATTGCACATAAAGTGCCTGTGAATCTGGGAGAGTTGCATCTGTGAGGCTTGATCCATGGTGGCTCGTTCCCACATAAAAGTTAGTAACAGTGTGTAAGAGACATGTGTTCACTTGGTACTCCACACAACCATGTTTGCCAAGCATTGGACATGTATCCATGCACCAACCCTTACTTGGAAGTAAGTTCCATGGATCCAAATGGAATTCACTTGCAAACAAATAGGATCAAGATGCAAAGGCAGTGCATTCTCCTCCTTTTAAATTGCACCGGTTTTTTATATATATAGTCCCTTTTGCTGTTGCTGTCTGGAAAAAGTCTGGCTATATTAACTTTGACTAAGACGTAAGTTGTGGAAGCTGTAAAAATAGTCACTATCTTTCCATATGCATTCGCATAAAGCGCCATTGTTCTTTTTTCACATTGCCATTTCGTTTTGTGAATTAAGTGGGCAATAAATGCTTCACTTGCCTTAATTATTTTTTTAAAATACGTAAACAAAACAGATGACAGCCCCATGAAAACAATTATTCAGACCAAACAAAAGGCTATAGTCGGAGCTGCAGAAATATGGCAAGCAATAAAACCTTCAGGAACTTCTTTCCTCTTTGGATAGGTTGATTCAAGTATCTGTGAATTTGCTTAAGATTAAAAGAGTATAAACTCCAGAGCTGACCATATGTAGCTCTCTCATATGCAAAGTCCAGTTTTTCCTGTAGCTTTCCTCTGCTTTGTCTGCTCTGTCTGATTATGTTGAATTGAGTGGGTGGCATGGTCAATGGCTTATGGAATTCTGCTCTTTTCTCAGTGAATTGTCCGCAGATTTAATCCATTTTAAAAATTCCTTTCAAAAGTCACTGTTGTTCTATGCAGATACATTTTGGATTGTAATATTTTTAATTTTTGCAAAGGCTTTGCTGTCATGATGATTTGTGTTCTCTATTGGAAGAAGAATTCCTTCTTGGAATTCGCTCTTCCTGAGTCAGTCATATGTTCATTTCAAGTCTTCAAATTAATTATTTCTTCAAATCAGAGAGTTCACTCCTCTCTTCACAATCACTACAGCTGAAGATAGAGAAATGCAAGTTTAAGGTGTCACAAAACTCTTTGTTCTTTTCGCTACAGCGAAACTTCCACAACACAGTTATGGAAGTTGGTACTGTTGTTTGACATTTCTTAAGCCCCAGGTGGATGCTTGGAAATGTTCAGAACACTAACGTTACATTATCAACATAAGATGTGCCCAGTGAAGTGCTCTAGGTCCAGAAGCCTCCTAAAGACTAGTGATATATGAAGGATCCATTGAAAGGAGACTTGGAAAGCAGTCTCTAAGCTACCTGAAGTGTAGGTGGGTTCCCATGCGGCAAGACACAGTGATAACAGCAAAAACCTTTATTGATGTGGGATGTAGAACACAAGAGCAGTCAAGTACAACATCCCTAGAGTGGATATAAAAGGGGATGTCTGGACCAGCCAGTCAGAACTTCCTGTTTTCTCCTAGGCTGGGACAGACTTCCTCTGCATGTGACTAGAGGTGAGCGTGACCTCATCTGCCCAGGTAACAAAAGAGTAGGACTGGTCAGCCATCTCTCTCTGACTACATTCATTGAAGAAGCAACATCTGCTTAGCCTAAAGATGCTCTCTTGGCTTCTAGCCAATAGAAGACAAAAGGGCTGTCTCCTTATGGGATAGTTTCCAGGTGTACATTACTTTTCTAAGCTAACTTTGCCTTCTGGGATCCAATTGTGAACAGAATGTGAGTAAACTTTTTTAATACTTTTATAGAAGACTGTGTCATGTCTTATCTTTTATGAGGGAATAAGGGGAAAATACCAGGACAGTTATTACAGAGGCTTTAGCAAGCCTGAGCAAATGCATCCACTGTTTAAAAAGGGGAATGTTACTCTGCTAAATTGTGGAACTTATTAACACAAATTGGAAAGGATATAATCAAACAATACATCCTCTCCTGCATCCCTGAACATTCCCACAATTGAACTAACAGAACAGGACAACAGGGGCAAAGCAACTGCTTATATACATTTCTGAAGGCCTGGGCCACTCCCACTCCCAATGTGATTGGCTGTCTAAACTTCCAAGCTGCGAATCATAACTCAGAGTTTAAGGGCCAATGGCAGAGGCTCAAATCCTGAAATGTTCTGAGATTGGATATCTTGTATCAAATCAGAACACAGGAGTTCAGAATCCTTAGTCCAGTCTCAAGCTCAGTTTGAGTTCCTCACCTGAAGCTTTATAAATCTATATATTGTAATATCACAAATGGAAATCAATAATTATGCCACTCTTGACTAAAGGATTATTATTGTAACTAAATGTAACTGATGTTAATTAAGATTATGGAACGCAGTGGATTGGCAATGCACCCAAACCACCATGCGGGGAGCCACTTTAACTAAAATCTATTAATTGGAAGTTGATTGGCATTTTGATAATTGTATAATTTGGGAATTAATTGTTATTGTTATAGTTAGGTTATTATTGGGGGTATATGGGGAAACTAATCACACACACACACACACACACACACACACACACACAACCTTGTTAGGCCCTAGAGAGAGAACAAAGGCATGCACAAAGGATGGTTAAGTGATAACAAATACAACATGGACTCCTCTTGCTTGGAGGCTCTGTGGAATTCAGGGCTTCCTGTCTGAGAGGTAACATGGTTGACTGGAGTTCCATCATGGCTTATGTTTCTGGTCTTTGGTCTTGACTCCTGGATCATTCTCCAGTCCTGCCTTCTAGTCATTCTCTGGTTTGGATTCCTAGTTTGTAGCACCTGACGCACTCCAGACCGCTGCACAGCGCTGGCAGATACTCTGCAAATGAGACAGACTTTATTTGCAGCATTTGTGTGAACACTATGAACAGCCAGACATCGTCTTTGGATCCTAAGCACAGTGGGATTAACTTCCTCTGAATTGCCCTGTTGATCAAATGCCATGTTGTGTGTTCTCTGGTATATTGCATGCCTTCTAGAGGTGTCAAGGCCTGTGGGTGGGTGGGGAACCAGAAAAATTTGGAATGGGGAACCATGTCCTCCGAAAGCCTTTTTTTGTTTCTTTGTTTTCTGAAAAATGGAAACATTTTAGTTTGTGACATGTGAAAGGGCAGAGAAGTTTGTTTCCATCCAGGCAAAAGCTTTCATTTTTAGAAATCACAATAAATATAATGACAAACACAAAGAAGCAGAAGAAGCAGAAAGTGATAGTGATTGCTCAGAAAATAAGACTGATTAAATTTCATGTAGTGTTCATTGAATCTTCTTCCACCCTCTCTTTTTCCAGTTCTTTTTATGGAAATGAATGCGGTTTGAGACTGTGGAGGACCAGAGGAGACATAATAATCTTCAGAGTACATAATAATTTTCTTTGTTTTACTATAATGTTGATAGTTTCTCCTGTTTTCACTGTTTTGGGCGTGCTCCTCATAAACCGGCAAAACGAGAAAGGTGCTAGATTCTTTACAGTTCAGCAGCTTGTAGCTCTGAGGGGAAAAAAATAATATATAAATTTTTAAAAATTCAGTTTGCAATGATTGTCTGAGCAAACTGTGCTTTTAATATACCCAGCATGATTTTGTGATATTTTTTATCACAAACCAAGTTATACATAATACATTTTAGGTTCCCAAAGTAACAAAGTGACTTTTGATCTGTAAAGGGCACTAAAAATCCAGCTGGAAAAAACAGCTATTTTTTATTATGAATGTCTGCTTTATATGGTTTTAATTTTGTTTTAAATGTATTTAAACTGGGTGTTTTTGTATACAAATGTGTGTTTTAAACTATCTTTCCTGTACAACTGTCTTGAGATAATAAATCAGTGATAATGATGATAAAATAAGTATTGTGTATTTTTCCACCCTCCCCCCCAATTTCTATTTTTTTCCCGGGGGGGGGGGACGGGACAGGGGAAAATGGATTTTCTCACATGCTTTCAAAATTTACATGATTTTACATCTCCAGTACATACACAGAAATCCTGCCCAGATAAACTTTCCCATTCAGTTCAATGGAGGAGCAATAGCATGTCTTTGCACGCAGGAAGCTACTGTCCCCAATAAACTGAATAGGTGATCCTTGTGTGTGCGTCAGAGCTCTGTTCCAACCAAACAATACAGGATCAGGGTGAGGTGTTTATGAACTGGGCATCAGTTTGGCCTTAGTCACCTATCAGAGAGTGTTATCAATCACTTTAAGACAAATAAAACTACTTATTCTTCATAAACTTGCAAAACATATTGGCTGAATGAAAGATACAGACTCTTAAAAAATAAATTTAAAAAATGATAGCGTCATCAGCACTGAAACCCACAGTGGACCACTTAAATTATCATTTTGAATCCAAATCTGAAAGTGCTGATTTATTAATTAAACATGCCAATTAATCAATTAGTGTTTGCAGCCCACTGGAAGCACTTCTTTCTGAAAGGAAATTATATGAGCCTCATTCAGGTTTTATGTATTTTCAGTGTGTGGGTGTGTGTTTTAATTGTACTCTCCCAGTTCTGGACATCACTAAAGATATTAGTATCTGAAGCATTAATCACATTCTGCTGTATATTTAGAGGAATTCAGAGCTTGGCAAAGGCAAATTGCACATTTGGGTTAATACTCTCTGGGAATGAAGTACATTCCTGAAATCATTACCAGTCACAGTTTGTTAGGCTACGGAGTTCCCTGCCAGGGGAGGGCCCTCCTCTTTTGTAGGCGCCTGCTGTTTGGCAAGGAAGCGCTGTTGTTCCCAAGCTTTGATTAAGTTATATATTTGAAATCATTTGTTGCATATAGTTATCGTGCAGTAACCCACCCTGTGACCTTTGGGTGAAGGGCGGGGTATATATACTCCAAATAAATAAGGAAATGTGGTTTTTGTTCCAGCAACTGCTGGACCTATTGGACTAAGGAGCAGTAGCGGATGGCACATTGCTTCTCACCTGACATCTGGTTTGTCGTGTTACTGCTGCTTACCAGAAGATAGAGGGGGAGGCTTGACATGGTGGTGAGGTCAGTATGGTGCAAACACACCAGCGGGAGCACTAGCTTGGCTCTGCTGGTGCATTTGCGCTGCACTGACCTTGCCATTGTCTTGTCTGCCTACTTTACCTCCCAGTAAGCAGCAGCAAAAGGACGGGCCAGAGGTCACTTGAGTGGTGGTGCTCCACCACATTGTTCACTGCCGCCAAGGTTTTTAACATTTTTTTTAGTGAATTAATTCCTTTACGCTTTTTTTAAAAGCTGCCTTTATCTGTTGCAAATACGGCTTGTTTTAATGTATTTGCGTGTTTCTTTTACCATACATACATCTGTTGTCATTTTTAACTGTTGTAAGCCACCTTGAGCACAATCAAAGGCTGAGGTAGAAATCTCCATAATGTATGATAAATTTGGAAAATTGTTTGTCCATTTCTCTCTCGAAAGGTGTAGCCACCTCTTGAGATACCGTCACCAAAGTTGGCATGAGGGGGTGCCACTCTCCGCGGACCATTGTATACCAGCCGCCATTTTGAATAAAGATGGCAGACTGAAAGTAAGACGGCTGCAAGATCCTCCCACACATTGTTTACATCACTGTATATGCTGTGCCCCCCTATACATTCATGGGGGGGGGAGTGATCATGCGCAAAGCATACTCTTTTCCTATCTCTTCAGACATAGATGCTAAAAATCAGCCAACTTTCTACTCGTCTAATGCTTAATCATTGGTCTAAATGGTGGTCCGATCCATAGTGCACCTATTGACTGTTGTGATTTAGCCTCCCTGAACCCCTTGGGTGGATAATAGGACAGAAATGCAAGGAACATGGTTCAATGTTAAAGCATCAGCTCTGCATGCAAAAGGTCCCAGTCTCATCCTCTGGCATCTACAGGTAGGGCAGACTTCCTGTTTGAAATCCTCAAGGGTCACTGCCAGTTAATGTAGGCAATACTAAACTAGATAAACCAATCAACTGGCAGCGTCCTCTGCTCCCACTCCTATGTGTTGGGGCAAAAATATACAGAGCTGTTAGAGAACTGAATAGATCCTGACCTCCCATGTTATTTTGATTAGTTTCTAGAAGTTCTTTCCCAGGATGGTTCAGGATCTCATTGGATGGTGTAGTAGGCCCCTGCCTATGAAAGTTTGCATCTGATTGAATCTGGTAGCTTTTAAGATGTCATATGTTGTTTTTTGGGAGGAGAGAGGATACCAGACAGAGACTCAGTTGGCTGCCATTTTGGAACTTTGTCCACCATCCAATGGAGTGCTTGATGGAAGACTGCAATGTAAGCCACCACCCGCTGCCATGTTTCAAATATCATCCCCACACTCCACTGACCTTGTACCTATTTTATTTACCTAGTACTGAAAACAAAAATACGAGACTTCATTGAAATAATCATAAAACTATTTTTCCTATACTAACGACAGCTTTGGGGCACGTTTCTATGGAAACCGTTTTCCTTATGTGCTTCTCTATAGCTAAAGGTCTCAAATGGACCTTCTGTCTACTTATTGCCTGTATAAACTGCAGATTCTGTACAGTGATCTCTAACACAGATCAGCTGAGTCTCCTGAAATGTGTCAGAAAACATTATCAGGAGGCAAACACCAGTTATTGCAGATTCCCATAAATTTATAGCTAATCAGGTCCTTAGTGGCAAGTTGGCAACTGAAATCTAAGCACCGTATGAGGAGGTTTATTATTATTATTATTAGAGGTCATTTTCCTATCCTAAGCTGCAAAGCAACGGTAACGATGAATTCACCTATTATACTAGATTTAAATGTATTTGTGCTGAATAATTTAAATAGGGCACATGGTCTTTCACCTGCAGTTTAACTGAAAATTAACTCAATCTTTGTGGATATAAGCCAAGTATAAATAAAGTCCAGTTCTGATCTTGAATTAAAAACACAGCCTATTATAGTTAATATTTGTTTTTTGAAATGTGCAAATTAGGGCATTCAGAAAAAAGGATATGGAGGAATAAGGGCTCTAAAGGTTAGATATCTAGTTAGTGAAACATATTTATATATTTTTAAATAAGCAATTTCAATTTTCCCATATGTTTTGAATTGGGGTGGGGGTGGGGATTTCTCTCGCACATATTTTTAACCTGTTCAGATTATGCTCATTTGGTGTTAAGCAGTATAGGTGTTGCACTATACTTAATAATCTGGACTCCATCCAAAAAGGAAGAATGGTAGATTGATAACACATTTCCAAAATGTGGTTTTACTCATTATGGCTATTATGGTGTGTAACACAGGTCACCATCAGGCCATATGTATATTTTGGGTGTCAACCAATGAAATATATTTCAGTGGATTCATTATGTCTCTTTGAACCAAATTAAAATTTAACCAATTAAATTTGCACGAATTTGCAAAAGATCAAAACCTGAAAATGGATGTCTTTTGAAATAATGAAGGAAGCATAAGTTAATGTACATTTAAAACAAAAACAAAGTTTATTTTCAATATTTCCTTGTCCATTCCATATTCCAGAGTAGCAGGGGAAACCCAACCAGATGGGTGGGGTATAAATAAGAATACATTATTATTATTATTATTATTATTATTATTATTATTATTATTATTATTATTATTGCACTAAACCACCAGAACCAAAATAGCCATCAAGAATAAAGAAATGTAGCTTTAACTTGCAGACCCACCAGAGTTTTCCTCAGAAATTTTAATTGCTTAAACCACTGGTTAAGATGCACACTTACTGGGAAATAACACCTTTTGAACAGAGTTAATATTATTTCCAACTAAACATGATTATTATCATATATGAAATTTATTGGATACTTGCATAAGCAGACCCTCCAACTGTCCTTATTTTCCAGGAAGAGTCCCTTTAGAAGACATCTGAAGGCAGCCCTAAGTAGAGAAGCTTTTTTCATGTTTCATGTTTCGTTATATTTCTATATATGTTGGAAGCTGCCCTGAGTGGCTGGGGCGACCCAGTCAGATGGATGGGGCATTCTTATTCTTATTCTTATTATTTAGGACATTCCTATGCTGGAGGGTATGAAATCTCCAGGGCTCTCCTGGATGCTGATTGGCTCCAGCTCCCATCATCCCTAGCAGCCTAAGGGGAGTCATAGTACAACAGCTGGAGGCCCACATCCTCCCTATTCCAGCTGCAAATGAACTTCTCGTTGCACTTGAGGAAAAGGAGCATGAAACCATGTGAAGGAACAGAGAAACCAGAGGTGGAATCCCCTACTCTACAGGACCCCACAGCCTGTTTCAAAGAGAAGAGGTGATAAGAAGCAATCCACTTAACTGCTCCAGCTCACCTTCAACTCTTTTCACACCCAGCTTGTAGCTTTCATGAGCTGCCGGAAAGGTCTAAGCCTGTTTTCCCCCCTGCTCCCTCTCTTTTTCGTACAGCAGGAGACCTTTAGCCTCTGTCCCTGGGGCTTTGCTCTCCAGCAGCTGCTGTTGCCCTAGCACAGCTGCCTGCGATGAACGTTTTGGGTTGGGTTCCCTTCTCAGCCTGGAAAGGATCTCAGGTTCTCAGGATTCCTGTCCTATCCCTCCAGTTGAGCGTTAATGGGGAAAGCAGGCCCTGAGCATCAGAAGGTGAGCTGGCTGGCACACTCCGTAGTCATGCTCCAGACCTGCTTAAAAGAGTCTCTCTCTCTCTCTTTCTCTCTCTCTGCAGCCGACAAGTCCACCCCTGACAGCTGCTAATCTTCTAATTAATAACACGGAGTGAGTGAATTACTCATTCTCCACAAGGAAGTCAGCACACTTGAGATCTCCAGGCAGCCGCCAGTGTTGCCAAGGCATGGGGGGGGGGATGAATTGACATCTGTGGGCCATTTGGCTAACCTTACAGCTTTTCACAGCTGCCTGCTTACAACAGTCCTGGGATCTCAGCTAGCCAATAGTTAAAGAAGTGTAGGAATCGCCAAAGCCTATAAGGAGGCCTTCCTTTCACCTGTAAGGCAGTGGGTGAACACTCGAACTGTCCTTTACCTGTGCAGGGTTTCTGCACTCCCACAAAGGTAAACTAGATTTGATCTGCTGACTAACTAACTAACAGGATTTATGTCATGCTTGTTCATCAAAACCTTGACGCAGTTTACATGAAACAGAAAATTAACATTCCTGATAAAATAAGTTATTAAAAGGTTTGCTTAACGTTTTTCAAAATAATCAGCAGTTGTTGTTTTTTAAGTACACCTTATAAAATAAAATTATATATTAAAATGCACATCATGTCTGGATGGGCTTTCTTGAACATAAAACTTTTAGGCATACATTGAGAACCATACAGTGAAGGTGTCAGCCTGAAATCAGTGGGCAGGAAATTCCTATGTATAGGTATGGAGCCAGCCAGTTCACTATTTTTCCACATTCTGCAATGACTTTTGCTGTCACTCTTTGGAAGACAACTCATAGTGCTAGGTTGTCTGAGGAAGCTAATACGTAAAAAATTATATAACCATCTGCACCCTTTGGACGAACTACAAAAAGCTGTGGTGTTGCTGTGCACAAGAGACTATCATGATAAGTTTCTGTTTTACTTTATCCCTACCATGGTCCCGTTGAGTCCTTGGAGAATAGTATAGAATGCTATAGTTATGACTTAGCTGTTACTGAGCTGATCCTTTATTAAAGACCAAAATGTTCCTACATCTATTTAATGGAAAATAGATCACCATTGCAGGTGGAACTCCAGACAACCTAGTTCCAATAGCTTTCCACTCCAAAACTGGAAACCTGGGCTCCATACACTAGGGCAGGGGTAGGCAACCTAAGGCCCGTGGGCCGGATGCGCCCCATCGCCTGCTCAATCCGGCCCATGGACAGTCTGGGAATCAGCATGTTTTTACATGAGTAGAATGTGTCTTTTTATTTAAAATGCATCTCTGGGTTATTTGTGGGGCCTGCCTGGTGTTTTTACCTGAGTAGAATGTGTGCTTTTATTTAAAATGCATCTCTGGGTTACTTGTGGGGCCAGCCTGGTGTTTTTACATGAGTAGAATGTGTGCTTTTATTTAAAATGCATCTCTGGGTTATTTCTGGGGCATAGGAATTCGTTCATTTCCCCCCCAAAATATAGTCCGGTCCACCACATGGTCTGAGGGACGGTGGACCGGCCCCCTGCTGAAAAAGGTTGCTGACCCCTGCACTAGGGCATAATTCTTTTAATGGAAATATGGATAGTGTCATGATACAGTTTAGCCACTAGGTGGCATTGCACTTAGTTGATTTGTTTAGAATCAGAAACTTCCTGTTGCTTGTTGGAGAAAGACAATAAAGTTCTTCTCTAGTGTCCTTGTGATTGGTGCACTTTCCAAGCCTTTCGTGACGTGGGGCTCCTCCTGAAGCGAATTTGAACCCAGATCTGGCCTCTCCGATGCCTAGCACTGTCCACGCACACACACACCTGCCCAGGATTCCAGAGCAGGGCTGCCTGGAGGCCAGTTGATATTGGACCTTCTGGCGCGGGCACAACTTGCTTTAAAAGCTGTAGCTGCGTGAGAAGCACCGGAAGCAAGACAACCAAGAGAAGTCTGCAATCGTATACTCCATCAGTCCCGTGAAAGTGAAGGCTGTTCAGGATCGGGCTATGAACATATTTAGAATGGGAGTGGGAATTTCCCTCGGTGCGGGGACGGGTGGGTTGAGCTCTCCAAAACAAAAAGTTTTCTCCCCTCTCTCTCCAAAAACAAAAAGTTTCTAGATCATCTGGAAGGCTAATGAAGAGGCCTCAATCCTAAAAGTTTGCGGTTCATTTATGGGTGGAGATGTTTCACTGAACTTGGGTATTCCGATGTCAAGCCTCGAGAAGACCGTGGAAGCGACGAAGAATCCGGCGTGGGGGATTTTTTCCTTGCAGGAAGAGCGCAGCTCAAGGTTTCAGACCCATTTGCAGTCGGCTTCATTCAGAGATGGTCCAACCCAGACGTAGCACCTGTCCATTTGAAACTAACGGGGCGAGTTAGGGCGCCTTTGTCTGAAGTCTCCTCGCTTTTAAGTTTTCGCAGAGTTTCGCATCTGACCAGGATCGGGGCCTCCAAAGACTTTATATAGAGAACTATATCCCACACACTGTAGAAAGAAAAGATGAAGTGAAGAGAACGCAGCGTGCAATTCTGTTCTAGGAGGACACTTTTATTTTCTTTCCTGAAGGAAAAAATGGAAACTAAAAGTCTCAACCCCTAGTGACACATTAGTCTAATATTTACACGATCCAGCCCCTCTGGAAGAAAGTCCATTTTCTTTCAGCTTAGGAGCAAAGGGCAACATTCACTAAGATGCGTCACTTCGGGAGGTTTTGCTTTTTGAAAAATAAGATCACTGAGGGCAGAACCTCTCACATGAGCGAAAACCTCAGCCCTAAATGCCATATAAATTCAATAAATAATAATAAGACATTGCAAGGAACGTGTTTAGAGCTACGAAGTCCTGAAAACTGCAACCCAATCCTCACTTACTTGCGAGTAAGTCCCCTTGAACTCATCGGGGCTTATTTACGAGTAGACAGATATAGGTTTGTACTGCCAGGACGAGATCCTATTAACTGAGTCTCAATGGGTTCAGAAAGGGACCTATTTCTGAGCAGATGGCGGCTCTTCCCTAACAACAACACTTACTAGGGAGCAAGGCTCCTTGAGCATAGTGGGTGTCCATCTTACTTTAGAGCAAGCATTTATAGGATTGCGCCATAAGGGCCTGGTGGTCGGCGCCCTTAACTCTGCAGAGGATCGAGCTGCGGTTGTGTATCAGAGATCCTGCTGGATCAGACCCAAGGTTCCTCTAATCCAGTAGCCTGTTCTCGCAGTGGCGCAAAAGATGCTTATGGGAAGTCCACAAGCCTGTGATTACCTGCAGCAAAATTCCCAAAACAGCGGAGGAAGAACGCAGCCACCGTGGCCAACAGACGCCTCCCTTATGTCAACAGCTACCTTGGCACGATGGAAGCATTGCGTTGACAAACTCTGCTTATCCCTCTCTTCTCCTCATTGTCAAAGAAACGTGGGCAGCAGGAGGAAGTCCCCGCTGGCTTCACTACATTGTACAGAACTGCAGCTAGGCAAACCTACTAGCACCCTTGCACCCTCACCCTCGCAATGGGGGGTTAATAATACTAGCCTATGCTGCAAGGTTTGCTGTAAGGTTTCCTTGACATCTTATCTCTGGCCACTTCCCGGGTGAGAATTCCTTTTCCCTATCTATCCATATCCATAATGAGATCTTCCCCTTCGCCAGTCCTTTTTCAAACCGTTCTGAGTGCCCAACCTTTGGGTCCTACTTTTTAAACGTGCTTGCCCAGACCTACGGCCTTCTGTGATCAGTGAGACTTACCCACATGTAAATCTATGCAGGTTCGCAGCTCTACAGCGCAATAAAGGTAAAGGGACCCCTGACTGTTAGGTCCAGTCGCGGACGACTCTGGGGTTGCTGCGCTCATCTCGCTTTATTGGCCGAGGGAGTTGGTGTACAGCTTCTGGGTCATGTGGCCAGCAGGACTAAGCCGCTTCTGGCGAACCAGAGCAGCGCACAGAAACGCCGTTTATCTTCCTGTTGGAGCGGTACCTATTTATCTACTTGCACTTTGACGTGCTTTCGAACTGCTAGGTTGGCAGGAGCAGGGACCGAGCAACGGGAGCTCACCCCGTCACGGGGATTCAAACCGCCAACCTTCTGATCGTCAAGTCCTAGGCTCTGTGGTTTAACCCACAGCACCACCCGCATCCCTTCTACTCGGTACCAAATGTTCCTGTGCCCAGTGAGGCTTTCTCCCCACCAGGGATTCAGCCTTGGGTGTGCTGTTGGAGAACTGACCGTGAGAATGCCTAGTTGTTTAAACATTCAATTCTGGGGAACTGGTGCCTCCAGAAACCACTAGGATTGCTGCTTCCAAGGAAGGCAGTCTAGTGGTTTTCTGGGACCCGGTTTCCCCCCTTCCAACTCAGAGATCCTTTGTTGTCCTCCTGTTAGCCTGACTCTTGGCGCTCGGGATTTCCTTCCTTTGCTGTAATCTCAGCTCTAATAACCCACCTCCTATAATCCCTGACATAACCACCTCTCTGCTTCTCCAGAACAACGGAAATCCTTGTTTTAAAGCGAGAAAGAAAAGTGTGGGGGGGGGAGGGGAGGAGATCCTCATCTCGCCTCCCAGTTCAAAACAGACTCGGGTAGAACTGGGTTTGGTGACTTCTTCACCTCTTTCCCAAAATTAAAAAAAGAAGACCACACTCTCTTCTGGTTCAAGTGGACTCCAAGTCATTAAAAGCTCTTTATTGCTTCGAATTAATTGCCGTTTAATTTCAAAGCTTTTTACCAGTGTTTTTTTTTTTTTTTTTTTAAAGGCATTTTCCTGTCCTCTGATACTTTGCTGACGATGGGCCTCGGCGAGGTTGCGGCTCATTCCAAGGGAAAGGGTCCGATCGCGAGAACGATCCTGAGGCCACCGTCGATGGGGAAGCCCCGCGTATAACGCGCTCCAGAGGGCATTCCCTTTGGTGTAAAGGCCTCCACATCGCAGCCCTTTCTATCAAATGTGCAACCCGTCTTCAGCGCCGCTCCTGCCTGCGCCTTTGCGGACGCTAATGCGCACAGACCACGCATAATAATGAGAGGGAACCGTCCACTCCTGCCACCTCTTCGACTGCCGCACAAAAAGAGCTCTCTCAGAAGGGTTACGAGTCCGCTGGAAACACGATGGCGGGTCTACATTTGTGGTTGTTGGTCGGGGTGGGGGCTTATTTGATTCTAGAATATGGAATGGACCGATCGGGAGCTCGAGGGTTCCAGCTCCGCTCGCACCCTAGAAAACTGGAAATTTTCTCCCCGGGAAACCTAATGATTGAAGGACAGCTGAGGTTTTTCATCTCTGCGCGAGAGAGTCTCTTCTCCACTCTGACTTCTCATGGTCTTGAGTTGAAAACAGTTGATGTTTAACCCTCGACTTGATTTTAAACTGGATGGGTGACGTCAAGTAGTCTGGGTCTTCTGTTGTCGCCCCGCGCTCCCTCAGCCCTCCCAACAAACCCATTTTACACGCCAAACCAACGAATCCCGCTATACGAGCCTTAGCTTACGTCCCCTTTCCGAATTGGATCGGATTGGATCTGTGTGACAGTCTGGCTTCGCCCCAAAGAATTCTGGGAAGTGTAGTTAGGGTATATCCTAACTGCGCCCTGACTGGTAGGATTTTTCCCAGGACCTAGAATGTCGTCAGGGGCCAAAATTCCATAGAAATATCAAGGTTCCAAAGTACTCCCGCCTCATCCAATAAGGACGTTTGGAACCCGGCAGCGCCTACAGTTTCCTGCTTCTTCAGGGTAGAAGAGGCCACAAACACCCAGCGCTCGGGGAGGAAGATCTGGCCCTTAGCCTCGGGGTGGAAAGTGTTCTCTTCGAATGGAGGGGCGGCGGGGCCTCCTGGCGAATGAATCAATGGGTTCAAGTGGCAAGAAATGAGATTCCAACTAAACATCAGGAAGAACTTGCTAACAGTAAGAGCTATTTAACAGTGGAACGGCCTGCCTCAGAAGGTTGTGGGTTCCTTGGAAGTTTTTAAGCAGAGGTTTGGTGGCCATCTTCCATGGATGCTTTAGTTGAGATTTCTGTACTGCAGGGGAATTGCACTGACTGACCCCTGGGGACACCTTTCAGCTCTACGTTTCTTTCTAACTGGGAGTTTCGGCCACCAAGCTGCAACTCAAGAGGAGTTTTTCTTTCTCCGCTTTCGGCTTGACGTC
Organism: Podarcis bocagei; assembly: GCF_964188305.1. Lineage (NCBI taxonomy): Eukaryota > Metazoa > Chordata > Lepidosauria > Squamata > Lacertidae > Podarcis > Podarcis bocagei. The sequence continues at coordinate 34,824,934 of NC_138130.1, forward strand.
CCTCTCCCTTGCTACTCGCCTGGTGGGGTCGCCTGAGAGGCTCCCATAGAAAATCAGGGGCCTTGTTTCTCTGTGTGTAAGGAGGTGGGGGAGACCTCTCTTGTTGGTGGTTATTACGTTTTGGAAACACGCGTAAGAACCAGCTCATTTATTTGCTCATTTATTTTACACATGTGGATCCCGTGGGTCCTTTAACCGTGAAACTCGGGAAGTCTTTCTTTGTGTGCGCCCGTTCTCATAATACATCTAGGGTCGCATCCAGGCCCTGATCAGATCCAGCTCTGCCTCGCTTCAGCACGGCGGGTTCTCCACAGGCCCTGCTGCTTTTTTCTCCATGCCGCCGATGAAGATTGCGCTGAAAAAGAATAAGAATAAATCTGCTGCCAACTTTCCTTTCAGAATACAAAACTGTGGCTGTGCCCGAAAGCAACGCGGTCAGAGGCTGTGTAAACCTTGGGTACCAGCTGCAAACAGCAACCTTTAGCTCCAACCACTTGTTCCATAACACGCGTTAATCACTCTGCTTTACTTTTTGCGGGACGGGAATTGAAGAGGGGTTTAAAGGGTGTTCTCGTTTTTAAACAGGCGGCATGAAGATTTGTATGTGAGCGGTGATTATTCTGGGTACATCAACTGTTTAGGAAGCTAGCTGTGATCTTCTATATAAGAACATATCATCAGGCAAAATGATTCACAGACTGGAATCCTGTCCGTATCAACTCAGAAGTAAGCCCCGTTTAGGAGCCTCCTCCCAGGTAAGTGTGTATAGGATCGCAGCCCTCTTTGTGACCTATCAGAAGTACAGAATGTCAATGGATCATGTATGAACGCCATTGGTTCATACATGACGCCCTTAGTGTAGTCCACCAAAGTGCTGCCAGAGTCTAGCCCCGAGGAAGTCCCACTGAATTCAATGTAACTCTTAGGCCCCATTGCACTATATCTTTAAAACGCTCTGATACCACTTTAAAGCGTCAAGGCTTCCTCCATGGAGACTTGGGGACTGTGGTTTGTTAAGGTCGCCGAGAGTAGTGTTAGGAGGCCACTATCCCCACAGAGCTACAGTTCCCAGAGAAAGAGGGATTGATTGTTGAACCACTCTGTGAGGGCTCTCTTAACAACCCTTAATAAACTACTGTTCCAAGGAATGAGACGGGAATGAGTATTTAAAGTGGCATGAAACGGCTTTAGTACAGATGCAGCCTTACTCTCTGGCAAGTGTGCATAGGGTCACGACTTGAATGGGCAGTGGTGGAACTTGAACCCAAGACTCGCAACTGGGACTCCCCCTTTTTTCTTTCTGTTGAAAGGACCACTTTGGAGAAAGTGAGCTGTGCTGTGTGCCAAAGATGGGGGGTGGGGGAGAAGCCAGCCTTCTTCATTCTGCACATCCATCCAGCCTCTTCTCTATTAGCATAGGCTCTCCTTCTCTCCGGCAAAGGCAGCTTAAGGACCGCTGCGCCAAGCCAGGCGGGCGTCTGGCTGGCGTCCAGCAGCCGGGTCGAGCTGTTCTTTTCGCCCTGGGCTTAGCCTGGGGCCAGAAGCCCCTGCCGAGGGTGGGAGGTGAAGGAGGGTTGGCGGGGAGAAGGAGCCGTCCCTAAGCCCTGGCTAGGAAGCCCGTCTTAGGAAGCCCGGGGCTGCAGCTGGGCTCCGGCTCCTCAATTAGATGGCCCAGGGGCCAGGCGAGCTCCCGGGCCTCCCTCCTGCATTGTCTGCCGTGGCCTAGGGAGATTGAAAGCAGATGGGCCGAGTGAGGGCAACTCACGGCCCCCTCCGCTCCTCACGTCCAGCTCGAATGGAAGACCACTCCGTCCCCGGATGGGCAATTGAACTCATAGAATCATAGCGTTGGAAGGGACCTCAGGGGCCATCGAGTCCAACCCTCTGCAATGACCTATTGCGCCACTGGCTGGCGCAAGTCGCGTGTTGTTGAGAAATGGAGCGGGGGGGGGGAGGCATTTGTGCAGGATACTTACCCAGATGGGAAACAAGCTCCATGGAAAACCACGGGACTCAGGGACTGGTGGGGAGGCGTGCACGCGCGTCCCAGGGTCATCTGCGCCACACTCGTACGTGGGAGTGGTGGCACAGTCGCGGTTCCGTGGCTTCCGTGACTCTTCCCACGCGGCACTTACCACAGTTCACAACTCTTCCCATCTGGCAGAGAGTCATGCCACGCCTAAGCAAATCGCGGGTTACTCGTGCACGTGCGAACCCTTCGAACCCGTGTATTCGTGACAAAGCGCGCGAGTGAGAGCGAGGAGTACGGTGGCGATGGGCTCGGCGTCGTTACCGAAGCTAACTGCTGCTGCAACCCTAAACAGATAACTGACCCGGGAAAGTGCCTTTGGTTTCCTAGTAAAACTGAGTTCAGTCCTTTGAGGAATCCAGTGTGCACTTGCAGTCCCACAGTTTCAAGTGCGCCGCTTACTTTCCCTGCCGGGATTTGAACTGGCCTCATTCAGGGTGAGTAAAATAGATTTATAAACTGGGGTTGAATTTCCGAATAAACGTAGTTGGTTGGGGCAGGACTACGCAAAGTTCGAGGAATGACACCGAAATCCTGAGGGGGGTTGGAGGAGGTCCTTTGAAACCAGTAGGGCCCGATCCAGACAATACTAAGCACTTTTAGGCTGCAGTCCTACTACTCCTCCACACCCAGGAGTAAGTCCCGGGGAACTCAACAGGGTTTTCTTCTGAATACAGTATGTAGATTGGTATAGGGATTTCTCTGTCACTTCCTGAGAGTTAAATGGAAAGCTCGCCTTTCTCTCTCTCTCCCATTTAAAAACAAGTGCTTGTCTTTGGCTGGATCTTGTTCGAAATGACCCGAGGCGGTAGAGTATATTCGTCTCAAAGTATATCTCATCCAAGAAGGGATTTTCGACTTGCCATTTTAAGCATAATTAGTTGCGAGTTAAAATTCCGCTGACATCACCCAGGCCTGTTTCTCCTGTCCGGACATAATTCCAAATGGGTGCTTTAGGATTGGATTCGAAGGGGTTTCCAGAGACACAAATGGGATTTACCTCCAAACAGAGGCAAAAAAAGGCTGAAAAGGTGCTTTTCATCTTCCCAGTTATTAGAGGAGGCCGGCTCGGGGTGGGGTAGGGAGGGAGCCACCGGCACCGCGGAATTTAATCGCTTTCCCTGCAAGCAGCGGCGGTGTCTGGGTCTAATGGGAGGGGGAGTGTGCAAACACTCTCTATGCCCGCAGAAATCGCTTAGGCATGCAAGCGTAGCTGGGCACCCCTGGGTGAATCGGGCCCTTTTAACCGTGCCAGTTTCATTCTGCCACCTTCTTTCCAGCTCCAAGGGGATCGTGTCTGCAAAGACTACTAAAGTGTGTATACATAATTATTGTGTGTGTGTGTGTGTGTGTGTGTGTGTGTGTGTGTGTGTGCATTCTCTCGGATCCGGTATGTATTCTGTGTGTGCGCGCGCGGGTGCGTGTATATGTGTGCCCCCCTAGGACTGTCTCCTCGGCCTCATCTAATTCAGTAAGGAAATGACTTCCTTTCTAATACACTAATTTGTGTGTGCGCACGCAAAAGATGTTAACATCTGGAAATGGCTATCAAATGGTGTGCAATCCCAGAGAGACGGCAAACTTCCACTGTATAATATTTCCACTAGCCGCCTTCGTGATCCCATAAATCGTCCTTGAGAATTGGTGGAAAGTAACAGTTCCTTGGAATGGAATGCTAGTTGGGGAAATAACTGGGGAAAAAAATGTTAACAATTTACAAGACTTTCTCTCTTCTCTTCTCTTCTCTTCTCTTCTCTTCTCTTCTCTTCTCTTCTCCTTGCAAAATATTCCATTGAGCGCCGAAAAACCATCGAAAGACAAATATGCCGAGTTCACTCAGTTACGAATCGTTATTGCGAGTTTGGAAAAAGGAAGAAGAAATAGAGAGTCGCCCTTAACGATTTCTTCAAACACACGTTGCTCTCCTTCTGGTCAGGCGCAGGAGTCTGCAGGCCACATCCGAGCCTCTCCAGTGCTCTCTCACTCTCAGAGGCCAGAGATTTCCTCTCCAGCTCAGGCCTCCTCGTATATAAAAGATGGGCTTGCTACTCTGGCCATTCTCTGTCATAGAAGCACTGAGTGAAGAGTCTCCTCCATCCATCCCCCTATTGGTAGGAATCTCTCCAACAAAGGGTGGTTAGATCAGCTTTTTGAATCCTTTTGAATCCTTAGTTAAGAAGGCTCCGGGCCTCCAAAAGGCATAGGCGACTGCGACCAAGTTGCCATGGTTTAAATATTACATTGAACCGCCTTGCTGTCAGGGTGGCGGAGATAATATGAAACAGCTTCCGGCTGCAGTAGAGAGGCTCCTGGCTTAGGTAGGTCAGTTTTTCCCGTGTAATTTCTAAAATCAGTGTCCTGGGGGGATTACATTGATCCGGGTGTTTTACTCGCCGTCCTGGAAATTCTCACCTAGAATCTCAGATCTGTGGGAGTGTCTTTGGGGATCAGAGAAAGGCACTCTACATATGCCTCCAAACATCATATTTGGACTTTATGTTGACCCAGGCGCAAGGCATATAAAACAGGCTTTGGAGCTGAGCTCTGAGAAACTCCGTTCAAAAGTTGGGATCAAATGGGCCGACTTCACAGGGTTGTTGTGAAGGTGATGAATGCCTTACGGACACGCCCACACCCAAAGGGCTCTGGGGGGATAGTATGATTGCTTTGCTTTCTTAACTGGAAATACGAAGCCGCCGCTTACCAGCACTGAATAAGTCAAGAGATATTTACAGGCTAATTGTAACGATATAAACAAACGAGCGGGTTCCTAGAAAGATAAGCTGCGTTTTAAAAACCACCCTAGATTAATAAATCGATCGACCGCTCATGGTGATGAATGGATTACTCCCCCGGGTATTGGTTAAAACTAACTTCGATGGACTAGGAAGAAGTTGATCTTTCTGTCTTTCTTTCTCTTGGGTTTATTTCTCCCATTTTCTGTAAGTTGGAAGGGGAATGCACAACTCCAGGTCACCATGCAGGCAAGTCCAGGATCCCACCCACCAGAAGGAGCAGAATGGCCCCCAAACAGATCAGTGCTGTCTAAACACGTTTTAGATAGGAAGCAAGAACGCGCGTTATCACCTACAGGTGGGCCCCTTTCCCAAGACCAGGACGCCCAGAGCCTAAAACCATCGTAACTCCGCTCCTGATTGCGCCCCAGCCTTTAACATATAAGAATACGAGTACATGACACGTTCTGTTAATTACCGTAGAAATTAACCCTGAAGCTTCTGAATAAATCCTTTCTGAGCTGCTGTGGACTCAGAGAGAGCCTGAGCCTATTGCTAGTTTGAAGTAGAAAATCTCCGTCTTAAAAAAGCCACTCAAGACATCTGGCTGGTTCCTAAAGAAGCAGGAGTGTGTTTGTGTGTGTGTGTGGCGAGGAGCTGGGGGAGGGGTAATATTTGTTCCTTTTCTCTTCTCTTTTCTTTTTTAAATTGGGAAGCATCTGAAATCCCAAAGACTGTAATATAAATCTTTGGAAATTCAAATGCTTCCCACTTTAAAGGGGAAGGGCAGGGAAGCAGTCTTTCTCACGGAGATAGAGGCGCACACAAATCTGTGTGCAATCGGGGTGGGGGGATTTATCCTGCGTAAGTCCCGCTGAAATGACTGGGGTATATGCGCAAGAGCACCCCACAGCTCCCGTTCGGGTGCGCGCGAAAGACTCTCCTGCCTGTGTTCAGAATATAAAAAGCTGATTCATCCCACCGTATTTCCCTCCTGTGGCGACCATCAGGATGATCCCAAAATAAATCTTTAAATTGGGGGATGGGGTGGGTGGGGAGGAGGGATGTCACATGACGACCGCCACGCATTCCCTCGCCATAATCACGCCTTTTATTAAATTTTCTAGATGGGCAGTGTGGCTGGGGTGGATCAATCCAATCCATTCATAATCACCATTGAAGGCCCCTATTTGAATTAAAATCTATTAGCCCCTCTATGGGAGATGCTGTTATTGCTTAAATCAATAAAGAACATATAAAGAGAAGACGCGGGCTCTTTCTTTCTTTCTTTCTTTCTTTCTTTCTTTCTTTCTCTCTCTCTTTCTTTCTTTCTAACCTCTCCTATGAAATGTGTTAAGGGGGGGGGAAACCCCTTCACTCTGAAATCTCTCGATCGATCCTTATAAATATTTAAAAGCTTGGGAGAGGAAAGAAAGAAAGAAAAAATAAAGGAAGGAAGAAGCCCATTTAATTATTCGCAGAAAAAGCGAAACGCATTAACACTGCATCCATTCGGATTAATAAAACAAATTGTCCCTAGACTGATGAGCAGCGAAAATGTGGGGAAAGACGAGAGAGAAACGGAATGGAAAGGCCGGGTTGATTGTTTTTTCTGAGAAAAGATTATTTGCTCGTCTTCATGTAAGGTGGTCAAAAGACTGAGGATCGGGGACTGCTATGGACAATGGCCAGAGCAGCTTTAAAGTGTGTGTGGGGGGGGGGGAGAGATGCCTTTGCTAAACGACATTTTAAAACTGGTTAGGGTGTAATGACGCCCAGGATTAAGATGGTAAAACAGCCGCTCACTCTCAACTTGATCTTTGCAGCTGATCTCGGGAGCTTGACCAGCATCACCGCCTTTACTCATCGCTGGCATCCTTCGGCGTCGCTGTCTAGCTACTGGGAACCGCGCCCCCACGGCGCCGGGAGATTCAGCCCGTCGCCCTCGGCCTAGGGGAAATGCCAGCTTTCCAATGCGAGAGTTCAGGAACTGTTTCCGGATTAGAGGGAGGGGGGAAGAAGAGAAAAACTATCCAGTCATCGCCAGAGAGAAGGATCAGAAAGACGAATTGAAACTAAAGACAAATGGCGTTTTTTTAAAAAAGAAAGAAAGAAAGAAAGAAAGAAAGAGAGAGAGAGAGAGAGAGAGAGAAGTTCTCCTGCAAGACCTCTGGCGAAATGTTCTGTCTGAGGCTGCTGCGGACGAGGACTTCGTTATGTTGCTCTCTCTACCCGATAACATTTCCCCAGGGCTTAGTAGGCCTCCCTGGGGCACGCGGATCTTAAGAGTTCTGTTAGATTAGGGAACATAAAGACGCATTCAGATGCGCAATAAATATATACGATAAGCTTCTCCTCTGGGCATCTAGACGCAGCTCACATCCCTCGCTTCCGCGGGGAAAGGCCCGGGAGTCCCACATTCATATTCTATCGTTTCCACACACACACCCCGCTCCCCCATCTATGTGAGCTAGCACGAGGAGAATTAGCCCATCGCCAGATGCCATGAAAAGAAAATGTGGTCTGCTGCGCCCTTACAGCTGCCCTGTTTGTCCTCCCACTTGACCGCTGCTCCGTGGAAATGTTCCGCTCTGACCCGGGGACCCTGAAATCGAAGCAAAGGTGCTTGTCTTTGGGTGAGGGAGTCTCTGGAGTCCTTCAGACGAGGCGGGCCGCCTGGGAAGGGAGGGTTGGAACTGAAACCAGAGGCAAAATCGAGGAGGTCCAGAGCCAGTCCCAAACAGCTGTGTGGGAAGAAGAGGGTGCGGTCTCCCCTTCTCATACAGAGTTTTGTTTTTAAGCCACAGGAAAGAAACCCAGTATTTTTTAAAAGCCCTTTCCCTGTAAAACTAGGAGGAGGGAACGAGGGCACAGAAGACGAAGGATACACTTCATTAATCCGGATCAAGATGGAAGGAAAAGGAGAAACTGGTGTTGGTCGGAGAAACCATTAGATTCTGATTTAATAAGGCTACAGGCTGAAATACTGGCATAAAATCTCTCTCTCTCTCTCTCAGAGACACACGTCTCCCTGGGCTTGTGAAAACGTTAGCAGTTGGCATGCAGATTCTGGTTTGTCAGTTCTGTTTCTCCCTGTGTGGGCACCCCTGGGCAGTGTGTCTCCTTGTCTGGCTGAGGCAGGGAGAGGGGAAAGGTTTCCCAAAGGACTCATTCACTGGGACAAGCAGCGCTCCCACTCCCAGTCGTTTGAACGGGAGCGAGGGCTGCGCCGGGTCTGGATCCAGCCGCCAAGCCGGCAACTCGGAGAAAGTTCCCGAGTTCCACGCCGAGGAACAAAGTTGCAAACCCCAATTCATTTCTCAGATCGCTCCTTCCTGAAAAATCAAATGTCTGGCTTTTCATTCTCCATCTCCCCCACCCCACCCCCTCTTCCCTTTGCCCTCCTTTCCCCGCTTCCACCATGGCCCAATTCATCAACTCCGAGCAGAGAACGAACCCTAATTTGTGTTGCAAATAGGCGAACCTATGTTTGCCACGGGACGCTCGTAAAAATGTCAGGGCGAGAAATATGGAAGCGGTTTTGCTTCCCCGGCTTGAGTTCAGTAGGGCCCTTATATGGAAGCAGCCATCCGCCCCACTCCCTACCAAACGCCTTCATTCTTCCTGAACAGCTGGGAGTGGTATCGGCCCTGTCTGCTTCCCGGGGCCCTGGAAGTACCGAGTTGCCAGGCCCAGAGACCAAGGCTAGATCATATCAGCCTTCCAGAAGAAGGGAGCTTTGAAATCCGTCATCTGACGAGGGAGATGTGGGAGGCATGTGGACGCGCCCAATCTCCGACAAGCATCTGCACCTGATGCGCGCCTCAAGTCTTCCTTGCCACGGGGAGGGCGAGACAGGCGACCACAGGCGCAGCTTGGGTGTCTACGAGGGCTTACTTCTGTTTAAAAAAGGGTGCAAGAGAGAGCCTGGAGAAAATTGTTAGTAATGGGGATTACCGCCTCCGAAGTCACCAGCAACAACAATACAGTGTTTACAAATCGATCAAATGATGCTGGTGCTTTGCGATCCAAGGAAATTAACTTTCCTTCAGGGCTATTGGAAATAGATTAAATAGTCACCCTATTTTGCCGGTATTACCATGAGATTTGCCAGAGAAATATCTCTGGGAAGTATCATCATCATCCAAACACTCTAGTGAAACGTTAATTTGGAATTAAATTCCACCAGTTTAAACGCAATTTCTTCCTACAGTAATGCATTCAAGATCTTTCGCGCTACAAGAGCGTGGTAAGTATGAAGGAAAGTCTGTCTGCACTGTTCTATGCCAACGATTTCACACGGGTCTATTTCCCCCAGAAACTGCGATTGGTAGGAGAGGATAGACACGTGGCGTGATCTTCACACTTGACAGTGTAGAGAAAACTCTTTAAGTGTTTTGCACAGAAGTGGTACTTAGGGATGGCAGGCGGGTGGGGCTTGGGGCACATGACAAGAATCTTCCCCCCCCGTGGGTGAAATCCTCCCACCTGGACCATTTCTGGCGGTGGTCTTTTCGGAGATAGCAAAAGAAAACAGAAGAGTAGCCCTCAAATAAAATAAACATAAGCAGAAAAGGAATGACCTTCAGATAGATAGGAAGAAGAAATGTTGGACAATAAAAATGGCGGGGCACCTGCTTCAAGGTCACTTCCTCTCCTCCTCTCTCTGCTTTTTTGGTACCTCCAGAGAACCAAAGTGGTTTGGAACTTTGGTGGTTTGCATTGATTTCAGCAATCGCACCTCCCTTTTCATCCAGGCCAAACGCCAGCTTTCCATCAAGTGCCTTACTCCAGATCTCCTAATGCAGACCAGTGACCTCCGACCCACCTGCCTTAACCGACTTAAAAGCGGGAGCTTGTTTTGTTGTTGCCCCAACTCGCTTTCTCCGCTAGGTACAACACTGTAGCAAAGTGAATTGTGTTGGGCGTCGCTTCTTACAGAGTTGCTGGCGGAATACAAACGAGACAACCACCAAATATGCCTTCCCCTGTGTTCCTTGGAGGAAGGGCCAGGTGGCAAATCTACGTGGCTGTATTTGTGACGGGGTTCAAGAAGGTGAGGTTAGGATCGGGCCCTGGGTTGCCCCCTCCTGGTCCGGAAGCGCCTTCCGCCATGGATGCTCCAGGAGCGCAGTTTCTGCGCGCGCGCGCCATTCTTCACTTTGCACATTGATCCTCGATTTCCGTAGCTGATTCCCTCGCGTCTGATTGGTTTTTGCGCGCAGGCTTGACGACCCGTTCCTTCTGATCTAGGCAAGCCCGCGCCCCCTTCGCTTGTTGAACCAGCTCTTAGCTGGGCGTGGGGTGGGGGTGGGGAGTAAGACCCCTCGTAAACGTCAGGAGGCCCGTCGACTGCGCCGAGATCAAACGATCAATCCTAGTTCCTCCAGATAATTATTTTAAAATTCACGCCGGAATTGATCTCCTTTTAAAAAGCGCTTTTATTAATTGTTTCCTCTCCCTCTCCTCCTCTCTTCCTTGGTGGAGGTGACTGAGGCTGCTGTTTATGCGCACCGGCGGATTAATTAAAAACAGCCTCCGGGGAGAGGTGGGGAAAGAGAGAGCGGGAGGGTGCGCGCGCGCGCTGTTTTACGGTCCTGTTAATGATTTAGAGCCATCCGGAAAGTTTCTTGCTCCCCGATCCGAAACGCAGAAGGCGGAACGGAGTGGCATTTTGCACTTGCAAATCAAAGATGCACGACGCAGCGCTATCCTATGCGCGCTTACTCGGACGTGTGCACGAGGGTCGCAGCTTCAGAAGGAAGGGGGGGGGGAGGAGAGGGCCGTGCTAGACAGGAAACAATAATTCAATGCCCCAACAAGATTTGTTAAAATTGGAGACGAGGGAAAGGGGAGGCGAAGCGGTGCACGCAGCTTCATTAATCAATTCTCCCCTTAAGGACGCCAGACCAGAAGAGGCGATTAGAACATTCCTGCCTGGTGTTTGTGGCACGCTTTAGGTGGGAAGATCTGGTGTTTTTAAGGCACCAGAATGGACCGGATACACCCCGCTGGATCCTTTAACAATTGTCATCAGTCTGTGAAAGGCTAAATCCTTTGAGATTTTAGTTGTAATCGTACATTCTCCCCACCCCACCCCCCAGACGCACACAAAGCAGGAGGGGAAACAACCAACTAGAAATTCCCATCTATCGCTGCACATTTGCCAATATGTGCAAATAAACGTCATTTTATGGAGACGGGCGTTGATGCCGACAGTGGGAATGAAGATGCCAGCATCCGAGCGAGAAAATGTAATTTACTTTAGGGAATAAAAATCCATTGGCATTTTACTTGCGAGTAAGAGCGCCAGACGAATGTTCACTTGGAAATTAGTGCCACTGAATTTAATATAATGACTTGTTTCCGGGTAAAAACATTTAGGATTTTCCCAATTCCAATTACACTTACTAAGGAGCAGCGGGGTGGGTGGGTTTACTTCTGAGTAAACATGCATAGCACCTAAGCTTTTTTAAATGAGTTTTCTTTTTAAAAGGAGTTCGCCCTAAGCACAACGGAAGTAAGAAGCGTCTGCAAGGCTGCAGTTGGAGAAACCAGCCGGATTCCTGCTTTTAGTCTGACAGCACGTGTTTGGATGTGTGTGTGTAATTCGAAATAAATAGCTTTAATCCTGTTCATAGGTACCAGCATTCTTTTTTTTTGCAGATAGTCCCAATAAGAATCCCCCATGGCAAATTGGCACAACTGTCGATTCGATCGACAGACACACAGAGAGACAGACTCAGCCAGCATTTCATCTTGCCGGGCGAGTGAGCAGAGTTTAGAAATCTCAACATCTCCCGGCGCTTTGAAGTCTAAGGCTGCTGCCTGTCACCCACTTTCCACGCACTTTACAGTGGTACCTCGGGTTACAGACGCTTCAGGTTACAGACTCTGCTAACCCAGAAATAGTACCTCGGGTTAAGAACTTTGCTTCAGGATGAGAACAGAAATCGCGCAGCGGCAGCGGGAGGCCCCATTAGCTAAAGTGGTGCTTCAGGTTAAGAACAGTTTCAGGTTAAGAACGGACCTCCGGAACGAATTAAGTACTTAACCCGAGGTACCACTGTACTTGGGAACAAGTTCCACTGAACTCCCCAGTAGACTTCGATGTAAGAAACCCACCCCATCCATTCTGGCGTAAGCCTTCCGCGGGCCCAAGCCTCCTCCACCGGACAGAGGGGCGGCGGGTGCTGTGACCCACGAAACCTTAGGCTACAGATCGCATTTGTTAGCCTTCACGGAGCTCCGGCACTCTTCCTTGCCATTTGCTGCAAACACACACACAGACCGCCCCCCCCCGGGCCCTCTCTCGAGCCACTGGGAGCCCCTCGCCCTACAAAGACACAAACACCCAAGGAGGGGGATCTTCCTAACCCTCCCTTACCATCAGAGGAAGGGAAGAAGACCACGTTCCTGAGAAGAAAGAGACATTTGAACGAAAGATGCCCCCTTTCTTTCTATAACAGGTTTCTACATTCAAAACATACACATCAAGAACGACAATGAAACAACCCCCCGGTCGCCCAAGAAAAACTCGTCTCCAACTGGCACGGATTTACCTTTTTATTGAACAACCAGAGTCCGCTCTTTTTGTTGTTATTTCCTCCCCCTTCCCGGTTGTCTAGCAAGAGTTGGCGGCCCAGCTTTTCTCCCCCCGCTCCTAGCGTGTCCATAATAAGCAGAAGATCTCCTGGTAGCCAGTCAGGTCTTCCTCGAGTCTCTCCCACCCCCGCCGCCGCCGCCGCCTCCCCCACGCCTTCCTTTCCGTTTGGTTCCTGCGAGCCATTGAAAAGAATGCGAAGAGATACCTGTTTGGGAGGAGGCTATGGGATGGAGTGGGGGAGAGAGGGAGGGTGGGGGAGAAAGAGGAGAGGGAAAGAGTTTCATTGGATTCCTCCCTCTCTCCCTCCCTCCTTCCCTCTCCCTGCTCTTTGCCACCCTTAAATCAAGGTGCGACGGGTGCCAAAGCGCGATGAAATGCAAAGAAAGCCAATTGCTGGCCCGAGGTGGGGGGAGATCGCTCCTCGGAGTCCTGCCTGCGACTCTGGAAGAGGCAGTAATTGCTGGAGACAGAGAGAGCTGGGGGGCTGGGCTGAGGTAGCCATGTATAAATAGTGTGATCTCCCCATTGAAAGGCATAAATAACAGCGGGAGGGATCTAAGCCCCGAGACAGCGCCCCGTCTCTGCTCTTCGACGTGGTCTTCCTCGCTGCTTGTCACGAGGAGGAGGATTTAAAACAAAACACGCGCACGCAACGCGCAACACCACCTTCAAGCAGCAGCAGCAGCCTGGACCGACGAGGCGGCCCCCTGGACCTCCTGAGTGCAGATCTCCACCCCACCAGCCCCACCACCACGACCCACGCCCAGATCCAGCCGCTGCAGCGCCGAGGACCTCTTCACTGTGGATCGCGAGCGTGCGCTTCTTCTCTCCCCCTCCCCCTCCCCAGCCACCGGGTCGCCATGGAAGAACTTACCGCGTTTGTCTCCAAATCTTTCGACCAGAAAAGCAAGGAGAGCAGCAGCGGAGGAGGAGGTGGTGGCGGCGGAGGTGGTGGTGGAGGCGGCGGCGGCGGCGGCGGCAGCAGCGGCGGAGGAGGCACCGGCCACAAGAAGGAGACTATCACGTACCGGGAAGTTTTGGAGAGTGGGCTGGCGCGCTCGCGGGAGCTGGGCGCCTCGGAAGCCGGCAGCCTCCAGGAGCTGGCCGAGAGCGGCGCGCACTGCCCGGTGCACCTCTTCAAGGAGCACGGAGACGGAGACAAGGACAAGCTCAAGGACTTCAACCACGCCAGCAGGACCTCGGAAGGTAAGGAGGGCACCGGACCCGCCAGGCGAGGTGGTGCGTGGAGGTGTGTGGAGGGGGGCTCTGTCTCTCCACCTCCTCTCCCTGCCCCAGACACCAGCGCCGAAGGCCTCGAGGCTTTTTGGGTGGGGAGGAGCGGTTGGGCAGCGGGCGATATAATAATAATAATAATAATAATAATAATAATAATAATAATAATAATAATAATAATAATAATAATAATAATAATAATAATACTCCACTTGTCTAGCAACAACAGGAATGGCCGCTGGGATCGTGAAGCACTTCTGGAGTGGAAAGTAGAAGGAAAAGGGAGAGGAGGGAGAGAAGCACCCAAACTTTCCCCTTAGCTTTTCTGGGAACAATAGGAGTGCGTGGAGATGGGGGGCGGGCGGGGAGGAAAAAGAAAGAAGCAGGTTTCGCATTGACGACCCGATTTGATCCGGAGCCCGGGTATCCTTTGCCCGGTTGCCTGCCTGTGTTGCTGCCCGAAAGAGCCTGTTCTGGAACGAGCCTCCAACGTCGTGGCTTCAATTATGGCTTCTTTTTCTGTTTCTTTTCTTCCATTAAAAAGAGGCGTGAGGGAAGCCAAGCTCAGGGTAAACTGGTCAGAGGCCTGCGGGGAAGATCGAAGCAGAAAAGAAGGACGGGAAGGAAGGAAAAGCACTTTAGAATTTTGTACCCAGCCCGTGTCGATAGTTTCTCCGGGTGTCAGTTCCTTCCTTCCTTCCTTCCTTCCTTCCTTCCTTCCTTCCTTCCTTCCTTCCTTCCTTCCTTCCTTCCTTCCTTCCTTCCTTCCTTCCTTCCTTCCTTCCTTCCTTCCTTCCTTCCTTCCTTCCCCCTGATGTGTAAGGTAGAGTCCCTTCACCCCGGGCCACCAGGTCGATAGCTCTTCCTGTCCCGCTTCACTGTTGCCTATAGAAAGGAGCATTCTGAGGGTGAGGGAAAGTAAATTTTAAAGAAAGTTGATAAAACGTTTTTCGGCGATTTAAGACAGGTTTCCTCCAGGGCAGACGCGATGGGATTAAATGCAGCAATCCTTTAGGTGTGAGAAGGGAAAACTTTAAATTAAAATTCAGCAGGGCTGCTCAGTCATGTTAATCTCCCTTCCTTAAAATATGTTTTACTCCGCCATTCGTTCTGCTCCTTCGCTTCGTAAAATAATAACGGTGTGTTGGATCGATAGTATTTAGGAGATTTGGGCCACTTGTACCATAAACAGAACAAAACGAAACGAAACAGCATTCTGTCCATTATAGAAAAGCCCTATCACTCAAATCTGCTCGCTCTTTTAATATCAATTCTACATATTCATATTATTAATAATTCTTTTTTTATGTTCTATTAGATTCGTTATAATCGGAAGGAGAGCTTAGACGCAGGGCTAAATAAATGAGAATTTAATTTCTGGGAAGCTTTAACAATTCCAATTTCATATATATATATTAGAGAGAGCGAGAAGGGCCTTTCAGAATACATTTTTTAAAATAGTAAGGCGTGAAATCCTTCGAGTTTCCTGAAATACTGTCAGTTCCAATGCACGGTTATTGTTTTGGGAAACAATATACATATCTAATATTTTATATACATAGATACCCGTTTATTGAAAACGTGCTTCATTCTCAGCAGTCACCTGAACACGCAACTCTGATATGTCATAAAATATATTGTAATCTCTCTCTCTCTCACACACACATCTCAAGTTTGTAATTGTTTTTCGGTTAAAAAAGAAAGTAATTCAAAAGGGTATCAACCTCAGGAAGAATCCATGGAGGAAGACTGGTTTCCAGCGGTACAACAAACATTACAAGCGAAAAATCATTACCATATTTGTGAATGGTTGGAACGCTGGAACGTGTCTCCATTAAAGGGAGTTGTAAGCGAACCCCTCGAACGTTCGTTGGGAGCAAAAAAATGTAGCGATCGTGGGCCGGAAGTGAGTTTCAGCGGAATCAGGGCAAGAGACTAATGGACAGTGTGTGTTGAGAGATATTGCTCAGAAATCCGTTGGCTTCGCACCTGTGTTTGGTAGCTGTTGTGCAAAACAAAACCCTGTAGGTAAGCATAACACTGTATTTAAATTAAAATTTCCCCTCTTAATTCAAGGCTGCTTCGTCATATTTTTAAAAAGCCACGACAGTAAAAACCACTTTGGCTGAGGATACATTTATATATAGTTTTCTGTTCAATCCGAGGCTTGCCTGGGGATTCTTAGGCAATTCGGTGTGTCCCATCAGTTAAAATTATGCTTTGAACCAAATGCCCTGATGCTTAAACTTATTTTACTTGGAGGTATATAATACTGTAAAGCCTTTCGATGTCAGAAGATTTGCATGTAAGAGGTAGTAGGCTGGAACACAACACTGCTTCCTTAAAGTCAAACCAAAACAACTGAATTGGACAGCAGAGGTTTAACCGTGTCACTCCTAATCCCAACCCACTTTTCTTGGGGAGGTCAGTGAGACTGGAATCGAGGGGGTTTACTTCCAGGGAATGCGCTTGGAGACGGGCACGTCTGTGTAAACCAGCTGTCCGACAGGCTGCAGTCCTCCGCGTTGCCGCTGAACTTGCCAGTAAATAAGTTCCACGGAGAGGAATGGTGCCCCATTGGGCCCAGCAAGGCTTCCTTCCCTAGGGTGGGATCCTTTGCATCTGGCTAGAGAGCGCTCACGTCGAGGTTATTGCCGTTAGTGTGACCTGAGCTCCTCAGGTAAAGGCGGCAGGAGGAAGTCCCTGCGCCAACCCCGAATTTCAAATCCCTTTCAGAACAGGCGAGATGAAATCCTCTCTCCCCCGCCCTCTGCCCAGTCCCTCGTTACATCTTCACGCGCTCCTGTTCTTTGCAAACGTGACGTTTTGCTGCGGGAGTGACGTGTTGGCTCCTCAGAAGGCCAGCCGTGGCTGCGGGGCAGAGAGGGCGTCCAGGCCACGCTCTTTCTGCCACCCAGAGCGCACCGGGCCCAGGCTGCTGCTGCTGCAACAGAGGCGCTGTCTTTTCCTCTGGGTGCTTCCTTTCTTATCGATTTCTATCCCGAGGGAGGAATCTTCCCCCGAACGGACCGTAACTGAGGCTTGGTGGCTTTTATCAATAATATATTGGAAAGGCGATGGGTTATAAGAATATCGTCTTGTGCCATTTGTTTTTGTTTTTTAAGCACAGCCCACAAAAGGCAGCATTTAACCTGCTCTGGCCAAAGCTCATCCCGATTATGTCGCCCGAATCATTTCTAATGGTTACCTGGTCACAGGAAAGCTGGGTTCATCTCGTGTGTGTGTGGGTTCCCACATTCCTAAAGCCTCTCAGTTGGGGACTATGGATTCTAATATCCTTTGGATTTATTTTAAAGCGCGCGTAACGGAGCGAAACAAACATGCCGTTTTTCTGGTGCTTTTCTTCTTGCTCAGTAGCTATTAGAGAAGGGAGGGTCCCCCATGTCTTTAAAAAGCGTGTTTCCGACCCCCTTCCGCTATGTCTAGACTGCAAAATGAGGCCCCGATCCCCTCCCGGTGGAGGCGACTGGCCAGGAAGAGTGGACACGTCTCAGAGCCTCTCTCATCTGAAAGTGGCCATTTCCTCTTTACACTTGTTTCGCGTAAAATCTTTGCTACTCTTGGCTTGCGTGGGGTATTTGGATCTTTAACTTTCCTCAGGAGGCTTGTCAGTTCAGAAAACCTAGGCCACACTTCGTAGCCGCGACAACATATTGCCACCGAGGTATGATCCTGCAGTCTTCAAAAATAAGATGATTAAGTTTGCACGCGTGGAGAGACGGGAGATGTCCCTTATAAGGGGAATTTAGCAACCTTAGCTGGAGAATATGTGAGTCACACAAGGTCTCTCTAAGGACCATCACCTGTTCTGCGCCCAAATAAATAATTTTCTCGCTGCAACAGGAGAAATGGAAGGAGACAGAGAGAAAAAAAACTATCCTGGCTGCGTAGCAGTCAATTACGTTTTTATCAGAGCAGGCTCTCCGTGCGCTCCGAAAATTTACTAACGAATATTTCACTCAACCCCCGAAATGTGTCATCTGAGCATAGGGGACGATGTCAACTTTCGCTTGCCTTTCTTTTGGGGGCTCACAGGGCGACCTGGGGAAACTATGTGCCCAATTCTCCCGCCTCGAGGGCTTTAAGGAGGAAATTAAGGAGGCTTCTATGATGCGCAACTTTGTTGTATTCGTTTCCTCTTCCCTACCCCCATCCCCCCCCCCGGGCAGGGATCTATGAGTGCAAAGACAAGCGGGAAGAGGTGAAATCCGAAGACGAGGACGGCCAGACCAAGCTGAAGCAGAGGAGGAGTCGAACCAATTTCACACTGGAGCAGCTGAACGAGCTGGAGAGGCTCTTCGACGAGACGCACTATCCGGACGCCTTCATGAGGGAGGAGCTGAGCCAGAGGCTGGGGCTGTCGGAAGCCAGGGTTCAGGTAAGGCAGCCTTAGAAGAAGGCCAGAGTCCTCCTCCCGCTGGCCTTGTTTCGGATCTCTGTCTACCCCATTAAAATCCCCTCCTTTTTGTCACGCGCAGCACCCGGACACGTGTGACGGAGGGAGGGGGCCAGCAGCCATGGGGGGGGGGGGAGATTTCCAGTCACTGGCGCTGCTCTCGATTTCTCGCCCCTTTAGAATCTTCAGCAGACACGGAGCGTTCGAAACATCCCTGAGTGCCGCTCGCTAACCAATCAGAGGCATGATTAGTAGCCCCAGCCAGGAACGAAAAACCTTTCCCTTTTCCCTTGAGGTTCTACTGCTCCTCTTTTATTTTTTTTAAAAATTTTTTAACAGGGAGAGGGTGGGAGCAACTTCGGAGAACAATTGGTGTAGATCAAGCTAGGCTGGTTGGGTGCTCTGGGACTGGATTATCCAAAGCCTGGAGTGGGGTGGTGGTGGTGGGGAAACGTGCCTCTATTTGACTTGCATAACAAGGGTATGAATTCATGGTGCCCCATCTGCTCCGTTTGTCGATCCCCTGGAAAACAGAACGTCTCCCCATCCTCGAGGAGGTGTTTGGGTTGTGGGGCCTGCCTGCTGGTCATGCGGCCAAGGCATATGCTCTATACAAGCACAGATTGTTGCCTTTAAAAATGCATTTATTTTTTATTTTTTAAAAGGCCTTTAGCCTTGCTCACTAGAGAGAGACGGGGGGGGGGGCTGGAAAAGAAGCAAACAAGAAAATAGATATAATTAAAAAAGGGTGGTGCAGGTTGTGGCGATTGTCGCAGCATCGATCCCCCTCAAACAGAGGTTGTGCAAAAAGGAGGGAAGAAGGGGGTTGGACTTGATGATCCTTGAGGTCCCTTCCAACTCTACAATTCTATGATTCCATGGAAGTGATCAACCTGTAGGATGGCTTTAGGGTCAAAGGCATGTGGGGAAGGCTGAGCTCCAGCTGAGCTTTTATTCTGGCTGAACTCCCACAGCACCAAAAAACTATTTTAATGAACCACGCTTCCAGTTCCCCCAGTGTTTTTCCTTGGAGGTGATGGTGGGAGTCACACTAGGAAAGGGGAATCTCAGTCTAAATGCTTTAAGTCAGGGGTGGCTCTCCAGATGTTGACCCCGCCAGATGTTGCTGCACCAAATTTCCCATAATCCCTGACCACTTCCCAGTCTGGCTGGGACTTTGGGGGGTTAGAGCCCCACGACTCTAACAGAAGAGTTAGCCACCCCTACTTTTAGTATGAACGCCCCACTAATATTAATGTGGTTGACTTCCACGTCCAGCGTTGAGCAGCATTTTTGTGCGCCTGGAACGCCTGCGTGTAATTCCTCTTTCCAGGGCAGGTCTGCCATTTAACTTTTAAAACGTTTCTTTGTAGGCTGTTTCCCCCCTGAAACAGCTGGGAAAACTAGGCTCCTGAACAGTTCGGGTTTTAAATAAATACAACAATAAATGAAATATTCCCCAGGAACGGAATAACGCTTACTGGAGTGCTCTTCTTGGAAAGGAGAGCTTAGGAGGGGGAATACTGAGAGAGGGGGAGGGAGAGAGAAGTCGTGGCTCCCACCCCCCGCGCCGAAGATTGATCTAACCGCCCAAGATAAATGAATGAAAAGATTAAACTTTGGCTGAAGGGGACATCAACTTTTATGTCATCTTCCCAGCTCCTTCTAGGCGAGCCGGTATAATATCTTGCCAGAGCCTTGATGTAGCGTTTCTATAAAAATAAATTACTCGTAGTGTTTCTATAAAAATAAATTACTTGTAATTGAATTCCGCACTCTTTCTTTCAAGTAGTTTATTACCGGAGTAGCGCGGCACCTTAACAGGATATTCATAGTTACAGGAAAATTGGCGTTCCAAGTGCTTGCAGGTTTCATGAAATATTCCACCCTCTCCCCTCCCCCGCCCCAGCAACTCTCTCTCTCTCTCTCTCTCTCTCTCTCTCTCTCTCTCTCTCTCTCTCTCTCTCTCTCTCTCTCTCTCTCTCATATTTCTGAAGGGGGAAAACATCCTTCAGACTCCCCCCCCAAATAAAGTCCAGAGAAAGCCGTTTTAGAGAGAACCCTTAATTAAAACATAATCAGGATTCGATCGGCTAAAAAGGACTCGGTCGGCATCTTATAAAGGAGGAAGAGAAAAGGAAGGAGACCGAAGGGCGAAAGCAACAACAACCCAAAGATATTTTAATACTCTCCGAATTGCCTCCTAATCCCGGTCTGTAGCGCCTGTCCCTTGTTGTTAAAGGATCTAGTTTCAATTTAGTGTGGAAATGTGCTGTAAATAAATTGGAGCTCCTACGGTAGCTACTTCTTATTAACCTTTTATTTTTAGTGTTGTACCGGCAACTCATATCGCCCAGCTGTCAGGGTTATAATTGAAAGTTATGAGACCATAGTGAGGAGCAGGCAGTAATTCAATTACGAG
Source organism: Podarcis bocagei (assembly GCF_964188305.1). Taxonomy (NCBI): domain Eukaryota; kingdom Metazoa; phylum Chordata; class Lepidosauria; order Squamata; family Lacertidae; genus Podarcis; species Podarcis bocagei. The sequence continues at coordinate 34,845,376 of NC_138130.1, forward strand.
CAAATATCTTCGGGTTTTTATGGCGCAAGGCTAAATTAAATGTCATTATTCACTGTCTCTAATGGAAATCAAAAGGAAATCAGATTAGAGCATTTGTGAAAGAAATCACTGAGTGATCCTTAATGAAGAAATAACTGTCTAAAACACTGTCCTGCGCTTTACTTAGCATATTCATGACTACTTGGAATTGATCGGGAATCACACCCGAGCTGATTTATGATGGCTGCGCGCGCGGGCTAATTCATCACTTTTATTCCTCATCACTTTCGCCTTTTTCCAAAGCAAAAAAATAAAAAATAAAAAATGGGAAGGGACGCTTTTCTTTGCCCAGCTGGGCACAACGAGTCTTTTTAAGAAGAGCATCTCAGGCGCCACTGGTACGAGCCGGCAGCGTTTAACGCGGATTAGTCCCTCACACCACACGCCTCTCGCACGCTGCTCCTGACCGAGTGGTTAAAGCTGGGTAAAAGGACATTTTTGCCCCAGAATTTGCCACATATCTGCACCCGATGTGTGATTAAAAAAATAAATAAATAAAGTCTGCCTCCTTTAACAGGATAACAGACGACCAAACGACCCTTGGGGGTGGGGAAGGAACTCTCCCCGGAATTGGTATAAATTATATTATGACGAGTGGCGTAGAGAGCGGAATTAGCACAGAGGCAGGTCATGGGAGTCATTCCAAAATCATTAATGCTGGATAAAGAGCTACACACACAGAGAGAGAGAGAGAGAGAGAGAGAGGGAAGAGGATATAGAATGAAGAATAAATAACATGAGGGGCATATTCATTTTTATTCATTGGTTAGTTATCTGTCAATACATTTCAGCCACCCTCTGTCCTCAGACAGGATAGCTGAAGGTTTTCTGTTTACAACTTTTAAATGCACATTTCCTTCCCCGGCTTAACTAAGCAGGATTATTTAAAACTCTGATTTAGGGTGAATTCTTTATTATTATTATTATTATTATTATTATTATTATTATTATTATTATTATTATTATTATTATTATTCTGACACACCATAAAAGACCCCCATTCTCAAGGTTTATATGAATGGTAGGTGGTTATATTAAGAAACTAATATTTTCGTTTCAAGTGGGGCGTTCACAGTGCTAACGGTCGGAACAAAACCTAGCTAGAACCCAAATATTTCGGCTGAATTTGACTAAAGCTGTCATTTCTCAGCACACCGGTGTTTCGCTGAAAGCAATGGTCCTTTCTCCCAAGGGAGGCGGAGAGGTGGCGGGGGTTGATACTCCAAACGTTAGTCCGCTTGAAGTGGCTAAGTTTCCAGAGGTGTTCGAAAGAGTCTTAGAATTGTAAAATTGGAAGGGATCTCAAGGGCCATCTAGTCCAACTCCCTGCAATGCAGGAATCGTGTGCCCAATGTGGGGCTCGAATGCAGCACCCTGAGATTAAGAGTCTCACGACTGAGCTAAGAATGCCCACGGCACCTGGTATTCCTAGGCAGTGGTCTCCCATACAAGCACTAACCAGGCCTGATCCTGCTTAGCTTCGGAGATCCCACGAGACTGGGCGTGTTGAGGGTCGTACGGCCGTCTATCTATTCCAGGCTGTGCTGCGTGTTGCGCTCTTCACAGAAACAGCAAATCCAAGGGAGCCAGAGATCAGGACATTAAAATGGAAAGGGGACATTTCCACTGGTAAAGAAAGCTCCCTTTCAAAAAGTTCAGGGATCGCTCAGAAATTGAGCAAACTGCCCCCCTCCCGTTCCCCCATCTTTTAATTTGAGACATCACCTATTAGAGACCCGGATCAGGGAGGGGGAGGCGACGCCACTAGCGCACGTGTGAAGGCGGCCAATTCCTGTTGAAGAAACCCATTCCAGTACCCCTGGATAATTAATGTCTTTGGAAGCCTTTCTTTGCACTAATTACTCCGTTGTAAATGGCCATCATTAAGGCAATTGAAGAAAGCTCGGAGGCGAAATGTGATGTAGGAAGTGCAGTTAGTATTAATTAACCGTATGATCAACTTGGCAAGCGGAGGAACTTGGAGGGGGGGCGGGGCGAATGGGAGCGATGTTTGCTTAACTCCCAGATTTGATCTGTCTCAGCAGACAGAGGCTGACTAAAGTTTGATTTAGTAAGAGGAGGGGGGTGGAGACACTGAGCATTTGACGGTAGACGTAATCCTTTAAACATATTTGTAAAAAATCGTCTCCTTCCCCTCTCATGGGAGAAGGTTCCCATGCTGCTTAGTACGCCAGAGAGATCTAAGGACAGCCCCCCCCGCCTCAATTTATAATACACGGGAATTTCCGGAATTAGGGGAGGATTACTAGGATGACAATTTTTTTTAAAAGAAAAAGAATAGAATCTGATGGCAGAATTAGAAATAATTCCTTCCACCCAAATTTGGAAAGCGTTTGATTGTCGCGTGGAAGTCAAGCCTATTTAAAAGTCAATCGTGGCTCTGAAAAAGGGATTTATGGTGGGATCCATAACCCAGTCAAAAGACAAATGGAAAGGGGTAATTGAAATCTGTTGGATTAACCCCCTTTGAATAATCCTTCTGGATGATGTGTGTGAAATTAATTGATTTCCCCATAAACGGAATTTGCATTCGAAGTTGAATTGACTTTCAAGGGAGGGTTTGGGGGTCGTGGCTGTGCAGGGCGATCCTGAGCGTCGTTTACTCGAAAGTAAGCCCGGCGGAATTCAACGAAATGCTGTGCCTTTCCTGTAAGGAAACAGGCTCATGCCACAATATACTTTTTAATCTTCAAGGAAACTTTATTGGTTTCGCTACTTTTCTAGAATTCCTTTCAGTGAAGTTCTTCTGGGATCGCAACCTTAATCGCTGGCAGCTTCTTCTGTTGCATGGTTGCTCGGGAGTAAATCCACTGAACCGTGATGGGACTTTCTTCCGAGTAATCAGTGTTTGGGTGTGGATCCATGGCTGGCCATTTTAGTGGGCAATTCCAAGGTCAGCATAAGACAAAGCCCTGATAAACTCTGTCAGAAATTCGGGAATAAAAGGGTTTAGCTGAAACTCACCCCGCCCGCCCCGCCTATTTTTCCTTAAATAGGGGGGGGGGGGAAGCGATGCCACACGAGTCGACATAGGGGGAAACCCACTAAAACTGGTCCTTCTTTATGTATATGCGTTCAAAATTAACCTCGAGGAAACGCCACTGCCTGGCACACAGGGGGGAAGGAAGCCACATTCAGCCAAATTGGAGGAATGCTGGACGTGAGAGAGCAAAGGGTGTGTGTGTGTGGATGTATGAGAGATGGATGTGAATTGTAAATCGGCACTTGGTACTCGGCACTATTTGGGTGTGGGTGTGTGGCGATCTATCACATTTCTGTCTCATTGTTTAGTGTGTGAGCTGATAACCTCTTCCCCACGGGGAAATCTCCCTTAGCTGCCTGCCAGCCGAAACCTATACTTGTTCTCTCAGCAGTAAACCCCATTGACTTCCATGGGGCATGCTCCAAGGTCGGTGTGGGCATTGGATTGCGGCTTGGCTCTCTGCTCCTCAACGCCATCTGCCTGTTTTCCTGATTTCGAATAGGAGATGCCAAGAAGAGGCTCTTTTTTGCTTCCCTCCCCCGGTTTAAAGTTAGGCAAGCGGGCCGTCTTTGTTGCTGGACTGAACAGTTTCTTTCTTTGGATAGCCTCGGAGGCATTTTGTTCATCTGCTTGTTCTACATAATGATTTGCCCCCTTTTAATATTCCGCCTTTCCCGGTGAAAGGGAGCACAAGTATAAAAGCATTACAAACACAAACTTTTAGGGAAGAGATGAGTGCCCCCTCCCATTTCAGACCGTATTTGTTTGTTCTTCGGGAGTCCTCTCTATTTCTGGCCGGGTCCCTCAAGAGTGACTGCTGGTCTAAATCTAAACCTTTAGATATGAACATATTCTTTGGTTTAAAGAAGTGCGCGCGCGGACCTGTACCATTCACGTTATATTTATGGGATACTGAACTACACGCCTAGCTCTTAAAATACATTGACTTGTTTGCGGTCTAAGCCTTGAATATATCCTTGCAAAATTCCTCCCCTACTGGGGGGGGGGCAGGAATCCAAATTGTCCCTCCTCCTGACTGATATCCGAAGTGCTATAAACTGAGCAGTTGTGCAAGCTTCGTTGTCGCGCCGAGGCGGTCAGTTTGTGCCCGGGATGTCGCACTTTAGCCTGTAGGTGAGGGCTCATATGCTTGACCGGTTCTCCATACAGTATTAAAAACACGAGAAGAGCTTCATTTCCTCCGCACCAGCCTAGTGGTCTCTGGGAGCAGAACTTTGGGGATGTTTCATGGCTGTGTCTAGCGCCCCCACAGGCCAATCCATGTATTGCCTCTTATACGTTCGAAGGGTTGCTGCCCTTGGGGCTCCGCTGCGCCACACTGGCAGCCCCTTCCTCTGAATCCCTTGAGATGGAGGAAGCAAAGTTTCCTTTTGACCAGGACTTTTTTTAAAAAAAAAGAAAAAGAGAGAGTACGCATGCGCGTGGAGGGAGCGGCTACACCCCCGCATCAACTTCGCGGTGCTTTGCGAATTTGGATTCGCAGGCTTAGGAGGGAGGTCGCTCGTGGCTTGACTGCTCCTCTTAAAAGCGCTTGTTGGCTTGACTTTGACATCAGCCATGCTTGGGACGATCAAGATGCAAACTCTGCATTTCACAACAGGGGACGACTTTCTCCAAGCTGCGCATTGTTCCGTTGGTGGTGTTTTTTTTTAGCAGACGTGCGAATGAATCCCATTTCGATTCTTGTCCGATTCTCTGTTCGCACTCGGATCTCACCTGCTCTATTTGCACCTAATTGTTGCAAGTGAAACTCCTCTCATCACTTGCAGCCCACATTTTCTGATCTGGTGGCTCCTTTATGCTTTTTAATAGCAATAAGAATAATACAGAAAGTCACTGTTCTCAGGTCATTTGTATTATTTTTTTAAAAAACTGAACTATGTGTGTATATGGGTGTGTGTGTGCACAATCAACAAAAACCTCTAAGAGGTTTACACAGTCCCCCATTCTAGTGCAGAAATGTCCCCTACCAGTGTGGACGTAAGGATTGCTTCTCATTCCAACAGCGGGAAAGAAAATGCTGCATTTATACCATTTTAGTGGTGTATAGCAGTATTTTCTTATTTCGAAACACCTCAGGCTGCAATCCTATACACGCTTACCCGACAGGAAGCGCCATTGAACCCAACGGGATTTACTTCTGACACGTATAAGGATCACACTGTGAATCTCTTGAAACCTGCTTACCAATACCACGACCCTTGTCTTAAAAGGGCCTTTGACTAGTCCTGCTGTTTTGCGTGATGTATACTGTTACCTGTATGCCTAATAAACAAGCATTTCTCAGAGAGAAAGCCACCAGATGAGCAGAGCAAAGAGAGAAGTTACAGTAGCGTGCATAGCAAAACTGACACTTTGATTCTGGAAGAAGGAGAAGGGGGGGGGAGGAGCGAAGTATAAGGTCTTCATCTTTCCTTTGCCTCTCTGAGACTGTGGAACACAGGCTGAGAAAGCTTCTGTCCTCTGCCATTCGGACTCCATACTTTCGTGTGTTCTGAATATCCTCAAAAGCTTGTCCTTCTGTGGGTGGGTAGGAACTGTTTTTATATTGCTGGTCCCGTGAAAATCAATAAAACGTATCGACCAAAATAAAACCCCTTTATTGTACGAGCAATCAAAATGACACAAAACAGGGAGCAAGCTTCCGAGCCCAACAGGACTCTTCATCAGACTGAATATTAAGCAAGGGCGTGTGTGGGTAAGGGGGGGGAAATGTCTGTATTGGTCAAAAAAGTTCGTTTTTATAAGCACGGGTGGCTGCCAGACGCTTCAGAACTGATGGTGACAAACCTCTCCTCCCCTCATTTTCTTTGATTGCAGGTTTGGTTCCAGAACCGAAGAGCCAAATGCCGGAAACAGGAGAACCAGATGCATAAAGGTGAGTTCGAGCTAGAAAGTGCTTGGGTGGGCTGGAGGAGGAGAGGGGGTTGGTGAGCGCTATCCGGACCCCCGAGGTTCCTTCCTCACCAAGACACGTGTCTCTCCCCACCCCCGCTTTGCAGGTGTGATCTTGGGGACGGCCAGCCACTTAGACGCCTGCCGAGTGGCCCCTTACGTCAACATGGGCGCCCTGAGGATGCCTTTCCAGCAGGTAGCTCGTTTTGATTCCTTTTGACCCCTTTCTCTCCCTGTACGTCCGAGGCGAATCGAGGTTCTGGAGGGGAGGGGCGCTGTAGAAAAGGACACGCCTCTTCCGAGGGGGCTGTCAGACGGAAGGGGGCGGTGCTTATACGTCTCTCGCTGGGCAGGAGGCGTGGCCGGAGCGGAGATCCGTCAGGAAGCCACGCCCCTGGCTTTCGGGCGTTTTTCAAGGCTGGGATGGGTCAGTGGCGAAGGAGTGCACTCTGCGCGCCCTCAGAGGCGCCCTTATTGTCCCCAGGTTTCGAACGAGGACTTACTCACTGTGGCTTCCAAGTCTGGCTGCAATCCTGTTCACGCTCAATGTGGGAGTAAGCGCCATTGAAACCAGTAGGACTTATTTCTGAGTGAACACTGTGTAGGATAGTAATGTTGAGTGTTGCATCGTTTGGAAAAACAAAATTTCCGGCTACTTCTACTCATCCTCTTGGAAAGATGAGTACAGTGGTACCTCGGGTTACAGACGCTTCAGGTTACAGACTCCGCTAACCCAGAAATAGTACCTCGGGTTAAGAACTTTGCTTCAGGATGAGAACAGAAATCATTCTCTGGCGGCGCGGCGGCAGCAGGAGGCCCCATAAGCTAAAGTGGTGCTTCAGGTTAAGAACAGTTTCAGGTTAAGAACGGACCTCCGGAACGAATTAAATACATAACCAGAGGTACCACCGTAGTTGATTTGCCTCAGCTACTGTTAGCAGAAACCAAACACCTTAATCTTTGTACTGAAGCACTTAAATTTCTGCCTTTCAAGTAGTCTTCCCTGTGGCGGGAAGGATATTGAATGCAGAGGGGAAGAAAATAAATCCAGGTAATTGTATCTTAACTCCCCCAAATACCTAAATGTAGAATTCCACTATTTTTGTTCCTCTCTCCTAAGTAGTCGTCCTAAAGCACACCTGCATTGCAGTCCTAGAAATGTTCACTCAGAAGTAAATCATGTTGCTTTTAATGGGGACATCGTTCTTGGTAAGTGTATACAGGATCATAGCTTGATCTGTATTTTGCTTAAGGGACAGGTGGATCCACACCATACATTTAAAACACATTCAACACACTTATTCCCCCTCCGCACCCCCCGAATCCTGGGAACTGTTTCTCATTCCTCACAGAGTTACAGTTCCCAGCACCCATAGCAAGCTACTTTTCACTGAGACTGGGGAAAGCCATGTGCTACAAATGCACGGTGTGGATTCAACATTCCTGTGAAGTAGGTTAGGCTGAGAAACTGCTCTTTGTTCAAAGCTAATCTTTATCAAAGCAGCAGAGAAAATACTGTAGCGCAAGCATGTCTCAGGACTCACACAATGAAACCACCTCCCAAACTTGCATGGCCATGAAGAAGTCTGTTTCTCAGACTCAGCCATCTTCTGATATGGGCAATAATAGAGACCTAATTAGATTGATTTAAGTAATGAGTACTGAATGATGCATTAAATTAAATTCACTGTAAACCTGCTACTTGCAAGGGGATTTGAATGCAGGTCTTTAACCCTCCAGTCACTATGTCGCACTAGCACTGTATGAAACGCAAAAACCATGCTTTGCTCACTCTTTTTGCCCCATTAGTCTTCATAACTGGGAACTGAAAGTAGTCTCACACACAAGCCATAGGGAAAAGTCAGTAAGCAGCAGAGATGCCTCAGCTCCCTTCTATTTACATCCTCCTATGTAATTAAGCACCCTTGTGATTCTCGGGCTTCTGGAAAGGTCCCTTTTATTTCAATCAGGGTTTCAGAAAAGTGGGGCCTAGGTTGTTGATTTCTTCTGCGGGAGCGTTTATCTCTTGCAGAACTAGAGCAACGTCGCCCTTGGTGATTTCACGCGTGAGGCTTAAATCAGGGTGGTCCAAGGAGAAGAAATCAAGACACATTTGGTTGCTGTTTTGAATTAGATCCTGCGTTGTTAACAGATTTAAGAAGGACACCAAGAGTTGTCAGCTTCTCACTCCCGAATGCTTGTGCCGTTTAACAGGGGCTTGTTCCATAGCAAAGCAGCAGTGGTGGTGACTGTTTCTCTCCATGTTGTGAAGCGCTTCATCTCCTAATTTGCTGTAGATCAAGCTGCTGCTAAAAAGGCACACCTAGAAGAGCTGGGTGGAAATTTGGTGATCCTTAATAAAGAGAACTCGGGCTGTGGGGCTGTGGTGGTCACGTGTGAAAATTCCTCTTTAAGAGGTTGTAACCTCGCATTGCCTCAAAGCTACTCATGTGGACTTTATCTTTTTGAAAGCCACACAGAAATGCTGCCATTCAGACCAGTCTAGTGAATGTCTCCAATGCAAATGATAAGGGAAAAATGTAACAACCCAAAAACACTTACAGTGGTGCCTTGCAAGACGAAATTAATTCGTTCTGCGAATTTTTTCGTCTAGCGAATTTTTCGTCTTGCAAAGCACGGTTTCCCATAGGAATGCATTGAAAATCAATTAATGCGTTCCTATGGTCAAAAAAAGTCCAAACAAAGCCAAATTTGGTACAACAAGAGTTTATTAAGTGCTCTTTAAAGTCACACATACTGTAAAGAGCATTTCAAAATTCAAACCCAGAATTTTTTTAAAAAAACAGCAGAGTGGCCCAATGGTCACAGAAAATCATAAAAATGCAGAAAACACACACACAAGCTTCCAGATTCTTGCAAACCCCTCCCCAACACCAAGTCCTTGAATTCCAAACACCCCAACCCAAAATCCAAAACCCCCCAAAAAAGTTTTAAAAGCTTAACTTACCAAATGGCTGCAAAAGAAGTTTTGAAAAAGCTTCAAAAATCACCAAAGTCTTTAAAAACCTCAAAAAAGGCTACTATGTACACTGCGTTCTATGAGTTGCTCCTCGAAGTCAAGTCACAACTTATTAACGGTGTTAAGAAAAAGGAAACAAACTTGCAAGACGTTTTCGTCTTGCGAAGCAAGCCCATTGGGAAATTCGTCTTGCGAAGCAACTCAAAAACGGAAAACCCTTTTGTCTAGCGAGTTTTCCGTCTTGCGAGGCATTCATTTTGCGGGGCACCACTGTACTTAGCGAGGCAGGATGTGAGGGGTAGGCAGGCAGGGGGGTTCTTGTTTCAGCCCCCCCACATGTGTCAGTGGGGCTTGGGTACTTCTCAGGCTGGAAATGTGTCAAGGAAACTGGTCGATTCCCTGCAAAAGCACCCTAGCCACTGAGACACAGAGAAATAGAACTTGTTCCACTTTGTTTCCTTAAAAAACGCAGGCAGGAGGAAGAAAATATTGGGGAGATGATTCTTTACCTTTCTTTGCCTCCCAATGGCTGCCCGAATATGTGAAAGCTTTGCTACTTTGTCAATTTCACCTTCATTCGCTTGAGGGTGAAACGGACTAGAAAAACAGCTCCATTTATTTTCGAAGTTAGACATGTTAAGGGGAGCTGTGGCGTGAATAAGATGGCCATAGTTTTTGATGGATTTCTCCCACCCAAGGACAAGGGAGGAAGAGGAGAAAATAAGCAAGCCTGCAGGCAAGGCCACATGGCAGGAGGCTTGCAGATGAGTAGCCAGCTCAGGAAGATCTGAGGCCCTTCTCTTGACTTTTCTCTTCCTTCTCTTAAATGTATCTCACCCTTTTACATACAGAGATGTACAGGCAGTATTCTGTCCAGGCAGTAAATGCCTCCACACTTCCGGGCAGTGGAAGTGGGAAGGTGTGGAGACTATTGACAAGCACTTGACTCTTCTTGCCCAGTTTTATTCAAATGTTTGAATAGCCACATTCACTCATACCGAATGTCAAAGAGATTGAATTTAATCACACACACATACAACAAATCTCCTATTCACCTAAACCCTCTCAGGCCCTGATAAGTGTCTAGTCCCTAGTCCCTTATAAGTGTTTCAGACGGCAACAAATAAATATGCTTTAAAATAGCCATAAGTGTCCCTGAACCGTTGTTAAGTATTCTTAGTAATTGGTCAAATAATAAAGAGATGAAGGGGATGTGATTCTGTTCACAGACTCATCCTGTATTCCTGGCATGCCTTACATGTGGTGTAATGGTTAGAGTGTTGGAGTAGGACTTGGGAGATCAGCGTTCGAATCCCCACTCAGCTACGTAGCTCCCTGGGTGACTCACCACCTTTTAGCCTCTCCCTACCTCACAGGGTTGTTGGGAGGATGAAATGGGGAGGAGGAGAACACTACCTTGAGATCCTTGGATGATAAAGGCAGTATATAAATGTAAATAATGATAATGATAATAGAATTGGATCAGGCTAGCAACAGAGCCAAATTTCCCCATTCCACCCCACCCTATACTTTTTTAAAAAATCCAACAGCTTCAAAGCTAAAAAGCTATACTCAGGAAAAATTATTTATAGCCATCTTAAAACAAATCTTACAAGGGGACTTATAAACCTTATAAACAAAGACCAGAGAAGTTACCTGGCACCTTGGGGCTATAACTCTGCATCAGATCTGGTAGCACGTGTTCCTGTTGAAAGTCCAGTGGTGTTTAGGACCAGTTCAAACTCACTTTTGCAGCTATTTAATTACACCGGCGCCTTTTTAACGTTATTATTGTTATTACTATTCAAAAGTCCTTCATTTGCTGGACGTGTGCCACAAGGACTTTAGCAGTAACTGCAGATGTGTGTGGCTGCAGTTTCTCTCCTGCACACCTTTGTGGGTATGGTTCTCCTTTTTCAGTTCCTCGAAGAAGGAAAAAAATGTCTGTGTGACCTCCCAGGAAGCATTAATTTTGCTTGATAAAAAACATCATGGGGTAGAACCTTATAATACCATGCTACAAGTGAGGATCTGAAACAAAATGTGCAGGTTTTACCAGAGTCTGTGGCTAAGGTGGTTGAAAAATTTGAGTTAGCAGAAAAGATAGGTGGCCCCTGCTCATAGCTGTCAAATTTTCCCTTTTCTTTCGAGGAATCCTATTCGGAATAAGGGAATTTCCCTTAAAAAAAGAGAAAAGTTGACAGCTATGCCCCTGCTATAGCACAGGTCTTACTTCATGCCCACTTTTTATTTAAAAAAAATCTAGTCTGCATGCAAGCCAATTGAACACAAGGCTTTTCTTGCAAACGAGTGCTTGGTGTGGCCTGGGAGAAGGTTTGAGAAGGCCATTCATATAGTTCTACAACTGGCCTGATATATAACAGTGTCCTACATTGCATGGCTGCTGTAAGTTACAGCTCTCCAATCTGCAACTGGGGAAAAAAAAGTGAACTAAATTGCAGGTTTGCTTTATCCTGCTCTCTCAGTTCTACCTGCAGTGTGGGGATATATATAAAAAAGCGATGCAGGGTTCTGCAAACTCAGTTTCTGCTGATCTCCAATGTGTAATAGGGGTCTAATACCGCTGGACAACACTGTGGGGTTGCTGCAAAGTGCCCAGAGCCTGATATGCAGTATTCAGGGTGCACTAAGCTGTGGGTTAAACCACAGAGCCTAGGACTTGCTGATCAGAAGGTCGGCGGTTCGAATCCCTGCTCCTGCCAACCTAGCAATTCGAAAGCACGTCAAAGTGCAAGTAGATAAATAGGTACTGCTCCGGCGGGAAGGTAAACAGCGTTTCCGTGCGCTGCTCTGGTTTGCCAGAAGCGGCTTAGTCATGCTGGCCACATGACCCAGAAGCTGTACGCTGGCACCCTCGGCCAATAAAGCGAGATGAGCACTGCAACCCCAGAGTCGTTCATGACTGGACCTAATGGTCAGGGGTCCCTTTACCTTTTTACACTGCCATTAAGCCGTTCTCTCCCAGCCAAGAGGAAGCTTGAATAGGTATCGCTATGTAGAGGAACCATGCTACAGAAAAGCAAAGAGTTTGTGTGTCTGGAAGATCCAGAAAAGGGGAACTCTGCAGTTCTAAGTCAATGGCAGTAAAATAATGAGCGGAATGTGGCAATTCAACAAGTTAAGGAACACCGGTAAAGGATTGATCACCATGTACAAAGAGTGGCAGTGTGCAACAGTAGATTAATATGCTGAGACATAAGAAGAAAGTGCTCATGGTTATTTGGGTCTGGACCTTAAGTGGTTTCTGATATGATATGCTGACAACAGAGTGAGAGCATCTTTCTGCTGCTGCAGATGACAATGGTTAGAAGCAAAAACAACATTGTGATATCCTGTTGACTATATTGTGGTATTAGGTAGCTTACAGACCTTTTAACCACCGAGCCCAGTTTACCAGGAACCCACATCTGCCTGTTACAAAAAGCCATTCTATTCCTACAGGCTGCAGACCTATCCTGGTGTATGTCCCCTTGAAAACCCGGCCTATTTACAGATACACAGAATGACACTCATTTGTTTACCCTCCTGGAAGCTCCTTTACTCATTGTCCCTTTTGCTTCTGTGTCCTTCTTTTGCTCCCTCAGGTCCAAGCTCAGCTGCAGCTGGAAGGCGTCACCCATGCCCACCCTCACCTCCACCCTCACCTGGCTGCACACGCCCCTTATCTGATGTTTCCCCCGCCCCCTTTTGGACTTCCCATTGCCTCCTTGGCAGATTCCGCCTCTGCGGCCGCAGTAGTAGCAGCGGCCGCGAAGAGCAACAGCAAGAATTCCAGCATCGCTGACTTGAGGCTCAAGGCTCGGAAACACGCTGAGGCCCTGGGGCTCTGACATTTCCTCCCCAGAAGCCATTTTGTTGCCAGGGATGGACAATAGTATCTTTCCTCTATCCAGTCTCCAAGCTTGGCTGCGATAAGGACAACTGGTACCTTTTTAATGGCCCACAAGTACTTGTAGACAGGCTCAGCGCTGGCCTGTTCCTTCTTTCCTCCCTTTCCCATCCTCTCCTTTTATTTTGTTCAAAGACTTCAGCAACTTGTTCAGTTGATCTGAGGACTGAAGGACCTACTGGCCTATTTTCTGTTTTAAATTTTTATTTCAAAAAGCACTTAGTGCTAATGATTGCAGTTAAACTGTTCTTCAGCCACCAGATGCATAAATACTAGGTTTGAAATCAGTCTGGATCTCAGTTATAAGTGTCAGTTTTGAAAAAAATAATTGAGAAAACTTTGGAGGAAAGTAGATTTTTTGGGGGGGCGGGCAACAGAACCTTCCAATCACGTGGCATCCATGAATCTTGGGACAAATGGAAGTGGACCCTGGCCAAACTGAAGATGATCATGTCAGCCCAACAACATTTGCTGCTGCCAGTTTTGCTACGTCGTGCATGTGCCTAACTTTAAACAATGTTTGAAAATCGCCAAGTATACTGAAACAAAAATGAAACAGAAAAAAAGGAAAAAGCTTAACAACATTGTGGGGCTGGTCTCCATTAAGATGACATTTCTTCTTTGTTGCCAATGGTATTATTTCAATCTCATGAATCTCTTCCATCGCTATGGAGCTGCTGCTGCTGCAGAACTGGTTTGAATTTAAACGTGGAATTTCAGATCTGAGACAAGGCAGTGTTTTCTAAACAAAGCAGCAATAACACAATGGGGTGTCCAAATGACTACATCCTTCACAAGGAACAACAAGAACAACAACTGAGTGTGCGTGTGAGAAAGAGAGACACCCAAATTAGTTGGTGATCCAAATGACGGGAACAATGATGAACACATCTGTTTTACTGAGAACCACCTGAACATGCTGAAATGCTTGTACTATGTGAACAGGTTTACTTCACCGTTTTTATTTCCAGATGTCTGGATCTCTGCGGAAGGCCTGCTTGGTTTACAGGATCTAGAGGGGTTGATTCATCTGTCAAAGATGGACACAGTTTTTTTAAAAAAGCATAATACTGATGCAGCGTTAATTTTAGTGAAATGCAATTAAGTGCAGTAAAGTGCAATACTGTAAATATTATAGATTAAAAGGGGCGGGGAAATAGCCGCGCATTCTTATTCTGTTAAAAACCAACTCTGCAGGAACTGTAACCTGGTCCTTTGTGTTCAGACCTGGGAATTGCCATTTGTTGCCAAAATGATAAAGTCTGGGCCTTCTACAGATTGGGAAAGAAATATGAATTGCATATATAAAAGAGAACCGCCATGATTATGAATCCAGTTCATGTGCCATATTTCTGGGAACTAAGCTCAAATGCCTGTATTAATTATTATAACCATAATTTTATTTTTATTTGGCAATTGTTTTAAAGTAAGGAAACAACAACCAAGTCAATGTCATGTAGAGGTGGACAAGTTCAGTGGGGTTTTTTGGGGGGTGGGTGGGGAAATTGAAGCCAATTTTATACACCAAATGCAAGCTCATTGGAGCTTATCAGCTAGTATGAGCTGCTACTACGACTCATAGAAATTGAGGAGAACTCCTTGAAATTATATTACCAAAGTGTCTAAGTTTATTATACCCACATTGCTCACTTACATGTAAATTCCTTTCAACCAATTTATTAAATGGTGCTTCTTCTGGAAACAAATACTGCTCTTGTCTACTTCTAAATCTGTTATTGCATATGATATCCAAGTCTCATTGATGGAATCTTTGCATCTCAACAGCATAAAATCATTAAGTCTGTTCCATTGACCTTCCAGTGTATTTCTTTTTTGAAGCAACCCATTAATAGTTTGAGAGGTTTTTGTTGATATCCTCCCCCACCCCAGCGAAGTGTCCGTAGGACAGAATGTATTATATTTCTTAAAACATCAATATTTTCATCTCTATCTCCCTCTCTCTCTCTCTCTCTCTCTTTTCTAACCAGCGTGCAATCTCGTTGCCAGGATGGTTCTCTTTTCTCAGTTTATTTATTCTTCGCAAAACAATTATATTTTGGACAAGTTTTCAGAGTTGAAACATTTTGCCCGACTTTCCTACCTCTTTGTGAAAGCCCCAGTACCTCTTTATGTCAAGGGTATGGTGGAAACCTGAAATTAAAAACAGCTGCAGCAGCCCTGCACACCAATGTATACATATCTATCAATCACATCAGGCATAGGCAAACTCGGCCCTCCAGCTGTTTTGGGACTACAACTCCCATCATCCCTGACCACTGGTCCTGCTAGCTAGGGATGATGGGAGTTGTAGTCCCAAAACATCTGGAGGGCCAAGTTTGCCTATGCCTAAATCACATGGAAGGAAGTGTGTTTATGCCAACACACTACAATCTGAACACTAGTTTTATAGAGGCTAGCCTACAACTGTGAATTGTACTCTTGTAAAGCTTTAGTGAAAGCTCTCTGATATCTTGAGTCCCCTGAAAAAACTAAAATTCCCAGGGCGCCTTGGAGAACAGTGATAATGGTTAAACTGGATTTATGTTGGTAGTGTGGATCTGGCCTCAAATGCGGGTAGCTCTGTGCTACAGCCAAAGGGTGCAATCTGTGAGGGATGTGCTGTGTGGAAATCCCACTGAATGAAACCAATAGGAGGGAGGGACAATTGTGCTGTGTGCTCCTGAGCTAGGGAAAAACCAGCTAGAAAGTGGTTTATGAAGCTGTAAAGGTAAAGGTAAAGGGACCCCTAACCATTAGGTCCAGTCATGACCGACTCTGGGTTTGCAGCACTCATCTCGCTTTACTGGCCGAGGGAGCCGGCATACAGCTTCCGGGTCATGTGGCCAGCATGACTAAGCTGCTTCTGGTAAACCAGAGCAGTGCACTGAAATGCTGTTTACCTTCCCGCCGGAGCAGTACCTATTTATCTACTTGCACTTTGACATGCTTTTGAACTGCTAGGTTGGCAGGAGCAGGGACCGAGTAATGGGAGCTCACCCCCTTGCAGAGATTTAAACTGCCGACCTTCTGATCAGCAAGCCCTAGGCTCTGTGGTTTAACCCACAGGGCCACCTGTGTCCCTTTATGAAGCTGTAGGTAACACCAAGTAGAGAATTTAAACATAATACTAATAACAGATCATCAAATATTTTAGCCTTCCCCAAACTGGTGATCTCCAGCTGTTTTGGAATACAACTCCCATTAATCCCACCCAGTGCTAATGCAGTATAAGGAAAACTGCAAATCTTCCTCCTGTTTCTCATACAATTCCTGCACTTTGAATAAATAGATGGGAGAAGAGAACTGTTTGGGTCTAATTAACTAAAGTGTAGCCAGCACATTCCATTTTTAATTCACCATAAAGAGGTGCCAATGTGTGTTAGGGCCCAGTTTTGCTGGAATTTCACAATCATCTGAGCTATTATGACTTGTCTCATGTGCAAAGTTGGATATGACAGATCTGTTTTGCTTGACTTGAAATCTGACCCCCCCCCACAAGACTAAATAAAGTCTACGTGATACAATGCTTATTTAAAACGTACACTATCTATGACAGGGATACTTGTTTTCAGAAGGAGGCACCCATCTCTCACACCCTGAGAATGCCTTTTTCAGTAGAAATGCATTTGACCTTGATTTTATGTTTGATGGCCAGGAATGGGGAATTTGGGGTCCTCTGGATATTTCTGGACTACAGCTCCTTCCTTCCATCACTGACCTGATCAAAGACCATGCTGTTTGGAATTTGGAATCCAACAGCATCTGGAGGGCAACAGGTTCCCCACCCTCCCATGGACTAACAGGGTGTTCAGATGGCCATATTTTATGGGACTCATTTGGCCTTTGAAAATGGGGCTCAGTGGGGAGATTTTTCAAAGCACAGAAGGCACTAACGAAATAGGCGGGAGTAGTGTTGACCTGCCATTTTGTGCCTTTGAAATCTCTTAACAGCAGGGTTTCCCAGACTTGGGTCTCTAGCTGTTTTTGGACTACAATTCACATCATCCCTAGCTAGCAGGACCAGTGGTCAGGGATGATGGGAGTTGTAATCCAACAACAGATGGGAGACCCAAGTTTGGGAAATCTGCTTTATAAATACGCATGCATTTCAACAGGTGAAGTTTATTCACCTGCATCTCCTTATGAACTTATTGTAACACAGTTTCTGTTCTATTTGGTAAACCTTATATTCTCTTACACTTGGGGATCTGTACTCTGACACCCCCACACCCATCCAACCCCCCACACCTGTGCCAGATCATCTGTTTTGTGCAGTTTAACATTCCTGTACACTTTCTTTGTATTGAACATGGCTGGAGATAGTGTACTGCATTACGTGTGAGGTTGTATTTATTACTAAAACTAGACTGGGCCAGTAGTAACCCTCTGTCCAGAAGATAAATGGTTGATTTACACGCCAATCATACACAATGAAACTTCACATTATGGCCAAATCTGGTGCACACAAGTCCCACTGACCATAAATGACCTTATGTGCATATAACTTTGTACTGAACTCTCATTTTGTTTAGGATCAGACTGCAGAACTACTATCCATACTCTTCAGAAAGGGATGTTTCACATGAAATATTTTTTCAACTTGGAACTAACTTCAGTTGAGGAAAATATATATATGCTATCATATATAAAGTGGGTTATTTATGCTTATTTTGCCACAAGTGCACATACCACTTTCAAATCCATGTGCTTGTGATGCAATACACACTCTCACATCACCTCATATTCAGTAGTATATGTGTTGCCTCCTAACACAGAGGACATCTCAGTGTTGGGGAAAAAATGGCACATCTCAAATGGCTCTTGGTTATTTCAACAGATGGTCTGGAGAGATTTCTTTTTTCTTCCAGGGAAGAGGTAATCATCTTGTATCAACTGTCATAGATGCTGCTTAAGAAAGATGCACTTCTGAAGAATGAGTGGAATAGAAAAGTCCATCTCAGTATAAGAAGAAATAGTATTCAGAACAACATGGAATAATAATGGCAAATGCTGTCCTTACACAGGCTGGAGAGAAATGGCATGTGAACACACACTCATCTGAACACTGCCTCTACTCACAAGTTTTGCTTGATTTACTTATGTTTCAAAAACATGTAAAACCTATTTGATGCAGAAACAACTGGGACAAAAGAAATGAATGGATGGCCCCTCCCCATTTGGTTTTTATTTATTTTTGTCAGCCACCTAAATGATGACTCTCACATTTTGCAGATGACAGTTCTGGTTCAGATTTTCCTGTCTAATCAGATGGACCGTCAGAGTGACAATCAGTTTAAATTGATGAATGGTTCTGGCACTAAATAATCCTGCATACATCCCCCTTCTGAGTGACCATGCCTTTATAAGCGGGAATATATAATATACCTCTTGATTGTTAAGTGTCACCAAGAAAGGCGATATGTCAGCTCTGATGGAAAGTGGAATGATTAAGCTGTTGTGGGCCTGATTCACATTACTGAAGAATTTTGCCTGATGACTGAATAATTTTTATTTCTTTTTACCGTGCTGCAGAATTTCAGAGCTACTATGCTAGCAGTGATGGAATAGTTTGAATACTGTCACATCCAGGAGTAAGAAATCACAAATAATATGAATTTTGCTCATCTTCCTGGGCCTGTATCACCTCATAATTCATAAGAGGAAATTGCTGTTTGAAAAGGCTCTCATGTCCAAAGTTTCTTCGACTTCAAAAGCTAACACAGTCTAATTTTATGATATATCAACTTCCCATATGCAACGAACCTTTTCATTGAGGGCACTTCTGCATTGTAAGGTGGTTCAGGTCCATGGAAGGACTATATCACATGCTTCTTTCTATGCTTAAAGTAGCTTGGTGACAGAAATAATTAAAAGGTGGTCTTCAACTTAGCTCCAGGCATAAGATGAAGAACATTGCTCTAGAACAGTGTTTCTCAAGCTTGGGTCCCCAGCTGTTGTTGGACTACAACTCCCATCATCCCTGACCACTAGTCCTGCTAGCTAGGGATGATGGGAGTTGTAGTCCAACAACAGCTGGGGACCCAAGTTTGAGGAACACTGCTCTAGAACCTAATACTACTATGGTTTAGGTGGTTACACTTGTGAAGGCTTTACTGACCAACCCATAGAGTGTGATAATCACAAACTGAGGACAATAGGCTTGGACTCACCTAATTTATTTTGGGGTAAGCTAGAAACATGCTGAAAACTCTTGCTTCTAGTTGACTCAGAATCAAGCCTGTTCAATCAGAACCCATTTACTTCAAGCATGAACGTAACACCATGGGAATCATGTTTAGGCAGGGCCCTCCCCGCATAAGTAATTTTGTGACCCAGGTGAGCTAGATCCAGGTCAGAGTTGGTGCAGGGCTAATAATGGGCCATAAACTGAGTTCCTGGACACCTTTTCTAAGTGGCATCAAATGCTACAAACAACATTTGAGGTAATGACTGTTAATGTGCACTTCCCAGAGAAGTTTTCTTGTCCAAAACCAGAAGTCTGTTCACTAATCTGCATGTGGATGCACAAGACATCACCCAGGTTAGGATCCAAAAGAGTGAATTGGCAGCTGCACATGTAGAAACCCATTTTGGATGTAGATATTTTTTCTCAATGAGCTGCAGAACTTCATGATGTGAAATGTTGATGTGAAATGGTTGTAGGTCGTGGTGCATGCATGCTGCTCCCTCTGTATGGTGTCTGGTGGATTACTGAATCAGGGCAACCAATGTACCAAATGTACATGAGCTCAGGCTACAACCATGATGGGTAAACCTTCAATATTCTTTGTAACTGGAACTAATTTAATTGGTTTAGTGTAGGCTGTTGAGATTTGAGGTTTTGTCATGAAAGTCTGCACTTTCTTAGTGACGCTATTTAGAAAGGATAATAGAGCGATGTTATCTCATCATTATCCTTATGTGAAATAACAGCACAAACTAATCAGATTATTTTAATGAAGGAAAATATAATTCTAGAAGTGGAAGATTTACCACTTCTGATGAAATATGGATGAAACAGCCCAATCCATGTTTACTTGGAAGAAAGTCAAACTCTGTTCATTGAAACTTTTTCCCAGGCAGGTGTGAAAATAGAATCGCTGCCTAAAAGCCTTGTACATTCTTAATAAACACTTTCCAACTTAATTCTTTAAAAAATGACCTTTGAATTGCTAGATGTTTCCAATGCTCAAAGTACAGTATCAAGACAGCTGCTTCCATTTCTGTAAACGTTATATTCTTTGTATTGTATTACCCTCTTAACATGCCATGATTATAGATTATCATCAGGAATTCAAATGCCAAGTGGCAATGTGTTGACAGAGCTGGACCTCTGGTTGAATATATCAAAATAACAGATATCTTGAAATATTGTGTAAAAAATCAGAGAGGTTTGATTTGATTAGAATCAGCGATTCAAGCAACTATTAGCTGGGTTTATGGAAGTCATGTAAGTGTATCTTTCTAAAAGCATAATTATTCAGTCAAAATGAGCTCCTTTGTTTCATCGATTTGAGTTTAAGTACATGCTCAAGTATCTTATCAAATTTATGGGATTCAGTAGTGCTAAACTACAGCTGCCTTGAGTGCTAACTTCTTTTTTTTACTATCTGTTTTGAATTAACCTGTCTGTAACATTATGCTGTGTTGGTAATCTGTCTCTTAAAAAGTTTTACCTCAAATATAAACTAATGATCCATGATATAACCATTGCTATGTGGTAGGGGATCCCTCAAACAGAGCCCATGCAGAATGGTCAGCTGTTTGCTATCTCTTTTCAGTACTCTTGCTGCTGAATTCAAAGGGATGCCTGCAGAAAGAAAGAAAACGGGGGAAATGACACCCTCTATATCTGGGTATAGGCGTATAAGTTGATTAATAATAATAATAATATAGCAGTATATTTGCTATTGCATTGTTTGTCCAAAGTCACCCAAATAGTTAAGGTGGAGTTCAGAAGACTGAATATTAAAGCAATCTAGATGCATTTGATTGATGATATGTTGCATTTATCAATAATCGTCCAAGGAATGTAGAAAATATCAAGACTGAATTGGAAAATATTTATTGAACAGCAGTATTTCCATGAATTACAATATGTGTGAATTACAGCACATGCAGGCTGATTTCTTTGTTTCTTTGTTTTGGTATAAGTGGATGCTTTTTTATTGTTTTATATTTTAACATTCTAAATGTATAATATGTTAATTAATGCTGAGTGTATATTCATACCGCTTTTGCATTTTTTTAAAAAAAAATATTTTGAAGAAGTTGCTTTTGCTGAATTACAGGCAGTCGATATGATTTACAATATCCTTGCATTGTATTGATTCTGTATACACAGTCTGAATTTACAGACATTTCAGGGATTTCTGTAATAGAAGAAACAATCCTATCTAGAACCAGCTGGTCTTAAATTATGTAAGCCTCTGGTATTGTGGAATTAAAAAGAAAACAGACACCTTTTATAACTTTAGGTATGTCAGCATGCTCCTGCATAAATCCATCAGATACTCTGAGCTCCAGTTCCAGATTGTATTATGTCGAATCACATGCTATGAATGTACACCTTGTAAAAGTGAGATATGAATAAACTTATAAATATTTGTAATCCCGTGTTAAAAAGACACTCAAAAAGAAGCAGTGCCAAAGGAAATATTTCATAATGGACTCTTTGCATTAAATAGACAGAGCGATTGTTTCTTATTTTTCATCTTTACATTTGTAAAAGCAAATAAGATGCAGCTTATGATGCAGTATAAAATATATAACCTGCCATGACTCTGAGTAGCAGTTCCAATGGAGAAAATTAAACATTTAAGTGTGGCAGGATAGCTTAAATTATTGTCAACACCAATTAACATGTTGGATGCTTTTCAATTCCATGCTTAAAAAAGAAATCTAGTCTCGTGCTAGAGGAAAAAAAGACCTTTGTTTCCATTCTCCCTTTTTGCAACAAAACTTACTGGAGAGGAAAATGTTCTACACTTTGTTTACTGTATCTAAATCCTGTTGACTTCACTTCTTGTACTAAGGCTCTAATCAGACACAAACACACAACTCACATAGTGTATCTCTCTGGTATAATCACACATGACTACAGAGTGCATATGAATATTGGAACCACATGGAAAGAGTCTTTCTCATCCAGCACTAAAGTATAGTCACATAGCGCTATACTTGTTCCACTGGTGAAATGTTTTGCACTAGGTGGGATGTTGTTGCATAAGGAAATACAAAAGAAGCCTTCTGTTAATTTTCTTACTCAACATAGTACCATCTGTTGTACAATAAGCTTCCACTAGCACAACTGTTGCACTGGATTCTGCAACTTAAAACTCTGAGAATGTTGGATACAGATTTATCTTTTTCCTACCATGCAGGTGCCATGTTTATTTTTAATTTTTTTGCCTCTGGCATATAAATGTTCTTGCTGGCAGATTATTTATAAAAAAATGCTTGTAAACTGCAATTTCATACAAAACACCAGACAACGTTATGCACACAATAAAAACACACACAAACATTTAAAATGGCTCACTTGCTCATGTTTAACTCTTGTCCCACATAAGCTGGGAATGCAGTCAACAACTCCTGTCCAGGCAACTCATTGCAGGAGATGGCAACAATGGGAGGCAGTTTGTATTTCAGAGAAGTTTGGATGCCATGACTGAGATTCATGTCAAAGAATCCTTGATAAGTTTCCAAGGAATCTCAAAGCTGCTAAGAACACTGTTTGAAAATGGTGTGCCTTAGAATGGAATCATGTTATGTTTTGTATTAGCTTTGTGGGATGTCTTTTAATACGTAGGGGAGGATATATTAATTGCAGTTTATCTCCCCAGACCCCCATGTGTGGGGGCTGAACATACACTGAGCAGAGTTTAAAAGTCCCATCCTTAGCAGAAAAACAGAAAGCATATTGGAATAGGTCATGAAGCCTTCTTTTAATTACCGGTAAGTCCAGCTGTGAAGCAAGCTGGCTCCCCCTTTTCTTACTTTGCATAACAAAGAATCAGACAACAGACTGAAAAGTAAGTTTAAAATATGGTTTACTTACTCATAGTCTTTGCATTGGTTCTCAGCTACAGCACCAGTAAAAACTATGCAGATAACTATATGTGCCTGGGCAGGAGCATTGGAGGGCATGTCCGCCCCCATTGCTGGTCATAGGAAGAAAGGGGGAAGGTAGGAGCAGGATATACTTATTTGATTCTTCCCACTCAGGAGAGGAGGGGAAATGACATCACACAGAGCCCTCTCTACCCATTACATTTCTATGCCCTGAGTCTCTCCCTATCAGCAATACAACTCTGTGGTGATTTGCCCCTAAATTTACTAACTAGCAAGAATATGCATTGTTGGATTTGACTGCAATCTTCCACAAACTCCCACCCTTTCTGGGAGTGGGAGAGAGTTCTTTACTCTCCCTATATGACCCTTTAGCTCTCCCAAATGTGTGCCGTTTCAAAAGAACCGTATTTTGTTTTAAAATGTGTGTCAAATCGAAAGCATCGTACAAACTCGCCTGCCTCAGCAATCACATCTAACCTGGTCGAAATGTATCCCTTTGCTCTCTGTTGTTCTTCTGAAAACTCCAGAGGTTAACAACACAGATTTCAAACTGATGAAAAGGTCAGGGATGGAGAAACTGTGGTCTGCCAGATGTTCTTTTAACTCCAACTTCCATTAGACCCAGTCAACATGGCCAGTATAAGAGATGATAGAAATTGTAGTCCAACGTCTTGAAAACTTTTAACCAGAGAATGGGCTAGGAATCAAAGGAAGCTGTCTTATACAGATTTAGAAACCTGACCCATTTAGTTTGAGATTGTCAGCACTGACTAGCAGTGGGTATCTAGTATTATTCCAAGCAGTCTTTCCTGGTCTACCTGGAGAGACAAGGAATTGAATCTGGAACCTTTTGCATGGAAAGTATACACCAAAGAGCTCCAGTTCTCCCTGTCTTAATAACTAATTAATAATTTGATTGGCATTTACAGCAGGGTTGGGACACAATATGAGACTCCCGTTGTTATTGGACTACAACTCCCTTCATACCTGACCATTAGGCTTGCTGGCAGAGGTTGATGGGCTCCAACAACATCTTGAAGGCCCCAGTTTCCCTACCACTGTTTTACAGTATTTGAAAGCAGGTGGTTTCCCGACCCTGGGAAATGTAACGAGAACCCTTTCTTTTGACTCAATAACATTTATGAATAATTCCTCATGCGAAGAATCTCAAACACACCTCCTGAATTAAGTGAAGCACGAAAGCAGCTTACATTCATGCCATCAGCAATACGCACTCTTTGGCTTGAGAGAGAGAGAGCCGATTAAAGGTCCGCATTTGAAATCCCAAGTTAATAAATAAATGCTGATGAACTGATTAATGCTTCCAGTCTGTTGCAATGGATATAGCTCAGAGAATATTAACTACATTTAAGTCCCACTGAAATCCATTGGACTCCCATTCTTTTTCAAAGAATCACAGAATTGTAGAGTTGGAAGCGATCCTAAGGGCCATCTAGTCCAATCCCCTACAATGCAGGAATCTCAGATAAAGTATCCATGATGCTTTAGAAAATAATAATAATCTGGACATGTCACTACTTTCAGTGCAAGTGACTTGACAAGCAGTGCAATCCCATGCAGGTCTACTCAGAAGGAAGTCCTTCCATGTTTGATGAGACTTACTCCCAGATAACTGTGTATAAGATTACACCCTAAGGAGGAAAGTCTTAAATCCTTATCTCCATGATTTTATATGGACTTTGGTGAGATTTTTCATTACCTGTTAGTTCTTGCATTTTATGCGATCTTTTACTCAAGATAAAATTGACTTCTGGAAATCTAGTGGGAGTTTAGTGCTTCCACAAGTTTAGTGGGGAAAACATGCCTGGAAAAAGTCGGTGAGTACCAATATAGCCAATGATGTTTGCTGTTGTGTCACGCCATGCCCACTGGTGTGAATGAAATTTAGCACAACATGGTGGTATATGGATCAAATAGCATGGTCTCATTATACAACAAGTACTAGAATGTAAAAGGAAGGCTGGATGGGACAGAAGTACCCCCATGACAAAGAAGATTATTGATCAGAACTCCTGATGTCTTCCTCAGTAACCCAACATGGATCAGGCATGGTGCTTGGGGTGAGGGCAAGGGTTTTAGCCATTTCCCCATATTGCTTCTCCAGTTTAATTCCCCCAAGACTTCTATTTACTGTGAAGGTGAAGGAAAACAGAATATGGGTACCAGAAATGGATTGTGCCCTTGGTAAACATGGTCTTTAATGGATGATGAATAAAGAGCATGACTTCAGCTACAAATAATTCAATATACAATCCAGTTAAGAACAAGTATTTATCAATGATGTAAACTGAACGTATGAGTGAAAAACTGTATAGGACTGCAGTCTAAATGAACAACCACACAAACAAATAATTCATATAAGTCTGATTAATAAAATATAGCAATTTTCTATTAATCTTCATTTAATGTATGGAAAAGAGTAATTCCATTGATTTTAATGGGTAAAGCAAAAGCAAAATGCTGTTTAGGCTTTGTTGTGTAAAAAAGTTTTTATTTGAAAAATGGCTTCACTTCTCTGTTGCTCTTTGAATTAAGCATGCATTGTCAAATGTCACTTTCCTCCTTTTGTTTCCTGAAGCTGTTCTGTTTTGAGGCTTTTTATCCCTGTGATTTCGTCTATGCATGGTTTCTGTTCTAGTTGAGAATTTATTTCCCATTCCAAAAACATATGGGCTGACCCACTGCCATGAGCAATTTGGGGAGGTGTCTCTAGTTTTTCTTTGTAGATTTATTTATTTTCTTGAATTCAATTAAACGCGATAACAGAATAGAGTTCTTATATGCTGTCAGTGGGGGAAAGCGGCATTGTTTTCCTTCTTGAAAAATTTCTTTCTTTGATTTGCTTGCCATTCATACAGGAGCTATAATAATAGACCACCACAGTTAAGGCCAAACAACTTTGACAGGTTTCTTTTTAAAGAACACAGGTTGCTTCTGAACAATAGAAAATGAGCAATGTGTGTGGGATGGCAAGGGGAGAAGAGGTGGGCAGGCAGGTGGGAATGAATTTCTGATTCCTATCGAAGACTGCTTCTTTAAAGGCAACAAGAACAACATCATATATATATCTCTTAATGCCAAAACAGGCATTTAAGCAGCTTACAAGTATAAAAACCAAAGCACCCAAACAAAGCTTCCCCTGTCACCATTTCCCCATCAGACTGGTGACTGGGAGTGGCCACCAAAATAATATAACACTGGTCCTGAAAGACCTACATTGGCTCCCAGTATGTTTCCAAGCACAATTCAAAGTGTTGGTGCTGACCTTTAAAGTCCTAAACGGCTTTGGCCCAGTATACCTGAAGGAGCGTCTCCACCCCCATCGTCCAGCCTGGACACCGAGGTCCAGCTCCAAGGGCCTTGTGGTGGATCCCTCATTGTGAGAAGTGAGGTTACAGGGCACCAGGGAGAGGGCCTTCTTGGTAGTGGCGCCCTCCCTGTGGAACACCCTCCCATCAGATGTCAAGGGAATAAACAACTAATCTGAGTTTTTGAAAACATCTGAAGGCAGTGCTGTTTAGGGAAGTTTTTAATGTTTGATGTTTTATCTTGTTTTTAATATTCTGTTGGGAGTTGCCCAGAGTGGCTGGGGAAACTCAGCCAGATGGGCTGGGTATAAATAATAAAATTCTTCTTCTTCTTCTTCTTCTTCTTCTTCTTCTTCTTCTTCTTCTTCTTCTTCTTCTTCTTCTTCTTCTTCTTCTCAAATGGCAGGATTCTGTCTTCAGTTGGGTAGATGAATGGAGGTACAGAGCCTTAGGATGAGTGAGTGGAGAAAGGTCCAGACCTCTCCCTTCACATTTCCTCTTCAAATCCTCACCACTGCAGTCTGAGACAAGGCTTGATCTGCTCTGTAACATCTATCTGTCTGTCTGTTGTTGTTAATTGGATTTGTTACACACCCTTCACCATAAGGTCCCAAGGTAGGTTTCATCAATATAAGCATACAAGTTTGAAATCAGTTAAAACAATCTGAAGAATAGGATGGGCCTTTATCTATATATCAGGTGTCAGTTTAAAGAGGTGTGGCTTCAGCATGTGATGAAAGCTATACACAGTGAGGCCATCAAGATCCCTGACTTTGGTGACACCTCTTACAAAGGCTGGCATGGCCCAGCAATGTACAGTGGTACCTTGGGTTAAGTACTTAATTCATTCTGGAGGGCCGTTCTTAACCTGAAACTGTTCGTAACCTGAAGACCACTTTAGCTAATGGGGCCTCCTGCTGCCGCCGCGCCGCTGAAGCACGATTTCTGTTCTCATCCTGAAGCAAAGTTCTTAACCTGAAGCACTATTTCTGGGTTAGCGGAGTCTGTAACCTGAAGCGTATGTAACCTGAGGTAGCACTGTAGTAGTAATTTTCATTATTAACTTCTGCTATGAAAAATGAGGAAGTGGGGCACAACATGGGAAGCAATTTCACTGCATATGCTGTATCCCTTTAAAGGGGATTTTTGTAAGACTTCCTTTGCAATAAATGGAGGTGTGGGCAACCTGTGTTACTCCAGATATTGATGGACTACAGCCCCCATAATCCATGACCATGGGCCACGGTGGCTGGGGATGATGGAGGCTGGAGTCCAACACCACTAGCAGGACCACAGGTTGACCTGTGTCTCTCTCATTGAGACCAATGGGACTCAATGCCTTATTAATTAATTAATTATTTTTTAAATACCTCTGTTGATCCAAGGATCACAGGGCTGTTTACAATACAGTGGTGCCTCGCAAGACGAAATTAATTCGTTCCGCAAGTTTTTTCTTCTTGCGAGTTTTTCGTCTTGCGATGCACGGTTTCCCATAGGAATGCATTGAAAATCAATTAATGCGTTCCTATGGAAACCGCCTTCAGACCAGGTCCGGGGACAGTCTGTCCCCCGACCTCTTCTGAAGGCTGGGGGGGGGGGACACAAGGGCTTTTCTTCCCACCCCCAGCATTTAAAAAAACCCCAGGACAGCGGAGGACTTCTCCGCTGTCCGGGGCGATCTTAAAATGCTGGCGGGCGGCATTTTAAAATCGCCCGGGACAGCGGAGGACTTCTCCGCTGTCCGGGGCGATGTAAAAGCCCCTGGGAAGGCAGGCAGGGGGGACAAAGACTTTCGCCCCCCGCCCGCCTTCAGAAGAGGTTCTGGACCTCTTCTGAAGGCGGGCGGGGGGCGAAAGTCTTTGCCCCCCCGCCTGCCTTCAAAAGCCGTCTGGGACAGCGGAGAAACGCGCTGCCTTTCTCCGCTCTCCCGGGAAGGCAGGCAGGGGGGAGCAAAGACTTTCGCCCCCCGTCCGCCTTCAGAAGAGGTCCAGGACCTCTTCTGAAGGCGGGCGGGTGGCGAAAGTCTTTGCTCCCCCCCGCCTGCCTTCAAAAGCTGTCCGCGATAGCGGGAAGCGCTTCCCTGCTATCCCGGACTGCTTTTATAATGCTGGCGGTGGGGAGCAAAGCCTTTCGGCCCCCGCTGGCCTTCCTGGACCTCTTCTGAAGGCCGGAGGGGGGGAAAGGCTTTGCTCCCCACCACCAGCATTTAAAAGAGGTCCCCGGAGATTTCCCTATGGGCTTTCTTCTTGCGAAGCAAGCCCATAGGGAAATTCGTCTTGCGAAGTGCCTCCAAAACAGAAAACCCTTTCGTCTTGCGGGTTTTCCGTCTTGCGAGGCATTCCTCTTGCGAGGTACCATTGTATAAAAAACACAAAAATGCACTTCCGGGGCAGCCACCAGCCAAGCAAGCCGACTTTCCCAACTCTCTCAAGAGGGGGAGTAACTCCATGAGGAAATTTAATGGGGACTGTGAAGGCCAATAGTCCATCCCACATCTCTATTGCTTTAGAAGAAATGATGAATATCACCAGTCACTAATGACTCATTATGATCATTTGGAAGCAGTGATTATCCCAGAGACATTTAATGCCAGGCGATACATTGCTTACACTTTCACAACCATATCTAGTGGCCTCAAGTCCTCTAAGATTACTACGAAACCCAATGCTTTCATTCTGTTAACACTGTCAGGGGTTGAAAGGATGAGTGCTCTTTGGTTATTTGTATACAGGTAAAGGGTTGACAGAGAAATAAAGTTTATTTCAGAAACTCACTGTAACTATGGCAACCCACCTGCATTGTATTTTAAATAACAAACACAAGCAGCCGCTCAGTTGGAAAAGGATAGATTCTTCAATTATTGATTTATGCACACTACAAATTTGGCAAATCCTTTTTCAAACGCCAGTGAAGAACAGCACAAGGCTAAATCTCATATGAGAATCTTCTTATCTCTTAGATTAAGTGTCAATACTTAAAGAATGTGAGTATTCCCATCCAACAACACCATGACAAAGTTTGTTCTGAGTGATCACAAAGTCTTATTTCCAAAGCCGTTTAAAAGAAAGAAAGGCTGGGGGGGGGGAAGTGATGCTCTCCCCCCATTTCATGTCCAGTTGTTTCCAGATGACCTGTTTATTGGGCATTCAACTTGATTTGATTACAAGGATGACTGGCTATTTAAATGAGCATTCATTCTGATTTTTTATTTTTTATTGCAGGGATCTTAGGAGATATTCTCCCATCACATTCCTTATCACAAAATGTCCAGTCTTTGCGGGAAGGGTAAGCAAGTTTCTCAAGCGAGAGCTTCAGACTGCTTTAACTGCGGAACCTGAATTTTCAGGAATGTGATTGAATCCTACTCGAAAATAGTGACAGTCTGAAAGGGCCCACAGTCTGTCTCTCTTTTGCGGTCTGAAATCCATTCAGTCTGTTGTCAAAAAACCCAAAAAACCCTAAAAGACTTCCAAGTAAACATTCAGAATGGGAAATGGGAAACAGGTGGAATGGATGATAATTTAAATAAATGCTTACAAAAATCCTAAACATTTTTGTTGAGAGATAGCTAGTCGGGTTGGGGGGGAAATCATGTTAACACTAAGAGCAACTGCTTTATTTAGGAATGCTTTATTCCTATCATTTAAAGTTTCTTTTTCTATATATAACATGAGCAGATGGCCCTGGCTGTCCTTCCACATTCAGATTCTATCTGCCTCGTGTTGTGATTTTTCTTTCCCTTCTGCATGAGGGGCAATGATTTGTTTCTAAAACCAGAGTATGAAACATGATCAAGAGGCTCCCAGGTTTGTTTAGGTTATGGAGAACCTAAGATGTGTACTAATGAACTTGATACTGACTAATGAATATGGAAGCCTTAATGCAGCAAGGTGTTGAAACAGAGCAAATGGCATGAGCGAAACGACAGCCTTTGAACACTAATTGAAACGGCAAAGCATAAAGAGGTGATATCATTGCCACTCTAGGCTTTTAGGAGAAAACGAACACCAGTCCAGAGGGTCCACCTGACGCCTGTGAATCCCTTAAGCATATTTAGTGGAGCTTAAGTGGGACTAAAGGGATCCAAATGGCTGTTGTAGGAGTCCGAATGTGGGCGAAATTAACTCGTAGAGAATTATGCAATGTAACATTTATGCACTGATATGAATGGTTGATGTGGCGGTGGTGGTAAACCAAGCGTTTGATCTGAAGCATCTTTCCAAAGCCAACTTCCCCCAGTGCTAAAGCTCAAATCAAAAGAGGGGCTCAATGTCTGGAGGAAAAACAACAACAAGCTGCTATGTAGAAATGGTCTAACGAGGCTATTGGAAGCTGTTAAGCCACGTCCCAGAAGTATGGAACAATTAATGTAAATATTTCTAGTCCATCAAAGCAGAAAAGGTAATTGAAAAGTTGCAAGAGGTCATACTTTCACATGTGAAATACTTTTGCAAAAACAAGAAAATGCAGACGTTGAGGAGATGACATATTTCGGTATAGAGTGGCGTCAAGCATATGTGTATATATATATATATATATATATATATATATATATTTGGCTGGTTCTTTTTCCTTTGGTTTGTGTTGTGTTTTCTGGGTTTTCACGCACAAGACACGGCCCAAGAATTATCAGAAATAATCCATAACTCGTCCCAGGTGGATTTGAGTTCTGCTTGCAGGTTTTGTTCCAAGAACATCAGTACCTTATTGGTAATGTGTTTCTAGTGCTGTACACAGCTCTGAGATCTTTTGATGAAGGGTGGTATATCAATTGAAATAAATAATAATAATAATAATAATAATAATAATAATAATAATAATAAGGTTGAAGAAAGTTTGCCACCCCTTACTTAAAAGGGTCAGGTAGCAGCTGATGTGAAAGACCTTTCTCTCTGCTGGAGAGAAACAATGGGCTAAATGGCCAAGCATGTAAGGCTGCTTCCTAAGCTCCTAGGATTCGACTCCAGGTTTTCTATGCTTGCAAGTACTCAACTGTAATTGATGATTAAATTAATCATATTAATCCATTTAATCCATTAACCGATTATTCCATTTGAGCCAGGCACAGCTAATAGACTGGAAAAATCTATTGCTAGCCAAATATGTAGGCTCAGGGGAAGAAGAGGAAGCCCACACATGTTAAGCTTGTG
Organism: Podarcis bocagei; assembly: GCF_964188305.1. NCBI lineage: Eukaryota > Metazoa > Chordata > Lepidosauria > Squamata > Lacertidae > Podarcis > Podarcis bocagei. The sequence goes on from NC_138130.1 coordinate 34,876,778, forward strand.
GCGCCCCTCGGAATGTCTCATCCAGAGATTATTATCTTTTCTTTTTGAGGTAAGGTTATAAATATATTTTAAACACAGTGTTTAAAATGGTAAACAGATAAAATTCTACACTCAGATCTATAGCCTATCCCTCAGCTCCAACGGACTGTGGAATTGCATGTGGATTCTCCCATTGATGTGTGAATCTGAGAAGAGAATTTTGCCTTAGGGCTCAGTTTTCCTCTAAGATTGACATATGTATATAATAAAAAAAATGGAATAATTGAGGCTTCTGTGGCACTATCAGCATGCAAAGTTCTTTCTTTCTTTTGTCATTTTTTTTGTCTTCCCCACCCTCTGGAAAAGGTTGGTCCAATGTTTTATGCTAATGCAGCATTCTTTCCTACCAAATTGGTATGTTTTATATAAAAACACTGTTTTATTCACAGCCTAATAATTTATGCCATCAAATATATGCATAATATAAGTAGTAAACTCCCCCTCTCTCTCTGAATGTATGTGTGCATGTGTAACATTCAAATCTTTTGCTTATACATACATAGCATTTTAAATCTCCTCAAAATCTACCCTCCTTCCTATATAACAGCTTTTCAAAAATATCTCATTTCAAAACATTTGGTTAATTGGAAGTTGTCTGGCTGTACGTCATTTTCATAATAATATCAAAGATCAAAATGCAAACTCATTTGTATCACTCCTCAGAGGATTTCAGACCTATATAGAAGTGACAAAGTGAGTGGACTGCAATGAGTCATAAGAAGTTTACCCTCCCAGCTGTAACTGCTCTCATTTTGATGTAGCATTTTCTTGAGCCTTTTGAATGACACCGTAGAGAGTCTTAGGACTGGACAATAAACCAAACCCATTAACCTCCTTAGTCTTCCACAGAGCAAGACCTGAATCCCCGTCTTCCCTCTTTGAATATGCATTTCTAAAACAGTTCCTGGCCTTGCTTCCCTTTCTCCTTGCTCTATTCACCACCCCTTTCTGAACTTGCAAGCACTAAAAAGAGTTAGGGGATAGAACAAGCACCCTTCACTTAGTTACCTTGTGCTCTCTCTCAAGTTTGTGGCGCAGACTGAGCCCAAATGGAGAGGACAAGTGAACAGGGAGCCACTGGCGTAGTGTGTTGCCCTGGGCACAGACTTGTCAGGGGCGCAAAATTTAAACACCCGGCTCTGCCTTAATACAGCTGCATGCTTCTGTCACTGGGCTCCCTTGAAAACTGCTTCTCCATGCAAACCAGGAAGTGACCTCTCCAGACAGCAGAGCGACTCGTCTTTTCTTATTTCTGTGGCTGCGATCTCCTGGGGTGACATGGAGACCGTTAGGCAGCTGAATGCACATGTGTACTCCATCCATTTCACCCCTGCCTCCTACCTCTCCACGTGGCCCCGGACACTGGCAACCTCTGCTACGCCACTGCAGGGAGCAGCAACACTGGCAGGAAGGATTCATAGGAAGAATCCTGTTGCATCAGGCCAAAGGCCTGTCAAATCAAACATCATGTTCTCAAAGTGCCCCATCATTCAATTTCATTGGATAACCCCAAGTTCTCATATTATGAGGGAGCTGGAGAGGGAAATCTCCCTATCTACCTTCACCACAGCATGCACCATTTTATACACCTTTACTCACATTTCCTCTAAACTAAAAGCCACAAATGTTGTGACTGTGCCTCATGGGGAAGTTGCTCCAACCCTCAGAACATTTTGTCCCCTTTTTTGAAACCTTTTCCTGTGCCACAATATTCTTTTTGGGGTAAGGCAAGCAGAACTGTACACAGTATTCTGAATGATGTGGCATCATCAATTTGTATGATGGCATTATAATATTAGCAGTTTTATTTTCAACCCCTTTCTGAATAATCTCTAATTATTCAACTTATTATTGTTGTATTTTTACTCTCAAGGAGAGTGCTTGTGGGATTTTCTGTCTGAGGCACCAAAATAACTCAAGAGCCTTGGGTACTGTGCATCTTGGCTGGGGGTGGGTTTTTGTTGTTGTCATTTTCTGTTCCACCTCAGGCAATGAAATGTCTTGAGCCAGTCCTGACACAAGACTGGCGTTAGCAAATTCCACAGTGAACACACTTTATTATATTGGCAGGACCAAAATTAATCTCAGTGATAGAAACACATTGAAGTGCAAGTCCTGAGCTGTAGAGCAACAAAAGTGTGGCCCAAATCCCTCTTGAGGCTCAAAAAATAATCTTCCATTCCAAAACAATGTATGAACGGCAGCTCATCATGTAGCAGGTATTCCAACATATATTTTCATTAAAACTTCATAAACCGAAGACACAGAGCTGGAAAGGTTTAAATCAGCCAGGGATAGCAAAGGAGATCCAACTTTCCAATTGTGAAAAGTTCCTTCAGGTCAGATGCAAAGTAGGTCATTGATTTGACGATCTTAGAACACTTTATCGTTAAATTGACTAGTTAAGAGTTAGGGCTGCTTTTAATAATACTTTCAGTGCACTCTAATAGATATCCAAGTTCAAAACATGCGTGTCTACATCATGAATGGCACACACATGTTCAAACTGCTGTTTTCTCAGAAACACAAATATTATTGAGTCTGGTCTTTTTCTGATGATTCTTGAGTATTTTGCCATGAAATGCAGTGATTTAAAAGTGCATGTGCTGGTTCCAATATAAACAGTGTACATGCATTTTATATTCTGTCTTTTGCACTGACAATACATTGTAGGATCAGAAGCAGCTCTTACAGAACAGAGAGAACAAACTAATACCTTTCAAATGGAACTAAAATTTCATCCGATTGAAATAAATCCAGGAAGAATGTTAGCTAATCTATTCTAAAGTACTTATATAAAAATAAAAATAAAATAATTTTTTATATCTCCCTTCATCCGTAGTTCTCATGGTGGTTCACAGCTTAAAAATACAAGATAAAAACACAAAACACATTTTGAGACTGTTCTGCTGTAAGGCACTTTGATCCTCTAAGTTTGGACCTTATTGTTTTATATAAATCTGAATGGCACTGCATTAGCTTGAATGATAGATTACAGGTGAATATGTGTGTTTAAAGGAAGGCCGATATTTAACTAAGTCCTATCCCAGTATTCTTCATGAGGCTGTAACTTTACCTAACTCCACAAGCACACATTTTATCCCACAAATTCTCAAGAAAAATCAGTCAGTTTCCTCACAGTCTAAAGATAATAAAACTGTGTGGACTGGTATCCATTTTTCTTATTTACCAGTGTTAACAGACAGTAATTTCAATTCTTCAGATCCCTTTTACTGTCCATTCTCTCTTCCTCATCTTCATTTGGCTTTTCTCCTCTCTTGGGACTCAACCTTGTCAAAGGTCCAGTTTGTTCATATTTCAGACTGCTGGTCAAGGTAATGTTGCGAAGTGCTGATAGATGGCCAAATTAAGCTGTATTGCTACAGGCTTCCCAATCCATTGTATTTAATTAAAAATTATTAGAAAGCTCCACACACTCTAAATTGTTGTTGGAATGATTGCATTGCAAATATTATAATATTGTTTTTGTAGCGGCAGTGAAAAGTGGGGGGGGGGGGGCAGCCATTGAGATGAGACAAATTACCTTACAGCTTTCATTTTCCAATAGCGGAGGTGTTGAGTCTTCTGTTTGGTATTGAAAACCATTAGTTCTATTGACTATATAGTTACACTGATTCAGACCTACATGAGAATAATTAGGGATTTCAGACATGGGGGTGATTCATGAGATTCTGTTCCAAGCACATGACTGGAACAGCAGTGTGACATGGCATTTATTAGGGTGCACCATTATAGACTGGAGGTGGGGAATCACATGTCTGAATATATTAAAAACTCTTTGTACATAGAAAACTGATTTGACAGGGAGAAACCTAGGCTTGAAGTGAGTTCATAAAAACACCCAATAGTTAAATTCCTGCATCTCAAGTCACAGTAGGAGTATGCCTATTAATAAAGTTTAAGCTGCTTGATGGAGCTTTCCTAACTATTTGTAACCATTATTGACCCCCCCAACCTATAAATGCCTCCAGGGATAGGGAACCAGTTGTTGGACTCCAACAGTGGCCCTTTGGATGTTGCTGGACTCCAACTCCCACCAGCCCCAGCCAGCATGATTAGTTGTCAGGGATGATGGGAGTTGTAGTCCGACAACATCTGCCATGCCATAGGTTCCCTATCCTTGCACTGAAAGTTCTTTTCATATCGTTGCTAAGGACATTTTTAATTAGGTTGTGGTAGAAGAAAATTATAGTTTATTTCAACTGGCATTGTCTTTTATGTTGCGTCATTTGCATTTATTATCTCTTCATGATGCTGTTTTTAATGCTGAGTTTTTAAAAGAGGGAAACACAGTTAATCTATTTCTTTTGTATATGGATTACAAAATACATAAAAAGGGGATTAAAAGAGAATAAAAAAACTACTATACCATAGTGTCAGGGAATTGACATCGGAGTGAGAGGCGAAGGGGAGGCTCCCAGATGATGCTGGCGAAGGACCCAGCAGCAGGGGGAGAAACAGCTCAGTAGAGGGGGAAGCCAATCAGCGCAACACCAGGGATAAAGGGGGGCAGACGGGGGAATTGGAGAGAGGGCTCCAGGACTCTTCACTGGACATCAGTGAGGAGAGCCCAGGTCCTCCGCTACCCATGCCTTCCCTGCGCAGAAGACTCCCGCGCAGTGAGAGGAGGAGGAGACTGGGTGTCAAACAACTTTTATGTTGGAAGAGGTTCAAGAAATGCCCACTGACGGATTCTGCCAGTGACTGAGGCAGCCACGATGAGAAGGGGCTCTGCAGTCAGAAAGGTTTAACAAGGCAAATTAACCGAGAAAGGCACCAGCTTACGCACGAGTAACTCATACCTATTACACATAGGTTATTATTTTTTGTCAGCGGTTGCCTTGTCCACAACTCAACCCAATGATAATGCTTCTGCTTGAGTTTTCTGTTAATTCCTGGATTGTCTATACCAAGTGATGCTTATTCATTGTAGAACTGAAGAAAAATGTGACATGAAGAAATGGATAGTCAATGAGTTAGCTAATCAACCCTGCATAAATGAAGCCAATGATTACACTCCCAATGAAGAGAAGAATATTGGTCGCTGTAATAAACAGCTTGAGTTTATGGATTTCCTATCGCTGGCTATGAAAAAGGAAGACCCATGTTCACACAGAGTGAATGGGTGTCTTCCTGCTTTTGCAGGAAATCCATGCTTGGATTTCACTGGGAAAACTGGGTCCTACGTACCATAAATCCAAATGTTCTGGTTGTGATTCAGCAGATAAATTTGTATTCCCAGTACTGTATCAGTAACCCAGTTTTTCAGTGAAATGTGAACCAGTTGTTTTCAGCGCTGTCAAACCACTGGAATTAGCATTAAGTTTAGGTCTTTAACGAAGAACATTAATTTAGGAGCTAAACATATATTTTCCATGGAAGGGCCATAGCTCAGTGGTCAAGTATCTGCCTTGCATGTAGAAGGCCCCAAATCCAATCCTCAGCATCTCAAGGTTGGTCTCAGAATATCCCCTGCCTGAATATCCCCTGCCTGAACCCCTGAGGAGCCACTGATGGTCAGTACAAACAATACTGAACTAAATGGGCCAATGATCTGATTTGGTATACATTTACCTATTTGCCTAATGCCTCTGATTTAGCCTGCCCATCTTAAATCATAGTCCTTTGATTGAAGTGGCATATCAGATTTATTGCAACCCTATTCTCCAGACCAGATAATTTGTGTCACTTACGCAAACACGTCAGGTAAGGGCAATTAGGCATTCCCTATGTAGATTGTCTTATATGATTCTGAGTTTGGAGAAATCAGCAAAAAAGAAGAAGTTGCCTTTAGTAGTTTCTGTGGTTTGCCAGCATGATTTGGAATATTCAGCTCACTGACAAATAAATGAGGTGGCATAGGGGAAAACCACTTAGCTTTATTCAATACATCTGAGAGAACTGAAATGAAACCCAGGTGCATTCAACGTTCTGTCACCACTGTGGCGCAGGCAGAGTCCTGCTTCATCAATGATCCACTCTGTCCCTCTTCTTGCCAGCAAAAGAATGGGATGTGAAAAAAGGAGAAAACCCTGCCAAATGTGGTCAGATGGACTTTCTATTTTTGTGTTAAGATACAGCAACACTATATGGAATTTACTCCCAAGTAAATGTGTTTAGGATTGTGGTGTTTAATCCAGTTGAAGGGACGTGGGTGGTGCTGTGGGTTAAACCACAGAACCTAGGACTTGTCGATCAGAAGGTCGGTGGTTCAAATCCCCGCGACGGGGTGAGCTCCTGTTGCTCAGTCCCTGCTCCTGCCAACCTAGCAGTTCGAAAGCACATCAAAGTGCAAGTAGATAAATAGGTACCGCTCTGGCAGGAAGGCAAACGGCATTTCGACGCGCTGCTCTGGTTTTCCAGAAGCGGCTTAGTCATGCTGGCCACATGACCCAGAAGCTGTACACCAGCTCCCTCGGCCAATAAAGCGAGATGAGCGCCGCAACCCCAGAGTTGGTCACGACTGGACCTAATGGTCAGGGGTCCTTTACTTTTAATCCAGTTGATCTGTGATTAATGTGACTTTGTCTCAGATTTTAAGAGAAGTGTGTGACTGAAGACCACAGGGCTCATCTCTTATATATTTTGTCCCACTGAGGGCAGACTGAGATGGTGGCATAGTGGCCCTAATGGACCAGCCTCTACCATTTAATGTTACCAACCAATGCTGTGCCTCCTGCCCTCTTCCTTCCTTCCTAGGTCACGTTACATATTTTCTTCTCCATCTGCTAAAACAAGTGGGACATTACTGCTGCCTCATAGTACATAGAAGCAGATTGAAAGCAAGAAATGGGATCTGGGAAGGAAAAGTCCTGCAGCTGCTCCTGGTGCCTTGGTACCATTAAATATACGGGTATTACCCTTGCTGGGAAAATCAGAGGCTCACTATGTCAGGTTCCTATTGGAAGACTGGATAAACGCTAGAACATTGGCAGTGGCAGTTTTTATCGGTGGTTGCAAGAACCAATGTTCCCTATCTTTAGGTCTGAACACAATGCTTGTTTAACCTGGAGGTGGGCTGTCTGAATTGTTCATTGCTTTGTAACGATTTGTTGGGTCTCTGGACCGTAATAAAGATTGATTGATTGATTGATTGATTGATTGATTGATATACGGGTAGGCAGGATAGGCCCTGTTGTGTTGCAACCAGCATCAGGTGACTACGCGATGGTAGATGAACGCAGGAACTGTTGTCTGAATAGTGCACCGAGGCTTTTTAAAGCAAAAGTGGGGAACTTCTTTCAGAGGACCAGATTCCATGGTGGGCAACCTTCTGGCGGCTGTATGTCAGCAGGGGGCAGGGCCAGAGGCAAAAGTGGGTGGACCCAAAGCTGCGACTCTTACTTTTCTTCAGTAGGATATATTCCGGCCATATAGAATTCAGAGGTTTCTGCATGTACACAGACACACACCATGCATCTCTCCATCCATGTGAGCAAGAGGCATCATCACAGGTCCAGGTCACAATCTAGCTAGGCAAAGACAATCAAGGGAAGGGCTGGTGAAAGGTGCAGCTTGAGGAGAGGGAACACGGCTTGACTTGCATAGTTACTTATCTCCTTGGTTCGGGGGTCACATAACTCCATACCCTCCAACATTTCTCCAATGTAAACAGGGATGTCCTAAGGAAAAGCAGGACATTCTGGAATCAAATCAGAAACCATGACGGCTTCTGTAAATCTGGGCCTGTGGAGGGTCCGTGATTTTAAACATAACTCGACAGTGTTCTGTGGAATGGGTTTGTAATCTGGATGTCTAAAATCGCCCTCCCCCCAAGTACTTTTTGCCTGGCCTTTTGTTAGTGTTGTATTTAAAATTCAGAAGTAGCCTGTTTATTTATATGTGTTGCTGTTAATCCAAACTGCCTGCTAAAGTAATCCCTTGTTAAAGTGAAATCAAATCAGTGATTTGAGATTACATAGCTAAAACAATAGCCCAGCCAGACATTGCACACATCTGTTTCGCTTTTCCGAACTTGCTTTGGAGTTTTCCTCTCACATTCTTTCACAGCAAAAAGTGCCACCAATTAGCTAGACTTTTCTTTTCTTTTCATTTTCCACTTTTGACCGAAGTCCTTTTGTTTTCTCAATCCTGGGTCGCCAATCACCGTGGAAACGTTCACACTTCTGATGTGTTTGTTTTCCTTTGCACTTAAGTATCCATTTTAAATGGGATAAAAATTTCACGCTTATTACTGGTTAATATGTTGTTATACTCCATTACCCAAATTTGGACCAGAGGTAATGCTGATGTGGGAAATGCCAAAATAATAAATTCTTGGAGATGAGATCTTAGACAGATATGGGGGCCCAAAGTAGGCTTTGATTTACTCATAGTCTGCAGGAAATGAAGCATTACTATGAATGTGGAACATCGAGATCCTTAGTGAGGATAACCTTATTTCCAGCTTTACCTGCTGCTTTGATTTAAAACGTTTTCACATCATCTAGTTTTTTATGAGCTTTCATGCATTTAGGTGTTCCCCCCTTGCCCTTTTCTGAAGTGTTTTCATTCCTCAGGGAATGAAGCCACATTGCTTTTCTCAGTTGGGTTGCCTCCCCCCCCCCTTGATCTTTTAAATAACAAAAGTGAACTATTTCCCTTGATGGCCCAATTCAGAAAGAGAGACATCCATGCAGAAGCAGATTCTGCACGTGGAAACTCTTATGTTCTGCTGGTGAGCCTCCCAGAGGCAACTCATTGGCTACTGTAGGGAACAGGGTTCAGGACCTGGTAGGCCTCTGGTCTGATCCAACAGGCCTCTTCTTCAACCTGTGACTCTGTCAGGCCTTGAAACAAATCTGGATGAGCATCTAATGAAAGGCTGACCAAATAACCCCATGGTGCTGCATGGTGTTTTCATGGTTGATGCCATATTTATACTTGCATTGCAAATGGAAATTTGTATATGCAACACTTTCCTGAAGCTCTGCCCACATGGCTACATGCAACTACATCTAGATCAAGCCTAGATGTGTTCAATGTTTTTAAAATCTTCTAGTTGCCATGAGGGCTTCAGGCATATCCAAGTAACTAATACCACAATTTTGAATTTAGGGCACGTCTATAAAAATGAGACAAAATTGTACAAATCTACAGCATGCTTTGGATTTATCCTTAAATGTTATTCTGCTCTATTGTAGCAAGTGAGTTCTTACAGGTGCAGAAGTCCTCTGAAAATTGTCTAGCAGCGTGCAAGCTTGATGAAATGGGTGGCAGTGAAGTGGGATTGGATAGCTGTAAGGTGGTTGACATTTGGCAATGAGCTGTAGAACCCCATCTGAACCCTTCTCATCACACCTGCTGAAAACTTAGAGCAGGGTTCAAGTTATATTTGGAGTTAATGATCAACCTAATAGAGAAGAAGCACCTGCAAAAGCCTGGAAGCATATGCACATGCTTCAATATATGGTAATAGGTGCTCACCTGAGCTCAAGGGATGGATGGATTGGAGGTGATTCCATAGGGAGGACAGCCCTCCAGTAAAGGACCTCCCACTGATAGAATCTCCCTTGGTTGAGGCAAAACCAAGAGGACTTTATTGATCAAATAGGGCAATAAGGGAGAAGTTGCTGTTCCATGTAACCTGGTCCTAAGTTGTTTAGGGCTAAGGGTTAAGAACAGAACTTTAAACCTGAGTCAGTAACTAACTGGTAGCCAGTACAGCTCTTTTAAGGATGACATAATGCTTGTTCATTTTGCACTACCTTCAAAACATCCGGACCTAAGACCAGCTCAACATAAAACTCATTGCAGTAGTTACCAAAACTCATTGAGGTTACCAATGCCTGAGGCAGAGTGGCAAAGAATGATCACAGCTGGTATACCATGGTCTCCTAGCCACTGGAGTCACCTCGGCTTCCAATGACAAGGATGGGTCAAAGAGCAACCCCAAGCCACATTTCAGTCATTACAGTATTATAATTCTTGATTCTTTTTGGTTTCAATGGGTCTTTCTTTCTCCTCCCAAATCTATATTAACCTTGTTTTTTTCCCTCCTATGCAAACTTTGAGGGAGGGAAATAAACTTAATAAATGGTGCTTGGGGTGGGGTGGAGGAGAGAGAAATAGAAAGTTGTACTTATTTCCTGTCTGCACTTCAAAAGGGACTCTCTTTCTCTCTCTCTCCTGCTCTCTCTCTTGCCTCTCCTCCATTATTTCCTCTCCTATTAGCTTCACTTTGTTGGCTTATGGTTCCAAAATGCACCAGGAGTCAACCTTAGTGCAAACCTGATATTAAAAACTAACAGGCTAATGCTAGGGAAAACACTCTCTTCTCCTGGTTTCAAAGAAAGGTCCCCCCCGCATAAGTGCAGCCATGCTTTTCTAATAAAAATTCATTAAACAATGGTTATGAGGGATGAAACATGGGGGTGGGGAAGGCATATAATCAAGTGAAACCCCTTTGAAGTTTTTTTTTTTAAACCCTAAAAAAAGCAAAGGCAAACAATTTGGCTGCTAATGTTGCATGTTTCCCTTATGAAAAGAAAGGCCAGAGCATTTATTCACATTTAGGAAGGGGAGAGAAGGTAGAGGCCTTCCTGAAATCTCCTGATTTTTATTTGGCACAAAAGGGTGCAGACTGCCTTTTAAGTCCTTTAGTTTACATTGCTGAGGGTATAAACGGGACTAGTGGAAAGGACCTAATTCGTTTATGTAAAGTAAAAACAAATGTAGGAGCCCTTCATTCTTTTTATTGTTAACATCCCATTGGGAGGCAGGAGAGTAAATATTTGAAAAGTTTAAAGCCATTGACTTAAGCTTAATAATAATGCTGGGTTTCGAGTAACAGAGAAGAGTACAAGTTGTTGGAAGATCAAAGATTGGATGGAGTTTTATAGCAGATCTGGGCAAAAATCTCCTGGGAGGGGTAAATCTTCTGAACTTGACTTTTTCCAGTGTTTCACTGTAATCACTTGACATCTCGGGAGCAAAAAAAGGGATGAGGAGAGAATTCAAACAGTTCTCCTGTGACCTCCCCCCGAAAAAAAAGCTTGGCCAGGAAAGTGAGTCAACACCGACGGCAGGTTTACAATATGAAGTGGAAGAAAGAAGCAGCACCGAGCCATCGCCCGTTCCCTCTGATCTCAGACCTGAGTATTAATTGAATGGCAAATGATCTCTCTACATCACTGACAGCTACCCTGCATGGAAACGTTAAGTGCTTGTCAGCATTTTTTATTTTTTATAAGAAAACCGTCTACCTGTTGGGAAGCACCAGCTAGACTGTCTTTACATTTCTTCTAAGCATCATTATTCCTTTCATCTGGAAAGAAAGAAAAGAAAAAGAAAAGGAGGAGGGGAAACATAGCAGGAGATGTAAAGTTTGGGCCACAGGCATAATTGCATGCACTTTGAATAAAAAGGGGGGAAACAGAGAGTGTAGGAAAAGAAGGTAAAGAACGCAAGCAGGTACCGAGTAATGATATACAACAACACTCTTGTATTGCAAGATTAGTGTAGATCAATTAAGAAAGGGGAATGAACACTGAAAAGGAAATTGGGTGGGTGGTGAATCTCTATGAAAGTGAGGACAATTTTCGTTGTCAACAACAACATCAACATCAACAACAATACTGGATTCATCAGCCATTGCACACAAATCTGTGTGTTACCAAATGAATATTTCAAACAACCCAATGGAGGGTCTTTCTTTCTTTCTTTCTTTCTTTCTTTCTTTCTTTCTTTCTTTCTTTCATCAAAAGGTAGTGTTATAACGATAAGTCTTTGACCAGTATGAATATCTTAAAGAGGCTGCCCTCCTGTTTAGTTACACACTAATTCTATTCTCCTCTTCCAGGGTGAAAATGTAACACTTCAAGGAGGGAAAAATATCTACTTCAGCTGTTCCTGATGTGCATTTTATGGGCCTCTTTCCACATGGAACTTCCAGATGTACAACAGACCCTACTCAACGACTCTCTTTGCGGGCCTTTATAGCAGAAACACAAAAGCATCTAAGAGAGGAAAGAGCGAAGGTGGGGAGAACGGGGTGGGAGGAGGGAAGGAATTATTGAAAATCAATAGCATAATAATGGCAGAGAGTCCTGTGCTTTCACAACAGCAGCCAATTATGAGCAATTTCCTAAAGTTGTCAACTGGTGGCAAAACAAATAGTGTTAATAGCGAAGGTTTCATAAAGGTCTATTTGTCTCCCCATGACTGCACTTCATGGAGAAGAGTTGCAGCTAATGGGATCATCTATCAGCTCATGACAAAAACTGAAATAAAATCATCATTGCCGGCTGGATTTGGGGAAAGAGGGGTTTGGTGACAAAGCGTGTTCTCCCTAGCAGAGAGCACGTGTTGCGGTTGGGAACAGGCCACCCTCCAGTGACTAGGCAAATTTAGTTGAATCCCGGCCATTTAAATGGTTAAACTGGGTTGCTGGGGTGTTTTGATTGTTGCCAATTCGGAGGAGGGGTCAGAGTCTATATATACAGGGGCCAGACGTTGGCACGGCCTCTTGGCCGTTTTGCATCGGATCACATGGAGCACTGGGACAATCTTCTCATTGTCTGGTTACATTTCTTTATTTCTTTATTTCCCCTTTCTTTTAATCCTCTCTAGTCCCTTAAATAATTTAATTCCCCCCTTTTCCTGTTCAATTTCCCACCCCACCCCTTACCCTGCCCTGTAGGAAGATTCTCCCTGTATCTGTGGCTTGCCTTTCCCAATAGTGAGAGAGCCCCCGTTAGGGGCTTTCTTTCGCAAAAAGGTTTCCCCCATTTCTCTTGTTGAAATTGTGGGGCTAGTCAGGGCTGTTCCCAGCTTAGCTGGTATCACTTTCGTTTATAGTATCCCCGAAGGTTGGCTTTATGGCTCCCTGTGCCTCCAAGGACTATGAGCACTCTGTATATGCTCTTGAACTATGCTGTTTCTGAACAAGTTTATTTTCTTTAAGTTTGTTTTGCCCTGATAGAGGCGACTGCCATTTTGAGATGAGCCATTGTGGCTTAGTGGCTAAAGTGCAGGACTAGGACCTGGGAGTTCATATCCCCCTCTTAGCCATTGTTATAACAAAACAAAACAAACTGCTCCTTATGGGCTATTCTGTTGCTGGGCAGTTCGGCCCATTTGTGATAAAAGAACTTTGGGTTTCTTGAAGGGGTGCTTCCCTCTAAAAGGGCAAGCAGGGGTACCTGGACAAGCTGTGGGCTACCTCAACTCTGCTATTTCACTGGAAACATTTATGCCTGGCCTAGCAGGTGATCCTAGGGCTTTGCCCTAGAATTCGATGGCCTGGAAGCGTTTCCGGCCTGAATAGTGTCCCCATGTGGTCCATGAAGCATTGGTTTCACTGGGTCAGCGCATAGTGCCGGTAATGCCTAGGTTGCAGGATTGGTCCCTGTATGGGACAGCTGCATGCTCCCCCATGCTCTACCTGGACACTTAAGTCCTTTTGGTGGTTACCTCACTGCGAGGGATGTAATGGGCGCCATGTTTGCAATATGCAACTGGGAGAAAGCACCTTTGCGTGCCCGCATTGCAGTTTGCTCTGTGCGTTGCAGAGCACGGCGCTGCACGGGCTGCAATTGCATTGCATTGCTAGGAGATTTGCAGTTGCATTGCACGGAGGGTGTGTAGTTGCATTGCACGGAGTGTGTTGTTGCATTGCACGGAGTGTGTAGTTGCATTTCACGGAGGGTGTAGTTGCATTGCACGGAGTTTGTTGTTGCATTGAACAGAGGGTGTGCAGTGCACGGAGTGTGTAGTTGCATTGCATGGAGTGTAGTTGCATTGCATGAAGGGTGTGTGCATTGCAGGGAGTGTGTAGTTGCATTGCATGGAGTGCGTGTGCATTGCAGGGAGTGTGTAGTTGCATTGCATGGAGTGCGTGTGCATTGCATGGAGGGTGTAGTTGTATTGCACAGAGTGTTTTTTGTTTTGCTTTGGTTTTTTGCATTGCACGGAGTGTGTGTGCATTGCACGGAGTATGTAGTTGCATTGAACAGAGGGTGCAGTGCACAGAGTGTGTAGTTGCATTGCATGGAGTGTAGTTGCATTGCATGAAAGGTGTGTGCATTGCAGAGAGTGTGTTTTGCATTGCACGGAGTGTGTAGTTGCATTGCACAGAGGTTTTGTGTGTGCATTGTACGGAGTGTGTAGTTGCATTGCACAGAGCGTGCTTTTTGCATTGCACGGAGTGTGTAGTTGCATTGCATGGAGAGTGTGTGCACTGCACGGAGTGTGTGTGTTTTTTTTTTGTTTTTGTTTTTTTTTTTTTGCATTGCACAGAGTGTGTGTCTGAAAAGGAAGCTGGCTTGGTGGCAGCTTGGTTGGGACTTCTTTAGGGGTTCTGGCCAGCGTCGGCCCTGTAAATTTACATATCATGATGGCTGCACAATATGCCCCCTGCCCAAGCGGGGGCTGGAAGCTGGCAAGCAATAGCTCAATACCTTTTGCCCATATTCCCATTTTATTTAGGGATCCAGTTGGATATCGTTGCTAAAACATACCACTTGGCTATGGAGAAGCTGTCTGCCTTGAAGGAAGTTATTTTGTAATACTTCCTCTGTAGCAAGTGATGCTTCACCAGATCCGATCTTGCTGGGTCACTTAACTAATCTTCCCACTAGGCCAGGCTGCCTAGATTTCACCCCTCCCATATCCAAGAATCTCCTGAGGAGTCTGCTGATTCTCCAGAGAGGAGGAGGCGTGTTCTGGTCTCTACTTATTCTGCTCCAGCACCAAGTCAGTCAGTCAGTCAGTGTCGGAGAGGGAGAGAGACTGAGTGTTAGAGATCATGTGTAGAGATAAGGTTGCTGCTAAGGGCAGCTGCAGATACTCAGTGCAGTGCAGCATTTATTTATGCTTAGACCTATTAAGCTCTGTATATAGTTTGTATAGTTGTAGATAGAATAAGAAGATATTCTACAGAGCTGCTCTCTGAGTTGTTTATATACTCAGACTCTGCTGTACTCTGCTGTGCGACGACTGTCTTTTTGTTGGAGTGAATCCGGTGCTCACAACTCTAAGCTGTGAGTCCACAGCACTTTGACCTGTTCATGTGCAGAAGGTGGTCTCTGGAAGTGCTACCCAGCTCGCCTAGCCCAGTTGGGGCTGAAGTGGATGAGTCCAGTTGGTGGCACTGGCTCAAGGGCGATGCTGACAGAGGTCCCCTTACCTTTGTGTATGCCTACCAAATGTGGTGAAGGCAGATATCAGGCGATGGTAGCAATTCCTGAATGTATGCAATAGTAGTTCGCCATGGCAGGATACCTTGAACCCGCTCAGGGATTTTCAGGTTCATGCTGGTGCTGCTGGATCTTTGCCCTTTCGTTTTTATTTCAAGGGCTGCTGGTGTGCAAAGCTATGGCCTCAAGCCTGGTGTGGTGAGGCAATCATGTGACATAACTTTTCTTGAGTTTTCCCCATTGTAGTAGCAGTTCACATGTGGCCCGAGGAGTTCAGTGACCATCGGATCTGCTTTTGGTCTGATAACCAGGTGGTGTTGAGCGTCTTGGCAAAACAGTCCTCATGCTGTAGCACAGTCTCTGCCCCTCCGCGCATGCTTTCGAGCTGCGCCACTTAAGGTTTAATATTGTGCTTTCTACTCTCCAAATTACGCTGACACTATCCGATTTTCAGATGAAGCGCTTCAGATCCTGGGCTCCAGACTCAGCTATTGCCAGACTTTTCCAGTCTTGTGGCATTTTGACAACAATTAGTAATTTCAGAGAGCGGCAGCTTCCATTTCCCCTTCTGCTTTTACCTCTTATGGGAAGGCCTGGATGGATTTCTTAGCCTTAAGCTGGCAGTTCTTGGCCATTCGGAAGAATTTGCCCCCATCCTCTGAGCAGATCCTGCAGTATTTGGTCCACCTGCTGCAGATTGGGCATGCGGTTATAACTATCCGAATTCAGTCCGCTGCAATGTCTGTTTCATTGAAGCTTTATTTTTTCAGAGACCCTTGTATAAAGTTTGCAGTGCGCAGGGCCTTGGAAGGTTGGAATAGGCTCCAACCTCATAGGACAGTGGGCAGGAAGTCGGTCAATTTTTACCTATGGAGTATCTGCAACAAGTTGAAACTTGTCTGCGGGTTAAAGATCAAGGTGAGACTCCTTTCAGTAGTCCATTGCATTTTCGCACTGAGGGTTGGGGAAATGGTTGTTGGAGCCAGCACGGGGCCGAGATTCTGGAGGCTTATTGCTTCAGGACTTTTCCTTATCCTTTGGAGCTTGTCATTAGAGCTGGTAACTCTAAAACAGACTTAGTGGGCAGGAGTGCCACAATCAGGCTTCCCGCCACAGGTGAGGAGGGCCCTTGCCCGGTTATGGATAACAGAATATTTGGCTTTTTATTCCCTGGGGGCTGGCCCGCTCCTAGTGCATGAAAATGGGTTCCCGTTAGCCCGGCATCAATGTGCTTACGTCGTGCACCAGTTATTAGAGCCTGCGGCTTGCTTACCGCTGAACACTCCTCATTCCTTACGATTAGGTGCTGCTGCAAAGGCTGCACACTGGGGGCCTGTCAGTAGACAGGATTGTGAATACGAGTCATTGGAAGTCTGACGCTGACAAGGATTATATCAGGAAGTGTCACAGTGATGTCTGTGCTGATGCTTGTCTGTTGTTTCCTTTTTTCATAGGAGCAGCTGTGCACATTTGGGCCACAGCATTGTACACTAGGCTGGCAAGCATGTTGACGGGTTTGGACTGGGGCATCATCTCAGTCTTCCTGCCCATGTGAACATATACTGGATGTCCAGATGGGGAATGCTTTGGGAGGAGATCCTTCCTTTGGTGCGGTCGAGTGTGACCTGTGCAGGTCCTCCCGCAGTGCTGGTGGTACAGCTGGGCGAGAATGTTTGCTGTCTTCCTCCAGCATAAGTTTGCATTCCTGCATGCAAGAGGGCTTGGATTGAGTTGATGGCAGCTCTCCCTGGACTCAAAATAATTTAAGGCATTGGTTCAAGGTGGTCTGGAGGGGGGGTGGGAGCACCTGTCCCCTCCAATGCGCAAAGATGTTCCATTAAGGGAATCCAAGGATTTGCCATGCTTTTGTCGACCCCTTTTGAGGGGTAGGGCCATGCAAGAGTCCCTGGGAGCATTTGGGGTGAGCTTGAGTCTGATCCTGGTTCATTCCTCCCCCATGCTGTTTATTGGAACTGACGATATGGTGGGGCCCAGTCGTCAGTGCTGCCCTGCTGAGGTCAGGTGCAGCTAGTCGGGAACCAATGCCTAGACAAACTACCACCGAGCAGGCCAGAAAGCATGTTAATAAGGCGGTGGATAATAGAATAAAATAAATAAAGTGAATAAAATAACAAATAAAATAAAATAGGTCCTTGCTTTAGGTGGTTCTGTAATATTGCACCCTCCTAATTTTCTTCAAGGCTATTGCCCTCTTTAGGGCAGATGGGGTGCATCTTTCCCCTATGGGGAACGACACCTGGCGGGATGCGATTGCCTTGGGATTCATTGCTCCCCCACAATGTTTGCTGGTACTGACGATATGGTGGGGCCCAGTCGTCAGTGCTGCCCTGCTGAGGTCAGGTGCAGCTAGTCGGGAACCAATGCCTAGACAAACGTACCACCAAGAAGGCCGGAAAGCATGTTAATAAGGCAGTGGAAATAAAATACAGGTCGTTGGAAATCGAATGCATTCAAAGATTATGTTCGTTAACATTATTGGTGTCTTACAATTTTTGCTTGTTTCATCTTATTTATCAGGTTTAGCGGTGACCTGTGTTTGGATTGTGGGGCACAGTATCGTCCATTGGGCTGGCGTCGCAGCACGGCAATCTGGATTGGGTCCAGATTTCGGCTTTCCTCCACATATTCGCTTGTCTTGGCTGTCCAGACGTGGGATGTGCTGGTCGGAGTTCCTGCCAAGTATCCGGAGGCAGTTGCTCTTGGAGGGGCCGCCAGCTGCTATTGTGGTGCAGCTTGGTGAGAACGACCTGGTGCCCATGGACTGTTTGTCACTACGTGCTGCAATTTTGGGTGACCTGGAGACGCTGCGTGCAATGGTGCCGACAGCGAAAAATTTTTGGTCAAAGCTTTTGCAACGCTGCGTTTGGAAGGGCAGTCGTTGCCCGGCTGCCACTGAAAGGGCCCGAAAACGCATCAATTCTGCTGTGGTCAAAAAAGTTTTGGAGCTGGTGGCGATGCAATTTCCCACCCCGAGATTCTTTTTGAGAGGCCATCCTTTTTCCAAGCTGATGGCATGCACCTTTCCGCTTCAGGGAATGAGGCTTGGATTGGTGCGGTGGTGACCAAGCTGAGGTCTTGGTTGGGGCTGTGAGTGGTTTGGCGGTGAGCTGAGGGCTCCATGGCGGTTAGGCACTGGTTAAATTGGTGCTTGGAGGGGTAAGTGCCTACCCCTCCAAATGATGCGAATGGGAATTCCGTTAAAGGAAATCCAGGGGCTTGCCATTCTTTCGTCCTTGTCCCCGGAGTCGGACTTGGGCCGTGCAAGCCCCACAGGAACATGAGGGTGAGAAGTAATGGTCTGGTGCCCAGCTTTATTTCTCACCCAATACTTGTTTCCCACGCTGGCTTCCGCTGGTATCCGGAAGGCCAGCTCTGTCCCTGAGGGCAAGGACAGATAGTCGGAACCAGTGCCTAAGCAACCACTCACATTTTTGTATTTGAATAAAGTTGTGGCCAAAATTATGCCAAAAACCTTAAACAAAAATTGATGTGTGAAGTGTGAATTATTGGGGGGCTACTGTGACTCAACACGCAAAGCGTGTTCTCCCTAGCAGAGAGCACGTGTTGCGGTTGGGAACAGGCCACCCTCCAGTGACTAGGCAAATTTAGTTGAATCCCGGCCATTTAAATGGTTAAACTGGGTTGCTGGGGTGTTTTGATTGTTGCCAATTCGGAGGAGGGGTCAGAGTCTATATATACAGGGGCCAGACGTTGGCACGGCCTCTTGGCCGTTTTGCATCGGATCACCCGCCCTCCCTCCCTTTAATAGGGGGGTTTTTTATTTAAGCTGATCGCTTGACCTTGCTATGCCTGTCATGGTGTCGTTCGCCTTGGTGCGGGGGCACGGTAGGAATTTTGCCATCTGGCTGATTGGCTGGTGCCATTTGGTTTTTGCCTACTGCGTAGCAAATCGTCACAACTTGTAAGGTTGGCGGTTAGGCACTGGTTAAATTGGTGCTTGGAGGGGTAAGTGCCTACCCCTCCAAATGATGCGAATGGGAATTCCGTTAAAGGAAATCCAGGGGCTTGCCATTCTTTCGTCCTTGTCCCCGGAGTCGGACTTGGGCCGTGCAAGCCCCACAGGAACATGAGGGTGAGAAGTAATGGTCTGGTGCCCAGCTTTATTTCTCACCCAATACTTGTTTCCCACGCTGGCTTCCGCTGGTATCCGGAAGGCCAGCTCTGTCCCTGAGGGCAAGGACAGATAGTCGGAACCAGTGCCTAAGCAACCACTCACATTTTTGTATTTGAATAAAGTTGTGGCCAAAATTATGCCAAAAACCTTAAACAAAAATTGATGTGTGAAGTGTGAATTATTGGGGGGCTACTGTGACTCAACACGCAATACACCATGCAGCAAGTTTAGATACCGTCCTCCTAATGAAAACGCCAATATTTGACGTGGACAAAGGCAGGCCTGCTTCTCCCACTCACAGGAGCTTGGCTACTTCCTTCCTTCCTTCCTTCCTTCCTTCCTTCCTTCCTTTCTTTCTTTCTTTCTTTCTTTCTTTCCATTTATATAAAGCTTATTAGAGCAAAAGACTTCTAAGCGGGTTACAAGACAGTTTAAAATATTTATTTTAATGTCAGTAAAATACAAACATCAAAAGCAAGGGTTTTTTAAATAAAAAGAAAGAAAGAAAACAAAACCAGCAATTTAAAAACACTTCTATCTACCAAAATTATGTGTCAGAATTACATGCCTGGCTAGGCTTGCTAGAACAAAAACATTTTTAGCAGGAGCTGAAAACAAAACCATAAAAGTGTTTGCCTAATATCAATGCACAGAAAGATCTAAGTGTAGGAACTGCCACACTAAAAGGTCAGGTCGTTGTCCCCCCCCCCCAAGTGTGGAATATTCTGTGGCAGTTGTGATCACCTTCACAATCTCATGACCAAAGGGGCAGTGTGGAGTGTGTATGCGTGTGCTCAGAGACTTTGTGAGTACCAGGGAGGGCCCTTGGTGCCATGTTGGCAACTGCTGGCATACATAATAAGGTCAGATAATATTAAAATCTGGCTCACATTAATATCGGAGACAAATTCCCAAGTTTCACCCCAGTTTCCCTCCCTGAGAAGAATTTGGGGGGCTGGTAAAGCTTATCTCTTTTTACGGCAGTCTTTACAAGTCCCCAAATGTATTTTCCGGGCCTGGTTTTTCTGACATCTCTAGTGTATGCAAAACTGCTTGGGTTGCATCTAGAGATCTAAAGGTTCCCTTCCTCCAACAGAAGTCCTGCATTTGAGAGAACATCAAAGCATGAATATTAAAGGATCATTGTAACACCAAAGGGGGACAGTAACACTGTAATGTGTACAATCCTTATTTAAGCCACAAGATACTGTATTCACTTTGCTAATGAATTCCAGGTCTATGAATTCTCAGCCCAACACTCTCTTGCATCTTGTCAGAGTGTTTTCACACATGGGCCTGATCACAGCTTTTGGCTTCTCACACACTCTCAAGGTGCGTGTGAATGTTGTTAAACGCAGGACAGAAACTGGATGCCATTTAAAATAGAACAAAATATGTATTCTTGCCCATGAAGATTTACAGGTGTGGGAAATATAAGTAATGGGTGTAAGCATCTTGTATGAAAAGTTAGCAACCTTTAAGTAAGCAACCAATAAAACGTGCAGGCAGATTGAAATGTTCCCCCCACACTCCCAAAATATATAACAGTCCAAAGTGCTGTGCAAAAGGATCTTCATCAGATTCTTCTAGCACAGAACTCTTTGTTTGAGACCAGCAGATCTTCAGAATAACTGTTTGATGGTAGGAAGTTTTTAATGTTTGATGTTTTCTCGTGTTTTTACTATTCTGCTGGGAGCTGCCCAGAGTAGCTTGGGAAACCCAGCCAGGTGGGTGGGGTATTATTATTATTATTATTATTATTATTATTATTATTATTATTATTATTCCTGAAAACAGGACCAGAAATTTCTGGCTGCCTTGGAAGGAGGTTGGCCATTCATTCTTCAGGCACATGTTCTTTCTTTGATTTTCTTTTCTAGGCCCAAACCTAGAAGAAAGAATATGTCCTCAATGGAAGTGCTCAATGGATGTTCAATGCAGACCCTCCAAATGCCCCTGTTTTTCAGGGGCAGTCCCAGATTTATAGAAGCCACCCTGGCTTCTGATTTGACCCCAGAATGCCCCACTTTTCCTTAGGACACCCCTATTTTTATCAGATAAATGTTAGAGGATATGGGGTTATGTGACCCCTGACCCAAGGAGATAACTATACAGTGTTTAGAAGACATCTGAAGGCAGACTTGTTTAGGAAAGTTTTTTAATTTTTTTAATGCTTTATTATGTTTTTAGATTTGTTGGAAGCTGCCTAGAGTGGCTGGGGCAACCCAGTCAGATGGGCCAGGTATACTACTACTACTACTACTACTACTACTACTACTACTACTAATTGAATAGGACATCCCTATTTTCATTGGAGAAATGTTGGTGGGTACAAAATCACCATACCCTCTAGTTCATATACTATATGTTTATTTTCAATTATAATCTATCATCTGTTTATCCATACATTGCCAGACAGATAGGTAGAGTATAAATATAACAACAACAACAACAACAACAACAACAACAACAACAACAACAGAATAGGACGTCCCTATTTTCATTGGATAGATGTTGGAGGATATGTCAATGGATCAGTGCAGATCAAGTTGCCTCCGTGGACTACTGGCAGATTTCTGATGGGTCACTTGGTGCCTATTGGATTGGCAAAGGATGTTGAATCTGCTCCAGTAACACACAACTTATAGTGCACAAGGGCACACTCAGAATTTCCTCACTATGCTTGACATTTGATCCTTTTGAACCAAGTTAAAACCAACTAAAAACTTTTAAAAGCCTCTAGCCAGGAGGCCTACACAACCACAGTATTTTTTAGTGAAAAGCCACATGAATAAGGTGGGTCCTCAAAACTCTTTTTAGATGCTTGCAAAGAAAAAGGTCATCTACCTCTCGGAGGGAATTCTGGATTTGTGGAACCACCACAAAAGATGCTCCCCTTGTACCTACCAGTCTAGCTTGCTCTACTGACAGGCAGACAAGGAGGGCATCTGAAGCTGATCTTAAAATGAATGCAGGCCAATACAAGTAAAGGGTGAGGTGTCCTCCAGGTAACCTGGTCATCAGGTAACACCTTAGGGCTTTATCAGTTAGCACCAACACCTTAAATTGTGTCCAGAAATACATCAGCAACCAGTGAAAGTCATATAACACTTGTGTAATATGCTCTGATTGTTTGCCCCAACCAATATATGAATTATTACGTTTTGCACCGCATGAAGTTTCTATACTCTCCTTAAAGACAGCCCCACATAGATTGCATTACAGCAATCTATCATGGCATGCACAACAGAGGCAAGACCTGCCCTAGGCTAGAAATGTCTATTATCCACTAAGGCTAAAACATCAGCTATGACCTTATTTGCCTTAGTGGATAATAGACACTCCTAGCCATTGCCGCTACCTGTGCTTCCTCAGCTAGTGTCAACTCCAGAAAAGCCACCCAGCTTTGAACTTGGTCCTTCAGGGCATGTGGAACCCCATCTATGATCTGATGATGGAGACCGATGGAAGATGAAGTTCCCAGTTGCTTTTTTATGCAACAGTTTCAGGTTAGTATCAGCACCACCCATGATGCTATGGTACATATGTTTTAACTCTGAGAGATTTCAGTATGCTGGAAGTGGTTGATCTACCCTGGAAGTGTACAAACAATGTCTGAAGAATGAAAAAAGAGAGAAAGGGGAAGAAACAAACTAAAAATATCCTGAGGATGAAATAAGAAAAAATCCTTTGTACTTTCTCCGAAATGCAAGGAACTATGGCATTTTTTTTTAAAAAAATGCGCATTTCAAAACCTTTTTGTGATAGCATAAAATTCAGCTGCTAGGCCCAGGTCACTGAAATTGCTAAGCACAATTTAATTTGAGAATGGGTTAGTAGGTGGTTTGTGATTGCAAAAACAAACCATCTCAGGCAGTCTCACAAATGTCTTTTCCCACGGGGAAGTCCTCTGCACCTATCTGCATCAATGCAACACTGATCTGCAGTATTTGCTTCCTAAATTTTTAAAATGCAGTTTAGAGTAAGCTGGGAAATTCCAGAAATCACTGTTCAGTTTTCAGACCTACACTGCTTGAAAAATATCACTTCTGGTCTCCGGAACATCTCCTTCATATAAAATGTTCTAAGTGTCGCATGAATGGATAAAAAAGGGGTAGTCACCTTTTGTAGAAGAGTTTACCTAGTATGTCCTGAGGACGAGCCAGACAAGTGGTTATTTCAGACATCCATTTAGCAAGGGGGTAGCTTATAGTGGTGTTCAAGTTACCATTTTGTGAGTTGATCATTTGTAACACCCTGCCCAATCTTACCTAATTGGAAATCTGGTGGAACATGAGTGCTTCCATATGATCTGTTTACTAAGCATTTTTCTTATTTGTTTGCATGGAGATTAGACAATGTAGGCTACTTAAAGAACACAGACTGGGATATGCTTTCAGGGAGGTTAGATGATGTTGTGTCAAAGCAAATGTTACCCTACACTTTCAAGTGCATTTCCCTATCACTTTCAATATCTTTTGGGGAAGCTGGGTTTGCTGTGCAAGAGCTCCCCATCAACTATTACTGCACAACCTTATAAATGGGAGTGTGAGTGAATCCTACCCCCCAAATAACAACAGTATGAAAGTGCTCTGGGGTGGGTGGGTGATAACATTTCTGGCACGATGTTACAAAGCCTTACCCTAGGTTCCTGTGCAAAAATCTGTCTGAGTGTTTTGTGGAGGAGCTTCTTAGCTGTTGTTCTTGCCCCAGTGCAAAAACCTTCTGAAAGCTCTCTCGGTAAAATCCCCTGAAACTGGTCTAAGCATTTGAAAACTGAAAATGATGCATAGTATGAAATTTATACAAAGACCAGAACCTCCAGACTCCGTCTCAAGTAACATTCTCAAGTCAACCATAATCACAATTCTGCCTAATTTGAAATTATGCTGTTTTGACTCAATACATTAGTGTATCTTGTTTACACAAGAATCTTCTTCTTCTTCTTTTTCTTCTTCATCTGGACTGTCATATTCAATCCACGGGGAACTGTGTTTCTTTTACATGCCTAAATATTTGTTAGGTTTTGTTCTCTGTTTTTGGTTTCTGATACTCTGTTAAAGTAGTTTTTCTTGCCTTATATCCATTAAAGATGAAATAAAAGTATTTATTAAAAAACACTTGCTGTTCTTATACTTTGCCCAAACTATGGGGACCAGCAGGTGCCCTTAAGAAAAAACAACAACTTCTTTTGACCAAGATCTAGTGGATCTAGTCTCATAGGGTGGAACATTTTAAAGTACTTCCCAGAATGTTTTGCTCTGTTTTATGGAGTGAACTGAACAGGTGGATATTTGTTCCTCACTCACTTAATCCACTTGACCTTATTGTTGGCAATGCCAACTATGATGGACCCCCCCTTTTTTTTGCAAGAGAACAATGGCTTTATGTGAACCTCTGCAGTGCCTTGACTATACAAATGATACTATTGATGTGCATTCTCAGTCTGAAGCTACTGAACATATTTCTCGGAACATAAGGCTTTCAGGTTGCTAAGAACTGTGGCAGATGAGAATAGGCAAGCTGGACGTAAGGGGCTAGTGCTGTCCCATTACCAATTCCCCAAGCTATCTGATCTCTCCAAAGAACACAGATCCACTTAATAAACAATTACAGACTAATGTAAATGACTCTCCACTGCCAAGTGAAAGAGACGTGATATCTGATAGGGTCAAGCTGAACTGTTTGAGATGGGATGAACTTGAGGTAACCTGACGCTAACCATCATGTTGTCCTGGCAATTTAGAGAAACAGACGTACGCCCCCAAGACATCAACCCCCACTGCCCCCAAGGAGAATAAAAATGAGACCTAATACATCACTTCTCTGATGGGCCTATTTCCAATTGATCTGAGGCATCAGCATCCTGAGATATCTCCTGAGATTTATATGTACCCACCTGACAGCTGCAACATCACAATATCAGTACTTCAGAGTGCTGCTGGCTTAAGGGGCCAGATCCATGCCTGTTTAACAAAACCTAAATCAACTGGGAACTAAATGGATTCGTATTGGGTTGTATCCAATGGTGTCGCTGTTTGAGCAGAAGGGATTTTCACCCATGCAATGGGATTTCCCTTTTCTTTATTAGTTAACCATCTATTGAATTTATATCCCACCTTTTCCTCCAAGGAGCTCAAGGTGGTGGGCATTATTCTCCATCTCCTCATTTAATCCCCACAGCAACTCTTTGAGGTAGGTTAGACTGAGAGGCAGTGACTGGCACAAGGCCACCCAGTGAGCCTCATGGCTGAGTGGGGATTTGAAACCTAATCTCCCAGGTCCTAGTCTGACACTCTAATCAGTGCACAACACTGCCTCCCCCCTCATGTTTACTGTGTTTACCTCATATTCGCTTCTGTTCCAGAGGGGTGGAGAATCCTTCAGATAAGGGCTAATAATAATAATAATAGATTTTTTGGGGGGTATTTAATTCACATCATACCAAACTGTCACAAACATAATGGCAAAATTATATTCATTCTGTATATTGCACTTATATCAAATATTGGCAAATCCTAATTAAGGTGGAATCTTTGTGTAATGGCCCAGGTTTGTCCATTAAAAATGTAAAAGGAATTTGGAAAAGAAATAAAGAGGCAAAGCCCACTTGCATAGAATCATAGAGCTGGAAGGGACCACGAGGATCATATAGTCCAACCCCCTGCAAGGCAGGAATCCTTCACCCAATGTGGGGCTTGAACCCACAGTCCTGAGATTAAGTCTCATGCTCTACCAATTGAGCTATCCCTCAGGGATTAAGAGGCATAGTGCCTCTGACAGTGGAGCTACAGCATAGCCATTGTGGCTAGTAGCCATTGATAGCTTTGTCCTCTGTGAATTGAGCTTAATCTTATTACAGAGCCATACAGATGGTCCTCACTGTGTCCTGTGGGAGGGTGTTCCATAGTTTAACTCATACGCTGGGCTATGCAATGCAGGCTTTCTATTATGTATGCCTTCTATTATGTATGGTGGCTTTACTATACACAGTGGTACCTCGGGTTACAGACGCTTCAGGTTACAGACTCCGCTAACCCAGAAATAGTACCTCGGGTCAAGAACTTTGCTTCAGGATGAGAACAGAAATCGTTTAGCAGCAGTGGCAGCAGGAGGCCCCATTAGCTAAAGTGGTGCTTCAGGTTAAGGACAGTTTCAGGTTAAGAACAGACCTCGGAACGAATTAAGTTCTTAATCCGAGGTACCACTGTACCTTTTAATGACCTCTATGAATTCTTTTATTTTAATGCATTAATGTCTGGTAAGTCACTTGGAGACCTTTGGGTAACAAGAACAAATAAATAAAAAACGCTCTCACCCGCTAGCTGTGTGCAAACAGGTTTTGTGCAGAAGTGGTAGCCTGTGTGGCAGGAATGGGAAACCTGTGGCTTCCCAGGTGTTGCTAGACTACAACTCCCATGATCCCCGTCTATTTCCCACTCTGGCTGGGGCTGATGGGAGCTGAAGTCCAACAACATCTGGAGAACCTCAGGTCCTCCACCCCATTGTATGGCAATTTCCATCTGCATTACAACTCCAGACAGTTGGTGAGGATCATGTCCTTGTGGATGCAAAGAGGAGATCACAGACTGGGCAGTGCTGGTGGGGATTGCATTGGCTGGATTTGGGAACCCCCATCTTGTAGCTCTGATTGCTGGATGAGGGCATATTCCTGAATTTGAACATGGGTTTCTGGTAAGAGGTGACATTTTGAGCCCCAATATCGTATGCAGCTCTGTAGAAAAGAGCTTTGTACATAAGGACTTGAAGGAAGAATGCATTATTTGAAAACCAGGCTCATATGGCCATCTTTCAAGGAGTTGGGTGTTTATTTCATCAGGTAGTGCTATTACAGGTACGATGGGATAATGTTTCTCATGTGTGGATCTAAACCTGCCAGGTAATAAGGTAGCCTAATGAAATGAGTTTTATTCAGACCCTGTCTCACTCACAATGCTTCAGCAGAAGACAATAAATCAAAAGATTCTTTTAGCAAATGCATCACACAAAGCCCAGGCATATTGCTTATGAAGTTTAATTTTGTAATAATTCATGGGGTTTAATATAGCTGCAGCCATTTCAATGGGATGAATCCTACAGGCTCATTGCAAAAGCTGTACTATTGTCCCCATATACGACTTTTCTTGCTGGACCGCTGCAAAGGTTCGGTGCCATTTGCATGCTTAAACTTGATGGAAATGCCAGACCTTGCTTGTTAATTTATTTTTTAATTTATTGTGCTTTTATTACTGAGAGCGATTGCTTATGTCCTGAAAATGATGCCTAGTTGGGAACTCAATGTGAACTAGTCACTGACATCAATTGGGCAGAAAATCTAAACTTGGCATCTGTTTACTCTTGTAGAGACTCTCTCCCCCCCTCTCTCTCACATATATAATCTCTATTTTTCAAGATAAAATAAGTGCATCTAGAAATTAAGATGCCAAAAAATAGATTTAGATGATTTTGACAATGGTGTAGGTTCAACTAATGAAAACTATAATACTAAAACCATATTAAAAATACAATAAGAATAAAAGCAGTATGAAAGCCAAAATTACCTGAGGAATCCTGGGACCTGTAGTTTGTTAAGGGTGCTTGGAATTGCAACTCTGTGAGGGATAAAACACAGTTCCCAGGACTCTTTGGGGAAGTCAAGGGCTTTCTAAATCTATGGTGTTTTTGCAGCCAAAATCCCAAATTCTCTAGATTGGATCTAGCCAGTTGGCACTTGAGGGTTAGGCGATTTTCTGGAACAATGTGGGAGGAACCACTGGGCTGCAGGGGTAAGTTTGCAAAAGCTCCTTCCACCACCACCCTTTCGCCAGTGGGATGTCTCCACTGGCATAAAAAGCCTCCCATGGATATATTGCTCTATGCGTTGCACTTCAGGCATAGTGGTGTATAAAGGTAGGAAGTAAAAGATGCTTCTTTCAATCCAGTTCTCCAGTTTTGTCAGGAGATTTAAAAATGGTTGTACAATGCTATAAATCTTGTCAAAACCTAAATTCTCTAAATATCTCCAAGTGGGCTTTGCAAAACATTATTAATGTACAAAAATGTCATGTAGTAATGAAATTCTAAGTAATTACAACTGAAATCAATATAGTGCATTTGCAATGTTGTTTACTTGCCACCCCCTATCAATTTTAACTACATCAGTGATTTCTGGCGCTTCTACATACATTTCAATTTTCACCTTCCTTATCTATAATTATTGTTCAATTTTTATAGGGGAGATTGTTTCTTTGTAGTTCATCTTTATGTAGATATGTTTTTGTAAAGCCAGTTTTCAGAAACAATTTTTAATCAAAGCAATGAAAACTATAATACCAAAACTATTTAAAAGACAATCAGCATAAAAGCCAACATTACCTGAGGGTTCATTCAAATAAGTGACTTCAGGGTTAAACTATTTTTTTATGGCTCACAAGAGACTTCATAAGTCCAACTATGCTGCTATAAAAATATTGCTTTTTAT
The DNA here is from genome assembly GCF_964188305.1 of Podarcis bocagei. Classification (NCBI taxonomy): domain Eukaryota; kingdom Metazoa; phylum Chordata; class Lepidosauria; order Squamata; family Lacertidae; genus Podarcis; species Podarcis bocagei. Next base: position 34,905,612 of record NC_138130.1, read on the forward strand.
GCATCATTTGTAATCGTTTCTCACTTTGTCCTGTGTTTCTCAAATTCATTGTTTATTATTGATATTGATTTGACCTGAGCCATCCACAGAGTCAATTCACACTTCGCTTTTTAAAACTCAAGTACAAAATATACTCCAGGCTGAATGGAAATGTAATATGTACTGCTATCAATGAATAATAGCATGCATGACATGCACACTTAAAGATTTATATTTTGTGGCAATAATCACAGAAATTGGACTTGATTGCTGCTTCTGTGCCTTCTGTGTTTAATGGGGAGGAGCTAACCATTTTAAAGAACATGCAGGCACTTAAAAAATATAAATATAAAAATCAAACCAAAAGTTAAATGGCTCTGCACCCCACAGTTTAGCAGGGATTTTAATCCAGGCCGAAGAGAGCCATATTTAACACTGTACATGGCAAAATATTAAATCTGGTTATAAATTGGAGACAGGCTTACTGCCCAACATGGTTGTGGTGGCTCTTCTTAAAATATAAACATGTTGGTTCAGTTGCAAGCTGGGTGTTCAGTGTGGCAACCACACTTCTACTTCACCACATCCAGAAATCCACCTACATTGTTGACTTAAGGCCCTAATTTATGTCTTCCACACATGTAGTGTGTGAAGCATGGATACACTCTTTGTCCCATGCCCCAAAACCTTGGGACAAGATTGTGCCTTCAGAAGACTTCTTCCGTCATGGTTGTCTGGAAAGAAAGCCCAGTGTGCTAGCGTCTTCTGGTGAGGAGGGGCACCATGTGTTCAGGACACCTAGTGGTGCAAGCGTCCCAACTGTGCAGATCATAAGAGCCTCATACAGAGTCTGACTGTTGGTCCGTCTAGCTCAATACATTAACACTGACTGGCAGTAGCTCTCCGGTGTCTCAGGTGAGCAGGAGCTCGTGCTTTGGCTTTTCTTGATCACGCCACTCAAGATGCAGTTGTAGAAAAAGGAAGACACAATATTGTGAATGGGACTCACTGGAACTATGCTCAGCGGCTTACACATTATGTTCTACACGCAAGTCATGTATGAATGGGGCTATACGTAGGCCACATTCACTCCACACACCTAAAGTACCATAATAGCACTATAAACTGTCATGGCTTCCCCCAAAGACTTCTGCAAGCATTTGTTAAGGGTGCTGAGAATTGTTTGGTGACCCCTATTTCCCCTCACAGAGCTACATTTCCCAGAATGGGTTAACAGTTAATCCCTCTGACAAAAATAGAGGTCTCCTAGTAAATATTCTCAGCACCCTTAACAAACTACAGCTCCCAGAATTCTCTGGGGGAGGCCATGTCTGTTTAAAATGGTATCATTGTGCTTTTGCATACAGTGGTACCTCGCAAGACGAATGCCTCGCAAGACAAAAAACTCGCTAGACGAAAGGTTTTTCCGTTTTCGATTTGCCTCACAAGACGAAATTTCCCTATGGGCTTGCTTCGCAAGACGAAAACGTCTCGCGGCTTTGTTTCCTTTGTCTAAAAACAAAGACATGTTTTGTTTATAAAGTTAATTTATTTTCCCTTCAATTTTTGAACTGCTCTTTACAGTATGTGTGACTTTAAAGAGCAGTTAATAAACTGTTGTTGTACCAAATTTGGCTTTGTTTCGACTTTTTTTGACCATAGGAACGCATTAATTGATTTTCAATGCATTCCTATGGGATTTCGTGATTCGCAAGACGAAAAATTCGCTAGACGACAAAAATTGCGGAACGAATTAATTTCGTCTTGCGGGGCACCACTGTATTTGAGGAGGAAGTCCAGTAGTGTGCCTCCTGTTTGTGGATGAAAATCACCTGGAACAGAGAGGGTGATGCTGGTTTCCTTTTACTTCAGAGTACTGGTATGTTGCTCTCTTCCACTTCTGGACTCATGATAGAGTTGTCTCTTATTAAACCGTGAGCAAGAATTCTAGGAAAATAAACAATGGATTGTGGGTGGGAAAGACAAAGGGAGAAATGGCAAAGGTTTCCAAAATGTGCTATGGACTGGACATTTCTCTGGGGTTATTATTTACTTGCGTCAACGCTTTCTATTTAGGAGCTATTTCCTCCAAAGCAATGAATATTTGAAAGCACCATATTTATTAACTGTTAATTTTACCCCTAGGCCTTTTGAGCTGCAAGTTCAAAACACAACTCTGGAAATGCACACAGGCGCCATCTGTTCATCTCCCTCTACATACTTTGAAAATGTCACCTAGTGCTTTTTTTGGATTAATAGTATGATTTTGGTTTAATTGTGTGGTTCTTTTTCTTTTTAAAAAGGCTTTCTTAAAACACCCCCACTTTGGAAAGTTAACCAAACCATTGTGCATCTATGCACATTCATATTGGAATAAATGTCCTTTTGAATGAAAGCCTTTATATTTGCAGGGAAACCTAATACTTTCCCCAACTTGCCTGCCACCCTCGGATAATGTCGTGTTCCCTGGGGAAAATGTAATTTAAACATGTATTTATAAGTATATAAAAAATCTATATTACAAATAATCAGACTATACACTTTTCTTGCTGTAGTGGTCCCTGAAAAAGTAATGATTTTAATTAACATTGGGTTCCGTTTCCTGACAAAAGGAAACAGTTGTCTACTGAGGATACAATACATGCTGCACAAGTTATTTTACATCAACAGTTCGTGGTGATGGACCCCAAATCAGGCCACTCCACTTTTGTGGTGTATCTAAGTTGCCTTTTAATAAATTGTGCAATTGTGCGATTATCCCGGATTTGTACAGAGCCACTAATCTGCCTCATATTTATTGCAGGGCAATTCTTTTCACATACAGTGGTACCTCTGTATACGAACGGGATCCATTCGGGAGCCCAGTTTGCATCATGAAGTAAACATAAGACGCGACTGCGCATGTGCGGGTTGTGTTTTGCTGCTTCTGTGCATGCGCGTGATGTCATTTTGAGTGTCTGCACGAGTGGCAAAACCCGGAAGTAGTAACACGCTCCGTTACTTCCGAGTCACCGCGGAGCACAACCCAAAAATATTCATCCTGAAGCTACTTCAACCCCAGGTATGACTGTATACATTTTTTATCAATAGTATATATTTTAAAATCCCCTTTAGTTCTGTTGCTGTGTCTGACTCCTGCCAAGTTGGGGTTAGGCAAGACAGAGATATGTCAGGCCAAGGGGCTGGGTTGCTGCCATGTGTGTGTGTTTGCGGGGGTGCTTACCATGTTAGTGGGTAGTGGTGGAGGGCTGTAGAAAAGGCACTTCAATGAGCAGAGGGTCACCTGAATCACACATTTACATTTCCCACAATGCTACAAAATGCCTCTGACATAGTCGCATCTGCATTATACATTTATGGTCTAAGCCACTGAGCGTCTTGGGCTTATTGATAAGAAGGTTGGCGGTTTGAATCCATGCAACAGGGTGAGCTCCCATTGCTCTGTCCCAGCTTCTGCCAACCTGGCAGTTCAAAAACATACCAGTTCAAGTAGAAAAATAGGTACTGCTGCGGCGGGAAGGTAAATGGTGTTTCTGTGTGCTCTGGCAATTGTCATGGTCCTCCGTGTGCCAGAAGCGGTTTAGTCATGCTAGCCATATGACCCAGAAAGCTGTTGGTGGACAAACGCCGGCTCCCTCAGCCTGAAACAAGATGAGCGACACACCCAGGGGTCTTTTACCTTTACCTGTACATTTAAATCAGGATCATACCACCTTGAACACCATGGCTTCCTTCAAAAAATCTTGGGAAATGTACTGTTAATGGTGCTGAGAATCATTAGGAGACTCCTATTCTTCTTCAAAGCTACAGTTCCCCAGACTGGTTTAACGATCAATCCCTCTTCCCAGGGAACTCTGTGAACAATAACCTGAGGAAAATAGTGGTCTCCTAACGTCATTGCCGTCCCAAAATGAACTTTATTCATGTTCAGTTCACTCAACAATTATGGGAACTACTTTCAAGGTACAGTTCAGAGATTTTTGAACTAATTCAGCGAACTTTGTTAAATCAAACAAGAATATTCCAAGCCCTCTTGAAATCCCCTCTAAGAAATGTTGCTATCCTTATACAAATAATTTCAGCTCCCTTTGACATTCCTCAGGTACACTGTTCAAGCCAGCACCCCAAATTCACTTCAAATGTTGCCTTAAGTCAGACCTAGGAATCAGAATATTGCTAGACTACAGCTCCCATCATCCCATGCTGCTTGGGGCTAATGTGAGTTCAAAAACATCTGGAGGGCCACAGCTCCCCACCCCCCGAGCTGTAAGTGTAATTAGATGGCAACTCTGCTGAAGTAAATTGAGAGGATATTTGGGAAGGGGAGGAGAAAAGGGATTTGGTGTATATAACAGAGTGCATGTGAGGCCCCACACTGTATCAAATATATTTCTTCACATTACCTTGATTACTGGGGTGTGCATGTTTGAAATGTATATGGAAAACTATTCTCTTCTGCTAACTTTTATTTTTTTCCTTTGCATTGCCAACTTTCACAAGGCTGTTTTGCTTTCCTTTTGTGAGAATGCAATTTAGGCAACTGGGTGTTTTTTTTTAAAAAAACCCATTTGCAGTTCATGTACCAAACAGCAGCCTATTCTTTCCTCTTGCTTGTTCCTCCAATTAACTAGCTGTCCTCTATAAATTTTAGTGCCGTGTGAGTAATGAAGTCCAGGTAATGAAGGCCAAGAACACATGTTGTTCTCATTAAGGGATGGCATCAGCATAATTTGCACATCCCGCAACTATGATGCAAGCTGCTATTAATAGGGAAGAATAAATATCTTGGGTGGCAGACATTAATTATGGCTAAAGCCGAACTTCTGTCACAGATATCATAGGCACATTAGACTCCATGAAATTTGATTTCTAAGATATTAAGGAACACCCAGGATTTAAAATGTGGCGGTTTTCCATGAAGGCTGCAAAGACTTTACAACAAGCAGTGGCTGAATTATAGTCTTAAACCTAGGAATATTTTATGTTTTGAATTCTTATTCTTCTTCCTCTTCTTCTTCCTCTTAGTGACACTTATATCCCTTTTCTCCAAGGAACCTAAGGAGGCCCACATTGTTCCGCCCTGCACACCCAAGAACCACGTGAAGTAAGATTGGCTGAAAGGCGATGACTGGCCCAGTGAACATCATGGCTCAGTAGGAATTTGAACTCTGGTCTCCTAGGTTCTAGACCAATCACTATACCACACTGGCTCTTTTTTCTCCCAGATATTTTTTCTCTAAGGAATCAAAAGCAGCATTTGTGCCTTATAACAACCCTGTGGGTTAAGTCAGGCTGGATAGAGGTCTGAGGCTCAACGAGCTTCATACATGAGCACTGATCTGAACCTGGGATTCTTACATCCAGGTCCACCACTGTGGCTCCTGAAATATCTTCATGTCTGGTTAGTTTAAACCAGAAGGTTGGAGCTACAGTGCAGTCTTGCATGCCTCTGACTAGCTTCCGTGATGTTTCATCAGAGCAAGCTAGGTACATTACACAGGAAGAGCCCTGCTGGATCTGGCCAAAGGACCATTTAGCCTAGCATCCTTTTCTCACAGTGGTCAGCCAGATGTCTATGGGAAGCCTGCTTGTAGTTCCCAGCCTCAGCTATTTCAAGTAATGCCATCACTAGGGTAGTATTTGGCGGCAGGAGAGTCTCCAGAGCAGGAGAATCTCCAAATGCATGGCTGGTTCACCCAAAATTTAAGAAAGAGAAGTAATGCACATCATCATTTAAAAGGGGTGGAGTCTGTAAAATCATGATTTCTTTCAGCTGGAACTCACTGGAACTCAGTTCCAGTGGACGCCATTGCCATTATAAGAGAACAAGGGAGGTGTTCATGGTGAGTTCCGGCACCTCTTTTTCTAGAAAAATAGCACTGTGTAACACCATTAAGCCTTGAGTTTTAAATTACCTAACTGCTCCACCACACATTCTGAGTAGATTTAAGTAATCAACTTGTGCCTTGCTCAGTGCTGCTGCATACGCCACCCCAACATTCCTCTGATGAAATTAGGGACGTCCCAGTCCATAATGATGATTTTACTATATATTCCCCATACATCTTACTGGGTTGCCCCAGCCACCCTGGGCAGCTTCCAACATATATAAAAACACAATTAAACACCTTCCCTATACAGGATTGCCTTCAGACTGCTCGGCGGTCGGATAACTCCATACCCTTCAACATTTCCCCAATGAAAATAGAGACATCCTAAGGAAAAGCGGGACATTCCGGGTTCAAATCAGAAACCGGGTGGCTTCTCTAAATCAGGGATGTCCCTGGAAAATAGGGACACTGGGAGGGTCTACTGCTGTGCCACACACAGGTGAGCTGGGAGGATGGTGGAAGCCCTGGTGGCAATTTCAGCATCAGCTCTTGTCAGGTTTAGCAGTTCTTCCACATAAGACATGACATGCTGGCAGTTTGACTAGTTGACGTTTATTTATCATTAAAGGACTTTCAGCAATTCCAGCTTCCCACAGCTCATACCTCGGAGTCAGTTGACTCGACTGGCTTCCGGCCCCTTCCAAGGCCAGCCCGCCCCTGCTTCCTGCTGGTCTTCCTTTGTTCTAATCGCTTGCTCCGCCTTTTACTTCTTGGAGACTCAGGTGCAGCCAATTCCTCCTCCTCTGGAGTTGAATCCAGCCCCCTACTTCCACCTGCCTCTCTGTGCTGCTGCGAAAACTTATAGGCAGCAATCCGGAGCGAGAAGGGCTTCTCTCACTTTCGTGGTGTGAATGAACCAAGTTCCTGTTTTCTTCTGCCTCTTCCTCCCCCTCTGCAGAGTCCTCTCTGCCGGCCATGTCTCTGTCAGCTCTGGAGTTTGGTTCCAGATCGGACCCAAAGGGCACATGCAGACTGCAAATGGTTTCGGATTGATGGGCCAGCCAATCTTTTCAGCTTGATGCAGCGCTGTTTATGTATCTTCAATTCCATCCTATTTCGAGGACTCCTTCAACTGCTTTCACTTTGCAATGTATGATTGGTCCAGACACACAGATAAATCACCAACTCTAAACAAAACACATAATCTATCAAACATTAGGCGTGGGATTTAACCAGATCTAGGCTTGCCAGATGTCAGGTTTTGAGATGGAGGAGTCAAGTCTGTCCCAGCCTGCTTTCCACAACACACTACACACAAACGATTATTATTTGCCTTACAATGTCCCTGTATTTTGAAAGGCACTTCAGAGTCTAATAAATGAGATTCTAATAGCAACACCCATAAATGCAATAAATAAATAAAGCCATTGTCTAGAGACACTGAACACACTTTAATTGTATCAGATCAAACTATTTTTAAAAATATGACACTATAAGTTTAAGATGGAAAATCAGCAAGGCTTTATATTATTAGCCCAAAGGGACTCGTATTGTTGTATTCCTATTTTAAAACATATGAAAAGATTATTAGCATTGCACTTGATACAGCTGTTTAGTGCTCTCTCTCACTTGGCTATGGACGATAATATAAGCTGGATATTAAATATTTTGTTTGTTGCCCTCATTCTCTTTTTTTAAAAAGAAAAGAAATGTCAATTCAGATATCTTAGGAAATTGGTGATATCTTCCAGAGGTCTGCTTTACTAATGAAAGTCTGAAAATAGCTGGTGTTTCCAAGAACATGTGTTTTACATTGAACAACAAAGATACAATTTTTTTTTGCACTCATAAATAATGCTCTTTTTAAAAATGAATAGAAATAAAGGTTGTCTAAACGAGTCCCTTGAATATAAAACAATTGATAGTAAATATATACTTTGGTAGCACTTTCAATAGATTGATAAGAAGTGGCAAAAAAGAGGATTGCTGTCAGCGTTTAAGAAAAGCTTTTTTAAAAAGAGTGAGAAAAAATGTTTTGAGGATTACTCTCTGTTAATGATGAGGCAAATGCTATTTTATGGGCCTAATCTACTGAACATTAATAATCATACAGTTGAGGTAAATCCTTCTAGTAGAATTACTGATGCAAGTGGTGCTCAAAATAATGTAACAAAGGAATTTTATAAAACATTTGGTTCAGCATTTAGTGGGGGTTTAAACCTTGGTTTTACACATTTCTTTGAAGAATGTAGTTGTTCTACATATAAGTCATTCCACTGTAGGGCACACACCTGCATTGTCCACAGATACATGTTTGTGTGTTGTACATTATGATCTGAATATGCATTCCCTACATACCACTTGGGAAAATTATTTTGCCTGAAATAGTTCCAAAAGTGTTGGGTTGCTTGGTTCGCGATTTGCCCTTTTGTGCCTTAGTTATCCCCAGCCTACTCAGTAAAACTACAAACACACTATACATTTAAAGCACTCTTCCAAAGAGTCTTGGTTTGTTAAGGGTGCTGGGAATTACAGCTCTGGGGGCGAACTACATTTCCCATGATTCTACGGGGAAGCCATGTGCTTGAAATGTATGATGTGTACATAACCTAAGTTAAAATGTATTATTTTGATGCCACTTGGTTTTATTATTGCCCATTTCAGTGTGAGTCAGGCAGTGTTTGCTAGAAGGAAGAAAAGTGCTTTGAATGACTGCTCGTCATTTCATGTTCAACAAACAAGGGTGCCAACCAAGTTAGGGCTGATTATATCATATGCATTCATCATACTGAAAGTTGCTTTTGTATATGTGTCATGTTACCTCTCATAAAACATAGATATATGTTCATAGGTACTGGAACACACCTGACAAAAACAGTCCCTCAGTCGCTGGTTTTTAGTGTAGTATTTCTAAGTTTCAGGAAACAGTCTCAAAATGGAAATAAACATGGTCCTGTCTACTAGAAGGTCCAAAATGATAGCGAAGATGAGAGCCTTGCTCCCCGGGCATCTCTTTTGTCAGAGACCAACAAATGAGAAAAAATGATCTTAACAATTATGTTAAATGAGAAACTGTTAGTGGTCTTGAAGGTGTAGAGGGGTCTTTGTATTGAGAAACAAAAGACATATAGTGACAGAAGTGGAAAAAAGCAAGCATTTGCTAACAGGCATATAGCACGAGAATGCTAAATGAGGAATCAGAAATGGATAGTTATCTATTTTCAGAGGCGACTCAAAAATACATAACATTATTCAGAGAAAATTATGAGCTCAATTGGGCATGCAATTTTATGGCTACCTATTGGAAGTGGTTGTTTACGATATGACACCATTTAATGATGAAGGAAAAACAAATCAGCTCTGTGCTGGAATACAGGAAAGGTCAGATAGAAAATGCATATTTATGAGAAAAACTAAATTCAAAGGGTCAGCTTTTCTATTTTTTAAAAATACTTTTGCTTTGCATGTCTCATGTTGCTTATTATAACTGAGTTCATGTCCTGTGGCAATTATCTGTCTTTATGTTGGTGGGTATGTGTGCCAATGGTTTAGCTTTTGAATAGATTGTAAGGAATGCATGCTACTGTTGGAACAGCTCTTAGGTTTGTTCTTCATATTGAAGATATAACACAATGGCTGTAATTCTGTGCAAAACCTGTTAACCCCCTGGACACAGAGTGTGTTCAAAGAACAGAGGTTGCCAGTGTGGCACCTGTTACACTGGCAAGAGCTCTGAGTTCCTGCCACTGCGCCCATGATCATAAGGTGATGAAAGAGGTAATCTTTTTCTACATTGAGAAGTGCAAAGAGCTAAAGAAGGAAGTTGGAAAAGTGACGCTCTTTCCGTTCGATGTGCTTTTTCCAAGGCTGAGATTAATTCTTCAGACTTTTCAGAGATCTGCATTGTTTGCTAATTTGCTACCAAGCCAAGTTCAAGGTGTTTTTTTTTAAAATAGTATTTATTAAAGTTTTAAGTTTACAAAAAGACAAAAGAAAAAACACCAAATTAAACAATAACAATTACAAAACCAATACATCACAATAAAAAACAAAAAAACAAAAACAATTAAAAACAAAGGAAAAAAGAAAAAAGAAGTAAAAAACAAATTGAGCCTTCCCATAACTTATCTTTCATTTGCTTGTTTCCCTGACCTCCTCACACCTCCCTTTTTTTGTATTCTAAATCAATTATCCATTTCAGCAAATCCTTTCCCTCTCTTCAAAATTTTTATCCTGAAAATTTATCTTGATCTTGATATAAGTTTACTTTCCCTCTTTTCACCAATTAACAGTCTATTTTCCTTAAATCTTTGATACATTTTTGCTAAAATCACCTAGATTCATTCCAACATCAGTCTAACATTCATTAATTTTACAATGTTTCTGTAAATAGTCTTTAAATTTCTTCCAATCTTCCTCCACCGACTCTTCTCCCTGGTCTCGGATTCTGCCCGTCATTTCCGCCAGTTCCATATAGTCTATCACATTCATCTGCCATTCTTCCAGAGTGGGTAGATCTTGTGTCTTCCAATACTTTGCAATAAGTATTCTTGCTGCTGTTGTGGCGTACATAAAGAAAGTTCTATCCTTCTTTGGCACCAATTGGCCGACCATGCCCAGGAGAGAGGCCTCTGGTTTCTTCAGAAAGGTATATTTAAATACCTTTTTCATTTCATTATAGATCATCTCCCAGAAAGCCTTAATCCTTGGGCATGTCCACCAAAGGTGAAAGAATGTACCTTCCGTCTCTTTACATTTCCAGCATTTATTATCGGGCAAGTGATAAATCTTTGCAAGCTTGACTGGTGTCATGTACCACCTGTATATCATTTTCATTATATTCTCTCAAGGCATTACATGCCGTGAACTTCATACCTGTGGTCCATAACTGTTCCCAGTCAGCCATCATAATGTTATGTCCGACATCTTGTGCCCATTTAATCATAACAGATTTTACCGTTTCATCCTGAGTATTCCATTTCAACAGCAAATTATACATTCTTGACAAATTCTTAGTTTTGGAGTCTAACAGTTCTGTTTCCAATTTTGATTTTTCCACCTGGAAGCCAATTTTTTTATCCAAATTATATGCCCAAGTTCAAGGTGTTACTGTGCCAAGCCCTTAACAACTTGGGATCAGTTTGTCGGAGAGAACACGAAGGTGGAACAGTTTTCAAACATACAAAAGCATTAATTAAAGGCAATGGGGAACAGCGGACAAGGAAAAGAAGCAATGGGTTTGCATTGCAGCAAAAGCAGACATGCAGACTGATTTTATGCATGTTTACCCCTATGTAAGGTCTATTGCTTCTGGTGGGCTTTACGTACAGTTTTAGGCTGTAATCCAGAGCTTTCCAAACTTTTCATGTTGGCGACACACATTTTAAACCTGCATCTTTTCATGACACGGTAATTCAATTTATTAGCAAACTGGAGGTTAAATTAACCCCTTTGCAGCTGCAGGAGGAGCGTTCTCATGATATACCTCCAGTATATACTGCAGCCGACACTAATGTGTCACAACCAGTGCTTTTCCCCCCAGGGAAAAAGTTAAAAAGTTTACCACTTACTGTAACAACTTCATGGTGAGTTTCAGAAAGCTCTGCTGTAATCCTTTGCACCCTTATCAGCAAGGGAATCTGACTGCATTTCATGCATATGTTGCTGGATGTTGAGATGGACTTCCTAGCCGTAGTTGTAACAAACTGGTGTTGTCATCTGGATTGGCAAAAATTCCGTTTAAGGAATTCACCAATTAGAAACAGCTACGGAAATCTCCATGAAGAGACAAAATATCTCTTTTGGAAGTAGTTTGAACACAAACTGATAAAGACAAGCAGATATCCTCTGAACAAATATATTCTGGCTGATATTTAAAAAATGTCTTTCAACACAACATTAGTGAAATGCGTCTTCATTCTTCCAACCGTCCTTTTCCATAAAGAGCTAAGCATTTCATGATGGACTTCAAAGCGTACTCACTCGTTTGTTTTGAGAAACCCGTTCCCTTAGGAAACAGTGCATTTAAGGCAGGAGTAGTGAATGTGGTGCCCTGCAGATGTTGTGGGACTACAACTTTCATCATTCCTGACCATTGGCCATGCTGCGATGGGGGTGATTGTGTCAAATCCCTCTATCTTGGGGTCCCATTGTTAGTCTGGGGAAGACTCAGATTCAAAAATTCTCTAATCAATTCACTTGGGGTAAGGGACTCAGCACCTGCTTCTATACTGCCATGGCCTGAGAACATGGCTTTTCCATCATGCTCGTCCTGAACATGATTCCCCTTCATCATCTCCTGCTGCATAGCTTTGGAAGGGAGTGCGACTGCAGAATCATCAATGGCTCCTTTAAAATTGCATACAGCCCTCCCAAGGAAATGGAACTACTGGGAAGGAAGGTCCTGCTAGCTCTCTGAAGCCTTCTGATTCTGGCATCTTTGATATCTCAGCCAGCAGGGCCTACTGGGAGCTGGCCAGAGTTCTGATCTGCCTTGGACCAGACCTGAAGTCAATTGGAAGAGGCTCACACAATTACAACCACTTCCCCTGTGGCCCCCAAGCCCCAACAGAACAGGGCAGATGGGAATTGCAGCCCAACAACACCTGGATGTTGATATGTTGGGTAGACTTCATACCCAAGGGACCGCATTATCCAATCTTTATTGAATAGATAGCTCCAACCTTAGCCGCTACATGCTCTGTCTTCTTGCCTTCTTCCCATGTTTGTTGTTTATATCTTGGGGTTTATATCATTGGGGGATGCAGATGGCACTGTGGTCTAAACCACTGAACCTCTTTGACTTGCCGATCAGATGGTCGGCGGTTCGAATCCCCATGACGGAGTGAACTCCCATTGCCCTGTCCCAGCTCCTGCCATAGTAGCAGTTCAAAAGCACACCAGTGCAGCGGGTAGGTAAACAGTGTTTCCATGCACTCTGGCACTTGCCACAGTGTCCTGTTGCACCAGAAGCGGTTTAGTCATGGCGGTCACATGACCCCAAAAGCTGTCTGTGGACAAATGCCAGCTCCCTCAGCCTGAAAAGCGAGATGAGCGCCGCTTCCCACAGTCGCCTTTGACTGGACTTAACTGTCCAGGGGTCTTTTACCTTTTAACTTTACCCAGTGCTTTTTTCGGGGGGGGGGGGGGAACACAGGGGTACACATACCCCTAAACATTTTGTGAATCTAAATTTGGCGTCATTGAAGGGGCAGTATTTCAATATGAGTAGAAAAATGACAGTACCCCTAAATTTTTTTTAAAAGAAAAAAGCACTGCCTTTACCTATATCATTATGCAGATGCACCAGTCATGCATGTTCAAACCTGCTTTCACACATCTATTTTCTTTCAAAACCTTTATAAACCGCTTACTGTTAAAGGCTCTCAAAGTGGTGCACAACATAAAGACAGCAACAACATTAAATCAAAAATACTCCACTGGCCAGTAAAACAGCTGGATAAATCTAATAAATAATGGTAATATTAATCATAAAGGTAAAAGGGCCCCTGACCATTAGGTCCAGTCACGGATGACTCTGGGGTTGCGGCACTCATCTCGCTTTATTGGCCGAGGGAGCCGGCATACAGCTTCTGGGTCATGCGGCCAGCATGACTAAGCCACTTCTGGCGAACCAGAGCAGCGCACGGAAATGCCGTTTACCTTCCCGCCAGAGAGGTACCTATTTATCTATTTGCACTTTGACTTGCTTTTGAACTGCTAGGTTGGCAGGAGCAGGGACCGAGCAACGGGAGCTCACCCTGTCGCGGGGATTCGAACTGCCGACCTTCTGATCGGCAAACCCTAGGCTCTGTGGTTTAACCCACAGCGCCACCTGCATCCCTATAGTAATCATATAAACATATAAAAACAAGAATTATGACAAATGAAGATTCGGTATGATCTTACGGTTCAGGGAAATCCTAGACAATAGAATGTTATCTCAAAATGTCTGAGGCAACCTGTGGTTGCTGCTTCACATATGACAGAGGAAAGAGCATTCCATAATATAGGGGCAATAGCAGAAAATGCCCTTTTCAAGTCACCACTTTCTGTAAGGTGTGGTGTCCCTGGTGATCTAATTGATCTTACAGGTCTGTACAGGGGCAGGCAGCCGTTCAGGTAACCTGGTTCCGAGTTGTTGCACATTACATGGATCTCTGTTGTTTCGCCAGGCTGCTTGTGTTTCCCAGAGTGTGCTGTCCCTCACTTCACCATGAAAATAATCATGATTTAAAAATAATTAGAAAAGCTTAATGCAAAAAGAAAGAAGTCTGCTCTTGACACTGACTTGGCTTTCAAGGAACTCTTGGTAACCTGAGGGCACGACCTGACATGAAGAGCAAAGTATGGCCCAGAAATCGAGTACAAATCAAACAAACACTCTGACAACATCTGCAAAGAGAGGGCAGCTTAAATAATAGATGCAGAGTTTGCTGCTCTCATCAATCTTTATTCATAATCTTTATTTTTAGACAGGCAAGAAACCTAATTAAAGATGCATTTTAAAATTAAAAAGACAAAGAGCCAAAAAGTCACAAATCCATTATCATTACTGCTTAGTGCATATTAAACAGAATGTAAATTATCCATTAGTTTTCTGTGCACTGTGGGGTGTCAAAATTATATATCATGTTAATGGGTCATCATGGTTGGCCCAGGGGCTGTGTAAGTCAGTTTCTCAGAAGCACAATTGCTATCCAGGCTCAGAGTAGCTGGGAATATTTCTAAGGGCATGCGGTGCAATCCATCAACTGGAGAAATATGCTCATGCCACTTTTTAGATAATGTCTTCAACCAACACAATGCCAGTAGGTTTCAGGAATAATTTCCACAATGCTGAAAGTGGACTGAAAGGTGGATTGTACAAATAGGTTCTGGATTTGGCTGCCTTGGGCAAGGAGTTTTGTGATGGTTTTCCACGTGTCTCGCCCACCAGGGTGGGAAACTCTTTTAAAAAGTAGTCAGTGCAACAGGTGCAACCAACTCAGACCCTGCGATAATCATCTGAGGCCCTTCTTCATGTGCCTCCTCCATGAGAAGTCTGGAGGGTGGCAAAATGAGAACTGGCCTTTTCTTCAGTGGCTCCCCCTTGTGGAATCCTCTACCCAGAAAGGCTCGTCTGGAACCTTCATTACATATACAGTATTTAGGCGCCAGGCAAAAGCATTCCTCTTTTACCAGGCCCTTGGCTAAATAAACAATCTCTGGCCTTTTTAAACTGGGTGGGTGTATTATTTTTGTTTGTTACTAGGTTATGTATTTTTGTGTTTTTATATTGTAAATCATCCTGTGATCCTCAGATCCTCAGGGTGGTATATACATTTAACAAATAACAATACCTTCATATGGTAGATGATATTCCAGCCATGCAAGAGCCAGAGATTTGTATGCAGACACCCCCCTCCACCTACCAAGCAAGAGACATTCTCACAGTTCAAGGAATCATTCTAGCCAGGCACATGCACCCAAGGAGTGCACAATGTAGAACTGGTGAAGTGTGACCGAGGGAGAGAATCTGTGGTCTGGGGAGTGGGGTCTACAGAGAATAATGGGAGTTGGATAGAAAGGCCCATGTGTCTGAGATTCATCACCTCATATGAGCTCATGAGCTACGAAATCTAGTCTACCTCATTTCCTCCTTTTAAGAAACCTGCATGAAAAATCTACATGTTTGCATTTACATTTTTAATTCTGCTTTCTCTCAAAATACTCATTTCTTTTTCACAGTTCATCCAAGTGAAATGTATTTTGATAGGTTTCTGGAGCCAATAGCTACACCAGAAAAATCTGTGAGGTGCAAAAGTGAATAAATAAGTTTTGATAAGCAGTTAGTCCTGGAAATGTAGATGTGGTCAACTCAAACTGGAGTTCATAAAGCTCTGGTTTTTCCAGGTAGGTCAATTATCTTACCTGACATGATTATAAGGCAGAGAAAGGTGACACCGAGAAAGCATTTGCATAAGGGCAGCACACTTTGGCATTTGTTGGTTTAGGTAATTAGTGAGCACTTAAAAAAAGAGAGAAACCTATTCTGTGCATAATCTGGAAATGATTCATTTTACTATTAGAAAGGATGGAACATCAGAGCGGACAATACACACATTCATTCTGTTAAGACAAAAGACAGCGGCATGATTTCAGTTCCTATCCTTTTCTCCTTCCATACTTTTTTGCCTCCCCGTGGGCTACTTACGCTATTGTCATGAATACATTAGGCATTATGCATAATATCAGATGATTTGAAGAACTCTCAGGCAGATGTAGATTAATTGGTTTCTAATGGGAAAATGCATGTGTGGTGCACTCAGAAACTATTTTTATTGCAAGGCATTCTTTCCCTCCCATGTGTTGGATCACAACCATGTATGCATCTGGAGATTAAGCTTTAATGAAACTTTTGTCCTCGTTGGTATAAGAAGGGGGGTGGGAGATAATACAGCTTCCTTTTTGCTTTAATACAGGACAGCATTTCTGAAACACTTACTCTGGTCTGTGATGGATATGCTGCTGTAATGATATTTGGATTAAGGATGAATGGATTTCCCCCATTCCATTCTTTATTGTTCCATGGGTTCACTCGGCCCTGCATCCACTCCTCCTAAATTCTGGTTTAACAAGGAGGATTTCTGAAATTAATTTTAAAAGAAACAGGAGGGGGATACCTTTATTAGAAGCAATGCAAATGTCACAAATTGGTAAGCAAGTTATCAAGCATCCAAGAACTCTTCTTTGGGGTAGGGTGATTTGAAAGCTTGTTCACTATTTTTTGTTTTTTTCATTGGCCTTAAGAAAATGTATTCCCCCAGTATCCTTTTTTTTTTTTTTACTTATGGCCCCAAACACCAACATGGTTACCTAGAATTTTTGTAAAATTATTTCTACACATTTTTTGCACAGTACCTTAGGAGTGGGTAGCTTGTGGTTCTACAGATGCAGACCCTCCAAGTGCCCCTATTATCCAGGGACACGCCTGGATTTACAGAAGCCATCCCGGCTTCTGATTTGACCCCAGAATGCCCCACGTTTCCTTAGGACACCCCTATTTTTATCAGATAAATGTTAGAGGATATGGAGTTATGTGCCCCCTTACACAAGGAGATAACTATACAACGTTTAGAAGACATCTGAAGGCAGACCTGTTTAGGAAAGTTCTTAATTTTTTTTAAATGCTTGATTATGTTTTTAGATTTGCTGGAAGCTGCCCAGAGTGGCTGGGGCAACCCAGTCAGATGGGCCGGGTATAAATAATAAAATAATAATAATAATAATAATAATAATAATAATAATAATAATAATAATAATACAATAGGACACCCCTATTTTCATTGAAGAAATGTTGGAGCATCCAAAATCACCATGCCCTCTAGTTCATACATTATATGTTTATTTGCAATTATAATCTATCATCTGTTTATCCATACATTGCCAGACCGATGGGTAGAGCATAAATATAACAACAGCAGCAGCAGCAGCAGCAGCAGCAGCAGCAACAGCAACAGAATAGGACATCCCTATTTTCATTGGATAAATGTTGGAGGATATGTCAATGGATGTTCCAGTGCAGATCAAGATAAATGTTAGCGAATATGGAGTTATGTGACCCCTGACCCAAGGAGATAACTATACAACGTTTAGAAGACATCTGAAGGCAGACCTGTTTAGGAAAGTTTTTTTAATTTTAAAAATGTTTTTATATATGTTGGAAGCCACCCAAAGTGGCTGGGTCAACCAACTCAGATGGGTGGGGTACAAATAATAAAATTATTTATTTATTTATTTATTTATTTATTTATTTATTTATTTATTTATTTATTTATTTATTATTATTATTATTAAGGAGAAAAAGTTGGAGAAAAGTTGTAGGGTAGCTCAGCACTACTGTCTACACTGACTGACAGTGTCTCTTCAGGGTTTTAGGCTGGGTTCCCTCCCAGCTACACCTGGAGAAGACAAGGGGTTGAACCAGAGACCTTCTATATCCAAAGCAGATGCTCTTTCACTGAGCTACAGCCCTTTCTCTTTGTAAGACTCCCATCACTGCCAACCATCATGGCCAATGGCCATTGATGATGGAAGCTGTAGCCCAGCAGCATCTAGAGATCCAGAGGTTCCCCACCACTGATATATTTTATTTATTTATAATTCCATTCATAAACACTTTAAGGTCACTTTTTTAGGCAGTGCCCACACAGGCTTCTTACAACCATAAAACCATCAAGAAAAGGGAAAATAGTAACAAAGAAGATTTTAAATGAAATCAACTCATCCAAATTTCTCACAAGAATAAGAAAGCTAGAGAAAAACAATCAACCCAATCTCTACTAAGTGGTACATAAGATTCCAGGGGTCTTGGCGCTTAGCTTAACCAGGTTTTGTGTTTCCTTTGGAAAATTAAGGCTATAGTGTCATTATGAAATATAGTTTATTTACACATATTTACAGCCTAATTCCTTCAGTGGAGGAGGTGCAGAATATTACACTTCTACAGTGTTTTTTGATGCTTCTCTAATAGCTTCAGCAAGCTTGGGTCCTGATAGCATGAATGGAGTCCTGTCCACTTCCTGTTCCTTCTTCCCAGGACCCCTTGCAAAACTCAACTTCCATTTACAACACCCCCCATCACACTGGCAACCTCCATTTCAAGAGCCACTTTTCCTGTGATGACATCACACCCTGTAACCTTGGCAACCTCCCCCTTCTTCCTTCTGTCTCTGTCTACTAAGTATCTGAATTGTCAATTGCCCTTCATGGCCTGGTACTTGGACTTTTTTCTCTCCTAATGGCACCTCTGTCAGCTGATCTCCTGAACAGGAAAACTGGTATAGCCTGCATTTTTACAGTGTGCCTGGCATCTTCCCTTAATACTCCAAATGTTAGCTCAGTTATAACATTTACCAATTTAAGAATTTGGGGGCCTGCCCTCTGCAATTCATAGCAATATGTAGCCACCGTCCAGCCAACAGACTGGAAGGTCAAATGAAAGGATAAGCCTTCAGGGCTGAGCTTGAAAACCCTGCAAAATGGTAATTCGGCACAGGCTGAAAGAAGAGAATTCTATTTATCTATTTTCTCCCCACTGCATTGTTGATACACATGTGCAAACACTGTTAAAACAACCAGCACCAATGCTTTGCTATCAGCTCTTACAGAAGGCCTGTTTATCTTAGCATTTGTACTTGCAAAGTAGCTCAGTTGAAATATTATGGCAGGCTCTTCTATACTGAACTGTAATTTTTTTACAGGGATCCAAATTTATCTCTCCAGTACTTTCTTTGCACTTGGGGGACCCAGGTGAATTTTATGTTTCAATTTCAATGGCAGACTTCTGTAAGATTACCGGGGGGGGGGGGGAGGATAGTCCAGGTCCTGACTGTAGCCATCAATACAAGCACACAATTGTTAAAGGGATGATGAGTTTTGAATCAAAATTGCCTGCATTTTTGAACCAGCTTTGAGTGTGGATTTTGTTATGCTTTTATTTTAAAAGGTGCTATCTGTAAACAAGCATATTGCGTTTTGCCCTCTGCTGTGGTTGTCTTAATAACCCTATACTGTATTTGATGTTTATGGTCTGCAGGCCAAGTAATCTACTACTAATTTTGATGCGATCATATATATAATTGCCTCAAGATTGTTTTCGTGCAATGTTTTAGTGATCCACATGTGCATTCCTACATAATGTAAAAGACCACACAAAAGGTATCTTGGTTGAATTACATGTATGATCAATGTTGTTTGCAGTGTTTTATCGATGCGGACATGTGCATCAGTGATGCAGCTGCCCCAATATGGCTGCTCCATGTTTGATAGACCACATACCTCCTCATACAGGATCTGAAATAGCACGTAGGCATGAAACCAGTTTTAGTGTCAAGTTCAGCCTCTGGAGACTTGAAGTAACAGAACGCCTTTGAATATGCAGAGCTAGCCACAACCAAACCCCACACATCTGGAATGAGGGAGAAAAGGCTTCCATGTAAAGAGGCATGAATTTGAAACAGACTTGGGTCCTGGTACATCTCATTTTAACAATTCCACACCATCATTCTTTAAAAAATGAAATAAAAATATTATTGCCACACTAGATCCTCATATTGTCCTTATAATATACCAGGTGATAAGTCCTGTTACTAAATCTTTGATGTACCTAATTCCAAAATAAATGGTGTGCGCTCGATACCTAAGTAGACTACAGAATCAGGCTACTGATTCATGGCTTTATACTTCAGTGAATAAGCTACAGAGCTAGGATACCATTAGAAAACAATAAGGACACGTTATAGGAAGATAAAGTATTGTAAATGTTCAGGTTTCAGGAGGGCTGGATTCAGAGATGCGCCCACTTGAGGTACTGTGAGAATGGTGATCTCTTATAGGATGTTCTGGACTATAAAGAAGCTGGACTATAAAGAAGGCTGATCGCCGAATAATTGATGCTTTTGAATTATGGTGCTGGAGGAGACTCTTGAGAGTCCCATGGACTGCAAGATGATCAAACCTATCCATTCTGAAGGAAATCAGCCCTGAGTGCTCACTGGAAGGACAGATCATGAAGCTGAGACTCCAGTACTTTGGCCACCTCATGAGAAGAGAAGACTCGCTGGAAAAGACCCTGATGTTGGGAAAGATGGAGGGCACAAGGAGAAGGGGACGACAGAGGATGAGATGGTTGGATGGTGTTCTCGAAGCTACCAGCATGAGTTTGACCAAACTGCGGGAGGCAGTGGAGGACAGAAGAGCCTGGCGTGCTCTAGTCCATGGGGTCACGAAGAGTCAGACACGACTAAACGACTAAACAACAACAACATAGGATGTTCATATTACAGCTAACAAGATGACATAGTGGTGTGCAAAGGTCGCAGCACTGAGCTTTTAAAAATAAGTTTCCAGCCCTTTTAGAAGGAAAGTTATGAAACAAAATGTGCAGACCACCTTCTAAGAGCTGCAGTTTCCCCCTCTGATCCTAAACCTCCACTGCCTTGAAGGAAAAATCCATACCTGCTGCACTGTGGGACATCTTCAAGAGAAGAAAAAGCTAAAGAGTAAACCCTGCAAAAATCCAGAATGGAGGGCATAGGATTGCAGCCTTGGCTTGCTTGTGGGCAGACAGGCTCATGGTGAGGAGGTCAGTATCAATGCAAAACAAACAGAACTTAAATATATTCAGCACACTGGGCATAAAATAAAATAACAACACCGACCTGATTATATTATTATTAATAAAATAAAACAATCCCATCACACTTAAAAATCCTTTTGCATATATATTGGAATGGACAAAGTCCCTCCTTAGAAACTTATTGAAACCTGAGCATCTTTTGCATGTGTTATACTACTTTTCAATTCAGGCAGGCTTTGGTGGGTGACAGGTAGAAATAGCTAAGCATTTGTGATGTTTGCAAGTTGCTTCATTGGAATCTAATGGATTTTTAATGTGAGCATTTCCTAATTTTCTGTGACCTACCCTGAGGCTTTAGTTGAATTAATCAAATATTATTAGGGAGTTTTGCAGGAAGCCTCCATGCATTGAAGTAAAGTGGGTTCCCCCCCCCGATGCGGGAGGGTCATCAGGTAGCATAAGTTACGTAGCTCCACCACAGTGACCATGCCTCCTTACAATCTATAGTTTTGGTGGGTATGCAAAAGGGGTGAGATAAAAACTAAAAAACAACCAACAATTGTCTTCAAATATACTTTTTGCAGATACGTTTTACACGTTTCCCCAAGAAAATTCATTTCTGCTCAACTAAGAATCTTCCTCTTTCCCTGTAAGATCCCAAAGTGGTGTTAATAACCTTATTTAAGAACAACAACGAACGAAACTTACCAGTATGGGAATCCACAGACAGAATTTGATTTTTCGTTTGTGGATTAAGCTATCAAGAAGCAAAAGAATTTAAGCTTGCATGATGCACTGCCTAATCTAACATTGGTTGCCTGGCTATCCACTCTGGCCTGCTATGACTCATTGCCTGGGTTGGAGCCACACACTGGGAATCCCTACTTG
Organism: Podarcis bocagei; assembly: GCF_964188305.1. Taxonomy (NCBI): domain Eukaryota; kingdom Metazoa; phylum Chordata; class Lepidosauria; order Squamata; family Lacertidae; genus Podarcis; species Podarcis bocagei. Next base: position 34,927,431 of record NC_138130.1, read on the forward strand.
AAAGTATCCTCTATCTTTCCAAGATGGTTTGTCTCCCACTGCTAGGTTCATCATCATAACACAACTAGGGCAGTTCCATCCCATGGTGCCTCTTCCTTAGCAAGGCACACTCCACCCCCCTTTTATAAGTGGATTGGAGTTAACAAGCTGCCCCTGCCCCTGCGACTCAGAGACATAATTACCCATCATCTCGAGGCAGATCTCAAGCATCTGACATTGGGATGTCATGACAGGAAAAGCCCTTCAGGATCCAAGACCTTGCCTAGAACCTGCATGATGCTTCTCTGTGACTTTACAAAGCTGGTATAGCCTTATCTTTAGGGTACATACCAATTTGTTTCCCATTAATGTATTCTTTTTGTGACCTCCTAATTAATAATATTAAGGGAATTTAGCCTGGGAATCCAAGAAAAGGCAGTATTCTAGGACCCTTATTGAATATTAATATCCATCTTGTAGCAAAAGCTGAACACTTGTTTATGTATATTGGAGCCCCACTGGCTTAGGTCTTTACCAGGAAAACAACAAAGATCGGAAGGGGGGCACGCGAAATAACAAATTACAGCTGAAACAAATCATCAGCACCACTGTTTTCAAATTATTATATTTCTGGGGGATTTCAGTCAGTTACATGAAAAAGACACCAGATTCAACAGAGCTTTGATAGTCAGGTTATGTTAATAATGGGGACTCATGTAAAATGCATTAGGTATACCTTACAGATGAAGAAGATTGCCGATAATTATTCTGTATGCTAAGAGTGTAGCTCTTTCTGAACTGATATATAAAGACTCCTTTACATCCCAGCCTAATTACTTATAGACAGTTGAGCACAAAATTACTTTCATCTGTTTGAACATGTGGAAGGAAAGAGATTAGAGATGTAGGTTTCAAAACAGCTGGTTGGCGTGTTAAAGAAGAAAACCTACTGGTACTTTGGTACTGATTGAAAAAGTGCATTTCTTTATAATTAGACCTATTAAAGTGAATATCGTGTGTGTGTGTGTGTGTGTGTGTGTGTTCGTGTTCAAAGAGGGCATCTGGGGCGTGCAGCAGGAAAGCCATGGATTTGCTTTCTAGCTAAAGAATTCGAGAAAAAGAGAAAAGGAAATGTTAGCGGTTGGGATGATTTTCTCTCCCTTAGCCATCCAAGTTGTGTGTGTGTGTGTTGTTCCCTTTCTTCTCTTCTACTATGATGGGAGTTGGGATTACTTTCCGGGTTATTCTCACTTTGCTTCTCTTATTCCTGAGTAAATGTTTTACGGAGCATACAAAGTTACCTTAACTTTGATGTAAGTAGACATATTTGGGTGAGACACATTTGCTGAACCAGTTTCTCTTGAAAATTCAGAACCGAATGGTCAACTGAATCCATAGGAACATAGGAAGATAAGAAGCTGTACCAGTTCAGACCAACGATGCACCTAGCTCAGTATTGTCTAGGCCAGGGTTTCCCAAACTTGGGTCTCCAGCTGTTGTTGGACTACAGCTCCCATCATCCCTAGCAAGCAGGACCAGTGGTCTAGACTGACTGGCAGTAGCTCTCCAGTTCACTTACAGCCCTACCATGAGATGACTGGGACTGAACTTGGGTCCTTCTGCATGCAAAAAATAATTTTTTAATGCTTTGGGGGTCTTGGGCCAAAAGTGGTATATAAATAAAGCACAACATAATATTACGTAACAGTTGAAGAATGTTGGGGGGACATTTGAGGCAAAAGGAGGCTTTTGAAAAGTTTCCGCACAGTTATGTAGGCAGTCAGTGCCACCTGCAAGGTTAAAAGCTTGCTTTTTGTACTCGCTTAAATCTTTTAGCATTCCAACATTCAAATTCTGTTTCAAAGTCCTGGAAACACCTACCTCTTCGAAGCAATTCTGCACGAGCGGCACCTCTTTGAAAACCTGAAAACAGCTGTTTATCTTGCCTCCACGTGCTGTTTGAAATGAGTTCCCAATTCCTACAGTAGGTTTTGTCATGGTAAAGCCATAAGACTTTCCTGTCATCTGTGTGGAGCAAATCTTAAAAGGCTCCATGGATTGATCCTGTTATTATAGATTCAAGGGAACATGAAGGCTGCCCAAATGCAGATTCTGCCATGCTGGAAGAAGGTACAGCTTTGCTTATCGATGGCTGTCAGGTCTGTGCTTAAATACTCCCAGTGATGGAGTTCCCACCATCCAGTGCTTAGAGCAGGGGTCAGAAAACTTTTTCAGAAGGGGGCCGGTCTACTGTCCCTCAGACTTTGTGGGGGGGCGGAGGCGGACTATATTTTGAAAAATAAATAAATAAATGAACGGATTCCTGTGACCCACAAATAACCCAGAGATGCATTTTAAATAAAAGGACACATTCCACTCATGTAAAAACACACTGATTCCCAGACCATCCACGGGCCGGTTTTAGAAGGTGTTTGGGCCGGATCTGGTCTCCGGGCCTTCGTTTGCCAACCCATGGCTTAGAGAGTTCATTTAAAAAAGGAACTAGTTCTACTCTAAGTTCATCCTGTCCTTCATGGAACTAGTTCTAACTCATGTTCATCCCAGTGAACTTTTTGGTTCATAAAAGTTCATCCTTGGAGATTTCTTTTTCAGCTTCTTGCTGCAAGCTGCTTCTATTGGAAGGGAGTGAATCTCTTCAGCAGGGAAGACTAGAAAAATCTATTTTATTTAACAAAATGGATGTACCACCTAACTGTAAAACTCCCACTGCTTTAAGTGGTTTACAAAAATATGAAATAAAATATCAACATGGTTGGTAAAAACCGTTAAAAACAAGTATATAAAAGCATTCAGTGCCTCACATTCCTTCTTTTGCTTGTTTAGCAACATGAAGTGTCCTTCAAACCGGCAGTGCCTCCACTTCTGTGTCCGCCCAATGAGCCTTAGAACATTGCCTCCCGGCTTTGCTTTCTAAGGAAGGATTTCAATGTAGTACTTAGGCAATCATTTCACCAGTTGGTGGAACCATCTCGTGTTTCCTCTCTTTATGCACTGCTCTGAGAGCCAGAGTGGTATAGTGATTAGAGTGTTGGATGACCAGGACCTAGGAGACGCAGGTTCAAACCTGCACATGGCCATGAACCTCACCGGGTGACCTTGGGGCCAGTCACTGCCCCTCAGCCAACCTACCTCACGGAGTTGTTGTGGGGTTTCAGTGAGGAGGGGGAGCACCACCTTACCCTCCTTGGAGAAAAAGGTGAGAGATAAATGCAACAAACAAACAAACAACATTTAACCCGGAGCATCTGCATGTAAATGCTCTATCAATTTGTACTAATGACGAGACCATCTATACCCTCTGCCCCCAACCTGGTGGGCATTAGTGGCAGGTCTGTGAGTTGGGCCTCCATGGCCAGCCTCAAGACTCATACTTTTTGCGTGGACAGGCGGAGTCCCCAGATCCTGCGCGGTCCCCCCGTCATGTGGAATAACGACTCAAGACAACGTGCTATGGGATTAAATTGGCCACAACTTTATTAAATTTCAAATGTGGGTAGACCTTGGCTCAGGCATTGGGCGTTCTCCCTCCCCAGTCCCCAGCCGGGGACCTAGGGAGCATCAGGGTTATCCAGTGTGTGTGGGGGGGATGGGCCGGCTCTGGAGAACATATATTCAAGCAGAGATGGCCGCCCCCGTAACGCCGCCGCCGCAGGAGAGAGCAATGACGACCTTTCGGTGTACGGCCAAAGCCTCCCTTCAGAAAACCCCTTTAACGGGGAACCCTGGTATCGCCGCCGCAAGAGGAAGATGGACAAAAGGATTCCGCCCAAGGCCTGATACCGCCCAAGTTGTGACGTTTTGCTACGGGAAAGGCGAAACCTGCCAATGCAGGGAAATTCCTTTCCGGCCCTTTAACAGCGACCTTAACGTAGCAGCGCCCGCATACCTGTGACGAAAAGTTAACCTGCAAAACCTGTGAAGAAAAGTTAACCTGCAAAATAAGACATTAACTGAGGGTGGGTAGGGTGGGAGAAGCTCTGGAGCCAAGTGAGGATTCCTAGGTAAGATCCTCCCTCTATTGTGTGGGCAGGTAATCCCTCCCCTACCTGGCCTGGTCTCCTTGGCAACGCTTCCCCCAGGTGGGATTGGACAACTGACTGAGGTAGGCGGAGACCTCCAGGTATCCCACCTGAGGGAAGGCAAAGCCAAGCCTATGCTGTTGGGGCCGCTCCAGATCTAGGGGCTGCACGCGTCCACGCAAAGGGCGCCCCCCCGTTTTAAGCGGGGAGCGGTCATTGTAAATTTTAGAACAGGCATGCCCAAACTCAGTCCTTCAGGTGTTTTGGGACTACAACTCCCATCATCCCTAGCTAACAGGACCAGTGGTCAGGGATGATGGGAATTGTAGTCCCAAAACATCTGGAGGGCCGAGTTTGGGGATGCCTGTTTTAGAATTTATTGCAGATGTTTTCTTGTGTCTCTGGATGCATTAAATTCTCCTCTCAAAAGGGTGTTCTTTCCCCCCTTTCTCTAAAACCAGCTTGAATTATGCCAGCTGTGAAGTCTTTATAAATAGGAGATACTTCTGATTAAAAGATACATCTTGATTTAAGGGACAGCTACTGTGCCAAGCACATAATACATGGCTATCAAGAACCCCACTGATTGCTAATAATTTAATTCCTATAACAGACTAGGAAAAACCTTATTACCTGGCAGCTGGTATTCAATCACTCTTCCCCAAAATAAATAGCCAATTGGGCCAGTAATGATAAAAAACTAGACAGCAACGGCCTCAATTTCGTGTTTAAAAATGTAATATGCTGGGTTAACACGGGCCCTCTCCATGTTAATCCTCCTCAATAGCTATTTCTTGTTCTCACAGAATGCCCATTCAGGTAAACAATATTGTTACATTTATTTAAAACCTGACTTGCGGGCTGAGAAGTTTTAGTGCTTTGGGGCATAAAACACAATAAGGAGCATTCAGCGTGTGCATGGGTGGTTTGTAAAGAAACAAAGCCGTTGAGTTCTTTATTGCTTATTTTTTAAATAGCGAACAAACCCAGAAGCAAAACAGGCTAAGAAAACTCATTATCCTAAATTCTTCTCGTTTTACTCCTGTATCAGTTATTTAACCTATTTGCTTTGCATTTCAGGATAAAAAATATTTGTGTTCACTGGGCTCTTATTTAACAGGATATTCAGAGGTATTCTTGGGGCTGCAAGCGGCAACTGACTGAATTGCTGGATTAATCAGGGTAAGTTACAGTCTTCCAGTGTGAGCCCTGTTGAAATGAATTGGAGTTGCACCATGGAGGTGAACTTTTTGGATGATACTTCGGTAGTCAGGAATATAGTTTTTCAATAAATTTCAGCCGTGAGCTACATGCCCAGGGCACCCTAATCTGTGGCTGGGTTTTGATGCAGTTGAGCAGAGCAATTAGAAAAGCAAGGTATACAGATTCTGTCCACTCCTTTTTAAAATTGCTGTTTTATTCCAGGCACAGCTGCACTACAGAAAGAGATACACAAAGAAGGAAAGGAACAGAGACAATATGGACAATATGCATGGCAATGCAAGTCACAGATAAATAAGATATCTAAGGATTCATAAAGAAACAGTCCATCATCTCTAATGCATGTGTAAATTTTAATTGGTAAGGGCCCGGAGATAACACAAAGGATGCACAGTTGGTGTGTTACTGAAACATACTCTCTAACATTCCTCTCATGAAAATCAGGATATGAGACCATGGAACCAAAATGTGTGGTGCCACATTCTCACCTAAGTTTGCTGATTTGCACAAGAGCACCACTTCAAGAGCCAGCACCAGCTATAAGCAACGGCTCGTCCCCGGGACTTTCCAGGATCAAATCAGAAGCTGTGTGGCTTCTGCAATTCTGGGAATGTCCTGTTAAAATAGGGATGGTTGAAGGGTATGTTGTAATAGGGAACAGCAACATTTGGGAAGATGGTTCATCCTTCCAATAATGAGTGATAGCTTTTCATTCACGAAATTTAATTTAAATATCATCAATTGCTACTAGTCATGAAGCCTGAATGCTGCATCCCAGATCACCGCATCACAACACTTCCAACAAGAAATACACAACAGTTTTTGATGTTATATAAAGCCTTCTTCTGAAGCAATCCTAGGTGGTCATTTAATGCATCCTGAACAACCTCTGGGTTTGTACGGTGTTCAGGATGTGGTAAATATCAGGTATTTTATTTATTGTCCTTCTTTCTCATGCCCAATTCATATCCAGAGAAACCAGGGAAGTTACCAACAACCATAATCTATTTTATTTTTATTTTATTTTTCCCTCTGCATCTTTAACAGATAAAACAGAAATGGCCTGCCAGATGTTGTTGGCCTACAACCTCCAGTTGGAGCCCAACTATATTAGGAGGGTCATGGGTTCCCCACCCTTGAGCTAAACCATAATTCAAGAGTTCAACCTCTGTCGTTTCACGATTTTGCACTCCAATAAAAAGCCCTTCTGACTTTTGGTGTTTTTGATTAATTCTGGTAAGACGCTTCTGTACTGCGGTGGCTTACAATTTCTCCTGTTAACTTCTAGACTGTGGCGTCATGTCCCAAGACCTTCAGAGCTGTTTCCTTATCTGGAGCCATGAAGGTGGCCTGAAGAAAGAGGTGGAGAATGGCTCCTCTGAGGACTTGTCTTCAGTGGGCAGGATGGAGGAGTTAACCCAACTATTATTTCTTTTCTATCTCTAGCCCCCTTAATTCTGGGATTAAGGATTCCTTTGGTTATGGGCCTCACAGTTATATAAAAATATTGTCCTTTCAGCTTACAGTTTATGATGTCCTTGAAGTCAAGTCTTGCAAACAGGATTTCTCTTTAAATTAGAAATACAGTAAAGGGATGGAGAAACTGCCTTCTTGTGTGCTCCAAACGACAGCCAAAATAAATAACCAATGGAAGATTTTTATATGCAAAAGACCCTCAAGGACTTAAATAGGTACTTTCTTCGATGCCTAATATTTAGCTTAATCCCTTTTTATGTTGCCATTAGCTGCTACACTTTTATTGAATGTGTTTTATAAGAATACACTTTTTGTATAGAGTGCTCAGCAATGCTTTTCAATTGCCACATGAAAGCCCTAACCATAAGAAGGGGAGAATGGTGGAATTGTTGATGGAGGCTGGTTGTCTATATGGAATGGCTGCCCAACAGCTGATGGACAGAGCTTGTTTCTTTCATTCATTTTAAACTGGAGTCAGTTTTAAGTAGATTGGTCTGAAAATAAGTGGCACAGATTTGTGGACACACATCTAATTATAGCTCTGTGCAGACATAAACTCCCTCCTCACTCTTTCAATGTGGGGAGGGTTGTAACAGCTGGTCCTGCCCCCCCCACCCTTGGGTTGTTCAACCTCCTCATGTTGGAGATCACGTTTGCACTGGGGGCCATGTACGAAGGTGGAAGATGATGAGAAAAACCCCAACTCTCAGAAAAAGTGTCAGAAAAGCCAGAGATCCCAAGAAAGGTAAATAATGATCAGAAAAAGCCAAAGTCCCAGAAAAGGTGAAAAACAATCAGCAACTTCCTAAAATCCACAAATAGTGAAAAATTGTCAGAAAAACCATAAAGTCCCAGAAATGGTGAAAAATGGCCAGAAAGACCCAGAGTCCCAGAAATGTGGAAGATGGTACATGAAAGGAGATTCTGACAAACCATTAGGAAGAACTGTCTGACAGTAAGAGTGGTTTGACAGCGGAAAGGACGTCCTTGGAAGGTGGTGAATTCTCCAGTCCTTCCTTTGAGGTTTTTAAGCAGAAGTGGGAAGGCCGTCTGTCATGAATGCCTTGGTTGAAATTCTTACATTGCAGGAGCTTGGACTAGATGACGCTCAGGGTCCCTTCCAGCTCTACAGTTCTATAATTCTATGTGCAGAAGACAACAAACTTGTAGATCAATGTTATGGAAGTAAGCCACATGCACTTGTGAGATTCAGTGTACGGATGCTGAAGATGCAAAACTGTAGAGGGAAGGCTGAGAGGAACATGGGCCTCCTGTTACCACGTACATGCTGGATACCAGCATCTGCAAAATGTTCAGTGCTTTTTTTTCAGCCAGAGCACACAGTTCCAGCACTTCTCAGGTGGGCACCATTGTAGGTGGTACCCCCCTCCTGCTTCTTGCCTTTGCGTACTTCTGAGAAGCCCAAAATGAACATTTCAAGTCAAAATGGAAGCTGGCCAGCATGTGTGAGTCTACACATTTTTTTAGGTCTATGGCTCCACCTAGCTCCTAGCCACTCCTAGGTGTGATTGGCCAATTTGCATTTCCTTTTCTTTAATCCATTTCCTGTGTAGTGGCAGCAGGCTTTAAGCTTTCCGAAGGGTCCTTCCGAGCTTCCCTAAGAACGAGGGAGGCAGAGGTGCATTTATTTGATCTGCATCAAAACCAGGGGTGACCTCCAAACCAGCTAGGGAGGCAGCTTGCCATAGTTTTTAGCACCTCTGCAGGTTGACAGATTGGCATCACTCTGTGACGTACTGTAAGAACTTCATGGTGAGTTCTGGCACCTATTTTTCTTGAGGGGAAAAGCACTTATAATGCTTAATAGTTAAAAAAAAAGTTGCTTAAAGATGCCAGACTGTGGTGCTTGGCAGCTTATGCCTCAAAGCGAGAACTATGCCACTCCAGGCTCCCTACATGCAAGGGGAAGGGCTGTAGCTCAGTGGCAGAGAATCTGTCTTGTGTGCAGAAGGACACAGGTTCAATCCTTGGCATCTTCAGGTAGGAAATGGACAGATCCATCTGAAATCCTGGACAGGCAGACAGTGCAGGGGTAGGCAACCTAAGGCCCGTGGGCCAGATGCGGCCCAGTTGCCTTCTCAATCCGGCCCATGGATGGTCTGGGAATCAGCGTGTTTTTACATGAGTAGAATGTGTCCTTTTATTTAAAATGCATCCCTGGGTTATTTCTGGGGCATAGGAATTTGTTCATATTTTTTTCCCCTTCAAAATATAGTCCAGCCCACCACATGGTCTGAGAGATGGTGGACCAGCTCATGGCTGAAAAAGGTTGCTGACCCCTAGTGTAGACAATAGTTTTCTCTGTTTTCATATGGAAATACAAGATCTACCTACTACTATCACCTTGAAGCAGAAATATGGTTTGGAATATAATCCATACTTGGATATTTTAGGATCTGAGGACAAATGGTCATGGGGTCAGGTAAGAAATTTAAGAAGAAGGCAGAAATACAGTTCCTTGCTTCATTTCTACAAAACCTTCAAATCTAATGCCGTTGGCAAGGCCGTGCATTGCCAACTTATCCTTGAGATGAAACATTTTCCATTTACACAATATTTAAGGTAAAGGGACCTCTGACAGTTAAGTCCAGTCACGAACGACTGTGGGATTGTGGCGCTCACCTCTCTTTACAGGCCAAGGGAGCTGGCGTTTGTCCGCTCCGCAGACAGTTTTTCCAGGTCATGTGGCCAGCATGACTAAGCAGCTTCTGGCACAACGGAACACCAACACCAGAGCAGTGCACGGAAACGCCTTCCCACCGGTGTGGTACCTATTAATCTACTTGCACTTTTGGGCATCCTTTTGAACTGCTAGGTTGGCAGGAGCTGGGACCAAGCAACGGGAGCTCACCCCGTCACGGGGATTTGAACTGCCAACCTTTTGATCGGCAAGCCCAAGGCTCAGTGGTTTAGACCACAGTGCTACCCGCATTCCACAATATTTACATCCATATAAATCACTCAGCGTATGAATGGAAGGAGTTCCATAATCTAGAACTCATTACCCTTGTAGACTAATCATTTAGAAGTGAGCTCAAGGAACTATAGCCTAAACATGAACCCCAGCAATGAAGTTTGAGATGATGGTGGAGCGGGCAAGGCAGGGAGAGGAGAGAGGTTTGGCATGCTAAGCTGCCAATTCACACCACTTCTTCATGCATTGCATGCACCCACTGTGATTCTTATTTATGCTACCTGCTATCCAATTAGCACCCTGTTAAGCTGCACACCTGCAAAGGTTTTATCCTTCACCTCCTGCCTAGTATGTCTCGACTGACCCCTCTACCCCTTTGACATTATAGGATGATGGATTCTGCTTTAAACCACATTGTCACCTGCTGCCATTTGCAGAGTAGGCTAATTGTCCCGAGCCCTTTAATCTTTATTGCCCTGAAAATCCTCCAGCACCAGGCCAGAACAAATCAATTAGAGCAACCCATTTGCAGAATCAAATGTTGGAGGAAGGGATGGGGGAAACCCTCACATTGTGAAGCATAGGGGCTGGGAGAGACTGGTCTGACAGCTAAGTTTGCGTTTTAAGAAATCCATGCTTTCCAAAGGCAAAATGTCCAGCAGTCATCTGGAGGAAATCCAAGCTGTTGTTCAAATGTAAGTTTCTACACATTTTGGTAGTGTACACTGAGTTCAAGAGTGAGTTAAAAACCGTCGGAAGACCTTCATTGTACATAAACTGCAGTTGTCTTTCCAAAGCGCCTAGATATGGCAGTCACTTACAGTCACAGTTATCTCACTGGGGAATGACATCCGATTCAGCACTCAGTATGCTGTGTCCCATGACTGGCGTATTTCCTTTCCTGCTTGCCCATCTTCCCAAACTGCTTTCAGCAAGTTGTCATCAGGCTTTCCAATGCAAACAATGTAATTGATAGAGAGGGAAGAGCTTCCTTTCCCCAAATTTCTAATCCAGCACAGTCTTGCTACAGTTCACGCCAGCTCATATTAAGTTACATTTACTGACGCAACTGGAGAACAGCACAGTGAAAAGCAAAATTACAAGCACTCTCTCTCTCTCTTTAAAAAAGGGACAGTTTTTGGGATTAGTTTTCAAACTGTTTTGATGCTTCTGCACTTCTGGATCACTTCTCAACCAACAGGGGACCCGAAAATCACATGTTTCTCTTCTGGTTGCTCAGATTCCCATTGACTGGATCCAATTGTTAGACATTATAGAGTAAATGAATACATCTTCTAAATAGTGATAGTGCATTATGAGACTTCCATCCATGGTGGGAAACAGTTGTTTGGCAGCATTTAAGTAAACTACTTGCATCGGAACTTCTCAAATGTCTGAATTCTCATGGCTTTAATAAATACATTTTTAAAAGAAATGAATCCAAAAATCTGGATATGATTGAAATATCTGATATCAAGCTTCCATCCTTCTACCACTATTTACTATTACTGCCTTTTAATATAAATCCTACGTATAATTAAAATTGGATACATGTGTAGAATAAGATGTGCTAACAACAGCGTTGACTCAATGATAGTAATGAAACATGCCAACCTCAGGGCTACTAGAATTGTGAAGGGATATTCCTTTTGCTTCTCTCTCGCTTGCTTGAGATCAGTTCCCCGGAACTCCCTTACCCTTTTCTTCTTTTAACTCAGCAGAATTGAAAAATTGCCTTGTGGACCTTTGCATTTACATTCAGGTGTATGTTGTATATAGGTATAGTTTGACTTGTGTCCGTATCTTATGATGTGCTCTGTGGTGAAAGCAGAATGTCCAGATTCCCATAGACAGTGTGTGGAACAGCTTGTTCCTTTGCCCAGATGCTAAGATGCCCACTTTATGAATGCTGCATGAATCATTCATCCTACATTGGTGTCTTCACAAATATGGACGTGCCATATATATATGTGTGTGTGTGTGCACGTGAACTATGTCACCATTTTGTCCCTGCTCTGTGCAGTGTATGACATGCTACTGCAAAGCAATAGAGGAAGCAACATTCATGCAAGCTAAATCCAGCAGGAGGAACATGGTGAGAAGATAGAAGCTTAACTGGTCCCTGGAACCTTTGCCATACCTAATGCAAACATACACTCTTATTGGGCCATGAGTTTCCCCCAAAGTTTTCTTCAGCAAGCGTATTCCACCAGTAGTTAATTGAACATGAGCAAACCTATTTAATAGTTTGGGTTTGCAGATGCATGTGCGCATTATAAAAATGAAACACACTAAACTTAGGGAATGCAATCAAAATTTACATCTATTCACCCAAGCTATCATGATATTAACCTACGGTTAACATTGCCTGGTATTGATCCTTCAAAATTCCTTCCCTAAAGTGCATCTCCAAAACCTCTTGTTGACAATGAACTCTAACACTACTCAAAATTAAGAAAAAAGTCTGCTTCCAGATTCTGCTCACCATTTATCCTAAAATTTATTATAGGTTTGCTAATAATACATAACCATACATGTGTCAACTTCTGAATATTTAAAATGAATGTCCAAAGCAGATCAAGTATTAGACTAATAAAAGTTTTGAAAGAAGGAGAAAGAAGAAAAGAAAAGAAAAGAAAAAAGAAAAGAAAAGAAAAGAAAAGAAAAGAAAGAGATGTACATATGGATAGACAGATGAATACAGAAGCAGGAGGAGGGATTGCAAAAATTACTGTTGACAGATGGTGGTTTAGTCTACTGAAACCCAGTGACAACTGTAAGGAAGTTAAGAGGGTCCCTTAACCATGCCAGACACATGGGAAACTGCATGACAGGAACATTAGTAGAAAAATCTAATGTACAGTACTTCACACTGGAAGGAAAGAATGCTGATTTGCTCATTCATTTGTAAGGCTTTCGTCTTAACACTAGTGATACTATTGGGAGTGCCGGAGAGAGAAATCTACCAGCTATCATTACTTTTATCAAAGTCTTCCTTTGGTCTTGCTTTTCTCTCTTTTTTCTCTTTAAGGTTACGGCTCCCCCACACTTGCCATTTGATTTCGTTTCATGTCTTCAGCGCTGCCGATCTTCTCTGTACTTCCCCTGTTATCACAGCTTTTAACTGGTTTCCTTTGCCATCCTATTAGGATCTAAGGATGGATGTGGGAGTCATAAAAAGAGAGGCCGTTTCAATTGCTGTGTGATTACTTAGGTGCTGAGGAGTGCATCACGGGATGCAATAGATTGGACTCAGATCATTACTTGGGGCCATTTGTCCTTCTTTATTGACATTTAGGGTAAGGACCAATGGGCAATTTCCCTTGATACTTCATTTCATTTGATATTAAATTTATTCACAGACTGTGTTTGTAATGTGTATATATCTGGGGTGGGTATAGAACCCTCAGGGCCAAATGTAGACTATCTGACTCTTGGGGATCTCTCGCTGGCTCTCACCAGCTGCCCTTTGCACCCTTCCTTGGGTGTTTTTGCCTGGCTGCAATGTTAACTTCAACTCTGCTAATGGTCTTTTGTTTGCCTAGGTGGAGGATATAAAGGGATGTGTGAATGTGCGCAAAAATAAGGAGACTGTGCAAATAATAGTAAATAAATAAATTTGTATACTGCCCTATACCCACAGGTATCAGTCTGGTTCTCAACATAAAATCTCAATATTGAAACACAAAATACATATTACAGTGGTACCTTGGGTTAAGAACTTAATTCGTTCTGGAGGTCTGTTCTTAACCTGAAACTGTTCTTAACCTGAGGTACCACTTTAGCTAATGGGGCCTCCTGCTGCCGCCATGATTTCTGTTCTCATCCTAAAGCAAAGTTCTTAACCCGAGGTACTAATTCTGGGTTAGCAGAGTATGTAACCTGAAGCGTCTGTAACCTGAAGCGTCTGTAACCCGAGGTACCACTGTAATAATAAAAACAGGTACAACCCAATAATCCCTCTCTTCCCTGACACATTTTAAAAGGGCATTGGATGTCAACCAGCCCAAGGCCTGGTTGAAGAGGAATGTTTTTGCCTGGAGCCTAAAGGTGTATAATGAAGGCACCAACCAAACCTCCCGGGGAGAGCATTCCACAAACAGGGAGTCCCTGCAGAAAAGACCTGTCCTCATGTTGCTGCCCTCCAGACCTCTCATGGAGGAAGCACATGAAAAAGGGCCTCAGAAGATCTGGGTAGGTTCATATGGAGAGAGATGGTCCTTGAGGTATTGTGGTCCTGAGCTGTTTAAATTTGCATTTGTTGCTCTGCTCCCATTTGCCTCTTGCATCACCCACCATGGGCATGATGTGGACTCTGGAAGGTGGCTCCAAGCAAGCAGCTTCAAGAAATCTCTCTTGAGAAGAAGAAGCTCCTTGTGAAGGAAGGCACTGTGCAAGACTAGATCCTGCAGGATCTGGCCTTGTGCGGTGCTGGCTGTTGCTCTTTTGCAAGCCTGCAGAGAAGTGATTGACACCATGCAGGATCAGCTTCTCCTGGGAAAACGTAGAGAAATGAAGAGTGGAAAAATGAAAAACCCAGGGAACTGGAATCCACAGATTAGCCAATCCCCCAAGAACAGTTAAATGTTTGCAGCATTGGGGGGCAACTCAAACCTTGGCTGCAAACTGGCGGGGCCACCATTGCTCCATCTGGACCAGAATTTGGAGCAGAGGTCTTTCCCATCCTTGATGCTTATGATTATTGGTGAAAAGACGTGAGCGGAGATACTAGTGCCTGAAGCTGGACCCTTTCACCATGCAAAATATGCAGTCTCCCTTTTCAATAGCAGATGTATTCCCATTAAACACCATATGCATTGTGAGGTATGGTCCTAATCCTAGTGGAGTCATTAAAAAAAAAGAGAGAGAAACTTTCCTCCATAGGAGTTAGTTGGATCAAAGGCTGCTTTTCCACTGCAGGTTTTGCTTAGCAAAGCTGTTTTATCTCTCATGGAGCAGGGCAGTGTTCCCTTTTACTGCTCCCCGTTTCTTTCCTTTAATTCTGTTATTAATCACAATTTAACTTCTTTTGAAATAAGAACAGAGCTTTTACTATTTTGGGGTGGGTGGGGGTGGGGGGAGGATTATCCTTAAAAAAAAAGCAACAAAACCCCCCCACAGCACTAAAGTTGGGCTGTTTGTTATTCTTTCTACATACTAAGAACTGACACATTCTTGTTGTTACTAATTGCTACAGGTTGTTTCGAGTTCCTTTCCCCACCAAGTTAAAGATTTCATTAAGTTGGAGCGTATCGCTTTCAGAAACGAAGTACTGTTCCTCAGTCATGTGAACGCTATTAAAATGGCCTCTTTTGATGTGCGACCCCCTTTAAATCTCTATAGATGGGAAGCCTGTCTGGGTCTGAAGCGGGGGCACTTATTTGGCCTGCTTTCCCCCCCTTCTCTCTCTCTCTCTCTTTTTTACAGCTTGGCATAAAGCTAATAATTATTTCACGTTCTTCAAAGATTGATTTATTATCAGTTCCCAAAATATGCCTTTTCATTGGGAAAGCTATTTGCTCGCTTATTATGGCAAATAAATAGCTGCCAAGGGTCAGTGTGGGCCTCAGTGCTTGTTACTGCCTGTTCACCTTCTGATTTGAGCTCAGTGTGACTAGCATGGGTGTCCTGGGATTCCAAAGTCTGTACTGATTACCAACAAAAGCCTCTTTAAAATCAGCAGAAACAGTCTAGGGACTAATGGTGCCAAGGCAGTCTGAGGCAGTGTAGCAATGCCTGAGGTCATAAAATGAGCGATGACAATGGTCCTGTCCTTGCCGATTTTATCACTCGGAAACTTGTTTCTTTCTCTTTTTTTTTAAGGCATCACACAGACGACAAAAGGAGTCTTTAGGCCTCTCTTGCGCTCTCACCTGAGAAGAGCTCCACGAAAGATAGTTGGCATGCCTTTTAGTTATAATGAAGGGGGAGATTTTTTTTGCTCTGCAGCGCTGCACTTCTAGCGATTCTTACGATGTGCAAGCTTTTGAAGCGTTTTGCCCATGGAAGGAAGTGTCAGAACTGGAGGCTGAGCTAGAGATGTGAGGGATGTGTCAGGTAGAGAGAGAGAGAGAGAGATTCAGATTATATGCCACTCGCTGGCTAAAGGAGGCAACTGCAAGACGTACCAGCACCAACCAAGAAAGTCTCTCTGCATCGATAGGCCACAGTGGGTCAGGTGATACTCCCTGACATTTACACATTTATTTATTTTTAAATCCAGGGCTGGTTGGATCACTGGTCTATCTCCCAATGAGACTTGTTCTTGGTGGCTGTACACTGCTTTTGCCTTGTCTCAAACTGAGCTATCCAGGAGCTCAGATATGATTAGCAGTCAAGGCTCAAAGCACAATAATTTAGATTTTTGAGTGCAAGAATTCCATGGAATATTCCTGGAGTGAGTCTATTGTGGAATGAGAATGTCTATGTTACCAAAACTGTGTTTCTTATATGCAAAATACCAATTCTGATACCAGATTTTAGGAAAGTGGCAAAAAATCTGTTGAGTTTTATATGGTCTAAACAAATGAACAAATGTCAGAAGGTAGCACAAGTTAATTGGGAGAAAGGAAGCTAATTATTTGTACCTATGTTTACTTATTTACCTCCTACCTTTCCTCCAAGGATCTCTGGGCATTGTACATGTTATGATCCTGCTGAAGCAATATACTTTCTTGATGTGCTGCAAAGGACCACAAGTTAGCAAGTGGTATACCTTTTCTTTCTTCCATGATGAAGAATTTAATCTAGGAACTAGATCAACAGTTCAAGATTTTCATTTATTGGGGAGTAAGATATATTGGTACAGAAATATATGTATTAAAGTAAAGTAAAGGACCCCTGGACAGTTAACTCCAGTCCAACTTGACTATGGGGTACAGCACTCATCTCGCTTTCAGGCCAAGGGAGCCAGCGTTTGTCCACAGACAGCTTTCCGGGTCATGTGGCCAGCATGACTAAACCGCTTCTGGTGCAGCAGGAAACCGTGATGGAAGTCAGAGCACATGGAAACACCGATTTAGCTGCTGCAGCAGCGGTACCTATTTATCTCCTTGCACTGATATGCTTTCGAGCTGCTAGGTTGGCAGGAGCTGGGACAGAGCAATGGGAGCTCACCCCATCGCAGGAATTCAAACCAACATTCCAATGTACTGGCATCTTAAGTTGTTGCTAAGCAGGACATTGTATGTCATTTTATCTGGACTTTCATGTTTAACTTTTCTGTATGCATAGTAAAGAAATCTAACATCTTTAGAGTGGCAATAGATATTTAAAAAACCAGTTATGTGCTTGGATTTTATAGAAAATTTTATTATATTTTATGTGGAACAAAATGTGTAAGTCCCAAACATATATGGGAAAGTGGAGAAAGCCTTTACAGGAAATGATGCTGAAGGAAGTATTCTTTTATTTTGTTTTATTTAGGATATTTGTTTGCAATAAGCTTAAACCTAAGAACAACTAAAATTGTCACACAATGGCATCTCGTGCTCTGGATAATTTTGACCACATATAATTTGGATACAGGAATTTTTAGCAGAATAAGGGTAACTTTTATCATATATGACAGTCTAGCATAGGAGAAGCTCATAATTTTTGAAGAATGTGTGTGTGGGGGGGTGTTATCCAATAAGCAATAAAGAGCTGGTATTGGTCCCACTGATAACGTCTTTTGAATTTTCTAAAAACATCCAGTAAGCTCTCAAGAGTTCATTTTAAATTTACTAGCTACTGCAAGGATGACTTTTATACTAGGTATTAGAAATTTCAAACTGCGCCAGCCAAGTGTGGGATTTAATGCATCTTGTAAAATTAAGAACTTATAAAAGATCAGTGGTTCATTTTTACTCCTTGAGGGAACTTTGGTCTTGCTGCATTATATATAATGAACCAACTCTCAATATCAGAATGCTTGGATTTGATTCTAATTATTGCTATGAATTATAAGGAGGCTTCTGCCCTCATTAAGCAAACATGATGCACTTACGATTGCCTTGTAAGTGGAAAAACTGATTGTTTTTCTTTATATTTTCTTTGTTTTTGAAAGCTATCATTGCAAATTTTAATATTTTTTTTAGCAAAGTAGCTGAAGTCTTCTATGCAGTGCCAGATTTATGTATAGGCTAAGTAGGCTGAAGCCTAGGGCCTCTAAATCTAGGAGGCCTCACCAGCCTGCCCTCTCCCCAGCAGGCAGTCTTCCCTCTCCCAAAATTGCAAACCCAAGACTTCATGCGAGGGCAGGGCAACTTGGGCCTCTAAATCTAGGAGGCCTCACCACCCTACCCACTCCCCAGCAGGCAACCTCCCCTCTCGCCAAATTGCAAACCCAAGACTTCATACGAGGGCAGGGCAACTTGGGCCTCTAAATCTAGGGGGCCTTGCCAGCCTGCCCTTTCCTCAGTGCCGCAGTCTCCCCTCCCAAAATTGCTGTCAGGGAAGCCATAAACCTGTACGTTCAACCACTGAAATATACACCCAATATGTAGCAATGGAGATTTATGTTACTGCTTGATGAATGAACACTGTGTTTTATGAATGGACTCTGTATTTTGTGAATTACCTAAGAGCCACCAATAGGGAGCTCTAGAATCTGACAGCTAACCAATTGGTTACTACCAAACAGCGACCCCTATTGCTGAAAGCAGGTAACCAGCAGGAAACGCTTCAGCTCAGCCTTTGCACTGTTGACTGAATACCCCCTGCTGTGCAGATAATGGAGAAAGCTCATAAATTGTATCCCTTCTGGCATCCTGGCCAACTCTATTATGCTGGTGCACCAGAAGCCCAGAATAGCAGCAAATAAAATCCGCTCATACGTCAGTGACTGATAAGACTTGTCAACCAGTTCTTTCAAAGTCTTCCTAAATTATAAAGCTCCAAAATACAGGCCAAAAGAGAGCAGGTCTGGGAAGAACAAGGCATACAACCAGTGAAAAGGCCCTGCTCAGTATAGCTCTTGCCCTGTCATTGGATAGGGTGCCCACTTGCCCTCCTTCTTGACATGGAATGCTCTCTATTGGAGTCTCCAGCTCCAGTACAAAGACCATAAGAAGGGAGAGCAGGGACCTTGAAGTTCCCAACAGCTGTTAAGCAAGCACGCACACAGGTCACCTTTTCACAGTCAGGACGCTTATGTCCTGGCCAGGCCTGCACCCAATCTTGTTTTTGTACAATCTTTTTTGTTCTCAGTAACCAAAATTATATTATCAACATATACAAGCAAAAAAGTTGTTTCCCTTCATTTGCAAGAAATCATACAAAACAAAACGGCACTAATAAAGAAATGTTCCAGGGTGGCAACAGAAAGCAAACTAAAAATGCTTTTGCAGTTCGTCAAAACTATCCAGCAAATCAAGTTTTAGTAAAACTGGTGCTATTAACAGTAATCCTTCTAGTTGGTTAATTGGTTCGGCAACTTCCATGCAAATGATGTGTATTGCTGATTATTTCCCTAAAGAGTTAAATGATAACTAATCAGAGGCAGCTACAGTTGCAAATGGCAACAAAGTATCTGTGAAAGGAAGAGGACCAGGTTTGCTCAAGTGTGTTGCAGGTAGAAAAACTGTTTGTAATGAAGTGAGAGCAGTAGTTTACTTGCTCGAATTAACAAATAAGAAAGCTTTGAGAATTTAAATTCTAGATTAAAATTGATTACTCAATTGAGAAGGGGATTGTAACAAAAACACCAGGGCCTAATTTGAATAGTAGAGTGCCTGGTATCTGGTGGGCAATCTCATTCTTTATTTCTACACTGTGGCTACAGACCAAATCACCAGTCAGGAGGGTTATGAGATTCAGTTGAGAGTCAGATGGTTTGTCAATCCCAGCAGGTATATAAGAGGACGACTGCCCTCACAAGGCCTTCGCCCACATTTTTTTTTAAAAAAAGAATAACATTACAACTTCATTTTCCTAAAAAAGAATGCTTATTCCACAAAAGGTTTACAAAGTTCAGTTACTGAAAGGTTTTTCAGTGTTAAAATCACCATGGTATTTAACAATAATATCTTATATCCTTTAGAGGAGAAATTGTGAATTGCAGCATTTTAAATACGCATCATCATCCTTGGCTTCACTCTATTTTGTTTATAAGATTCTTCTATTTTCTTCTAGCTGTGAGGGCTGGGGAGGGGCCTCACAAGTGGAGTAGCCTAGGGCCTCGCTTCATCTAAATCCTGCCCTGCTTCCATGTATGGTAATTTCTATAGCCATACTTGTGACAAGCCACAGAAACCCAGGCAGTTGAAAATGGGCTGCCACCTGAACTATTAAATCAGGGATGGGGAACCTGTGGGCCTCTGGAGGTTGTACTACAGCTTCCATCATCCTTGAGCACTGGCCAGACTGGCTGGGACTGATGGGAGTTGGAGGCATGAGGAGTGCTTCAGATTCCCCATTCCTCCATTAAGGGCTGGACCTCTTCTGATAAAAAGGGATGAATGCTGACAACCATTTGCTCACACATCTGCACCTGAGGTATAAACTGCATAGCAAGATGCTACAGGTGGCAGACTAACCCAGGGGTCAGCAAACTTTTTCAGCAGGGGGCCGGTCCACTGTCCCTCAGACCTTGTGGGGGGCTGGACTATATGGGGGGGAATGAACAAATTCCTATGCCCCACAAATAACCCAGAGATGCATTTTAAATAAAAGCACACATTCTACTTCTGTAAAAACACCAGGCAGGCCCCACAAATAACCCAGAGATGCCTTTCAAATAAAAGGACACATTCTACTTATGTAAAAACACGCTGATTCCCAGACCGTCCACAGGCCGGATTGAGAAGGCGATTGGGCCAGATCCAGCCCCCAGGCCTTAGTTTGCCTACCCATGGACTAACCTGACAGTTACAGTCAAAAATATGTAAGTTACCGCTTGGCCATTGGCCATCTGTACACACCCATCATTCTCCATGTATAGTGTTGTCTGGGCCCAGTAATATCGGACATGTGGGATGAGTGCAATGTTCAGTATGTTGGTGTTCTTTCTTGTGGTACCTTTGCATGAGCTTGCTATGGCACACCATCCAAGAGTCCCTATTTTCCAGGGACAGTCCTGCATTTACAGAAGCCGTACCAATTTCTGATTTGATCCCAGAATGTCCCGATTTTCCTTAGGACACAGTTATTTTTTTCAGAGAAATGTTGGAAGGTATAGTAGGATGTTCCTATTTTAATCAGAGAAGGGTTGGAGGGTATGGAGTTATGCAACCAAAGAGATAAGTAATTATACAACCTTTAGAAGACATCTGAAGGCAGCCTTATATAGGGAAGCTTTTTAATGTTTAATGTTTTATTATGCTGGAAGCCGCCTAGAGTGGCTGGGGCAACCCAGTCAGATGGGTGGAGTATAATAATAATAATAATAATAATAATAATAATAATAATAATAATAATAATTTAATAGAACACCTCTATTTTCATCAGAGAAATTTTGAAGGGTATGCTGTGGTTGGATTTTGAATAGGCAGTTTTTAAAAGTTGTGGTGTGCGTGTATGTGTGTAGATCCATGCATTCACAGTTTAACTATGCTTCTCAGAACAGGGGCTTTATTTAGAGTAAATAGAGTAAATATACCTAGAAAGAAAAAATTCGATCCCCAAAATTGAATATACTTGGCAGGGAGTATATCAGAACTCAGCAGCCCTATAATGCAGAAAGAACAATGTGATATGATGGTCTACAGACAGGCAATGTGTCCTGCTATTATGACTGAAAACATTAGACGATCAAATACCCTTGGAATGCAAATATGAATCAATGGTCCACCACAGTGGAACATAATGGTTCAAATTATCAAACTGGCTTCCCTAGAAAACTGTTTAAAGAGAAAAAGCTCTTTTAAAATAGTTCCACTTTTTATCCCCCCCCCCTTCTAGTCTGATCTAAACTTCAAATTAATGGAAATATGCATATATATATGTAGGAAAACAATGAATATGATCCCTGTGAAACAGCCTTAGCACGGGTGAGCTCTTATGATTTCTTGTTGTGGTTAGTGGTTGTTGAGAGTATCATGTTTTTGCAGTATTATGTACCTAAGAAAATGTAATTTTTCCATCTCCCTTTTAAAATCAAATTACAATGTGACATTCAATAAAATATCTTTTGTGCAGCTAATAAAAATGATATCCCATCTCATGTCCTTGACAAATAAACCAAGCAAGTCAAAATCCTACCTCTGATACACTTTATAGCTTCAGCTTTCATGTCAGCCTTTCCCTTTAAAAAATAATAATAATAAAAAGCCCCATTATTTATTAATAGCCTTCTGTGTTTTAAAAGTTTCTTTTGCTTGAGTGGAGAAAAAATCATTTGCCTTTTAATGGGGTGTCAGATTTGTTTTCCAAACCTACTAAAAGGTTATCGTTGTTACATATGGACAAGTGGTTCCCCCTGTCCAGAATCAATGTAAACTCTCTTACTAGGGTAATTTACTGCTGTCCCCTGGTAGCTGTACGGAAAATTTAATTTCACCATTTTGCAAAGTGGAGAGGTGGAACCTTTTCTCTATGGTTAACTATTTTCACATGGAGTGAAGAAAAGAACCGGGGTGGGGGTGGAAGGAAAGGAAAATACCAACTTCTAGCACATACTAAATAACCAGTAGGCTATTGGCCTTGTGTTTGAGTTCAGGGCCTATCAGCTGTCTGGTAGGGTTCATGGCACAGAAAGATGACTGAACCAATTAGATGTATCATAAAACCTTTTGGCAATTAACCCCAAACTAGCCCAGGAGATCCGGCTTAATGCTAATGGCAAGAGGATAAAAGCTTATTAAATTTTAGACCAATGCGTATCAATATCTGAGCGATATTTATGATATCTGGGGAAACTGTAATTGAGAAGGTGGGAAAGAATTATTCTGTGATCGACTCAAACATGTTAGGTTTAGGTCTGGAGCACAAAAGGCAAACATCACCTTTTTTAAAAAATTGTTATTAAAAAAGCAAAATCAGCTGCATGTATTAAATTAGAGCTTGCTTTAGCCACAAGACAATTGCCGTTTCCAACATGTTATAGAGCTCTATGTTTGCTGCCAATTCCCCCCCCCCTTTCCAAATGCAACCAAGGATTATTCTTAATTACAGATTACAGGTGCAGTTTATCCTCCTGATACATATTTGGTCCAATCCAGCAACGGAAACCCAGGAGCAGAAAAGCCAGAGCCGCCATCTGACTACACTTGTTGTATGGCCTGGAGAAATGTATGAGAATAAGCCGTAGTATCTTGGGGAGTACTTTTCAATATTATTTCCTCCATAGGATTGTGTCATTTGAAACCCACTTAATGGCAACAGTGTGGTAATCTGTGCTGCTTATTCCAGAACAATTTAAAGTACAACACAATAGCACTAACAAACAGAAAAACGAGGAGACCTGGCACGTCTTTTTTAAAAAAGAAATCTGGCAGTGTGCGCTGCCAAATGGTTCACTGACAAAAAAACAACAACTCCAAGTCCCAAGCATTTTAAACATGGAAACACTGGCACATTCCCTACAAATAACCATATACAGTGGTACCTCAGGTTACATACGCTTCAGGTTACATACACTTCAGGTTACAGACTCTGCTAACCCAGAAATAGTGCTTCAGGTTAAGAACTTTGCTTCAGGATGAGAACAGAAATCGTGCTCCGGTGGTGCAGCAGCAACAGGAGGCCCCATTAGCTAAAGTGATGCTTCAGGTTAAGAACAGTTTCAGGTTAAGAATGGACCTCCGGAACGAATTAAGTACTTAACCCGAGGTACCACTGTACAGCCACTTGCATGTGCTAGAAGGGACTATAAAGTGCATACGTTGATAAATAGGCCTCATGCTCAGTTCCTTATTTTTTAAAAAGACCTTGGAAAGTCACTGCCAGCTGGAGCAGACAATATGTTACCAGATGCTTCAATAGTCTGCTCTAGTGAGGTAGGTTCTGATTTCCATTCAGTATCAATGCCTATGATCTCTACACTACCTGCAACCTACTAGGTTGGTGTTCTGTCCTGTAGGTCAAAATACAGACTGGGGCAAAGGATTGGCTGATGCCCCAAAGAACCCAGTTACAGAGATTCCAAAGAAAGATGCACAAAACACCAGAGCGATCAGTTCTAGTGCTTTATTATAGAGATATAGCAAGAGATCTACGTACAGCAATGCATTGCAGGATTCCTTGCTGCCACACATCAGGACAGACCCTGGAGTGACCAGCAGAATGGCTTTGTCTGTGATTAACTGAACCAAACTGAAGGCTTCAAAACCTCTAAGCAAGCACATATGATTTTATTTTACAGCTCGCATCAATGAGTCCCTGGGTTATCTTGACTACCAAGATGGCGTTTACAGGCCTTCTGGAACATATGCACTGTTTGGTTCTACACAATTGGTTATAGATGGATGCTAAGGTTGTTTCATAGTTTAAACATCTTCTGGATATACAAGTATTATTGAAACTCTGGTATGTTCCAGCTTAAAGGTAAACGTAAAGGTAAAGGGACCCCTGACCATTAGGTCCAGTCGTGACCGACTCTGGGGTTGCGGCGCTCATCTCGCTTTATTGGCCGAGGGAGCCGGGTTACAGCTTCCGGGTCATGTGGCCAGCATGACTAAGCCACTTCTGGCAAACCAGAGCAGCGCACGGAAACACCGTTTACCTTCCCGCCGGAGTGGTACCTATTTATCTATTGCACTTTGATGTACTTTCAAACTGCTAGGTTGGCAGGAGCAGGGACTAAGCAGCGGGTGCTCACCCCATCGCGGGGATTCAAACTGCCAACCTTCTGATCAGCAAGTCCTAGGCTCTGTGGTTTAATCCACAGCGCCACCCGTGT
This sequence comes from Podarcis bocagei, assembly GCF_964188305.1. Taxonomy (NCBI): domain Eukaryota; kingdom Metazoa; phylum Chordata; class Lepidosauria; order Squamata; family Lacertidae; genus Podarcis; species Podarcis bocagei. The sequence goes on from NC_138130.1 coordinate 34,951,900, forward strand.
CCCTGTGTTCCAGCTTAGACGTCTGCAATCCATTGTGCTAGGAAACTTCCCTTGAAGGTTGCTGGTAAACTGCCATTTTTCTCCAAATGCTGTCACCGGCTGCTAACTGGGGCTAGTTTGCTTATGTATGAGAAAAAGAAGGTTTCTGCCCCAAGGATAATACAATATTAATGTAGATGCAAGGGAGAGAGAGAAGGACAACAGAGAGAGAAGCAAAAGTAATGAGAAGTGAATGTGAACAAATACAGTTATAAACAAAAGGGCACTCTCTGTCCAAAATAATAAGGAACAAAATTATTTATCCCCACAGCCTCCAAATCGCCAAACCTCAAGCAGCAGCAGTCTATTAGACATTCAGCCACACAACAGATGTGGTTGCAACTCCTCCCAGAGGGAGAGAGAAGAAATCCAGCCTGTTGCTGATTTGCACATGGTAACATTCAAATTAATAATGCACATTAGGAATTATTTGTTCCAAAATTTGAAATCATACCAAAAATAACTTAGAAACAGAGCCAGTGAGAGTTTGCCAGAAACAATATTTTTTAAAGTTTATTTCAAAAAACCCAAATAAACAGGGAGAGAGTCTGTCAGATCTGGAACTTGTAGTATTGAGGAAAATGGTAGCATTCATCCTTCATTTTTGTGCTCTCAATACATTTTGCTGCCTGCCCTGCCTGCCCATCCCTCCAGTTCCACATACAGAAGCTCAGCTGGATTGGCAGTTAAATCTTAATGCAATACTGGTAATGGGACATGGCTTCCCAATACACCAGTAGGCAGCAGATTAGCTTAGGAGATACAAGGCAAGCTGCCTTGCAAACCGAGTGTGTCCTCTAATACGTCCCAGCACCTGCGGCAGCTAGCGGCCTCATTTTGCCCAATGATAGAGCCGGCTCTGTGAGCTATTTGCTTTTGCAGCCCACCTGTGACAGACTGGGCAGACAACCACAGATAATCACAAAACGTATCAGGAGGGGCATGCGCACAGAAGCTTCCTCTGTCTATGCTTAAGCTGATAGAGGCAGAAGGAGAATGCAAGATGTTCCTGCTCTACGGTAAAGAACAATTTGACACGGGGCATAAAGCTATTACTGGCGACACAGCCATGATGGCTGTGCATTGCCTCCACTTGCCTCTGAATACTAGTTGCTGTAAATCACAGGTGGGGAGAGCTCAGTGGCACTCGGATGCTGCTTGCAGTCTTCCCATAGGCATCTGGTGGCCATCGTGCAACCAAGATGCACTATATAGCCCTTTTGGTCTGATCCCATTGGGTTCTTCTTACTGCAATGGCTGCCTTGCTGGGTTGTACCCAATGCTGCTGTTTCACTTGCACAACAGACCCCCGTGTGTACAATGGAGCTCCTCTTCGTCTCCCCTGCGGCCAACCGTGCACCCTCAAAAAGGTCAGTGGACCTCCCAGAAGCAGATTTTGAAAGGAGAGATGGTGAGAGGAGAAGAAAGAAAGTCCCACTATATGAGCAGAATGACACTAGTGCAGCGTTGATTGCAACCCCATGCCCACAAATTTCCAAATCGTTTAAAGAATATGGAAACTCAAAGCAGGGTCTCCTCAGTGGCTGCCTCTAGGCTCTGGAACTCCCTGCCAAGGGAACTCTGGCTAGCTCCACCCCTGGAGACTTTCCATTCCCAGACAAAAGCATTTCTATTTAGTCAAGTAGACTCTTCAGCGGATTTTCAGATTGTATTTGGTTTGAACTGGCTGTTTTTGTCTGCTTTTCTTTTTTTGTTTGTTTTAATTTATTGCTTTCTTCTTATTTGCGTGTCAAGGCCCCGAAGCCACCCCCAAGGAGAATAAAGACACAAGAACCATGGCAGCAGGGACAGACAAGATCCGAGTGTGCAGGAAGATCCGCGGTGCAAGGCTGAAAGAGGAAGCCTCAGAATCTTGCTGTGGCTTAAATCGTCCCCAGCCATGCCCCCAAGTGACCTGATTGGCCGCCTGGCAACCTGACGTGGCCAGGGTCTCCCCCAGCGGGACGCCGCCCTGCCCTGATGCTGAGGAGAGTGGCTAGGTGGCCAGACCGCAACCTGGCTCCAGCAGGAAATGGACCCGATTTCCCCTCCGCCCTTGTTATCTGTCTTATTTTGTTAGCCACCTTGAGCGCTACTTGGTAGAGAGGCAGGATACAAATTTAGCAAATAAAGAAGCATAGGAAACAGCTCAGTGTTCACAAAAGAGACAGTGTTACAAATGTTCCTTTTTTGGTGTAGAGGTGGAGCAACAAGGGCAGATGTTTAAAAATTATGTTTTAAAAGGGACTCTTCCTCAAACCAGTACTGTACTTTGTGAATAGCCACTGATAGTGTTCAGTGGGGATGATGCAGCTGCAAATGGTTTGCCAAATTGGTAAACAGAGAAAATATAGGATAACAGCAAGTTATAAGGGAGTGTCATAAAAATGTAAGAATCATAGCATCTCGACACACATCCTGTTATCACGGGCCCAACTGGATGCCAATGGGAAGTCCACAAATATAATAGCATACTCTCCTACTTATGATCTCCTGAAAACTGGTATTCAGGGACTCTGGTCCTGATACTGGAGGTAGTATAACCGTCATGACTAGCAGCTGTTGATAGCTTTATCCTCCATGATTTTCTAATCCTCTTTTAAATCTGTCAGAGTCGGCCATCAGTTTCCACAATAAAGTTCAGTGCTGATGGTAGGCCTTGACCTAACCATAACAAAACCCCCACATCACCTCATTATTGTGTACAGTAAAATAAAATGTTTAGCATTTTACCTCCCTAGTGAACCATTTTTTTGTCAGTCATGTCATGTTTTATGATTTATGTGTGTGCAATTTTGTAACCAGAAGATAAAAAGATATTTAAGAACTAAAAAGAAAGAAAAACTCTCGTGAGGCCTACTTTGAGCATGAGCCTAACCATGTTTACACAGAAGGAAGTCCTGTTGAGTGGTATCCAGCTAAATGGTTCGGCTAGTGAAAGGATTTTTAGCTGCCCAATGGAACTTCCTTACCCTTTCCCACCCCAATTTGCTTCACGGTGTTGGGGAAACCCATGGAACATATTCAAAGGTCATGTGGGCAGTATGCAGGGAGAGGAGAGAATGGGGAAAATGCCATTGTGCAGCTAAGTCCTTGTGCTAGCACAACTGTTCAGTTGAATGCCACCAACTGAATTCAATGGGATTTTCTCCCAGGTAAATGGGATTAGGATTGCAGCTTTAGATTCATGTTAGTCTCAGTGCAATTTGCTGCAGATACATATACTCTGTATGTAATTAATTACTTCTAATATCAGGTTTAATTATCTTAGTTTTGTGATTATCCTTAACATGTATGCTTTAATTTGCATCTTGTATTCAGGAGGAAATTACCTATTTCAATCCAAAGCAAATAAGTAGCCTCTGCAGAAATGGTGCATGTGGAGGCTCACATTGCATACACTCAGATGGTAAAGTGTAAATTAGATACTCTCAGTCACAGTAAATTAAGAGAATAAATAAGGAAATAAAGAAATACCACCTTGGAGTGATATTTTATCCTCACATAAAGAAACCACAAGATAGGAGAGAGAAATTCAAGCAGTTTTTATTTTTTTTAATGTAGAAGCACCTTGACATGCAGCTTAATGGTTGGTAAAGATCATTTTGATGGTGCCCAAAATATAGTTTTTGCTCATTAAGCTGTGGATGCATTTGCCCAAGAGAGCGCTGGTTATTGCATTTTCCTTGCACTCTGATTGCATTTTCCCATTAATAAAAGAAGAATCTCCAACAGATGAACATTGTTACAGCAGGGACTCTCCAGGGTTCCAGATGGTGGGCATTCCCAACCCTACCTGAAGATGCCAGGGACTGGATATGGGACCTTTGGCATTGCAAGTCCAATTTCTGAATCACCACCAAGCTATGGCCTCAGGAAACTCCCAGGGAGTCTATCAAAGAATTCTCAGCATCCTCACCAAACCTAAATTCTGAGGATATCTCACGAGGCAGCCATGATTGTCAAATGGATATTAAATCGAAATAAATTTATAGTGTTGACATGACCATATTATTGGTGGTTGGCATCGGGACTGGGTCTAAGAACAAAAGTTTCCAAAGTGTTTGGCTGTAGTTAAAATGTAGGTCCCTGCAATTTTCATCAGTTCTCTTTTTAAGCTTGATTTTCACTGTACTCCTGCCCTCTTCATTATCTATTTCCTGCTATGCCACTGGTCCATATGGCCCCCTTCCTTTGTTGATGAAATTTAAACAGCAACATCTGTTTGGTGTCATATTGGCTCCTCTGGAAAAGTCTCTTATTCATTCTCCCTCCCTCTCTCTCTCCCTCCCTCCCCCCGCCTCTCTCTCCTTCTCCTACAGCCTTTAGCAAACTCTCTATTTTTGTAGTAGACAGACACCCAAAGGGTGCTTCATCTTCTAGACATTTGTCCTCCTGTCACTAGGGGGTTGCCATATTGACCAAAGTTATCGGAGGTCTTTCAGGACTTCCGCAGTCCCCGAATTGCTGCTTTGATGGGGCTGTCATCAGCCATCTGAAGCCAGACTTCAGGGAATGTCATCGGAGTATGGCAGTTTGGCAGATGTTCAGAGGGTCACAGGAGTACCTAGAGATGATCCATTTGCATGGCAGATAATAATACCTTCACATTTTAATCATCAGAAGCTTGGGTTCCATGGAGAATTTGAAGAGCATTTCTTTTGTTTAAAGCAGCCTGATATCTCTGCTATTTCACACTGCTGCACTTGCCTCTTGTTTGGAGCTGCATATTGATCCACTGCCACACATGCCTTCTTTTCAAAGATGAATCTAATGTTTGCCCCTTATTATGGAAGATGTTCCTTAATAACAATACGATCCATGTACAGTTGAAGTCCAGGACAAAATTCCCATTGGTTTCAATTGGGCTGCATTGTTCAGAGTGACAGTCCCTTATTTCAGAATACAACCCCTTCGTTGAACCCTGTGCAATAGATGTTAGGTGCTGTGTCCCTTTATTTTAAAATGGTTGATCTGGCAGCCTCATATCTAGGGTGTGTATTTTTCTACGTGTCTTTCTATACTGCATCAAGGCTGTGTCATGTAATTACAGATTTATCCATGTTCTTCACCTCAAAGAACCTTTATAGAAAGCATTTAAATCTAATACTTATCTATTTGAAAGCCACACATAGCATCTTAATGAGCTGGACAACAGATGGAATTGACAGTTTTAATAGGGAGCAACTAACATCATCTCCCAATCTACACCTCTGTATTGGATTTCAAAGAACTGATATCAGTTTGGACATGTGTAGATATGGGGCCTGCATTTAAAGCCAGAAATTCAATCAATAGCCTGTCTCTCAACAGAATTTACAAGATTAGATCAGTTAGAAGTGACCATCTGGCCTAATCTTGGGAGTTCTGAAGTCTCATGTAGATCTTTTTCACTAATGTCATTTTTATTTGGTTAACATTAATAAACTGTAGCAAACATTGCAGATCTTGCACTCTGGAGCTGTAACTCAATTTTTGCCTTTTACATGAGTCAAGTCAAACATCTGCTTCTCTGGAGGGAGTGTGCATGCATCCATGCTTAGAGAGAGGAAGAGAGTGCTACATGCATAACGCATAATCATTCTGAAGGCATTACTAACTTTCTAACATTGAAAGCTAATAGAAAGCCTCAGGTTTGGCTTGGTTTTTTTCTAAGGAACACTTGATTAAAGAACATTCTCTATGCCGGCATTGGAACTGGGAGATGAAGAAAGTAAAAATATTTGGAAGAATATATTTCTTCCTGTAACCCATGCTATTACTTTTGTTAAAAAGAAAAGTTGTTATTTATCTATTAGGTTTATGTTAGGAATGAATGATCACACACCAGGGGCTGACAATTCAGCTATTATAGATGATCTTGTTTATAGCATGGCTGGTTTACGTGGTTCTGTGATTGTATTCTGCTTTTGTTTGCTGTTGTATTATGGCTTTTGTGATCAGTTTGTTTTTATTATGGTTTGTATTTGGATGGTAATACCCTAAATGGTCACTTATCCATCTTTTAGACGAACACATGTGTAAACAAAATAGCTGAACATTGCTATTTATTGTAAAACATTCCCCCTGTATCTCTTATGGGGGAAAGTAATAAAACTTATTATTAAAGGTAAAGGTAAAGGGACCCCTGACTGTTAGGTCCAGTCACGGACGACTCTGGGGTTGTAGTGCTCATCTCACTTTACTGGCCGAGGGAGCCAGCATACAGCTTCCAGGTCATGTGGCCAGCATAACTAAGCTGCTTCTGGTGAGCCAGAGCAGTACACGGAAACACCGTTTACCTTCCCGGCGGAGTGGTACCTATTTATGTACTTGCACTTTGACGTGCTTTCAAACTGCTAGTTTGGCAGGAGCAGGGACCAAGCAATGGGAACTTACCCCGCCGCAGGGATTCAAACCACCAACCTTCTGATTGGCAAGCCCTAGGCTCTGTGGTTTAGACCACAGCACCACCCGCGTCCCTACAAGCTTTTTATTAGGTGAACCCAAAGGTCTTACACATGTACTAATAACAATAAGTAGCAGTAGTAGTAGTAAGTTAATGCATACTTAATATTATGTGAACCCAAAACCCTTTACTCAATTTATAGGGATTTGTTACTCAGTTGCACAGGATCCAAATGCACTTTTCTAAGGTGGTACTCAAACTGCTATTGTAACATCAGCCCTTCCCCCCTCAACAATGCTATCCCTGCTTTATAAAAGTAAGTGCCCCTTTCTTATACCAAGGCTTCCATAGGCTAGGAACTGTACAAAAATATTTTAAGTTGATTTACTGCCTTTTCATTTGCAAAAGTCAATTAACCCCCCCCCCTATGATTGTTGAAGTTTTTAATTGTTGCATTTATCCAACTGCAATTCTATGCCCACAGGTGTCTGGTTTTTGGAAAAATCTATTTTATACTGAAAACATTGTACAGTTATAAATGTTATTTCCCACACTGAAATGGTATTTGACAGCACAATCATATGCATGTCTACTCAAAAGTAAATCCCATGAACAATCATTAAAGAAAACACTTTAAAAAATCATCTTGCTGGTCCCACCAGCCACTGCAATTTCCTGTGTCCAAATAAAACAATTGTATTGCTTGCATAAAATGTTCTGGACAAAGTTTTCTAGGGGAAAGCCTTCCAACCCTCTTCTTCTGTATTGTGAGTAATCAAATGTGATAGTAAATACTACTACTACTACTACTACTAAATAACAGTTGTTATGCTGAAAACCTAAAGCATACAGTATTTTCAAACCCTTAAATGCTTTAACAAAAAAGATGCACAATTTCCTCACATTTGCTAGAAACACTTGGTGGCCATTTTGATCTTGAGCAAAATACTAAAAACATCCTTTCAAATCATGTTTCTTTTTTCCCTTTCTTCTTCCTTTCCAATAGAAAAGAAAATCCCATCCATTGTAGCACGAAATTCACTGCTAAGCACAACTAAGGGTTTCCTCTAGGCTAGCTCTCAATGGATGTACATGGCATTTCCAACTTTCTGTTTTTCACTGTAGTTAATAAATCAGGATGCAGATGAGCGATTCATAGTTAATTTTCAGAGCCAGCGCAGCATGTCACAGCCTATAAAGTCCTGGAAGTCTTAAGCAGTGAATTCCTTGATACTGACAAGCCAAACAGCTTAGAAATTATAATTATAAGTTACAAGTGTCTTAAGGGTTGTTCTTCTGACATAAAACTAATTTCATGTTTTTATTCATAATGTGAAAGAGACGAGAGGATAGGGCCTTATTTAGACTGAGCTCCTAGAGACATCACAGGCTCCATTTTCAGACTGTAATCAGAAGCGATGGCTTACTTCATTTTTTTGGCGGGAGGGGGGCATATATATATATATATATATATATATATATATATATATATATAGGTTTTGGTGTCTTCGGGTGTCTTCCCGTGTAAGAGTTGGGGTGTCTAGGCGACGTTTCGACGAGGTCTCACTCGTCATCTTCAGGCTGGTGCTTTCGGCTTCTTGTTACTAGAACAGAGCAGGATCTCAGTGTTTGAGTTCCTATAAATACTGTTGAGGGGGTGTGGTGTATAGCCTCCAACGTTCTGGGCAGAGAGGAAGTTCCTAGGTTAATGTGCCTTTTCTTCTTTTGTTCATTAATTACTTGAGGGATATCTTGAGTGATTACTTGAGTGATATTCTGAGTACCACTTAGGAGGGTCATTAGGTGTGGATTAGTTGCTAAAGCTTTCGTGTCTTGACCTCTTGACCTTGTAAAGAGTTTTTCTGAGAAGATGGCTGTACTGCACTTAGTTGTGCTCTGGCTTGGCTTCGTGTATAGGGGCGAGCTGTGGTTTTGTGCCCTGTGCCAGCCAGATCTGTGTAGGGATTGCAGGGGGGTGCAGCATCCGGAGGTGCCACTATGGTTTGGCTACTGGATGGTGTCTGTAATTTATCTGTGGAGAGGGTCTGGGTTTGGGTCTGGTGTGGTTGATTGGAGATGGCGTTCTGTGTGCCTCTGGTTCTGGTGTCGGTTTTTGTGGGGAGGGCTAATTTCCAGATGTCTGGCAGGCGGGACGTGTCGTCACGCTTGTTCATGTTGTGAGGGTGTTTCTCTATCTCGATGGCTTCCATGATTATTCTCTTGTGGTGATGTTCCATGTTAAAGAGCAATTTGGAATCTGCAAAATTAATTTCGTGTCCTGTTTCTTTCATGTGTTGGTAAAGAGAGGAAGTTTTTTCTTCTTTTTTGACGGCATTCTTGTGTTCTGCGATACGTGCATTTATTCGTCTGTTTGTTTGTCCAATGTACGTGGCTGGGCAGACTTTGCAGGGTATTTCATAGACCCCTTGGTTTTCTAACTGGATTTTATCTTTTGGGTTTCTGAGGATATTGGCTATTTTTTGGTTGGTGCAAAAGGCTGTTTTGATATTGTGTTTATGGAGGATTTTGCTAATTTTATCTGTAGTGCCCTTGATATAAGGAAGGAGGGCCATGCCATTGTTTTCTTCTGTGTCTTGGTTTTTGGGGGGTGTTTCTTTTTGGATTAGCTTCGTAACCCTGTTTTGCTGGTATCCGTTGGCGATTAACACATTTGAGAGATTCTGTAACTCAGTTGTCAAGTGGTCTTTGTCAGCCAGGCGTTTGGTTCTGGAGATGAGAGTCTTGGCTACGGAGTTTATTTGTGCAGGGTGGTGGTGTGATTGTGCATGTAAGTAGCGGTTGGTGTGTGTTTTTTTCCGGTAGATAGTGTGTCCTAGGGAGCCATCAGGTTTTTTGTAGATTAGGACGTCAAGGAAGGGAAGTTGGTTGTTGGCTTCTATTTCCATAGTGAATTGTATTTTGGGGTGTAGGCTGTTGAGATGTGTGAGGAAGCTATCTAGTTTTTCCTTCCCGTGTGGCCAAATTACAAAGGTGTCGTCAACATATCTGAGCCAAAGTTTGGGTTTGTGTTCTGACTTGTCTAAAGCATTGGTTTCAAAGTGTTCCATGTACAGATTTGCGATGACCGGTGAGAGGGGTGATCCCATAGGTGCTCCTTCTATCTGTTTGTATCTTTGTCCATTGTGGATGAAGTACGTGTTGGTTAGGCAGTGGTTGGTCAGGTCCAGGATGTATTCGGGGGGATTGTATTTGTTTTGAATGGCTGTCAAGGCTTCATTAATGGGCACTTGTGTGAAGAGAGATACAACATCGAAGCTCACAAGTAGGTCATCGGGATGTAGGTTTTGCTTCTTTATTGTTTCTATGAACTGGAAGGAGTTTGTGCTCTGTTCTAGTAACAAGAAGCCGAAAGCACCAGCCTGAAGATGACGAGTGAGACCTCGTCGAAACGTCGCCTAGACACCCCAACTCTTACACGGGAAGACACCCGAAGACACCAAAACCTACATTCCTGTACCCGTGAAAATCTACGAAAGCAAATATATATATATATATATATATATATATATATATATATATATATATATATATATATATATATATATATTATATATATATATATCTGCTCTGTAAGCTCTTTTAAATTATTGTGCTAGTATTGTGCTAGAACCCACAGCATTTGCCACACTTGTCAGTTCATTCCACCTTCAAGTTAAAAAGACTGATACCCGTGTGACTTATATATGACTTGTTTCTGTCCAGTAATATGGTGGTATTTTTGAAGCTCACCATGACAGCCTCCATAGTCATACATAAGACCATAGGAAGAGCCGGCTGGATCAGACCAAATGCCCATCTAATCCAGCACCCTGTTCTCACAGGGACCAACTAGATGCCTGCGAGAAGCCTGCAAGCAGGACCTGAGAACAAGACCACTCTCCCTTCCTGCATTTCCCAGCAAATGGAATCAGTGGCGTAGCGTGGGTTGTCAGCACCTGGGGCAAGGCAAGTAATCTGCGCCCCCTAACCAGTGGATTTGCGCCCCCTAACACGTGGATTTGCGCCCCCTAACCCTAACCCCCAGATGTTGCGCCCGGTGCGGCCAGCCCCCCCTGCACCCCCATGCTACACCACTGAATGGAATTTGAAAGCATACTGTCTCCAAATGTGGAGCTAGAGCCTAGTTGTCAGGGTTAGAAGCCATTGAAAGCCGTATTCTCCATGAATTTGTTTCAGTAGTTTAACTATGCACTATGAGGAGAAGTACTTTCCTGAAACTTTCATCATTAAGCTTGATTGGCTTCAATGAATTCTTGTGTTATGAGAGAGGGGGAAAATATGTCCACGTTCTCCATACCATGTGTAATTTTATAAACTTTTATCATGTCACCTTTTGCTCGCTTGTTTATGAAACTTAAAAAGTCCGAAATGCTTCAACCTTCCCTGATAGAGGAGCTGCTCCATCCCTTTGATAATTTTGGTTGCCCTTTTCTGAATCTTTTCCTACTCTACAATATCCTCTTTGAGGTGAGGCTAGCAGAACACCGCCATTGAGGACCTACAGCTTTGCTTTGAAGGAGAGTCCAAAATGCTGGCAGCTGTGGTAACTGATCATACAGTCACCATCAAATTATTACCATTTGAACTTGTAGCTGTTGTGGTTCAGGACCCAGAATTCTCAGGTGAAGAGATGTTCTATAAAAGGTAAAAGGTAAAGGACCCCTTGATGGTCTGGTTAACTCAGTCAAAGGTGACTATGGGGGTTGTGTATGTTGTGTAGTGGTTGTGTAGTGGTTAAAAGCGGTAGACTTGTAATCTGGTGAACTGGGTTCATGTCTCTGCTCCTCCACATGCAGCTGCTGGGTGACCTTGGGCTAGTCACACTTCTCTGAAGTCTCTCAGCTCCACTCACCTCACAGAGTGTTTGTTGTGGGGGAGGAAGGGAAAGGAGAATGTTAGCCGCTTTGAGACTCCTTCGGGTAGTGATAAAGCAGGATATCAAATCCAAACTCTTCTTCTTCATCATCTCACTTTGGGCTGAGGGAGTCGGTGTTTGTCCACAGACAGCTTTCCAGGTCATGTGGCCAACATGACAACACCACTTCTGGCACAATGGAACACCGTGACGGAAACCAGAGTGCACGGAAATGCCATTGACCTACCCGCTGCAGTGGTACTTGTTTATCTACTTGCACTGGCGTGCTTTCAAAATGCTAGGTTGACAGGAGCTGGGACAGGAGCAATGGGAGCTCACCCCACTGCGGGGATTTGAACCACCGACCTTCCAGACAGCAAGCCCAAGAGGCTCAGTGGTTTAGACCATAGTGCCACCCTCTCAGATGCAGAGCTCTCCTATAGCGGCGGTCTTTAGGAAGAGATGGATCCACTCACTGATCCATCCCATGTATATGGTAGTGCTGGGTTCTGATTTCATTCATTAACCCAATGAGAGATCTCAATCACTGAACTCAGATGACTTCCTCATTTAGAAAGAGCTTCTGAAAAAGCCACAGGTCCTTTGTACAGGTGGTTGTACAGGTGGCATATTCAGGATGTGCAGCTTCCATCTTGATTGCCAGGCTCAGACTATAGAGGCCTACTAGTTGCTCCAAAATATTGCTGAGGTAATTTGTGAAGCTGAGGCTCCAATACTTTGGCCACCTCATGAGAAGAGAAGACTCCCTGGAAAAGACCCTGATGTTGGGAAAGATGGAGGGCACAAGGAGAAGGGGACGACAGAGGACGAAATGGTTGGATAGTGTTCTCGAAGCTACCAGCATGAGTTTGACCAAACTGCGGGAGGCAGTGGACGACAGGAGTGCCTGGCGTGCTCTGGTCCATGGGGTCACAAAGAGTCGGACATGACTAAATGACTAAACAACAACAATTTATTTTCTGCCCCAGCTGTAGGATGGCTAACAGCGGGGTCCTTGTCCAAGGTCCTGACCTTACACTGTTTGCCTTCCTATCTGCTTATCTGCTTATCTACCAAGGCTAGGAAACATGGGCCTGAGAGGTTTCCCACTTGTTCTAGACACAGGTCCAAGCAGTTTTCCATTTGCCCCACTGCTTTTCCCAGGAAAACCCGCTCTTTACCACTAATGTTTGCTCTGATTCAGCAGCAAAGAGTGGGTTTGCTTGGGGGAAAGCAATGGGACAAGCAGAAGGATGGATGAACTCATAGCGGGGCAAATGGCTTTATACCATTGTTCCCATTTACCTCACCACTGCCACCACTATGCAGTGACTTCTTTGAGTCACCTTCCAGTGACTCCAGTAATGTTGAAGCAGATCCAGTGTTTCCATTCAGCACCGGATTTTGCAACCTGGTTTGTTAGCCATGTAGGACAGCTTCCCTGGGTGCTTGATAAACAAAGTGGCAATTTTTTAAAAATCAAAATAGTTTCTTCATCCATGTGTGTTTGTGTGAATAAGTGAGAGAGGGAGAGAAGTGACTTTGTTCAAGTTTCATGATAAATTGTGGTTTATCATGATAGGAATGAGCCCAGGTTTCATGCCAGTCATAAAAAGCAGAATGGTTGTGCTGTGAGTAGCATATCTGAGATGAGGAACTAGCATCATCTGGAAAACTGAAAGATGACATTCTTTGTGCATGACTGTCTTGGCCAAATCTGATGGTCATACACTTAAAACATGTAAACCAATGATTAGGAAATAACAGAAGGTCACATCTCGGGGTTGGACAAGAGCAAATCTGAGATATATATATGTGGACAACCTTGTGGACCTTTCTTATGCTTTAAGTCTCATCCTTGAACTCTCTCCAGACTAATTTATGACAGGGCTGCTGTTTGCACAATTTATTGGCCATTTCCATATACATGTTTTATTCCCCCTGAAGGAAAATAGGAGGAAGTTCTCTTTCTCTGCATGCTTATGCAAGGATAGGCAGAAACTAGGCATATGGGACAGAGACGTGTGAATATGGTTCTTCTTTGCCTTTTAGAAAAAAAAGCCATTATCTTGCCTTTCATTGCATATATTACCAATGTCTCAGGTAGAGCAACTAACTGTCAGCTGAACTGGGAAGAATAGTCCTGGGATAATATTTCATGTTAAAAATCCACTTAAACAAAACCCCTTCCCTCCTTGGACAGTTACTTTAGCATCTCTGGACAAATGTTTCTGCTTTTTTAAAAAAAGAAAAAGAAGAGGGAGAGAGTACTTTAAGAAAAAATGCACCCCATTTTTGCCTAATACTTTAGAAACCAAACCCTAATTTATTACCGCTTTATTCAGAATTCTGCTTTATAATGATTTCTCGGTATTGGCAGAGTCTAACACATATTAGAAATAAATTCAAAGGAGGTATATTATATTTGGAAGAATCAAGATGGACATTAAATCCAGGAGATAAAAAATGTTGGAACAGGGGGGAGCTTATAAAAGCAAAAGGTAAAGCCTGCTGAGAGCAGTGGCCGAGGTTCATTCTGCATGCAGATAAGTCATTCATCACAAATCCATAAAACAATTAGCACTGAACTAATGATATTGCTTAACAACTGTATTTTTGATTAATGCATCAATAATTTAACAGAGTATTTGTTTAGTCTCCCCAGCTCCCGCTATTATTTACTGGCCCTGTCACGGCTGCTCATAACTCACATGTCTTATAAAACATTTCCCAAGCTGTTGTAAGGACCAGTTTGTTTTAATGCTCCAAGTTAACACTGCGAGAGCTATTAACAGGCTGATTAGCATAATCCATTGTGATCTATCATCGTCTAAAAGTTCAGCTCCGCAACTGAACAGGACTGGAAAATTGCTTTGAAGATTTTATGATACGATAACTATCCATTTGATAAGCAATTAAAAAGATATTCTCAGACACTAAGAGGAAAGACAATGGGAACAGGAGGGAAGGAGGAGGGTAAGGGAGCAGGAGTCTCCTGCCTGGAATATAGATTGCATCGCAGTGATTCCCTCATCAACAATTGCACATTGCTGGAGGTCTCTGAAACCCCATGATAACTCTGTATGTCTGATTTTGACCTGTTTATCCAGGAGAGAAAGGTTGTGATATTCCTCTCATCCTGGACAGGGTGAGCTGTTTGTTTGAGGCTCCAAGGATCACCTAGATTATTTGGTCTGCATGCCATCTGTCTGTAGCCTGCACTGTTTTCCTGATTAGACTCCTTATTTTGGTTTCGGGAAGAGTACCAACATCACAATCAGCAGCAAGCTCAGAATTTCTTACATTGTTCCCACTCCTAGAGGTTTTCCTTGCTCCTGACCTTAGTGTTAAAAGCCCAGTCCCAAACACAGATTGTTCCTTTGCAGGTGCACTCGAAGGATTTTGGGATGTTTCCAAACTACCTGCTGTAATCAATGGAATTAACATAGAAATCGTTAAATTTATGCATGGATTTGAAGGAGTCGGCCTTCGCTATGGTTTACTTGGATACAACCCATCAGGTCTATCCACACTTTCTGCAAAATGGGGTCAACCAACTGCATGGCTGGGCTGTGGGATCAGCGCTGCCCATCTGGCACAAATGCACATGCGTCCTGACACAAGTAAACCAACAGCATACAATCTTTAGCATCACATGGAAGGGAGGGGAAGGTCTTACAAATCAGTAGTAGGTGCACAGGACTGTACATTAGCATGCACCATATTTAAACTTTATATCGAATACACAGAGGTGAGGCTGAGCTATTGCGATTCCACAGTCCCACGGTGCAAATAAGCTACAAAAAGTGCAATGAGATCTCTGCTTCTGCCTTGCATATTTTTCCATTTGTAAATCTTCTTTTGGATTATTAGATGCATCCATTTCATCCCGTCCCCATTATCCTCAATAGAAATTATCAAGATGAGGTTAAACTGGGCAGGTTTCCTGCTATCTCATTTTCATTGCTGACCCTACAGAATGTAATTTTTATTGTGTTTCACCAATGAATATGGAACAAAAGGAAAGGGCGGCATCCTCATTGTGAGGAAGAGTGGATTTCCTGCAATCTCTCACACACAATAGCAGGGGTATAATATTGCGTCTTTCTGTTTTTCTCCATCTTCACTCTTGAGAGAAGCTTTGGTCATGGCATCCATTGTTAAGGAAATATTTGATATTCTGCCCTGAGCTGAGTGGAGTTTCCCCATCAAATGATTCAAGGTGCCTTCTAAACACCCATTCATTAACCCCTCACAGTTTCAATCCCAAGACTGGGGAAATAGGACATTTCGTGAGGTGTTCCAGTTAACTGCTTCAAGATTGCCCCATCTGGCATAATAACAATACTTAGCATTTATATAGCACATTTCAAGTGTTTCCTACTCAAAGTGGTTCATGCACATTATCTAAATAATCTTTATAACAGTGCTTGGTCAGGGCTTAAATAAGAAGTCTCCTCACCTGCAGCTCAGTGGCAGAGGAGAACAGCGTCTTGGCATGCAGAAGGTCCCAATTCTCTCCACAGAGAGTTGGGCAAAACGCCACAAAACCCTACAGAGTTACTGCCACTCTGTGATACCAAGTTAGGTGGACCAAAGGTAGAAGGCAGTTTTCGATTTTCCTGTGTTAGCGAACTGTCTGGGACTGTATGCACTCAGGGCTCAGGAAGCCTCTTCAGAGAAGGGTATAGGGATGCATAATATTGACCCCCTTGGGACTGACAAGGCAGCATGAAGGATAACCGCAGTTATGTGAATGATTGCCGAGTGAGTAATGGCAGAGTAATGTTGGGAACTGGCAGCAGCATCGGCTGCGAGGGCTTTTTTTTGCACCACTCCTCTTATTTGAGTGTTTGTTTGTATGAAACACAAAACCCCAATTAATGATGCAGTTTTCCATTATGTTGCTCTCAGGGACAGTTTATGGAGAGTACAGCCACACACACACACACAAATAGAAATCCTCTGTCAACCACAACTATGAAGTAATATCAGACATGTCAAGCATTTCTTGTTTTACAGTTTCCAGGTAAAGCCCTGTTGTGAAGGCACTGCTATTTCATTATCTTCCTGGTTTACAGAGGAAATTAAATCTGACCAAATTGTAAATTATTATTATTATTATTATTATTATTATTATTATTATTATTATTATATCAGCCAGGATGGGACGCGGGTGGCACTGTGGTGTAAACCACTGAGCCTCTGGGCTTGCCAATCAGAAGGTCGGTGGCTCGAATCCCCATGATGGGGTGAGCTCCCATTGTTCGGTCCCAGTTCCTGCTAACCTAGCAGTTCGAAAGCACATAAAAGTGCAAGTAGATAAATAGGTACTGCTCCAGCAGGAAGGTAAACAGAATTTCCGTGTGCTGCTCTGGTTTCGCCAGAAGTGGCTTAGTCATGCTGGCCACATGACCCAGAAAAACTGTCTGTGGACAAACGTCGATGAGCGCTGCTACCTCAGAGTTGTTCGTGACTGGACTTAACTGCCAGGGGTCCTTTACCTTTACCTTTTTATTGGCCAGGACCCTCAACGCTCAGTTTCCCCCTGTATACACTTCTTTCACTTTGCTCTAGAACCCAAGCAGAAGCTTAGCCCATCCTGCCTTATAGTATCAGTCGCAGGAACAAGCTCTGACTCCTGAGATCTTTCTGCCTCTGCCCCTTGCTCCATTTAGATACCAGAATTCACATTTGAAAATGAAAGCTGGCGGTTCTAAAAACCAAGCCCTTAGACCCAGCAACTGATTCGAACGGACTGAAAACAATGGAGAACTGAAAAAGAACCAAGAGTTGCTAGCGTAGGTTATGTGGTGATAAGACCCTAATCGTGCATACCAAGCAGAAGCAGGTTGAAGCAGAACAAGCACAGAATGTGAGAAAGCCAAGCAGATCAGTGGAACAACATGGATGTTTCTGTGTGGTGTAGTGGTTAAGAGCGGTAGTCTCGTAATCTGGGGAACCGGGTTCGCGTCTCCGCTCCTCCACATGCAGCTGCTGGGTGACCTTGGGCCAGTCACACTTCTTTGAAGTCTCTCAGCCCCACTCACCTCACAGGGTGTTTGTTGTGGGGGAGGAAGGGAAAGGAGATTGTTAGCCGCTTTGAGACTCCTGAAGGGGAGTGAAAGGCGGGATATCAAATCCAAACTCTTCTTCTTCTTCTTCTTCTGTGAAGAAGATGGGAAGTCATCAGAACGGGTGCTTATGAACTGAGCAATCCTTAGGGTGATGAGCCGCAAAGAAGGACACGGTTGTGTGGGTGTGTGAGAGCATTTCAGCAGGCCCAGTGCCAGTCTGTGGTGTAGAATTGTCTATAATGATTCGCCCTTCATCGTGAAGAGGAAAAATGCAAGACATGTGCAATTGGTGTGGTGGGACTGAGGCAGGATTGTGGTGAGATCAGGGCTGCACAGATGCACAGGCAGAGCCAATCCAGGACTCTGACTGGTCCATCTTCCCTGCCCTGCCCTCCTCCATTCAGGTACGCTGCAGTGATGCCAGTGTTGTGAGGGTGGCTCCACAGCCCTTTCCCACCACATGAGCCACTATTCTCTCTTTCTGTGGTGTGTGTGTCCCCCTTACATATACCTCCATGGCATGTGAAAACTAGCCTTCGGTGAATCTCTGTGGCTTGCGTGAATCAGGAAGTTACAAACTTTGCAAGCTCTCTTGTACCTCAGGCACCTTGTCCTCCAGACATCAGGGTGTAGATCCATTTATACAATTTACAACGTTGCTGAAAGATCTATTTGGTTTTCATCCTTTAACAAGAACAAAAACAACAACAACAAAAAAAACCCCACCCGGGCTCAATGGCACGGCATTCCTGTGAGAGCAACCAGCAGACTCATATACCTCCAGCCAGGGAAGAGCAGCTCATTTAGATGATAAATAGAGATGACAAAAATTGCACAATTTGAATATGAGTGATCAAGCAGGGAGAGGGAGAGAAGGAATCAGGCTCCTTTTATTACTGCCATCTTAGTGCTTCGACAACAGGTAGCACTATTACATATTCCCTTTCCACTTTA
Source organism: Podarcis bocagei (assembly GCF_964188305.1). Classification (NCBI taxonomy): domain Eukaryota; kingdom Metazoa; phylum Chordata; class Lepidosauria; order Squamata; family Lacertidae; genus Podarcis; species Podarcis bocagei. Next base: position 34,970,234 of record NC_138130.1, read on the forward strand.
AAGCTCTTGTAATTTCCTTCCTCATGTCCGGGAGATTTTATTCATTGTTTCCTTGCACCTGTGATTGATGTTCTGAGCTGCTAATCTCTCTGAGTGATAACTATTTTCATGTAAGTCCGTGAGTCTATGACACAGGCAGCTCGACCAGGGCTACTGCTGACTACTTATTTTGTGCCTCATTTACATTTCAATCTCGGCCTCATGAATGTAAAACCCAGGCTGCAAATTAATAACAGGGAGAATATTAGACTGCTCCAGAGTGGGGGGAACAATGCAAATCCACCCGAGCGCAGGCTTCACCATTGTGTTCCGGGAGGGACTCATTTATTGGTCGGCGGTGAATGACATTACAGAGAATGGCATATCCAGAGTGACACAAATTTATTTCTGTCCCCCCTGCGCTCTAGTATATTTTCATAGAATCAGGGGGCTATTTGTCTAGGGACAATTTAGTTTCCATGAAAAATTTAAATGGTTTCTGTGGAGATAGTGGAGTGAAATTTAATTTGTTTCTCATTTACTACAGCAGGTATGAAAAGGAGAAAAATTGGATGTCTGATGGGCAGAAATTGGCGCTGTCCCTCCACACTCTCCCCCAAAGGCCCAGTGGGCCTATATCATGGAGATTGAGCAAGACGAGAGACTCCCTTCCTCACCCCCCCTTAGAGAATGGTAACCTTAAACCAACTTACAGGAAATCTTTGGGGAGGCTGCCAATCACCCTGAAAACAACATTCCCATCGATTCCTTGTCTGTGTGATTTATGGCTTCATTTTACGGTAATTGAGAATTAGTGAGAAGATTAGCAAGGCTCAACACTTTGCCATGATATGCACACTAAGCACCGTAATTTGTCACTAAGGGATGTTGGACACTTTTTTAGTTACACGGGGTCCCCATCTAATTGAATTTGGGGATAACACGGAAATTAATTTGACACAGGAAAATTTTTTAATACACCCATCTCCCCTCTATTGTAATGCACAGTGCTGGGCTGTGTGCCGGGCCAGCAATATTGATCCTGATCACTTTCAATTGTGGCCAGCTGAAGGATGGAATAACTCTAAATCTTATTTAAGCTCATATGAAAGCAGTTCATCTGCAGCAATCTGCGGCAGATAAAGAATATTACCTTTCATTTTGTCTGACGGCATCAAGATGAAGTTTTGAAAATTTACTTCTTGCAGCAAATATACCAAATGTCCAAAGTCAACAGTTACAATTCAATTACAGAGCAGCTCTTGTGGGCTGTTTACAGGGTAATTTGCTACTTAGGCAGCAAATGAAAATACTAACTATGCCCACTATCCAGACAGAAGTTGCTGCACGTAAAAGAGACCAGAGGAAAGGGGGGTGGGCAGGACAAAGGATAAAAAACAAGAAGGCATTTCAAAGTCCATTTCAGTTTAAAGGACCAGTTGTGGGATTGTGTTTCTGCCTGGGATGATTTCAAATGCAGTTATCTCAGGCTTCTGGGCAAAGGTTCAATCATATTATTCCACCCTGCCTCCCCGAACTCAGTGCATCAAGACTTTCTACCATCTCCTTATGGTACCATTGCACCTTATCCAAGGGCATTCTGGTCTTGTGAATGCCCTTAGGTTGAAGGCCAACACAAGCTTGTTCAGCTCAAACTTCCGTTATTATGGTGGCTTGAAGAAATGTCCCAAAAACACTTGCTCCCTTCTCCTCCTCCCACATCCCCCTTATATCTGTTCTCAGGGTTCCAACAACCCCTTGGCATGGATTTGGAGGGGGTATGTGGTAAGCTTGTAGGAGGAGAGGCAGAGGGAAGTTCTGTTGCACAAGTAGAAATCCTTGCATTGATGAGGAGCTTACTTAACAGTGCCTTGGATACAAGCCCATGTTTTCTTAACACCTTTGTGCTTCTGCCATAGATGTGAACTCTGTGACTGCTAGTGCTAGTGACAGATTTAGTTGATGGGTGTTCTGGGGTATATTGTTTCAATGGGCAAGCTTTTAAAGTCTGGTATTGTAATTATTTTAATAACCCATTTTTTAATGTATAACAGCGCATCATTATACAAACATGGGGCTGGATTTCGGCAGAGTTGCCCTTAGGTCTCGTTGAAATCAACGGGGGAAATTAACCACAAATTTAACTTTGAACCATTGATTCCAACTGTAACTAAGGATAATGAAGAGTCCAATATTAACCATGTCTATGCAGCTCTATTGACTTCTATAGAGGTAAGTGGGGGTATGACTGCAGCCTTAGTCTGGATGTAACCTTTTGGGTTCTTGGTAGCACATAGAAATTAATAGGATTATTTTAATATTTAACTTACTGGTTTGGCAACTGAATCCACTGCATAGTGCTACTGAAATACAGCATTTTTAATCCAATTAAATTGCCATTGACATTGCTGAGTGAAGCTGCCATGGGCTTAAATCCCATATACACTGGAATTTAACTGGCAAACTGGCTACTTTGCAAAAACAACCAACCAAACCAAACCAAACCAAACCAAACCATTTCAGTGGACTAATCTGTGAAAGTGATGGTAAGGAAGGGTTTATATTTAACAATGAGGCAATAGCTTAGCAGCCACACAGACAGCAAACTATAGAAGGGAGTTTTATCTGTGGTAACTATTTCCAGGCCTGCCTGCATCCACCTGTGGTATTTTCATGCCATATAGAAACATTGAGTCTAAAATTAGCATTTCCCAGTAGGCTAAAACCTTCCTATTCAGATAAGCCTTTAAAAACTAAGGTGCAGACGATGGTCTGCTATCAGGGCAAACTGTATTTTAATTTTTGGTTTTAAACGTGTTATGTTGTGTTTTAATTATTGTTTTTAACTAGTTTCTTTTTTCTTTGTATATTATAATGCTGTTTTAAATGTTAGAAGCCGCCTTGAATCCCACCTTGAATTAAATAGTAATATAATCATGCAAATTCATTTGTCTGTTCCAGAAGTAGGGACTGGTAGATCTGTCAATTTCAGTTTCTCCCAGTTTCTGATTTTTCCAGTCTTACGTTCAGTTCAACATATTTTCATATCAGTTTGAAATTTTTGTAAAAAAAGAAAAGTCCTCATTCGCCAGTATTTTAGGGACGATTTCCCCTCATGCACACATTTCCATATGAACTTTTCACTAAGGCATGTTTTGCAAACCTGTTTTCACTAATGCATGCACCTTTAAGGCACATATTTATCCTAGCACATCACTTTGGGTACATGCTACTTGGCTGGAGAACGACATTGTAGCATTCGGAAAAGGGTGAATTTTGAAGGATGGCTGTTGTGGTTTGTGCATTGTTTTGGAAAATGTAACTTAGGTAGGTTCACCTTTAAATGTGGTCTGAATCAAATTTCTCTCCCCCTCTCATCCCTATTTTGAAAACAGCTTGGTTTGGGGGTGGGGTGGCTATATAGGATGTCTGTAGCTCAGTGGCAGAACATATGCTTTGTAATGCATATGGTATCAGGTTTCATCCCAGCAAAGGCTGGGAAGCCCTCCTGTCTGAAACTCTGGAAAGTCCCTCTCAACAAGACTGAGCTAGTTGGACAAATGGTCCAACTCATTATAGTGCAGCCTCCTATATTCCTTGAGCTGATCCACACTATCATAATGTGTGTAGGAAACTTCCAGTACAGTGGCACCTCAGGTTACATACACTTCAGGTTAAATACTGTAATGGGTATGAGTTACTCGTGCGTAAACTGCCACCTCTCTAGGCTTAATTGCCTTGGTTAAACCGTTCTGACTGCACAGCCCATCTCCGTGTGGCTGTCTCAGTCGCTGGCAGAATCTGTCTGTGGGCGTTTCTTAAACCTTTTCCAGCATAAAAGCTGTCTGACTCCCAGTCGCCGCATTCTCTCACTGCGCGGGAGTCTTCTGCACAGGGAGGGCGTGGGTAGTGGAGGGCCTGTGCTCTCATCACTAATCTCCAGAGAAGAATCCCGGAGCTCTCCCTCCGCTTCCCCCATTTGCCCCCCTTTATCCCTAGTGTTGCGCTGATTTCCTTCCTCCTCTACCAAGCTGCTTCTCCCCCTGGTGCTGGGTCCTTCGCCCGCAGAATCTGGGAGCCTCCCCTTCGCCTCTCGCTCTGATGTCAGTTCCCTGACACATACGCTTCAGGTTACAGACTCCGCTAACCCAGAAATAGTGCTTCAGGTTAAGAACTTTGCTTCAGGATAAGAACAGAAATCGTGCTCCGGCGGTGCGGCAGCAGCAGGAGGCCCCATTAGCTAAAGTGGTGCTTCAGGTTAAGAACAGTTTCATGATAAGTACGGACCTCCGGAACGAATTAAGTACTTAACCTGAGGTACCACTGTACCTCCTTTAATTCTCTCTTGTCTGTTCAGTAGTCTCCTCCAAATCATTGCTTTCCCATATTTTTCCTCCCTCAATCCAGATTTCTTCATACCCTCTCCTTTTCAAAGTATCCCTGGTGAGAGAAGATCAGGATCGAGGGGAGAAAAATGTAGGAAGGAGAATATCATAGGGACAAGAGAGGCTTAAGAGAGGTATAAGAAGCAAAGAATCCACATGAAATGGCCGTATGGATGAGTCCTGAGTTACTGGTTCTTTGGGATTTCTTTTTCTTTGCTGTGGGCTTCCCTTTGATTAAAAAAATAAATGTATTATTCATCACTGTAATTGCTGTGATGGATTGAATAATGGAACCATTGTTTGTGTCATCAGTGACTGATAGACTCTCCAAAGGTTTTGAATGTACCAGTCTCAGTGTGTCCATGTTATTCTCAGTCCTTTGCCAGAATACACATAGAAGTGGATACTGACACCCCCCCCCCCCACCTTGAATGTGATGGGTGGGTGGAGAGATCGATTGAGAGATAGAAAGGTAGGGAAAATACAAATAACGAATAACGCGGCTTAGAACCCATTCCTAGATAAGTTGACTTAGAAATATCACGGCCTTAAATGGAACGTACTCCTAAATAGGTCTGCTTAGGATGGCAGTCATCATCTGTCTGTGAATCTTAGCTGCGAAATCTCCAGCTGGTGCCATGGAACTTTTGGGACTTGTTGATGTTGATGCTGATAATTTATTACGGTCAAAGATCAGCTCACATAACATAACACAATAAAAACAGCGTTCATAAGGATAAAATATACAATCGGAGCAGATTGCAGCAATAGCTCATGAGTTAAAATTGAGATACACCCATACAACTGAGATTTGGACTACAACTAATCCAGAATGCAGCAGCCAGACTGGTGACTGGGAGCGGCCGCCGAGACCATATAACACCGGTCTTGAAAGACCTACATTGGCTCCCAGTACGTTTCCGAGCACAATTCAAAGTGTTGGTGCTGACCTTTAAAGCCCTAAACGGCCTCGGTCCAGTATACCTGAAGGAGCGTCTCCACCTCCATCGTTCTACCCGGACACTGAGGTCCAGCACCGAGGGCCTTCTGGCGGTTCCCTCACTGCGAGAAGCCAAGTTACAGGGAACCAGGCAGAGGGCCTTCTTGGTAGTGGCGCCCTCCCTGTGGAACGCCCTCCCACCAGATGTCAAAGAGAACAACAACTACCAGACTTTTAGAAGACATCTGAAGGCAGCCCTGTTTAGGGAAGCTTTTAATGTTTGATGTATCACAGTATTTTAATATTCTTTTGGAAGCCGCCCAGAGTGGCTGGGGAAACCCAGCCAGATGGGCAGGGTATAAATAATAAATAATAATAATAATAATAATAATAATAATAATAATAATAATAATTATTATTATTATTATTATTATTATTATTATTATTATTACCATAAAAAATTGACCCTGAGGAGCCCCAAAGGACAACTTCAGCATTTCCCTTGTAAGCTATTTTGTTCTAGAGGATGATCTGTGCCTACAAATCTGGGTGCAGAATCTGGTTACCAGCCAGGTCGACTTGTTGATGTTCTTGGGCACTGTTTCCAATTTCTAAACTTGCCAATAGGCCCAGTGCCTTTCTGCTTTCTGTCATCACACAGAATGAACTGGTTGGCTGCTGAGGGGTGGGGTGGGGTAAGCTATGAGCTTACTAACAGGTGTCTTTTGAATGAAATCAGAGGAGACAAGGGTGAGGAGTGGTGCCAGGAGGGTACCACAATGGCTCATCTTCTGTGCAATCGCACTACCCTGTCGCCCTTGTCTTTACAGGTACAGGTCCCTCCCCACCTCACCTCTTCTGTCATCACTTGAGTGTTCTTCTCCCCTCCACATTCATCACCATCATTATGTGTATTATGTGTGATAGCAAGCCTTCCTGAAAGGTAAGAGGAACGTTCCTGGGTTCATCAGCAGAGCGTGCCACCTTTTTCTGATGGAAGCACTATTGTCCTGTGTTGCGTATGAATGAAAATCAGCTAGAATTTCTGGTATGAAATACTGCTTCCAGTATTCCCAGTGTAACTCGGTGAATTTTAATGCTAATGAGCATCTATAATGCATGCGTGTGATTATCACATGACAAGAAGCCATTAGGACAACTGATTATTTTTTTTTGAATTTGTATTGGAATTACGGCTTGCATCAGTATTATAAACTGGTTACAATTCATCATCCTCCAACAGTGATTTTTTTTAAAAAAAAATCCATAGACATGGGAACTTATTATGTCCGCCATTGACTCAGATTGCTTTATGGAGAGGTTATATGCATGTTCCAGCTTCTCATTAATCCTTTAGAAAGCGAACTGGTAAGATATCAGAATATACATGACACATTAGTTTCTGTTGTAAATCTCAATATTGTATATGGATTCTGTACCTATTTTTTTGTAGTCCAGTGAGTCCAACTTTGTTAAAAAAAAATATGTGTTTGTTTTGTTACTTCTAAAACGCAATAAAAGCTATTAAAAACCAACAACCATGAAATCCTCTTCCCCCATCAGTTTTGTATGTTAGCAGTGCAATCCTCAAATATTTACTTGGGAGTAAGATCAACTCGACTCCCTTTTACATGTTTAGGCTTTCAGTGTAAATATTACACCACTGGAAAAGAAGTAGTTCTGGTTGCTCATTTGGCCTTTATGTCTAATTCCATTTATATGCTATGGACTTAATATATTCATCCCTCCCCCCGCCACCCCCTGGGGCTTTCTAATCATGAAACCTTTGTAATCCTTCTGTGGTTAATGATTGTATAAATGCGCCTCCATGTGGTGAAACTGAAATGCAAGCATAGCTTTCAGCTATGCACAGGATAACAATGAACCAATTAAACTAATCCATGCCTTGACCATGATTCAGTCTTTAGCCTTCTGCAAAGCTAGTACCGAAATATGTGATCTGGGCTCCTAAGAATAATGATTGCATTTAAGACTCCCACCACCCAACCTTACCTGTTCTGAGCCTGCAATCCTTGGCGTAAGCTCAACTAGACATCAAGGAGCTGACTTCTGAGTAAGCATTCATAGGATTCCTCTGCAAGACCAGCTTCCTGAGGCAACAATTTGATTATGGTGTTTGAGGACAATCTGTTGTTCAACCATCTTGGAAGGACATAAGAAGTCCCCTCCTGGATCAGGTCAAATGGCCATCTACTCCAACATCATGTTCTCACAGTGTTCAAGCAGATGGGCAGGACCTGAGTGCAACAAATGCTCTCCCCACTTGAGATGCTCAGCAACTGGGATTCAGAAGCACACTGCTTCCAGGAGTGATGGTAGAACATGACTATCGTGGCTTGGCAGCCATTGCATACCTATCAACTGTCCTGGAAAAAAAATGGAAGGTCCCATTTTTTCTTGTGAGAGGACAGTAATCAAAATGGCCACCACAAACTTGAGTGATTTCGGCCTGCACTTTTGTTCAGGCATGGCACCTAAAAACACATATTTTGGGGTGCTGTACAAGATCACTGCCCTGTGCCATTAAGGTAAGATGGGGAATATGCAGGAGAAATGATTTTGAAGAGATATGGAAGGTGTTTGTAGAATTTGTACTGTTAAAAGGGAAACAGAAACGCAAGGGGTGTTGAAATTTTGGGAGGTTGGATAGTTGCAATGGAATGGTCTTAGTGGTGGGCTGCACATTTTTATTCTTATTTATTTATGATAATAATTTCTTTTTAAGGATCACTGCCCCCAAAAGCACTTTTTTGAGCAATCTTACACAACACCAGGGACACGGGTGGCGCTGTGGGTAAAACCTCAGCGCCTAGGACTTGCCGATTGCATGGTTGGTGGTTCGAATCCCCGCGGCAGGGTGAGCTCCCATCGTTCGGTCCCAGCTCCTGCCCACCTAGCAGTTCGAAAGCACTCTTAAGTGCAAGTAGATAAATAGGTACCGCTTTATAGCGGGAAGGTAAACGGCGTTTCCGTGTGCTGCGCTGGTGCTAGCTCACCAGAGCAGCTTCATCACACTGGCCACGTGACCCAGAAGTGTCTCCGGACAGCGCTGGCCCCTGGCCTCTTAAGTGAGATGGGCACACAACCCTAGAGTTGGACATGACTGGCCCGTACGGGCAGGGGTACCTTTACCTTTACCTTTACACAACACCCCAAAACGCATGTTTTGGGGCACTGTGCCCGATAAAGCACTTTGGGGAGCTTTTTAATCTTGCGTGGGTCATGTGACTTGTGTGGGAGTGCGACCCAAAAGTTTGCCTCCCGGTTTGGGGCCGCTTCATATTGGAAGGTATGCCATTGATAACCTTATTTTCCATGGATTTGTCTAACCCTGTTTTTATAGCCATCCAAGTCGCTACGTCTTGCTGGAAGAAATTCCACAATTCCATTCTTTGTATATGCTGTGTGAAACAATGCTTTCTTTTGTCTGCCCTGGACAGCTTTTCTTACACACGCCAATGGTATCGCCGGACACTTGCATGTTACGGCATTGGCTCTCTTCATGTCCCATGATTGCAAGGGAAACATGTGCCTGACGGCAGCAGAGGGGGATGGAGGCTGAGCATCAGGGGAGTGCGAAAGTGAGACGCTGATAGAGACATCCTGACAGCTGCAATGGGTCATCAATAGATCCATCAGGCCAGTAATTTGCAACAAATTTAACATGCATCACTTTAGTCAGGCCATGCTATATCCATCTTGTCATGGCATCAGAGCAAATAACACTTAAATCTGGTGTCACCGCTGACCTTTAGCGACCCTTGAATTGACACCACCATTTGAGCTTGGCCTAGCTGAACAGCAGATGGAGGGAAGATTAGTACAAAAGAGAGAGAATGTGTGTGTGTGGAAGGGGGGCAATTAAGCTTAACCAGACAAACAACTGGATGGAAGAGGGTGGGGAGACTGCATTGCTGCACACTCCTTCATGTGTGGCTTGATAGCCTCTTACTGCCACTATAATCTTTTGTTTGAATCAGATAATAAAATGCACACAGATATAGCAACGCCCTCAACATTCAGATGGAATCAGCACTTCATGAGTCACAGCCAAAATGGTGTAAGATGGAGCAAACAGGTCTGCTTTCAAGCTATTGTGGTTGGAAGGACTGAACAGTTTTACAATGAAAGACCACCATAAGAACTTGATATTGAAATGTAGCCTTATTTTGAAATGGGACTTGGCGTTTCCTCTTTCTCAGAAGGCTAGCCGGGAATATTATTTCCCAGTTTCCGAATCCCTAATTAAAAGTTACAACATTAATTTAAAAATTGGGTCGGGGCATTAGTTTGCCACCCTCCTGGTTTGCCTCCCAGCTCGAAGCATATTGTGCCTGAACTGTTTGATCAAACTGCAAAATCCCTTCCCCGGCCAAGATCAGGAGGAATCCCCCTGGTTGCTTAATGTGTTTGGAACGATTCCCAATTTCACGAGGATTTAAAGGTGAAAGGAAAACATTACAAGTAACAGAAATAACAGGAGAACAAGAAGAGAAAAAAGGTTATGTAAACTCAAGCCCTTATTCATGAGGGCAGCAAGCTTACTTTGAGACGTAGTGACTTACTTGAGGCCACCTACTGCGGAGTTGAAGACCAGGCCCTCTGGGGCTGAGTCCAATAGAGGACCACACTGGCTCACAGTAACTTTGTTTTACGCCATTATACTCTTTCATATAGGCCCTGAGGCAGCCTGACAAAATTAACACATAAATTCAGAATGACGAAAAGGGGAAGTATTCTGGTAGATGCCGTCACGTGATATCGCTATGGGTGATGGCACAGATATGATGAATAGGAAACAGGAACATTAGTGGCTGCTAACTAAAAGCTAGGATCTACTTGACTGATATTTTACAGTGCTAGGAAGGTGGGGTTTGTTTGTTTTTGTTTTAATATAGTGAACCTCATTTTATGAATGGGTTCAACATACTCTAAGCCACCAATCCAGTGCACTCCTAAGAGATACATAGAGCATTTTGGAAACCTGGTAGCTGTAGTTGGCAAATGAGCTACATATATGATCTTTTCATAAGAACAGCCCTGCTTAGAACTTCTCTTGGAGAATCGTTTTATCTAGAATGCATCACTTCTGCATGTTCTGAAGATGGTACTGAATACTGTTCTTCATTCTTTGGTCCCCAGATGTTGTAGGACTATAACTCCAATTTTAGCTTTAGCCTCAATGGTCAGGGATGATGGGAGTTGTAGTCTTACAATATGGGCACCTAAGGTGGAAGAACATTGATGCAAAACATCGAAAAGGGCTGAGTTTAAATTTAATGGTCCATTAATGGACTTGCTTTATTTTAGAAGCCCATAAGAGACACGGGTGGCACTGTGGGTTAAACCACAGAGCCTAGGGCTTGCTGATCAGAAGGTTGGTGGTTCGAATCCCTGCAATGAGGTGAGCTCCCGTTGTTCGGTCCCTGCTCCTGCCAACCTAACAGTTTGAAAGCACAAAGTGCAAGTAGATAAATAGGTACCGCTCTGGCGGGAAGGTAAACAGCATTTTCGTGCGCTACTCTGGTTCGCCAGAAGTGGCTTAGTCATGCTGGCCACATGACCTGGAAGCTGTACGCTGGCTCCCTCGGCCAGTAAAGTGAGATGAGCTCTGCAACCCCAGAGTCAGCCACGACTGGACCTAATGGTCAGGGGTCCCTTTACCTTTAAGGTTAAAATGCATGTGTTTGCACTCACTTGTGAAAGTGCTCTAAGTCCCATATCAGGGGTGGGGAAAGTTTGACCCTCCAGAGATGTTGCCGAACTACAACTCACCCATCCCTGCCCATTGGCTATGCTTGCTGGAGATTGTGAGAGTTGAGGTTCAGCAATGTCCAGAGGGCAAAGTGTTCCCCACCCTTGTTCTATGCCATAATTGTTAACTGAGCAACCGAGAACCTTTAAAATGAACTGGGTACCTTCCATTGACTTAAAATGGAAATGATGTGAATATGAACCCTACACAAGAAAGGGCTTCTGCACAGGACGGTTGGAGCTCAGTGGTAGAGTACATAAAAGGTCCCAGATTCTCCCTCTGGCATCTCCAGGCTGGGTTAGAAAAGACTCCTGCTTGAAACCCCAAAGAGTTGCCACCAGTTATTCTCAACAATACTGAGCTAGATGATCTGACTTGGCATAAGGTTCTTTCCTAGGCTGTTTCACTTCTGTCTCAGGGATAGCTTTGGGTCTTCTGCAAAAAAGATGCTTACAGCATGATTTTATATGATCGGTGATACCGCAAGACCACACATGTTTGCGGCTGCAGGTTGACATGCAGATTTGCTTTTCTTCTTTCTCATTTCCTTACTGAGATATGAAAAACAGGAGAAAAGTCCAGGGGCACTACTAGCATTTTAAAAGTATATATACTATATTAATATTTTCAAGTACAATAGTTCCATGTACAAAATATACAAGCATCTAAACAATATTTAAAAAATAAAAAGTAAGCTGAGCTTTAAAAACGTAGCATCAGGAGGGAAACCCTCTGCTAATATTTTCAAAATAGCAATATTTCTAAGGATACCTTTCTTATTATATTTTTCATGCAAGTTACACATATTCCAATAGTTCCTATATTCATTATTCTATACCTTCAGGGAACCTTTCGTAAATGAATAAGGTATTTTTGTTCTTTTCCACTAACCTTCCATGTTAGGGTTTTTCACAATCCCCACCCAATTCAAATTATGAACTCTCCTAACTTCTCTTCTGGGTAAACTGGAGAAAGCATTATGAAGGACAACATTATTAGAGGAACAAGCTTCGCTTGGGAAGAATCAGTACGGTTTCTGCAAAGGGAAGTTCCCCTCACACACCTTTCAGATTTGTTTCTCCTGGTAGATGCTTTGGAAGAGCCTTACTTTCTTATTTTAAATATTTCTCTCTCTCTGCTCTTCAGCTGACAAGGCTCCCCGAGTGGCTTACATAATATCAATAAGAACAATAACATCTAATTAAAACAGCAAAACAGGTTATTTAAAGAGGAGTCCATGATGGCAGTGTCCGTCTTTCTGTTCTGCTCCCAAGCCAGCTGGTTCTAATGCCTTTGGGATGGGAGGGTAGACCCATAACCAGCTGCTGATGCAGCAGATGGGGAAGGAGATGATGGCAGTTGGTTTCACTGACTCTTGCTCCCCCAAGTTGTCTATTCCGGATGGGGGTGTGTGTACTCCCCCAGAAGGAAGAGGTGCATCGTTTGGGCGTGCTCCAAATAATGCAACTGCTTCTTCAGCAAGAGTACATCCGCATTCAGAACAGACAACTTAATAAAGCAACAGAATAAGAAAGCAATAGATCCATCTAGTCCATTTTGGAATACAGGCAACTCCCTGTTTGTTTGCTTGCTGCACACATCTGCGGAACATGCGTAAGTCTGCCCCACCTTGTTGCGCTCCCTTTTTTGGCCACTTCCAGGTCTGCAGCGATGAGCATGTGTGCGGTGGTGAATCAAACTGGATGTGCATCAATCTAATCACACGCTTTCTAATTCACTTTAAACTATTCTTTAGTAATAACTGACATTATTGCTCAAAGTTTGTTCTATTATAGCTGATCAGGCACTGAAATAAACTTTGTGTATGTCCTTGAGCACCTCCCTCCACCCCCCTAGACACCATGTCTAGTGGATTGATACCCAAAATCTTGAAGCTGCCTGCTCATCTCTGGCTTCTTCCATCTGAATCTGCATATCTAGGTAAAGAATTATTTTATTTTTTCTGCCCAAAATATGTGTGCTGTTGAGTCCGCCAAATGTTTGTGTAATGGGAAGGTAATAAAGTACGGTGGGTGTGTTGCAAACAGTGTTTTATGGTAACAGACAAAGCGGACCTCTTACAAACCCCATGTCTCTAATTTCATTGTAGAAAATTAGATACTCAGAATTTTGCATAAGATAAGTGTATTACTGGGATGCAATTTGGCCCAGGTTCCTAGCTTTCGTGCATGTGGCTCCTTAATAAAAAGTGTCAGTTAAAATGAAAATACAGCTTGGGTAATTAAATTTAATTGGATCTTGTCACTTTAAATCCTCTTCGTTTTTGAGTGTTTCCATAGAATTGCAGCTTCTGGTTTTGCTAATTTCTTTATTGCAAGCTGTGCGCTGAACCTCACTGTCCTATAATAAAGTGGGACCTTGTTTTTGTAGAGGGCTTTGAACCATGACTGCAATAACAAACAAAAGGGATGGCAACTAATTCCATACAGAGGGGTGGGGGTGGGGGTGAACTCTTTTCCTTTATTGTTCATATGTAATCAGGGGATAAGGTTGGCTTCTTAACTCTTTAATACTGATTCGTATTGCTGTTTTGTGGAGGCCACCACAATGGCGATACAGTGTGACGCTATGCATTCAGAGGCAGGAAGATAATTACCATTCCTATATATATTTGTACCATGCAAATTGCAGTATGCATACATAGGCCAAACAGGGAACCAAAAGGCACCAATGCAGATGTTGCATATTGCCTGCCAATAGCCCCTGCTCTGAAATGGAAGGATGATGCTCTCCAGAGATGATAGATAACTCAGTTCCTTTATTTCATCTGCACATGCTCATAATCGGAAAGCAAGAAGATTGAAATGTAGATGAAGAAGCAAACTGTTTGTGATCGCAAGTAGAGGGACCATAAAATATGATTAGTCTTCCGCCAATTCCCTAGACGCTAATAAGGCAATCACAATCTATGGCCTTGCTTCAAAATTAAAATCAGTTAATGAGTTGAATATATTTAAGCACCCAGACTTGAGGTATATAATGTATGTCTGCTTTTTCTGAGACTACCTGTAGCCACCTCAAAATTCTTCTGTGGACATCATAAAGCCACACAAGCAGACCTGCCAGGTTGTTCTCTTAGGACTGGGGCACATGTTGTAAGTAAGCCCCATGAAGATGCTGTCCCAATAGTCACATGCTCTCAAATGGGGCGAAATGTGCAATTCTGAAGACATGAAGCATGTGCTAGAGGCCTCAGAGTGCACCATGCCCGGACATTGCAGTGCTGGCTCCATGAATGGCAGAGGTAGCAGGCAAAATCCAACATACTCTGTGCGAGGCATCCTGGACTGCAGCCCGTTTTAACTCCTGAACCAAACAAGACTTCGCTGTCACCCCTTCATAATGCTTAGCAGAGACTGGGGTTCTTGGATCTAGGTAGTCACTGAATCCTGGCCTTTGTCTTTCCCTTCCATTCTAGCTCCCATGATCAACCATGGTATTTTGGCAAGGGCTATTGCATAAACTGCTCCTGCACGAGCTCCAGAAGCTCCAGGCTTGGGTTATATCTGTGCTTTCTTCCTGTGCTTCTCAGACTTCTTGTGGAAGAATATAATTGGAGGAGTAGGAATATAAGTGAACCAGTGGCAGGTGGTCCCATTGGTGGTGCTGAGCACCGCTAATTTGGGCCCCAGACTGTAATGCAGTGGCAGCGGCGGGGGGAGGCTGGGCATCCACGGCAAAAAAAATGTGGGTGCCTGGGTGCCCAGAGCCCCCTGGAGTTGGTGCCTGTGGTGGTACTGGTAGGGTGGAAGTCAGGGAGACCAACAGCAGGTGGAATCAGAACCAGCATCAGGCAGAGCCAACTTTGCCCTCATGTTCTATAATGGCAACATGGAGATGGAGGAGCAAGCTGACAGGAATTGGTTATAAGTAAGAAGGCAGGCAGTTGGATGTTCGCTGAGGGCAGATTGAAGTTGTTGGGGGCACTGCCCCACTAAATGGACCAGCCTTCAGTGGACTGAACCATTCGTTAGATGCAGTTCACCTGGCCAGAAGATCATTCTTGCTGAATTGGATGTAGTTTTGTTTCTCCCCTCGGTTTTGAATAAAAGAAAATGTTTTAAGAAGAAGCCTGCAGCCATCCAGCCACTGTCCTCCACATATGATAGCAGCTCCCTCAGCTGGAATACACTGGATATTATCGATGTCTGGTACCGGAGGGGAATGTTGAAGTTGTGGGATGAGTTAGGCTGCGTTAGGCCTGCATTCTTGATAAGGGTCAAAGGGGGAATGCAACACTTCGTGCAGTTTACACCCATGCACACTTCATCAAACCCGCTTCAAGGGGAGAACAAAACTTCCTGTGTGTAATTATGATACAAATACCAAAGCAGAACATGTCTCGGACACATTCTTAAGTCATGCAGAAACCATAAAACGAGCTGAATGCGAAATGAAATGCACAGTTGGCCATGCCTGCAATTTATATCCCTGAAAAGGTGTTGCTGAAATGTGCTCCCCCCCCCCCGGACTTATTTTTTCCTGCCCCCCTCTCAAATGCCCCCAAACTAGCAAAGCAAACCCTTGACATAAAAATGGTGACATTTGGGGCACTTAAAAACTTTATATAATCACGCAGATTTTAGCAAAATGCCAGAATTGATATGCCTTACCAAGTTTTATATTTTAACTGGAAAGAGAGGCAGCTGCAGATTGTCAGACCTCTGTGAAATATGACTGCTCCCCCCCCCATTGTTTCTGCCTTTGATTCTGGGCTGTACCACTAAGAGCAATCTGAGGGTGGAGGTGGGGGGGATCAACATATTCCCTGTTCCACATTATGGATCCTTGTACCAGCCACATAACCCCAACCCTTAATTTGCTGCTCTGATGTAATAGGGATAGCTTCTGCCACTGCAGCAATTATGATCCAAGCTAGTGGCAGGGAATCTTATTCAGCCCGAGGGTCACCTTGCCTCAGGAGGAACCTTCTGTGGACCTGCATGCCAGTTGTGGATGGGGCCAGAAAAGAGGGTGGAGAAACAGATTGTACTGTTTTTATGTGTGCTTCTCTCCATGCAGGCAGGGAAGAGGCTTGATTTCAATGCAAGGACACATTCTAGCTAGGCAAAAGTGTTAAATGATGACACAGAACATGGCTGCTAAGGGCTGAGGCATGGAGAGAACCTCAAGATCGGTGACATCAAGCTGTTGAGCCTGAAGTCCTCACCTCTGATCTAATCTTATTAAGGGAAACAGAGTGAAAGAAATTTGGGGCATGTGCCCATCACTTCTATCCCTCTCTCCTATAAGTATGCATTTCACTTTCCAAGCCTGAGTATTCTCTTGGCTTCCATTCTTATGTGGCCTTTATGTAGCTCCTTTCCAAAAGCTTAGTGTGGCTTTTCTTTTCATGCTGTAAGAAGTCATAGATTTATAGAATCTATGGCTGAGCCAAAAATCTCTCTGAAGCCCTTTTCCTGAGAAAATCTCTGCTTTACATGCCCTCTCTAGAAAAAGGAAACTGCAGAATTTTCTGTGAATATTACCCTCATATCATTTTGACAGCTCCTATTTCCCCACTGTAACCACCTGCAGTGCCTTGTGGTGATGCTAGGGGCCTAGTAAAGGATGCAGAAATAATAACAAGATCCCTAAAAGGGGTAAGAGGGATGGGAGCTGTACTGCTTCCACCCCTATTAGCAAAGTGCACCACTAAGAAACAATTGGAGAATTTATCTTCAACAGGAGTGGACACTGTGGTGGGGGCACTGCTGCTCACCTAATCGCTGGTCAGTCGTGTCATTGCTGCATACTGGGAGATAGAGGCAGGGGGCGAGTTCTGCATTGTGCAAACTCAACTGCGGAGCCAATCCTGGTGTTCATGCTGGTGCACTCGCACTGCACCAACCTTGTTGCCCCGCCCCCTCTACCTCATGGTATGCAGGAGTAATGTGACTGAACAGAGGTCAGTTGAGTGGCAGAACCCCAACACATCATCCTCTGCTGATTCTCCCTCCTGAGAAACTTAGCAAAAGGGTCTCTCAAATTTCTGTACCCCCAAATAGGATCAAGATTTCTGATTAATCATTTGAACGAACAGCTCTAAAGCCTGAGGTCTGTTCCTGAGCTATCACCCCTGTCCTAACTTACTCTTTTCACTCCTTCCAGGAGGGTGAGGGAGGCATGGAGTGCAGAACTATCCCAAGTTAACTAAAGTTACAAGCCATTGTGTATTTGGGAATAGGTTATATTGAAAACAGTGACTTACCTCCAGTCAACACAGGATAAGATGGTAATGTCTCTTTCATTAAAAAGAGGGTAATAATAATAATAACAACCACCACCATCATCTAAGTAGATTGACTCAACCCTGTATTTTAAAACCTGACTAATAAAAAAATTCTTACAGCTCTGGAAGGAGTCATATTACGATTGCCATAAAATCACCGGGGTTAAAAAGATATTATTTTAACTCCAAGCACATATATATATATATATTTATTTCTCTCTCTTTAAAAAAGTGGATATACATGCAATGATTACTGATGCAGGTAAGCTACCACCCTTTTTGAATGTGAAATTGAACTAGCAGCCTTTGATCTGAACTGCAGGCTGATCTGAATTCAAGCAAAGCTTGCTGCTAAGCCACATTCCCATTCAATCCATTAAACCATTCACTTCTCTTCTCCTCATCACACTGACTCCTAATTTGACAATGACAAAGAGCTCCACAGTGATTTTAAATTTCATAATTTTAATCTGTCAAGTCTGACATTTAATTAGTGCCCTTCTAACCTGTGCCCGCTTACTTGAAGGTTACTGTTGGTTTTCCTTTAGAAATTTTTTCCTCTGGAAGAGTGGATTAATAAATATGTACATAACTGGCAGGGATAAAGACAATGCGCACACAATGGTCTATTAGTTCCAAATCTAGACAGATGAGGTTAATAATATTTTAAAGTGCTGCTTTATTGTATTAAGAGTGATTAAGCCTTTGGCTCAACCCTGTATGTGTTGTTCATTGAAAACATAAAATATAAGGTCTATTAAGCAAAGTCTAGCAAGAACAGTTACCCAAACTAGGGTAATAGCGTGTTCATAAGTCATATTACAGGATTCTCTTGTAGCTGTAATATTATTTCTTGGGTTTGCCAGGAGAATGGAACATCAAGAAGTGACACATGTGTTGGATTTTAATCAGCAGCAGATCTATTGTAAACATGGCCCTTGAGAAGTCACATGGAGAAAGGTTTTAAATATCAGAAATTTGGCTACTGCACGGATAGGTGCTTATTTGGCATAGTTGGGTGAAATGAATTTTTCAATTAAAACAACAGCAACCCATGAGGGTAGTAGTCAAAAGCAGCACCCTATAGTCCTAAATTGTACAGATCATCTCCTCAAAATTCTACCACCTTATTGTGTAGTGTGTATGGTCCTGGCCTGAATGTCCTACCACAAGCCAATCAATGGGCTGGGTTGGATTCAAAGGTTCCCTTCCTCCAGCAGAAGATCCCTCCGATGACAGGAATGGTTTGTTTTGATCAAGCTCTTTGTTTTTAGAACCTCTTAATGCCTTTAGACTCTGGTCACTATTCTAGCCTTCAGCAATGTTCACTTGCCAGTGGCCAACTCACCTATTATATTTACATTGTCATATTATGTACATATAATGTACACAATGTACACATTATATCTGTGCATACGGTGTCTTGGACCAACCTGGTTTAGAGCATCAGATGTTACAAAAGCTGCCTCATCTGAGTTAGTGACTCACACTAACTAGTTGGTTCTACACAGTGCTATTTTTTCTAGAAAAAGAGGTGCTGGAGATCACCACAAATTTCTCCCTTGTTCTCTTAGAATGGCAATGGTGCCCACCTGAGAGATGCTGGAGCTGAGCTCCAGGGAGCTCCAGCTGAAGAAAAGCCCTGGTTCTATGACTGTTGAGTTAAGAAGCAGCTTTCATGTGGCATGTAAAACAGCAGTAAAAGAGAACACTCATCTAGTATTCTTCCATCCATCTATCTAGCAAGCTCTTGTTACGTGGGAGAGCATTTAAACATCCATTCAAGAACATAAGAGAATCCATGTTGGATCTGACCAAAAGCCCATCTAGCCGAATACGTTGTTCTCACAATCACCAACAAAATGCCTATGAGAAACTCACAAGCATGACATAAATACAACAACTCACTTGCCCCCTCTCACTTGTATTCTACATCATTTTGTTGTTGTTTAGTCAGTTAGTTGTGTCCGACTCTTTGTGACCCCATGGACCAGAGCATTCCAGGCACTCCTGTCTTCCACTGCCTCCTGCAGTTTGGTCAAACTCATGCTGGTAGCTTCGAGAACACTGTCCAACCATCTCGTCCCCTGTCGTCCCCTTCCCCTTGTGCCCTCCATCTTTCCCAACATCAGGGTCTTTTCCAGGGAGTCTTCTCTTCTCATGAGGTGGCCAAAGTATTGGAGCCTCAGCTTCACGATCTGTCCTTCCAGTGAGCACTCAGGGATGATTTCTTTAAAATCTTCTTGCAGTCCATGGGACTCTCAAGAGTCTCCTCTAGCACCATAATTCAAAAGCATCAATTCTTCGACGACCAGCTTTCTTTACAATTTTACACACCACTGTTCTTCTGAGTGTATAGATCAGTTCTTAGTCCTGCAAATCAAATCAAGTCAAGGGGTAGGGGATTTTAATTTACAAGTAAAGCTTTAGTTGATTTATCTACTGAAGATGTAAATTAAAGTTTGAAATCCTTTTAAGAAGTGTCCCTGTCCTTATTCATTTTAATATTTTTTTTTTTCATCTGAAGATATTAGCATGCAGTATTTTGACTATGGGCATATAACTGTTGTTTCTAATCAAGTACTACTCATAAGGTTTGTAGGTCACTATGATCTTAGTTTGCTATAATATAAGAACATTTTTAAAAAATCACAAAATACAGAGAATCTTCCTAGTTTTATTTGGAATAAATGAAAAATTGTGTTACGAGAACAAAAGCCTATTGCCAAGTTATTAAAGTTCCTGATACCACACCAATTTAAAAGTTCCATAATATATGAGAAGAAAACATTCTGTGAATATACCTTTCAAATGCAGACATTAATAACCTGTTAATGTTTTTTATTTCCATTTTTTTAATACAGCAACAGATGCTGGAAGCAAAGTGCACTTTATAATTTTCATTAAAGCCACCCCACTTTGTAAACCAGCCTAAACTTTCCCCTCCATCATGGGCATTGAATGGAAGAGCTTACCTTTTTAATATGTGCTGGTTATAACATTTGTTTTGTCGAAACAGAAATGTAATCATCCTTGCAATACAAATCCTTTGAAGTGCATATAATTAACTCGGTGAGATCAAATGCAGGGTCGCGATTTTAAACATCTTAAGAAAAAGAAGAGATGTGAATTTGACCGCTGGCTTGATCCTAAGGCCTGATGTACCCCTCATAAATAAATGTTGCTGTTTTAAAAACGTTGCTTGCTACAGTACTAGGAGAATGGGAAAGGGATGAGGAAGTCTGGAAATTAGCAGGACAACCTGGAACTGAAATTATATATATTTTGGGGGTGGGGTGGGGAATTCAAATGGACAATTATCCTCATTCGAAACACTGTCCATTCCTTCATGGGCATATTAGTAGCATGTGTTGGAGAGGCTGTGCTCTTTTTAACATGGCTGTGTTCTTTATACTGACTTCTTATTCTGTTGTGGTAATAATAATAATAATAATAATAATAATAATAATAATTTATACCCCGCCCATCTGGCTGAGTTTCCCCAGCCACTCTGGGTGGTCCATGGGTGTTTATAGCACCTGAAAGTGGTGGTCCCCCACCCCAACAGCATAGGTGTGTGTACAGGGTGTGCCCAGGCACACCTTAACGTCACATTGGGCAAAAGATTCCTGCATTGCAGAGGATTGGACAGATGACCCTTGTTGTCCCTTCCAACTCTAGAATTCTATTATGGCTTCCTTAGTTGCCGTGACTCTCCTGAGAATCACAGCCACCCACGGTTGTGATTCCTATTTAATTAATTGATTGATTTAAAAAAACATACCACAGCCGTTTACAACAATATAAAAACATTTTTTTTTAAAAAAAAAGACATAGAAAAAGGGGTGCTGGATCTCACCATGAATGCTTCCCTGAGAGGTGGGGCAACTGAGTTCCAGCTGAAAAAAAGCCCTGCATAAAACCGAACAATAAAAATCATAAAAGGTAAAAATAAAATAAAAAGGAAAGAAACAGAAAATCTAGGCGGAGCAGTCCTGCAAAATCCACTAGGGCAGTCATCCCACAGAAGGTGTGGGGAGCTGGAAAGTTAAGTTTCAATTCCTTTGTTTGATGAATAACAATGATGTTCTTGATCATTGAGAATGAGTGTGTATTCAATAAATGTTTGACTTAAAAATAATAATCACTGAGTGCGCAGGAAATGTGTGGTGCACATCTATGGCCCCAAGGATCAGTACTAGGGCCTGTGTTTTTTAATGCCGTTGCCATTATAAGAGAACAAGGGAGATGTTCATGGTGAGTTCTGGCACCTCTTTTTCTAGAGTAATGCTATCTGCTCATGTGCAGAGTTCATCACACCACACTAATCATAAGCAACCTCTGCTACATACCCTCCAACATTTCTCCGATGAAAATAGAGACATCCCATTACATAATGATAATTTTACTATTTATACCCCACACATCTTATTGGGTTGCCCCAGCTTCTCTGGGCAGCCTCCACCATATATAGAAACATAATAAAAACATTAAAACATTAAAAAAAACCTTCCCTATACAGGATTTCCTTCAGACGGCTTGGGGGTTGGATAACTCCATACCCTCCAACATGTATACAATGAAAATAGGGACATCTTAAGGCAAAGCGGGACATTCCAGGATCAAAGAATAAACTGGGACGGCTTTTCTAAATCAGCGACATACCTGGAAAATAGGGACACTTGGAGAGTCTGCTGCTACGTTTGAAATTTGGGAGGATACCTTCCAGGTTTGGAGAACGATGTGGTCGTATCCAGACTGACACAGAGGCCAAAATTTTTGTTTTAGAAATTCACTGACAAATTCACACAGAGATCACTTCTAGCACTCGTACTTACTTCCTGTGTGTGACCACATACAGAGCTGAGTTCCTCCCAGCCAAACTCCTTTTCCTTCTGTCCCCTCTCCTCCCGCCCAAGCCATCAATTTAGAAACTGAGGAACTCTGGAAACGAGTGATACCAGAACAAGCACATGGCTGTGAAGTGATAATTGCCTGTCTGGTTTCTAAGGGGTATGGTTCCTTTTTCTAGAAGAGGGGTCAGCAAACTTTTTCAGCAGGGGGCTGGTCCACTGTCGCTCAGACCTTGTGGGGGGCTGGACTATATTTTGAAATAAATAAATAAATAATGAACGAATTCCTATGCCCCACAAATAACCCTGAGATGCATTTTAAATAAAAGCACACATTCTACTCATGTAGAAACATGCTGATTCCCGGACCGCCCGCGGGCCAGATTTAGAAGGTGAATGGGCCGCATCTGACCCCTGGGCTTTAGTTTGCCTACCCATGTTCTAGAAGGCTGTGACTTCCCACTTATTTATTTATTTAAAATTCTTCTGTCAGGGTGACATGGTAGCCTGCTTCAGAAGTGCCCCACACAGCGGACCTTCCTCCAATATTTCCCCTAGCGTTAGTCTTCTGGACCTCTGTGCACTTGGGGGAAGGACTGCAAGGGTCCCTATGCATGATCAGCTAAATGTGTGTAGTCTCCTCTGCAAGATTGGTAGCCTGCGGTTGGACACCTTCTACTGATTGCTTTCACTTTCCATGTCTGTGGGGCAGAGGCAGGAGAGGGAGGGAGGAACAGAAGGGGGAGGAGGCAGTAGCCTCTTCTGCTAGCAATGCTGTCCTCCAGTATGTGGTTGGGGCAAGCCGTAGAGGCGAGTGCGGATCCTGAGGGAAGAGGCGAAGGGAGGAAAAGGAGAAGGGGGAGGGTGGGATCCTGGGTGAGTGTGAAGAGCAGACAGGGCAAGGTGGGGGGGAGGTTGAAGATGGATTGAATTAATTTAGGGAGGACAGGAGAGAGTTTGTGAGAGAGAGAGAAGGGAGGAAGAGGATCATGGTGAGGATTATGGCACCTTTCCCACCCCCCAAAAAAGAGTTGTGCATATATCCCTTGATAGCTACAATTTCAGTTGGTTGTGGCAATCCATGCTTAGCTTTGGACCGAATGCAACAAAATTGATTGGGGTTTAGCAAAACCAGATTTAGAATACTTTTTAAAAAGCTCCAGGCAAGCAAGTATGTAGATGTGTTGCCTTTTACAAGGGTGCATTTCAGCTCACGAGCATTATCATTATTAAAAGTGTTGGGAAGATTAGAAGAAACTGCTAGAATCCTGCAGTTTGATGTCAAGAAGCATTATCATTCCGAATATAATTTCATTCAGATTTTGAGGAGTAAAAGGACTCGGAGCCAAAGGTGTGCTTTGAAGGCATAATTCATTATTACAACAATACCGCAGTGACCTGGCTATAGAAACCTAGGCCTATATGCCTGCAACACTTTGATTCGCATTGCAGGAAAGCAATGTGCTGAAGAATTTGCTCATTAGGGTAATGTGTATATATGCAGACAATCTGCTCAAGTACTTTACCCAGGTACTGAAAAGGACAAGAAGGGAACGGGCCTCTGCATTTGCTTCTAAAATTACATTTAAATGCCTGCAAATTTACAACAAATAGTGCCGTGCATGTTCAACAGAGCTGCTTTCAACCTCCAGGCCACCTGTCTTTCTGATAAATTGCTCTTGTTAGAAATACTATTCTCATTTTCCTATTGCTTAGCACCAGGCAGGGCCTTCAATTCCACTCTGAAGTAATCACCGCAAGCCCACACACATACACAGTCAAGCTCACTGTAAGACCTGAGGCAGATATAAGTGAGTGGATCCAGCACAGCCCTTTTCTCCCAGATTAATTAGATTTTTTTTGCATACCCTCCACTCGGAGGGGGTCATGAGCTTGGGCCCAGGGAATATTTGTCAAGAGATTGTAAGGAGGGGGATGCTTTTCCTGATGCAGCCACCTCTGTGTACATTCCCCAAACACTTTGAGTATGTGTTTATATGTTTTTCATGGATGTTGTTCATACCCACTCTCTGAAACTGCAAGTTAGTTTATCCAACAGTGACTGAGAGAGAGGAAAACATTTTTTATGGCTCAAACTTTGCTACTCCTGCTTATTTACATATTTATGAGTCAGTTTCAAGGGGTAAAATGGCAGTGGAGGTGCTCCCCTTCTCCTCTAGTTAAGGCTCCCTGCTCTCTCCCTTCACCCCCAGTTTGGCCGGGGAATTGCCTTTTTAGGCGATATTAAATGCAGCATAACAAAATTTTTAGCTCGCCTGCTCTTTGCACTCCCTAAGTGGTATGTAGAAATGTGGATTTCATCTTAAAACATTAACTTTGTAACATTCCGTGGCCTCCCTAGTTTATACGGAACCAAAGCAGATACAAACAAGCATAATTCATTTATAGTAATATGCTAATGAGCACAGAATACAATTGAGAACTCTTGGTAAAAACAGATTTAGCTAAGGAAATGCACTGAGAAATGGAAACTCGGGACAGATTGTGTTTTGCTGGTCTCCTTGCAAAAGTGAGAACTCAAAATGGAGCCATGGATTAATGTTGAGCAACAATAGCTGAAGATGAACTGCAGTTCTCAAACTACCAGCATTGCCTTTTCACTTGCCTTCATAATGGGCTGCTAAGAATCACATCTAACTACACTTCCCTATAACATTTTCTGTTTTGGATGTTGTTGTTGTCAATGCATTTGATGAGCATTGTTCTGTAGAGGTTTGTTAGGATTCTCGTCACCCTGCGTGAAGGTCACCCCTATCAAACTCATGAACTCAATATTTCATTGTGCATGGAAAGATGAGCATTGATCCATTCATTCCTTTTATTTGTACGCTGCTTTTCCACACACACAAAAACACTCAGAATGGATTACAACAAATAGCAAAACGTACATTTTCCTAGTAACATACCAAAACAAAAATATAATAACATACCAAAAACCAGCGTTTCAGTGCTAAATATAGAGAAAGATTACTTAAACAACATTCAGCATCCAACTGCAAAAATAACAAGAGAGCTTCACAGTTTCACTTTAGTCTTAGAAACACACATCCCATGATGTTGCCCAGTGTCCCTCTCCTGCAGCAGCTTCTTATAAGTCTTCCAAGGGTGGGACAGCTGGGAACACCCCTCTCTTGAAGTTACTCAGTCACCACATGCCCATTTATGAGCTCCCTGTAGGCTGTATGAGACTCAGTAGGGACCCAGTTGTGTGTAGCATCTGGCAATGTACTTAACCACATTTTAGATCAGTTGCTGTGGCATAGTAGAAGTTGCTTCAGTTCATGTCTGGATGCTATAGGCCAGGCATGTCCAACTCCCAAGAGACTGCAATCTATTCCCACTATAAATAAAACTGGCAGTGATTTACCCATTGGATTGACCAAAGCTGTTGAGCTTTCCCCCCCCACGGTTGTTGTTTTTTTGGGGGTGGCGATCAATCAGGATCACACAATCGACCAAGATCAACCAGGGGCACCCCACGATCGACCGGTAAATCGCGATCGACCAATTGGACATGCCTCCCATCATGTAACCAAAGTAGTTATGCCTGATAGGCCCCCATACCACTTCCAAAAGACAGGATTTCCTACAGAGCATAATCTTTAGTGCATTGTTAAGATGCAAGTTTCCAATTGCTGAAGTTTCCAAATCAATAGATATGCTAATCCTTACATTCCCCCATTCTCTGCTGAAGAAGGGAAGTCAGCCAGCCTCAGGATCAATGGTCTTGGATCACGTCCAACTCTAGTCAAGCTGGGTTAGACTCATTTGTCCTCTGATCTCTCTCCATCCCACCTCTGCAGTGCTGGCAGTATTGTTTCACTCATGGACATGATCCAGCAGAGAAGTGTGGATAGGTCCATCAAGTTGAGCAAGCTATAGACTAAAGCATTAAGCTTAATTCTGTTCTGGACTGTGGCTATAACAGGAGCTGTGTGTTTGTTTGCCACAATGATAGATGCAGGCCCTCCAACATTTCTCAGATGAAAACAGGGACATCCTGTTCTACATCAGGAAGCTTCTCCCATGTTTGAGCTCTCTGCACACATGTACTTCATATACATATCTACATTGGTCATCCTGAGCCAATTGCAACCTCTCCACTGAACCTACCTCTCAGGATTGTTGTAAAGAAAAAATGTGTGAGGGAAAGGATCATGTACCACACCTTCCACAGATAAATGTAATGAAATAAATTTTTAGCGGTAACTTGCTTTGAGTTCCTGTCAGGGAAAAGGCAGATTATTATTATTATTATTATTATTATTATTATTATTATTATTAATATAAGATGTGAGAATGATCAGGAACATACCAGAGAGCAAATCCTATTGAACTCAGTGGGACTTAGTTCTGAGTAAAAATGCTTAGGATTGCAATGTAATGCTGCACAGTCTTTACCCAGTTACCTGAGACTAAGCTCCATTGAATACAGTGGGACTTACCTCTGAGTAGACAGCGTAAGGCTCAATGTACAATAAAGGAATAAACACTCCCACACGCATCCTTAAAAATGGCTTGCTGCTGAAGCATTGCAATTAAAGAATTTAAAGTGGATTGGTGACATTTCCTTCCGAAATTATAGGAAGGGCTTGGTATGCCCGCTTCACCATTTCCTTCATTTGATGCAGGAATTTTATTTTCAGTATAAACAGGACTCTGGTTTTGCACCTACACACACCCACACACCACTTTCAATTGTTCTCTGAGATGTGGAGGGGAAGGGGAAGGAAAACTGGGACATTCCGGGATCAAAATGGATACCAGGATGGCTTCTATAATTCTGGAACTGTCCCTGGAAAATCAGGACACTTGGAGGGTGTGCAGATGTCTTTGGCCAACTTTGCTATGATGTCTTTAGTGCTGGAGTCATATTGGCCACTGCGAGAACAGGAAACTGGACAAGATGGGCCTTTGGTCTGAATCAGTAGGGCTTCTCATATCTCCTTAACAGTGTGAAGCTTCTCATTTTGGGATTGGCTGTCCTTGAATACATTTGAGGATAACAGCACATTTAATTACTGTGAACATCACATTTAGCACCAGTCCTGAAGCAGACAGTCTAAATAAGCCTAGTTATATAGCAATTATAGCTCAGTCAGTGTCACTTAGCATACAGAACGGAAAGCATAAGCTGTACAGCTATGAAAAAGAAAAGAAACAGTGCTTCAAAGAATAACCTCCTCACCCCAAGAAAGCAAGCGTTGTTCATTAGCACGAGGCAGTGAGTCCAAATAAATATGTAACCTCTCAAAAGTGTTGAGACCAACCCTAGAGCCTGTTAGGCCTTGTTCTTTCAGAGACCTCGGAAAGGTGAAGGTGAGCCCTTGACACGACACTTTTCATTTGAATTCACTTCCCGCTCTCTGGTTTACTGGAGGTAAGTTCCCTTGGTACCTCAGCGAGCTTCCTTCACACAAAATCACTCTGTATTTGCATTTTGGTTCTAATGTTGAACTCCCCTTATATGATTCAATCTTATTTTCCCAGTGGTACCATTAATATTTTAATTTAATCAGAATTTCAGGAACTTGTTTGCCATCCAGAGCAACTTGGTTACCTGTCAGCCTCCATCAGCTTGTCATATTAGAGGTGATTGTTCCCTGAATCTAATCTACTTTAAATGATTTCATTGGGTAGAGGTCTATAAATCATCTCAGAATGGGCCTGACAGATGAAGGCTTAGGTAAGTAAACAAATCAGACTTGCTTTACTTTAGGCAGCAATGAACTTGGCTTTATCAACTTCTTATTGATTTCTGCACTCCAAAAGGTCAAAAAAAATCTCTTTAACATAAGAACATTATTAATATAAGTACAGTATTACAACCAACCATAATTAAGATAAGTCCCTATGTTCAGTGATGAGGCTGACTTAAGAACGTTGCAGATGGCAGTTCAATAAAGCCCACAGTGCAGTTTGAAATGATGAATCCATTTCCAAACGGTTTGCTTTCTCCCTTTTCCAATCAAAACAGAAATTAACTGAATATTAAGCAGTTCAGGGTCCCTCTGGACTTGGAGCCAAGTTTATAAAGGATAATGTGATAAGGCTGCAGCTGGGAAGCAAAAGGCACAGTACAGTATGTGAATCCTTCAATATGTTCACATTTAGTTACCTAAACGGTATTTAAAAGGGGAAAAAAGAGGGGGAAAGCGGAGGGTGGGGGAGAAGGGAAGGATTTGAAGTCTCTGAAAACGTTGCTAAGCAATCAGAAATCACATAGTAACTCATGGCAGCCTTTGCGCTTGGTTACGTTAATCAGCAGTTGTCAGAAGGAAGCTGGCAGTAAGGTGCCACTGACAACATGGCTTTCCTAGATGTTAGCATGCCTTCTTTGGGTTTCTGCACTTTATTTATTGTGGGCCAGTGTAGCAGAATAAAATAATGCATATAATGTGCCTAAGTATACCTTGCCTAGAATTAAAATAAAACATACTTTCCTTGAGTTTACCAGAGAGTGAAGCCATAAAGCTAGGCATCTCTCCCCCCCCCCAAACCCACAACCCTCTACACCTAATATATTTTAGCCAAGCTGCTGTACTGATAGCATTTGGAGGATCAGGTAACAGGGGTCAGGCAACTCATTATCACTATCCGGTGAGGAGGGGAGGAGAATTGGATGATCAGGACTTAATTTCTAAGAAGAGATTTTAAAAATTAAAATTCAAAAGTCTATTTACATCTGCTTATTGGAAGCCTCCCTCTAATCCCATTGGTGAGGCAGCCAATTGTGTTTCCCCTATAGTGAAGGAAGGCACTTTGCACATTCTCAAAGCAGCTCTCTTCTTTGTTATAACGGTACACATGGTAGAGCTTAGATGTGGCTTTGTAAACAGATTTCAAAGACAGGACCTAGTGAACTTGGCCTCAGAATTAAGCTCTGTGGTTTCCTCTTGCAGATTATTTTAGTTATCCAGGCTATGCATCTGTGGGTGTTTCCAGACAAGCTGTTTGTTTACAGAAAATGTGCATTCTAATGCAATTACCCCATTACAGTTCTTACCACAAAAGGCCTGGTAAGAGCAATGGAAAATTGCATTGTGAAGTGCGAGATAACAACCAGTGTAACATAACTTTTGCATGAACGTGTCAGGATGAAGGCTCAATGATCAGATGACATCCTTCCCCCCAAAAAAAGATATTTATTAAAGTTTTTAAAATATAACAATGAAAAAAAAATAAAAAGAAACAAAATACAACATAAAAACAGTTAAAAAACAAATAATTTTCCATAACATATCTTCCTTACGCTTATTTCCCAGACCTCCTCATACCTCCCTTCTTTGTATTCCAGTTCAATTTGTTAGTTCAGCAAATCCTTACCATTAAGCTTTTACCCATTTATAAACCTTTTTTTTCGTATCTCCTAAAGCATTACAGCTGGAAACCCCTTAATTTCTATCCAACATCCTTCTAACATTCATTAATTTTACACTATTTCTGTAAATAGTCTTTA
Organism: Podarcis bocagei; assembly: GCF_964188305.1. Taxonomy (NCBI): domain Eukaryota; kingdom Metazoa; phylum Chordata; class Lepidosauria; order Squamata; family Lacertidae; genus Podarcis; species Podarcis bocagei. The sequence goes on from NC_138130.1 coordinate 34,999,900, forward strand.
AATTTCTTCCAGTCTTCTTTCACCAACTCTTCTCCCTGGTCTCGGATTCTGCCAGTCATTTCTGCCAATTCCATGTAGTCGATCACCTTCATCTGCCATTCTTCCAGAGTGGGTAAATCTTGTGTCTTCCAATACTTTGCAATGAGTATTCTTGCTGCTGTTGTAGCATACATAAAAAAAGTTCTGTCCTTCTTTGGCACCAATTGGCCGACAATGCCCAGGAGAAAGGCCTCTGGTTTCTTCAGGAAGGTATATTTAAATACCTTTTTCAGTTCATTATGTATCATTTCCCAGAAAGCCTTAATCTTTCGGCACGTCCACCAAAGGTGGAAGAATGTACCTTCCGTTTCTTTATGATCAGATGACATCCTACAGGGCCATCCCAAGACATGTTGGGACCCGAGGCAAGCCAGAAAATGGCACCTCTCTCTCCACCAGGGAAGAAGGGGTGAGTGAAGATCTACACCAGGAAAAAGGAAGAAATAAAGATCTACAATGGGATCTGCTGCCCCTTGTGAATCCTTCCACCTGAGGTGGCAGGCCATGACATTGTAGTACTGTATTTTTCGCTCTATAAGACGCACCAGACCACAAGACGCACCTAGTTTTTGGAGGAGGAAAACAAGAAAAAAAAATTCTGAATCTCAGAAGCCAGAACACCAAGAGGGATTGCTGCGTAGTGAAAGCGGCAATCCCTCTTGCTGTTCTGGCTTCTGGGATAGCTGCACAGCCTGCATTCGCTCCATAAGACGTACACACATTTCCCCTTATCGTGTAACCTTTGCATGGGCATGTAAGATAAATTCTCAATAAGCAGATGCCATTGTATAATCTCTGCACAAATTTAGTTTGAACCTATCAGCATGAATGCTCAACAAACAGCTGGTCTGGAAGCTGTCCTGGGATCTCTTGTAACAGAAATCAATTTGTTTTCTGGATCTGATTTTTCCTTCACTTAAGTCAAGGACTCCCCACCCCAACAATTAAAGATATAATAAGAATACTTTTCCACAATAGTCCTGGCAGACAAAGACCCAGTATCCCAGTCTTCTTTCCGTAAGGAATGTCAATGGTAGTTTAGGAATTTCCTCATTATATGTCAAGTCTGGAGAAAGACAGCTTTTTGCATTCTTTTTAATCAGAACAATGGCACAGGCATTTTCTCCCAAGTTTTGCTTTAGGGTATTTGGAACAACTCCTGTAATTGATATGAAGCAGAGTACTATATGATTTTTCTTGAGTTTCAGATATGTTTTATTTCCAGGGCTAGGTTGTGGCAGTTAGTCATCTTTTTTTCATACTCAGTTTTGTCAATCTTATGTCTGAGACGTATCGTCACATCTATTGTAGCAGCTATTTTGGGTTCTTTTGTTCAGCAGAATTTTAATCTGTTGGTTTAACAGTTATAATAGGTTCATCCTAACAGTGGGTGTAGCTGTTATGCTCAAAAACTGGGTCAGCAGTTTAGGTATAGTAAAGTGGCCTTTCTGAACTGATTTGTTGGTACTGCATACCCATCTGATGAGGGATGACTCTTGATTGTTTCTGCAAATATATTTTGTACTAGTTAAGAACCAGACATTATCTATTGTTTCCAGTTTTTCTTTAGACTAGCAGGCTTGTACTTGGCGTTGCTTGGGAACTCTAGGAGTGGCGTTTTGAAATCAGCGGTTAAAATCCCTTCATTTTTGAAAGGTTCAGTTTACTATATCTTGATTCAAAATGGCACCCAATTGTATCCAAACAAAGAAAAAACCCTGTCTCCTTAATTTCATGAACTGTCATGCAAAATTTGGTTACAGTATCTTAAGAGGTGGCCAGACACATTGCAAACAACTTTCCATAATATGTAGCAGATTTTCTGTAACCATTTCTGTCTTTGTAACAATTACAAAGCCTTGACTAGTGGTGATAAAATCTTCAGTGTCTGATGAGGTTTTCAGTGGGGTGGGGCGGGGTGGGTAGGCTGTGAAGTTCAGGCCATGCAAATTCACCAATGGGAATGCCTGATTGTAGTGATGTGACCACAGTCCCAATCTCCATTCAGATAAGTTTCAGTATTATCAGTTTCAGGACAGTGGCTCCACCCAGTGACTCTGGATCTCAGGCCAAACTATATATACTAACCAGGAGACTTTTTTATTTTTTAAAAAACCAGCAACAGCAGTGCTCACGAAATGAATGAAAGCAGTAGTACTTAGGGAATGGTGCCTTTTACCCTTCCTCACAGCACCAATTTATCTACCTTTCCTTTAACCAGAACCAGTGAAGGCGGTGAAGGTCCTGTGTGAGTGCCTGGAGGCTGTTGGAGGATGGATGGCGGCTAACAGATTGAGATTGAATCCTGACAAGACAGAAGTACTGTTTTTGGGGGACAGGGGGGCGGGCGGGTGTGGGGGATTCCCTGGTCCTGAATGGGGTAACTGTGCCCCTGAAGGACCAGGTGCGCAGCCTGGGAATCATTTTGGACTCACAGCTGTCCATGGAGGCACAGGTTAATTCTGTGTCCAGGGCAGCTGTCTACCAGCTCCACCTGGTACACAGGCTAAGACCCTACCTGCCCGCGGACTGTCTTGCCAGAGTGGTGCATGCTCTAGTTATCTCCTGCTTGGACTACTGCAACGCTACCTTGGACTACTGCAAATCTACTTGGGGCTACCTTTGAAGGTGACCCGGAAACTGCAATTAATCCAGAATGCGGCAGCTAGACTGGTGACTGGGAGTGGCCGCCGGGACCACATAACACTGGTTCTGAGAGATCTGTATTGGCTCCCAGTACGTTTCCGAGCACAATTCAAAGTGTTGGTGCTGACCTTTAAAGCCCTAAACGGCCTCGGTCCTGTATACCTGAAGAAGCGTCTCCACCCCCATCGTTCAGCCCGGACACAGATCCAGCACCGAGGGCCTTCTGGCGGTTCCCTCATTGCAAGAAGTAAGGTTACAGGGAACCAGGCAGAGGGCCTTCTCGGTAGTGGTGCCTGCCCTGTGGAATGCCCTCCCAGCAGCTGCCAAAGCAATAAACAACTATTTTACTTTTAAAAGACAACTGAAGGCAGCCCTCTTTAGGGAAGTTTTTAATGTCTGATGCTGTACTGTTTTTAATATTCAGTTGGAAGCTGCCCAGAGTGGCTGGGGGAAACCAGCCACTCTTCTTCTTCTTCTTCTTCTTCTTCTTCTTCTTCTTCTTCTTCTTCTTCTTCTTCTTCTTCTTCTTCTTCTTCTTCTTCTTATTGTCCATCCACTCTAGCCCCTGATGATGCTGTTAGCCCCACTAAGGAAAATTGACAGGCACAGTAAGATACATGTCTTCCAGTGGGGCTGATGGTATTTTAAAGGGTAATTTTGAATGGGAAAACAACTTGGGAGGAGGCAGTGGAGATGGCTTGGTTTAAAAATGTCCGGCCCTTTAAGAATCCAGTGTACAGGGGTACCTCAGGTTAAGTACTTAATTCGTTCCAGAGGTCCATTCTTAACCTGAAACTGTTCTTAACCTGAAGCACCACTTTAGCTAATGGGGCTTCCTGCTGCTGCCGCCGGAGCCCAGTTTCTGTTCTTATCCTGAAGCAAAGTTCTTAACCTGAAGCACTATTTCTGGGTTAGCAGAGTGTGTAACCTGAAGCATATGTAACCTGATGCGTATGTAACCCGAGGTACCACTGTACCTGACTATCAGGCTAGATTGCAAACATGCACGAAATAATAATGATGATGATAATAATAATAATAATAATAATAATAATAATAATAATAATAAAAAAAAAAAAACATCCCTGGATTAGTTTTATCTGTCAGCTGGAAAGGAGAAACATCTCCCCAATTCTCACCTGTCCCTCATACTTCCTGTTAAAGTTCAATGTGCATAAAATGCAATGTTTGTATGCACTGAAGTTAAACCTTGCAATAGAAAATAGGCTGAATTTGCTCAGTAGCAAATGTAGAGTTTAGCTGGCAGCAAAGCCTCTTCCCAGATTGTTTCCTGTAGGTGTTGTGAATCTCCTTAAGCCAAAGCCAGGACAAACAGAGAAAAGGTGACCATATTTAATAGCAAGAAAGAGAGAAGCAGCAGCATCACGATAAGCAGTAGACCTTGCAAGGTTGTTGGACATGGCCTCTCCCAGCACTACTGCCGCAATCCCACTGGATTCCCCACATGCCCTTCAAGTTTGTTTTTTTAAAAGAAAAATAAGAAGATGTGATCACTGATCTGTTGCAAAATGTGTAGTTCAGCCCTGAGATCCTTTAACTCAGTGTTTCCCAACCACTGTTCCGCGGCACACTAGTGTGCCGCGGGATGTTGCCTGGTGTGCCGCGGGAAAAATTAAAAAATTCAAAAGATTTTTTTTTTTAAAGTCAAATTTTCGATTGGGGCGCCGTCACTAGATGACCCCTGGGGTTCCCTCCCTCCCTCCCGCTCTGCGCCTCCCTCCTCCTCCTCCTCCTCCTCCAGGGAGGCCCTTCCTGGCTCTCGGCCAAGGCTTGGCGGCTGCCACTCACTCACTCGCTCGCCCACCCGTCCCTCCATCCCTGCACCTGGCCTCTCCCCCTCCGTCCCCGGCGCGGGGGCTGCCGGGATCCGTAGTCCCCTCGCCCTTGGGCTCCGTGCCCACGCGGGGTGCGCGAACTACGTTTCCCAGGGTGGCCTGGCGGGCTGGGCGTTTTGTTTGAAGCGCTCTTCTCCCGGCCATGGAATGAGCGCAGCGGCGGCGGCCGGGCAGGGGCTCTTCCGCGCAGACCCCGCGCAGCCTGCCTGCGCCCCCACGGAGATCGGCCGGCAGGATGGAGCCCGGGGATCCCCGCGGAGGCGGAGCGGCGGAGGCTGCCCTCCCAGGTAGGGCTGCGTCGGGGGGGGGGTTTATTTTTGCAATGCTGCATCCGCGCCGGAGGGGACGCATCGGACCGCGGGGAGACCCCTTGGCGGGCGTGCAAGGCAATGCATGTGTGCAGGCGTTGCATGGAGTGCAGTGCAATGCAATGGCAACGCGGCGCCCTGCATGCATGCATGCAACTTCCACCGGCGCTCCGGACTTGGCAGGTGAGGGGGGTCCCCAGTGGGCGGCAGAGAGAGCCGGGAGGGCGAAGGGGAGCCGGGGGTAGCAGCGCTGCTCCCCGAGCCGAGCCCGGGGGGGAACTTCGGCGTTGTTGCGCCGGGTGTTAGAAGTGGAGGCTGGCGGGGGCCCCACACCTGCAAAACCTGGTCGCCTCTCATATATTTCGTGCATTGCATTCATCGCCCGCTTTCTCCTCCAAGGAGCTCCCGGGGGCGCGCGTGGTTCTCCCCGTGTTATCCTCGCAACAACAGCCCTGCGAGATGGGTCAGGCGAGTGGCCCAAGGGAGCACCCAGGGATTGTCCTGGCCAGGTGGGGTGATTTGAACCCTGCTCTCTGCCCGGTCTTCGTCCTCATTTAGCCCCCACATGTGCATGACTGTGCATGACTGAGGTTTCCCCCCCTCATCTTGGCTATGGTGTGAGTCTGTCCTGTTAATTAATGGGGTTCTGCCTTCGGAGAAGATGAGCCAGCCCTCAAGGAGGTGATTATGTAATTTGCTAGCAATTCATGTCCCTCCCGGCGTGACGCTGCGCGCTGACTTCACGGGGCTGTAATGGTGGTGTGCCTCGAGATTTTTTTCATGAAACAAGTGTGCCTTTGCCCAAAAAAGGTTGGGAAACACTGCTTTAACTGGATATGCCAGGGATTGATTTGGGAACCTTCTGCATTCAATGCATGTGCTTTCCTACTGAGGTAAGGGCCCCCTAGCTGCAATATTCAGACTATGATTTATTTATTTTTCTGATGAGCAGCCTTTAAGGCACCCATAATGCTCCTGGGCAGCAGAATTCTCTGCAGTTCTTAAGCCTGCTAGGTTCACTTATTTATCGTTTTGATTATATTTTGATTTTTTAAAAATAAAATAAAAAATCACATTTGAGACACTTAAATGCATCCATTCCTAGTTAGGTCTGTTTTAAGTTCTCGTTTTATATCTGAGTTATTGCTTGTAAAACAGCATTTAATTTAAAGCTGCAGCTGCACTGACTTCAGAAATAGTATTTTATTTAAATGAGATGTAGGAATGGCAATGACTTTCAATATTGTTCTTACCTACTTTCACATCTTATTTAAAGGGCCTATTGGTTCCAGAAGAGTTCAGATTTTAAAACAGTAAATGTTAAGCAATCAGAATTACAATGATATATAAAGGGAGGAGAGGAATAATAATAATAAAAAGTAGACCGTGAGCCCCTGATGTTTTCTACATATGCATTGCATTGCAGTGTGACACATATTGATTTTTCTTTTGGAGCTTCAGTCAAACGAAGGAAGGGGGGCACATTTTAACATGGAACTAACAAGGATGCAACCACATCTAAAGCAAGGGAGGAAGTTTTCATGGGTTTGAGAAAAGTAACTGAAGAAACATGAGCAAGAAACATTAGGTCTACGAGCTAGAGATCATAGACTCGTAGAAATGTAGAGCTGGAAGAGTCATTTTGTCTAATGCAGGAATCACAGCTAAAGAATCATTGACTGGTGGCCTTGACTGTTTAAAAACGTCCCAGGAAAGAGAGTCCATCACCTTCTGAGGTATTTCATTCAACCGTTGAACAACTCTTACCATCAGTTTTAAATTCCTAGCTTATAATTTTAACCTGTTATATTCAGTACCCCCAGGGCTACACTACAAGACTACATTATACAGTTATTGGCTTCTGTGGACAGTGCCATGCAAAACAGGTCATCTGACACAACTGTGACAACAGAGGAAGGGGCGGACCTAATGCTCTTGTTCCTGCATGTTCAGACCACTTGCATCAGGATTAACTTCAGTACATAGGGTTCTTTTAACACTTATCCTGTTAACTTTAATCAAGTGCTCCAGTTTAAGTGATTTTGTCACACGTTCATAGCATGATTCCAACACCTCATCACCGGCACAGGTAAAGATCAGGACAATGTGAAGATTGTGTTTAAACAATCTCCCTCCAAAATAATGTTTAATATGGAATACTTTGTGTGACTGTAAAGCTGCAGCCACATTTTCCAGAAGGACAGGACTTAATATCACCTTGAAACTTTGGGAAATTATTAAGATCAATATCCCATGCTTCAAATGTGAATCTTCATTTTTCTTTTCATGCAAAAGTGTGCCAGAATATTCTCTCATATAAGACAGTACAATATTGTATGATGGGAAATGTCTGCGAAAATAAATTGTTTTCAACAGTTTCAGCCACCATTTGAATAACAAAGAGGAAATACCAGGATATTTGATTTGCAGCAATTTTCTTCTTTGTATCTCCAAGAAAGGGGGAAGGAGTAAAAGTGGGACCATTTAACAAGGCTCTATTAAGATTCCCCCCATTCCCCCCTATTTTGTAAATTTGAAATAAACTGGGCCTGTGGAAACATTAAAATATCTTGATGCTTATGTTGCTATGTTATTAAATCAAAGTTAACACCTTTCTTCTTTGGGTGTTTAAAGGGTAGAATCTATTTTATAGACTGACTTCAGAGTAAATTCACCACACCTCAGTCCTAAACTAGACATTAAAATAAAAGCTGCAGGAGCAAACTGCAGTATCTTCATCTGCCCTACTTGCTATAATGTGCTTATGTCTATACACATAGAAGGCAAAATCGTGTGAACTACCACTCCCCTTTTTGAGAGAAAAGAATCAGGCGGCTTAAGTACCAGTATCTTGATAGGGTAAGTGTTCAGGTAGTATATAAGTGCTTTGGAGAGTGCTTTGTGTGACTGCTCATTTGCCCTGGAGGCAGATCATTTGACCCAGGTAAGCATCTGAACCAGGAAATAGATTCTTGAGCAAGTGTGGAGAACTTTTTACAGCAGTCTTTACAAAATAACTTTGGCCACAATATTGTTAGAGTCAGTATCTTAAAACCAGCTTGCCTCGTGTTATTGTGAGGACAGAATGAATGAATGAGGACAGAACTGTACTATTGTGACCCACGAAAGTGCAGGGTGTAATTTCTCAATGGTCTTCTGTTCAGCCAGATGCAGTTATGTCAAGCAAATGCAGAAAAAAGCTTGTTGTTGTTGTTGTTGTTGTTGTTGTTGTTGTTGTTGTTGTTTAGAATGGCAATGGTGCCCACCTGAGAGGTGTTGGAACTGAGCTCCAGGGAGCTCCAGCTGAAGAAAAGCCCTGGTTCTATGACTGTTGAGTTAAGAAGCAGTTTTCATGTGGCATGTGAAGCAGCAGTAACAGAGAACACTCATCTAATATTCTACCATCCATCCATCTAGCAAGCTCTTGTTACATGGAAGAGCATTTAAACATCCATTCAAGAACATAAGAGAATCCATGTTGCAGCTGCTGGGTGACCTTGGGCCAGTCACACTTCTCTGAAGTCTCTCAGCCCCACTCACCTCACAGAGTGTTTGTTGTGGGGGAGGAAGGGAAAGGAGAATGTTAGCCGCTTTGAGACTCCTTAAAGGGAGTGAAAGGCGGGATATCAAATCCAAACTCTTCTCTTCTTCTTCAAAGGCCCATCGAGCCCAAGACGTTGTTCTCACAGTCACCAACAAAATGCCTATGAGAAACTCACAAGCAGGACGTAAATACAACAACTCACTTGCCCCCACTCACTTGTATTCTACACCATTATGTTGCTGTTGTTGTTTAGTCAGTTAGTTGTTTCCGACTCTTCGTGACCCCATGGACCAGAGCACGCCAGGCACTCCTGTCTTCAACTGCCTCCCGCAGTTTGGTCAAACTCATGCTGGTAGCTTCGAGAACACTGTCCAACCATCTTGTCCTCTGTCGTCCCCTTCTCCTTGTGCCCTCCATCTTTCCCAACATCAGGGTCTTTTCCAGGGAGTCTTCTCTTCTCATGAGGTGGCCAAAGTATTGGAGTCTCAGCTTCAGGATCTGTTCTTCGAGTGAGCACTCAGGGCTGATTTCCTTAAGAATGGATAGGTTTGATCTTCTTGCAGTCCATGGGACTCTCAAGAGTCTCCTACAGCACCCTAATTCAAAAGCATCAATTCTTCGGCGATCAGCCTTCTTTATGGTCCAGCTCTCATTTCCATACATCACTACTGGGAAAACCATAGCTTTAACTATACGGACCTGAAAAAGACTTAGCTAAACATCTTCCACCCCCAAGCTAAAATATTCCAGTTAGATTTCACTGCTCTTGCTCCAAACTTCTTGTGAGGTATTCAGGTAAGCCTTTCTGTTTGGTAAAGTAGGCTTGGTCGATTTGGTTCTCCTCAGAGCACACACTTCTTGATTCTTATGACTGCATCAAGGACATGATTGCTACAACATATATTGGTGGGTAGACGGCTAACACAGCAGGCAAATGCTAGCACTATAAGACAAATGATAGGTATAAATTATTTGCAAGCTCGCGAAACAGCAATTTGACTTTTTATGAGCCTGTAACAATGCCCCCAGAGACGAATGTGTGAATTTCTGTAGATCATTGCATTTTCATGGCCATGGCATTAAGTAAAGATTGCAGCTCCAGGTTTTGAATTTCCTCACTCATAAATAAGGGCCATTTTTGGTTTTTATGTCTGATTTTTGCATGAAATATGTATATTCTAATCCTTGCTGAGATGCCTTCAAGGAATAATAGTGGCAGCTTTTTTGGTATAAAATTTCATCTCGTATGTTTGCAGAAGCCATACATCTTTGGTGTCGAGGTTGCAGCACCTTTATCAAGGGCTTTGTATCAAAACCGCATTCACTTGTATTCTAATGTTTAGCAATTTGCTGATCATGCATGACAGATTTACAGAACTAACATGTTCTAGAGATGTGGAAGCTTTATTCCACACAAAAAAAGCCCATTGCTGATTCATAGAATCTCACTGCCACAGACCTCATTCTCATCATAAATACATTACACTTATTGGTTCTGACTGCTTTTAAAGCAATTCTCTTAAGAAGGAATTTGCTGTTTTAGGATATCGGCAAGTAGCAGCCAAGATAGGTACCTCTTGGGGAAAAAGACCAATCTTTGTGGGTTCTGGGTCCTGTGAGCTAATTTTCTTCTAGTTGTTCAATTATGCTGGAACTACCTTATTTTTCCGTGTATAACACGCCCCCATGTATAACATGCCCTCTATTTGGGGGGACTTAAATTTAAGAAAATGGGGGAAGTTGGCTATATTACCAGAGTTGTTGAGCTTTTTTTTCGGGGGGGGGGGGGGAAGGAATTGCCCACAGCTGTTGAGTTGTTTTTTTTTGGGGGGGAATGCAGAAAATCACAAACCCGAATGAAAAGCACTCAGAATTGCTCGTGTCGCAGAAGCCAACAAGTGTTTGCCCATTCACAAACATCAGCAGAAGAACCAATGCCCAATTGCCGCAGCAGCAGCCAATCAAAGGCAGCCCTTGACACAGCAACCTATCACCCGCCCAATTAACGCAGGAGCAGCAAATCCAAAGCAGCCCTTGCCACACCCACCAAATCACCACTTACAGCCAACCATCACCCACCAAATCACCACTTACAAGCTGCAGCTCGCGGCTGCAACCAATCACTCGGTCCCCTGATGCACTGACCGTCTACAAGACAATCTCCGTTTTTTAAGACTATTTTTGAGTAAAAAACCCTTGTCTAATACACGGAAAAGTATGGTACATATTATAAAAATCTTCTCAAGCTGCCCCTAGCCCTACAATCTGCAGCTCAGTTTACTTCTTGTCCTACCAGCATTCCGCTGAGCATCTTCTTGTCCATGTCTGGCAGTCTCCTTGTTCTCACCTTCAAAACCCCCTATGTCATTGCCTCCTCCTCTCTCTACCCTCATATCCCAATATATCCCTGCCTGAAACCTGCACTGTTCTTAGCCATAGAAAGTTAACCTGTAAGTTTACCCTGTAAACACGCCCCCCCTTCATCCTCTCTGCCACTTATTCCTGGAGATGCCCTGTAGAAAGCCTATGGGATTTTGCCTCTCTCTCATCCTTTCAATCCCTCTTCAAAATCCACATTTTCTGTGCATCAATGAGCACAATCCTGAAAGGGTGAACAGAGATAGCTGTCCCAATTGTCCACCTCCATTTGAGCATAATGATTTGGGATACTCATTTCTGTAATTTGCCGGGGAGGAGCAGGCTGAGATCCTGGACCCAGTTCAGGGAAAAGGGGGCACAAGCAATTTCCCCTTCACCCCCCTTTTAAAGTGTTTTTATTAAATGTATTCTTGGGTTGCCCCTTCAACCCGCTTTAAAAAATAGCTTAGATGCCCCTAGGACCAGTAACAGGCCTCTGGTCACCTTCATGGCTGTTCCGCCAGAGTGACTCAGGAATGACACTGCCATGCAAGCATCGTTCCTGTTGCATTTTGGGAAATATACATGGCAGCTAAGGATGTAAGGTGGCAGTGATTTCCATCCTGTCTTGTATGCATCACAACCAGCACTGTTTCCATTCTGCTACAGTTTGGCTAGCGCTAAGGCCTGCATTATTTGTCTCACGATCTGCTATGGCCAAAACAAAAGAAGTTAAATACAGTATGTAATTAAATGCATAATTATCTTAAATACATTTTAGTGGAAGGGAAATGCCAAAAACAATGCAGAAAGTAACATGGTTGTTTCGCCAATGTTCACGGACAGAAAAAAACCAAGAGACGCAAAACCTGCTCATATTTGCTTGTGGTGATTTATTAAAAGGAATAATACAATACCTTTGCAATAGTATAGAAAGTTTAAATTAGAATGTTGGTGTTGTGTTGCACTACTAGGGATGTCAATTTGAAGTTTCTCACTTTTATGGGATTAAATTCAGTTTGCCACATTTCCACATCAGTGTGAGAATTTGGTTTCTTTTTTTAAAAAACAACAGCTCCCCACAAAATGTCCAACATTTTAATATGTGTTTCTCCTAAAATACACCCCTGTAAATGCTATTTACACCAATATATGCATTTATACACACACTTTACGATATGCATTTCTGTACATATTCTCGTAAACTTTTGAAGTACAAAATTCATAAAAGTGTGAATTTCAAAGCATTGCTGCCTTTTGTTTTGAGTATTGTTTTAGGAATTCCAAATTACATATTAAAATACAAACCAAACAAAATTTATTTCCCAAAGAAAGAAACCACAAAGAAAATCTGTCTGTATTGCATGTAAAAAAGGAGAAGCAAAGTTTAAGGGTCCCCCCTCCTTTTCTGAATTTCTTTTTTCCTGGCTGCCTCAAAGGCAGGCATTAAAATGTGGGAGAAAATCCTTATTTTGATTTATTATTCTTTAAGCGGACCGATTTAGGCTGTCATGATGTGTGCCTTTGAAACTTCATGACTTCAGTTAGAAGGAAACAACTGTTGTATTTTAATCGGAAGATTCATGTCTGCCGATTGCTCAGTTGTTTCCGAAATGGAGTAGTACGTCTTTCCTCTAAAGTTGTACGTATTTTCCTCAGAGCTGTCATTAGTGGGGGCCTAAAAGGCTAATCCCTCCATAATTGTACCTCTTCTGAATGTATATATTTTTATATCTATATATACCATGTTTGAGCTGAGCTTCCAGTGCCAAGGAAAATCTTGGATTCTGTTCAGTTTTCTTCACATTCATTTTCCTGCCCACTTAACAAAATTACATTCAATGAGCTGTGGGAGAAATTCACATCAACGGGCCATGTAATGCAATTTCTGGTATATATGCAGGAAGAAAAAAAAATTCCTACATTTTCTTTCATTTCTGTCAAAATCAATCAAATTGTACTGAACTGAACATAATCTCTTAGAGAGGGCGCGGGGGAGGGGGGACCCAGGCAAGGCAGTTCCAGTGAAATAAACTCTCTTACATGGTAACAGGCACATATTTAAGAGATCTCTGTTTTCTTTTTTTTTTTAATCATGCCTAATTAGTTTTTTTTAATCACCCACACAACTAAGGCTCTTCCCTACATAATTTATGACATAGAGGGGCCGGTGTCAGAAATCAAATGTTGTAAATTAAAAATAACAAGTTTGAGACTAGTGATTCAATTAAAACCCTAGAAAACATTGGATTATGCATAATTGAGAACTTGTATGCAGAGATGCTTGTCATGTCTGTCAGCTCGGATGGGGAGGGGGAGGATTGGATTGGAACTGTCAAGAGCATTTAAATCAACTCTGTAAAAAAAAGAAAAAGAAAACAAAGATGATATTTATTATTAACTTCCAGCGTTCAGAAATAAAACTGAGAGGTATTTAAATTGAATGCGCAGATGACAAGGCTTTATTTATAGCAGAAGTTATAAAACTTAGTAATGACCCTTCCTGGCAAAGATGTAAAGCTATCACTGTGCAGTTGAGCTGCAGCCTACAATGCAAGGATTCAGCGGCTGGCTGTGCTATTGCTAACAGACAGGCTTGTGAGCAGGAAGGGCAGAGGTGCAGTCCAGATCGAGGAGACAAGGCCATGTTCCTCCCAAGTTTTTTTTAAGTTTGTTCGCCCACTTTTTTTAAGAAAGAAAAAGCTCAAGCGCTAGAAGATGCTTCGCAGACACAAAAATGCATAGGAATGAAGCGATTTCTGTAAAATGTTGTTCCTCTCCTCCGCTCCACCAGACAGCCTTGCTTCGGCTGGCATATTTGCAGTATTAAAATTTACAACACCCTTTGCCTTCCACCATCCTTCTCCCTCCCTCGCCAGCAAAAGAGGCCAGTATGTAACTTTTTATTTCAAACTGCTGCCTCAGCAGTAAACCGGGCTGTTGAAAGGTAAGGAAAAAAGCTAGCCAGGGAGATGTTTCTCATTTAAACATAAATAGTATTTTTCAACCCCGGCTTTACCAACAAGGCTTTTGAAGAGCACAGACTCCAAACCTCGGCAGTGGAATATTTTTACAGCAACTTCCTGTATTTTTGTTAAAACAACAGCAAGCCCAAACTCATGGGTTATACAAGCCTCCACCCACTTCTTTTCACGCAGTTACTTTAGGCTAGTTGGATGATTTCGGGGTAAGTTTCTCTGTAGTGGAACCCCCTCCCATCAGATATCATGGAGATAAACAATTACACAACCTTTCAAAAACATCTGAAGGCAGCCTTGTATTGGGAAGTTTTAAATATGTGATGTATTTTTTTTTTTAAAAATATACTATGTTGGAAGCCCCTAAAGTAGCTGGGGCAACCCAGTCAGATGGGTGGGGTATATTATTATTATTATTATTATTATTATTATTATTATTATTATTAGTCCTTTTGAGCTTTCCGTCACAGGTTAATTGGCAGTGTGGTTGTCTACATGGTTGCTCAGGCATAAGCTTCAATGAATTCAATCCAAACTGGGTACAATCCAAACTGCCCTCAGCCCAGTGTGTCAGGGGCAGGCAGGATGCAGGAGGCAAGAATCATAGGCAGTGGAGATTTCAGAGCTGGAGCACAGGATGGGTTGGAAGAAGAGGAGGAAGAAGCAAGTCAGGCAAGTGAAGGGCCAGGGGCTTCCCCACCCTCTCCTGCACCACTGTCTCACAGAACCAGGAGGGGATTGAAATGGGAGGAGCAAAGGAAGTTGCCACGAAGGCTCAGTCTCAGGCTGTGTGTGTGCAGCCTGTTGGGGTTGCACCATAAAGTGGTGAAGAGGGCGTGGTCCTCTGTTTCTGTAGAAGCCATTGTGTTATCTTGGACAATAAAGAGTTAACTTTCTGCCATGTCTGTTGACACTCTTGACACAGTGTGGTTTGTCAGAGCAATGGGGCCACCACTGCACCCTCAGCCCTGCCACACAGAGCAGCCAAAGTGGAGGATGGACTGGCCTGAATTGGGCCAAAAGCAGTTGCCACATTTGACAGCAAAAACAGAGTCCCATTCCATTCCACCGCAGTCAATTTGCTCTGGTCCACCCCGCACACCAGGAATAGCCAATGTTAAGCCCTCCATATATTGCTAGACTATGACTCCCAACATCCCTGGCCATTGGCCATGGCTGGCTTGGGATAATGGGAGTTGTAGTCCAACAACACCTGGAAGGGGGACCATGTTGGCTACCACTGCTCGCAGCATAGGATTGTTTTGGGTACAGTTATATTTTGAGACAATTAATAGGATAGGGCTATTTGGTATTCAGTGAAGTATCAGAAAGACGGGATGGTTCAGTAGAGGGGATGAAGCATTCTAAACACATGCCTTTAGCTATGTCCCAACTTGTTTGCTCTTGTATAGTTTGTGTGTAAACAATATGAGTCCATCTTATATCCAATATGCAACCATTGCAAATAACAACCATGTGATTAAATGTCTACAGATAAGATGAGGGTGATATTTGAGCAATTTGCTTTTTATAACCCTCTGTTGCCGTTTTCAAATCTTTACCATACTAAATTCCTCAGATAGCCTGTGATCACTTGGTAGCATTTACATAAACTATCTTTGTATCTCTTTCATCATCTTTCTTTGATGTTTTATTAGTTACAAGGTTTAGCCTAGAAAAGTCTTTGCAATTTCTCTTTCCTTAAATATATACATATATATGGAAGATTTAATTTAAGCCATTCTGAGAATTCTTCAAATTAAACATGGACTAAAAATGTGAGCAAGAAGGCAATGGAAGTGATTAATAATATGTCTGAAATCAGGTTATTGTTTAAAAAGGACAGGATGTTAAAAAGGGCAGCCTGTTTTAAGATTAATATAATCTGCAAATGAGAAATGCAGTTGAGCTGGTCAGACCTTCACCTGGAGTACTGTGTTCAGTTCTGGGAGCCACATTTTAAGAAGGACATTGACAAACTGGAGCATGCCCAGTGGAGACTGAGGTGTCTGGAAACCAAATCCTATCAGGAATTGTTGAAAGAGCAGGCGATGCTTAGCCTTGAGAAGAGAGGAGGGGACATGATAGCAGTCTTCCAAAATCTGAAGGGCTGTTACTTTTCTCTGTTGATCAAAACTAAAGCTATGTGAATACTTCAATTTCAGTTTTTCAGTTTCTCATGTGTGTCCCCCACTCAGTCTTCAGTTCTCCACATTTCCACATCATTTTTTTAAAAATCATGAAAATTAACCAGCATTTTCGTGCAAATTTCTCCTAATATGAAAATTTATATAAAAATTTACCATGATACCATGCACTTTTATATGTCATTTTCACAAATATATGCATTTATCTCCACATTTTACCCTAGTTTATACATTCTTGTGCACATTACTGGACAAAATTAAGAGAAGTGCAGATTTAGAAGGATGGCTGTGTTTCAGAAAGTGTGTACTAGGTTCACCTTTAAATGAGAAATGAATCAAATTTTTCCTCCATCCCTATAAAAGAGGGCAGAACTAGAAATAATGGGTGGAAATGGGAAGGAAACAGATGATGGCTAAAGTTTAAGAGACACTTCCTAACCACTTGATGGAGATGCAGACTGCCTCAGGAGATGGTGAGCAGTCCTTTACTGGAGTTACTTAAGCAGAGGCTAGATGGGCATCTGCCAAGGATGTTGTAGTTGCAAGATTGTTGCACTGAGCATTGTGGTGGATGAGTAATTGACCTCTAACATTCTGTAATTCTGTAGTCCAGGGTTAGTTCACAGGTATCTCAAAGTAGACAATTCTAGGCAGCAGAATCTAAATAGTCAGCATAGTATTATACACCAGAAATTTAGCTGCCAAGCTACACTTCTTGATTCTGCATCTGCTTGCAGGTGGAACGCTCTGTCACAAGAGACTAGGGCCCTGCAGGACTTGACATCTTTCCGCAAGGCCTGCAAGACAGAGCTGTTCCACCAGGCCTTTGGTCAGGGTGCAGCCTGACTCCCTCCTTTGGCAATATGCACAGAATTTTTGCTTAATGGTTGCCATCAATTTGATTTTAATTAATTTTTATAATGAAATGTTTTTAGAATGTTGCATTATTTTATTGTTGTTAGCCACCCTGAGCCCGGCTTCGGCTGGGGAGGGCAGGATATAAATAAAATTCATTATTATTATTATTATTATTATTATTATTATTATTATTATTATTAAACAATTACTTAATTTACTGTGAAATGTGTGAACGTTTACAGCAAATGAATTAAGAGCAGTGAACAGTTGCTTTTGTAACTCAAGATGTGGAGTTCTGAAAAAGATCACAATTTCAAGGCCAACTTTTGGTGAAAGAATTAGAATTTGCATGAATTTGTTGTCTTCTTCAGTGGCAGAATGTATTCTGCTGAACTTTGCAGAACATAATCAATAGTTTCAATGGAAACCATGGGAAAGATGAATTCACGCACTTATATATGCAAGATGATGACAATTAGTGTTTGAGTAATGTTATATTTAGACTCCTGGAGTTTATTGGAAGCTAAAACTCAGTCAGAAGTTAATTGTCTAAATAAATACATTTCAATCAAATGTCAAATATTTCTGGGTGTGGGGGGGAGATAGAAAAAAAAAACACCACACCGCACATTGACACCAAAATATATTCTTTTCGTTATAAAAATCTGCTGCCAGGGTCTTTTTGTAAATAAAAATAGCACCAGCAATGAACATGGATTTGAAATGTTTAGGGAGGGGATACAGAATTTTATTAATAAAAAACAGATATTGTGCTTGTTATCTGACAGGCATATATCACCTATCGGTTGAAGAAAAAGACCTGTCAACAGTAGGTGCAATTATACTCACAGTGATCATATTAAATTAGTGAAATGCCCGTTAAAGGCTGTAATGAAGAGATGCAAATTCAGGGCAGGGAAATTCTATATAATGACTGCACTCTTCTCCTAATCGAATGATAGCATTAGAGAAGACCAACTGGTTTTCTTGGCATCCATTCTGGAGGGGGGGGGGACAAATAGTATCCTTTGCTTTCCCTTTCAAATAGTCTCTGCACTTGTGCTCCCAGACCTGCTTTGTATATTATACACAGAATGTGCCTGTCACTGAAAATGGCATCATGAATCTATTGCGTTTTCAGGGTGTGATGCACAAGATTTGGGGAGGAACCAAACTTACCAGAGCTCTTCACAGCTTCAGTTGGCCACTGGCATCTGCCATTTTGGATCTTCCCAGAACGTCCCATGAGGGAGGATGTGTTTGAAGTTGTCTGCTGATCAGAGCTGAAAGGCATGGATTTCTTCCTGAAAACTGTGCTAATTCCTCAAATTGCCTACAAACATTCTTAATTTGTGCTAGAGTTTGTTGGTTTTTTTTGGGGGGGGGGGAAGAGAACCGAGAGCCTACCTGGGGCATAGAAATGATTAACCACAGCCCTTGTCAGGGATTGGCTGGATGAGGAGGAGTGGTGGAAGCTGCCTGACCAATAGCCCCTCAGGGAAAGCACAGAGGGAGAGGATTTGGATCCTGGATCCTGGTGGTGGGAAATCAGCCATACCCCAGAGGAGGAGAAAAGCTGGGAGGTGCTAGAGGCTGGGAGCTTAGAGGAGGATGAACAGGCAGGTGCCCCAGCCCACAGGAATTGCAGAGGTGGCATCCACCTCAAGCAGCATATGCTGAAGAATAGTAGGGAGGAATGGAGAGGTGCTGAAGGACAGAGTTGTGTGTGCCATGCAACTGCCCTTCACCTTCTCTCCTCCTGTCTTTAGGTGTGATGGAAGACACTGTTGCATCACCAGTGTTGAAGTAAGATCCAACTCTTGTATTGAGGCAGGGGGCACCATATTTGTCTTTGACTCAGGCAGCTAAATACCCTGAGCTAGGCCCTTGTTCCTTCAGATAAACTGATTGGAGAAGCCCTAAAAATGGAGAAGAGGTCACACATAAAAAATTTAATAATCTCAGGATCACTGTACAATGTCTAAATTGTACTGGAAAGTGACGTGAGTTCCATTAGAATCACCCACTTAATTTCAAAATGCTAGATCTGGAAGAAAATATGTGTAAAATTAATGCTGATGGTTTTGATTTTTTTAAAAAATTTTTTTTCAAGTAGAACAAAAAGTGAATGTGTTGGTATAACTTTAAAAATTAATTGGGATTGACCCATTTCCTAAGATCCCATGAAGAATGGCGCATCAAGATGTTGCATGGTTATAAAAGAAATAGAATAACTCAACATAAAAAAAGAATTAAACAAGTGTTTGAAAATACAGGTTCTAAAATCCCCAAACCATTAAAAAAGTAGTAAGTGAAATCCCCAAAATAACAGGATCAAAAAAACATCAAAGCAGGCACATATACATCAACAATTAGAACAGTATTAATTAGCAACAATGTTCTTTAATCTATAAATAATAAGCGATCAAACGGCCCCACAGAGAGGTGTATAACAATCCATAGAATTTCACAATCTGAGGTCAAAAAGTCTTTTAAAAATCCCTGTGGCTGGTTTTTAGAGTCTTTCTTATAATTCAACTGTGGGAATTCATTCCCAGGTGGAACAATGCATTTCAAAATAAAGACCTTAAAACCTCATATAAGCTTCAGATCAGATGAGGAGCGAACTGTATTTATCTTCTACATTTTCTTTTTAGATCAAGGAGAGACGTGACACCCATGATTAAAAAGGTTTGCAACTAGCTTGGCATATGTTAAAAAAAAAAGCTCAATGGACTCATGAAGATATTATCCTAGATATCAATACTATTACCACTCTTCACAGAAGGGTGAACAATGTCAAGCCGCTACTTGCAATTAGCAAGTGATTGGGCCACCACCAGGCGGACAGTGTTTGACTGATCCTTAACCTGCCAACTATAAGCAGAATTTAAGTCATTAAGATTTTGTTCCGAGAAAGGCTGCCTAATACTGGTGGTGGAACGAAATATACACATTAGAATTACAAATATGGACCTGAAAGATTGCAGGGGGTACAGAATGGAGCACCGAGGGGAATAAAGGAGGATTCCTTCCTCGGCCCCACTTCCTGTTCCACCCAGATATGTTGTCCCACATTTCTTCTTCTAAGCGCTCGGTCATAGGGAAGGCTCCTTTTATCTGGCCTAACCTTCACCCTCCCCAGATCAGCCAACCACCACCACTGAACGTATCATGAGGATTTGCCTTGTGTCAAGGAGATCAATGCATGGCACCTCCCATGTTTGCAGGCAGAGCAGTGATGCAGTGGAAAGAGAACTGAGCTCTGGGACTCTGGGCAACGATATCTTCTGAAGGAGAAAATCAGGTCCCCCTGGCTTTTGCATGTGAATGAGGTGATAATGAGGCTTTCAATTTTTGTTGGCGACATATTAGCATGCAGGGGACTACCAGTGGTCAGTGATCTTCATTTAGGTGGTACATGGCAGCGAATCTTTTTTTTAATGTTTGAGCATCTTGCACAGTGCATTACAGTGGCCAAACAGCAGGCAGGAAAAAATTCAATATGTGGTCCACCAAGAGTGTCAGCAATTTTCAAGTGGTCTGCCGGGAGGGAGTTTAAGAACCACTGGCATGGATTTTATACTCCTCTTTTTATAAAATAATGTCAACACAGTGTTTGTTTTGCTTTGATACTGACCGCTGCTCACTGTGAACCTTCCACTCCTTCCTCATGAGAAAGCCAAGGTTAGAATCCTGTGCCGACTTTTCCTGAGAGTAACCCCCATTAAACACAAAGAGACGTACTTTTGAGGGTGGATCTACACACAGGAAAGAAATGCTATAAATAAGTCAGAAATTAAATTGTTTTTTAAAAATGTATTTTTATTAAAGATTTCTTGGTTTACAAAAGTATGTGCACTGTCTCTTTTTTCAAGTTACATTTTCTACAGATCAGTTTCATTTGTTGAGACATTAGTGTTACATTAGGAAGAAAAGGGGGAAAGAAGTGGAGGGGGGCATGGTGAGTGGGCGTGGAGTCGGGTGGCGGTGTTTCTATTTTACTTAATATATGTGTGGGGTTTTGTGTCAACATCACTTGTGCAGGTTCTCTTTACTATTTGCTTGTGTTCCTTTGGTGGTGAGAGAGGTTGGGTTTGGCCTAGGGTATGGTTGTTTGTTTGTGATTGGCTGTGTTGGACTTTGTTTTCATGTGTGAGTGGGTGGGTGTGCGTTTTGGATCAGGTTAGCCAGATTGATTCATATAGAAATAAAATTGTTATAACAAAAGAAAAAAAAAACCACGCTATGGAAAATCACTTAGAATTTTGCTTTGCTCTCCAGCGCCATATGGTGTTGCATGTTCATAATGCGTTCAAAACACTGTTTTTTGACTAATGTAGCTGAGTCCTGAGTAAACATGTAATGTAAGTTAAATTTACAGTGAATTCTAATGTCTAGACGTTAGCTTCTTATTGCGCAGCAGCATTTGCAGAAAATAATGTGTAGTGAGTACCTTATCAAAGCCAACAAAGCCAACAGAGGAACAATGGTTGTAAGGAAGAAAGGAAGGACAAAGGGGGACTCTGGTAAGACTTTAGAATACAGAAATTCCAAGGAAAGAAAATGAATCTGAAGTAGGAAGGAAAAAAGGGGGATATTAAAGTGGAAAATAGCAGCTCTTCAGCCACAGGGATTCCTATAGCCTGGTGTCCGAATAACTCATGCATCTATCACAGTTCTGACTTCACTCATTGGTTTAGAACACTGAAAGGCGGGAGCAGCTAGGCAGACGTATCTCACACAAATAACTTAGAAGGGTGTTTACACATTTTTGCTTTATACCTTTCCTTTTATTAAGGCAGTTACACCATTTGCACCATTATAAATCCAGCCAGACTCCCATCCCCCATAACATCCCCAACCATTAACATGGAAGTCTTGTTCACTCAGGAGTTGCTCACCTTTCAAATAAGTTATTTGAATAAGTTATGTTTTGTGGGTAATTAAGGCCTTAGGCAAAGTATGACTTGTGCTCTTTGCAATGATAAAATATTATGAAATACTTACCTTTTAAAAAGCCCCACACCAATATTCTGCTTTCACAACAGAACTCAGAGCATTCACCAATATGGATGCTGTATGTGGTGTTATGTGTATAAATATTGAATAATCATTAATATATTTAGCACGTACAACCAGTCCTTCAGTGGGTTCGCTGAAATCAGCAGCTTCAGCCAAAGCCCATCATCAGTGTCTCTGGTGTAAATGCTTTGAAGTAAATATTGCTCTGTGCTGAGGAAGGAGACCAGAAATTTAAAGTATGGACTAAAAAAGGAAGATTGCATTCAACTTTCAGGAGAGTGTACTTTTTGGCAAAGGTAGGCATGGAATGGAACTGTATCCATAAAACTGAGATAAAGCTGACTATCTCAATATCTCAAATAACTTATTTAGGCAGAAAGCTGGATAGCAGACATGAGGAGAGTTTAACTGAAGTTATTGGAAAATAACACTGGTTTTTAGGATTTGCCCTTTTACTTGGCTTCAGCTAAGAGAGTCATTTACAAACACATCATGCAAAACCAGGGCTTTTTGTTATCCGGAACTTGCCGGAACTCAGTTCCAGCACCTCTCAGGTGGGTGCAATTGCCATGATGAGAGAACAAGGGAGACATTCATGGTGAGTTCTGGAACCTCTTTTTATTTTTAGAAAAATAGCACAGTGCAAAATGAGTTATAATGTCCAGCAGAAAGATCGGATATAGGCATAAACTTTTGACGGCTGACTTTTCATATGTCTGCATATGGTAAATGTATAAGAGGACACCATGTTACAAATGGTTGTGCTTGGGTTTAGCTCATTTTCCTATCACTTGGTGAGATAATGACAGGAGAAATGGAACGCCATATACAGGTCACCTGAACCCCGCAAGACTGAACTCCTTAAGGAACTCCCAAACTGTCTACCAGATCATTCTTCAATCTTCCAGCCCATATTACAAAATATGCCAGTAGACCCTCCAGAAAAATATGGAATGGTAGCAACCTGCAGTAGTCTAGGCTTTCAAATTCCCACTCCTCAAAGAGGATCATCAATAGGATGGATTGGGCCCTGTTTGGCTATTGAATTTATTGCCTTAACTTGTTTGCTAGTAGGGAGTTGTCCTTGGTACTGCAGACCTAGACCCAGCTTCTTTTTCATACTTCAGTGCGTGGTTTTATGTTTTTTTGTAAAATGTCTGCCTGGTGGTCACCACTGGGTGAGTTCAATTCCCATTCTTTTCATGTTCTGACTAGCTAGGACTGGACACAAGGGCATTCTAAAAGGCTAGAAGAATTTCTTTTTAAAATGAAAATTGTCACTAAATGAGGGCAAGCAACAGCTAAATTTGAATAAGGGAGCTTGAGCAGAAATTTGGATAGCTACTTATAGACATAAAACCTAAAAGTACACCTGAATAATTTAAATCATCCAGGGAGTCAGTGGTGCTTTGAAAGCAATATGGAAGGAAGGCAGGGACAGTGAAAAGAAGCAAAATAAATTAGTTGTACCTGAATCTCCCCACCTCCTTGCTGGCAGTGCATTTGGAGATCTAAAATAGGCGACAAAGAGTAACATATTGGGACTAATGGGCACATAAAACAGTCACAAGTCATTCACCTGCTTGTGATTGATTGATTGACTGATAGATTTTTCTTTTCTTTTTTACCAAAGTATGCAACACTCCTGAAATCTGCCTCCTTACTAGAGGACTGGAAGATGGCCAATGTAACCTCATTACAAAAACTCCAATGGGGATCTAAGAAATTATTGCTCTGCCACATTAACTTCAGTTACAAGTGAAGTGCTGAAAAGAATTTAAGGCTTGGTTGGTTAAACAGAATCACAAGGCTTGCTGAGAAATAGGATCAGCATAACTTTTGCAGAGAGAAGCGTTGAGGAGTGTCAACAAGTATGTAGATCTAACTGAAGCACAGACCACAAGACACTTTGATTTTCATGAAGTGTCTAGCAAAGTACTCTTGTTTCAAAGCTTTGCTGCAGTACAGTCTGAAAGCTAGTTTCATATAAACATTACATGAAGAAAATGACAAAGTAACACACGGCAAACAAACAATGCTATTCACTCATTTATGTCCTTTATGCAGCTTAGTAAATCTTCCTCTCTCTGATCCCAGAGAGAGACTCCATTATGCTTGTTCATCATTGCAGAGTTTCTCTGCTACAATTGCTGCTGCTACTAGCCACCTCTGTCTTCTCAAGTTTCCTCTCCTGCTGTGAGAGCTGCAGCCAGCTCCCTTGGCCAATAAAGCGAGATGAGTGCTGCAACCCCAGAGTCGGTCACGACTGGACCTAATGGTCAGGGGTCCCTTTACCTTTACCTTTAATGTGGGCACAGGTACTGCACAGGTCTCCAGTCCTTGCCCCCATGCTGAGAAGCATAGGAGCATTAATACCTAAAGAGGGCTAAATAATGGATTGGAATAAGTGTACATTTTTCACAATGGAAGAAGCAAAACAGTGAGGTTCTCCTAAAGATCTCTGTTGACTGATCTTATTAGTCAAACATTAATGATGAATTAGCCAAGACGAATGAGGAACCGGAAAAGAAGCTTACCCTAAAATTACAAATATAAGTTATTTTCATTCTGTCATTCAAAGTGCTAGAACACCCAGCTGAGAGCTGCTTCACACCATACATGGCAGCCAATGTTTGCTGTGGGAAATAACAGTGTGAAGGAAAGACATTCATTACATTATCTAAATACTTGGAAACAATTGTCGGGGCAGAGCAGCAGTTTGCTTCACTTTCTTGGCGCTCTGAGTCCATGGTTAGAGATACGCCTCCCATTCATGTGTTCCAAGTTATCTGTGGAAAATATATGTGGAATAACAGTATATGCCCATGTAAAATTATAGCTGCATGTGAACTGTGGATTGTTTTTGATTGGCGGTAAATTCCCATCAGACAACAGGAAAAGACTTCGTCTTCTGCATATTCCATTTATGAAATGCAATATCACAATATGTGGTGATGGGCAAGACTTTGGCTTTTATAAACAATTAGGACTTTAGCTTTTAAAAACAATTAGGCAAACTGGTGGAAGATAGGTCTATCAGTGGCTGTTAGCCATGGCAGCAGAAATGGAAAATGTTCAGAGTATGTAGTATTCCTATGATTACCAGATGCTAAGAGAGCTGGATTTTTTTAATCTGATCCAGCAAGCAACATCTCATTTTAATATATTATGAATTAAAAATCAATATAAATTATTATTTTAAAAATTCTCATTCCAAACTTACAAAAATATCAGTGAAATATAACCCTTCAGTGTTAAATCACTTCAGTTCAGTGGGACTTGCTCCCAGATAAGCATGTACAGGCTTGCAGCCTAAAACAATTTTTGTCATGATAGGTTTTAAAAAAATATTCTTAAGCATAGGTTCAAATAACATATGCTACAGAGTTCCAGCAGCTGAGAGAGAGAGAGAGTGCTGTGTATAATTTGTATCAGAGGCACTTGGTCTTGAAATATAAATAAAACCAGTTTGGTACATTGGAGAATTCTAATTCTTAATCTTTCCTTCCCTACTTCAGATGTACAACAGATAACTAATCTGACATCTGAAGAGGATACCAGGGGAAATATAGTTCAGTACATGACATAAACAAACAGGATGCACTAACATATTACATGCACTGTAGAAAGTGAAGGGGGCTGCTGGTGGAACATCCTTCAATCTTAAGTTTCTCATTGCTGTAAAGAAAGAGAACAATTTCAGTGGTTGCTTTTTAGAAATGCGAGCAGTTGGAATTAATGTTTTATGTGTAACACAACATCAGAGGGGGAAAATCTTCATTCAAGTTCAGCATAAGGAAATGTAGCTGAAATGCCATGATTATGGTAGCTGTATCCTGTTTATGCAATACTAATACGGCTGTGCTAGATCAGAACTAATGACAGGACTTGTCTGGATATTCTAGCCAACTATATTCTCCTCCCTCTGCCCCCATTATCATTGTCCATGGAAAAGATTATGTGGAGAACCCCCAGTATGACTTGGGATACAACAGAAACAGAACGACAGCCCTATCTATATTGCTTTGCCATCTCTTGTACTTGGCATGTACTTTTAAATCTCCCTGTTCAGCGGGAGCCAGAGCACCTACTGC
Source organism: Podarcis bocagei (assembly GCF_964188305.1). Lineage (NCBI taxonomy): Eukaryota > Metazoa > Chordata > Lepidosauria > Squamata > Lacertidae > Podarcis > Podarcis bocagei. Next base: position 35,025,753 of record NC_138130.1, read on the forward strand.
TCCTCTTGACCATTTGCTCCACCCTCCTTCTCAGTCATCTGCTGTGGCAAGCAAGCCTCCAAGTCTGCCAGACAGCCAGTGGTTGAGGTGAGGTACTGTACAAAGGTCAGATAAAGAGACCTGGAAGTGGATTGCGAGGAACAACTGTGGCTACATCCTGCATCCTGTGTCATGCATCGGGATATGTTAAGATCCACGACTAGTGTCTGGGATGAGAGGTGGGAACCTTGCTTATCGAGGATTCTCATGGAACTTTGGGTAGTTGCTGCAATCACCAAGTGACTGTGGAGACTAGCTCTCGTCAGGCAATCTGGCTAAAACAACCTGTGAAAGAGACTGGTACTGAGAACCCTGGTTCTGCCCCATTCCCTTCTGGGAATTAGAAAATGATGGCATGAAGTAGGGAGCCAGCTTCTACTTAGGTGGGCTTCCTGTGTGATATAGAACTAAGGATATTAGAGGATTTGAGCAGAAACAGAAATGGGCACGGAAATTACAAGGAAATTATTCATTCCATGTCTGGAAAGGAAATAAACCCAGCAAACATGATCACCTGAATGTCAATAGTGAGGATGCGTACCAAATCTCTGCTGGAAGAATATTCCTACAGCAGGGGATCTGTGACACAAAGTGCCCAATTTCTGGTTGAGGCAAATCAGTAACATGGGGGACAACTACCACCATCCAGTCAGTCAGCATTCCACGGTCACTAAGCAGACTCAGGCCCCTTCTTCATTATACATTTGGAGTGGTACAATGCCACTTTAAACAGTCATGGCTTCCCCCAAAGCATTCTGGGAACTGCAGGCTGTTAGAGATGCTGTAAGGTATTCCCTCCACAGAGCCACAATTTCCAGAGTTCAATGTGAAGAGGGATTGATTGTTAAACCACACTGGGATTTGTATCTCTCTGAGTGGAATGGGGGTCTCCTAAAAACTCTCCTAAAAAGACTTTCTTGATTGGGCTGCTTTGGGGTCCACCCCTCCCAACTTGCAGTTTTTCTTTTCTAAAGATTTTTAATGTTTCTGCAAACCTTTCGATTCCCCTGAGCCTGCTGATACCCCCTTCTGCATGAATGGAACCTTTTTTTTCTTTTTTCTTTTGCTACATAAGGGACTCAGCTATACAACTGCAAATAAAATATTTTAAGTATGTTTTAAGTGCAATATACAATGGGACACTAGAAGGAGATGGTGAGCCTTATGGAAAATTCAATGTATTTTTTTAAAAAACACTTTATATATTAAAAAAACATTTTCAGAACGGTTTTTATATGTGAGTAAATTCCACCAAGGGCTGACATCCAGAGAATCGACATCACTATTGGTTTACAAGAAGATAACGCTGTAATATTATGCTGCTTACAATAAAATCACAAGCGATGCCAGCATGGAGTTAACATAGAGAGTGTGAAGGAATGAAAATGTATATAACGTAATAGACTTCCTTCTGAACACAACGATTAAGCAGGATTTGTGCTTTCTCCAATATGATATAGGCAACATCTGTCCATTGAGGTGTACTACTTATTTAAGTGTAATTCTTATTTTTAAAAAGCTACCCAGGGGGACAGCTCTTTGGTGATCACTCTTAGATTATGCAGTAACACTAATTCCAAGACGTTTTACAGTTCCCATCAGGGACTCTGACCACCACAGAACACTCTCCCACCCACTTCTAATAACTGCAAAATTGTTGCCTTGCCAAAGAAGTCTATTTAAGCTGAAAGTACCATATTTTTCTGTGTATAAGACTAGGTTTTTTCCCCTTAAAAATAATGTCAAAAATTAGGGAGCGTCTTATACATGGATAGTGTCGAGGGTGGTCTGGTGACAATCTGAGTCCCCCAAAATATATATATGGGGGCATCTTATAGATGGAAAAATATGGTAATATTTTTCTGCGGGGAGGGTGGCTATCCATATGTCTATCAACTGCAGGCTGTGCTAGCAGTCTTTTTGAGTTTTCAAATCAGCACATCCCATTCACAAACGAGTACATTTCCATAACCCCATGTGAATGACCATGTTTATTTAATAGAAAAATCTGTTTTAGTTAGGTTGTAATTCTCCCCCAGCCCCGATAATGCAGCAAATGCATCTGAAAACAAATGGTTACAACAATCCTTCTTTTATAGCTTATCTCTTTTTCATGGGATGTAAATGTTTTAAATCAGGGGTGCGGAACCTGAAGCCTAGGGGCCAAATGCGACTCACTATCTGGCCCTCAGGACTGTCTCTCTAGGCCACAGTCCTCACTAGCTCCTCTTGCAGCTCACTCCTGGCCAGTTTCCAAATATTAACTTTCCAGTGACATTTGAATAAGGAATCATGTGGGAATTAGCCATGCCAGAGCAGTGGTGCAGCTGCATCCATCCATTCAAGAAGGAATCAGGCCCTATGTGTGACTATGGGGAAATAAAGAACCACATCCACGGCACTGGAATAAATCTGTGATTGTCCTTGAATGCCAGCACCTGAAGCAAGTGGCATCTGCATTTACTAGCTGGAGTGGGATCTGAATGAAAATGGCCTCAAAGGGATCTCCAGAGCCAAAGGAAATTTCAGGTAAGTGTTCCATTGGTCCAAAATTTCTAAGACTGTTCTCCCAGGCTCAGGAAACTTAGGAAGACTAAGGCTGATGGTTTGCTTCCAAGTGAACAGGCATAGACTTGGGCTGCATATTTTGTAACACACTGGGCATACAATGAGGCAAAAGCTGTATTCAGCATGTCATAAAAAAACCCCGGTTCCAGGGTTTGCATGACACCAGCCTTCTGCAAACTTCTCCCATTCTATTAATTCAGCACTAGGTCTGGAATGCAGGCGGAGAATAATAATCTGTAGGTAGCTATTAAGTAACATGACTCACTGCAGAGGCAAAATTATTATTAAAGGGCAAATTTGCCAGTTTCCGCTTTAGATCTGTGCATGAAAGGGTAACAAGGATAACGTTCAGGGTTAAAAATAGAAAGGGAGCCATACCATCAGGGCATCCGGCATCAGGGGAAGTTTTGCGTGCAAATATGTATTTGGATTATAGCCCTGACAGCCTAAGTGACTTTATTAATGAATGATCCCATTATATTAAGTTGCATTAATAGCCATAAACAAATTCATACACTGATACCCACTGGAAACATAATATTTTCTTTCTCTGAGAACATATGCTGCAAACCGTGGAACAGGGCCCTGAGTAATTTTGGAGTGAGTAATTTCCGAATGAGCAATTACGAATGACTAAAGTGCAATAGCTCCCCGAAGCATCATCACAATTTCTGCAGCGAGTGTTTAATTGTAGCCAGACTGTGTAACCTTAACGTGGCCTGTGTCCTTGCCATAACCCTAGGCACGAGCTCCACTCTCCAACATATGGGAAAATTTTTCAAGCTGATTGCTCCAATCTGATTAGGGGAAGTTATGTAGCTGCCATTTATTCAGCATCTTGTTACCACACTCCAACAGCTGCTTTGCAACATATTCCCATTAAAGTCATTTTCTGCTGGCTCTCATTCCACCATGGCTGCTAAAGTCATTGTGACTGAGCTGATTGTTTTTTTTCCGGGGGTGCCAACAATGTTTGCATTATCAGGCTGGCAGAGAGAGAGAGAGGAAGGGAGAGAGAAACCTCCTGTGGAAAGTAAGCGCTGATTGGCTGCCTCGAGATCAAGGGCACATCTGTATGAGAATTTCCCTTTGCTTCCTGTTCCGCGCTTTAGCACCAGACCTGAACCTCTGGAAAAGATTCCCCAAACAAGTAGGCCTGGTTTATGAACGCATGTTTGGCACTTCATCATGGCTGCAATACCAAGTGATGACTTGCGTGTGTGAACGGGGTGTTGCAGTTAGAACTCCGCGAACAGAGCTTTCGTATTTTCTGCCGTCACTTCAAATGCAGTGCTGCATACAAATCCGCTGCCAGGCATCAAGTGTACAATAATCAAGTGCAGAGCGGGGAAAAGTGATATACGTGCATGAGCAAGCTAGGCCCCAGAAACACAATAGTAAAGGTAAAGGGACCCCTGACCATTAGGTTCAGTCGTGACCGACTCTGGGGTTGTGGCGCTCATCTCGCTTTATTGGCCGAGGGAGCCGGTGTACAGCTTCCGGGTCATGTGGCCAGCATGACTAAGCTGCTTCTGGCGAACCAGAGCAGAGCACGGAAACGCCGTTTACCTTCCCACCGGAGCGGTACATATTTATCTACTTGCACTTTGATGTGCTTTTGAACTGCTAGGTTGGCAGGAGCAGGGACCGAGCAATGGGAGCTCACTCCGTCGCGGGGATTTGAACCGCCGACCTTCTGATTGGCAAGTCCTAGGCTCTGTGGTTTAACCCACAGCGCCACCCGCATCCAGACACACAATAATAGGGTGCAAAAGAAACATGGGTGGATGATGTTGTGGAAATAGGCGGGGAACTCAGCAGGCAGAGATTTGGGTGTTTCTGGTTCAAATATACTGACAAGGCCATGTGGGTTGGTGTGTATGTGCTGAAACCCATCTCTGTCTCTCTACTTGGGTTGTGCAATCAAATAAGAGTTGCCATATTTCAAAAAGTGAAATCTGGACACAAAAGTTGTTGAGTTTTTTGTTGTTTTTTGTTTTTTTAGGGTGGGAGTTGTTGACTTTTGTTTTGCTTTGTTTTGGCCAAAGTTCTTGATCTCTCTCTCTCTTTTTTTTTTGCAAAAAACAAACAAACAACACAAAATAGTTTCTGGGAGATTCACCCAAAAATCAAGACTTCCAATATGGGCTGCTTTACACCCTGATTTTCCTGGACATTTTACTTGATTTCTGCAAATTCTGCCCTGACGCTATTTTTGGCAGACAAATCCCAGATATGTCTGGGAAATTCTGGTTGTATGGCAACCCTATCAAAATCCCTTTGTGAATTTACAAATTTACATTCTGAGGCTGATGTAAGAAGAAGGAATCTCTGGGAGAAAGGTTAGGAATTTGCATCGGGCAATTCCAGAAGAAGGTTTTCAAATGTTTTCTAGAAATCGGGAGCAAAAACCTAAATAAATCCCTGTTGGATCCTCATGAAGCCAAGACAAAGACTATAGTGGCCAATCTCTTGGAGTAGGTTGGAAGCTGACTTCATAATTCATTAGGAAAAACTCATAGGTCATTAGGAAAAACTTATATCAGGCTCTGAGTATCCCTCCTCTAGGCCTACTGGATGCCAGCAGGATTGTTTCGTGGGTCTGTCTATACATATTTCATCCATTTAAAATACTTATAAACTACTTTAATAATTAAGAATCCCAAAGGAGTGTACAATGGAAGAAAGAGCATGCGATATATGTAATTAAACAGTATCAAAGCAGCGTAAAAATACAATTCCACAACTTCACAATGGATATGCCACTATCACAGAAAACCAGTAGCCACCTCTGGCCACTGTGAGAACACTGTGAGAATCCTGCAGCTTCATGTGTGACAGACCCTCCAAGTGTCCCTGTTTTCCAGGGACACCCCTGATTTAGAGAAGCCATCCCGGTTTCTGATTTGATCCCAGAATGTCTCGCTTTTCCTTAGGACGTCCCTATTTTCATTAGAGAAATGTTGGAAGTTATAGAGTTATTTGAGTTCCAAGCTGTCTGAAGGCAATCCTGTATAGGGAAGCTTTTTAAAAGTGTTTAATGTTTTATTATGTTTTTATATATTTGGAAGCTGCCCAGAGTGGCTGGGGCAACCCAGTAAGATGTGTAGGGTATAAATAGTAAAATTATCCTTATGGAATGGGGTGTCCCTATTTTAATCAGAGAAATGTTGGAGGGCATGGTGAGGTAGAGGATAAGGTATCATTGCCAGTGCTGAAATAAGATTCAACTGCCTCTTCAGGTGGCATCTGAACATGGAGTATGGAGTGTGTGTGTGTGTGTAGGATCTTGTCTTTCAACCTGAGAAGACAAAAGCCACTCTGAGTTCTTCTCTCTTGAGACTATTGGGCGCTGTTCCCTGTGTTCTCTATTCAGCCACTAGGCCTTTGTCTCAACCAGGGTTTCCCAAACTTGGGTCTCCAGCTGTTTTTGGACTACAACTCCCAAGATCCCTAGGTAGCAGGACCTTTGGTCACAGATGATGGGACCTGTAGTCTAAAAACAGCTAGAGACCCAAGTTTGGGAAACCCTGCTCTAGACCCTAGGTCTAAGGGATTTCTGCAAGTCAATTTCTTTTTATTATATCAGGAAAGCGCACGCACTTGAAAAGAATAAAGATGCTTGCAGTGGCAAGCCTATAGAACATCTACTCTAAATAACTTTTTGTGAAAACGTAGCAGGTTTAACCAGCAATGTAGCCAGTACTTTTTCTACATATCATAGCCTCAGCAGAAGAGACAACATAGAACAACAACAACATAGCATTCTTTGCATGACAAAAGCCAACAAAGGAAGCTTCTGGGGAAATAGAAGCCTTTCTGTTGAAGTCATATTTTCCAAATTAAAAGAAAAAAATTGCATTCCTAAGTGATGGTGCCTCTGCTCGTAGGACCACAAGAAAGTGACTTGTGCCAGTACTTTTGGCCAATAAGAAATGTCCCTCTCTCTTGCTTAGCCATGCATTCCACACTTGCCTATTCACACTTGTTTGGAAAATAAACTTTTAACAAAACAATCTGATGGGCTGCAGCATATCTCTGTCTATTTCTGGCTTTGATGCTCCAGACTTAAAAACAGTTCAAGATGCTACTTGTCTGTAAATCTGTGAAACTGACCTCTGGGATTTTCAGCCCTGTATTACAGAAAGTGAAAATGGGAAAAGTGAGCTTCTCCCCTGCCTTTCACAGTAAAGGAAACACTGAGAGACGAATAGTGGTGGAATAATAATCCTGTTCTATCAGCCCAGCTTTTCGCCTCTTTCCTTGTATCTTCCAGTCAGCACCGCCAATGCAGACACAACTGGCCTTGCTAATTAAACCTCCATTAACTGAATAAGGTCCTTTCCACACTTACCATTTATAGTGGTATAGTTGCTGGGTTTTTTTGGGGGATTTTCTGGCATTCTGCCACACAACATTGTCATTATTCAGCCAGTGTTCTGGAATAATGCACTCAAAAAACTTCTTTTCCTTCTACCGCAAGAAAACACCCGACTTTCGTGAAAGATCCTAAATATTTGCATGACATTTTCACTACTGCTGGCTGAGGAGGGGACACGGCACATAAGAAATAAAACACGCAATACAATGAGATAATTCAGTAAACAATCCCCTATGTGAATGGAGGACCAGGCCACAAAGAGAATAACAGGCGCTACAAGCCCTTGTCGTTTGTTAACATTTTGTTCCTTTCATAGATTGGGGATCTGTGGGTGGGACTGGCAACCATCAGGCCTAGACTCGGAGCCTGTGCTTAATAGCAAGTGCTTGACTTTGAAGCCTTAGTTCCCCTCTATTATTTTACTCCATAAATTAATGTGTTAATTGTATGCACACAGTACTGGCCATTACAGAGGTGTGCGCCTGACAACCTCCAGCTGTGTATTTCCAGCGTACCGGTGTAGGAAATGTTACGACGAGCCGTTTCATGGTATTTTTTAATGTGCTCTTAAAAGTAACAATCACAGAGGCCTTAACATTGGCAGCTGAAAGACATACTTAGAAAATGAGCCATTCAGCAGAATAAACTCGAGGTAAAATCAAATTGTCAGATGCCAAATTACTCCATTAACCATGTATCTTTTACCTTACTATTTAAACTTAAGATTGATTTCTTTTTCTTCCAAAAATTTAAAAAAAAAATCAAAGAATACCTAAACATTTTAATAGGACCTTTGTGTTTGAATCCATTTGTAATAAGTTCCATCTCACTTGGAATTCTCTTGTAATAAGTTCCATCTGTTCTTAATCCTTTTGCCTCCTAAGTACCAAGGACTGATTATGAGCCACTTATTCATGCTGGATTCAACAGGACTACTAAGAGGGCATATTTCAAGCACTCTTGTATAAGTTTTCAAATTGGTCCAGAAAAGTACACATTACATAGTTATAGAGAAACAAAGTGCTTAAGCAAACATACTTGGTTTATTGGATTTTCTCTAGAATTGAAGGTCACACGCCTACTTCCATTTGGCATTATATTGTTCAAGTTCTTTGATGCCACCGTTAATAAACATGGAGAGACTGTGACCATTCTTGAAGTTTGCGATACAGTCGTATCTTGGTTTTCGAACACCTTAGTTCCCAAATGTTTTGGCTCCCAAACATCGCAAACCCGGAAGTGATTGTTCCCGTTTGCGAACTACTTTTGGAAGCCGAACATCCGATGGGGCTTCTGCGGCTTCCGATTGGCTACAGGAGCTTCCTGTAGCCAATTGGAAGCTGTGGTTTGGTTTCTGCACATTTTGGAAGTCGAACGGACTTCTGGAATGGATTCCGTTTGACTTCCAAGGTACGACTGTACTTAAAAGAAAGGAAAACAAAACAAAACAGTTTTTAAAAATAAAAAGACACCTCCATTCACCTCATTTTTCCAAATAGAGATAGACCTTTGAAGGAAATGATATTGATAATGATAATGATAATGATAATGATAATGATAATGATAATGATAGCAGCACCCTCCTTTGAATCCTCTACCTGAATTAAAAGCATGGCATTGCTTTTTAGCAAAGGTTGGCATCCTGTGACCCTCTGCATGGCATTGGACTCCTGCACCCATGAGCCTCTGCCAGGATGGCTAAGGGGCAAGAATGATTGGAGTTGGAGGACAGCAACTTCCATCCTTGCTAATAGTAATCCCAGAGTAGCAGCTGCTCTAACTGACAAAACTTTTGCAACTAGCTGCATTAGAAACAGCAGCCCATCACCAAGGCATGGCCCCATCCAACAGCTGGCAAAACTTTTCATCTTGAAAAGTCTGGTAGCTAGGAAGAGCAAATGCCTGCCCTTTAAACCGGTTATATGTCCCTATGGATGCTGCCACAAGTGTCTAGCTGGCAAAATCAAAAGTAATTACTTTTTTATGCACACAGTTATGTTAATTTGTTCTTTCTGAAAACCTGAGAGCAAGAAGAAACGAAAAGAGCAGGGGATGGGGAGGAGGGAGACTCAGTAGAAGTGGAAAAGAGGAATGACCCATGGAGACACAGATCTTGTGCAATGTAAATGAAAACCTATAAGAGAGAAATAATTTGCCGACAAATAATTGGGAGAGCTTGACCCCAGGACTGGGAGACAATGAGAAGAGCTCTGTAATGTAAATGAAAAACCATCAGTGTAAGCAGTTTCAGACCAATACACCTCCTAAGGATGTCCATCTAACTTCCAGTCCCAGAATTCTGCTGCAGACTAGTTTCCTAAGCCATTCAAAGTGTTGTTCATTTAAATATGAACTTTACCACACTTGGCTAATTTGCCATTTAAAATCCATTGTGTAGGTTCATACAATTGCTCACAGGTATTTCTGCTCCCATTTCAAAAAGGTTTGCATGAATCTACACCGCATTTATTTTATTTTTTTGAAAAAATGACATGCGGTGTGTATAACAGCTGTGGATAAGAACATATTTTTGCATTTACTGTAAGCCATCACAGTTGCAGTAATTGAGTGTGTATGCATGGGGGTGGGGGTCTGAAATGCAAAAATGATGGTTTAACTGAAACATTTCTTTTGAGTGATAAACTTAATAAAATTGGATGTAATTGCCACAATTTTATTCAAAGCAAGAGCATGAGCTGACCGCTCACTGAAGGATTCTTCCTGGGTTTCTGGAATCTCTAATACATGAGAACATTTGGACAATTTGCACATATTTATACAATTTGTCATCATTCCGCCTTTACAGTCTGGAGTGTTACAGGATTTGCCTCCAGGCTTACTTTCCCCTCTGCACATGACTCCTTATGAGAATCATAAATTCACAATGCTACTTTTCAAAACAAAATAAAATGGAAATAAACATTGAGTATCAACATATTTAGAAGGCTGCTACAAAGGAAAGTTGGTAGATTAATTAAAATTTGTGTAAGATAGCTCTTAGAACCAAATCAAGAATATAGATGTACGCCTCATACACACAATAACAGAAATACTGTGGATCTTTTGATGGACAGGCCTAGCTTTTAACCACAGTGGATTATTGTGGCCTCTCCCTCCTCAGGCTCATTCCATCCGGCCTAGGGGGCGGGGCCCAGGCTCACCTTCGCCACAGCTTTAAGAGGCCTCGTTGGGGCCTGGGACATCGCTGCTGCTGCATCGTGGGTGCTGGAGAAGGCCTCTCCCTCCTCAGGCTCATTCCATCCGGCCTAGGGGGCGGGGCCCAGGCTCACCTTCGCCACAGCTTTAAGAGGCCTCAGTGGGGCCTGGGACATCGCTGCTGCTGCATCGTGGGTGCTGGAGAAGGCCTCTCCCTCCTCAGGCTCATTCCATCCGGCCTAGGGGGCGGGGCCCAGGCTCACCTTCGCCACAGCTTTAAGAGGCCTCGTTGGGGCCTGGGACATCGCTGCTGCTGCATCGTGGGTGCTGGAGAAGGCCTCTCCCTCCTCAGGCTCATTCCATCCGGCCTAGGGGGCGGGGCCCAGGCTCACCTTCGCCACAGCTTTAAGAGGCCTCAGTGGGGCCTGGGACATCGCTGCTGCTGCATCGTGGGTGCTGGAGAAGGCCTCTCCCTCCTCAGGCTCATTCCATCCGGCCTAGGGGGCGGGGCCCAGGCTCACCTTCGCCACAGCTTTAAGAGGCCTCGTTGGGGCCTGGGACATCGCTGCTGCTGCATCGTGGGTGCTGGAGAAGGCCTCTCCCTCCTCAGGCTCATTCCATCCGGCCTAGGGGGCGGGGCCCAGGCTCACCTTCGCCACAGCTTTAAGAGGCCTCGTTGGGGCCTGGGACATCGCTGCTGCTGCATCGTGGGTGCTGGAGAAGGCCTCTCCCTCCTCAGGCTAATTCCATCCGGCCTAGGGGGCGGGGCCCAGGCTCACCCCCGTAATAGCTTTAAGGACACTGGTGCTGCTGCAGCATATGTTAAATATGTTTATATATATTCTAAGGTGTTTTAAAGGTGCTTTTATTGTTTATTTTGTTGTACCACCGTGAACGGTGGTTTTTATCCATGTATTTTGTTTTGTTCCGTTTTGTTTTGTTTTGGGGTCGGACATTGAGTGGGGTGGGGATTGGTCTTGTTTGGGCATAATTGTTTTTGGCTGTTTTGTTTTCTATTTTATAAATGGAGGCTTGTATGAGGCTTGGGATTGCTACCGTGGAGGGGCGAGGGAGGTATGGCGGTGGGGGCAGATATTATAGGCGAAGGGGATCGAGATACGGATATGCTCGTACCCCTTCCAATCTGCGCCCCATCCCGAGGGACGAGGGTAGGGTGAGCAAGGATTACTCACCTCCTTCACTGGTGTTGTGCAATGCCAGGTCTATAGGCAACAAAACCGCTACCCTACGAGACTTCTTCACCTCGCAGGGGGTCGACCTGGCTTGTGTGACGGAGACCTGGGTGCGCGAAGGGGTAACTGTTACCTTACGAGAGATGGCGCCCCCGGGTTTCTCCGTCCTCCACCAGTCACGGACTGTGGGCCGGGGGGGAGGGGTGGCAGTATTAATCCGGGAAGATTGCTCTTTCAGGGCTCTACCATCGCCATCGATCCCCGGCATTGAATGTGTTGGCCTAGTGTGGGGCTCCGAGGAGAGCTTGGCTGTCTGGCTGGTGTACCGGCCACCTAGCGCACCAGCAGCCACCCTGTCAGGCCTGCTGGAGGCGGTGGCCGGCTGGGCCTTGGAGTTCCCTAACCTATTGGTATTGGGAGACTTCAACTTCCACGCTGATGCCACTCCCTCCTCACAGGCTCTGGACCTGGTGTCTTCCATGGCGACACTAGGGCTCTCCCAGTTTGTTTCGGGCCCCACACATCAAGCAGGCCACACGCTGGATTTGATCTTTGGCGCCGGTATAGATGTGATCATGTCTCCTTCGATGAAGGTGCCATGGTCTGATCACTACGCTCTGAAAGCCAGGATTGACTTTCCACCCCCACCCTGCTTAGGTGGCGAGCCGATTTGGGCTCGCCCGCAGAGGCTGATGGACCCTGATAGATTCCGTCAAGCCTTGCGGGACCTTGCTCCCCCTGGCGACTCATTGACTGAGCTTGTTGAGGGCTGGAATACCCAGCTCCTGGCAGCCATCGATGAGATCGCACCTAAGCGCCCTCTGCGACCCCGCAGAAACCGGGCTCCCTGGTTTACCGAGGAGCTTCGGAAAATGAAGCGGGACCTCAGACGGCTAGAGCGAGTATGGCGGGGTACCCGTGACGGAGCCTCAAGAACATCTTATAGGGTTTTTATGAAAACCTATGAGATGGCAGTGAAGGCCGCTAAGAAGTCTTACTTCTCGGCCTCCATTGCATCCGCTAGCTCTCGCCCGGCGCAATTATTTAGTATAATTCGGTCTTTAACGTCCCTTGAAGGACAGCCAAATTTAAATAACAATCTGACACACAGCTGTGAGGCATTTGCGAGCTTTTTTGCGGAGAAGGTCCTGTTGCTCCGCCATGACCTCCCTGCCAATTTGGATACAATAAAGGAACTGGAGGCCCCTCGACTGTCCTCGGGTCCAGTATTGGACCACTTTGACCGGATATCTCCAGCCGATGTGGACAGATTCCTCCAAGCTGGAAAGCCCACCACCTGTCCTCTTGACCCGTGCCCGTCATGGCTGATTAGAGCGTGTCCAGACGAGGTGCGGGCCCCCCTGGGGGATATCATCAATTTGTCCCTTGGCACCGGGATATTCCCAGGGGAACTGAAGGAGGCGGTGGTGCGTCCGCTCTTAAAGAAAACATCGTTAGATCCCTTAGATCTATCCAATTACCGCCCGGTCTCGAATCTTCCATTCCTGGGTAAGGTGATTGAGAGAGCGGTTGCTGAACAGCTTGGTAGGTTTCTGGATGAAACATCTGCTTTGGATCCATTCCAGTCCGGCTTCCGTGCTGGTCATGGGACCGAGACGGCTCTGGTCGCCCTAACAGATGATCTCCGCAGGCAGCTGGATCGAGGCGGGTCGGGGCTGCTGATTCTTCTAGATCTGTCAGCAGCCTTTGACATGGTCGATCACGAACTCCTGGACCACCGCCTTGCCGACGTGGGGATCCAGGGCACAGTCCTTCAATGGCTGCGCTCGTTTCTCTCTGATCGGGGACAGAGGGTGGCGCTTGGGGGGGAATTGTCATCGCGTCACTCCTTGGTGTGTGGAGTGCCTCAGGGTGCGATTCTCTCCCCGATGCTTTTTAACATCTTTATGCGCCCCCTCGCCCAGCTTGTCCGGAGTTTTGGGCTGGGTTGCCATCAGTATGCTGATGACACCCAACTCTATCTCTTGATGGATGGCCATCCTAACTCGGCCCCAGACACACTGACCAGATGTTTGGAAGCTGTGGCTGGATGGTTACGTGGGAGCCGGTTGAAGTTAAATCCTTCGAAGACAGAGGTCCTCTGGCTGGGGCGGGACGATATGGGATCGAGGGGGCAACTCCCATCTCTTGCGGGGGTGCAATTAGTGCCAGCACCGTCTGTTAAGAGTTTGGGTGTAATCTTCGATACCTCCCTCTCTATGGAGGCGCAGATTACAGCTATAACAAAGGCGGCATTTTTCCATCTCCGCCAAGCTAAGCTGTTGGCCCCTTATCTCTCTCGCCCTGACCTAGCCACTGTGATCCATGCGACGGTCACCTCCAGACTGGATTATTGTAACTCGCTCTACGTGGGGCTGCCCTTGAGACTGACCCAGAAACTCCAGCGGGTGCAGAATGCCGCAGCGAGACTCCTTACGGGGTCTTCGCTGCGGGATCACATTCATCCGGTGCTATACCAGCTGCACTGGCTCCCGGTGGAGTACAGGATCAGGTTCAAGGTGCTGGTTTTAACCTTTAAAGCCCTATACGGCCTAGGACCCTCGTACCTACGGGACCGCCTCTCCTGGTATGCCCCACAGAGAAACCTACGGTCTACAAATAATAACACCCTCAAGGTCCCAGGCCTCAGAGAGGTTAGGCTGGCCTCAACTAGAGCCAGGGCCTTCTCGGCTGCAGCTCCAACCTGGTGGAATGCTCTGTCACAAGAGACCAGGGCCCTGCGGGACTTGACATCTTTCCGCAGGGCCTGCAAGACAGAGTTGTTCCGCCAGGCCTTTAGTCAGGGCGCAGCCTGACCCCCTCCTCTGGCAACCTGTACAGAATTTTGTTTAATCGGTTGCCATCAATGTGATTTTAACTAATTTTTATAATGAAATATTTTTAGAATGTGTTATTATTTGATTGTTTATTTGGTTGTTGTTAGCCGCCCTGAGCCCGGCTCAGCTGGGGAGGGCGGGATATAAATAAAATTTATTATTATTATTATTATTATTATTTCCTTATGACCCTTGGGGTAATAGGGTCCTTGTTGGAGGGTTATCTTTCCCCATCCCAGTGTTTTCTGGGAATTTCTGCTATTTTTTCCACCACCCATTCTCCCGTTCAAGTCAATGGAGAGATCTCCCTCCCAGGAAGATGTGGTGTCCCTAAAAATCCAGGGCATGAGCAGAATCTCACACCTCACCTTTGGGATAATAGAGTCCTTGGGTTCAGCTACATTAGTAAGGAAAAAGCGTTTTATATGCTTTATAACACTGTGACACCAGATGGTGCTGTGGAGTCCCGTCTTTCGCCCTTAATGTGATTTCCCTTAATGAAGTTTACAACGCGTTTTCCTGAAACACATTTTTGATGTGTCTAGATCCAGCCCTTGTTGGGTGGGTGGCATTTTCCCCAACCAGGCCTTTTCTGGGGATCCATAGCCTTTTCCACACCACCATCCTTTTCTCCATGTAAGTCAATAGAAAACTCTTCACTGTACCCCCACCTCCAAATCTGTGGAGGCAGAATTCCACCCCGCACCAATGACCCTTAAAGTAACAGGGTCCTCGCTGGGTATGTCATTTACCAGTTCTCAGTTTTCCCCACCACTTCCTTCCCCTATGCAAGTAAATGGTGATCTCTCTTCTCAGAATAATAATAATAATAATAATAATAATAATAATAATAATTATACCCCGCCCATCTGGCTGGGCTTCCCCAGCCACTCTGGGTGGCTTCCAAAAAAATATTAAAATACTATAATACATCAAACATTAAAAGCTTCCCTAAACAGGGCTGCCTTCAGATGTCTTCTAAAAGTCTGGTAGTTGTTGTTCTCTTTGACATCTGGAGGAAGGGCATTCCACAGGGAAGGCGCCACTACTGAGAAGGCCCTCTGCCTGGTTCTCTGTAAAAATAAGAATAGGCTGTTTTCCCCTAAAAACCCCATTAGGAGGAGAAGTCCCCTCCCAGCCTTGGTCAACAGGATAATTGCTGAGTAGGGTAACATTTTCTCCACTCAAGTCTTCCCTAGGGACCCATGGTCTTTTTTTTCCATCGTAGCCCCACCCACTATGATTCCTATTGTACCCACTCCACTCCTTTGCAGGAGAACCACTGTGGCCATCATTCTGACATGGCTTCATAGCATCAGAAGGAGTGACCATTCTGGCAAATTACATCCACTTCTAGAATAAAATTAAAAAGTTAAAAACTATTCATTTGTTCTTTGTTTTTTTAAAAAAATAAAACTTCTGCCAAAAACTATGTTACTCATCTAGGTCTGCTGTGGTGAAATTATGTAACTAATGTAATTTGCATAATTTATGTAACTTGAATAATTTACGTAATTATGAAATGTTATCCCACCCCATTCATTTCAATGCAAAGCAAACACAATGCCAAAGGGCATGGAGGAATGTAATCAATTACGTCTCATTTGTGGACTGAAAGCAACAACAGCAAATGATGATTGTATTCGCTGGACTGATTTCCAAATATAGGATGAATGAACGAGCACCTGCAATTTCCACTCCCATTTCCTTTTTGTCTGAATCCTGCAACATCCCTGCTAGCAGGTGGGTGTGGCTGGCAGGTGAGAAACCACCCCCATTGCTTTCAACATGTGAGGGCATTCTGTGTAGCTCTCAGAATAAAATCAAGACATAAATTCACAAAACACCCAACAAAAATAAAACAGCAACCCAATAGCACCCCTCTCAAAAACGAACACATTTTAAAAGGGCAGAGGATGTAAATCAAATCAACCAAAGGCCTGGTTAAAAAGGAACGTTCTTGCCTGGCGCCTAAAAGTATATAATGAAGGCGCCAGGCAAACTTCCCTGGGGAGAGCATTCCACAGACGGGGATCCACTGCAGAGAAGGCCCATTCTCATGTTGTCACCCTCCTGACCTCTTGAGGAGGAGGCACACAAAGGAGGGTCTCTGAAGATTATCTCAGGGTCTGGGTAGGTTCATATGGAAAGAGGCGGTCCTTGAGGAATTGCAGTCCTGAGCTGTTTAAGGCTCTATAAGTCAAAACCAGCACTTTGAATTGGGCCTGGAAACTACAGTGGTACCTCGCAAGACGAATGCCTCGCAAGACGGAAAACCCGCAAGACGAAAGGGTTTTCTGTTTTGGAGGCGCTTCGCAAGACGAATTTCCCTATGGGCTTGCTTCGCAAGACGAAAGCCCATAGGGAAATCTCCGGGGACCTCTTTTAAATGCTGGTGGTGGGGAGCAAAGCCTTTCCCCCCCTCCGGCCTTCAGAAGAGGTCCAGGAAGGCCGGCGGGGGCCGAAAGGCTTTGCTCCCCACCACCAGCATTGTAAAAGCAGTCCGGGATAGCAGGGAAGCGCTTCCCGCTATCGCGGACGGCTTTTGAAGGCAGACGGGGGGGGGGCAAAGACTTTCGCCCCCCTGCCTGCGTTCCCGGGAGAGCGGAGAAAGGCAGCGCGTTTCTCCGCTGTCCCGGGCGGCCTTTGAAGGCAGGCGGCGGGGGGGGGGGACAAAGACTTTTGCCCCCCGCCCGCCTTCAGAAGAGGTCCTGGACCTCTTCTGAAGGCGGGCGGGGGGCAAAAGTCTTTGTCCCCCCTGCCTGCCTTCCCAGGGGCTTTTACATCGCCCCGGACAGCGGAGAAGTCCTCCGCTGTCCCGGGCGATTTTAAAATGCCGCCCGCCAGCATTTTAAGATCGCCCCGGACAGCGGAGAAGTCCTCCGCTGTCCCGGGGTTTTTTAAAATGCTGGGGGTGGGAAGAAAAGCCCTTGTCCCCCCCCCAGCCTTCAGAAGAGGTCGGGGGACAGACTGTCCCTGGACCTGGTCTGAAGGCGGTTTCCATAGGAACGCATTAATTGATTTTCAATGCATTCCTATGGGAAACCGTGCATCGCAAGACGAAAAACTCGCAAGAAAAAAAACTTGCGGAACGAATTAATTTCGTCTTGCGAGGCACCACTGTAATTGGTATTCAGTGCAGGCCAGGATTGGTGTAATATGCTCAAACCATCTTACGTCTTATGGTGTTCACCATTCACTTTTATTAGAAAGGTAGTTCCTAAAGATTACCAACAGCAAACAATTAGAACAACAATGAGGTCTTCTTTACATGCAAACACTTTATTTTAAAAAGTTGCAAACACGAGGAAACCCACTATGAAACTTAGTGGAAATGCTACTTTTCTGTTTAATTTCCACATTACAAGTAAAGCTGTTCAGCAGTGGAAAAGTCTTCCCATGGAAGGTTGTGGACTGTCCTTCCTTGGAGGCTTTTAAGTGAAGGTTAGCTGGCCACCTGTCATGGATGCTTTAGCATTGCAGGGGGCTGGACCAGATCACCCTTGGGGGAGTGGGTGGCACCGTGGTCTAAACCACTGAGCATCTTGGGCTTGCCAGTCAGAAGGTTGGCAGGTTGAATCCACGTGATGGTGGTCTGTCCCAGCTCCTCCCAAACTAGCAGTTTGAATACACGCCAGTGCAAGTAGATAAATAGGTACTGCTGCAGCGGGGAGGGAAACGGCATTTCCATCACGGTGTTCCATTGTGCCAGAAGTGGTTTAGTCATGTTGGCCACATGACCTGGAAAGCTGTCTGTGGACAAACGCTGGCTCCCTCAATCTGAAAAGCAAGATGACCACTGCAACCCCATAGTCACCTTTGACTGGACTTAACCCTCCAGAGGTCCTTTACCTTTTGCCCTTGGGGTCTTTCCAACTCATCTCTACCTTAGAGGTTTTCCATGGTGTCATTTCACACATTTGGCTGTGAATTAAGAAGGGTAGAAGAATCAAGTATAGAGAACTCAAGTGATGCTTTTGCATGCGTGTGGAAACGGCGCTCAGTGCCTCACCAGGGCTTCCTCTGCCCCAATATTTTTGTTTCGATGGTGGCCAGCAGCACAAAGTTGCATGGAACTGATTAAGAATTGGGCCCTTTGAGCAGTCATCTGCTCACGGAGGCGGAAATCCTCTGCCCAATTTTGTGCACATAGTTCTTATTGACTACCTGGGGAATTCCACATACATAACTGCGCACAACTCAGTCAGCGAGCAGAATACATTAGCTTAACCTCTTGGGCAAGTCTTCTCAGCATCCATCTGTCAGCGAATTAGCCACACAGGAATGTTTGCTCAGAACGGTGTTTTCATTTCACATGCAGGTTATCAATGCACAGATTTGGGTACTTTTCATTAGCCGAGTGCGATGTCTTCAGAGAAACGTCAATGGCCTTGACCATCTCAATGGGAACCCTCAAATAAATTTGTGAACTAACTACAAAAGAGTACATAAAACCAGATGAGGCATGACAGAATTAAAGTCTTTGAGTCAGAGGCTCAGCTGTGGCAAGCAGCCAGCCATGCCATGGCCTGTTAGGGCAGGCACATTACCATTACAATTATATCGAGGGGAAATGACTTCATGTGCAGGGTATGGCCTGAATATTAAAAATTCCTCGAGTGAAACACACAAAAAGGCCGCACATTGTGGCATGAGAGAGAAAGCGTGCAAACATGGTTCGTTTTTATTTCAACACTGCACAGCGACAGATGCAGTGGGTAAGCCGAGGAAATAGCCATGTCTCGGTTTCATGTTCCATGGTTTTTACTGATTGGCGGACAGATTTACAGCACATGTAAGAAACAATTAGAAGGGGTCCTCCACTGACAACAAAGCATGGGAATAAATTCAAATAATGAGATGGGAAAAGTACAAGGTAGGAATGATCTATGTGCTTCCTTCATGGTCTAAAATGTTTTTTTTTAAAAAAGCTCTTGTGTTAGTGCCAAATGCAATAGGCAACAGATGGTGTACAGATCCCATACTCCTCTCCCCCCTTAATAGGTTTCCTTTAAAAATAGCACATATTTTCCTGAAACATATAGCTATTTATTGGCTGTCAGTTGAATAACTCTAATGTTTGATTGGGAGAGTTGCAAAAAAAAGAGGGGGGCGGGCGGTACAATATCTGGGATAAACTTCAAAGTTTGTCAGATCACTTTGAGTAGAAAACAAATCTAAGGTTTGGTTTCTAAAATTGTCAGTTGAATGGAACAAGCCACCAAGAATCTCTCATTGCTTACTCCCCTTCAAACACCTCTGCTACAGTGCTATAGACAGGGGCTTAGTGTAGTACTGCAATTAAAGGAAGAAAAGCTAAAATGTATTAAATCCTGGTAATCCTGCTGAGCCCTTCTAGGGTGATGTATAATCTCTGGTTCATTCACAGCATCCTGTTGCAGCACAAATGGCAAAAGGCAAGGTAAGTAGAGCCTATGACAGCAGCCCGATTCCGTCATGGGGAAGACCACATCGAAGTGGAAACAGCAGTGAACAGCAATAAGGTCTTTCATCTTTCCCCCAACTCTTCTGATATACCTCTCAGCTGGGAAAAGCACTCTGTCTGTAATGGAAAGGGAGGCACTTTGGACTTGGAAACACGAGGAACAAATTTATAAGTTCAGAATAAAAAGGTTGCATGCAAATAAACCAATTACATTATTGATCGGCTGATCACTAAAACTGCAGTTATTGGAAAGTCCAGCGTCAATGATTCAGAGTCTGTATTTCCACAGCACAAACCTGGGAAATTAATTTTTGGGAAATTAAAAAGGGCTTCTGCTAGAAAGAGTGACGGTCTTCTTTGCTACCCGCTGGTGTGTGTCCACATATACTGTAATAGCAGACAGTTGTTGCATATATGCAGGGGGGGAAACAGGTCTGGGCCAAACCATTTGCTGCTTGATGCAAAAGTCAAGACAACATCTCTTTCTATTCCATGAACACAAAAAAAGCTGGTTGACGGGTAACTGAATCTAACTGATGAAGAACATTGCCTTCCTTTGCACCTAAGGGCAGTAGGCAGGATTAAAGGATGAAGGGTAACTCATGTGGAACACACAGCTCTGTTCTCCAGCACTTTTCTGCTTTTCTGCACTGCTTCCTCTCCAGCATTTGCTGCCTGAGGCAGGCAACTCAATCTGTCTAATGGTAGGGCTGGCCCCAAGAAAAACAACACACTTTTACACACTTTCCATCCCTTCACCCCTTGTATTTGAGAGGAGCAGTGTCAAGCACCACCTCCACAGAAAGGGCAGTGACTGAAGCAGGCTTGTCAAGAATATATAGTCCCTGTAATCTGTTCCATATAATTCATTTTTAAAATCTGAAATACTAGGGTAAACTTTTTTTTTTAAAAAAAGAAATGTTTGGAATGCATCCTTTTTAAGAACACCTTGCAAAAAAACAACACCACATGCATTTTATTCAAAAGCAGGCCCATAACATTTTGGAGTGTGAGGGGAGGGGTAATCAGTGATTAACAGTACGGTCAGCCCTATATTGTCTAATAGCAACACTGAGTTTAACGTTACTCATATGTAAATGTAATGATGAATTGTCAAAAAAAGATTCAGTAAGACGAAGAGTGTGTGAGTGTGTGTGTGGGTAATTTCACAAAACAATTTTTTTGGTCACATAATTGGGTCAGTTCCACAATATTTTAAGTTACATCACTATCTCTTTCCAGCACTAGCCAGCTGCATGTACAAGCCTTTAGGGTTGCCATATTTTGAAGAGCAAAACATTTGCAAACTTCTACTTTTAACTATGGATTGCCATGACGACTTTTCCCATGAAAAATAGGACGTGTCCTGGAAAAAGAGGACACATGGCAACCCTACTAGGACCTCACAGTCATTGCCAGAACCTGTGTGTGATTTTACAAGAATTGCTATGAATGTCATCTGCTCCAGTGTTGAGTAATGTAGTGGTTAGAGCAGGCGGGTGGGGAAAAACTGGGTCCAGCTGGCAGGCAGATCTCCAATTCATCCACCTAGTCTGGGTTAAATTTGTCAGGTCAGAGGCACTGCCCACCTGTCAATCACCTGTTGTCATAGTGATTCATCTTGTAGGGAACCCCTTTGACATTTGGAGCTGCTGCCTGCAAATGAAGCATTTTCCCCTATATAGACAGCACTAGAGTGTAAAACTAGGATCAGGGTGGAGAGCAGTGGAATGAGTTCAAATCACCACTCACCTATTATTATTAAGTGATACCAACATAAAATTCATTAGTACTTGGTATTCTGGTGCCAAGTGCACCAGATAAAAGGTGACTTTCATTTTTGTTTTGATTTTAAGTGACTAATTTCATATTTCATAAACAATACATGCACACTGGTCGTGAATCAGAGGTCTAGTCTTCATTTTGTAGCTCACAAAAGTAAATAGTTGAAAGGCCTAAAGCATAAGCAAGCAAATAAAGGATACTTTTATTTCCTGAAAATAACGATGGCTCTATATTATACATATGTTTGGATTATAATTTGGAATAGCACTGCACCATAAAAAAATAAAGAGAGAGTCTGAGACACATTAATTCTTGCTCCCTGAAGGCCATTTTGCTGATTACAAACAAACCATCGGGAGACTTTACACTCCAGTAAATTGGCTTAATTTCATAATGTAGGTATTTTTATGAGCTGCAATACATTGCAATAGTGGCTCTATTGATCCAACGATATTGCGTAGCTCCAAACTCTAAAACTGTACTTGAAAATATAATAATTCTAAAACTTAAATATTACAGGAAATAGGTGCAAATGCCAGAGTCTTCAGCAAAATCCAATTTATTTCCTTTCCTATGAATAGATGCGCCTTCTTTCTTAATTCAAAACATTAAAAAAACTTCTTAAAAGAGCTCCACGTATTCCACCAGGTCTGGGGTGAAACAGGGTGAGCCTCACAAAGAATTATTGGTATAAATAAGAGCTATGTAAGCAAAACTGTAAGGTGGTCACTGAGTTGATCGTTTCAAAATCCAGTGCAGCAAGGGATTGAAAGAGTAACATATGGTGTGTCCCCCCCCCCCCAATCCATTGGTTGCTTAGCATTATGTGTGCCTTGTTGGTTGCAAAAGGCATTTGTCTGGCACAGTACAGATCAGGCCCCTTTGTGCTGTTGAACTCTAAAAGAGCATAGGATATGAAGCAAGTCTCTCGGGACTCTTTTGACAGCCATGCCCCCATGGCCCCCAGAGATTCTGCAATCCAACAGGGACATTCAATAGCAGCCTAAGCCTTCCTGCATCCTGCTATTGGCCCTTCTCCAAGGCCACCTGTGCCCTGCTATGCTGGGAGTAGCCTGCTTGCAGGGATACTGCCAGTAAGACACAGCCCAGAATGAGCCTGCTGGATTGCACAGAGCATGCACAGAGGTAGCTGGTAAGGACAGTTGCCACAGTGCTCTGTTGAAGCTGCTATCTGTTAGCACAGGATTGCTCTCTTTAATTGCCTGTGCTGTTACATATGCTCCCATCAGTTACTACAGGGTTTTGCTGTACGCTTACACAGATGGCAGAGAGTGCCCCCAAGTAGTGGTGGTACATGCAGACGAGACTGGTGTCTGAATGGATGTCATGGACCGGCTGGAGGCAGAGGAGTGGTGGGAGGCACCAGACGGGGAACCCCCAGGGGAAGAAGACTCAGAGCCAGGGGATTGGTGGTGAGATGGCAATGAGTCGCCAGGGGGAGAAGAAGCAGCCTGGGAGGGGACAGTGTCAGCACCAGGAGAAGCGACAGGGTTTCGTGAGCAGGAAGACTCCGTGGCAGAGTGCAGTTCAGATTCTGAGGCTGGAGCAGACGCTGGAGGGGGGGGGGTCAAGAGGCTGCTGAATAATCCAGGGAGACTCCCCCTCCTGCTAAGACCAGCTACCCTCCCCCTGGTCTCCAAGAACGCATGGAGAAATGAAAAGAGCAGAACAGAGGTTAGTTGTGTGCAGATTCAGTTTGAGACTGTTGAGGGGACCCTGGCCTGGGGAGGAGGAGCCTTAGAGGGGTGTGGGAAGGCGGGAACTTCAGTCCTTACAACTGCTTAATCAGGGCAAGACTTCCTAGGAAGAGTTGCTGGGACCACTAGGCATGAGCTCTGTGGTTTGTTTTCTGGACTAAAGGTTTAACTTTCCTGGCCTCGGGCGATTTATTGTTTTTTTTTGTTGCTGACCTATGCCTGACTCAAGCCCTGACAATGGTACAGTAAGAGTTCTTTAAGTCCTGGTCCAGGGGGTGGGTATGGGGTGGCCTTTGAGCCCCACTTTGGACAGCAAAGTGGCTTGGGCTGATGGGATGAAAGAGAAGGCAGGACGTCTGCACCTTTAATCAATGTATAGAAGACTGCATTCTAGCACATATAGCTCACCATTAGGGAAGCATGGTCAATTTTGGTTGCTCTCAAGTTTCCAACATTAAGTTCAATTCACCTCATCTTCACATCCGTTTGCAAATGTCGCTTCTGGAAAAAAAATCCTCACAAAAAGGTATCTGCAGATTTCTCCTAATATAGGCATCTTTATACACCCGTATGCATTTCTGAAAAGCGATTTCCTCTAATCAAATGCAATTTTATGCATTCTTTTCACAACTGCATGCATTTTTGTGCCCACTTTTTGTTTGGACAACTGCACCACAGAATCTGGAGATGTGCAAATTTTGCAGCAGCGCTGCATTTCGCTCACTGACTTAGCCAGGAAGTGTGAAATTAGGTAGGTCAGCATGAGGAATTTCTCCCCATCCTTATGCCTCATGCATGTTAAAGATGCAGGGGGGGGGGTGTGCTCAGCCCTTTCTCCATCTTCTCCCCCCTGTGCTGAAGCTGGCGCCGACAGGGGAGTTGTCACAAGGAAAACTGCAAGATGCAGCTCATGGCCAGTGAACTGCTTTCAGTTTGATGGGTGACCCAAACAGTGCGGAGGCCTGCTATAGTCAACCAATATCTCTGGTAGAGCGAGTCACTCTTGGAAATAAATAAAGAGACGAGCTTACTCTGATGAAAAAAAAGCATTACTGACCAAACTCCCTCCCCTCCCTCCCTATGCTCCCTTAATCACAATTTGCAAAGTGCTGCACCTCTGCTTGCCTGAGGTGGGCTCGGCGTGGTTAAAACAAACAGTCCCATTGTTCGAAACCGACTTCCCAGGAAAAGTGTGGCAACCGCATGCTGGCCGGCCTGGTTGCCTACCTGATTGTTTGAGCCAGTGCTCCACCAGATTGGTGTCAGCTGGGCTTGCCCTCAAGGTTGCGCTCCCCTGAGGCGCTACAAATGGAGGCTGCTGACACACACACACAAAAAGAGCAGCCACTAAGCAGCAGGTGGCCCCTGCTGAGGTAATCAGGATCACATTCAAATGGGAAGCCGTCTCAATTTCCAGCCCAGTGTCTGCCAAGGGGCCTCAAGCTGCCTTGTTAATGCTACAGAGAACACGTGGGACACATCGACTGCATTAATTGTCGCCGCTCATTCAGAGGTAGATGAATTATAATGTTACCACTCCAGGGTAAAGCAAACACCTATCATAACAATCGTGTCATTAGTGTGCAGATGCCGGCTGCTCTGCTTAACCTTTTGTGTCTTTTAAAAGAGAGAGAGAGAGAGAGCGCATGCAGTAAGATTTTTTATTATTATTGTTTCTCGGATAATTGATTTTTTTTTTAAAGAAGTGTTGGGTAAGATCTTGAAACAAGCTGCACCAGATTTCTCAACAGTAAGGAAGGGGGGAAACGTTGAATAAAAAATACAGATCTTGGTTCCTTCAGAGGTAGAAGGCTCTGTTTTCTGAACCTTTTAAAGATTCTAGTTGTGGTTTATCTGTTTGCGAGAGGACAACATGTTTGTTATGTCACAGAATTGCGGTTTCAATGAGACTGTTTCTAAAACAATCTAAAAGCACAGCAGGATATATCCATAATACTGTTCTTGCTTGCTTTAAAATCGGTATGAAACAAACACTGGCGGGGTGTGTGAACACCCCTCACACATTCACCTCATTCATGAGAGGGTTGTGGGGCACAGGAGCCAATTCCTAGGGGACAAGGTCCCTTCAGCCCCCCCAATAATTTTTTTGAGGGAACCAGGGCTTCCTCAAAATTGATGGACATGGCCACTCAAATGTGTGCGTGCTGTGTTATGTGATCGATTGTGTGGGGTGGAGCTTACCCACCACCCACAAATATTTTATTCAAGTTGACACCCCTGTTGTGGGGCCATGCCAGCTTGCCAGGTTCTTGTCTGTCATACTGACTTCATAGAGTCAGTAACTGTATGAAGAGTTCCTATGTGCTCCTATCCTCCAAAGTGTCAGGAGGTAGATCTGGTGAGCCCTTTATTATGATTTAATTTGAGTGCCACTCTTGCTCTCAGGGTTCCAGATGTAAAATGGGGATAATGTTGACCTGCATCACCAAGTGGCTGTGAAGATGACATTATAAAAAATGAAGGGGAAATTTCCCATTGATATGTCCTTGAAATGCAATAAAGTTTGTCTGGAGGCAGGGGGCTATGTGTATGGGTGTTTGCCTGGTTAGACGGCAGCTTTATGTACAAAGGTAAGAGTTACATCTGTCCCTCCACTTACCTCTCAGCAACTGATGTGACTCTTATCTTTGTGAGTGATGACACCCAACTGCAGAATATTCTCTCTGGGAAGGTTCCTCTGGTACAACTTTGATGCCCTTTTGGCACCAAGTGAAGACCCTCTCTTCTTGATTGTGTTTATACTGGGGTTTGTTTGTTTTAAAAATTAATCTCCACTGAATCCTTTTATGTTGCTCTTTAAATCTGAGTTGTTTTATTATTATTTCTTGAATTCATATCCCACCCTTCCTCCCAAAGGAGTCCAGGGTAGTTTTAAGTGGTTTTTTAAAATTATTATTTTAAGTTACTTTTTGTTACAATGCAGAGTATGCATTCCTGTAAGCAGTTTTATTTACGTTGAAAAGAAGGAATAATATTTCACAAATCTGTGCAGATAAACACCAAAATGTGCTTTCCCTGGCGAGCTTTTCATTCAGGGGAAAAAAAATTGCCTGAAACTGGTATTTTGGTCAATCTGACCTCCCCTTCCCCCTTTCTTTAGTAGAATTTATGGAATTTTTTAAAGTATGCATATTTGGCTGATTTAAAATAAACAATGTTATTCAGCTGAAGTTGGGTGGGTATGTGTATATTTTCCCCCAAGTGACCTATGTTAAATTCAACTGCATCCAGACATGGTTTTTTCTCCTCTAGTCTCCAAAAATGTACTGTAAAACGAACCCATATGAGAACGAACTCTTCTGTGTAAAAATATTTCCCCACATACTTAGTGGCGGCAAATGTTTCTTCTTAGCTTTCTGAATACTCCCGCCCAATAAGAAATGTGTGGTAGTTAGTGCTACACATCGGTTTGCGTGGGGTTTTTCTCTCTCTTTGTCTTCTTCCTTGAAATAAGTACCTTGCACACATCTACTGCATAATCTGAATAAAAGTCACTATTCATTATAAGGGTTTTTCCAGCACAGGTCATTGGAAAGACTGTAGTTTTAAAAAATTCATATCCCAGTGAACTGCCAGAGTTTAAAAAGTAGTTTTCAACATATTGTTTATCGTGTGGGCTTTTGGAATATTTTTTTTGACAATTCAGGAGAAGAGAGATGGCACAGGTTGCAATTTCCTATAAAGGAATGGGATAGATAGTTTTAATTAGAAATGCCATACTTTTGCGGTTTCATAGTTAACATGTAATTGTTTTTCTTTCAGCTACTTCCACACTATGAACGATGCTGCTGTAATGATCCAGGAAACACAACATTGCATCAGGAAGTGTTTTCTTAAATTCATCATAAATATTTTAGCAATTAATTAGGAGACTAGGGGTGCAAATAGGCCAAGATTTATTTCTAATTAAAAGCTGATATCAGATGTCACTTAATCTGTAGCAGAATATGCACTTAATTGAATATAATTAGGCATTTGTTTCTACAGTTTACCAGAAAGCAAAGAATTAGAATGACTGTCTCTTCCCCCACCCGACCCCGTCATTAATTAGAAAATCTTCCAATGAAAGCTCATAGCACTTTTTTTGGACAACCCAAAACAAGCATTGCAGAAGTAGTAAAATATGAATCCATGTAATTCTGCTAATATCACTGTACATTCTCAGACTGCCTGAAACAATAGTTGCTTATTTTGTCTCCAACGCAAAGCTAGTTGGGAAATACATTCGCCACCCGTCAAGTAATTCCAGGTTGCTCACCCCATTATGTTTCCATCCTGGGTTGGTTGCCAAACAAGGCTATTTGCAATTTCTCATAAAAGCATGTTTAAAATTTACTTCTTGGTCCAGAAAGGGTCAAATGCCACATTCTTATTTCAGATGCTCAGCATATGTGCAAGGCTAGCAGATGAAAGGCTTATAGTCTGGATCCCTCACACTTGGTTACAGTTGGCCATTAATGAAATGGTTCAACCATTTCCAGTCTACAAAAAGATGCAGTTGCTGGACTGAACTGATATTGAGGACTGAGCCTTCTTATGTATTATGCTAGTCCCTCCATTGGCTTTGTATTGAGGTACCTCTTGATGCTGAATGAACTTTGTGTATATCCAATGGTACTTTTCTATGCAGTCCTGTTGAAATTCTAACAAGTGCAGGTGGTAATTTCTATTGCTTAAAATCATGTTAACTATTTCTGTGATAGAACCCTCTTCTAAGAAAATATTTTAGGGCCCTTTTTAGGGTGAAAAGGCAGCGTGGTAGGGATTTTGTGTGTGGAAAGTAACAGAATGCACATTTTTCATGTGACTTTTCCACAAATGATCCCAACAAATGGTTGCTGCTCCTCTGACAGAAAACAACAACAACAAGTCTTCTGTAATTTTATGGTTTTACTATTTTACATGGTTTTTATAATTGTAACTGTTTTTCCTTTCTTTTTTTACAACTATATCATTATATTGTTATACCCTGCCCTGGGACATTATGATGAAGGTTGGATCAGGGATCTTATAAATAATAAAATATTGTAGGCATGTTGTAGTAGGAGTTTTAAGTACCTTAGCTGGTGGCCCTCCTGAGGTCACTGGACTCCAATTCCCACCTTAAGATGTCCCTATTTTCATCAGAGAAATGTTGGAGGATATGGAGCAAGCATAGGCAAACTCGGCCCTCCGGATGTTTTGGGACTACAACTCCCATCGTCCCTAGCTAACAGGTCAGGGATGATGGGAGTTGTAGTCCCAAAACATCTGGAGGGCAAAGTTTGCTTATGTCTGATATGGAGTTATGTGACCCCCCAAGCCAAGGAGATAAGTAACTATACAACCTTTAGAAGACATCTGAAGGCAGCCCCTCTATAGGGAAGTTTTTTCATGGTTAATGTTTTATTATGTTTTTATATATGTCGGAAGCTCCACCAGAGTGGCTTGGGCAACCCAGTCAGTTGGGCAAGGTATAATAATAATAATAATAATAATAATAAATAATAATAATAATAAATAATAATAAATAATAAATATAAATAATAATAATAGGATAGGACACCCCTAGTTTCATCAGAGAAATGTTGGAGGGTATGCTGTAGAGTTCTGCACCAGCTGCAGATTCTGGACCAGTTGCAAGGTCTGCTTCCAAAAGTGCTCAGAAGCCAGGTGCTGTGCAATTTTCCCTATATAAGGAAGTTTTTAATATATATTTAATGGATATATATATATATATATATATATATATATATATATATATATATATGAAAGCTTCCCAGAGTGGCTGGGGCAACCCAGTCAAATGGGCAGCGTGTAATTAATAATGATGATGATGATGATAATAATAATAATAATAATAATAATAATAATAATAATAATAAAAATTTTCTCCAGACTGCAGGTGTGCTTTTCCACCTGCAAATGGAGCTTTCCCACCTGCATGCCCTCCCTGTCCTGCAGTGCTTAAGTTGCACTGCCACGGTGGCACCAAGGCTTGTCATCCCAGCTTCATGTGGATTTCAAGCCCAGGCAAGGTGTGAATCAGACTCAACAGCAGGAGCTGTAAAGAGAGTCTCTGATGCTGTACAGTTTAACAGGCTGAGTTAGAGCGGAAATTCACCTGCCATTTGCCTCCTTGAAACACCACTACTGTGAAATCTAAGTAATGTGTCCAGCAAGCGAGTTATAGGTCCGGTGGGTCTATTTCCCTGCTTTATTGAATAGTGAAGTAAATAGGCTTGTAAAACTCACACAGTGCCCATGGGGCTGCCATAATTTACACCACTCCTTACCCTTTGCTTGACTTCCTCTTTAAAGTTTCTTCTGCTTTAGTAGATAGACCTTGCTTCTTAAGATTTTATTTTATATTTTTGAGGGCATAAATGGAACAATTAGGTATTTAATGGGGGTATTCTTTGAAAAGATGCATGCTAATATATTTCCTCATTTATTTACTTGAGAATCATGTTTGTTTTTCCTTACAAAATCATAGCTGCTCATGAACAATTTTTAAAAATACAGTAGAAGTGTCATTCACATTAGCTATACAATGACATCAGCTTGTATGGAAAAATATCATACTGCAATGTATATACACTGAAACACAAAATTAAGTCATTGGAAACCCTCTGTAATGGAATAGTTTTCCATTACCCCCTTTGGGAATGGGCACTAATCTGAGTTATTCCTCTGATGTTATGGTCTTACAACACATATGTATTCTAATAAGCTATTCCTGTAACTGAAAGAACATGGAAAGATTACTGCACATTGCTTGTTGGCTAGCAACACGTAAGTAGGCTGAGAAAATGGGAGCAGCTTGGTAGTCTTCGTCCTTGGAGGCAGTAATAATTGTTAACCCATTGCCTTTGATGTGTGTTTCCCAGGCATGGATGACTGGCAGGGTTAGAAGAGAGAGAGCAACAATAAGATTTCTAAAGATCAGGATCTCAAAATGAATGATGGCCATTCAGACTGAAGAGTCACACACCCTGACAGTGTGCACTTGGAA
Organism: Podarcis bocagei; assembly: GCF_964188305.1. NCBI lineage: Eukaryota > Metazoa > Chordata > Lepidosauria > Squamata > Lacertidae > Podarcis > Podarcis bocagei. The sequence goes on from NC_138130.1 coordinate 35,055,891, forward strand.
GCTCAACTTTCATACAAGGAGGGAGAGTCTTGCAAGTGCGCACCCCACACTTCATCTTTAAAGGCTTGGTGGGAGTGGTGGGGAAACTTGCTGGGACAACTCCATCATTTCCATTTGGTCCTGAACTTTAAGCCCTGCTCCTAGCCTCCTGAATCACGACTTCTGTGCATTGAGCCTGCTGCTGAGCCTGCACCATGAGTTGCCTGGATAAAGATCTCTTTCTAACTTGCAAATAAGTCCCTCTGTCTGCATGTTTTGGATGGGAGCAAGAAAAACGATGCACTTGACATAGACTTGATCTTGTGCCAAGGAACCTGGATTCAAATCCCCACTCAGCCATGCTACCTCCAGGATGGTATCGGGTAAGTTGCTTTCTTCCACCCAACCTTCACAGGGATTCCACCTCACAGGGATGTTGTGAAGATCAAATGAGAAGATCTCATGGAGATTGTCTTATGCCATTTGGACAATATGTGGGATATAAATATGGTAAGTATTTTTTTTAAAGAATATCCAAGACATTACTAGTTTCTTTGTGACTAACAGGCTAACGAGATATAAACTAGGAAGGCCGAAGGAGTTGTTAAAATATTACGGAGTACATTAGAGCGAGGGGGTGAGACAGTGGCTTTGGAAAGTAAGAAACGGAACTACTTTGAAAACTGGATGTATGTTGCCCTTCCCCTCCATGATCCTCATTAACACCGGCAAACTGAAAAATGCCTCTATTTTCAGTTTGCTAAATAGTGAATAAAATTTTATGTAATGGGCCCAAGTGGGATTAGTACTCAGCTAGACACTGCGAGAATACTGAAGTGTAACACAGATGATTAAACCACAGGTGAAGAAACTAAGCAGAGACACAGCGCTCGGTGACATGGAAAGTAGAGGCTCACCCCTGGGACTTAAGCCAGGTTTAAAACTGCCCATACACTACAGTAGCTGGAACAGATTTGCAATCGCAACAGGCAGACTGCTAATGCCAGAAACCAGAAGCTGAGCCTGATTGAAAGGGGTGGCGGTGCTGAAAGCTGATGACTTTCTTTGGTAAAGCCGTTCGAGGACTCCAATAACATGAAAGCAAGGACCTTTTATGGTGTTGCTATTTTCTAATAAGATTTTTTATCCTCTGGAGTTAATTTAGTACTGATGAAATTTGCCAGGCTAACACCCTCAAAGCACGACGTCACTGCCTCCGCAGGTGCTGCCGCCTGACTAGCAGTGGGGAGAGTTCCTCAGCAGCGGCCACTTCAAGCCAACGCTAGAGAAACAACTAGAGGAAAAGCCAAGCTCCAGAGTTGCATAGCAAAAGCGACGTGGCCAAGAACAGACTGCGTTGCCATTTTATTTTATTTAGGAATCACTTCCCACAAAATGTCCCCAACCGATGCAGTGATTAAATACATATATAAAAAAACAACTTTAAAATCCAATGCAGAGATGGGCAAGATTACAAAATCTCCACTTAAAAGGCTTGTTGGAAAAGGGAGGTCTCCAATAGGTGCCGAAATGAAAATAGAGACGGCGCCTGTCTGATATGTAATGGAAGGAAGTTCCTTTTTTTTTTTTTTATAAAATTTTTATTGGTTTTACAACATTTTTAAGAAAAACAAACAAACACAAAAAGTGACAAACATACACGAATAGTTTCAAAGATATTTTCATAAACCTCTTTTCTTGGACTTCCCCATACCCCCCCTCTCTGCATCCCAATGTCCATATTTCAACTAGCAACTCCCAATTGTTACTTTCTAATCTCTGTCATCTTAGTCCTCTTTTATAGTCTAACCTTGTATCCCTGTACCCTTTTGCTTCTGGCAACCACAACATTTTAACATTCATTAAGTTTATAGTAGTCCTTAAGATAGCTTTTAAATTTTTTCCATTCTTCTTCCACCGTCTCTTTTCGTTGGTCACGGATTCTGCCTGTCATCTCAGCCGATGTCATATAGTCCATCACTTTCATCTGCCATTCTTCCAGAGTAGGTAAATCTTGTGTCTTCCAATACTTTGCGATGAGTATTCTTGCTGCTGTTGTGGCATACATAAAGAAATTTCTATCTTTCTTTGTCACCAATTGGCCGACAATGCCCAAGAGAAAGGCCTCTGGTTTTTTAGGAAAGGTACATTTAAGTACCTTTTTCATTTCATTATAGATCATTTCCCAGAAGGCCTTTATCTTCGGGCATGTCCACCAAAGGTGATAGAAAGTACCTTCAGTCTCTTTACACTTCCAACATTTATTATCGGGCAAATGGTAGATTTTTGCCAGTTTGACTGGGGTCATGTACCACCTGTAAACCATTTTCATAATGTTTTCCTTTAAGGCATTACATGCCGTAAATTTAATACCGGTGTTCCATAACCATTCCCAGTCATCTGACATAATGTTATGTCCAACATCCTGCGCCCACTTAATCATAGCCGATTTAACTGTTTCATCCTGTGTGTTCCATTTCAACAGCAAGTTATACATTCTAGATAGATTCTTAGTATTGGGTTCTAACAATTCGGTCTCTAGTTTTGATTTTTCCACCTGGAAACCGATTTTCCTATCCTGTTTAAAAAATTCCATTATTTGGCGGTATTGAAACCAATTTTCTACTTTGTGCTTCAATTTCTCCTGACTTTGTAGTTTAAACTTGTCTCCATCCTGTTCTAAGATTTCCCAATACTTCGGCCATCCGACCTCCATATTGAGTTTCTTCACTGCATTAGCCTCCACTGGTGACACCCATCTAGGGGTTTTATTTTCCAATAGGTCTTTATATCTTATCCAAACATTAAATAATGCTTTTCTAACGATGTGATTTTTAAAAGTACTGTTAACTTTGTCATACCAAAGATATGCATGCCAACCAAAAGCATTATTGAAGCCTTCCAGATCCAAGATGTCCGTGTTCTCGAGGAGCATCCATTCTTTCAGCCAGCAAAAAGCTGCTGCCTCATAGTACAATTTTAGGTCCGGCAGGGCAAAACCCCCTCTTTCTTTAGCGTCAGTCAGTATTTTAAATTTAATTCGGGGCTTTTTGCCCTGCCAGACAAATTTCGAAATGTCTTTGTGCCACCTCTTAAAACATTCCATCTTGTCGAGAATCTGCAAGGTCTGAAACAAAAATAACATTCTAGGCAATACATTCATTTTGATTACTGCAATTCGGCCTAACATTGACAGTTTCAGATTTGACCATATTTCTAAATCTTTTTTAATTTCTGACCAACATTTTTCATAATTGTCCTTATACAAATTGACATTCTTAGATGTTAAATAAACCCCTAGGTATTTCACCTTCTTGACCACTGTCAAACCTGTTTCCTCTTGAAATTTCTCCTTTTCCATATCTGTTAGGTTTTTCCCTAAAACTTTAGTTTTTTGCTTATTCAACTTAAATCCAGCTACCTGGCCAAATTGTTGTATTATTTCTAAGACCCTTTTCGTACTAGTGTTTGGCTCTTGCAAAGTCAATACTAGGTCATCTGCATACGCTCTTAACTTATAATGTTTAGCTCCGACCTGCACACCTTTGACCTGCTGGTCATTTCTTATCATATTCAGCAGCACCTCCAGAACCGAAATGAAAAGTAATGGGGAAATTGGGCACCCCTGTCGTGTTCCTTTTTCTATCTTAAGTTCCTCAGTCACAACATTATTTACAATCAGTTTAGCTTTTTGTTCAGAATATATTGCAGCCATACCATTCTCAAAACCCTGGCCTACCCCCATCCCATGAAGATTCTTCCTCATAAAACTCCAAGAGATGTTATCAAAGGCTTTCTCCGCATCCACAAAGATCAATACTGCTTTAGTGTTTATATTCACCTCCAGCTTTTCCAAGATGTCTATTACATTCCTTACATTATCTGCTAGGTGTCTTTTAGGGAGAAAGCCTGCTTGGTCTTTATGAATCTTCTCCATCAAGACTCTTTTAAATCTTTTTGCCAAAATGTCTGCAAAAATTTTGTAATCCACATTAAGGAGTGATATTGGGCGGTAGTTCTTGAGTTGGGTCTTTTCAGTCTCTGACTTTGGTATGAGTGAAATATATGCCTCTTTCCACGATTCAGGTGCCCTTTTTCCCTCAAGAATCTCATTACAAACTTCTCTTAGTGGTTGAATCAGCCATTCCTTCAGCGATTTGTAGTATCTGGAAGTCAGTCCATCTGGTCCCGGAGATTTGCCCAGTTGCATATTCTGAATGGCAGCCTCTATCTCTTGTTCTGAGATTCTCTGGTTCAAGTCCATCTTACTTTGATGAGAGATATTTTGTAATCCATATCTTCCAAGGAATTTGTCTATATCTTCTTCATTTTGCGGGCCTTGGGTGTAGAGTTTTTTGAAATAACTTAAAAAGCAATTTCTAATTTCATTGGGTTTAGATATGTTCTTTCCATCCACCTCTAGGCTTGTAACTGTATTTAGTTTCTGCCTTTTCTTCAATTGCCATGCCAAAAGTTTGCCACATTTATTTGCTGATTCAAAAGTCTTTTGCTTCATTTGCTTTATCTTCCATTCAATCTCTTGGTTCATCAATTCCATATATTGAGTTTGATATAACTTGATCTCTCTTAAAATGTCCTGAGACTTTGGTTTTGTTCTTAATTTCCTCTCTCCTTCCTTTATCATTTCCAAAATCTTCTCTTTTTTCTCATTTTGTTTTTTCCTCTTTATTGAATTTTGTTGAATCAAAAATCCTCTCATAACAGCTTTACTTGCGTCCCAGATCACTCTTTTCTCCACGTCGGTCCTCAAATTTATTTCAAAATAGTCTTTTAGAGTCTTTTGGGCCTTCGTGAGAATCTCCTTATCTCGAAAGAGGGTGTCATTCATTCTCCATCTAAATTGGCCAGTTATTGTAAGTTTCATCTCCATCTTCACGGCGTTATGGTCGGAGCAAGTTTTTGGGCAGATTTCCACTTTCTTAATCTTTGGAGCCATTCCACTAGTAACCCAGATTTGATCAATTCTGGTCCAGGTCATCATTGCTTGGGAGAAAAAGGTTCCCTCTCTCTCCAGAGGGTTCCTTGTTCTCCAAATGTCTATCAAATCCATATTTTCAGTCATTTCGAAAAAAGTCTTAGGGAGCCTCCCTTCTTTGGTGACTGTTAGTCTTTGTGCCTTATCCATATTAGTGGAGACCACGCCATTCATGTCTCCCATGATTATCATATTGTAATCCAGATAGTCCATCAAAGTTTCATGAAGTCTCTTAAAGAAGTCAGATTTGCCTTCATTTGGTGCATAAATTCCCACAACTAGGAATTTTTCTCCTTGTACTTGTATCTCCACAGCCAGGTATCTCCCTTGTTCATCTTTGAATATCATTTTTGGAGCCCATTTCTCCTTCACATATATTACCACTCCTCTCTTCTTAACTTTATCTGATGAAATAAATTCTTGTCCCAGCCTTTTATTTGTAAGTAATCTCCTGTGGGCTCTGGTTATGTGAGTTTCTTGTAAACATATCAAGTCCAGTTGTTCTCTATTCAATATATGAAATACTTGTCTTCTCTTCAAAGGCCCATTGAGCCCATTACAATTCCAGCTAAGGAATTGTAGAGCCATCTTGCTATTTTCTTAAGGCTCCTCCGACAGCTCCAAGTTGTTGCTCTTCTTCTGATGGTGGTGGTTTTTGTCCAATCGAGAGATTCAGGATATCCAGTGCTCTCCTCTGTTCTGCAAGTACGTCCACAGTCCCCTTCTGTAGGTCCTCCTGGTATCTTGCCAAAAATTTGTCTTTGTCTTGAATTGTCTTTATTTTCACTTTCTTTGCCTTGTAGTCAAATGACAGTCCTTGTGGGAACTCCCACCTGAAGCGGATAGAATTTTTCTTTAACAAAAGAACCAAGTCCTTGTAGAAGTTTCTTAAATCCAAAATGTATTTTGGTATGTCTTTAAAGATCTGTACAGCTGAGTTTCCAATTTGCAAGGCCTTTTCAAAGTGTAGTCCTAAAATTTTATCTCTTTCCTCCTTGGATCTGAGTGTAATCAGACAATCTCTCGGTGTCTTTCTATCTTGCTTTTTACCCAGTCTAAAGGCAGTTGTGATTTTGAATTCGTCTTCCTCAAGGTCCCAGCAATCCACAAACTCCCGTGTCAAATATTCCACAAGGTTGTCTCTTTCATTCTCCGGAATCAGTCTTAATTTTAAGTTTCTCTCTTTCCTCTGTAACTCCCACAAGGCCAAAGTTGCATCATGCTCATAGACCTTCTTGGCAAGTGGCTCTAATTTCTCCTGCGTCTCTCCAGCAGTGGCTTTGGCCTCTTCGGCAATTTGGCGCGTGGTGGCGTTTTCCTCGACCAATTTGTTTATAGATTCTGTATTCTGGTTTAATCTTGTTGATATTTCTGTTAATTTTTGTGTGTTCTCTGAAGTCTGTTTTGTCAAAGACTCCAGAGTCTGGTTTATCTTAAGCAAGGCTTCTGTCACAGCTTCCATAGAAACGGCTGCTCCTTTGTCTTGTCCTGTTGTTCCAGCTAATCCGGCTGTTGCGCCTGAGATTGAACCTCTTTTCTTTGCCTGTTGCAGCTGCAACTGTTGTTGTTGTTGTTGTTGCTTAATCTTGGCTCTTGTAACTATCTCTTCTTGTGGTCCACTCATGTCAAGGTCAATTCCCACGGGATTTATTCTCCCTTGGAAAATTCCACTGTCTTAGGCCGTGCCGGACTTTACTTTATCCTCTAGAGGGAGCAAATCAAAATGGCCATAGAAGGAAGTTTCCAAATACAAGAACAAAGGAGGCAGTCCAAGATGTAAAAAGAAAGGAGATTAACACAGTCAAAGTCAATGTTGCTAAAGTCTTATAACTTCAAATTGCCACAGTTGCCCAGTATACTGTTTATACTGTTTCTTCTTATAATATACAAAAGTCAGGCACTGTGGAAACTTTGTATCGAAGTGTCACTTCACAGGGAAAAGTCAGATCAGTGTGCTAAAAAGGCAGACCATTTCAAACTTTCAAATAGGTGAGATAGCAGAGGTTTTTTCCTCCAAATAAATCATGCAGTTGTTAGTCAAATTCACCTCCCCTCTGCCCTGCTTGCTAGAGGGGAGATCAAGGGTCTAAATGTCCGGTTTATATGATCAAAGAGCAGGTCTAAACGGATGCAAGTTTAGAGTTCCGTTGCTTTCACTTTCATGCAGTCGGGGGGAGGCAGACTTCCTTTGTTTAAATCTCCCCGTTTTTAGCCCAATTTCTGAAATTTAAAGGGTCCCGATTGTTTTCCAGCTCTTACTCACGGGAATTCAGTCCAAATTTTTCTTTTCAGGAAGGAATCGGCGCTCTCCGCTTATGGCGACGCGGCTTCACTTCGCAGGCTGGGTAGCGACTCTCAGCACCGCGCTCTCTCCCGATGTCGATCCGTAGCCTTTAAAAAGGCTCTTTCACGGTACCGGGGGGCGCGAAGGTGCCCACCGAGTCTCCTTGTTCTCAGGCTTCAGCGCCTGGGATTTTAGGGGTCCCCCGCTCGCCGTAGCGGGTAAGACCCAAACTTGCGAAGCAGTCCTTCTCCGGAGCTCGGAGGTAGGACCGCCATTAAGCGCTGGCACCGACCGGAAGTCCTGGAAGGAAGTTCCAAGGCTGGATCTAGACACATCAAAGAAGTGATTCAGTAAAACGTGTTGTAAACTTCATACAGGGAAATCCCGTTGGCGAAAAACGGGACTCCACAGCGCCATCCTAGCATCACAGTGTTATAACGCATATAAAGTGCTGAGTACCATGGATAGTTGCTGTCACACTAAAAGTCGGATTGCTACATAGTATGGAAGAGACCCCCTGGTGAAGTGGTATTTGCAAGAGGCCGTTTTCTGCAGAACAGTGATTGGTTGGGTATATAAGGGGTGTGATGATCTTTTAGGTGTCTTTTTTTAAATAAAATTTTTATTGGTTTTACAAAGTTTTAAAGAACAAACAAACACTTAAAAAGACATACAAACACGTATAATTTCATAACATTTTTTCATAGACCTCTTTTCTGAGACTCCCCCATACCCCCCCTTTCTGCATCCCAATGTCCATAGTTTTATAGCAACTCCCAATTGTTCCTTTCCAACCTCTGTCATCTTAGTCATCTCTGTATTCTGGCCTTATGTCACTGTATCCCTTTATTCCTAAAAACCACAACACTCTAACATTCATCAAGTTTATAATAGTCCTTAAGATAACTTTTGAATTTTCTCCATTCTTCTTCCGCCGTCTCTTTTCCTTGGTCACGGATTCTGCCTGTCATCTCGGCCAGTGTCATATAGTCCATCACTTTCATCTGCCACTCTTCCAGAGTAGGTAGATCTTGTGTCTTCCAATACTTTGCGATAAGTATTCTTGCTGCTGTTGTAGCATACATAAAGATCTTTTAGGTGTCTTGGTCCCAAGCTGCATAATGTTCTGAAATTGTCAAAAATGTACAGTTAAAAACAACAACAGATGTGCCCCTTTCTTCTCATGCTGTTAGCACAAAATAAACGAAAAGAGGAGGAGGGGAGGAGCAGAAAACCAAGGAAGATGTCCCTCTAGCCCTAAGTATGACTGGGAAGGACCTTGTGTGTGAGTCTTCATTGCATCTCCAGCACAGCTGGACAAAATGCTTTCTTTCTATTTTTATCTCACCTTTCTTCCAAGTTGCTCAGGGCAGCATATTTCCTCTCCCTTTTCTATTTTGACAACAGGCCAGTCAGACCAAGAGATGACCATTACATATATGGCCCAGTGAGGATTTAAACACAAGCTTCTCCAGTCTAGGTCCCACAATCTAACCACTACACCATACCAGCTCTCTTTTAGGTTAATTGGTTAATTGATTAATTTTCTTATTGTGTCCATTAATCATTCAATTACTGTTTTAAACCCCCCCCATTATTGAGTAGACCCATTGAAATCAACGTTCTTAAGTAACTTAAGCCTATTGATTCCACTGAGTCTATTCTGCATATGGCTTAAGTGGGTATCACCCATTATTATTATTTTCACCCTTTGAAATGCTCAAAGAGTGTGCCACCAAAAGCAGACTCTTCCTGCATCCTAAGTATAGTAGTAGTAGTAGTAGTAGTAGTAGTAATAATAATAATAATAATAATAATAATAATAATAATAATAATAATAATAATTTATTATTTATAGCCCGCCAATCTGGCTGGGTTTCCCCAGCCACTCAGGGAGGCTCCCAACAGAATATTAAAAACATGATAAAATATCAAACATTAAAAACTTCCCTAAACAGGGCTGCCTTCAGATGTCTTCTAAAAGTCAGATAGTTGTTTATTTCCTTGACATCTGATGGGAGGGCATTCCATGGGGCGGGTATAAAGACTACTACAAGGGGTAGGGGTTAGGGATGACAGCACTCCAGTTTTCACATTGCTTGCTTTTTCCAAACATGATGAAATAATAATAATAATAATAATAATAATAATAATAATAATAATATCCATTTAATAGTATTTTGTGTGTCTTTTCTGCGATGCTTGGTTTACCTTGGTTGATTCACATATGTGAGTTTCTACTGCGGTCATCCAAGGGATGAACAGATATGTCTGAACCCAGCATTACACATATTTGCCTTCTTGGATATCTTGTTCTTACGTGGTAAATGTTATCCATGCCTTATAACCTATTTGTCGTGTTGTTTCCTATACCATGGATGCTGCCTTAACAGATGGCTGCAGTACTACCAAAGGGAGTGTTCACAGTTGGAAGACATTAATACATTGTGGTGATAAGTGCCACAGTAAACTCCGAGAACAGAATCAGAACTGTGCCATTAGATCCGATGGGAATGTCAAGAAGCAGGTTGCGGAGCTTTCTGGCTCAGGCTTCCTTCCACGACCATAAAAAAGAGAGGAAAACATGCTTCACCGTACAGGGGGGAACATGAGCCAAGCTGTGGTGTGAGGATGCTCTAGACAGCCCAAAAGCTGTTTCCTAAGAACAGTTACCTATAAATAGCCTGAAGAACTTCAGCCCTGCTGTCTGGATTTAATTTAATTGTTATGCTGGGATTGCTATAAAGTACAAGCAAAGATATTGGGCTTTCCCCCTCCCTCAGCAGTAGTATAATATTTAAAAATGCCTTCTCTGTTTTTCCAGTGGCTGCAGCTTCCAATCTCACTGTGTCACTGAGTATAGTGAGGACTTTTGGGGAAGGCGGGGGGTTGAGGGGTTGGGGGGGGGATGGAATTCAACCCTCTGGGCTCTTGAGTGAAATTGGTGTGGGTTGTCTCCTACCTTCCAGTCTTAAAAACACTTGACACTTTGACATTCTCACTGCTAAGGGGATCTGACAGAGGCTCGTCAACAATAGGACATTGTTATCAGCCCTGGCAGAAATCATAGCAACAGCCTGATGTGAAGTGATGACTTGCATTTACTTCCAGGAGGGTGAATGCAATTCGGTGTCAGTTGTTCCCAGTGTATGACTAGGGAAAAGTGAGGAAGTTACTTAAAGTACTTGTGTTCTTCCCACTTCTATCTCCGTCATCTTGGAAATAGATTGCAAATTGTTCTCCAGCTTTTGGGGTGGAGGCCTTTTCTCTCTCTCTCTCTCTCTCTCTCTCTCTCTCTCTCTCTCTCTCTCTCTCTCTCTCTCTCTTTTAAATGCAAGAGCAGAAGTAAATGTCTCATTATTATACTGTATTTTGATATGGCTTGCGGTGGGAAGCAAGCACACACACACACTCTAGTGATCGGTTTCAGATGTTGGTCTTTATCAGGCCCATAACGCTGGGCTAAAGATGAAGGCAAATTGTTAGTGCCGCTGTGCTTGCCAATAACCCTCTCCCCTCTCCCCCCTCCAAGAATCTGGCTGAATTAATGAGAGTGTTTGCACAATACATTCTGCGCTGACCTTTACGTCTGGGATAGGCATACAAATCCTGCCTCAGCCAAAATGATGGAAAGCAATTTGGATCTGAAGGCTGTAAATGGTCACAGCTGAAATGAATTCTGACAAGTCATAGCTGAATTCCTGTTGCTCAGAAACAGCCGCCCCCTCCCTTTTCCTTTCTCTCCTCCCTTTTAAATGGACCGAATTGGCTGTTTAATATTAGAGAACTCCAGAGCCTGAAGACTGTAGGAAATGGAAGGGTTTTATTGGGGCCAGCTGAAGGCGCTCTCATCAGCGAATGGAGGTGTGTTGACAGCTCTTGAGTGTGCCAGTGAGTGACATTCCAGTCCAGCATCCTAAAGCGACCTTAAGGAAGGGGCGGGGGGAGAGGGGGGGGAAAGGCCTGCAGAGAAATTAACGGAAGAATTTAAACAGGGTTGGGTTTCCAGCGCTGTCATCTTATTTCACGATACTCACTTAATAAATAAAGGGCCAGATTAAATATTTTCCTTTCGTTACCATATCGTTGGGCAGCGCCGTTGACAAAAATGAGTAATGTGATGTTTGAGTAGCGAATGCTGAATGGGAGCAGGGGCTGCCGTATTTGAATAGGTCAATTATGACCCAGCGGCGTAAAAAATAAAGGCAGCATTAAAACAGCAGCTTCATTAAGGAAGCAGTTACCCCCTTTTCCTTTCCCGGTCGCAGAGTTTGATTTCGGAGCAATGTTGCTCACCTTTGATGCAAACCAGATTATGTCATGTTTAAAGCTGTCAAAAGTGGTGGCGGAGGGGCAGGAACAGTGGCTCAACTTTCTCAAGCTGTAAAGCAGGCACCCTGGCCTTTTCAAAGGCACAAAAAAAGGGGTGGGGGGCGGAGAGGGAAGATCACTGATATTCTGCCTAAAATGGCCATCCATGTGTAAAATAGCTGCCTTTTGTACTCCTTAAACTGTCATGGTTTGTAATCATCCCAGTATGCTGTTAGAGCCTTTGGAAGTTTGAAGCCAATGTTTCTTTGGTTTCCTAAACATGATCCTTGAGAAGCTCCACATAAGACGAAAACCCAACGCAGGTTTCTAGAGGGCACCTAACTCAACCCCCTATTCTATATCCTTCTCCCCGCCCCCCGCCCAATTTTCTCTTCATTTTCTCTGAACGGTGCTATAGGAAACACCTGCCCTAGGGTCTGCTCCCATTTTACCCAGCTGGCTCCTTTCATCCATGCACTGGCTTGGGGTCAGCCCCACCAACAGGTGTTTTCCCTCAGAACAGCTTTCCTGCCACAATTGGAGTAGATCACAAAGGCTGAACTTTGCTGCAGAAGGGTCAGAGGTCAAACACAGCAGCATTGGATCCCTTGGGGACCCTGGGCTGACCAGGTGTTTAATATTATCGGAGCTTATTTGCCGAAAATTGTGATTGAGTGTTCTCAGCAATTCAAAATAAATTTAACGAGAACGGGTTTAAAAGCCCCCCACATTATACAATGCCTGTTCAATGGACAGAAAGGTTAAAGTTAATTCAATCAGGCATGTGTACTTTCTCCAAAAGGGGAACACGTGCACTCGGAGGGTTGGCCCCATTTGTTGCAATTTTGGGTCTCATTTCCATTTGTAAGAAAGATAACTACTTGCATATGGAAACAATCAATAAAAGAAGTCATTAAAATTTCTCCCATTTAGAAAAAGAAATTCTTAATGAAGTAATATCTTTGCCAGGGCAGACAGAAATGTAAATTAGAAGATGGAAACCTATTAAATGGTACGGCAATGTTGCTAGTCATTTCTCTCTCCCTTTTTTTTAATCTAATGAATTTATGAATTGCCAGTTGTTGGGTCACAGACTGTTAATTTCCTATGTGTTTTGCTAAGCAGTAAAAAAAGAGGGGGGAGGAGGAGAAGGGTATGTACCTCTAAACAATAAACTTAAACTGATGTTTTCATAAAGTGTGTTAAGTCAGCTAGTTTGTGGATGGCTAACAGAAATAAGAAGGCTATTTATAAAAATACTGCACAAATGGAAAATGTAGAAGACAGTGAAAAGCATGTTAACGCAGCCATTTGTTTTTGCCAGAAAAATATTAGCATGACTTTAAACAAATTCTTTGGCATTTAATTTCTTTACTTTTGCAAAACCACAGCGAGGAAGTGTTGAAAGTATGAGAAATCTACCTGTTTTATTAAATAACTCTGAAAAATGGAAATAGAAGCAGAGGAAAATTGTTTATGGCCCTGCCTAGTCATGTATCCTTCACTGCCTTCAATGCCAAAGTTAAGAGATACAATAACAAGAAGAGAAGTTTTAAAACTTTGCTCTTTGGAACCTGACTAAAATGTTTTGAACCAGGCCAGCTCTTTCCCAACAGAACAGCACTAACGGAGTAAAAAAAAAAAATCCCTCCAACCCTAATCAGCACATAGTGAATGTGTACAGGGATGGTGACTTATGCAGTTTAAAAGGCCATAGATTTTATAATTAGCCAAAGTCCTGGGAGAATAGGAATGTTTTTGCCTGGTGCCTAAAGACTGCAATGAAGATGCCAAGCAAGGATCCCTGAGGAGGGCATTCCACAAGTGAGGAGCCACCACAGAAAAGGCGCATTCTCATGTTGCTGCCCTTTGGACCTCTCTTGGAGGAGGCACACAAAGAGCCACAGAGGATGCTTGCAGGGTCCAGTTTGGTTCAAATAGGGAGAGGCCATCCTTGGTAATATTTCCCAGGATTCTTTGGGGAAGCCATGAGTGTTTATAGTGATATGATACAGCTTTAAATGTCTAGTGCAGACGAGGCCCAGTAAGTGATGGACATATCACCTGTTGGGTGTCATAACAGGAACGAGAGTGGTAGGAGGATGTTCGTCTTAAATTCCAAGAGCTCTCCCATCCTTCCTTAATTTATTTGCACCTGGCTCCTGTTAACTCCTGAAATACCTCTGATATGCTAAATCAAGGTAAATCAGCATCTAGATCTTGCTTCCTGCCACTGCATCCCTATCTGGAGCTCTACTTGACCTGTTAAGCAGTTCTGTGTAATGATTTTGGAAGTATGCAAATACAGTGCGGATGAAATTCACTCATGAACTACTGAATGAGTTTGTAGCCAGAAACCCAGGTACTAATTTAGGTGGAAAATGGGGGCAGAGGAGAGAGAGAGAGAGACATTGGAATAATGTCATAAAATGTTTTGTGGTAATCAGTCAGTAACTTGTGGGTTGTAGCTTGATGCAGAAATAATTCTGCACAGAGACTACTGCAGGGTTTCTCTATATTTACTCCCTCCACACGACTTTAATTATTATGAGGCTTCCCATGGGAAGAAAGCTAATCATTCATTTGCTGCTCTGATTAGTAGATGGAACATGAGATGAAGCAAACCCTCGTCCATATTTGTCCAGTGACACACTTATTCAAAACAATTCAAAGTTATCATCTGTGGTCCAATCCATACATTTGAAGTACTCTTGTACTACTTTAACAGTCATGTCTTTCCTCCAAAGAATGCTGGGAAGTGTAGCTCACAGAACTAGAAAAGCTACAGTTGTTGAAGTGGCATAAGAGTGCTTTAAATGTATAGTGTGGATGTGACCTGAGTCTACAGTACATGTGTTTTGTTTTGCATTTTATGTGAGCTACTGAGAGAATTTTGATTATTGGACAGCCATATAAATATAGTAAGTAAGGTTTCTCCTTAGATAATCTCCAAAACACAAGCCCGTGTATCTTTCAGAAGCCTAGCAAGATCTTTTCGTACTGACTGACTTTCGGATGTCTTATACCAGTAGGGAGGTGTTGAGGCTTTAACATCTGGGATATTTTCAGTTGGTTTTTATATGTTCTTAAAGTGGACTATGCATATAAACACATATTTACCAACCAGTTAGAGCCAAGTCACTTTTTTTGAACTTGAGAAGAAAATGTGCCCACTGTCAACTGTTAATGGCACACACATGTTTTACTGGCCTGGATTCGCTCTAATATATATGAAAGGGTGGGATAGATCTTTTCCTGATTGCTTCAGGCCCTGTTACTCATGTGGCATGGTTTACGCTTTCTGCAGCTGGACCCTGTACTATTAAGAGAGCTGAGACTGGTCTGACTTGTTCAAGTGCTTTATTACAGCTATCTTAACTCTTAACAAAGCCGTCCCTTTCTGATGATATCATCTAGCTGAAGGGATGTTCTTTAGACTGTAGACTATGGGAAATCTTTCTAATGGAAGCGTTCAGGCTTCCGGGGGGGTGGGGAGGTGCAGAGATTAACCTTAGTCCAATCTGTGCTGGTTTTATGTATGTACAAAACTGATTCTACTTTGACCTGTTTATTTTGCATATTTTTTTAAAAGAGAAAATTTTTTAAGGACTTCTGACATTTTGATATTTACAGCTGCAGTCCATGTGACTGCATAGGAACGTTAAAAACAAACAAAAATGTTCCCAGGAAGCAACGGTAGATTACAGTGTCTCTTCCTGGGGAATTGTACATTTGCCTTCCCCATGGAAGGCTTCTAACACTTTCCTATACTGAGCTTTTTGCTGACATCATGATTTCATCTTCGTAAACTTCAGGTTTTATTCAGAGGATTCTTTGAATTGATTGAAGTGCCTAATCCACTTAGTCCACATTCCAGGGGACTAGAAATCAAACTGCTCTGGTGATGCTGTTTTGAATGGTTCCATTCTGTCTGGGGCTGGAGTGTGCAGCTTGTTCTGTCAGTCAAGTACTTTTCCCTTTGCTAGACCTTAACTCAGCTGCTATGCACTTCCTGGTATTTTCTGACTTTTATGAGCTATTAAGCTTGCTGAAACTGGTGCTGCTAAGTAGTCAGTGGCAGGATTCTGCCATTTCTGGCAGCATGCATTATTAGGAGAGCTGAATCAGGTTTGATTTCTTCAAGTGCTTGACAACCGCTAACTTAACTCTGAGCAAAGCAGTCTCTTCCTAATGACATCATCTGGGTCAGTGATTCCACACTGGCTAAGTACTGCAGACTCCCTGTTCTTCAAAAGCCAATTCTTGGAATCTCTACTTTTGAAAAAAAATTGTTGATATATCTGTTGTAGTTTTTGTTTTGTGAATGTGCCACCAATACCCTCCAACATGTCCCAGTATAAAACTGGGGTGCATGTCTTCTCTGACCCATGGGAAAGCATTCCCCCTCCCAATGGCCTGTCCCGGACAGTTGACAAGTATGTGCCATGGACCTTCTGGGTAGGCTGCGTGGACCCTCTGGGTCCGAGGACCACCAATTGGGAACCACTAATTCTACCACAAATCTAATGCGACGATGGGTTCATGTAGGCAGACTAGGCGAAAAATCTCCTTACTAGTCCTGCTCCTCTCAGGAATCCTTTGCAATCTCTCAGAACAACCAGATGCAAGGTTGACCTTTATTTAAGGAAACACAGGAACATGCCTTTTACCAGTTCAGATTATCGGTCCTCCTATCCCAGAACTATTTACTGTGACTAGTAGTAACTCTACAAGTTTTCCAGCAGAGCACTTTTATGTCTCCTTCTACTGCAGCAGAAGGTGTCTTTTCAACTCCAGACAAATTGTAGATTGTTGTTGTTATTTATTAAATTTGTATACCACCCTATACCTGCAGGTCTCAGGGTGGCTCACGGGATAAAACTCAAGGACTCATCATTGTCCTTGAGTTTCACAAGCAAGTTTTTTCATGGAACTCTGATGTGTTTGTTTGTGTGTGTACACTTGCACCTGCTATTGTTTGAAAACTACAAGTCCAGATTTCTGTAATTACTTGGATCCAGGTGATAGTTTATAAAAGTCTGGACATGGCAGCAGATAATCTGTATTTCAGCAACAAGAAATAAAGCTATACTTCCATCCACGTAACTGTCTTCCTTTCCTCTCATGTATACTGTTTGGGTATTCTACAGCCAAAAGGAAGGATAAAATATTATCAAGAGAATATAATTTACACTCTCTACAGAATTCCCCTCTCCTATCTACTGTTCATTTAGAACAGTGCCTTAGGCATGTGACAAAGGGCAATCCTTTCTGCTAGTGATTCGATGATAGCATTTGATCATCAATACAGTTTTAGCCCATCTTCATTCTGTACTTCTGTCCTCTTGTAAGGATTTATTTCCTTTTCATTATACTACCCAGTGAGACTAGGCGTTAGCAGGAGTGTCCGCTCCAAAAGTGCCAGCGCTGTGCAATTTATGCAAACAGTTAGCTCATCCACCCCAGCTCTCAAATCCCATCTCCAGGCAAAAACGTGTTCTCCTTCATCCCGGCTTTTACGATTCAGTTTCAACTGATTAAGCACCTGTCTTCCAAATGGAATCTTCCTATCGACATATGGAATCTTTCGTGTCCCAAGTCTTCCTTCCCATGGTGGAGACCACCATTTTGTGGGCTTGTGTATTTATTTCTTTATCTTATAATAATAAATGTATCTATCTAGAATAAGAAATAATAATGATGGTATCTATACAAAAGATGCTTACTACATGATGTTCTACCAAGAAACATCTGATTGTACAATTCTCTGCAAGTTAAGAACAAGCTTGCACTGGTCTTCAAATATCTCAAGGGCTGTCACATGGAAGAGGGAGCAAGTTTGTTTTCTCCTGCTCTGGGAGGTAGGACTTGAGCCAATGGCTTCAAGCTGCAAGAAAGGAGATTCCAACTAAACATCAGGAAGAACTTTCTGACAGTAAGAGATGTTCGACAGTGGAATGGTCTCTTCTGGAGGTGGCGGACTCTCCTTCGTGGAAGGTCTTTAAGCAGAACTTGGATGTCCATCTGTTGTAGATGCTTTAGCTGTGATTCCTGCATTGCAAGACTACATGACCCTTGGGATCTCTTCCATCTCTACAGTTCTATGATTCTATGACTTCCATTATTGTTAACAGGACATGAATTCAGAGCTGGAATCCTGTCCCTGGAAAAGTTAGTGTAGATTTACCCTACAGCTAGGCTTACCCGCTTTCAAGTATGTTTTCAGAAAAGTTCCTGATGGTGGGCATAGGGAAGAGCAGTGCAAGTTAGAGAAGTGACAAGCTTGGAGTGTGTTATGTGTTTGCCTGTGACTAATCAGAAGTTGAGATGGGAAGGTGAGAGGCAACTTGGAAAGCTGCCTTATGTTGTATCAAATTATTGGTTTATCCAACTCAGTATTATCTGCACTGACTGGCAGTACCTTTCCGGAGTTTCAGACAGGAGTCTTTCCTAGCTATGTTCAGATATGCCAGTGACTGAATTGGGGATTTTCCCATGTAAAACATGTGCCCTGCCATTGAGCTATCTCTCTTCTCTATCTTATTCCACTCAACAAGGGTGACTCCTGTTGATTTATAGGCCAGGTGCATTCTGGGAAATCAAGGGCTTGTGTTCAAGTCCAGCTTCAGAATAGATTCTTGACAATGCATTCCTTCCACACTAGCAAAATGAGGCTACTTCCTCTTTCTCTTCGAGAAAAAGAACAATTGCTTATGATGTATGTACAGCATCTGTTGCAATAAGCAATTGTCTGGCATTGTGCTCTATCCGCTGTTAATGTGTAACTCCCACCGGAATGAACAGAGGTGATACGGGAGTGCTGTTTGGCAGACTGTAACTTGATATTATATGCAATATAGAAAATTCAAGCCAGAATTCTCTTGAAACAAGCTCTACTCATTACATCCTCCGGATAAAAAAAAAAATCCCCCGGTAAAAAACAAAGCTTTGTGCTCCAATACACTCTCTACCGCTTGATGCCATCTACATACATAAGTCTGAACTAAAAACATATTTTATTTCAATATTTATTTTATTAGCAGTTGATGGGTACATGGGTTGAAGTGCCATTCACAACACAGGGGCTCTTCATAATGGGCTAATTTGCATAAATACTAAATAATTTACTAATATAAATTATATATCAAAATGCTCTCCAGATTCTATTGAATTCAATGATATTGTTGTTTTGTAGCTTTTAATTCTGCCGAGTCTTTAATATTTTAAATCGGGCACCTCTTCCAAATCAAGCTGACTGGAATTCTTTTCTTCTTCTTCTTCTTCTTCTTCTTCTTCTTCTTCTTCTTCTTCTTCTTCTTCTTCTTCTTCTTCTTTTCAAGAAACCCACTAGCTTATTAGAAAGATAATAAGCAAAACTTCCTGTTCCGAGAGTAGTAGCACAAAAAGAAATGGCCTGGGTTCAAATTCTGGAGAATGTAAAACCACAATCTAGATGCTGGTCAACTGCAACCATTAAATCAATGCTCAAAACTAGCAGTGCTTCATAACCCACCCTTCTGCAATGTTCTCTGTTTAGTAACAGCTGAAAAATTGTACTGAACAATAGCACTTGGTTGTTTTAAAGCGACATATGTAGGACATGTTGAGCGATGAAGGATTTCTCCCCCCTCTTTTTTTATTTTTAAGAAGATTCACATAAGCAGCGATGGAAGGGTCCAGATGACTATAAAAAGTTTTTACCGTCTGATTTTATTAGCTACTGTGCTGGCACCACATCCTAGGGGACTCGGCGAGAGGATCATAGACCCAGCACAAAGCTTCATGACATTTTTAATATATTTTGCTTTAGCACCACTTGGTAGCTTGCAATTGTGCCTCAAGGAGAAATGTGAAATGTAATATTGCAGGCAATGGAAATAGCCTGTCCTACTGTGCCAGTGGTAAGGGGGGCATGCAGTAGTAGCAGAGTGCAGCAACCGTTGTGGAATGCACATTAATTTGGCTGCTGCTGTACAGACTCTGCGCATCAAAGACAGGCTTCCTGTATGCACAGACTTGTCAGAGGTACCGCAACTAGTACAAAGGCTTTCCTCTGGCAGGAATCATCATCACTGATTTGTCTTCTTTAACCACCTTTAATGAAATATTAAAAGATAATAAAACAGCACACATTATAGAGTTGTTTAGAGCTGAACGTCAAAGGGGGGGGGTGTAAACTGGTGCAAAGCCATCCGGTATCGTGGAGTAGTTGTAGATTCAACCAATAATCAATATAATTTTTTGATTATTGATGGAATCTACTGAGAGTGCAGATCCGCAACACTCCGCAGGGACATCTGGTACTGCACCCAGTTTTGCAATGTACCCAGAACTGCAGTGATTATTTTTAAAATTAATTAATTGCATTTATTTAAAAAAATACTCGTACACCGCAATTTGATTCCCCCCCCAAAAAAAATCATAAAGGTTTACGACTATTATATGTATACAATGAAAATTTGAAATCACACACCACCAGCTATTACAGAAGATGTTTTCTTCATTCTTTCATAATCTGGCAATTTAGGGGGGGAAATCAGCCGACATTTAAAGGTTTAAACAGGTGTCTGCTGAGTATCTACTGGAAGAGCATTCCACAGGACTGTGCAAATGACAGGAAAGGTTTAGTTTTGTGTTCACATCAAATGTGCCTTATACGTGCACTTGACTCAGACCTGGTTTTGTTTGTTTATTTAGTTAGATTGTAAAGACTTTCAAGAGTACAAAATTTGTGTCTGGGCCCCATGCTGTGTTTGGATTGCAAGTCACATTCTGCGTGTCTGCACTTTCACATGGGTTTAAGGCTATCACACTTGCATAATTTGACTGGCATTACTAGACTAGAAGAGTTAATATATTGACATTTATTTATATACAGTGGTGCCTTGGTTCCCAAACACCGGAAACCCAGAAGTAAGTATTCTGGTTTTCTAACATTCTTCGGGAGCTGAATGTCCAATGCGGCTGTCGGCTATTGTTTTTGGGGCACCTGCGTCAATCAGAAACTGCACCTTGGTTTTCAAACATTTTTGAAGTCAAACGGACTTGTGTAGTGGATTAAGTTTAACGCTTTTGTTTTTGCTATTTATTTTGCGTTTTTGTTTTTGAGGCTTTTCAGTTAATTTGTTTTTGTGACTGTGTGGAACCCAGTCCAGCTACTGATTGATTGATTGATTGATTGATTGATTGAGTGAGTGATTGCAGAAATGGATAAAAGCCCCCCTCCCATCCAAACAATGACTATCATCAGTGCAGGCAAGATTTTTTTTTTTAAATTTTTAATCATCCACAAAACTATCTTATTTATTCTATAGTACAGTACAATGATTATTGCTTTCATTTTATGGATCAATGGTCTCGTTAGTAAAATTCATGTTTTTAAAAGTCTGGAATGGATTAATCCATTTTGCATTATTTTCTATGGGAAAGTGTTTTGGTTTTGGAATGGAACGGATTAAGTATGGGAACCAAGGTACCACTGTATATATAAAACCTTGGGGGGGGTGCCCTACAACTCCCACCAGCTCCCAGCCAGCATGGCCTAGTGGTCAGGGTTTAAGAGAGCTGTAGCCCACCATATTTGAAGGGTACCTCATTGGCTACCCTAGGAAGATCAAGGCTACTTGCCTGATAGGAAATCAATGCAACCTCTCTTCATTCAGACCCCACCTTGAATCATTTAGTGAACGTGGTCCCTTCAGAACAGAAGGCAGCATTTAATATGGCTATGGTTTTGTAAGCCTCAACCCCGATTCTGCATTAAATTATAACATTTCCCCCCTTGATTGTATCTGTAGACAGTTCCACATTATGGTGTACATTTCTCTTTCTAAACTCTTCTCATTTCAGAACACAAAGCAATGTTTAGGGTGTAGTGTAACCAGCACAAAACCTACGCTAACCATGTGGCATTTGGAAATGATGGTTTGTTTTTAGATGCCAATTATGTTAACATTTTTTGTTTTGGTTCCCAACTTTATGCCGCCATCCAGGTGTCAGCAAAGGTTTCCCTCACCAAAATTATTCTGCTTCTTGTTTTGGGATAAAATAGTTTATTTACATAAGTTTAGTCTGCCTAAAGAAAACACAGCTTCTTTAAATTCAACTGCAAATCATATTTAAGTATCTATCTTTCATATCAACTGAAAATTGAAAGAATATGAACTGAAATGAGATTAAAAAATACACCAGGGACTTCTTCAATGAGAAGCTGATAAATACATAAGAACTGTAAAGCACATGAAGCAAATGCCTAAAGATGTGATCCTAATCTCATTTTAAATTTATCTTATAGATTCCAGAGAAATGAGAAGCTTCAGCTTAATATAGTTTACATCCTCAGTCTTCATTTGCAGATGCTTTGTAAATTAACTGACAATAAAGGAACCAAGAAACATACACAAAATCATTTGGTACAATGAGAGTAAAGTGCTGGCAATGATCCCAAGAAGAGGAATGTTTGTGTTTTGTGCTTAAAGTTACAATTTCAACATATTCCTCCTCCTCCTCCTCCATTTGATTTAATTTTTTTTTGCAAGACTTCTCTTCTAAATATGACAAACTAGGACCAAAGTTAAGCACTTTCAAGCCTTGCTGAAGGGGAAAATAGGCATTTAGGGATGGAAGAATTTATCAATTTTTATTTCTCTCTGTTTCTCTCTTTTTTCACTTTTATATTCAGTTTTTTTGCATTTCCATATAAGTTAGCAAACTTGGGGGGGGGAGGGAGGAGTCCTCATGAAAATGCACCTTCATTTAGGATAAATATACAGCAGTTTTCCCTAATGCATTTTTGCAAAGCATTTACCGCTAAAACAGTGCATTTTTCAACGTTATTTTCACCAGTATACGAATTTTTGTACATGTTGCTTGGTTGGATAAATGCAAAATTCAGCGCAAATTTCATTGGGTGGCTGTGTTTTGGTTCTCGCATTGTTTTGGAGTGTGCAAGTTAGGTTGGTGGCAGCAGTAATGGTGGAGGAAATAGGGACATTCTGGGATCAAATCAGAAGCTAGGATGGCTTTTGTAATTCCAGGGATATCCCTGGAATATCGGGACACTTGGAAGGTATGTGCCCAGCCTATGTCATTGAACTATAGGACTATTTGCTTGTTTCTAAAAGGGAACTCTTGTGTTCATAACAAAATGACCGCAAGAACTGTGATGCAATGTTTCGGCAACTTCAAATGTTATATAGAAGTAGAGGCTTCAATGATCCACATTTCCTTTTTTCCCTTTTCTTTTGCACTTCATGTGTATCATTCAAAGGAGGAAATCACAAAACTTTCCAGCAGAGAGATACATGAGTTCCAGATGTGCCCAGAACTCATGTATCTTGCCATGGGGAGATGTGTGATTTCCTGCTTTGGGCATATTACATAGGAAACAGGAAGCACCTAGGAGCTTATGCTTCCTCACTCCTTCACCTCTTCCTAATGTCTGAAGCTGCCCTTGACTTCAGTGTTTGAGACTCGATGACACAGCTTCATGTGTGGCACTGCAAACATGAGCAACTATTAGCTTTTTTAAAAAAGAACAACATGCAATGGCACAAAATATTTTCATTTGCTTCTCACTGCTATAACCCCGTGTTTGATTTGGGGGCATGTAAATTAAGATCAAGGAGTGTGGACTTTAAAAAATAATGTTTCACCTTTTCCTTTTTTTCTAATCTGAAGGATGTTCACCTACGCCTTTCTAAGATACCAGCACTATGAGCCTGATGCTATATTCTCAGGGTTTATTATAAGATTCAGAATATATTACATAAAACATGTGTTCTGATTTTTGCTGATCAGGTTGTACCAGAGGGGAGGAAATGCAATTAAAATAAAAACGACAAACTAACTGGTATTTCTAAAGGCAGTTTTTTTCCTGGAATTTAAATGGTGACCTCAGTGGAAACCATAAATATGAAATTCATATGTGTTTCGCTTCCTGCATATAATTACCTATCACAAGGTCCATAGTTTAAATGAAATTCTTTATGAAGCAAGAAATGGTAGAATAGCAAGAGTTGGCTGACTGCCCTACAGGATGCATCAAGCAAAGATATGTTTTCTAATTTTAAAGAGAAGTGGGATCATGTAGAACATGTTTGATGTGGTAATCCTATCAGAACGTTTGTTTTTATTAAATTTTCTTCATTGAATGCTTCCTATTCCCGCTGCACGGAAAAAGACACAGAGTTCCATATGAACTTAATAGACATGTGAATAATCAGCATAATCTTCCAGAATCTTCCTTTGCACTTAATTCCTTGGCAATGAAATTCTCTTCCAGTTGGCAGAAAGCCTGTGTAAACAAGCTCCACGGGGGTCAGCCGTGATGTGGCTGTTGGAAAGTAATGGAATTGATCTTTGGGATTCCAGGAGACTCCATTTCTCCCAGTTGTTCCAAGCCCTGATTGATGAAACCCTTTGCTGCTACCACCCCCCTGGAGGCCCCAGCTGGTGTTAATACAGATTTCTGAGACAGGATTGTGAGAGCAGGAATTTGGTAGGGATTTCCCATTCTGGCTGTTACCTGACCACAGGAGGGAGGCTCAGCTCCCCTTGGGTGAGAGTACCAGGATGCAATGCACTGTGTTACCTTTCAGCAAAGGAAACTCTTCCTGGAGAGATGAGCTATAGCAGTGGTTCTCAAAAGGTGTGGCAGGAGCGGATGGCAAGTGTGGCAGGAAGATTCAAGGACAATCAAAGAAATATTTAAACATTTCTATGTTTATTATATTATGGTATCTCCCCCCCTCCCAGAATATGTGTAGATAACTTTTTAAAAATGAGAGCCAAGAACATCAAGTGATACCAAGAAGAATCCTAGTTGTTTTTCCCCCAATCTATTTCTTATCAATACAAAATTCAGTGTTGTGCGAACAAACACTGAATTGGCCCAGAGGACAAAGTTTGAGAACCAGTGAGCTATGGTTTTAAAAATGTGGTAGAAGTAGAGTTGACAATGTGTTCGGGGGTGGGGGATTCCTACACCCCACTTGGCAAAAACTGGACTCATTTCGGATCCCTCTGATTTGAAATGATCAGGTTCAGGCCAACCCACAGGACTATAGGAGGCCATGATGAGATCCAAATTTGTGGTGATGCTACTATTTCAGAGCTTCCCAGACTCATGTTGCTGCATTCATATCATTAATATGGCCTTCTTGGCCAACTTTCATTGATGGAGGGGACAACTAGAAGGCTTCTCCCTGAATTACATCATGGAAGGCGTTAATATTCTTTCAAATGCTTGGAGCATCTGGGGAATAAGGGTCTTCTGGGAACTATTTCTCCCTACCGCCCCCAGAATTAGCGCACATAGAAGTATTAAAGTATTTTGTTGTTCCTGTCATGAATTAGACTCTTTAGCAGTCTTTTCTGCCCCAAGTAAGTCATGCTTAATGCATTGGGTGCAGACTACAATGACATGCATGGAAAATTCATACTGTTCAAGGTTTGGACGAAGAGCATAACGAAATAATAATTTGGCTGAATTATTATTATTTTTTATCTGTTCCTATATGAATCCTGAAAGAGCACTGACTGAATACCAAAGCCTACATAACTGATTCATCTGGGTGGTGGGGTTGGAAATGAAAAATAACAGTGTGCGTTCTCTTGTAAACACTTGTAAATAAACCCCACTGTGCCAATGGGGCTTATTGCCAAGTAGTACTATCTATGGTGATGAAAGTTTTCTCTGATGGAGAACTAATAATTCCACATATACAGACATAGTTGAAAACAACATCATTAAATACTATGTTCCACTGGCTTGCAAACTCAGAAGAGACCAAATGGTTGTGGCCAATGGAACAGGAGATGATTATTTACCTTTTTACTTTTCTTTGGGTGGAAAATAAAGAACGGTTAAAGGCCATTATAATGTTTTTATAGCAGAAGTCTTAACCATATGGAATAAGCTGGAGAGAAGATCTGACCTCTCACCTTTAGAACCAATGTCAGTGAATAAAGATCTGGGTAGTATGTTAGATGATTTATGAAGGGAGGGGCATGGAATTCACTTAGCAAATTTAGGACTTTTATAAACAATGAGTGCTATTGTCATTCTAACAGATAGTTACTCATTGTGTTAGCAATCACCCAGAGTTCTTCTGGCATTTGCCGATCGTAAGTTATATGTTAAATTGTTGAGGAAATCTAGACCAGAAGAACAATGGGAACGTTTTTTAAAAAGATGAAAAATCAAAGGGTATGCTGTCAAATCTGTACAAATTGCTTCTTGGTGTACAAAAACAAGTAAGATCCAAACTAGAGTTATGTAAGAAATGAGAGAAGGGTTTAGGGCAGCAGATCACGGGTAACATATGATGTGCACATGAAGTATCCAATGAGTTCTTTCTCAGTGTGAAAGAAAAGAAATCAGTATAAAGTTTTCCCAGTTGAGTGGGTGCTGCTTCTGAAGAGTGGGGAAACACCCAAAGAATGTCATGTCATATCATATACAGTGGTACCTCAGGTTACATATGCTTCAGGTTACATACGCTTCATGTTACATACTCTTCAGGTTATAGACTCCGCTAACCCAGAAATAGTGCTTCAGGTTAAGAACTTTGCTTCAGGATGAGAACAGAAATCATGCTCCAGCGCCGCGGTGGCAGCGGGAGGCCCCATTAGCTAAAGTGGTGCTTCAGGTTAAGAACAGTTTCAGGTTAAGTACGGACCTCTGGAACGAATTAAGTACTTAACCTGAGGTACCACTGTACAGTCGTACCTTGGTTGTCGAATGCCTTGGTAATTGTACATTTTGGCTCCTGAACGATTGAAACCCGGAAGTGAGTGTTCCTGTTTTCGAATGTTGCTTTGAAAGCCAAAAGTCTGATGCAGCTTCCGCTATTGCAAGGGTCAGCAAACTTTTTCAGTCCACTGTCCCTCAGACCTTGTGGGGGGCCAGACTATTTTTTTTTGCGGGGGGGGGGGGGATGAACGAATTCCTATGCCCCACAAATAACCCAGAGAATAAACATTCTACTCATGTAAAAACACCAGGTGGACCCCACAAATAACCCAGAGATGCATTTTAAATAAAAGGACCCTTCCTAAAAACATGCTGATTCCCGTACCGTCTGCAGGCCGAATTTAGAAGGCGATTGGGCTGGATCTGGCCCCTAGTTTGCCTACCCATGCGCTATTGTTTCCAGCATGCCTGCACAATCGGGAGCCAATCAGAAGCTGCGCCTTTGTTTCTGAAGTCAAACAGACTTCTGGAACACATTGTGTTCGAAAATCAAGGAATGACTGTATATATTTATAGAATTATTACCAAGGAGATGCAGTATATATACACATTTCTTCTCAAGTGAGAGAAAATGTGGAGATGGTTAGAACTGGGGAGATTCAGGTTTAAATCCCCACTGAGCCATGAAACTCACTTTGGTCCAATCCTTCTTTCCTTCTCAGCATAGCCTACTGCACAAAGTTGTTGTGATGATAAATTGGGAGGAAGGGGAATCATATATTCTGCCGTCTGCTCCATCGAAGAAAGGCGGAATATAACTGTAATAAAGAAGTGTACCCACACACCTACAGAGGACATTATGATAGTACCAGTGCGGCTAAATTTGATGCACACGTTCTTACATTCAGACATCTGACTTACATTTTTACAATTATTTCTTCTCACACACTTAGTTTTCTTTCTTCCTGGAACCTTTGCGGGGTTGTATTGCTTTTCTTTCAGATTTTTGCACTCTAAAAATTACCATAAATGTCAAAATCTATCTGGATGCCTATAAAATAAAATAAAAATACACACACATAGACACCTATATGCATAAAGAACATAATATAGTGTTTTATTCTTTCATTTACTGTTTCATCTAACTGGATTTAGCTGTTCGTATAAACTTCATATGTGCATTGGGCTCTCATTAGTATACAGTTCGGATACATATAGTGTGTTGATATGATTGATGGACAGCTGCACATGACACTTTTAGTTGTAAAATATGTTCATGGGCGAAATATGTTTTAATGGTTGCTAAATTTGCAAAGATGGTTATTGTGATGGTTATTTTTGTAACAAGGAAAGAAAATGAGGATTTAAATTCCCCAGTACTTCATATGAATCCTTATATAAGTAGTCTCTTAGTAATAAGGGGGGGGGGGACGACCCTGCATGTTATATATATCAGAGCATTCAGGCTTAGACATCAGAGATGGCAATTTACTACATAAACTTAACCTACCATTAAGGAGAGGATAGCAGAACATCAACTGCTTTTATAAAAAATGGTGTTTACTAAAGATGGCAAAGCTGAGATGTAAAAGTGAATGGGTGGCCTCTTGCTTCCTCTCAACCCCTTTTGCAGCCAGAAGTAGCAGACTGGATGCTTTTGCTTCCAATCTCAAAAATAAAGTACAGTTTCCCATTACTTCAGAATTTTGGGAACTGAGGTACCAGGTGGCATGGCAGCAGTGCTCATCTGATCTCCAAAGGGTTACATTGCTGCTGTTTATTGGGAGTAGAGAGGGAGGGCTGAGGTAGCAGGAAGGTTGCTGCGGTGCAAACACACCAGTGGGAGTGCTGGATTGGCTCTGCCTGTGCATGGACCCTGCACTGACCTTCCCTCCCCCTCTATCACCTGGGAAGCAGCACTGATGGGATGGACCAAAGGTCAAGTAAGTGCTTCCCACTTCCCATGCTGTCTGCTACTGTGGAACTATGGGCTACTGATCAGGGAGTTAGTTGAGTATAAGCTGTAGTTGCAGATAATGGCTGATTATCACACCATAGTTTAAACAAACCATCGTTCCCTAAATTTGGACACCATATGATGGGTTTGTGGCGTGTTTAAAGGCTGAAAGAAAGCTTCTGAACTCTTCCTCCTTATGTGTAAAAGAGAAGAGGGGTGTGAGCCCAAGTCCCACTGCAACTCCTTCATGTAAAGGAAACCATGGTTTGTTGTTACATCTGAACTAAGGCAATGAAACTCTGTATGATAAAGAACCTGGCTTTCATTTAAGATGGAATTCTTAAACCTATTCCCCCCTACTGAAAGGAAACAGGTGACACTGTTGCTTTTTGCAGGTTACTTGTTGGAACTTAGAAGTGAGGGGGGAAAGCTGATTTCCCTTTTTGCTAGGTTGGCCTAACACACAATTTTTCATTCAGTGGATAGTTCTCTTAAAAATGTAGCTATTTACTGTAAACAATCCAGTGGGTCATCATTTCCCTGCCCCAGGAGGGCACGCTGTCTACTTTACTTATCTATCAAAATACTTAGATGTGTCATTCTTAGGCATCCACACAGCCCCTGAAGCAGCTTTCTAAATGAGAATAACAACAATAAAGCAGCCAGATAAACAGTAAACAATCCATTGTTCTGTTTTCTGGGCATCTTGCCATCTAAGAGCTGAGAAGCTACTACAGGAGATCTGACCTCCTATGGATTAAAATGTTTCTGCATGCTGGAAAACTCACCAACTCAAAGCTTGATGAACCATAGCTGTGAAAAAAGGTGACCTGTGAGCCAGGAAATTCTTGGTTTAATAAGTCCTAAACACTTATAATTTTCTGCTGGTTCTTCTTTCACTCAAAATCTGTAACTGCATTACAAGACAGGAGGCTGTGATGAGAACAAGGGCTATTTTGGGAAACAGACCTATTTATGTCCCAATAATTTGCATTTCCAGTGTAATGAATGATGATGTTTTGCACACAAACCTATAGACCAGTTATCCACAATCATGAAGGTGTAAGGAAATTATATTGGTAGTTCAGAGAGACAATTTATCTTAGGAACACAAGAAATTGCCTTTACAATTTTTAATTTATTGTTCTTAGTAAGACTATATAGAGGCACTTAAGACAATGATGCACAATTATATTTAATTCTGTACAATTTCTAAAAAAAATATTTGAAATACAGTTTTGATGTTTCTAATAAATAATCACACATTAACAATATTTATATATCCTATAAATCATAAAAGGAGAATCATATCATCTTCTACCCTGTTTTACTACACTTCTTACTCTGAAGACTTTCTGCAGCAAAGAAAATGAGTTCATTTAGTCCTGCACTTTGTTATTCCAATATAAAATTAAATCTATTTTTCTATCATAATCACAAAAATTCTGTCTGACGTCTCTCACTTTAGCCAAATTTGTTAACTTTACATGCCATATCCTAGACTTTAGCAACAAATCTACAATAAATTGCTTTATCAGTATAAAGCCAAAGTCAGACCATTGGTTCATACAGTTTAGTATTGCCTACACTGTCTGTCAGCTGCTCTCTAGGGTTTCTGACGGAATATTCCATCCCTACGTGGAGATGCTGTGGACCTTCTGTTCAGAAAGCATATGTTCTATCACTGATCGATGTTGTGGTCTAAAGGACATTTTGGTTTTTGCTTTTATTTTATGTGAAGAATGTTGGCACCCCACCTGAGAGTTCATTATGCAGAAATGGACCTTTGAAAGAATATCAAAGGCCACCAACATACTGGAGGACAGCCTCTTGGTGGTCTGGAGATGTGAGCTGGAGGTGGTCCAAAATTCATTTTAAGATGCAGATGCAATTAAACGCCAGGTCCTCCCACATTCGGGCAGCATCTGTACATTTGCATCTATCAGTGGATGTGGAACTGGAAAGCACTAGGATCTAGAAAACAATGTGTTTCTTTGGGTCTAGCCCAGCTATTGTTTCTCTATTCATACATAACCCACACTGACATGCATAGTTCCTGCTGGGAAAGATATTCTATCATGCATCTCTCCTTAATAAAACATTCCTCTGGATCTAGGCATTCTACCCCTGTGGGCAGGTAATTTAATCTCTCTCCACCCTGAATCTAAGTATCTAATTGTTCCCTGTACAACCTGTCTTTGCTCCTCTGTCTCAGGCTGTGGGGCTCAATGTACTGTTCACCCTCTTGCAGCTATGGATAAAGGGCATGACACAGCTGTTAATTTATTTAACCTGCAACAACAAAAACATGGAACTCTGTGAAGTGTCAGTTTGCTTCTTTGCGTTCAGATGCAAACACCACACTACACTTGCTTTGTCCCAGTTCTCTACTTACTTACACGCCTTTCAAATGAGTTTATTATTATTACAGTGCCTGTTGTCAGAACTTCTGCTGCCATCTCTTGAAGTGCCTCCCACGGTCATTGCTGACTCCAGGGCCCCTCGTTGTCAGTGTGTGTGTATGGGTTTTTGTTTTTTTTAACATTAATGACATTCCCACAGTACCTGAAAATCTGAAATATTTATGTTTGCAGTTGACAACGTGCCTCTGTTAGCTGCTAATGTCTCTTCTCTCCTTTGAAAATGCATGTGTGATAAAGTAACTTCCACCACATACGCTCCCTCCCGTCTTACCTTCATTCTCTCTTGACAGAGAGGCAGTGGTATACTTTCTCTTTTTAACCAAGCAATCGCATTAGTTAGCCTGTTTGATTATTTTGGCCTTGCAAAAAAGCATAATAAAAATATGAACTTCTAAAAAGTTTGATTCCACACACACACACACACACACACACACACACACACACGACAGACAACTTTATTGACGCAAATAACCCCTGCCCTAAATGCTCTCTTCCAATCTGACTTGAGTCAGAACAACAAAGAGGGGTGAGAAAATGGGAAGGAGGTGTGTTTGAGAAGGATGGATGGAAAACAATGTGTAGCTTCCTCCCTGCTAGGAGGAAGTAGTCAAAAGAATGACCATTGACTACTGGATTTCCAAATAGCTGCTGAAATGCATTTGAACCAAGAGTCATTCTTTGGTTATGCAGCAGCCCTAGTAAAACACAACCAAATGGTCAAACAGGAAAGAATTGCCCTTCCAAAGGACCACTGAAATGAATCAGACACCAGACAATGAACTGCATAAAGCAATAGGCACAGTTTCTGACAACCACTGGGACCTAGTCATAGCCTTGAGTGACAAAAGAGGAGCCAGATGAATCCAGGGCTGCTGCTCCAACAGCTGAGGAATTGAACCAACTGTTAATGCTTCTGTTTAAAAGCCAACAGAGGTTTTAGGGCTGCTGGTTTTGTGCTCATAGAACCTGATAGTGGTGGTCCAGATCCTGCAGGGCCTGAGCCGAGACTCTCATAGCTGTTTTCCCCTGAGCCTCAAGGAATCAAGTGCTTCCCATGCTACCACACCTGCCCAATGGTGCAGGGAGCGTGCCAGGTGGAAGCCCACAGAGAGACAAAGAAGGGCTTAGCTTCAGAACACAGGGTTGGCCATAGTCTTTAGGCCAAGCAGATGGAGCTGGGGAAAGGTGGACTTTGGGGAAGGGATTTATGAGACCTCAGCTCACCTCAGGGTTTTATCAAAGCAAGTTGCTCCCTTGGAGCTATCCGTGGTGCTGCAACCACCAGTTTCCCTTGACCCCTAGGTTACCTGGTACAAATGAACACGCTCTTCCCCAAGTCTGTATTGTGCTTTTGGTCCTCCATTCCCTTTGCACATAAGTGCAGCATGATGCGAACCAATGTATTGTAGTAATTAGGCTAGATCGGATAAGATTTGGGTTCAAATCCCCACTTAGCCATGAAGCTCAGAGTGGCTTGGGTAAACCTATTTTTCTCTTTCAGCCATTCCTTCTTTCTAGCATTGTTGTGAGCTCCTTGGAGTAAGGGCAGGGTAGGAAACAGAATAACTGCATACTGCTATTTAACACTTGTACAGCGGTGTTCTTTGGGGTTCACCCACATTATCACAATACAAGACAGTATTGTTTGTTTCAGGAGTGTGGTCCCAGAATGAAGCCATGTAAAAGCTCTTTTACTTTGGGACAGGCTGTTGGGAGGAACCTTTGCTGAGCATGTTCCCTTCTGCCACTTTGGAAAGTTGGTGTTATGTACTGAAGTTCTCACCCTGGGCCAGCAGGGGGATACTGTAGATAGTTATGCAAATGAAGGATCGAAAGTGACGTTCAGTGATTGGATAGTTTTGGAAAGTTGCTACAGTAACGTTGTACTGGAGCTCTATATAAGCAGGCTGACTGAGCCCTTCAGTTCAGTTCTGTTCTGGCCTCTGATTAAACAAGAAGAATCGCTGTGTCGTCTGATATGTTCACCCACAACTTAACAGTTTGCACAGAGAAAGCTCCAGTTTCTGTCCAGCATCGTAAGAAAGCGCCACAAAATAAGAAGAAAGGATGAGAGAACCCTGCATCTTCCATGGGCACTATATTCATCTGAGAGAGAAAAAAGGGAGCAAAAGAGAGTCTTGTCAAACATTATGACTACTTCAAAGGAACTGAGCTCTAATCTAGTTGAAATATGAAGTACATTTGGACATGGCATGTAAATTAATGTTAACTCTGGGAATACTGGGGATAGTCAGGAAAGGAAAAAAGAGAGGAAGGATAAGCTGATTTAGTGGTAACTCCGCCAAGTTAAAGAAGCATTTCACTGTTATCCTATTGTTTAAAAGCCCATTATTTTGACGAGTGAAATTGCAAAGGAATGCCAGACAAATGAGCGGTATGCCAAGATTCCAGCAGGGACTCAGACAACTAATCGCTCATCCGTCCAAATTCAATCTTGATTAACAGTAGCTGACTTTCCCCCACTTCAATACATTACACTCAGCAGCCCCTTTTCTTGGCTGAAATTTATATGATAGTTAAAGTAGCAAAAGCCAGCCAATGTATGGGGTCAAGCCTGGTAATGCAGGAAGCTGCCTTATACCAAGTCAGGTTGTTAGTTCATCAGTATTGTTGAAATTGGCTGGCAGTGGTCCTCCATGGTCTCTTTGCCCAGCTTTTAACTGCAGATTCCAGGGACTGAATCTGAATCTGAGCTCTTCTGCATGTAAAGCAAATGCTCTACCTGTGAGCTATGGCCCTGCTGTGGCAGAGCTAGAGCCCTCCCCTCCTGTGGTGGCGACAGGCAGCAGGAAGAAAGGGAGGTCCCAGGGTTGGCATTAGTAGCTCCCAGCATCTTTGGACATGGGGCCTCTGACTACGTAGTGGAGGGGAATCCAAAGGGGTCACAATTCTGGACTTTATCACAGCAGAAGGATGGACATCATCTGACTGAGTGCTGTTTATCAATGTTGTAAGTTTACCGGCAGTGTGTATGGGGGGGAGGGGAGTTAGGGGTTGGAGGCCAGGACTGGTCTTGCATCTGATCTCTTTGTTAGGAGGGCTAGACTCACACAGGGACTGGACAAAAGTATCCCAGTGAATTTCATGCCTGATCAGGGATATTAATCCAGATCTCCCCAACCAAAGTCCAATATGCTAACCAATTACAGCACCATTTAGCAGCTCACTATTCTATGACTGTCAGTTGATCCTAACAAATTATGTTGAACTAGTGCTCTTAAAAAATAGTGTTCTTAAAAAATGACTTCTAGAAATGCCATATAAAAATGCACCAAAATAATAAAAACACACACACGGTTTTTCAGATTAAATTTTTACAGTCACATATCCAACATACAACATAAAACAAGATTCCAAAGAATCTCCTGGATTTCCCTCCTCCCTTTGTGGCTCCCATTGTTAATCATTTCCTCCTGCATCTTTTATGATAAACCAAATCTTTTACTTCTCCATTGTGTCTAAAATTCACCATTAAACTACATGTATGCCAGCTCATTTAATTTAGGCCCCATTGAAATCCATTGGATAAGTTGGTCATGACTTAAGTTCCATTGATTTCAGTGGAAATTAAGTTGAATTAACTTACTCTGAATCCAACCCAATATCTCCTGTTATTAACATTCTTTTAAAAAAATATACCAACAAAGATCAAGATTACTTTTTTAAAGAAGATGCTAGATCAATATCAGTGACACCATTATCAGTAAGAAATAAATATTTCATATCCATATATATAGTCCCTCACCACAAAATAAGAAAGCAGCTGAGCATATCACAGAGCAGATAGTTTGACAAAGCAAATGTCACAACAGAAAAGGCATTGTCCCATAGTTGCAAACGACCCACTCCACAGTACTCTACCTCTTTCTGGAAACTATGGAAGGGGAAAGTGCTCTTCTGCTAAACTTTTGCTTGTTGGTTTCCCACAGGCATATGGTCAGCCACTGTGAGAACAGAATGCTGGACTACACGGGCCATTGGCGTGATCCATCAGGCTATTCTAATGCAGTATCACTGAATGCGTTATTCAGAAAAAAACTTTGTTTGCCCCCAAGAATGAAATATTGGTCTTTGAGAGATTCTTCCTCTGGGCACAGTCCCCACTTGACCACTGTAGGCACGTGAGACCACAACTGCTCTTCCTTCTTAGTGCTGCCACTGTACCCTTGGAAAGGGGAGGTGAGTAGGTTGCAGTGGCATAAAGATGAAGGCCAGGGACTTCTGGTTGTCAGCACTTGGTCATCTACTGAGGAAGGTACCTCAGCAGGTGCCGAGTGTTGCAGACCAGTGAAACTAGTTCCCATTCAGGCTCCACTTTTAACAGCCCCACTCACACTCTGAAGGGCTGTGGTGCACAGAATGAGCTGTAGAGTTTGAGAAAGGCAGGAGTCAAAGGAGGCTGTGGTCAGATCCTCATGCAGCTCAGTTTTGTAGGGTTTGGGGAAGTTCAATTGATGTCCATCAATACAAAACTCTTCATCTAAGGGTGAAGACACAACAAACATAACAAGTGCCCAGGGCTGTCTTAAGCATATGCGGCACCGGGGTGCAAAGATCCACCCCGTTGCCTAGAGTTGTCAACCTTTTTTAGGGTGGGCTGGCGAAGCACACATGGCAGAGCTGGCCTGGCTGGCCACCTCAGCAGCAACAGAGGAGCCCGAAGCAGCGGCAGCAGCAGAGCAAAGCCGGGGCCAGGCACCTGGGGGTGGGCTTGGCAAGCAAGCAGAGCCCAGCGCAACAACAGTCGAGCTCGAGGCTCGTGTGAGTAGCGTGCACCGGGCG
This sequence comes from Podarcis bocagei, assembly GCF_964188305.1. NCBI lineage: Eukaryota > Metazoa > Chordata > Lepidosauria > Squamata > Lacertidae > Podarcis > Podarcis bocagei. Next base: position 35,091,339 of record NC_138130.1, read on the forward strand.
GGCCTCCTGAACGCCTGCCAATCCCAGGCACGCAGGAGGGTGGAGCTGGCTGGCTGCCTCAGCGCCTTGCCTGCCCACAGCAGAAGGGCTGTGGCACTTCTACAGGCTCTGCTCCGCTTGGCAGTGGCTGTCGGCTCTTCCCAATCCCCAGACTCCAAATCTCGGCCCCGGACTCTCGGCCTCGCACCCCTGAGAGCCCGGCACCCGGGTGCCCCACATCCCTAGTGCCTATGGGCAAGACGGCCCTGCAAGGGCCATTTGACCAGCCATTTCTTTGGGAGATACTCAGCAAAGTCATATACGGTCTAGATGCACTGAAATCAATGGGATTAAGTCCACTGATTTCAATGAGTCTACTCTATAAGGTTCTCACCCTCTGTTCTGACAACAAATGCCTCAAAATATAGCAAATGTGTCTTTCTTCCCCCATGCCTGAATTGTTATGTATGTGCTTTCTTTGCCCTTACTCTGACAACAGGGCATTTTAGAATGATGCTGAGAGGAGAGGGTGTCACTCAGCACAGCACCGGTTCTGACTGGAGACACTTCAGGTGTTCACCATTCTCCATTTCTTTCCCTTTTAATTATGCTCATGGGTTGTTCTCCTGCTAAAATGGTTATTTTCACATGCTGAATGTGACATCGTCATAGAGCTGAGCTGTCCATTTTTCTGTTGACTGGCTGGTCCCTCAGTATCCAAATTTCTTGCCATAAACAACATGATGGAAGAGATGAGGGAGATTTCATTGCTGGATGTAACTTACCATGCAGGGGGCTGGAGGAGGAGGAGGATTGTGAACATAATGGAACCAGGTACCAGTGTTTCAAATAGGTTTTTTTAAAATAGCATTAAGAAATCCAAAGTAAATTCTTTAACCCAGAAATTTCCCTAATTAGTTTCTAAAGATCAAGTTCTGAGAACCACCTCATTGGGAACTATAATGTAGCAATTTGGTCCTATGGCTTTTCTTGTTTAGTTTTTTAACTGTAGCTTTGGCTTTTTAAAAAGCTATTGTTTTGAATTAGCATAGTTCTTTGCCACATGGAGAGTATATAAATCACTATGTTTGTCTCTGTGTATTCAAACAGCAGAAACTATTACCACTTACCTGGGGAAAATCAAAGATGTAACATATTGGTTTATTAGGCATTCTCTGCTAAGCCAATCAAGCTGTTCAAGAAATCAGGATGCATTGGCGGGATATAAGCTTGACTTCACACTCATGTGCTTTCAAATCAGTAGCTTCTAAGAATGTCATATTGCTGATACAAGAGGCAGCATTCAAAGTGATGGTCTAGATTGCCTTCAAGTCTATGACAAGCTGTAATGATGAGGAACCCCCTATGCTTTGTGCCCAAGTGTTGCTGATTTAACAATGCGAAATAATTTTCTGAGCAGGAAGAAAAGATAAAGCACACCTGGAAGATAAATGTGAAGGCTTTACAACACTGGGCACTGATAAAAAAAGATATTGGAGATAAGGATGCTGAAGAATTCAACCTTTTGGGTAATGTGATTCTGAGGCTCTGTGCCAATCTACCTGTGTTGTGACTCGATGAGAAGATGGCCAAAGAGGGGAGTGATTTTAATACTGACATGGACAGATGAGATACAAGAGAGGGAGCTTCTTCAAAGAAGCTTGCTAGTTGTGTGTGAGTTCCCGGAATCATTTGCTCAGCCATTTTTGCACTTCTGCTTAAGCAGTGAGGGCAGTTTGCACAGTGTGGTCAGTACACAAAGGATGCTTTAAATCATTTAACATGATGAGCTATTGTGCAGCAGCTTGCTGCGTGGATCAGGCACTTTTCTCAATGGACTGGATTTCATGTAGCACCAAAGCAGCCTTCACCAATGTGGTGCCCTTCAGATGGTTCGGACTACAAGTCCAATCAAATCCAACCAGTATAGCTATGCTGGCTGCTGCTGATGTGAGATGTAGTCCAAAACATCTGGAAAGCAGCAGGTTGGTAAAGGATACACTCAGCCAGGCTTTAGCACTATGTACATGAGCCACATGGGGCCCAAATAAACCCTCAGGCTTGCACACCCCACCCTCCCCTCTTCTCCTCTGCAGATGGGAGAAATACTTCTGCAGTACAGTGGTACCTCGCAAGACAAATGCCTCGCAAGACGAAAAACGCACAAGACAAAAGAGTTTTCCGTTTTTTGAGTCGTTCCGCAAGACGAATTTCCCTATGGGCTTGCTTCGCAAGACGAAACGTCTTGCGAGTTCTTGCGAGTTTGTTTCCTTTTTTTTAAAGCCGCTAAGCCGTTAATAGCCGCTAAGCCGCTAATAGCCGTGCTTCGCAAGACGAAAAAACCGCAAGACGAAGAGACTAGCGGAACGGATTAATTTTGTCTTGCGAGGCACCACTGTATTTAGTTTCAGTTTCACAGAATACTGTCTTACTGTGTTTTAAAAGAAACACTGGTTGCACAAACCAGTTTCAGAGCCAATGCTTTGAAAATGGATTGTTTTGAAACTGACCAGAGTTTACTTTAAATCAGGGTCTCAGGTTTGTGGGACACAAGTTGGGACTTTATGAAAGTGAAACGTCTGCAGAAGTTCTTCTTCCAGCCAAGGAAGAAGAGAGGGAAGGTGGAGGGACCTAACAGAGGAAAGTCAGGACTGAATATTGAGGAAAGCCAAAGTCATCTGTTCAAAGACTCTTCCAGGAGCCACCCACCTCCCCTCACCCCAAGAAGGGGAAATACTGTATATACACTGACACAGAGAAAATGCACGTTCAGCAGGTACACAAACAGTTCAGTTTCTGGGTGGATGAATTGATATACCCCACAAATGGTGTCTACAGTGTGTATAGTGGCCACATTTGCATGTAATGCCAAGTCAAACCATGAGTTAATGGGTTAATGAGAATGAGCAAGGACGCAGTACCCAAAGAAAATATTCATAGCTGTTTCACAGTTCACCTGGTCTCTCTTGATTACAGTTCATGGTTTGTTGGGAAGAAGACAAACCATGAACCTTTGTAGGTTTGCATGTAACACTAAGCCAAACTACAGCTTAGCTCTGGATAGTGCAGCAACAGGAGGCATGGAGAGGCTGTAGTTTTCTCTCTGAGTACCCATATTTTTGCTAAGCCAAGGTTTGGCTTAGTGTTGTATGCTTAGTGTTGTATTACTGAGACTTTTGGGAGCTGTTATCCAGAGGATGATGATTGTTGTTGTTGTTTAGTCATTTAGTCGTGTCTGACTCTTCGTGACCCCAGGGACCAGAGCATGCCAGGCACTCCTGTCTTCCACTGCCACCTGCAGTTTGGTCAAACTCATACTGGTAGCTTCGAGAACACTGTCCAACCATCTTGTCCTCTGTCGTCCCCTTCTCCTTGTGCCCTCCATCTTTCCCAACATCAGGGTCTTTTCCAGGGAGTCTTCTCTTCTCATGAGGTGGCCAAAGTACTGGAGTCTCAGCTTCAGGATCTGTCCTTCCAGTGAGCACTCAGGGCTGATTTCCTTAAGAATGGATACGTTTGATCTTCTTGCAGTCCATGGGACTCTCAAGAGTCTCCTCCAGCACCATAATTCAAAAGCATCAATTCTTCGGCGATCAGCCTTCTTGATGGTCCAGCTCTCACTTCCATGCATCACTACTGGGAAAACCATAGCTTTAACTATACGGACCTTTGTTGGAAAGGTGATGTCTCTGCTTTTTAAGATGCTGTCTAGGTTTGCCATCACCTTTCTCCCAAGGAGCAGGCGTCTTTTAATTTCGTGACTGCTGTCACCATCTGCAGTGATCATGGAGCCCAAAAAAGTAAAATCTCTCACTGCCTCCATTTCTTCCCCTTCTATTTGCCAGGCGGTGATGGGATCAGTGGCCATGATCTTCGTTTTTTTGATGTTGAGCTTCAGACCATATTTTGCGCTCTCCTCTTTCACCCTCATTAAAAGGTTCTTTAATTCCTCCTCACTTTCTGCCATCAAGGTTGTGTCATCTGCATATCTGAGGTTGTTGATATTTCTTCCGGCGATCTTAATTCCGGCTTGGGATTCATCCAGCCCAGCCTTTCGCATGATGAATTCTGCCTATAAGTTAAATAACCAGGGAGACAATATCCAGCCTTGCCGTACTCCTTTTCCAATTTTGAACCAATCAGTTGTTCCATATCCAGTTCTAACTGTAGCTTCTTGTCCCACATAGAGATTTCTCAGGAGACAGATGAGGTGATCAGGCACTCCCATTTCTTTAAGAACTTGCCATAGTTTGCTGTGGTCGACACAGTCAAAGGCTTTTGCATAGTCAATGAAGCAGAAGTAGATGTCTTTCTGGAACTCTCTAGCTTTCTCCATAATCCAGCGCATGTTTGCAATTTGGTTCCTCTGCCCCTTCGAAATCCAGCTTGCACTTCTGGGAGTTCTCGGTCCACATACTGCTTAAGCCTGCCTTGTAGAATTTTAAGCATAACCTTGCTAGCATGTGAGAGGATGATGATAGAGTGGACTAAAGGCTGGTGAAAGGATGAAGTGGCAGGTCAGAGGCAAAGGCTAGGCAGAACCTTTTGCACCAACAGAAGCATCTGGTCAGGGTTGGAAAGCCTGTTTGTTAGCCTTGCCCTGCTCTGAATCCCCGCTGCTCAGTACTTCTGGTGACCTACCCGATTTCAGTTTTGCAATCCTAACCTACAGAATAGTGGAAAGATGGCAACTGTGAATAGAGTGTATTTAATCATCTCATTTCCTTTTTGGTATCCACAGTTTCAAATGTTAACTTTGTTGTTTCTAATCATAAAAGGGGGAAGTAACAGGACACAGTGCTAAGTGTATGAAGCACACATGTATATGGTGTCTGAAATGTTGATAAATATCAGATTTTATACATCTCATCAGCATTAAGATATCCCTGTGGAGTGGAATAAGGATGTTATCTATTTTTAGAAACAATGAAGTCAGCTTCTTGGATGGAGATAATGAGTAGGAAATAAGATGATAAACTCTGTTGACTCCCAGAAGAGACCTCAGTTTTGCAGCAAAACAAAACACTGGCACAAAAAAGAGGAATGCTTGTTCTTGGCATGCAGACAGGCACCTGCTTTTGGAGGGCTGTTGCTGTCTGCGATGCAGTGAAACAGAGTTCATTAACCTGCTCAACTTGTTTGCTAATTATTGTCATATTTTATTACTTTTTACATCTTAGACAATTCCTATGAGATTGGATCATGTGCCAAAAATGCAATTGAACAGTGCAGAAAGTGAAGGTTATTTTTTTACATTGTTCACATTAAAAACAGTAATCTAATAATCCAGATTTGTCTGCATATTTCTGGCATTGTTCTGTGGATGCTGTCTCTCTATTGAAGCAAACTATATATCTCCTGGCTTGTTTCACAATGATTTTCTTAAATATTATGACATTTGCCTTTCTCGTCCTATTGACTCAGGAGCTAAACATATTTCCTGTTTCCTGTACCTCCTGTACCTCCATCACCTGTTTTAAAAAGCTGAGGGGTTTCTAGTTCAAGAGTTCTAGAATGTTCCCCCTATATGCAAAGTTCAAACACAGACTGTGGGTAAGAGGTGCTGGTAGTGAGCTGGTCAGGAGCAGGAGGAGAGGTCTGCTCAGCATCTGTCTATCCCGGCTCCCAAGAACCTTACCAGCCACCCTTGACTGAACAGCACTAGCACCTGACAGGGAAAAAGAGAATGGGGCCTTCAGATGCTGCAACAACCTCTAGGTCCATAGACACATAACAAGGCCCACTGTGGCTGCTCAAGGACAGCAGCTAAAAGGTGGTGGTGGTGGTCAGAGGGACAAAAGTGTGAGCAGAGGACCACTTAACAACTGTCCTCCACCCCAATTCTGACAAAGCTCATTGACCATGGTTGATTGACCATCTGAGGGGGGGGGGATGCAGGGTAGGAAGACAGGAACAACTCTGTAACAGTGATTATGGAGAGAGGGAGGTATGGCATTGGGGGAGGGTGGGTCATCTAAGAATAAGAGGATATTGATGTTTGCAAGTCATCTGCTTTTCTGGTCGTTCATTCATCCTCAGGGATCTGGTTGACTCTGTCACCAAGTCTTCTGGTCTAGTGGTGCTGGTAATTAGGGTTGCCATACCAAGAGCATCCTAGACCCTGATTTCAGGGCCCAAACCTGAGACCTAGTGGTGGCCCCTGGTGATGTCACAGGGTGTCAGCCCAAGTGATATCTTTAAGCAGTCACAAAGAGCATGTCATTCAAATAAAAGCACAAAGCCTAACAAATGAGCAATTATGTCACTGGTTGGAAATTAAGATAGAAACCTCAAATAAAGGGAGTATATTTACCAGGAGAGTGATTTACCAGGGACAGGGAGTGATAAACAGAGATAGAGTTTGGTAACAGTTACCTTCTGAAAGCAGTTGATTGGCCTTCAAAACTAGTATCAAATGTCAAAATTCTCTCATATTTCCTCTTAGCTTCTTAATTTTTTTAAAAAGAAGAACCAGTAAATAGTCAAAGAGTTTCTGACATTTACTCAAGTATACATTTATTTAGGGCAAAGGCACACTGTGTAAACCGTCTGGGAAAGTGTATAGTCTAATCAATGTAATCAATTCATCAAAAAGAATTTAACCATTATGAAGTCCAAATGTGTTTTTATGTCAATATTAACACCACTGACAGGCAGAAGCAGTTATAAGATAAAAGGGTGCAAGATGGAAAGTCTTACTGAGAATATTAAGGTGTGTGCAGATCTGCACTTTTACATTTTTTGCCATCTAAGTCGCAGTGGAATGCAAGTCTTTGATGCCTGTTAGATCCGCTTTTTATGAGACAGAATTTTTAATATTAGAAGTTGGATAGTACTAAAGTAACTTCTGAATCCCAATTGGTTAAGGAGGGGAAAAACCTAAAGGCATTCAGCAGTAAAAATCTATGAGTCTTCTGATAGAGGATTTTTACAGCATGTTCTGCATTCATTTCTCTCCCCCCCCCCAAGTACTTCCTGGCACCAGTTTTCATCCTCATGTAATTGCACACCACTTGCAGTTATATCAGGAATAAACAGTCACAGATTTTTATAAGGTCATCAAAGGTAATGAGTTATTAGGGGGCTTTGGTTATTCAAAAGAACAGGGATACTGCAAAAACACACTGCAATTTCTATCTGAGCTGTTTGGCTAATGGCTTTCTGATGAAGTCAATACTTTTTGTCAACAGGCTTTGATCCGTAAGAACATAAGAAGCTGCTTGCTGGATCAGGCCAATGGCCCATCTAGTCCCAGCAACTTGTTGTCACTGTAACCAACCAGATGTCTGTGGTGAGCCTGCGAGTAGGATATGAGGACAACAGCACTCTGCCCATCTGCATTTCCCAGCAACTTCTTTTCAGATGGCTACTGCCTCCGAACAAAGCTATTGTGGCTAGCAGCAGATGATAGCCTTGTCCTCCATTAATTTAATTCTTTTTTAAAGCCATTCAAGTTCGTGGTCATTGCTGTGTCCAGTGGAAGCAAGTTCCATAGCTTAACCAGGAGAGGTCTCCCAGCCTGATGCACCTGACAGACCATCTTAGCTGTAAATAGTTCTATTTGGGGTCAAATCAGGCCACAACTTTATTGACTACAGATGCAGGTGGTTTGGCATAGGCATTGGGCAGAATGCACCTCTTCTGGCCTGCCTTCTGCAAGTACTCAAGTTGGGGTCAACTGGGAGTTCTTGAAGTACATCAAAGAGTAGCTCCCCCTCTGGGTTGCACCTGGGGACTGCTGTGGCCCTAGCCCCTGCCTGGATGTCTTGACCAAAGCATCTCCCCATGATGCCTTTAACAGGGCACCCCATTTTCTGGAGGGGCAGACAGAGATGATGGAGTGGCAAGGTCAACCACGGGGCCTCCTTAAGTCCCCGGGGCATGGATCTGAGCAAAGCGAGCAGGCCCAGCCGGGTCCATCTGACAACAGTGGCCTGCTCCCATGCCTGCTTGCGATTGTTCAGTTGTGAAAGCGGGCGGAATCTACTTCCCAAGCGTCAAGCGCAGTTTGGGAAAATCCTTTGCCACCCAGGAAATGGCCTAGGAGACAGGGCCTCTACTGCTAGATCACAGCTGGCAGGAGGTGTGGCAGTCCACGATGGCACCCACCTAAGGTGGTAAGCAGACTTACGAAACAGGAAGCAGACAGTAGGAATAAATGGACAGATTCCAGTGGAAAGGAATAAAAAGTGGAGTTCACCAAGGACTGATATTGATGTCTGTACTTTTTAATTTATTCATAAATGATCCAGAATTAGAGATGAGCAGAAAGGTAACCATATTTGCTGATGATACCAAATGGTTCGCAGTGGTTAAAGCAAAAGAGGATTGAAGAGTTCCAAGGCCATTTCTCCAAACTGGGTGAACTGTCATTTATAATGGCAAATGCAATTCAAGGTAAGCAAGTGTAAAGCGATGCATATTGGGGCAACAAAGAATCTCAATTTCACAGCCCTTGGGGGCTGAACTGTCAGTGACTGGCCAGGAATGCAACCTTAGGGTAGTAGTGAATCAATCAATGAAGTTGTTCACACTGTGTGTCACAGCTGTGAAAAAGGTGAATTCCACGTTAGGGATCATTGGGTGAGGGACTGAAAATAAAACTGCCATCCTACAAAAGCTGTTATACAATGCTGTTATTACACAAATCTCTGGTGCAACAGTGCTTCAAATGCTGTGTACAGTTCTGCTTTTCTCACCTCAGGAATGGAGGAGCATCTCCACCCCCATCGTTCTGCCCGGACACTGAGGTCCAGCGCTGGGGGCCTTATGACGGGTCCCTCACTGCGAGAAGCCAAGTTACAGGGAACCAGGCAGAGGGCCTTCTCGGTAGTGGCACCCGCCCTGTGGAAAACCCTCCCATCAGATGTCAAAGAGAAAAATAACTACCAAACTTTTAAAAAACATCTGAAGGCAGCCCTGTTTAGGGAAGCTTTTAATGTTTAATAGGTTATTGTATTTCAGTGTTTTATTGGAAGCTGCCCAGAGTGGCTGGGGAAGCCCAGCCAGATGGGCGGGGTATAAATAATAAATTAATTATTATTATTAATTAATTAATTTATTATTATTATTATTATTGCAGAGCTGGGAAAGGTTCAGAAAAGGGCAACCAGAATAATCAATGAGATGGAGCAACTCCCATAGGAGGAAAGGTTACAGCCTTTTGGACTTTTTAATTTAGGGAAAAGGCAAGTAAGAGGCCACTCTTACGCCTCTCCAAGCTTGACAACAGCAACACTAGTGGGGAAAATAGGGACATTCTGGGATCAAATCAGAAGCTGGGATGAATTTTGTAATTCTGGGAGTGTTCCTGGAAAACTGGACCACTTGCAGGGTATGTATGATACCAATGTTCTACCTTCAGGGGAAGGAGAGTGCGGTTGGCTTCTGCATGTGGGCTTCCCATGGGCATTAGGTTGGCCTCTATGAGAAAAGTACACAGTGCTAGGTGGGCCCTTGGCCTTATTCAGCAGACTCTTCTCATGTTCCTGACTATGAAAGAGGGAAATGCAGTAAATAGCACTGTAATAATTTTGCATGCAAGACCATGTCGTGTTGAAACTTGCTGCTAACACTCCGCCAACAATAAAATTAGGAAAGTGACAAAAATTTAAAGGGGAGAATTTAAAGTGATCCCAGCAATTCAGAATCTTGCTCCCAAAATTTTGATGTCTATATAAAAACCCACTATGTTCATGGCAAATCCAACGCTTGTTCATCCTGGGCAAGAAACTTTTCGCAGTTGTCACAACAAACATCATTTACACCAACATTGCATAACCAAACCATGTAATGAAAGATCACTCAGTTCCTGAGCATGCCTTCTCACTCAGACTTTTGAGTTTATGGGTGCAAAGCATTGATTACACTTGGAAAGATAAGGTGGAAATTAACTGCTCCGGTTTTGGCAGGACTGAAAGATTCCCTGGTTCCAATTCTGAAGGAAGCTACAAATCCTATACTGGATTGCAACTTTGAAATACATATGCAAACATACATGCATCACTGTAGTTCTGTGGTTATTCATCACAAAACACAAAATTCAGGAATAGCAAACATGTGCATGCATAGTGATATCCTTTCCAGTGAGAATCTATGCATTACCTTTCCAGAAACTGGCTCCAATTTCTTTAGGGAGAATTGAAGCAAGCCCACATGAGTCCTCTTGTACTATTAGTGGTGATGTTATGATTGTTCAACAAAATGAGCCTTAATTCATTGCAGGCATTGCTTCACCGAGTCTTTTTAAAGGTGTCTTGCATTTTGTTGTGTATATGAGGGTGTTCATAGAATTATGATTTTTTTATAAGCATTACTAAAAGTAGAAAATATTCCACTCTGCACAGTTGCAACTGTAGAGGCAAGAGCCATTGAAAATTTCAAATTACACAAGAGTGAACTTATGGTCTTCCATCTGGATGTTTATTTTCATCAGCGCTAAAAGGAGAAATGGGAAGTTGACTGCACAGTAAGTCAACATTAAGGTCACATAATTATTCTCTCTATTATTTGTTACAGGCATATAAACGAACGACAAAATTACCCTCTTCCTGGTAAGACATGTATAACATTGGCACGAAAGCCACAATCTAACATGGATTGACTAGTCTTTTTAAAAGCGAGTTAAGGACTGATCATTTGTTTAAAACAAACCTATCATTTTGATGGTGCCCTGGTTATTCAATGTAACAAGGCCTCTGTGTTCTAACAATTACTCAGGGTCCCGTCCCCCCGAGTATATTGCAGACTATGTGATCTAGGCAACTGCCTAGACCAGGCTTCCTCAAACTCAGCCCTCCAGAAGTTTTGAGACTACAATTCCCATCATCCCTGACCATTGGTCCTGCTAGCTAGGGATCATGGGAGTTGTAGGCCAAAAACATCTGGAGGGCCGAGTTTGAGGAAGCCTGGCCTAGACTTTGTCTTTAGTTCTTTTAACAGTCACCTGGAGCTATATATCCAGCGGGAGGGGAGTGGTGGTGAAGTCTGTGGTGGTTGAGTGGTCTTCTGACATTTGCATGGCTGGCAAAGGACATCACTTCCTGTCCCATTGGCCGCCTTGGCTGTTGGGGCTCGCCCATGGTGGCAGCCAATCACAGGCGAGCTAGGGGTGTGGTTTAGGAAACAGACTCGAGGGAAAACATCTTTCCTCTGGGCTGCTTCCTGGCTATAAAAGCCAGCTGCACCCAGGCCTCAGCCTCAGTTGATGCTGGATTCTCTACCCACCCAACACTTTACAGTATGTGTAGGACTGCTGCATCTGTTGCTGTATTCGGGGCCAGGGAGGAATTTCTTTTCAGACAAATTGGGCCTGTCTAGGGGTTTCACCTACCTCATAGCAATTGTCACAACTTGATGGTGGATAAGGTATTGGGCTGGATCCTTAGCCTATGTGAACAAGGGGTTGGGAGCCACCCGCCACTCAAAGGAATCAGGGTATCCCATTAAAGGGATCCAGGGGGAGATGCTTGTGTCTGGGGACCGATGGGTCATAGCACCCCTAAAAATGGTGATCTCATGGGAGGTCACCCCAATTTGATGTTCATCACAGGGTGATCCTTAACCTTGGTTAACCCTGTCAAATAATCCACCAACAGAAGGGTTTCTCACCCAATGCCTGCACTTAAACCTGCTGACAAAGTTGTGGTCTGTTTAAATCCCACGTGGTTGTCCTGGGCTTATTGCAACTTGGCCATTCCTTGGTTCCCTCACCCATGGCTTCACAGTTCCTGGACCCATAATGCTCAAATCAGTGTGGACCCTGTTGGATAGGAGACATATCATCTATTGAGATTGAGATTATAATATATTTATGATTTAATTAGGTTGGATCCAAAAGTACCCTTCCATTCACAGGAGTTCTTCCATGAATGCAAGGGTCTCAGACTCAGCAGAGGTTCAGCGCACAGAAGTGGTGTGTCTCTCTCTGTGATTTTCTCTGTGTCACCTCCCATGGAGGCTCTAACTGTCCTGAACAGATCTTTGGGGTTGCAAGAGGAAGGGGAGTCAATGAAAACCATCTTCCTCTTCTGATTGCAGGATCCTCCACTAGATCAAAACCCCTTCCATTTGCATTTTGGATCCAACATATTTTATGCCTTTGATTATCACTTGCTGAGAAACAGCAGCCACAGAGTGCCATTGCTCTCATGTCCTGCTTGTGGACTTCTTTAAGCATCTGGCTGGCCACTGTAGGAAACAGGCCTTAGATATGATCCATCAGGCCTCTGATGTTCTTATTTTCATCTCAAAATTATATCATATCTATATTGTGATCATATCTATAATATGACATAGTTCCAGAAGAATTCCACTATGTATGAATAAATCATTAAGCAATGCCCAATTTATGGCACATTTAGGACTGATCCTTTGGTTCTTGATACAAAGAAGTATTCTAAGAAGTATTTGCAGTTCTAAGACCATGGATTCCTCACTATTATTAATATTTCTCTTCCTCTTCCTCCACCTCCTTTGATTAAAACCAAAGAATCACTGGATATCTCCCCACCCCCTTTACCAGAATTTTGATAGCTGACTAAATTAACACTGCCCTGTGATCACCAAATGACTGGTCTTTGTGGGACCAAGCAACTGTGTGATCAAACAGATCATCCGACTCCTTTGACAGGTACTGAGCTGAGTTGCTCATGTGCCTCTCCTGTGTCTGACATCAGCAGCAGGAGGGGTGGAGCAGTTCAGGGAGTTAGTGCATTTACAGTTGTTGCCAGGGAAACAAGAAAAATTGCAGACATGCTGCACCACATATAATGTAATCAGATTTGGACTGGAATCACAGAACATCTGAGCAACATTTTATTGCCATATGCTAAAAAGGAATGAATTTATTCTGGGGTTTTTTATGAATACCTGGATCTGTTTTACATAAAACTTATTAATTATAACTTTTAAGATAGCAACTAAAAAGGGAATGAGATACTCTAATATGCCTGTGTTGATCTAGTCTGCTCTCCTGCTTCCTTCGACTGCCTGGTCTTGCAGATGTCGTGTTTCCACTCCAAGAGCTCCTGTTTCACAGTACTTCCATCTTTCTCATTTAGAAAATGGCAGTCAGTGCTGTTTCATCAGGATGATGAGGCAAATCTTTTTAAAGAGGTGAGGACAGTTGTTAGGGGAGAAGTGGACCCTTCCTTGTTCCTCCCATCACTATTATTAAGGATGTGTTCTGTACAGAAAATACAATCGGGGAGAAAACATGCACTCTACTATGTGTTGTTTTGACCCACAGCATGGTGTGGTTACCTAGCCACTTTCTTTCAGCACCATGTGAGGCTTATGTGGGAACTGGGCCGCACCATTTTTATTAAATATGCCCAGGGGGGATGGTAATATGGTATTTTTTTTGGGGGGGGTGTTCTTGCTTATCTGGGGCTTAACTAAAGTGGGCCTATAATGGTCTTACCAAGATGAGCAAACAGCTCTCGTACCAAGCAGACAATATGACCATTAAAGGTAAAGGTAAAGGGACCCCTGACCATTAGGTCCAGTCATGACCGACTCTGGGGTTCTGGCGCTTATCTCGCTTTATTGCCCGAGGAAGCCGGCGTACAGCTTCCGGGTCATGTGGCCAGAATGACTAAGACACTTCTGGCGAACCAGAGCAGCGCACGGAAGCGTCATTTACCTTCTCGCGGGAGCAGTACCTATTTATCTACTTGCACTGGCATGCTTTCAAACTGCTAGGTTTGAAAATAAGGGTTTAAAATTGGTCTTTCTTTTTCTTTCTTTTCTTTATCTTTTCTATTTTTTCTATCCTGTTATTATTGGAAATTTTAATAAATATGATTATAAAAAAAACAACAAACTGCTAGGTTGGCAGGAGCAGGGACCGAGCAACGGGAGCTCACCCCGTCGCGGGGATTCAAATTGCCGACCTTCTGATCAGCAAGCCCTAGGCTCTGTGGTTTAACCCACAGCGCCACCTGTGTCCCGCAATTTGACCGTTACAAGCCTCTTATTCTTCTTTCTGTCTAGCATAGTAGAAATTAGAGGGGCTGTCAAGCATTTGGCAATTGCAATGCAGTGTTTCATCCTATCATTTTATGGCATGGGAGGTAAGCTGTTGGATGTTGGTTTAGGAAATCTTAGTTCTGTTACAAACTCTTGTGATGATTGGCCCATGAGAAATTTGCTCTCTCTTGTCCAGGAAACCCTCTCACACAGAGGTGTGGGAATGTATTTGCCGAATCACCTGCTCTTGAGATGAAAATTATAAGCAAGTTTAGAATCCAGCAAGTAGATCCTTAATACCAGTGCCTCAACATTCACCAGGGAAGCTTAAATTGCTTACTGTAGTTATAAACAATGAACAATCCTCCCAATGAGTAGCAAATAGGAAATGGAAAATAAAACACGATTCAAAACTTAGGAAGGGATGCTGATTTACACAAAGCTCTCTGAGTTTCAGCTTTCTTATTTTGCACAATGGCAATTAATTCGTTTTTTAATGAATAACCTTACAGAAGATTTATTTTTAAAGGAATTTTTTTCCAAGGCAAATTTTAAAGTGAAGTTTTTTTGGCGGGAAATTAGAAGTCAAGTTCTCACCCCCTCCCAATTGAATTTTGTAAACTTTTATTTTGGTTCTACCTCTTCCTGCTCTACACCGATGAGAATAATCTTAGGCACAAGTGCATAAACCAGACAGAAAGGAAGTAATAACATCAAAATTCTGTGCCTTTCTATTCAGAAGCAGGTGAATATCTACAGGCCTGAATAAGCATATGTGGCATTGCACTGTAAAAGCTGGTGGTGGGCACAGCTGAAAACCATCTTTTCAGGGTGACCTAGGAAGTGACCTTATACTGAGTCAGACTATTGTTCCAGCCCACTCAATATTGTCTACACTGACTGGCAGCAGCAGCCCAGGATTTTAGGCAGGGAATATTCCCAGCTTTACCTCAACATGCCAGGGACTGAAGCTGGGAGCGTCTGCCTAGCAAAACAGATGCTCTACCACCAATCTGCGGCTCTGAAAGGGAAGCTTTCGGGAGAAGCTTGGTCCTCTTATTTTCAACCGAACTGATAATACAGTGGTACCTTGGGTTAAGTACTTAATTCGTTCCAGAGGTCCGTTCTTAACCTGAAACTGTTCTTAACCTGAAGCACCACTTTAGCTAATGGGGCCTCCTGCTGCTGCCGCACCGCCAGAGCACGATTTCTGTTCTCAACCTGAAGCACTATTTCTAGGTTAGCGGAGTCTGTATCCTGAAGCGTATGTAACCTGAGGTATCACTGTACAGTAAGGAAATTATTTTTGAAGTTTTTCCCCCCCTACCCTGCACCTGAAAACACCACTAGTGAAATTATGTTTGGCAACCTGAAGCACTTTGTAGTCAATAGAGTGGCAATAAAAATTAGACCCTCGTGAAAGAGCTGAGCTGTACAGTTCCTCTGAGCAACTTGCCAGAGCCTCGAGGGGTCAGATCCAATGGGGGGAGTGGGGGTGGGGGGGTGGAAGAACTGCCACAGCTTTTAGTCCAGGCCCTGCCAGAGGATAGATGCAATTCCACTGCTATCTTTTTTGCTATTTCTTATGAATTTCTTGCTGCCCATGCTCCCCCCCCCCATTCAATTCACCCCATGTTCTTTTGCAGTCTGCTTTCATGGAACATTTAGGAAATTAACAGTAACTGTCAAATCATTCCACAAATAGAAGAATATAAGTTGAGGGGGGAGGGGAAATCTGCTTCATTTTCCTTTTCCTTTTTTGTTTGTTTGTCCTAGGGCAGCGACAAAGAAGTCCTTGGAACTTATTTGGATCGGGCGCTCCAGCAAGTTGGCTTTTGTTATATCAAGAGCACACAATCTTTCATTTGCTTTTGTTTTGTGTATGTCCTCCCAATAAGTTATGTTTTAAATTTTATTTTCTGAGACTTATTCAAAGATCTAAAGAAATACATACTGTCCGGGAACTGCCATCAGAGCAGGGGCTTGAAACAGAGGGGCAGTTGTGTTACAGGGAGCCTCTGACAATCTTGCAAAGCAGTTCTTCTTCCGGTGAGGAGGAAAGCCCCACCTCCAGTGGGGAAGAGGTGAAAGGACCAGACGATGCTGGTGGGAGCCTCAGCACCACTCCTGGCCAAGCCAGCCAAGAGGGAAGCACGCCCCTTCCGTCGCCCACCCTGCGCCGAAGTCTAAAGCGCAAAGAGGGTAGGAAAAGGCTGGGCGTAACGAGACTTGTATGTTGGGGGAGGTCCAATAAAGAAGCACTCCCGGATTCTGCTAGCGATTGAGGCAGACATGAACTTTGGGGTTCTGCACTGTAAATTGTTTTGCACCTAAATAAAACCTGTAAAAGACAGGTCAGAGTCCTGCCTGGTTTGTTGTTGTTGTTTAGTTGATTTGGCCTAGTGTTGTATGCTTAGTGTTGTATTACTGAGATTTTTGGGAGCTGTTATGCAGAGGATGATGATTGTTGTTGCTGTTTAGTCGTTTAGTCGTGTCCGACTCTTCGTGACCCCATGGACCAGAGCACGCCAGGCACTCCTGTCTTCCACCGCCTCCCGCAGTTTGCTCAAATTCATGCTGGTAGCTTCGAGAACACTATCCAACCATCTTGTCCTCTGTCGTCCCCTTCTCCTTGTGCCCTCCATCTTTCCCAACATCAGCGTCTTTTCCAGGGAGTCTTCTCTTCTCATAAGGTGGCCAAAGTATTGGAGCCTCAGCTTCACGATCTGTCCTTCCAGTGAGCACTCAGGGCTGATTTCCTTAAGAATGGATACGTTTGATCTTCTTGCAGTCCATGGGACTCTCAAGAGTCTCCTCCAGCACCATAATTCAAAAGCATCAATTCTTCGGCGATCAGCCTTCTTGATGGTCCAGCTCTCACTTCCATGCATCACTACTGGGAAAACCATAGCTTTAACTATACAGACCTTTGTTGGCAAGGTGATGTATCTACTTTTTAAGATGCTGTCTAGGTTTGTATTTTCTTTTCTCCCAAGGAGCAGGCGTCTTTTAATTTCGTGACTGCTGTCACCATCTGCAGTGATCATGGAGCCCAAGAAAGTAAAATCTCTCACTGCCTCCATTTCTTCCCCTTCTATTTGCCAGGAGGTGATGGGACCGGTGGCCATGATCTTCGTTTTTTTGATGTTGAGCTTCAGACCATATTTTGCGCTCTCCTCTTTCACCCTCAATAAAAGGTTCTTTAATTCCTCCTCACTTTCTGCCATCAAGGTTGTGTCATCTGCATATCTGAGGTTGTTGATATTTCTTCCTGCAATCTTAATTCCGGCTAGGGATTCATCCAGCCCAGCCTTTCGCATGATGAATTCTGCATATAAGTTAAATAAGCAGGGAGACAATATACAGCCTTGTCGTACTGCTTTCCCAATTTTGAACCAACCAGTTGTTCCATATCCAGTTCTAACTGTAGCTTCTTGTCCCATGTAGAGATTTCTCAGGAGACAGTGTCTCAAACTGGGACACTATTTCCGGTTCGCAGAGTTTGTGAACCAAATCGTTCTTAAACAGGACTGTTCTTAAACCGAGGTACCACTGCACTGAGATAAAACAGCTATGTAATCTAAAAACCAGACAAAGTCAGAAGGAAGAAAATACAAGGAAAGGAGAAATCTAAAGAAGGAGAAAGCAAGAGTAAAGGAAAAGAAAGAAAAAGAAAGAAAGATTGAGTAAAAGAAAAGGACTTCCAGTTCTCTGCAGCTACATATGAGCTCTATGCACAAAGATGGAAAAACACTGCCTTTCTTACCTACTATAGAAGAATGGCTGATAAAATTATTGGACTTGGCTGAGATGGCTAAGCTAACACGTTTAATGAGAGGAAAATCATTACTGACATTTTTTAAGGATTGGAAGTTTCTAACGGACTTTTTGCGTGAAAGAGAAAATGAGCTTGTGATATCTGGATTTGAAGATTGAAAAAACACACATAGAAGATGGAATGGTTGGATCTTAAAGAATGAATATTGTATGTTCCTCCCAGTAAGCTATGCATCCCCCTTGTGTGTCCCCACTTGGGTTTCAAAGTAAAAAAATTATACTAGGAATCATTACAGTGATCTTGGATAGCATTTGTTTTTTAATAATAAAAAAGATGTGTACACGCCTTAACTTTTTGTCAAAGAAGGGGAGGGGAGAGAAGAGAATGAGTGGGACCCTATCCAAAAAAGATTGTTGATGATTTACACTGAATTTTTATGATACAGTGGTGCCTCATTCATTCCGCGAGTTTTTTCATCTTGCGGTTTTTTTCATCTTGCGGAGCACGGTTTCGGAAAAGTTTTGGAAAAGCTTCAAAAATCACCAAAGTCTTCAAAAACCTCAAAAAAGGCTACCACACCGCCTGCTATGAGTTGCTCCTCGAAGTCAAGTCGCAACTGTATTAACGGTTTTAAGAAAAAGGAAACAAACTTGCAAGACGTCTCCGTCTTGTGAAGCAAGCCCATAGGGAAAATCGTCTTGCGAAGCAACTCAAAAAACAAAAAACCCTTTCGTTTTGCGAGTTTTCAGTCTTGCGAGGCATTCGTCTTGCAAGGTACCACTGTACATGTAAAGAAGAAGAAGAAGATAAAGTGGGGGTTGCTTACAGTAATTAAGGAATATAATTGTGAAGTGTGGGTGTGTGTGAGAAAGGAGCTCAGAGGAATTGTAATCTATGGAGATGTCAGCTAATTACTTAATCGCCTGCATTTGTAAATCTTATTATTGGAAAAGAAATTACTGTTGTGGCTACATTACAGATATTTATCTGCTAATAGCCTTGATTAATCAGCGATGCTAATCTGTCATCCTGAAAGCCTATATTAACGACATCAATCTTGCGGAACAATAACCGTTTATATGAAAGAAAACGTTGTCCATTTAAGGTCCAGATGTGCACTAGGGGGCTGAGGAATGTGAGATTCTGGAACCAGTTGGCTGAGCCAAAAAGAGCTGACTTCTTGAAATTAAGTTGTTTGCGCCTGTTAACCCTTTCTCCCAGCACAAAGTGCTACTTAGTTTTGAGCAAAAGGTATTTTATATGCTGCAAAAAATCAGTTCCAGTTCGCAACAATCATAGACTAAATAAAGAGTTGCAGGCTTCATTTATTATCCCAAAAGTATTAAGGACCCTGGATCTGGTAAGCAAAGGTAAGTGTGTGTGTTTTAAACAGAAAACCTGATAAAAGCTAAAGAAAGGTATAATTCTCTTTCTTTAAAAAAAAGAGGGGAAAGGAAAGAAAAAAAGATTCTGGAACAATGCTATTGATTTTCCCTTTGGCTAAATAAACTTTTCCTTTTGAATCAGTGTTTCTTACAACAAAGGAAAGTGATGAAGTGGAAAAATGGAGACTCTGGTGCTTTAATTTCCTCTCAGTGTTGCAGAGTAAGTTTTACAGGGAAATGAAACTCCAGCAAATAAGCCCAGGTTACAGTTTCAGAGGAAATTTGCTGTGGAGCAGACAGTGGCAAAGTACCCAGAGAAGATCAACATTTCTATTTAGCTGGTGCAAACGAAAAGGGGAAAGAACAAAACAATTACAGCAGAAATGTCTACCTTGCAAGATTTCTATCTGCTCTACAGTTGTACTCTATATGATGTCCATATGGTCCTTCGTCCAAGGAAATGTTCTCCTTCTTCTAGGATTATCACAAGCTCCCGGCTTACAATAATAGGCAATATATTTTGTCCTAGAAACAGTAGGCTCCAATGGCATGGAGTGCACTGCATTTCTATTTAAACTATAGTCATTGTTTTGACATTTGCATCTAGGCACATAGGCATATATGGAAGTTTAATACAATTTTTTTTTCTTTTTTGTGGTGGTGGTTCAAAAGTGGTCATGCTGCTCTCACTGCAGAGGAGCTGTAGAAAAAAAGAGCATGATAGGACCTTCACAGTCACCCAGGAGCTGTGTCCCATAATATGTCCTTTCCTTCCCCCATGCCTGGATCTGCAGTACAGTGGAAGAACATAGACTTACCATACAAGAGTCTCCTAGTTTGGTCTCAGAAGAAAGCACCCTTGAGGCAATGCTATTAACCAGCAAATCAGACCAATGGTCATTCAATCATTTACTGCTGCTGAAAGTGCGTTCCACCACCACACCACCCCTTCAAGGGATGTTCAGTCCCCCCCAAATAAATGAGATTGCATACCCTCCAACATTTCTCTGATGAAAATAGGGAGATCCTACGGAAAAGCAGGGCATTCCCAGATCAAATAAAAAACCAGGATGGCTTCTGTAAATTTGGAACTGTTGCTGGAAAACAGGGACACTTTGCAATTGGAGTCAAGGCTAATGGTGATGGAGGGACTGAGGTGAACATCTTGCTTGCTGTGCTTTGAAAGCAGACCTTGGTGGGGAGGGAGGAGCCAATGTACTAACATGTGGAAAGAGAGATAAAGGGGGACACAGAGTTGAGGTTGAAAGGGAAGAAGCCAAGCTCTGTAATCAGTACAGTGCAGCAGGTGAGAGCTTGGGAATCAGCTATACAAGGGAAGTGTTGCTGATGTATCTCTTGTGTCCTCCTAATTGAGACCTTCATTTTCCAAATACGTTCCAGAACTCTCTGGGCCTAGATAAACAAGGATTTCTACAGAGGGTGGCAGAACAAGGCTGTACATAGGGCTTTTTTAAAAGCCGGAACTCACTGGAATTCAGTTGTGGCACCTCTCTGGTGGGCGCCATTGCCATTATAAGGGAACAAGGGAGGCATTCATAGTGAGTTCCGGCACCTCTTTTTCTAGAAAAATAGCACTGGGTGTACAAATGAAAACTGTTCCAAGACCTTCTTTTTCCTTATGTGACTGACCTCTATTTAAGCAAAGATGATTCCTGGAAGAAATGTGCCACTTTATCTACAGTCAGAAAGAGGCACTGGAAATTTACAGAGAAATGTCATCTTCTGATCACTGTATCATGAACACTGCACTCTCTCCTGATTTACATACACACCACATACCATGTGAAGGCAGTGGGCCTCTGTTTATCTTTAAACTTATTTCTGCTTAAACACACTTGGCAGTTGGCTTTCCTCTGGAACAGAGATTCATCTCTTGCTTCTACTATGGATGATTATTTCCCCTCTGCACCTCATGATGTGTAAACTGTAGCGTAGCCTTAAGGAATCAAACCAGCAACAGGAAATCTTACAAAGCCGCCAACTGAGAGCAAGCGCTGAGCCAAAATAATAACAACAACAACATTGCTGCATTTAAAGAACCTGTGGGGATGGTTCCAGTGGCTGGCCATAGCACTTGAAGATTATTAAATGGTGGCAGTTTCCATTTTCCAAACAAAGCATGTGAGTGTGTTAGATTTCCTCATCTGGTTATGGGCTTCAAGGTTTGACTGGTGGCATAATTAGGCTTTGGTCTACTAACTGCAAATAGTGTAGGTCAAGAGATATTTCTGTTATGGAAAAACACAGTTGCGCTCTAGTCAGAGGCCTATGCAGACAAGGTTTGTCCAAGGCATTTTCCTGCTTGAGGAAAAGGAAGAGATGGCATCTCCTCCTAAGCTGTTCACAGTAGCTGAACACACCAGCAGCCAAATCTTACTTCAGCACTGGCAGTCGGTCGGTGCCCTCCAATGCACCTGAGGTCATTAGGTTAACTTCAGGGGCACAGAGCAGGCAATACAGCACACACAGCAATGTATCCCAACCATAGGTGTCAACTCCCTGCCCAAGCACCCACAAAATTCCCCATGAAGCGGGCACCCACAAATTTCAGTGCCACGGCCATGGCACCCACAGCCCTGGGCACCCACAGTCACAGGCCAAGCTGACACTCCTGATCCTAACGTTGTTCTACTATTCCGTGCTCCTTTGCTTCTGCTGCCTGAGGCAATTGCTTCACTCCACCTAGTGGTAGGACTGGCATACAGATAAACAGGATGGATTTACATCAATATTGATATCTATATCTATTCTAAGCTACCCCAAGTTTGGAAAACACAGTGTGTTAGATAATGCAAAATAAAAATACCAACCAGAGCATAATAGTGGCTTTGATCTTGGGGGCATTTTCAAATGGAAAAGTAAATATCAGAAATCATAAAATTATAGAGTTGGAAGGAACTCTTAGGGTCATCTAGTCTAACCCCCTGCAATGCAGAAATATGCAGCTGTCCCATACGGGGATCAAACCTGCAATCTTGTCATCAGCACTATGCTGTAACCAACTGAGCTACACCAATGGAGCCTCTGTTTCAACTTACGGTTGTAGAAAACTGTTTTCTTAGAAACACCCTCCCCTCAGCCCATAAAATATAGACACACTCCTAAGCTAAGCTTAATTAAGTACCTGGAGCTCTAATTGTGGGATGCACTGAAGCTGTTTTACATATTACCTATTTAAAGTGAAGCAAACAGTGTGGGGTGGAGAGAAAAACAATATATAAATTTCACTCTTTTTGACACAAATGACAGATGTTGTGGAAACCCTCTTGGTGGCTGGCTTTCCAGCGGAGGAAAGATGCACAGTAAAAACTCCAGGGAGACCATTTCTATTTTTTTATTTATTTTAAGAAGCCTTTAGTTTGGACTGTAAAGTTGAATTCTCCAACTTCAGCCATGCCATGTATGGTTACTGTATAATTTTGGCAGATGTAACTAGGTAAGTCGGGTCAGGGAGGGTCAGTCTGGGTCAATATGAAATGACAGCTTTCCAAAGAAAACCCATAGGCCCTGCAAGGTGAGATGATAGTGTGAGGTGGCCATCTCAGCTCTGAGTCAGACCTGAAACATGCCCAGGAGGTTGCTGAAGCCAATGTCCTAACAAGAGTTTCAGTCTTCAGACAAGAAATGAAACCACAGCCCTGTTCACTGAAAGTCTCCACAAAGTCTGCTTCACTACTGTAAGCAGGATTTTATTTTTACCACCGCATTGGCCAAACTCTCGTTGGGATCATTATTACAACTGGTAAAGTCCAAAGTCAAAACAAAACAAAAACAAAAATGCCCTGTTGTCAGGGCTGCTTCCAGATCCTAGCTCACAGAGGATCACGCTAGCCAGCGTTCACTTTATAAAAGTCTTTATTGAGTTACAGTTCCAATTTCAAACTGCCACAGGCAGCCCTACGTCTTATCAGCTAGACCGGCGAAGCTCCGTCTGAGTCCCCGCCTCCTGTACACCAACTTAATAACCTCGCCTTACTCCACCTTTTCCGCCTTCCCCTCCTTCTCTGGGTCCCTCTGCCCCCCGGGGTCTCTTCCTTCCTGGACTCTTCTGACGCTGACCCCCCGGACCCTTCTGTCTCCTTGCGGCGGGCTTTAGGACCTGGCTCCCTTTCTGGGCTGCTTACTCTGCTGCCTTCCTGTACATTTGAACTTGGCGCGCGCGCCCAACCTCCCACTTTCCGCTTGACCGTTCCTTCGCTCCCCGATGGAGGTGTGGCCACTCCTGACTCATGCCCTCCTCCCTGCGGCGAGCCGCCGGATCCCGATACCTGGCGCCCTTCCTCCCCACTGTGCTCTGTTGGGGACGTTGGCCCCGATTTCCCACTGCTGCTCTCTGAACCCCCTTTTGTCCCTTTTTCCTGGGGTGTCCCCTTGATCTCCCCCCTCGCTCTGGCCACTGGCGCTCCTTTCTGTGAATCTTCCGATTCACTGGAAAGACTCGGAGATCTCGGGTCGTCGTCATCGCTCATCTTTCCTTCGGACTCCTCCCCCTCGCTCTCTGTTTCCTCCCTTGCCCTCGTCTCTGCTCCTGAACCCCTGACATCTGTCATGAATAATTTTCTCTCCATTATGATTCAGTCACAATCTTCCCAGGTGTGTTATGAGTATTTTAAAAGGAAGTCAGTTTCCTGATGGGCAAAGAGGTCTTATAGAAGATAGGGATAGGGGAGAGAGAGATTTAGGGTGGTGTTCAATTACACTTCACTCAGAGTAGACCTCTTGAAATTAATGGACCCAACTTAGTAATGTTCATTAATTTCAATGAGTCTATTCTGAGTAACACTTAGTTGGACTATATGGAACTGGCGGAAATGACTGGCAGAATCCGAGACCAGGGAGAAGAGTCGGTGGAAGAAGATTGGAAGAAATTTAAAGACTATTTACAGAAATACTGCAAAATTAATGAATGTTAGAATGATGTCAGAATGAAGTTAAGTGGTTTTAGCAGTAATGTTATAAAGGTGTATGTAAAAATGGATTGTTAACAGGTGAAAATCCAAAGTTATAATATATTAAGTTAAAGGATTAAGACAAAAACAAAGAGGGAAAGGAATTGCTGAATTAACTAACAGAACTGGAATACAAAAAAGGGAGGTGTGAGGAGGTCAGGGAAGTAAGGAAATGAAATGCAAGGCATGGAAAGACTGATGTGTTTTTTAAGTGTTTTCTATCTTTTTTTTGTATTTTGTATTTTTTCCCTTTTTGTTTCTTTTTCTCCCCCCCCTTTTTATTTATGTAATCCTTTCTTTGAAACTTTAATAAATATCATTTTTTAAAAAATATTCTGAGTAACACTTTGCTGAATACCACCCTTAGTTCCCATTCTAATGTGAGGCTACTTAATTTGCACTTCTTTAGAAAAAAATATTGAAAATTTTCAATGTGAAATACAGTAAGAATCAAACTAGTACACAGAACAATAATAATAGAAAGCCAAAAAATAAAAAAGCAAGAGAGAAAAGAGAAGAGAGAAAGACAAAGCCAATGAGAGAAACAGAGAAAGAGAAAATACGGTATATCATTTCCCAGAATGCTTTTAGAACCTTACAGGTCCATCACATATGATAGAAGGTGCCTTTCTTTTGCTTACATTTCCAGCAGATATTTGCACTTGTCTTATACATTTTTGCAAGCTTACTAGTAGTCAAATACCACCGGTACATCATTTTCATATAATTTTCTTTCAGCATACAACATGCTGAGAATTTCACCAATGCCCAAGCCCCCCTTACCTTGATTGTGCAGCGGTGCCTGGCAGCAACAATGGCAGATTCTGGTGAGATCTTGTGAGATCTCATTGAGCTCTTGTGACCCTGGGCAGACCGGGTCTTCCTGTTATATACCTGCTGGGATTGACAAGGCCTATGACCCTCACCTGAATCTCATTTAACTCTTTGCGGGGCAATTAGCATCAGACGTCATGTGCATGGAAGTTGCCAAATCCATTAACCAACTAGGGTTACTGTTAATAGCACCAGTTTTCCTATACAGTGGTACCTCGGGTTACATATGCTTCAGTTTACATACACTTCAGGTTACAGACTCCACTAACCCAGAAATAGTACCTCGGGTTAAGAACTTTGCTTCAGGATGAGAACAGAAATCGTGCTCTGGCGGCACAGCAGCAGCAGGAGGCCCCGTTAGCTAAAGCGGTGCTTCAGGCTAAGAACAGTTTCAGGTTAAGAACGGACCTCTGGAATGAATTAAGTACTTAACCCGAGGTACCACTGTAACTTGATATTGCTGGATAGTTCTGAAGAACTACAAAAGCATTTTTAGTTTGCTTTCTGTTGCCACCCTGGAACTTTTCTTTACAGTGGTACCCCGCAAGACGAACGCCTCGCAAGACGGAAAACCCGCTAGACGAAAGGGTTTTCCGTTTTGGAGGCGCTTCGCAAAACGAATTTCCCTATGGGCTTGCCTCGCAAGACGACAGCCCATAGGGAAATCTCCGGGACAGCGGGGAAGCGCAGCGCGTCTTCCCCACTGTCCTCGGACCTCCCCCCCCCCCCGCGGCATCGGAACGAAGCTCCGATGCCGGGCGGGGGGGGAACGCCTCCCCCCCGCGGCATCGGAATGAAGCTCTGATGCCGGGCGGGGGGGGAACGCCTCCTCCCCCCCGCGCGGCATCGGAACGAAGCTCCGATGCCGGGCGGGGGGGGAACGCCTCCTCCCCCCCGCGCGGCATCGGAACGAAGCTCCGATGCCGGGCGGGGGGGAACGCCTCCTCCCCCCCGCGCGGCATCGGAACGAAGCTCCGATGCCGGGCGGGGGGGGGGGAACGCCTCCTCCCGCCGCGCGGCATCGGAACGAAGCTCCGATGCCGGGCAGGGGGGGAACGCCTCCTTCCGCCGCGCGGCATCGGAACGAAGCTCCGATGCCGGGCGGGGGGGAACGCCTCCTCCCGCCGCGCGGCATCGGAACAAAGCTCCGATGCCGGGCGGGGGGGGGAACGCCTCCTCCCGCCGCGCAGCATCGGATGGCTTTCCTGAAGACTTGGGGTGGGAGGAGGGTTTTCCTTCCCACCGCCAACATTCAGAATGCTGTTCTGAATGTTGGCGGCGGGGAGGAAAAACCCTCCTCCCACGCAAGCCCCGGGAACAGAGGGAAAGCGCTGCGCGCCTTCCCCTCTGTTCCCGTACCTGTCCTGAAGGCTTGCGGTGCGGAGAAAAGCCCTTCTCCGCACCGCCAGCCTGGCAAGCGGTTTCCCTAGGAACGCATTAATTGATTTTCAATGCATTCCTATGGGAAACCGTGCATCGCAAGACGAAAAAACCGCAAGACGAAGAGACTTGCGGAACGAATTAATTTCGTCTGCGAGGCACCACTGTATTAGTGCCACTTTGTTTTGTACGATTCCTTGCAAATGAAGGAAAACAACTTTTCTCCTTGTATATGTTGATAATATGATTTTGGTTACTGAGAACAAACAAGAGTGTACAGAAAAAAGATTGGGTGCAGGCCTGGCCAGGACATAGGTGTGACACATCTCTGACAAAGGTGACCTGTATGCTTGCTTGCTTGTTTAACTGCTGTTGGGAACTTCAAGGTCCCTGCTCTCCCTTCTTATGGTCTTTATATTGGACCTGGAGACTCCAATAGAGAACATTCCATGTCAAGAAGGAGGGCAAGTGGGCACCTTATCAAATGACAAGGCAGGAGCTACACGGAGCAGGGCCTTTTCACTGGTGGTGCCCATTGTATGCCTCGCTCTTTCCAGACCTGCTCTCTTTTGGCCTGTATTTTGGAGCTTTATAATCTAGGAAGACTTTGCAAGGAGGGTGGATCCTCAGGATTTTTGCACTGGGTCACCCCAAATTCTCCATCAAATCACATAGCATGTCCATGGCTACAGCCTGCATATATTTTTTCTTGTTTTCCTCCTCTAAAAACTAGGTGCGTCTTATGGTCAGGTGTGTCTTATGGATAATATAAGGCCCTTTATCATGTTTATATCACATACACCCTTCCATATATCCACACAAAGAGAGGTAGATCCTCCATCTCCCACCTGGGAGCCTACTTCTTCTCCCAATCTCTTACCCTGGGTGACCCTTCCTACCCTGCCTTTCATGTAGGGGCTTCCCTCCTCCAACTATCCCCTTCTTGGGTGTATCCTTCTCAGCCCAAGGTAAAGGACTTCTCCCGCCCCTCAAGTTTTTTAAAAATAAATGTTTCCAGGTTAATTTGACCTTTTCAAAACAGTATGTGAATCAAAACACAGCTATCCTTCAGAATTTTGCAATGCAGTTCTTAAGTGCACAACAACACACATTTTAGGGAAATTGAGCATTAAAAATAAAAAGCCTCAGTTTGTATAAACTGAATCTAAGCCAGAAAAATGTAGTTGAGATTCTTCCAATTTTTATTTTAAAATTCCCACTTAAACATTGTATATTTCTGTCTTTCTATCATTCTGTCTGACATCTATCCATCTTTCCATCTATCTATCTATCATCATCTATCTACCTATCCTTCTGTGACATCCATTTATTATAGTGTTACCTGACTTCTATAACACTTTATCAGAATATTGTATCATTTGAGTAATATTAGTCTTGTGCTTAGTCTCTTGCCATCTTCTCATATTACGTAATATCTAAAGTTGAAACTTACTCTGTGGTGGAGGTTGTAAGTGTGTTGTAAAGAGCTCACCAAGAAAGAGAGAGCCTGCAATAGTAAATAGAAAAAAGAAGCACCAGGAACAGAGATCTGGGAGTGTTGGTTGAAAGAAATATAACGGAACACATCTTACAGATACAACTCCATGCCCTTTAAAGTGGTTTTGGTGAAGGCATATGTTGAAAGACACATAGCTATCAGTCCAAGCCCTTGGTTTTACTAATGTCATTAGACATAGCATGAGAGAAATAAGATCAGCAAGGATCAGATAGAAAAAGGAGGAGGAGGAGACATTTCATTAACAAAATAAGAAGCCAAAGCAAACGGAGAAAGAGCAGAAGTTAATAGGAGAGGGACAGAGTAGGGCATTAAAGGGAAGGAGAATAATAAAAAGAATATATATATATATATATATATATATATATATATATATATATATAGGATAGCAGAAGATAACATAAATGTAATGGGATTTCTTATTATCTCCACTATAGGCTGAGATGGCCTTTATTCTAAAATGCACCCAATGACTTCAGAATCCAACCATGATATGCTCCTGCAGGCACGAACCACCTATAAACAGTACATTGTGGAGAACCACTCACTTTGTTCAGCTTGAATAGTGCCTTCATGGCTGCTCTTGTCATGACTGTCCTAACAGCAGGACAAGGGCTTCATCTGAACCCAGATTTAGGCCGACAGCCAGTGCTTCATCCACATGTTTTTCAATTAAAGGTGGAGTGATAATTCATAGCAAGGGTGCTCCACTCTCTGAGTACTGCAAAGGTGTCATGGGCTTTGAAGACACTCAAACTCAGGACAAAAGGGAGAAACATGCTAAGAGGAAGGCATGCTTGGCAAATTCACACCGTGATCAACTCCCGCCCGGAAACCTATGTCCCCACTGTGGAAGGACATGTGGATCCAGAATTGGCCTCCACAGTCACTTACGGACTCATTGTTAAAACTGTATTTATGGAAGACAATCTTACTCGGCTACGAGTGATCGCCAAAGATGAAGACAGCTGCTTGAATTGGTGTGCATAGAATTGAGAGGTGGGCATAGTTTGCAGGAAGCTACCTCAGTTTTGCTTGCTCCCAGATTCTCTTTGTTGTCTGCTACCCTTCCCAAAAGGTAAAAGTACTCACCTTGAGGAAGGGAATCAATGCAACAGGTGGCAGAGGACCGGGGGGGGGGGAGGAAGGGGGAAAAGTTCTCTCACTTGGATTGGAAAGGACTGGCCTCAGGGTCAGAGATGTGTCTTCTAGGTAGGCTTGTCCAAGTATACATCTCACTTAGAATTAATCAGTGGAGACCACCCAATCTTATGTTACCCTCAGCACAAGGACTCCAAAATAGAAACCATGCACCAACAGTCACCAGTTCCTGTTACATTTAGAAATTGTTACTTTGTGATGTGACACCACTGTGTTGTGTTTTCCCTACCTGTGCACCATCTCGCTGACTGCTGCTGGATAGAAAATACACAATGTAATGACATCACGTATTGGGTTAAGTATTATTACTCATAATGAGAAATCGGGGGGGGGGGGGGACGGGACTTGGTGGTGCCATTTTTGTATGATGTCTTCATGTCCAGTGTAACATGTAACTCCCCTGAACAGTAGAAGAAATTTCCTCTCATCCTGAGATGGGTGTATGTCAAATGGGTAGGCAGATGCATCCATCACACCTTTCTTTTGCCCAATATTACTAGCACATGGGCAGCAAACTCTTGTTATGAGTTGCTTATCAGATTTTCTATGAGTAAGCCTTTAAGTGTGGGTTGCCCTGAGGCAATACCTGGACTTGACAAAGGAGTGTTGATATCCTATGTTTGTCTGGTGATGTGTCTCCAGGGGAGCTGAGAAGACAGGGTAATGGTAAGAGGAGATGAGTCAGCCAGATTTCCCTCATCTTACCCAGAGGGAGAGGGTAAGGTGTCTGTGTATGAGAAGAACAATAGATTGCAGCTTGAGAACAGAGCGTTGCCTCAAGTAAATTCTGCTTAGAGTCAACTCATTGAAATTAACGGACATGACAAAATGAGCAACCCAAAGACTAGGAAAAGCACAGAGAGGTGATTTTAGGCTCTGTAAGGTTGTGTGTACTCTATACCTTTAAAGCATATTTGAAGCACATTATTTCCTTTAAAGAATTCTGAGCACTGTACTTAAAAGTTGCAGAGAATTGTAATGCCCAGATTTCTCTAAGGGGGGAAATGTGCTTCCAATCTGCTTTAAAGGTATATGGTGTCTAATATAACAATATTTTGGGAATGCTAGATCCCTCCCTGAATATATTGTGAGGACCAGGGGTTTCCCTCTCTGCTGGGGTGTCAAAGATGTGCCTCCAAACTTTGCTCAAGCTATATTTTTTATAAAAAAAACAAATATTACAAAACACCAATAAGCAACATTCCAAAGGAAACCAAACCTGGGTAAAAGTTGCACCCTTTTAACTTCTCACCATTCAGAGAAGGGGAATGAGCATAACAATATTTTAGTTATTATTTTGCAGTCTTTGAGGCTTCCTGGCAACATTCATTAAACACAATTCTTCTCTACACTAATCCTCCATATTTATTAGTAAAAAGAATAAGGAGGAGGAAACATAGGTCATAGGAAGGTTGCATGAATAGGCAATTAGTGGAGAAAAAAATCACGAGCAATAAGGTATATGTGTTTGGATAAAGACTCCCCCCCTTTTTAAGTTTTACATCTAAAGATTTTTTTTTCAATGGACAGAGACAGTTTATCATTCGCCATATTTTCATTCTTCATTTGCGGCATTATAAATATGGGATCAATAATGGTGGCACTGGAAGGCAGACAAATGAGAACAATCCAAATTTAATGGGAGACCCTGAGCGGCATCTTTTTATTTACAAGCTGCATGTCCAGGCCACATTAAAATCAGCGAGATACAATCTCTCTCTGTTTACAGTCTACAGGTTATTATCTAGTTTTCAAACTGTTCCATTTGGAATGGCTAAGCCTTTTTACAGTGACACACCATTAATTGGCCATTGGGATTCTAATGATGTTTGGGGGAAGAAAGAGTCAATAAAAATCCTTTACATTTGACCCCTTCCCCCTAGAACATAATTCATTTCATTGCAAACATAAATATAATTACATGTTTGGTTTCAAAGTTAAATTCTTAGGTAAACTGTTCCGCCGTAGATCTTAGGATTTTGCATTTCTTCCTCCCCGACAAAGGTGCCAATTCTAGTTGGCTGTCTACAACATCACCATTTCCATAGGGCCATTAGTGTAGGTAAGAAATGTTTCATTTTCTTGCATCCATTGCTTGGTAGCTCTAATCCTCCTGGACAGTGAGGAATAACGGCTTGCTTTACACTGTCAATTTCTTTTACTTCTTACATTGGCACTTGTCAATATTCCTTACCATATGTGTTGGCTAAAATATTCCAGTGTACATAATTACTCCAGACATTTGCCACCATTTGACTGCAGCATGCATACTACTTGTTCACAAATAGCAATTTTTGTCAGTTCAGTAAAGCCAATGCATTGGCTTCATGCACTTTTTTTTTCATGAACATGGCTGTCTTAATTTCCCTCTGTGACCACAGACTGGGTCATCTGTTTATGGCGAGCTGAGGAGGAAAGAGGAACTTGACTTGGCAACTGAAATACCAGCTGACACCTCCCTAAGAATCAGGTCTTGCCTTGTCCCTGGTGTTGTGAGTTGGGCAACTAACCTTGCCTCTGTTCATATTCCATATTGATTCTCCTCTTTCAAAAGCCATGGGCTTTTCAACATCTTACATACTTTGGAAGCCAGACTGGAAAACCAATTAGTCATCAGCCTATAGCTCCCTTATAGCAACATCCAATTCAATACAGTATAGGGGGAGGTTTGTACAATCATAAATGTTCACAGATTGGCAGGTTGTCATTATATATAAATACATTGGATAACACATGCATATTTTGCTAGAATTCAAAATGCATATTCCACATAATAGTCAGTTTTAGAAAGTGGGGGGGCATGCACTTTGGTTTTCTGGATAATTTATTTTAATCTGCAGTTGTGTTCCTTGAAATTATGCCCCAGACGACCACATTGTATCTGAACTTTCTTACTTTGATGGTCTTAACAGCCAGCTAATTGGAAACATTTTTCATGGAAGCCTTCTCCTGCCAAACTTTATTTTGAATGGCAGATGTTAAAATCAAGTGCACCCAAGTGGGGCATTGAATGTATGAAGTTTGAACTCTTGTCATTTAATTTTAGCTGCCAAAATTCTGATCGTACATCAAGGGCTGATTAAGAGACTATATTCATGGGAAATTCGCTTGTAATTCTGGCATGCACGGTAGTATATATTGACTCCTGACTATTCAAAGCTTGTATTTTCTTAACACACTGGGTTGGATCTAGGCTTGGTTCTGCATAGCACACACCCAATGAAATCAATGGGAATTAAGGTAATCAAGATGCCCCTGTAGGATAGTCCTACAGATGTTGGACTACAATTCCCATTATCCCTGACCATTGGCCATAGTGGCTTGACTGATGGGAGTGTAGTTCAGCAACATCTGGGGGCACCACATTGAGTATTTCCTTCTAAATTTTTAAAAGCCAAGTGTGATATCTAGTTGCTGTATAGATTACTCAGTGTTTTAGCTGTATTTAACCTTGGACTCTTACAACACATTTGGGGAAGAGGAGGAGAATATTACCTATTCATATTCTTACATTATTATTTTTTACTATTCATATTCATGTGGTCACATGCAGAAACATTTTGAAAGCAATCAATAGACAAATCTCAAGACTTGCCTCATGCCAGATAACAGCCTTCTTTGTTTCTGTAAATTTATCCCTCTCAAAGAAGCTCTTATGGGATCAAGAGTGTGGTAACTTTTCCAGATGAGAGTTAATATGTTTTCCTGCTTTTTAGCCTTGTCAATATTTTAATTTCCTTTTGTTTAATTTTTAGTTGATGTTCAATGAGAGATAAATGTAAATGTGCTTTTTATAAGAAATTGGGGCACGTTTACATTTGGTATGCTGTAGCATCTAGAGGGGTAGCCACCAAAAATAATGAATGAACTTTTTGATTCTTAAGGTGCCAGAAGACTCTTTGTTGTATATATTACAAGTTGATTTAATGTGTTTTATAGCTTGTTTGTGAATTATAGATTTCTCCCAATGAAGGGACAACTAGGGCCCAAAACACAGTGAACTCTTTGAGCTGATCTACCGACTTATTGTGAATTTTGGATACATTTGTATCTGTAGCTACTTGTGGAGTGTGCTTCTGCTGGACTCACAATAGAAATTTCCATCTTGCTGAATGATGACAGCCCTTATTCCCCATAACAAAATTACATTAAAACAATCTTAAATAGCAATCTTAGACAAAGGTGATATGAATTTGCCCATTAGTTGTACTTCTTTGTAGCTTTTCAGCCATGTAGGCTGCAATAATATATCCAGATTGCTGAGAATAAGCCCCATACATCTTTTGAGAAATGTATGGGGTTGCACTGGTCAAATGCAATCCTATACAGAAGATCTACCTGCTGCAGGGCTATATCAGGAAAGAGGAACCTGTGGCCCTCCAGATGTTGTAGGACTCCAATTCCCATCAGCTCCAATGTTTAGGCTATGGGCCTAACATGCTAACATGCTAACAGCTAACATGGCACCAACCAGATGCTGTGAATTACACCTCTTACCCACCCCTAGCAAACATGACTAGTCTTCAAGGAAAATGTGAATTGTAGTCTGCAACATCTGGAGGACAATATGTTAGCTAGCTATGCCTGCTTTTTTGGACCAGCAGCAGTGACCAAGTTGCTCTTGGTTATTCCTGCATGGGGCTGTTAACCAACTTGCTTCTGGCAGGATCCTGTGCCCACGCAAGCTCCTAGACAGGCAAGTATGCAAAAGATGGTGGTGTTCGTAGCATGGAGCTTCTGCAAAAAGAGAGATTGCCCCTTCTATATGAACTGAATCAGGCCCTGCAATCATCATAAAATATTCTTCTTCATGTGCCTCTTCCACAAGAGGACAGGCTTTTTCTGCGGTGGATCCCCACTTGTGGAATTTGAAAAGCAGTCTATAAATACTTAAAGAACAGGACTGTGTTGGAGCGAGTTGTTTTAAGGCAGTGAGTGTCAGGTGTGATAGCAAGAGCCAGACCCTGTGACCAATAGGACGCTGCAGGACTGGGGCCTTCCTAAGTTTGTTCTGAAGAGGCAAGGTGAGGCTACACAGGTGAGGCCGATTGGTAACTCACAGCACCTGGTGGCAACAGCTGGGAAGGGATATAAGGTCAGCATTTTCCCTTCGGCTCTTTGCCACAGCAACACGTTCCCTGCCTTGCTGTGTTTGGTTCCTTGACTCCTTGCTTCTTGATCCTCGGACCCTTGACTTCACGACTCCTTGCTTCTTGATCCTCGGACCCCTGACTTTGTGACTCCTTGCTTCTTGCTTCTTGATCCTCGGACCCTTGACTTTGTAACTCCTTGCTTCCTGACCCTTGGCTTCTTGACTCCTGGCTCTCTGACCATCAGACTCTTTTCTTCCTGACTCCTGGTTTCTGGATTCCCATTCCTGCTCCCACCCTGCCATCTTGCCCCTGGTCCTGACGTCCCCAGCCAGGACTTTGATCGCTCATGAACCGGACCAAGACAGTGACTGGTTTTAAAACCTGCAAATGTTCTATGACTCCAGTTCCCATTAGCTCCGACTAGCATCACCAATGGTCAGGGATGATGAGAGTTGCAGTCCAGCAAACATCTAGAGCAGCCTTTCTCAACCTGTGGGTCCCCAGATGTTGAACTACAACTCTCATCACCCCTAGCTAGCAAGGCCAGAGCTCAGGGATGATGGGAGTTGTAGTCCAACAACATCTGGGGACCCACAGGTTGCGAGCCTAGAGTGTCATAGGCTCCTCAAGTCCTGTTTTAAGAGGAATGTCTTCCCGTGCTACTTTTCTAGAAAAAGAGTTGAGGAACTAGTCATAAAACACCTCCCTTGTTCTCTTAGAATGGCAATGGCGCCCACTGAGTTCCGGTGAGTTCCAGCTGAAAAAAATCCCTGATGTCTTCATGTTTGTCCTGGCTTAACCAATTTTTCCCAGGCCACATGTTCAACTTTATTTGTTTCCATGACTCCGGGGGATTTGAGGGAATTTTTTTATAATGAAAAATTGGTGGAGTAGGATCTAAAACTTGGAGATACTATGGTTAGGGGATACTATCGCTGCTGCTTAGTGCTCAGGATGTTGTACCACTTCTGAAGCACTAAAGCCTACTTCTAAACACTTCAATAGTTCTTTTCAGTCAGCCATCTTCAGACCTGTTCACCTAGAATACTTTCATTGACTGAAAGTCAATGACAATAATCTGAAATAAGTGGTCTGAGATATGATACATTTCTGAGATTGGAACCATTAGACAAGATTTAACCTGCTAAAATAGAAGCACGAGGCAGGGATTGATGCAACCTATTAACCATATGGTGCTGTTGACAAACTTCCTGCTTGCGTGGTATGCTTAGTTTTGCAAAAAGAGACGAATTTGCTAAGCACCTAGCATTGCTTGTGACATGCTTATGCACACAATTTAGTGCCTGAGCCATACTGATTATGGAACGAAGGTGCACCTATATTTGTCAACAAGGCTGGTGCTGCAATCCTGAAAACACTTACTGGTAGCAAGTGTCCTACTGAAATCAAAGCAGAGCTTAATTCAGAATAAACATGGCTGGGGTTGCACTGTAAAGCCAAGCTTACCTCACTGCTAGATCAAGTTGCATATATGTCACTGGGGTGCAGATCTGTATTTCTTCATTCTGTTACAAAATAATTACTGGATAAATTAAGCTTCAGTGTTACCAGAAGTTTTTGAGAAAACACTTTAAGCCAGCATTGCCGATCATACTGAGCTGCTGAAAGGTGTAGCTGAAAGGTGGTGTTGAAATGCCCCTGAAGCATTAGGAGAAACAGCCCCAAAGATGTTTAATAGATAAAGCACAGGGATAAAATTCTATTCCCAGCATTAGCAGTCACATGCTGTGTGACCACGGGCAAATCGTGGTGCCTCAGTTTATTCAAATGTTAAAACGGTTGTAATTAATATTCAGCATAATTAGTATTTAAGTGCTTTGAGAATTTGGATGAGAAGTGTTATACAAAAGCAAAGTATTTTTACTTCAGCCTTTTAAAGAGTGAATCCCTTGCCACACATTTTCCAAAAGTCTACATTCCTTACTAGAGCAAAAAGACTAATTCCAATGAATAATTGATCTGAAGAATTTGCCTTGTTTTCTCTTTGCAAATTGTTCTCAAACATCCAGCAATATCCTAGGACTTGTTAGTGAACAGGATTTTCTTCATGTATTTCTTCACTGGTTGTCCTACAACAACTGCAGAAAATGTTTGTCCACTTATGAATCAATAGCATACCTGATTAACCAATGAACTGTGAGTCTCAAGCAAGCACATTAAATATGATGCTCAGAATTCTTCTACTGGTTTCATTTTCCTGAGGTGTAAATGTAGCTCAATAGAGCAGTTGCTGCAGAATTTATTGTGGTGGATTGAGCCTGGCTTCTTCCAGCCCTCACTAGTTGTCTGTTGTCATTGCATCAGAGCCAGCTGTGAAGAGTATTGATTGGCTGGAGATTGTACATTGAGAATGCTGATAGTTTGACCAAAAAATATCCATGTATTTTTGTGTGCACTGAAAGTGCGTTGCACTGCAAGATCTAGAGAAATGCACAATGGGCCTGGGAGATGCATTCTAATGCACAAGGAAGGCTGGAAGCATTGGGTCTGGTCAGTTCTCTACAAAAAGTGGACCTCCCCCTGATAAAGGACGGTCACAAATCCCATGTAGAGTTGCCACACATTCCTAGAAAAATGGGATCGCCCCATTTTTGGACAACAGTGCCCACTTCAAACAAGATGCCTTGATGTCATGAGAGTGTGTGTGTTTCCCAATCCCCAACCTGACCTGTCCTTTATTTTGCCCGACCTGTCCTGTACTTTGCCTGACCAAAGGTGGCAATCCTAATCCCATGAGGCATGTTATGTGTGTTCTTGCTCTTCTTTTGAAGCTCAGAGGAGGAGACACTTGACTGCTGAATGACATTACTGAGCTTCTTGGAGCTCTTACTCTGCCCACTCCCTCCCTCTGTCTGTTACTGATACCCTCCAGATAATTGGTTGCCAAGGGCTAAACTATATAGATTAATATGCCGCCGGAGCACGATTTCTGTTCTCATCCTGAAGCAAAGTTCTTAACCCGAGGTACTATTTCTGGGTTAGCGGAGTCTGTAACCTGAAGCGTATGTAACCTGAAGCGTATGTAACCCGAGGTACCACTGTACTTTGCTAATATTTACAATGGCTATTAACACAATACATATTTCAGAAGAGCAAAGACTTACTTCAGAGACCCATTCAAATTCTTCCCAAGAAACCAGAGGTCTTCTTGGAGACTCCAGTAAATGTTGAGTCAAAGCTATAAATGGCTAAGTCATTGCGCAATGCACTGCAAGTGATATGAATGGAC
The DNA here is from genome assembly GCF_964188305.1 of Podarcis bocagei. NCBI lineage: Eukaryota > Metazoa > Chordata > Lepidosauria > Squamata > Lacertidae > Podarcis > Podarcis bocagei. The sequence goes on from NC_138130.1 coordinate 35,128,656, forward strand.
ACTTCTTTCTGAACTAAGCCATCACCATCTGTTCTCACCCTCTAATTACAAATGCAAAATGAACATAATTAAATATTGGCACCATGCAAAAATAAGCTAGAAGTTATTGCAATGCATGTGTGTGTTCTTTATTAAAAAGAACAAGCATCTGTTTTGTTTTCTTATGTTTTGAGATGCAGATGGAGGGAAATTGCTTTTTTTCCCTGACATAAAGGATAGGTTTCTGTTACTAAACAGGAACTCAGTACATAAGGGGTTGCACTTTACAAGAGTTGGCACATGGGACTATTTTTGCAAATACAAAAGTGAGGGCTGAATTCTCTCCTCTCCTAGCACAACACAGGAATAATTTAAGTGAAAAAAATCGGCAATACCCTGTAGACAATAATTACAAATTAATATAACCTGCTTATCCAATACAGAATTGAGACCTGCACCCTTGGTGGACTGCAGGCCAGCTGATACTATTTACATTGCTATGGGTTACTTTATGCTGTTAGAAGGCTTTTGTGGTGCTACCATTTGGGCCCCTTGTTCTCTTCACGATTCTATGGAGCTCAGGCAAGAGGATTATTTGAAAGCAGGGATGGCAAACCTGTGCCCAACCCAGATGTTGTTAGACTACAACGCCATCATCCCTGACTGTTGGTCATGTGGACTGGGGCTGTTGATAATTGGCACTGATGAGAACTGGAGCCCAACAATGTCTGAAAGATTTTCCAATTCTATCTAAATAATGTTGAGCTGGGGCACCATTGCTAGCTCACTGCTTTTACACACTGAGTTGCTATTATAAACAATTAACTGGAAGTATAGCTATGCATGTAACTATGTGTTATCCCAGGCCGGTCACAGCAGCCATTTTGTTAAGCTATGCCCTCTGTCAGCCATTTTGTGACTGGTGCCCACAGCACTGCAAAAATTCAAAATGTGCCCACTGGTCTAAAAGGATTGGTATCCCATGGGTTACTTGTACTTTTGCTTTCTGTGCAAGGAGTAGTTCTGCTTGCTGCAACAGCTACTTGAGACGGGAAGAAAGCATGATCACCTTTGTTTTTCTGTTCTGCAGAGTTCAGGGCTGCAGGCAGAAGAAAAACTCAATTGAGAAGAAAAATAAACTGCTAACACTTGAGGGGAGGGGCGAGAGGTTGTGTTATTAATTGCATACAATATATACTTATAAGGGAGTTAGGGGGCAGGGAATGTAAGTTTCACCAGCCATCCTGGCAGCCCTTCACTGTCATGCTGAGCTGTGTGTGTGTGTGAAAGAGAGAGATGGGCGCAGGTTCTATTTACTCAGGGGAAAGAGAGAGACTCTCTTCCTGTGTTCAGAGCACTTTTAGCATATTGTTGTTAGGTAGCAATGGAAAGAAGAGAGTTGCAGCACCCCCACTAGTCAGCAGTGAACCTAGAAAGAGATCTCTGAGACCATTCCTGGCAAGAATAGCAGGTTTCCAGAGCAAACATCCAGCTCTCTGGCCTAGAATCTCTCCGATGAAGGAGGTATTGAGCCAGCAGCAGCAGCTGCATTCAGAATGCTGCATGTTCAGCATGCTTCTAACACAACTTCAATTTGACTCAAAAGAGCTCAACATCCTGTAGATAAAGAGGAGAAAAAGTCTGTATAACTATCCTACCTTAAGCATCATCTTCTACAATTTAGCTTTCAGTAGTAGATAGGTAGCCGTGTTGGTCTGCCAAAAATAAAAATAATAGTCAAAATAAAAAAATTCCTTCCAGTAGCACCTTAAAGACCAACTAAGTTAGTTCTTGGTATGAGCTTTCGTGTGCATGCACACTTCTTCAGATACTTCTTCAGATTCTCAAGAAGTGTGCATGCACACGAAAGCTCATACCAAGAACTAACTTAGTTGGTCTTTAAGGTGCTACTGGAAGGAATTTTTTTATTTTGAATTTAGCTTTCGTTTTTTCTAATAGGTAATGGCAGTTAGTAGTCCAATTCTTGGCTCCATCTGGTCAATTGTACTTTTTCCTCACCTTCCAACTTTTGTCTTGGGCCCTGCCAAAGGCCTTTTCCCTCATACTGCTCTGACTGGTTCTCAGCAAAATAGAGATCAAGAGCATCTCAGGCAGTCCATAGCAGAATCCATAATCACTCATCCTGGAGAGAGCAGGTTATCAACAAGTCCAGTAGAAGATGACTCTAAAGAAACAAGGTTGGTGCCCCACCAACTTCAGCCAACCACCTCCTGCTTTCTTCTTGCAACCAGCTTATGAGTGCTGGGGACTGCCTATCGGCTTCCTCCTCCTTAGTGTCCATGTAGAACTCAGTAGCAAAGAGGATAGGACCAAGCCTAGATTTGGTTGACTCTGCCTGTCATTGGCTCTGGCTCCATTTGCTGTTGATCTTCCTAGCTTCCCCCAAACACAAGCCCCAACTCTTTGAATGCATCGATCTTGTTGTGCTTGTGTATGAGATTGAGATGTGATCCGAAGACATGTCAATGATGCCTCTCTAGCTCTAAGCCTGCCCTTTCTTCTCCTGGACCTTTGGAAGAAAAGGATGTCTGGAAAGGCTGGAGGAAGCCACATCTCTTCCCCTGGCTTCTGCTGTGAACCAAGGTAATTGGCTACTCTCAAGGTCAATGAGATATTAAGGTACTGTATTGTACTGTAGTTCTTAAGTGTTCTAAGTATCATCACAGACCCTCCAAATGTTCCTATTTTCAGGGACAGTCCTGGATTTACTGAAGCCACCCCTGTTTCTGATTTGATCCCAGAGTGTCCTGCTTTTCCTTAGGATATCCCTATTTGCATCAGAGAAATGTTGGAGGGTATGGAGTTATGCGACCCCTGAGCCAAGGAGATAAGTAACTATACAACCTTTAGAAGATATCTGAAGACAGCTCTGTATAGGGAAGTTTTTTTAATATTTCATGTTTTATTGTGTATTTATATATGTTGGAAGCCACCCAGAGTGGCTGGGGCAAACCATTCAGATGGGCAGGGTATAAATAATAAAGTTACTACTACTACTACTACTATTGAATAGGACATCACTATTTTTGTAGGAGAAATGTTGGAGGGTATGCCATTGCAAGGGAGGAGAATGGGATCAAAAATAAGAGGCTGCAAGAGTATGATATGTTTAAAGTAGTGTCATACTGCCTTTCAACAGCCATGTTTTTCTCATAAAGCATCCCACAAAGTTTATTAAGGGTGCTGTTTAGTTGTTTAGTCATGTCCGACTCTTCGTGACCCCATGGACCAGAGCACGCCAGGCCCTCCTGTCTTCCACTGCCTCCCGCAGTTTGGTCAAACTCATGCTGGTAGCTTCGAGGACACTGTCCAACCATCTCGTCCTCTGTTGTCCCCTTCTCCTTGTGCCCTCAATCTTTCCCAACATCAGGGTCTTTTCCAAGGAGTCTTCTCTTCTCATGAGGTGGCCAAGGTATTGGAGCCTCAGCTTCACGATCTGTCCTTCCAGTGAGCACTCAGGGCTGATTTTGTTAAGGGACCCCCATTTCCCTCATAGAACTACAGTTCTCTGAGTGGTTTAACAATCAATTCCTGTTCCTGGAGAATTCTGGGAATTGTGGCTCTGTGAGGGGAATCAGTCTCTTAACAACTCTTAGGACCCTTAACAAACGACAGTTCCCAGGATGCTTTGGGGAAGCCATGACTGTTTAAAGCAGCCCAATACTGCTTTAAATGTATAGTGCAGATAGAGCCAAAGCTTGTTCCACCTACCATTGACTTCTTTACCATTTGCCCCACTAGTACCAATGGACACCAGCTGCCACCCCTAGGGGCTATGCGCTGAGAGGGTAACTTTTGTCTTCCTCTTTGCACCTCCTAATGAAGACATAGTGGCCATTGCAGCCGTGGGGCTCTTTCTGTGAGCCATTTCCTTTTTCTCTGCATTGTTTTACTGACACATGAAAAAAAGGCTTAGGGGCAGGAGTCTCCTGGCGCTTTCGACTGAAGCGTCAGCTTTAAAGCACGGATCCAGACTTCTTCACTCTGCAGCTGACAATTTAGCAAATGGTCCATGTTATGGCACTTTGATCTTGTGAAAGTTTTCAAAAAATCCAGCCTTGAAGAAAGCTAAGGCCCAACAGATTCCCCCAGTTCATTAGCAATCTTTTAACAGTTCCCAACAATTAGAGCTGTCAGCCGAGCCGAACTGTGTTTGGAGGAGGCTGCACACATTCAAAATCCCTGACTAATGACTTGGTAAAAAGACTTGACAGTGTGTTGCAATTTGTTATAATTGAATCTAAGCTGCATCAGCTGTTTGAGGGGCTGAAATGTTTTCAAACATTACACTGATTTAAATTAATGCCATGAAAATATTCAGAAATATGTCTGTCAGGTTCTGTACTAATAATCGTGTTCTCTTCAGACATGAAGGAGACATTTCATCGCTGGTTTGAAAGAATTGTCAGAAAGGCAGTTAAAGGATGTATTTTCCCCCTTCCCTCCGCTATCCCTGCCCCACCTTTTTTGAAGGGGGAAAAAATACTTGGTTATCACAGTTCTTTTGTAAGAGATTTTGTACAGGAGATTTTGGATGGAATCCTACAAGCAGAGTTATGCCTCAGACAGAAAAAGAAGAATGCCTACAAACCATGTTTTAAAAAGAAATCTTCAAATGCCTGATTAATTTTTAAAGCATTAATACTGAATAACCAATTCTTTGATGAGCGGAGAGAAAATGTTCCAAAACGGAAAATGCATTTTCTAATCCCCCATCTGTCTTTATTTTAACAATGGGCAAGCAGGACATTTGGGAGCCAGATTTTTGGTAGAAACCTCTTTCTTTCTTTTCCCTTTTCCTTTTTTAAACAATGAATTTCTGTCTGCTTTTGGAATATTTTTCACTTAAAACTGATGGGATAATAAGGGATATCAAAGGGACTTCATGTTTCAAAATAAATTATTTGCTGACTTTGTTTTTCTTTGATTATATTCTTTCCAATCCTTCATCTGAAACCTCATTTGTAATACGGCTCTGTGCCCTCAACATTTCAACAGCTTTGGATTTAAATAGGGCTATAGTGAGTTTTTGCTAGAATTTTTACAACATTTCTCTGGGTCTTCCATGAATTGCTATTGTTGAGCCATCAATGTACAGTGGTACCTCGGGTTAAGTACTTAATTCGTTCTGCAGGTCCGTTCTTAACCTGAAACTGTTCTTAACCTGAAGCACCACTTTTAGCTTATGGGGCCTCCTGCTGCTGCCGCGCCGCCGGAGCACAATTTCTGTTCCTATCCTGAAGCAAAGTTCTTATCCTGAGGTACTGTTTCTGGGTTAGCGGAGTCTGTAACCTGAAGCGTATGTAACCTGAGGTACCACTGTATATAGTCCTTTACAAAGTACAAAAGCACAGCTCCTGGGCATGAGGTAATTGCAATCTATAATTTGACACACTAGAGGCACATTTGGAAAGAGCCATGGGCTCCAGTCACAGAATGGCTGGTGCGGGGGTATGGCACAACACTTAAGTGGTTGTCAAATTTAAAAGCAGAAGAAGATACAAGACAACAAATCGGTATGGGCATGGTCCCCAACAGCCTCTCCAGCAATGGGAAAGTAGCACCCATGTCATGAAACACCAGAATTACTAAGAGAAAGAAGCTCTTTGTGACTCTTCTCTGTTCAAAAAGAAAGAAAGGGAGGATGTTCCATCTTGGCATACCGTTGAAAATGTAGCATATTTAAGAGGGTGTGTTCAAGCCAATGCAGACAGGAACTGAGGAGGAGGAGGAGGAAACAGTCTCTTGTGCAGTGTGTATTTTTGAGGGTGCCCAAGGGGGCGCTGATGAACATGCTGGTGCCCATGGAGACCATGTTATCAACTCCAACAACAGCGGACAGAGAAGAAAGGGGGGAAAGAGGGCAATAAGGGAATTAGAAGGTTGACTCCTTTGTTGCCCAAATCCTAAAGTTCTATCTAAATAGTTTTGCTATCATAATCTTCCTCAGTTTTCAGGCTTTGTTGACTTCTCCCCTCAGTTTTACTGTAGCTTTATTGTAGTGTTTTCCAGTGCACCTTTCTGCAGACATCTTCCCCTCTGCAGCTGCATTAAAATCATGCACATAAAATGAAAGAGAGAGGCTGTTGGGTTCAGCTGCACTTTGCAGAAAGCTGCAGTTCCCATCATGCTTAGTCCGTCAGCAGATTTCTCTAAGACGAAGTGCTATATCTGTGTAGTTTTTGTGGATGCTCCCTTGGAGTGCATCCTCACCCCATTGATCTCAATGTACAGTAAACTTTTCTCCTTTTTTCCTTTCATTTCTTCTGCTATTGTAAGGAATGGCCCTGTTGTTGCAAATTGATTGTTCTGTTGATTGAAAATGACAATGAAATATATGTTTTGAAAAGAAATGTGATTCCTTTTAATGGTATTAGATGGCCTCCTTAGTTCTCAAAGTTGGAAGAAAAGCTTTTGCATCAGCAATAGCATCAAGTCCCATCTTGCTGCAATTCCGCGATCCTTCTTTGCCATGGCAGATACACCATGGTTTTTAGCAACAGGAAAAAAGATAGTCACTGAGAAAAGAAACCCTTTGGCAAAACATGCATGGTCCTAGTAAGCCACAGTGTTATATTGAGCATATTATTCATGGTTATATTCAGGTCTTTAGGTCCTTGATGGCAACTGTGCTCCATCTCCCACTGCCAGCAAAAGTATAGCTAATGTTTTTTTCTGGGGCAGCATTGTCTTGGCATCACATCCCGATTTTATAATTCTTGCCCCAGGAAACTTTTTGTTCATTTGTTTTGCTCCCTCTGTTGACACGTCCATGTCTTGTTAAAACTTGTTCTGACAGGCATGTGGCTGGCAGAACAACTGAACTTTCGCTGTTTTTACTGATTATGTTGCTTTAAAGTTTTTGCCATGTTAATGATCTTACATTAATTTATTTCTTATTTGCCATTGTATTTTTAAGCTGATTGTTAGATATTTGGGGTGAGTGGGGGAGAGTCTTACTTTTTTTTGGGGGGGGAATCCAGGATATTAATATTTTAATAAATTTACAATGCAACCCTACACGTGTCTACTCAAATGTAAGTTCCATTAGGTTCAATAGGGTTTGCTATCAAGTGTGACTAGGACTGTGGCCTAAATAATAAAAATAATAACAGAATTCATTTCAGATTTTAACTGTCATCGTTAATTAAGGATTCCTGGATTAATTTCTAGAGCAGTCAACCAAGATGCCTCTAGATCATGATTCTTTCATGATTTCTTAGTAGTAGTTCTGGTTTTCTTTTCTCCTTGAGAAAGAGCTTTGCAAAATGTGTATGTGATTTTATGATTGTATTATCATATCATCATCATCACAACAACAACAACAAAATATTTTGCAGGGAGCTGCTCATAGTGGCTGAGGGCAACCCAGTTAGATGAGCAGATAATAATAATAATAATGAAGAAGAAGAAGAAGTTTGAACAGGAGAGGATACTTTGATCCATTACTGCTGGAGACTGCCTTAATAATCATGGTGAAGTTGCCATTTACCTTATTTTTGTCATGGGTAATGGCTTAATGCCTACCTGAGAGGAGGACATCCTCCTCAACTGGAAATAGTGCAATCTAGGTATCTGTGAAGGAAATGAAGAACAAACTGCAGTTTTAATCTGAGGCAGCTCTGCAGAGAACTGCATTTGGGCTCTGTAAGTATCTTAGAGTGCTGTGATCCCCCTAGAGAGCTGATGTGGGAGCAATCAATGGACTTTCGTTGTCTGTTGGAGTGCTTAAGACAGGGGCAGGGAATCTGTAGCCTTCTAGATGTTGATGGGCTACAACACTCAGAATCCCTGCCCATTGGCCATTCTCAGTGAGGCTGATAGTGTTCTCCCATCCAAGCATTAACAAGGCCTGACCCTGCTTAGCTTCCGAGATCAGATGAGATTGGGCAAGTTGAGGGTAGTATGGGCATAGATTGGGACTGATAGTGTTGGAGTCCAATCTTCTTTGGTGATCACTTGTAGCCGAGTAAGATTCTCTTCCATAAACACGGTTTTAACAGTGGGTCCGTAAGTGACTCTGGAGGCCAATTCTGGATCTCTCTCTCTCTCAAGGCAAATCTAAAAAAAAAAAGTAGTATAAACACTGACAACTGGGAAACACTGGCCTGTGAGCGCTCCACTTGGAGAACAGCCTTTACCCAAGGTGTCGTGGGCTTTGAAGACACTTGAACTCAGGATGAAAGGAAGAAACGTGCTGAGAGGAAGGCACGCTTGGCAAACTCTCACTATGATCAACTCCTGCCTGGAAACCTATGTCCCCATTGTGGAAGGACATGTGGATCCAGAATTGGAGTCCAATATCATATGGAGGGTCGGTCACAGTTTGCCCATTCCTGTGCAAACTGTGGCTTCACCTATCCTTAACCTGTCTGGAGTATATTTGTAAATAAACAAACATTGCAAAATGCCTCCCGTGATCTCCTTCCAATTGGCTGGGTGAGTGTTTTGGCCCTGGCACTTCTCACCCCTCAGGAGAGGTGGGGCAAGCATAACAAAGGCCACTGTTATTCTGATTGGAAGCATTTTAACACCTAGACTAAAGGAGAGAAAGGGTGTGGTGGGGGTAGAGGGAATCCAGCCTGCCGAGATGTGATATCTTTTCAAAGGACCAAATTGCAAAGGGTTATCCAGATCAATGGCCAAGTTAAACAAGGCACAATTGGGGTTGTCTTGGCTTTCCAGGCACTCATAAACCTAAACTTGGGAGGTCCAAGAAGGGAACTCAGTTAGCCCCAATTGTGTCTTGTTGAACTTGGCTGGTACAATATGTAACTCTTTTGTAACTTGGCTCCATTTGTATATGTCACACCTTTGCATGACTGAACAATTTTTCTGAGCTGCTTTTGTACATTTCCATGGTAAATATATTTGATCTAATGTCACGTCTGGCATCCCTCCCCCCCCCCCATGCTCTGGTAGTAACTTAATTAATTTGCGAGAATGTAGTCACCCGTGACATCTCTGGTCACAAACACATATTTAAGCGGAGGGTTTTGAATGGAATCGCAAGCTCAACATTTCCCTGTAGCTGCTAGTTCTTGAAAGAAAGCCAGAAGCATAATCCATAGGGATAAAGAGAGTATTTGATATGAACTTACCAGAATTTCCATGTATTAAATCATCTGCCAAAAACTTCAGTGGCCCCACAAGTGCAACACATTCAACACACATGCACACACAAAATTCATTACTCGCTCAAATGTTAAAGTAGTACAAGAAGTGCCCATTTCTCTGTGCCCTTTTGATGTTGATAGGATGAGTTCAGTTAAAATGCTTTTGTGAAAGGCATTCATTGATGTTTAATACCATAAATGAAAGAATCCAACCTTCTCAAAAGAAGTGATCTATAGTCAGCTGTGCTCAGCAAGGTTTAATGAACCATGATGCAAAATGTTGTAAAGGACAGAGCCTCTAGACACATGAGGCACCACCTTGGCGCAGTGTTGCCATGGGGCTGACAGGGGGCAGTTCTATATCACAGGGTTCCAAAGAAGCTGGGAAGTGGGTAAGGACAATATGAGGTATTTACGTCAACTTCTCCTATTCTCTGTACTTTGGAACCTCTTATCACATACTAATTACTGCCTTTTATTCCCTCTGGTGGGTTGGGCCTTCTCATAGTCCCACCACCTTTAGCTCACCTGATCAGGCATCCCCACACCAGAACACTGGATATTTTGCCATGTCCCCTGTGCCTCACAATAGGTTTCAGGAGTCGAAAGAAAGAAAGGTGGAGAGGAAGAGCCAAGAGCCAGGTGTGTTACTATTTCTGTTCTTGTTGGTTGTTATATGTTTGTGTGTACTTGTGTATGTGTGTGTATGTTACATAAATTTTGGTGAATGTTTTGTAGGCAAAAAAATATCTCAACTCTTATGAAATAGGTATTGCCTAAAAAATTCATTGTCACTTCCTTGCTATTTCTGCTTGCATTGAGTGAATTCCCCCTAAGAAGGCTCAGAATTAGGCTCCAACTATTTCCTCCCACAAAGGTGAAATATAGGTTGGTTTCACATTTATTTTGGATCACGCCATGCTCTTGATGATGTCACAAGGAGCACAACTGGGCCTGCTTCTTCTCCCATGAGCATCTAACGCCCCACCAAACTTTACTGTTGGTCCAGAGGCAGAAATGATGGGTAATGTAGCTTCACCAGTACTACTATCATGGGTAAGCAGTGCTGAAAAACTGCATTTCCCACAATATCAGTCATTGCACCATTATCGCAAGAAGCTAAAGCGTCTGGAAACCAAGCCTTATGAGGAACAGTTAAAGAAATGAGATAAGTTCAGCCTGGTAAAGAGGAAACAGAGAGGGGGTATGATAGCCATCTTCAAATATCTCATTGGCTGTCACATGGAGGATAGAACAAGCTTATTTTCTCCTGATCTGCAGGCTAGAACCCAAACCAATGGATTCAAATTACAAGAAAGGAGATTCGAACTGAACATGAGGAAGAACTTTATGACAGGAAAAGCTGTTTGACAATGGAACAGACATCCACAAGAGGTGGTGGACTCTCCTTCCTTGGAGGTTTTTAAGCAGAGGTTGGATGGCCTTCTGTCATGTATGATTTAGCTGAGATTCTGCAATGCAGGGGGATAGACTAAATGGCCCTCAGGGTCTCTTCCAACTCTGATTCTATGAGTTTATGATTCCCTAACATTCTGGTTTCCACATGTAAAGAAAATGAATATGTTGATATTCTAGATGAGATAGTCACTCTGTATTGCGGAAAGGTTTAGGCTACGGATGAAGATACAATATGGGTTCACTTTCAACTGAGCACTGATGAGCACCGAAGTCAATACTGCCATTTGGAGAGGGGGAAATTCCTAATTAAAAGGCAGGAGAGTGGAAGTTGTTGTTACAAGACTCCAAATAATGGGAACATGAGGTAGGGATACTGATGAATGGATAAATCTGTTAGTTTTAGTTTCTCAATTAAGAAAATCACCAGTTTGTGATTTTCTACCTTTCTTTTTTAAAATGTTCTCATGAGAATTAAAAAACTTCTTTATATACACATTTTTGTATTAAATTTGATTGGAGAGGTCCACCACAAAAAATCAAACAAGTGCAGGTTTTGAAGAAGAGCTGCAATTTGGGTCATGTATTGTTAGATGGTTGCACATTCAAATGCAAGCTGAACTGAATTTCTTCCACTGCCCTGCTACCTAGGAACAACTTATAGGCCCCACTGTCAGCAGAAAGGTGAGACCTTCTCTTGGCTACCTGACTAAGCCTGCAAATGAAAAAACGACAGAGCACTACTTCAACCATGTCTGAGTCCATGTCTTAGATGTACCTCCTGAGCAGCAGTAGTTGTAGGCCGTTTATGAGGCATCTGTTCAGACATGTCTCCACTCAAAGGTTGCTTTGCTTCCTCATGGATTGGGGGGGGGGAGGCAGAGGTGCCAGCTTACAAGGGCAGGGGGGGGGCTGACATCGTGTGTATGACATTGCATGTGATGCTGCATGCATGTGACGTCAGAATGTCGGAAGGAACCGGGAATGGATCTGAACACAGCAGCTTCAATGGCCAGTGGCTCCTCCTGCTGCTGCTGCTTCCACTGCCATCGTCAGGGGGCTGTCTTGACCATCCTTCCCCTCTGTGGCACTACACTCGACTCTGGACTTGGCGTCCTTCATCCTCCCATTTTTTTGGACATTGGGGGCCCCCAACACCCTCAAAATATGGCGGGCAAAAGGGTTCAACCTTGATGAGTTGGTCCCCTTGGAGGGGCTGTGATTAGTGCTGAGCTGTGCTCTTAAAAATAAGCCACCTATCAGGCTGGGGCCACTTTGTTTCACCTTTTGCTCAAGCATTCATGTGGAGAGCATTAAATAATATTACATGACTGCCAGCAACTAGCTCTCTCTCTCTCTCTCTCTCTCTCTCTCTCTCTCTCTCTCTCTCACACACACACACACACACACACACACACACACAGACATACTTTTATAGGTGAAATCATTTATGTGGATCATTACTCTAAAGCAGTTCAAGGGAATTTCATCTCCTTTTTATGAGCAAAATTAAACATTGCTCACTATTAATTGTTCTCATTTCTGCTGTTGGCATTAATTATGATTATATTTATTTTAACAGAGCTATTTTTCAACTTTGATCTCTTGCCCTGAGCATTGGTTTCCTGATCTGGAGGCCACTAGTGTAAACCTGCTAGCATGTTTTTCTAGCTTAGTGGGATTTTGAATTTTTTATTACTACAGCCCAAAAGGGCAGTGGATATTATCATTACTTTCCCTCAAAGCAGAATAGCCACAATGCCATCAGGGAAACTTTTTTTCTTATTACCAGGCACCAGAGAGCCAGAGTCCCACCAATCCAGTGAAAGGTGACGGGTTCATATGACTAGGATATAAATTCATGATTAGGAAATTAAACATTGCTCCCTTTTTGCTAGTTTAGTTAGCAGACTACAAAAATTGGTGTTTTTTTAAAAAAATAGACTCTGTTCTTTATGGACCTTTTATTAGCTTTTAGGATATTATTTCACTGGCAATGTATTTATTTTTGCAAAGGTCCATTTTTTCTACTGATACTGCTTTGACTCTGAACCTTGATCCCTTTTATGGTTTCTGAAGTGAATCAGCATAATGTATATGCTGAGCTGTGGCTAGAGTTAATACAGAGGCTACATATGGGAAACATTAAACATCTATGTATGGCCCATTCTCTGCTCAGAAGTTGGAGAACTCCCAGGGAATAGCAAGCTCTGCATTGTCTTCTTCAGTCTTCTGCTTCACTCTCTCATGGTGAAGTTCTGAGATATCTTTTCTACCATCTCAGATCTCCACCTCCTGGCTTTGCCTTTCTAAGACAGGGATGGAGAACATCTGGCCTGCAAAATGTTGCTGGACTCCCAACTCCCACCAGTCCCAGTCAGCATGGCAAGTGATCAAGATGCTGGGAGTTATAGTCCAAGAACATCTGGAGGACTGTACGTTCCCCATCTAAAAATTATTAGAAAACTTCCCAAGTCATTTTTTAAAAAAATTAAATTATTTGTTTGAACTTTGGCTGGTAAAGCCTTTACTTAAGCCATGATTCCTCAACCTCGGCCCTCCAGATGTTTTTGGCCTACAACTCCCATGATCCCTAGCTAGCAGGACCAGTGGTCAGGGATGATGGGAATTGTAGTCTCAAAACATCTGGAGGGCAGAGGTTGAGGAAACCTGACTTAAGCCAAGTAAATGATTTATTTAAACAGAGTGTTTGATAATCCTAAATGAAACTTCCTTTTCCCACCACCATCCCTCACCCCTCAGTCTGTGGGATTGAGTGTGGGTATGTATGAATATTTTTAAGGATTGTATGAAATGTATGTTTGTATATTTGCAATATGTATGTATTGTTGAATTATTTAAATAATAAAATATTTATTTATTTATTTATTTATTTATTTAGAAAGATAATCCTAAATGAATGCTATGCCATTGCCTTGATTTTTAGCAGGGGTGGAGGACCTTTGGTTTTTGAGGTGCTGCTGTACTACAACTCCCATCAGCCTTCACTATTAGCCATGCTAGTTGGGGCTGGTAGCAACATCTGGAAGGTCAAAGATCCCTGACCCCTGGTTTACAACTGCAAGTTATCATTTTAGTTATCTCCAGTGCTTTTTTCCTGGGGGTACGCATACCCCTAAACAGTTTGTGAATCTAAGTTTGGCCTCATTGAGGGGCAGTATTGTAATATGAGTAGGAAAATGAGGGTACCCCTAAACATTTTTTTTTTGGGGGGGGAAGCACTGGTTATCTCCTTCAAAAATGTTTCTAGAGTTTCTTTGGTGGAGAATGACAGCTGGCTGCCAGTGGGAGGAGGATTTTCCCCCCAGAACCCCCCCCACCCCCACCCCCACCGGCGATGTCATAATGTAGTGTTACTCCAGGAAGCTTTACGGAAGCAGGAATGATAGTTGCCAAACACCAAGAAGTGCTCCTGGAACATCTGCTGAATTCAGTTTGTTCCCTGCTCACAATTTTTACCAGGAGTCACAGTCTCTTTCCCACTCCATAGCCACCTACCCCAAACCTTTGCTATCTGTTATCGGGAATATTTATGCCACTTCCCTGACCACCCTACACCCCCCAAAAGCCTTGACAGAAATTAGCCCAACAATTCACCATTTGAAAACAGGGTAGACAAATGAAGGGGGCATTTCAGCTCTGCAATACTGCACCAGTTTTTATGTTGACTAGAAGGAAAATGCCCCCATTGCATACAAACCTAAAATTTGGATGTGTTTGCATGACATAAATCCATTTGCAAATATGGATATTCTAGATTTCTGGAGTAAGTACCGATAATCCCCAAAGGAGAATGTGCTCAGATGAAACATAGGGTCATCAAGAGTTTCACTTGCAGATCTGTTGGCTGGAATTAGCTTTTCCTTCCCAACAACTGCAATCTGTCGTGCTTTGACCCCACTCTTTATATCTGTTCTGTAGCCAGGGATATATTTCAAGAAAAAAGCATTTGTATTCTAGGAAGTTCAGCTTTCCTAGGTGCTGAATGATGGTTGGCATATTTAGTGTCACTTAATCTGTGAGATATGAAAAGAACAGCTGTTGTTTAGGGGATATGTCTATCTATCTCCAAACCTCTAAGCTTTCAGATATTTATCACAAAACTCAGTTACTGACGAGCCAATAATCAGCTGGTATGGGTATAACTGGGTATGTGCCTGTCGTCTCCCATCAATTCAGTTCTCTCCCCGTAGCAAGACTAAGATGTTTCCTGGATGCATCAAGGCTTGATTTATTTCACCTCTGAAAATATGCTCTAAAAATGTTGCAGTTAATGTGCAAGGGTGGTTTTATTTTATTTTAAAGAAGCATCTGTTAGGCAGCCTCCATGATAACATTACAAATAATAACATTAGGAAAGTTAAGGTTGCTTCTTTCCCATTCTCCATCCATCATTGTAGGTTGATTTCTGCAACAGCCCCACACTATGATATCTATGGGGACGTGAGAATTCTGGAGGTGTTCAGTGTGTGGGGATGATCCATTACCACTGAGCTGCTAATAAGTTGCAGAATTGTTCACTGCTGAAAGCAGGTGGACCTCAGAGCCCATCAGGCAAGGGTCCTCTTCAGACACTCCAATGTCCAAATGGACTTGCAAGGGACACTTTGTAATGTGGCTAATCGGAAGAGACACCTTGCTAATGTGAGGTAATACTAGTAACCTGTAATAAACCTTATTCATTGGATTGTTTCATGGGTGAGTGCTCATCATTTCATGAATGACTTCTCAAGCAATGGCTTTTTTAAATCTCTGAAATTAATTGTCATAAACTGTGTACTAAAACTAACAGGCAAACATCTAATCCATAAAAAATAGCAAAACATAAAACGTATAATTAAAACATCCCTCAGCATGCAGTAGGGTTTCTTTCTGCCAAGTTAGTGGTCTTCCTTCCTTCCTTCCTCTGCATACATAGTGTGTGGGGGAGATTGTATCGAATCTATATTTATATCAAGGTAAAGGTAAAGGACCCCTAGATGGTTAAGTCCAGTCAAAGGCTACTATAGGGCTGCGGTGCTCATCTCGCTTTCAGGCTGAGGGAGCGGGCATTTGTCCACAGTCAGTTTTCCGGGTCATGTGGCCAGCATGACTTAACTGCTACTGGCACACGGAGGACCGTTACGAGTGCCAGAGCTCACGGAAACGCTATTTATTTTCCCGCCACAGTGGTACCTATTTATCTACTTGCACTGGCATGCTTTCAAACTGCTAGGTTGGCAGGAACTGGGACAGAGCAACAGGAGCTCACCCCATCACAGGGATTTGAACCACCAACCTTAACTTTATATCTATATCTTTGTCTATATCTATATCTATATCATCTCTCCACCACATCTTGTATTCTTTCCTTTTTCCCCTTTGTATTTTTTTCTGATGGAAATTGTTCTCAGTGCTCTGCATGCAGAATGTACAACTATTTTTAAATAATAAGTACGTTAATGGTTACACAATAATACCCTTGACTTAAATTTAAGAGTGGCAAATTACATTGCTGAGGTACGTTCCAATGGATCAGGAACAGCCAACATGGTTCCTTCCAGATGTTGGATTACAACCCCCATTATCCCTGATGATTGACTATGATAGCTGGGGCTGTTCAGAGCTGGACTTCAACAACATCTGGAGCACATCATATTGGCTGCCCCACTATATCATATGGTGCTGGTCCTCATTCCCCTTCTAGATTCTGATTTGTATATTTCCTGTCACATACAATACCACCAGGCATGTCTAGGAAGCTGCCTTGTATTAAGTCAGATTGTCTGTCCATTTAGCCCACTATTATCTACTCCGAATGGCAGCGGTTCTCCAAGGGTCTTACCTGATCCCTTCAATTGGAGATGCCGGAAATTGAATCTTGGACTTTTTTCATGCACTCTCCCACTGAGCTAAAATATTTGCTGACATCATTACACAACCAGCATTTATTTTTTAAGCTTATGTATCTTATACATAAGCTATAAATTTGTGATGTACTAAACTGACACACAATGACTTCATCTGAAATTGCAGAAGTTATGCATTATAATGGAATCCTTACAAAACATATGATCCTGTTTCTAAGCATTGTACCAATTTCCGTATGTAATTGGCAGAACTCTAATCCATTGATAGAGTAGTGCTGAAATTATTGGCCAACATTTGAATTAGAGTCAGCCTTATGCAAACGGCTCTGGATAATAGTAGTGGAAGTTTCCCAAGAATGTTCTAATTTTCATCCCAATTGTGAATAAATTATGCTGAACTCAATAAAACTCACTTCCAAGTAATATAGTTGAGATTTAAACGTTAGGGTCTGTCATCTGAACCATTCAGGAACACAACAAGCTTTGACTGTACTGGATCAATTATTAGTCTTAAAACTTGGAGGTTTCAAAGTCAGTATTAGACAGCAGTGATTTGGTTATGATAAATTCAGAAATGTGCGGTTTTTGAATAATGGCTGTGTTTCAGTTCTTGTTTTGTTTTGGAAAGTGAACATGAGGCAACTGCACCTTTAAATGTGGACTAAATTGATCTCCCCCCCCATCCTTACTCATGAGTAGATGTGGTCAAGATTGCTTTGTAAGTTCATATGATTCTCACAAGTGACCAACAACCTGAGGGGAACCTCAATCTGGTGTTCCTCCAATCTTTCCAGGGCAGTAGGGGGATCAAAAGAGAGTGGCATGTGGTTTCCACTCTCAGACTTTTTTGAGTGCTGTTAATTGAAGATATAAAATATATAACTCTTAAAACTCACTCAGCTTTTTGCATATACTTTGGACTATTGGAGACTGTTAAGGCCTTGGAGAAGTCTTTCAGTAGAACACAAAATAAATACAAATAGCACAGAACATTTGGTGAAACACTTTCCCCTAGTTGTTGCTTCAATAAAATGCAATTTAATACAGAAAGTAACAGGTTTCATATCTAATGTTGACAGGAAAAAGATTGGGTATTGCTTTTTTAGCCAATACAAATGACAGTGATTCATCAGTTTTTATTCTCGTTTATATTGTTCTCCAGCTCTGTAGCTTCATCAGCTAGTGAATCTCCTCTAATATTTGATAAACTTTGTTAACAGAATTTTCTCTGCCTATGAATGCCAAAAATATCTCTATGGGCAGGGGGGAGGAATTTTGATATTTCCTTATTATATTTCTGTTTTAATGTTTGATATTTCCCTGGTTTATGAACTGTGCCGTGTCTTCTTTCTAATGACTGCTGTTTCAAAAGAAAAATGCATTGACCAACAAGTTCATCTAAATATGTTTAGAAACTTTGATGTCCCTGTTTTAATGATGTCCTTGGTTTGTCTGTGCAGTTCTTCATTTATTTCTAGCTGCTGATGACTGCCTGCAGCATGTCTTTCAGTCTACCTCCAGGAGTGATCAATATTAATTTATATGTGGTTTTGCATCTTTTAAAAAGAGAGCTGGTTTTTGCAACACTTATTTGTTTGATCATTTTTGAAGCTTCTGCTCTGCTTTGTGTTGTCCATGTCCCATGCTTCCTTCAAAACACAAATCAGTAGCACAATCCCATGCAGATTTCCTTAGAAGTAAGTGTGACTGTATTCGGTGGGCCTAACTCACAGGTAAGTAGGATTGTGGCCAAAAGAACTTAAGAACAGCCATGCTGGAACAGGCAAAAGGCTTCTTTAGTGCAGTATCCTGTTCTCACAGGGATATTCATTGAAAGCCAGGTAGGTTTCCCCTGACACCACCACTAATCTATATCCCCTCCAACCTTCTGACTATCAAAACTAGGGACTCAGCTATACAGCTACAAATAAAACATTTTAAGTGTGTTTTAAGTGCAATATACAATGTGACACGAGATTGCGATGGTGAGCCTTATGGAAAATTCAATGTATTTTTTAAAAAACACTTTAAAAAAGCATTTTCAAAGCAGTTTTTATATTTGTCTAGATTTAAACAATAAATGATAGCAATCATGGAGCTGCTCTAGATATACAAAGGAACATGCTTCTCCTGCAATGCTGAATTTTGGTGCAGGAGTGTCACGTGTGCGGTGGAGTGCCTGATTTAATACTTGCATTTTCGAGCAAATGCCTATTTTGTAACCAGTGGGTTCCAGTCATTAGTCCACAATCTGCAACTAGCTGTAGAAAAGAAATCCTAGAAAATCATCATCATCAACCTTTTATTCGACCATCAGTCAGAAAAAAAAGTACATTTGTCAATACACAGTTAAAAGCTCCAGGAAAATTTTAGAACTTAGCCAACACTAAAATGGGCTAAACAGATAGCCCCATATCAATACAGTCAATTATAATCTTGCGACGCTTAAAAGCTAAAAAAAGAAATTTGGCCACCAAGGAAGGTATAGCTCTAGTGACGTTATTCAGCAAGTGTAAAACCTGGTTTTCTCCAGATAGGAAGCTAGATTGACATAGGAGTGGGTCTATAAAATTATGTCTAAGCTCAGCATAAGAAGGGCAAGTCAAGAGAATGTGTTTGGTGGACTCAACCACACCCATGGCACAATGACAGGTTCTCTGGGCGTATGGTACTCCCCTGTACCTTCCCCACAATATGGCAGAGTCAAGGACATTTAATCTAGCCGCTGTAAGAAGTCTACGGTATTCCACATAGTGAATTTCTGCAAGGTAGGGGGCTGGTATGGTCTGATAAATCTGGTCCCCTAGGAACACCCCTGGTTTTACCTGGGCTATGTCCTCTTGTCTGGCAATGTCACTCAGTCTCCGGGAGATCACAGCTCTAGCTTGATTGTACGTCATAGACTCAAAGTAAAGGTGAGACAATCCGCAGGATTGAACCTCGTTAGTGACCTCCCTTTCCCACGATGATTGGAAATCGTCCCTCAATATCAAGGGGGCAATACCCACTGGTTTAAAACAAAGCTTGAGCCATAGCCAGAGCTTCGTCTTCAAGGCCACATGCCGTAGAGCTTGCCAGCTGACCTCTAATCTCATAACCGTGCCCGCTACCGAGGGGGGAATCCTAAGGATGGCTCTAAGGAATCGCGTTTGGATAGAATCCAATTTCAAAAAATCCCTACGGGACCCTAAAGAGATGCCCACCAAAAGAAGGGGAAGGACTTTCATTTGAAAGAGTCTCAAAGCTATCTTCACTGATTGAGCCTGATTCTTGGCATATAAGGATCTAATCTGGTTGGCTGCTTTAGATGCGTTAGTTGTTATATACCGGTAGTCTCTATGGGCCAGAAAAGACCTATTTGACCGTATTACTTGTCCCAGATATTTAAAGCAGTTAACCTTCTCTAAGGGGATCCCGTTCATCGACCATCGATGGAGTCTCGGTCGGGCAGAGAAGACCATGATCTTGGTCTTAGCATAGTTGGGTTGGAGCTCATGCTGATCACAGTATTCATGTAGAGCTTGCAACATTCTCCTCAGTCCAATAGGGGATCTGGCAAGAAGTGCGGCGTCATCCGCATACAGAAGAACATTCAGAGATCGGCCTGCTAATTTGGGGGGGTGGAAAGCATCACTGGCCATGTGAGTCACCAGTGAGTTAATGTAAAAATAAAACAATGCTGGGGCCAATAGACAACCCTGTCTTACCCCTCTATTGGTGGTAACAGGGTTGGAGACTAGGCCTTTATTGTCTAGCCTGATTCTCAGGAAGGTGTTTGTATGGAGGCTGATAATCAGATGAAGGAGACGACGATCGATCTTTGTAGCAGCCAGTTTTGTCCATAGCTGCTTTCTAGAGATTCGATCAAATGCCTGCTTAAGGTCAATAAAAGCCACATGAAGAAACTTTGGGGCTTTGCTGGCATACTTTTCCGCCAGGTGATTCAAGGTTAATATTTGGTCTGTAGTAGATCTTCCAGGGCGAAAACCCGCCTGTTCATCGGCAATGATATTGTTGTCCTCCATCCATTTCGATAGTTTGTTTAGCAGGTACCCCGAGTAAATCTTCCCAATGACATTTAGCAAGCTGATTGGCCTAAAGTTGCTCAGCTCTGTACGTGGGCCTTTCTTATGTATTAATACAATCAACGCAGAGCTCCAGCTTGAGGGAAATTTTGCTGTTTTGTTTATATACGTGTAAAGTGCTGCTAAAAGTGGGATCCACCAATCTTTATTTGCTTTGATGGCATCAATGGATATAGGGTCATCACCGGGGGCCTTGCCTGCTTTAAATTGATCTATGAGAGTTTCAACTTCAGGGCATGTAACTGGGTCCCAATCGGGCAGTGCTTCCGGCTCCACCGTATCTCCGCAGGCATCATGAGCTGCATACAG
This sequence comes from Podarcis bocagei, assembly GCF_964188305.1. Taxonomy (NCBI): domain Eukaryota; kingdom Metazoa; phylum Chordata; class Lepidosauria; order Squamata; family Lacertidae; genus Podarcis; species Podarcis bocagei. The sequence continues at coordinate 35,149,452 of NC_138130.1, forward strand.
ATCAGCGAAGTATCTTTCCCAAGTGTCCGCTGAGATGTGGGGTTCTATTCTTGCAAGCGGCCTACCCAGGTATCTGGAAATTAACTGCCAAAAAGAGGCTGGATTTCTGTTCTCTGCAGCTATCAAAAGGTTGTTCCAATTGTTTCTTTCTGCCTCAAGCTTCTTTTCCTTTAGTAGGGCTTTATAACTTCTCCTGAGGGTGATAAGACGGTTTTTTGGCATGGGGTCATTTGATGCTCTGTATGCCAACCATTCATTATACAGATGATTCTTGAAGTTTTTGCATTCCTCATCAAACCATTTTTTTGTGGAAAAACTGTTTAACATGCTTTGTGGGGGACCGAGCTAGTGTTGGTTTTAGAAGTTCTACTAGATCGTCATACATTGGTAGAGGCTCATCCGCCTGCATAAGGGAAGCCCTTTTTATTTGGAGCTGATCAGACCAGAGAAGTTCGTTCAACTGCTGGGCTGAATTGGAGGTCCATTTAAGGGCTGTAGGTCTTATCTCCAGATGATCATTTGATAGGTGCACAAAGGAGTGCCTTTCAAGTTCGTCAGCCAGAGTCAAGGTGGAGTGCCTGATTTAATACTTGCATTTTCGAGCACATGCCTATTTTGTAACCAGTGGGTTCCAGTCATTAGTCCACAATCTGCAACTAGCTGTAGAAAAGAAATCCTAGAAAAACATATTCTTAATGTGGGATAACTATCCTTACTACTGATGCATGAACCAGTGTTATTTGTATCCTCTCCCCACATGGATAGCACTGTGAGAACAGGATACTGCACTACAAGAGCCTTGCACCTGATCCACCATGGCTCTCCACCATGGGTGGTGCCCATTGGGACTGGTAGGACAGGAGGCCAACAGCTGGTGCTGCCAGAGAGAACTAATTCTAGATTTGTTCCCACCCCTCTCTTTGCAGAGTTCAACAAGGGCAACGCTGAGACTAAAGAGGAGGAAACTGACTGCCAGTGCCACATGCCAGACTGGTTGTTAAGTAGAAAGGCAGGCAGATGGTGGCACACTGATGGCAGGGTAAGGCAGTGATACCTCGGGTTAAGAACTTAATTCGTTCTGGAGGTCTGTTCTTAACCTGAAACTGTTCCTAACCTGAGATACCACTTTAGCTAATGGGGCCTCTGGGTTAGCGAAGTCTGTAACCTGAAGCGTCTGTAACCTGAAGCATCTGTAACCCGCGGTACCACTGTATATATATTATTGGGTTTTGCACGTTTTCCAAACATAACATCCCATCTTATACAATATAACAAACGTTTGGCTATCACAGCCTAGGACTTCCGTCAACCTCGACTAATGGTTTTCTTTTTTTTTTTTAATAAAAGTTTTATTGCATTTTTTCCAGATAAAAGTAACCAGTCAGATATACAAAGAAACAAAGAACAGCAAGAAAATAAAAGAAAAAGAGAATCGTTTCAAAACTTATTTCAGTCATCTATCGGACTTCCCCACATCTCCCACAATGCATTCTTAACAATAAAGTCATCAGCAAATTGTAACCTTGTGTCATGTATTTCCTTTATACTTTCAAATCCTTGCATTTTAAGTTTAAATTACTTATTATCCATTTACCTTATAACCAAATATAATATCATTTTAGACATTTAAACATTTAATCTTTTCATTAGTGTTACCTAATTTCAATGTTATCAACTCTCATTGCTGGAGCTAACCTTTCCTAATCATGCGAGTTTTTATAGTTCATATAACTTATAAAATTTTTGCAAATAGTCCTTAAATTTTTTCCAGTCCTCCTCAAATGTTTCTTCTCCCAAATCTCGGATTCTGGCAGTCATTTCGGCCAATTCCATATAGTCCATCAATTGCGTTTGCCACTCTTCCAGGGTGGGCAAATCTTGAGTCTTCCAATATTTTGCCATAAGGATTCTTGCTGCTGTAGTTGCGTACATAAAAAACGTTCTATCCTTCTTCAACACCTTCTGGCCGACAATGCCCAAGAGCAAGGCCTCTGGTTTCTTAGGAAAGGTGTACTTAAACACCTTTTTTAACTCATTGTAGATCATTTCCCAGAAGGCCTTCACTTTTGGACAGGTCCACCAGAGGTGAAAGAATGTCCCTTCAGCCTCCTTACATTTCCAACATTTATTATCAGACAAATGGTATATCTTAGCAAGCTTGACTGGGGTCATGTACCACCTGTATATCATTTTCATAATGTTTTCTTTCAGGGCATTACATGCCGTAAATTTCATACCGGTGGTCCATAACCTTTCCCAGTCTTCAAACATGATGTTGTACCCAATGTCTTGAGCCCATTTTATCATGGCTGATTTGACTGTTTCATCCTGAGTATTCCATTTAAGCAGCAAGTTATACATTCTTGATAATAACTTAGTCTTTGGTTCTAACAGTTCTGTCTCTAGTTTCGATTTTTCCACCTGGAATCCTGTTTTTTTGTCCAACTTAAAAACCTCATGAATTTGGGCATAATGAAACCAATCCTGCACCTTATTCTTTAGTTTTTCATAGCTCTGCATTTTCCAATTATCTCCAATTTTTTCTACTATTTCCCAATATTTCGGCCAGCCGGCCTCCATATTGGGGTTTTTCCGAGCCTTGGCCTCCACTGGTGATAACCACCTCGGGGTCTTGCTTTCTAATAAGTCTTTGTATTTTGTCCAGACCATAAATATTGCTTTTCTGACAATATGATTTTTGAACATTTTGTGTGTTTTTACCTTGTCGTACCACAGATAAGCATGCCATCCTAACGAGTTATTAAAACCCTCCAGATCTAGGACATCAGTGTTCTCTAACAAAAACCAATCTTTCATCCAGCAGAAGGCTGCAGCTTCGTAATATAACCTTAAGTCTGGCAGGGCAAACCCCCCTCTTTCTTTTGCATCAGTTAATATTTTAAACTTTATTCAGGGCTTTTTGCCCTGCCAGACAAACTTTGAAATGTCCTTCTGCCACTTTCCAAAGCATTCCACTCTGTCCACGATCTGTAAGGTTTGGAACAAGAACAACATCTTTGGCAATACATTCATCTTTATAGCTGCAATTCGGCCCAACAAGGAAAGTTTCAATCTTGACCAGATTTCTAGGTCTTTTTTAACTTCTGACCAACATTTTTCATAGTTATCTTTAAATAAGTTCAAATTTTTGGAAGACAGGTTGACCCCCAGGTATTTCACTTTTTTAACCACATTTAATTCTGTTTCCTTCTGAAACCCATCTGTTTCTGAAAGTGTCAAGTTCTTTCCCAAAACCTTGGTTTTTTGTTTATTTAACTTAAATCCCGCCACCCGACCAAATTCCTGAATCAGTTCTAAAACTCCTTTTGTACTAGATTCTGGCTCCTGTAATGTTAAAACCAAGTCGTCTGCAAAGGCTTTCAGTTTATATTGTTTCGCTCCGACCCGTATTCCTTGTACCTGCCGGTTCTTCCTAATCATGTTCAGGAGTACCTCCAGGACCGAGATAAATAATAGAGAGGGTGAAAAATCTGCTTTGGATATGCTTTAATGGTATTGTTGACTTGTTCCTAGTGTTTATTCCTAGAGCCCACCTCAGATTTTCAGAGAAAAAACAGAACACTGATAACTCTTCAACATTTTGACACAAGCATGTGATGTCTGATGCTTTCAAGTTAAAATCTTGAAACAATATATTGAAGAATTACTACTAATGGTTTTCTAACTTTCTTTCTGATTTTGCATTTTATTTTAATATTTATTGCTATAAAATCCAAATCCTAAATAAACTACTACTTAGTCCTTTTTTCAATAATTCATATAGTTCTGCTTACAAAACTTCTTGCTAACCTGCACTGTGTTCTTCCCTCCTCTCCCCCTGGATTCTTCTGCTGCCACTTTAAATGAGGTGGTTTTTATTAAAGAAAGAGACTAAATTTGTCCACTGAGAGGCCACTGTTTCCAGAGTCCAACATTCTCAGGAGGTAAAGCTCAAGAGAACATAGTGTGAACCCAACTGAAGTGACTTACTGACACAGATAGAAGCAAACATATTGAGGAAAATACAGTAGTACCTTGGTTCAAGAGCAGCTTAGTTTATGAACAACTTGGATTAAGAACGCTGCAAACCCAGAAGTAGGTGTTTTAGTTTGTGAACTTTCCTTGGAAGCAGAACATGTTCCGCTTCCTGTTGAGTGTGTTCCATTTGTACATTGAGTCCCCCGCTATGGGAAAGTATGCCTTGGTTTAAGAACACTTTGGTTTAAGAACGGACTTCCGGAATGGATTAAATTCGTAAACCAAGGTACCACTGTAAGGACATATGGCAGTTGCCCTGACATAAAAGACCAGCATCACTTTTGCACTGCATTGTCATAACTCCGCTTGAAGTTTTTGAGGCTGTTCTTTTAGAACGTGATCAGAGAGCAAACATATTCCCTCTTGCCACAGGATCTTGCGGCCCTGTGTTTCTTGGATAGTCTCGTAATATAATTCTAGAATTCAGATTGCATCTAGCAGCAGCAAGTCTTCCAGTGTTTCCTCAGCACCAAGCTGAGTTCTTAGCCCTTATTACACCACTTGGGATGACTTGAGGTGTTCTGCTGGTGGAGAAAATGGAGTTAAGGAAGAGAGGAAAATCAAGTTCACTTGATTCAGCCTATCACGGGAGCTAGTTTGGAAAAAAAATTATGAAAGTGGCAAGTGGGGATGTCACAGAATTCCAACAAAAGCAGAAACGGGAATGGAAATTGCTAATGTTTACTTACTAGTTCACTGCATGGAATAGAAATCAATCCAGAAGATATGCTCAGTGTTCGCAAACTGATTTTCGGTCCATAAGCACTATGTAATTGATTAGCCTGCCCCCACTCACATGCATTGTGATTCATTTGCACTGAAGTGAATGAGACTGAATAATGTAATGGCAACATCATTTCCATATTCATTACACAAATTGTGTAAGTTTTGTAATTTTGTTCCAGTAAACATTGGTGTGAATAATGGCATTTTATTGGGTACACAGCTCAGGGATACTTCCAGATCTTTTGCTTTCATTTGAAGCTCAGGTGGCTTCAGTAGCATGGAATGCCTTCCACCAGCTTTGGCTGGTGCCCCAGCTGTGCCAGAAGTTAGGCTATCCCTGTTTTTTAAAAATAAATAAATCAGGGCTTTTTTTCAGCCGAACTCACTGGAACTCAGTTCTGCACCTCTCAGGTGGGCGCCATTGCCTTTATAAGACAACAAGGGAGGAATTCATGGTGAGTTACAGCACCTCTTTTTCCGGAAAAATAGCACTGAAACAAAATGAAAGTTGTATTTATTTATTTTTGGTTATGCAGTGCATTGAGCAAGATTTCTAAGCACAGATTTCCACTTTATGGCATTCTGAACAGGCACATAAACTGCTGCCAAATATTGTATCTGGGAACAGTTTGAGCTGTGCATATATGAGAAGGCATTTTCTATATGAAGAGATGGGGAAAAGGCTGTTTTTAAAGGGGGGGAATCCCCACTGTAAACATTAGGAAATGACAAATACTCTCAGGACATATTTATGTATCCAAAACAATATCAATTATTAAAGCAAAAGAGGGGGAAAAACAAAATTTAGCTAAAAATAATGCAGAGTGTTTAATAGATTTGTTTAAGAGCCATAAACAAATAACCCATGAATACTTTAAAACACTTAGCGTAGCTAGATACAGATACCCAGAAGATTATATTAAAGATTCAAACGTTTACAAAGAAATACTTAGCACTGGAGATTGACAGTCTATAAAGGCTGTTTCAAGTTTTGCTTCTGCCACTTATTGAAACTTTGGACCTACTCCAGTCTACTAACTGTTACAGATGTAAGTATATCAATCACGGTAGTTATACAGTTATTTATTCATGTGTCATGAATGTAGCATCTTAATCCAAAACAAGAAGTGGATACATGCTGAATAACTGGGTGCATTGTCAGCAGAGAAGCAGCTACTGTAATGCACCTCCAGATGATGTTGGGCTCTATCTTCCCTTGTCCCTGCACATTGGACAGGCTAGTTGGAGCTGATGGAGTTTTAGTCCAACATTGTCTGGAAGGCACTACATAGGCTACCCCAGAATTCTTTCCTGCACTGGGGGCAATGATGGCCACCAACTTAGATGGCTTAAAAAAAGAGGATTAGACAAATTCATGGAGGTAAAGGCTATCACAACTCTGCTGTGCCTCAACTGTCAAAAGCTGCATGCTTTTGAATATCAGTTGCTGGAAACTGCAAGAGGGGAGATTGCTCTTGTCCGTGGGTCTTGCTGGAGGCCTTTCCATAGGCATCCGGTTGGCCACTGTAGGAAAAGAATACTGGATTAGAGAAGCCACTGGCCTCTTCCAACAGACTCATTTTATGTTCTTAGAGTATTTAACAACATTGCACCGTATTATGGAATCATTATATTGGACAGGCCTTCAAAACCTGTAGCCTACCAACCACATTGTGGCATGGCAGGTGCTTGAGAACTTTTCTGGTTTGGGGATTTTTCTTTTTAAAATGGGAATATTTAGAAAGCTTCTTGTGCCCTGCATTCAGCTTGATAAGTCACAAGTTTTGTAATTTTGATCCTGGCCTTTACACTTTTGCTCCTCCTGCTTGCTCTTTAACAGCAAAGTCTCAAATTCATTCTGTGCTGTTTTTTGTGGGGGCTTTTGATGCTGTCTTTTACTCACAGGGAATCTCAAAACATCCTTTTAATCTGTCGACATCACAATGGTAAGCCAAGCACACCAGCTAGGATACTTTTACCTATTGACTTGGAAGTAAGCAGTGTAGTAGAGATGTATCAGAAGACCATGCAGACACAGATACTATCTAGGGTTACCTAGAGCAAGACACGCAAAGGAACATGTGAAAACTATTTTCTCATTTTTTATATTATGGGATTAATGGGAGGAAATGTTATGCTAACCAAAGAAGCAGGTAAGTTTTTGTACTGGGTGAAAATCCAGTATATATATATTGCAAACATAGGTACTAAATGGGTATATTTGGAGGCCATACATCCAGTGAAGTAGACCTCCATTGAAAGCACAAGTTATCCATGATAAACTAAATGGGGAAAAGTTGAGATGGTGATCCAGGCTTTTTCCACTGTTGTTTATGAAGCCTCTTCTTTACTCATTTTATTAAAAAGATTTAAAATATTCCTATTATGAAATATCTTAAGGGAAAGAGAAAACATGCATTTCTGCCTTTGGAAAAATAGCAAAATAGAATATGAATGCCCCTGCTTTCTTGTAACGCAGGCTGTTCCCAGATTTAATAGCCTAGTTATTGCTGAGCAAATTTAAGACATTATGAAATATACTGCAAAGTATTCCTCCCTAAAAAATAAGATGGTTGTTTAGAACAATCTCCTGCCATAAGCACTCGCCTTGAATAGGTAACTGTTGCAAGAGCAATAGTATTTTTTTCTATTGTGCATTGAATAAAAAAAGGCTGCTTGAAATTTCAACAATAATATACAGTGGTACCTCGGGTTAAGTACTTAATTTGTTCTGGAGGTCTGTTCTTAACCTGAAAGTGTACTTAATCTGAAGCACCACTTTAGCTAATGGGGCCTCCTGCTGCTGCCGCGCCACGGGAGCATGATTTCTGTTCTCATCCTGAAGCAAAGTTCTTAACCTGAGGTACTATTTCTGGGTTAGCGAAGTCTGTAACCTGAAGCGTATGTAACCCAAGGTACCACTGTATAACTTACCACATGAGCTTACACCATCCAATAACAACCCTCTTCTCCTACATAGTTCTGAGAGATCAATGTTTTTGGTCTCTTGGGTCATTCATATACAGTCTCTTAGACCCACAATTAGGAGGCTGCATTCAGATACCATGACAAACCATGGTTTCTTTTTCTTCTTTGGTAATCACCCATAGCCGAGTAAGATTGTCTTCCATAAACACGGTTTTAACAATGAGTCCGTAAGTGACTGTGGAGGCCAATTCTGGATCCACACGTCCTTCCACAGTGGGGACATTGGTTTCTGTGCAGGAGTTGATCACAGTGTGGATTTGCCAAGCAAGCCTTCCTCTTAGAACGTTTCTCCCTTGCGTCCTGAGTTTGAGTGTCTTCAAAGCCCATTACACCTTTGTTAAAGGCTGTTCTCCAATTGGAGCGCTCACAGGCCACTGTTTCCCAGTTGTCAGTGGTTTATCACAATGGAAACGAGTCCAACCTCATTCCAGATTCCTCATTCCTCATTCCTCTGGCGCAGTCATGTGAAAGGGTTCAGCAGCTTTCACTTCCAAGTCACCTATGTTTACATTCAGTCAGGCTGGACCTTCCAGGGCTTGGAACTTCTCACACGATCCATAGAGCTCTTTATTTGTGCTCTTGCAATGCTTGCTCTCCTGGGAGAGAAGTTCCCATGGTTGCCAAGGAGTTGGCCAATCAGCAAAGCCAGCTGTTTTGAAAATGGAAGGAGACTCAGAGGGTTGGATTCAAGTCCTGTCATTAGAGAGGCAATGTTGCAAACAGACCTACCTACCATCAAAGGAGCACATACTTACAAGCACAGTCTCCTTGCTTGATACAAGAACAAATAACTGGTCCAATCCTGCTCTTAAAAAGTAGAGCAGGAGGGGCTGTTGTACATTCACTCCTTGATTACACAATGGAGTTAGAGGTGTGGTGAACAAAAAGTGTTGGAACACCTACACCTATGGACCACAGGTATGAAATTTACGGCATGTAATGCCTTAAGAGAGAATTTAATGAAAATGATTTATAGGTGGTACATAACACCAGTCAAGCTTGCAAAAATCTACCATTTGCCCGACAATAAATGTTGGAAATATAATGAGACTGAAGGTACATTCTTTCACCCTTGGTGGACATGCCCAAGGATTAAGAACTTCTGGGAGATGATTTATAATCAAATGAAAAAGGTATTTAAATATACCTCCCTCAAGAAACCAGAGGCCTTTCTCCTGGGCATGGTCGGCCAATTGGTGCCAAAGAAGGATAGAACTTTCTTTATGTATGCTACAACAGCAGCAAGAATACTCATTGCAAAGTACTGGAAGACACAAGATCTACCCACCCGGGAAGAATGGCAGATGAAGGTGATGGACTACATGGAGTTGGTGGAAATGACTGGCAGAATCCGAGACCAGGGAGAAGAGTCGGTGGAAGAAGATTGGAAAAAATTTAAAGTCTATTTACAGAAATATTGTAAAATTAATGAATGCTAGAAGGATGCTGGAATGAAGTTATATGGCTTTAGTAGAAATGCTATAAAGAATTAAGTAAAAATAGATTGTTAATGGGTCAAAGTGGAAATTTAAGGTTAGATTGTGTTAAGATAAATTATAGAACAAAAAATTAAGAAAGATGGAAAGGGATTTGCTGAAATAGCTAACTGAACAAGAATACAAAAAAGGGAGGTGTGAGGAGGTCAATGATGCAAGTAAATGAAAGGTAGAGATATAGAGATATTGGATGTGTGTTTTTTTAAAATATTTTTGCTTTTCTTGTTGTTTTGTTGTATTGTTTTTTTTTGTTTTTTGTTTTTCCCTTATTTTTGATGTATTGTGAACTTTTTACTGTTTTTTCCTTCTTTTTTGTAACTATTAAACTTTTAATAAATATCTTTTTTAAAAAAAGAAGAACACCTACACCTAGACATGAATCCTACAGCTCAGCTTATTGACTTCTGACTCATGCATCCCATTCCCCGAATTGATGCTGAGACCCTGCACTGATTTATTAAATAAAACAAAGAGTTCAAGTACAGTGTCAGAAGGTAGGAGCCAATACACTTTTTCTCCAAGGAGTTCAAGGCAGTATACATGGTTTTCACCCCTCCATTCCATCCTCACCACAACCCTGTGAGATAGATAGTAACTGGCTCAAGGTCACCCAGTGAGCTTCATAGCTGAACGAGGATTTGGACCCAGATATCACAGGTCCTATCCTGCTGCTAACCAGATTTAGAAACTGAGATATGTAAGCTAGAAGCTAAATGGCACCTTAAACCTAGGTTATGGGCACCGCAACGGAGTGTCTAGGCATGCTTTTTTAATAAGAATACAAAGCTGAAAAAGAATGAACTGCAGCTAAAATTTTATGTTCATTTTTCACATGGTCTAGTCCTCATCTGAAGACTACAAAAACAAAGCCATACTTCCCTTGCTCCCCCCCCAAAATATTCTTATGAGGGTCCCTTCTCCAGTCTTCAGAGAGTGGCTGGAAGTGGGGAGGCAGAAAAAGGCCCTCATTTTCTTCTAGAAGTGTCAGTTTTAATCTGAAATTTTAGGCACCCCAGAGCTCAGAAACTGCTCGCATTAGTGCAATTCCCTGTTGCAAAACGCATCTTGAACAATGGGAGTTTCTAACACTGTTACTAACCTGGTAGAGGGTGGTGGTGCTCACCTGACCTCAGGTTGCCTACATCTCTGTAGCAAGTGGGGAGGGGTAATGCAGCTGTTAGGTCAGCATGGTGCAAATGCACCAGCAGAGCCAATCCAGCTGGTGTGTTTGCATTGTGCATGCACCATCCTCACTGATGCCTCGTCTCCAGCCCCGTATGCAGCATTGACACAGATGCCCATAGGCCAGATGAGTGCAGCCAGCTGTTACTACTCTAAGCAGTGCACTGTACCAGCTCTCAAAAAGCGCGAAAAGTTTCTAGAGCACTACTGAATGTTCTCGAGGGAGTTATTGTATGTCCATCCTTCAGAGAGTCAACATATACCAACAAATAGTGTTCCATTGGGATAAGGTAGCTTATCGCCACTAGTTCAGCACATGGCAAATTAGTCCCAATGGCCAGTCATTTGACGCGGTAAGAGGCAATTGCCACAAAACCTTCTTTCTTTAAATAGAAATCAATAGTACCGCCATGAAGACGACTGAAATACAAAATGATGCAGTTTTCCCACAGTTTTACACGCAGGAACCATAAACTCGACATGTATAATACAATTGACAGATATCAACACTTTATTAGTGAGGCTGGCAAATGGAGAGATGATTTACATGGGAGGCTTTCTAGCTGCAAGGCTAAGCAGAATTTTAAGTCTCTTTATTTTCATCCTCAGTGGATTAGAAATGATTTTTCATCACACCATTAATTTTAACCAGTGTGTACATCCTTACAAGCTACTGCCGTATACATTTCTGCAATTATTCCCAAAGAAGTTGTTTCATTTGAGAGTACCATATTTTAAAGATCGACTCCAGTGTGTATTGAAAAAGAAGGTTGTGGTTAATATATGGAAACATTATTTGGATTTAATCATACTTTGGGGAGTATTTCTAATAAGTAAGTAAATGCAGCCAGTTTAAAATGCACAGATTGTCACAGCAACCTAGCTTGCTACAGGCATTTTCCCTCTTAGATTGCCGGAGCACTAATAAGTGAGGAACACTTACTCAATGTACGACCGAATATCTATGCCTTCCCATGAGTTATGCTGTCATACCTATTAGGCAAAGTTCTAAGCCAAAGTGAATGAAAGTCAGATGTGTGCCTGTGGTGAGGAACAGGGTAGAGCAGGGTTAAAAAATAAATTCCAGAAACAATAATCTGGATTGAACTTGGACATGAGTTTTATTGGTTAGATCTTATACAGGGCTTGGTGAAGCATGGACAATGATCCAAATAGGTCAGTTGTTGTCCAAGTCAATGCATCCAGTCTGAAATGTTAAGGGGTGGACAGCAGGCTCAAGCCAGCCATAGTGAGGGGTGGAGGGAGCAAGCTCAAAGCCAACCATAGTGAGGGGTGGAGAGAGCAAGCTCAAGAAAACCATAGTGAGGGGTGGAGGGAGCAAGATCAAAGCCAACCATAGTGAGGGGTTGAGAGAGCAGGCTCAAAGCCAACCATAGTGAGGGGTGGAGGGAGGCAGCTCAAAGCCAACCATGATGTGTCCAACCTATCTGCAGTGTGGCTTGCAGGCCAGCTCCTGAGCTGGACCAGTCCCAAAACACCCCCACAAAAGCCCATCGGTGGGCACCCTGAAAGAGGAATTGGGGAGCCTATCAATGCTTCCCATTAAGAACTATGAATCCTGTCTGAAGTCCCTGTGTGACAATAAACTGTCAGCTTTGGCTGCCTGGTTCTTCCACCAAAACAAGCCAAGCTGCTTCCAGTCCAGCAGGCTAGACCTTAAGTTCTCTAACAAGAAGTCATTACTGGCCTCAGAGATATTCATGGTACTGAAGACTCTCTTTAAAAGGGCATTTTCTATAGCCTTGCCCTATCCCCTTATTTAATGGCATGGGTACTCAAAACTAATTGAGCACTTCTGCAAAACATAGAAAGCCGGCATTTGGTATCCATGTAGTTCAACAACCACTGATTAAAAAAACCAAAACACCAATCTGGAAAATGCAACATTTGAATATATCTCCCTTGAAATTCAGGCAATGCTATCTGCTTCTTAAGAGCAGCTGGTGACAACTCTATGTTTGTAGAATATCAGCTGTATCTTATGAAACAAATAATTTTCTAAGTGAAGTATTGAACCTTGGTATGTTTCAAGGCAGTAGAAAAGAGGATGGATGGCATGCAATGAACTCCACAAAATCAGGTGATGTTTTGCTTGGAAGGGCTGAAATATATAGTTGAACAACTGGAAACTACCAAAATAGAATCAAACACAACAGCTGCATGTTATGTGCATATCCTCTCTGAAATGCAGCACTCCCCGCTAGATAAATGGGTCTTTAGCACTTGTTAGGGTTTTAGTCATTTTTAATTTATTTGTTGTTTGTGTTTTTCACAGTTTTTAATTAACTAATGAATAAATTGCCTTGACACAGTGGTTTAGAAAGTAATTAATAAATCAATGGCAATAGTAATAGTAATAATAATAATACTTCACACAAAATCTACTTATTCACAGTAAAGGCACTGGAGTGCGTGGTTGACCTGCATTTCTTACCAATGTTTCTGTATCCACATGAGTGGATAGAAAGATAGTGAAAGGAGGCTGTATTTTCCCCTTTCATTCTCTTCTTTACGGTTTTCAGTACTGTTAGTGTACAAAATTAGAGTTACAAAGGACATTGTCAGAGCCGATATTCCTGACACAGCCATTTTGGCTGTTAACATCTTACCCTAGCACATCTAAGATGGAATAATGCAGAAGCCTAACATCCCAGGAGAGTTCAGGTTCTCTTGTCTTTTTAGGTTTTGGCCTCTGGCCTTGATTGAAAGAAGAACTTAAATTGGGAATACTCTCTATTTTAAATGGGCATTTCTGGCAAGACTTTGCAAGTCTGGGGGGGGGGGGAGAGAGAGAGAGAGAGAGAGAGAGAGAGAGAGAGAGAGATTTAAAATATTTGCTCTCTGTTCTATGTTAAAAGAAAAGTTTTAAAGTTGTGGGGTTGGCACTTGATGGTGTATGTCGAGCTCGGCAGCCTTTGAAACTCTTAAACAAGTTCACGTTGGGAAGACAGACTTTATTCATTTTGATTCCCAGAACATATTTTGCATTTTTTTTATCAAGCTGAATGTAGCAAAAGACTAACCTGAGGAAAAACAGTCTACCAGATCCTGTTTTTATAGCAAAATGAAAGATTTTTCTGAGCATTGAGCACACAGTTCTTGGTTATTGCTACCATACGCTTACCAGTTTTCTTCTAAATGTATATTTTCTGTTGATAGTCTCTAGAATAGGAATTAAATCATTTTCTTACTGTCCTTATTGTGTGTTACTCCAGTTCTAAGATTCTTTTCTCTGAAGTAAGTCATACCCTGTTAAACTGGACTTATTTCACAGTAAATAAAGTTAGAATATGTTCTGAGTTCTTAATCTATGAAATAAAGGCTCAGAACATAGCTTGTTTTCCCATATCTAACCCACACGTTCTCAAATAGTCAGGGCCAGTAACAAGGCTTAAAAAGAGAAGACGTGATAAATAACAACAATAATAATAATAATAATAATAATAATTATTATTAATAATAATAATAATAATAATAATAATAATAATAATAATAATAATAATAGGTTAAATTAAAACCATGAGTCCTGTGGTAACTTAGACTAAGAAATGGACTAACTTGCATGGACCAGATGCATGGTCTTCCTCAGATGGTTGGTGGGTCGATGGACGGATGGATGGAATGGATGGATGGATGGATGGATGGAATGAAGGGGAATGGAAGACTTGTCATGCCCAAGTCAAGGAATGTTTCCGCCACATTACTTAGTAGTGTATCAACTTCCAGCAGTAATCCTTTCAATGCTTTTGGGTTGTCCTCATGGTCAAAACACTAGACTAGACCTTTGCATAGAGTGTTTCCATTACTCTGAATGAACTGAAATTGTGCATAAGCAATATCCTTAAACTCAGCCACACAAACGTAATGCTTTTTGAAGCTTCAGAAACAATCATGACATGATCATCAAAGAGAAGGATGAAGGAGGCCAATTACCGGCCTACCTCCTCATTTTGGCCCTATAAGCAAGCAATCCCCATCATTGCTGAAAAGTTTGACTGCCACCTGATGGGACTCTTACCTTGCCTAACAGCTTCCACAATCTGGTTAAATGTCTTTGTCTTTAAGATGCCACAAGTCTTTCATATACACGTGTGTGAGAGAAATATATCAATGTACATATATAGACACGCATACATATACATACATATATATATATATATATATATATATATATATATATATATATATATATAGTGGGTGATGCAATGTATTGATCAATGGAATAAATTAGTACACCTCTGGATCAAAATCAAGAGGTGGTAGAAATCTCTCTCTAGAGAGCCCCAAATAATATCAGGCACCTTTATGTAGGAAACAGGGTGACATTGAAACAAGTCTTTGAGTTGCCTACCTTAAAAAAAAAAAGCAGCCTCGAATGTCATTGACGAATTCCAGTAGACTTCTGTTTCCTTTGATGTCTTCAGAAAGCAGGTGCAGAGAGTGGGAGTAATTTCCTTCCCAATTTCTCCCTCACATGGCTTGCCATCCCTCATACTCTGGCACTTTTCACGAGTTGCCATATGGCATATCCCCTAAGCAACTGTTCTCAAGAGCTTATTTGGCACTGCTGTCACTCCTTATCCAAGGGAAAGCTTTCTGAGATAAAGAGGTCTTGCAGCAGAAAGCTACTTCTGCATTGCTCGGCATTCAACATCTAAAGAATACCTGCCCTGTTTTAAATCTTTACATTGTAATAACGCAAAAACCAGATCAAAAATCAAGATATGTACTTCACTATATATCAGATCTGCCTGTCCCTATTTGTATAGGAGGCAGCCCCTACCTATCTGCCCTCTTTCCTGTTCTATAAACATGATGTCTGAATTTTGTCCTTGTTCTGGTCAGTTTCAATTTTTCTATGGTTCCTAAGCAATGTTTAAGTCAGTTAAGGCAAATCACCTAAGATTGACACACTGAATCAAAGTAAATATGACGTGTGAGCTGAAAGATACCTCAGATCTAAGGTTCTTGTAAGAAGAGATTGCTGGATTGAAGATATGAGTTTCCTAGCTTTTTAGGTTCTTCTTAATTAAGAATAAAATCCCAATCAGCTCCTTAATGAATGTCATCCCTGATAAACAAAGCAAAAGGATGTATAGATTGTGCCAAGCAGAATACCATTTCAAAGGGAGGGTTGGTTTCTTGGCTTCTGTAAGTCTCATTCCTTCATGCTGGAGACTGTGACTCAGGAATAAACAGAGAGCTGGAAGAACCAGGAGAAAAAAATTTCACAGAAGTTGGGGGGGGAGAAATAAACGATGAAGGAAATGTATTGGCCATGGTTATCTACACTCTGGTAATCACCAGGTTGGGCTACTGTAATGTGCTCCAAATGGGGCTGCCCTTGAGGACAGTCCAGAAATCACAACAAGAATGCCGGTAAGGCAGGGCCAGCCTGCGCATGAAGGGAACTGAAGAAGGAGAGGCTAGAATCCCGTGGGGTGACATCCTCATCGCCACTGCACTCACATGGCTCCTGCGGCTTCTGGCAAGATCAGACAAAACATGATGGGCTGCTCTTGTTGGTGGGGTCAGAAGGCCTATCTTGAAATAGCTCACCTGGAAGCTGGCAAAGGATGGATGACTGAAGTCAGGCTGAAACCTCTGCAGAGGTTCTAGACAGTGGCCATTAGCGGCCACCAAACCAATAGCTTGACTTGCACCATAGGAGCCACCTCCTAGGACCGAGGTCCCTTCAGCTCCCCCAATAAAATATTTGAAGTGGCTGCTCCCCCAAGTTGATGGGCAGTGCCATTCAAGTGGGGGGTGTGTGCTGCATCACGTGATCAATTATGTGGGGTGATGCTTACTTGGGCCCCCCAATATTTTATTCAAGGTGGCACCCCTGAACTGCACCTTCAGAGGAAAGTGGTGCCTCTTACTACGCACTACATATTAACCAACCTGGACCTGTCTGGCTCTAGCTAAGTACTTTGAGCTTTGTATGAAAATGAGCTTGGACTTGGGTTGAATCAGATTCAATGATGAATGGACAGTCCAGTTTGTAAGTTTTGGGGTTGTTGTTTTTTACAAAAGTATGTGATTATTTTAATATCAGAATAGCTCTACTAAGTCTTGTATAGCATGGAGATGTATGGGGTCTTGAAGGCTGCTCTACTGGAAAGGAAGGAAAGAAGGAAATCATCCTGCCATATTGTATCTAAGCAATACTTTTATAATTCAAAAACTGGGGCTTTTGCTAAAGGCTCTGCAAACTAAACAGTCCTGACAGTCTCTACTATAAATTCATATCAGTCTTGATAAATCTCAAGAAGTTTAACAAGAAGCAATATTAGAATCCTTGGTGTATTCATTATACTAATTGAGAACCTCAAATGTATTCTCTTCACATTTGACACAAAGAGAAATTATGTTTAGGTCATTTGACAATATTTAGTTCAAGCATTAACAAAATTCAACTTTATTCGGCATTTTTTTCTCCTTATTAAAGCTTTTTGATATATAACACTGATCCAGAGCCCTTTGGAAGACTCAGAATGTCTTGTGGGAGTTTGGGGCCAGTCCTCCAGTATTTCTGTACTTCGCAATGAACAGACATCGAATGAGAGGGAAAGAAAACGACTTTTGCTTTGTGTGCCTGTCAGTTGGGGGTATGGATTTTGTGTTTATTGAATGGTCTTCAGCAGATACTGGTCTCCTAGCATTTTTTTAAAAACCCACCCACCTCTTTAGGCAGATGGCAGTAGAATACTCATATGGGGATATACTCCCAGACAGATGTTTGGTGTGATAAAGTTATATCTTGTCACTTTCACATTCTGGATATTTCTTAGGAATGACTGCTCATGATGACAGTGTTACTGCCTTTAGAATTGTAGAGGTGGACAGGACCCCACTGGTCATCTGCAATGCAGGAAATTCAGCATAGAATCGTAGTGAGAAGCTTGATCTAAGGTAGGAATGGGAAATATGTTTCAGCTCAAGGGCCACATTCTCTTGTGGACAACCTTCCAAGGGTTAATGATGTTAATGTTATGGGCAGGGCCAGAGGCAAAAGGGTGGAGCAATGGATGTGATACTTACTTTTGTGTCTTAGGCTACATTTGAACCATGCAGAAGTCAGAGATTTCTGCATACCCAAACAGCCCACGTGTCTCTCCATCTAGGCAAGTTGGAGGCATTATTAAAATGAGAGGTCACACTCTAGCTGGAAAAGAGCATTTGAGATGGATACAGAGCAGGGCTAGTGAGATGCATGTTTTGGAAGCGAGGATGTAGCCTTGAGAGTCCCAAAGGCCTGGGGAGCTGTATGGGGTCCCAGGCCTAAGGTTCCCCAACCCAGACCTGAGGGCTATTTAACATATTACATGTTAACAGCTAGATACAACCCCCCTGGTCAAGACAACACATTCAGAATAACTGTGTCCATGAATAAGGCAACTGTGCTTGACTTCTTAGTGATATCTGTTTTGCAATTTGGAGACCACATTACATGACAACTGAGAAAACCATGACCTTTTTTGAGGGCAATACCATAAGGCATAAGCAGTTCCTAGGCATTGTATCTACTATGGTGTCCAATGGTCTTGCAGCAGAGAGTTTGATGCAAACCTCGATACATCTGACCTTTCAAATTATTATTACAAGATTCCAAGGTTGTTACTGTAATGCAGAGTTTCCCAAACCTGGGTCTCCAGCTGTTTTTGGACTACAACTCCCATCATGCCTAGCTAGCAGGACCAGTGGCTTTTGGATGATGTCCAAAAATAGCTGGAGACCCAAGTTTGGGAAACACTGTTCTAATGGATAAAAAATAATGTCATTCAGGTCTATGACTGTGCTGTTTTTGACACTGTAAATCCAAAAAACTACAAAAGATAGATAGATAGATAGATAGATGATAGATGATAGATAGATGATAGATAGATGATAGATGATAGATGATAGATGACCTCAATTGACTATGAACTGGAAATGTTTATTTGTCCAAAAGACATAGCTAGACTGATGATGAAGTACCAGATAGGTACTGAAAGATGGTTGATATATAACGTTGCTGAAACACTGAGGAGCCAATTACACATTACCTACAAACACATGTAAATAAGCCTTGGGAGCTCTTGGTTTAATTGAAAAGCAGCTTTGAGGGGGCATAATTCTGAAAGGTGTAGTAACACCAAGAGGGATGAGCAACTTAACCCTTTCTCTGCTGGCAGCTTTCCTGCTCCAAATCTTGTGCAGCTGCTTTTCACCCCGCTTGGCAGTGGCGTAGCGTGGGGGGTGCAGGGGGGGCCGGCCGCACCGGGCGCAACATCTGGGGGTTAGGGTTAGGGGGCGCAAATCCACGGGTTAGGGGGCACAAATTACTTGCCTTGCCCCGGGTGCTGACAACCCACGCTACGCCACTGCCGCTTGGGAATCCAGATTGGGGCATGCATGACCCTCAATATTCTGTGCATAAATTTTTGTTAAGTGTGTTAATGGCCACATGATCTGAATAACTAAATACTCTACTGGGCTGGTGGTGGCATAGTATGGGCCTTTTGAATGGATACTTCTTAATCTCACATTGTTGCTGTTCTTATGCTTAGATGCTAGAAGCAGAAGAACAGACAATGGGAAATGGATTGTGTCCATTCCTTGGGAGGTTATTGGTGATTAGTTATTGGTGATTCAACAACAACAACAACAACAACAACAACAACAACAACAACAACAACAACAACAATTTATTTATACCCCGCCCATCTGGCTGGTTTCCCCAGCCACTCTGGGTGGCTCCCAACAGAATATTTAACAGAATAAAACATCAAACATTAAAAACTTCTCTAAACAGGGCTGTCTTCAGATGTCTTCTAAAAGTCAGATAGTTGTTTATTTCCTTGACGTCTGATGGGAGGGCATTCCACAGGCCAGGTGCCACCACCGAGAAATCCCTCTGCCTGGTTCTCTGTAACTTCGCTTCTCGCAGTGAGGGAATCGCTAGAAGGCCCTCGGCTCTGGACCTCAGTGTCTGGGCTGAATGATGGGGGTGGAGACACGGGGCCGAGGCTGTTCAGGGCTTTAAAGGTCAGCACCAACATTTTGAATTGTGCTCGGAAACGTACTGGGAGCCAATGTAGGTCTTTCAGGACCAGTGTTATATGGTCTTGGCAGCCACTCCCAGTCACCAGTCTAGATTCTATCCTTCTGAGAGATTTATATAAGATATCTTTCTGGTGCCTTCCAGCTCCTCGTTTGTACGACGATATGGCCTACAGTTTAGATTTTCCCCCTTTGGGCACAGCAGAAAACAAACATGTTAAAGAAGTTGGCATGCTGAGAGTGTGCCAATTATCTTTGTTTGGAAGGGATATTTTTTTGCACCTTTCCCCTAACCACCACAGATACATTTCTGATCCACAACGTCATCAAATTATTTCACATCACAAGGAGGAAGATGCACCTAAGTATTTATCATTGAGAAAGCTTTATCATACCTATGGCTAGAAAATGTCAGAGATGGCCATCCCAAAGACAGTTGCATCGCTGTTTTACGATCATCATTTTGTTATGACTTCCTATGGGATTACAGGAAAACACACTGATCCTGACATAGTTACCATGCTGGCCTAATGTTCATAAATGCCAGGTTGTCAGTCTCATCAGGTCTAAGCAACTGAAATAGAAGGTGCTTTTTAATGCTACCCCAGAGTCAATTAAAATACAGTAATGCTGACATCTGCAGAATATGGAATGATCAAAGTAAAGAATGCCCATACAGCTTCTGACATAAAAACAGTGTGTTTGGCGGCAGAGTGACACGGTGTAACAGGTCAGGTAATTATGAGAAAATCTATGATGTATCTGTTGCAATTGCTTAGCTTCTTCCCATTATCAGAGCCATCAAACAGAACAGCGCTCTCACTTCTCCTGATGGATCGTAAAGAGAGTGACACCCTCGGTCTCCTGATACAGAAGGTATCTCAGGAGCGGCTGAATTAATTTGACAGTAAATAGGTGATAGCAACTGCTGTCTTTCTCCCTCTTATTATTATTTTTTAATTACACCGGGACACATTTTGGCAGTTTGAAGAATAGCTCCAAAAGCCAGCCTTCCATGACTTGCAATCTACCCTTCTCCCCTGCTCAAACATACACACACACGTACGCATGTACCTCCTTCAGCTTGACTGCTGCTTTATAACTACACAGTAACAACAATTTCATTGCCCTGCTACTGTATCAGTTCTCATACCAATCCATGTTCTAAACCACGGCTTTTCATTATGATGATTAAGGGATCCTCTGCATGGGTAATCTTGATGTGTTTATTAAATTATCCAAAAAAAAGTGGGTTTGTATGCTTAGAGTATACTTATGTTAATACTCTGGATATATTTGCTCATTTTCTGCCGCTGTATTGTTATAATTGGCTTAATGGATTTTCAGATATGTGTTAACCCTTCCTAAGCACTCTTCTCAAGCAGACTAATTACAGCTTCTTACATTAAATTCTTATAGGTTTCCATTTATCCCCTCTAAATTGTCATGATAATTGCAGTAATAAATTAGGCACACAGAAGCCATCAATTAAAATAATTTGAATCTGGCATCACAGCACAACACAAACGATGGCTCTTAGCTGTGCGTTCAAATATGAGCTTCACAGTATAAACATCATATGGATGTATCTCTTTTGTACCACACAACACACAACTCAGAGCACCACAATTCAAATAAGCAATGCAGAAGGCAAACAATTTCCTAATAAGAAATAGTCACGTTTATAATTCACAGAGCTTCATTTCAGAAATATTTTACGCAGATAATATTGTTAGTTAATGTGAATTCAGATGAAAAACTACAATGGTGAAGCCACACTTTGACAATGTTTTGTTGCTGTTGTGACAACTATGCATGTGACTTATTTGATATATCACAAGCAAGTGATCACAGTCCACTGTCTCCAAGAAATCCTTTGAAATAGGGAGAAAGCCAGGTGATAAGCTGGGATTGCATCCTTTGTCTGTGAAATATCAGAATATTCAAATAAAGCCTTACCTCCTATTCAGTGAAACAGTGTTGGGGGAAAACTGGGCAGATCTGGTCCAATATATTTGGCTTCCTGAGGCAAAAGACAAGATGGTTCTCCTCACTCTCATGAAGTGACTTCCACATACCGTGAAACTGTCCCATTTTAAGTGGGATATCCCAGATTGACAGAAGCTGCATTGAATATCACCTCATAGTTATGTTCTCTGAATGTCTTCCCCAAACACAGACATGATTCATGGACGCAGAACATGGCTCACATGAAAGAACCTCTGTGTAGATGCCACTGCCAGTTCTTGATTATGATTACTGTATTCATGGCAGCACATTTTTCAACATTGCCCCTCAAAATCTGAAGGCTGTAATCTCTTGTGAGCTTGATTCACTTTAGACCTTCTCTGAACAAACATGGCCTCCTGGAAGCAACTTCAGAAGGAGACAATAAGTAAATTGATGAACTGACCAACTGATCTATGGTGAAGCATTAGATGTGTTTCATGTTTTTAATTGCTTGTCAGTGTTTTAAATATGCCATGGCCCACATCTGCATTATGATACTATTTTAACAGCCACAGCATAGTTTGTAAGCTGTGCTGAAAGTTGTCAAGAGATCCCTATTCCCCTCACAGAGCTACAATTCTTAGAGTGTTACCAGTTTCCCCAGTTTCCTGTGGAACACTGGGAATTATAGCTTTGAGAAGGAAATAGCACCCTTATCACACTACAGTTCCCATGATTCATTGGGGGAGGCAATGACTGTTAAAATGGTATCATGGTGCATAGCTTTCTAGACTGCAAACCACAGATTTTGACAGAACAATCATGAGGCCTAGGCAACTTCATGCCGGATAGGGCTCTTCACAGAACTATGTCACAGATCCTCTTCACATGTGTTTCAAGCTTCTTAGCGCCTAAAGAACAGTTATTATAAAATTAACCAGTATAGTTCAAGGAGTCAGCTATCTCACCTCCTAATTCTTCCGCCACATACTGCTTATGAATAATGTAATGGCTTCTTGCGTTTTGCCTGCCACTTCCTCACATCTTCCAGACCTGATGGAGAATTCTGGAAAGCTGGAAAGCTTTTCTCATCCTCCATCAACAGACAGTGGCTCAAAAAATTATCTTACCTGACAACACCCTGTTGCTTTTTATGTGGTGTCATCACCAGATTGTTTATAGCCGCTGGACACCGGGGAGGGGAGAGAAATCATCAGTGAAATGAAAGGCAACGATGCATAATTAGCTTCAAATTAATTCATGACCCAGTTTAAGAGGACACGGAAGGGGTTACTAATTAATTAAGGTGGGAAACCCTGTAGGCTTGTGAGATTTGGAGAGTTGTAGCTCATCAGCCAGGTTAAAAGGCTTTCTGAGGGTATACCCAGCACACATGGAACGCAAAGCATGACTAATAGTAAAATAAAAGGGAGAAAATGAAAATAGATTTCAGGGGAAATAAAAGTGGAACAAAAAAAAATACAATCAGGAAGAATAGTTAAGAAATTCTTTGTCAAAAATTGTCAAAGATTAAATAAAAGTCCACAGATCACTGCTGGATGTGAATGGCATTTCAAATGTGGACTGACTTGTCGTAGCGCAGTGATATGCCACACTTTTTTGAGTCTTCTCTCCCTCCCTCTCTCTGTTTCCATTCTCCTCTTGAACCATTTTTCATAGTGCCTTGAAAGCTTAGAGAAAGGAAAGGTACTGTAGCTTTCTGTGTTGGGAACCAGCAGCCTTCATGTGGAAGAGAGGTTGAAAATTCCTCCCTCTCCCACCAGTCCAGTACAGAAATACAGCAGTACCATTTGCTCCAGCTGAAAGAAGACATTGACACCTTCAAGACACCAAAACTTACCTCAGACCTATTTGCATGTATAAGCAGCTCACTGGGTGCAGTAGAGCCATCAACAGCTGGATGGCAAACTGAGCAGGGCGCACAAGTCATGTGATAACAGCCTAAACTTCTGTGATGAGATGTATTGTGCTTCTGTTCAAATTAAAGTAATTGTTTCTATTCCCTGACCTTATTTATTTCAAATAAATAATGTACCATACTTTTCCATGTGCAGTGGTACCTCGGGTTACATACACTTCAGGTTACATACGCTTCAGGTTACAGACTCTGCTAACCCAGAAATCTTACCTCGGGTTAAGAACTTTGCTTCAGGATAAGAACAGAAATCGTACTCTTGCGGCGCGGCAGCAGCGGGAGGCCCCATTAGCTAAAGTGGTGCTTCAGGTTTCAGGCTAAGAACGGGCCTCCAGAACGAATTAAGTACTTAACCTGAGGTACCACTGTATAAGACTAGCTTTTTTTACTCTAAAATAATGTTCAAAATTGGGGCTTGCCCTATACACGGATAATGCAGAGGGGACACGGGCGATTGGCTGCAGCTGTGAGCAGGAGCTTGTCAGCGGCAGTTGGTGGCTGTCACAGGGGCTGCTTTGGATTGGCTGCTGCTGCTGCGGCAATTGGCTTGGTGATTGGTGGCTGCAGCAAGGGCTGCTGTGGATTGGCTTCCACTGTGGCAATTGTTCGTGCGCTTGGCGGCTGCTGGTGGCGATCGGGCAGACGCTTAGTGGCTTTTGTGATGCATGCGATTGGCAGCGTTTATCAGTCTGGGCAACCCCCCCCCAAAAGCTCAGCAACTCTGAGCCATCTCCCCCCATTTTCTCAAATTCAAGTCTCCAAAAATAGAGGGGGTCTTATATGTGGGGGTGTCTTATACATGGAAAAATATGGTATATGTGCATCTATACACATAAATTAGCATGCTCTTTTGTCTCCTTTTTTTTTTTGGGTGATGTGCAAATTGCCATCCTGCTCCCTACAGGTGCTAGAATGTGAGCAAAGAGAGGCACTGATGATGACACCAAAGATGTTTATTCCTAGACTTCAGCCAAAATGAAGGAGAAGCTCTCTTCCTAGTTACTTTCACATCAGCATGTACTAGATTAAACCTCTCTAAATTTTGAGACAGTGAGTGTGTTCATCTTGCACAATTTATTTCACTGTTCGTCTAATATAAAATTGGACATGTGTAGCTAGGGAAGGAGAAGATGTTTCATTCAGCTCACATTTCAATGCAAGCCTCTCTAACTTCCACTTCCTGGAAAACACATACACACACACTGAAAGAACACCTATTCTTTGAAAGTCACCATTCTCCCAAATCTCCAAATGTTGTGATTCAGTTCTCCGACCAAAAAATGTATACCAAAAAGCTTATAAAAATGCAAATATTAGTGAAGGTAGCAAACAAAGTTTTTTCTGTTAGGCAAAATTGCTTGCAAACACAGTGCATATTAAGCAAAATTGAACAGAGGTTTCATGAGGATTTTTAAAAAAATGCAAACTGATGTGGAAATATGATGAACTGGATTTCAAGCCGATGGAAATATAAGATACTGAGTGAAACTGAAATTGACAGTTTCATCCATTGCTATAGACACTGAAGCAACAGTTTGCTATATCAAACATATGAATCCCACCACTGGCCCCTCTAGCCCATCATTATTTCTACCATATACCTATGGTCTTCTCTCCATTGTACCACCACATCAAGGACAATGTTGTCAATCTCCTGCAAGCAATGCTTGCATTTGAGATGGAGCACATGGCTCAGAGTTGGCTTATTTAGCCAAAGTTACAACAACTGAATTTTCCACTTCTAGCAATTATGGCTAATGGCTTTCAGCTGACTTCTAAAGCCAATGATTTGTGTTCGCCAGCATTGGCTGCGTATATGTACTTCTCCAAATCTGGGGGAGGGAAAACCTCATTGCCATTTGAACAGACTCATGTTGAGAGTCACAATTAGAATAACCATTTCCCCTTCCTCCCCAGTTGCCCATCTTGGAATATCAAGAATTGAACTACTACTACTACTACTACTACTACTACTACTACTACTACTACTACTACAAATACAAATACAAATACAAATACAAATACAAATACAAATACAAATACAAATACAAATACAAATACAAATACAAATACAACAAAATATAATGTGCCAGATGAAATTAAATCAATGCAATACTCCAAACCAATAGAAAATTATGGGGGAAATGGAAATGATTATCATGGGAGAAAGGCCTCTGCTAATGGAATTTGGATCTTTTACACATGTAAAAGCTGTCAACTTGGCTGCGTTCTCCTAATGTTCCCTAGGCAGGCAGCAATCTTCATTTCTTTCTTTTTTTGCTGCTCTTTCCTTTATGATACCGCAGCATTTTGGAGTGAGAATTTTGAAATTAAATCTCCTTATTGTGCAGGCAGGATGTCCAGTTTTATTCTATCAAATGCCACAGAAACAAAGGGAACAATCCATTTTTCCTGATAGAAGCCAACAGATCGTAAGAGGTTTGAGATGAGTGTGAGGATACAATTTGCCTAGAGAGTGCCTGAGGATCAAGACAACCTGACTTTCCACGGAATGAGTCTGTCAGCTGGCATCTTGCGGTAATTGCTTCCCATGGCAGGACCTCACCAGCCGAGGGAGGGCTGCTCTCGTCAACTCAAGAATCCATTTTTTTTATATTAAAAAAAAACAGTGCTGAATGATAATTGTTTGCTAAGGCTGAGGGAACTTGTTGCCAAGTCAGAAAAGAAAAGGGTTCTGGGGCTGTGATTGGCACTCGTTAACCCGGGATTTGGATTTGATCGTTTCCTTATTCAAAGGAAGGGTATTTGGGAGGAAGGGGAGAAAGAGGATGCTCTCTTGTTTGGTGAAAACAAATGAGTTCAATCACCAAATGGAATATCAGGATATCATGCCTGAAAGCAAAGAACTGTTATTCACGCAAAGGGGACTGCATAATATGGGCAGTTGGGTAAATTAAATGTTTTTCTTCAAGTATCACGATTGCTTTGGAATTCTTTCCCCCCATCTACACTACAAATTAGCTTGTTTTGTTCATTAGGAGACCAGGATCAGTCACTCTTCAAGCTGTGTCACTTGGCTATGCCAACAAAGAAAGGAATGATAATAATAAAAATAGGCCAGATTATGCAAAATAGGTCTAATTGGATTTGGTTGGACATAAGAAAACCAATGCTTACCTTTGGTATATGTTGACTTCTGTGCTGTATGACGCAGGGGAACCTATTTGAATGTGGTTTTCTATTTCTTCATTTCAATATTTGTTGTGATCCATGTACATTGCTGAGTGGTGGCAAAGATAGAGGCAACTGCAGTTGTTGACAACCATCATTATATTATTTTTATTCAAACCAAGGAGGGTTTCTATTAATAGGCAACGTAAATAAAATCAAAATTAATGCCAGCCAATTGTAAAAAAATAAATAAATTGCCACTTCTAACGTTATTAGAACTTGGTATGTTTCCCAACATGCAGCTGATTCAGAACAAATCAGAATACTGTATTAGTTTGCTGCCACTGCAATACGGGCTGAGTTAAATAACCTTCTTGGGTTGTATGCAGTGTGGTGCTAAGTAAAGTGTTCTTTCACCACAAGGATTTCTGCTTGCACAGTGGAACTTCCTCCCTCTCCTCCCAACCCTCTTAAATCTGTTCTTGGGATTCCCCCAACCCACCAGAACAAATTTGGGGAGTACATGGGGTGTACATAGGAGGAGGAGAGACGTTTCCATTATGTAAGTGGAAATCCTTATGCTGATTAAACATTTTAGTTGGCTATCGCTCTATGTCTCTCCAGATTCTACGGCTCTGAGTGGTCAAGATCAAAACTTCATGGTCAGGTGGACCCTTTTGTCCCACATTATCTGGGTGGCTGAAGTAATGGCTGCAAAACTGCTGCAGCTTAGCCTTTACTGAACCGTTTGTGGAGTTCCTCTTTCTCCCTCTGCGGTGCAGAGAGATTTTCTGCATACACTACACTGTGTGAGTGATGGGCAACAGCATGTGAGGATCTTCTCCCTCATCAAATTATACCCCAGGAAGTATGCAAGACTTATGTTCTCTCGCCTAGGCTTTGATCAAAACTCTTGATTTGTTTGCATAAACAACATGTGCAAAACTTCCAGTCTGCATTTCATGTAGGTTTAAAAGCATCCTAATTGCAACTGTATGTCCTGTGTGTAGTCACTTAAAGAAGGGAGAAAAAAGGCATTTCACATCAGCAGTGATGCCAATTTAAACTACAAACCATAGAACGTTTGCTCCAATATTTCCTTCTTCTTCCCCTATCATGTTGGCAGACATGTTTGCAATATTGGGATAATATTGAACTACATTCAGCTTATCAAAAGTTTGTTACTATGTGGTTTGATTTCAGCTTTATCACTCTTTGGATCACATACTGATGAGTCATTTCATGCTCTTTAATTGGCTGAACTACCATTATTTGTTTAAGTTTATTGCCCATTAGATCCTGATGGTTTGTGACAGAGAACAATATTCAAGCTGGAAAAAACACACAAATCAATTAGAATGAAATAAAATTCAAGTTCGAATTATATAGTCCAGCCCAAACAGCAAGAATATACTCAGAAGGATTCAATTTTCATAAAGCCAGTTGCATTCTGCAGCAGCTGCAACTTTTGGACAATCTTCCATTTTAGTTCACCCTTGTCTGGATTCAACTTCAGCTGGCTTGTGTGATTTCCGTCCCTCAACATGCATTGAGACCATACCAGCTTCAGAAAGTTAGACCAGCCCCAGCCAACCAAGAGACTCAAATTCCTTGACTGGTTTTTATGGCTCAAAACAGGCATGGGTTTTAGTTGTAAATACTGTCCCAAACAATATTATATATGCACAGCCTTGATTTTAAATTGCCTACTTCCCTTGAACCAAAGTGCCTCCTACATAATCAGATAATGCTAGGGATAGTATTATCACTATTATCACCCTCAGGGTTTCACACAACTAAGTCATTGTGGAGTTTCTCCTCCCTCTGTCCCCCATGCACCTTGTCTCCATCCCCAATTATGCTTTCAGATTTCCCTTTACCCTCCAGAGTATATTGGGGTGTGCAAGGGCAGGATGGGGAGTGCTGTAATAAGTCTCAGTAGATTTACAATCTGTGCAGGTTTGTTTGGAGTCCCAAAGAGTTAATTAGGAGCTATTTCTGTTTAACTATTAGACTTTGCTTTTAGAATTAGGTCACATAGCCAAGTGGACACATTCAGAATGTGTAGATCCATGTAACATCTGTTCTGTAGTGTGGTGGCTGCTTAGTAAAGGTTAAATAAAAAAGGTAAAGTAGCCCTGGAAGGTTAAGTCCAGTCAAAGGAAACTATGGGGTTGCAGCACTCATATCGCTTTCAGGCCAAGGGAGTTGCA
The DNA here is from genome assembly GCF_964188305.1 of Podarcis bocagei. NCBI lineage: Eukaryota > Metazoa > Chordata > Lepidosauria > Squamata > Lacertidae > Podarcis > Podarcis bocagei. The sequence continues at coordinate 35,178,179 of NC_138130.1, forward strand.
TGTTCAGACCTTTAAACCTCCCCCTTAAATTCAGACAAGACTCAAATTTTGGTTTGGTTTTTGGCAGAATTTAGGCCACAACTTTATTGATTACAGCAAGTGAGCGGTTGCATAGGCTCTGGTTCAACTAGCTCGCTGCACCGTTGCATAGGTCAGCCTAGGGTGAACACCTGGATAAGTTGAAAGCTGGGAACAGGCTCCACCACCCAAATGTCCCCCTGGACTCAGGGATGGGCACAACCCCCTCACAGAGGTTGACCAAACCATCGAGTCCCTGGATTCCTTTAACGGAATACCCTTCACATAGGGATGGCGAGAGCGTTCCCCCATCCCTATCACCTGAACCAGAGCCTATCCGCAACCTTACAAGTTGTGACAATTTGCTACGTGGCACGCAAAACCCAAATGGCACCAGCCAATCAGCCAAGTGGGGGAAATTCCTGCCATGCCCCTGTCCCAACGACAGACGACACACGATGGCATAGCAAGGTCAAGTGCACAAGCCCTAAAAGTAGGGAGAGGTGGGCGGGTGTTCCGATGCACGCACCGAAAGAAGAAGTTCTGAGTCACGTGCGTGGGCATAAATAGGTCCCTTGATCCATTTAGCTTGCATCCCATTGGTCTGATTAAACCCTGCATCAGGTTTAATTGGGTGTTGTGGCTATCCAATCTTACCCACCAACAACACAGGGTTTGGTTGCCAGGTCTCACCGCAACACGTGCCCTCTTTAAGGGAGGACCCGATCTAGCGTTTGTCCACAGACAGCTTTCCAGATCATGTGGCCAACATGATTAAACTGCTTCTGGCACAACAGAACATCATGACGGAAATCAGAGTGCACAGAAACACTGTTTACCTTCCTGCCACAGCGGTACCTATTTATCGACTTGCACTGGCATGCTTTTGGATTGCTAGGTTGGCAGGAGCTGGGACACAGCAATGGGAGCTCACCCTGTCACAAGGATTCGAACTGCTGACCTTCCAATTGGCAAGCCCAAGAGGCTCAGTGGTTTAGACCACAGTGCTACCCGCGCTTAGTGCTGCTTAGTGACCATCAACTCTCATTCCATTGCATTCATTTAGTGAGGGTTTGAAGTTTATATTTTCAGTGTTCTTGTACACCACCTTAAGGCCCAGTAGGAAAGCTCAGATAAACTTATTTTAATTAATAAATCAAATAGCCAGCCACGGTGTGGCCAATGTGAATCAAATTGTTAGCCAGGCACGTGGTAAAAGAATCATCAATGCTCCCCACTACATGCATTTCATGAATCGTCTCAACCCCCATACTGGGCTGACCGTATAAAATTGGATCAAATTTGGCAGACATTCTATGCACATTTACTTAGGTGTAAATATAACTGAAAGGGACGAGGGTGGCACTGTGGGTTAAACCACAGAGCCTAGGACTTGCCGATCATAAGGTTGGTGGTTTGAATCCCTATGACGGGGTGAGCTCCTGTTGCTCAGTCCCTGCTCCTGCCAACCTAGCATTTCGAAAGCACGTCAAAGTGCAAGTAGATAAATAGGTACTGCTCCGGCGGGCAGGTAAACAGTGTTTCCGTGCGCTGCTCTGGTTTGCCAGAAGTGGCTCAGTCATGCTGGCCACATGACCCGGAAGCTGTACGCCGGCTCCCTCAGCCAATAAAGCGAGATGAGCGCCGCAACCCCAGAGTTGGCCACAACTGGACCTCATGGTCAGGGTTCCCTTTATCTTAAATATAACTGAACACAGTAGGCGTAAGAGTGGGTTTCAGACAGATGGTCAAGTTGCAATGCTGGCATGTTTAGAATGTAGGTGGATCCGAGTATGAATGCATACACTTAGACATAATCTAGGCAAAGTTGAACACCATTATTTAAACAATAATATCACCCACTGAAATATGTGCTTAGAATCCAAACTGCTTAACTCTGGCTAACATATTGCCATTGTTGTAAGGAAATAAAGAAAGAAAAACTTATCTAGGACATTTCTAACAAGATTTAATTTTACGTTGTTGGTTGTTGTTGTTTTTCTTTTGAAGGATTAGGTTCAGGAAGAGAGGGGTGGAACTTTATTCTTAAAAAAATAATTATTCGTTCAGTATTAAATATGGGCAAAGCATTTGCGAATGGTTGTATATCATTGCATATCAATGAAAGGGCTGCCAGAAGCACCTAAGAGCCAATGGAAAGGTTATTATTATCAGTGAGATAATATCAAAGGCAGGAGAGTCAGACCTGAATGAAGACAAAACATACAGAATTGAAAGCAGCAATGCCTTCAAATCTGCTGGCAGGATGCAAGAGGGACAGAGCAGGTTTGAAAGGAACAAAAAGCTGGGAGCTAATTTCAAAAGCATGCGGACAAAAAAATGCAATTGGGCTGTTGCTGTTAACCTTTGCACAGGGAAGATGAGAGAGAGAGAGAGAGAGAGAGAGAGAGAGAGAGAGAGAGAGAGAGAGAGAGATTGTAGGTATCTTCCATTCACAAATCTCAACAGATGCTAAAAACCTCAATGTCTTCATTCTGGATCCCTAATTGTCATATGTTACAAGGGTATGCCTCTTCCAAGACATTGTGCATTCCCACAAAATGCCCTTATATAACTTTATCTACATCTGTACAGCTAAATGTATCGTCTTCTTCCTCATCATCCCTCTCTCTCTCTGTCTCTCTCTCTCACACACACACACTCTCACACACTCTTATTATTATTATTATTTTGCTTCATAATGGAGGGGAAAATGTTAGATTAGAAAACTTCAATTAAGCCTTTAAAAAGACCATCTGCTGAATGCTGACTGGGGTTTCATGTAAACAAAATGCCTGTGCTGGTTACAAACAAATGATCTTATCTATTGTATTGTGTTACAAATTAAAATTAGATTACGCCACCTACATGGTACCACTGCTGAATCTTAAATTTCTTATGGAAACTGAATGTTTGCTGCAAGTGTTCATTCGGCCTGATGAGAGCCTCATTATTTTTGTACCAGCAGTACACACTGGGTATAGCATAATCAAAGCCTGGGGGTACGTATTAATTATCCTTTTGAATAGTGATGAAATTTTAAAAAGATCTCCTTTAGGCTCACATCATCAGCAGATGAAACAAAGCTTTGCACAGCTTGCGAGCAGTGGCTCACATGTGTTTTTACATCTGTTCAGGATATTTCAATTTGAAGCGCAACAAGCCAAGTCTGGGATTAAAGACCAGGATAAAAAATAAAAAGCGAAGGGAGGGGGGAGGATGCAACAACTAACTGCCCACACCCTCCCCAGGCTGGTGGGAGCAGAACTCTTGTTTAAAAATGCACACAGAAGACACCATCATCATCATCATCACCATCACCATTATTTTTATTATTATTATTCCTTGGACTAATTAACCAGTCACTTGATATTCTTTGTTGACTAGTGAGCCAAGCAAGATTTCAGTTCTGTGCCCCTGGCGCTAGATGTGGACTTTGAAATTCACTATATATATTTTTATGTGTAGTTTTTTAATGTAAGATTAAAAAGAAAGGGCTAATCTTCCAAACTTACATGAATTTACAGAGAAGCAAGTCCCCTTGATTTCAGTCTCATTCACTAAGCAGGCTAGTCCTCCAGAATTCAGAGATGTGTGAGGGTTCTTCAAGGAACCCTCGTGGAAGTCATTAAACAGTCTAAATTGTCTGAATGCATCAAATGTAAAATATTAGACAACTGAGAGAGAGAAGTAAGAGGAAGTAAGAGAGAGGAAAAGCAGGGCGAAGGAGTGTTGGAATGGGAATGCAGGGTTCAGATTCTTGGTTTACATGAGATATTTGCTCATAAGGCTAGAATCAACTTGCTTAGACCTAAGGAGCATAAACAACTGACTTATTGCTTATATAAATGGATCTCCGTGAAGTGACATCCAGGTCCTATGAAACAGATAAATCAATCCTGCACTTAAAAAAATAATGAAATGCATTCTAGCATGACTCTTTCTTCCCCCCCACTTACTTTAGCTCCCCCCCCATAACCGCTTTTCACTTCTCCCCCACTTCAGTTTTCCCCCTATTACTGGGGGAGGGGGGAAATAGGGACAGAAAATTGGGAAAGCTGTCATTCGCTCCTGTGTCTTACCTTAAATATTGAGCTTTTTGAATGAATCATAGTGATATACAAAAGTGTGGTGTTTGTTTCCATGTTGCAAAATATAATGTTTCAGAGCCAAACAAAATAGATACCCAGGTTAGGGATGGGACAGAAATTCAGAGAAATGTTAATTCAAGCCTACCTAATTCACACTTCCTGAATTGATGTGTGAACCAAAACACAGCTATACAGAATGCTCTGAATTCAGCAATCCAAACAAAATGTGTTTAAAAATGCAGATATTTATGCACATAAAAATGCACAAATAGTGAAAGCAACATACAAAATGCATTATATTAGGAGAAATGGCTTGAGATAGATATATATATATGCAATATCACATCACATTCTAAAATGTGCATACACACACTAAAATGCTACTGAATTTTCACAAGCCCATTGTTGTTATTTTGTTTTTAAAAATGAGACAAACTCAACTTAAGACTGGAAAACAGAGAAACTGAAATAAGACAGATTTGTCCACCTAGCTCAGGAGAAGGAAAATCAAAATTGTGACCACAATGGATGGGAAGAGGGTTTCTAATGCTTTTCAGCACAGTCCCAGCAAAAATCTGTCTCCAGAGTTGTCATTTGCTGAGATACAAGGGCTCAGGTATCCTGGCCCAAGTTGTTCAGGGCTCTCCATACTGTATTAACCTGGCCAGGTAGCAGATGGGTATCCAATGTAGATGTTTTAGCAGATGTTTCACATGCTGTCAGCTGTCTGAGCCCATCAATAGTCTAGCAACAGCATTTTGCACCTGCTGAAGCTTCCAGACCAGACCAGACCAGAGGGCTTCACTACATAAAGCTCAAATTAAGGAATTGCTTGACAGACTACATCATGCTACATTCAAATGGTGCCTATTAAAACACTGGTAGCTGCTACTTCTACCTCCCCGCAAATAGCCTAAAAGGGACCCAGAGAAATAGAATGGGGCACTTGACTGCTGCTACTCCCCCAAAGCACTGTGGACTTCCAGATGCACATTTGTTAGGATTAACCTGCATCTGAAACACCATGAGGAAGCAATGCTTCGGGGGTTCCTGCAGTGGGGAAAGTGGCATGCAGAGAGTTAAGCACCCTCTCCTACCATCTCTTCTGCATTAAACATTGCTTCCTCCGAAAACCACTAATCCCTGGGAAAACCAAACATCAGGTTTTCAATACTCACATTTTGTATGATATTCAGTTTGACTCTTTAAGTCCCCAAGCTGGTTAGACTTTGCTCATCTAAGTAGTCTCTGGATATAAGTCTGTCCAACCTTGTCTTTCATCACAGTGCTATTAATGAGAGTTCTTGATTTGATTGCATGTGCCTCCTTGTGTTAGACACTCGAGAAAGAACATCGCCAACAACACAAATGGATGTAGCCATTGCTGCACCAGTACATCACACGTACAAATTAAGGCTGGTACTCCTCGGATCTGATGTTAGTATTGCAGATAAATATCCCAATGCAAATATTTGTGATTTAGCTGCATAGCCCATGGACTGCAATAGGCCTAAGTAAACATGCAGGCAGAACCATCCTATGGATGGTGTTAAATTGTTGCAACCTGCCCTGGGACCGGCTGGTGAAGAGTGGGGAATAAATTTGGTGGTGTTGGTGGTAGGGGGTCAGATATGCCACTGCAACACTGGCAGAGCAGATTCCATATCCTACACATGCTTAGTCCTAAAGAAGGGGTAAATTGTAGACACACAGACACACACCATCACCAGAAAGAAGAAGAAGAAGGAGAAGAATAAGAGTTTGGATTTGATATCCCGCCTTTCACTCCCCTTCAGGAGTCTCAAAGCGGCTAACGTTCTCCTTTCCCTTCCTCCCCCACAACAAACACTCTGTGGGGTGAGTGGGGCTGAGAGACTTCAAAGAAGTGTGACTGGCCCAAGGTTACCCAGCAGCTGCATGTGGAGGAGCGGAGACGCGAACCCGGTTACCCAGATTACGAGACTACCGCTCTTAACCACTACACCACACTGGACACTGTTTAAGTCCACCAATCATGGAGTGCACCAGTGATGTTGTGATTCTTCCTGCATGCCTCCTGCTTACAGAGGAAGCCAATGAACTTACAATGATAAGGGCATCCCCCTGGCAGCACCACACCCACAATATGCACAACAATATATCCAGCAACCTCAGCTGCACAGCCTGCAAGGACTCCAGCATGGCCAGTCCCCAGCCATCTCCCTGAGCATGGATTGTAATGTTCTTCCATGGCTTCCATGGCTCACATGGCTTCCATGGCCAGTCCCCAGCCATCTCCCTGAGCATGGATTGTAATGTTCTTCCATGGCTCACAAGCACCATTCTAGAACACACAACCGAATCAGGTAAGAAAGGAGAGGCCACGCAGCACAGCAACCATACAACTCCCTGGGTGTAAGGCCTGCAGAGAGCACACAAAACCTCTTGGCCTGGGACAAAAGTTCAAGACCCAACCAAGGAAGGAAAGACCCTCTTGCCAAGCAGTCAAAAGGAAGGGCTTGAACAAGCAACAAGGGCAGCCAAGCATGCACTGACAGCAGCAACCTCAGGTGGTGTCTTGCATAGGGATAGGAGTTGGCAAGCAGAATATTCAAGCCCTGCAGCACCCCTTAAACTTGTGCTCCCTGAGATGCTTGTCCACTCACTATCCAGGGAGTTTGAGCAAGCAGACAAAGGAGGGGGTCACTGCCCCCAGCCTAGGGGTAGATGAATCTGTTAGTTTTGGTTTCTCATTTATCCAGTCTTATGTTGAGTCCATTCATTTTTAAATTATCGCTGGCTGGCAGCAGCTCTCCAGGATTTCAGACAGGGGTCTCCCCCTGCCCTACTTGGAGACGTTGGGGATTGAACCTGAGACCTTCTGCACATAAGACAGATGCTCTACCACCGAACTACAGGTAGAAATTCAATTTGTGAATGAGTTCAGAAGGTATGTGTGGGGTTGCCAACCAGTCACTCTAGCAAAGCTTCTCTGCCTTGGCTGATCACTCAACAGAGACAGCATTGTAGCAGGTGCAGCATCCCACATCATCACCATCATCGTCCAAATGGAAGTCCCATGAGTAGTGGAGACCTCTCACTTCATGAATTGGAGGGCAACAAATGAGTGCAAGGGAAGTGAGCTTAACTAATTCCTACTCACCCTGCTTGCATGTAGGATTTACATGCAAGCAGCACACTGAGGATTCAGTTTAAGACTGGATCCAACTCAAAGTATGCATCTGGCTTAAGAATTATTGTTTCATAAATGAATGCAGATACAGTGGTACCTCAGGTCACATACGCTTCAGGTTACAGACTCCGCTAACCCAGAAATAGTGCTTCAGGTTAAGAACTTTGCTTCAGGATGAGAACAGAAATCGTGCTTTGGCAGCGCACCGGCAGGAGGAGGCCCCATTAACTAAAGTGGTGCTTCAGGTTAAGAACAGTTTCAAGTTAAGTACGGACCTCCGGAATGAATTAAGTACTTAACCCGAGGTACCACTATATAAACAATTATTAATCAATTAGGAGAACTAACATATTGACTTCTTTAACTTGATGATGATTCTAACAGTAATAGTAACTAACTCGACTGGAACTTACAAAGGAAAGATGCATTGAGGGCTAGTGAATTTTGCACACAGGAAGGAGAGTTATTCCCCCAAAAGTGTGCCCACACACAGTTGACGTCAGATACATTAACTAGCATGGGGTCTAGCTGGCCCCAACTGGCAACCCCTCATGCAAATTTTTAATTCAGGATTTGTGTGAACCCTCTATAGGCAAGTGCATACGAGAGAAGTTCATGGGAAATGCTTTTTCTGAGCAGGATAAAAACAGAACACCTAATGTGACCTAATATATTTGTCATATTTATTTATTTTTATTTTTTTTAAATGTGCTTGCAGACTGAGACTTTACATGCCAGGTTTCAGCCTAAAGCAAATTTTAACAACTGCAATTGAAACGCCTAAAAATAGGCGTTTTGTTATGGAAGTGCTGACACAATGTTATCTCTAACAGTAAAAATAGCACAGTGATAATTAAAAGTGCATAGTGCACTTTGACAAACAAGGATTACGGCCTGATCTTGATAAGCCTCTAAGCCCGTGCTTGTGCAAGTAAATATATATTGTTGCGAGACATAGTGCTTGCATTGTGAGCGCAAAATCCATACCTGTTGCCCTGGTGGTGTTGTGAGCCAACCTAGGATATTATTGTGTGCGTTGTAGACGACAGCTGCCTTTGTCAGCTGCTGCATGATGCCCAGCTGTTGCATGGCACAGCTTTGTGGAGGAGAAGGGATCATAGGGATGTCACACCGAGAAGATGCCAGCCTCAACTCATCGACACAGCATTCTAAAGCCATTTGGACCACCACAGAGTCAGATGCTTTGGTACAATGCTGTGCACATAATAATTGGTATCCATCACTTAGAATGGGATAGCTGCTGACATTCATCACAAAGTAGTCAGGATGCTGTTGCACAGAAACTGGCGCGAGCCAGTCTTTCCAGCAGTTCTAATATGTGTATCTCTGGGTTCAGAGTGTCAGGACAACAAACAGCACATTTTTCTTAATATTCAATCAACAACACAAAGAAAGCATGTTATGATTTGCACCTATGATGTACAGTGGTACCTCAGGTTACAGACGCTTCAGGTTACAGACTCTGCTAAACCGGAAGTAGTACCTAGGGTTAAGAACTTTGCTTCAGGATGAGAACAGAAATCGCATGGCAGCCGTGTGGCCATTAGCTACCTCAGGTTAAGAACAGTTTCTTTTTTTAAAATAATATTTATTAATTTTCAACAATTTAAACACAACACTACCAAAAAAACCAAAGAAAAACAATACAACAATACAATACCATACAAAAAACACTATACAACACTAACACAAACAATTAACAAAACAAAACAAAAACCATTCAAAACACAATCCAATTTCAATATCTTATCTTTCATTCACATGTTTCCACGACCTCCTCACACCTCCCTTTTTGTCTTCCACTTCTATTAATTGTTTCAGCAATTCCTCTCCATCTTCCTCTATTGTCTATCCTATAATTATCTTAACACATTCTAACCTTATTTTTCCCTTTAATACCCTATTAATCTATCTATACCTAATTCCTTATAACATTTCTACTAAAGCCATATAACTTCATTCCAACATTTTTCTAACATTCATTAATTTTACAGTATTTCTGTAAGTAGTCTTTAAACTTTTTCCAATCTTTTTCCACCGATTCTTCTCCCTGGTCTCAGATTCTGCCAGTCATTTCCGCCAATTCCATGTAGTCCATCAACTTCATCTGCCATTCTTCCTGTGTGGGTAAATCTTGTGTCTTCCAATACTTCGCGATAAGTATTCTTGCTGCTGTTGTTGCATACATAAAAAAAGTTCTATCTTTCTTTAACACCAATTGGCCGACCATGCCCAGGAGAAAGGCCTCTGGTTTCTTCAAAAAAGTATATTTAAATATCTTTTTCATTTCGTTATAAATCATCTCCCAGAATGTCTTAATCCTTGGGCATGTCCACCAAAGGTGGAAAAATGTACCTTCAGTCTCATTACATTTCCAACATTTATTGTTGGGCAAATGGTATATTTTTGCAAGCTTGACTGGTGTCATGTACCACCTATAAATCATTTTCATTAAGTTTTCTCTTAAGGCATTACATGCCGTGAATTTCATACCCGTGGTCCATAACTGTTCCCAGTCAGCCATCATTATGTTATGCCCAACATCTTTTGCCCATTTAATCATAGCTGATTTCACCATTTCATCCTGAGTGTTCCATTTCAACAGCAAGTTATACATTCTTGACAAATTCTTAATTTTTGGATCCAACAATTGTGTTTCCAATTTTGATTTTTCCACCTGGAAACCAACTTTTTTGTCCAAATTGTAAGCCTCCATTATTTGGTAATAATGGAGCCAATCTCTCACTTTGTTTTTCAATTTTTCAAAGCTCTGCAATTTTATTCTATCACCGTCATGCTCCAAAATTTCCCAATATTTTGGCCATTTGGCCTCCATATTGAGTTTTTTCTGTGCCTTCGCTTCCATTGGTGACAACCATCTTGGAGTAGGTTGAGAACAGTTTCAAGTTAAGAATGGACCTCCAGAACAAATTAAGTTCTTAACCTGAGGTACCACTGTAGGTTGTATTGAAAGCTGTGGTGCAATTACAGTAAAACATCCAGCAACTAGAAGACACCTACACCTGTGATTTCTTTTACATGTGCACAGGGGATCTGAAAGCATCCTCAATTTCAATCTGTCTGTCTGTCTGTCTGTCTGTCTGTCTCTCTCTAATACATGCACACGCACACACATTACAAGCTTATTTTTAAGTTCAGTAGAGTTTTAAAACCTTCAGATGTTGGAGTGGGGAGTGCTTTTGGAGTAAATGAAGGCAAAATTGCATTTCAGATATTGATGTTTCTCTGAGTTGTTCTGCATCATGTCTGTTAGATGTTAGAAAAACCTAACTTTCCAACCTTCCCAGATGCTGGGCAGTTTGAATTATTTCTAGCTCAACTTCATATTCATTTCCCTCTCCCACCCTCACCCATAAGGTCAGACCATTAGCTTTCATTTTTTTAAAAAAGGAAGTAAATCGGACAGCTATAAAGAAAGTTAGAAAGCAAACTGTGGAGGCAACATTCTAAGGCTTATAAGGTAGATAAGGAGGTGCTCTTGTTAAGGATGCTTCATCACTTAATTGCTGTTAGTAAATAAGAATAGGAAAAAATGAGAAACTGAGAGAAACCAACATTGTCTGATTTATGCACCCCTAGCAATAAATACTTTAATTTTCCCTCTAATGTGGCCACACACAACATTCTGATCAGTTTTAATTTATTTAAATATTTATAAAGCACACTTTCATAGAAAATATAAAAAGGTGGTGTACAGCATAAAAGACCACTACTACAATAGCCGCAGCAGCAGCAGCAGCAGCAAGTGTGTTACTTTCATGTTGCTGAAGGAGCTGTCAAGATAATCTGAGCTGAAGAGAAGGGCCTCAGAAGATAATCTCAGGGTCCAGGTAGGTTCATATGGAGAAGGATGGTCCTTTACCAAATCACATCACCTGGGGGGGGGGGGCTTAAATTTTCAGCTCTGAGCGGAAAGGATATGCCAGATTTTAGTCGGAAGCAAAATCCCCTTGGAGCTTTAGGCCTGAACCCACTGGCCCTCCTGACCCCTCCTCTGATGGGCCCCAGTTCTGCATTATCAGTTGCATCTCAATAATATACCTGCCTGGGCTGTGGCTCAGTGTCAGAGCATCTGCTTTGCATGCAAAAGGCTGAAGATTCAATCCTCGGCATCTCCAGGTAGATTTAGGGAATGACACCTGACTGAAACCCTGGAGAGCTGCTGCCAGCCAGTGCAGGCTGGACTGATAATCTGACTCAGTGTGAGGCAGCTTCCTATGTTCCTATCTCCCTTACAAATGGGCTGTATTATTTTAAGGCTAAATAGAAGCAATGCAGAATGAAAATGCTTCTCCTGTCTCCTTCCATCATTAATAAAACTGTATTTCATCAAAACTTTTCAGTTGAAGCCTGTCTGCTATATGTCTCTCTGTATTTATAAAACTCTGTTGGACCTAATTTTAGTGGCATAACCTTTTGGGGTGTGGGCGGGGGGTGAGGGCTTTACTCTTAATGTTATATTCATAGCTCATAGTAAGTTAATGCTAGTTTTTATTCCGAATTGGGCCAACACAGGTGGTTTTATTGCTTCTGGCTTGGCTTTCTGCCTGGGCCAGACTACCCAAGGTGTGGAAACAGCCCAGCATAACCCAGGCATTTGTTATGTCTTTTTTTGTTTCAACAACACAATAAGGAAATTAAATAGATTTCTAGCTATGAATCTTATTCTTATGAAATATGAAAGCCCAGAAGAATTTCAGGAAATTGATTGCCTAAGAAAGGATCCTTAATACCTATGGCTGTTTAAAAGAAAAAGGGGGAGAAAGATTCTCCGACTGCACTACAGCTCTTTTGATATTAGTACAAGGTGCACTGCCATGTCCATCTTTACAGATCTAGGATCATACAGCTACGTCGGTTCTTTCATATCTGCAATAATGGGAAACAGCCGTGGTGTTCCGTTTATCATTTCTAAGGCTGGATCAGTGTAAGTTTAATGCCCTCTGCTGGGAGAATCAATAGGTTAACTGATTTCTCTTCAGATCCGTAATCACACAGTCTGATGCCTGAGATGTACAGGCGAAGTATTTCAGAGACTCTACTCATCTCAGCCACACTCTCCTCTCACAAAAAAAAGGAATGTTGTGGAGACGACGGGGCGTGATTAATACCAATAATTAATAATAGCCTGAGAGTGGACCCCCAGACACAGAAAGGAAATACAGAATGTGAAATTGGATGATGGGATTTCAGCCCACTGAAAAATCTGGTCGCTGATGCAGGTCAGAGACTTGGTAACTCTCATCTTCCCTTGTCTCCTGTTTGTGCCTTCCCTTTCTTCCCTAAGTAGCACCACAAGGGTATTTGGCAAGTGTAGTGATATAGTTTTTGCCTTGCATGCCTAGGTCCTAGGTTCTATTCCTGACATCTTCAGGTAGGGCTGGCAATAACCTCTGCCAGTCCTAGCAGACCATACTGAACTGGATGGAATGATGGTCTGATTCACAGAATAATAGAATTGTAGAGTTGGAAGGGACCCCAAGAGTCATCTAGTCCAACCCCCTGCAATGCAGGAATGTAATAGCAATAAACCATTATTTTTATGGGTTTGCTTTGCAAGGCCAACATACTGTAGAAAAACAATGTATAGTTCATGGTCTTGGAGAAAGCAATAAACTAAGACAGGACACTGTGTCATATTATGACATGAGGAGTAGATTATCTCAATCTCTCCACATCCCATTGACATGAACTAGGACCTTGATTTCTTGGGAGAAAAGCAATGACAAACCTAGACAGCATCTTAAAAAGCAGAGACATCACCTTGCCAACAAAGGCCTGTATTAAAAAAAAAAAATCCTTCCTGTAGCACCTTAAAGACCAACTAAGTTAGTTCTTGGTATAAGCTTTCGTGTGCATGCACACTTCTTCAGATACAAGTGTGCATGCACACGAAAGCTTATACCAATAACTAACTTAGTTGGTCTTTAAGGTGCTACAGGAAGGAATTTTTTTTTTTTTTGACTATGGCAGACCAACACGGCTACCTATCTGTAAAAGGCCTGTATAGTTAAAGCTATGGTTTTCCCAGTAGTGATGTATGGAAGTGAGAGCTGGACCATAAAGAAGGCTGATCACCGAAGAATTGATGCTTTTGAATTATGGTGCTGGAGGAGACTCTTGAGAGTCCCATGGACTGCAAGCTGCAGCGGTGTCGAGTCCTCCTCGGAGCCTTGGCGATGGAGTACATGGACCGCTCGGCACGCTTCTTGCGCCCTTACCTGGTGCGCGACGCGGCGCGGAGGACTGCAAGAAGATCAAACGTATCCATTCTTAAGGAAATCAGTCCTGAGTGCTCACTGGAAGGACAGATCCTGAAGCTGAGGCTCCAATACTTTGGCCACCTCGTGAGAAGAGAAGACTCCCTGGAAAAGACCCTGATGTTGGGAAAGATGGAGGGCACAAGGAGAAGGGGACGACAGAGGACGAGATGGTTGGACAGTGTTCTCGAAGCTACCAGCATGAATTTGACCAAACTGTGGGAGGCAGTGGAAGACAGAAGTGCCTGGCGTGCTCTGGTCCATGGGGTCATGAAGAGTTGGACACGACTAAACGACTAAACAACAAAGGACCTTGATTAAACAAGGGCACTTCTCATCTCCAGGAGAGCTATGTGAACTATTAGCCCAAACAGACTGAATGCCTCTTGTTAGCTTCAGGCAGAACTCATTGGCTACAACTTGAAATTTTCATTAAATTGAACAAAATAACAAGGCAAGGAGAAGAAGAAGAAATAGATTACAGAGGATTCCAGTTTAAAGTTGGAAGATTTACATTCTTGGAAGTCGAACAGCTTAGTTTCTGAATGTTTTGGCTCCTGAACGTCGCAAACCCTGAAGTGACTGTTCCGGTTTGCAAACTATTTTTGGAAACCAATGTCTGGCGGGGCTTCCGATTGGCTGCAGGAGTTTCCTGCAGCCAATCAGAAGTCGTGCTTTGGTTTTCAAATGTTTTGGAAGTCGAACAGACTTCTGGAACAAATTCTGTTCGATTTCCAAGGTATGACTGTATTAGGCAACTTCCTATATATCTTCAACACACACACCCTACAAATAAATCACATTCCGGTCTCCCTTTCCCACCCTGCTGAAGTAGCACCTCTGGGAGCAAAGGCATAGGGGTCAGTAAAATTGCTACAGCTGAGTGAGACAATTAACAGACAAATGCAGAGGCCACAGAGAATTCTTCAGCTGTTGCAATATCCCAGCTTCTTTATGCCTTTGCATGATACCAGCAAACACTGGGCAGGTTTGACCTTTACCCATAAGGACATAAGAAGAGCCCAGGTGGATCAAGCCAAAGACTCATCTAGCCTTGCATCCCATTCTCACAGTAGCCAACCATAGATGCCTATGGGCAGCCTGCAATCACCACCTGCGTGCAAGAAGACTCTCCCCACCTGTGGATCCCAGTAACTGGTATTAATCAGTCAAGTACAAAGTTAGTGCCTGCTTCAAGTTTCAAAATCATTGTTTACCAATCACTCAGTCCCGAAGGAGAAGGCAACATTTGGAATGAAAGCAGCAGCAAGAGAAATCCCTAACTGACCTTGCCGATCAAATAATATTGAGTGTGTTCACCTTAGGCTTCCTACATTTTTCCTTGAACTGCTTTGCCCATGTATGACATGTGTTTTGCTTCCTCAAGACCTATGCTCTGTCCTTTGCTGTATCCCATTTGTCTCACGTTGCTACTGCTTCTGTGCATTATGCCCTCTAAATACCCCTTCAGGTCCAGGGATGGATGGAGCCATCTATTTTCAGTTTGTGTCAGTTTCTCATGTTTTCCTTCATCGGTCTGTTCTGTCCTGTTTCTGCATTAAACTGCATTTTTTTAAAATCAACATGAAAATTCATATTTAAATACCACTTTATCTCACTGAGAGTGGGAGGGCAAATTAGAAACTAGTCTTCATATAGATGAATTGTGATCATTATGACCATCCTTTATCAGCAGCTGGAGATCTCTGTCTTTCCAGCAAAAGTTGTCTGCATAACCAGTCTGTATGGAAATATATCATTCAAAACTTCTTCCTGTTAAATATAGAAGTCTTGCTACTTAATTTAGCAAACACTGTCTGCTGACCTCTCAAATAATAGCTAGACAAAACTGAGCTGAGGCATGCACATTCCCCAAAGCCTGTCAGGTATTATGCAAAATGACTGGATTATTACAAAATTCAGTTGCTATGTGCACATTTCCCATGGTGTGTTGAAGTTTATGTTTATTGACCCAGAAATGTGTACAATTCCTTCTTCTGGATTATATGCACATTATCCATGAGGCTTGGTGAATGTGCACAATGACTGACTGTTATGCACGTTAACAGTTCTATAGTGACCCTGGCACCTCACTCTGGGAATATTGCCTTTCTGTGGTGCCTTTAGGATATATCTGTTCCAGGGCTTCTCTGTGCTACGGAGCTATCTAGGGAAAATCTATGACTCCTGTAGCGATTTAGCTGTGCAGAAATGTGTGGAATCAATGTAGGCCATGCAAAGATGCCATGTAGCTTGTGTGTGCTGAATGAGTGCATATGAGCAAGGAAAAATTGCTGTCAAGGAAGAAAATAAGATATTGGGGTGTCATTCTTAGAGTGGACCCACTGAAATCAATTTCTACATTTACACATTTAAATTTAAATGGTAGGAAAGAATTGTATGCGGGATACTGCCCCAAATTTAATCACAGGAAATTACAATGCAAAACTTCCACCATTTTCTGAGTTAGCAGGGCTACAAATTGACCCCCAACCCTGGAAACAATTAACATGGAAATTAGCACAGAACTTCCACTAGATTTCAGCACAGAATTAGCACAGAACTTCCACTAGATTTCAGGAAGTGACTTTTTCATTGTGTGAAAGATCACATAAAACAAGGCAAGGAAACATCAGGAAAATGAAATGAAGGGCTTGCTTAATGCAGCCTAAGTCTGGCTCCAACCCATATATAGATAGATCTCCCTTCCCTTCTGTTTAGAAACATTGGAAGAGATAATGCAGAGAGCTCCAGCACCCTCTAAAGTTTGTAAGTGATTGTCTGCTATCTGTGTCAGCATCTCTCTCTTAAATATTTATTATTATTATTTTTATAGCCCTCATACTGGACCTATTCTGCAGCAGTTTTCAGGGCCAAGAAGAAAGGGTAAAAAACCCTACAAAATGAAATCCTTGGCTTCTGACAAGCCTACTCAAGACAAGTCAAGCTAACCATTGTTATTTCAGCTGCTGAGAGTCCCAGCAGAGGGTGGAGAGGTTAATTAATATATTTGTTTTTCCAATTTACAATGATGTGGTTGGAGTGATCTCTAAGCATACATGCAAAAAATGATAAAACCAGATATGTACATACTGTAATGAGCGGAGACAATGTCAAGTATCGATGGTAACAGAGCAGGAGGAACAAAACTTAGCAACATAGGAAGCTGCCTCACTCTGAGTCAGACCATTGGTCCCAGCTGCCATAGCCTCTACTTTGACTGGCAGGCTGGCCTCTCTATGGCCTCCCGCAGATGCTCTGCTTTCAGAGTTCCTTTTAGCTGGACATGTCTGGGATTCAACCTGAAACTTTCTGTGTAAGGGATGGGGACCCTCTGGTCATCCAGGTGTGCTTGGACTACAAGCTCTATATGAAAGTCATTTGCTCTACTACTGATTCATAGCCCTGCTGCCATCATCTCCATCATCATCAATAACAGGCTGCTTCACAGCATTAAGTCATCAAATAATGATAATAATGTGTGTGTTTTTTAATATACCGCCCATCTGACTGGTTTGCCCCAGCCACTCTGAATGGCTCCCAACAAAATATTAAAAACACAGTAAAACATCAACCATTAAAAACTTCTCTGAACAGGGCTGCCCTCAGATGTCTTATAGTTGTTTATCTGTTTGACATCTGATGTCAAAGCAATGTACAGGGTAGAAACAGAAGGAAACACAGAAACAGAAACTCAAAGAGCAATAGCATCTGTTCAACAAACACTAAAACAATGAAACTACCCATACAGACTCTTAAAAAAAACCCATGAAAACATTTCATCAAATATAGAATTGGTCTTCCATAAATGGCTGGGGAGAAATTTCCTGGGCAAAATGTATTCAGTTGGCCCTATCTAAACTTGGAATTAGAGACCTGGGATCCAAAAAGCAATTTAGCAATATAAATTCAAGGTCCATTCATTCAAGGTGTATCCATCACTCAGTGAAATGTTCAACTTACTTTCTTTGGACAGCAGACTTCAATGCAACATCATCAACTTCTTTATGAAGCTGCCTGAAAAGCAGTTTCCTGTGTGGGACAAGGGGCTGTTGTTCCAGCAAGTAAGTTTCAACTTTCTATGGACACACAGGGTGAATGTCACAGTTCTTTAGCTACTGCTCCTTAGTCTTCCTACCACATGTGTCCCAATTCATTGACAACATGTTTAAATGAAGAAGGGAACAAGACTCAAAGTCAATGACCTTTCAGCTAACCCATCTTCCTCCCTATTTTCACATTTAAATCACCTTCTAACCAGGATCAGGGTGCTTTACAATTGTTGTATAATGTATATAAATTGTGTTGTTGTTTAGTCGTTTAGTCGTGTCTGACTCTTCGTGACCCCATGGACCAGAGCACACCAGGCACTCCTGACTTCCACTGCCTCCCGCAGTTTGGTCAAACTCATGCTGGTAGCTTCGAGAACACTGTCCAACCATCTTGTCCTCTATTGTCCCCTTCTCCTTGTGCCCTCAATCTTTCCCAACATCAGGGTCTTTTCCAGGGAGTCTTCTCTTCTCATGAGGTGGCCAAAGTACTGGAGTCTCAGCTTCAGGATCTGTCCTTCCAGTGAGCACTCAGGGCTGATTTCCCTAAGAATGGATAGGTTTGATCTTGCAGTCCATGGGACTCTCAAGAGTCTCCTCCAGCACCATAATTCTAAAGCATCAATTCTTCAGCAATCAGCCTTCTTTATGGTCCAGCTCTCACTTCCATACATCACTACTGGGAATCACTATATACATCACTATATACATTAGTATCTCATAAAATAAAGTCAGATGTGGTATAACTCAATTCCAGTGATCTAGCTGGAATGGAATAATGAAGAGATCAGGATTTTCCAAAGGCACGTACATGGGTGTTTCCATGTGCAAAGGATATGGTATTCAGCAATTTCATTAGGTGTGAATTTGACCCCAAAAGGGGCTTACAGGCTGGTTGTCAGGTTTGCCAGAGGGCTTTCAAAGGCACTTTGTAGGCTGTGCATTTGCCTGCACAGTTTGATCTCAAACAGTACAGGCAAAAAGTGTTATGTGATATCATAGTGACACCTGTCAAATTTGTCCCTCAGAGCTGGGGGAAATAATGATCTGATCTCCTGACCAAATCCAGATCCCCACCCCTTTTATAAATGACATAAGTATCCCTAAGGCTGCAATACCCACAGTGGAACTGACTGCTGAGAAGACATGACTAGGAGTGCACCATAAGTCTTCCTTAGTCTGTGATGGTCTGAGTTGAAAAGATGATAATATAAAACAGGGAAGGAAACTCAATCCACAAACATTTTTGTGGCACATCTGCACAAAGTACAGCACTGATCTGGCTAGGTTTCCATGTGATGGTGCCCTAAGGGCCAAGGAAGACATAACAGGGACAAAACTGTTCAACAAAGCAAAATTGATTCTTTAAAACAACAGCAGGAGTGGAGTGGTTCTGATTTTTAGAGCAAAAGTAGTATGTGGGTCAGAGGACCCAAATAACTTCAGATTTATGGTTCCAACTTGGTCTTCAAAAGACTTGAAGGCTGCAGAATTTCTTTAACCATCCTTAGCTTCCCTGCAGTCTCTCAGCCCAACACCCATCTCTCAACCAAATTCACTTATTGGAATCTTGGTGACAGACTGGGGGAGGGGGGGAGTCATGGGAAGGGAAGACATTTTGCTATCCATGCCTCTCCTGCTCTAAAATTAGACACACCCACTTCATCAGTATCTGAAGCAGATCTGGCTTTAAACCAGGGGACTTCAACACAGCACCCACAGTTGCCCCTGGGTGTGCAAATACTTCCCCTGGTCTAGAAACCTAGGTAATTGTCTTCTGCTGAGTTTGACCACAGCCCTACCTTGCTCAGTATTGCCTACACTATCAGCAGCTCTCTAAAGTTTCGGCGAGGGTCCTTTTCTATCTCTCTGTGAAGAGGCTATGCATCAAACGTGGACCCTTTTACATCCAGTGAGTTGTCAATTCATGAGCTACTGTATTATTTTCATTATTTGTGGGGGGGGGGTTGAGGAGAGGTTTCACTGTTATATGTATCATCCTGAAACAGAATCTGGGGTTATAGCCTGTTTTGCCTTAATGCAGCACTTGAACTTCACAGCACAATATGCACATGATTCTGAAACACGATAGTGGCGTTAACTATTTGATCTTCTCACTTCCCCATTCAAACCAAACCATTTCCCTCAATAGGACCAAATAGGCTGGATTGCAAGTATTTTGGGGCTTAATTGGATTGTAGATTGGGCTGCCCATTACAGAGCCCTACTTACTTTCACAGCTCTGGAAATGGGAGTGCAAGTTTGCTGTGCCCTTTCTACGCGCTTTGACAAACCGGGTGAGTTTTTGAGACATAACGTTAAGGGGAGAAAGGGAGAGAAATCGAGGCCTGCAAAAATCTTTGCACTTATTTGTTTCTTCTTTCCCCAACCAATCTGTAAACATTTTGTTTTATCCATTTTCCTAATGATTTCATTGACAGGCAACTTCAAAAGGCAAGCTCCAGCCTTCTTGTTGTACAGGCTGCAAAGGGATCTGTCACCCTCAGCAAGCCTCCCTGCCACGAGCCATTTATCGCAACAAAAGGCACCGTGTTAACGACATGGCTCATCATCAGTCAGTCCTGGTGCAGAAGATGTCAAATCCACTGCTGGAGAACAAGGATAATGTGGTCTTTGCTTTTTTTGAAATGAAGAGATGGCAGGGGCTGGGAAGGAAGTCATCGGCAAATTGGTTGATGATTCTCTCCACCGTCAATCCCCACCGCTGACCCCATTTTGTGCGAGAAGGTTCGCCGGCTTCTTAAATCGACTTGGACGTTTTATTCTCCCCTTTAAATATTTGAAGGAAGAATGTAAACAGATAATATCTCCGTGGCAATCTGTAGAAAAGGTTGCTTTCGGTTGAAAGTTCCTGGCAAAATGCAGAAATTAAAAATAACTGTACAAGCTGATGCTGGGAATCCCCCACACATTACGTCCCTTTTGAGAAAGTGGTGCGGAAGAAGGAATTGTCCTCCCAGGCCCAATCATGTTGACAGACAGACAAGAAATAAATTGCATTAGAGGGTGGCTATGCTTGGCCCATGGTTCTCACACAAATTGCCACTGTGAAGCAGTGTCTGTCAATCTTAGTTTTGTGCAGAAATCTGGGCTTCGGTTTCTCAGTTTTCTTCATTTGCAAAAGGGGCCTCCATTTTCCTGTCCTACTCTCAGGGTACCTTATGGTTGTGGGGTAACCCAAGGGTCTTTAAGGAAAAGGTAAAGGGACCCTTGACCATTAGGTCCAGTTGTGGCTGACTCTGGGGTTGCGACGCTCATCTCACTTTATTGGCCGAGGAAGCCGGTGTACATGTGGCCAGCATGATTAAGCCGCTTCTGGCGAACCAGAGCAGCGCACTGAAATGCTGTTTACCTTCCCGCTGGAGCAGTACCTATTTATCTACTTTAACGTGCTTTCAAACTGCTAGGTTGGCAGGAGCAGGGACCGAGCAACGGGAGTTCACCCTGTCACGGGGATTCAAATCGCCAACCTTCTGTTTGGCAAGTCCTAGGCTCTGTGGTTTAACCCACAGTGCCACCCACCTCCCTTTTACTTTCCAGTAAACATTCTTCCAGCACTCTCCAGCACTCAGTTCTTTATTTGATAAAGCCCTTCATAGGAAAAGGAAGCTCATGATGTCTTCCCCTGAGCTTTGATTGATGCCCAGGCACCTGGGAGGTGTGCAGAGAGCAGGCCAGGAGTGGGATGATTTGTAGAATGAAAGAAAGTCCCAAAAAGAAGGTAAATGCAACAACTCCCTTGTATCCCAAACAGGAATATCTCACTGAAATGTTATTTTGCCTTGGGAATTTTTTAAATGTAATCTTTGTTCTTTTTAACTGATGGTAAATGGTTTGAGGGGGTTGGAATTTCAGCACAGTGCTGGTCAGAGTGGCTCAGCCATTCATTCTTTCATGCTACCACACTCACAGGGACACCCCAGGTCAAACTAGGTATGACATTGATTACGTGATTGCAATTAACATGGCCATGGGGGGGGGGCATAAATAGCCTCCCAGGAAACCCTTTGCAACTTCAGGGCAGTGGAAGTGAGGGGTCTGTGGTGTGTGAAAAGAGTTTATCCCTTTCCCTTCTATCCTAGTCATGACAAAATGATTCCCCAAAGCTGAATGAACTTTATTTTGGTCATACACCAGGATTAAGAAAAGCATATCGATAAAATAGCAGTTGGGATTTTTGACCAATAATTGTTAGGGCAAAGCTGCTTTTGGGGTTTTAAGGGAAGCCTCCACTGACACAGTGGGAGCTATCCTGAAAATGCGCATAGAAGTGGCTTTTTTGTTGTTGCTCCCATGTCAGAAAGACAAAGTGTTAAATCCTTCTTCCTACCCGCCAAATCCTGAGGCTGCTGACATCTCCCTGGGACTGCAATTTTCATAATGGGGAACCATGGCCATTGATTCTGTTCACACAATTAGCAAGATGCCTAGTTTTACCCTTTAGCGCTGTAAAGGATCTATGGGTATTTAAGACAGGCTTAGGAGTCCCATTAAATGAGGACCAAAGGATTGACTCCTTAAAGACAGTAAAAAGGAATTTTCACCTAACGAAGAACTAGGACTTGCTTATTGCTCTGTGGCTGGAAATAACCACAAGTGCTTTGAAATAATACATTTGCCCACCTTTCCAATTTACCATTTCAATTGTACCATGTATATTAGTCTACCTTTCCCCCTCCATTGGATTAAACTGCTGGGATAGCTCAGTCACTTTAAGCCTCACGTTGAATGAACGATTCCTGCATTGCAGGAGGTTGGAGCAAATGGCCCTGTAGTCCCTTCTAACTCTACAATTCCATGAAAACAAACCAAAACCTCATTTCCTCCTGACATTTGTGTGACAATTAACCACAGTAGGACAATAGCTGGCCTATCCATTATGGTTGCTATGGGGACTTTGCCAGGCAAACATTATGTCAGCAGAGGACTTCGAAACCACTGGTGAAGTACCATGTGCTGATAAGATGTTTCAAACATGTGAGAGAGGGGAGCAAGAGGGCTTGTAATGGAGGCTTGTCCATTAGGTTGAGTGGGACAAAGACTCACAAACTGCAGGTTGCCTTCAGCCAACTTCCACCTGCCTGCCTTCTGACTTACAACCAGTCAGCACTTTGGTTATTGGTTCTGGCATCATCTATGGTTAGTCTCCCTGCCTTCTACCCTATCAGTCCCAATGGGAACTAGCCTCCACTGTTCCACCACACAGAGGAGTCCCATGTCTCTTCTTGGGTTCGATCCAGACTACATTAGTTGCAGCTAGCTCCCACTGATTTCACTAGGGCTGAAGAAAATGTGTTCAGGATTGCAGCCTTAGTTCGTGTCCTACCAATGATAGCAAACTTGCGAAATGGGAAGTCTGAAATCTGCTGTGCATGCAAAAACAAAAAACAGTTTCACTCCAAATACTGCCAACCTCAAAAAAGTAGAAATAATAAAAGAGCATTGTTTCAGAAGTGTTATGCAGTTCTCTGCCACCATAACCTTTGGCATTAACAGATTTACTTTTTTAAGTGAATCATAAATGCATAAACTGAAAGGTAATTACATTAGATTTGGTTACCCATCTAAAGTTTCCCAGGGCTAAATTCATGAACAATTGATGGTGAGCAAAATCTGGGATCCTGCTTGCGAGATTCTCCCAGGAAGATGATTTTCTTATATTTTTGACCTTGTTAGAGTGTTTCTCAAAAGTGAATCTGTGGCCACAAAATGTCATGTTAGAATCAGCACTTCAAAAAACAAATATCTTCCCTGGCTTGTGATTACTACTTATAGTGTGATCCATCCTAGCCATGCTTACTTTGAAGCAAGCCTCATCAATTAGCAATGGGACTTTTAATTAAAATGTGATTTCAGAGCTGGATTCTGTGTATGCTTAGTTAAAAGCAAGCCCTGGTGAGTTTACTTCCAAGTAAGCATGCACAGGATTACAACCTTAGGCTTAAATAAATGCATATGTTTTTGGAGAGACAGAGGTGTTAGAAGATAAATGAAAGGATGGATGTAATATATTTGGATTGAGCTAATGCAATCAAAATGATGTCTCCTGAAACTGTTGTCTTTTAATGAATTCAGTTTGGTTTCGATGTGCATTCTTTCTTGTGGCTGGAAGATTGTTCAAAGAGCTTGACAATTTAGTATTTATCAAGTCGAGGTGAAGTGTCTTGTGAGCCACAGTAGGGAATCTGCATTGTCTTCTTTATTTAATATTGTCATTAAAGTTCCGGGATAATTCTGTTAGTGAATAAAAATGATAATGGTTACATAATTCAATAGACACATTATACGAGACAGAGACGAGTGAGGACAAATCATACAGGAAAACATAACCATAGAGACAAAATAAAATAAAATGATAGTTGGCTGGAGGGGGGATCAAAGCTCAGATAACAGGAAGTAAAACAAAACAAAACAAAAACCTACAGTCCAAAATGCAGATGCTGCAAAGTAATAATAAAATGATAATACAGAAAGTGATGGTCAAGTGATGGTAACCAGCAAATTAAAAGCAAGTTATCCTTTTAAGATGGATGGTTAGAAAAGCATTGCCTGTTTATCAGATACCCATCTTTTATTTATATCTGTATATCTGTCTCTGTCTTCCTCGGCCTGGTTCCCTCCAGATGTGGTTGGATTGCAACTTCAGCCCCAGCCAACAAAGTCAATTGCAAGTAGTGATAGAAGTTGTGGTTCAACAACATCTGGAAGGCACCTGCCTGATCTATACCTATGCATAGACAAGACTTTCCCAACTCATTGCCCTGCAGATACGTCAGACTGCAACCACCAGCCGGCATGGCCAATGGTCAAGGATGATGGGAATTGTAGTCCAGGAACATCCAAATTGGGGAACCTTGGCAAACTATTGATCTTTGAGGATGTTGATAGGTGTTAATACAGAAGTGAAATTGAAATTAAATAATACAATGCAACTGTATCAAAAGCGGGGGAGATTTGCATGAATCAGACACACAGAGACACATGTCAGCACACACACAAGTCTGTTCTTGGAGTCCTTTCTGATTGTATGCTAGTGTTGACTTTAACGCACAGATGCCCACTTGTGTGAGCAGTTTGCTCATATGAATGGTCCAGCAACAGAATAACTAACCTCTATGAGACTGCCCTTCTCTTCTGTGAACTGGAAAGGAGTCAACATTCTCTTCAGTCCAAATCTTCTCTCTGCTTTGTCACAATAAGAATGGCTGGTGCCAGGGCTGGCCCACCCCTGAGGCAAGGGGAGGTGACTGCCTCAGGTAGCAGGATCCATATGGGCAGCAGATCCTGATGTAGGTCTTTATTGCTCTCTTCTTCCTGTTGTAGATCGTCACTCACCCCTTCTTCCATGGTGGGGAGGGAAGTGCTACATTTTGGTCCACCTCAGGTGTCAAAACGTCTCAGGCCAGCCCTGGTTGGACCCTTCTTCTTTTCCTTGATGGACCTGTCAAGCAGGCTGCCAAAAATACCCTTTCCCTAGATCATTGGAATGCAGCTTTTCAAAAGCAAGTAAAACTTTTAGGCATGAATTATGCCTTTGGCCCTAGCCCAGTCTTCTCACACAACTTTTTAAAGCAATTCTCTCTTGTCTATTGCTCATGAAGCTTAATTATACCCCTTTACTTACTGTTCCTCTGAATTCCAACATGTGTTGAACCGACGTTTCTATTAATAAATTCTCTTCCTTTTTCCTGGTTCTGATTTTTCAGGGTGGGTTCTCTCTCCCCCCCCCCACCGCTTTCTCCTTTTAAATTGAGATAATGTTTTATAAGGTATGCCGGGGGATGGGGGCGGGAGGAATTTCCTCTGAAGAAGGATATTCTTACACAAATGCACACACACATGCATGCATAGGCCCATTACTTTTGGAGGTCATGATCACCCCACTGGTCCATGTGCAGCAACTTCCACATGTACGCCGGAAGGAACATAGAGATATCTGTTTACATGAGTAGCTGGGAACTGCTTAACCAGAGCACCCTATTTTTCCAGAACACCATTCGTTTGATTCTAATCTGGACAATAGGCCACATATTGCATATTCTCTCTGATGCACGCACATCTGGCACATGGAGAAAGCAGAGTTTGCTGTCATGATCGAGAACACCCACTCTGTGTGTAAGTCATATGGGGCTCTACTCTCATACAAGTCATCTGGAAGAAGAATACAGTTTAAAGAGAAATAAATGGCTAAATCCTGCCTTTTCAAAAAGCCTCTCTTTGGTAAGATCACCAGTGTCCTGGGGTTCGTATCTTTGTTTTCCTCCACCCAAGTAATTCATTGGGGATAAAGAAAAGAAAAGAAAAGAAAAGAAAAAAAGAAAAGAAAAAAGAAGCCCTTTGAAAATCAACAGAGCAGGACTGAAATTGAAAGACTACTTGACATTCCAGGCTGTTCAGATACCCCCCCCCCCGCCCATGTACCCAACATGGAGGGAGAAGTAGAATGATGCCCAATGGCACTGCAAATTTGGGAGACAATCAGAAATTTGGGAGACAATCCCTCCACAGGCTCTCCATGCCAGAGGGAACCTAGATGAGCTCCCGCTGATGTAGAAAGACTAGACACATGCAGTTACACAAGCATAGGCACACTTTACTCAATACTCCATTGACTGTTCAGTGGTTGGAAACAGGGGATATGCAAATATCAATTCCAACAAGTAGGGATAGGCAAATCTGCCAATTTTGGTTTCTCGTTTCCTCCTTAAGTTCAGTTCTCCACATCTGTTAGTGATTTTATTTATATATTTTTGAAATTTGCCTTTTGCTGAGACTTTCTCCTAACAGACACGTGCTTGCATGCAGTTCTCCCTTGTGTACACATTTCTACAAAGCCATTTCTCCAAATATAATGCATTTTTTATCAACACACACATTTTTATGCATGCCTCATTCATTGTTGGGCACAGTGCTTGGCTGGAGAAATACATTGCAAAATTCAGAGAAGTGTGACTTTTGAAGTCACACATATAGAGGAGGGAGAAAGGTTGTTTTCTGCTGCTCCAGAGAAGCGGACACAGAGCAATGGATCCAAACTACAAGAAAGAAGATTCCACCTAAACATTAGGAAGAACTTCCTGACAGTAAGAGCTGTTCGACAGTGGAATTTGCTGCCAGGGAGTGTGGTGGGGTCTCCTTCTTTGGAGGTCTTTAAGCAGAGGCTTGACAACCATATGTCAGGAGTGCTCTGATGGTGTTTCCTGCTTGGCAGGGGGTTGGACTCGATGGCCCTTGTGGTCTCTTCCAACTCTATGATTCTATGAAGGGCAACTGTGTTTTGGCTCATATATTTGTCTTGGAAGTTGCAAATTAAGTGACTTTGCTTTCAGGTGTGAGGCCATTTGAATTTCTCCCCAATGACTCCGAGCAAGCACAGTCACCCCCCCCCCCACACACACACTACATGCCTTAGTTATGAGTACTAGGTATATCATCTGCACAGCCCATCACTGTGTACAGCTTGCTAGGAGACAATGGAACTCCTCTAGGGAAACTGCAGCGTAAGAGGGTCCAGTGTTGAGGCTACATTCTTGCAACTTCACATGATGAAAACTGGGGCAGTGTTCTGGCAAACAGTTATTTCCTGCCACTGAAAATTGAAGACAACATGGTGGCGCATTGATTAAAAACAGCCACAGTTCCATAACACAACAGGCAATGCAGTGTAAAGGGAATATTAGCACCCAGGATGGAAGTGTGTAATCTGGAAAACTAACACAATAACCCCCATGTCCGAATACATCCTCAGTGTGTCTCTGGCTCCCTCCTCCAAAACCTATGTCTATTCTTTTTGCAGACCTAGATGACATCATTCTTAGCTGGAAGGGAAGTGTGTTCTCTATCCCCTTCAGAAACCTCAAGGAAGATCCAGCTATTTCCTGGCAATTCTGGGTTATTTATTTGTAATTTCCCTGACAAAAGATCTGGCTGCTACACCTGGTTGCTGTCTGTTTAAAATGTCCTCCTGGCCACATTAATTCTCCTCTTCTCAAAACCCAGACTCTTTCACAGCAATCATGAAAATCCTATAACAATACTTAGCATAATGGTTAATCAACTCTTGACAGTGCAAGGTTATATCAGTCAACTTCTCTGCATCAGATCAAGATAGTTCATCCTTCAGTCTTTTTTTTAAAAAAACCCCTGTAACAAGCAATAGACTTTTTTATATATAAAGCAAAACCTTTTTCTCCTAACCATCCATTTAGGAATGCATGGATCTGAAATTTGTCCTAATCCTGAATTTAAGGCTGAACCTTATTTTTAATGTCATTAGAATCCTTGCACAAAGCTTGAACTGCAGCTTTGGAGGAAAAAATACAGTTGATCCCAGACTAAAGCTCCAACTTTGGGGGCAAATGATTCAGGCGCATCAGCTTGCCCCGAGATTGAGGGAGCTGTTGCGGCGCGATGTGCTCGTGTTATGCGTGCATGCCACATAATGTGCAGATGTCTCTGTGGGATACTGAGGGGACTCACCCCCTTCATGAAAACTTGGGGGAGGCCCGAGGCCCCTCAGCCCTCCATAGATGGCACCTCTGATTTAGCTTATATGGTTCCTTCTCCGCTTCATAGCCAAGTAATTCATGTTGATCCATTTAGAACCGTTGTTAAACGTCCACCTCCTTATTTTTTCATTATTCATTCATTTTTATCTATTTAGCAAATGTGCCTTCCACCCTTCATCCAAAGATCCCAGGGCAGTTCACAGAATAAAAATACAAAATAGAAATACATAAAACACTCCCTTCCCCTTTACAAGAGTGCATGTTCTGCGCATTGCCATTCCTTATAGCACAAGAGTAGGGATACCTGCAGTTCTCCAGGGGTTGTTCAGCAAAGCCAGGCATCTCCTGACCACTGGCCATGCTGGCTGAGGCTGGTGGCAGTTGGAGCCATGGGTTCCTCATCTCTACAATCCAAAGGTTTGAAGGGCAAAGACTCTAGAGAAAGGAAAATGTGGCAAAGTAGGGAATGGAGGGTGGGGAATGGCGTGCTGCTTCTGTTTTCTGTTTCACTGTTAATGGCACAAATTATAAGACCTTGTGGGTATAAGTATCTACATGTAGCTCAGTGTGGATTAATCATATAATGGTTTGATCTTTCCAGCTGTGTTGCACTCTAGCCCATAAAGCAAAATGCTTTAAAAGAGGCACTTAATCTTAATTGATGAATCGCATGAAAGCCACCCATAGCTGATAGGCCTGGTGATATGCTGAGACTGCTCATTGACTTTGGAGATGATAAACCTGCCACTCAGTTCATAGCTAGGATGGCCGGGCCATGAAATAAGTCCAAATGGACACAAACCAAAAATTACATATATTGGAATGTAGAAAAACCAAGGGCTAAAAATCTGATTTAGGCATCTGTGGATTGGATTCCAGCAAAGGCTGCACTCCTATGTGCATGTATCAGAATAAGTCCTGTTATATTTTGTGTGTTTCATTCTGAGTAAACGTGAATAAGGTTCACTGCAAGTTCACTGCAAGTCCCATTGAAATCTGTGAGATGATGATGAACCTGCAGACTTGATTTCAATGGGGCCTTAATTCAATTAACTTACTCTGGATCCAACCAACTGCATTTAAATGGGGGAGGGACACCATTCAAATTAGAATGGAAAAGGATTCAGAACTGGAAATCCACTCGTTTTAACTGTGATTCCCGGGAGCTGAACAAAGATGTTAGGTAAGTAGTCCTCTTCTAGTAGCATTCATTTTTGGTTGGTATATAGATCATGTAAATGAATAAATAAACAACTGCCTCCCACTGGGTAATATATACTTCATTCACTATTAGCAATCCAGAAGTTGTTTAAAATTTGCTTCTGTTGCTAATCTAGGGAAATATTGGGGAGAAGCATGAGACAGACACGTTCTTTGGTAATTGAAGTACTATTTGTAGTTCACACTTCTTCCTTAATTAACTCCCTCTTCCTTCCCCCCTCTCTAATATATACACTTCCCATCTGACTGGGTTGCCCCAACCACTGTGGGCAGCTTCCAGCTCTGTGTGTGTGTGTGTTTGTGTGTCCACAGTCAATACATACCAGACACCTCCTAAGTTCGAGTATCTGGCAAAGTCAGCTAGCAATGGCCAACTGCTAAAATGCTGCAGGATCATGGTCATTGGCAGCCAGCTTTTGGGAGGCAACAGTTAACACACTTTTCTGAAGGAATGGGAGGTCTTTTCAACTGCTCGGGAAGGTTTTAGTTGATCCAGTTTTTATTATCCCACGGCTGCAAGTGTTGGAGGCTTACTATCCAGGCTCAAGGAAGAGATTGCTGCCACAGGGGGACAAAGTGTGGGGAACCAAGCGTAGCCTGGAACTTCAGCAAAGACCCCCTACAATTTCAAAATAATATTGTAGACCAAAAATCACCTCACGGGTACCAATTGCCCATCCCGGGTGGAATTACCTGTGAAAGTTCATGCCAGAACAAAATAAATAGCCTCTACGCTGATACAGGAATGTTTGCATTCCAACACCAGACAAGAATATCAGTGAGAGCTTGCTGAGTTTTTCTTTTCCTTGTCTGGAAATGAAACTTAAGAGAAAAAAGCAAGAGGAAGAGTTCTGCTTCCACCTCCTGGATGCTAGTGAGCACTGCATGCTCTGCATGCTGTGTGAGCAGAGGAGGTGATGGGTGGTGGTGGGTAGCAGGACCAAACTGATTTAGCTCAATGCCGTACATGTGTGGGGAGAGTGAGCTTTGCAGGGATAACAGATTTCAGAAAGTCATATTAAGGGACCCCAATTCATATACTTTGGTCCCCGATTCAACCCCTGGCATCCCATTTATTAAAGTCAGCTAGCAAGAGATGTGAACATCCTCTGCTGGGAATTGACTGTCAGTCAGAGAGGATAACACTGGGACAGATAGACAAATAACCTGACCTAGTACCAAGCATCTTCCTGTTTTCCACAGATGCTCATCTGTCTTAGGTCATACCCACAGCACACTTTTCAAAGCACATTCAACACACCTTTAAAGTGCATGGTTTCCTCCAGAGAATCCTGAGAATCCTGGGAATTGTAGTTTGTTAAGGGCTCTGGGAATTATACTCTGTAGGAATCCTACAGTTCCTAGGATTCTTTGGGGGAAGCAACATGCTTTCTAACTCTCATTTCTAACTTAGCTTAGCATTTCGTATGAACCAAGCCTATTTACTATTGAAATTCTGGGGAGCTCTTGAGAAGGTGGTGGAAAGAATTAGGAAGATCTGAAATTATTAAAGCAGGGCAGTGGGTGCAGGAATGGCTCGTGCCTGTTAGGTTAGGCCACGAGATACCATGATTTACTAAGGACCACTGCAAGCTTCTTGTTTGCACAGTTCAGAGCAGGAAATTCAGGAGTGATAGAGACCTAGCATTGACTGGCAGACTGAGATAATGCAGGAATAATGTCCAGGGACTATAGGCCACCTGTTTTTCTCAACAGCCCACAAATCCTCACAAATATTCTTTGAAAGTGGTCTACCGTAGTCTTAAATCTTGAATAATTGTGAGAGTGCAAGCTGCCTGCTCTGGCATGCTGGGTCCCCCCTCTCCCCAGTGTCTTTTAAAATGAGAACTTTAAAACTGATAACTTCCAATGGGAACGTTACTTGTTGTCTACCTTCTGCTAAATGTGAGGTTCTTTTGTTTCCCCCACAGCTGATCCACCCAATGATATTCTGGCAGATCAGCATTAACAGAGAAGGGTGTGGGTTGATTTGTGATTTCGTTGAAGGCAATTCAAAAGGAAATTATGAATCAGATCTTTGTTTCAGTCCTCAAGGGACTATTTCCGAAGCTCTTATCTTTGGGTTGCAGGAAACAGTTAAGGTGAAGAGGAGATTGTGCAACTAAAAAAAAAAAAATGTTCTGGTTCCAGGCAGCACTGCTTGAACTCAAGTGTGCCAGCCCCACTGTTGGCATGACTGAGTCAGTGATCTTGAGCTGGTGGCTGCTACCTTGCCCTTTGCACTGTTCCTGTATCTTGCATGAGCCTGGGGAGCCTGGCTAAGCTATGTTGCAAGAGGGAATTGACCAGATGTTTGCCACATTGGAGGTGGATGCAAAGGAGTGGCACAATTCCTTACGTTGTATCCTACAGGCCATTGACTGCAGAAGGGCTTGCTCTGAACTGTGTGCCTGGCACTTATATTTTCAGCTTAATCATTTGCGTGCTTTCCCAGAAGTAGGGTTTGCCATACACCTGGAATTTCACAGACATATCCGGAATACTGCAGTTGGCAGCAGTGTCCTGGCAGAAATTGGCAGAATGGCTGGGGAAATCCGGACGTATAGCTGCCCATGTTGGCAATGTTGTTTTTGCCGATTATCCATAAAAATAGCTCTAGAACGGCAAGCTCAACAACTTTTCTTTCCGGATTGTCAGTGTTTGAAATATGGCAACCCTACTACTGAGCCTGTGGTGAAGGACAAGATAGCTCTGCCTCCCAATGCCAACCGGAGAGGCAGTTGACTCTTGCTTTAGTTAATGTAGGAGGCCTGGGACAGGCTGTGTCCAGCTCTGTCCTCCAACAGAAGGGAACAGCTGTTGGCTGAGAAGGAACATTCAGGAAGCTGCCATGGCTGCCTCCCAGTAACTGATGCCTGAAGTGGTTGGTTCTTTCTGCCTAATGATAGAACCATCCCAACAGGCCTGGGGGTCCAATACTTAGCAAAATGGCATGATTTTGGAGGTGGGGTGGGGTGGGGTGGAAAAGACAACATATTCCCACACTACACTAGGCATGAGTGCATCAGTATGCATGAAGCAATATGGTGGAAGGGCTGTAATATCCATTAAAATTAAATGATGTCCTGATTTCCTGTGGGCTGGTGCCGTGTTCTCTTTGCGAATGATGTTTGTCAAGTGTGCTGTGCTAGTGTTCCCAGAGGTATTTTGCTGCTGACACACTGATGGTAATCGCTGTCAGGATAAAGGCTGCATCTGTCTCCATATCCTTGGTCCCCTGCTTCCTCCTGTAACTGTCATGGCTTTCCCTCTAAAGATCTTGGGAATTGTAGTTGGTTGAAGTTCTCCTCACAACTGGCATACACTACACTTCCCAGGATTCTTTGGAGGAAGCCATGACTGTTAAAGTGGTCTAATAGTGCTTAAATTTATGGTGTGAATGTGATTCTGGTTAGAATTTCCTTCAATGATAATATAGTGATTCCTTCTAGAAATAATTTGGTTGCTGCCGTTTAATGGCAGTGACCAATGTTTCTTTGGGATATCTGTGTTCTTCTGCCCAGTACAGAGACACTGAGCTGAGCTTAATAAACAGGAGTAGCCCTGAAGCCTCATTTCTCCCAAACAGACTACTTATTCAGTTTGTGTTTTATATATGTGCGTGTGTGTTTAATCACATCATCCATCACAAACATTTGTTGCCGCTTGTCGCTACAGTTTTCAAACTGTGCTGGTTCACTTCATTACATGGCTTCACGTGCACAAAGGAAGTTTTGTGGTGTTTTATCATTTGTTTGGCGGACATTTTTCAACCCAGCGTAATTGGCAGTCGTTCTGCTCCAGCCTCCTGGGTGGGGTGAATCAAGGCAACGACGCAGCTTGTTACAGCACTGCTAAGCAGGCCTTGTTTATTTCTTTCTGGGTGAAACATCATGTAAAACAGAAGTCCCTATGCTGCAAAAACAACCCTGGGCATATTAACGTGCAGCCTGACCTGGAGCCAACTTGTTTAATCAAGAAGCTCAGTAAATATTATGCAGTCTCTTAAAAAAAAAGAGGTCTATTTGCATACTAGCATCCTCATATTGCATTTCAGCCAGTGCTGGTCTTCATCAATCTGTATAGCACTGAATCTGTTTTGACAAAAGCTAGTGCTGGCTTGAATACTTAGAGTGCCCATTATGGGGCTGCTGTGAATGCCTAGGACAAATATATTGCTTTTGAGACCATTAGTGAGCTTGATAGTCAAGCACGTAAACTGCATAGCACAACATTTTTAGTATGAAGAATAAACGAGTACGCCTTAGTTTCGTAAAGAACTTACATCCTTTCTTTTAGCATATGTGCATATGCTCCAAGTGTCCCTATTTTCCAGGGACAGTCCCAGAAATATGAAAGCCACCCCAGCTTCTTATCTGATCCCAGAATATCCCTATTTCCCCCCACAAACTCCAGCACCACCACACTTGGGAAGGAAGATGAGCCAGTGCTTATCCTGAGCGGTGACAGAAGCAGCAGTGGTGGTTGTGAGAGAGCACCCTGTTGCCTCTCCATTACCTTTCCACAGTGTCTCCATGACCATTGCTATTGGCCTCCTCTCTTAGGCCATTTGCAGTGGCTACTGGAGAGCATGCGAGGAGGCGGGGAGGCTGCCGCTGCTGCAGAAGCCCAGCCTCGCATGACACGCCTACTCCGAGGTGTAGGTAGAGGGCAGGGCCCTGGTTCATCTAGCTCAGTATTAGCAGCAGCAACAACAACAACTGATTATTTATACCCTGCCCATCTGGTTGGGTTTCCCCAGCCAGTCTGGGCGGCGCCCAACAGAATATTAAAAACACGATAAAACATCACACATTAAAAACTTCCCTAAACAGGGCTGCCTTCAGGTGTCTTCTAAAAGTCAAATACAGTGGTACCTCGGGTTACAGATGCTTCAGGTTACAGACTCTGCTAACCCAGAAATAGTACCTCAGGTTAAGAACTTTGCTTCAGGATGAGAACAGAAATCGCACGGCGGAGGCATGGCGGCAGTGGGAGGCCCCATTAGCTAAAGTGGTACTTCAGGTTAAGAACAGTTTCAGGTTAAGAACGGACCTCCAGAACAAATTAAGTTCTTAACCCGAGGTACCACTGTAGTTGTTTATTTCCTTGACATCCGATGGGAGGTGGTGCCACAGGTGGGCACCACTGCCGAGAAGGCCCTCTGCCTGGTTTCCTGTAGCTTCACTTCTCCAGTTTCCAGGAGTGCCTGGTCAGAAAACACAATAAGGGGGCCCTTGGCTCCTGTCCCAAGTGCTGGTGCTGGTTCTGCTTGGGAATAGCAGCATATACTAGTCGCTGCTGTAGCATTGGGTTCTGAGAATGTTTAAATGGAACATCTCCTTAGGAAGTTTCAGGTATACTGGGCCAAGGCTTCACTGCCTGGAAGCAGCTCTCCAAGAACTGAGACTGGAGTCTCTCCTAACCCAGTTGGGGATACCAGGGATTGAACCTGGGATCTTCTGCTTGGAATGCAAATGCTCTGTCGCAGAGCTGCAGGGTAGCCCTTTCCAACGATGCTGAATGGACTTCTGAAGAAATGACTAAATTAGGTTACAAGCAGCCATTATACAGATCTCCATTGTCAAGTAAAACCTCAGCCAAACAAGTCCATGCTTGTATTCAGGGTCTTGCACTTCAAATGGTCCCCAGATCCTAAGCATGTGCCTTGATTTCAAATGGATCAGTATGATTACATTGTTTGTGGTATGTGCTACTTCATCTGTCAATGTGCCTCTCCCAGCTCCTTATTTTCTGGGTTATTTGGTTTGAACAAATGTATTTTCAAGAGTCTGAGGTTTATTCTCTTATCCTGAACACAGTTGCATCAATGCCAAGTCCCATTGTTGTGCTCAGTGGAACTGCTTCCAAATAATAGGTTTACAAGATCATGGCCTACGTTTGCATAGAGAAAATCCGGTTGAGTAAAATAATAAGCAACAGAATATCTTGCGCCTAACAGGATTAGTGGGCAG
The DNA here is from genome assembly GCF_964188305.1 of Podarcis bocagei. NCBI lineage: Eukaryota > Metazoa > Chordata > Lepidosauria > Squamata > Lacertidae > Podarcis > Podarcis bocagei. Next base: position 35,213,536 of record NC_138130.1, read on the forward strand.
GGGTGGAGGAGAGGGAAAGGAAGTACTGGCCTCACCACAGAATATTTCAATAACAACATGAACAAGTAAAAATGCCTAATGACATTTTTAAAAGATAGTATGTTTCCATTTACTTTTATTTTGATAATCTTTCAATGTATTAAGCAATTATGACTTAGTCTTATACTGTGAGATCAAAAGGGTCTGTGTTTAATATTTTACAGGGGCAAGTGCCCATGTGGTCTGAGATTAGGTATTTGGAACATCAAAGTTGCTTTCCTTCAGCGTTGCCCTTGGGCAGCTCCTATGATCACATGGAAGCTATTGCTAGGACTTAGTATCTTTTTTATGTGCATGAAATACCTCCCCACTAGAATGGGCTCTCAGGAGAAAGAAGGAAGGGGGACTAAGGGATATGAAGACTCAATGAGGATCCTACATGGACCTTGGCCATTGGCAAAAAAGGAATTTCTAAAAATTGTTTTCAAAAATTGTATTTTGAAACTCACTCAATATTAACAGCATTTGGTATCCAATAATAATATAATTTCTGGTTTCCTGTACAGTAAATCAGGAGTAATTTGGGAAGGGGGCAGGATGCTGTTTCACACCCATCCTACCAACTTATTTTACGGAGTGGATCATCTTAGGGTCTCAGTATTTGTGTTTGATCCCCTCTAGCATTTGTTAGGTTAACAGAAAACAGTAGAAACATTTAGAAAATTTACTTTCAGATTAGTTTTTATTTTATTTTAATAAAAAGATTATAATTAAACAGATAACGGCAGGCTCCAGAAAGCCTCAAAATTTTGTTGCTGTACTTTTGTTTTGGATTGCATCTTGGATTGGGTGCTTTACCCTGAAATATTATTATTGTTACTGTACTTATTACGGTAAATTTGTTAGACACTTTATATTGCCCAAGGCAACCCAAAGCAACTTACAACCAAGATGGCTCTCAATGAGTCACATAATAGCCTGTGGTGGTGGTGGTGGTGGTGGTGGTGGTGAAGAAGAGGAAGAAGGAAGAAGGAAGAAGAAGGAAGAAGAAGGAAGGAAGAAGGAAGGAGGAAGAAGAAAGAAGAAACAACTATAGCAGGGATTATGGGAAGTGTCGGACTCCTTTACACAAAGCTGGCTTCAGGCACCAGGCCTGCCGGCAGACCAATTCTGCATTATAAAGATGTATGCAAATGTGACATGAAGGCTGGCAACATTCATCGCTTGCAGACAACAGCAGTGCCTGGAGACAGAAAGACAGACAGTGTGTATATTCATAGCAGTGGCCAGAGGAAAAATGGCTACTGGGAGGAGCACAGAGAGAGAAAATGCCATGGTGCATCTGTAGCAATGAAAGCAGATGTCTTCATCTGCCCCAGAAACATATATCTCCCATATTGGTCATTACATCCACAGCAAGTGCTGCAACTCTCCAACAGTTTGACTTTACTCCCAATGGTGCATTCATCCATTGTCTCTCAAGACAGACTGATGCCAGTGGAGTCCAATTACATCTGAAAGGCCACCATGTCCTCACTCCTGCCTTATGTGTTTTGGTTGCTATTCAATCTTATCATGGAGCCCTGTTCACATGGAGACATCCACAGTAATACAGCTCCCTTCTTGTGCATGGTACACAGACATTTGGCTTAAATTAAATATCCATTATAAATTGGATGCTGCCAACGTGTGCAATTCTAAAAGTAAGGTTCTCGTGTACGGTTTCTGATTTCACTTAGTAAACTAATGTGCGTGAGAAGTGTGAAGGACTCTCAGACAAAACAATGCAGGACTTTCTTTGCTGTTCATTTTTCCAAAATACCCGTAGGCGCTTGACCACATTATCAGAGCTAAAGCAATACAGCTAAACATCTGCTATTACTATTGTGTATTTTGCCTCTAAGCATGTGTGTGTGGTCTGATAAGTTGTAGACATGCAACATTATCGTTTTTCTCTGGAGGCAAAGATTCTGTTACAAAGCTTCTGCCTACAGAGATCTGCTTAAAAGCCAAATTATTAACATATGGAAAAGCAAGAATGACACATAAGCCAATGCATAGAAAGAGCATCACTGCAATTCATAGTCTGTTCTTACTGGAGACTGGATGTCCAGTGACCAAGTCAAGTCCTTAGAGACTACCATATAAACCTATGAAATCACCACCATCTTGCACTTTATTACAGTCCATGCATTCAGTTGGCTTCATGATCATGCCCTCTACCATGTGCAACATCTGGATGCTGATGGGACATTGAACAATGTAAGTTTTATGTGACTGCTGGTGAGCTTTGAACTTCTCTTCTTTTAGCAAACTGACAGCCCAAACCTGACTATTTTCTAGGCACTGAGGATCTAAACCAGAGGCCACAGGAGCTCAAGTCCAACAACATCTCAATAGTCATAGGTTTGCTACCCCTGATCTAAACATGAACTGTCACTGGACCTGTAAAAGGGTAAAAGAGTATTGGGAATAATCCATAATGAATTGAATTTTTTTTAAAGTACTTTTTTTAATAAAAACACAAAAATCCAGAGTCCTTTTCATTGGGGATAATTCAGATGTAAATTCCTAGGTGTCAAAAAAGGTTATTTATGTATGCCACTACTGCGGCCCGTGTTTTATTAGCCTCAAAATGGAAAACGAGTGAAGTCCCAACTAAAGAAGAATGGCAACTTAAGCTGATCGAATATGCGCAGCTTGCAGACTTAACATATAGAATATGAGAACAAGAACAACATACATTTAGAGAAGATTGGAAAATGTTTATTGAAGGTATAGGGGGGAATTGGGTACACTTGAAATTGTTGGCAGCATTAAGATAAATTCAACAGTTTAAATAGGTTTTGATTGATGTAATGATAGAATACTGAATTGTTTAGTTTATGTAAAATATGCAAGGATTTATGATATGCAAAATGAACCATGGAAAGAGAAGAAGGGAAGTCGTTGATATTTTAAGGATGTTTAAATGAGTATTCTAAATTGTAAAACAAAAAAATTAATAAAAACTATAAAAAATAAACATGAACTGCCTGTTCTCTAATGCCCTTCTCCTGTCTTCATAATTTATGTGTCCATGTGCTGAACATGTGAAGTATGCATCCGTGTGGTCTGTAATGTGTAAGGGTGTGTTTGTGTGTACACACATTAATTTGGCATAATGCAGAAAACTAACATGGATTCCTCACAATTTTAACTGGCCCCTCTTCCTCTTCTTGTTTATCCAGTTCCCAGATGAAAAGCCAGCTCATGCAATGGACAGGCTAAAATTCTACATGAGGGACAGTTCTATATTAGGGACCAGTTAGATCTCACAGTTTTCAAGGCAGAAGGGTGGGAAGGGAAGAGCTTTCTTGCATTCAGTGCAGTATAGGAGAAACAAAGAAGATCTCAGACCTCATTAGTATTGAGATGAATTTACAAGAGAAGAACTCAGAAATATACCAATCAGTCTACTCCAAAGCTCATTGAGGACTGGAATCAGTAACACAGGGATATGTTTTAGGCATGGCTGAATATCCACACCCTGCATAAACTTTACATTGCTCATTGAAACTTGGTGCACCATATAGACATGTAGTACATGACAATCTTTGCATAATGGAAGCAGCCTTCTATTAACCAAAGAAGAGGATAAGTGTGTTTCTTTATTTTGAAACAACAGTGTGAGTCAAACAACAAAGAACAGGCAATGGTTATGCATTGTCTCCCTGAGTTAGTATCATTGATTGGCTATTTCTTTTTATCATTTGTGATATGAGTATCATTCAACATCCTCTAGAATGGCTATTTACATATCATCTACCCAACTTACATGTCATCTACCTCTTCATTTCTCACTGTTATTTAATACGCATTTGACACTCAGAAGTCTTCTTGGCAGAGGATCCACAGATGACACAGAGGACACGGTGGAGGGAGGACGGAGATAAGCATGTGAGCAAAGTTGGGTGGTTGAAATTGTGAGAGCGACCTGTTGATATTGCCTTCAGTGGTTGTATAACAAGCATTGACTCTGAAGTTCTGGTACACGTTGGACCCCTTCAGTATCTTCTTGATTGCCTACCATAATAACATCAGGGAGGGGGAACATAGTGTTATGCATTTGTGGGATGTAGGCTGTATATCTGAGCTCCCTTCCAATTCCTGGATATGGCATGGATTCAATTCCTGGAATAGCCAGGCTAGCTTCCTCATGATGTAATGGCCCCCTAAGTACGGACCATTAAGGTACACATGGGTGCCTCCCACCTCCCACAACTGTCTGTTAGTTAGAAAGAAAAACAGTTAGAGATTGAACTATGTGAGCTTTAAGCTGGAAGCAAGGGCTGGGAAGCCAGAGAGACAGAGCCATGCCTGATCTCTGCTTGAATCCAAGGCTGTGGCGATGGGAGTAGCAAGACCCTCTTGGGGTGCTAATGCTATGAGTCCTTCCATTGTGGGTTCAGGTTGTACATATGTGTAAATAAGCAATATCTCCTAAAGAAACAACAGTCTTCGGTTTTGAGGAAACACAACCCTGAGTAAGCACCTGGAACCCCTAGAGTCTCACAACATTTGGAGACTAGGGTGGCATGCAACAATATTGAGAAAACAATGATGTCCTGAACATATGCTGTGCCCCAGTTCATACATTCAATCAGAGGAGGTGCCAAGACAGTACAGAGAAGGGGCACCATAAGCCCTCCCTACCATTGGACAAACAGTGACATTGTGAATCGGGCCCTTCATATGAGCAGTCAACTGCATGTAAACCTGGGTCCTGAAGTTCTTTCTTCTCCTTTTTGAGGGAGAGAACTGTGCAGATTTCAAGAACGTTACCTCTGGCTTATACTTTGGCTCCCTGGAAATCTTTTCCTTCTTCCTCTTCAATTGCACATTCTTCTTCTTCTTCATCATCATCATCATATTTTACCTTTGTTTGAACCAACACATTTTCTGTCTTGCTAATCCATTCCTTAAAAAATGTGGACATCATCATTTGTTTAGGTAGAAATTTTTCCTACTAGATAAACTCGGCTGATGTAAAACCACCTTACAGTTCATTAACACAAGCCAGAGGGCTGGCTACAATAGTCTGTAGTTTTCATTACAGTTTTTTATAATATTATACTTCGTGCATTAAAATTCTGCACCAGATGTCATTTTTTTTCTTCCTTTCAAGATGCGGTTTTCTATTCCAGTATTTGGGTACCAATGTCTTACCATTTTCCTATAACTTTTCTAACAACATTTATTTCTCCTAGTATGACTATGGGGTCTGTACTTAATTTATGTCCTGAAATCTTCTCAATTTTTATCACCTCAATCCAAAGCATTTTTTTACAACCTCTCTAAATATATCTAAAGTTTCTGTGGCTTTACACATTTGTAATGTTTACTTCTTTTTTGAAACTTATAAAGAGTAAGTACAAAATCTTGTAAAAAATAAATAAATCTTTAACTGCAACATCCGTAAAGCATTTTGGACTTCCTTGAAAAATATTGATCCAGTGTTTTTTGGTAATTGGTAATTGCTTTATTAGGCTTAATAAAGATGTGAGTCCTTTGTTGCAGCAAGATAAAACCATGGTTCTAGATTTGCTTTCCTCTCAATAGTCACATATTCTCTGGGGTATTAAAAATCACTAAATGTGCAGCTGGGAACACAAGAATGCATGCATATTTCAGAGGGATCAAACTAAGTTTGAGAAAAAGAAAATCAGAATACAAGGGAAAGAAACCTGGAAAAAATATGATGCTCTACCTGGAAGTTCCCATTATGATCGCTGAACAAATCAGAATATAGATGTTTGGGGTCTGGTACAGAAGGCATTAGGATCTTCCTAATTCTGTAAAAAAAATTAATGATTTAAATGATTACAATAAAAACCATAAAAGAAAAAGAAAAGCTGTGTTCAAAAAGTAGACATTAAATATAGGATCTTCAGCATTTAAATAAAAGCAGAAACAGACATTTTATGCCCCAGATAATTTGAAGGGTCCTTAAAAACAAAGAAGGGAAAATAGTTTATTCTAAAAATTAATGGCACATATAGCAAATGGGATGGGGAATGGCACCTTTCAGCTGATGAAAGACAATATGGCAGGCTTAGAGCTTGAAGTCAGAGCCTAGTTCATTTAAAGGGATTTCATAGAACCAGGCATGCAACTTCCCTTACACTTAAAGTCAGATTGGGGACAAATTTGGCCCAAAAGTTCAGGATTTCACTCTCCCTCATCATGACCAGGACAAACATCTTTGAAAGTGAACAGGATTTTGGACCCCACATACAGTGGTGCCTCGCAAGACGAAAATAATCCGTTCCGCGAGTCTCTTCGCCTAGCGGTTTTTTCATCTTGCGAAGCAACCCTATTAGCGGATTAGCGGATTAGCACAGTGGTGCCCCGCAAGACGAATGCCTCGCAAGATGGAAAACCCGCCAGACGAAAGGGTTTTCTGTTTTTGAGCTGCTTCACAAGACGAATTTCCCTATGGGCTTGCTTCGCAAGACGAAAACGTCTTGCGAGTGTTCCGATTTTCCCCCGCTTCCCCCCTTTTTCTAAGCCGCTAATAGCCTTTTAGCCGCTAAGCCGCTAAGCCTTTAATAGCCGCTAATCCGCTAAACCACTAATAGTGCTAATCCGCTAAGCCGCTAATAGGGTTGCTTCGCAAGACGAAAAAACCGCTAGACGAAGAAACTCACGGAACGGATTATTTTCGCCTTGCGAGGCAGCACTGTATTAGCGGTTTAGTGGATTAGCGGCTATTAAAGGCTTAGCAGCTTAGCGGCTAAAAGGCTATTAGCGGCTTAGCGGCTTAGAAAAGGGGGGGAGCGAAAGAAAATAGGAACACTCGCAAGACGTTTTCGTCTTGCGAAGCAAGCCCATAGGGAAATTCATCTTGTGAAGCAGCTCAAAAACGGAAAACCCTTTCATCTAGCGGCTTTTCCGTCTTGCGAGGCATTCGTCTTGCGGGGCACCACTGTATATGAATCCACCACAATCTGATCATATGGCTCCATCACAAAATCATCATACTCAGTAATATTTTCTTACTAGTAAAGTGTCCATCTATTATGATAAACAGAGTCTGTTGAGTTTCTCCAGAGAGAGCACTGATTCCTTGCCAAGGAAGAATGGACAGCTAAAAGTTACATCCACTGCAAATGCAGTTCTAAAAAGAGGGGTTTTAGATACACGCACCCATAGAGCATGTTAAAAAGATGGGCAAGGGTGGTTACACTTAGGACTATAGGTAGCCACCTTAAAACGAGTCGGGCCTTTGAGCCAACTAGCTCAGCGTTATTCATACTGACTGTCAGTCGCTCTCCAGGGTTCTGGATGGGAAGTCTCTCATACCTACCTGGAGATGCCAGGGATTGCTTGCCTCTCCCCCAACAGTAAACAGTAGCTCATGTTCACCTGTCCTGTCCCCTTTATAAAGATCTGAGGAATGAAATCATTACCCCACTCTTACTTACCATCCCAGGCCGCCCATCTGAGGCCACATTGTTCTTTCTTTTATCAGATCAAAATGATCAGACAACAGCAAAGGTTGCTAGGTTTATCGAGGGTGCAATGAGATTAAGGGCCGCTATCTGAATGATAATCTTGGTCATTTGATTGCCCTCTTTACCCATTGCTGTCTTTTTTATTTGTATATATTTTATTTGTATATATTGCTTGTTTTATGTTGCTATGGCCGTTGGCTAATGCGAATAAAGTTTACCGATCTATCTCTCCCCCAACACATGCAGCTGCAATGCCCCAATCGGTTGGCATGTGAAAGGATTCTAAGCACACACATCAGTATTCACACAAAGCCCCTTCACACATTGGCCAAAGTGTGGAGGCATGCCTTCTCCAACTATTGGTGGTGGGGCTAGCCAAGATGGTTTCACGATGCTCCTCATGCATTCTTTGATGAGCCCAATCCTTAATTTTATCCAGGATGAGTGAAGGGAAGCCACTCAATATTCTGATTGGCTAGAAGACTTTACATAAACTTCCTGTACCACCTTGTGACTATTATGTTACTTGTTGGCCAGAGGGCGTCCATTGAATCTTCTCTAGAGTTCCACCCTTTGTCGACGCCCCTTTCTTTGCCTTCAGGCTCAGCGCCTGCCTATCCAATCTGTCCATTCTTACCTACACACAAAAAACTTCACACAGCTTCTCCGGTAAGGATTTACACAGTAAATCCTGAAGACATAGTTGGCCCCACTCTGACTCAGATCCCATGCATTTGTTCTCTACTATTCTCAAAATTATAAACCTGGAAGACCCACATCATATAGTGTATATAGCAAATTCCAAACATTCCATCCCATAATCTGTAATATGGGAGTAAAATTCCTGGGGGCGGGGGAGTAAACTGCTGAAGGTCTATCTGCCACACCTTGATCATCCTCATCTCCAACAGCCAAGATCCAGTGGATAGGTGCAGTTCATCGTTTCTCAAAATGCACACTGTACCCATTAGATCCCTGAAATGTGTAGGCCTTCCCGCCACAAATATTGTTCTGTCATTTTGATCATTTTGATCAAGGGTTTGTGAGTGCACAAAGCAGCATTTACCTTTCCCATCTGCAAACGCACAACAGAAGGGCAAATATTACCAGGACGCCAGCCATCACCAAAGTCAAAGGGATTACTGTAATTGATTTGGGTTCAGAGACATCTATATCACAGGAATCTTTGAGGAATGACAAAAAGAAAAAAGTTCAAAGTGTTTTCCAGTATATTTGAAAAAAGAAACATCAGATTCTTTAAAGCATATTTTGGCCAACTCTTTCTTTCGAAAAACAATTATTAAAAAATGGAATAATATATACTATTAATCTTTAGGCCACCATTCTTTTAAGCTTCTACATTTCACAATAATTTGGAATTTTGTGTTGTCCACTGAAGTACCCTTCTGCTAGGATGAAAGAATACAAGAATACCGGTATGAGATTTTTCTGCTTTGTGAATAAAAATTAGCTCTTTATATTGTCATTTAGCTCTTTATATTGTCATTTATATAACTAACCTTCTTCGTTCCAACAGAAAGCGTGACTATACTGGAATAGGAAATATAGTGTCATGTACATGTGCTGATGCCTGCTAATGAATGCTTTTAAAGGAATATATTATAACAAAATGTTGTCTGGAGAGAATATCAACTGAAATTCATTTAAAGTCCTGTGTCCAATTCTCTGCTGTTTCCCAGTTGTGAAATGGACCACTGGGATGTCACTGAAAACAGGTCCCTGTGTTGACTAATCACCCTCAGTGCTGTAGCATTTGGAAATAAGGCTTGGGACCGTTATGGGAGAACTCTGCTCAGTTTGGATCTTGACTTTTATAGTCACTTACTGGGGTTGATGGGGATTGTAGATCCACAATATGTGATGAATCAAAGTTTCCCTCCCTAAAGCGTGCCCCACTTCTGACGCCCTTCCCCAAAACACACCCTGAAATGGTAAGGTAGCAGTACAGTGGCATGGTTTCGCTGGAGTTTTCTGTGCAAAACCTCCCAGCCACTAGAATACTGCAATGGCAACTTTCCAGTGGAGAACTACATTTCCCAGACTCCTCAGTGCCTGGAAAAAATAATTGAAGGGATTTTGGCATTGCCCTGTTATCACTGCTAATTTGGGAGTGGGGGGATTTGACAGCAGGGCAGGGGAGGGTTAGTTGTTGGTTCTTAAACAATTAAAAATCAAATAAAATAGTGGATTTGTTGTGTTATGGTGACTGCGGAGTATAAATAAAATGATGATGATGATGATGATGATGATGATGATGATGATAAACTTTAATTGTGCAAACCTAAAACTTATGTGCTTGAATCTGTACTGCAGAAGAGTGGCAGTCTGGGGGCACCCTGTATATAAGACAGTATACCCTGAACACTAAATAAATGACAAGAAGTAGGTCTACATGTTAGCATTATCTAGAAATAGAAGTTTCAGAAAGAGGATTTACAGTAGCAGTGTATTTTATTTTATTTTTACCTACAGAGCTGCCATTTTTCCAATGTGTTTCTGCTCCCCATTCACTGGAATAAGCAAATACACTGCAAATGTGATTCAGCCTGAATCGAAAGGAATAGCATTTCGCTGGATCAAATCCTTGGTCTTTAATCTCACAACATTCTTGGTCCCTAGACTGAACAACAAGAGTACCAGTCATTAATAATTTTGTTCACTGTTCACTATTTTCTAGGCTTTTCTAATAGGTTTTCATTAGGCATTAGGTTTTCATCTTACCTCCCTTTGTATCATATTTTGTTCTTTATTTTTCCCCTCATTTCTTATCTCAGGGTTATAGCCTGTGCTTGCCTTGCACAGAGTGGACCCATTGAAATCAATGGACATGATGAACTTAGTTTGATGCAACCCTTAGTTCATTATTCTGGCAATGCTTTGAAAGAAAGAAGCTTGTACACCATGAGGAAGTAATCAACATATGAATTAGAACAATGAAGTAGCAACTTGGGGATTTCCCCAGCTTTCTTGCATATAAAGTCCCCAAGGAATTATCAGATCTTTAGTTGCCTAAACACAGCTACTTAAACACAGTTTGTGAAATTAAGTTCCACTCAGATAATTGGGACTGTGTGTCAAAATACACAGATGAGGGGGATGTGAGCAACAGTCCACTGGCAATCAATTTAGAGTGCACTGTGATGTCATTGCATAACCGCCAACATTTCTCCAATGAGAATTTTTGTTATTTATACTCCACCCATCTGACTGGGTTGCCCCAGCCACTCTGAGTGGCTTCCAACAGATATAAAAACATAATAAAACATTAAACATTTAAAAACTTTCCTATACAATGGTACCTCGGGTTAAGTACTTAATTCGTTCTGGAGGTCCGTTCTTAACCTGAAACTGTTCTTAACCTGAAGCACCACTTTAGCTAATGGGGCCTCCTGCTGCCGCCACGCCACTGGAGCACAATTTCTGTTCTCACCCTGAAGCAAAGTTCTTAAGGTACTATTTCTGGGTTAGCGGAGTCTGTAACCTGAAGTGTATGTAACCTGAAGCATATGTAACCCGAGGTACCACTGTACAGGGCTGCCTTCAGATGTCTTCTAAAGGTTGTATCCCATTGGATCAGGAGTCACATAACTCCATACCCTCCAACATTTTTCCGGTGAAAATAGGGATGTCCAGGATCTAAACAGAAACCGTGACGGCTTCTGTAAATCTGGGCCTGTCCCTGGAAAATAGGGACATTTGGAGAGTCTATCCTTGCTCAGATACCGTATTTTTCACTCTATAAGACGCACTTGACCACAAGTTTTTGGAGGAGGAAAACAAGAAAAAAAATATTCTGAATCTCAGAAGCCAGAACAGCAAGAGGGATCGCTGCGCATTTGCTCCATAAGACGCACACACATTTCCCCTTACTTTTTAGGAGGGAAAAAGTGAGTCTTATAGAGCAAAAAATATGGTAATTGTTTTCCCTGCATTCTGTGTCTTGCATAAGTTCCAAGTTGAAACCAATATCAACTAGCCAACAATAAAGCTTACAAGGTTGAGGCATGAAATATCAGGTGCCAAACTGCGGCAAATGCAGGAGATTTGATCTGCACAATAATCAGCCCACTTTCCACAGCTGGGCCTCAGCAGTCCATTTGCAATTCTGGACATCTCAGCTTTGCCAGGCTTCAAGGCCTTCTTTTTTGCTGCTGGCAACCCAAGATGATGTTTCAAATTCATCGATTCAAGACTATGTTGATGTGGTGGAAAACTCCTAACAAAAAACACCCACATTTATTTCTGCACTGCAAAAGAAAAAGTCCCTTTCCAGGTTTCCATTCTGCAACGCAAAGCTGCACTTATCTACCCACCTGCCAATCTTTGTCAAGTTGGCTTTTGTACTGAAGTTCAAAGTGAAAACAATGTTCCTTGTCAACTCCCTTGCACTGCACAGTTACTTTGTCATCTGCCCATTGGAAAGTAACGTGTTCAGGTGGGTTGGGCTTCACTGGTGAAGATAACATTAATACACTCAATTACACAGTCGAGCTACAAAATGTTTTAATTGAACATATTGTACTTGTTAGCATCTCATGATTGAAGCCTGCTCAAATAACAACAAAATATGAAATCACATAAGCTATCAGTCAACTAATAACTGCTACGGCATGTTGTTGCATGCTATATAAGGGTAAATATGTGTCGAGAACACTTTTAAATGCAGTCAGATAGCAAAAGCTACTGCATACTGAGAATCAAATGCTGTTGTGTGTGATAGTTATAAACTGATTCCTGGGGATTCCCGGGTTCTTTGAAAGCATGAAAGGCAGTCCCTCATTGAAAAGATGAGTGAGAGAACACAAGGTTCTTGGAAAGACACTTTGTCCCTGTCATAGATTTTTTTCCCAATATGGTAGTCGTATTTGTCACAGTGAAACTCCAAAGCATTCTGTGTTAACTGAGTGTGTGCCTTAGAACATTAATCAGAATCCTCTACAACACTGAATTCCTAGGCAGAGATTGATGTGGAAAGGTAGAAACAGCAGAACAGCTCTCCGTACTATGAAAAACAAGGTACTACTGCATATAAATGGCATCAAAAATGGTAAAAAATTGAAATTAGGCAGCATTGGGGATAGAAGAAGAAGGAGAAGGAGAAGGAGAAGGAGAAGGAGGAGAAGGAGAAGGAGAAGGAGAAGGAGAAGGAGAAGGAGAAGGAGAAGGAGAAGGAGAAGGAGAAGGAGAAGGAGAAGGAGAAGGAGAAGAAGTAGTCGTAAAGGACCCCTGGATGGTTAAGTCCAGTCAAAGGTGACTATGGGGTTGCGGTGCTCATCTCACTTTCAAGCCAAGGGAGCCAGCGTTTGTCCACAGACAGCTTTCTGGATTATGTGGCCAGCATGACTAAACCACTTCTGGCACAACGGAACACCGTGATGGAAGCCAGAGCACACAGAAATTCCTATTACCTTCCCACCACAGCAGTACCTATTTATTTACCGGTACTTTCACTGGCATGCTTTCAAACTGCCAGGGTAGCAGGAGCTGAGACAGAGCATCGGGAGCTCACCCCATCGCGGGGATTTGAACAGCTGACCTTCTGATCGGCAAGCCCAAGAGGCTGTGATTTAGACCACAGCATCACCCATGTCCCAATAATAATAATAATAATAATAATAATAATAACACAGATATTTACTAAGCAGAATTTGAAGAAGTCAAATTGCTGTTGCTTCCCCTTTTTTTTCTTTTGTAATCCTAGTGAGGCACTGACACCTGAAAAGATTACTGCCAGAGTGATAATAGTTGTTAACTTACACAAATTGCTGCTCTCTTGTTCATCAAAGTAAGCCTCCTCTGTCTGATTTGGATTCCTAATGTAAATGTGCAGATAACTCCCTTCAGTAGGAAATAGACACCCACTGTTGTATCCTTGGTCATGCAAATATTCAATGCACTGCTTCTCTTCTTGTTCATCAAACCTGCAGTTGAAATAATCATACTCAATAAGATGGCAAAAATCTTTTCCATTGAAAATCAGGATATTTGGAAATGCTTTAAAGGGGATAATCCTTGCCTAGCCCTCTGCACTCTAGAGCAGATTCCTGTCCTGCCAGGTCCTGTCCATGAAATGTAAGATACTTTTATTTTATTTTATTTTATTTTATTTTATTTAAATAATAGAATGCAGTAGTGTTTAGTTGGCCTCCTTTGAAACACTTTTTCCAAAAAGCAAGGCAATTGACAGGATTTGACAACTACAAGTCACGTGTTGTTCCTTTGAGGTAGGGACAACATGATTTCCAACTATACTGGTTTTGACCATCTATTTAATTTCCACCACTTCAATATTAACAGCTTCACTCTACAACAGTTCACCGTTTTAGATAAATAAAGTTATTGTTTTGGATATTTACAATTCTGAGAGTTCAGCCAGCACAAAGATGCTTGTCTTCTATAGTAACAGGGCTCATCTGCCGCTAAGTTATCAAAATACAGTGCTTACATCTAGAGCAAGAAGAGTGAATAGCAAGGTTACTGCAAGAAGTCTTGCCTGTTCCAAGGTAGCCTTACTCTGCTGGTTCTGCAGCTTCAACGGGCAACTTGCCAGAGAGCATGAAAAGCCCCACCAGCCAGGAGAGAGGGGTGTTGTGTGTGACATATTCCAGCAGCTCAGCCATTTATTCTTGTACTTTTTGCACTGCCTGGAGGCTCTATATTCCACTCAGTGGCTTTAGATACCACCGACTATCCTTCGGGAGTGACTGTTCGAATTAGGGATGGGTGGCACCACTTTGTGGTAGTTCCAGTCCTGCTTGGATGGTCATTCCCAGAAGTTGTTGCTTGGGGAATGCTTTTAACCCCCTGGAACCTTCAGTCTGGGGTTCCGCAGGGCTCAATCTTACCCCCTGCATTGTTTAACATCTACTGTACACAAAACTGCTGGGTGGGGTTATCTGGAGGTTTGGAGTATGTTGTCAGCAGTATACTGATGACACTCAGTTCTATTTCTCCTTTACATCTGCAGGTGAGGCAGTGGAAGTGCTGGACCAGGGTCTTGCCTCAGTAGTGGACTGGATGAGAGCCAACAAACTGAAGCTCAGTCCAGATACGATTGAGGCACTGTTAGTGGGTTGTTCCTTAGACTGGATGGGTGAGAGATTGCCTGCTGTTGATGGGGTTACACTTCCTCTCAAGGAGCAGGTTCATAGCTTGGGGGCACTCCTGGATCCTTTGTTGTTGCTCGAGGCTCAGGTGGCCTCAGTGGTCCAGAGTGCCTTCCATCTGCTTTGGCTGCTGGCCCAGCTATGCCCCTGTCTGGACAGGGATAGCCTAACTACTGCTCTGGTAACCTCAAGGTTCGATTACTGCAATGCGTTATACATAGGGCTGCCTCTGGAGACGGTTCGGAAACTTCAGCTGGTGCAGAATTCAGTGGCCAGGTTACTCACCGGAGCAAGATGGTTTGAGCAAATTACACCGAGCCTCACATGCTACAAGAAAGTCCAGTGAAACCAACAGGCACATTTAGAATTGGCCACCAGAACTGGCCATAGGTTGTAGGTTTTTAAAAGTGTTGAGGATACAGCTTTCTCCCAACAACCAAACAGAAAAGCTATTTGTGGCCTCCAAACAATATGGAATGGAGAGTGAATGTGTGCAATAAGAAGGAAGCCAGATCAATGTTCTCACCAGCTTGAGTTCAGAATATAAATATAAAATCTTATCTATCTCATGCTTTAGTTCCTTTGGATAAAAGGGAGGGAAAGGAAAGGGAAAGGGGGGGGTGCATTTATAGACCAATTTGTTTGAAAATTCCCAGCATTCAAACCTAGAAATCCAAAGAAAGTCTGTTTGTCAGTACTTACTTATAAGACATTGTCATGTTCCTGCCTGGAAAATTTTTTTTTGCATGCCATGAAATCTCCATCCTCTTACCATTGAGATTCTGCATTTCGTATTCTGGGCAACCATCTAGCAAAAACGAAGGGTTGTAATTGTTTAAAATAATCTGCAAAATAAATGGCTATCAGTCTCATCCAAGTTAGATCTTCTAAATATACATGTTTCTGCTGCACCTCTCAGTACTAAAAAGGAGAAACTTTGGGCTTGGATTTATTGTATAAGGCTAGAAAATAACCAAGCAAGCTTAAGTGCATATACTGGACAACTTGCATACATTAGACCACCCAGAAAAGGGTCAAGTACTTCACTAGGTAATAGTAATTGCCATTTGCCAAAAGCTCTTTGCTTTATTTCATTCCCACCACAGCAGAAAAGGTCTCCTTTTTTGGCACTGCACTTTCCATGCTCCTCTTTCTCTAGCCTTGAGGGACTTCCAAGGTATTTAGTGCCATTGATGTAACATTTTCACACAATATTATTTGACAGCTCAAGGTTGATATTGCTTAATACGATAAGGATGTCCAAGCATCTTCTGCTGAGAGATTATTCCTCCCTGTCCCTGCTAGAATGAATGCTCAGGTCCAAATGCGAGTTGTCCTAAAATGGCAACACCAAAGAGAAGCCTATTCTGCTGAAGCATGGAGATTAAGAGGAGGGTTTCTAGGTTGTGTGTGTGAATATATCTGAGAGCTCTGTTTTTGTATCATTACCTGCTAAGACGTCTTCAGAACCATTAAATTGATTGATGGGGTATAGACCTTGAAAACAAAGCGAATAATAAGACTGAATGTGAAAGGAAGAATGGCAAAAAATCCCACACTGCAGATGAAAAGCATGGGGGGGGGGAGGGAAATCCATGTAATTTTGTACAGTATTAACTAGCAGATCATTATTTCCTATCATAATCGTGATTTTTAAATGGTAGGTTGTTGTTTTTCTCTAGAATTCATTTAAAAGAAAAAAGAATAACCATGGATATAACATTAAATTACATTTATTGAACTACTTCCAGAACACAAAAGACACAAATTCCCATGGCTTTTAGTTATAAGTAATGCTGCTTAGAATTTTTAATGCAAAAAAAATCCCACCCCAAAACCAAGTAATAAGAAAACACTTAATTTATTTAACATTTTTAAAGAAAAATCTTTGTTGCATGTTACAGATCTCTGTAGTTGTAATGAGATCTTCACCTTACGTAACTATTGCATAACTATTGTGCTCTGTCCTGAAAGTTGCAATATATACTATACTGTTTGAGCTTACTTTATACCAAACATTATGAATTTTGCCTCTGACATTTAGTGATACAAAGACTTGGTTCAAATAAACCTTTACAATTGATTTAGCTCTAAATTTCATTCAGGTCTTTGTAATTTTTGTACATTATAAAGTGAATGGTTGCTAATACTGAGTTGTTAATACTGGTATGTGTGCTAAAAATTCATATTGTCAGATTTTAACTTACATGGTGCCCATGACTGAGAAACCCACAGGAGGATGCAGAGCAGAACAGCAGCAGAGGACTTAACACTCAACCCCATACCTGGAAATATAGTGTATGATCAAATTATTACCAATATAAACCACAGCAGTACTTCTCTAGGACTGATCTTTACTACTGAATAGCTTTGTATCAAAAATGAAAATCTAGAGGAAATGACTATAGGAAATATTTGCAAATAGTGAGATAATTATAATCTGTTCTCACAGATCTTAAAAGTTGCATAGATTAGGCTTCCTTTTTACTAAGTGACTATGGGTGTCAAATATAAGTCCTCTGAAGAACCTGAACTGGAAATATATCTTGAACAACTCAGCCATGGAGTTTCTTAGGTATCCCAGTGCCCCTGTCACAGCTTAGTAGGGGAAGGCATTTGGTAGGATCCATAATTTAAGAGGGATTATCATAAGGGATATTAGCTGTGGCATAGCAAGTGCCTAGCTCCAGTCAGGGGAACAGCGACTGGATTCCACACATCCAAGTTGCTGTGGGACCCACCAGATCAGTCATTACTCCCCACTGTGGCATTTGCCCTCCTAGGTGTGTGACATCATACTGGGTTCATAAGGAAAGGGTTAACTATTTTTTTAATAACAATTTTTATTAATTTTAACATATGAATTATAATACATACCACAAAACTTCACCACTTGTACAATTGTTTTATGGACTCCCATCAGCACCTCTGATGATCCCCCGTTTTGACCACTTCTTAAATTCATATTGCCTTTAATTATCTTAACTAATCATCCTCCCCTTTATCCATTTTTGCAATAATTCCAACAATTCACCTCACAAAACTTCTTGCAAACCTACAAACATAGTTTGATCATCACTATTACTTTTCAAATAGTCTGTAAATTTACACCAGTCTTCTGTGAATTTCTGGTCCCGCAGATTTCGAATCCTTCCTGTTAGTCTGTCTAATTCTGCATTGTCCATTAATTTCATCCTCCATTCTTCTTTCGTCGGTAATTCTTCTTGCTTCCATTTTTGTGCTAATAATATTCTTGTTGCCGTCGTTGCACATAAAAACAGCTTACATTCTTTTCTATTTATATCACTTCCTACCATGCCCAGTAAAAGTGCTTCTGGTTTCTTTATGAATGTATATTTCAACATTTTTTTCATCTCATTATATATCATTTCCCAGAAGCTTTTCACTTTTTTACATTCCCACCACATGTGATAAAATGTTCCTTCTTTTTATTTACATTTCCAACATTTGTTGCTAACTTCATACATTTTAGCTAATTTAACAGGTGTAATATACCATCTATACATCATTTTCATCACATTTTCTTTTAAGGTGAATGCAGTGAACTTTAAACCTTCTTTCCATAGTTTTTCCCAATCATTCAGCTGTATATTATACCCAAAATCTTTAGCCCAATGAATCATAACTGACTTTACCTCCTAAGGAAAGGGTTAACTAATTGTAAAATGACTAAGCAATGGGAACCCAAGGGGCAGAGTTAACTGTGTATAAGGTTTTAGCACAGAGGTTTTTTTGGAGTGAGAGAGTTAGAGCTAGGGTGGTTGAGAAGACAGTATGGAGTTACAAGAGACAGAGAAGATAAGTCTGTGGGCTAGGCTAGTCTGGTGTGAGAGAGTGAGAAAATTTGTTAAGAGGAGTCAGTCAAACTGTTGATATAATCAGTCAGAAGGTATTAGGAAGGTATAGGCTGGTAAAGAAACTAAAGTTAAGATACTGACAGGAATATTATCTGAGAAACAATAAACTTGTTAATATTTGTAAAATAAACTTGTCTTTTTGGTTCACTTTTAACAACTGTTTGGACTCAGTGTTTTACCAGAGAGTAACGGGTTGGTGGCAGTGGGGAAGCGAGCACAGTGGTGGTGCAGGGATCAATAGACCGTTAAACGTCCGGGGACCCTGTGTGATCTCCACACCCACCCACGTCCCTCCCTGTGCCTAGTGGTCAACTGCAAGCATGGTTTGTTGTACACACAGACAAACAAACTCAACAACATAAGTGAATGCTGTTTTAATAGAATGTATAGGATGAAAATCTGATTGATTAGGGTAAGAAAGCAGAAACGGGGCGGAAGAAATTCTAAAGTATGGTTACCAGATGTCCCCATTTCCCAGGGACAATCCCTAGATTTACAAATCTATCCCCAGACAAAATCCGTCCCTGGAATATCCCCGGATTTCATTTAATGTCCCCGGATTTATATTTTAAGTGTTGTAGATTTATTAGCAGGGAATGAATGTTGTGTGATTGGTTCAATGGCACAAGACACATCATATGGGGACTTCTGGTGAGGCAAAATGGCGGGTGCCATGGCAGCGAGCAGCTCCTGAAGCCAGCCAGAGCCAACTGCACTACCAGGCTGGCTCCGAGCTGCTGAGACTACTGCTGCCACTGCCACTGCCAAGGGGGAACCAGGGATGCCCAGCGCGTCAACTGGGGGAACTGCTGACCCCCCCGTGATCCAAATCAAGCCGGGAGCGAGAGCGCCCAGCCACCCGGCCGATTGCCCAGTGACGCTCTGGGGCCAGGAAAACCCCGGGGCTGAAACACGGAGAAGGAGGAGAGGAGAAGGAGCCCTGATCTTGCCGCACCACTGCTGCCACCGCCACTGAGGAGGAGAGGCAGGAGAGCACCGGGAGGGCAAGGACACATGGCTGAGCCCAGGCCTGACCCGAGCCTACTCCATGGCAACTAGCACTCCAAGAGAGCAGGCCGGGGCCCAGAGAAAGGCTGCATGACAGAGGAGACCACAGAAGAGAAGATATTACTTCTTAATTACTATTATTTTAAATAGTTTTTTTTAAATAACTTTTTTTCTCTTTTCAAAAAAAAAAAAGTGTCCCCAAATTTTTTGAAAAAAATCTGGTAGCCTCATTCTAAAGACTATACAGATGCAACTTGCTCCAAGCAGCTAAGGACAAGAGGCAGCAGGATGGCTGATTCTAGATGGTTCTATCTGAAGTAAGAAATTTGAGAAGCCAAAGGAAACATCAGTGATCTCCGATAAGTTCACATGCGTACAGTAATCAGACAGAAAATCTCCAAAGGACCAAAATTGTGCTTAGTAGTAAGTTTGAAAGCTTAAACAGCAGACAGGCTGTTTTATCAACGTGGGGGGGGGGCATTTTCAAATAAAGAACACATTTCTGATATCTGAGAAAAACCACATCAGCTTTTATTTATTTATTTATTTATTTGTGTGTGTGTTTTTGAAAGGTATATACTGCACCTTTACCTAAAAATTGGTTTCAGGGCAGAATGCATAAGAAATAGAATGGAAAACATAACCAACAGCAATGCAACAAAACTAAAAGGAATAAAACTATTCAACCAGCTTAAATACACCATAATTCTCAATGCCTGGGTTAATAAAAAGGTTTTAAACCAGCAGTTGGAAGAATACAGTGCCAGCACTAGGCATACCACTCTTGGAGAGCATTCCACAATTGGGGCACCAACACAGAGAATATTGTCTCCTTTGTATATGTGTGCTTTCCCTAATGATGGGACATGGGAAAGGACCTCCCGCGACTCTCTCAGAGCATAGGCAAGTTGATAAAGGAAGAGGAACATCTTCAAATATTTGTGTTCAAAGCCTTTTATGTATCTATTGCAACATACATTTTCCTAGGAATCGCCCCACTAAACACAGTATGGTTTACTTCCTAAAATACACTGAAAGTTCATTTTTTTAAAAAATGTTCCAATTCAAGTTCACTCACTCCAAAAAGGAATTAGTTCAAGTTCAAGTTCACCCCCTTCAGAAGGGAACCGATTCTGCTCCAGTTCAATTGACAGCTTGATCCTCAATGCATCCCTGCCATCCTTGGCATTTTTATTTCAGGCCTTCCTAATTTTATAAGCTTCTCTGATAAAGTGTAAAATATACTTGAAAAGACCAATTAAGAAAACATCAAAGCACACACAGTGTACTGTGAACAGCAAAGATGCACTACAAAATGAACTTCATTCTCATTCAGTTCTCATGGAAACTTCAGAAACTGCATCAAGTGGCTTAAGAAAATCATAGAATCCCAACTACCACCCCTTTAGCTTTGCTTTTGCCTTTTCATATTATATCTATCTATCTATCTATCTATCTATCATCTATCCACACACACACACACAAACACAAACAAATGCACGCACGCGTGCACACACACACGTATATACATATATCTCACATTATTTTCTTGGAGGAAAGAATCCTCAAATTCGGGTGTCCTTTTAAGAAAGAATAGAATCATAGAACAAGCCAGTTCAAATGATACAAAGATCTATCAGACCCAAAGTCATTTAAGATCAATCCAAACATTGAAAGTGTTTTAATAGAGCGTTCCATATTTACCAAAGAATTGATGCAGTTTTACTTAGAAATGAAAGAAGGAAGTAGTAAAATACCACAAGAAGGCGTTTGGTTTTTAAAACATTTGTGCGCTCGCTCTCTCTCTCTCTCTCTCTCTCTCTCTCTCTCTCTCTCTCACACACACACACACACACACACAATTTAAAAACAGATTTGTGTAAGAGCAGCTTTCCAGATACAGTACTGTCTGTTCTTATTTTATCAGTTAATGATGCCCCTCACCACAGAGATAAGTACACACACAAAGGGAAATACCACAATTATTTGGCTAAAACAAGTGGTGCTGTTTCTGCTGTGTTTCCATGAACTTTAACTTTTAGCAAGAAATTTCTCTTTTATAGTCCCACTCAAACTCTGTGAAACGTTTCCGCACTGAAGTGCTAACAATAGTTCAGTCACCAACCTCTTTGAGCCTGTGGGCACAATTGAAATTTTGAGAAAGTGCTGTGGGCATCAGTAATAAAATGAATGCAACTGAGAAAGTAGAAAAAAGACAAAGGACCACAAAATGGTGCAGACATGTTGCCACCTCATCTTCAGGTCCCAACCATGTGGAAAAGGTACCTCCAACAACCACCACTGTGCTCACTCATATGAAAGCCTTTGCACCTCACCTTTGTTCAGACTGAGCCCTATGTGTTCAATCACTTCATCAGAAAAATGTAGGCATGTTTAAGGTGGCCAGTTCAATGGAGAGGAGGCCCCCTTCCTTGGAGGTTCTTAAGCAGAGGTTGGATAGCTGTCTTGTAGGGTTTAGTTGAGATTCTTGCATTGCAGGGGGGTGGACTAGAGGCACCTACCAACTTTATGGTTCTATGATTCTATTATAAGGAAAGCATTAGGTGAAGTATTAACTCAGTTGGGTTATTTATTGTGCGTGTTATTCTTCATGAACCTTAAAATCACCATCAGCAAAACATTTTGGCAAGGACCTCTCTAGGGTTCAGTGGGCCTGTTTAGGGTGAATTATTCTTCATGCACCATCAAAAACATAAGGAAGTCACCAAAAGAAAGCGCTCCATTATACTTCCTTGTGCAATGGGATTGGAAGCGAAAAAGGAAATTCATGAAAGACTGATGCAACACTCCTCATGAGAACAACATATATACCCTCGTTTTCTCAGTAAAGCACACTTTGCAAGTGCACTACCAAAGCTTCTCTCAACTACACATCTCTCTGAGCCCATATGAGGAGGAGGAGGTAAGAATAACACCCCACTCAGCAGAAAAGGGGCTACATTCACAACCTTTACGACAAGCTTGGTGGAGAAGGGGTGGGCAGCAGCAAGAGTAGTTCCCGTAACCCCACCACCCAATCCCTATCTGCTAACCTTCCATATGCTAAGTGCCCAATCCCTCCATCAGCATGGCAGCAGTCTCCAGTCCTGTCCCACCCCAGGTCTTTGCCACTCTCGATTCCTCATCATCAAAGTTCAACCCCCCTTCAAGCTTCCATTGTTTTGGCCCTCCAGAATATTCCCACAGACCCAAACAGGTGTTTCAATCTGTTCTGTCAGTCTCAACATCCCTGCCATCCTTCTGGCCTCAAACATCCACACATCCACCAATCCTCTAAGCTGCCAAAACTCTTCAGTTGCAAGTTCTACACTCTCTGTACCCTTAGATTGCAGCAGTTTCATGTTGGGGAAATGCTTTCAGGTTCATTTGGTCCTTGCTTGTGTGGGGGGGGAGGTTACTGCCATGTTCTATGAGTATTTCTTTCCAAAGCTTCATTGCTCACATGAGCAGTCCCCATCAATGTATTTATTTATATTCAAATATTTATAAATGACATTTTCATATAAAAGATAGCAAGCACAGCAGAATACTAGGGGGAGAAACACATGATAAGAAAACTGCCTGGTAAATACCGTAATCTATCATGTCTATCTGTCTATCTGTCTATCTATCTACCTATCTTATTAGCCAGCTCTAACAAGAAAGAACATTTTTAAAAAAGCTGAACTTCAGTATTGCATGTCCCATTGAGGGAACATTGTAGAACATTAAAAAGAAACCCTCTTTATAAAAGCTACTGAACACAAAACACAGTAGCCATCAGAGTTGCTTTGTCCACAGAAAGTCTGCACAAAGTCTTTCATTTATACAACAGAACTCCTCCCCTTCACTCCTTTCCTAACACACCCCACAAATCTGTTCTGGAGGCTTTGCTAACTCTCCAACCCAGATTTGAGGAGAGCACAGGAAAAGGGAAGGCAGTTGTGTTACACAAATGAAAGTCCTTGCGGCGTGATAACAGAATGGCTTTGCAGGATACCACTCAAAGGAAAAATGTACCAAAGCAATGAAATAAAAGAAATCCCCCTCTTTCACTTTAGGACTCATTCCTCCCCACTTTTAAAGAAAAGAAAAATAGCATGGTAGCCACTCTAGGATTTGCTGACACAGTTCGGCTCATTGTTCTGTTGTACTCTATTTTCTACAGAACCTTTGGACAGGAGGAGGGTAAGTATATATTTTCAAGTTGATTAGCAGGTTATATTGCAGATATTAATATTGGAGAGATAGAAGTGGCTGGGTGCATAAGAACTGACTACTTTTGGAAATAAACATTGTCCAATCCTGTAAAAATATTATTCAAAGCTTACTTGCAGAAATTTTTTGAAAACAGAACAAAATACATCAAATGATACATCCAAAACATCCGTGCAATGTCTTGTGCTGTCCAGCACAGGCTCAGCATCTTAGAAATGAAAGATAATTCCAAAAATCCAAACTGTATCTCTGTTCCACATTCCAGCCCCCAGTGGCCTTAGCCTATGGATGTCTTGGTGAGCCATCTACATCCTTTTGTTCTTTGTGGCATCCAGAGAAAGGCTAAAAGCCACCATTCTTTCAAGATGGTGATTTTACAACTCAGTAACTTCATCACATGCTCAAAGGTTACATTCAGAGTAACAGGATACATTAGAGAAACAGAAAACACTCAATGGGTAATTATTGTCCCATTTAGGAGCTTAGAGTACTTTAGAAAACTGTGGGGGGAAATCCAAATTAGAGATACACATTTATCCATTCTCCATGTTAAACTATCATTATTTGCTCATTTCTGTGTAAATAAAACCAATTACTGTATACTTAACAGATGATACCGGTATACAGGTATATGAGTCATTCATTCCTATACCAGCATGTTTGAGTACAGAACTGAGGCCAGGGTATGCATAACTCTGGTGACAAGGGGTGTGATATGGGGTTAGCATTCTGACCTCATATTGATTGAATATAGAACACCCTAGGGTGAACATTGGTAATGGAACTTGTAGAGAAACGCCACTTGACCTTAAAAAGGAAACACTTTCATAGAATCATAGAAATGTAGAGTTGGAAGGGACACCGAGGGTCGTCTAGTACAGCCCCCTGCAATGCAGGAATAAGAGCTGAAGAATCCCTGACAGATGGTCATTCCATCTCTGGTTAAATGTCTCCAGTGAAAAAGAGTCCACCACCTTCCAAGGTAGTCCATTCTATTGTCCAACAGCTCTTGCCATCAGAAAGTTCTTCTTCATGTTTAGTCGAACCTCATTCAAACTTATAGGAAGAGCACATTAACTTAAGGTTACCAGATTTTTTTCAATGAATCTAGGGACACTTTTCAACCAATGGATTTTGTATGGGTACTGATTTGTAAATCTGGCGACTGTCCTTGGGAAACGGGGATGTCTGGTAACCTTACATTAACTCTTCTCAGAAGAACCCATGCAGGCAGCGGCGGAGCAAGCCGATCGGGCGCCTGAGGTGGCGAGCGTGCCCTGTACCCAGGGGCAGCCGGGACAGGACGCTCTGCAGGGCCTCCAAGGAGTCTGCCTGCCTCCTCCCACTCAGCTGCCCTACAGCTGAGGGGGAGGCAGTGGGCAGACTATTTGGGCCGAGCGGAGCCTGCGGGTGCCCAAGCCACCGTGCCACTTCCAGGAGAGACGTGTGGCTCGGGAGCGCTGCAGGCCCTGCAGTGAATGCCACCCAGCATTTTGTCACCCCCCTCAGTGGTGACACCTGGGCAGATCGCACCTACCCGCACCCCCCTTCCTTCACCCCTGCATGCAGCTACTCAGACTCAGAACCAAACTCATGCACATGGATGACACATATATGAGATGATGATAAAAGTACTCTGAGCATTTCAATGCATGTTACTAAACATGATCTTTCCTAATTTTTCTCCCCAGGACTGGAAGGGACATCAGCTGAAAATTTATCCTGTGTCATTTACACAGTTCATGTTACCTCAATGGATTGCACTTGGGAAGCTGGCAGGAATGCCCCTAATGACGTCCAGTATTTTCTCAACTTGATATATTTGTAATTCATTTTCATTTGTTAAACGGGGGTGGGGAAGGGAATGGTTAGAGTATGCTACTCCTGGTTGGATTTTTAACAAAATATTTTTGCATGCAGCGAAAACGATGGAGAAAGCATTGAATGTCCCCAATACAAAAATAATGAACTTGGAAGACATGTTGGGTGCCATTTTCCTAATATGAAAGTTCCTGAGAATCATATTACCCTCCAGGTGACTGGCTCAAGCAAAGAATCACCAATTCAGACTTTGGATCACCAAGCCTGGCCTTTCGATTATGGTAAGAGAGGGTGGAGTATATTGGTTTACTTTTTTCTGCCAGCAGTACTAGAAATTTTGATATAGCTATAAATCTGGGATGGGAAAATGTGGCCTCAATATTAGATTCTGACTCCCATCGCCACTGATCACAGGTTAGGTTGGCTGGGGCTGCTGGGAGTCCAACCACATCTGGAGAGTCAGATGTCGTGCAACCCTGCAATAGGCCTTTAATTTAAAATGCTTGTAAAATTATCATTAAACAACCTCAAAAACATATCTGACTGCTTCTACATCACAGCTTTTCAGTGGCAGATACACCCACCCCCATCCTGTACCCTTGCATGACCTCACACCATAACATTCCTGGCTATAAACCTGGCCACACTCACCCATAGTGTATGTGAATCTAAAATATTTAAGAGAGGGATGGAAGACTGACCACTCTAATGCCCTTGTAATCTCTACCGTCAAGTAAAAGATGGGTTATTTCATTCCAGAAAAACTTGCCCCACCGCAATTTATCACTGTGAATTGTCGTGAACTGCTATTGTATTGTAAAGTAGAATGGAAACATCCTCCAACTGCTACTACAAATGCAGATTACTGTTTTAAGTACCAGATAAAGGTAAGAGGCCATTGTGGTTCTCTTCGTTGAATTGTTTTTTGTCATCTTTGCTCGTCCCATGTGCATATTTCAATTAGACATCCAAAGGGGGGGGGGGACGACGACCATTTCACATTCTGAAATTGTTATGAGTTGAATAGAATCCAAAATGCAGCAGTCTGATTGGTCCTAGAACAATGCAGCAGTATGATTGGTCCGCAGGAGCCACCCAATCCAGCTCCAGGTGGAAGTGAATCCACAACCTGATTGGCCTACAGGAGAATCCTGGAATTAGCCAATCACGTGCAGCCCATTGTGTAAATAATGTATATAAAGCAGATATTTGGAGGGAACTTTCATTCCTCCTCACCACTATGAGCTGAATAAAGAGCATGAAATCCACTCTCGGCTCCGAGTATATTTCAGAAATATGTCCAGCTTTCAAATGTATATAGAATTCAGTTTTGCAGAGGACCCAGTACTGCTACTCTGGGATTGGTGAGGCACATGAGGAATCAACAAGATTCAACAAGATGGATGGGCTAAGAGAAAAGGGTCTAGCTGCAGTGTAGAATTACCATCAGCAAAATGCCCCAAGCCAATCCTGTTTGTCATGTCAAACAGTGGAGCAAAGAAAGGATTGGGAGGAAAGTTAAACCATCTACCCACAAGTAAGTCACAGACACATGTAATCAATTGCTGTTGACAACTTTTGCCTTCCTTGCTGATTAAAGTATCCAGCTGAATTTGTGAAATCAAGCATACTTTGAAAAAACCACAAAGAAAAATTGACACCAGTACCAACTAAAAATGTTACCTTTTTCCCTTAAGGATGAACTGAGAAATGGAATTATAACAGTAAGTATTGTTACTTTATATAAACACTTACACATGGGGGAATGAATTTAGGAATGAGACAGCCACGTGTATGTTGCCGTGGGTTACATACTGGAAGAAAAATGGGGTATAAATGTGCGGTATAGTAAAATTTGGTCACAACGTTCTGAAATAGGGCCAGTCTAGAAGTTCTATCTAGGTGTCTCCCTGTTTTGTTTTGTTTTTTTAATCTACTTTGCTTTCTGATGTCTTCTAATCTGGGTTAAAGGGACGCGGGTGGTGCTGTGGGTTAAACAACAGAGCCTAGGACTTGCCAATCAGAAGGTCTGCGGTTCAAATCCCCATGACAGGGTGAGCTCCTGTTGCTTGGTCCCTGCTCCTGCCAACCTAGCAGTTTGAAAGCATGTCAAAGTGCAAGTAGATAAATAGGTACCGCTCCGGCGGAAAGGTAAACGGCATTTCCATGTGCTGCTCTGGTTCACCAGAAGCGGCTTAGTCATGCTGGCCACATGACCCGGAAGCTGTACCCCGGCCCCCTCGGCCAATAAAGTGAGATGAGCACCACAACCCCAGAGTCAGTCAGGACTGGACCTAATGGTCAAGGGTCCCTTTGTTGTTATTGTTTAGTTGTTTAGTCGTGTCCGACTCTTCGTGACCCCATGGACCAGACCATGCCAGGCACTTCTGTTTTCCACTTCCTCCCGCAGTTTGGTCAGACTCATGTTTGTAGCTTCGAGAACACTGTCCAACCATCTCGTCCTCTGTCGTCCCCTTCTCCTTGTGCCCTCCATCTTTTCCAACATCAGGGTCTTTTCCAGGGAGTCTTCTCTTCTCATGAGGTGGCCAAAGTATTGGAGCCTCAGCTTCACGATCTGTCCTTCCAGTAATAATAATATAATAATAATTTATTATTTATACCCCGCCCATCTGGCTGGGCCTCCCCAGCCACTCTGGGCGGCTTCCATAAAAACCAAAAATACAATAAAATATCACACGTTAAAAACTTCCCTGAACAGGGCTGCCTTAAGATGTCTCCTGAATGTCAGGTAGTTGTTTATCGCTTTGACATCTGCTGGAAGGGCGTTCCACAGGGCGGGCGCCACTACCGAGAAGGCCCTCTGCCTGGTTCCCTGTAGCTTTGCTTCTCGCAATGAGGGAACCGCCAGAAGGCCCTCGGCGCTGGACCTCAGCGTCCGGGCAGAATGATGGGGGTGGAGACGCTCCTTCAGGTATACTGGACCGACGCCGTTTAGGGCTTTAAAGGTCAGCACCAACACTTTGAATTGTGCTCGGAAACGTACTGGGAGCCAATGCAGGTCTTTCAAGACCGGTGTTATATGGTCTCGGCGGCCGCTCCCAGTCACCAGTCTAGCTGCCGCATTCTGGATTAGTTGTAGTTTCCGAGTCACCTTCAAAGGTAGCCCCACGTAGAGCGCATTGCAGTAGTCCAAGCGGGAGATAACTAGAGCATGCACCACTCTGGCGAGACAGTCCGCAGGGAGATAGGGCCTCAGCCTACGTACCAGATGGAGCTGGTAAACAGCTGCCCTGGACACAGATTTGACCTGTGCCTCCATGGACAGCTGTGAGTCCAAAATGACTCCCAGGCTGCGCACCTGGTCCTTCAGGGGCACAGTTACCCCATTCAGGACCAGGGAATCCTCCACACCTGCCCGCCTCCTGTCCCCCAAAAACAGTACTTCTGTCTTGTCAGGATTCAACCTCAATCTGTTAGCCGCCATCCATCCTCCAACCGCCTCCAGACACTCACACAGGACCTTCACCGCCTTCACTGGTTCTGATTTAAGAGAGAGGTAGAGCTGGGTATCATCCGCATACTGATGAACACCCAGCCCAAACCTCCTGATGATCTCTCCCAGCGGCCGCATGTAAATGTTGAAAAGCATGGGGGAGAGGACAGAACCCTGAGGCACCCCACAAGTGAGAGCCCAGGGGTCTGAACACTCATCCCCCACCACCACTTTCTGAACACGGCCCAGGAGGAAGGAGCGGAACCACTGTATAACAGTGCCCCCAGCTCCCAGCCCCTCAAGACGGTCCAGAAGGATGCTATGGTTGATGGTATCAAACGCTGCTGAGAGATCCAGCAGAACTAGGAAACAGCTCTCACCTTTGTCCCTAGCCCGCCGGAGATCATCAACCAGTGCGACCAAGGCAGTTTCAGTCCCATGATGAGGCCTGAATCCCGACTGGAAGGGATCCAAATGGTCCGCTTCTTCCAGGCGTGCCTGGAGTTGTTCGGCAACCGCTCGCTCAATCACCTTGCCCAGGAATAGAAGATTTGAGACTGGGCGATAGTTGGCCAACGTGGCCGCATCTAAAGATGGTTTTTTAAGAAGCGATTTAATAACCGCCTCTTTCAGCGGGTCTGGGAAGGCTCCCTCACGGAGGGAAGCATTCACCACCCCACGAAGCCCATTGCCCAGTCCTTCCCGGCTAGCTTTTATAAGCCAGGATGGGCAAGGATCCAGGAGACAGGTGGTTGGTTTCACTCGTCCAAGCAGCCTGTCCACATCCTCGGAGGTAACAGATTGGAACTGATCCCACTCAACTTGACTAGACAGAACTCTAGCACTCTCCCGCCCCGGCCCTGCTCCCACGGTGGAGTCTACTTCTTCCCGAATCTGAGCGATTTTCTCTGCAAAAAACTTTGCAAAATCATTGCAGGAGAACATGTGGCCCGTACTGGGCCCCGATGTTGCAGGTGGTTCCGCTAAATTGTGAACCACCTGAAAAAGTCTCCTGCTGCTGTTTTCTGCAGATGCAATAGAGGCGGTGAAGAAATTCTTCTTCGCCATCGCTATCGCCACTTGGTAGGCTCGACGTTGAGCTCTAACCTGTGTCCGGTCAGATTCGGAATGAGTTATCCGCCACCGGCGCTCTAGCCGTCTCAACGATTGTTTCATTGCCCTCAGATCTGTGGAAAACCACGGGGCTGTCCGGGCTCCATGCAATCGGAGAGGGCGCTTCGGAGCCAAACAGTCAATAGCCCTGGTTAACTCCACATTCCAGCGGGCCACCAGGGAATCAGCTGAAAGGCCATCAACATGGGATAAAGCATCCCCTACCACTCTCTGGAAACCATTTGGATCCATTAAGTGGCGGGGGCGGACCATCCGAATTGGTCCCACCTCCCTGCAGAGGGGAAGGGTCGCAGAGAAGTCCAGTTGCACCAGGAAGTGATCTGACCATGGCACTTCTTTCGTTTCGCTTTTACTTAGTGTCAGATCACCAACATCCATAGAGGTAAACACCAGGTCCAAGGCATGTCCACGGCTATGGGTTGGGCCAGACTTATTCAGGGACAGCCCCATGGAGGCCATGCTTTCCATGAAGTCCCGAGCGGCCCCTTGTAAGGTCGTGTCGGCATGGATGTTAAAATCCCCTAGGATGACCAAGCTAGGTGTCTCCAGGAGAACATCCGCCACGACCTGAAGCAGCTCGGGCAGGGAATCCTTGGTGCAGCGGGGAGGTCGGTACACCAAAAGGAATCCTGTACTGCCCCTATTGCCCAACTTCCAGAACATGCACTCAGAAAACTGGGTCATCCCAATAGGACGCCTGGTGCAAACTAATGACTTCCTAAAAATCACTGCAACCCCCCCTCCCCGCCCACATGACCTGGGTTGCTGTGTGTAAGAGAAACCTGGTGGACAAGCAGCGGCAAGGACAGGCCCATCTGCTTCATCCAACCAAGTCTCTGTTACACATGTCAGGTCAAGTCCTCCATCCATGATCAAGTCATGGATGGCAGTGGTCTTATGAATCATTGACCTGGCATTGCACAGCAGCACCTTCAAGTCATGTGGGTATCCCTTGCTGATTCTAGTATCCATCCGGTCAGGACCAGACCCGGAGGCAGGGATAGTCCTCAGACAACGACTAAACCTGCCTCCTCTGTAATGACATAGTCTGGTCTTAGCGTAACTCCTCCTCCTACCCGTGATCACCAAGATCGGTTGTCCCAGTGCATCCCCCCCTGTGGAACATGCCCCAGCCATTTTGTGGGCTGGGGCCCACTCCCCGGCAGCCCTGGCCCCTCCCCCTAAGAACAAAATAACACCTTAAAGAAACAAACAAAACCAATAAAACAATACAAACAAAAAATGTAAAAAAAATACAAAAACATCAAAATAAAAAAATAATAATTCCCCAAGCCCAACCAAACATCCATCCCACCCCCACCCCCCACATACAAAAAATCCAAAGAGCACTCAGGGATAATTTCCTTAAGAATGGATGCGTTTGATCTTCTTGCAGTCCATGGGACTCTCAAGTGTCTCCTCCAGCACCATAATTCAAAAGCATCAATTCTTCGTCGATCAGCCTTCTTTATGGTCCAGCTCTCACTTCCATACATCACTACTGGGAAAACCATGGCTTTAACTATACAGATCCCTTTACCTAAAGGGTCCCTTTACCTTTACCTAATCTGGGTTAATGATAGATGGCTGGTGAAAGAGGCAGAGAAGGGAAAATCTCCCAGGGTGGGAGACTGGGAACATATAGAGGGAATTTCCCAGGTAAGAGCTGGGAGGGTCCACCCCCTTCTGTGTGAGACAAAGGTTAAGATATGCTTATGAGAGAGGCCTTTGTATCCTCCACCCATTTCTATTTCTATTATTTCTATTATTTCTATTATTTCTATTATTTCTATTATTTCTATTATTTCTATTATTTCTATTATTTCTATTATTTCTATTATTTCTATTATTTCTATTATTTCTATTATTTCTATTTCATTTCCCTTTTTTCTTTTTATTCAGATTAGTTTGCTTTTTAATGTATGGTATAATGAAACATTTTAATAAAAATTTCATGGCAAACACCATCCCCACAAGAAGGCTTGGGAGAATCACAGAAGTAAGGCTGTGGACCATAGTTTGAATTGGCTATGCATACTCAAGTATATCTAGGGAGGACCACAGTTCTCCTCTCCCTTGCCCTTAAGACAAACATATTGTGACTTTTCTTGAGTTTCGACTTCTAATCTCCTAATAGTAGTTGTAAAACCGAAGAATTATTAATATCCTGCTACTGAGCATATTTACTTAAAAGGCAGCTATAGAGATTTTCCAAGGGGAAAGTATTTTCCTAGTGACTGAATTAAGGCAGCAGCTTGTTGAATGCTTTTGCACAAGAGAAATAGCCGTCTTTACATTACACAGTGGAATTGGGTGGGCACCACTAATACTATTTAAAAAATCAAATCGTTGAGTGCAAATTGGCATGTAACTTCACCTACAAAGGAATAAATCAGATTAATATCTTCCTTTTAAGAAAAAAACTGGGAAAACCTACCACTTGTTTCCGAAGGATAAAGAATACATCTTGAAGCTTCGTGCAGCTGGACAGTATTGCACTGTTGGAGAAGAATGGAGTGACTGGAGTGAACTAATTAAATTTGGTAAGGTTACAGATTTTTCTCTCTCCATGTTCTTCTTCCTTTGCCCTGATAATAATAATAATAATAATAATAATAATAATAATAATAATAATAATTTATTATTTATACCCCGCCCATCTGGCTGGGCCTCCCCAGCCACTCTGGGCGGCTTCCATAAAAACCAGAAATACAGTAAAATGTCACACGTTAAAAACTTCCCTGAAGATGCCTTAAGATGTCTCCTGAATGTCAGGTAGTTGTTTATCGCTTTGACATCTGCTGGAAGGGCGTTCCACAGGGCGGGCGCCACTACCGAGAAGGCCCTCTGCCTGGTTCCCTGTAGCTTTGCTTCTCGCAGTGAGGGAACCGCCAGAAGGCCCTCGGCGCTGGACCTCAGCGTCCGGGCAGACTGATGGGGGTGGAGACGCTCCTTCAGGTATACTGGACCGAGGCCGTTTAGGGCTTTAAAGGTCAGCACCAACACTTTGAATTGTGCTCGGAAACGTACTGGGAGCCAATGCAGGTCTTTCAAGACCGGTGTTATATGGTCTCGGCGGCCGCTCCCAGTCACCAGTCTAGCTGCCGCATTCTGGATTAGTTGTAGTTTCCGCGTCACCTTCAAAGGTAGCCCCACGTAGAGCGCATTGCAGTAGTCCAAGCGGGAGATAACCAGAGCATGCACCACTCTGGCGAGACAGTCCGCAGGCAGATAGGGTCTCAGCCTACGTACCAGATGGAGTTGGTAAACAGCTGCCCTGGACACAGATTTGACCTGTGCCTCCATGGACAGCTGTGAGTCCAAAATGACTCCCAGGCTGCGCACCTGGTCCTTCAGGGGCACAGTTACCCCATTCAGGACCAGGGAATCCTCCACACCTGCCCGCCTCCTGTCCCCCAAAAACAGTACTTCTGTCTTGTCAGGATTCAACCTCAATCTGTTAGCCGCCATCCATCCTCCAACCGCCTCCAGACACTCACACAGGACCTTCACCGCCTTCACTGGTTCTGATTTAAAAGAGAGGTAGAGCTGGGTGTCATCCGCATACTGATGAACACCCAGCCCAAACCTCCTGATGATCTCTCCCAGCGGCTTCATATAGATGTTAAAAAGCATGGGGGAGAGGACAGAACCCTGAGGCACCCCACAAGTGAGGGCCCAAGGGTCTGAACACTCATCCCCCACCACCACTTTCTGAACACGGCCCAGGAGGAAGGAGCGGAACCACTGTATAACAGTGCCCCCAGCTCCCAGCCCCTCAAGACGGTCCAGAAGGATGCTATGGTCGATGGTATCAAACGCCGCTGAGAGATCCAGCAGAACTAGGAAACAGCTCTCACCTTTGTCCCTAGCCCGCCGGAGATCATCAACCAGTGCGACCAAGGCAGTTTCAGTCCCATGATGAGGCCTGAATCCCGACTGGAAGGGATCCAAATGGTCCGCTTCTTCCAGGCGTGCCTGGAGTTGTTCAGCAACCACTCGCTCAATCACCTTGCCCAGGAATGGAAGATTTGAGACTGGGCGATAGTTGGCCATCGTGGCCGCATCTAAAGATGGTTTTTTAAGAAGCGGTTTAATAACCGCCTCTTTCAGCGGGTCTGGGAAGGCTCCCTCACGGAGGGAAGCATTCACCACCCCACGAAGCCCATCGCCCAGTCCTTCCCGGCTAGCTTTTATAAGCCAGGATGGGCAAGGATCCAGGAGACAGGTGGTTGGTTTCACTCGTCCAAGCAGCCTGTCCACATCCTCGGAGGTAACAGGTTGAAATTGATCCCACTCAACTTGACTAGACAGAACTCTAGCACTCTCCCGCCCCGGCCCTGCTCCCACGGTGGAGTCTACTTCTTCCCGAATCTGGGCGATTTTATCTGCAAAAAACTTTGCAAAATCATTGCAGGAGAACATGTGGCCCGTACTGGGCCCCGATGTTGCAGGTGGTTCCGCTAAATTGTGAACCACCTGAAAAAGCCTCCTGCTGCTGTTTTCTGCAGATGCAATAGAGGCGGTGAAGAAATTCTTCTTCGCCGTCGCTATCGCCACTTGGTAGGCTCGACGTTGAGCTCTAACCTGTGTCCGGTCAGATTCGGAATGAGTTATCCGCCACCGGCGCTCTAGCCGTCTCAACGATTGTTTCATTGCCCTCAGATCCGTGGAAAACCACGGGGCTGTCCGGGCTCCATGCAATCGGAGAGGGCGCTTCGGAGCCAAACAGTCAATAGCCCTGGTTAACTCCACATTCCAGCGGGCCACCAGGGAATCGGCTGAAAGGCCATCAACATGGGATAAAGCATCCCCTACCACTCTCTGGAAACCATTTGGATCCATTAAGTGGCGGGGGCGGACCATCCGAATTGGTCCCACCTCCCTGCAGAGGGGATGGGTCGCAGAGAAGTCCAGTTGCACCAGGAAGTGATCTGACCATGGCACTTCTTTCATTTCGCTTTTACTTAGTGTCAGATCACCAACATCCATAGAGGTAAACACCAGGTCCAAGGCATGTCCACGGCTATGGGTTGGGCCAGACTTATTCAGGGACAGCCCCATGGAGGCCATGCTTTCCACGAAGTCCCGAGCGGCCCCTTGTAAGGTCGTGTCGGCATGGATGTTAAAATCCCCTAGGACGACCAGGCTGGGTGTCTCCAGGAGAACATCCGCCACGACCTGAAGCAGCTCGGGCAGGGAATCCTTGGTGCAGCGGGGAGGTCGGTACACCAAAAGGAATCCTGTACTGCCCCTATTGCCCAACTTCCAGAACATGCACTCAGAAAACTGGGTCTTCCCAATAGGACGCCTGGTGCAAACTAATGACTTCCTAAAAATCACTGCAACCCCCCCTCCCCGCCCACGTGACCTGGGTTGCTGTGCGTAAGAGAAACCTGGTGGACAAGCAGCGGCAAGGACAGGCCCATCTGCTTCATCCAACCAAGTCTCTGTTACACATGCCAGGTCAAATCCTCCATCCATGATCAAGTCATGGATGGCAGTGGTCTTACGAATCATTGACCTGGCATTGCACAGCAGCACCTTCAGGTCACGTGGGTATCCCTTGCTGATTCTAGTATCCATCCGGACAGGACCAGACCCGGAGGCAGGGATAGTCCTCAGACAACGACTAAACCTGCCTCCTCTGTAATGACATGGTCTGGTCTTAGCGTAACTCCTCCTCCTACCCGTGATCACTGAGATCGGTTGTCCCAGTGCATCCCCCCCTGTGGAACATGCCCCAGCCATTTTGTGGGCTGGGGCCCACTCCCCGGCAGCCCTGAACCCTCCCCCTAAAAACAAAATAACACCTTAAAAAAATGTAAAAATTACAAAAACATCAAAATAAAAAAAATAATAATTCCCCAAGCCCAACCAAACATCCATCCCACCCCCACCCCCCACATACAAAAAATCCAAAGAAAATTTTTAAAAACATTTTAAAAACACTCTGTGCCTCTCCGGCAGTAACAACTGTCCTAGTGAGGCCTGTCAGGCCCCGCCCCGGGCCAGGTGGTAAGTGGCAGGGAGGAGCAGGGCCCTCAGGCACTCACTCAGGGGACTCCTCCTGGGCAGCAGGCAGCAAGCAGCACGCAGTCCTTGTGAGGCTTCAGGCCCCGCCCCAGGCCAGATGGTAAGTGGCAAAAGCAGGGCCCACAAGCACTCACTCAGGGAGTCTTCCTGGGCAGCAGGCAGCAAGCAGCACGCAGTCCTTGTGAGGCCCCAGGCCCCGCCCCAAGCCAGATGGTAAGTGGCAAAAGCAGGGCCCACAAGCACTCACTCAGGGAGTCTTCCTGGGCAGCAGGCAGCAAGCAGCACGCAATCCTTATGAGGCCCCAGGCCCCGTCCCAGGCCAGATGGTAAGTGGCAAAAGCAGGGCCCACAAGCACTCACTCAGGGAGTCTTCCTGGGCAGCAGGCCGCAAGCAGCACGCAGTCCTTATGAGGCCCCAGGCCCCGCCCCAAGCCAGATGGTAAGTGGCAAAAGCAGGGCCCACAAGCACTCACTCAGGGAGTCTTCCTGGGCAGCAGGCAGCAAGCCGCACGCAGTCCTTATGAGGCCCCAGGCCCCGCCCCAGGCCAGATGGTAAGTGGCAGAAAGGAGCAGGGCCCTCAGGCACTCACTCAGGGAGTCTTCCTGGGCA
Source organism: Podarcis bocagei (assembly GCF_964188305.1). Classification (NCBI taxonomy): domain Eukaryota; kingdom Metazoa; phylum Chordata; class Lepidosauria; order Squamata; family Lacertidae; genus Podarcis; species Podarcis bocagei. The sequence continues at coordinate 35,250,297 of NC_138130.1, forward strand.
GCAGGCCGCAAGCAGCACGCTGTCCTTATGAGGCCCCAGGCCCCGCCCCAAGCCAGATGGTAAGTGGCAAAAGCAGGGCCCACAAGCACTCACTCAGGGAGTCTCTATCATTCTGCCTAAGTGGCTAACTCAGGTTTGAGAAGTGCCTCTATCAGTTTGGGAAACAAGGCAATCAAAAATGGTTTTTTGCACATTAAACAACATCCTTGGTATTCAGAAATATATATGGGTTTTTTTTTAAAAAAAATAATCATTGTTTAATAAACAAAAACAGCTTATTCTTCCAGTTTCCAAGATTTATGGAGACCTGTGTCAGGTATCAGGGAATCCGATCCCCCCCACGGTAGGCTGCCAGGAACAGATAGACAAGGAAAGTTGTTACCAATGTCTTTTATTCAATATTCACAGAGAGAGGCTTAGAAATGCAGCCTCTTGGAGTAATGGCATTGCTCCGAGTAATCTCCACCCCCTCTCTTCTCTCCTCAATTGTCAGCAGCAGCACCCACCCTACGGTGGCTGCTTAGGGCCATTTGCCTCCAAGCCCTTTGCTCTCCTACTTTCAATGTTCACCCGGTTCTGGGAGAAGGAGTGTCTGGAATGCTTTCTAGTAATAATGTGTCAGCCAGCTGTTCTGGCTCTGCCTCCTCCTCCTCTTCCTCTTCCATTATTCCCCAACTTTGCCCCTCATCTGTTTCTGAGCCGTTACCTTCCGCAAACCACCGCTGTAAATCTATACTGTCTTCCTCTTCTCTGGAAGGTTCAGGAGGAGGGAGAAGCGGTCTCCACCATTCCTCCTCTGTCCAGTCCCTGACAACTTGATGCCAGTTGAGTCTACTTATTATTTATTTATTTCATGGGAAATGTACACTGCTTGCTTGTAAATAAAACCTTAAAGCAGTTCACACACACACACACACACACACAAATATTTATTAAATTTTGATACCACCCTTCAGTCAAGGGTCACTGGGTGATATAAAAATATAAAATATAAAATATATAAACATAAAAATATGTAACATAGTAACAAAGACAGTTTAAAAGGCCATAGATAATTAGCCAAAGGAATTTAGTTTGGTCACACAAAATCCGCTCCCAGTTAGTCAAAGCTTTCTTTATCTGAACGGTGTAATTTTGGACCAGAGGGTGAGTCATTTTGTTGATCCTACTGTTTGGAGTCAGAAAATTTCAAATGGACAGTCCCCTTTAACTCCAATGGGATTATTCTAGGGTACAAAGTTTAGAGCTTTCACTTTCCAATAGGTGAAGGCTGCAACGCTTACTTTACTTATATGAGAGCATTCCCCCTTGCTATTTTGTAACAGAACTTGATGTTTTGTAACAATTGTCACTGGATTTTCAGGATGCAGAAAGAAACCAGGAAAGAATACATACACCTGTGAAGAAGGTTAAAAACTCAAAAACAATGCTAAAAGATGGATCACATCAACAAAATATTTACCATAGTCATGCAAAGTCAAGAGTTTAAAACTTCTATGGAAACCGAAGACCTGAAGATATAGGGTGGCATACAAATTTATTAATAATAAATCACTGAGATTTCTTGCTGCAAGTGGTGTTCATTAACTTATGTCCGAGTTCCATCGTGAAATGTATCAGGTTTAACAGTATGCCATAGAGCTCGCAAGTACGTAAATTTGTGATTCTTTCAGAAATATATTTCATATATTTTTGTACCATAATGGAAGATCTGTATCTTATAAAGTTTTCAGTTTCTGTACAATGGATAACCAAGCAGCTACCAATAAAGAGATCAAGAGTTATGCAAACAAAATGTATCTGATGTTTCCCGCAGTGATTTGGAAAAGGGACAGGTTGAACTATTATATGATACTCACTATTTTCTTTTAGGGACGCGGGTGGCGCTGTGGGTAAAACCTCAGCACCTAGGACTTGCCGATCGCATGGTCGGCAGTTCAAATCCCCGCGGCGGGGTGCGCTCCCGTTGCTCCGTCCCAGCGTCTGCCAACCTAGCAGTTCGAAAACACAACCGGGTGCAAGTAGATAAATAGGGACCGCTTACTAGCGGGAAGGTAAACGGCGTTTCCGTGCGCTGCAGTGGCTTGCCAGAGCAGCTTCGTCACGCTGGCCACATGACCCGGAAGTGTCTGCGGACAGCGCTGGCTCCCGGCCTCTAGAGTGAGATGAGCACACAACCCTAGAGTCTGTCAAGACTGGCTCGTACGGGCAGGGGTACCTTTACCTTTACCTTTATTTTCCTTTAACCCAGTCGACCCAAATCAAATAGTTGGTGTGGCTGTGGCTGTCCATAGTACCTATCAGGGGCCATATTTGACATAATGCAAGTTAATTCAACCAGGGTGTAACAGGTGTATTATTTATTTGGAAAATTGCACACCTTAAAATTTCCTTTAGCTATCCTTTGCCAGAACTTTCCTCAAAGTGGGCTCAAAAAGAGCAGGGTGACAATGTAACCGTGTTAGAGGTGAACAGACTGGCAAAATGCAAGACTGTCATTTCTCCATGTCAAGAAAGTGCACAAAGTAAATGGGTTATGTATTTTTGAAAGGTGAACCAAGGTGAGGTGACCTGCCTCAGGCAGCAGGATCCACAGGAAACCTTTCCTTTCAAAATTGTTTTTTGTGGGTCTTTGTACTGTCATAAAGAATGTGTGTTCACTTCCTGGAGGGGAGGGACGTCAATTTGTTGTTTGCCTCAGGTGTCAAAATGTCTTGGGCTAGCCCTGTTGAAAGGCAGTGTCCACAAAGGGCCCTGGCCTAAAATTTTTTCCTCCGAGGCTACCCAGTGTTTTCATACCGTCATCAACCTAAGAGAGGTTTAATGAAGCTTAAAAGCTTCATAATATAACATATTGTTTAGGAGCACCCCATCTCCTTCCATTGGGTTTTTCATACAGAATTTTCCATGTCATGTGTGGATCAAGCATTGTAGATCAAGCACTGAATCAAATGAAGTGGATTAGCTTCTGCACACCTACAAATTAAGCTTTCAAAACAGGTATTTTAAAAGGAAATTCACTTCAATTGCCAGACAGCTTTGTAACAGTCAGCTGTCATCTGCAGATATTTTCATCCATAAAACCACACCGTCAGAGCCAGCAAAATTATGCAACACTGGCTTGTTAAGAGGCTTTCCTCATCAGATAATGATAATCATGCTTGAAGAGAGATCTACAGTATTCTTTAGACTGTGGTGCAGTATAAATATTTTAATCACTTGGGAGTGATCTCTGAGTGTTGTGAGCTTTCAGGGATTGCACTTACCCAGGGTTCATATTTCTCTTTTTTATATATAATTTTATTTATACAATTAATTTTACAACATACAAAAATTCAAAAAAAGAAAAACTAAAAAAATCAAACAATGTATCATTTACTGTATATATATGACTTCCCTCCTCCTCTTTCTGTAGTTCATTTTTTATCATATTTTACTGCATTTCCAAATTAAACCAATTTAATTTTTATCCCCTATGTTCCATATACATTTTATTCTACTACTGCACGTTTTTATATTAAACCTGCTAAACTCTTAATGTGTTTACAATAATTCTGAATATACTCTATAAATGATTTCCATTCTTAAAAAACTTGATCATTTTGATTTCTTATTCTTCCGATGAAAACCAGCAGCGCAATGAAAGGGAAGCGCTGCCGCGGCTGCATTTGACCCCGCCCCCAAGCCTCCGCCTGATTGGCTGGCTGCCAGGGGGCATGGCGCAGCAGCCCCGGGCAGCTGAGCAGGGGCCAGAACACCCCCTGTCAACGTGGGAAATGGCTCCCGCTCACAACTCCTCCCCTCTGGAAGGAGGAGAGGCTTTGCCTTTATAGCTAACAAATAACAAGGCACAGGTTTTGAAAAGGGCAAAATTGGAGCTGTGCTGCTCTGATGATCGGTTTCTGTGGCTCTCTGGGCTTTTCGATCACCCACACAGGTCAAGATGTTGTTCCATCTCTCTACTTTTTTCTTTTAGAATGGCCATTGTAAATAGTCATCATGACACTGTCTGTACTTTTCTCACCTTACTGTTTCATAATTCTACCCAGCCAGCTTTACATGTAGCTACACATCAGGATAATGCTTCATGCATCCAAAGACATGGACTTTTGTATGCCATCTTCCCCATTACAAATGGCCCGGGATTTTCCCCTCCCTTTACTTTCTCCATCTTCATACTCTCTCAAACACATACATTTTCTTTCTCTTCCCCCCCCCCCTTGGCCTGTCTAGACATAAGGAGGTCAGGGTTTTCTTTTCCCGAATCAGAGAAGCCAAACCCACAGACACAAGTTATCCAGAAAGCTTTACCTTCCTCTTCCCCTCCCACACCAGCAAAACAATGATTTTGTGGCACCACTCCTCTCGTTAAATAAGCAATTCATAACACTCCAGCTTAATGAAGCCTATCTGGAAATGTGGGGGTGGGGGTAGAGGAGGTGGTTCACATTAGCATGAGACTGGCCAAATATATCCTTCTCAGTAAGCAAGCACAAAAGATTGTTGATAAGTAAAAAATAAGTTTTGGCTGTCTACACCAATGAAATTTATCTGATGGCAATGTTCAAGGGATTCCACAAGGCAAAAATCTGAATCTGTTACTCCTTTAAGAGAAAATGCAGCAGTGCATTTGAATGTCCTGCAGATGTAAAATAAATGCCCCCATGTCTCTATTTTCCTTCATTTTCCAATGGCATTCGGATCAGCTTTTTCCTTTTTCCAGATATAAATCATTAAGATTTCAGGAGGCTTTGGCCGAAATGGAGGCGGTACAGACTACCTCCCCTCACACACAACTGCAACTTTTTAACTATATGGCACACATGACCATCACAAAATAATTAGATTTGTTTCATGAACAATCCTGCCAGTGTTTCTCTCTGTGTGTGCATATCTATCTATCTAATCACTCTAGGACTTTTGCCACCCTGAATACTGCACATCTGAAAGTACTTTGACTCATGAAACATCTTCCAAACTTCCTCAGGAGATGTTCCATTTAAACATTCTCAGAACCCAGTGTTAAAGCAGTGACCAGTGTATGCTGCTATTCCCAAGCTGAACCAGCACCAGCACTTTGGACAGGAGCCAAGGTCTCAGTGCTGTAGCACGGCACACTCCAGGGCCCCCTTATTGTGTTTTCTGACCAGGCACTTTTGGAAGCTGGATGCAGCTGCTCTTTTAATTTCCTACCATGGCCCCAGCTCTAAGAGTTCCAAGGCATTGTGTATGTTTCTGAGCACAATTCAAAGTGTTGGTGCTGACCTTTAAAGCTCTAAACAGCCGTGGCAGTATATATCTGAAGGAGCATCTCCACCCCTACCGTTCAGCCCAGACACTGAGGTCCACCTCTGAGGGCCTTCTAGCAGTTTCCTCACTGTGAGAAGTGAAGTTACAGGGAACCAGACAGAGGGCCTTCTCAGTAGTGGCGCGCACCCTGTGGAACGCCCTCCCTTCAGATGTCAAGGAGATAAAGAACTACACAACTTTTAGAAGACATTTGGAAGTTTGATGTTATGTTTGATGTTATGCTTTTATTTGTGTTGGAAGCTGTCCAGAGTAGCTTGGGCAACACAACCAGATGGGTGGGGTATAAATAAAATGATGCTAGACTCAAATAATTGATAGGCACAGTGCCTGAACAATGCCACTGCAGCTAAATATGCCAAGGCCACCTGAGGCAGGTGATACCAGAAGACATTTTGACCAGCCCATTTTGACCAGCCCTTTCTCTCAAACCTGGAGCCAGCCCTGTTCTCAAGTGGAGCTCAGCTGGGTGACAGTTATGGAGGAAAGTCAGTGCACACACCACCTGACTTCCATAGCATTGCCATACAAACTGGGCTGCCAGCATCTGCCTCTCCTGCTCACAACATGTGATGAAGCTGATTGGGGTACCATTAATGTCATTACATAGTTTATTCACTAGATGGCACAGGCCTTAGTTGTTTCCTGAGTTTGTTCTCTTTCGCTGCTGGATATAATACAATAATTATTGTCTTCTTCTTCTTTGGCGATCACTTGTAGCCAAGTCTTCCATGAAAAATGTTTTAACAGTGAGTCCATAAGTGACTGTGGAGGCCAATTCTGGATCCACACGTCCTTCCACAGTGGGGACATAGGTTTCTGGGCAGGAGTTGATCATGGTAAGGGTTTGCTAAGTATGCCTTCCTCTTAGCACATTTCTCCCTTTCGTCATGGGTGTCTTCAAAGCCCATGACACCTTTGGTAAAGTCTGTTCTCCAGTTGGAGCACTCGCAGGCCAGCATTCCCCAGTTGTTAGTGTTTAAACTACATTTTTTTAGATTTGCCTTGAGAGAGTTTTAAACCTTTTTTGTTCACCACCAGCATTACGCTTTCAATTTTTAAATTCAGAATAGAGTAGTTGCTTTGGAAGATGTTAATCAGGCATCCGCACAACATAACCAGTTCAACAAAGTTGATGTTGAAGTCAATGAAGTTGATGTTGAATTATTGTCCTGCCTTAATGATTGGAATTCCCTCTGAGCCTTCCATCAATAAGAGTTTTGTTGTCACTGCTCCAAGTTGCAGAAGGATGAAAAAAGTGAAGGGAGGTAGGTAGATTCCCTTCTTCCCAAACCACTCCCCAAATTATCGGAAAGTTCAAACTTTCAGCCCACCTTTAGTTTATATACCCAGGGATTTGCCTAAGGCTATCTTCTAGGAATGTAGTTTTGCAGCAAGCATGTGATTTGAAGAGATTTCGAGATTATAATTCCTGCACTACATTTACTCAAGCATTCATGTGTATTTTTTTATTATTAGTAGTAAGTAATTTCCATACTGAGATTTGAGTTTATTAGTGTCAGTAAGAAATGTAATTTGTTGCAATGGGATTATTGTAGTGAAATTTAAAATGCCATGTTTCTAGGAGGGGCAGCAGTGGGAGAGAAAAAATAAGCTGCAAACTAGTTAAGTGTTTTTATAGGTGTTTCTGTATCAACAATGGGGGGGTGTTTTTATTTATTGTTTTAGTTTTGTTTAGTTGGGTTTTAAAAAGTGGGGGGTTGTATTCTCATATTCTGGTACTTGCATGGCACTTGGGCATGAAAACCTATTGGAGAGAACAGCTGCACCATCTTGTGGTGAATGTTGAAAGTCTCACCAGTTAATACGAAACTGTATTGCAGCTTCATAGATACATGGCTGTTTTAGCATTATCAAACTCCTGGAACTGCTTTTATGGTTTGATTCTACACATAGCAGAACACACAACATGAAGGGGTTGGTTTTTTTTGCAATACTTTAAAAAGCATTGTGGAGGTTAGTAAGAGGAGTTTAATAAGGGGTTGGGTTAATAAGCCTCTTAAGGCACACAGAAAAGAGCCCGAAACAACTGGGAAGATGAGAAGTGATAAAATTGCACATCCATAACTATATCAGCACCTATTGCATTCATTCTGAATTAATGTACTAATAATGAAGTGGGCACGTGTATATGAATAGCTCCAAAGAGTAGTGTTTTATCGGTTTGGGGCCACATTTACCTTCTGTTCTACTGCTAATTTGCTTTCTGTGTACAAGGCGAGAATATTGAGATTAAGCCAAGTAGAAAGCAGATTAACAGCTGGATGGAAATACAGCCTTGAAATGCAAAGCTATAGATACAAATTACATGGAAATTCAGCTTCTTAGAAAGATAAAAACAGGAAATCAAACAGTGGCCATTCAATTAGTTTTGTACTCAGAACTAGGTTTTCTGTAATTAGACCAGGATATGAAGAAACTGTTCTGTGAAAGGAGGAAAGAAGCCTCTTTCTCATGACAAGTTCGTCTCAGAACAAAAATGAAGCAAGCTTCCATGCAAAGTTACACCCTCCTCTTGCTTTGCATGCAAATTCATCTTCTCTCTTGCCCCACTTTTTCATTCTTGTTGGATGTGTCATTCCCTATGTCCACAGTGGTTTATTTTAGATTCAATTCTCAACCCTAGCAAAGATTCAAGAACAGTTGGACTGTAGGACAGTCCATGATTGGAGAAGGACTCTCTGTCTAAAGGACTCTCAAATGACCTCTATTTGAAAGAGCCCACTTTTTGAAGCACTGTCTGGTTCAAGTCCAGTTTAAAGACCAGTAGGGAAAGCAGGCATGCAGGCCACCTGGCTATCCACACCCCAAGGTGAGTTGTGTTGTTTGGATAAAATTAAAAGTAAAGGGACCCCTGACCGTTAGGTCCAGTCATGACAGACTCTGGGGTTGTGCGCTCATCTCGCTCTATAGGCCAAGGGAGCCGGCGTTTGTCCGCAGACAGCTTCCGGGTCATGTGGCCAGCCGCTTCTGGCGAACCAGAGCAGCGCACAGAAATGCCATTTACCTTCCCGCCGGAGCGGTACCTATTTATCTACTTGCACTTTGATGTGCTTTCAAACTGCTAGGTTGGCAGGAGCAGGGACCAAGCAACGGGAGCTCACCCCGTCACGGGGATTTGAACTGCCAACCTTCTGATCGGTAAGTCCTAGGCTCTGTGGTTTAACCCACAGCGCCACCCGCGTCCCATCGTTTGGATAAAAGTACTAGCTAAATTTGCACCTGTACATATATATTAGCAAAAGTAAATTTGATGGCAATGCATAAGTGCAAGGGGCAGCCCATCCCATTTCGCCGCCTGAGGCAAAACAGGAAAGTGTCCCTAGACGAAGCCTTGCTTACCCTGCTTGCACAGCAGTGGCTTCCAGGGAGATCTCTCCTACTGCTCTGCATTCCCCAGTGGTGGTAGGGGCAGGCGGGGTCCCTGTGTGGGCACTGCCCCATGGGATTCCACTGTCCAAGATGGCTGCTTCAGCCTGCCTCGTAGGCAGGACAGCCCTGCATAAGTGGCGACCCTTCCCCATTCCTAGTCTTCTGCTGGACCAGTGGGCCAGGAACACTCTGGAAAGAATGGCTTCTGTGGTTTGCTTGTATAAAACTGGAAACAATAAAACTATCCAACATCTTTTTTTAAAAAAAACCACCAGGCCTTCATTATTTCTGAGGCTCCTTGTGTATGGCAGCACTCCATTGCCCACCCAGTGTCCTATCACTACCCTGAAAAAAATCTGATTGCATTAACAAAACCTCCCCTCCACTATCATATCCTCATGCCACACCTACTGCTAACAGGGGCAGGCACTTATCCTATCTGGAAACAGGTCCTCTGGCTACAGCAAGGGCTGTAGCTTAGTGGCAGAGCATCTGTTCTGTATGCAGAACATCTGGGCTGAGGTGGAAGAGAAACTTGCCTTCAGCCCCAGAATGCCACTGTCAGTCAGTGTAGATAATTCTGATGTAAATGAATCAATGGTCTGACTCAGTAGAAGGCAGCTTTCTGAGCTCCCATGCTTCTTCCTAACAATGGTTATAATATAAGCTCCCTCGCATAGAAATGAGTATTTTCCACTTAACATGCTCCAAATTAGGTCTTTGACAGAGTGAATCACTGAACTCCAAGTCAGGGCTCTCAAAATGGCTGTGTCACATCAGAGCTTCTCTATGTTCCTATCAGACCAGAGGAGCTTTGCTCATAACCCAGCTAACCACTTCTCACCAGTTCCTTTTCTCTTCTCAGTAAGAAAGCTCCGCCTTTGCCCTGCTCCCTTCCACGACTCTTTCTGAGGCTTATAAATAAGCCTTTAGGACAGGCATAGGCAAACTCGGCCCTCCAGATGTTTTGGGACTACAACTCCCATCATCCCTAGCTAACAGGACCAGTGGTCAGGGATGATGGCGGGCAGTGGCGGCGGGACCAGTGGCAAGAAAGGGCTCCTTTCGGGCCACTTGTCCCTCTGCTGCCGCCTCTGCCGCTTGCAAGAGCAGAGATAGGAGCCGCAGTTGGTAGAGGCACAGCACAGCGCAGCGCAGCGCCTCTCCCAACCACAGCTCCTGTGCCTGCCCTTGCGAGAGGTGGGAGGCAGCAGTGGGACCAGCAGCAAGAAAGGGCTCCTTTCGGGCTGCTTGTCCCTCCGCCGCCACCGGCCTCACTCAAGTATAAGCTGGGGGGGGGGCTTTTTCAGCATAAAAAATGTGCTGAAAAAGTCAGCTTATACCCAAGTACAGTCATACTCAGGTTGATGTAGCTTTGGGATGAATATTTTCGGATTGCGCCCCGCAGGTAATGGAAGTAATGGAGTCCGTTACTTCTGGGTTTCGCCGCTCGCACATGCGCAGACGCTCAAAATGACATCACACGCATGTGCGGAAGCGGCGAAACGCGACCCGCGCACGCACAGTCGCGTGTTACGTTTACTTCAGGATGCGAATGGGGCTCTGGAACGGATCCCGTTCATATCCAGAGGTACCACTGTATATATGGTAGACAGAAATATTCTTCAGCTTTAGCCACATGTTCCCCACTGTTTGAGTCACAGCTGTTTCCTATAATTTCTGCTGCTTCCCACAAAGAGGAAGAGGTCAGTTGGGGTCTATCCATCAATTGTGTAACTGTGTGGCACACTACCTGATGTTACGTTAATTTGGGCATGGGTTTTAATCCAGGGAGATCTCTCTAAACTCACATTTAGAGTAGACACAGTGAAATCCATGGATTTGTTAGTTAATGAGTCTACTCTTAAATATGATTTAATTAGATCCAACCCTATAGTTATGGGAGCGGTTTATTATGCAAATCACTGAATATTTTGTTAAAACAGCTCAGTCTTGTGGTACCTTATAAAACTTAGGACCAAAGTAGACACGAAGCAGGAGATCCTTATCTTCCCATGGGTTTTTTTGTGGGGTGTTAATAACAGCTGTGGAAGATGGAGCTTATTCAGATTGGGACAATGACACTTCCAATTGAAATCATCCCTTTTCCATTGCCACCCAGCTTTTATGCACCACTCAGAACAAAACTTGCAGGTTCTCTACAGGTTGGCAATTTTATTGTGCCAAAGTAAACCTCTCTGTGTCTTAAGGGCAGCTTCAGAGGTCTTGCTAGTAGTCCAATTTGTAAGATCAATTAGATTGGTAAGCATGAGAGAAAGGAGCTATTCGGTGGTGTCCCCACAGTTATGAAACACCCTTCAAAGTTGTTTGTGTACAGCTCCATCAGGACAGACTTTTAACCAGGCATCGGAAACCCACTGAGTACAAATACTATTGGCCTGTTTGGGTGAGTTGGGGTTCTATATTATTATCTATCTATCCCCCCTATTTTTGGAGTTCGGCAAATCTTAGAATTCTTCCAAGCTTGCTGATACCTCTCTCTTGTGCATCAGCTACATAAGCAAAGGCTGAATATCAGAAATAAAGGGAATGGTGACTAGATATGATACACGCCGTTTCTGTTGATTAGAATATTATTTTCCTGAGCATAACAGTGGAAATATCCTGGGTTGAGTTCCCAGTGGATATCCATTGCAGCCTCAGGAGCAAAACTGAAGCTTTCCCTCATGAAGTATACTATATTGACAGAAACTTGTTTGCACCTTCAGAACGCCATGGTGACAACTGTCATTCAACAAAAGAAAACTCTGCAGCCCACAAGCTATTGTCTTTCCTGGGCTAAGAAGATGTGAAAATAGGAACTCCCCCAAAAGGAAACTTTTGGCTGACATTAAAGACAGGAAGTGGTTGTTCTTAGTGAGGCAACTGTGACAACTGAGATGGCCTGTGATGAGAATTTCCTGAATTTCTCCATGTCTGTTACTTTAATTAGAAAACTGTGGGTGTGAAGGCTTCAGACACTTTTCTCCAGGTCCCAAGGATCCTCAGAACACCAGGAGGTCTCTTATGTCCAGAAACCCTTGGTGAACCCCGCCCATACACTGAATTTGGAGTTTTTAATCATCATATCATTTATGAACAAAAGCTTTTGACAATGATCTCTCTAGGCGATATATTTGTTCAGTGGGCCTGTAGATGGCGAATTCTTCTTCAGACAGTATCAAGAATATAAGGAAGGCATCAGAAAGGCCTTCAAGAGTAAGAGAAAGCATCCCACTACTTTGTTCTTTCTTATTCACTTACTGTAAATTGGAAGTGAAAGAAGGAAGTTCATGATGCAACGCTCCTTATGAAAGCAACATATATATCCTTGCTTTCTCTCTGCACTGCCACAGCTTCTCTTCACTACAATCTTATTGAGCCTGTAAGAAGAGACGGTAAGAACAACTCCCCACCCAGCAGATAACAAGGGGCCACATTCATAACCTTTCACAAATACATCACCCATTTTTCATTGGTGGGGGTGGGGGGAGACACAGCAGGGATAATAGAATATATCTACTATCCCAATCCTTTCAACATCGTGACAGTCATCACCACTCCAACCACTGTAGGTCTTGAGAAACCCTTTGCTATTCTCAAAAACTGGAAAGAGGGTTCGTTTGGGTACCCAAGACAGAAGAATGCTACCAAGAAGCAGGAATCTTATTATGACTTAGAAAGGTTTGTGGGTTAGGAAAGAAAATCAGTATTTTAGACCAATGGAAAGATTCTTAGTGAAAAGAAGTAGACAAAAAATATTATTGTGTGCAAACTGTATTAAAAAACAACTGCTTAACAGATTGGACATTCTTTTTTTACTCCCCAAAACATAACCCATTGCTCCAGTACTTGATGATGAAAGATCAACAGATGGACAAGTAGGGAACTTTCATACCTGGAAGGAAAAGGAACTGGATTGCTATCAAGATTAGAGAAAGAAAAGAACTGACAAACAAAAAGCTGGAAAAATACAGGTAACCAACCTATATTTCTATATACAGTGGACCTGCAACTTATACTTACTTTACATACGTGACTGCAACCTTACATGGGGGGGGGGGTGGAGAGTGGTGGAAACCTGCCATTCCCCACTCCCCGTTTATTTATTTTTCCCCATCTGTACACCCGGGCTTTCCCCCCTTGTTTACCAGGCAATATTAAAATGTCAAATTTAAGAATTTTATGGGGGTTTGTTTTGAAATTTTAGTAGGGTTTTCCATGCAACTTTTTGCAAACAGAAACCTAAGCTTTGTGTATTTTTTAAGCAGAGAGATATAGAAAGAGAGAGAATTATCAATACATTTTTAATTTTTAACTTGGGAATATGTATATATCATCTGATTGTTAGGTGTCAGTGTTTGATAAAACAGATTTACAGAAGAGGGTAATGCTAACATAATACAGAATGCCCTGCAGTGATTTTTTTGGATGGTTGTTGTTGTTGTTTTTTAAAAAAGAAAAACTTCGTGATTAAGTTCAATATATTGGGTGACTATGGGATGCTGACTGTGGGTGATACAAGTTGTAGTTCAACAACAACTGGAAGACTACAAGTTAGTCAGGAGTATTTCAAAGACGTGTTCTCTGAAAACAATGTAGGCATGCCATATGTAGAACTGAATAAATACAAATGAGAACAGAAACAGAAACTTTTTTTAAAAAAACCAAAGCTCCAGTATTACATGTCCCCTCATATAAACTAGAAAAAACGAGGCTGGCAACCAATGAAATTGTTCCATTAGCAAAAGGATTTCCATTTCCCCTCACTCTTCTCTGCCTGGTCACCCTCAAACCTTTCCTGGGTTTCCCTCAAATCCTCTGGAGCAGATTTAGGGTGGACATAAAGGGAGATGAGAGGGAAAGAATGTTCCATTCTCCTAATGGAGTAACTTCAAAGAATACCACTCCAATGAAAATGTGGCAGAACAATGAAATAAAACAAACTCTTTTTTTCATTTTAGGATTTATTGCTGTGTATTTATATAAAAAACAAAAAATCAGTATGGTGCCCAATATAGGATTTGTTCACATGAGTTGCCTCACAGTGTTCTGCTCTGTTTTCTTTATTACTTTTGCGAATAATCAGGGTAAGTATACATTTCTATTGAACTGTGTGGGACTTACTTTAGCATAGATATGGTTAGAATTGCGGAAGGTTAGAATTGCGGAAGCTCAGTTGAGTGACAGTGGAGAGCAGGCAAAGTCAGAGTGGAAGGAAATGTATTTATTACCAAAGTAGTTCATTAATGTGTGGGTGAATGCGGCATTTTAGTTTTGGGGTAGGGTTGGTTCTTATGTGGGTGTAAGATGGAAAATGAGGAGAGATGAAAAAAGCATGTTTTCTTGAAGATTTCTCTCTCTCACACACACGCACACACATATAATACACATATGTAGGCACACAATACACCTCAGGGCAGATGGATACTTGAAGAAGATTAGTTAGGTACCATAAACAAATAACATATTACAGTGGGGAGCATTTGTGTCTGCTGAAGATGATACAAAAACAACTATGAGATATAAAACAAATCATGAAGTTCCCAGAAACTGCAGCAAACAGGTATGAAACTACCATGAAATTACATGAACAAGCAGCTACATGAACAGGCTCAACGGAAGCTGAAATGAGCCGGTGTCAGACTTCAGGGACTCTGCTTCCTCCCCTCTTGGCTGTACAAAGAGAAAGCAGTCTTTTACCAGTAACAGAAATGTTTAATGTACAGAGCAAAAGAGCATGCGACCATTCTCAGAGTGCAGGTGATCCCAATTAAGGTTCTGTCCACTTCCCTCTAGTCACATCCGTCCTCTCGCCTCCTAGCCACCTGATCTCTCAACCTTTGAGCCTTTTGCGCAGTCACCTTATCTAATCTCAGAGCCTGCACAACTTCCAGTGAGAGAGTGTCAGCTAGTTCACTCTCTTCCCATTCTTCTTGCTGTTCACCTCCTAGTTCTGCCCAACTATTGTCTTCTGAACTGTGCCCCTCAGCAAATCATTGTTCCAAATCAACACTACTCCACTGCTCCTGTGGAGTTTCAGGATCCTGGCCATGAGCAGGGGGAGGGGTAGGCTCCCGCCATTCGTCATCAGAGTTGTACTCCTCAACCCAGTCTCTGACAGCAGGTAAGCAATAGAGAATCACATCCCCACTAGGGATAAACATTGGTGGTGGAAACTGTGTTGAAAAGCCACTTGACATTAAAAAAAGGAAGTACTTTGCATAGCTTGATCTCATAAAACACATATAGGATAATCAATGCAGGTATGCAGCCTCAGAGCTACACACACACACACACACACACACACACACACACACACACACTGACCATTCCTATTTTTTCTCCCCAGGACAAAATGGGACATCAGCTGAAAATTTATCCTGTGTCATTTACACAGTTCGTGTTACCTCAATGAATTGCACTTGGGATACTGGCAGGAATGTTCCTAAAGACGTCCAGTATTTTCTATACTTGATATATCAGTAATTCATTTTCATTTGTTAAATGGGGGTGGGGAAGGGAATGGTTAGAGTATGCTGTTCCTGGCTGGGTTTTTAACAAAATGTTTTGGCATGCAGCGAAAACGATGGCGAAGAGACAGAATGCCCCCAGTACAAAAATAATAAACTTGGAAGACATGTTGGGTGCCATTTTCCTAATATAAAAGTTCCTGGGAATCATATTACCCTCAGAGTGAATGGATCAAGCGAAGAATCACTGGTTCAGCCTTTGGATCAGCAATTCTGGCCTTTCGATCATGGTAAGAGAAGGAGGGTGGGGTTTGTTTGTTCTTTTACTCATAGTGCAAAAAATTAGATATCTTGAGATACCTTATAAATCAGGGATGGGGAAGCTGTGGACCTCCAATATTGTTGTTGTTATTGTTTGGTCGTTTAGTCGTGTCCGACTCTTCGTGACCCCATGGACCAGAGCACACCAGGCACTTCTGTCTTCAAGTCTTCACTTCTGTCTTCACTTCTGTCTTCTACCTCCAATATTATTAGACTCTAAATCTCTTCACCCCTGATCACAGGCTAGGCTGGCTGTGGAGTCAGAAATCCCTCATCCCTTCTCTAGTCCTTTTTTAAAAAAATGCTTGTAAAATTAAAAAAAAACCTCAGAGATGTATTTGTCTGCCTGCATTCACATACCCTGTACCCCTTCAAGACCTCTCACCACAAAATTCCTGGCTATAAGCCGAGTGACACCTACCCACAATGTATGTGAATATGAAATGCTTAGGAACTGGAAGCAGGGAAGTTGACCACTCAGATGCCCTTGAAATTTCACAGCTCTCCACCTGTCAAGTAAAATACTGGCTATTTCATTACAGAAAAACTTACTCCACCAGCAGATATCACTTGGAATTGTCATGAACAGCCGTGGGGGTGCAAAGTACAATGGAAACCCCCTCCCTGTGCCTTTAAAGATAACGCACACTACTGCTTTAAGTATGAAATAAAGGTAAGAGGTTAATTGTGGTTTTGCTTGTTGAATAGCTTTTTGTTACCTTTGCTAGTCACATGCGGATATCTGATGTAGAAATTCATGGTGAAAGAAACATTTGTCCAATTTCAAATGTACATGGAATTTAGTTTGACTGCTATTTCCTATCTACCAGGGTGAATGGTAATTCTTAGATAGGTTTTGGTTGGTAGAGATGGAGCAGCGTACAGTTCTTTCATGAGTAAAGAAAATCCTCAGATAAAATAGAGTGATACTTTTCTTGTGGGATGACCTCCCAACAAATTCTGCATTGCAGCCTCGCGTTCCAGTTCATTTGTTGAGCCTCCTTATTAGAAAAAGCTTATAGCATTTTATCTGAATCCAACTAATGTTTCTTGGCTGTTTTGTTCTCAGTCAAAAGCCAATGTCTGCAATATAGTCTAGAAAGTCCCCATGAGGATAGACACATCATTCGTTTTTCATGGTGATGTCAAGGTTCCAATGTGTGAGCTACATTGACCGGCATATACCATAAACCCATACATGTGGGTGCATCAATGTACCCATGTGCAGAAGCATCCTGCAACACTGCTGGTTTCTGAAATCTCGCCCTTCCTAGCTTCATACCGTATGGCTCAATTTAGGTATGCATGCTGGTACACAAATACCAGGTCTATCCTACATATTTAAAATAATGACTGGATTGTGGCGATACATTTATTTGCTGAGTTCCTATATACATCACAAGCTGGTCTGCCAAATCCTTGCACTATAACAGAGGAAGCCTATTTGTGGCCCTCCTCATAGCCCCAGTTTGCATAGGCCAATAGATGACAGGATCCCCCTACATCTGGAGGATCACAGTTTTCCCACCCTTGGTCTATAGGAATGCAAAATGGTTGCCTGGTGCTTCGTGGTCAGCACTTGTGGGAAGCCAAACACCATTTTGTAAAGTTTCACATCTATTAATGTATGGAAAAACGTGAACTTCTATAACTCATTCATCTTCTTTTAATATTTATGTTTATAATGTGTGTGTTACACAATGAAAAAAAAGAGAAGATTGTGGGGAAAGTTAATAATCCACCCACAAGGAAGTCAGCCCTCTTTCCTCCGATATTATCGGTTACTCTTGACTACTTTTGCCTTCCTTGCTAATTAAGGTATACAGCCAAATTTGTGAAAGCTAGCATACTTTGAAAAAGTACAATGAAAACCAACTAAAAACGTTACTTTTTTGTCTCTAAGGATGAAATCAGAGGCCAGATTTCAACAGTAAGTATTGTTATCTTATATAAACATGAGGCATGCGAACTGAATTTTAGAACGGGAGAATCATGTGTATGCTGCCTTGGAAGAAAGCTGGGCTATAAATATTAAGAAGGCAGCATAGTATTATTTGTCCCCAGCATTCTGAAATTAATTAATTAATAATATTTTATTGCTTATACCCCACCCATCTGACTGGATGTTCTATCTAGGTGTCCAGATTTGGTCCAAAAGGGAAAATATAGCAAAAAAATATCCAGAATCCTCAAAAGATGGGCAACACAAAGTAAAATAAATATTTGGTTTGGAACCTGCTTCATTGCTTCAGATATTCAATGTGACATTGTGCTTCAGATCTGATTACCTTCCATTTCCAAAGCCTTAGGCGACTTCCTCATTATCTAGAATGGGGAAGTCAACAAGTGCCTATATACAAAATATAATAAACATACACCTAAGATGTGGCTGCTTCAGGTGCCACATAATACCCCTTCTGCATTTGTAAGAACTTAATCATTTAGTGTAGTAGCACTTGTACTTTGGAACTCCCTGCCTATTGAGATCAAGCAGGTGTCCCAGAATTACAGACTTGTAGAGGTGGGAGGGACTCCAAGAGTCATCTAGTCCAACCCCCTGCAATGCAGGAATCTTTGCCTCAATGTAGGGCTCAAACACACAACCCTAATATTAAGAGTCTCATTTAATCTGTTTCCGTATGCTTTAAAACATGCCTGTAAATTGTTCTTGATTTTCTTGTTTTATCTTTCTCAACTGTTTGAGGTTTGTTTCCTTTTACAATCAAGTGGTGTGTAAGTTTATGAAATAATAAGTTGATGAATGTGAATTGGCATGCTATTTCACCTACAAAGACATAAAGCAGATTAATCTTCTACTTTTAGTTAACAAGTGGACAAACCCACCAAAATTACACGGTACGTGGGAAATACTCATTGAGGCTCCGTGCAGCTGGACAGTATTGTCCCATTGGGACACAGTGGAGTGACTGGAGTAAACCAATTGTGTTTGGTAAGATTACAGATTTATTTATATTTTTTTTCCCATTGGCCCTTTCTCTGTTATTCTCTCTAATGGTAAACTCAGGGGTTTGTGTGCCTCGATCAGCCTGAGAAACAAAGCCATCCAAAAATGTTTATATATATCTGTCAGGGAACTGACATTGGAGCTAGAGGCGGAGGGAAGGCATCTCAAATGATGCTGGAGAAGGGCCCAGCAGGGAGAGAGGCAGCTCCGCAGATGGGGAAGCAAATCAGTGCAACACCAGGGATATAGAGGGACTGATGGGGGAATCGGCGAGAGGGCTCCAGGACTCTTCACCGGACACCAGCGGGGAGAGCACGGGTCCTCCGCTACCCATGCCCACCCTGCACAGAAGACTTCCGCGCAGAGAGAGTAGGAGGAGACTGGGTGTCAAACAACTTTTATGTTGGAAAAGATTTAAGAAACGCCCACTGACGGATTCTGCTAGCGACTGAGGCAGCCACGAAGTGAAGGGCTGCCCAGACTGAAAGGTTTTGCAAGGCAACAAAGCCTGGAGAGGCGGCAACTTACGCACGAGCAACCCATACACATTACAATATCTATTCAGAGGACTCCCTCGGCATGCAGAACTATATAAATTTGTAGATTAAATATTTTTTTGAAAGAAAACAGCCCATACTTCCAAGACTTCCAGCTTCTAGGACTTACAGAAAGTTTCTGGCAGTTGAGCCTTACAGACATCAAGAATGATATTAGTGTCAGTCCCCCTGTTGCTTAGAAATGCAACTTTAATAACAACGACAACAATTTATTTATTTATTTATTTATACCCCGCCCATCTGGCTGGGTTTCCCCAGTCACTCTGAGTGGCTCCCAACAGAATATTAAAAACACAATAAAACACCAAACACTAAAAACTTCCCTACAATGACTACCTTCAGGTGTCTTCTGAAAGTCAGATAGTTGTTTATTTCCTTGACATCTGATGGGAGGGAATTCAACAGGGCGGGCACCACTACCAAGAACTGCCTGGTTCCCTATGACCTCACAGTGAGCGAACTGCCAGAAGACCCTCAGAGCTGGATCTCAGTGTCTGGGCTGAATGATGGGGGTGGAGACGATCCTTCAGGTATACTGGGCTGAAGCCATTTTGGGTTTAGAGGTCAGCACCTACACTTTGAATTGTGCTCAGAAATGTACTGGAAGCCAATGTAGGTCTTTCAGGACCAGTGTTCTATGGTCTCGGCGGCTACTCCCAGTCACCAGTCTGGCTGCTGCATTCTGGATTAGTTGGTTTCCAAGTCACCTTCAAAGGTAGCCCTATGTAGAGTGCATTGCAGTAGTCCAAGTGGGAGATAACCAGAGCATGTACCAC
Organism: Podarcis bocagei; assembly: GCF_964188305.1. Lineage (NCBI taxonomy): Eukaryota > Metazoa > Chordata > Lepidosauria > Squamata > Lacertidae > Podarcis > Podarcis bocagei. The sequence goes on from NC_138130.1 coordinate 35,270,089, forward strand.
TCTGGCGTAAGGTTACCAGATTTTTTCCAATGAATCCAGGGACACTTTTCAGCTTCAGTGGATTTTGTATGGGGACTGATTTGTAAATACGGGGACTGTCCTCGGGAAACGGGGACATCTGGTAACCTTACTCTGGCGAGACAGATCAGTTGATTGACACTGCCGTACGTGTGTGCTTATATAAGACTGATGCTTGATTTGCAAAACACCATACTGGTTCTTCCCCAAAAGCACTACTCTGGAAGCCCCCATCCCAGCAAGCAATGTGGACAGAGCCAAGGGGCAAGAGAGGCTGTGGTTGTTACCAGGTCTGGTGCTCCTTTAAGGACCAGAACCACGTCACAAGCTGATGCTGGGCCTGTGTTTATGATACACTTAGCACTAATGCCTTCCTATCTTTTCAGGTACTGACCCCAATCCATTTCCTACAGAATTATTAATATTTGTAGTACTTGGGACCGTCATAACAATCTTGCTCCTGATTTTGATCTGGAAAAGGTAAAACACAAGACATTTTTCCTGCATCTAGAAAATGGCTAGCATTTTTAATTACTATTGTTCTGAGATTTGACAAGCCTGAGTATTCTTTGTTAGGATTTTAACCAAGAGATCTGAAAAATTCAACATTTCTAGAAGACCTGAAAACACTAAATGAAAATCTAACGTATTAATATTCTAATCAAAATGTTGAATAGGAGGATCTGTTAAAGATTTAAGACAATGCAGTACGTATAGTGCATAATTCAATCTATGTCCTATCTGTGCATGCTGTTTGGGCGAGTGCTCCCCTTCTATGCATGAAGCTCTCCATCTGCAGGCAAGAGGATATGGATTAGGGAGAACAGGATTTGAGACCCTGGTCAAAGCCCCACATTTTCCTTCCTGCAGATTCCACATATGGAGATGCCTAACTTTTCCAGTTCCACAACCAAAAGATGTTCTTTGGCAATATGAGAATGTGGTAAGTTCTAGAATGCCTTGAATGCAGTATTCTGCCAGTTTTTAAAACAATTTAAAGATGAATGGCTGTAATTCACAAAGTAATGCTATGTGATTGCTTACTGCCACACGGAAGGTGCCATGAAATTGCTGATCTAGCAGTTTCCCCCCATTCCTAGAGATGTTTGCATGCTAGAATTTTATCTAGTCTAGTAAAATATTTCCACAATTGTGTAATTTTTTTATTATTATTATTATTATTATTATTATTATTATTATTATTATTATTATTATTATTATTATTTATAATTTATACCCCGCCCATCTGGCTAAGTTTCCCCAGCCACTCTGGGCGGCTCCCAATCAAGTGTTACAAACAGTACAGCATTAAATATTAAAAACTTCCCTAAACAGAGCTGCCTTCAGATGTCTTTTAAAGATAGGATAGCTGCTTATTTCCTTCACATCTGAAGGGAGGGTGTTCCACAGGGTGGGCACTACTACTGAGAAGACCCTCTGTCTGGTTCCCTGTAACCTCACTTCTTGCAATGAAGGAACTGCCAGAAGGCCCCAGCGCTGGATCTGAGTGTCCGGGCTGAACGATGGGGGTGGAGACGCTCCTTCAGGTATACTGGGCTGAGGCCGTTTAGGGCTTGAAAGGTCAGCACCAACACATTGAATTGTGCTCAGAAACGTACTGGGAGCCAATGCAGATCTCTCAGGACCGGTGTTATGTGGTCCCACCAGCCAGTCCCAGTCACCAGTCTAGCTGCCGCATTCTGGATTAATTGCAGTTTCCGGGTCACCTTCAAAGGTAGCCCCACGTAGAGTGCATTGCAGTAGTCCAAGCGGGAAATAACTAGAGCATGCACCACTCTGGTGAGACAGTCTGCAGGCAGGTAGGGTCTTAGCCTGCATACCAGATGGAGCTGGTAGACAGCCGCCCTGGACACAGAATTAACCTGCAGCTCCATGGACAGCTGTGAATCCAAAATGACTCCCAGGCTGCACACCTGGTCCTTCAGGGGCAGTTACCCCATTCAGGACCAGGGAATCCCCCCCCACCCGCCCGCCCCCCTGTCCCCCAAAAGCAGTACTTCTGACTTGTCGGGATTCAACCTCAATCTGTTGTTAGCCGCCATCCATCCTCCAACCGCCTCCAGGCACTCACACAGGACCTTCACAGCCTTCATTGGTTCATATTTAAAGGAGAGGTAGAGCTGGGTGTCATCTGCATACTGATGAACACCCAGCCCAAACCCCCCAATGATCTCTCCCAGCGGCTTCATATAGATATCAAAAAGCATGGGGGAGAGGACGGAACCCTGAAGCATCGTGTATGAACGATGGAAGTCTCCAAACACTGTAACCACTTCCCCAAACCTATCTGTGTGGTCATAAAAACAAAAAATGTAAGAGTTTCTAGTTATAATGGGTGGGATTCACCTAACTAGCTCCATCAGTGGAAGGCCTGTGTAAGAAACTAGTAATTTTACTGACATTTTAGTGCCAAGGGTAGTTGCTTAGTTTCATCTAAAAGAAATGGGACTTTCAAGTAAGTTTTAACTTAATTGGAGATATTGAAACCATAATAATTCTACCCCGCCCACCTGGCTGGGTTTCCCTAGCCACTCTGTGGAAATTTGAAACAGGGCTGAACTGAAAATATATTACAGAGGAAAAGCTGCATTGCAAAAAGTGTTTGCTGCAGCTTCCATTTGTCATTTTCTAAATGTTGAAGGAACTGTGGAAAACTCAACCACCAGCACACCATTCTTCAATACTGGCTATGCTAGCAGAACTTTGTTATGAGCTGTAATAAAGAAGTGAAACTGAAGTGGTCACGCGCCTTAGGAATTAACCTTAAGGGGATTTTTCTTTTCCCTTTTTTAGAAAACATGGGTGGACCTGATGCCAGCAGCAGATGAAAAAATAACAGTGGTTGAAGAAATGAATTGCGAATTGCAAAAACAATGAGATTTTCACTAGCCAGCTGCCACCCCAAATAAATTAGGGAAATGCTATTATTTTGGTGCTTCCTTTCGTCTCAGCTGCAAATGCATGTATACAAGTACAAAAGCTGCTACTCAAGCACACTGGAAGACAATGCCAGGGATAGGTTTCCTATGCAAGTAACAGCTAGAGAAAGCTTGTGTGTGTGTGTGTTTGTGTGTATATATATAAATCAGGTGTCATTTTGCTACACAAGGAAGTGGCAATGATGACAGCAAAGTAGATGCAGCTGAACTATCTACACAAAATTTCTGTCCCCTAAAATATAAAGGGTTATAGATTGGGTGCACTAAATTCAGAAGGGTTGGGGAACTTAACTGTTTGGGAAACACTACTCTAAAGGACAGGGGCTACTGCAATGTTTGTAGTCTATCTTTGCCATGCTTCATCAAAATCAAGATCTCAACATTTTCTTAAGATGCCTACTGCTCCAATAAATGAGCCTTATTGGCCAACAAGGCTTTTTGACAACAAGCCTGTTAAGACACTCAGTTGATTAGGTAACCTTATATTTTGCTGGTTTTTATTGCCAGCCAAGCTTTAAGTGATCATTATTGTGATACTTCCGCATTCATGTGTTGTGATTTTAAGTTTTAGTGTATTGATGTCTTGTGCCCTGCACTGAGATTTTACAAATATCATTAGCGTTTTTAGCTCTTAATTCCTCTTGCTAAAGGAGTTAATAAAGGTTTATAAAAACCATTTCTAATGTACTGTGTAATTCTAAGCATCACTAGAATAGTTGCATCAGAGCTAGTCATGCTGCAAAATATTACTGTGTTGCAGGGGGTTAGAATAGATGACTCTTGAGGTCTCTTCCAACTCCACAATTCTATGATTTATCTAATGTTTTTCAAAGCAGAGAATCTTGAATTTGGGCTATTAAAATGCTCTTCTTGTACTATGCATACACAAAGGAAACACTGAATATACCTTATCTATTTATGAATGAACTATATTGCTCTGAAGTGCTGCTTCATTCACTTTGTTAATTTGACAGCTGATGTCATCAGTACAACCACCAGCTGTACAAATCCAAATTATTTCAAATCCACCTACCTGCTTTCCAATGTGGTTTTATACTGTGCTTCCCACCACTTCTTTTTTGGGGCCCAATTGTCATACTATTGCACAATGAATTATGTACATAAGCATTGCCAAGCCATTTTTTAAAAATTATTTTGCAGGTTCTAGCGTTACCATATTCAAAACAGGTTCCTTGGATTCTAAATCAAACTATTTTGCCCATTTGTCATAAAGATGTAGTCAAACCTCTGGAAGTCTCAGAAAATAGATCTCATTTAATTTAAAAGTGGAAGTTCAATCATTAATGTCCAGTGTTCAAATGTGCTATTTGCAGTGCCAAGCCAAGTCAAATTCAAATGTTACCCACCCCTCAGCTAGGCCCACTCCTCTACAAAATCCTGCTGCACCAATTTAATTTTTCATCAGTGTTCCCTCCCCTATCTGAAGCTGGTAGAAGTACCATACTGCATAGCAGGCATGACCCTGAACATCAAGTTATAACAGTAAATTCAATACATCAGAGTTAATTTTGTTTATTTCACAGAATGCCTCAATTCTGAGAACACAAATGCTAGATGTTCAGCTGTGCAAACAGTACATAGTGCTTAAGTACAAGTGGAAAAACATGATTTGTTAAATGAATACTTCTCAAAACATGATTTTATGGTCCTCTAAGATAGGACTTGAAACTTCAGGCTGCTCTTCAGTGAAGTTCAGCTGCCTTGGACCCAGAACTGCTAGCACTACGATTATCACCAAAAACAAACTCAGTAAGCTGAGTTGTCTGTTTCAATGCCGGAATAATGGTATCTCAAAGTGTTATCAGTTCACTGAAGGCAGTTTCTAGCCCTACTTAAACACAATCTGGCCCCGATAAATAAGACTCCACACAGGAATTTTTCAAAGATCAATGGTCCATAATGGCAAGTTATTCTACATGATCTGTCAATTTAACTTACAATTCTAGTAAGGGTATTTTTAGATGACTTTCTTGAACTCATCATACAACACAAGCACAAAAGCACCACCCATGCCTCGAAGAACATTAGACCATGCACCCTTGAAGAAAGCCTTTCCACCTTCATCTTTTGCAATCTTCTTCCAACAGTCAATTGTTCCAGAGTACATGATGTCAGCTGTAGGATAAATAAGTTCATTATTTGAAGCATTTATTCTGTGAACCACCCCGAGATCTTTTGATGAAGGGCAGTATATAAATTTAATAAATAAAAAGTTTCAAGGACAGCAGGACTATCATGTTAATTTCTGTCCAGAGAAATGTAAAAGCAGTACTGAGCTAACACACTGTAGAACCTATGCACAGAAAGTTGTTCTTCAAATATTACTCTGAAACTAGATAATATACTGCTTTTATTGGGGGTGGGTGTAGGGTAGAAGAAGGATCCCAGTTGTTACTACTAAGCCGATTTTACAATGCTTATATGAGGGCAGTCTCGTCCGGTGACCCCAGAAGAACTAAATTACAATGAGTATTAACAGGAGTTAAATATTAACTACTTATGTAGAATCAATGCGAAGTCTATATATATGGTGTCTGAAGCTTAGTAGAACAGAAACAAATTCGAGACACAGCGCCAGATTCACCTAACCTAATGTGCTAGTGGAAGCCAGAGCAATCACTTCCACTAGCGCAATGGGGCGTTTCCCCTCTCTCTTCCCCCTGCACCTTTCCCAAATCAGCTCTAGGGGGTTGGGAGAACACCCAGAACAGCACAATCAAGAGTGTGGTATTGCATTCCACCCAGCATAAAAGTGCTCACATCTGCCACCAAAAATAATTAAAAGCCACATAGCCCATAGGTAAAGGTACCCCTGCCCTTCGGGCCAGTCTTGCCAGACTCTAGGGTTGTGCGCTCATCTCACTCTATAGGCCGGGAGCCAGCACTGTCCGCAGACACTTCCGGGTCACGTGGCCAGCGTGATAAGCTGCATCTGGCGAGCCAGCGCAGCACACGGAACACCGTCTACCTTCCCGCTGGTAAGCGGTCCCTATTTATCTACTTGCACCCGGGGGTGCTTTCAAACTGCTAGCTTCGCAGGCGCTGGGACCGAACGACGGGAGCGCACCCCACCGCGGGGATTCGAACCGCCGACCATGCGATCGGCAAGTCCTAGGTGCTGAGGTTTTACCCACAGCACCACCCGCGTCCCCCTTAATAGCCCATAAACATTACTTATTACCCTGTTAAAGATGGAGAGTTCTGACCTTCTTGCAGCAACCCAGTGATTTCAATGTGGGAAATGCAGAAGAGATCTAGCACTCTGCTCTCTCCTCTGTTAGCCTGCTCACTAGGTTTGCATTCAATTTCAAGCAAACATCTGCATGAAGTTCCTTGCAGCACAGGACTATCAGGCTGATGCTTAATGTAAAATTGGCTTATTTTTATGTGCTGCTTACCTGCTTTACGTCCAGACTGCATCATCATTCGACGTCGCACTGTATCAAATGGATAGGAAACCACACCAGCTACTGCAGTCACTGATTGTGCAATCATCCAGCTTATAAAAATGTGAGTGTTTCTAGGATCTGGGAGCATACCTATAATGAAAAAACAAAACTTCTGCATCATTTTGAAAATTGAAGAAAGGATCTGTTTACCATTACGCAACATTTGAATACGTATTTTGGGGCACTTTATGGTGTATCATGAAATAATGCTCAACTGTTGAATTTTGCCTTCCTGGTTAATATAGAAGATCATATTACAGGCAACTCTGTTTACCTCTGTTTTATCATTCAGCCATTAACACACAACTAATGGAGCCTTTTCTCAATATCTAGTTACTAGAGAAGGTGTATAATCCCTTGTGACTAACACTGCAGCTAGTATGTATGGTCAAATCTGAAGTACTAGTCTACTTGCGTCCTAATGGACAGTAACCTCTTTTACTCAGGGAGTGAATCCATATAGGGGAATTCACTGACTGCTAGTTATGACCTACATTTTAATGTTTTGCTATTTTTCAACGACACCTCTGATCAGGCAACCTCAGTTCTTTTAGTAAAGTCTTGTTTTGTTTTTAAAATATGCTCCTCCCTGTCATCTCTTTGGTAGACAGTGAGATATGCGCTACTAGAAAGATACTCCATTCAGGTGTCAACACCTTATTTAATTAACAAAAATCCAGAACATCTAAATACAGAATCGCCACTAAAATCCATCTCAATAATATGAGCTTTGGGATTACAGCAGTTAAATTTAAGCTTTAGTCCTCTGCCCTAAATGAACAGCCTTGGGTAACTTACATACTTGGTTACAGTTAAAATTATAGGAACAGTTAATGTAACCACTTTAGCTTTTACAACTTTCCCTTTAGTATAAGTAAAATTTCATTTGATCTTTTTCCTCCTAGTCTCTTTCATAACCCTCTTCAACCGTGACTGCCCAGGGTTCCACTCCCTGCACTCCAAGAGAGGTTTCCATCATCGAGTACAGAACCAAATAGTGACACACAACCTAATGCCTATTTAAAGATAGTTCATTTTGTCAAACTGATTCACATGGAGTTTTCGTCCCTAGATAATCTGTGTGGCTTTGTAAACCAACACTTTCTGTGGTTTAGCTCCCTCCCCCCGCCTCTATGTGGATAGTATAGCAAATGAGTCTATCAGTTTTACTTGTGCTACTAGGCACATCTCAATAGTTACATGGTGCTATTCAAAAACACAAGGCCTGTTGCTTGTCAGTATCAGCCTGACCATCACATTTACCTTTTGCTGTGTCATAGATCCCAAAGTAGGCAGCTCTATAGATGATTATTCCCTGGACAGAGACATTGAACCCTTGATATAAGCCCCGCAGACCATCAGACCTGAAGATTTTGACTAGGCAGTCCCCCAGGCCTTTGAATTCTCTTTCAGCGCCAGCTTTTCCAACATCAGCAGCCAGTCGGGTTCTTGCAAAATCCAAAGGATAGACAAAGCAGAGGGAGGTTGCTCCAGCTGCACCACCAGAGGCCAGGTTACCAGCAAAATATCTCCAGAACTGTGTGTGCTTGTCTACTCCGCCTAAGAATACTTGCTTATACTTATCCTTGAAGGCAAAGTTGAGCGCCTGAGTTGGGAAATATCTGATGACATTGGCAAAATTCCCACGCCAAAAGGACAGCATTCCTTGCTCTTTAGGAATGCGGACAACACAATCAATGATTCCTTTGTACTGCTTATCAGCAGCAATCTGTTGACTTGCATGTTGTACCTGCAAGAAAAAGATGTTCACAGTTACTCTAAATGAGAAATTGTATGGTTCCAAATAAGCTTTATTCTTTCAGGTTCAGTCTGAAGTATACATTTCAAATATCTGAAGTCACAATGGGAGCTAGAGAAAATGGGATAGAATAATTTAATCCAATTAAGTCATTAAAGGAACAGAATTGACTTTCTACTCAAACTATACTTTAGTATAGTGACATTAGTACACCATTCCTATTGAAATCAAGTAGGCACCTACAATTCTGGCTATGTTGTCATTGCTGAAAATATTTGTTTCAACAAGTGTTTCCAGAGAATTAATTTAATTCAGTGTTGGTTATTAGTTCTCTAATCATTTTAATTTCCCCTCATATTTTCTATGAATTGGCAGTTTAGAAATGCTCTTATTAGCTCACTATGTAGTTAATCTTCCTATGAGTCTTGTTAAAGCCACAAGTAGACTGTGAAAATATCAGCTTACTGTAAAAATTTAACTAATGAGCAGGGATATAGCTATTGCAACTTAATTTCTAAAGGAAGTTAAACCAGTAGTACAGCCATTCCTCATTGCTAACTGTGGGATTTTCATTTAAATAAATATGTTTATATTTCTAAACTAAGTGCCCTTTTGCTTCCATGTAGAAACACTCATAAAACTGACAGCTTTGGTTACCATTCTGTACATCAGTGGTAGAGAATCTTTTTGCAATTTATCTAAGTAAATGATAAAGTAAGTAATGATGAAAAAAATGAGATAAATTAGAAACAAAATATTATGTTTATTAAAAGTCTTGAAAACAAATTACAAACTTTCGAAATTGGTAACATAATAAACTTAAAGGTACAATAAGACGTGAAACAAGATAACAAATTGCTGAACTGGTTAGAATAATGAAAGCAATGTTGAGAGGATGTGAGGAGGTCTAAAAGAAAGTGAATTTGATGATATTTAACTTTTGTCTTCTTTTTTCTATTTTTCTTCATATATATATATATAAAAAAATGTTTCTTGTATGTTGCTATGTAAATTAATCTGTTAACCTATGGAAAGAAACGCAATAAAAAATTTTATTAAAAAAAAAAAAAAGAGAATCTTTTTGGTCTGGTAAGCCAGATCCTTAACTCTCCCACTCATGGGTCAATTTTGTGTGGTTCAACCCCATTGTCAATCACCTAACATCATAATGGTTCCCATGTGTCTCTGAGTATCAGCTGGCTGTTGAGTTCTTAGGAATCTCTGTATAATGTAGGAATTCCAGGCACTGCTAACTGGCAGGGCCTACAAAGCCCTGTTTGGCAAAGCCCCACCTTTAACTTCCCCACACCTGACATCAGATGCACAGCAGGTAGGTATAGCTTGCCCCAAAACAGCTTTGTGGGCCAAATGGGGACTTGTGGCAGGTTCTCCATCCCTGCTGTATGCAGTTACCTCAGAGTAAAGACCCAAGGAACTCAGTGGGGTCGGCTTTTTAAAACAAATGTGCATAGGATTGTACTGTTCATCACAGGTTCTGAAGCTACCAAAGAACATTCTCTTCCGCCTTGTCCTTTCGTGATTTTTGCCCATACTTGTAGCGTAGGCTGTAGATGCAGGACACACCTTATACCAAGTCAGTGGCAGTGTGGCGTAGCAGTTAAAGTGTCAGACAAGGACCTGGAAGACCAGACTTCAACTCCTCACTCTGCTAGGAAGTTGACTGGGTGACCTTGGGGCCAGATACTGTCTCTCAGCCTAACGTACCTCACAGGGTTGTTTCTGGACATTAAATGAGGATGAGGAAAGACATGTAAGCGAGAAAGGAGAAAGTGATGTCCTTTGGATGTACATGGCGGAACTAGTCTAGAAAAGGCCGCGCTCTATGTGTCTCTGTGAAACGCGAGGCCTGCTCTGCCTGCCCGCATAGGGAGTCTCACAGCCCGCCCCGCCTCAGTCACGCATCCGCCCGGCTGCGGCCCGATGGGAGGGGCTTGGGCTTGGGCTTAGGCCCCACTGCAGCACAGGCGGCGGTGACCTCGCGCGCTCCGCAGGGGTCACCCGCCCAAGCCTCGCGAGACGAGAGCAAGGGCGGGACCCGGAGGCCGGTCGCATCCAATCGGCGCGGACGCCCTACGCCGCGGTCGCACCAATCAACGACACGTTGCCGCAAAAGAAGATGGCGGCGGCAGCTTCCTTCGACCTCTCATTGCGTTCCCGCCCTCTACATCTTAAGTACACCGCTACACAAAGAGGGGGGCATAGGAAATGAAGCGGGCGCGCCCCCCCCCAGCGCATGAGGAGAGAACCCTTTCATCTGCGTGTTGGTTGGGGCGGGGGAAGAGGAGGGGAACAGCGCCGCGCGCATTCAAACTGCCGCCAACGAACTTTCTACAGCGGAACCGGCCTAACGGCAGCCATGCGCGCGCGCGCGCACACACAGAGAGACTCACACGGGGCGGGCGCCTCTCGTCCTTGCCGCAGGCGTCGTCACGAGCGGCCTTTCGAGGGCATAAGTAGTTCCTCACAAGCATACACAGATGAATGCGTATTAAAAAACAAAATAAAGCAGCGCAGTGGGGGGTCTGGGCCGCGCACCCCAAACGCCTCATTCCTAGCCCTGCCCCCTCTTTCGGCCCCCCTCCCACAAATAAAAGCGCCCCGCGAGGAGGCCTGACCTGAAGCAGCAGCTTGACCCGCTCGATGGGCGCCACGGCCGTCTTGCTGATGGCTGCCGCCACGCCGCCTGCCAGGAAGTCCTTGGCGAAGGAGAGGGCCTGGTCTGCCATGGCGGTGGTGGTGGTGCTTGGTAGCGGCGAGTGTGCGGGGAAAGGGGCTGCGAGGCGAGAGACCACAGGCGCTGTCGCAACTCAGGCCGCCGAAAAGGGAAGGGCCAGCCCGGCTCGTGAGCTAAATGGCCGGCTCAGGAGGCTCCGCCCGCCGGGCTCAATTGGCGGGGCAGCCGCAAGGAGGAGGGATCCGCGGCCTCGCAGACGCCGGTGGAGGAAGAGGCGGCCTCCTGACGCGCTTCCTTTGCCCAGGAAACCCGCCCATGAAGAGCTGTTGAGTGAATTTATTATTATCATTATTCTTTATTAAATTGGAATGGCGGACCGGACCCCGGTGGGTGTTATGACTGGGCTGCGGTCCTCGTCGGAGCTATATCCCCGTTGTGGCTCGAGGGGGAGTTACAGCGGACTTACTCCCGTGTAAAGTGCACGTGTGAGCGCTCCAAGTGCTTTGCTGCGGGGGGCGGGGAGCGGAAGCGCGGGCTGCATTGTGTCAGTGAGTTGGCACGAAGTCAGGCCCGGCTCATGTTGACTCGGGCCTGATCCCCCCTATACCCCGAGGTTGCAGCACCAAATTCAAGAGGTCAATCCCACTGAACTCGCCGGGACTTAATTTGTGTACCCGATGTGCGTTGGGTCGGGAAAAGATTCCGCATTGGGCTTGCTGTGCCAGCAATTCACCCTGTTGGTTATCGTGGGTTACTTTATCAGGACTCTTTTAACCTGGATTGGAGGTAACTTCATCCTTTGGCCTGAACGAGCAAAGTTGAAATGGGTTCTAAACGCATAACAGGAAAGCACTCTGAAATCCGTAATGTTAGTAGACTCCGTTGTGCATGACAGTGTTGCAGTTTAATTGCTTTGTAGAGTCTATCCGTATATTACATCCCTTTTAGATTATGATCCCATAGTATTAATATTACACTGCAAACAGTGCTGAGGCCTGACAGCTTCTGTTTAAACAGGACATAACAGGGAAGGGTAGAAAGATTAGTGTTATCACTTATGAAACACTGCACTTTCATATAATAATTGTTGCAAGTCCTTGGATATTTCCCTTTTGTATGTAATGTTTCCTTATATATTCAAGAGGACCAGCCTGTTAGTCTGTAGTAGCCAAAACAAGAGAGTCTGGAGGCACAGCTAGAAGACTAATAGATTTATTGTCATGCCATGCGTCTTTGTAGACTTGTAAGATGCTGCAGGACTCTGTTTTTACATATTAAAATATGTACACATTCACATTGACAGTTACTGCTTTACTGAGCTGTGATTCCACCCCACAAGCTGGGATGGTTCAAAGTTTCACGTAATATTAGATTCTCCTTTACTATTTTTAATTAAGCACATACACCTAATCTTCATCAGCAGATGGGCTTGGCTTAAGCTTTATCGTTTTCACTTGTTAGCTTGCTTTCACAATTTTTTGTAAAACCCTTATTTTTTCAGAAGTACCCTTGGTTTTATGGGATTTCATAACTAGAAAATAACACAGGATTGCAGCCAAACTACTAAACAACCTTTTTATTTGAAAGCTGCAGTTACCAAGAAAACATCTCATTTAACTCAATGGGCCTTCTGAGTAAACTTGCCTAGGTAAAAACAATTTATCAAAAACTGTTGATTTGTTTTGAATTGATACTTTGAATTGATATTCTGACTGTTACTTAGCACTAACAGTGAAATGATTACTGGTAAGTGATTTCAAAAGAAAAAGGAAATTTAAACATAGGCTAATTGTAAACAATGATAATTTATAATTTCGCTAATTTGCAGTGCTTTTCAAAGAACGAAAGAGACTCCTTTTGTATTAATAGTAAAAATATCAGGAGGCTCGTTTTTTATTTCAGAAATGGTTATGCAAATATATGGTAATAAATCATTTTTGGAACTTAAATCGTTAACACACTGATTGGAAAATTTCATTTTAGATATCTTTGAACAATCTTAAAAGGAATAAGAACTAAGTTTTTGACAGACAAATAAACAAGTACCACCACACATTCTGAATATCAAGTTGCATGTGGAACATGAGGGTGCACAGAGAGGAAACACAATATAAAAAAACAAACAAAAAGCTTTCAGGAGAAATTTTCTATGGTTGAAATGCAAATTAAATGGTTACAATATAAAGTGTTCCTTGTTTGAGTCATCAGGGAGACCTTTGCTCTGCACATTGCATGTTGTATGAAGGAACTTTGCTAATGCTTTGTATTTATGGTTTCAAGATTAGCTCAAGAAAATAAAAATCTGTAACTCACCTGCTGATAGTCTTTGGAAAGTTACTATAGTGAGCTTTGAGTAGCCCTCTTCCCTCCTTTTATCTGATGAGAGGAGATAGTATTCTGAACCATTATATAGCATGGTTCAGGGGGTGAACCAGAGGTCAAAGAGAAAACTTGCATGCCTCCCCTAAAAAACCCCAGTCCAGTCAATTTTAGCAAAGTAAACTGTGTATATAATCAACCCACAAAACAATATAACTAGCCACAAATTGTTTTGGCAGATCTAGAAAGCAATTTATACCTATTGTTTTAAATAAAAACAGTCATTTCTCTATACAGCTTCCTAGGACAGAGAACTGGGAAGGAATACTGCACTGAGAACATTTAATTGAATTCATTTCAAGTTCTCTGAAAAGACATTTTTTAAAAAATCAAAGAGATATGTAGTCATGTCTTTTATTGAAGTGTTATTTAACTAAATTATTCTGGATCAGAGAGAAGGGCCTCATCACCCACCTCCATCTACACATTTTGACGCCATTACTGAAATGGAGTGGGATATTTTATGGTATGAAGTTTTATTCCATGCTGACCTACTCCAAATATGGATGTAGTTTCTCTTACATGCCCACTAAACCTGGCAAGAATGTTCACAGCGAATTGCTAAGTCACTTATACCTGTTCAGTTTGGGTCCCTAGCTGTTGTTGGACTACAACTCCCATCATACTTGACCATTGGTCTAGCTAGCAAGGGTTGGTGTGAGTTGTAGTCCAACAACTGGGGAACACAAGTTTGAGAAACACTGCACTAGTGAAACATTGCTGCACAAGAGAATGTGTGATCTGGTTGTTGGCAACTTTGTTGCACAATAGATTTCACAATCTGTTGGGCAACAAGTTTCCACTAGTGCTACTGTTGCATTGGATTCTTCTTCTGTGCCACATTTAACATTACACAGACAGACAATATCTGATACAGCCCTGAATGCACACCTATCCCTTTCAAAAACTGCTGTACAGATTGCATGAAAAACTACATAGTAGTCCCGCTGAAGTTAGTGGAACTGTAGCTTTATGCACAGTTTGTTCTCTCTTGTTTCCTTGATGTTTCCTGAGTTTTAAAGAGTGGTTGCAAGGGGCACATGGTAAGAAAAAATAAGCATTGATTTGAAACTAAATTGCCATCAATTATATAAAGGGGCAAGCAATGCATTTCCCAGATAGGGAAAAAAATAGGTCACTGGATTTTCTTAGTACTGTTTTAATCAACAAAATAGGACAAGCTTTTATGCATAGTTCAAACTGTAACATGACAACCATTAGTGCAACCCCAAAACAGAAACATGTATACTAATTCCAACTGATGGTGGCAGTAAATCAAATTACTTGCTCCATCTAATTTAATGGGTAGATGTTTTCTTAAAGCACAAAATTGCATCTAGCAGGTTTCCTGTTATCTTAATCTGCACATTGGTGAATCCGTGTTTCTCCAATAACTGTTTATACTCCAAGCCAGTTCTTTGCTTGCCTTCCGTCATACTAAGGGACTGCAGGACAGCTCTAGCAGGGCTTGTTCGTTTCTCATCAAGCACAATTTCTGCTACCAGCAAAGCACTGCCTGCATTTAAAGGAAAGAAAGAAGGCAACAACACCGTTTAGTTACAAATTTCTAACTTCAAGTTAGCATTTTGTCTTCTCTTGCTCTACAGGAAGGTTTTTATTTTATTTTATTTTATTAAGAGTCAGGAGATTTGTTTCTTTTCCTAAACTTGCTCTATCTGACTAGAGGTGTTTGTACAGCTAAACTAGAAATGTGCAGTTTGAGCTAAAAAGAGCAACTGCTGCAGGAAAGAGTCTCACCAGGACTGGGATTGCTGCATGTGTGTGTGTGTGTGTGTGTGTGTGTGTGTGTGTGTGTGTGTGTGTAGGGAATTCAACCCTTTCCCCTGCGCCAAGAGCAGCTTCATCCCACTCCTCAATTTTTACCTTGACCCCTAGTGTGGGAAAATCCTGATTACCTACAGGTGTTTAATTGTTGTGGGCAGCGGGGTGTGTGTGTGGATGTGCTTAAAATTTACATTCCTCAAAATTTACATTGCTATCTGAAGTGCTGTAGGCACTTTAAAGGTACGCTTCACTGTCACAGACCCTAACTTTTTCTTTTACATGAAGATTTAGTTTTAAATATATTGTTCTTGATTCAAGAGACTGACTGCTTTGTACTGTACCACTCCAGTGCCTTTAACCTTGAAATTTAAAAATAACAAAGTGCCAGCAATATAAGGCTTCATTATCACATTCATTCCTTCATTCACCACACTCTGGCAGGGCAGTGAAAACCTGCTTTAATTACTGGCTGTACTTGTCTCCTTTCCAGCTCTAGGGTTTACATCACCAGGTCTAGATATACCCCCCCCTTTTTTTTAGGTGGGGGAGAAAGCAAGTGATCTCCCTGCATCATAATCACTCCACTTTTTCTTTTTTCTTTTTTGAGAAGACAAAATATGTAACACACAAAGTTAGTTACAGATGGGTAGCCGTGTTGGTCTGCCATAGTCAAAATAAAAAAATTCCTTCCTGTAGCACCTTAAAGACCAACTAAGTTAGTTCTTGGTATAAGCTTTCGTGTGCATGCACACTTCTTCAGATACACTGAAACAGAAGTTGCCAGATCCTTCTATATATAGAGAAGGTGGGGAGGGGTATTACTCAGAAGGGTGGTGGGAATCGGAGATTGGCAGATAGCTGAGATGAGTTGCAATTCAGCAGCTTCTCTTTCCAGTCTATTTCTGAAATTCCTTTGTAGTAAAACAGCTACTTTGAGATCTTGTATAGAATGTCCTGGGAGATTGAAGTGTTCTCCTACTGGTTTCTCTGTTTTGTGAATCACTTCAATCTCCCAGGACATTCTATACAAGATCTCAAAGTAGCTGTTTTACTACAAAGGAATTTCAGAAATAGACTGGAAAGAGAAGCTGCTGAATTGCAACTCATTACCAAACTTAAAACAATGGAGAGACCTGGTCTGAACAGAGACATTGGATTCTTATCTCATTATACATGACTAAACCATTTCTCACCTTCCCACCCCTTGCCTTTTCCTGTAAGACCTATTACAGTCGTTAAGAGTCGTCAACAGGCTCATCAGGCTCATCTCAGCTATCTGCCAATCTCCGATTCCCACCACCCTTCTGAGTAATACCCCTCCCCACCTTCTCTATATATAGAAGGATCTGGCAACTTCTGTTTCAGTGTATCTGAAGAAGTGTGCATGCACACGAAAGCTTATACCAAGAACTAACTTAGTTGGTCTTTAAGGTGCTACAGGAAGGAATTTTTTTATTTTGACACAAAGTTAGGTGTGTTTAACAGAAGTCCTACTGCTTTCATTTGCAGATAAGTGTGCACAGGACTGCAGCTTAAGATATGTCAAGGATGTACTTCAAAGCCATTCTGTGAAGCTCTAATCAAAACTGTCATTAGAAGGATGTTAATGGTTCTTAAGAGCTAATATTCAACTTTTACATGTTTGCAATTGTCCTTTGATACACTACTTACTGCAATTTTACAGTGAAAAGGACAATTCTCCCCAGAGACTCTGTGTGGAGTTAAACATTATAGGGGAAAACACAGACAAGAGGTGGCCACATGTAATAGCAACCTTACACTCTCTTTCAATATTTAATTTTGCAATCTTTGGGGAAATGACCCTTTTCACTAGTGCTAAAATAAACTTATTTCATGATATACTAATACAAAGGAAAAGGGGAAAGAGCAGTCAAATCTTACCTGGCTTGCAAACAGCATATATTTTGCTAAAGAGTATGGAAATCTTCTCCTCCGAACAGTCATGTAGAACTCGTGAAAGTATATAAAGGTCTCCTTTTGGAAGATCATCTTTGAAAAAGTCACCTGTTTGAAAAATGCATTTTCATCAATTATAAAACGAATGAACAAATCCTCATCTCAGCAGCCTTATATACACATCAATACCCCAAATATCAAGTTAGTTTTTGAAATAGATCTAACAGTCATGTTCATTAATTTTAGTGGACCTACTCTGAGTTAAACTTGGTTGAATATCACTCTATATGTTATAAGCAGCCCTTTAACACAAATGTTCATCACATATATTCTTTACCAATAATACTTTCACAAGAAACTGAGTATTCAAGGAAGGAAAGATGACTCAACATACAAACTTTGCCTTGTGATAAGCCTCATTTGTATCCACATATGCCAAGATTCTATACACACTGTACTTAAGAGGTATGTTTACCTGACATGAAGGAAACCTGAGCTGGGTTTTGTCTTGAAGGCTGACAGCTGGAGACACTTGTGATGATTTCAGGAAGGTCAAATACCGTGACTTTCATCTCTGGGTATATATGGACCAGCTCATAAGCTAAAGCTCCAGTGCAACCTGAAGAGAGCAAAATATTATCACAATAGCTCCTGTATTTAGTTCCTCATTTAGTTAAATCTTACATCTGATGATATTAGCACTCAGTGCTTACCCAGCAGCAGCTATTAAAATCTGCCTAATTATAAAACTTGCAAGATGCTTTCACATATATTCTTTTAGAAGTGAGAAAATGCATTTAAGCTGGTTGTATGGATCATAACATCCTCAACCACTGAGATTTGCTTATAGTGGCTGTCAGGCTGTAAGATTTTCCAAGAAAGATCTTAACCACTCTCTCTGAAAACAAGAAAAGTACTCCCAACACTGAGCTGTTCCAAGCTGCTATGCATTTGCTGTTAATTCTAGAAAGTAATAGCTTCATTTCCATCTCAGTAGCTTCATATGTACTTTGATATTCCACCATTAAGTCTGCATTTAAAATTTACCTAAGTGAACCATGAACAGGCTTAACTACACCCACAAGAAAACAAAGAGAGTTTTCTTTTCTATTCCACGGATTCTCTTTGAAGTTCAACACTTATAATAGGACCAAAGTTATAAGGAAGGATACCCAAGAGGAAACAAATAATAGAGATTACATATTCAGTGACAACAGGAATTATAATGAAATTTTCCATCAATGCACCTCGATGTTGGAATGCCTACCTCCCAAATCACAAGCAGTTCTGAACTGTGAAAGGTCAAAAGCCACGGCTACATCTCTTGCTGTTAGTTTGGAAATGCTGTGCATGGCACTCATAAAACGTTGCTTCGCCTCTGTAGTTTGGCAACAGAAATCCTTAAAAACAGCAGACCAAAGTTTCTAGACTCATTCAAAAGAATTAGGATATAAGCAGAACATATGCAAAGGTGTTAAAAACACACACCTTGAAAACGACTTGCTTTTTCATCCTAAAAAAGAAATAGCCATAGCCACACCACACAAAAGAGAAATGTCATATTTATTTTTATTAATCTTAATATGACCCAAAAAGTGAGTTTCCTTCGCAATTTAAGAGTGATAATTCAGACATTTCAGATTATTCTGAAGACCATGTCAATAGAACAGCAAAGTCTACTCTCTGGATCATGTCAGAAAGCAGTGTTCACTGAATTCATTATATATAACATTAGGATTGTCTTACACAACTATTTGCTGCTGATGTTAATTTACTATGATGTAAATAAAATTTTTGTTGGTAATTATAATAAAATTCATTTGGAAAAAGTAAGAAAGAACCCAGAGTATTTCTGGAATTCCTATGGTTTTGAATAATCTTCCATATAAAACTTCCTTCCACACCTAAGAACTAGATGACAGGGAGAAGATCTCCTTAACATGTCTGTGTCCTACAACAGTGTTTCCCAACCTTTTTTGGGCAAAGGCACACTTGTTTCATGAAAAAAATCTCGAGGCACACCACCATTACAGCCCCGTGACGTCAGCGTGCAGCGTCACGCCGGGAGGGACATGAATTGCTAGCAAATTACATAATCACCTCCTTGAGGGCTGGCTCATCTTCTCCGAAGGCAGAACCCCATTAATTAACAGGACAGACTCACACCATAGCCAAGACGAGGGGGGGAAACCTCAGTCATGCACAGTCATGCACATGTGGGGGCTAAATGAGGACGAAGACCGGGCAGAGAGCAGAGTTCAAATCACCCCACCTGGCCAGGACAATCCCTGGGTGCTCCCTTGGGCCACTCGCCTGACCCACCTCGCAGGGCTGTTGTTGCGAGGATAACACGGGGAGAACCACGCGCGCCCCCGGGAGCTCCTTGGAGGAGAAAGCGGGCGATGAATGCAATGCACGAAATATATGAGAGGCGACCAGGTTTTGCAGGTGAGGGGCCCCCGCCAGCCTCCGCTTCCAACACCCGGCGCAACGACGCCGAAGTTTCCCCCCGGGCTTGGCTCGCGGAGCAGCGCTGCTCCCCCCCGGCTCCCCTTCGCCCTCCCGGCTCTCTCTGCCGCCCACTGGGGACCCCCCTCACCTGCCAAGTCCGGAGCGCCGGTGGAAGTTGCATGCATGCATGCAGGGCACCGCGTTGCCATTGCATTGCACTGCACTCCATGCAACGCCTGCACGCATGCATTGCCTTGCACGCCCGCCAAGGGGTCTCCCCATGGTCCGATGCGTCCCCTCCGGCGCGGATGCAGCATTGCAAAAATAAAACCCCCCCGACGCAGCCCTACCAGGGGGGCAGCCTCCGCCTCCGCCGCTCCGCCTCCGCGGGGATCCCCGGGCTCCATCCTGCCGCCCGATCTCCGCGGGGGCGCAGGCAGGCTGCGCGGGGTCTGCGCGGAAGAGCCCCTGCCCGCCCGGCCGCCGCCGCTGCGCTCATTCCATGGCCGGGAGAAGAGCGCTTCAAACAAAACGCCTGGCCCGCCAGGCCACGCTGGGAAACGTAGTTTGCGCACCCCGCGCGGGCGCGGAGCCCAAGGGCGAGGGGACTACGGATCCCGGCAGCCCCCGCGCCGGGGACGGAGGGGGAGAGGCCGGGTGCAGGGATGGAGGGACGGGTGGGCGAGCGAGTGAGTGAGTGAGTGGCAGTCGCCAAGCCTTGGCCGAGAGCCAGGAAGGGCCTCCCCGGAGGAGGAGGAGGAGGGAGGCGCAGAGCGGGAGGGAGGGAGGGAACCCCAGGGGTCATCTAGTGACGGCGCCCCAATCGAAAATTTGACTTTAAAAAAAAAAATCTTTCGAATTTTTTAATTTTTCCCGCGGCACACCAGGCAACATCTCGCGGCACACTAGTGTGCCGCAGAACAGTGGTTGGGAAACACTGTCCTACAAATATAGCTGGTTTGTTTTCTGTTATACAGGAGGGGGCATTCTACCACGTGATGGGCAGAAGTGGTACAGCCCAACAAAGTTTCCCACCTCAGTAAGAACTAAGATAGGACTCCACTTCATTGCCCAAGAGCTCCAAATAACTGATGGAGGAAAATAGTTTGCAGATCATAGTAATTTTAGGATCTGACATTGAATCCTTGATTTTAGCTTGCATTCAGAGTCAGGTATTTTCCTCAATTTAACTACTTCAGTGGTTTACACAAAGCATTTATTTGTCCACTGCTTAAACCTTACCAGCATAGGATTTTGGGATTATTTTTTGGCAGTTTTCTATTAATAGATAAATAGAAACTTTACTTGCATTAGCAAATTAACATATACCAGCCCTTATGGTACTATACTGGGGGCGGGGGTGACAGAAAGCTATTTAATTCAGTTGTCTTCTGTAGGTGAAACGGGTCAAGGTGATCTTCAAAGATTTGCCATTCCTGCTACAGTTCCCTGCACATCCCCTGAACATCAGCTCCAGAGGTTTGGGAGAGCATACACCAGGGAAGGTGGTGAGGAGAGCTGAATGGGAAGAAGGACTTGACAAAATGGCCACCTTCCCTTTTCTTCTTATGGATGACTCTGCTGGCTCAAAGAAATTTTCCAGCACAACAGGAACCCCTGTTGCATTATAGGCACCCAGCTCTTCAACAAATTAATTCCTGAGCATACTGTGGCAGCTCACAATCAAAAAAATGAAAGTTAAACTTGCCCAGTAGTGACCATCTCCAAAGCATGTAATGTTTTAAACCAAAGCTCTATATAAAGAATGTGTGGATTCTACACTACCTGAATACAATCTTCTGCTTTCTTCTCAAATATTTGGTTCAGCGGAGTCCCCTCTTTGACTGCCAACTCCAAATGTTTATACAGAGGCCATGCGTGATCATTACAGTAGAGAATGTAGTCATGAAGTGAACATTCGCCATCTGATGCTAGATATAAATTTGCCATATCTGTATTGCTGTAACCTTTGAAGACAGAGAATTTTGCAAGATCCGTATTATTTTTCCTTAGTGTCTCTTTTTTCAATTCAATAAGCTAAACCTAACCAGCTGCAAGGGTTTCACAGCTCAGTTGACTTCCACAGATCATCACAGCTCAGTAAAGAATTTAATTAAACCCAATATTATAATTGCTTCTTATTATCAGTTTGCACATTTCCTTGCCACTGAAAGATGCATTGTGATGTTAAGAAAACGACACTGCAGCCCTAAAAACACATTGTTTTCAAATGACAAGTTCAACCTGAGTGCAGTTGTGTACAAGTGGAAGCATGGGAAGTGTCGCAGGGCCAGACAGGCAACTTCTACCCACAGGACATACTCGCACTGACCAAAGTGTTGGCTGGGGTAGGAAATACAACCTTCCTACTACATGCCCCTAAGTTAAGACCCCCACCAAGCTGTGATTTATCTCTGAAGAATGCCAGTGTAGCATGTTTGAAGGCAATAGCACCTTTTGAGAAACTTAGGAAATGGCTTCTCCTCCCGCTATCCTGAATAAGATCAGGAATCCCTGTCCCCCATGGCTGCTATTTAAAAACAAAAAAGGGATTCACAGACACCAGAATAGTTTGGTCTTAAGTGTTGCTTTTTCTAAGGCTGTGCTAAGTTCACTTGGAAATCATATTTGACTCATTTCTCTAGACACACTTTTTTGTTCTTCTCCATTACATATGCCCGTAGTCTAGCCAACAATCCAATTGCATTAAGGTCTTGCTACAAGTTCCTTTTCGTTCCCCACCCCCAAATGTTTTAGAGAAGAAGACTCACCTAGATGGTTCTTGTCCAATAGGCCAAGAGAAGTACAGGCATCAAGTAATCTTTCTGTGCCACACACCGAGGTTTTAAGTTTATTAGCAGCTTCCGTAGCTGTCAAGGTGCCCTTATCGTTCAGAATATCAAATACTTTCAGTTTAGATGCCACAAACAAAGCCTGGGGACATGAAATGTACATTGATTACTAAAAGAAAAATTAATCAAGGCGATCCATAAGCTACTAAGTCACACCAATGCCTGGATTAGCTGCTCCAGCCCCACTTTGGGTTGCACTATTTTGGATGGAAGTTCAGCTGCTGAAATTTGTTACTGATCACAACATCCAAAAGATTATGGTAGACAAACAGCCATGGTAAGGATATTACAGAGGAAATGATGGTTGCTATCCTTGGCTGAACCAGACACCTGTTCACAAGACTTCATGGCTGCTTAAATTTTTTAAAGCTGAGCAGATACTCAAGTGTTCTAAAAATGTACCTTGGTGAATACTGAGGGTATCCAAAAAATTGTGTAGTTGCCAAGCATTCACAACAGAAGAATATAGATATATTTTTAAATAGAAACAGGTGGTCTATAAATGCATTTTTAACTATGAAGCAGTTGTCAGTGAGTCAGTAGGTGCCAATTTGTTTTTCATTCTGTACCAAAGCTGCCTGGTATAACTAGGTCAGACATTTTTTTTCTATCTGTCCAGAATTGTCTATTCTGATTGGCAGGGGCTCAGGACTTCAGGCAAAAGTCTTTCACAGCACCTTCCATCCGATTCTGGATAAGCAGGGGATTGAATCTGAGACTTGCAGCAATAGACTTGGGCAATATATGATGGTTTGCTCAACAACCAAGCGGAGAGAAGTGATAATTTCAACTTTTTCTTAAAAATTAATGGCCAGCTTCAATTTACCTCACTGCAGTTCCAGGTAGGGTAGGAGAATGGAGAAGAGAGAAGAGAGCCCACACTGGGTGTAGCAATGATGAGTTAGGGCACTGAGTCTATGTCGTGTCAACAGCCACCTCCCATTTGCAGCAACAGAGGGAGAGTTTTGTAGTGGTATTTACAAACATCTCAAGCTGCTTTCAGATCTTCACAAAAGATCTCTTATTTACCCTTGACCAAGTATTTGAGCCACTAAGAAATGTAAGAACCAGCATATAAAGAATTGCAGCTGTAAACATACTCTTGTTCACTAAAAGTTCATTGTATCCTAATGGATAAACCTGTACAAACAAAATAAAACCTGTGTATTTCAAGGTCTCTGGAGCTCAGGTTATTGTCCTTAAAATGCAGGCACATTCGCCAAGCCCACAGGTGCCACATTCCATAAAATTAACAAAAACTTTTTTTACAGATCTATATACAAAAGAACAAAAGATGGGATACCTTTGATGCTCTGAAGCCATCCAGAAGGTAAGTGAGTTTAGATGGGAATTGTGTTGCATTTTCTATTACTCCATTCTGACTTTCCACAGGTGTGTTGCAAGAATGACTGCTCTTTATGCACTTTTCCAGGCTGTGGGGGACTCCACCGCAGTTTCGCTTCTTAGCACCTTCAAACTGTGTGTGATTATCTGAAGAGTCACATTCCCCATCACTTAGAATCTCAAAAGTCTCTACTGAAGGGATAGAGTCATGCTTTATGTGATGGATAGTGTGCTTTGGGGGTGGATAATATAATTCTGCTAACTTTTTGCAGAAGCGATTCAAAGGAAACCCCACCACGTTCAAGAAGTCTCCATGAACATATTCCACTAACATTCCCCCAAGTGCCTGGATCCCATAGCCACCAGCTTTGTCCCTAGAGAGAAAGTTAAAAAAATAAATTGAAGCAGCACTTGGATGGAAAAGGATCGGGTATCTTAGTTTCACCTAGACATTATTCTGCATTACGTATTTCAAAAGCTAAACATTTTGTCCAGGATCTGAAAATATAGAAAACCAAATAAAGAGTTTATGCTAGCTTAGTGGATTTTTTGTCTTGTATTTTCATTGTGAAGTTGACCCAACCATGAAACTGTTTGACACTTCTCTTGAGTTTGAAAGCAGTTCAGGTGGCGTAAGGGGCAGCCATTTATGAAAAACATGTCTAAAGCCTTCTGGAACTCGTGAACTAGTCTTGCATTTTGGACTCACAGTTGCCCATGGAGACGCAGGTCAATTCTGTGTCCACAGCAGCTGTCTACCAGCTCCATCATGCCCTACCTGCCCGCAGACTGTCTTGTCAGAGTGGTACATGCTCTGGTTATCTCCCACTTGGACTACTGCAATGCACTCTACGTGGGGCTACCTTTGAAGGTGACTCAGAAACTGCAACTAATATAGAATGCGGCTTCCAGACTGGGACTGGGAGCGGCCGCCAGGACCATATAACCTCAGTCCTAAAGGATCTGTATTGACTCCCAGTACGTTTCTGAGCACAATTCAAAGTCTTGGTGCTGATCTTTAAAACCCTAACGGCTTCGACCCTGTATACATAGAGGAGTGTCTCCACTCCCACTGATGTCCAACTCCAAGGGTCTTCTGGCTCATTGCAAGAAGTGAGGTTACAGGGAACCAGGTAGAGGGCCTTCTTGGTAGTGGGGTGATATGAGCTAGAGGAGTAGATAAATCAGTTTCAGTACACACTTTCATTACTCTTAATGGAAGGCAATAAATCCAGGAAGGCCTTTGGATTTTTCCACTGCTCACAAAAGGAGAAGAAACGGTACACAGTCATCTAAAAATAAATTCAGTTGTGGAGAACACATAAGCTTGCCTAAATTCTTGTTGTAAAAGACTTTTCCCCTTTGTTCTAGTCAGGCAGACAGAACTGTAAGGCCCTAATGTGCCATGCTGAGGCTGATTTCTAAACCCAGAAGGTTTGGGTCATTCCATTTAAAGGCTGATTGACTTCTGTTTCATTTTGAGATCTCATGAACTTTTGACCCGTCTAAAGCACACGAGTTTAATTATGGGCAAGCCACAAAATCCTGGCAGGAAGGGAATCAGCTAAATCCATCACCAATCCCTCCCAAACACTGTGCCAGGGCAGCATTTGCCTATTGATTTGCACAGAAAGATCAAGGCCTGAACATCTGTAGCCTAAACATCTTTCTCGGTTGCAAGACTGAAGTTCATCCTAAAAATCCCTAGCATTTTCTATGCAAATGACACAATTCTGATCAGTCACATGCTCTCAACAAAGATTTAAAAACATGCTAGTTTGAGTACTAAAAAAATATATCAGAATTTCCCACCGGCAAAAATGGCAATACAAAGCTATGGTTTTCCCAGTAGTGATGTATGGAAGTGAGAGCTGGACCATAAAGAAGGCCGATTGCCGAAGAATTGATGCTTTTGAATTATGGTGCTGGAGGAGACTCTTGAGAGTCCCATGGACTGCAAGAAGATCAAACCTATCCATTCTGAAGGAAATCAGCCCTGAGTGCTCACTGGAAGGACAGATCCTGAAGCTGAGGCTCCAATACTCTGGCCACCTCATGAGAAGAGAAGACTCGCTGGAAAAGACCCTGATGTTGGGAAAGATGGAGGGCACAAGGAGAAGGGGACAATAGAGGACAAGATGGTTAGACAGTGTTCTCGAAGCTACCAGCATGAGTTTGACCAAACTACGGGAGGCAGTGGAAGACAGGAGTGCCAGGCATGCTCTGGTCCATGGGGTCATGAAGAGTCGGACATGACTAAACGACTAAACAACAACAAAGCTTAGTTAGCAACCATTTGCATCTCATTTTTTTAGTCACATAGATATGACACACAGACACCAACATAAGTGAAGGGTTCACAGGCACTAGGAATTCTGAGCTCCCTGCCTTCCTAAAGCAGTTCCCTGTGATGTCTCCAAAAACTCAGAGGCTTTTGATACAGAGGGGGAAACTACAGTCAGGATGGGACATCTTGTATGCCTCAAGGTAGTTTTTAAAAACGATCATCCAATGAGATGCTGGTTTTTCGGGGACCTTGAAAAATCATGTAAGTTCAACAGGCTCATTTTTAATTCTATTGGATGAGACTTTCACCCAAACCCCACAGAAAAAGGAAGTACCGTATTTTTCGCACCATAGGACACACTTTTTCCCTCCTAAAAAGCAAGGGAAAATGTGTGTGCATCCTATGGAGCGAATGCAGGGGGGAGGCAGGCGGGAAAAGCCCCCAAGAGCCGCACACAAACTTCGTGCGCTCTTGCGGGCTTTTCCCCAGGAGGGAGAAGGGACTGACTGGCTGCATCAGTCCCTTCTCCCACCTCCCAGAAAAGCCAGGAGAACCGCGCAGCCCCTTTCTGAGCTGGCGGCTTCTGCCGGTTTTGCGGGAGGTGGGGGAATCCCCCCCACCTCCCAGAAAAGCCAGGAGAACCGCGCAGCCCCTTTCTGAGCTGGCGGCTTCTGCCGGTTTTGCGGGAGGTGGGGGAATCCCCCCCACCTCCCAGAAAAGCCAGGAGAAGCCTCGCAGCCCCTTTAAAGAGCTCACGGCTTCTGCGGGCTCTCCGGGAGGTGGGGGAAGCTGCAGCGGATTCCCTCCTCCCGGGCTCCCTTTGAAGCAGCAAAGTGGGAGGGGAGCAACTTACACTCGTGTAAACAGCTCCTCTCCCACCTTCCTGCTTCAAAGCAACCACGGAGGAGGGAAAGAAGGGGACCATGGAGGGGAGCAACTTACATTCGTGTAAGCAGCTCCTCTCCCACTTTCCTGCTTCAAAGTGGAGGGAATCCACTGCAGTTGCGAGCAGAGGATCCATGGCTCCGCTTCCTTCCCTCGAAGCAGGGTGCGGGGGTGCAGGGGGGAAAGAGGGCAGGAAATAGGTGCTGGGCAGGAAGACACAACCACACTTTGACCACTGGAAAGTCCACCTCAGCCTCCCCAGATTTCCACTGAGACAGCCAGGCTAATCTCGATGGCCATAAGTCAGGCTCAGCATTATTAACTGGACTTAGATAAGCCATGGTTCCCCTTCTTACCCTCCTCTGAGGCTCGATTTAAAGCAGCAAAGCTTTGCTGCTTTAAATAGTTTAGTGCAACATTTGATTCAGAATATTTTTTTGTGTGTTTCCCTCCTCTAAAAACTAGGTGCACCCTATGGTCAGGTGCGCCCTATGGTGCGAAAAATACAGTATGTGTATGTGTGTGTCTGGTGGAAGAATAACCCAAGAGAGAGAAGCCGCCTTGAGTCCCATCAGGAAAAAAGGCAGGCAATAAATAAATATAATAATAATAATACCCACAGGCTCCAAAAGATCCAGCCCTGGCCTAGATGTTCAAATCATGTTTAATAATGCACAGGGTAACATTTAGGAAGGATGGGGGGCAAGCTCCTCTTCACTTTGATTTTCAGGCCACATGTGGTTATTCTTCAGGAGAACCTATGTTTTTGGCTATTCTACTCCCCTGTATGACTGTCACATACAACTAAAGCATGTCTGCAAAGCTGAAACATCAAAGGCACAAATCCAGTTTTCCTCAAGATAAAAAAAGGAGGGCGAGAGAGAGACTGGTTGTCTTGATAACAGTGTTATATCTATGATGCAGACTAAACAAATGCTTTTGATATATCCTGTTTTCCACATTCATTCTTTAACATATAGTAGGCCTTTGAATTCTGCTACCAATTTTTTCCTGCCCTCACCCTCAAAATCCAAAACTGTCCCCTCTCACTCTTGCTAGATGACAAACCAAACATATTATTTTATGCAATGTTACATATTCCCAGACTAAACTCCCTTTTTGTTTCATGTGCTACATAAACAGCCGGTTTTCCCACACAACAAGCCATCTATAGTGATTAGGTCTGCATTCAAATCCGCTCCCAACTATTGTGCTTACATGGGCTCACCACTGTGAATATACTCCCATAAGAGTTCTTCGGAGAGTGCAGAAAACTTAACTTTGGTTTCTTCATAGAAATCTGTGACTTCAGTCTCTAGCTGATTATCTAGAAAAATAAAAACCACTGGTTAAAAAAAATGACATATCTGATGAACACCAGCAGTTTTAAGGCATTTTTATTATGAATACGTTACACTGCAGTCAGTAGGCCTGCATTTCCAAATTCAAATCCAAATTATGCTGCAATGAATACATGGTTCTTCTACACATAAACATCCTTCCAATTACTTTAATAAAATAAGATGCTAGTTTATAAATATCCCTCTAAATATTGGTGAGGCATTTGACACAATCTGTTGAAAACTGGCTTTATATTTCTCTTGCCCTTCAAGTCAAGGATGTTCTTCTGTACTGATCTGCAGTGCAGATCTTTGTTAACATTCTGGAGGCAGCAGCAATATACAATGAGCTAAATAGCTGCAGCATAGATTGGTGCAAATGATAGTGGAAGAGAAGCATGTTGTAAACATTATTACAGACTGAAGGAACATCATAATTTGGTGTTAACTAATATGCTCCTCAGTACCAGCATGCATAGTTTAATAAAAACAAAACATGCTTTCCAAAGGCTCACTTACTCATTTAAATTGGATAAAATGCAAAACAGTGGGATAAGTTATATTTGGCAGCTGTACTACGAACTCCTTTACACAGGATTGGGCATACTCAAGTAGACTTTTGACTCTCTCTCCTTTGAACTAAAGGCACATTACAAACTGCTTTTAAAAACATGTTTCTTTTTTATTTTATTTTTTAATGGGTAGCCTTTGAGTACGGAGGGGCTCCTTTTTGAGAAACAATTCCAAAACAAAAACAAAAACCCAACCTTTGGGCATGTGAAATAAGTTGCACAGCTCTCTGGACACTAGCCTTTGTTTTGCATTAAAAAGAGAAAATCTTATTCAGGTTGAAATGTTATCTTTATCTGAATAATCAGTTCTGGTCCCCACCCAGAATCTACAGCATGTTTCCCAACAGTCAACACTAAACTCTTGGTGCTGCCGCTGGAGAGGAAGCCCATTGCAGGGCCTGTGAGTTAAAATCCACCTGCCTCCTGGGCAGAGCTCCAGAGAAACTATCATTGTCAGACCTAGAACTGAGCTTTGCTTTCCACCCAGCCCAGTCTGAAGCACCTTCTCAAAGAGTCACCGTTATCGCTTTTTGGAGAAGGAGCAGCATTGCTGGACCTAGGCTGCCTTGTGGGATGTTCTCCATATAAACCAACAACCCCATCAATTATGCAGCAGCTCTTTTAATGCACAACTAGGCATTTCGAAGGTGGTTGCCTGGCAAGAGCACTGTCCATTAGATATATTTTTGTATCACTGCTACGGCTTGCTTGTTGCTGCATCATTTTCATTTAGTTTGGCCTCTTTTATCCCACAGAACATTTGATTTCCTAAGCCGGAAAGCCTTTTGGGAGCAGGCAAATTAGCACCAAGGAAAAACTACTGAAAGGCACTTTTGAGTCCTTAAGATAGAAATCAAATGAATAAATACAACTTTATTGTGGTGGGGCTATGATATGACTTTAAACTCTTCAATGCTGCAACATACATTTTTAAACCAGCCCCTTTGGTCAGGACCCTTTGTTTGGATTTGAGATTTGGAGTTTATCCCCTGTTTTGACAAACACTGTGGCTGTGATCCTATAGATATTTTCCTGAAAGTAAATCTCCTTAATCAATGGCATTTGCCTGAGTAGACATTCAGGGCCGCAATGCAATGCAATGCAATGCAATGCAATGCAATGCAATAATCCATTTTATTTTGAGGGGCAAGGATTGCTGTGAAAAGGCAAAGATTCTGATTTATGATGGTGATACTGACTGCATGTTCTGTTTGGTGCTTCTGGGCTGCCTTCAGCCACTGGAACAATTCTAGTTGCTAAGATGTCTGCCTACAATCACATCTGATTCTGTGATTTACTGCCATTGTGTTCATGTGAGGGGGGGGGGGAGTAAATAAAGTGTGAAGTCACCTTGCCAAAATAACCCCCAAGGTTGGCTTTACTGTCTCTTGCCTGATCAATCATATGCTCCTCAGTGACCTGAGGGGAAAGGGGATTAATTACTGGGAATTTCTGGAAAGATAAATACATGAATCTGGGTCACGGTATGAATGTCAACACGTTTGCAAGCAGAATCAACATGGAAGTTGTCAAGTCAAGTCACAGCCAGAAAGGCAACAAATTGGCAAGGACAACAGATACCAACCCTAACTCAAAGAGTTTTACTATGAACAGGAAGTTGACAGTGCCCAGTTCTATTCTAGTTAGATTCAATTTATTTCCAGATCTGAGACCTACTTAAAATGCTTGTTATCATTTCGCCTGTTACTGTGTTAGTTCTCCTGACCTTCCAGTGTCAATTTTGTGGTGGGCGTGGGGTTTGGGGAGATGGGGTCCCACTACACTAGCAGACGTCCTTGAATCCAGCCCTTTGTGTTTTCCAGCTGATGCCACAAGCCTCTACAGAAGCCACTGAGGTGCCATCACATACCCTTTGGGCTGGGGTGTCTGATATCCACCCACTTCAAAATGAATTCTCAAGAAGAGTTTGGATTTGATATCCTGCTTTATCACTACCCGAAGGAGTCTCAAAGTAGCTAACATTCTCCTTTCCCTTCCTCCCCCACAACAAACCTCTGTGATGTGAGTGGGGCTGAGAAACTTCAGAGAAGTCTGACTAGCCCAAGGTCACCCAGCAACTGCAAGTGGAGGAGCGGAGGAGTGAACCCAGTTCACCAGATTACGAATGCACCACTCTTAACCACCACACCACACTGGCTCTCAACACTTCTAAGCAATTCCATTCATCCCAAAGTGCTGTCCTCTAAAAACACTGGATGCTATCCAACTCAGAGCAGACCCACTGAAATATGAATGGACTTAACTCAGTCATGTTCATTAATTTGAATGGATCTACTCCGAGTAAAACTTAGTTGGCTATCACCCAATGTACTCCTCAGTGTGAACAAAGAGAGAAAAGCCAAACTCCTGCAGTCTTCCGATGCACGCTGACACTAAAGTCCCCCACTTGGTGACTTTCCAATGAGGTTAGACTGCAAATACCATCATTCCTTACCCTAATGGCCGTATTGACTGGGGCTAATGGGAGTTGCAGCCCAACAACATTTGGAGGCTTCCGGGTTGGGGAAGATTTCACTGACAAGTAAGTAGGCTACAGGGTCAAATGAGACTTTGATTCGCCACAAGCATCTGTATTCGTTCTTACCAATTACCTTTACTGCTGCAATGAACAATTGCGACACCTGTGAAAACACTGTGCTCCTTGCCACTCAGCCTGCGAGAAAAAGCAGATATATTTAGGCCGCAGCCAATTTGCACTAATTTTTTTGGAAATCTAACACTTGAATTTGTTTGAAAAACAAATTCTGCTCATTTATGAACGATGTAGCAATGTTGGCAATCTACTCAATTTTATAGCCTTACAAACAAGGCAAAGCTAGGCACTTAACTTTGATTCTGTTTTATTCTCCCACCGAACTGAATGGGGCTTCAAAGTGCTTGACTTTGGCTGGATTGCGTTTACATTGATTGCTACCTCTGAACTGAAGTACTACTGAAAACATGAAAAAGGCACGAGAACCAGGCACAAAATGATACCTTTCTCTCCTTATCTAAATGAAAAACAGACACAAAATTTGAAAGCATTGGTGAAAAAAACTAACTGGTGTGCTATACTTTGGGGTTGGTTGCCTCTGACTCTGATGGACGTGAGGTCTCATTTTATGTTTTTAACAATTAGATTTATAAACTACTTAACCATGAAACTCTCTAAGCAGTGCACATAACAAAACATTGGTAAGTTCTCTTCTAACGTGTGACTAGGCAAGAGAAACTTTTATAGGAAACTCAACTATGCAATAAATAGCCATGGTCAAATTAGGTCCAATTTGATTACGCAAAACAATAGGTCCAAGCATGGATTAAAATAAAAGCTTGATGCTTTCACAAAAATGTATCACAGCCTGCCTGCTGTGATTCACACACAGGTGTGTTTATGGTTGTATTTGACAAGCAGATTTAAAAAGTGATCCAGAGATTAATCTGAAACAGAGCTAGCCTGTTATGAGCTGTGGGAATAACTACACAAGAAATGCAGGTAACTGTAATAGATGCATTTCCCCAACAAATGAAACTACATGCTTATCATTCTTATGAAGGACAACTGAAAAGCATATCCCAATCAAGTAATTTTTCATTTGCTTTCCATATCCACAAATAAGGCCGACAAAGGCAGTATAACATGGTTAGAAATAAGCAGTGATTTGAAGTACAAACTTTGAAAGCATCCTATATGCATCTTGTTTGTCCACTGGTTTCTCCAAAATCTGTTCTTCTATTGTCTGAAATGGGAATAAATATATTTAAATATGTATATTTGCATACACTTGTCAAGGGAAAGCCTAGTTCTCTCCCATAGAAGAGTTGCTACTTGAGGTGAAATAAGGACATAGGAAGCTACTTTATACCAAGTCAGTCCAATGCCCTATCTAGTTCAGTGTTGTTGACACTTACAGTATTGGCAGCGGTTCACCAGCATTTCAGACAGGAGTTTTTACTATCCTGCTCTGGACTTTTTGCATTTAAAGTGCCGTATTTTTTGCTCTATAAGACGCACCAGACCACAAGACGCACCTAGTTTTTGGAGGAGGAAAACAAGAAAAAAAATATTCTGAATCTCAGAAGCCAGAACAGCAAGAGGGATCGCTGCGCAGTGAAAGCAGCAATCCCTCTTACTGTTCTGACTTCTGGGATAGCTGCACAGCCTGCATTAACCCCATAAGACGCACACACATTTCCCCTTACTTTTTAGGAGGGAAAAAGTGAGTCTTATAGAGCAAAAAATACGGTATCTACTGTACAACTCAAGCTACAGTCCTTCCCCACTTAAACTCCTTTTCACCCTGGGATATTTTTACATATTAATGATTAGCTACTTTGCTTTCTGTCTGTGTACAAAGCGCTTAAAGTAAACACTGCAGGTGATAAGCGTTTAATTCCATGCACAAGTAAAAGCAGGAAGTCTAGGAAAGAGCTATTTAAACCCTAGAGTTAAAAAAAGCACATTGATGGAAGCTTGGGCTGGATGGTTTGGCATACCCAATCTCTACCGTGCAATTATAAGTACATGCAACTTCCGCTTTCCGAACAAAATGTGTTTCTAGGAAATTGTTCATTAGGTGAGTGTTTGCATGACGAGCTGACGATTTCCATTATTTCCTGACGATTTCCATTATTGGCTGCAGCCAATCAGCAAAAGAGAGACAAAGGAAAAACTGATTTGTCCCATCCCTCCTCCTCTCTGATTTGTCTGATCTCTCCCCCATCCCTCTCTCCTTGGTTTCTGCCCCAAAACGATTGCCATCAACCAGCAAAGCACAAAGAAGTGAGGAAGTGGCAAACTCTGGCTGTTCGAACACCTGAATCAGTGGGGTGTGTCACATGGTTTGGGAGACAATTCTTTCTGTTTGGATAAGTGAATTTCTGTATTGCGAGTGAAAGCAGGACCTGCGTGTATTGATAAAACAAAAGTTGCTAATTAGAGAGATTCTAATTTTCAGCTGCTGGTGTATATGACTTACCACTATGGTGTCTGCCCCTATAACGACATCGGGTGTTCTAAGATGTTTCTGAAAAAATAAAAATGCATTTTGTTCAGTTTTCCACCTTAACCATCGCTTAAACTAACAGTTGGGAAATTAAACAGCAAGTGCAGAATCAGCACAATAGAAGCAATCTTGAATTGATTTAGACTGAATCCAGCTTCCCCACCAACCATTATGTAAAACAGTTATGCTAAAGGTGTCACATGAGGGGGTTCTGTGATGACTTGGCACTTGCTTGGTCCCATCACTAGTGTACAACTGTCTGGAACAGGAAGCCTTCCTGTACTACTGTACTATAGATTAAATGTCAACCTAATGTCACATGGACACAACTAATTGTTTGCATGCCCCATCTCAAACACTCATGCACTTCTGTAGTTAAATAGTTCGTTGTTAATAAGCCAAGTTCAATAAACCAGGATGCAGGGATCTGGACTGCAACAGCAAAGAGTTTGACAGCATTTTTAAAGCACCGTCTCAGACGAGGTCCCTATATGGCTTACCAGATGCATTCTGTTTGCCACTTCAAGTGCCTTTTGCCTTGCAGTTTCTACAGCATATTCAAAAGGAGCTGCGAAGGATGACTTCTCAAGCGTCTCTTTGAACCAGGAGGGAACAACTTCAAACCGGAGGCCCTGTTAGAGACACTAAGTTATTTCAGCAATAAATCTTACAAAACTTGAAGGCTATGTGGATGCTCTCTGCTTAAGGTGCTGGTGGAGGGACTACTGAACTGGCTAGCGGCTACTGAAAGCCTTTATCTCCATGACTCTGGAGGCATGGTTGGAAACCAGCTGCTGGAAATCACGGGAGGGGACAGCGCTCTTTTGCTTGAATCCTGTTTGCAGGTTTCCCACAGGCATCTGGTTAGCCACTGCGAGAACAGGATGCTGGCTTAGACGGGCCATTGGCCTGATATAGCAAGATCCTTGCATGATCTATTGTCTAATCCTCTTTTAAAGGTAAAGGGTCCACTGACTGTTAGGTCCATTCGTGGCCGACTCTGGGGTTGCGGCGCTCATCTCGCTTTATTGGCCGAGGGAGCCAGCGTACAGCTTCCAGGTCATGTGGCCAGCATGACGAAGCCGCTTCTAACGAACCAGAGCAGCGCACAGAAACGCCGTTTACGTTCCCGCCGGAGTGGTACCTATTTATCTACTTGCACTTTGACGTGCTTTTGAACTGTTAGGTTGGCCGGAGCAGGGACCGAGCAACGGGAGCTCACCCCGTCGCTGGGATTCGAACCGCCGGCCTTCTGATCGGCAAGTCCTAGGCTGTGGTTTAACCCACAGTGCTACCCGGGTCCCTTAATCCTCTTTTAAAGCCATCCAAATTGGTGACCATCGCAGCCTCCATTGGGAGCAAATTCCACAGCTGAACTAGTGGATCAAGTACTTTCAGAGACTTCAAAATGTGTGAGAACTGAATGCACCTTTCAAGACCTGCCATCTCATTGCACTCTGTGCCACTGACTTTCCCCCGTTCCCCCCCCCCCCTGGAATGTTGTGGGGGGTGGGAGCTGTATTTAGTGCAGCCTGCTATCCTGGGTCTGAGTCCAACCCATGGTGAACTTGCACAACAGCACCTTTATTTCATCTCATGAACTATTTTACAGGCTGCAGACATGAACTTTCCATCACACTCAACCTCCATTTATTTCCTCGCCGCACTTTTAGCCAGATGAACTTGAAAACTTGCTCCTTTCTTTAGAACTTGCTTTTGAATCCCCACCCCAATAAATGACACAAGGGTTTGTCTGAATTTTTTGTCCCCTTTGAAACAGAGGCTCGTCCAAAGGACAGATGTGCTATTTGTGGCTGGGGCAGTGGCTCCAACACATGCCAAGTAGGATTTTAGGACACTAATACAGTGGTACCTCAGGTTAAGTACTTAATTCGTTCCGGAGGTCCGTACTTAACCTGAAACTGTTCTTAACCTGAAGAACCACTTTAGCTAATGGGGCCTCCTGCTGCCGCTATGCCGCCGGAGCATGATTTCTGTTCTCATCCTGAAGCAAAGTTCTTAACCTGAAGCACTATTTCTGGGTTAGCAGAGTCTGTAACCTGAAGCGTATGTAACCTGAAGCGTATGTAACCTGAGGTACCACTGTATATCCTGAGCACTTCATTGTTGCTTCCCAGGACGAAAAGCAGAGGGCTGTGTGTGAGATTGAGTGAGTGAGTGAGTGAGTGAGCACATTAAGCCCTGGCTCAGAGTAGGGTTGCCACAAAACAAACTTATTTTGTTGGGGGGGGGAGACTTTTGTTGGGAGGGAGCAGAACCGCAGATTTGTATTATTTTTTCCTGATAAGTAGTTGGGAAGAAAGTGGCTGCCAATGGGATTGTCAGCGTCCCCTCCCTCTCTCCCTCTTGAGCTGTCAACCTGGCAGGCAGGAATTCAAGCGGTGCAGCTTTTCCAGCAGCCAAGATGCAGTGATGGGCTGTTTATTAATAGCATTACAAGTTATCTATCAATCGCCTTCCAAACCACCGTCTCAAGGCGACTTACACGTGAAGGCGCCACCTGTGCAGCCGCCGAAAACGTAGCAGCCCCCCTGGCGGAAAGGAAGGCAGGGGCCACCCGGGGGGCAGGCGGTGCCAAGCGGGGCGCAGGAGCCGCGAGAGCGCACAGGCTGCCCCGGCGCGCAGCGAAGGCGGCACACTCACCGCGTTGGTGAGGATCTCCTGGCGGCGCGGAGAGGCGCTGGCCAGCACCACCCTCTTGTGGACCAGCTTCCCGATGACGGGGTTCAGGACCATGGCTGCGGCGGGACCGGACGGCCGCGGGAAGGACGAGCCGACGGAGAGGAGAGGAGGGAGCCAGCCGGCGCCTTTATCGTGGCGCACTTGGGGGAAGCGGCGAGGGGCGGAGTCCTCCAGCCTCTCCTCCCCAGTTTGCGCGGAGGGGAGGGAAAGGAGGGACAGAGCAGCTAATCCTTCCTTCCCCCAGTGGGCGGCTGTTGCTACTGTGGCTTAGGAAAGACGTTTTTCATGCCTTGTAGACGCGGGGGGGGGGGGGAGTGGAGTGCCCTAGAGATTATTGAGCAAATAAGGGGCAAGATCTATTTGAAACACAGACAGTATCTCAAGGGGGTGGGGGTGCATTTAAAAACGCAGCAACTAAGCATGGCATTGTTTTCTATTTCTGTCACTTG
Source organism: Podarcis bocagei (assembly GCF_964188305.1). Classification (NCBI taxonomy): domain Eukaryota; kingdom Metazoa; phylum Chordata; class Lepidosauria; order Squamata; family Lacertidae; genus Podarcis; species Podarcis bocagei. The sequence goes on from NC_138130.1 coordinate 35,306,961, forward strand.
GTGGCACTGGGCTTCAAGGTAAAGGTAAAGGGACCCCTGACCATTAGGTCCAGTCATGACCGACTCTGGGGTTGTGGTGCTCATCTTGCTTTATTGGCCGAGGGAGCCGGTGTACAGCTTCTGGGTCATGTGGCCAGCATGACTATGCCGCTTCTGGCGAACCAGAGCAGTGCACTGAAACACCATTTACCTTCCCGCCAGAGCGGTACCTATTTATCTACTTGCACTTTGACGTGCTTTCGAACTGCCAGGTTGGCAGGAGCAGGGACTGAGCAACAGGAGCTCACCCCATTGCAGGGATTCGAACTGCCGACCTTTTTTAAAATAATAATAATAATAATAATATTTACTACTTTTAAACCTTACAAAAATGGAAAGAAGAAAAAAGAAGGGGGGAGGAAAAAAAGAAGAAAAAACATACAGTACAATATATAAACAATACACAACACAACATTAACACATTAAATAAAACAAAAGCAAAAACAGTTCAAAAAACACACATCATAGCATCTCAATATCCTCTCTTTCATTCCTTTGTTTCATCGACCTCCTCTCACCTCCCTTTTTGTATTCCATTTCTATTAATTGTTTCAGCAAATCCTTTCTATCTTTCTCTATTTCCTGTCATATGATTATCTTAACATATTTTAACCTTATTTTCCATTAAAACTATAATACTTATTTATGCTTAATTCCTTAAAACATTTCTACTAAAGCCATATAATTTCCTTCCAACATTTTTCTAACATTCATTAATTTTACATTATTTCCATATATAGATTTTAAACTTTTTCCAATATTCTTCCACCGTCTCTTCTCCCTGGTCTCGGATTCTGCCAGTCCTTTCCGTCAATTCCATATAGTCCATCAACCTGGTGATCTTCTATTCGAGGCTCTTAACTCTTTTCCAAGTCCCTTCTGCGAGTCTTCTTCATGTTTATACATGCACTTTACTTTGTCTTCTCCTGATCTTGTTCTTATTTTCCTTCCTTTGATGCTGAAAAGTAAATCTCGAGGAAATTCCCACCTAGCAATGTTTTTATTCCTTCTCGACAAATCAGCTAAATCTCCATAGTTAAAACTAAAATTCACAAGATATTTCCAGTCGTATTTCAAAGTTCCTCCAAGTCTAGCAGTCCCCACAACTCCAGTCTCCTCCTGACCCAAGTCCAAGTCCCAAAAGTCAATAAATCCCTGCATGAAGGGATCTATCCAACTTTCCTTCTCCAGTCCAAGCGGGGCTCCAATCCTCAAAGTCTGGCTTTCTCTAGATTCAGTCATAAAAGGCATCCACTTATAGTCATCAAATTGCATCTGTGAGGCTGGGGCTCTAACAAATTTCTCCCCCACCTTCTCCTCAATTTGCCATGTCAAGGTAGATCCCTGTATCGATTCCTGAATAGTTTCTGTATTAATATTCACTTTTTGTCCCAAGCTAGTCACTTTTTGTTCCAAGTTATCAATTTTTATAATCATCACATCCGTCTTCCTATGGAGCTGTTCCAGTGAGTCATTAATCTTACATAATACAACCACTAAGGCTTCTTCTGTCAACATTCTTAACAGTCCAAGGTCAATCCCAGATTCTCACGGTCTTGTCTTACAGCTGGAAATTCCCCGCTCAGCTCATGTAACAATTTCAAAGGCTTCCTCTAGGGGGAAACAATTTCTATTTGTATCAATCCTTTTAAGCACAATTCAAACAATAAAGTTAGTTTCAATTTTCAATTACATTTACTCCTTTTTAAACGCAAAAGGAGACAATGGAAACAATGTATTTCTCTTCTTTAACTTACTGTCAACAAACGATCTATTCACAGTCAATGAACATATCCAAAACTTCAGTCCTACTAGCAGCTCGTTTCCAGGTTCAGAGCGGTGGTAATTTGACTTTCTTCACTCTCTCCTGCAGGCTTACGCGGTCTAAAAAAAATTCCCGCCTCTCCTCCTGCTTCCAAGGGGGGTTTGATGATTTTAGCCGATGGAAGTTTAATCCTTTATGAAAAGCTTTCCAAGACTTTAGTTTGCAGCCTTTTTGCTCCAGTCTATTTACAAAAGGGGAAGGCGGACTTCCTGTTTGAAACCCTCCCCATTTCGGTATCAAATTAAGGCGTTTAAAAATCCAATTTTCCATTCTACTCACGGGTAGTTGTTTTAAAATCGAATTGTCCACAGGAAAAAGTCAGTGCTCTCCAGCAGCAGCAATGCGGCTTCACTCCGTGAAAGAAGCAGTCAATTCGAAGCTCCGCGCCACTCACCCCACGTCGCTCCGGATCCCCGAAACCGGGTTTCCCCGTGAGTAGGGGAGGCGCAAAAGGTGCCAGCCGAATCCCACATTCACAGGCTTCTCCCGCTTGTGATTTTTTGTGGGTCCCTGCCTTCGCCGTGGCGGTCAGACCCTAATTTCCACGAAGCGAATTCCTCCTGGTTAGAGGAATTCAGCCATTACCGGAGGCACTAACCCAGAAGTCTCCCGAACTGCCGACCTTCTGATTGGCAAGTCCTAGGCTCTGGTTTAACCCACAGCGCCACCCATGTTCCTAGGCTTAGTCATCTCCAGTTAAGGCTAAGCAGTTTCTTATTCTGTTCTTGCTGCAGAATGAGGGGGCTTTCCTTCCAAGGCAACCACAGGAAAGTACGCAACGACTTTAGTTGGAAAATAAGCACCACCTAACCCCAGCCACGTTTGGAACAAGAGGGCGGTCTCCCCTTCCGGGGTTCAAATTGGGAATCTGCTTTGGAATGCAGGATGTTTTCAGTCCCATGTTTTATAAGGGAAGGAATCCCCACGAGCAGGTGCAGAAAAAAATCTTTGTACATGACTTTTATAAATCTACAAACAAATGTGACAAGCCCATAGCACATGAAAATCAGTGAATCTCAAAAGAATCTACCTGGGGACCCGCGACAGCAGGGAGGATTGATATTCTGGTGACCAGGAAAGCAACCAAGGAACTGGGAAACCTCTGACTCAAAGAGCCCCCTCACCATGAATTTACAGAGTGGTCTTAATTTAAGTAAGAAATTATTCCACAGTATCGGACGTCACCACACCTCTGCCACACAGTAATATGGAGATAATAAATGCCTGTCCCCATAAAGTTGTTATAAAGCTTTTCATTTTTAGAGAAGAGATACTGTACTAGATGGATCCTTAGTCTGATCCACCAGTACTACTGAATCAAGTTGCTGTAATTCAAAGTGGTGTTGAAACCCAACGGAAACAACTAAATATTTGTTTATTTATCTATTCGTTTCTTTCAAATCTTGCTCGCTCATTCCTTTGGAACTGGCAGCTTGGAGTGTTTATTGCCACATTTTGTACCCGATCTTTGCATAAGCTTGCATCTAACAAAAAAGTGTCTTTTCAAAGTGCCAGAATCATACTTGTATTTAAATGCATACTGCCTCCAAGCAGTTGCCAAATGTTCCAAACGGACAGTACCCAGGAGTTATGATTTGTGTTGTTCTGAGCATTCAAAGAAAGCTGCATTCTAACTGCCTCAGAGCTCCAAGGAGCAATTGCTACAGTGCTCAGACCAGCTTCACTCTTCTCAGGTTTTCTCTGAGGTTAGGCACACGAAGAGAAAGCGCTGGGGAAACTCCTTGCGTACCAGAGACTGGTTGAAGAACTGATTTCATGTAGGTGCATATATGCAGCACCCCTCAGTTCCCGACCAACACAGTAGTGTTTTCTCAGATAATAACAAATTTACTTTTATTTCCTTTTGTCCTGTCTGAGAGCTACTTGGCAGGCTTTTCACATTGTGTGTGTGTGTGTGAGAGAGAGAGGGGGGGGGGGGAGAATGAGGATTAAGGTCAGAAAGGATTCTGTCCTGAACAGTAGCTGTATTGGTCTGTTGCACCAAACTTTCTTTCAAGGGTAGAATGCATAGGAATAGGAATGCAGAGGAGGAGTGGATAAGACAAGAGTCCAGTTATCTGCATGAAGGGGGTCCATGCAACAAAAGGGGTTGTGCAGTTGTGCAATTTCTTCACCCCTGGGGAAGTCTGATTCCTGGCACTTATGATTGCAGGTACAGCAGACTTTTCCATTCCTACGTCTCAAGGGGGAAATGCAGAATTTGCCCTGGAATGATGGCATTGTTTTAGCTGCACATCTCTATTTGCTCAAAATTTAGGAGGTGTCCATATGATACTGCGCCTAACTATCTTTTGTCTGTTTTTCTCCAGCATGCCTTCTATCGCCAGCCTTCCCAGTACCAAAGCTCCAGTTCCACCCCAGGCACATTATGGCTCCTTTCTGGTACAGTTGTTGTGCAGGGTGTCCTATTTTGCCTTTGTCCTGGCTCTTATCGGCTACATTATGGAGCATCTGCTCCACAGCCAATCTTGAATGGAGAGTGTGGCAGGTTGAGAACATCATGGGCAGCAACAAACCTGGCATTGAAGGGATTGGGATCTGGGGCACCTGTTCCATGCGTAGAATTACAATAAAGAAAATCAACATTATATGCATACCGTTAAATGATAAGTCCCTACCATTGCCCAGGACTTGATGCCATTGGCCTCAACTGCTAATGCGGTGGCCGTTTTTTTGTATGGCCTTTGCGCTATAGAACATCTTTAAGCCTGGAAAACACGATGACTTCATCGCTACCTTTTTCCCCCCTTCTTGTGTGTGTTTGCAGTCTGTTTTACAGAGAATACTGGCCCAGTCTTTGAGTGCCTGAGTGCTGCTCTCAGCCCTGGCCAGCAAGAACAATGATCAGGGACACTCGGCTTCAGTAGTCCAGAGAGACCTAGGCCGCTTCCAGCTTTAGGCAAAATTAAAAATTAAAAATGATGGAACACAAAACAAAATAGCGCCACACACCAAAGAAGTGAGACGTAATTAAATATGATGAAATATCTGTGAACAAAAAAGAACTATGTCTTTTACCAAACCATATCTCTCATTTGCTTACATTTTCAGCTCTAAGCTAAGAGTGTGTGTCACATTTTGGTCTGCTGCAGATAGAAACAAGTTGAGAGAAGAATCAAATACCAAAAAATTAAGAAGTGACTAAATCTAAGGCCCACATAATTATACAAACTATAATTTTGAACAGATCCATGATTTTCTTAGAGTCCTGTAAAGTTTTCAGTTTTTAGGCTTCCAGAAGTTTGGGTTTTTTTGCCAAATTTCACCAGATCTTATTTTATTTTATTGCTGCCATAAATACAATTCTGCCCCTTACAGCTTTCCCATAGTGATTTGCTGCTAGGAATGACTTCAACAGAAGACCACAGGTATTTAGGAACAAATTTCCCTGTACAACACAGTAAAATTGTTATCTATACAGACTGTGCTCTCTGTGTCTATAATCCATACTGTGAAAGGAAAAATACATTACACATTTGTAAAAGTCAACAGTTTCATAACGAAACCTTGGACGTAGTAATCTTTGACCTGCGTATCCAGCCTAGGCCACTACTTTACTGATAACTCCTGGTGTCATTGTTCTTCATCTCAGTCAACTTGCTCACTTCATCCTTTGGTTTCTCAAAATTTGTTCTGGAGTAAGTTATAATGATTACCTGTCAGGGTCACCTGGTCCCTGTGTTAGCTTATTAGACATGGTTTACTTTGTTGACATTGGGGTATTTGAACTTTTCCATAGAAAGCCTAGCAGGGAGGATTTGGTTTCCTAACACAAACTTATTTTTGCTTTTTGCTTTGCTAGAACATAGCAACATAACATTTGTATAGAAAAGCATACAGTTACTTTATTATTTCATTATTATTTATTTTAAAGCATCTTTGTCCTTCACACCCCAAAACACTCCCAAATGTCAGCTTACAAATGTCAGTTCCTCCCCGCAGGATTACGATTTCTATTCCGCGCATATCTCATCAAGGCTCTCCAAGGAACTCAAGGTGACAGAAACACAGGCAGATTTAGGGACCGGTTCTCTTGCCCCGGGTGCAAAACTGAGAGGGTGCCACAGGGGGCAATGCAACAATGATGAACAATGGAAGGTGATTCTGTGAGATGCGAGGGGGGCATCAAATTTGGGTGTTGCACAGGGAGCCATTGAAAGTCCACCAAAGTCTACCGCTGACATAAGTGATTTTCACTCTCCTTGTAGCCTCTCACCAACCCTGTGAGATATGGAAAGCTTAGTGGGTCTCTCACTGAGGACTCAGCTACATTGGCAAAGAAAAATCGCTTTATTTTCGTTGTTTATGCATTCTAACACAGTGGCACCAGATGGCGCTGTGGAGTTTTGCTTTTTGCTCCCCTGATTTCTCACTGAGGACTCTCACTCCTGAAATTTGAGATTCTGAGGTCTGCCACTGGGATGGTGGTGGGTGTAGCGGAATTTGTAGAATACAGTAGAATCTGTAGAATACAGATTTTATTTCTAATTTTGGAAGCTTCATTATCTGCTGATACCTCCCTCTTGCACATGACTTTTGACTTTTTTGGCTGCATAATTGATCAAATGTGGCTGCATAATGGACCCCACGTAACTGATCACATGTCACGGCACACACACACAGACACACACACACCCATTTGAGAAAAACATTTCCAATCTGTGACAGAATTCCAGAACTACTACAGGTGCCTACAACTGGGAGAAAAATCACTTGGGGTTCTTCATTGAATTGACCACAAGAGGTCAGTCTAATTCAACAGTGATATTTTAAGACTATTCTTTTTTTCCTGAATCGTCTGCACTCCCATGTGGCAGCTCATTGTGGTCTTGGTTCTGCTCATGCTTGCAAAATGTGCACAGCATTCACATGCCATGCTCATAAAAATGCTGCCACATATTATTTCCCTCTTTAATCCAGATTTACCATTTCAATAAATAGAAGTACTTGTGGAAACTTGTGGTAAATCTCGAGTACATTGGATGGCATTTTGCTGAAGACATCATCCTGTGGGCGCTGTAAGAAAACCCAAAAACTTGCATGCCTGAGGTGCTTCCATGCAGCAGTCTGTTGTGGACTTGCTGCACTGACATCCCATTCATTTGTTCAAACAAGTGGCTAGGCAGATGGTATCTCTGCTGCTTCTCAAATGCAGAAGAATCAGCAAGCATTCTTTTTTAAAAAAAATCCCGATTGCTTAATGATAGCAACAACAAAACGTGGGCATTCATCCTGGTTTGTTTTCAGGGAGATTAGATCACATTGGCTCTTTCAAAACCATCTGTTCAGATTTGTTTACAAGGAGGTTAGATGATGTTGTGTTAAAGCAAGTGTTACGCCACACACTTTTCAATGCAATTTCCCTTCACAGTCTTATTGCAAAAAAATAAATTTAAAAAATCATTCTTTGGGGGAAGTGGTTTTGTTGCATAAGACCTCTCAATGAACTATAAGATACATTTCAACGTTCTTCAGATAGGGACATTTCTTACTGTACCCCAACTCCCCACCTCAACCCTGCCATTTTTTGTTTCCCCCAAGCATTTCCTATCGGAAGAAGGGCAATTGCCGCCACCATCACATGGGACTCAGCACACATGCCCTGTGCCATCCTGAGAAAACCCCTTAATTCTGATTTTATTTTATTCTTTGGTAGATTTACAAACACACAGAGATAAATACGTTTTAGAAAGGGGCAAGATTAGACATGGATGCACAAAGTGTTCCTTAAAAATATAGTAATCAAGACTCCATGAGGTTCGCTCCGCTCCCCCTTTCTTCCCACCCAGTGTGGCCCTGCCCTCTGCCTCTCCCTCAGAGCCAGTGTGGTGTAGTGGTTAAGAGCGATAGACTCGTAATCAGGGGAACCGGGTTCGCGTCTCCGCTCCTCCACATGCAGCTGCTGGGTGACCTTGGACCAGTCACACTTCTCTGAAGTCTCTCAGCCTCACTCACCTCACAGAGTGTTTGTTGTGGAGGAGGGAGGGAAAGGAGATTGTTAGCCACTTTGAGACTCCTTTGGGTAGTGATAAAGTGGGATATCAAATCCAAACTCCTTCTCCTCCTCCTCCTCCTCCTCCTCCTCTTCTTCTTCTTCTCCTCTCAGGGCTGGGCCTTGGTGGCAGCAACCTCACCTCCTCACCTGCTCTCCAGCAACCACTACGAGCTGCTGAAGTGGGTAAGCCAACAGCAACAGCCATAAAAAGAAGAAGCAATGGGATACTCTCTTTGCTGCCACTTCTCAGGACACACACTGATTCCTCCTCCTCCTTGGCAGCAGCAGTGGCAGGGGAAATAGGGACATTCCAGGATCAAATGAGAAGCCGGGTTGGCTTTTGTAATTCTGGGACTGTTCCTGGAAAATCGTCACGCTTGGAAGGTATGCTATAATTGCTCAGCCCAGTATGTTAACAAAGCCCACCTGAAAGTAGTGAGAGTCTGAAAGTGCACTGAGTCTATATAAACACACACACACACACACACACACACACACACACACACTCTTCCTGAAATTAAGAAAGCTGGGCATGGTGGCGAGGTAACCATGGGTGGTTTTTGAGAGAAAGAAGGGGAGTTCTATTCAGACAACTGACCCATCTAACTCTGCAGAGATGACCAGCAACAACCACCAGGACTTCAGATGGAGGTGTTCCTAGTCCTACTCAGAAAGGCTGCATACTGAACTCAGGATTTTCTGTGTGAGAAACACATGTTTTGTCACTGAGCCTTCCCCCATGCATTGCTCGTCTTCATGTCTGTGAAGTACCATTCAGACATGCCTGTGCTACCTTTTCTACAAGGTGTCCACTGCAGTAACATTGCCCGCTGCTTCCTATCACCCAGGGAAAACTTCTCTTTAGTGCTCAATTGGAGCAAACAGCAATTGGGGTTTCCACAGATTACTGTTTGCTAAAGAGCCATGGGTAAGGAGTGGGGCAAGGGGGAAAGGGGGAAAGCATAGGTCAAGTGGAAAACAGCTCAGACCCATGCTTTCTAGACATGGGACAAGTGGAAGTTTGGACTTTTGAAATTATCACACATACACGCGCACACTAAAAAGCAAGCAAACTTTTTCTTTGGATAACTGGCTCAGGATAATAAAGTGCAATCCTACAATGTCTTGTCTACTCAGAAATAAGTCCCATTGAGCTCATGGGAGGTTACTTCCAGGAAAGCTTGGGTAAAGGAATACAGCCTATTTTTTTCTAAGCACTTCATGTAATTAAATCAATTCTGCTTATGAAATTGACATCATTCACCATTTTTTACCACAGTATATTGATTTTAATAGGAAAAACACACACCCAGAAAATCCCAACATTGTACTTTCAAAGAACTGAAAAACTTACAAAACTTTCACCTTTAGTTAGGACTAGAATCTTATAAATGGCTTCAGCAACTTCTAAAATTAGCTATAGGATTAAACTCAGCTCAGATTCACATTTTATACAACCATGAATTATACATCGGAGGGTCCTCACACTTCTGGTTTTGAGCTCTGTTTGTTGCACTTATCATCCAGAAGATTTCTGAAAAGATTGCAGCTGTGGAGTCAGCCACACTTTACTTATTCCATCAATGAAACACTTAATATGAAATCTCAAATCTCAGTTTAAATCTCATGTAAGACTGCCTAGTGTGTCTTAATATTTTTGTTTACAGTGCCACCAAAGGTCAGTAGTGCTTGCACTTACTGACTTGTCTATGAAACAAGGAAATATACTTTATTGATACCTCCATATTAAGCTTGAAAGTTCTGTTGATCAAATTGTATAAAGCATTAAGTGGAAATTAAAATTGAAATTAAAAACAATTACTCAAACTTAGAAGCAAGGCCGGAAATGATTAAAAAAAAAAGAATAATTCAAGAGACAATGGAACTTGTATTTGTACACATACAAAAGTGCAGCCATTGAATGTTTCATAGTTAAGTAAGTGGGTGAAGGTGTTACTGACCTTTGGCGGCACTTTCAAGCTTAATATTAAGATCTCCATAAAGTAGATTTCCTAGATACTATAGCCACAATATGTCAAAACAGAGAGGATTGAGTTGCAAATGGCTTGACTGCCATGAGCTGAAAAGAGATGTGAAAGTGGTGAATGTTAAACATTTATTTTCAGCAAGTAAGTGAATGCCTTTTTAGAATTGGTTCCTTAGGGCAGAACTCCACATTGCAGCACATTTGGGCTGCCATGAAAGGCCATAACCCTGTCTCAAACTCTACTCCAGTCCCTCATAATTTATATTACTTATCCCTTGATGTAATGCCATCATATCATAGTTTTTCCACCCTGGCCCCATATCACTGGGTGATGTTGAAGCAGGCACTGAAATGCATGGCACGATTTCTTCACATGATTAGCTTACTGCCTTTTAAGGAAGGTTTGGGGAGAACATAATATTTGGGTGGATATTTAATAAATAATAAAAATAATGCCATTTGAGGGGAGCAGTACCATGTCTCTCCAGTAACATGTAGTTCTGCCTTTGGTGTTCCTTGATATCTATACCTTCCAATGACCCACAGTGGCTTCATTCAATGACACCAGTGCTATGGTTTCATTTTACGGAGCAAAGATGGCACCCGCTTCCCATTTGAACCCCGGTGTCAAAACACACTTTCACTTCTTTGCAAACATGGTCTATGTTCTGCCACCCCTTCCGCGTGTCCGCTTGACATCGATCTTGCCGACGTCGTCCTGGCAGAGAACATGCTTTCCCTTCTACTTTCCCAGCTTTCCATCAGAGGTACCTTCTTGCCGATCACCTGCATGAATGTCTGATAGAACTCCTTGGATGCAAAGTAGTAAATGAATGGATCGATGCAGTTGTTGAGGCAGCTGAGGCACAAGGTGAGTTTGTAAATGTAGTAGTAGCCTTCCTGTTTACGGAGGCGGCTGATGATGTGCACCAGCAGGACAAAGTTGTTGGGAGCAAAACAAATGATGAACACCAAGACGACTATGGTGGCCAAGTAGATAGATCGGTTCTTCTGCCCATTGCCATATTTCTTAGAGGCCTGGATCAGCTTCCGAATAATGCTAAAGTAACAGATTATGGTCACTATAAACGGGAGCAAGAAGAAGAAGAAGAAGGGCAGTAAAAGGAAAGCTGCCCATGCTCCCATGCTAGGAAGCATTTTCCACTTAAGCACATCGAAGCATGTGGTAATGTTCAGTTCTTTCACTTCAAAAGTCAGGTCTTCCGCTTCTAATGGCCATAGGGCTAACAGAACAAGAAACCACATTCCAAGGCAGCAGGCAATCGCGTATCTCTTTCTTCTCCATTTCTGGGACGTCATTGGTTTTACCACTCCCAAGTATCGCTCCAAACTGATACAGGTCATAGTGATTATGGAGCAATACATGTTTGCGTAAAACATCACTGTGACGAAGCTGCACGTACGCCTGCCGAAAGTCCAGTTGTTCCCATCATAGTGATATTTAATTTGGAAGGGGAAACAGGAAGCCAGCGCAAGATCGGTGATGCTAAGATTAATCATGAAGATGACCGAGGTGGTTCTGGGCTTGATGTGGCAGAAGAGTATCCAGAGGGAGAAAACGTTTCCAGGGATGCTGATGATTGCTGTCAGGGAGTACACAACTGGCAAGGCAACCATGATGACTTGGTTCTGGAGCATGTTAATGGTTGCACTGTCCAGAGTTGAATTGGTACTATTTAAATACATTTTGTATGATGGGCTTGTTGGCGCTTGAGGCTCTGCAGAATTCTGTCATGTGACTGAGGTCTGCAACCTAGGGTGGAGAAGAGATAAGTGAAAACAACATGTAGCAACAATTCACATTGATTTTCCAGTTTCCTTTATGGCTAAATCCATTTCCAGCTATATAAAATCACCACCACCACCAAGTTGCCCTTATATCTTACTCTTATGCAATACTGTGATATCTTCAGATTGTTGAGTAAAAAATACTTACATGATTCTTATAGCTGATGTTGCTGTCATAAGTAAAATGCAAAGGCAAGTTGTTCCTGCTATGAACATAATACAAACACAAGCAGTGCTAAAATGCAATATTGGATGATATAAAAATAACTGCTTTTATTATAATTATTTTATGCTTAATAATACATCAATTAGGTAGCACTGAGGGGCTGATCAGTGTATACTCAAAGGGTTGGATGCCATGAGCTGGCCTGTCCATTGCAATGAATGGGAAAGATGTTTCGGGGGAGGTAGGACTCTGTGTGTGTATTTCAATCAGGAGATTGAAAGCTTTCACTTAATTATTTAAGACTTAATTAAGAATTCTCCTTTTGATGAGAGAGTTCTGCATGCAGGGCACCAAAGGTGAGAAGGCGCTCTCCCCAGGTACTGCCCACATCCCCTCAAATGATGGCAGAATGCCATGGCTCAGCCATGCCCAGACCTCAGAACCTGAGGTTTCATTCTGCAGATGAGGAGCAAGGAGTGTGGGGCCTCCCAGCAGAGCTTTGCACTGCTGAGGAGCTATCAAATTTCGGCATCCCCAGGACTAGAGATCTCCACACTAGTTGCCTGGGTTCCTAGCCAACTCTCAGATACTTCCATGTGCTGCCTCTTCCTTCCAAACAGCTCATGTGCAGCTAAGCAGGCACTTGGGTGGCTGCCTGTTCCATCTACTTGTGCAGCCCTGGGGGAGGATGGGTGGGTCTGTCTGGATCGGAAGGCTCCATTCCTCTCATTCTGAGCTGCTACACTGCTGAAGCAAGAGCAATATAGGGGCAGTTGAGAGAGTTTCTCAAATGCACAGGTCCCAAATCTATGAGCATGTTTAAAGGTTGTGTCAGACCAGAACCACCCCCCTCTTGTACCCTCATACCTAGATGGCTCAGTTTAGGGTGAGGATTTATTGTGGGTAGTGTAGACATTTTTAAAAGTTACTAGATCATTGTTTATAACCTATGTTTTGAATAAAACATCCAATTTAGGAAGCTGAGAAGTTTCACCATTTAGGAAGCTCAGACGTTTTGGCATACATGGCCCCAAACCCTTAATGTTTCTCTGTTAAACCCGTCCAGTTTCAGTGGAACTAGAACCAACCAGGTTGACAAAGGTACATTTTCACCAACATTTGTAAAGAATTTGGGGCTGATCTGGCCATAATGAAAGACTTGTTAGGTTCCCGGCAATTTACTATATTATTGTCCCTACCACCACCACAGAATGACAGGACTGGAAAGGGTCCATCAGTTAAGCAGACTTTGTTGCGGTTTCTTTGCATTGGTCAAGTGACAGATTGCTTCCTTTCTTCACGTAACCAATACTGAAGATGGCAGCGATTATAACCATACACCATTTATTGCCAAAACAGAAAGGTCAACCTCAGAGATTAAGCCAAAGATGTAAAAGGCAGAGATTTCCGCCCCATATATCTGACTTCACATGACATCTGTGTGTTGACAAATGCAAAGTAAATCAAACTGACCAAAAAATAACCTCACAGCTACCAATTAAGTAATGAAATCTTCAAACCACAGTGTGGATCTTTTGATGAAAAGCATCATATCATTTTGCTACAACTTGAGTCATGCACAAGTGCATCTTATTAGAAAAGATTAAATGCTAAATATTAAATATTATATAGCCAATGGAGTGACCAGAACTGCCATTGTGGACTCAGGGTGTGAGCACACTGTTGATATTTACTGAGATACTATGCCATCATCGTACTGACATTAAATATATTGGCTTTTGAGCTTAGAAAGGAGACAACTAATTCAGTGCACCCCCTTCAAGACCTACTCAAGAGGAGGTGCACCAGCTTGCTGCTTGGAACAGGTCAAGGGATGCTTCTTTGCTGGAAATGCTCGCTGCTTGAAATAGCAGGCAGCTTTTTGCAAGAAGCAGGTAAATACCTGAACCTTCCACACCAAATGGCAGGCTGGAGAGCCTACACTAGTGGTGAAAAGTCGCTTCATCTTGCTGCTTCATTCTGCAAACGAACACTGTAAAGTAAAGTAATGCAGAGGGGTGGGGCAGGCTTCCCGTACTGTTATCATACATAAGTTTTAACAGTTGTATAGAAGGGAGGATTTGGAAGGTTCCTCTTTCTGCATCCCTCAAATGATAAGCAAGCTACACATGCCAACATTTGTAGGTTATCATTTAGGGCAGTGGTCACTAAGCTGCTGCCCATATAGATTTCACTGCTGCCCCTGGGCTCAAGGCTGTTTCTTTTTTTTAATAAGTAAGTCTCTAGGTTTTCTAAAAAGAAAGTTATGTGGCAAAATGTGCAGGTACCTTCTAAGTGGTTTCTGTGAAATGAGAGGGAGTGTGGTTTAGCCACCTTGTGTGTTTTTCCCTGGTACTTAGAAATGCTCTCTGTTGCTTTTAGGCAACAGCAATGTATGTGTGTGTGTGTGTGTGTGTGTGTGTGTGTGTGTGTGTGTGTGATTGTATGTGTTATGTGAAATATGGTGTGATCTCCTCCAGGCAGAGGGCCTTCTCGGTAGTGGCAGCCGCCCTGTGGAACACCCTCCCATCAGATGTCAAGGAAATAAACAACTATCTGACTTTTAGAAGACATCTGCCAAGCGAAGTTTTTAATGTTTGATGTTTTATCGTGTCTTTAATATTCTGTTGGGAGCCTCCCAGAGTGGCTGGGGAAACCCAGTCAGATGGGCGAGGTATAAACAATAAAATTATTATTATTATTATTATTATTATTATTATTATTATTATTATTATTATTTGTCAGGACCAGCAGGACATAGCCGTCTTACCATGGATGGCGGGAGTGGCTGCCTCTCTAGTTTTGTGTTATGCCACACACACCAGCTTTTTTGTGACAGCACCCCCAGCACTTTCTCAAAATTCAGAATGTACTCGCTGGTCCAGAAAAATAGGCAACCTCTGATTTATGGGCTCCAAAAGTGAGACCTTCCAGATTTCCCCTCTTCTATGCAACTATTCAGAGTACAGGAGGCAGCTTGCTCTGTTGCAGATGCTCACTGTGAAATCACATCCCTCGCAATGCCTCTTAGACATCACAAGGCCCATTCTGCGGAAATTATTGCCTCTTTGATGTGATGCTGCCTTCCCCACAACAAAGCCCAGAAGTGGGGTCCTAGGTGTGCCATTCTAAGACATAACACACTCTGTGCTTTTGTCTCATATCTATTTGTGCTGCTTGAGAGAAACCAGGTTGACAAATGAAGTATAGCACTTGCATGTGGGGAGGGAGGGGAGAGAGATGTGAAAGGAAGCTTGGATGTGGTTTCCTCTGTTGGACCACGCCTTAACATATGACCCTGCTGCTGCCAGTTCTGCAAATACACCTGATTTGTATATCCGCTGCTCTTTCAGACAGTAATTGGCAATATGAAAATGGTAAGTCTAGGGTGGAATCTACACACGTATAAAAACCATTCTGAAAATGCTTCTTTAAAAAAATGTTCTTAAAACTACACTGAATTTCCCATAAGGCTCACCATCGCCATGTAATATCACATTGTATATTGCACTTAAAATACACTTAAAACATTTTATTTGCAGCTATCTAGATGAGTCCTAGAACAGTTGTTGATTTATTTATGAAATTGCTTGCGCATTTAAAAAGGTCTGTGCCAGCACGAGATTTTCTAACGGCCGAAGTACTTTTTCACCGAAATATGTTAATGTTTCAAACGTAGTTGACAACAAGATGTTGGCTTGTTGGTTTCACTGTTAGAAGTACTTTGACACATTCTTAGAAAAAAATGTGAAGAGATTCAAAACATTCATTTACAGGGGAAACATTTTGTTCTGTTATTTGCATGATTAATTCATTTTACTTATGAGAAACCATAATGTGTCTCTCAGAGAAAAACAGGGCAAAAGAAAACATCCAGATAGAAGGCTTTGTGTATATACAAGACAGAATCTCAGAATTGTAGCGTTGGAAGAGACCACGAGGGTTATCTAGTCCAAACCCCTGCAATGCAGGAATCTTTAGATAGAACAGTGTTTTGCTTTTTAAAATAATACTGCTTTGGATTTTGAA
This sequence comes from Podarcis bocagei, assembly GCF_964188305.1. Classification (NCBI taxonomy): domain Eukaryota; kingdom Metazoa; phylum Chordata; class Lepidosauria; order Squamata; family Lacertidae; genus Podarcis; species Podarcis bocagei. The sequence continues at coordinate 35,322,832 of NC_138130.1, forward strand.
GCAAGGCATCTAAGTCCAAGACCTTGGAAGTAGCCTGTGACTGTCAGAAAAAGAAGAAGCAGTCATAGGCCACCCCTTACCCAAGAGTAAGCTATATCTATCACATTCCCCGAGTGAAGTTGAATTCTGAAGACCAGAACTGGTGGCCAGAGACCTTTCCTTTTGTGCAATCCATTGCTGGATCCAACAGATGAATGAGTGAAGTAGCAATCAGGCAAGAAAGGGAAAGGATGTGAGGGAGGAGAACTGCAGCTGAAATAATTGTCCTTCTCAAGATGGTCCTCACACACATAGATGGATGCATTTCACGATATTCATTACACACATCCATCTGCCATGCAGATTGCTTAAGAGAGATAGCTATGTCCTTTTTACAACAGCAACCAGTCCACCAATCACAACTGTCACCTCAGTCTTATTTGCATGTTTAGCAACTAACTGCCCACTAAGGACAGGTGCAAAAGCTGTCATCCTTAATAGACCTGGAAGCAAAGAAGAAGAAGAAGAAGAGTTTGGATTTGATATCCCGCTTTATCACTACCAGAAGGAGACTCAAAGCAGCTAACATTCTCCTTTCCCTTCCTCCCCCACAACAAACACTCTGTGAGGTGAGTGAGGCTGAGAGACTTCAGAGAAGTGTGACTAGCCCAAGGTCACCCAGCAGCTGCATATGGAGGAACGGGGAATCATACCTGGTTCACCAGATTTCGAGTCCACCGTTCTTAACCACTACACCACAAAGGGCCAAGAATGAGTGCGGGCATAAAGATGTGAACATCTATTACCTGAGAAATAATTGGACGACAATGCAGGGCTTTTGAAGAACAAGGATCTGTTCTCTTTAGTGGAATAGTACTGAAAGGGAAAGGGAAGAAGGCAGCTGAAATAAGGGTGCGTATCAAGCCGCAGACAGAGGCAAGAATCCCAAGGGGATTTACAGGAAGTAAATGGGTCAAAGGAAAGAAAGAGGATGCAAAACAATTTGGGGAGGGAATCTGGGTTTGTGCACTCACCCACTTATTCAGCTGCAGTCCATCATGCTGGCCTCATTTCCATCCACATTCCCACCATTTGGTGGGCATCTCACTAGCACATGGCAGTACACGTAATGAAACATATAGGCTAGCGCGACAGGAAATATTTCTACAGGGTCATGTGCATCACAAGATAAAGGGAGTGTTTTTGACTGCTGATGTTTTTGACTTCCTTTTTTCATAGATTATATCATGTGCAAACTGTCTGGTGCACAGTTTTAAAAACAAACCAAGAAACATCTGTCCAGGCATGCAAGGCGCTGATTGTTATTATTATTATTTGCTCACACAGATTGAGGGCACAAAAATGGCTGCCATGGAAAGGGAGAGTCAGGTCAAGTCAACAACCAAAGTTCTCAAAGGAGAACTTACTATAGATGCAATAGATGCTAGGAGAGGGGGAGGCATGGGCATGCAGAATAAGAGGGAGAAGCGGCTTCAGAAATGGGGTTTGGGAGGTGAAGAGCGAGCTTAGTAGTTGTAAGCTTAGAGTGGGAAGAGGAATCTGTAGGACATTAATGGGGGACAGGGGGGTTGGTGAGTGGAGAAGAAGAGAAGAAGAAGAGTTTGGATTTGATATCCCGCTTTATCACTACCCAAAGGAGTCTCAAAGCGGCTAACAACCTCCTTTCCCTTCCTCCCCCACAACAAACACTCTGTGAGGTGAGTAGGGCTGAGACTTCAAAGAAGTGTGACTGGCCCAAGGTCACCCAGCAGCTGCCTGCGGAGATGCGAACCTGGTTCCCCAGATTACGAGACTACTGCTCTTAACCGCTACACCACACTGGCTTCACCCCTGGAGCCAGCAGGGGTGAAGCCCCTAGTTATTATTAATTTATTGCATTTCTCTCCTGCCCATCCTCCCAAAGGTGGCCCAGGCAGCAAATGTTTTTGATGAAAGGTACAAAAGAAGATTTGCATGAGCCTGGCTGTTTCTGAATGTGGTACACGAAAGGATGCAAAAGCAACAGATGCCAAAGAGACAGCATGCACGTGCTGTTCAGGACTAAAATAACCTGGTCGTTGCACCAAATTGTCATCAAGAAAGTTCAGAAGCCATTTCACTGCAGAACCTCAAATAACTATGCAAATAATGCTTCTGGCAAACAACACACTTCTGGGAACACCAAATCAGCCGCTAAAAGCTACTGAGGACAAGATCCACTCAGATTGGTGCGAATGAAGTTGTTCTGTTCTAAGAGTCTGACTAAGGATATAGGAATATGTCAATTTGAGTTTCTCACTCTGCCAATCTTAATTTCAGTTTCGCACATTCCTGCACCGGCTTGCAATTTATTTATTTATTTTAACTAGTTAATGTGAAAATTTGTTGGCGTTTTAGTGCAAACATCTCACATTATGCACATTGTTTTGCAAGAAACTTCTCTAATATAATGTGCTTTATATATTGTTCACACAGATATATGTATTTTTGTGCACGTTATTTGATTGGCGAACTGCATCGCAAAGTTTGGAGAAGTGTGAATTTCAAAAGATAGCTGTGTTTCGGTTCACATATCGTTTTGGGAAGTGCATTATTAGTTAGGTTCATATTGAAATTCAAACTAAACCAAGTTTCTCGCCCATCCCTAGTTCTGACCCAATGCAAAAATTATAGACTGAGATTGAGATGAGGCAAGGCTTTCAGAATTCAGTGGCATTCTGGACAGCTTCACGAAGGGTTCAGGCTGAAAACTCCATAAAATAGGGCTGGCCACTGTGGTGGCTCCCCTAGGTTGTTGATTCAATTCCATAACCCCTGACTATTGCTGAGAATTCTTGGGGGCCCCTGTTCCTATCCCAGAGCTACATTTCTCAGAGTTCCCTGTGAAGAGAGATTGATTGCTCAACCACTCTGAGAATTATAGCTATGGGAGGGGAAAAACAAGCCTGCTCACAACTCTCAGCACCTTTAACAAACTATGAGATAGCTCAGTCAGTAGAGCAGGAAACTCTTAATCTCAGGGTCGTGGGTTTCGAGCCCCGCATTGGGCAAAAGATTCCTGCATTGCAGGGGGTTGGACTAGATGACCCTCGTGGTCCCTTCCAACTCTACAATTCTATGAATCTACAAAGTTCCTAGAATGCTTTGGGGGAAGCCATGGCTGTTTAAAGTGGCATTGCAGGTCTTTAAATGTTGGTGTGAATGTGGCCTAGGATTGTTTTTTACTCAGCGACCGAATGCATGCACTTGCGTTCTGGTGTCTTTATTCGATCTGGCTTTACCGTATTTTTCCGTGTATTGGACGAGGTTTTTTGACACAAAAATCATGTCAAAAAACTGGGGTCGTCCAATACACAGATAGTGGCATGGGGGGGGGGGAGCTGCTGCTGCGCACAGGGAGCGATCTGGGTGCACTGGCTACTGGCACACAGCTTCTCCCGATGCCGCAGCAAGCAGGGAGCGATCTGGGGGCGCTGGCTGGCGGTGCGCAGCTTCCCCCGATGCCGCTGCGTGAGGGAAACACTCCCTTCCTGCGCGCAGGAAATGATCTAGGGAGTGTTTCCTGCCCGCAGCTGCGTGGCAGGAGAGGCTCAACAACTTGGGGCCATCTCCCCTCATTTTCTTAAAAGTGAGTTCCCCAAAATAGGGGAGGTCTTATACACGGGGGGGGGGGGGTGGTGGTGGAAAAGTACGGTATATATTTACAAGCAAACTATTTCCATTGTAAAGGGGTTGGCAGGGTGGAGCGGAGAGGAAAACCATATAACCTACGCTGTCTACTGAAAAGTGGCAGACTTTTCCTCTAGCAAAAGTCATTTGTTGAAAACGGGACATTGTGGTCAGGCTTGGTGTTACCACATAGAAGGTAAAATACTGCCAAATGCAGGGCGTGGAAATGCTTTTTGAGTGCATTTTGCATTTTAACCCTTTGTCAGAATTGGCATCACCACCCTAAAGGCTTTGAGACTTCCTGCGGGTGAAAAGGCTAGAGGTACTTAGGCTGGACTTAGTGTAGCTCCATTTAAGGGAGTATTATATTATACAGGCAATGAGACAGGGCGACAGTATAGCAGAATCACTATGTTAACACTAGAGAAATGAAAAGGATTAGATCAGGATTAGACCCATCACTTGGAGGAAACCATAGTCACGTTTCGCTTGTGTTTTCTTCAGAACGTGTCCATAAGCACATACTCTGAGGAGACAGAAATAAGAACTGTGTTTGCTCCAGTGCTTTTTCCTAGAATTTACTCTCTGTAATACCGTGATCTAGTTTTCTATGTCCCTTTCGCTTCTTGTATATACATTGATCCATATACAAAAAAATGGGGGGGGGGATAGTTCAGACCCTCCAAGTGCCCCTGTTTTCCAGGGACAGTTCCAGATTTACAGAAGCTGTCCCGGTTTCTGATTTGATCCCTAAATGTCCCGCTTTTCCTTAGTACGTCTATTTTCATCAAAGAAATGTTGGAGGGCATGGAGTTAACCAGCCAATATGTCAACTGAAGGTAGCCCTGTATAGGGAAGGTTTTTAAAAATGTTTTATTATGTTTTTATATATGTTGGAAGCTGCCCAGAACAGATGAACAGATGAATGAATGTAATGCTGGGGAAAAGGAAGATGAGATGCTTGGAGGACGGGCTGGAAAACAGGCCAAATTAGATTCTAGCCTGATGGATCTGGAATTTCAGTGGCAATAAATCAAACAGACTAAGGACTTTCCCAGCCCGATCCCTATGTATACAAAGAGCTTGTGCCCCTTGTGAAAGAGCCTGCACTCTAGAGCCTTGCAGTGAGACAGGCCACGGAATATGGACTCATCTACACAACTGCAAATAAAACATTTTAAATGTGTTGTAAAGTGGAATATGCAAATGCGACACTGGATGGGACAATGAGCTATGCAAAATTCAATGCATTTTTCAAAATGGTTTTTTTAAAGCATTTTCACAGTGTTTTTATATATGTGTGTAGATTCTACCTAACTCTATGATGTGCAGGAGGGCCTCCCTTTCCTGGTAATGGCGAGAAGCATTCCACTGTGCCCAGCTGAGGGATAGTGGAGTAGGGGCTTCACATACTTCTTTGTGGGCCACTCACTGTATGCAAAATGAAGCAGATAAATAGCTTCTTTCTCTGTTCAAAATCAACCTCAACCCTTCTTTCCTTCCTTCCTTCCTTCCTTGAATCAAGGCTCTGAACAAAATGTGTTTGAAGGTAAACAGCCCCTGCATTACTGAAAGTTTTCATCCATGGGCAGCAATTACTCCTGGTTAGCCAAGATGACTACGTATATAACTATATTGCAAAAGAAAGAATGCTAGCGGGAATGAGTGAGCCAACAACCATCTTTCTGGCAACATTATTATTGAGAAATTTCAACACTCCACTTCCTAATTACCCGAAAAATATACAATAGACAAACACACAGAGAGATCATGCTTAATTGTCACCTACATTTGAAAGCAGTGCTCCCCCCAAAAAAATCCTGGACTGTAGTTAACCCCTAAGAGAGCTACAATTCCCAGCTCCCTTAACAAACTACAGTTCCCAGGAGAAGCCATGTGCTTTAAATGTGTTGTATGTACACAACCTCAAAAAGAAAAATAGCCTCTCCTTTGATTGCCATCAGAGAAGCAAGATAAGGTCACTTTCAGACTTACTGTTTATGAGCAATTATCCTGATTTTTTTTTTTAGACAAGCGTTTGTGGGGAGAGGTTAAATACCACAAACATTCATTCTGATTGGTTTGCAAGGAGGCTATATGATGTTTCATCAAGCATAGCCAGTGCATTTTCCTGTCACTTTCTTTACTGCAAAAAGGTCACGGTGTGAGGAGAAAGAGCACCAAATCAACTTTAATTGTGGAACTAGAATATACCGGCACGTTTCTGGATCCCACCCCAAAATAGCGATGATCTGGAATCAAGTGTTCTAAAAATAAAAACCTTCAATTCTGATGCATATATAGCAGCTGCCACAGAACGGCCATCTTTGCAGCCTGCGGCATTTGCCTTTGTGCAGTGGACAACGGCTGGATTTCCTCCGCGGCACTGTAAGACCTCACCTTTGAGGCCCAGAGCCATCATGCAGAGGATTGCCTGATCTGCTGATGGCAGCTCTGCACACAAACAACTTGCCACGTGGGAGCCGTCACCTCGCAGAGTGGTTTGAAAACAGTGTGGCAGCTGCGCGGGCGCTGCTCGCTCTTGAATGCTGGGGTGTGTTGTAAAGCTGTGAAACAGAAGCCATGAGCAATGAGGAAGTGGTTGCAATGATTTGTATCAAAGTGCAGAGCAAATTGGAGGGTGCATGGCTAAAACCTGTATACAAACTGGAGTGGAAATTTGAAAGTAACCTTTAAACCCTGTTTTGCTAACAAACGGATATGCTAAATAAATATGGCTGTAAACTAAAGAGAGAGTCTCTTATACTCAGAGTAGACCCGTTGAAATTAGTGGATTTAAGTACATATATTTCCGTGGGTCTGCTCTGAGTATTAATTAGTTGGCTGTTACTTGATGCACGTAAACTCAGAGGCATATGCAGTGCCGGATTTACGTGTAAGCTAAATAAGCTATAGCTTAGGGCCCCACTCTCTTGGGGCCCCCCAAAAATTTTAACAGGAAAAAACCCTGTATGTATATTTCTAAAATATAAGGTAAAAAACAAATAAAATAAAACCTACATACAGCAACAGTGTTTTGTGTTGTGTAGGCTCCTATGATGTAAGTAATGGGCCCCGCCTGCTAGCCTGCTCCTTGAAATATTTGCTCATTTCTATATATAGGGTGCCTACATTCTGCATGGACTGGTTGCATGGCAACCTGTGCAAATGGCTTTAGATACCTATTATGGATTTATTAGCTCCATAAATTACCATATAGCATATATTCAACACACACAAAACAGCGACAATTTGTTGTTGACAAAGGGCAGCTGGACATATAAAGGGCCCAATTACCTTCAGTAGCTTAGGGCCTCATCAAATCAAAATCCATCTCTGGGCATATGCAATATTGTTGAATGGGGCTTATCTGCATTGAGCTTCGGTTTATTGGCTCTCACCCAGTCCATGACTGAGGCAATACAATGGTTCAGAACATCCACTGCCACACATGCGGATGTAAAGGAGAAGTAGAGCTGTGTATCGTCAGCATACACAGCTGGCAACGTGCTCCAAAACTCTGGATAACTGCCCCCAGAGCGATAAATCAGCTGCCTCAGAAGGATAAATCAAGGCTGTAATTAAGTGCAGAATGGGTAGATAACTATTTAGCCTTTTTATCTCAAGTGGAAATTCTGAGCCTGGTCTTGGATTGGGGCAGTTAATTCCAAGTGTTCAAAAGCGACCCTCAGAACTCTGTCCCCTCAGAACTCTGTAGACTACTCTTCTCACTGTCTATGCTCCCCACCTTCCTCAGGTGCCTTTGCTTGTGTCATTGAACTGTCATAATGCCTCTTGCTTGCCTGGTTGGAAGATGGAGAGATGCACGGTTTGGGTGGGATACCTCTGATTTTGGCATGGGCGGAATGCAGCCTACTGTACAAAGATTAGAAACACATCTATAGCTGTGGCCTCCACTGCTTCTGCCTCTAGTCCCACCTTTTACCAGTAGGCAGTCCCTAGAAGGTTGTCTGTAAGGGCTGAAAAGGGTTCCCCACCCATGCAAGACCAAGCCTTTAACTCAGGTTTCCTCAACCTCGGCCCTCCAGATGTTTTTGGCCTACAACTCCCATGATCCCTAGCTAGCAGGACCAGTGGTCAGGGATGATGGGAATTGAAGAAGAAGAAGAAGAAGAAGAAGAAGAAGAAGAAGAAGAAGAAGAGTAGTAGTAGTAGTAGTAGTAGTAGTAGTTTGGATTTGATATCCCGCTTTATTACTACCCAAAGGAGTCTCAAAGCGGCTAACATTCTCCTTTCCCTTCCTCCCCCACAACAAACACTCTGTGAGGTGTGTGAGGCTGAGAGACTTCAGAGAAGTGTGACTAGCCCAAGGTCACCCAGCAGCTGCATGTGGAGGAGCAGGGATGCGAACCCGGTTCACCAGATTACGAGACAACCGCTCTTAACCACTACACCACACTGGCTCCAGATGCTTTGTAGTCTCAAAACATCTGGAGGGCCGAGGTTGAGGAAGCCTGCTTTAACTTGAACCAAATAAGCTTTTCAAATTCATTAGTGTTTCCATAAAGAGTAAACTTGGGGAAAGGTGATTTCCATTTAAACCTTACAATTTGGCAATATGGAGTGTCAGGCAGTTTGCAGATTGCGTACATGCATGCAAAGCATCCTTGCCTGTGGATTTCTAAATGTTATCTCTTTTATCTATAACACCCTTGAATGCTGAAGGCTGTGCTAGCAGTTGAGATCTGTGAACTAAGGGGTAGTTTCTAGATCTTGCTCATGCCAATGAGCAACTTCAGTGAGTGGGGTAGAGCCTGAAGTAACATGTGAATCAGCTCTGAAGTGACTGCTTCTCTATCAACCAGCCCCTCCCTTGTCGTTACCAATCATTTCAATTTTCCTGGGTGGGAAGAAGCAGCTGGCAGAGGGGTGCTGCACCATCAGCTCTTCTTTCTGATGATAAGTAGAGAAAAATCACTATTGACATTTATTAATGACTAGAAACCCCTTACGGACTTTCTGCGCAACAAGGAAAAAGAACCTGTGGTTTCAGGGTTTGAAGACTATGGGGGGAAAGGTTGGTTTATGGAAAGCAGAAGAGTTGGATGTTATTGTGGAGTAAGAATTTTATACAGGTTTTTAAAGCTGATGGGGGGGGGAACCCTGCTGATTCTTCATCTTTTTCCTTCTCTTTTTTATCTATTTTATTTTAATTCTTACGTTAAAAATGCTTGATATTTGATGTTTATTTCCGTACACTGATTTTTCTTCTTTCTTTCAAGCTGATAACAATTCAAAACGGCAAAGCTTTTTTTGATGGTTTCCAACACAACAAGGGGCAGTTAAGTCTGAAAACACCTTTTTTTGCCACATGCACTTTGCAACAAGGACAACTTGGACAGGATAGAACAAAGGCTTTGGGTCACTTGTCCTGCACCCATAAATGAGTTAATACTTCTGAAAAAGTGGGTGGGGCTATCCTTAGCATGGTGATCATTCTTACTGCTGGGTGATATAGGCCTTCGTTAGTGGAGTGTTCCCTTCATATACACAAATATTGCTGGATGCATTGATGATACAGGAAAGCTGTTCCTGTAGTATACTTTTGTTGTAGTTTGCACAGTCATAACTAACATTCTTACCCTTGCTGCCCACTCAAATAAACCCCTCTCTTGACACTTATTGTCAAAGACAGTCACATGATTATATCAACATGCTTGGCTCCTGAAGCACATAGAATACCATGCTGCAGCAGGGCTGCTGCTGCTTTTTCTCTCACATTTCAAGTCAAATTTATCAAATTTGCCCTGACTGAACCACAGCCATCCTTCAAAATCCACCCTGATTTACCAAAATCTATATATTAAGGAGAAATGAAGAAATTGGTGAAAATTACATAGAACGGTGCATTATATCAGGAGAAATGGCTTGCAGAAATCTATACATTCATCAAAACTGCATACAAAATTGTGTTTATTGGGAGAAATAGACACTAAAATGCTGAGCTTTTGGGGGAAAAATGCTGCAGAAATATGGAGAACTGAATTTAATATTGGAAAAATGAGAAACCAAGAGAACAAAAATGATACTAGTTGCAGTATAAGGCAATCAGACTGTGTATGGTGTAGCACAAATATATTACCTGTGTCGTTCTTCACAGCTGCATTGCTCCTGTGTGTACCATAGTAGGCTTGCATGCACAGAAGGAATGTGCAATATTCACACCTATATACCAGTGAATATTGCAGGAGATTTATTGGTGGGGACATCCTCACTACAGGAAGGTCAAGTCACACGATTCCTGGTGAAAGAAGTATTCTCTTCTTTTGAATCCACTTGTGTGAACTGATGGTGCAAACATGGTCTCAGACTATACTTACGATCTTTCCCCTGGGTGACTACTCCAACTTCAGCTGCCTGGAAGTTTATTCTGATTACCGGTATGTGGTTTCCTACAGATGTACTTTGCTTATCCGAACCCAAACTTTCCTTTTTTTCATTCATGAAACTATGTATATGGTAAATCACAGTCTTCCCACAAAATGCATCGCACCTGGTGTTTCTGTGTTTTGCAAGAATATACCAGCCAACGTTATAATGGGGGTGGGGGGTGGCAACAACATTAAAATGCTATTTGAGGTCCTCTACAAATAAATTGCAGGAGATGTCAAAGATATTTACATCATACTCAAGTACTGCAAGTATTTGTTTCGTAGTGAAACCCCAAAGGTAACTATGTATTAATACAAAGGTTTTCATCCTTTTTGGGCCCATGGCTGCCTTGACTAACTACATTCTTTCTGCAGCTGTGGAGCCCAGAAGCCCAGTTATGTTATGTTATGTTATGTTATGCAGAGCCAACAGCCCCTCACCCCTTTTCAAGCACCCTCCCTTGTGAAGTGTTCCCTCAGCCTCCTCTCTCCTCTCCTCTCCTCTCCTCTCCTTGGGAGTCCCCTGGACAGTCACAGCTGCTGCCCCTGGTCTCTGAGCTGCCCCACCCCACCCCAAAGAGAGGTGCCTCTTCAAACTGCCCCACAGGGGTCTGAGAAGCACCCCTGGCCAGCTCCAGAGGCTCCATTCACCGGGGCAGCTTGTAGCCAGGGCTGCTGCAACAAACAGCCACACAAGCCTTTGGGAGGCAGGGAAGCAAGAGGGCATCAGAGGAGGGAGGAAAGGAAAGAGGGACAGAGTCTAGTGTTGCTTGCAGCACCCCTGACCGTCACTCAAGGCGCCCCAGGGTGCCACGACACACTGGTTGAAAACCACAGTGGTGAATGGCACGGTTTAGCGGGAAGACACTCCAATGAAAATTTCTGTTACTATATATGGCTGCTTCTTTGCATGTATTTTTAAATGTTTGTATATGAATCTTTTAAGATGGTCTATATCTGTAATGCCTAATAAAGGTTGAAAGAAAGAAAGAAAGAAAGAAAGAAAGAAAGAAAGAAAGAAAACCATTGAACAACCTATAACAGCCTTCCTCAACCTCGGCCCTCCAGATGTTTTGAGACTACAATTCCCATCATCCCTGACCACTGGTCCTGCTAGTTAGGGATCATGGGACTTGTAAGCCAAAAACATCTGGAGGGCCGAGGTTGAGGAAGCTTGATCTATAAGATATACATATATGTGCAGCATATATATAATGTGCATCAAGGATGTGCCTAAACACCAGTCAGTATGCACTTGTACCAGATATAGCAGGGAAGGTATACATATATCATAAGAAGTCAATTAACAACTATTGTATGTATCCAACTAGCCAAAGAGTACATGGGTTTAATCTTGTCAGATTCCTATCTCATCATTATTTAAAGAAACCTATTTTACCTGCATAACAACACAATATGGTAGGTTAGCTTGAGCGACTGGCCCCAAATCGACCAGTGAGCTTCATGCCTGAGTGTGGGGTGCCAGGTCTCCCTAACTCCAACCACTACGTACAGAATGGATTAAAGAACTAATAATAAAAATAACATTAAAGGCAGATAAGCAGATTGGCTAATTCCAAAATGGTACACAGATGGTGAAATGGACTTAGAGGAGCACTAAAGACCGTAAAAACTTTCCTGTACCTGAAATTTTCCATAGGTCAGCAATTGGCAATTATTTTACAATTAAGAGGATAGACCAGAGTTGTCTGTAAAAGCCGCATTCGATAAACTGTTTTAGCCTATGTAAGAGACAATAAGCACAGTTTGCTTTTATGCACTGTGATTTTAAAAATTGTGGTTGAATTCTGCAGGCAACCAAGTTCTGCTTTCGTGGTGATTAAGAGACTGAAAATGTTGCTTTTCTGATAAAGATACATACTAATAATTCTTAAAGGGGTTGTGCGAAATGATTGTCTCCCACACTCTTTCCCCACTAGAACAGCAGTTTCAAAATTGCTACAAATCATTACTTCATTTGTTTGCCTGTCCCAAGTACAGAAAGGTTTATGAAATCATTTGTGTTTTAAATGCAATACAACTTCGCTTTAAAATAGCTTATACACAACTAATTTAATTTTAAAAGCAGTTCCTAATTTAATCTTAATAATACTTGTGGCTGTTTAATAACACAGTTCCTTTCCCTGAGTTAGTTATTGATTGCGAGCTGTTACGCAAGTTGCTTTGATAGCAATGTGCAATTGGTTAAGCCATCAGTGATGGTCTTATCGGTAGACATGACATAATTCACTGCAAGAAAACTTAGGATCAAACAAGGGACATGAAAAATCACACGTATCTCATAGAATGTAGGTTTTAGATGACAAAGTAGCACTTACCTGCTTTGGTGTGTAGTTCATAGCATGCAAGAGCCACATGTGATGGGATGGGAAGTAAGTGAGAAGATGTTGTTTTGGCAGCACCCCGCAGCTCAGGAAATGACCATACATACATATATATTTTGCAACGGTTAACTGTTTCCTCACTTGTGTGCTGATCACAGATAACTCATGAGACCCCAGTCTGTTTAACTAGTTATCAAACAGGACCTCTCCTTCTCATCCATAAATGTCAAACTTTCTATTATTAAAGTGGATTGGAATGTTTGGTACCATTTCAAATTATGAAGCAGGAAGATGTTGGGCAAATTAATCTTCAGATGGATGTTTCCTTTGCATGCGTCTGTTTATCTGATCTAACAGCTGCCATTTAGTGGTGTGTTACATCAGTAAATAAAAGGTAAAAGGTAAAGGTTCCCTGGATGGTTAAGTCCAGTCAAATGCGACTATGGGGTTGCGGCGCTCATCTTGCTTTCAGGCTGAGGGAGCCGGCATTTGTCTACAGACAGCTTTCTGGGTCATGTGGCCAACAGGACTAAACCGCTAGTGGTGCAACAGAGCACCAGAACAGAAACCAGAACACACGGAAACGTTGTTTACCTTTCCACTGCAGTGGTACCTATTTATCTACTTGCACTGGTATACTTTCGAACTGCTAGGTTGGCAGGAGCTGGGACAGAGCAACGGGAGCTCACCCCATCTTGGGGATTCAAACTATTGACCTTCTGACTGGCAAGCCCAAGAGGCTAAGTGGTTTAGACCACAGCGCCACCTGCGTCCCTATCTAGCTCAGCATCCTGTTCTCACAGTGGCCGACCAGATGCCTGTGGGAAACCAGCAAGCAGGATGGGAGCACAATGTTGGGATTTGCAGGATACTGGATAAGTCTGCAGGCTTCGACAGGATGATGCAATACTCTGCTGGGTCAGAGTGACTCAGCAGGAGTGTGTTTAGTGTAATTGGCTATCACCTGTTTTAAAAGGAAAGCCTGTTTAACAGGGGTGTGTGGTGGTTGTGCTGTAGTGTGGTGGTGCTGTGGTGGAGAGTATTCATTTGTAAGTACTCTGTATGGACTGTTTCTTTTGTAAATGCCTGTATATAGCTCACATTAAAAGGACTGCACTGAAAAACCTGGAACTCTTAGTGACTCGCTGAAAACGCCGCGTGGAATACGCGACAGGGTTATGGGCCCAGCACGCTTCCGCTGCGCAAGAGTACAGGTGGCAGTTATCTAGCCGTGGGTGCTGGAGGTGAGCTGCAGGGATGGAGCAGTCCAGAACTGGCGTGTTGCTGGAGAAGCTGACGGCCACGAACTACAGCATCTGGTCGGTTCGCATGCAACACTTCCTCAAGCATGAGGGCCTGTGGAAGGTGGTGGAAACTCCACCGCAGCCCCCTGAGGAGGATGAGGACGACGATGAAAAGCTGGCACTAGCAGAGGCCCAGCTTGAAAAGGATGAGAAAGCTTTGGCTACGATCATCCTTGGAGTGGACGACAGCCAGCTAGTCTACGTAGCTGATAAGGTGACGGCAAGTGAGGCATGGAATGCGCTCAAGGCTGTCCATGTGCGAGAGACAGCTGGCTCACTGATAACACTGACCAGGAGACTGTACCGGTGTCGGAAGAAACCGGGGGACTCCCTGGTAAACCACCTAAAATTCCTAACGGGCTGTTTCCAGGAGCTAGCCTTAAGAGGGAGGCCTGTGGGGGAAGAGGACAAAGTCTTTATAGTCCTGAGTTCCCTTGATGACAGCTATGATATGCTGGTCAACTCCCTCGAGTCTGTAGAGACTGATAAGCTGACTCTGGAATACGTGACCGGACGGTTGTATGCAGAGGAGGACAGGCGTGCAGAGCGAAAGATGACCTCAGCCCAGCTGTTGGAGCATCCCAGAGGGAACAACAGCCGGGAAGAGCAGAGGTGTCGGGAGCCGGAGAAACAGCCAGGAGGAGCTGCTGCAGACCAGCCAGTGGTCAACAAAGTAAAAAGGTGTTTTTTGCTGCAAGTCCAGTGGACATCTGCTGCGGAACTGCCCGAGAAAACAACAAAAACAGCAGAAGCACAAGTGGCAGCAGAGGGAGTCTACCGCTTGGGTGTCTGCAGATGGTCAAGAAAAAGAGGAACTGTGGGTTCTGGACAGTGGAGCTTCTCAAACCTTTTGTAAAAGAAAAGGACTGCTAACTTATGCTAGGGCTTCAAACAAAAAACATGTAAGTCTTGCTACGGGCCAGAAAGCTAATGTGGTTTGTGAGGGGGAGGTTGTGTTCCCACAGCTAGGACACACATTCAGGAATGTGTTGTGTGTGCCTAGTTTGGAAAACAATCTCCTGAGCATTCCTGATTTGGCAAAAGCAGGCTTTGAAGTAAATTTTGTGGGAGATCAGTGCCAGATAAAGCAAAATGGGGCAGTGTTGGCAAATGCTAGCCTTAGAACTAATATGTATGTACTGCAGTGTGAATCTAAGGTTGCAAATGTGCAAAATGTCCCGACCCATGATATGTGTATTCATCTCCTGCACAGGCGTTTGGCTCATGCTAGCTATAAGGTGCTAAACAAAACATTGGAGTTGTGTGGGGGGATGAAAAACATAAAAAGTTGTGATAATTACTTAGACTGCAATATCTGCAAGGAGGTTAAAAGCAGGGCTTGCCCAGTAGCAAGAGCAAGCCAGAGAGAAACCAAAAAACCACTGGAGTTGATTCATTCTGATGTAACTGGTCCTTTTCCACCTAGTGTCTCCCACAACAAGTATTGTTTAATCCTAGTGGATGATTTTTCTAGATTTGGCTGGGTCTATCCATTAAAGCAAAAGTCTGACGTTGCCCAAACTTTGAAGTTCTGGGTAAGAAGGGTAGAAAGGCAACTTGGTGAAAAGGTGTCCTCTATTCAGTCAGGCAGGGGAGGGGAGTTTATGGCAAGCTCCCTAAGAAACTGGTTGCGTTCCCAAGGGATTAAACATAGGCTTACCAATGTGGCCACACCTCAGGAGAACGGAGTAGCAGAGCGTAGGGGAGGTGTCTTGCAGACACAAATGAAAGCATTGTTAGCAGATGCAAATCTTCCAATTAAGTACTGGGCTGAAAGTATTAAGACCGCGAACTATATTGGGAATCGCTTGTGGTCAAGGGTACTAGATGACATACCCTATAAAATTCTGTATAACAAAAGTCCCAGTTTGAAACATTTAAGAATCTTTGGGACAAAGGCATGGGTTGACATACCTGTGAAGAACTGAAGAAAAGGTGGGAAAAGGGCACAGCAGTTGCTATTTCTTGGGTATGAAAGTGGTACGAAAGCCTACAGGTTTGAAGATGATAAAAACCTTTTGAGTTATAGTCGGTCAGCCAGCTTTAATGAGCAAAGAAATTGGCCCAAGATACATGCAAACCTGCTGCCAAAAAAAGTTTTACTGCCGAGCATACCTGATAAGGCAGCTGAAACAAAGTTAAGAATTGGCAGCTCTCCCAGAGAAACTGAAAGGGAGGAAGTAAAGGTTGAGCATTTTTCTCCAGCTGCTAGCATGGAGCAGCGGAGAGAAGAAAGTGCAACAGGGAAAGGAGGAGGTAAATCTCCAGAGTCAATCCATCCCAAAAGCAGTCCTAAAGATAGCCCAGGGGGTGAGATTAATGAACCAAGGAGGTCTGCAAGAAGTAATAAAGGTCAACCTCCAGACCGTTATGGGTTCCCAGCCACCATAAACCAGGTTTGTGTAACTGAGCCAGAAAACTTTGAAGAAGTGCAAGAGTTACCTACTCTAGAGAAAGAGGCGTGGTTAAAGGCAATGCAGGCAGAGTATAACTCTCTGCTAAACAACAATGTGTTTGTACCTACAGAATTGCCTGAAGGTAAAAAGCCCATAAGCTGTAAGTGGGTTTTTAAAGTGAAAAAGCTGGCTGATGGTAGTTGTCAGAGGAAAGCCAGGTTGGTTGCACGGGGCTTTACACAGAGGAAAATGATACATTATGATGAAGTGTTTGCCCCAACAGCAAAGGCTGAAACAGTAAAATCAGTTTTAGCAATGGCAAGTCTGAGAGGGTTAAAAGTTAATCATTTTGATGTTGCCTCAGCATATTTAAATGCTCCTATTGACGCCGAGGTATATTTACAGCAAATACCAGGTTATGAGCTAGAAAAAGACAGCATGGTGTTAAAACTGCAAAGGGCACTATACGGTTTGCACCAAAGTGCACGTCTATGGCATGAATGCATAGACACAACTTTGAAAAAGATGGGATTCAAACAAAGCCTGGCTGATTCCTGTTTATATTCAGCGATGGTGCAAGGAAGTGTTTGTTATTTACTTTTGTATGTTGATGATATCTGTCTAATAACAACTGCACAAAAGCAAGTGTCTTGGTTTATAAACAGCCTAGGTAACAAATACAAACTGAAGTATTTGGGAGAGATTCAGAATTACTTAGGAGTAGAGGTTCAGAGAAATGAAGAGGGCGTTTACTCTCTGAGTCAAAAGGGGAAAATTGAAAAGTTACTGAAGACATATGGAATGGAGAGGGCAAATGCGGTTGACACTCCCATAACTACCCAGTACAAAAATGAACCAGAAGGGCAAAAATGTGAGAATGTAACAGCGTTTCATTCTCTGTTGGGTTCTCTGTTATATTTAAGTTGTTGGACAAGACCCGACATAACATTGGCAGTGCACATGTTAAGCCAAAGAAGTGCAGACCCGGCTCAGAGAGATTGGGTAGCACTTAAAAGAATCCTAAGGTATCTGAAAGGCACAAAAGATTACAAACTGGTGCTGGATACAGGACATGATCAGCAAGTGTATGCATACGCTGATGCCAGCTGGGGGGGACAGAGAAAATGGAAAGTCTACCACTGGCTATGCCATATATATTGGAAATGCCATGGTTCAGTGGAAATCCCAGAAACAAACATTTGTTGCCACAAGTACTTGTGAAGCAGAGTACTCAGCCATAAGCGAATGTGTATCACAAATAGAGTGGTTTGCTTGCCTAACAAAAGAGCTTGGAATACCTTCTGAAATGCCAATCACTGTGTTAAGTGACAACATGGCTGCACAACAGCTTGCTAACCAACAGAACTTTAAGAGCAAGAGTAAACATATTGCGATAAGATACGGAAATGTGAAAAATGCTTTGGAAAGAAATGTGTTAAAGGTACAGCACTGTAACACAAAATGTAATGTGGCAGATTTGTATACAAAATGTTTGGATGCTCCTAAATTTCAAGACTTAAGAGAATTATTGGGTCTCAAGCCTTTGACTTAAGGAGGAGTGTTGGGATTTGCAGGATACTGGATAAGTCTGCAGGCTTCGACAGGATGATGCAATACTCTGCTGGGTCAGAGTGACTCAGCAGGAGTGTGTTTAGTGTAATTGGCTATCACCTGTTTTAAAAGGAAAGCCTGTTTAACAGGGGTGTGTGGTGGTTGTGCTGTAGTGTGGTGGTGCTGTGGTGGAGAGTATTCGTTTGTAAGTACTCTGTATGGACTGTTTCTTTTGTAAATGCCTGTATATAGCTCACATTAAAAGGACTGCACTGAAAAACCTGGAACTCTTAGTGACTCGCTGAAAACGCCGCGTGGAATACGCGACACACAAGCGCTCTCTTCCTTCCTATGGTTTCTAGCAACTGGCTTTCAAAAGCATATGGCTTCTAAACTATAGAGACAGAGCATATCATGGCTAGTAGCCACTGATAGACTTATGCTCTGTGAATTCATCTAATTATCTTTTGAAGCTATCCTAGTTGGTGGCCATCACTGCTTTCCGAGGAAGCAATTCCATAGTTTAATTATGTACTGCATTAAATGCTTTATTTTATCTGTCCTGAATCTTCCAGCATTAACCTTTATTAGATACCCACAAGTTGCATTTAAGTGTATCACTAGAAACACCTTTCAGACATGCATTTGAATTCCCTTTGAATTTGTTCCCAGCTATCTGGACTGGGAGCCCTGTTGATTTTCTATTTATTTATTTATGGAAGTTTTGATCTCTGCTGAAATAGGTTTGTACAATATTCTTCCTTGCTCATCGGCGATAGGCTATAATTTAGGGATAGCTAGTTTTGTAGTTTTCTTCATTAAGTTTCAAGGAACTATATAATTTAGAATACTATTTGGTAAAGGTTTTAATTACCGTATTTTTTGCTCTATAGGACTCGCTTTTTCCCTCCTAAAAAGTAAGGGGAAATGTGTGTGCGTCTTATGGAGCGAATGCAGGCTGCGCAGCTATCACAGAAGCCAGAACAGCAAGAGGGATTGCTACTTTCACTGTGCAGCGATCCCTCTTGCTGTTCTGGCTTCTGAGATTCAGAATATTTTTTTCCTTGTTTTCCTCCTCCAAAAACTAGGTTTGTCTTGTGGTCTGGTGCATCTTATAGAGCGAAAAATACGGTAATTACTGACTGTCAGAAAACACTCTACCTTTCTGTTTTATAGAGAGAGACAAATGTGCATATTTTTTCTTCTTCAGCATATCAGTTAATGGGTTTGAGTTTCAATTCCCAGCCTGATAAAATCATTGATTAAAAAAGTTTAAAGATTTTGTAGCTGAGTTTTTCAGGCTTCACATTCTTTCATTAGACTGAGTAATAATTGCCTATACGCTTTACTTGAAGCTGTGGTCTTTTGTTTAATTTCCAAAATTGAGATGTAATGTAAAAGCTGTTGTTTGATTAGAATGATTATCCTATTAAATTTTCTTTTTACAGCTATGCACATCCTTGGTTTGTGGCCTTCATAGCATCCCCTATAATAGTTAAATTTGGATTTGAGCCTAAATAAAATGTAATATATTCCATTATCAATTTCTTAATACGTTCCATGGAGCTTTTCCTGTTAAATAAATTTGAGTCTCATCTCCAAACCGATTGGATAGATGAGTCATAGTTAAGTTGCAACGTAGCCCATAGAGGTGAATGGTCTGACATAGTGTTAGGAAGAATCTGGCATCCTATAGCTGCACCTCTAGGGGGCCAGAATCCAGCACATACCGTACTTTTCTGTGTATAAGACTAGGTTTTTTTAATTAAAGAATTATGTGCAGAATTGTGGATTGTCTTATACACAGATACAATCTCCCCCCATTTTCTCAATTTGGAGTCCCCCAAAATAGGGGGCGTCTTATACATGAGGGCATGTTATACACGGAAAAATATGGTAATTCAGTTGTAAGAATGAATAGGACCTGGAGATAAATAGTTGTAGTCCCTGACGCCCTGGGTGTACCCACCAACAGGAATCCATCAGGTGACAGTGCAAAAGATGGAATCGCATTTCTAATGTGTTAAAAAGAAAAGAGAATTGCTTTTCTTTGACCATATAAGTGTCCATCATTCAATTCACAAAAATATATCCTCCCTTCTTGTTTTGTCCAAAATAATGATGACAGCTCTAAAATCGAATTTTAGAGCTGCTGTAAAAAGGTTATTGAAGCATGGATGTTTAGGAAGCCTAGCGTTACTATCCATGTGATGTGTTTCCTGGAGAATTATAATTGATGGTGTTGTCTTGTTCTGTTAGGTAAGGGGGCAGTTTCCATTTGTCCCTTCTTGCTTTAGGCTCCTGCAGGTCTCCCATGTTAAATTCATCTTCCTCCCAGGGGACCTTTAATTTCAGTAGTGTTAAGACAGGTTCCACTTCTCCTTTTCTGGTGCCTTTGTGTGGCATGCCATCAATCTCCGCGATGGGAGCAAATGGAAATCCCCATTTATATTTGATCCCTGCCTCCCTGAGTTGTTCTGTAGCTGCTTTAAGGGGCCATGGTGAAAGGGAAAGGGGGTTAATAAGGCTGGAGAGAAGATAGAGCTCGAGTGTTTGTGTGAATACCCATGCAATGCAGCCATCTGAGCATCAAAATATATGCACACAGATAATTGTATGCCAGAGGGTATTTTTTTTATCAGTTTCTCAAACCTTTTAAAGGATGCGGGTGGCGCTGTGGGTTAAACCACAGAGCCTAGGACTTGCCAATCAGAAGGTTGGCGGTTTGAATCCCCGTAACGGGGTGAGCTCCTGCCAACCTAGCAGTTCAAAAGCACATAAAAGTGCAAGTAGATAAATAGGTACCACTCCGGCAGGAAGGTAAATGGTGTTTCCGTGCGCTGTTCTGGTTGTACGCCAGCTGTACGCCGGCTCCCTTGGCCAATAAAGTGAGATGAGTGCCACAACCCCAGAGTCGGTCACGACTGGAGCTAATGGCCAGGGGTCCCTTTACCTTTACAAACCTTTTAAAAACGGCCATGGAGGTTCCATCTTAAGATGCTGCACGTGCTACAAATTCCAAAACAGACAACTTGGATTGCACTTCCTATAACTGAATCAGAAGAATCTTGCACATTGTGAGGTTCATGTTTATTTATTTCCATAGTGAACGGTGCTCAAGGCGAGACAGGTGGGGGGAGGAAGTGAGATCTTTTTTTCTTCAAATTAGGTCAGATTTCATGGCATTCATTGAGAAAGAGTGAGGTGGTTATTGAGCTGCTTTGAAAGAAGTTGTTGCCTCTTTACTGTCAGTGATTTGAGAGAGGGTTCGAGCGTGTACAAGGAAATTTTGGCTTGTGCAGTTGAAGTGGATTAAAGTGTTCCATCACCCTAGCACAACAAATCAAGCAAATAGACCTTTTCGTTAGGAATGTGACAGGGAAATGCATTGAAAAGTGTGGGATGCTGTGTGGCTGACTGCAGTTCATCACTAGAAAACTGAATTAATTGAGGCCTGGATTAATTATGTCTTGGACACTGCCCTCTTAGAACTTATTCTGCTGAGAAGGAGGACCATATGGGGTGTGTCAAAAAGAGATAGGTTTGAGGAGGTTTTTGGTTCTTCTCTTTTATAGACAAGGGACAGCATACTTTATATCCCCCAGTCTCTCAAGTTCCTAGGTGGAGAGGCCAGTAGGAGCTCATTTAAAGTGTGGTTATGCATCAGGCATAGGATTATTGCTTTGAGATGAATCTCCAAATGCATGAGAGCAAAGTGCTCATAATGCTCCACAGGTGGATACTTTTCATCTTTCTGTACTCTGCTTGCTTTATACAAGCTTGTGACTGCAATAATTATGTGTGGTAATAATTGTTACTTTCAATGTAATGAAAAGTGAGTGTGTATGTGTGGAGAAAGAGAGAGAGAGAGAGAGAGAGAGAGAGAGAAGTGTGGGATGAGCAAGTGATGAATGGGAAGATGTATAAACACTGCACAAGCAAATCTGGATGACTACAGGATGAATACTCATTGTTGTATAACCTCCCTGCAAACAAGACAGAACAAATGCTCTGTTATGTAGTGTAGTTTCACCCTGGGCCAACAGGGGGATAATGTATATAGTTTTCACTCAGGTCTGTAGATAGTTTTCACTCAGGTCCGCGGCAGTTAGTTTAGGCGGGAACTCTGAGCTGTTGTGGTTACAATGTTGACAGCCGGCTGCCTATAAATACAGGCCGGCTGAGCTGTTCACAGTCAGTTCTATTCCAGCTTGTCTTAATAAAGAGCTACTTGAAGAAATCGCTGTGCCGGCTGCTATGTCAACCCACTACTTAATACTGGCGACGAGGATGGGATGGATGGACATCAGAGCACAGCCAGATGCGGCCAGCCTCTGAACTGAGCTGAATCACAGAGCGAAATCACTGAGCGAAATCACTGAGCGAAATCACTGGGCAGAACCAATTCAGAGCTGACTGTTCTGGCTAGAGCACTGTGTTCCATCCATCGCCCTTCACGCCGGCATCGGAATCATGGCTTCACTTGTGCCTCTACCGCCGTTTGCGCCAGCCTCTGAGTCATGGGACTCCTACCTCGCTCGGTTCGACTGCTACCTCCAAGCCAACGAGCTGACAGCAGTATCAGTGGATCGGAAGCGGGGCCTATTTCTCAGCCTCTGTGGGCCTGAGGTGTTTGAGACGGCCCGAGCATTGGTTGCGCCTGAAGCAGTCCAGGCAACACCATGGGACACGATCCAAGAGAAGCTCCGCAACCACTACGCACCAAAGCGGTCCAAGATTGCTGCCCGCCATGCATTCTACCACCGGAACCAGGCAGAGGGGGAGTCAATCAACAACTACGCCACCGCCCTGCGACAGGCTGCAATGCACTGTGAGTTCCGAGACTTAGACGATGCCCTGATGGATCGAATCGTCTGCGGAGTCCGGGACATCCATCTGCAACGGCGTCTCCTAGCCAAGCCAGACCTCACGCTACAGAAAGCCATTGAGGAGGCTGTGGCCTCAGAAGCTGCTGAACGCTCCGCCCAGGAGATCCGCAAGTCCAGCAGCCCGCGTCTTGCTAGGGGGCCAGTTCCGGTGCATCATGAAGAGGCCAGCAGTGATGAGGCATCCTCCAGTGAAGACGATGACGTGCACCAGACAAAGCGGGAGCGCCGGAAGCTCCAACAGAAGTCCAAGGGCCAACCGGAATGTGCTGGCTGCGGAGGCGACCATTCCCGTGCCAAGTGTCGATTCAGAGACGCCATCTGTAGGAGGTGTTCCAGAAGGGGCCACATCGCTAAGGTCTGCCGATCGGCTCCGTCTGACACCCCCCCTTCATCGACTCGCAAGTTCAAGTCTTCACTCCAGTCTGCCAAGGAAAGTTGTTTCGCTCTCACCAACTGCCGCTGCCCGTCTGGAACCACGATTGGCCAAACCGACTCGTCTACGCGACGCAAGCTGAACGTCACGGTGCTCATTGAAGGAGCTCCATGTGACATGGAGATCGACACCGGGTCTGCCCTGTCCGTCGTGTCATGGAGCACCATCAAAAGACTGGTACCCAGAGTATCCAAAAGGCAACTCGACTCTCACCGCGTACACCTGAGAGACTACCAGGGAAACGACATTCCCGTGGTAGGCGTTGGCCGGTTCCGGATCGCCTTCAAGGATTTTTCGGGCCTGCTCCGGTTGGTGGTGGTCGAAGGTCAGCGGCCAAGCCTCCTAGGGCTAGACTGGTTTGATGCCCTCGGCCTGGAAGTCACCGGCATCAACTGCATCTCTAACGCAGAGACTGAGGGTCTGGTCAAAGACTTTGCCGAGGTTTTTGACGGCACCTTGGGACAATATACTGGTACGCCCATCTCCTTTAGCCTTGATCCACAAGTCGCCCCCATCAAGCTTAAGCCATGCCGGGTTCCCTTTGCTCTCAAGGCTAAGGTGGACGAACAACTGGACAAACTGATCGCCCAAGGAGTTTTGGAGCCCGTTGACCACGCAAAGTGGGAAACCCCCATCGTCACGCCTGTCAAGCCAGATGGGTCGGTGAGAATCTGCGCTGACTACAAGTGCACAATCAACAAGGCACTTCAGCAGCACGCTTATCCGGTTCCTGTTGTCCAACACCTGCTGCATTCCCTGGGTGAGGGTAAGGTCTTCGCTAAGCTGGACCTTGCCCAAGCCTATCAACAACTGCCAGTCGATGATGCCACTGCTGAAGCACAGACGATCGTCACCCACCGGGGGGCATTCCGTTGCCGCCGGTTGCAGTTCGGGGTGAGTGTGGCTCCTGGCATCTTCCAAAGCCTTATGGAGCGTCTCCTGCAAGGCCTTCCGGGCGTGGTACCATATTTTGATGACGTCTTGGTGTCTGCAGAATCACACCAGCAGCTGTTCGAGCGCCTCCGTGCCGTGCTGACCAGGTTCCAGGAGGCCGGGCTCAAGGTAAAGAGGGAGAAGTGCCTGATTGCCGTTCCACAGGTAGAGTTCCTGGGCTATCTTATCGATGCCTCCGGCCTTCATCCAACCACATCCAAGATCCGCGCTATCCAGCAGGCCCCCACCCCGAAGGACAAAACGGAGTTGCAGGCATTCCTGGGGCTGCTGAACTTTTATAACATGTTCCTGCCCCACAAAGCCACAGTGGCTGAGCCTCTTCACCGACTCCTTAGCACTAAGACGCCTTGGGCCTGGGGTCATCGAGAGACGGCGGCCTTCAACGCGGTCAAGGCTCTCCTTTCTTCAGACAGTGTGCTGGTACAGTACAGTGAATCCAGACCGCTGGTCCTTGCCTGCGACGCCTCACCTTTTGGCGTCGGTGCTGTCCTTAGTCACCGTTTTCCAGATGGAAGAGAAGCACCGCTCGCTTACTTTTCCAGGACACTATCTCCGGCGGAACGGAATTACAGCCAGCTCGACAAGGAGGCATTGGCACTTGTGGCTGGAGTGAAGAGGTTCCATGAATACCTCTATGGCAGGACTTTTGACCTCATCACTGACCACAAGCCACTCCTGGGCCTCCTCGCCGGTGATCGTCCAACTCCACCGGTCCTCTCACCACGCATGCTGCGATGGACTGTTTTCCTGGCTGCCTACCACTACCAGCTCATCCATCGCCCGGGGAAATCGATGGGCCATGCCGACGCCCTCAGCCGTTGCCCTCTTCCAGCATTGGTGGAAGACCCGGCTCCAGCTTCATCGCTCCTTCTGATTGAGGATCTTCCGGCAGCGCCTGTATCGGCTGCCACTGTGGCCTCCGCGTCTGCCCAGGATCGCACCATCAGCCGGGTGCTCAACTGGGTGTGGAGGGGGTGGCCACAAGAGCCTTTTGCATCGGAGCTCCAGCCCTTCGCAACCAGACAACATGAACTCTCAGCTCATCGCGGCTGTCTGCTGTGGGGAGACCGCGTCGTGATTCCCCAGGGACTCCGTCAGCGCGTCCTGGAGGCTCTGCACGTTGGCCACCCGGGAATTGTCAAAATGAAGGCGTTGGCTCGATGTTACGTCTGGTGGCCTAATATGGACGATGCCATCACTGCCTGGGTATCCGCCTGTCAAGCGTGCCAAGAGTCGAGGCCTGCACCACCGGCAGCTAAGGGACACACCTGGGAGACGCCAAAGACACCCTGGTCGAGGGTGCACATCGATTTGGCTGGCCCCTTTCACGGCCGGACCTTTATGGTAGTGGTGGACGCCTATTCCAAATGGCTGGAGGTCGCCTTGATGCCCTCCACCACTACCGAAGCTGTCATCCGGGTGCTGCGAGGCCTGTTTGCAACGCATGGGTGTCCTGATGTCCTTGTCTCTGACAACGGACCGCAGTTCACGTCAGGCACGTTTGAGCGGTATCTTTTGGGACTGGGCATCCGCCATGCCCTAACGGCACCTTTTCATCCATCCAGCAACGGGCAAGCGGAAAGAATGGTGCGCTCGACAAAAGAGGCACTGGCGCGCCTGGACCGGGGAGACTGGCATGAGCGGGTCGCCGAATACTTGTTCGTGCAGCACATCACTCCTCATGCGGCCACAGGGAGGAGTCCTGCTGAACTGCTTATGGGCCGCCGCCTCAGGTCACCGCTCGACCGGCTACACCCAGACTTTGCCGTGGCTGAACCTCCAGGCTGTGCCAACGCACCACGGTCATTTGTCCCAGGAAACCAGGTCTTTGCCTGGAACTATGTGGGGGACATTCCTTGGGTGCCAGCCACAGTAGTGGGAGTCACTGGACCTCGCTCGTACCAGGTGGCACTCGAAGACGGACGTTTGTGGCGACGGCACATAGACCAGCTTAGGCGCAGGGTTGGCGACTTAGACACTACCGAGGTGCCCCCAACTGCGCTTGCGGCTCCAGAAGAGACACGTACAGATGGCGAGGCCCCACCTACACCTCCCTCGCAAACTGCCAGCGTGGAGCCGAACCAAGCCGTCTCAGAACAGACTCAGACCACTCCACTTGCGGAGGCTCCACCCACAGCAGCGGATCCAGGGGAGTTGGTTCCAACACCACCTAGGGTCGCACCACAGCCTCAGCGAGAACTGTGTGGCCCTCCGGACTTGGCTACCAGTCCCCGGCGGTCTGGCAGAGTTTCCAAGCGCCCAACTCATTTAAAGGACTACGTTGTTGGACAGGTATCACTGTTGGTCTAAGTATGGGAAATGTAACCGATATGCTTTTGTGCCTAATTGAACCATACGCGTAGTGCTGTATATAAGGAAACCATTACGATTGTAACTAACGCCTTATCTCGGTGGGGAGGGGTGTTATGTAGTGTAGTTTCACCCTGGGCCAACAGGGGGATAATGTATATAGTTTTCACTCAGGTCTGTAGATAGTTTTCACTCAGGTCCGCGGCAGTTAGTTTAGGCGGGAACTCTGAGCTGTTGTGGTTACAATGTTGACAGCCGGCTGCCTATAAATACAGGCCGGCTGAGCTGTTCACAGTCAGTTCTATTCCAGCTTGTCTTAATAAAGAGCTACTTGAAGAAATCGCTGTGCCGGCTGCTATGTCAACCCACTACTTAATATGCTCAGTAAAGACTATATACACTCTAACCTCCATGTAAGTTTTCTGCAAACAAATCAGGATGAATGTTCAATAAGAATGTCATCTAAGGGAGTCCAAGATCTCAACCTACCCACTTTGAGCATTGGCAGCAGCACACTTTCTTCAAGATCCATTCTGAAAAGAGTTTGAAATATGGCAGGCCAAGGCCTCATCCATACCTACTTAATAATACCTTTGCTTAATAAAAATTATATATGAAAAAAGATTTTCCCAGGATGGCTTACAAATATGTTGTGAATCACCCTATGATTGTTGGATGAAGGGCAGAATACAAATTTAATGAACAAATAAATGAATATAAACAAACAAAAATAAAAACAAAAACACCTAGATGACAACAACAACAATAACAGCAATTTTTGTTACTTATACCCTACCCATCTGGCTGGGTTACCCCAGGCACTCTAGGTGGCTTCTAACACATATAAAAACATAATAATACATAAAACATTAAAAACTTCCTGATACAGGATTGCCTTCAGATGTTTTCAAAAACTGTATATTTATTTATCTCCTTGACACCTGATATGTATTTTTATATTTAGAAATTCCAAAGTCTATTTTTATAAGCTTCGTTTGGTTTGTCACGACAGCCCTGTGAGGTGAACTGCTGTTGTACTGATTTTCCATAGGAAATCTGGGCACCGAGAAATGTGCCCTCAGTGTCTTGTTGAGGTGTGCTTTGCTCCTCTCTCTGTCGACCAAACTGCAAGGCTCTGTGCTGACCATAGCACCAGGAAACAGGATCAGAAGCAAATTCTAAGTCTTTGAAAGTACAAAAGACCCATATCAATATCTGTTTATTAATAATACTTTCAAAATGTTTTCCAAAAGAGCACATTGAGGTAGCGTAGAAGATAAAGTAAACGAGTTAATCATCCCCCCTTGTGTGCCTTTTTTCAGAGTCATCAGTGTAAATGCCTAACTGAGCTGCATAATCTTTGTTCGATACAACGAAATACCGATCGAACAATTATGTCCCTGTAACAGCAACGAAATAGAAACCATTGGGCATGTCATCTTATATTGCCCATTATATCAAGACTCAAGAAAAGAGCTGATCGCGCCGATTCTGAGGAAAATACCTCGTAGTACAGATGACACCTATATCAGACACCTCTTAGCTGACAAAGACCCCGAAATCAACAGGCCTGTGGCGAAGTACTGTTACATTGCAACAAGAATAAGACGAGCAATGATGACAGCAACGGAGTTCAAATTGTAAACATCGAAGGAACGATAATAAACAGTAATGACATTTGAACTGAATTCTCAAAACCTTAAAAGTCGAAACCTGATCATAAACATAAGTACCAATTTTGTGATTTGGCCATATCTCCACTGTTATCTGTAGTACAATAGTACTCATATTGCCAATTTTATTTTATTTTATAAATTGCTTGTTGGTCATTGACCGTATTAAAGATATTTGAATTTGCTCCTTCCTGAGCAATTGCTAGCCATGCCAAGCAGATTTCAGTTTGATAAACCCAGCACCTGCTTGCAGATTGTATTGGCCTTTTCCTTGACTATTTTTAGTACATATCTGAGGCTGGGAGTCTCATTTTCACTCAGCTCCCTTTCCCATTCTTAGTGTAGAGAGGAACATGCAAGCTAGGAAAATGATGATCTTGCTATATTCTTTGTTGGTGTTTTATGCGTTATTTATCATTCGCTCTGTAAGCAGTGTTTGGGGTGAGTGCCAATCGTTAGGGAGGAAATTGTCATGAGTCCCATGGAGAGTCATGGAGAGGGTGGTTGGATTAGCAGGCTGGGGGAGGACAGCCTGAGACTTCAGGGGGAGTCTGGCCTAGACATACCCTCCGAAATTTCTCTGAGGAAAATAGGGACGTCCTATTTAATAATAATAATTTTTTTTATTTATACCCCACCCAATTGACTGGGTTGCCCCATCCACTCTGGGCATCTTCCAACATATATAAAAGCATAATAAAACATTATACGTTAAAAAGTTGCCTTCAGGTGTCTTCTAAAGGTTATATAGCTGTACCTTGGATTCCGAACACCTTGTGAGTCCAACGTTATGGCTCCCGAACACCGCAAACCCGGAAGTGAGTATTCCGGTTTGAGAACGTTCTTTGGAACCCGAATGTCCGATGCGGCTTCTGCAGCTTCCGATTGGCTGCAGGAACTTCCTGCAGCCAATCTGAAGCCGCGCCTTGGTTTCCGAAAGTTTTGGAAGTTGAACGGACTTCTGGAACAGATTCCATTTGACTTCTGAGGTACTGCTGTATAGTTATTTGTCCCCTTGGCTCGCGGGCCACATAACTCCACACCCTCCAACATTTCTCCAGTGAAAATAGGAATGTCCTACCATACCCTCCAACATGTCTCTGATGAAAATAGGGATGTCCTAAGGAAAAGTAAAAAAAGTAAAAAGTAGAGATATCACCTTGCCAACAAAGGTCCGTATAGTAAAAGCTATGGTTTTCCCAGTAGTGATGTATGGAAGTGACAGCTGGACCATAAAGAAGGCTGATTGCCGAAGAATTGATGCTTTTGAATTATGGTGCTGGAGTAGACTCTTGAGAGTCCCATGGACTGCAAGAAGATCCAACCTATCCATTCTGAAGGAAATCAGCCCTGAGTGCTCACTGGAAGGACAGATCCTGAAGCTGAGGCTCCAATACTTTGGCCACCTCATGAGAAGAGAAGACTCCCTGGAAAAGACCCTGATGTTGGGAAAGATGGAGGACACAAGGAGAAGGGGACGACAGAGGATGAGATGGTTGGACAGTGTTCTCGAAGCTACCATCATGAGTTTGACCAAACTGCGGGAGGCAGTGGAAGACAGAAGTGCCTGGCGTGCTCTGGTCCATGGGGTCACGAAGAGCCAGCACACAAAGAGCCACATATGACAGTGAAGTGATCCTTAGAGGCATCCAAGAGCTTGTAAAAGTGCATATATATATACGGAGGGGGCAAAATTCTTCAGTGGGAATTGGCTGGTGTGCCTGAACTGAGCAGAATTTAAGCACCCTGCATATTGCAGGATTACTGGTAGTTTGCTGCCCTCCATCTGGCTTGGCAGGGGAGGGGAAAGGATGAGTCATCTCACCACCTCCACCACCCCTTTGCAAAAGTAGTAGCTGAGCATGAACGTGCCTGGGCATGCCTGAGCAAAGCTCTTGCCAGACCATGTCCAATAACTTTTCTAGTTGCTAATCATGGGTCTTTTACATGCTTCCTTCACAGAAATAGTGTGGGAAGTGATGGTTGCATTTATATTCCCAGCCTTCTAAGCAATAAATGCTGCAAGATGGCTATTCATTGCATCACAGGATAGACCGCCTTAATGTCATTCTTTTTTTCCGTTTTAAAAAGGACTGCATGTACATTTCACTGTTTGAGAAATATAGTGAGGCTGTGCTTCCTCTAAAGAAAAAACAACCTTGCAATAATTAAAATAAATGTCTCAAATGTTACAAAATTGTCCAGGAATGGATACAAGTTGTGTAATCACTAACTATGTCACAGACACAATCCATCAAATGCCCATCGCACTGGCACAAGCATATTCCACATGGTATTCACTATCACAACGAATAATCTGTATATTGGGGCATGGGGGGGATTACATTTTCACAGTGACATAATGTTTTTTATGTACTAAGCAAATTTGACAAAAGGCATTATCCTAGAAAACTCAAATTGCATATTAGGAATTTTTTAGGGGTGGGACTAAAAACAAAATGGAAAATATAACAATGCCTTCATATAAATGCAGTAACCAGAAAATAGAAACTCAAGTGGCCAGGGGACTGGAGTCATTTCTCTCAATGTAAGGCTGAATGGCTGATGTTTTCAGTTAAGGGAACTGTAAGTAAAGGAAAGGGTATGGCAGAGGTTTATAAGATGTTGAATAGCATGAAGAAAGCACATAGAAATATTTGCCTACTTCTCAGAACACTAGAACTCAAGTTCACCCAAAATGGGCAGTGGCAAAAGGAATGTACATAACATACAATTGCTTTATGGAGTTTTCTATCACAATATGTGATGACGGACCACTAGCCTAAATGGATTTTTAATGAAGACTTCACATAGTCAATGGAAAGCGAACATGGATTGTCCATGTGCAGAAGCAGTGTGCCTTCAAAACACCAGGTGTTGAGGGACAAACAATAACATGTGGCTATGTCTTCATGATTTGCATATAGGTTTCTGGCTCTTCGCTGTTGGAATACCTTAGCAACATACGAGCAACAGCAATATAGTTATTGTATGAAAAACCAGTCATCTGGAAATCCCCAAAGCCTCACATGCATGGCCAAAGAATGCTGGTGTAAGCAAATGCAGCCCATAAAACTTTTGTGAAGAGCAGCATCTGAAGGTGCTTCCATTGTATTTACTTTGCAACCTGCCTTGAAGCTCCTGTATCCTGAAAAAAAATGTGTCCTGACCTATCTCTTCCTCCAGCTGGAAAACCACACTGAGGTAAGGTTTTTCTTCCTGTCACCCTTGTTTGTGCCTTAATTCTTTCTGGTTTAGACATTCAAAGTTTTCCCCACACATATAACTATTCCCAGGGAAACATTTGCATGGAGGAACATAGCCAATGGATCATCCAAACTTAAGCTGCAGCTTCCTAGTACTGATCTCCACAATCATGGTTGCATATTGTTCAGGTGCTGAGATCACGTTGAGGTCATTGCTGAAGAGCTCCATCTGTTCCGTTAGTTCATAGGCCAACTAGTTCCATTAGTTCATAGCCCGGGGGTGGGGTACCTCTGTTCTGAAGGGCACAAAAGGCATACTAGGGATCCTAATTTGGCTCATAAGAGCATTTCCCCCCAACTGTACCCACCAGTCCCAACCACACTTAAGGATGGGGAAGAAATTCAGTTCAGTTCTCATTTAAACTCAGATTTGTCTCATTTGCAATTTCTAAAACAGTGTGAGAACTGAAACATAGTCATCTTTCCAAGTAATGTGTGCAAAAATACACATACAGCAGCAAAGTGTCCATAAAACTGCATATATCGGTGAGAACATACAAATACCGTATTTTTTGCACCATAACACTCACTTTTTTCCTCCTAAAAGGTAAGGGGAAATATCTGTGCGTGTTATGGAGGGAATGCCTACGGGTGGCATGCCTACGGATTTTCCTCCTCTAAAAACTACGTGCGTGTTATGGTCGGGTGCGTGTTATAGAGTGAAAAATACGGTACATATTATATTATGGGAAATTGTTTTGCAAAAAAAGGTGTAGATTAGGATAAATTTGTATCAAAATGCTGATGAATTTTCATGAGGACCTTTTTTTTAAAAAAAGAAACTGCAAAATGATGTAGAAAACTAAATTTAAGATTGAAGAAAGAGAAAAAGAAGAGAAACTGAGCAAAACCAAGATTGACAGATCCACCATCCCTACCTACACTTGATGCCATGTGATGTCAGGTGTGGGGCAGGTAAAGCTGCAGCTGCAAAGGAACAACCAGGCAGTTGCCAGGGACCAGGTGCATGAAAGCATTCACAAACCAAAATTCACCTTCACTCTCAACCTCTATGACTTCACTAGGCCTACACAAAGTGAGATTCTATTTCATAATCCCATGATAGGATTTACCCTAGTTTAGGGTTGCCATGTTTCAAAAAGGAAAAGCCCAAAATGGCTGAGACGTCAATTCTGCCTTTGGAATCCTAGTAATGTCCAGGAAAATCCAGACATATGGCAGCCCTACCCTAGCTGATCCTCCATTAGCAAGCCCAAAAAGGCAGGATTCAGGGATGGAGAACTCCCTCAAACCCTCCAGGTGTCAGAAGCCATCCCAGTTTCTGATTTGATCCTGGAATATCCCACTTTTCCTTAGGATACCCCTATTTTCATTGTAGAAATATTGGAGGGTATGGAGTTATGAAATCCACAAAGCCAAGGAGATAAGTAACTATACAACCTTTAGAAGACATCTGAAGGCAACCCTGTTTAGGGAAGTTTTTAAATGTTGAATGTTTTATTATGTTTTCATATAAGTTGGAAGTTGCCCAGAGTGGCTGGGGCACCCAGTCAGATGGGTGGCATACAAACAATAACTTCTAACAACTTCTTCTTCTTCTTCTTCTTCTTCTTCTTCTTCTTCTTCTTCTTCTTCTTCTTTAGGACATCCCTATTTTCATTGGAGAAATGTTGGAGGGTATGCTCCCTTCCCACTGTGAAGACATCTGAGGTAATTAGGGGAAGGGGTGCAATGTTTGCTATCCATCAGGAAAGACAGACACAGCCAAAAGCGTCATGGCGCTTTTTAATTGTTTTATATTTGAACGTATTCTCTGTTTCCTCCTGTCCTTACAAGCTGTACCTTCTTCTTCATACCCTGATCATATTTACTGAGGACTTCTTCAGTTAGCTGAAAGCACCCCACAAAATGGAAATGGCCCTGCCAGCTGAAACAGGAATGAACATGCACACCTACATGCAGAGAAAACACGGCAAGTGTCCCGTGGTAAAAGTAGGATTCATGGGTTTCTTATGGTGGTTACAGAAAACATTTCTTTGCTTAGTAGAAATCTATATTTGGAAGTTCACAGATTAACCATTAATGACAGAGAAGCTAACAGATAAGCACTCTTGAGGGCTAGCGTCTCTATATTTTTCATTAGTAAACTGTGATGTTGTGGTTACAAATACAACTGTGATAGTGAAAAACAGACTAGGTTGCAGGGTGTTGCACTTCCTTCCTCTTGCATGTTAGAAATCAAGTAGGTCATGAGAGGGGTGTGTTCACATAGACATCAAAACAGTTTAAAAACTTGTCAATAGTTCTGCTTCTGTAGAGATTCTATAAGATTTTTTTTAAAGTTAACCAGATAGGCTCTCAAGCCCCAAGGTTTTCCAGTTCCCTCTTAGCTGCTATCAGGAGTAGGTCAGCAATAAAAACTCATTATTCAAAGAAACCCAAATAGCGCAGGCCTAGTGATCACAGCAACCGTCTCACCCCAATGATGGAGTTGTGAGGACTGCAGGTCCCCACCTTCCCATCGCTCCTTAAGTCTCTTCCTCCTCTGGTTCCTTCCTAAGCAATCTGAGGCTCCTTCGTCTTGCCCTGTCTTTGCTCCGCCCTCTTCATGCCTCTTTGGGCTCTAGGAGACCCATGGGGAGGGGCGGTGGTTGTTGCTACAGGAGGGGGAGACAGCCTGGCTTCCTCACCAGCCTGACTCATCGCTGCCTCTTAGCCCCACTCCTCTCCATCCTCCGATTCTGCCTCTGGTTCTGGACTGCTCTCTGCCACAGCCTCTTCCTGCTCACTGAACCCGGCTTACCTCTTCAGCTTCCGACACCTCCTCCTCCCAGGCTGGATCTAGACACGTCAAAGAAGTGATTCAGTTAAACGCATTGTAAATTCATACAGGGAAATCCGGTAGGGAAAGACGGGATTCCACAGCGCCATCTAGTGTCACAGTTTTATATTGCATACACAACACATATAAAGTGCTTTTTCTTTACCAGTCTAGCTGAGTCTCCAGTCTGCTCTCTTTTCTCCCTCTGACCACTCATCATTGTCTCACCACCAATCCCCTGGCTCTGAGCCTTTTTCTCATGGGTGTTCCCCAGCTGGTGCCTTTCACCACTCTTCTGCACCCGGCCCATCCATGACAGTCAAGAATATAAGGGGATTAGCCAAATAAGCCAAATTCATCAAAGTTAAGGCTATTGAGGGCTATCAGGGAGGTCTGGAGGGTGGTAACATGGGAACAATCCTTTTCTGCAGTGGCTCCCCACTTGTGGAATGCTCTTCCCAGGAAGATTTGCCTGACACCATCATTATATATATTTAGTCTACATTCCCCTACAACCAGGCATTTGGCCCTTAACTGTCTGTGTCCTTTTAAAAGTGGGAGGAATGTTTTTAATGTATTTCTTTTTCCCTTGGTTTTAATATATCTGTGTGAGCAGAGGGTGATTGTCTCTCTGGTTGGTTGTAAGTCATTTTGGGTAAGATAAAGCGACTAACATATGAAACAGAAATGAGCATCACTGAGTTTACTACAGCATACTCACAGGAAACTTTGCATATAGAATTGCAGTCCAAGGTGATCCTAATAAATTGGGTATTCTGCTGTGTGCTGTTTATCTTTGGTGTGTATATAGAAATATACCTCTTCCTGCAATTTTGGACTCTCATTGAGGGTGTGGCAATGATGAACTTTGTCCTCTTCAAAATTTACCACTATACCACTGATTCTGATAGCTAATCAATCAGACTTATATGTGGACCAATGGCTGCAGTCAGGTTACTGCCTGACTTATTCATACACTTTGTTCACCCTCTTTTATCACATCTAGTCCTACCTTCCCACAATTCATATACTGTTGTTTTTTGTTTTTAGTCCAGCACAACAGGTTATCTGTGACCACTTCTCCACCTCATGGCAGCCACAATACTGGTTTCATCATATGTTAAGCAGTAACAATATTAAGGGGCCAAATATTAACCTTCAGGCACCTTCTCTCTCACTTGAGCACAGTGCTTTTCAACCTTAGGTTTCCAGATGTTCTTGGACTACTGCTCCAATCATCGCCACCCATCTCAGGTGGTGGTCTTGGGTGATGGGAGGAATGCAATGAGGAAGATTGTGTTACTCTTCCATTCTTCTGAAAAAAAGTTGGACTTTTTTTTGTTGTCTTATAACACGTGGAATAGACCACAGGGAAAATACTTGGTGACAATAATTGGCTGTCTGTGTTGAATGGATGCCTTATAAAAGGGAATGCCGTTCTTTATTAGTTCATGGGTTAGTGAGGATCTTATCTTCTGATGACACTAAAACAGAGGGGTAGAAATTATCGGGTAATCAGTTTCTTCACTGACTTCATTTATTTATGACAGCTCATTTATTGTTGTTATTTTATAATTGTGGGGAGGCTACAAATAAGCCCACCTGAGCCTCTAGTATTCCCCCACCATGTCCCAATGTCAACATTTCCCTCCCTTTATTCTGTAGGCGTTAACAGCAGCAGCCCACTTTCCCCTGATAGAAGTTATTGACAGACTAAGAGCATAATCACATAGTCATAATTAGGGGCAAGCATCCAAAATATACAGCCAGCCATGGGCCACCTATTCAGATTGAGCAGCACAATTTCTAGCTACTGCTGCCACAATGGAGTAAATTTGAAATGGGACTTGCACCCTTGTCTCCTACTGTTCTTCCTTTCTGCTGGTCACCCCCTTCACTGAAGGGTACCACACAGTGGAAGCTAGGATAGGGACCATGGCTTGACTATAAGCTCCATGATTTTCAACAGGAAATTGTGTGTGAGAGAGCCCTTGTGTTCAGGGTCTTCTTCATGGCTTCCCATAGGTGTCTAGCTAGCCGTTGTGAGAATCAGCTGCTAGACTAGATAAGTAACTGGCCTAATTCCATCGGACTCTTGTGCCCTGATGAGTGTTATTTGCCACCAAGGAGAAGGCCTATCTTTCCCCTACAGTAAGGATGCCCCACTATACACACACCTTGAGGAAATTGTGGAACTGACAGGGAAGAGAAAGGGGAATTCAGCTGCTTGATGGTCCTCTCTCTTCTCTACCTTTTTTGGGAGGGGGGA
Organism: Podarcis bocagei; assembly: GCF_964188305.1. Classification (NCBI taxonomy): domain Eukaryota; kingdom Metazoa; phylum Chordata; class Lepidosauria; order Squamata; family Lacertidae; genus Podarcis; species Podarcis bocagei. Next base: position 35,359,044 of record NC_138130.1, read on the forward strand.
TGTGTACTTGGTTTTGGGATGAGTAGACAAGTATGTTTGCCCATCTTTGCCCATCATTTCAGTAAATCAGCCTAATTTGGTGTTGCATCAGGGTAAGGAGTTGAGCAACTGTCCTTTTCTCATCTAGCCAGCATAACTCACGGAAAAGATTGCAGCATTAAACTGCTATAAGGTTGAAGTAGTTTTAAAATTAGGGGAAATGCAGTAACTGGAAGAACAGTTGAGAAATGAGAACAAGCTTATTAGGGGAACATTTTGCAGTCTTCAACACTGGAGATTTCCAGGGAAGGGCATCTACATACAGAGCGGCACGTGGAGAACCATCAGCCCACAGGCCTATTTAGGCCAAGCAGTTCTTTTCTTTGGCCCATGACCTACTTTGACCTCCTTTCAAGGCATGCTGTCAGGCAAGGGCTTTGCAAGCCTCAGCACTTGCAAAGGCCTTGCCTGAAAATGCACACCTTTGAAGCTAATTTGCATTCAAACTGTACCTGCAAGCACACATTTTCCCTCTCCATTTGCAGGTATAGTTTGACTATAAGCCTCTTTGAATTTGTCACCTGATGCTGTCATGTGATTGACAAGTGACCAACCCCATTGAGTGGGTCCAGCTCCCCACTGCTGATGCAGAGTAGCCTATCTTAGGAGAAGAAATTGAGACAGATGCCCCCACGCCTATCTCTCAACCTCATGAAAATTCATCAACTTTTTAGTGCAAATTCCTCCTAGTGTGCACATTTTCAAATGTAATTCCCCCAAATATGCACATTTTTGCACAGCATTTCCTTGTAATATAATGCATTTTTGTATGTTATTTTCATCAATATATGCATTTTTATGGAACATGTTACCCTAGTATACAGGCTTCCTCAACCTTGGGCCTCCAGATGTTTTTGGCCTACAACTCCCATGATCCCTAGCTAGCAGGACCAGTGGCCAGGAATGATGGGAACTGTAGTCTCAAAACATCTGGAGGCCCAAGGTTGAGGAAGCCTGCTAGTATATGTACATTACTTGGTTGGAGAACTGTATTGCAAAATTCAGAGAAGCACAAATTTTGATAGATGGTTGTGTTTCATGTATTTCTCAGTTTATGTAGGTTTCATAAAGTGTGAATTAGGTACGTTCACCTTTAAATGCAAACTGAATTGAATTTCTGCCCCAGGATCTAGTCATGTCTTCTGGATTATAAGCCTGAGGACCACAATCTCAGAGCCTTTGTGGTTGAAGAATGGGGTAAAAATGCTATAAATACATAAAAAGGATCACAATGAAACATGAGGCTTGGTTGATATAACATACATGACTGTCCTTTACAGAAATGACTTTCATGCCTCATATACATTTGGAGGTATGTCTGGTTGCTATTTATTATATCTATAACCTGTTTTTCCCTCCAGGGAACTCAGTGCAGCTTACATGTGGTTCCCAGGAAGTTTTGTATCTAGGCAATGCTGAAGGCCAAACTGCTATTCATCAGCCCCTGGTCCACACTGATGAAGACCATCTACATGACAGGACTACCAAGCAATGGGTAACAAAATTGGAGACAGGTGAGAAAAAGCCTGAAGTTATCCAAGCACAATTAGTAACTGTTCACAAATTGAAGCCTGTGTGTTGGGCTCAAACCTTTTAGCAAACAAATAACATTTAAGTGAGTTCAGCACAGAACTCCTCCAAGAAATAGTTGCCTTTCTCTACAATATTGAGATTCCACCCTATCTCATTCCATAGCAATAATATGGTTCAGGAACAGTTTTGTCACTTGATTCTGCCGGTTGTGTAAATTGACCCTGATCTCTCATGGTTATCCCAGATTTGAATATTCCAAAGACAGCAAAGAAGAACATTAACTTAAGATTGGAATGCAGACACAATAAACATTCTTTTATTAAAACTATATGAATGTAGTATTTAAGAATGGCACTTGCAATATTGTTACCTGAGATGGCAAGCACCATCTCAGGTGCTTATACAAAGATTTGTCCATACAAAGCTTTGTCAGACCAACATCAATAACAAAGAACAAATTACAAGATCATTCTAATGACTGAGAATCTGTACTCCAGGTAGTTGCATTCTTTTGTGACTTAGTGGCACAGGTAATTTGTGACATTCAAGGAAGGCAGTCTTAACAAATGTCTGTTTCCATTCAACCAAATATTTCTACTAATATTTGTTCCATAAATTCTGCACAGTCAAAAGTGATTAAATACATGCTTTCCTCCTCATGCTACATTTGCAGGTGCCTCTTAATAAGACAGGTATCTTTCAGCTGCACCAGTCTAACTGGACTTTGACATCAGTTGCCTTTACTCAAAAGAAATAAAATCATGTGTGATAATTGCAGTCCATTAGATCTTCCAGAAACGTTTGGCAAAATAGCTCTGTGTAACTTGGCAGTTGAGGTTCTGCAATGAATTAGCTCCTGATTTTTCTTGAGGTCAATACAGTGCACTGGCAAAGTTTATTACATTCCAGAGCAATACAGACTATCTATTCAATACTTTTTGCATTGGTGTTATTTGGATATCATGCTCTGAAAAGATTGGAGTATTTTCACTGACCCCAACAGTTACGCATCTGCAGAGCTTCTTCTGTATCTTTCGCCGAAACTCTTTGGATCCAAAGTAATAAACCAATGGGTCAAGGCAGCAATTGATGGTGGCTACTGCAAATGAAATTTTATATTCAAAATAAAATGATTTTTTCTGAATAGTGAAGACGTAATGGATAATTGACATGATAATGTGAGGCAAGTAACAAACCGTGATCACCAGTAGCAACACTATTATCAAACAGACAGTCTGCTTCTTAGTTTCTCTGAGTTGGGTGGAATGGGAGTGGAGAAGTGTTATGATGATTGAGAAGTAGCAAAACCCCATGATGAGCAGTGGTAGGAAAAAGAAGAAAAATACCAGAGAGCCAAAGTAAGCGATGAAGCGTGCTGGCTTGTCATCAAACATCTCTTTAGGCAAAACATCAAAGCAGGTGATTATATCCAGGTTTTGTACACGAATTGTTAGGTTGGTCATCATGAGTGGGACGAGGGGCAGTAAGACAAACACCCAAATGAGGGCACATGTCAGGACAGAGGTTCGCATGGATCTCATGGCTTTGTAGCGCAAAGGGTGGACGATTCCCAGGTAGCGCTCAATGCTGATGCACATCATGGTCAAAAGGGAACAGTGCACATTACCATAGGACAGAACGGTGACAATACGGCACAGAGCATCCTCAAAGGGCCAGTTGTTTCCCCGTAGATGGTAAACTATTTGAAAGGGGAGGATCATGCTGTAGACAAAATCAGCAAGGGCCAGATTGATGCACAACACAATGGTGGGAGTCCAAGGCCTCGAATACCGACACAGGAACCACAAGCAGATGAGGTTGAGTGGGATGCTGATGCAGGCAATAACTGAGAAGATGGTAGACAAAGTGACCTGGAGTGCATAGCTTCGAAGCATCTCAAATGTGTCATCTGACACAGGCCTTACAGGAGGGAACAAGACTTTCGATGTTGGGATGAGTGGCATATCTTGAGGCATCCTTCTTCTGAAAAGAACTGAAAGCTGGTGGAGTCTCAGTTCTAGATTTAAAAAGGAAACGTATATGTAACATCCTTCACTGTAAGCAAGCAGTATGGTAATATATGTACTTTAACCTCTGTCTATTACACAAATGTGGTGTTTTGTTTTTTAAAAAATGGATATCTAAAAGCATGTAAAAAGTAAATACCACAAAAGCTCATAACCATTAGGGATAGTGGATTAGTGCAGTGGACCATTTTACTAATAAACACTGGGTATTTTCACACTTCATCAGTGGCGTAGCGTGGGTTGTCAGCACCCGGGGCAAGGCAAGTAATTTGCGCCCCCTAACCCATGGATTTGTGCCCCCTAACCCGTGGATTTGCGCCCCCTAACCCTAACCCCCAGATGTTGCGCCCGGTGCGGCCGGCCCCCCCTGCACTTCCCACGCTACGCCACTGCACTTCATGGCATCACATCTGGTTCACCCCAACATGCAAATGACATAGGGAGAAATTGGATGCCTGATGCAGTTGCAGACGATGGACAGGAGGTGGCACAAAAACATGCAGCTCCACAAGAGAGGAGAGGCAACATCTGTTGCTGCGGAACCGACAAATTCAGCAGCAAATGCCTGAAGTTAGATGGGGCAAAGCAGGGATCATACACAAGTCCACACTACCTACCTTTCTCTAGATTTACATGGGTACTTTCTGCCATTATGCTGTGCTGTTGGGACCAGGTGGAATAGTTTGTGTTATTCAACCATGATAGCCAACTGGCCAGTTCTCTAATCCTAATTAACACAACAATCTCTCAGTAGGATTATCGTGACTCGCTCAGGAGAAGGTAAACCTGAAACATGGATGATGTTTCAGACTACATAATGATATATATGAGCCAGAGACTATGGAAAATGCGACACGAAGTTGAAGGCTTGCTTAGTGTCTGTGAAGATATAGGGACTGTCACCAAAGGAACACTTGATTATTATCATACATGAATCAGTTACGTGTATCCTCACCTACAGAAGTTAATAAGGTTCAGCAACATGAGCTGACAGAGGACCAGAATCGTGTTCTTTTGGTAGTGGGTGCAACTTTTCTCATTCACCCAGTGCTATGCCATGAAGAGCTACATTTGCCAAAAAAACCCCCACAACTCTTCTATACACAAGAGGTGCCCTTTCCTATATTGTGTAGGATTTTCCTTTCCATAAATAGTTCCAGCATTTATTTATTTTTTAAAGTGCACATAGACGCTCAGAAATTTTATTGCTAATTATCACCAGAAACCATTTTAAGAGCAGGGTGCTTCTAGATGGGTGTTCATAATGGGATCGGCACACCTCATGCTTGCAAGTTGTTGTTTTTCTCCATTGTTCACATGACACTCCATTCTTATGCATTCACAACTTGTATTCCCCCACCCTGTGCCTTTAATTCGGATTGTCGCTTTCCAGAGAAAATCTGTTACATTTTTAAGAAACCTGTTGCTAACAGGCCACGTGAAATCTCTCAGTGACTCATTTATAATATTAATTAAACCCTGGTCTCAAATCATCCTAAGAAGTAGACGCATACTATTTCCTCTGTCCTGATGTGCATATTTCATAGGTTCACTGAGCTAGAAAGCTGTGTAGGGAAGACCATTTCTTTTTTGTTTCCTAAAGTTCAGCCTCACTGTCATTCTACACTGGAGATGCAGGTATGCTTCTAAAAACAAGAGAATCGTATTATTTTGGATTAATACACAGGAATGTATGCTGGCTATTTTAGGTAATACAGAGGTCAAGGAGTACAGAAGAGAGAGGGGGAAATGGGGGCAAACATTTTTTGCAGCTTGCTGTATTTTCACCATGTGTTTACTGATGAGAGTAGTTTGGGTGAGTAGCTGCAGACATGATGAAGTCAGGAAATAAACCCAATTTTCTTTGCTTTTGCTTTCCTGTTGTATGTTTCACTTGAAGGAACTCACTTCTTGTGAAATATGTTTCCTTTCATGACCGTCTTTCCTCACTGCTGTTTTGTAACCAAGAAAAGAAGAGGGAGCCCTGCTTTCAGAGACTCTAAAAGCTCCCTGAGAGGAGGTTGAAGAAATTCTTGGCCCACTCACGCACTTCCTGTTGTGAAGTGTTTCCTTATATGCTTTATGCTGAGAGTTGCTTCTTGTGTGAGTCTGCAAATGCTACAAGTGTTGAGCGTGCACAAAAAATATATCCCCATGACCTGTGTTCAAATGACTAACAGCTAAGGCCATTCGTAGAGCCACCACAACCTTTAAGAAGGGTGAAGCAGTCCATTTCAGAGGGCAGATCTCATATCTTCCAACATTTCTCCTATGAAAATAGGGACATCCTATTCCATAATAATACTGTGTTGGCCTGAATATAAGCTGTACCCATATATAAGCAGCACCTTTAAAATTCAAGGGCCTGCAGTGATAGAACCAAGTGGGCCTTCTTGGAGAAGACATTCCATAGCCCAGATTCCATGGCTGAAAAAGCTGCCTCTTGTGCTCACCTGGTGTGCATCAAATGGCAGTGGAACAGTTGATCTGAATTACTTGCATGGGTTTCTGCAGGAGGATAGCTCAAGATAGTCCATGAGATATCCCAGTCCTAGACCATTTGGGGCTTGAAAAGCTCAAGACCATTTTCTTCTGAATTACACCTGGAAAGAAATTAGTAATCCATGAAGAATGGAACAATACCAGAGCTTTGCTTCAATTCCAGTAGCTCTCTGGGAGCTGATGGCACTGCCATGACTAGCACGTGCCCATCTCACTTATTGTATTCATAAATACATGGTGGGAGTAGGATTGTACATGCCAGCGTTGCGTGCCAACATGCACCCTTGAGAAGTAATTCCACCAACATGTTCAGTGCCAGGGTGACACCATGGTGAGGACGCTGTAAAGTGAGATGTCGATATTTTAATAAAACAAATAAAAATAAGATACATGCATGCCAACGCTCATGAATGTATGGGAAGGATGTGTGTACCTCCCTCATGTCATCCACACCTTCCACATGGTGTCCCTACATCAAGCATTGATAGGCTCAGGCCAAAACAAAATAGCACCGCCTTTACACCATTCCATATATAGAAGATGAGCGAGCTGGCCACTGAATCTCATTTCAGCACTGGTGACAGGACAGCATCCACCTTTGCGCCTGAGGGCAGCAGGCTAGCTTAGGTAGTACAGGACAAGCTGCATGGTACACACACAGATTTATCCTCCAATAAAGGAGAATGGTTATGGGTCAGAAGGAACAGATATTACGTGGCCCTCCCCCCAGCACCTGCTGCCTGAGGTACTCGCATCACCTTGCCTAGTGGTAGGGTAAGCCCTGACTATGGATATGGGGCAGACCTACAGAGGTGACAGCCACACCACTAGTCACAATCTTCCAGATATCTTTCCCCTGTAAAACCACCAACCAACCAGTGCCTTCCCAATCACAGTGTGCCACAAAAGGAGGCTTGGAGCAAACATGGTGGTGAGAGGCTTTTGCCTTCTTACAGACTAAGTTTAGTAAAGCCAGTTAGTGAGCCAACAGATATACTGCAAGAGATGGCTGCCTGTGTTCCTATTCTTCCCTCCCCAGGATTGCATGTCATTCTGATTGAGAAGATTATTCTTATGGACTCCTGGTATAAATTAAACAGTGTGAAATAAAACCAATCCACTGATACTCCTGGCAAGACATTGTCTTTGGTCAGGTAGACAGAGGAAACCCATCCATTCCAATTCCAAGTTCCTGATGAACTGGGTGTGTGGAGAGAACAACCACCAAACCCCATGCTATATTTAAAGGTGAGCTGCATTGGAGGGCTCAGATGCCCACATAACAATTAGTAAACTTGTGCACCTCAGGATTACTGCAGAGGCTCATGGGAGATCCTTTCCTGCCAATCAGAAATTTCCCCTATCTTTCTGTGGGACATGTAAACTAGAGGTAATGAATGTCCATTGACCTCATTTGTATTATTAACTGTTCTTCCCCAAACACGCCCCTGAATTTCAAATAAGCTCTTTAAAAAATAAAGAAACTAGCATACTTTTGGGATGCTTTTAAAATTGTGGGAGAGGCACAATAACTATTATCCAATGCATATTCAGAGATCTTGCTAGGTGGTGGGGTTTAGGGAAATTATTATGTTTCCTTAGACTGACAGAAATTATCTAAGGTCCTTAAACCTGCAGTACAGTGGTACCTCGGGTTACGAACTTAATTCATTCCAGAGGTCCGTTCTTAACCTGAAACTATTCTTAACCTGAGGCGCGCTTTCGCTAATGGGGCCTCCCGCTGCTGCTGCGCTGCCAGCACACAATTTCCATTCTCATTCTGGAGCAAAGTTCTCAACCCAAGGTACTACTTCCGGGTTAGCGGAGTTTGTAACCCGAAGTGTTTGCAACCTGAAGTGTTTGTAACCCGAGGTACCACTGTATAGTGTTGAGAAATTCTGTTCTCAAAAAGGCGTATTTTCTCAAAGAGAATTTTTCATGTTAATGAGTGAAATTATCACAGTTAATGCAAAATGCTTGCTAATGTATGGAAGAGCTATTTACTCTGGGAATGAAATTGACCCAAGCGGATGGTAAATTTGTGTCTGGTAAAAATTCACAAGCATCCAGATGCCTGCATACATATAAATAGATATATATTAGCCTGTTACTACTACTACACACAGAAACCCCTTACCCAGAAGCACATACACTAAATACGTTCGGAACATATAAGTACTCATCTTTTATATTCTTTCATTGTTCATTGTACATGCTCTCCTTCTAGTTAAATAACTTTGCAACTGAATTCCACCCAAAGCAGCTTCCTGAGTAACAGAGCTAGACTTTGCAATACACTTAATCTTAAATACACTACACGTAAATAGTTTTTAAAAAAAGAAATAGCAGTCAAAACTAATACTGTATAATAAATTAAGCCTGTTAGTAAAAATGATTGCTTCTTCCGTTACCTTTTTTTAAAAAGAAAAAACAATTCGTTTACCTGTTTATCTGCCGCTGTGAAGGTTTGAGGTTCAAATTTTGTCTCAAGTGTCCGGACGCTGACTCCAGAGAGTATATTGCAACACCTACTTCCTTTTCATGTTCATGCTTTTGCGCACAAAAATAACACATATTGCATGGAGAACAGGATCTTCTATCCTCATGGTTCAAGTTTGTTTTTAAAAAGAACACACACAAAAAAGCAAACAAAACAAAAAAAGCAGAAATAACTACGCCCAATTACCCATGTCATTTTTTGCTTTGTCCCTTAGTATTGCTATGAGTTTGTGGGGTGCCTGGAACCCCCTTCTAATTCTTGGATGCCGGATATTGGATTTAGCAAAGTGTTAAAATACAGGTCAAACCAGCTTCCTGTGTTCAGGAAATCACCTGGGAGATCAGCCATTGTCCAAAGTCAAAGGAAAAGCAATGGTCCATTACGAAAGCTATGGAGAGGGTCTCTGTGCCTGATGGAAAAATGGGAGGAGCCCCTCCTCCAGCTCTGAGTTAGTTAGCAGGACAAAGACCAGGGTTGAAAGGAGAGTAGTTCCTTAGGATTGCAGTTGGCTGGAATGTGAGCACTGAGAGAATAAGTGGCCATCTGTAAAAATGCAGCAGACGGTCAGAGAGCCATGGCAAATTTCTTTGTGAATGTAAAGCTGCTTTGGCAATGGGAGAAACTTGTGGGGTGTTAATGCTGTGAGCCCCTCTATCGCAAGTTCAGATTGTATGCGTGTGTAAATAAACTATATATCAGAAAGACACCACAGTCTTTGCAAGACTACATGGAGTCTCACTTCAGGTGTTCCTCTTAATATCTATAGATGGTGTGTTAAGTTTTTCCATTGCTAGTACAGACCACATTTTGTTAGTTGTTGGAGCATGAGACTCTTAATCTCAGAGTCATGGATCCAAGTCCCAGGCTGGGTGAAATATTTCTGCACTGCAGGGGGTTGGACTAGATGACCCCCACTCTCCCTTCCAACTCTACAAATCTGTGATTCTGTGATGTACTGCTGTTTGAGCCACCAGCTTCCTTGCAATGTCGAGATATTTATTGCATTAGATTTCTTACATCCCAGGACAGGTTACAGTGCTATTTTTTTTCTAGAAAAAGAAGTGCCAGAACTCACTATGAACATCTCCCTTGTTCTCTTTTAATAGCAATGGCACCCACCTGAGAGGTGCTGGAACTGAGTATGAGTTTCAGCTAAAAAAGAGCCCTGGTTAAAGCAATTTAAAAACACAAGGAAAGGGGTTTAATGGGGGCAACATTAGACGGATGTTTGCCTTCTACCTTTGGAAACTGGGCTGCTCACAAGCCAACTAAATCAACGCTGTACACCACTGGACTACAAGCTACCAAGGGCCTAAACAGCCTCCTGGTGTTGCCTGTTGAGAACTGAAAAAAGAGAGGAGTTGCCAGCCATCGAGCAGGCCATAATATTAAGTCTGCTAGGCTGTGTTTGGTTTGGAAGTTGCAAGTTATTCAGATCTGCAATTAATACCTTCATTCAATACAGTGTGCCAAAATGCTCAGAAATGAACTCTGAAGAAAGTTGTAAGGATACTGCATTTCTTCAAACATTACCCCAAAAGCAGAACTTGAGCAATATTACAAATTGTCTATAATTCCATTGTGGTCTGACGGCACTCTGAATAATAATGCACTCAGTGGCTGGGGCATTCCCAACTGGTTGTGGTCTCTTTCCCCACCCCTTCACTTCCCAACAGCTAAAATGAGAGGCACAGTTCACTAGTGTGCAAGGCAAAAATGAAACATATAGGATTAAGTGAAAGGCCATTGCATCAATAAAGGTGGCAGAAAAGCACCCAGGATGTTGCAGGGATGCAACATCACACATGGAAAATTGGTGACTGCAGTGGCCCAGACTTCGCATGCATTAGGTGTCAGCAGAGTATGGCTGTGAAGTGGTAGGAAAGAGGAGTGGTAATACAGCACAGTCATGTATTCTTTATTTCATAAATTTTATACACTGTTGTTGTTGTTTTAAAAAATATCTGTGTGTATATATATTCTTCTTTTACAAAATTGTACACACATAAATCATGAAACATGACGGCTGACAAAAAAATGGGTCATGGGGGAGGGTAAATACTAAACATATTGTTTTACAGTACATAATAATAAAGTTATTACAGTAAACCAGTTCAATGAATTCTTCAATAAATCAACTCAGAAAATAGAACTGTAGAAGTGAGCTAATGAGCAGTGCCTGCTTATGTATGCCATATTGCAATATGCTGTAGGTATTTCTCATCCATGTATTGTTTCATTTGTATATTTAATAAAACCATACCACACAGTGTAAAAAACAGTATTGTTTTTCTCTCTCCCCTTGCCACCTTCATTTTTATTTTTTTGCAATACATTTTCCATTATGGCTTTTTGCCAGACTATTTTACACCAGTGATCAATATTCATTAATTGCAAGGTCTTCTAAGTGCTGGCTATTACTGTTCTAACTGCTATTACTAAATGTGTTATTAATTCCTTACTTTTTATTTGGTCCATATCTGAAGTATATACAGTCTAAGTATATACAGTAAGTCTAAAACTGGGGTTATTGGAATTGTCTGAGCTGTAATCTGATCTCTGTAGAAGCTTCCTTCAAAAATTTGTCGACGTTTCCACCACAGATGTTTGTATGTACCTATAATTTAGCACCCTTGCCAACATAACAGAGAGCTATTGGGCTTTATATATAAGATAGATACTTCAGTGTTAAATACCATTAATGTACATTTTCCCCAATCAATCAATCAATCAATCATCTCCTTTATTGGCATAAAAGTACATTATATACGTGGATCAGAACACAACACAGTTAACAAAACACAGTAGGAGATACAGGTAGATAGCCGTGTTGGTCTACCATAGTCGAAACAAAATTTAAAAAATCCTTCAAGCAGCACCTTAGAGACCAACTAAGTTTGTTATTGGTATGAACTTTCGTGTGGTATGTCACTGGTATGAGCTTTTGTGTGCATGCACACTTCTTCAGATACGTATCTGAAGAAGTGTGCATGCACACAAAAGCTCATACCAATAACAAACATAGTTGGTCTCTAAAGTGCTACTTGAAAGATTTTTTTTATTTTGTTTCGATAGTAGGAGATACTTTAGGATAAAACTTTCCAGACATCATGAGGTACGAAAATGGCTCTTAATGGTGATGTAATTTCATGGCGTCACTCAAAAATCTTGCCACAATTTTTAGTGAACGTTCCCTAATAGTTGCTGACAGAGATCTATATTGTGCTTTTGTGAGGGAAATAGTGATGTTTTAACATCTTTCAACATACTGTACTTGACAAACTAGATTTAACTTCTAAAGAACCAGTGGGAGCTGGATAAACCCTGAAAAGTGGCAATTTTAGCAATGGACTTGAATTGCATTTATAACTAGGGGCTGCACCCCTGCTTCCTCTGCTCGCCAGCCGCCCTACCTTTTCCCCACATTAACTTCCTAAAGCTTCCTCTTCCCACCCCATGCAATTACTCAGCTCACTTTTCACCTTCCCAACCCCTTATTCTGACACTGCTTCTCCTTTTTTGTTTTCCAGCCCCATTTTGCTTCTGTTTTTACCTCCTCCTTTTGTACAATCCAGCATCTTCCTCATCCCACACATTGCAACTTCTTTGCACCTTTTCCACCTTCCACCCAATTCTGAAGCTACCCTCCTCTCCTATACTGCAGACCTTTTCATGACCCTACTTCTGAGTAGACAAGTATAGCGCTGCACAGCAAAACAGGTTGCTGCCCTGAGTAGATTACAATCTAAAATGTAACACAGAGGAAGGAGATTCAAGAATTTTGCCTTCTATTCTATAGGCGGTACTGAGAGCTTTGCTACTATTGACTATATGACATTTAGCTGTCACAGGTAATAACCATTGATAGACCTATTTTTCTTTTTTGAATGTTTCCTTTGCCAACTGTAAATTGAGTCTAAGACTATGAAACAGCTTCAAGAAGTTAAGATTTCCTCAAAGCTTAATCTCATGGAAACAGCTTCCTCTAGTGGAGTTCTAATGTAATAAATTAGTTTTGCTGAATGGTGATGGTGTATTTAACAACATGCAATATAATCAGCCATATGCTTGTTCAATGGGGTTTACTAAAATGTAAGTCCTATTATGTCAAATGGAACTTACTCCCAGGTAACTGAAAAACTATGTTAAAGAGTGAAGCAAGTGGCAAGCCATTCTCAACTATCTGGACAGTATTTTTAAATAGGGTGGGGGGGGGTGAAGTCAGAGCTTGTGGACAGAGCAATTTTTAAAAAGCACACACAATCAGAGACAGATGTAGTCTGGCAAGAATTTTATTTGCAAAGGAATAATTGTAAGATGTCAATATGGGGAACTAGAATAGTCTATTCTTGGGAAATGAGTCTGAACTGATTTAAGCTTTTTGTTATCTACATACTTGCTTGATGACCTGCATATGAGAAAGAAATAGACACCATGGGCAGGCCACAGTCTGCTAAACCATTTGGTGTAGGAAAGGAAGGCTAGACTCTGGCCTCTAGTCACCTTGATCATAAGGATCTAAGGAAGGGACTTCAGTAGTGCTTTCACTTTCTAAGCCAAATGGAGCACAACTTCCCTTAATGAGGCATTTATTATATTCAATATACATCATCCAAACTAATACTGGTTTGTTTGTTTTTAAAATAGTATTTTAATTAAATTTTCAACAGAAATAACAAAAATAAAAAACAAACAACAACCACAACCAAAGAAAAATATACACAAAAACAATATCAAATTCAAAGGGAATCTCTTGACTCCCCCCGGGTTCCTTAAATTTCCTTTTCAACTGCCTATCATTTCTACTTGAAATTATTTTTCTACCTCAACTTTCCTGTATTATTTCTTAAAATCCTGCCAATGTATTAACCTGTTTACAATACTTTTGTAAACACATAATAAACATTTCCCATTCTTTTTTAAATTTCTTGCCATCTTGATTTCTGAGCTTTCCAGTTAGTTTCGCCATTTCAGCAAAACTAATTCTGGTCAGTGGAAACAGCTTGCAAGTTTACTTATGAGCTGTCATATAATGAAAAGCATCGTGCTGGTCTTAATGGTCCAAACACAGCAGCTATTAAAGCACATGAAAGCACAGACATGGAATAAGACCAGGCTTCAAATCCCCACTCAGCCATGAAGCTCATTGGGTGACGTTAAGCCGGCCAACATCTGTCAGCCTAGCCCAGAGCTCTCCAAACTGTGTGTTGCGGCACGTTTGTGTGTTGGCTGCAGTGTGTAGGTGTGTCGCGCAAATGCTCCCTGCATTCCTCCAGAGTCTGAAAAGGAGTTAGTATAACCTCCGGTTTGCTAGTAAAACTGAACTAGTGTGTGCTGGTCCCGGGGGTAAGGTACCGTGAGTGTAGCAGAGTCCACACGAAGAGGAGCGAGGTCTGATGCAGAGAGCCGGGCGGGGAACAGGAACACTGGAACAGGAGGTTGAGCAGGTAACAGGAACACCGGATGGTCGGGAACAGGAGGCCGAGCAGGGAACAGGAGTACTGGATAGTCAGGAACAGGAAGCTGAGCAGGGAACAGGAGTACCGGATAGTCAGGAACAGGAGGCTGAGCAGGGATCAGGAACACAGGAAGGTCCGAAGCCAACAACGACGTTGCTCCCGCAACCTGGAGCCGGGATGACTGGGCTTTTATCCTCTTCTAAGGTCAGGGGCGGTCCCGACCCCCAGGAGCCCCGCCTACTCTGGCCTTAAGGCGAGCACTCCTCCTGGGGGCAACTAGTTCCCTTCGCCTCTCTGCCCTAAGCCTCTGCAGATCAGGAGAGGCCGAAGGGTTACTGGGCCCTGGAGGAGGCTCACCTGTGGCCACTGAGTCATCAGGCCCCTCTGGGGCCAGGAGGACTTCACCTGGGGCCAGCTCCTGCTGCACTGCCACAGGTGCAGGCTCTTCAGCCTCTAGGCCTTGCCCCAGTTCAGCCGGCCCTGGAGGCGGGGACTCCTGTGCAGGCTGGGATTCCTCTGTTTCATCCTCCGAATCGGAATCCCAGGCCATCACATAGTGTGTCACCAACATGAAAAGTTTGGAAAGCTCTGGCCTAGCCTACCTCACAGAGCTGTTGTAGAAGATAATCATGTATGCCACCTTGATCTCCTTGGAAGAAAGTGAGATATAATTAGTACATTATTTACACAATGGGCTGCACATGATTGGCTAATTCTGGAATTCTACTGTAAGCCAATCAGGTTGTGGATTCACTTCTATCTGGAGCATGATTGGGTGGTTCCTGCCAACCAATCATACTGCTGCATTGTTCTACGACCAATCAGACTGCAGCAGTTTGGATCCTATTCAACTCAGTACATAACAATTAGAAATAAAATTAAGTACACCCTTATTCAGTGTGATGTACGTTGACACTGCTGACGTGGCGGTCAACATGGGTCAGATTTTATGTGGAGTTGGCTGCTGAATTTATCACAACTCAGCTCTCTCACATAAAAAATTGTCTAGTTTTCTTTTAAAAACCCACTATATGGTCAATAGGAAATTTTAAAACAAGAACAAAGTAGTCTCAACGTCTTTTCCTTCGCTTGACATGATACGTTGAAAATTCGCACTGAACCACTAGATGGCAGCCCACCTTTAACGATGTAACGCCAGGAAGACAGAGAATTTTCTACGGTTGGGAAGCCCAATTCTTTTTAAACTCTATGATCTTAGTTCCATAGATTTATATACAGTATTTTAAGAATCTTTGTAACACTTCCGGAGGCGGCGCGAAACTGTAATGGCGGTCCTCTTCGTTCTCTGAAGAGGGGCTCCGTGGAAAAGGGTCGCACGCTGCGGCATAGCGGCGACCCACTAAGGAAAACCACGGGTAGAGTGAGCCCGTGGCCGTGGGACTCGGCGGGCACCAGAAGCTACCCCAAAATCACAGAAGGGACCCCGTAAGGAGATCCGGAGTGAAGGAGGGGGAGCGGTGCTGTGAGTTCATCGCTCTTTCCGCGGAAGCGAAGCCGCGCGGCTGTTGCAGATGAGCGCTGACCTTTCTTCCTAAAAATCAACACCAAGCTGCAAGCAACATACCCGTGAGTAAGGGGATTAAAATTGATAAAGAATCTATTGAATTTGGCTGAAACCGGGAGATGAGAAAAGGGAAGTCCGCCTCCCGGCATTGCTGGCAAGATCAAAGCAAAGATTTAAGAAGCGGGAAGCATTTTAAAAGGGACTGTGGGAAGTTTAAAATTTCGTGCACTTATGGAACTGTTTTTCTTCTAAGTGGAAGACAGGAACGGCTATTGAATAAAAGGGACTTTAAGCATTAAGTTGGGACTTTCCTCCTATTTCTTGGGCTGCAATTTTAAAGAGCCAGATTGTCGGGCTGCCAGGAAGGAGAGACTTGCTAAACTGCGGATACAGTTACTGAAACTTATCGGAACTTAACTGATACTTTTGAGCAGAAACAGACTGGATGTGACATTGTTACAGACATCTTCTATGAAACTTTGCTGAACTTTAAAAAGTGCTCTGGGGAATTTTTGGTCTGTGCAGGGACTGTTGTATTTTCTGAACTGAGTCAAATTGGAACTTTAATGGGGGAAAACTTTCTTCTTTGTTTCTGAAGTTTGGTGGCACTCCCCCTAGAGGGCATTGGGATTACAAAACCCTGGGAACTGACTTTTGTTTTGGCTTTCTCCTTACTGACTGTTTATAATTGGATCTGTCTTTCCCATGGAACAATAGACAATTTGACCTTGAACACTGACAGATGTGTAATGAGTGGTGCAGGGAGAACAAGAGCATCTAAAGCCAAGGAAACTAAAGAGGCCAAGGAAAAAGAAAAGGAAAAAAAACCAGCACAACTTTTACAAACAACTTTGACACAAGGACGCCGATCATCGGTCCCAACTGTGCTGGTGGCACAAAAGGTGGAAGCTGAAAAGACTGAGAAGCCCACTGAGGAAGATATGGCAACAGGTGGATCAGACGCAGTTTTGAAACAAATATTGGAGCAATTGTCAAAGTTAAATCAAAAGGTGGACAACCAATCTTTGAAAATAGATAAAGCGACATCCTCGATTCAAAAACTGACTGAACAAGTCTCCCAGCACACACAAGCAATAGAGAAGCTGCAAGGAGCAACAGCTGAAAATCGTGAATTAGCTGGAGAAGCTATCCAGAAAGTGGGAGTCTTACAGAAGGAGGTCGAGGAGATAAAGGGAGAAGTTAAGCCTCTGCACAAACAGGTGGGTGAACAACAAGCCTACCTGTCAATGGTGGAATTGAAAAATCGCGAGAACAACCTCAAATTGAGAGGCATCCCAGAACTTGAGCAAGGAGATCTGATTGGATATTTGACACAAGAATTTTCCAAGTTCTGGGGTATAAAGGAAGACATAGACTTTAAAATTGTATCGGCATTCAGACTGGGAAGATTGGTAAAGAAGGACAGATCCAGAGACTGTTTGATAATTTTAAGATCAAAGGAAGAGAGAGACAAGATCCTAGGCCTTCACTTTAAAAAAGCAATTGAAATACAAGACAAAAGGGTGGAAATTTACAGAGATATCCCGAGACAGCTACTGGACCTTAGAGCCACCTACACAGAGTTAGCAAAATTGCTGAGACACAACGCAATACCCTATAGGTGGGAGTTCCCACAAGGATTATCTTTTACTTACAAAGAAAAGAAGGTTAAAATTAGAACAACTGAAGATAATCAAAAGTTCCTGCACGACCACGGGGAAGATCTTCAAAAAGGAGCAACCTGGCCATCACCTCCACCTATTCCAGCACCGCCTGGAGGCGGACCAACGCCTACACCCTCGGGATCTGAGGAAAAGGAAGACACCCCACTTTAAGAACAATTTAATAGAACAGGATGTCCCTGCAGCTACTTAGTTGGAACATAAATGGCGGAAATTCCCCGGAAAAAAGAAGGAGGATATTTCATATTTTGAAGAAAGAACAATTGGATATAATATGCCTTCAAGAAACACATGTGACTAGGCTCCATAGGAAAGTGCTAATTAATAAAAGATTAGGTCAAGAATTTATCTCATCGGATAAAGTCAAAAAAAGAGGTGTGGTGATATATGCAAAGGAGAACCTGTCACCAAAATTTTTATTTAAGGATGATCAAGGAAGAATTTTGGCAATTGAAATTCAAACACAAGGAGAGAAAATTTTGATATTAGGAATATATGCGCCAAATGACGGGAAATCAGAATTCTACAAGAAGCTGCATGAGACTATGCTGGACTATATGGACTATTCCAACATCATTATGATGGGAGATATGAATGGGGTGGTGTCAACAAATATGGACAAATCTCAAAATCAAAACTTAACAACAGACGGCAGACTCCCCAAAACTTTCTTTGAAATGACTGACAATATGGATGTGATCGACATATGGAGGACAAAGAACCCCTTGGGCAAAGAAGGAACCTTTTTTTCTGAGGCCCACCTGTCATGGACACGAATCGACCAAATTTGGATATCTAGAGGGCTGGCACCTAAAACAAGAAAGGTGGAAATCTGCCCAAAAACCTGCTCCGACCATAATGCTTTGAAAATGGAATTGAGACTTATCACAACCGGATCCTTTAGATGGAGAATGAATGACACCTTGTTAAGAGACCAAGAGATCGTGAAGAAGGCCCAAAAAACGCTAAAGGACTACTTTGAAATAAATTTGAACACTACGGTGGAAAAAAGAACGATCTGGGACGCAAGTAAAGCAGTTATGAGAGGGTTTCTGATACAACAGAATACAATTAAGAGAAAATTCTGGAATGGAAAAAAGGAGAAAATTTTAGAGAAAATAAGTGAAGGAGAGAAAAAGTTGAGAGCTAAACCAAAGTCAAAGGAGGTGTTAAGAGAAATTAAATTTCATCAAGCACATTATTCGAAATTGATTAACCAAGAGATAGAATGGAAAATTAAACAAATGAAACAGAGATCGTTTGAATCAGCAAATAAATGTGGAAAGCTGCTAGCATGGCAGCTGAAAAAAAGACAAAAGTTAAACACGGTTACAAATTTAGAGATTCAAGGAAGAATAGTTCAGAAACCAGAAGAAATTAGGAAGTGCTTCCACAGATACTTCAAAGATCTCTATGCACAGGGGCCTCAGAAAGAAGATGAAATAGACCAATTCTTAAAGATAAATGGACTATCTAAAATAAGCCAAGATAAAAGAACAATCCTGAATTGCAAAATAACTCAACAGGAAATTGAAGGTGCCATTCAGAATATGCAACTTGGCAAATCTCCAGGCCCGGATGGGCTCACCTCCAAATATTATAAGACTTTGAAGGACTTTTTGATTCAACCTTTGTTGGAGGTCTGCAATCAGATCATGGAGGGGAAGAGCGCACCCGAAACGTGGAAAGAGGCAGGTTTAGTCGTTGTCTGAGGACTATCCCTGCCTCCGGGTCTGGTCCTGACCGGATGGATACTAGAATCAGCAAGGGATACCCACATGACCTGAAGGTGCTGCTGTGCAATGCCAGGTCCATGATTCATAAGACCACTGCCATCCATGACTTGATCATGGATGGAGGATTTGACCTGGCATGTGTAACAGAGACTTGGTTGGATGAAGCAGATGGGCCTGTCCTTGCCGCTGCTTGTCCACCAGGTTTCTCTTACGCACAGCAACCCAGGTCACGTGGGCGGGGAGGGGGGGTTGCAGTGATTTTTAGGAAGTCATTAGTTTGCACCAGGCGTCCTATTGGGAAGACCCAGTTTTCTGAGTGCATGTTCTGGAAGTTGGGCAATAGGGGCAGTACAGGATTCCTTTTGGTGTACCGACCTCCCCGCTGCACCAAGGATTCCCTGCCCGAGCTGCTTCAGGTCGTGGCGGATGTTCTCCTGGAGACACCTAGCCTGGTCGTCCTAGGGGATTTTAACATCCATGCCGACACGACCTTACAAGGGGCCGCTCGGGACTTCGTGGAAAGCATGGCCTCCATGGGGCTGTCCCTGAATAAGTCTGGCCCAACCCATAGCCGTGGACATGCCTTGGACCTGGTGTTTACCTCTATGGATGTTGGTGATCTGACACTAAGTAAAAGCGAAATGAAAGAAGTGCCATGGTCAGATCACTTCCTGGTGCAACTGGACTTCTCTGCGACCCATCCCCTCTGCAGGGAGGTGGGACCAATTCGGATGGTCCGCCCCCGCCACTTAATGGATCCAAATGGTTTCCAGAGAGTGGTAGGGGATGCTTTATCCCATGTTGATGGCCTTTCAGCCGATTCCCTGGTGGCCCGCTGGAATGTGGAGTTAACCAGGGCTATTGACTGTTTGGCTCCGAAGCGCCCTCTCCGATTGCATGGAGCCCGGACAGCCCCGTGGTTTTCCACGGATCTGAGGGCAATGAAACAATCGCTGAGACGGCTAGAGCGCCGGTGGCGGATAACTCATTCCGAATCTGACCGGACACAGGTTAGAGCTCAACGTCGAGCCTACCAAGTGGCGATAGCGGCGGCGAAGAAGAATTTCTTCACCGCCTCTATTGCATCTGCAGAAAACAGCAGCAGGAGACTTTTTCAGGTGGTTCACAATTTAGCGGAACCACCTGCAACATCGGGGCCCAATACGGGCCACATGTTCTCCTGCAATGATTTTGCAAAGTTTTTTGCAGATAAAATCGCCCAGATTCGGGAAGAAGTAGACTCCACCGTGGGAGCAGGGCCGGGGCGGGAGAGTGCTAGAGTTCTGTCTAGTCAAGTTGAGTGGGATCAATTTCAATCTGTTACCGCCGAGGATGTGGACAGGCTGCTTGGACGAGTGAAACCAACCACCTGTCTCCTGGATCCTTGCCCATCCTGGCTTATAAAAGCTAGCCGGGAAGGACTGGGCGATGGGCTTCGTGGGGTGGTGAATGCTTCCCTCCGTGAGGGAGCCTTCCCAGACCCGCTGAAAGAGGCGGTTATTAAACCGCTTCTTAAAAAACCATCTTTAGATGCGGCCACGATGGCCAACTATCGCCCAGTCTCAAATCTTCCATTCCTGGGCAAGGTGATTGAGCGAGCGGTTGCCGAACAACTCCAGGCACGCCTGGAAGAAGCGGACCATTTGGATCCCTTCCAGTCGGGATTCAGGCCTCATCATGGGACTGAAACTGCCTTGGTCGCACTGGTTGATGATCTCCGGCGGGCTAGGGACAAAGGTGAGAGCTGTTTCCTAGTTCTGCTGGATCTCTCAGCGGCGTTTGATACCATCGACCATAGCATCCTTCTGGACCGTCTTGAGGGGCTGGGAGCTGGGGGCACTGTTATACAGTGGTTCCGCTCCTTCCTCCTGGGCCGTGTTCAGAAAGTGGTGGTGGGGGATGAGTGTTCAGACCCTTGGGCCCTCACTTGTGGGGTGCCTCAGGGTTCTGTCCTCTCCCCCATGCTTTTTAACATCTATATGAAGCCGCTGGGAGAGATCATCAGGAGGTTTGGGCTGGGTGTTCATCAGTATGCGGATGACACCCAGCTCTACCTCTCTTTTAAATCAGAACCAGTGAAGGCGGTGAAGGTCCTGTGTGAGTGTCTGGAGGCGGTTGGAGGATGGATGGCGGCTAACAGATTGAGGTTGAATCCTGACAAGACAGAAGTACTGTTTTGGGGGACAGGAGGCGGGCAGGTGTGGAGGATTCCCTGGTCCTGAATGGGGTAACTGTGCCCCTGAAGGACCAGGTGCGCAGCCTGGGAGTCATTTTGGACTCACAGCTGTCCATGGAGGCACAGGTCAAATCTGTGTCCAGGGCAGCTGTTTACCAGCTCCATCTGGTACGTAGGCTGAGACCCTATCTGCCTGTGGACTGTCTCGCCAGAGTGGTGCATGCTCTGGTTATCTCCCGCTTGGACTACTGCAATGCGCTCTACGTGGGGCTACCTTTGAAGGTGACGCGGAAACTACAATTAATCCAGAATGCGGCAGCTAGACTGGTGACTGGGAGCGGCCGCCGAGACCATATAACACCGGTCTTGAAAGACCTGCATTGGCTCCCAGTACGTTTCCGAGCACAATTCAAAGTGTTGGTGCTGACCTTTAAAGCCCTAAACGGCCTCGGTCCAGTATATCTGAAGGAGCGTCTCCACCCCCATCAGTCTGCCCGGACGCTGAGGTCCAGCGCCGAGGGCCTTCTGGCGGTTCCCTCACTGCGAGAAGCAAAGCTACAGGGAACCAGGCAGAGGGCCTTCTCGGTAGTGGCGCCCGCCCTGTGGAACGCCCTTCCAGCAGATGTCAAAGCGATAAACAATTACCTGACATTCAGGAGACATCTTAAGGCAGCCCTGTTCAGGGAAGTTTTTAACGTGTGACATTTTACTGTCTTTTTGGTTTTTATGGAAGCCGCCCAGAGTGGCTGGGGAGGCCCAGCCAGATGGGCGGGGTATAAATAATAAATTATTATTATTATTATTATTATTATTCATCACATTGATACCCAAGTCAGAATTGGAAAAGACCCAGCTTAAGAACTACCGTCCCATCTCACTCCTGAATGTGGATTACAAAATATTTGCAGACATTTTAGCAAGTAGACTTAAAAAAGTATTAAATGAAGTAATTCATAAGGACCAAGCAGGCTTTCTCCCTGGTAGACATATGTCTGATAACACCAGGAACATTATCGACATTTTGGAGCTTTTGCGGATTAGGAACACAAGGGCGGTGCTAATCTTTATTGATGCGGAGAAAGCATTTGACAACATCTCTTGGATGTTCATGAAGAAAAACTTGGAAGGGATGGGAGTGGGGCGGGGGTTTGAAAATGGAATAGATGCAATCTATTCAGAACAAAAAGCTAAACTGATAGTGAACAATGTGGTGTCGGAGGAACTCAAAATTGAAAAAGGGACACGACAGGGGTGCCCTCTATCTCCTCTATTATTCATTTCTGTCCTGGAGGTGTTGTTGAACATGATTAGGGAGGACCGGTTGGTGCAAGGTATAGAGGTCGGAGTGAAACAATACAAATTGAAAGCTTTTGCAGATGACCTAGTTTTAACATTACAGGAGCCAGAATCTAGTACAAAAAGAGTTCTTGAACTTATCTCGGAGTTTGGTCGGGTGGCGGGATTTAAGTTAAACAAGCAAAAAACCAAGGTTTTGGCTAAAAATTTGACATCTACAGAAACAGAGGGGTACCAGAAGGAAACGGAATTAAGTGTGGTTAAAAAAGTGAAATACCTGGGGGTATTTTTGTCCACCAAAAACCTGAATTTATTCAAAGATAATTATGAAAAAATGTTGGTTGGAAATTAAAAAGGACTTGGAAATTTGGTCAAGATTGAAACTTACCTTGTCAGGTCGAATTGCAGCTATAAAGATGTGTGTTTTGCCGAAAATGTTATTTCTGTTTCAAACCCTACAGATCGTGGACAGAGTGGAATGCTTTGGAAAATGGCAGAAGGATATATCTAGGTTTGTCTGGCAGGGCAAAAAGCCCCG
This sequence comes from Podarcis bocagei, assembly GCF_964188305.1. Lineage (NCBI taxonomy): Eukaryota > Metazoa > Chordata > Lepidosauria > Squamata > Lacertidae > Podarcis > Podarcis bocagei. Next base: position 35,382,057 of record NC_138130.1, read on the forward strand.
AATTAAATTTAAAATACTAACTGACTCGAAAGAAAGAGGGGGGTTTGCCCTGCCGGACTTGAGGTTGTATTATGAAGCTGCAGCCTTCTGTTGGTTGAAGGACTGGTTCCTGTTGGAGAACACTGATGTCCTAGATCTGGAAGGGTTTGACAATGCTTTTGGTTGGCATGCATATTTGTGGTATGACAAGGCGAAAGTTCATAAATTGTTTAAAAACCATATTGTCAGGAAAGCAATTTTTGCCGTCTGGATGAAGTATAAGGACTTACTAGAAGGTAAGACCCCGAGGTGGCTATCACCGATGGAGGCCAAGGTCGTAAAAAAAAGACCCAATATGGAGGCCTACTGGCCAAAATATTGGGAAATAATTGAAAGAATTGGAGATAACTGGAAGCTGCAGAGCCAGGATAAATTAAAAAGTAAGGTACGAGACTGGCTACATTATGCTCAAATTCAAGAGGTTTTTAAAATGGATAAAAAAGTTGGATTCCAGGTGGAAAAATCGAAATTGGAGACGGAACTGTTAGAACCAAAGACTAAAGTGCTTTCGAGAATGTATAACTTGCTGCTTAAATGGAATACACAGGACGAGACAGTTAAATCGGCTATGATAAAATGGGCACAGGATGTTGGACATAACATTATGTCTGAAGACTGGGAAAGGTTGTGGAACACCGGTATGAAGTTTACGGCATGTAGTGCCTTGAAAGAGAACATTATGAAAATGGTATACCGGTGGTACATGACCCCAGTCAAGCTAGCTAAGATACACCACCTGTCTGATAACAAATGTTGGAAATGCAAAAAGGCAGAAGGGACATTCTTTCACCTCTGGTGGACCTGCCCGAAAGTGAAGGCCTTCTGGGAAATGATATATAATGAATTGAAAAAGGTATTTAAATATACCTTTCCCAAGAAACCGGAGGCCTTTCTTCTGGGCATGGTGGATTGGAAGGTGTTAAAAAAGGATAGAACTTTGTTTATGTATGCAACTACAGCAGCAAGAATTCTTATCGCAAAGTATTGGAAGACACAAGATTTACCCACACTGGAGGACTGGCAGACGCAGATGATGGACTACATGGAATTGGCAGAAATGACTGGCAGAATCCGAGATCTGAGCGAGGAAACAATTGAGGAGGACTGGAAAAAATTCAAGGACTATTTGCAAAAATACTATAAGTTGTTTGAATGTTAAGATTGTGCACGATTAGGAAACGTTATGCTTCTGCAACTTGATTAGGTAAATGATAAAATAAGTTATGATAAAAAAGAGACAAATTTGAATCAAATATATTATGTTTTATTATAAAGGTACTAAAATCGAATTACAAATTTCCGAAATTGGTAACATAATAAATTGAATGGTACAGCAAGCGGTGAAATAAGGTAACAAATTGCTGATATTGTTAGTTTAAAGAACGCAATGTTGGGAGGACGTGAGGAGGTCCATTGGAAAGTAACCCATAGAAAGATGATTTGAAACATATTTAACTTTTTTTTTTCTTCTTTTTCTTTATTCTTCTTGATTTCTAAAAATTGTTTCTTGTCTCTTGCTTTGTAAATGAATTTGTGAACCTATGGAAAGAAACGCAATAAAAAAATTTATTTAAAAAAAATAAGAATCTTTGTAACGTATCTTTGCCTCAACAGGAGGAATAACTGGTCTAACTTTGGAAAAATAATTCTTGCAGCTTTCCTTGGAAGTGACAAATTCCCATCGATTAGAATACGATATTTGAATCTAGGGAGTCGTGTTGTTGTTTTTTAAACTTACATTTATTTATATATCGCAGCTGTGCTTAGACACCAGCGCGATCCCACTCACTCAGAATCAAAAAGTCGCAGACTACTAGCAGCAAAAAAGGGCACCCGTACTCCTTTTAATTGCGGTCTTGCTTTGTATGAATGGCTTAAAAATAATAATAGTCCCACCGGTGCAAATTCTAAAGCAAACGCGATCCATTGCCACGATGCTTCAAATTGAGAGAACGGTATGATTGAGAATTAAAGAAAAGCAAGATCATAGCCCGCTGTATTGAGCGTCAGGCTGGCTGAGGGACATACAAAGTTGAAGTGGAGAAGCAATAAAACTTCTAGCACATTTGCAAAGCCAAGCAGGGTCCGGGCCGCTTTCAAATTGGATGCTGAGATTCTTGCATTGCAGGGGGTTGGACTAGATGACCCTCGGACCCTCTTCCAATTCTATGACTCTGTAAGATGAGACCTGAGACTGCTTTTTTTATTAATAATCCCAAGACAAAACGCTCATCACATTGCAGTTGAAGCTCTAGCTACCCACAATTATTCCTCCTCCTCTGCCGCATGCATGCATGCAGGAGGAGCCGCGCGTCCCGCCGACCCGCGAGCAACTCAGAAAACTTTCCCCTCGGCGTTTTGAAACCTGAAGTGCGCATCACGCGTGTCCCTCTACATTCCGCGCACTCCATCTCTCTGTGTGCACCAAGCCCTTATAAGGGCATTCCCTTCTCTCTATAGCGGGCGTCCTACGTGCCCGCCCTCGTTTATCTCGGAGGAAGCGGAAGTGCTTTTGTTTTGGTGGCGCTGGGCACTGTGGGAAGGCCGGTGCGGGGCGCGCGTGCGCGGGAGGCCGGACGAGAGAGAGGGAGAGAGAGAGGCGACCGCGGGTTACCCTGGAGAGGAGGAGGAGGAAGAAGACGGGCGTCGGCGGCGCGGGGCTGGTCCTTCCTCCTCAGTTTGGCGGAGGCCAGATGTGCCAAGGACCGGGCGCGCGGTAGGTGCCTCCTCTCGCCCACCGCTCCGCCTGTAGCCAGTCGCCCACAGTGCGCGTGTGCTGTTGTGCGTGTGTCAGGACCGACACGTTTCCTGGGTGCGTGTCTGTGCGGGAGACGCCAGCCTGCCTTCGGGCCCGTTGTGGCACTTAGCCCACCTGCGAAAAAAGCGAATGTCCTCTGCTCAAGTTCTCTATTCTGTGCTCACCGCCCCCCTTTTTTTCTCCAACAGCTCCTTTTTCTAAGCCTGCAGCACCAGCACGACGTCGGCTTTCTTTCTTTCTTTCTTTCTTTCTTTCTTTCTTTCTTTCTTTCTTTCTTTCACCAGGCTCCTTTCACCTGCGCCCTCCTTTCCAGGGGCTCAGGCCACTAGGCTTCCCTGCCCTTCCTCTGGAGTCAGAATGGGAAGAATCTTTATTTGCATCAGCCACTAGCTGTAGCAATAAAATAAAATGTACTGAAGATAGAGGTAAAAAGTTCACCATAGAAAATACATTTTGGGGGTTTGCATCAATAAGCCTTCCTCTGGTTTCATTCTCACAGCAGCACTGAGACAGGCTAGAGCCGTTTTCTAGTCCAGGGCCAGGTGGGGGTGGATGTGAACCCAGGTCTCTCTCGCTGGCCTTAGTTCAACACACACTCCTTGTGTTGCATATTGTGCGGTCAGTCTTTTTGTTTCTGACCTGGAACCCTTCTTGAGCACCAGCCTGAAATGTGGGGCCTACCCGATTCATTGCCCAATTTCTTCTTCCTTGTGTTTTAGGGAGTGTGCACTGAATACTGGGAGCAAACTGGAGGTAGCTGTCACTTTCATGCTCCCAGGAGACAATCTGGCTGGCTTCTGTCGGAAACAAAATGCTGGGTTAGATAGGCTTTTTGGCCTGAGCCAGCATGACTCTCCTTACATTCTCCTGCTTTCCCCATTGACCAGCATGCAATCATGTAGTTGCATAATTTAATTTTATGGTGTTAAATTAATTGTTACAGTAATTGAAAGTAGAATATATTTATTCACCTTTTACAAACAGTAAAACAGTATTAACTTGGATGACAATTTAGTAAATTCTCTTTTTATCTTAACTGTTGTAGTTAATTTCTAAGTTAGGGTTGCTGAAACTTGTTATGTTTCATACAGGTAATGCTAATGAAAATATTATCAACTTAGGCTGTAGTCCTAACCCCATTTACCTGAGAGTAAGCCCCATTTAATTCAGTAGTATTTACCTCTGAATAGACAGGGTTAGGATTGCAGTACTTGTCAGTTGGATGTATTCTCACTGTGTAACAATAGTTTGTAAATTTTGCTCTACATAGCAAATATATAGTTTACATGCTATACTTAATACTTTCCCAGAAATCATTTTATAGTAACTTTGGCTTTGAGGTGTTTGCTGCTCTTCAGTGCTTCATTAACTAAAAATAATCCTGTGTTTGGTTTAATAGGATGGAAAGTAAGACTCTTAATTCATTTGTTTCAATTTACAGATTTCTGGTTTCTGTATCCACTCGAATTCATCTCAGTTGTGATGCATCAAACAACCTGCAATGAATTTGAAGCAAAAGACTACAGCTGTTTCTCTGCATCTTCAGTTTCTCCTTCTTAAACACTCCTCCTTAGTACCCATCACACAGCTTTGCAGTTTCTCTGCTTGCAGCTGGAGCACAGAAGTGCAGCGTGATTAGGAAAGAGCATAATATTTTGTTGTGGACTCTCTATATATTGTTTTGATAAATTTTAACAGAGGACTTGTTCTTAAGCCTTTGAATGCTGCTTTCAGGAAACTGTTAAAATGATCATTTATTCTAAGAAAGGAACCACTTTCTGTCAGTGTCTAAATCACAGATAAGCCTACTATCCGTTGTATGCTTATTGTCTTTTTTGTAGCCATGGCAGCTGCTACAATAGTTCATGACACAACAGAAGCAGTGGAGCTTTGTGCTCCTTATGGGCTATACCTTAAGCCCATTACAAAAATGACCATCAGTGTGGCACTTCCTCAGTTAAAGCAACCTGGGAAGTCTATTTCAAACTGGGAAGTGATGGAAAGGCTGAAAGGAATGGTGCAAACACATCAGTTCTCAACCTTGCGGATATCTAAAAGCACCATGGATTTCATCCGCTTTGAAGGAGAGGTAGAAAATAAGAGTCTGGTTAAATCCTTCCTTGCATGCCTGGATGGCAAAACTATAAAACTTAGTGGCTTTTCAGACATTTTAAAAGTCCGTGCTGCAGAATACAAAATTGACTTTCCTACTCGACATGACTGGGACTCCTTTTTTCGTGATGCAAAAGATATGAATGAAACTCTGCCAGGGGAAAGGCCAGACACTATTCATCTGGAGGGCTTGCCTTGTAAATGGTTTGCGCTGAAAGACTCTGGCTCAGAAAAACCAAGTGAAGAAGTTCTTATTAAAGTGTTTAGTAAATTTGGGGAAATACGGAATGTGGACATACCCATGTTGGACCCATATAGGGAAGAAATGACTGGCAGAAATTTTCATACGTTCAGTTTTGGAGGCCATTTGAATTTTGAAGCTTATGTTCAGTATGAGGAATATGCAGGTTTCATCAAGGCTATGAACGCTTTACGAGGGATGAAGCTGATGTACAAAGGTGAAGATGGCAAAGCAGTGGCTTGTAACTTAAAGGTGAGATACTGTTGAGCTGTTCCTAGTAGAAAATTCTTCAAAGAAACATTGCATGTTCTTTTCCTTTATATTTTGATGAGCTGGTGCTTAAGTTACCAGTTTTAGGTGCATGCACCCCATAAGTGAACCTTTAGAGGTATTTATTTTAAACATTTGTATGCCACCTTTCCACAAATGGTACCCAAAGTGTTGCCCAACTAAATGGTGTGGGGAGTGTAACTTTGAATATGACAGAAGAAGCAACTCGCAAAGAAAATGTCACAAATTATAGTAACTGTTAAGTTAGAATTGGGGAATGTGCTGTCACTAGTTCTTAACAAGATATAGGCATACAATTTATGAATTGTAATGATGTTGCAGACGTCTGAAAGACTAAATATATAGAGCAGCTGCCAGTGCAGCTTCTCTTTGTGCAGCAGAAATCCACTTGCACAAAAGTGCTTCTGGTTTTCTTATTTCTCCTTCAGCAGCATCCCTGCCCCCCTCAAAAAAATAAAAATAAAAAATCTGCTCCAGTAGTGGGAGGATAGGAAGGGAAGCCCTGTTTCCTGTGTGGATGCCCGCTTACCCTACATTTGATCTCACCCATAGTCTCTTTTAAGTCAGATGATATCAAAAAATACATTAAAAGAATATCCAGTCTTTTTCTAAACCTGAGTACTTTGTGGCATCCTGAATTGCCTTTTGCGTTGCTTCCTGTGCTTCATTCTGTGCTTACTTTATTGAAGTATGTTCCTAGGCCCTATCGAAGCATGCTGTTTCACACACTAGAGAGAGTGGGAACATGTTGCCTAGCTGCTTTTCCATTATATTCTAGTGTTCACCTTCTAGTGCTCACCTGTGCCTACCCTTGTTCCCTGTCTCAACATAGGGATGGAAATATCTATATCAGGGAGCTTGCTGCATTCATAGAGGTTCCCTATGGGATTGAAACTCTGCATGATTCTAAATTGCACATGCATCTCATGAGTAAAGCAAGCTCCCCACTGCACATATTCACCACCCAGGGAAGTAGAAGGGCATGGAGCCTGGTATGGGGACATTATGGGGGCTGGACCAACTGCTGTGTCTCCAGTCTCCCTTATATTATTCTAATTGCTTTGGGGAATTGAACACCCAAATAGGGCTCTGCTACATATGGGAACAGAGAGTAGGAGTGACATAAGAAAATATGCTAAAGTTGTCTTGTGAGAGACTGATGGTTGGGCATTTCATACACTATATCATGCAATTCCCAATTTAAAATGAAAGTTATTTTGCCAATTCATGTAATCATGAATTTTTTCCCCTTCATGTAATCATAACACTGAAAAGAAGAGCAATTGTTCTGGCATTATTCATGTTTATCTTTCCAGCTGATTTTTTTTTTAGTAGTATATAATTCCCTGTTTAATATGTTCTGTTAAAGAATAGAGTGAACTCTATGTGAAATTAGAGTTTGCATTTAGAAATAACAGTATTTATCTAGTCAGCAGATACTCAGTTTAACTAGAAAGGCATGTGGGTAAGTTAGTGGTTTTAACAGTATGAGTGGGCATCTAGGAAAATAGTTGGATCAGCCCCTCAATTACTGGGAATTCGCTGTTATCTGCATTGCAATATGGTTTCAGGCGTGCAACCTTTGTGTTCCTTTTGAATGCAGTGCATTGAATGCAGTCCTATGTGAGCAGAGATTTGCCACTCATTTTGATAATGATGCATTCAACATTGGAATCTTTCAGTGTTCTCATTTTATGGATGGATTAATTGGATTGTATTTACATACCACCTAGTCAATAATGTCCTCTGGGCAGCCCTTTTCCTTGTTCTTCCTAAGGACAAGTAAACACTAGGAAGCCTGTCATTTACTGTTCAAAAATCTTGCAAGGCTTTTTTGATAATTACTTAAGGAGGCACACTGTGGCAAAATATGAGAACCACTGTCGTTCAGGACTATTAAAGGTTAAGAATGAATATCCTTAACTGTGATAATATACATTAAGTTAGTGACTACTAATGTGGACAGACCTGATGTGGCTTAGTTTTCAACCTTCTGTAACCGCTAACCACAAGTGTTCCATTCTAAAATGCACAATGAAATCAAATGGAACACTTAAAAATCTGTCAGTGTACTTTAATGTGAATACTTTTTGTTCTGTGCCTGTAAAAGGTTTCATTTGATTCAACAAAACACCTGAGTGATGCTTCAATTAAGAAACGTCAGCTTGAAAGGCAGAAGCTCCAAGAGCTTGAAAAACAGAGAGAAGAACAAAAACGTAAAGAAAAAGAAGCAGAGGAAAGACAAAAAGAGGAGGAAAGGTACGCTTCCTTCCTAAGAAATAACAAACTGTGTTAATGTTTTTGTACTTGTAAAATGCAACATAGTTATTTCTGTTCTTATATTTTGGGCTGTTTACTACTCAGATGTTTTGAATATTGTAAACCATTTGTATTTTGCTTTATGTAAATGTTTACATTAAGAAGCCATAAATTGGGGTGTTTGATACAACCTTTTGGAAAATGCTACTATTCATCTAGAAAGCACAACAATAGACTGTTCACTGTTGCTTCTGACAGTAAAATCAATCTAAGAAAATAAGTTTCTGAACAAGGCCTTTTCCACTTTCAGCTAATTAAGCTTAACACACTTGATCCTGTTAATATGTGTCTTTAGTTAAGCTCCTGTAGGTCTACTGTGGAGTAGCCAACGTGGTGATCTCAAGATGATGTTGGGCTATATCTCCCTTTGGCTCCAGCCAGCATGGCTAGTAGTTTGGGATGACAAGGGTTTATAGCTCCACAAAATCTGGAGTGACCATGTTGGCTACCCTTGGTCTAGTACAATCTGTTTAAACCTTCTGATAGAACACCAAGCTGCAGTCTTTGATGAAATAACTTCAGAGCAGTTCCATTGACACTGCACTGTTGTGAATGGTTACTCTGTACATTTCTCTTGAGCATCTTATTTATCAAAGTGTTACTGAGCATGTTACGAATAAGGCTGGTATACTTTGTTGGGTTGTGGTTGGAGATAATTAATATGCCACCAAATATGTTTAATTCCATGATTCTAGACCATGGGGTGATACCATTTAGTCATACTCAGAGGACACCCATTGAAATAAAGTCCACTGATTTCAGTGGTTCTGTTTTGAATATGGATAGCATCAAATGGCTTTCAGTAGCTCTTTGATACTCTTGGCAGTGTTCTGTTGCAATAATAATAATAAATGATAATAAATCTTTATTGTCACTACACCACCTGTGTGCAGTGAAATTAAATGAGTGTTCCCCCCCCCCATACACTCAATCTGGTTCGCACTCTGTGTGCTTGTCGGAAGTCAATTGCACCACTATTTTTTTCCATGCAGCAGCCCAACAGCCCACGGATAAAAACTGTTCTTTAACCTGTTGGTACGGCTGACTATACTTCTGTGTCTCCTGCCTGAAGGTAGGAGATTAAAGAGGTGCTGGCCAGGGTGTGAGTCATCCCTAAGAATTTTCCTCACTCTCCTGAGGCAGCAGTTTCCTGCGATGTCATCTAGCAAACTCAGGGGATAGCCCAGGATGTCATGTGCTGTATTCGCCACCCTCTGTAGGGACTTCCCGTCTGTGGCTGTAAAACCAGGGTACCACACTGTAATACAGTATGAAAGGACACTTTCTATTGTGGCCCGGTAGAAGGAGATCATCAGTTTTTGTTTGACATTTTTCTTTCGCAAGACCCTGAGGAAATGGAGTCTCTGTTGTGCCTTCCTAACCACCTGGGTTGTATTGATTTTCCAAGTGAGGTCTTCACTAAGGTAGACTCCCAGGAATTTAAAGGAAGAGACTATCTCCACACAGCCCCCCTGAAATACAATGGGTCTAGTTCCCCTCTCTTCCTCCAAAAGTCCAACACCATCTCCTTTGTCTTACTGTTATTTAGGTGCAAGTTGTTCTCTAGGCACCATGTCGAGACTTTTTGAACCTCCCTATACGCTGATTCATCTCCACCTGTAATTAGACCCATTATGGTGGTATCATCTGCAAACTTAATAATTACAGTAGATGGATCGGATGAGATACAGTCATATATACAACGAGTACAGGTAGGGACTCAGCACGCATCCCTGTGGGGTGCCAGTGCTGAGCTTCAGAGAGGTAGATGTAACAGGCCCAATCCTCTATTTGTGTGCGATCCCTCAGAAAGTCTTTAGTCCAATCACAGATGGCAGAAGAAAGGTCCAGGTCCCTCAGTTTTTTAATAAGAATGTCCGGAAGGATGGTATTAAAAGCCGAGCTATATTCAAGAAACAGCATTCTGACATAATTCTCTGGTCTCTCCAGATGACTCGCTGCAAGGTGAAAAGCTGTGGCTATGGTATCATCTGTTGACCTATTTCTCCTATAAGCGAACTGGTGTTCATCAAAATCCGGTGGAAAACATGTCCTAAGATGTTGAAGAACCAATCTCTCAAAGCATTTCATCACTACAGATGTTAATAGCACAGCTCTTGCAGACTGATGGCTTTAGCTGCAGAAATTACACCCAAACTTATTGATGCAGAGCTAGCTTTATGCCAGATAGAAGGCATGGCATCTATCCACAGCATATCAGAATGTGAGCAGTTCTTCTCACACCTTGCATTACCACCTTCCTGATGAAAACAGGTGTTTTAATGGCCAATTCTGTTAATGTGTATTAGACTTAACAAATTCATGGTGATTCATGGTGTTCTTGATACCACGTTCTTATCCATCAAATGATCAAAATAGTATCAGTTCTGTTTTACCTTCTTGTTGTGGCTTGGGAAAATATTTAGAAATGTTGCTTTGTGCTCAATATGGCTTTGTTTCTTACTTCTGTTTTGTAAGACTTCAATCCTTAACTTGGAGCAGTCCTTTGAAATTGGTGAGGTTTAACCTCCAAATGAATTTGAAGCTGTTAGTAGTAGTTTCGTTTGTTTGTTTGTTTGAAGAATTCTTTAAAACCCTTTAAAATTGTACCTATTGCGACTAACTGCAATATTTATCCTTAGGAAACAGAAAGAACTTGAGGAATTGGAGAGAGAGAGAAAGAGAGAAGAGAAATTGCGTAAAAGAGAGCAGAAACAGAAGGATCGTGAAATTCGTAGAAACAAAAAGCGGCTTGAAAAAATACAAGCGGAAGAGCAAAAAAAACTACAAGAGAAAATAAAGCTTGAAGAGAGGAAGCTTCTCTTAGCTCAGAGAAACCTTCAGTCTATTCGATTAATTGCTGAACTGCTGAGCAGAGCGAAGGTAACTGGTTGTTTGTTTTTAAGGTTTGGACATGTGTGCATGGGAAAGCAGTATAACCCCCCCCCCCCAGCAGCTTATAAGTGAGGATTTGATAAATTACACACACACACGGATTTCTTCTCTCTATTTTATAATGATGCCTCTTCAGTTACTCCATTTTAAATAATGCTCGTAGCACTTTGCTGTTAGCATTGTGTTTTGGCTAGGCCCAACCCTGTCTTCACTCCTCTTTCCTGTTTGAGGGACAAATAGGCTACTGTGTTTTCCAACATCATAAAGCTGAACCAGTGTGTGATGCAATCTGTGCAAAAGGGACTAAAACCTGTATCCAGGAAGCATGCAAAGGACCTGGGAGTTGCGTCTCCCTTTATCCAGTGCCATTACCTTAGTTTCTCCAGTAAGGGATCATTGACCAGCCTTGGGATAGTCATGAAGCTTGCTGCATCAAAGGCTTTTCTGAGTTCACAAGAATGCAGTTGTTGCATTTGAGGAGTGAAGGTTGTTATGTGTTTGTATCAAGGACCTTTTCATGTATAGTTTGTGCTCATTTGCCGGGTTTAGGACACTGATTTTGCTTCTGTGGCACAAATAACAATTTGTCAGTTTCATGAGATAACTGCTTATAAATTAATTTAGGACCTGATTAGTAATTTACAGAGACTTGAAATCCTAGGAAAATCTAGCAATTCATTCAAGGAGAATAAAAAAAACTAAAATAAAGTTCTGACTTTCCTTAATCTTAAGCCTTTCTTAAATCTTAAAGTCTTCATGTCACCAAGTTGACAACAGTGCAAAATTATTTCTTGCAAAAGTTGATCAGTATAAAGTAGAGTTTATCTTTTGGTCCTTATGAGCTTCTTTGTTGGGTTGTTCAGACTTGTTTCCTAGGAACTGATTTGATTTTAACCTATTTCAGAAAGGCTGCTGGATTGCATTAGCAATTTAAGAATGAGAAGCAGAAAATCTGCTATGGTTCTGTCCTTTAGTGTGTTGGTGAGTGTTGAGATGGGCAATTCTTTTTGGCCCTGAGAGTTGCATTTGGTGGGTGGAGAGTGCACACACTCACAGGCAAGCTCACAAACCTTTTTTCAGCGAACCCAATGGGTACACACACCCATTGTCCATGAATTCTCAGCTCCTCCCAGTGCCAGTCAGCTGAGCAGCAGGAGAGAGGAGGCACATGATAGGCAGAGGTCCTATCACATGCCTCCCCCTTCTCCAGTTCATTGGCTTGGGCAACGTGCTCTCCCAGCTCATCAGACAGCTGTTTGGCAGGTTGAGGAAAGCACTATTGCAATAGGCGGTAAAGCGAATGGTGGAGGGAGCCCTTTCTACCTATGTAAATTGTGTTCCCTGCATATATCTGTTTGTTGGGCTGATGGGGTGTATTGAGTTGGGCTGTAGGGAAGGTCTCTGTGGGATGCAGCTTGCCTACTTGTGGTCTGCATAGTTCCCTTTTTGGTGAATAGTTTCCCTTCTAACAGTTCTCTGAAGTTGTTCAAGGTTGACCCTGCCATGGAATGAGTGTATTTGATACAGAACTAAGGGAAATCTCTTCTCTCTATATTCTTAGGCAATAAAGCTTATGGAACAGGAGCACAACGAGGAAAAAATCCGCCTTCGGCACTTGGAAGAAAGGAGAAGGCTGCAAGAAGCTGAACTCCGACGGGTAGAGGAAGAAAAAGAGAGAGCTCTTGGACTGCAGAGAAAAGAAAGAGAGTTGAGGGAGAAACTGTTGAGCAATCTCATGAATAAGAAGGTAGAAGAAACCCATCTGAAGAAGAGTGAAGTTAATGCACTGCAGCCTATGCCTTTGAAAGCGCTGGTGGGTGTTCCCCATTGTGTTGCATCTACTTCCATTCAGTCCCCTTTAGCCAAACCGATGCAGCTCTGTCCTAGCAGCATAAAGGCTAATGAAAGTGTGAGCAGTCAGCCAAAGTACTTAAATGGAAGCCTGCATGAGGATATTCTCATCAAAGACACTAAGATTAATGTCAGTAGCAGGGACACCGTTTCCGATGAAAGTAGTTCAGGTGTCCTTTCATGCATTCCTACAAATCAGCAACACAAGACCACGCCAGACCGTGAGCAGAACACCTGCAAGAAAGACTTGCTGTCTGAGCAAGGCAAATGCAATAGGGAGCCGAGCAAGGGGAAGACTCGCTTGTGCAGAGACATGGGCAACCATCATAGCAAGGATAAGACTGAAAAAAGCAGGCACAGAAGAGACTTAAGTAGCGATGATGAAAAATGTAGGAAAGAAAGGCGCCTCCATAAGAAATACTCTGCGAAAGGGAGCAGTCCTGGCCTGAGGAGCTTAAGTCGGGAATATGCACAGCACAGGCGATCCTTAAGCAGAGACAGGAAGGAAGATAAAAGAGGGCGCAGTCATGGCCACAAGAGCACAAGCAAGAAACAAAAGCACCGGAAGAGATCTTTGAGCAACCAAAGAAGCACTTGGAGTAGGTAATGAAGGACTTGGCCTTTTGTAAGGGCTATCTCAGAAAGGACTGTAGTGGAGCTCTCGTTATTCGGTCCAGGGAGGAAAAGAAAACTGATTGGGACTTCTTTTTTTTACTTGAATTTAGTTTATGGAGTCCAATACATATAGCTGCGCTTTTCAGAAATATTTTGGGGGCTTCTTTTATCTGTCAGCATTGTGTTGGCTTTCTACAGTGCTATAAATTCTGATCATTCTTGCTCACGCTTTTTCTGTGATAACCTGCCTAATTAGGCATTCAGCATTTCACTTCATTTTCAAAATTCTTGGGTCCTTTTTCATTTCTAATGATTGCAGCCACAGCAATCTTTTGTTTAGAGACTGGCATGTGTATGTTTCTAAAAGGAAATGTAAACTTGACACGTTGACCTACTTGATTCACAGGGAATAAGTAATTCCATCCAGGATTTTTTGCTATCTTAATTGGTGCTAGATGCAACCATATTTTTTATACACTGCTGTGATGCCTTCTTTGCTATTATGACAATTGCAAACTTGATAGATTGTTACAGGGCCCGAATAGACATTGCTACTTTAAACATTTTGTTCCATTTTGAAGGAAATATGCCAGGGTTTGGGAGCCTTTGGAAAGCAGATACACAGGCTGCTGTAGTTTTAGTATTCACATTTGACCTTTTCTTTGTTCAGACCATTGGTTGAAATATTCTTCTACATGCAATTTCACAGGTGTCTATTTTGAAAGGGGGGCCTTCCTGCTAAATTATTTTTATGTGCTACGTTCAGGTTCAGAGTTGTACTTTCTCTTAAGTAACTTTTTTAATAATATCTTTGCTTCTGAAAATGAAGCTCGGGAATTTCCCCAAAATATTAACGTTGCAGTGCAAAACCAGCTTTTTACCATCTAATGGTAAAACCACAGAAGCCATTGCCAGTGAACCCAAATTACTGTTTCGTATTTCGGTACATTAAAAGATATATACACCATTAAATATGAATTGGTTTGTCTTTTGTTTTAATAACTGATTATGCAGAGTCCTTAACATAAAGTGGTTCTATTTTAAAGCTACTTCTCTTTTACAAGATAATTTCATTTTTATCTGCTATTTTGCTCTTCCCAGAAGCAGGAACATTCCCGCTGTTCTTTCACATTGATGAAGATTTTTGTTTTATTTCCTGCACAATAACTTTTTCCCTGAGGTCACATTTGACCTTTGGCATAATACTAGAAATCTCCTTTTTGTTTCTGTATTTCCAACAATGCCTTGATCTTATTGTATATAATATTTAATACTTTCCGTGGCATTTCAGTTTAATGTAGCTGTATCTACATTGAAGCATGATCTGACCTAAACTGTGGGGTCAAAGGATTTCAGATATTATTTGCTCACGTTTTCTTTTTTTTGCATCCAGAATTTCACAAATTTGAAAGCTTGGGGGACAGGACCTCAAATGCCCTGTTTCTGTGTGAAGCTGTTCATCCTACACATAGCGCTTTGCCATAGTTTCCTTTTTGCAACCATGTTAGCTGTTGTACAGCAAGATCCCCTGACCCTTGTGAGTGGTTGTTTAGGGGCACATGGGCTGCAGTGGTAAGAGCAGGCTAGGGAAGTCCTGCTATCTGCCCAGAAGCCACCTCATAGTCTTCTGGAGTCTGTGGTCAAGTTTGCCCTTGAACAGGAAGTACTCCAGAGTTCCATGTGTGCCCCTTGATGGTGGATAATAGGTAGCCTAATGCTTCAGTCAAATTTTCTAGCCATGCATGCGTTTGAGAACATCTGTGCACCTGCATATCCAACATGAGATCAAGCACTGCTGACAGTGTTCCACATACTTTCTGGTTTCTGTGCTATGAACTTAAAAGCAACATCTCAAATTACAGGGTTTTTTTAAAAAATGATTTTTGAGAGTAGCCGTCACATAACTGCTGTGGCTTTCTTTTGACCTAAATAGCCTTGAATGAATTCACCCTCACTTAGCCTTTTTTTCCTTTGCCATCTCTGATGGCTTTAAAAGACATACTCCTGTTAACACAAATTTAGCTGTGAACTTCTAGCCCTCGGGCTAATTGGGCCAGGTTCTAAAAAGGTATCGTCATGAACATAGTTACTTACGCACATTGCATTTTTTTTGCAGAAAACAATTTGTGACACTGGTGGTTTTTCCAGCAGTTCTAATGTTGAGTGTTCAGGCGAGAATTTTCTCTTAGAACGAAATGAGCATGTTTACAAGCTAAAACCCACTCCATCCACTTCACACAGTAATGTGCACAATGTTGCATAACCAGATGCAGATTAGAGCCATGTCTGGCATACAGATGTAGATTGATGAAATGGAGCTAGAAAACAAGGCCGTTTTAAGAAAATCAGAGTGAATTAGAACATCCAAAACAGTAGCTCACTAATAAAATATGCTTTAGTCCCTCAGCCCACTAATTTTAATGTTTGTAGTTTGACACATGCATCAGAAGAACATGGGATAGTTGGACTTGCATCAAAGAAACTAGGGTTCAAATCCACACGTAGCTTTGAAGCTCAGCACACTTTCTCTCAGAACTTAACGTACAGTAAGCCTTCAACCTGCATGTTGTTAAGTTCCGGGGATCATGCCTGAAGCCAAAATCATGCATTGGGTGCAATGGCAGGTGGAATGGCCAAAGTCTCTTTTCCCCCACAGGCACCAGATTCCTTTCCTCCCCCTTTTAATTTTTTTGGCCAAGTGTAAAGCTGAATTCACATAAGTTAAATGTGCATAAGTTGCATGCTCACTGTATCTTACACAATAGTTGTGAGGAAGAAATGGGACAGAGTTCACATTAATACACATAGAACTTGGAATCAAGGTAGTATGCAAATGTGGTAAGTAGTCCAAATGCTACATTGCAGAAAATGTTGACCTGTTTCTAGCGCTGCACATTCTGTGATTGTACTGTGCAGGAGCACACATTATTATTGCACAGTTCAGTTTCCTGAGAAGAGATGCTTTCCTATCTTTTAATTTTAAAAACCACATTTTAATTAATTAATTTAGCATTAAAAGAGAACACGTGCCGCATTCCTCAGAAGCCTGTGTTTTTTGTCATTAATCTGGCTATGAATATGTGAGGACTGGATTACCCTTTGTCACAAGTGAAGCACAAATTTTGCTTACTGGCTGCTTCCATCTTCCTCATTGGGAAGGTGCTCCAATCCTTTACTTAGTCTTTTCTCAATCAACCATATCCGTTCTGAGATGGGATAACCAGAGGTATCCACAAAAACAGAAAATATTTTCATAACAAGCACTTCGGGCATTAGGTTTGAGCACCTTAAAATATTGTTGGCAAACAAAACCAAACTCTAGTTTTATCTTCATATTCTAATGAGAGCTTAGATGATAATAATCAAGTAGAAAAGCAGCTTGTGCAACCTTTGCAATGTGTTCAATCAGTTTAGTTATTGGAACTTTCAATCCTCTTTCAGATGCACTACTCGAGTAAATCTTTTCAGCTGATTATCTTGGGCCTCCTAAAGAGACAGATGCCAATTGAGCCATAGCAGGAAAGTGTTGTTTGCTTCTGGATCTATCTATCTATCTATCTATCTATCTATCTATCTATCTAAATGTAGATTTCAAAATTACTTTCTTTTACTGAAAAGGGAGTTGACTCTTCCAAATGTTATCTATCTGCATATGCATAGCAACCTCACTGTTGGCACCCATCTGTCTCAAGAGACAATGGAGTGTGCCTCCAGGAGTAAGTCAGACCGCTGCATTAGCAATACCAAAGTGACCACCTCAGGGCACAAGCCTGGGCAGTGTGGTATGGAGGTCCTGAGCTGCCCAGACAAGAAGATGCTCTACTCAGACTTGCTGGTGTGGTCCATAGAAAACACAGTGATACATTTAGCACCAGCTTGGCTGCAGGAGTTGCTGGAAGGAGGTGCAAAGTTGTCATCCAACTGTCTTAGGGACTCCACTTTGGATTTGTGTAGGGTCCTGAGCCTTTTATTCCCCCAAAGATAACCTGCAAGGCAGCAGAGGTTTAATATTTCCTTAAAGAGGTTTTCCTTCTTCTAGATGGGCTAACTTCCCAGGTTGACAAGCCCCATGTGCCTCTTACCTCCCTTTGCAGCACGCGTCTTCTGTGTGGAACAATCATGCAACAATAATGTTTGTACAGCACTTTTGATGTTCAAAGTGCTTCACATGCATAGAAAACAAGGCTGAGGAATGATGATGGTCTGGATGATGTTGGGAAGTGGAGTTCATCTGGAGGGCACCACACTGGCTATCCCTGGCATAAGATGGTACTTCAGATTCAAGGGGAGGATGCTGAGGCTGAAAGAGATTGGCTTGTCTAAGGTAATCTAATGAATTCACACCAGAGGTGCAGATTCAAGGCTTATTCTCTTAGCCATATCTCAGTAGGCTAATCGGATTATTTTGAGGGATCAGGCTGGTTAGTCTGAGGCCTCTACTGATGACTTTCCAGAAACTGGAGAAGCAAAGTATTTGCTATTCCTTTTCCTCATTCCTTTCTACTCACTTCATATTTTTTTTAATAAAAAATATTTATTAAGATTTTACACAAAACATACAAAACGTAAGTTTTTTTTAAAAGTTAAAAAATAATTAAACCAACTATTACACATATAAAAAAGAAAGAAAAAAGAACAACAGCTAACAAGAAAATTACCAAAAAAGAGACCTAAAAAAACCCGGTAGTTGAAAAAATAAAAAAGAAGAGAAAAAAGAAAGAACAATATCTTAAAAAGAAATAATCCATTTTTCAATATCTTTAAATTCATTTGCTTATTTCCTTGACCTCCTCACACCTCCCCTTTTGTATTCCCGTTTACAAAGTCCTTTCAGCAAATCCTTACCCTCTTTCATTTATCTTTACTCTATAATCTTAACCTATTATAACTATATATTTTCATCCAAATAACTATCTATATTTACATATTCTTATTAGCCTTAATACCAAAACCACTTATTTTCAGTCTAACATCATTTTAACATTCATTAATTTTACAGTATTTCTGTAGATAATCTTTAAATTTCTTCCAGTCTTCTTCCACCGTTTCTTCTCCCTGGTCTCGGATTCTGCCAGTCATTTCTGCCAATTCCATATAGTCCATCATCTTCATCTGCCATTCTTCCAGAGTGCGTAAATCTTGTGTCTTCCCCTTTCTACTCACTTCAGACAACCCCACAGGTATCTATTTTAGTATTTGTCCTATCATCTTGACTTTAAAAAGGTAAAGGTACCCTTGACCATTAGGTCGAGTTGCGGACGACTCTGGAGTTGCGCACTCATCTCGCTCTATAGGCCGAGGGAGCCGGCATTTGTCCGCAGACAGCTTCCAGGTCATGTGGCTAGCATGACTAAGCCGCTTCTGGTGAACCAGAGCAGCGCACAGAAACGCTGTTTACCTTCCTGCCGGAGTGGTACCTATTTATCTACTTGCACTTTGACGTGCTTTCGAACTGCTAGGTTGGCAGGAGCAGGGGCCGAGCAACGGGAGCTCACCCAGTCACGGGGATTCAAACCGCGACCTTCTGATCGGCAAGCCCTAGGCTCTGTGGCTTAACCCACAGCGCCACCTGCGTCCTCATCTTGACTTTAATTGGAATCAGAATCCTTTACTGGGGCCACTGCTGGCAAGGTCTTGTTCCATTTTAGCTTGGAGCATCATACCTAGGAGTTGATTAGATTGGCCCCTGCCAAGGGCACAAGCCCAGGAGGATGCAAAAATCAGACCTCTCTACTCTGGCTTGGAGAGGCTAGGAACCCATCCATCTGTCTGTGTATTCCCTCTGCTGCTCCTCTGCTGGGTGAGGTGCGCAGGCTTCTCTGACTGCCTCAGCGGAGGAATCCGATTGCTGGCATGGGGGCCCCCTCCCCAGTCAGCCACCACTGATGTTAGCAGTGTGAGACAAGCCTCCAGTGGGGCTTGGGAAGAAAGAGAGAACAGGCCAGAGTTTCAGGAGGAGGAAAAAGGAAGGATGGAGGTAGAAGGGCAAAGCAGCAAGAGGAGGCAGGGAGGCAGACAGATGGGGGACATGGAGGAGAACCCAGTAGCCGTGGAGGAAGTCACTGGCAGGGTGCAAGAGGAGACAAAAGGAAACGCTTTGAGTTTCTGGTCCATAGTCTCTTGCAACTTCAGAGACACCAATACAGCTTCTTGCCAAGGGTGCAAGGGAGTCTAGGTCATAGCTGTCAACTTTTCCCTTTTCTTGCGAGGAATCCTATTTGGAATAAGGGAATTTCCCTTTAAAAAGGGGAAAAGTTGACAGCTGTGGTCTAGGTACACCTCTGATCCTAGTGCAAAGACTTACACTTGCACAGTGGAAGTTCCTATCACCTTTCTCTCTCCTTGTGTGTCACCAAAATCTGTTCTGGGTTTTCCCCCAACCCTCCAGAGCAGATCTGAGAAGCTCTCTTCCAAACATGGAAATCCATGTGCTAGCAGAATGACTTGTTTCGTTGTAACCCTTTGTTACCAAATTACTGTACACCACGCTGAGTCGTTGGTATATATCAGGCATGTCCAACCAGTAGATCATGCTCTTCCGATAGATCCCCAGCTGATCCTGGTAGATCACGGGACCCTTATTGATCATGGGATTAAATAAAGTTTACCGAAAGTTAACAAATAAAAGCTGAAGAACTCTGGGCAATCCTACCCCCCAAAATCTCAGCAACTCTGGGCTCAACAACTCTGGGCAATCCACCCACCCACCCCACGCACGCTCCTCCTCCCTCCAATGACAATGGGTAGATCACTGCCAGTTTTTTAATACTGGGAGTAGATCACAGTCTCTTGGGAGTTGGACGTGCATGGTATATATAAAAGCTATAAATAAAAAGAATGCAAAATGTCTCTTTCGCACAGTCAACTGGTCTTGCACACTTGAAGCTATTTGGTGGTCACATTTTAATATATTTAACAATAGTTCAGACCCTTCTTTTGGCTAGTGGAGTTTTTGATTCGAGCAAATGAACCCACAACACTGACTACAGCGTGCCCTGGAAGGGAGAGCTTGTGTCAGCACATTTGTGGTAATAAGACTAAATATGTCTGGAGTGGTATTAGTACAGTTAAAGTGGACTACCCAGAATCATCTGTGCCTACAGGCTAAAGAGGCTTATTTAAATGAAGAAGGAAAGAGGATTTCTGACAGTGCAGTGAACAAAAATGAGCTCCGCAGAGGACCTCGAATATCCTCGTCTCTTAATTCAGTACCAGAATGGATTTTTAATATCAAAGGTAAGGCTCACAAATGATATGCCTCAAGAAAATTTAAACTAGGAAGTGATGCTTTTTTCTTCTTATTGTGGATGTGTGCAGAACCTAGAGCATCTATAGAGGTGAATCTTTTAATTTATCTGTTTTAATTTTGTGTTCAACAGCTTGCAACAACAGGTGTTAACTAAATGTGCTGGGATGAATGCAATGAATGAGATTTAAACCAGTATCAAAGTAAAAAATCTTAAACCCCACCATTTGAATCATCTCCGTTGGACCAGGGCTCCTTATAAACTAAAATTTCCAAACCTGCAATCATTTCTTGGTAATCTAAAGTCCATACATGTTTAGGTTAAAAGCAAAGCATGTTTTGAATATCAAATTTGGAAAAATCCAGCACCAAGCTAAGATGTCGCTTAATGTAAATCTCACATAGAGTTTTCCCACCTTTTCAGTGCCTGCTTGTAGAAAGAGCTCAATTGCTTTAGTGCTTACAGCTTGTGCCCTCCAGGAAGAAGCTAGCCTTGTTTCTTAACAACAGTATTTTGCTGTGGAAAGAGAGCAAGAGGTGTCAGCACAGTTCCATTTTGATATACATCTGAGATTCTTCACAGGTGTGAAATAGGAAAACTCCTAAAATGAACCTTTTTTAAAAGAGAGAGAGAGAAAAGAGATTCTCTTCTGTAGGCGATATGCAATTCCAATCAATATAAAAATGCAAAGGTTTTGTAAACCCACAAGGAAGCTGGGAACAAGTAAAGTTTTCAAAGATGCTAGAAAATCATCAATAAATTACTTTAAACTAGCCCCAAGGGGAAAATTATCCCTTCAAAATTTGTGGTAAAGCAAGATATTGAAGCAAGCATATACTGTATAGAGATCATGTTGCTCTTTTTAAAATGAGTCTGTTGCTAGGATAAAAACAATGAGGACATTGACTTGCAGCTGTGGCTTCAACATACCGTTTTTATTATTGTGTATGGCAACAATAAAAGTCCCACAACAAAAATATGCATTCAGACTATGATGAAATATGCATTCAGACTTAGATGAAGCTCAACAATGCATTGCAGAGGTCAGTTTGAAATTATTTCTGCCATTCGACTGTAGGCTGCCGTCTCAACCAACCCTGCTTACCTGGGAGCAAGCCTCATTGAATTCCATAAGCCTTACTTCTGAGAAGTCACTGCACTGTTAGCTGCTGCTGTGCTTTCTCTCTTTGCTTCTTTCATCCCTGCCCGTTCCTTTGGTTTTAGGTGATGTTTGCTGCTTGTGAGCTGGGAGTATTTGATCTGCTGAGAGAGTCAGAAGATCTCTTGACCTCGAAGGCCATTGCAGAGCAGCTGGGCAGCAGCTTCCAGGGAATGGAGAGGTTGCTAGATGCCTGTGTGGGTTTAAAGCTGCTGAGAGCAGAAGTGAAAAAGGAAGGAGGTAACTGTGTCAGAGGAATCTAACATGACCAGCCACCCCTGTTTTGGCCTCTGCAAATTTTGTGCCTAGAAACTGACCATAACGTTTTTTAAGAATATAAGAAGGAACCAGCTGCCCACACCAAATGCCCCCAACCTGGGTATCCTAAATGTTTAGGACCTTAACACCCATCAGCCTGAGTCAGAATGGCCAATGGTCAAGGTTGTCCAAGCCATCTACTGAGCCCCAGTATCCTGACTGGTGTTGGCTTTTGAGGGTTTCAGGCAGAGTCTTCCCCTGTCTGGAGAGGCCAGGGATTGAGCCTGGAGCCTTCTGTTTGCCAGTGGGCAACAAACAGATGGGCGTGGTATAAATTAATAATAATAATAATAATAATAATAATAATAATAATAATAATAATAATAATTATTAATAATTACGCTGAAGGTAATCTGAAATAGAGATTGCTAGTTCTGGTTCACCTGCTCAGCTGTCTTTCAGCTTTGGTAAATAGGTTTTGCCTATTTCTATATTGTTTTGATAATCTGCAAGCTGTGTTTGCTACATGCGAGAATATACATATATATGCATGAATGCACCATGGAAGGTGACTCTCAAACCACTTCTAGCTCTTTTTTAAATAATTGTCTGTTTCCCACCTGCAAAACAGAAAGACTTTTGTGAAACATTCAAGGGTGAATGTGTGTGTTGCGCATACACAAGAGGGCATCTAATCTCTCTCTGCTTCCAGGCAGTTTCACCTTGAGCTCAACAAGGATGCTGTTAAATCCCCAAATTTGACGTATATTTTGGCAAATGGCAAGCAGAGTCAGTATAGATTTCTAAGAAGATTGCATCAAAAACTGCTTTAAGCTGGACAAATAAATTGTGCAGATGCATTATTCTTGTACTTAAGATGATGGTGCCACAGATATCATCACCACTGTGCTAAATACTGACTTTGCCTTCTTTCCTCTTTAGCATTTTATGGAAACACGGAAATATCAAATCTCTACCTCACAAAATCAAGTCCGAAGTCTCAATATCATAACTTGATGTACTATTCCAAAACCATCTATTTGTGCTGGCACTACTTGACAGATGCTGTGAGGTAAGGTGAACGATGAGGAAGTTTATGTTGATAATTGAAAAATGAAACCTTTGTAAAACCTTGCAGTGAACCACCGCATTATTCCCTTTTTCAGGAAAATTACTGTTTACTGTTGAATGTTGAAGTGCTAATAGTTCAAACAGGACTGGTATAGAGTTACTATTGTTACACTATTACTTTATTTTTTATACCACACACCAAGTGGTAGCATTGTGATATTGTTAACACTTAAGAAGATTCATTTTTTGCAGGTGTGTGGAAACCAGCTAGGGAGTCCTTTGTCATAACAGCACTATTTACCGAGAGAATTCTCAGGAGGATACTTAGCAATGAGGAACTGGCACGAAGGTGTTGAGATACCAGTTGATTCTATTTTCTGTGCCAGAAGAAAACAAAGGAAATTGGGGTGGATTTTTCAGCGAATGAGGACCACTATATGGTTCTACTTTGAAGTAGCTGTTGTTAGTAATACTAAGTTCTTTACCACAGATGGTTGAGAGCTGTGTAAGAGGATTTTCCACATTCAGCTGCATCCGGAAATTAATGCAAATTTAAGATCGCCCATTTGCCCAGTTTCCAAGTAGAAGCTTCCCAACAAATTTCCATTATCTTCAAGTTCTGGTCATTTGCATTATTAGTTATTACTTTCCAGAGAAAGTAATATTTAGTTAGTTATTACTTTCCAGAGAAAGCAATAAATATTAAAAAATGGGAAGGCACTTTAGCTCAAGACATTTTGGAGACCCTCTTAACACCTGTCAGTTGTTTCAGAAGGAGTAGAAGGCGGAACTAAATCCATATTTCCCTTCAATTCAAAACAACTATCAAGCGTAGCTCTGGCAGGGAAGCATCCTGTATCACCCATGTGCACCAGTGATGGAACAATTCCCTTTGGCTCAATTAAGAATGCACTTGGCAATTACAAGCTTCCTCGGCATGCGTTTGGAAAAAAAACACACATCTGTTTTCTAAGAGATCTCTCTTGGCACATGTTCACTGGTGGTGCTCTGCAGATAGGCACCTTATCTTATGTCTGCTTAAGAAGAAAGCTGCCTTGAAATTTACCTCCACCTTTCCCAGCCAAAACAACAGCAACAACCGTGTAAATACATTCAGTGGGGAAAGAAAGGGTTTTTAGAGCTGGGTGAGAAACATCAGTTACATGAAACCTTCGTAAGGAACAAATCAAAGTAATTGACCCAAAGCAGATTATACGTGCCAAGCAAAAGGCTGCTTGGTTAGGTTGTCTGGCTCACACAGTTCAGAGACAGCTGTGAGAGTTTCATTGGGCACAGTGTGGTGTAGTGGTTAAGAGCGGTAGACTCGTAATCTGGTGAACTGGGTTCGCGTCTCCACTCCTCCACATGCAGCTGCTGGGTGACCTTGGGCTAGTCTCACTTCTTTGAAGTCTCTCAGCCCCACTCACCTCACAGAGAGTTTGTTGTGGGGGAGGAAGGGAAAAGAGAATGTTAGCTGCTTTGAGACTCCTTCGGGTAGCGATAAAGCGGGACATCAAATCCAAACTCCTCCTCCTCCTCCTCCTCCTCCTCCTCCTCCTCCTCCTCCTCCTCCTCTTCTTCTTCTTCTTCTTCTTCTTCTTCTTCTTCTTCTTCTTCTTCTTCTTCTTCTTCTTCTTCATCTTCATGCATGTGCCTACAAAGCTTATCTGGCTTTGGTTGTCAAGGCCACTGAATAGTTGGGGTCTGTGTCGGGTGTGTGTATGTGTGCAGAATCTTGTTTTACATTCCAAATCAGAGAAGACCTAGGGGGTGAGAAGCTTGATTTGCAATATTAAGAATGATAAGCTGGGCAAATTTGTATTCCAGAAGAGGTCATTTCTGGCATCGCTTAAATGGCATTTATAATTCTTGATACAGCTAGGAATGTAGGCATATATAAGCATACTTCTGTCTCTTAGGTTCCCAGGAAGGATGGGAGGTTATGGAATGTTTTGATGATGATTATTTTTTTAAAGCTAGCTTACTTCAGGATCACTGCTCCTGTGAAAAAGTGAACTCTATAAGCAACATCATGCAAACATTCTTAGGCTTTTGTTCAGGATTCTTCTTGGGTATGGCAGTATTATGTAATATAAATGACATTTTAAAGTTAGCTGTTGAATTTATCAAGAATTTCCCTCCTTAATTTAAGGGAGGGGGAAAACCAATACGAGAGAGCCTTTGGCATTTCATCAAAAGATGTCTTCGAAGCACTTTACAGGTAAGGCTTCCACTATAATAGTTTAATCTAAAACACAGTAGATTGCCCCTGATCAAATGTCTCTGTGTGCACACTGTTTTTGATAGCAATAATGGTTAGTGTGAAGGTCATTAAACTGTGGGGGGAGCACACAGCAGTAATCTGTTTTGGAGGTTAATAGTATATGGCTAACTGAGGCCAGGGTGTCATGGTCCAATTCTTGGTTTCTTAAGAGATTTTCTGAGCACAATCATATACAAGCTCTTCTGCTCGTGCAATAGAAACAGCAGATCTATGTGTCCATTTGCAGAGCTGCTCCTTCCACAGAAATGAATGGGGCCGTCTGCACAAAGATCTCATGGGTGTGTTAAAGAATATGCAATTCTTTTAATCAGGATGGCAGAAAAGCTGTCCATGTCTTTTACATAGCAGTAAATCATTGTGGGCATTTGCAACAAGATCACTGCTTGTGCAATTTCAAATCTCTAGATCAGAGGAAGAAATGATAAAATTCATGTATGGATTGAATGCAATTTGGAGCATATGTGGCAGAGATGTGATAGCTGCATTTGATCTTTCTCTGTTCCCTGTCATATACGATCTTGGAGGTAAGTGCCATTTAATACGTTTCAGTAGTTTTTCTTTGACACACACACACACACACACAGAAATGTTAAAATCTTGCATGGAAAAACTTGCACTTTAAGACAACTGCCCGGTTTAATGAAGACATTAAGAATACACTGGGCCTATTTTATGGACTGGCATGAATTTTAAGAGTTGCAAGCAGTTACTCATATGGCAGTTTGAGGCAATCCAGTACTCAGCAGTACCAGTGTGCTTACTGGGCAGCTGTCCAAACCTGACCTTACTATAGCGGTTGGCGTGTTCTAGTACATAACCATGTTGGCCTCAGTGATACCTATAGGATTTGGAAATGCAGTTTGCAGCACTCAGTGGGGCTAGTGAGGGCCTTCTCTGTAGAAGAACCAAATACCGGTATTTCCTTGTGTATCTTGGGTCCTGTTAGTAGTGGCAGAGGTGATTTCAAGTCCCAGCACCCCTTGTGCCATCAAAGAGGTTTGTGGAATGTGACCTCAATTCATGCTGGATGCATACCAGGGGACCTTAGCTTGGGGTGTGGTCCTGTCCAGGCCAAGACTGTCGAAACTCTTACGCCACTTCAGATGAAGCAGGCATCATTCCCTGCCCGAAATGGTAAGAAACCCAGAGGCAGGCCCATCCATACTCAAAAAAGGATGTGAGAAACAAAATAGTGCTGTGCTAATATGGTTAGTTGGTTAGTTATTTTTCTCCACCTCCGCCTCCTCCTCTGAACTCATTACTGTTTTTTTTTACCTTTCGCTTCAAAAAGGAGGCGCTGGTGCTTTAGCCCAGGAATGTGTCTCACTATATCCAAATTGTTCAGTCACAATTTTTGACCTGCCTAAAGTAGTACAAACAGCAAAGAAGCATTTTGTGTCCTCTGAGGAACAGCGGATCACTTTTCATGAAGGTAAAGATGGTGATTTCTTCTGTGTTTCCTGAGAAAACTAGGATGAGGAGGAAAACATTGCTCTTTACTGTAAATTCCTTTCCCCTCTCTGTAGAAAGTAGCCCCATAATTTAATACTGTGCCTTTTTCCCTAAGGCTATTTCCTCCTCCTGACATTTGAAATATTTTATTTGTTGCACATTTCGGAAGGGTCATACAAGTGTGACCTGGAGCTAGAGCTCATATATATGTGTGTGACTGCAAAAGCTCTCACTGCCTAACAGATAAGTCACTGGATGGTTTTTAGAGTTGGCTCTTCCAGAAAAATGTTTGGGCTGCTTGCATGAATGTTTCTTAAAATCCCAAGACTCTGGGTGATATTCAGCTACTTTTTAATCAGAGAAGACCCATTGAAATTAATGAAGATGATTGTATACCACCCATGCTGTTCAAGAATGAAATAGGTTAAATTATAATATTAGAACCTCTATTCTCCGAATTAATTACAGGATAGACCATCTTCACATGGAACCCAATACAGAAAGTGCCTGTATTGCTTGGACTTACTGTTCCTTCTTTCACACATGCCTTGTGTCCAACAAATAGAAAACATGTAGTTTAGATGCTTTTATTAACATGGTGCATCTCAACAGTTACAAAACCTGTCCCCTGTCCTCCCAAGAACTTTAATGATGGCTCAAGCATGAAAACAAACACCAGTGAATCTTCTTCTGATCTCAGCTACTTTGGACCCATTCCATGTTTTCTTGACATGCTGGATTCTCGGTTAATCAGAAATTAATGTTTGTTTTCTGCCTGATACAGGAGATTTTTTTGCAGACCCAGTTCCAGAAGCTGACCTGTATATTTTAGCAAGGATCCTCCACGATTGGGCAGATGAGAAATGTGTGCAGCTTCTCAAAAAGGTGCAGAAGACTTGCAAAACTGGTACGTACGTGTGTATAATAACGTACAAGAGCCTGGCTATACATTGCAATCATCACTTCAAAAAACCAAGTGCCTTTATCTCTCTGGGACTGTTTAATGTGCTCAGTGCTTTCCATTAATTGTGACGTCAGCTTGTCACTTAGCATTCTTGCAACCACGGAAGGAGGGGTGGTGGAATTGGTGGCAGGCTAGGCAAGTAGACATCACTCATGCAATAAGGCTTCTCCTTCCTCTCCTCTCCCTGTAGCCCTTCAATATTACTGGGGGGCTACAAGCTGTTTGAGGCTGGAGGGGGGGGGAGAGAGAGAGAGAGAAGAGAAACGGGAAGTATCGCTGTGCAGGTGGGTGGAAGTTATTGGTTCTCAACATACTTCAAAGAAACTTTTTATCAGGGGGTGAGCTGCAGCACCAAATGTTCCCCAAACAGATTTTATTAAGAAGCTCTAAAGATATCCCTCGATAAGAAGTTTCTTGAAAACACATTGGGAACGATATCTATTTGTGCAGCTGTCTCTTTCATTCTTGAGTTTTTCTACAGCTGTTACTGATCCTTTCTATTTGTGCTATTTTTTTAAAAAGAAAGCCGAGATTCAAAACATCAAGCAGCTAGTCCCATGTGCACAGATAAGCTTTTTTTTCTACCATCAAAGCAGGCATTTCTCTTGCACCCTTTCAGAAGGGTTTCAAAAATTGTTGTGGTAGCCTATGGGAACCTGCTTTTAAAAGGGGGAGGAAATATTCAAAAATCCCACCAAGCATGTACAAACTCCTAAGTTTGTCTACGTAGCTTTTCCTTGACATTAGAAATAAAGTAGCTGAAATGTTAGTGGCAGTTGTAGTTGGATTCCCCTTTCAGAAGTTACGGAAGGACTAAATGGACATGGGGGCAGTGGCATTGTGATAGCAGGCTGAATATCCTGGCATCTCTCTTTCTACACATTGATTGATTGATTGATTGATTGATTATATTTCTGTGTTGCTTTTCATTCAAGTGAATTGCAAAGCGGCTTACAAATGCAATGCAAATCATATAGAATAATTAACATATCACCAGTAAAACAATTACAATTTATAAAAACACTATTAGATAAACAACGAAAAGAAAAGAAAAGATAAACAGCACAATTACAAGTCATATTATAGAATTCACAGTGGTCACATGTATGACATGATGAGCCTGGTGTTGTCATTCCTTTTATCAATCAATTTAGCCTTTCCATAACGTCTTGAAAAGTCTTTGGTTATTTTATAATGGCAGCAACAATACATCATTTTACTTTAATGGAAGATGCTCAGTTTATAGTAGGGATAGCCAACCTGGCACCCTCAAGAGGCTTTGGACTCCAACTCCCATCGGCGTCAATGTCAGGGATAATGGGAGTTGTAGTCCAGTAGTATCTGGAGGTCACCACATTAGCTAGCTCTGGTTTATAAGATGAGTATTGAGATCCATACTTCACTTACCGGTCTAAATCCTTGTTGTTCTGTTTCACGTAGCTCTATCTTCATTCCTGGGTGCTCTCTTTTTCTTGAAATCTTAGGCTGAGGTTATAGACTCATTATAGGATTACGAAGAGGCCGGGCAATGTGTCAAAATGAATCTTGTTTTCCCCAACCAGGTGGTGGCGTTTTACTAGTCGAAACACTTCTGAATGAAGACAGAAGCGGACCTTTAGAAAGCCAGCTCTATTCCATTAATATGTTGGTTCAGACTGAAGGGAAAGAGCGGACCCCTGCAGAGTACAGCAGCCTCCTCACAGCAGCTGGCTTCAGGGAGATTGAAATCAAGAAAACTGGAAAGCTGTATGATGCCATTTTAGGAAGAAAATAATATAGTCTCTACAGCTTTATTATCAGACGTGGCAAATAAAGCAAGAATAATAATGATAGGGTTTGGTTTAAGTTAAAAATATCTATCCAACTCACAGTCGTAATTATAATATCAATAGCAATCTAATAACTGTCAAATGTTACAGTACTAATTTATTTAATTGCAGCCTAGGGAAAGAGAGTGCCTGCTTGGCCTTTTCAGTCTAGAATCCCTTTCAGCTTAAGCATGCCTTACAGTCCACATAGTGAATATTCGTAGGTATATTCTACTAGGCATTGGTTTGGGCCACTGTGATGTCATGTGAAGTGTTACAAAAAATCAGTCATGGAATGCTAATCTAGTGAGGGAAATGAAAACATCACACAGGTGAAGGGAGATGTCTTAAGACAGACGTACAGGAGATGCAGGGTCAGTGAGATGGTGGGTCTTGATAGAGGGCTAGGATAGAGTCAGTGGCCAGAGGACACTTCGCTCACATGTTGAAAAGCAAATTCCAAGTCTGCTATGGGGTCTGGTAAATGGTGGGGTATGTTTTCTTGCACATTTTTGTGTGTGCAGTTGTCAAGCGGACTTTTGTATTGCTGGCTTCATGATAGAAATCCAGTCCCTATGTCTCTTCCACTCTACCTCCATGGCCTATTCCTGCAAAGAATGAGACTTAATTGTTTTATTTATTTTATTTTACGTATTTATATCCTGCCTTCCTCCCAAATTTGGATTCAAGGCAGCTAACAGAAGTTTAAAACATTATTACAAAATACACAGTAATGAAAACAAAAGTAGTTAATAGTTAAAAATGTGTTAATTCATTTCTGGAGCATGATTCACCCCTTAAGGAACACCACATTACTCTGATATTGGCGGTATATTCCAAAAATAAATGAAACAAAAGAAAACCTTTTGACAGATGGTGATATCTTATTTTTTTTGTTCAGACTAGCCCTGCTCTATAATAAAATTCTCTGAAATGAATTATTTTGCAAATGGCAACTCGTTAATGAAAGAAAGAAAAGACTTATCAATTAAATACTTTAACCCTTGGATTAGTTAATAGAAATAACTAATGAGCAGGATTTATTTAAATGCAAAACAGTCCTGGAAGATGGATGTATCTGCTGCTGTATTGTGTAATGATTTTGGGGGGACAGTCTGTTGCAGTCAAAACAAAGAGCATTCTGGCACTTCTAAGCAGCCTCTTGCAAGCTGATGCCCTCCAGAGCTTTGCAGTCCAAACAAATCTGTAGGATATCAGCTTGGAGGAGGCTACCTTAAAGCTATTCAGTATAGCTTTGGTGAATTGGAGTCTACTTCATCACATCAGACATGTGAAGTGTCATCCTAAGTTGGCAGGTGACATTATAAGCAATGAGGCTGGGGGGGGGGGAGGCAATGTAAATTAAAATGTCTTAAGAAGGTAAGTGAGCAAATTGGCACTGAGCTTGAAAACAAATCAACACTTCTCTCTCACGAAACAGTATCACATTCGCCATTAGATGGTGCTGTTCTTCTATGCTTCAGCTGTACCCTGTGATTGGTTCTGAAATGTCTATGCTGGCCAGCACTTCTCCACTTACATTCAAGGATGAAGTTCAGCACTGAGGTCAAGTTGCTAAAACCAAGACAAATCCGCTGTAAACACCCTGCTCCTTAATTCTGCAGAGCAAACATTCCATTATCATGGAGTGTTTCCTTGTGAAATGTAAGTGGAATCTCATTCCATAGTTTTAAAGTAACATGCTATATTTCCAGGTATAAAGGTAAAGGTAAAGGTACCCCTGCCCATACGGGCCAGTCGTGTCCAACTCTGGGGTTGCGTGCTCATCTCGCTTAAGAGGCCGGGAGCCAGCGCTGCCCGAAGACACTTCCGGGTCACGTGGCCAGCGTGACGAAGCTGCTCTGGCGAGCCAGCACCAGCGCAGCACACGGAAACGCCGTTTACCTTCCCGCTATAAAGCAGTACCTATTTATCTACTTGCACTTACGGGTGCTTTCGGACTGCTAGGTGGGCAGGAGCTAGGACCGAACGACGGGAGCTCACCCCACCGCGGGGATTCGAACTGCCGACCATACGATCGGCAAGTCCTAGTCACTGAGGTTTTACCCACAGCGCCACCCGCGTCCCTATTTCCAGGTATATGTACATACAAAAATATACTTTTCTGATACCATTTATTTGAAGATAGAACTGTTCTACAGATTCAACAATCTAGAGATATGTAAGAAACTGGCTAAAGCAAAGCAATACTTTGGTCCAACCAAAAATACATAATTTTGCAATAATGTTCAGGTAGCTGTCATTTTATATTCAGGGGTTGTCATGTGCCTTCATCAGGAAAGGGTAGGATATGAACTGCAGGCTGTATTCTGCACAGTTAAAGCTTTTCCTTAGCCTACCACCAAGTGGCAACTCATCCAAAGTCTTGTATAGTTCTGGACGAAAGAAGAGGGGACAGTTACTTGGTGCAGAGGTCTTGGTGACCTGGACAAAACTTGCAGGTAAGGATGGGTGAATCTGTCAGTTTTGGTTCTCTAAGATTCTAAATTTTCCAGTCTTAAATTCAGTTCTCTGCATTTCTGCAACAATTTGTATTTTTTTTAAAGAAACGAAACAAAAAAACCTAGTGAATATTCACCAGCTTGTCAGTGTCAGTTTTTTAATGCATTTACCAATGAACACATTTTTGCAAGCAATTTTTTTTAAAACACATTTCACTAATTATGTTTTTATGCACATTTCCCCTCTAATATAATGATTTTTGTACGTATTCTTTGGTTGGGGAACACTATTGAAAATTCAAAGAAGCGTAAATTTTGAAATGTAAATTTTGAAGGGCAGTTGTATTTTGGTTTGCATATTGGTTCAAGAAGCGTGTGTTTGTTTGTTCTTTTTAAAAAATGCTGTAAAACCAATAAAAATTTATTAAAAAAAATAAATAAAACAGAAACAAAATCAGTTTTCTACTCCATCTCTACTTGTAGGTGATGCATTTCCATGCCTGACCCTGTCTGAGGAGTTCGTTTGACCAGATCTCTCGTGACATTTTTATTTCAGCAGGCCTTTAAATGGCTTTAGGAGTGGCTTTTAAAATGAAACGTAGCTGTAATTCTTAGGTTATTATTAATCATGTCTCTGGAATAAACCAATGTAGGAATTTTATGGCTGACCTATATGAGGCAAAATCCCTGGTTTGAAACGATATAAACGTAAGTAAACATCTTGAACATGTTGAGGGAAGTCTATGGAAGCCATTTTCCAAAATGGCTGCCCTTCATCCTCTCACAACACTTGTCTCATGAGCCATGGAACCCTA
Organism: Podarcis bocagei; assembly: GCF_964188305.1. Taxonomy (NCBI): domain Eukaryota; kingdom Metazoa; phylum Chordata; class Lepidosauria; order Squamata; family Lacertidae; genus Podarcis; species Podarcis bocagei. The sequence continues at coordinate 35,414,698 of NC_138130.1, forward strand.
TATTCACAAAATATATCCAATTACTATACTATATATATTTTACAGACTCCACAAATATTGCTCTCTAGAATATATTTGCTTTACTGGGCTGATACTGTAAAGCAAAGTAGTCCTCCTTGGTTCAAGATGAGAATGAAACAGGCTTGCGTGTCTTGTCAGTTGACAAGTAATTTTAGATGCTTTCCATGGCTGTGCACCCAAGTGAAAGGTGCTAGACAGTTATTTGCTTGTGCATCATTTTCTGCTTGCCTGAAATGAGAGCATGGCTGGAATTCAAACGAGGAAGCAGTATGCCATTTCTAAAACTGTTAAAATTCAGCAATATTGCTTTGCAACGATTGACTGAGACTTTTGCCTGGATCAATAAGAGTGCTGAATGCAGAGTGGGTGTTGGTAACAATGAGAGGAGATGTTCAGGTAGACAAGGAGTAGGATGTGAGAATATAAGCTATACAATAGCACGATTGTCAATACCTTGTGAATGCGTGGAAGTATGTCTTTCTGCAAAAACAGTCAATTCAGGGTTTGAAACAACTCAAAAGCTACCGGGACTTGCAGATTCTTCCTGAAAGAACCAGTGCCATCCCCCTAGTATCAAAACGGAGATATGACAGCATTGCAGCATCCACAAGGGAAAAGGTGGAAGTGGGGTGCTTGGACAGAAAGCAGACATTTCCTTTCTAGACTTGTAATAAAGGCAGGGTTATTTAGATTGTGACACAAACGGGGAACCGGTGGCCCTGAAGCCCTTGCTAGACTACAACTCCCATTAGCCTCAACCAGCATGGTCAATAGTCAGGGATGATGGGAGTTGTAGTCCAGTAACAATATGGCTTCTCTGGTCTGAGCACAGCTCTGAAACAGACATAAAATAGAAGATACATGACAGCATCTCTCCACACTTTTAAAGATATATTAATGTGAGGGAGGTTCTGGTTTCGGTTGGAGTAGTGGTGCTGAGGGAGGGGATGCCTGCTCTACTGGTCTGCTTTAAACAATTATTAGCCCCACACTGTGCCTGTATCATGGCTTTATTATTATTTTTCTAGTACTGTAGTGGGTAGCATTTTGATAAAAAGCAGTGCAGGGAAAAGGTGCCCCCCCCTCCTCTAGCTGCTGATCCAATCAAGTTTCTTTGGGCAGTTTTAAGTTCTAAAATAAAATCTTCTGGAATTCCAGTTGCATTTTGCTCCTACCATGTCTGTTTCAACAGCCTACAGTTCCAGGCCTGCTACAGCTACAGATCTTGTGGGATGGAGACAGGGAGATTTATTGCTTTTTTCTGGATTTCACTCATGGAGTATAATGTGAGGTTATCTAGGAAGGTTATGTAAGGTACTTTCCCTCCTGCCTTAAGGCTTTAAAACTCCACAGATCCATACTATACAGGAGTGCTTGGTAGAACAGAACTTATAGATATATATTTTACTGCTTTTCATCTCTGAAACTCAGAGATGTACCTGAGAGTTATGAGGCATAAAGGTGACCTTGCCGATAGCTGCTCTTCCTTATGAGTAATTCACTCTGAGTGCACCCGCTTCCATTTCCATAAACAATAGAGCAACCTTTTGTAGTGAATGTGCGGAAAACACAGAGACGCTACTAAAAATGGAACAGACTGAAGAGAGCGGCAGACTAAAAAGAGTAGCTGACTCACAGCTTTTCCTTAACGGCAGTTGACAGCAGCCATTTTGCTTAGGTCCAGGGAGTGCATGTGCTCTTTATGAAAGAGAAAGGGATGACGTTTAGTGTTTCCCAGATGTCTGAGAGCTGGATCACATGCCCCCTGCATTAAAACAGCAGACACATTTCACTAAAAGGATTGCTTTGACAGCACAGTCCAAACCCAAGACCTGGTAGGATGGGAGCGTTTGGGTTCAGCATATCTCAGGCACACCTTGATTCATCAATAGATAAGTCCCTTACCCTAGCTCAACTGACATAACCCATGTGTGTGCAAGTCACTTTACAAGGAGGAGGAGAAGGAGTTTGGATTTGATATCCCTCTTCATCACTGCCCTAAGGAGTCTCAAAGCGGCTCACATTCTCCTTTCCCTTCCTCCCCCACAACAAACACTCTGTGAGGTGAGTGAGGCTGAGAGACTTCAGAGAAGTGTGACTGGCCCAAGGTCACCCAGCAGCTGGGTATAAGATGTATCTGAAGAAGTGTGCATACGCATGAAAGCTTATACCTGGAACAAACTTTGCTGGTCTCTAAGGTGCTACTGGACAATTTTTTATTTATTTTGACTGTGTCAGACCAACACAGCTAGCTACCTGATTGTTCATTAAATTATCTTTCCACTGATATATAGTTTTATGGTATTACTCCAAAAAAACTGGTGTTATGAGCCATCAAACCTCAGAAACACACTTTCCCCAAAAGCTTTCTACAATTTTGGCCACTAGTGTAAGTGGGAAATCGTAAGATAGACTGCTGGAATATGTGGACCTTCCTCTGAGAGAGACCTGGTGGGGGAAGCCTGCGTATATCTTATTTTTCTTCAGAGGGGGGTTTTTTTTTTTTGAGTAGTGGGGGGATTTTTGCTCTAATAGGTATGTAGAAGCAGTTGTAAAGCATGGAATGACGATGGGAAGAGAAATGTTAATTTTGTGCTTTACAACTGAAGTAATGCACAGAATGCTTGTTAAGAGCAGTAAGTGTAGAGTCCGGAAGTATCCAGCTGCTTCACTGCGTTTAACATCCTTTTACAATACAGTACTATTGCCAAACAGGGGAAAAAGAAACTATACAGTGGCATCAGCCAGCTAACAAATAGGCCAGGAACATTTTTTACCTTCAATCTACTTTTCTGAAATGCCGCTTCAGCATAATATCTCCTTTGATTCCCTCTTGAAGTGAGCAAAGTATTGGTTGTTGTGAACCGTTTGTATCTATTCATTTATGTCGGTTATTCTCCCTCTGAGGGTCATCAACGCAGTCTGGCTTTTTCTGCTAGTCAATGGAAACATAAAAAAGTGTGTCAAACTGAGTTGTCCTTGTTAAGGGTGAAAAATATATTACGTAACAGAAACCTGAAAAATAGTAATGTCTTTTGATCTGGTTTTTGATCTTCGGAGATTAAACTCAAGTTATTCTCTAATTATTTTCGTTGGATCCCAGTCACTGTGTACAATAAAATTTAACCTAAACAGTTTATGAGAACTGTTTCCACACTGATGGGTTGACAGAGATATATCTCAAAACTGCAAACTCTGCAGGTGTCTTCCTTTTTGTTCCTCAGCCAACTCATGTCCATCTGATTGACAGGTGGGCACCCTTGCCTGATTTAGAGGGACGTTTAGGACTAAGAGACATGAATCTCAGTGTGGCTTTCTTACCGTGCTTTGGGAACCTTAGGACAATTAAGAAGGCATATTCTGTCAATAGCTAGCTGAGGATATCTGGTTTTTAATTTTTACATGTTGTCAGGGCTGCCTCAGGTCCCAGCTCACAAAGGACCAACGCCAGGTTCACTTTATATACAAAGATGTTTATTGCAGTTCATTTTCCGCTCCACAGCCGAGGCGCGCAGCCCCACGTCTGTTATGCTTAGACCGTTGAAGTCCCCTCTGAGTCAGTCCCTCCCCTGCACCAGTTTAAGATGCTTGTGCTGCTCCACCTCTTTCTTTCTTTCCTTTTCCGCAGGGTCTTCCTGCCCGCTGGGGTTTCGCCCCTCCTGGATTCCCCTGACGCTGAATCCCCAGACTGCTCTCCCTCCCTCCTGCGGGCTTTGGGACCTGGCTCCTCCTCCGGGCTCCCTGTTCTTCCGCGCGCCTGCACATTTGAACTTGGCGCGCGCGCCCAACTTCTAACCTTCCTCTTGACAGTTACACTACTCCCTTCACTACTCCCCTCCCCTTCTGGGAGGATGGCTTGCTCTGACCTCCCCTCCTTTTCTGCTGCCGGAGCTGCTTCCCCTGTCACACTGGAGCCTCCCCCCCCTCGCTGCGCTCTGGTGGGGAAGCTGGTCCTGACTCCCAACTGCCACTTTGGGATCCCCTGCTGGCCCCTTGCCCTTGATGCGTCCCCCCTGGGACTCCCCTTGTCTTGACCACAGGCGCCCCCTTCTGGGAATCCTCTGATTCGCTGGAAAGACTCATGGAATCCCTTGAGTCATTGTCATCCTCCTCCTCACTGTCCTCGGACTCTTCCCCATCGTTGTCCATCTCCTGCCTGCTCTGTGCCTCTCTCCCTGAACCCCTGACACATGTTATGTGATATAGTTGCTGTAAAGGTTTCAAAATTGGATGGGGGACCATGTGTTGAGATTCCTGCACTCCAGGGGGTTAGATTAGATAATCCTCAGGGTCCCTTCCAACTCTATAATTCTTGCTTTGGAACCACCCCTTCTTCCCAAAGCACCTTCCACGGTTATTCACCTAAATATCTTTCCTAAACACTTTCCAGACCAGACATATACTTTAGTGGTTCTGAGAAAAGAGGAGGTGACTCTGTGGCTGACATAAGAGCCAACCAGTCAGTGCCCTGCTCCAGACAGGGGGGAAGCTGCTTCATGAGTGACATTGGAGCTGTCCAATCAGCACCACAAATCTGGCTTTTGGTCACACTACAGAAGCAGGCCTGCTTTGTCCCTGATCTGAAGGAGAACAGTGTGTATGTGTGTCAGAAGTGTGGTGAGCACAGGTGCACCTCAATCTCACTACTGAAATTACGTATGTCTTTAATGTGCATATACCATCTTCTCTAATAGCAAACTCAGGGCAGTCAAGTGCCTATCCAACTGGAAGCATCATAGCCGCCTTAAAGTGGTTGTTTCTATGTATTTTGAGGACTCCCTAGATCAGTGTTTCCCAACCACTGTTCCGCGGCACACTAGTGTGCCGCGAGATGTTGCCTGGTGTGCCACGAGATGTTGCCTGGAGGGAGGCGGGCGAGTCGGGCGGCGAGAGGCGGGGCGGCGGCGAGGAGAGGCCGCCCAGCGCGGGGCTCTCGCCGTCTGCCTGCCTGGCTGCCTGCGAGCTCGGCGGGCAGCGCCTCCGTCCGCAGCGCCCGCCTCGCGGCTCTCATTCCCTGCCCCTGCCAAAGCTCACCCAGCCAAGCCGCGCTCTCCTTCCTGCCTCGCTTTGCTGCCTCCTCCCCCCCCACCCCCAAAGCTTGGAGGTTCCCTGGTAAGGGGGAGGGAAAAAAATTGAAACTTACACTTTCGTGCGTCCCTCCCGGCGTGACGCTGCGCGCTGACGTCACGGGGCTGTAATGGTGGTGTGCCTCGAGATTTTTTTCATCAAACAAGTGTGCCTTTGCCCAAAAAAGGTTGGGAAACACTGCCCTAGATGTCCCTAGAAGCACAGGTTTGTTAAAGAGAGAGAGAGAATATGCTACTAACCCAGCTTTGCCAAGGACCTGTGAGCTTCCACGAAGTATGGTAGTGATACTTGAGCCTTTAGAGAGGAGAAATTATATAGATCCCAGAGGTAGGGAATATATTTTAGTCTGAGGGCTGGATTGGAAGTTGGAAGTTGTCCAACCTTCTTGAGGGCTACATTCCAATGGTGGGTGGGGAAAAATATGTTTCTGGAGAGAGAGAGAGAGAGAGAGAGAGAGAGAGAGAGAGAGAGAGCTTATTTTGTGTGTGTCTGGGCTCTACAATCAGAATTTTTCTCCCCAGAGCTACTGGCTAGTACCTAGCAATAAAATGCACTACACACAACATATTGCAGGCGCCATATCTCAACAGTGGCTTGGAGCTAAAGGGGCTTCATGTACACTTAGTCTTCCTATTACAGCACTTTGAACCTCCAGAACTTGGTGTGAGGGCTGTACCCATCGGGGAGCATCAGCCCCCCCCCATTACACAGAGAAACTATAAGCATCCACAGTGCTATTTTGATCTGTCCAAAAGTAAGAAACGATTTAAGTCAACCTTAACAATAGTCCTAGGGATGGGGAGTTAATGAAGCTATCTACTAAATGTTTTATTACTCAGTGAGATTAGGTAAGTTATTATACCTGTTATGCTTTATTTTGATGAAGTTGTCTGTTAATATAAAACCCAAGATAACTAAGATTAAGAATAGTTTAAAGATGGAACAAATTAATGAAGAAGGTTATGGACTTTTATTCCTTGTTGGTTTTTAAAGGAAAGGATCAATCAGGCTTGGGCATTATCTCATTATTTCAATCTCCTGGAGGATTTGAGCTCCCTGATATATTTTTATGGGTGAATTGGGACATCAAGTCAGTCTGCTGTTCTGTGCACTGCACTCACAAAGGCTAGCTTCTCAGAGTGTGATGATACAGTAGCAATGCATTTAAAAAGCAGCTAAAAAGGGAGGGCATTGGTTACTGTGGCTCTAGCAGGAAGAACGTAGGGTTTTGTTTAGTAACTGCAGTTGTCACACTTGCCATGGGGTGTAGCTATTGCATTTCTCTACGACAAAATGCCGATTTGCCAAAGGGCATACAGTATTTGTAGAAGGGCTTAAACAGAAGAGCTGCATAGTAGGGAAAACAGAAATCCTTCTAAATTAGGCTTGACAGTTGCAAAGAAAACATGCACTGTGGCACATGGACAGTGCTGTCTAATGCACCTTTTAATCACTAAGTTTCTTTGCTTAAATGTCTGGAGAATTTACATTTTCAGCAATGTCATATGTCAGACATAGGTTTTTATTTTATTACTTTTATTCATACTAGTAGGCTTAGTTCTTCACATAAGAATGCAGATAAAACCTGGTGACATATAGCTGGATTGTCAAACACAGGAATTAAGAGTCAATTCTTTAATGCATGGTTGAAGGAAACCATATGATGCTTCGTATGAGGTTCTTAATGTCTGGAGGTCTGGTTACACCTCATCTGTATATGACTGCTAATGTGTACATTTTGATCAGATTTTTTTATATATATACAGAAGATGGAATTTTTCCTTTTCCTACCTCCACACTGTCTCTTATCTGTTTGGGCTTTTGTGCTGACATGAGCTGCAACCCTAAGGAAACTTAGTTGAAAGGAGTAAATCACAATGGAATAAAATACCTTTTAAATTTATTTTCTTTTGGCATTTGCATGCATAAAAATTCTCTGCGTGGTTTACAATCATTAAGTAAACAATTTAAATGCAAAATAAAACATAAACCCATAAATAAAATGCAACAAAAGCATTAAAGCACAAGTGTCAGGGCTGCCACTCAGTCCCAGCTCACATAGGACCACGCTAGCCAGCGTTCAAGTTAAAAGAGTCTTTATTGGATTACAAGTTGCATTTCCAAACTGCAATGTGCAGCCCTACTTCTTCTAGGTCAGACCGGCGAAGACCCGTCTGAGTCTCCGCCTCTAGCACACCAGCTTAATATCCTAGCCTTGCTCCACCTCCTGCGCCTTTCCTTCCGTCTCTGGGTCCTTCTGCCCCCCGGGGTCTCTTCTTTCCTACTCTCTTCTGACGCGGACCCCCCTGACCCTTCCGCCTCCCTGCGGCGGGCTTTGGGACCTGGCTCACTCTCTGGGCTGCTTACTGCGCCAGCTTCCGCTACATTTGAACTTGGCGCGCGCGCCCAACTCTCCACCTTCCTCTTGATCGTTTCGTCGCTCCCCGAGGTGGGCGTGGCTACTCCTGACTCATGCTCTCCCTCTTTCTGAAAGCCTCCAGAACCCGATATCTGGTCCCCTTCCTCCCCTCTGCTCCCGGCTGGGTACGTGGGTCCCGATCTCCAACTGCTGCTCTCTGATCCCTCTCTGGACCCTTCTTCCTGGGGTGTCCCCCTGCTTTCCCCCCTTGCTCTGACTGCTGGCGCTCCCTTCTGGGAATCCTCGGACTCACTGGATAAGCTCGGCGATCTCGGTTCGTCATCCCCACTCATCTTTCCTTCGTATTCCTCCCCCTCGCTCTCTGTCTCCTCCCTTCTCTGCGTCTCTGCTTCTGAACCCCTGACATCCATCCCCCCCTCGAAGCCCCCCCTTCCCCCCTCCCCACTTTCAAGGGTGGTTGCAGGGTGCTCCCTCATCACAGGAGTGAATGCCGGATACAGTTCGCTCCTCGTCGCTGGCCGCCAACTGAAGATCTCCGAGTCTTCCTCCTCGCGTTCGTCAACGTTGAGCTGCTCCGCCTCCACTTCGGTGCCGCCGTGCTCGAAACCGAGATCCTCCCCGCACACGTCCATGTCAGTCTCTGCGTCGGTCGCTTGCCCTGGCATCTCCAGCCACCTCCGGCGCCACTGCTCCTCTGGCCGATCGTCCCACCAATACGAGGTGTCGGACGCCGAACCCTCCGGCGACCCCTCTGGGGAACGTGTGCGCTGTGCGGGCTCCCCGTCCGAGTCGAAGCCATGGAACGTGCTGGAGGAAAGTGTGGGTGTGAACAGCCAGTCGTCGAAGAAGCCTGCTGGCATGGGTCTGTGTGGGAAAAGGGCATGAAACTCGTCCTTGAGCAGGGGTTCCTCCAAAGCGTAGTCTGGCACCCAGCTATTAGCACTGGCCCGGGTGCCCTCTCTGGCTAGGAGGTATTCCACTCCGTCTTCCCCCCACCTGGAGTCCAAAATCTCCGTGACTTCGTTGATGGGGTCCTGCTGTGGCAATCTCCCCGCCTCCGTCCGCTCCTGAGACGGACTCGGTGCTGTTCCTGGTTCCTGGAACCTGTGAGGTGTCCTGTAGGGAGTGAGCACCGACCTGTGGAACACCGGATGCATCCTGGAACCCTCTGGTAGCACCAGCCTGAAAGCTACTGGGTTGATCTGCGCTTCGACTTGGTATGGACCGAGTTGCTTGTGCCCCAACTTCTTTTTGGCTAACGATCTGGTCGGCACTGCGTGGGCTGCCAACCAGACCCAGTCTCCCACTCGGATCTCTTCGCCAACCCGCCTGTGCTTGTCCGCTTGCACCTTGTAAGCGTGCTTCGCTAGCTCCAGCTGCCGTCGGAGTTGATCGTGGACCTCCTGCAACTCAGACGCGAAAGCGTCCGCCGTCTGCGGTTCCCCTTCCCCCACTCTGTCCAGGCCCGGGAAGGTTCTGGGATTCCTCCCATTGTTGGCGAAGAACGGCGTCACCCCTGTGGACACGTGCTTCGTGTTGTTGTAGGCGAACTCGGCGAGCGGCAGGTAATCCACCCACGTCGCAGGCTGTTGATTGGCATAGCATCTCAGGTACTGCTGCATGATGGCATTGACCCTCTCCGCTTGCCCGTTGGTCTGCGGGTGTCTCGCTGATGTCAGGTTGATCTTGACGTTCAGGAAACCCATCAGCTTCTGCCAGAAATTCGAGATGAACTGGCGACCGCGTTCGGACAGTATAGACCGCGGCAGCCCGTGCACTTTGAACACGTGATCTATGAACAGTTTGGCTGTTTGTTCTGCCGTGGCCACCTTCGCACACGGAATGAAGTGTGCCATCTTGGTGAACAAGTCCACCACCACTAGTACAGCTGTCTTGCCTCTCGAGCTGGGGAGATCCGTGACAAAGTCCAGGGCCACCCTCTCCCACGGTTCAAACGGCGTTTGCAGCGGTTCCAGCAGTCCCGCCGGTGGTTTGTGCACCGGTTTGGCCCTCTGGCAGGTGTCGCACCTCGCGACGTAGTCCGCGACTTCCCCTCTCAGTCTGGGCCACCAAAAGTCCCTTGCGACTAATTCCACCGTTTTTTCCGTGCCAAAGTGCCCTGCCGTGGGTGCGTCGTGCAACTGCTGCAGTACCTTGGCGCGAAGTTCATCTCCCGGCACGTAGATGGCCCCTTTACGTAAGAGCAAGCCGTCCCGTATCTGGAACTCGTCGCTCTTCGCTGTGCCCTTGTGCACCTCGGCCATCTTCGCCTGCGCGAATGAGTCGTCCTGCAACGCCTGCCGCACCGCATCCAGGTCTACTGTGGCTGAAGCGCACGCCCACACAGCTGGCGCGAAGATGTGCATGGCCGCCGCTGGCGTCGCCTCTTCGAGGTATTGCGGTTTTCGGGACAGTGCATCCGCCATGATGTTGGTGTCGCCCGGGACGTACTCTATTCGGAAATCGAAGTCAGCAAAGAACTCCGCCCAACGTATCTGCCTCTGGTTCAGGAACTTCGCCGTGCGCCAGTGCTCCAGATTCTTGTGGTCCGTGCAGACCTGCACCGTGTGCTTGGCGCCGATCAGGAAGTGTCTCCATGCTTTGAATGCTGCATGAATGGCAAGCAACTCCCTGTCCCAGATGGTGTAGTTCTGCTCCGACTTGGTGAGCTTTCTGGAGTAGAACGCTCCCGGCCTCCAGACCCCCTGTGGGTCCCTCTGCAGCAGTACAGCTCCCACTGCTCTATCGGACGCGTCTGTCTCTACCCGCATCGGTCTGCTGGGGTCGATATGCAGCAGTTGCTCTTCCGACGCGAAGAGACGCTTGAGTGCCTGAAAGGACTGCTCCGCCTGCTCCGTCCAGATGAATTTCTTTTTCTTGGAGCTTAGCGTGTCCGTAATAGCTGCCGTCTGCATCGCGAACCCTTTGATAAACTTGCGATAGAAGTTGGCGAAGCCGACAAACCGCTGGACCTCCTTCCGGTTGCGCGGGCTCTTCCAATCCAACACCGCTCGAACCTTGGCGCTGTCCATGGCTAGCCCCTTGTCCGACAACTTGTAACCCAAGAAATCCACCTCCGTCGTGTCGAACTGGCACTTCTCCAGTTTGGCGTACAGTCTATGCTGCTGCAACCTCTCCAGCACCTCCCGAACATCCTGGTCATGCGCTTGCTGCGTCTCGGAGAATATCAGGATGTCATCCAGAAAGCAGACGCACTTCTTGTAGAGGAGTCCCGCCAACACATGATGCATGAAAGCTTGAAAACAGTGAGCACCGTTTTGCAATCCAAACGGCATCACTCTGTACTCGTAGGTTCCCAGAGGCGTGAACATGGCTGTCTTCCACTCATCGCCCTCCCTCATGCGGATGAGATTGTACGCTCCTCGCAGGTCCAACTTGGTAAACACACGTCCCTTGCGCACCGTCGCCAGTAGCTCGTCAATCCTGGGCATGGGGAAATCAGAGGGCTTGGTCATCTTGTTCAAGAGGTGAAAATCCACCACCAGCCTTTTTTGGGGCGTGTCCTTCTTCTTCACAAAGAAAACAGGACTGCCCCCTACTGCCCTGGACTCCCGGATGAAACCGCGCTCCAAATTGTGATCTATGAACTGCTTGAGTTCCTGTAGTTCATCCTCCGACATGGAATACAGCCTCCCCTTCGGTAGCGTCGCCCCTGGTAGGAGGTCAATCTTGCAGTCATATTGCCTGTGCGGTGGTAACTTGTCTGCCTCCTTCTCGCAGAAGACCTCCAAAAAGTCTGCGTATTTGTGGGGGACTGCTTGCAACGTTCCCAACTGCAGTTGTGATTCCTCCTCCTTTCCCTCCTGTTCGGGCAGGATGCAGTGTTCTGCGCAGTAAGAGGAGCCGAAGATCAGCTGTCGCTGGTACCAAGCCAGTGTCGGACTGTGCCTGTCCAGCCAACTCATGCCCAACACAATGGGTGTGTCCGACAGGCGGGTGACGTTAAAACTGATGACTTCCCTGTGGTTGCCAAGGCGCATCACCATTGGCGGCGTTTGCTTCACCACCTGCCCCCCCAGCAACTCTCTACCATCCACTGTGACGACTTGCAGGGGCAGAGTGGCCGGTAATAGCTGTATAGCGTTCTGCTCCACAAAATCCTGTGCTATAAAGTCTGCGTTGCTTCCAGAATCCACAGAAAGCGGCACTTCGATAGTGACGCCATCGGGCAGCTGGAGAGATGCTGTGAGTTGCACTACTGGTTTGGGTGGGAGGGGGTCTGTGGGTTGCAAGATTGCTGGGGACTGCTTCAGTGATGCGTCTGGCTGGGCCCCAGTGCCTCTGTCTCCAGCCAGACATCGTCGTTTCCCTGCTGTTGTTCGCTGTGTTGCGTGGCCGCTTTCACCGTTGCGGAGGCTGCAGTGTGCTTGGAGCTCCTCTGGGGACACTCTTTCGCCAAGTGTTGAGAGCTGTCGCATATATAACACTTCCTGGTCCCTCTAGGAGTTTTAGTCTTGACTGCCGCCGGTGCAGGGGCTCTGGTAGCTGACTGAGCCCTGGCGCCTCCCACCTCCATAGGTTCCACTCCCCCTGCTGGCGGAGGTGTGGATTGCGCACGCGCAGCTTCCCTGGGAACGAAAGAGAAACTTCTCGCTGCTTCGCGCCCTCCACGTCCTTCGTCTCTGCACCATGGACGTTCTTCCAGCCTCACCCCCACAGTCAGCGCCCTTTGGACCACTTCCTGCGTGCTCCGGGGCCTCTCCCCCCTCGCAATTTCGTCTTTAACAGCACTGCTCAAACCTTCCCAGAAGAGGTCTCTGACTGGGGGCGAATCCCGGTCCCATTCTAAGGCACTGACCAGCGCAAAAAAGCGGGCGTGATACTGGCGTACGCTCGCCCTCCCTTGTTTCAGTCCATGAATCTCCCGTCGGGCAAGATCCACGTCAATGGTAGATAAAAAGCACGCATCCATCGCTTTGATAAAGGCATCAGCATTCTGAAGCGCCGGATCTTTATCCCTCCACAAATTGCGTAGCCACGCTTTCGCATCCCCATGCAAATGGGATAGTATAAACCCCACTTTCTCTTCCTCATCTCTAAAGTCTTTCGCCAGCAGTTGCAGTGCGCACATTACGTCTGCTCGAAAATTGGGGTACTGTTGTAAATTCCCATCGAAGTGAGCCACAAGCCCTCCTGCTCTCCGTGCCAACCCAACCCCCTCCGGTCTGGGTCCTGGCTGCCCCTGCTTAACCAAGGCTTCAAACCTGGCGTGGAGATCTCTGTAGGCGGCTGCTGCATCCTCCTCCCTTTTCTTGGATGCCTGTACCTCCGCGTTCAATTGGGTCACTGCCTGTTGCAGCGCTGAAATTTTCTCTGCTTCCGTCATCTCTGCCAACCGTTGTGAGCTTGCTCCCAAACACCAATTTCCTCCTCTCGCTGCTTCTGCCTCCGCTGCGAGGTATCAGGTGTCCGAAGCTTTAATGAGACGGGTCTTACTGTCAGGGCTGCCACTCAGTCCCAGCTCACATAGGACCACGCTAGCCAGCGTTCAAGTTAAAAGAGTCTTTATTGGATTACAAGTTGCATTTCCAAACTGCAATGTGCAGCCCTACTTCTTCTAGGTCAGACCGGCGAAGACCCGTCTGAGTCTCCGCCTCTAGCACACCAGCTTAATATCCTAGCCTTGCTCCACCTCCTGCGCCTTTCCTTCCGTCTCTGGGTCCTTCTGCCCCCCGGGGTCTCTTCTTTCCTACTCTCTTCTGACGCGGACCCCCCTGACCCTTCCGCCTCCCTGCGGCGGGCTTTGGGACCTGGCTCACTCTCTGGGCTGCTTACTGCGCCAGCTTCCGCTACATTTGAACTTGGCGCGCGCGCCCAACTCTCCACCTTCCTCTTGATCGTTTCGTCGCTCCCCGAGGTGGGCGTGGCTACTCCTGACTCATGCTCTCCCTCTTTCTGAAAGCCTCCAGAACCCGATATCTGGTCCCCTTCCTCCCCTCTGCTCCCGGCTGGGTACGTGGGTCCCGATCTCCAACTGCTGCTCTCTGATCCCTCTCTGGACCCTTCTTCCTGGGGTGTCCCCCTGCTTTCCCCCCTTGCTCTGACTGCTGGCGCTCCCTTCTGGGAATCCTCGGACTCACTGGATAAGCTCGGCGATCTCGGTTCGTCATCCCCACTCATCTTTCCTTCGTATTCCTCCCCCTCGCTCTCTGTCTCCTCCCTTCTCTGCGTCTCTGCTTCTGAACCCCTGACAACAAGCAAAATTGAATTTTTCCATCTCTAACCTGTGGACGCAAACATGTGAGCTGTGCACTCATAGTTATTTATACGTAATGTTCAACAAGTGTTACAATCTGCGTATGCAATAGCTGAGCTATACACATTAACAGGTGTGTGCTCCTTCACACTAACACTTGCTCATGTGTACAGACAGCTTGTACCTGCTTTCGGTGTAACATTTGAACAAACCTTGGGCGCCTGATACAATGGCAAGTGATCTGGGAAGACAGACATGTTACTGCACCTTAGATAGGCAGAAGAAGCTGCCTTAACAAGGGTGAGGGAGGTAGCCAGAAACATTTTAGCATTTCATTTTCTGCTCTCTCATGCACAATATAACTCAGGTGGAGACAGGCATGCTGGGTAACTGAAGATTTATTAGAAAACGCCTTGTGGCATCCAGTATAGGAACAGCATATGGATTTCTCTTATCCTCCTCTGTGATTTTCTCCACCACCACAAGTATACTGTGTGCTTGATGAAATGTCAGCCGAGAACTGCTTTGAGATTTCCTAATGGCTCCTGGCAGGTAGAAGCAGCAGCAGCTAAAAACCACAAGTAAATCAGTCTTGCAGCGAAACTCCCTTTATTTACTCCTGGGTTATCTTGTCAAGCACTGGAAATATCTTAACATCTAACAGAGCGCATAAATCATCTCTGCACATGGCGTATCTGCGGTTTGTCTTGATGATGGGTTAATTAGCAGGAAGATCCTTGATGAGTCTGTAATTTGTCTCTGTGACAATGTCTGAGGATAGAAGGCTGTGTGTGTGTGTGTGTGTGTGTGTTAAACAGAAATAGTCTGTGAGAGAATCTCTGGAGTGAGTTATGAAGCCCTGGGTTATGACAGAGATGAGTAGTATTGCTGTCCTTTGTCACTTGCAGATTTCTTGTCCAACCAGGGTCAAATCCTCCATGTCATTTGATGTTTTGGCTTTTCATAATTATATTATTTGTTGTGGGCCAACTTTTACTGGTGACTCAGAAGCAGTGACAGAGTACGATGTATTTAATTAAAGGGATAATCAGGAATGAGTCACGCCTGAGCGTACGTCACTCCATGCCCATTTGCTCCCTGGCTTTTCACTCAGTAGACTTGTATTTCAGCATGAAAACTTCCTCCATTGAAAAGGACCATGTTTGAAATGAAGTCATAGCAGATGACTTGTCGTGCCAGCTTTGTCTGCACTGTTTGACTTGTGATTCTCACGTGAAAGTCCAGACCTGTTCATGCAGCCATTGAGCAATGAGCTTATAGAGCCACAGGAAAGTGTTGTGGCAGTGTTGTGGTGTCTGATGGGATAAACCAGTCCTGTGATTTAAGTATGGTAACAGTTTGTGAACAGACAAGTCTTTCTTTCTTTCTTTCTTTCTTTCTTTCTTTCTTTCTTTCTTTCTTTCTTTCTTTCTTTCTTTCCCTCCCTCTCTCTCTTTCTCTCTTTCTCTCTTTCTCTCTTTCTTTCTCTCTTTCTCTCTATAAATGTTTTTTATTGGTTTTACATACAATCATATTACATAACATCGTATCCTCTTGTTTTATCTCTTTGGCTTGACTGAGCCTAACGACTTCCCTACCTCCCATCTGATGGTTTACAAAATTAAACTTTACATCTTTACATTTCGCTTCGTTTCCTAGAATAATATTTTCATTGCCTAAAATATTATATTACTCAACCTGAATAGGTAGCAATTTCACCTTACAGATCTTCAGATAACCCTGTTAATTGCTTACAGTTTTCTTTCAAATATAATATAAATTTGTTCCAGTGCTTTTGGAATGCTCGCTGGTTCTGGATTCTTCCCATTAGTTTCGCCAGTTCTGCAAAGTCCATCATTTTCATATGCCACTCTTCTTTTGTCGGTAGCTCCTGTTGCTTCTACCTTTGAGCTAACAAAATTCTTGCCACAGTTGTTCCATATAAGAACAATTTTTTATCTTGTCTCGGTATCTCTCTACCCACTATACCTAATAAAAAGGCTTCTGGTTTTTTTAAAAAACAAAGGTGTTTTTAAACATTTTCTTTAACTCATTATATATCATTTCCCAGAAAGCTTTTGCCTCTTTACATGTCAGACAAGTGTATCTTTCAATAGGAATCAAAGATTTCATATGTTTGTTTGGGGAATTTGATTGGCTAGGCTAGGTAGACCAAAGCTTGCATGCTGTCAGCACCAGAATCCTCCTTCTTTCTGACGAGGGCTAATGTTAGCCCCTGGCATCCTTTGGTGCTTTGAATGCACCAGCAAGACCCACCATAGATACCTCCCTTGGGTCCCCTTTAGTATTTTCTTTCTGGAATGGCACCCCAAGCAGTGCCAGATAGTTGGGACTACCCATTATTTAAATTTCCCATCTTGCCCACACTGTAGTGCCACTCTGAGAATTCAAATGGTAGCTAGAGCCAGCTGCCTAGCTCTGCTCAGCCCTGCCACCAAGTGAGTCCACCAGGACTGATAGAGAGAAGAGGGGGCCAATCAGAGAGCACCTTGCTCAGGGGTCCCTCAAATCTGGACCTTGGTTCTGAAGGTTTTTGGCTGGGTTTCAAACATGAGCTCTTGCTTAAGGTGGTTTGGGGAGGCAGCAAGAGCAAGGGCATATTCATGCAAGGCTAAAAGCAATTCTTTCTTCGCTTGGTTTGTAATGTGAATTAATCTACATTGGCCAGAATTCTCTATTTGCATTACAGATGTCTTGCCTCTGCATTAATCTCTCCCACCTTAACAGGGATGGGATGTTGACATAAATAGCCCAAGAGGAGGGCTCAGATGTGGTTAGACGGTAAGACTGTGGGCAGAGACTGCTGTGGATTTCTATTTATTTTAGTGCCTGTTAAGAATCAGAAAAATTAAATATCATGACAACAAGCCTCATTTGTGATGCTCCAGATCCCTTGCAATTCCTGTTTTTGTACTTCTTCTGCAACAGTCAAAGCCTGCTCCTGGTACAATTTCATGCATTTCAAACCATAGAGAGTTCCATTGGCAGTTTAGTGAAGGAATAATAATAATAATAATAATAATAATAATAATAATAATAATAATAATTTGGATTTGATATCCCGCTTTATCACTACCCGAAGGAGTCTCAAAGCGGCTAACATTCTCCTTTCCCTTCCTCCCCCACAAACACTCTGTGAGGTGAGTGGGGCTGAGAGACTTCAGAGAAGTTTTACTAGCCCAAGGTCACCCAGCAGCTGCATGTGGAGGAGCGGAGACACGAACCCGTTCACCAGATTACAAGTCTACCGCTCTTAACCACTACACCACACTGGCAGAAGTTCATTATTTGGATTTTATAGAGCAGAATTGTGAAAAGAAGTGCAGGTGATTAATGCTTTCTGTCTCCTGCATTGCTCCCACAACACAAGGTAAGACATCTAATGCTGGGCTGAAGCTGGAATCACTGAGGGAAAGGTGAAAAAGACTCCAACTCAGGGGCCAAAAGAGGTTGGTAGGGAAATTTCTTTCTGGCCCTGACAACCAGTGACCCAAGTGAGGCTTTAAAGCTGAGAGTGGATGAGGGGAAGCTTGTGGGACAAAATGGCCTCAAACTTTTGCATACCCTCCAATATGTTGGAAGCAGAAACCGGGATATTACTTTCCCCATTTTTTCTCACAAGAACATGGTGGTCGTTTTGGGTGTTGCGATTTTGCACAATTTCATGCCATGTTTTCCCCCTGGAAAAAATGCTTTTTAGGGGTACAGGCCCCCCCAACACGTCTCCAGAAAATTGCTTTTTTGGGGGGAAATTGCGGTGCAAATTCATGGCGCCCACAATGGCTGCTGTGCTCTCATGAGACAAAATGTGATATCCTAGTTTTTCCAGGATAGTTGACAGGTATGCTGTTGTGGGCAAGGCCTTTTTAAACACCTCAACCCTTTCTCCCTCTTGGGATCACCATCCCATGATATCCTGTCTCCCCACCCCTTTACGGGCCCACACACTGCCATAAAAGTCACCACAGTTGCAATTGTACCCTTGAATGAGGCTAACAGGGATGTCTGTATAGGATGCAACATATAAACATTTCTAAAACAACAGAAACTTGTGGTAAATAATAATGACAGACAGAGCACTGAGACGGGATACAATTTAAGTGACAACTTCATAATAACCATTCATGAATACGTAACCAGTGATGTCTCATTACTTTAGATGCCTGCTTGTTTTTAAAAGGATTGCAAATGGTTTCTTTTTTTTAGCTGTAGGTAGTTTCACTTAATTCCCACTTTTGATAAATTAATCCAATCCCCTCTTATTCGAGAGCTGTTTTCTAGCATAATTCTATAGTGTCTTGCTTGTACTCAAACTAGATGCATTATTCATTCCTTTTGATCTTTTCTGCAGCCATTGCCTTTGGAAAATATCTTGGTTTCATTACCAAAGGCCACAGTGGGGGGGGGGGGAAACCACACACATATGCACAATTAATGCTAGTTTGCAGTTTTTTTGGCACAGAGAGTAAGTATATTGTGCATAAACATGCTCCATGACAAACTTTATAAGGCTAACCATCTAAAGCTGTATTAATTTTATTCTAAACAATGTAAGGAACATTGAATTGCCTCCTTATAAAATCCAGCATATTCATTCATTCATTCATTCATTCATTCAGTGTATTAGCTACCCAGTAGCAAGACTTCTCTGGGCAAAGTAAAAAGAAAAAAAAAACCTAAATTTAATTATAGTAGGACAAGTTTGGAAGCAGCCACAGGGAGATTTTAAAATCAACACAATAGACTTTAAAATGGACAACAATATATTAAAAACATTGCAGCAATGATTGGTTGGAATAAATATTTTATTTTAAAGAAACACAGAACTAGTAATTTTAAAATCATAGCATACTATTAAATTAAAAGATGTGGGTGGAAAAAAATTAATACCAGGGTCAGACTTGACCAATCAGCTTGTTTACAACATCAGAATCTAAAAACTGAAACTCTCATCCAGTAATGTAAGACCTGGACAGCTTCACTGACTGATTTGTATTAACTGTGAAATAATATCAAATCAGAGATCATTTAGTGTGAGACATTTCTCTGCTTGCCTTCAGGTCTGGGGGTTCATACATTAATGCTTAGCTTTAGATTCAATACACTAGCAGCACAAGAACAAACCTTCTCCTCACCTGCAGTACTTTACTGAGAGGAGTCTCTAGTAGAGAAGGAACGTGACACCATTTTCACCCCAAGTGCTGCATCCTCTCATGGAAATCCCCCTGGGGACCACATGACAATGGTGGGTGGGACCAGAGGCAAAAGTGGGTGGAGCAACAGATTGACTCTTATCCAGGCTTCCTCAACCTCGGCCCTCCAGATGTTTTGAGACTACAATTCCCATCACCCCTGACCACTGGTCCTGCTAGCTAGGGATCATGGGAGTTGTAGGCCAAAAACATCTACAGGCCTGAGGTTGAGGAAGCCTGCTCTTACCTTTCTACAGTACAGTGGTACCTTGGGTTACATACGCTTCAGGTTATAGACACTTCAGGTTAAAGACTCCGCTAACCCAGAAATAGTACCTCGGGTTAAGAACTTTGCTTCAGGATGAGAACAGAAATCGCAGGGCGGCGGTGCGGCAGCAGCAGGAGACCCCATTAGCTAAAGTGGTGCTTCAGGTTAAGAACGGACCTCCGGAATGAATTAAGTACTTAACCCGATGTACCACTGTAGAGTGCATTCCAACTATACAACTAGCATTCCAACTATTCCAACTATGCACTTGGGCAAAAAAAATGAGAGGCACAAATACAAGATGGGTGACACCTGGCTTGAGAGCAGTACATGTGAAAAGGATCTAGGAGTCTTGGTTGACCACAAACTTGACATGAGCCAACAGTGTGACGCAGCAGCTAAAAAAGCCAAGGCAATTCTGGGCTGCATCAATAGGAGTATAGCATCTAGATCAAGGGAAGTAATAGTGCCACTGTATTCTGCTCTGGTCAGACCTCACCTGGAGTACTGTGTCCAGTTCTGGGCACCACAGTTCAAGAAGGACACTGACAAACTGGAACGTGTCCAGAGGAGGGCAACCAAAATGGTCAAAGGCCTGGAAAAGATGCCTTATGAGGAACAGCTAAGGGAGCTGGGCATGTTTAGCCTGGAGAAGAGGAGGTTAAGGGGTGATATGATAGCCATGTTCAAATATATAAAAGGATGTCACATAGAGGAGGGAGAAAGGTTGTTTTCTGCTGCTCCAGAGAAGCGGACATGGAGCAATGGATCCAAACTACAAGAAAGAAGATTCCACCTAAACATTAGGAAGAACTTCCTGACAGTAAGAGCTGTTCGCCAGTGGAATTTGCTGCCAAGGAGTGTGGTGGAGTCTCCTTCTTTGGGGGTCTTTAAGCAGAGGCTTGACAACCATATGTCAGGAGTGCTCTGATGGTGTTTCCTGCTTGGCAGGGGGTTGGACTTGATGGCCCTTGTGGTCACTTCCAACTCTATGATTCTATTCTTCTATTCTATTCTACTAAAAGTCAGAGATTTCTGGACCACACTACACCCACAAATACCCTCTCCATCCAGTCCCACAATTCAAGGACACATTCCAACCAAGCAAAAGCACTTGTTCAATGAGATTGCAGGTCAGGATAGTGAGGGCTGTGGCCTGAGTAAAGTTCCAAGGGCCAGACAGAGAAGTCTTAAAGGCTACAAGCCATCCTTGGCCCTGCCAGGTACAGAGAATGCAAAACTGACCATAGGGGATGCTGGTTACACATTCCCATAGCTCTGTGGTTGGCTGCATGCTTATTTGTACATAAAAGGACTTTGTCTGGTATCTTCAGCAAAAAAATGGAACTTAGTATTAGGAGAGAACCTTGAGAGCTAGTACCTTTTGGCACAAGCTTGGCCAGACAGAGCAACTGTCTGATTCCGTACTAGGCAGCTCCAGAGGCTATTAAAAGGGGAGAAAGCAAGGCAGTTAACCCAGGCATGTCCATCCCTCCCTTCCCAATTATGAACTTGCAAACAATAGACCAAACATCTGCCATCTTCTGTTGGCTATGCCTAGAGCAGCTGTCTTCTGCTGCTGCTCTCGCCAGGTGGTCCGCGTCTCTCCTTCCCTTCAGAGAGACCATCAGTTCCACTTGCCCTGTGAGAAAGAACAGCAGGAGCATCTGCTCTGGGGTTAATGGTATCAGCTCAGCTTCCAAAGCCTATGTGCCTTGAAGGGAATTATAAGAAGATGGCAGATTCCAGCTACGCCCTGGTAGGCCAATAACTTTCCAGCTGCTGCTCCAGAACACGCTTCTTAGTTTTTGGGGGGTGTTTTTTGTTTGTTTGTTTTTCTAAAGAGTGGTAAATGCTCGGAAAGAAAGTATGAATAAATGAATAATCCAGAAGGCAGTACAGAATTGGAGAAGTATTTGACAAGACAAATTCCTCATAAAATGGATTTTAAAGTTAGATATGCAAATAGTATATTTTCAAGTAGGTTGAAAGGATTTAATTAAACACGCTTGGTACATTTTTTCTTGTTTTTTTAATCTCAGCTGTTCTGGGCCATATTAGTTACTTTAAAATGAATGTCAAAACAACAGGCTTTTCCCTGCTTCCTTTGAAATCAGTGGTAAACATCTTTTCTCAGGAGCAAAAAAACCCCTAATAACTGGACTTCAGATATGAAGAAGATTATTGCCTTTTCCCTCTCTGAATTAATAAATCATAAAAAGTTATGTGGGTGGAGTTTCTAAAAAGAATTATAAGCGCCAGGATATCAAAACAAAGCTGTGATTTCCAAATGATTATTTTTGAATAATCCCCTTGACTTTTAAGGGACTAGAACTGAGCAAGAGAACAGAGAACAAAAGAACTGAGAGAAGCAATTGAAAGTCACCTAACTTAAATGAAGCCATTTTGAACTTAAATGAGGCCATTTAGCCATGCAAAATGTGTGAAGCAAAGCCAGCTCAAGAGATATTGCTGTCTGAAGTAGAGAAACAAGTGGTTCTCTGGACTCTCTCACCAGGTTAAGGTGCAGCGTGAGTATTTAAGGTTTGTTGTGGGGTACCTTAGGCAGAAAATATCACAAGGAGGTATGTCTGCGGATTTCATTTAGTCCATTTAGTCCACCATTGCCTACTATATTTTGAGTGGCAGTGGTGACAACAGCCTGCCATTTCAATGTATATAGGGAGAAATAACCATTTGTTTAAATCAGTGGTGTCTCACTCTAATTAATGGACAGGAATATATATGGGGAGACTGAAGCCATTCTTGCCTTCCTAGGTCACATCTTCCAAGAGTCTGGGTACAGGTGCTTCCATAGCTCCGGCAAGTAATATTCTGAGAGCTGATAGAGTTCACAGCATAGAACAATGTGTGACGAATAGCAATGCCAAGCTCGGTGAAGTTTTGGATTGGTGTGAAATGGCATTTCTACCCGGGTTACATGAAGAATCTTCTTGGAATGCCTTCTTTTATTATATTCTGGTTAACCTAGCCTGTGTCTACTCTCAGTAAATAGTAATGGAGATTGAAGAGCAGTAACTAAAAAGAACAGTCATGGGCTAATACAAAAAGGCCATCTCTCCAGGCTGCTGCGAATGTTTGACTAACTAGCCTGTTCTCAAGATACCGTGAGCCAAGGAGGTGGAACATAACTGATCAGGGACAAATGTATAAACCATTAATCAGTGCCAAGAAATTGATTACTTCATTATTCATGGATTATTGTTATTTTTTGACAAATGTGTAGTTAAGGTTCTCTGTAAAAGGTTTTTTTTGGCCCCGATGGGCTGTAAAGTGTGCAGCAAATGTTAAAAGCTGTACAAACATATAAGAGCAACACCAAAATAGTTGTGAACTTTGTAGTCCAATCCAGCTATTTATGTGCTTGCTTAGCTGTGTGCAGTTAACTCTTCTGACAGTACTGTTCCTATAATTGGGGGTGGGGGGCATGAGGAGATAGTACATTAGGGGTAGCAAGTCTAGAGGCCTCCCAGTGAATGAATGAATGAACTTTATTATGGTCACAGACCAGGATAAAAACAAAAAAAACCCCATATATATAAAATAGCAGTTAGGATTTTTTTTAAAAAAAACGATAATTGTTAGAGCAAATAAGGATAAAGAAACAAGCCTAGGATAAAACATCTGAATAAAATACAAGATTAAACACAGATAATGGATGGGTAAAAACTGATAATTAAAACAGATAAGAACTAAAAACAAATAAAAACATGCAGTTAAAACAACTGTAAGAACATAAGAACTAAGAGACTCGCAGTTAAAACAACTATAAGAGGCTGCAGAGTAGAAGTCTCTGAAATAGAGGACACTCACAACATTAGAAACTGATGTGCAAATATGGTTAAAACAGACAATTAAAACAATGTACAACAATAAATTTAGAAACAATGTACAACAATAAACTATCCCAGGGAGTTGACTCAGAGTCACCCATGAAACCGAGTTTGGGGATTTTCATGCCGGACTATTTTGAGTTGGGCGATAGTCTGCACCTACAGATTTGTATACGGAATCTGGCGACCATCCAGGTCATCTTCTGATCTTTGCCTAACAGCAAAAGGTCAAATTTTTGCTTTTGCTGGAGGTCGGTGAGCCTCACCAGTAGGGGATCAATGATCTTACTACGTGCCTCTTCATAAAAGGGACATCTAAAGGAAAGGTGTTCTGGGCTTCCTATCTCTCCCAATGGACAGGTGCAAAGTCTCTGAGCACAGGGGACTTTTCTAAAGGCTCCATCCAGGTCCAGCGAGGGAAGAGCCGAGCTTCTGGCGAGTGTAAAGGCCCTCCTTGCATTTCTAGATACGAGAAAGAAGAGATATGCTGCCGGTGCGGCTATATCCTCTCGATTTCTCCAATTTTATAGTCGGGGCACCTTGCGCAGTCCTGTTGTCTCTCAGTGCCTAATATTCTTTGCCTGACCATAGCTTTTGCCTGGCCCAAGCCCAGACTTAGAAGGGCTTGAGGGGCAAAATCCAGTTTTTGGAGGGTGTTCAGGACTGCAGTCGGCCAGCCTGACTGGAATTGGTCACAGAGGATCAATGGGGTTATCCCTCAGGGGAGCAGATTCAATGTCAACCATTTGTAGATTGATGTTAGGCAGATGCTAGCCTCCCAGTGTTTTGGACTACAGATCTCATCATCTCTGACCATGTCCCTGCTGACTTAGACAGATGGGAGTTGTAGGCAAAACACCAACCAGGTGCCAAATTGGCTACCTCTGCCCTATTGAGAGAATGAATCTGCTGGGGGATTAAGCTAGTGTCTGGCTTGTTTTAAATATAAATATATTTCTCAGTTACAATTTATCCATATGTTAAAACTTTGAGGGAGAAGGTGGAATGCACTTAATTAAAGGAATATCTCTGACCCAAATAAAAAATGCAGCCCAGATGTCTGTCAATATGAGCACACTTATTTAAGTGCCCCAAGGGTTAAAATTTAGAATCCAGATTCATTGTCAGTTGTGGCATTTATTAATCCTCACTGTTTTTATAACAGCCTGAGGATTGAAACATAGAAGGTTCTTCCAAGATCCGTCATCTCTGCCTTGGTGCAGTTTGGCTTTTTGCATAATTGTCTTTGTTTTCAAAGGGGCTTAATTAAAAGTTTTCAGGAAATTAAAAAAGAGTATCTTTAAAACAGTTTCCTGCAGTAAAGAAATCTTTAATCTCAAGGGTGTAGCCCAATTCTTCTCCATTTGCAAACGAGATGCATTTTCATAACATCCTTGGAATAAATATTGTTCATGTATATTTTCAAAAGAGAAGATATATCATTCTTGGGACTGGGGCAGCATGCTTATTTTTTGCTCTTATTCTAATGAAATCCCTCTTCTAAGGAAAGGCCAGAAGGGATAATTGTTATCAGACAGCCTGTGACATTGAGGAGACCTTATTGATGGCTGCCTGATATAAACAATGCTCTGTAGTTTGAACTGATGCTCTGTCATGCATCTTATATTTACATGCTGTTTATGGCAGGAAGTGATATAGAGAAAACAGAGTGTTTCTTCATACAAATAGCACATTAACCAGCTGATGCCAGCAGGGTTGAAATATGGAGAGTGGAAAGCTTTACACATACCAAACAGGAGAAAGAAGCTGATCTTGCATACCGAAGGGAAGTCTACAGAAACCCAACTGCAGCCTTTTTCATTTTCAGTAAATTATTCAGACCAACTACTGATGGGCAACTTCAAAGCCCCTGCTCTCCTCTCTTAGGGCACTGGCAGAGGAAGAGGAGTGCAGGAGGGAGCACACCGCCCCCAGCAGCATGATCCTGGTAGGGTGCCATCGCGGCTGCCCCCCTGCTCACGCTGGGCGCCATGCCCCTGTAGGCGGCATACCCCATCCCCAGGACATGCGCCCCTAGAACATGCGCCAGCCATGTCCGCGCCTGCTCTCTGCCCCCCGGTGCCGAAGCATGACGCTCCGCCACTGTCTTAGGGTTCTTTGTCTTTAAACAAAATTTGGACCAAACAGGACACTAGTCCTCTGTTTATGTAATCATGTTATCTTTGTAGTACTGAAATGTTGGTTTATGTATACAGTGGTGCCCCGCAAGACGAATGCCTCGCAAGACGGAAAACCCGCTAGACGAAAGGGTTTTCCGTTTTTGAGCTGCTTCGCAAGACGAATTTCCTTATGGGCTTGCTTCGCAAGACGAAAACGTCTTGCGAGTGTTCCGATTTTTCCCCGCTCCCCCCCTTTTTCTAAGCCGCTAAGCCGCTAATAGCCTTTTAGCCGCTAAGCCGCTAAGCCGCTAAACCTTTAATAGCCACTAATCCGCTAATAGCGCTAATCCGCTAAGCCGCTAATAGGGTTGCTTCGCAAGATGAAAAAACCGCTAGACGAAGAGACTCACGGAACGGATTATTTTCGTCTTGCGAGGCACCACTGTATTGCATGTTCTATTGTGTTGTTTTGCTATGTTATTATCAGGTGCACCAACTCTAGGGGGCCGAGGTGTCATCAACCCCCTCAATATTCCTTCAGCCCCCCGAATATTGAGGTGGCAGAGGATGACGATTGCTAAGCTGAGCATGATGCAGCATCAATGGAAGGCTGCACTAGGGGCATAGGAATGGGTGTGTGGGCTGTGTGGGCTGCCCCGGGTGTCATCCTTGAGGGGTGTGTGTGACAAAATGGCAACCCGTGGGAGTTTGCACTTACCACAGGGCCTGACCTGTAATGCGCCAGAGCCATGCATCTCTCCTGGGAGTGACGAGGTGGCTCGGAGCCCTGCGCTGCCCAAAATGGCAGCGTGGGCCTTGCGTCCACCAGGTGGACTCTGTGGGCAGCTTGCTGCACCGCCCCCCTGGGTGGATTGCCATGCCCCCCTGGGCGGATCACCCCCATCCACAGATTGCTATGGCTCCTCCATGCAGCGCCCCCATGCGCGGATCACTGTGCCTCCCCCATGTGGTGCCCCCATGCACAGATTGCTGCAGCACCCCCATAGGCAGCTCACCCCCGCCAGTGGAGCTAGCTACGCCCCTGGGCTGCACTGGCCTGTGCAGTGTTGGCCTGGCACAAGGTCAGACTGGCCTGTGCCACATCTCCCGACACTGTGGGGACTGGCGTGGCCTAGTGGAAGTCTGCAGCATCCTGTGCTGTGTCTCCCCGCACCATGCAGGCCAGTGCATCCTTCTGCTAGGCTGTGCTGGTTCAGCATACGCAGTGTTGGGAATTGTGTGTGGTGTTGTGTGACGTCACACCTGCATGATGTGCACTGGCCCCCTCAATCTTGGGGGCAACCTGGAACCTGTGATTATTGTTTTTGCATGGTTTGGTTTTGAAAGGCATTCCTGTTTTCTTTATTGCAAGCCACTTTGATCATGGTTTTGTGTGCTTAGAAGAGAGGCATGGGAATGAAATGACGGACTGACTAAAACAAAACACCTGGCTACATAATGACCATCCTCCTGACCCATTCTGAAATTCAGGGAAGGGTGAGTGTAACGTCTGCTTTGCCACATAGCTGGAGCTTACAGCATCACCAAGTGATCTTAGGCAGCAAAGTCTTGTGCCATTTCCTTTGGCCATTTCCCAGACACCTCACCGTTATGACTGTTGTCAGTCCTGAAGCAGCTAATAAATGTTTAAAAACATTAACGGTATGACATTCTCAGCCAGAGAACACAAACATCTGTTTTGAATCCATTATTTATTATTTGATTTTAACTAAACAAATCTAGAAACCGCTTCTGAGGTAGGTATGTTTTAATAGCAAGTACAATATTTATTGTAGGGACATGGTTGGCGCTGTGGTCTAAACCACTGAGCCTAGGGCTTGCCAATCGGAAATGTCAGCGGTTCGAATTCCCATGATGGAGTGAGCTCCCATTCCTCAGTCCCAGCTCCTGCAACCTTGCAGTTCAAAAGCATGTCAAAGTGCAAGTAGATAAATAGGTACCACTCTGGCGGGAAGGTAAACAGCACTTACGTGCACTCTGGTTTCGCCAGAAGCGGCTTAGTCATGCTGGCCACATGAGCGGGGGGCGGGGGGGGGGAGAGAACTGTCTGCAGACAAACGTTGGCTCCCTTGGCCAGTAAAGCGAGATGAGCGCTGCAACGCCAGAGTCTTTCACGACTGGACTTAACTGTCAGGGGTCCTTTACCTTTTTACAATATGTATAAAAGAACCCCCTTCCCCCCAAAAAATCCCTAAGTTTCAGTTTGTACCTTTCTCAATTGTGGCTTCAACTAAAGGCTACTAAGGAATATTGTTGCAGAAATTATTGCTGCCTTGCCGAGTTTATCCCATACAGTAGAGCCCTTTATCTGATAATAGTTATCCCACTCTGCCTATAGCAGGGAGTGACCAACTTCTGTTGCCAGAGGCAGCCCTTCCCCGAGAAAAAGTGGACCAAAAAGGAACAAGCTTGATTTGCAAACAAAATCAAGCCTGCATTTTAGCAGTCTATGTTTCTAATTGATAAAGGGTGGGAATGACTCTGTGACTGAACTGCACCTTCCCACAGGTTCAACTGCTTCTCCTGCCAGGGGAATGCGCCAAGTGAGAGTAAGGGCTGCTTGTGGTTTCTGGTAGCCCCCCTGGTGGGCTAGGGGATGGGTGGCCAGGCAATGTCTATGGCTTCTTTGCATTACTTGTGAGGTCATTGATTTGGAAGCGTTGCTGAGGAGAAAATGTGCTTCCCCAAAGAACCCTTTAATCAATAGACTGGCAGTGGTCTTCTGTCTTTTCAGAATGAGATAGCAAGACAAAAATATCTATGTGTAACACACATTTTATTATCTTCTGTCTGAATGGGGAATTGCCTACTAAACTGCTATAGGATGCTACCCTGTTTGTTTGGTAGATAAAATTTTTGTGCTGAGGGAAAACAAACTTAAACATGTTGCAGAGTTCCTAAAAAGCAGACCAGAGGCAATTGTACTTCATCCAGCAGAGCTTTACTGGTACTTAAGGCAAATGAGCATAATGGTCACAAATCCAATACATTCAGGATTGGCACTGTCCATAAGAAATCCAATTGCAGCACTTAACAATAAAACTTACAATGACTTATAATAAGACTAAACCTTAACACTATAGCATACCAGAACACTACACCAGAACAAAGAGACAGAAAGAGAAAATAAGTGAGCGCCCAGGCTCCTTCTGGTCTTATTATTATAGTCAGCACGACCTCAACAGAAAGATAACAGAACCAGTTTAAAGCAGCTGTACTCAGTTTCCCAGAAGGAAATAACCCAAACAAGAACCTTCTGCTTGTTTTTTTCACATAGAAAGAAAACTTTCAAGAACCCTCTTGAATTAAGCAGAACAGGAACAATCTCTACACATCAGTCTACACATCAGATCAATACTCTCTGTACTAAGAAATGCAAACTGACAAAAATTAGTGTCAGGAGTGGACTACATGATGGGGCACTGACACTTACCTGACCTCCTGACAGTCACTGCTCCTTATTGGGAAGGAGAGGAGAAGTGTTCAGGTGGTGGAAAGGCTCTTGCACACAGTGGTAGAAGCATTGGATTGGCTGTACTGCTGTGTTTGCATCAAGCCAACCTCCCCACCACCTTGTCTCTCCCACTCTCTGTCCCAGTAAGAAGCAGAGACTCAGTTGTTGGGATGTCAGGTGAATACTGTGGTCCCCACCATGATGCCTGGTACTGCTCTCTGTGTGAGACACAGAAGTTGGCCATCCTGGATCTGTGGTAAATTAGTTTGATGTGCCACATTTGGAAAAGTTTGCATAAAGTAAGTTGGCCATAAAGTAAGTGACTATCTATTTCCATCTTGATCTCAAAAAAGTGGACAACACATAAGGAACTTACTTAGGATTAGGAATCTGGATTTGCCAATCTAATCCAAAAAGGAGAGACTGTTCCTACACCAAGACTCACCAGTGTTGACCTTGAGAAATACTCCACTGTACAAGAGAAGAACTTCCAGACTTTGATGCATTAAAAATTCATTCTGCCAGCACTTGAAAGTCTGAAGGAAGTAGGTCAAGCCTTCTTCTCCTGAAACCAAACCTAATGTTCTCTGTTACGTTATTCACCCTTGTTGCATACTCAAAATTAAAGTATGTAATATATTTCCATGCTTACATTTATTGTGATCATATCTCTCAAATCTTAACAAAACTTCATAATGCCATTGTTCCTCATATACCCTTCTCCTGGGATGCCAGGGAAAACAACAACAACATATTGACAGCATTCATTTTAACAATACAAAGTCCAAACAGGCAAACGTTTTCTCATCTTATGGGTCATCTTTGAAGGTTCTTTGGAAATCTGAATGTGGCAACCCCGGTTGGAAAAAATATACAGAGGGAAAAGGTCAATATTGTAATTGACCTTTTTCCTCTGGGGGACATACCTGGGGGAAAAGTTATTTTTCTCCTGAGCCACACATTCATTGCTACTACTATGATTGCTGAGGAGACATGCCTACCCAGAGGGACTATCAGCCTCCTGTACCAGGACACCTGGTGTGTGGCTCAGGAGAAAACTAACATTTCCCCCAGGTATGTAATATTGATCTTTTCCCCTCTGTATTTTTTTCCCCCAACCGGGGCTGCCCCTGTTCAAAGGGAAAAGCCAGAGGGCAATTTATCATTTTGAAGGCTTACTTTTGTCCAAGAGCGATGTTCTATTAAGCTGCAGACTCTAAGGGCCAATTCACACAACAAGATGTCTGGCCCAAAATGGCTTCTGTTTGATGTTTCAGGCAGCAGCTGTTCCTCTTGGAAGCTATTTGCATGGAGGGTCTCCACACAAATCATGCACAATCCTGGCTGGGGCTCTGAGATGGGTTCAGCAGTCTGGCCACGATTAGGGCTGCTTCCATACTGTTCCTATTTTGGGAGTGGGATCCAGTTGCATACTGGCAAATTAGGAATGGAGGAGAAATTCATTCCCCTCCCCCTCATTTTAATGAGAAGCTGCCTAAGTCACACATCTTGAACCAATATGTGAAGCTAAACACAAGCATCCTTCAAAGTTCACACTTCTCTTAATCCTGCTGCACACTTTTCCAGCCAAGTAAGGTCTCCAAAAATGCATTTTATTAGGGTGATGAGTGCACAAGAAGGCGTATGTTAGTGAAAACAGCATGGAAAAAAATGCATTACATTGGGAAAGCAGCATAGAGAAATCCGTATATTAGGAGAAATTCACACTAAAATGTTGACAGAGCTTCATGGGGACTTTTTTATAATTAAGATTTTTTTTATAAATCACAAACTGGTGTGGAAATGTAGAGAACTGGATTTAAGGTTGGAAAAAACCATGACACCAAAACGGATATCCAATTCCTATCTGCAACTTGAACTCATTGGGTCCAAGAAATACAAAGGAAGGTTGTTTTTTAAAAAACCACCCAGAATGTTACAAAGCTTGCAGTTGCTTCATCAGAAACTACATTGTGTAACTACCAGTGTATTTCCCCCCTCATGTGGAACAATGTATTTTTCCATCCGGGAAAGCATATTGAAAGCATAGACAAGGCAAGCCTCCTCCATTCTCTCTCTCTCTCTCTCTCTCTCTCTCTCTCTCTCTCTCTCTCTCTCTCACTCACACACACACACACACACACACACACACACACACACACCCTCCCACATCCCTCTACTTTCCATACAGCACAATAAGTGTATTAGCCACCAAGCAACAAGCTTTAAACTAACTTCTGCTGACTTCTGTCACAAAGCAGAGTGCAACTATAATAAAATAGCTCAGTGCTGTGATGGGTATAAATAAGTGATGTTGCTGAATAGCCTCTTCAGATTATAAACACCAAAAAGGGGGGGTGAGGGAATTAATCATGGTTTTTACAATTCATTTCCAACAAAGGAGCCATTTTCTGCAGCTATATAGCCCTAAGATACAAGCACCAATCTGCTGCGGTTCTTCGCTTTGTGTTGTGTGAGCTTTATTATTGTTGAATCAGAGCATTATTACCAAGCACATCTGTATACAAGATATTTGATTTTATTTAGGCTGAAACCCCATAAACACGTACTGGGGAATAAGTCCAGAACCTTCTTTCAGTGAGGCTGTGTACACACAATATAGTTAAAGAACCCCACCCTCCCCCCAAAAGAATAATAGGAACTGTAGTTTGTTAAGGTTGCTGGGATTTATATGTTTTTTAAACTATGGTTCGCAGGACTCTTTGGGGAAATACATGTGCTTTACAGTGGTACTTCTGGTTACGTACTTAATTTGTTCTGGAGGTCCGTTCTTAACCTGAAACTGTTCTTAACCTGAGGTATCAGTTTAGCTAATGGGGCCTCCTGCTGCTGCCGTGCTGCCGGCACACGATTTCTGTTCTCATCCTGAGGTAAAGTTCTTAACCCGAGGTACTACTTCTGGGTTAACAGAGTCTGTAACCTGAAGTGTTTGTAACCTGAGGTACCACTATAAATGGTCTTTATGTGCATGTTAGGTAGCAGAAGTTGGCAACTGAGTTGGCAGGAGATGCCAGCTCTCAAGGAGCTGCATTTATTTAGCCTTGGGCATCTCCGTTACCCAATTTTCTTTTTCCTATAATAAAGGCTGGTGTCCATTATGGCTGCCATTGAAGAGGGCAGACAAACTCTACTAACAGGGCTGGTCCAAGATGCTTTTCTGCTGTAGGCAAAATGCCCTGACATTTCCCCCATCTTGATGCTAATGCCACTGCCACAGATCCAGGTCCCTGCCCTGCCCGCTCCCTGCCCCTGTGGTTGTGCCCACTTGCACTAGTCCCATCAATGCAACTGTGCCCTCACCCATGGCTGTGCCACTGCTGCCACCATGACACAGCAGCAGTGAGGGCACAGTGGCAAAGGTAATTCAGCTGTGTTGGTGAAGCTGGCATTGGCATAATGGCAGGGAGGGGGTTGAATCCGCCGCCTGAGGCAATTGGCTTGAGCCTAGGGCTTACCGATCAGAAGGTCAGTGGTTCGAATCCCGATGACAGGGTGAGCTCCCGTTGTTCGTTCCCAGCTCCTGCCCACCTAGCAGTTCGAAAGCACCTCAAAGTGCAAGTAGATAAATAGGTACTGCTCTGGCGGGAAGGTAAACGGCATTTCCGTGTACTGCTCTGGTTTACCAGAAGTGGCTTAGTCATGCTGGCCACATGACCCGGAAGCTGTCTGCAGACAAATGCCGGCTCCCTTCGCTTGAAAGCGAGATGAGCACACCACCCCAGAGTTGTCCACAACTGGACCTAACAGTCAGGGGTACCTTTACCTTTTTATCCTCATGCATGGGTGTCATAACAGAAACGGAATTCCTGCCTATGTTTGAGGGAAGGGACAATACCTCTTTTAAATATGGCACCTGCCATCTGCAGTTTTTATAAATGTCAGGCACCTGTCTCACCAGGGGAGCCCAATTTGTGAGCCCTGGTGTGAGCAGGAGGAGGGAGCTGGTCCCCCTGTTGAGGATGCAGTTTTGCCAGGATCCAGAGTCTGTGATGCATGCTGGGATCTTGATGAGTCTGTGATGCATGCTGGGATCTCGGTGAGTCTGTCCTGGCCAACCAGTCAGGAGCTCTGGTTAGTCGACCAGGGGTGCAAACTTGAGGGATGATCTGTCTCCAACCATTAGCCTTTGGGCTAGAAATGTAGCCTAGTCCAGGCCTCTGGCAGTTTGGTCAGCAGCTTTTATAAATAAAAGTAAATATAAGTAGTTTTTTAAGTTAGCATTTTCTTCAAAAAACTGTTGGTTCAGTAATTGGGGCACCTCTTTAGTTAATCTTTTTTATATATAAAAAAGGATGCATCAAATAAACATTGCAGCCCTAGATTTAAGCAGCCTACAGGATTGCAGCCTTTTTTGTTATGCAAATATAACATATAATCCCTTCATACAAATCGATGTCGTGGTGACACTTGGAATACTTGTACAATTCTGGTTGCCTTGCCTTGTAAAGAGCACTGTAGAGTTGAAGACATTCAGGAAAGGACAATCAAAATTATTAAGGAGCTGAAACAACTCCTCTATGAGAAAAAGTTACTACATATGGGGGAGGGGGTTAATTTAGAAAATAAAAGTGAGAGACAGGGAACATAATAGAGGTGTAGAAGATTGTGCATGGTGTTTTCATTTGTGTAAGAATGTGCATCCTGCCCTTTGACACATGATCACAGGACAGGTTACAGTGTATACCACAAATCAGACCTGAAAATAGATGGGCAGGTATCACAGAAAATCTGGCATGTGGTTGGTTGAATACAACATTGCAAATGATGGGTGACAATTCCAGTGAAAGCATGGAAGCAGCCTCTGTTAGGCCCTCAAAATTGCCCATCATGTATTGTAGCTAATGTCAGCCAAAAGGGAGAGGGAGAATGATAGTGTATACTAAGAGCCTAATATTCCCTGCAGCAACTGTCTCCTTGAATGTACTGAAAGTTCTACTATTGCATACATTTTCTCTCTCTCTCTCTAAGCTGAAAGCATCTGTTAGATTGAGTTGTTCACCGAGTGGAAGAGAACGTGCCTTTATACAGGGAAGGATAGCAGTGCTGTAGAGGTTTTTATCATTGTTCTTGTTATTATTTATTTAATTATGAGTCGCTTTTTGCAGCAAAAAATCTCCAAGAGACTTAACAAGAATAAAATGCATCATGTAAAACCAGAAAAACTTTAATAATAATAATAATAATAATAATAATAATAATAATAATAATAATAATAATAATAATTTATTATTTATACCCCGCCCATCTGGCTGGGCTTCCCCAGCCACTCTGGGCGGCTTCCAAAAAAAATATTAAAATACTGTAATACATCAAACATTAAAAGCTTCCCTAAACAGGGCTGCCTTCAGATGTCTTCTAAAAGTCTGGTAGTTGTTGTTCTCTTTGACATCTGGTGGGAGGGCATTCCACAGGGAGGGCGCCACTACCAAGAAGGCCCTCTGCCTGGTTCCCTGTAACTTGGCTTCTCGCGGTGAGGGAACCGCCAGAAGGCCCTCGGTGCTGGACCTCAGTGTCCGGGTAAAACGATGGGGGTGGAGATGCTCCTTCAGATATACTGGACCGAGGAAGTCAAGACACATAAAATGGTCAACAATAAATTAGTAAGGACCAAGCCCTACCACCACAGGAGGCAACAATAATTAACTGGGGCAAACAGAAAAGTTTTCACCTGGTGCCTAAAAGCTGGCAGAGATGGTTCCAGGTTCATCTCCATGGAAACAGCATTCCATGAATGGGGACCAATACTGAAAAGGTCTGTTTTCATGTGGCCACTTTCCACACTTTCCTCAAGTGGGGCATATGGAGAATGGCTCCCGACGAAGACTGCAGAGTTCAGGCTGGTTTGTATGGGGGGTGGAAGTCCTTGAGGTACTGCAGTTACGAACAATTTAGGACTTCAAAAGTCAAATCCAGAACTTTGAATTGAGGCAGAAACTCACTGGTAACCAGTGCAGTCAGGCCAGAATTGGCTTAAGAGGGAGACATTTTTGGAACAACATTGGGATATCAACTCCGCTCAAGGCATGATGGATAACAGCAACAACCAGGAAAAGATAGACATAACATTTTACAAGAACAGGAAGAAACATCAAGGACAGAAAAAACGTCACACACAGTCAAAACAATGATACAGTATGAGATCCTCACTTGTAGTTTTATAACCATTTAATGTGTCGACAGGAATAGCAGTTATAAATATTGCAGCTGTTGTATAAGGGATTATTATTATAACTGGAATGTAATTGAAATCAATAAGATTTTGAAACACAGAAATAAAGAAAATCATCCATTCTAGCATGGGGGGGGCACCTTATCTAAATTATATAATTTGGTATTTGAATGATTGGTATTAGTAATTGTATCTTAAATTGGCATTGTTATAATGAGGCTATCATTGGATTAGAATTGAAAAATTAATAAAAATTATCACAATTAGCATAAGATATTTAGATCTTCTGGTTCCAGTTCATAACCTGACCGTTAAATTCTACACTAGCTGTAGTTTCCAAACTATCTTGAAAGGAAGCCCCACACATAACACATTGCAGTAATCTAATGTAGCACTTACCAGAGCACAGACAACTGAAACTGATTTATTCCTGTCCAGACAGTGACCCCAGGGTCATCAGCTGAAGCTGATGGAAGGCACTCTGCTCTATCCAGGTCATTTGTGCCTCCAGCTATTAATGGACCCAGAAGCCCCCTCAAACTTTACACCTGCTTCTTTAGGGGGGGGGTGCAATGCTTCCCACAACAGGTGGAACACTACTTATCTGGTTTAGGGAACCACCTGCTAACAGTGTCCCAGTCTCAGCTGAATTGAGCATCAGTTTACTGTCTCTCATCCAGTCTATTACCAAAGCTAAGCAGTGATTCAGTACCTCCACCACTGCACTGCAGACATAAAGGAAAAACAGAGTTGTGTGTCACCAGCATATTGATGATAATGTAGTTCAAATCTCTAGATGTTACGCAGCACAGGGGACAAAATCTGTCTCTGTGGAAGAGCACAGAAACATACCAACTGAAATGCATCCAACGAAACAGGACTAGACTATGCTCTGGATACCTCTTGAAGTTCACTGGCTGTAATAGGAGAGTCAAAGTCCAAGTGGATTCAGGCAATTTTATCCTCAATATGCTTTGCAAACAAGTCACAGGAGGCAAACCTCCTTCGGGCCAGAAGGTAAAAGATCCCATACTATCTAGGAAAGTTTTGTTTATTTATTTGATTTCTATACTACTCAGGGGTGATCATGTCAGTGGCCTCAATCGTTCCCACAGATATTATTCCACCAAGGCTTCAGCAGCAGGGCCAGCCAAATCTGGAAAATCCCCCAGATCTATCTGAAAACCAAGTCAATCGATCAGTCTCCAAGGGCAGGCCATTCTTATCTGTTCCCTATTTCTGCAGAGGGGGAAGCCACTGAAAGTCTAAAACAGGAAGACCCTGACCATGAAAAGAGACTGGTGTTGAAATTCCCCACTCTGAGATCACCCTCTTCCTGCCCAGTCAGTAAGCTGAGGTCTGCCATATGCATCATCAGGTGGATGACATGTTGTGACAGCCCCACATTTGTCATAATGGCCATAACATCTTGAGCCACCCCAGGCTTAGGTTGGTTGCTGAGGCTGATTGGTTGGTTTCTTAGGTTGGTTGCTAACCCTCTAAAGAGGGAACTTGTCAGGGTTCTGGCCATATAAACATAACTTGCAGAGGACTCTTAGGCATGCTTACTGCAGAGTTAGTCTCACTGACCTCAGTTGGACTTCCTTCTGACTAAACAAGTATGGATTTGCACAAAGAGCACTGTTCCCATGCAGTTCCATTGAAAAGAAAGTTCCCTTCTAAGCAATTGTTCAGAATAATGCTAAATTATTCTTGTATAATTACTGTGAACAAATGGATGAAATCAACAATGAAGCTTTGGGAAGGACTGATTTTTCTAGTCAGTGTTAATTGCAAGTGTGATAACTGGCTAATAACAGCAGCCTGGATGTTGTATTCCTTTCCTGCCGATAGGGACTCCTGAAGCTGCGCTTCTGGAATTTGTTACCGATGTTTTTTTAGCATTTGATTACTCATCACTCACTCTTTGCCAATTGACTGACAACCAAAATGAAGGCATACCTGCCACTGTTCACCAGCTGCATGATTGTGGTTTGTCTTGATATAGCATGAAAGTTATCATCATCGCTGGTGTTGGCGTGTTTTGTCATCTGTACTGATATTTCGCAGAGCACACTGTGAACATGTTAGGCTTCAGTGGACGGCAGCTCCTTGCTCCAAACTGCTAAATAAAAATAGGATTATAATAGGTAAGATTGGTCATAAGTAGATCCCATTAAATAAAGTAAATGGTAATTTATTCTCTCTATGGAGAATAATTGGATTTGTGCATGCTGAGCACTTCAGTACATATGCAGACACAACTCGGCACATCCTCTGAAGTCTCAGAGAAGCAGGTTAAACCAAGCAATGCTGATGTAAATTATTATTATAATTATTGTTTATTAATTTTGTATACCGCCCTTCATCCAAAGAT
Organism: Podarcis bocagei; assembly: GCF_964188305.1. Lineage (NCBI taxonomy): Eukaryota > Metazoa > Chordata > Lepidosauria > Squamata > Lacertidae > Podarcis > Podarcis bocagei. The sequence continues at coordinate 35,451,901 of NC_138130.1, forward strand.
CACAGGATGGTTCACAACATAAGAATACAAGATGAGAATGCCAAATACATAACAACACAAAACCAAACCAATAATCTCCCTCCCACAAACACATTTTAAAAGCCATAGAATGTTCAATCAGCCAAAGGCCTAGTTATAGAGCATGAAGTTAGAGGTGGGGTTATAAAGGATGAATTTGGGATGGAGGCATATCTCCTGAAAAGCTGGGAAACAATATGTCATGGTGTTGGTGGTGGGAATTTGCACCAGCCCTCAAATGTAGCTTAGGGTGCTTCCAGACAATCTGTTTACAGAGCATTCATCCTGATTTCTTTGCAAGGAGATAAGACAATGTTGACTATGAGCATTCACTCTGAGTTGTTTGTGGGGAGGCTAGGTGATGCTGCCCCAAAGCTACTGTAGTGGATCCCACACTTTCCACTGGACTTACCCATCACTTTCCCTATCTCCTGGACAACTGCAATTGCACAACCTGAATTTGCCAATATGTGACTGAATGCCAACTGAAAAGAGTGACAGCCCACCAGCTGAATACCTAGGATACAGGGCAAACATTAAGCTAATAACAATGCTTTGCTGTTTATTTCTTTCACTGCAACAAGCAATGAAACAAAACCCACCACATCTGTAGTCAGCATGGTATGGTCAAGCACTTGTCTGTCACTGAATGGAGATATTGGGGTGAGCTCATATTTCCTAAGGGGGTGAAGTGCCTAGCAACAGCAGAGGAAGCAGAGACATAAAGTACAGTGGTGCCTCGCAAGACGAAATTAATTCGTTCCGCGAGTTTTTTCGTCTAGCGAATTTTTCGTCTTGCGAAGCACGGTGTCAGAAAAGTTTTGGAAAAGCTTCAAAAATCACCAAAAACCTCAAAAAAGGCTACCACACCGCGTTCTGTGAGTTGCTCCTCAAAGTCAAGTCGCAACTGTATTAACAGTGTTAAGAAAAAGGAAACAAACTTGCAAGACGTTTTCATCTTGCGAAGCAAGCCCATAGGGAAATTCGTCTTGCGAAGCAGCTCAAAAACCACAAAACCCTTTCGTCTAGCGAGTTTTTCGTCTTGCGAGGCATTCGTCTTGCAGGGCACCACTGTAATGTTTCACTCATTGTTCCAATCATCCTTTCCACTGAGAATGGGGAATGGGCCAGGGGCTCTGCAATGATGCATATATTGGCTTGAATTTGAAGATCACATGAGCAGAATTTTGCTAGTGGGATGCTCCCACTAGCTGAATGGGGAAGTATCCTGTCCCACCCTGCAAATTTACCTCAGAGGGTTTGGGGACCTTCAGAGCAATATGGGGATAGTATGAGGGGCTGCAGAGGGAAGGGAAAATTGGGGGGAACTGCCTCTCCCCCATTTGCCAGCAGGAATCTCGATTGGCTCAGGGTCCCTTCCATTTCTGGAAGGTCAACTGAGGACGTAACTGAATATATTTTCAATGTTTATTCCTTGCGTTTCTGAATTTCTTTTGCCTTTCTATAAAATGGTAGTAGCCTTTTCTGTAGGATAAAAATTACCCACTTCCTTTGTTGTCTCAGGCATAACTGTGCTGTAATTCCAGTCATTTGTAACACTTGCTCTCTTCTGCTTCTATTTATTTGCTCACGTCTTGCAGTGCATTGCACAAAAAAGCTGACTTTTGCAAGGTAGGCGCCATACATCAAAATTATGTTTGCAGAACTGTCTGAAACAACCTCTGATAAAATGATGCCTTGTTTTGGTAAAGGTTTTCATGTTGCTGATTATGTTGCTTCAGGAAAAAAAATATAGCATAGAGTAGCATGTCGCCTTTCTTCCTTGTGTTTGCTGTTTGGGTGACTTTTCTGGCTGCTGCTGCTTGTTAATGTCAACTTTTTAGAGCATTTATTGGTAGACTAAATAGATTTCCTCTAGCAAAATCCACTGATTCATCCCAAGGAGAAGTGATACAAGAAAATCCCTGAAGAATTACTCTGAAGAGCTACAATTCTCAATCTGACTCAGATGATTAAAGGTCTATCTATCTGTTAAGCTATAGCTATCTATATCTATCTATCTATCTATCTATCTATCTATCTATCTATCTATCTATCTATCTATCTATCATCATCATCTATCTATCATCTATCTATCTATCTATCTATCTATCATCTATCTATCTATCTATCATCTATCTAATCTATCATCTATCTATCTTGTGAACATGGTTCACAATAGTGTTGGGGGACACACATCTGGCCAGTTTGGGTGCATAACTTGGCTGAAGTTACCTATTAGCCTAATGGATACTTCAAAAGACTATTTCAAAAGGTGTGCTAACAATGTTAAAAGCATGAACTAAACCAGATCAGGTAGGCTAGTTAAATTGATTTGTGCTAAATCAGCTGCAGAATATTATGTATGCAAAAGTAAGATCTTTTCATTTTTGAAGATGCTCTTCATACAACCACACTCTACGCTCTTGGACGAGTGGAAGTAAGCCTTTTCTCAACCCTTATTTATGACTTGGTGGTAATGACTTTTCAACAAAACTAATGTTGCTTCCTAGGGTTTGTCAGATGATTACTAATACTAAGCTGTGTGGGTGGAGATCGTTCAATTCTACATAGTAAACTTAATTAGAATAGTATATTGGAAAAACTGAAGCATTTTTTTAAAATAAAAAATGCTTTACTCTAACCAAGCAATCTTATCTGGCATAAAAGCAATTATTTAAAATCACTTATTGATATTTTTTTTAAAGCATGTAATTTATTCTGATTATAGGATGTGTTAGACTGTGTTTGTGCTGCATGAAAACTAAGCATTAATAAGAATAATAAGAATAATAATAAGAATAAACATAAGAACTACTGTTTTCTTATTATCATCCAATTCTCAGAGATGCTGCATTGAAAAGTTGGACCTCTGGTGACATTTTCTTGAAGGCCTGCAAAACCCTGGAGCTGATGCTTTCTTGAATTGCTCTGTGTTGTCATTTTACTGCTTTGTTTTGCTGTTAACTGCCTTGGGAGCCAATTGGTTGAAAGAGAGTATATAAATACATAAAACAAGCACCTTTCAGATCTGTTCTTCAAAGGTCCCCTGTGACATGTACGGGTGTCTTACTATGTGTGTCTTAATTAATCAACACATTTAAAATTGTGCTTATCAATAAGGCTGTGTTGATAATAAATTATTATCTTTATTCTAGAATCAATTGAAACCAAGTACTTGGCTTTTCTATGTTGTCCACACACAATCTAGAGGACTGCACAGACGTTTTTGTCACTGGAAATATTTTTATTAAATTTCTCAAAACAATGCAGTACAGGTTACATCAGGTGAATGCTAGCAGCAAGCCATCAGCCTTACACATATGGTAGAATAAAAAGATATTGTCAATACAGAGAGTCATCAAAATGAAATACACCAAAGACAGATCGGAGTGCCTACGACTTTGAGCAACGCTGGTGTACAAATATGCTGATGTTCGTTAACAAAGTCTATGAAGAGAAGCCAGATAGTTTCAAAATGATTCTTCTTTGATGTGGATCATTTTTGCATGGCAAGTGAGCTCCTTGGATAACACAATATGCCAAATTCTGTCCAGCCAGCCTTGAAACAATAGGCTAGCCATGTCCTTGAAATGGAGCGCTGTCTCTGCTCTGGCTGCCGCCAGCAGATGTGCTAGTAAATCCCTGGAATGTGCAGACGAAATGTCATCTTTGAAGACTGATAAAATTGCCATTCTGGTGGGATCTGGGCCTAATTACTGGTTTGTAATGATGGAGATGTAGAAAAGACTTTCGTCCAAAGGCCATCTACCTGTTTGCAGCCCTACCGCATAAGGACAAGAGACTCATGCTCCTTGCAGCCACACCAGCACTGTGGGTGGGTGATAGGGAAGGCCATGATATGGTGCAGTTTTCCTGACATCCGGTGTCGTCAAAGGAGTGCTTTTAATTAGGCTTCTTGGATCTTGGCTGAAATTTTAGTGGGGGGCTGAACAAATCTCTGTCTCTGTCATGAAAAGAGCTTCATGTACAATTTTTCTGGCAAAGGGTGTTTAAGGAGATAACAAAAATCACTGGGTTAAAGCTGACCAGAAGTCCAGAGGTAGCATTATTATCAACTTACGATGGGGTGGAAGGTTTGTAGCCTATCAAGGACTTGCCCGCAAATTTATTGAATTTGAATTATGATAGCTAGGAAATGGAAGGTGCATGCAGAATATAAAATGGAAGAATGGTATAAAGAGGTGTGGGATATAGCTATTAATGGTAAATTAACAAGTTCCATTAAGGAAAGACAGGGAATATGCAGGAGAAATGATTTCGAGGAGATATGGAAGGTATTTGTAGAATTCGTACAGTTAACATAGAAAGGGGTCAAATCATTGCAAGAGGTGTTGAAATTTTGGGAGGTTGGACAATGGAATGGTCTCTGTGGTGGGGTGCACATTTTTATTCTTATTTGTTTATGATTATTACTTTGTCAAAATAATAATAATAATAATAATAATAATAATAATAATAATAATAATAATAATAATAATAGAGCTTCATGGAAAAACTGGGTTCTTTCCCAAAATTAAAGCTCACTGCAGATTGATTTTGGATTACCCTACAATGTGTCTATATGAAAACAGGTGTAGGCAGTCTCAGCAATGGGTGTCTGTGTGTGAGAGAGTTTGTGAGTGTATCCACACCTGCCAAATGATGCTGTGGGTAGGCATATACCAGTATTGCAATCATCACTTCCTTCTTCATTTACCTGGGGCATCAAATCATGAATGCATTATACAATCAACGAAAAGCTGGCTCGTGCCCTTGCCATTGGAAGCTGGCAATGCAAGTCATTTGCATTCATCCCAAATCTTTTCCTTTCTTCATAGCTGCAGGGTTTCTTTCTCTGTGATTATTTAGAGGCCAAACATAAAAGCAGGACAAGGAGAAATATATATATATTGGCATTGGTTGGGACATGACAATACAAGCTTCATAGAGAATCTCTTTCTTTTTTTTAATGCTACTTCTGCAAGGCCACTTTGAAATGAAAAAAGTGTAAGCAGTGATGTTTTTCTAAGGCCATACCACAAACAGTTGGAAGGTCAAACTAACTGCTAGAAAGAAGAGCATGCAGCCTCTCAAGTGAAAGGAATATCTGGAAGAAGAATGCAAACTGTATTGCTGGTATCCATTTGTCTTGGGAGACAGTGGAGGAGTGTGCTTTGGGGGGCGAGGTCAAGCTGTTGGACAGTTGCTGTGCCTGCTGTGGCTGTAGAGACTGATGCAGGAGAGACATGTTTTGTTGCAGCTAAGGCAGATGAAGGCATCTGGTTGTGCTGCTGCAGATGCAGCATGACAATTTCTCCTCTGGTCACTGCTACGGATACACAACTTGACTGCCTATCTCCATGGAATATGAATTAAACAATGGGAACTGAGTTTAAAGGCAAATGCAGCTGGTGCTTGGTATTTGTGCCTCTTGGTGGGAGGTGATGGCTGTCAGATTCCCCATCTCTCTGTGTTTGCTGAAATCCCAAAGGAACTGCAGAAGACATCCATTTGCATATTTGAGGCCACTTCTTCTTCTGCAGCAGAGCTTTTAGCTTTAATGCTTTCCACAAAATTAGGACAATAGGTCTGTAATTTCTGGGTTTCTTGCAGTGGTGGACCTTGGGGGTATCAAATTTCAATGGCGCACTGAACATTAATATTCTCCACCACTGCCTCTCATGCTCCATTCTAAATAATAGTTGTGGTGTTCCTAGCAGTGCCCCCTGAGGCTCCATGCCCAGTATGACCGAACTGGTAAATCTTTGCCAGCAAAGTGGTTTCCCAGATGCTCCATGGAGTAGCGATATGGGGCAGGGACCCAAAGGCTAACAAAGCCTTACAAATAGTGCAGAACAAATTCCTCAGGAAAGGACTCTCGCTCCCCAATGGGACCCCAGCTGCTCTTCTTTGTGCTGAAGCTGATGTGACAACAATACAGGCTAGAATTGATTACCTGAACCTAAATTATGTGAAAAGACTTCAATCTCTTTCAAAAGAGAGATGCTCCACTATGTCTTACACAGAACGGGAACAGACCAAATGCTGGAAGGCTGGCACCCAATGCCTCTTGTCCCAATATCAATTACAAGATCTTCAGGTGACCATGAAGATGGACAAGAGAGACCGAACTGGTCGCACTGTCCTAAACCTGCCCCTGCTTCTTGCTGTGAGGCCCCTTCTGGAAAATTGCTGTTAATGTTGACTGTTGTCCAATAATGGTCCATAAGGAGGCTGTTTGTTGTTCTAGAAGATCAACAATCTGGCATTTGACTTTAAGGACTTTTGAATATATGATGCTAAGCCCTAGTGACCTTTCAATTTTAATTTGCCTATTAGCCAGCGTCACCCCTTATCACCTCCATTTGATTTCACATCATATCAGATGCATGTCTACAGCGTAGGAAGTCCCACTTTGTATATGTGCATCCTGGAAAAAACTGGATCAGACATGGATACCCACCCAACATTTTCTACAGCAAAGACTAACATAACAAATTCCGTTTCCCAGCAGTCTCCCTTCATGCCACGGCAATCGCTTCATGCATTTGCTTTCTAACAGTTCCACAGCAGGTCTCCTACCAGCAAGTATTTTAGAATTCTTTAACAAATTCATCAAAGGTGCGTCTGTGTGTTTGTGCTTTCTGTTAACTTACATTTCTTTTACCAGAGTTCCTCCTCCTTTTTATCTTCTTGGTCCATTTCTTTAACAGATGCCTTCTAGCCATTTATACCATCTTTGATGATTCATTGCTAGTTCATATAAATTTTATTTGAGTGTTTTAAATAACCTTCATGCTTCCTGGAGGAATTTGGACGTCTGACTTTTCCTTCCAGCTTATTCTTTTGTTTCTGAGACTTTTGAAACCTATTTGAGACCTTGTTGAAATCAAAAGCGACTTCTGAGCAATTTTATATTCACATACTGTACATACTCTGGTCACTGATCCTATGCAGCTTGGCGGCACATATCATCTTGCACAAGGCCCTGAGCCTCTTTCAGGATGAAATCAAGGTTTTCCTCTTTATCTTCCACAACTTACTGGAAGCAACAGTAGCACAATAATTTCCTTGCATCTAGAACTTTTGTCTCTCTGGCAGCAGATGGCTTCTTTGCACATGCCAATTAAGGGGTGGTAACTGTGGTGGGGCATCACACATTTGATGAGCTAAGACTCTTGTGTGGTGGACTCATTAAACAGGCGGACAGCTAAAGGCAGGAAGATGTGGAATGAGAATAAAATTATACAGGAGTTAAAGAAAAAAAGAAAATTAAAATGTGTGTCAGAAGGGCTAAGTGAAGTGAAGGTTGGAATGTGAAGGTTGTATTTGCAAGAGAATTGTGAGAAAGGGCAGAATTACATGTACGCAGCAGCTATTGCTATAACTGTTCAGGACAAAGGAAATAGGGAAAGATAAGAAAGTACTATGCCTTGTGATTAAGTCAATAGATGCTAGTAGAAGAAAGTGCTGCCATATATGGACATAGTTGCCCCTTTGCTTGTAAATGTATTGTTACAAAAGTTGGGTGGCACCCCCACTCTCTGCTGAGCGACAGCAAGATCCCAGGAGTTCCAGGCATTCACCCAGGGTCTGTGTTCCCTTGGAGAATTGAGACATGGTGGAGACGGTTATATCTTTAAGAAATATGGTTTATCCACCTATTTACACCTTCAGTCTGCATGGAGGGAGTCCAGATCTTACAGCATGGATATTTCTTACAGCACTGCATCCATGGAACCAAAGGCATCTCTCCCAGGCACCCTGCCCAAGATGGATCCCTGCCTTTCTTCTTCCTCCTCCTTCTTCCCAGCAACTCTTGCTCAAGACTCCCTTTTCCTGTCATCTCAAACACACATCCCATCACCTTGGCAACATCTCTCTCCCCAGGCCAAAGGATTCCTCTCAGATGACCCATCAACACCTTTTGTCATGTTAACAGATTTGCTCTTCCTTAGGCCAGCCCAGGGATTCCCTGTCTGGCACAGTTCTGCAGCCTCTACTTTCATCTATATCCCAATTAATCAAATCCTACCATTTATTAATTTCTGGAGGTTGTTTTTTTTGCGGGAGGGGGGGGTCCCTCCCAAATCGATAACAGTACAAATACTTGTGGCTTCTGTACAAAGTATTTCGCGTGCCACTCCTCAAAAACTTGCTGGTTGAGGTTGTGTCGCACTGGACTTGCAATGCCTCAGTAAACATTCTGCTTGACTGACAACTGGAGTCTAGATGTTATCAGCTGTCCAAGCTGAACCCACAGGTGTAAGACATCAGGGAATCCAACTCTCTCTCTCCCCCCACAGCAGGCTTCCAGGGATAAATAGACAGGAAAAGCTCTTACCAAAGTCTTTTATTCAATATTCAGAGAGAGGCTTAGAAAAGTAGCCTCTTGGAGTAATAGTGTTGCTTCGAGTAATCTCCACCCCCCTTCCCTTCTCAATCGCCAACAGCACCACTACCCTTATGGTGGCTGCTTAAGGCCATTTGCCTCTTAGCTCTTTGCTCTCCTACTTTCACTGCTCACCTGGTTCTGGGAGAAGGGGAGTCTCGAATGCTTTCTAGTGATAACGTGTCAGCCAGCTGCTCCTGGCTCTGCTTCTCCCCCCTCCTCTTCTCCCATGATTTCTCAGCTTTGGCCCTATCTCTGAGCCATGACCTTCTGCAAACCTATATTGTAAATCTATACTGTCTTCCTCTTCTCTGGAAGGTTCAGGAGGAGGGAGAGGTGGCCTCCACCATTCCTCCTCTGTCCAGTTTCTGACATCAGAGTATTGGGTGTTGAACCCCAATATTTCCTCAACCAGCAAAACAGTGCTGAAGAAGGTGCAGAGAAGTTGCTTCGCTCAGGCATACTCATTCTTCATCAGCCAATATGGAGCTTTCCTGATGTTGCTGGACTCTCCAATTCCCATCAACCAAACCAGCATGGCCAATAGTCTGAGGCTGGTGGGAGCTGGAGCTCAACTACATCTGCAGGACACCTGATCGGCTACCTCCACTCTACATCTACATCTCTCAGCTGTGCTGTTAGGGACTTTTTTGGTCCACCCCCTTCCTCACCAACAAGAGAGAATCCTAAACTACATCTGAAGCCATGAGTCTATGCATACTGAGAGGTCCCACTACCACTGGCAGAATATTGGTTGATTTCGCCATCCATTAGTGCTGAAACTATCTGTGAACATCAATCTTGATATAATAAGCATATGCCTGATCTAAACATCCAGCAAAAAGGGGCCTAAAATGCAAGCAGTAAGTGGAGAGTGAATGCTCCATTTATATTTGTAGGGATGCCTTAGGTTTTCATCAGTATGCTTAATGAGCTATCAGTAGATCCTTATTGTGCCTGGTCAACCTTTTATGTGAGCTAAAAGGCCACATCAATTTATAACTAAATCACATTTCATTTTTCAGTGACTGAAATTGTTGAATGCCTCAGAAATGATGAAACTCCATCTTCTGTGATTTGTAGCTGGGGAAGGCCAGACTCTGCTGCTCCGGTTAATCATGAATTTGCATGGCTGAAAGGGTCTAGGTGGCAGAAGACAGGGTGAGAACAGGGAACGGAAAAGTTTAGAATGGGCTGAGTTACAGCTTGTTGAGTAATGCGCTGCTGCTGGTTTGTGAAATAAGGAAAGATGTCCGTAGTTCTGTTCTATTTTGACAGATTGTTGGGGAGAAAATATGTATTTACATTTTTTGTGGCTATTCCGCTGAGAGGTGGTTCCTCCCCCATGCTTTCAAATTAGACTTCTGCTACATTGCTGCTGGCATATGGTGATGTGCAATCGAAAGATTCCCCCAAAGAGTACATTGGAGTACACTTGCAGGATGATTCTGGAGCATTATTTCTGAATGCAATTACATTGCCCAAGGCACAAAGGCACCTTTCCACTTATCTTTTAAGATCCAGATCTCAACATAGCTACTAGAGAGTTGTGAACATTTGTGTCTTGGGCTTCTTAGAGCCCGTACTGTCTGAAACCAAATGGCAGTATTGGTTGTTTACCAGCTCCATCTGGTACGCAAGCTGAGACCCCACTTACCCGCAGACTGTCTCACCAGAGGGGTGCATGCTCTAGTTATCTCCCACTTGGACTACTGCAATGGGCTCTACGTGGGGCTACCTTTGAAGCTGACCTGGAAACTACAACTAATCCAGAATGCGGCAGCTACTCTGGTGCCTGGGAGCAGCTGCCAAGACCATATTACACTGGTCCTGAAAGACCTACATTGGCTCCCAGTACGTTTCCGAGCACAATTCAAAGTGTTTGTGCTGACCTTTAAAGCCCTAAACGGCCTTGGTCCAGTATACCTGAAGGAGCGTCTCCACCCCATCGTTCAACCCGGACACTGAGGTCCAGCTCCAAGGGCCTTCTGGCGGTTCCCTCATTGCGAGAAGCGAAGTTACAGTGAACCAGACAGAGGGCCTTCTCTGTAGTGGCGCCAGCCCTGTGGAACGCCCTCCCAGCAGATGTTAAGGAGATAAACAACTATCTGACATTTAGAAGACATCTGAAGGCAGCCCTGTTTAGGGAAGTTTTTAATGACTGATGTTTTAATGTACTTTTAATCTTTTGTTGCAAGCCGCCCAGAGTGGCTGGGGAAACCCAGTCAGATGGGTGGGGTATAAATAATAAATTATTATTAAAATAATTGTTGTTGTTGTTGTTGTTGTTGTTGTTGTTGTTGTTGTTGTTGTTGTTGTTGTTGTTGTTATCATCAGATTTGATCCCCCCAACAGCTCTTGTACTCCACTAAGTTAGCTTTGCTAAGTCAGGGATGATGAGAATTATGGACCAGTGTGTTGGCTACCCTGGACCTAGTTGCTTAGCCAGCTTCCCTTTGCAGAAAGTTGCCCGTTCTTGGGTGAGTGGTGCTGCCACAGTATTGGTTCTTTGGAATCACCTGATACCCAGCATCAGGAAGCTGTGTTGTTAGTGCCCTACTTGGAACTACCTGCTGTTCTTCACTCTGGCAAGTAGAATACAGAGTGGGGTCTAACTGACTGTGTCACCAGGCAATGGGCTAGCAGCTGTTCCAAAGTTGTGTGCTGTCTTTCAACTTATCTACCCCCAAAGGGTTTGAAAATATGGGTATTATGGAAAGCAAATTTCAACAACATGTTCTTTTGAGTTAGAGGACACCAAAAGGTCAGGCGTATTCTGAAGTAGCTATCCACCTCCTTCCAATAAATATAGGAGGTTTTGTTCAAGATTCAAACAAGGCTAATTATTTACTCAAACGGTGACAAATCCACTTGGCAGCCTGCATAATTTTCTATGCACCACAAAGGTGTGCTGTAGGGAGGTGCTACAGAGCTCTCTTCTTCAAGCGATCTCTCTGCCATCTCCATGTGATTCAGTGATTGGTGCCAGCATGTTGTCTGTGCTTTATTCTTCTGTGCCGCAGAGTATGAATGCACCTGCAGGAGCCAGCTCATAGCACAGAGAGATAAAATAAAAATAAACAGTACCTTGTCAAGTGCAGGGAAACTTTGAGTAATGTCATCAGAAAAGCAGAGAAAAAAGTGCCTTGTGCCTCCCAAGTGCAAGACATGTTTTGTAACCTTCAAAGGTGGGGGGGGGGAATGTGTGTGTTAGGGGGAGGAATACCATTGCAGCTCATTTAAAGCACCTTTAAAGCATTAAAAGTCATAGAGAGTCCTGGGAGCTGTACTTTTGCTGGCAATTGTGGCTCTGTGAGGTCAGCACTGTTAACAAACTATACCTCTTTGGGGGAAAGCCACGACTGTTAAAGTGGTATAAGAGTGCTTTAAATGTATGGTGTGGGTGGAGATTTAACTTCCCCGGCAATTTATGTTGATGTACATCTGATTCACAAACCCCCAATTTCTACATGAAGATAGGAAGAAAGGAGTTGTCTTTCTTCTTATTTTCAAGTGGAAATTGGGGGGTTGTGAATCAGAAGGTTTCACAGTTTAGTGGGTTTCAGTATTCATACTGATGGCCAAACTAGACACATAGCAGGAACCTACACATTTTGTTTTTTCTCCTAACTAGTTGCAGAGGTGGGGAATTTGATGCTCACAGTGAAGACAGCCTACAGGAAGGGGAAGCTTTTCTCTGAATGGATATCTCAGCCTCTCCCTCCATGCAGCTAGGAGTCCTAGCAGGGAAAAGCCCCCATTCTGGTAATTAAGGAAACAAGATGTATAGCTGCCTCCTATGTATTTAAATACACATCTGGTTGGGCCCTGAGCCTTCGCCCTTGCAACAAGGAAGTACCTTCTGGGAAAGTAGCAGGCACCCCCCCTCACTTTTTAGGGCTGGATAAATCCCACATGGCGCACTATTTCAGGGCTCACTCAGACTTAAGGTTTGTCTACACTTCTCCATGCCTCTCTGCTTACCCCTTGGGAAAACCCACTGTTTACCTCTGAATCTGAGCAAGCATCAAATTGTTTTCTCTGGATTGATGTTTGCTCCAATTTAGTACTAAAGAGTGGGTTTTCCGGGGGGGGGGGAGCAGTGGGGCAAAGGCAAAACTACTCAGGCCTATGTCCAGAAAGCATGGGACACGTGGGAAAATGTTCAGACCTGTGTTTTCTAGTTTGTTTGTTTTTTAAATATATATTTTATTCAGGATTTTCTTGTTTTACAGAAGTGTAGTGCCTCGTATTTTTTTCCCTTTCATGTAACATTTTTACAAATCCGTTTCATTTGTTGAGGCATTAGGGGGAGAAGAAAAGAAAAAAGAAAGGGGAGTGGAGAGAGGGAAGATGGATAGGGGTGGGGTCGGGTGGCGGTGTTTCTATTATGTTTAATGTATGTAGAGTTTGGTGTCAGCGTTGCTTGTGTTGGCACAAGTGGAAGAGTGTATGATCTCTTCATGAAAGCAGCAAAAATAAAAGTGTTTTGGTTTTTTTTTGGCAGAGATTTTGAAATAGCAACCAAACAAATGCATAAATAAATGAATTGAGCTGTGTTTCATCTTCAATGAAAAGGAAGCTGAGCCAACAGTGTGACGCGGCAGCTAAAAAAGCCAATGCAATTCTGGGCTGCATCAATAGGAGTATAGCATCTAGATCAAGGGAAGTAATAGTGCCACTGTATTCTGCTCTGGTCAGACCTCACCTGGAGTACTGTGTCCAGTTCTGGGCACCACAGTTCAAGAAGGATACTGACAAACTGGAACGTGTCCAGAGGAGGGCAACCAAAATGGTCAAAGGCCTGGAAACGATGCCTTATGAGGAATGGCTAAGGGAGCTGGGCATGTTTAGCCTGGAGAAGAGGAGGTTAAGGGGTGATATGATAGCCATGTTCAAATATATAAAAGGATGTCATATAGAGGAGGGAGAAAGGTTGTTTTCTGCTGTTCCAGAGAAGCGGACACGGAGCAATGGATCCAAACTACAAGAAAGAAGATTCCACCTAAACATTAGGAAGAACTTCCTGACAGTAAGAGCTGTTCGACAGTGGAATTTGCTGCCAAGGAGTGTGGTGGAGTCTCCAACTTTGGAGGTCTTTAAGCAGAGGCTTGACAACCATATGTCAGGAGTGCTCTGATGGTGTTTCCTGCTTGGCAGGGGGTTGGACTCGATGGCCCTTGTGGTCTATTCCAACTCTATGATTCTATGATTCTATGATTCTAAGCAAAGTGCACTTGGGGACATGAGTTCACTGGGGTAGGGGCAAGCTCCTCAGCTGCAGATAATCAAGCTGCCTCTGGCTCTGGCTTCACCTATCAGTGACCTCCCTGCTTATGCCCTACCAGTTCAAACATCTACCAACCACCCCTGCTTATGCATTATTCTCCTCCTGTAATTCTTTGCATCTTTGCTCACATTTGGGATATTTTAACCTTTCGCCTTTCCTTAGTTTGTGCCCAGGACACACAGTGCAGGCAGGGCTAGATTTAGGTTTGATGAGGCCCTAAACTACTGAAGGTAATGGGGCCCTTTATATGTCCAACTGTCCTTTGTCAACAACAAATTGTCACTGTTTTTTGTGTTGAATATAGGCTATATGGTAATATATGGACCTAATAGGTATCTTAAGCTGTTTGCATATAACAAAATATGTATTTTATCAAAGTAATTTGTTTTTTATCTTATATTTTGGAAATGTACATCCAGTTTTCCCCCCTTTGATTTTTGGGAGGCCCTTCAAGAGAGTTTGGCCCTAAGCTCTAGCTTGTTTAGCTTATACGTAAATCCAGCACTGAGTGCAGGGCATGTTTTGAGAGTTCCTTGACTTCCAAGAACAACCATTATTAAGAGATTATTGAGATTTTTTTTTTTAATCTCCCTCTGTGGTTTAACCACAGGGGCTGAAAACTTTACCCCACTTACCTGGAATGGAAGTATGCCCCACAGAATTCAGTGTGACTTACTTCTGAGTAGACATGGCTGGGAAAGCAGCCTTAGTACATTGAAACTGTAATCCAGGGATAAGGAAACTGGTGCATTCCACTTGCTGTTGGATTTCAGCTCCTTTCATCCTTGACTATTGACCACACAAGGGATGCGGGTAGCACTGTAGGTTAAACCACAGAGCCTAGGACTTGCCGATCAGAAGGTCGGCAGTTCGAATCCCCGCAACGGGGTGAGCTCCCGTTGCTCGGTCCCTGCTCCTGCCAACCTAGCAGTTCGAAAGCACCTCAAAGTGCAAGTAGATAAATAGGTACCACTCTGGCGGGAAGGTAAATGGCATTTCCGTGCGCTGCTCTGGTTCGCCAGAAGTGGCTTAGTCATGCTGGCCACATGACCCGGAAGCTGTATACCAGCTCCCTTGGCCAATAAAGCGAGATGAGCGCCACAACCCCAGAGTCGGCCATGACTGGACCTAATGGTCAGGGGTCCCTTTACCTTTTATTGACCACACTGGCTGGGACTCATTTTATACATGTTCATATATAATGACTCCTTCCTGCACTTGTCAAGCATTGCTCCTATATGAAGGATACTCTTTTCTGGGTTATTGTTTTGCTGCTGTAGGAGGCTATGCCACCCCTTTCCATAGGCTTCCTCCCTCTACTTTTTGTTTTGCTCCTTTGGAAATGCTATCAGAAATCATTCCTCCGAATGGCACCATCAGTGAGCTGACAGTTTAATTTTGTGAACAAGGAGATTCTAACTTGTGTACAGTCCAGGGCACACAGCTGTACCATAAAATGTGGAAATAGCTGTAAAATTGCAAAATGTGAAAATCCTGGTGCTACTTTATTTTCCCAGAAGAGCTAAAGTCAAGTTGACTTACAGTCTTTGGCAAACACCTGACAGCAAGGATAGTCCAAGTTGTAGATCTTTGTAAAGCTGAATAAGAACTTACATATCTTAAGGTGAGTCCCCTAAATAAACTGAATCCATCATATATTTATAGATTACATAGATATTGAAGAAAGAAAGAAAGAAAGAAAGAAAGAAAGAAAGAAAGAAAGAAAGAAAGAAAGAAAGATCAGTTCTGAAACAGAAGACTTGATAAATCTGCTTTATGGCTAGATCCCTTTAGAGAGCTTGGACTAAAAACAATAAAAAGCAACAGCCCACATCACAAAGTCTGCTCAGTTTGTCATTTTGTGAAGTTTTGCATCTCATAGATGAGGTCTAGCATACAAGGTGAAAGCCTGTTTACCATGGATACATTGCTATGTATATTATTTCTCAAATAAAAGAACAAAGCCATACAGTGTTTCCCAAAATGTGAATAAGCCTAGTAGCAAATAACAGGCCTGGATTTGGCTGCAGTCTCTTGGGATAAAAAAAGGACTGTGCCAATGAAAACAAACTATAACATCTCCTGAAAATTATTCCCAAGGGCAGAATTGAGATAAAGATTCTGCATGGCCTCTCCATTCCTCTCTTCTTGGAATTACTCATGGACTGCTCCAAGAATGTATAGTGCACTTAATCAAGAATAATTATAGCCCTCATAGGCCTAATTAAACAGGGTAATGGAGTGTGGTATTCCTTCTGCTTCCCAATGTGTTCAACATCATGCCTTTATCTCTGTTTCCTAAAAACATGTTGGGCAAAAGCATAGTGGTTGAAAGAGCCTGGTCCCAGGCCAGAGAACTTGTGGCCCTCCAGATGTTGTTAGACTTCACCCTATCATCCCTAATCATTGGCCATGATAGCTGAGGCTGAGGCTGATGGGAGTTGGAGCCACAGACTTGCCATTCTTGGGTTAGGGTTTCCATCTCTAGGACTGGCGTAAGAATTATTCTATCAGTGCTATACTACCAGTGGTGTTAGTATTGGTAACCAGACCACATCTCCCTTAGTCCTGACTTTTTGAACTCAGGAGAGGACTGGGTCCTGTCATGGCTACTTGTGGTCTACAGTGAAGACAACAGCAAATCTGCTTCACCATTTTAGACAGCAAAGATCGATACAACATCAATGTTTTGATCCAGTGCTCATTTATCTAGGATTAAGACCACTGACTACATTAGGACCAACGTCTAAATAAATATGCATAGGATTGTAGTGTAGGAGCAATGAAATACTCAATATATTGAGTATTTCAGTCCTGAGGCAAGCATTGAGGGAAAGGTTTCTGCAGGTTTCTAATGTGCTTCAGCATAAATTGGGAAGAGTTGGGAGTGGAGGGTGCCTACTGACTGGCATTTATGTCTTCAAACCCATCATAACTTGCAATTTCCTGATTTATTTAATTTTTTGTAAGGTGACATTTCACATATAAATTTCCTGGTTTAAAATGTTTATTTTAAAGCCAAGACTTTCTGAAGCAAGAGGAGAGGCCAGACCAACAGTGTTCAGCTTGCTGGTATGCAAGGCAAATTGTGAAGCCAGGATTGTACCATGGGTCCAGGAATTGCTGTGATTGCTGTCAAATAATCAGTATTCACTAGTGAGGCAAGGGAGAAGAGAATGGGACAGTAATTTTTGATTGACATGGCAAAGGCAGTTGGCTTTGTTGTGCTCCTTGAGAGCAAGATATCCTGCCAGTGATACACAACTCAAGCTGCTGTGGGAAAGACAGACTAAAAATCAGGCTGCCAAGGTAAGATGTTCTTGTCCTGCCACGATTAAACAGTGTGAATATCTATGCATTATATCTTGGTAAGCAAAACTGACAGGGACATCCTTGTTTCCATTTCTTCTCGACTGTAAATACCTATCAGATGCTGAACCTTTGCAATATCCATCATCACTCATTTAGCACAAACCGGAATTGCCTCAGATTTGTAAATGAGGCTGTTTAAAACCCCTGTCACCTTTCTGGCAACTTTGAAATTATGTGGAAGTGGATGAGTTGAGCAGGCAGATTACTTTGGGTCAACCATTTTGTATATAACATGAGCTCATGTTCTGTGTTTAATGTGACAATCTTCATTTTGAGAAAGTAGGGAAATGACAGTGCCTGCCCTTTGTATTTGTTCCCAGGCTCATCAGCATTTTTCTTATTATGTCAGAATCCATCCTAGAAATTCAGCAGGAGTTAAACAGTTTTAGCAGAGTGCCGACAGACTTGTATTTCAAACTGACTGACACTCATGCTAATACGACTACAAAATAAATATTAATGCTCGTTTTCTGTAAAACTGAGGCACAACTGTCTTGCAGTCATATCCACTGCTGGTACATAGCATAACTTTCCTACATTAGCTCTTTTCCCATGCTGAGCAATAATTCACTCTGAGTGAACTGATTATCAGGCTCACTGCTCAAGCTGCCTGGAGACGCACACTTACATGCAAACTTAAGGCCATAAATGTTGTTTTATGGGCCCATAAATGTTGTTTGCAGCTACCTGCACAGCCAGGGCCAGAACAGCCATTAGGAAGGGTGAGGCCACAGCCTCAGGCATGGGCACCAATTTTGGGCAGGATTGTGTTGATTTCCAGCAAGATCTCACCAAAATCGCACACATCACACTACCTTTAAAGTCAAAGCAATGTTTTCAGTTCCATCTTATTTATAACCAGCATTTTTTTCTAAAAAAAATTGTTAGAGGAACTCTAATTTTCCTATTCATATTGAAATACTGTCCCTCGATGAGGCCAAACTTAGATTCACAAAATGTTTAGGGGTATGCGTACCCCTGCATATCTCCAGAAAAAAAACCTGTCTATAACTGTGGTCCATTGTACTGATGGGAATGAAGATTTTGATATCAAGTGGCTGCAGCAGCTGCGATGGCACAGAATGTTCATAAACATTCAACATGTTCAGGAAACAAAGCTATAAATGTTTGCAATCCCGTTTCGGTGAAGGAAATAGAATTTGTCTGCTTGGTTGAGGTTAAAAGTCCACACAGATACCAGATGCAGCAGCTTTGGGGGGGATTGGCTGAAGAGATCTCAAGAACTTTGGAAGCTAAAGGGCAGAGATTCCCTGAGGCAAGATGGCTGAATCCATTGAAACAGTGCAGGGTGAAATAGGACCCCAAGGGAAAGGGTAGAAGAAAAATGCTCAGAGGAGGCGAGTATCAAAATAAGCACACTGCTTCATCAGTCCCCACAGCCACTTGGAAGAGAGAGCAGGGGAACCTTCTGGTGTGCTTGATAATCTGTTTATTTACAATTTTACAGGCTGGGCAAGCATATGGGGACACAGAAGTAAGCAAACACAAGCAGGCGGTGCCAGGTTCACAATAGCATCCATCCCGAAGCATATCTGAAGTCCCATAATGGCTTGCCTTCAAAAACGCATTTATTGACTCCACCAGGAAGCTGCATGTTTGGACAGTTCCTTGCGCGATCAAGACTGAGCAAGTCAGCCTCGCTGCCCCCTCCCGCCTTGCAAGTTCAGTATTCAAATGACCTAGGAGGTGTTCTGTTACAGTGGTTGTCCATTAATTGGCCTTTACCAAATTGCCCAAACCACATCAAAATCTTTAAGACATTTCTTAAACACTGGGGTAGTGTTATGGCAGCAGGAAAGGGCCAGATTGACACGTAGAAGACCCTAGGTTTGCTTTCACTATTATCTCTGCCTGGGACCTTGTAGAATTGTTTTTGGAGCCCTGCTGCTTGCCAGGGGAAAGCTGTACAGTACCAAATATCCAACTGGCTTAATTCCTTGTATCTCTAAGTGACAAACTAGGCCACACCTCATCTGTTCACCCCTCCAATCTAATCCAACTCATACCAGAGCAGCCTCTGCATGTTATAAGCTGTGAGAGGGAACACTGGCAAGGCAGTTACCCAACCAAGCTATATAAGAAGGGTAGTTTCTTAGCTCAGGCCCTAAAGAGAATACTTTTAAAAAATAGCTCTTTGAACCTAAATCTGACACAGCTTTATACAATCTTCATGCTATCTTGTATGTGTCCGTGTGTTCCATTCATATGCAATCACAAATATGAAGTGAAACAATTATTCCTAACTCATTTGATATTTTGCGCTTGTGGGGACATCTTATGCACATTTTAAAATGATTGATTTCCAAACATTTGCCTGTTTTCAGTGCCACTTTCTATCTTTCGTCGGAGAGCTTGCCAACTGATTTCTCATGGTCTGGTCTTACTTGCGGGCGCCTATGGAGCCAAATGTTTTAATCAATATTTTATTAGCACTTGGAATTAAACTCACTTTTCAGTAGTTCAGACTTGCCTGATTACAAAACATTATGCAGGAAATGAAAAGTAAATTTATGCCCACAATCATATTAGAACAATTTAATTTAATCTAAATTGCATCTGGCAAGCGGTTCAATGTCCAGCCAAATATTCCATGGTTCAAAAAGTTAATATAAGATTCATTACCAGCCACAAGATTAAAATTTTACAGGATAGTCATCTTTCTAATGCTTCCGCTTGTGGTCTTAGTTTAAAACTACTGTATATAGAACTATGCATCAGGCTACAACCCTATACTGTATATGTTTACATGGAAATGAGCCTAGTTGAACTCAATGGACTTCCAACCAAGGAACTTGAGTTTGTGTATGAGAAGATTCTGTTTGCACTGCATGATCAGGGCTACCCAAAAACATGTTTCTATTTCAGGTGGGATGGCCACTACCCCTCTCCCTACAAAGTCTAGGAGCAGGACTAGCCCAATATGTTTTGCCACTGTGGCAAAATGCCCTGAAGATGCCTCCCAACTGCCCCCTCTAGATCTGGGTCACCATCCTGCTCCCTCCTGCCCCTACCATTGCACCTGCACTGCTGTCAGCCCTGTCACCGCAATTGTACCCTCACCTGTGGATGCACCCATGCTACCACCAGTATGCATCAGCAGTGGCAAGGGTGCAGCGATGAGGGCAATGGGGTTGTGTTGCCAGTGTGTGTGAAGCCCCAGTGGTGTTGGCAGCAGTGCAACATTGCAGAGGGGGTTCAGATCACTTGCTGGGCAGAACTCAAGGCCATTTTACTGTGCCACTGACTAGCAAAATCAATGCATTTCCATCTCTGTGTCACCCTTTCAAACCCCCACCCCCATTTTGTCCCTTAGAAGATGATTAGTATTTATTTCAACAAGGAGCTCTGCTTTCATAGATTACCAGGCTCAGGAATGACTTTGTTCATGTCTGTCTGCTTGAAGTCTGCACAGCTAACAGTAATCCCACTTTTAAAAACTGATGCTTTGGATTTGATAAGTGTCGTCACAATCCTCTGTGCTGTACAGAGACAAACAGCTCCCAGTCTCCGCAAGCCAATCAAACACTGAAAATTAGATTTAAGGCACAATTTATAGACTGAATTGTTGTCATCCCACACCAAACGACAAGGTGTTGTTATAGCCCCAAGTTTCTCTCCATTGGTTTGTTTTCTCTGAGATTCACTTCCAACTGTTTTCTGGACGATGGACTATTTCTAGCAATGATTGACTCACAGGGAGAAAATCCTGTGCCATGTGTTCTAGAAAGACAGTTTGTGATGCTGGATTGTGATTTGAAAATAAGAATAAAGTGTATCTCTGCAAATCAGAGACTTTGCTTTCAAAAATATTCCCAGCATATAAAGTATAATAAGGATGCAAACCTTGGACTGTCCTTTGAGTAGGGGAGAGTGAAAGACCCCTCTTAGAATATGTGGCACAAAATAGGCAAAATGTACAGCTGGAGTCTAGTTAGGTTAAGAAAGTATCTTTAATAAATTCTACTGTAGAACCATCTCATGATGCAAAATTTCTGGACAAGGCTGTGGCCACCAACATGGTACCTACAGGTCCACTTGTGACTACAGATGCTTTTCCTGGGGCCTGCAGGACCCCCTCCTGTCCTGCTGAAAAAAATGAGGCTTGACAGAAGCATTTTATGTGCTTGGTTGTGGTATGTGGTTGTGTGGGAAGTTTCTTCTCTTTGCAAATGTGACCATGGGCCCAAAGTGTTTGATGAAACCTGATCTGTGAATTGCATTCCCGTAGATTCCAGAAAATTTAAGGATGATTATTCTTTTCATAATGCCAAGGCCAATTTAATCCAAACAACTGCTTCCAGCTTCTCCTGTACAGTGGGAAGAAGGATTCTTGGAAGTGTCGCTTGTTATGAGTTCCAGGGGGTCATCTGTGGCTCAGAGATCTTAAAATGGGTGACATCCACATTCATGTGAATTGTTTTTGTGACTATCTCCCAAAATCCCATTTACTGTAATTTACTGCTTCTGGGAATTTGAGCTGAGCGTGAACTATACTGTTTCTGGTTCAAATGGAAGAGAACCTCCAGGGGTCCTCAACGTTTTTGGGCTGATGGGCACATGGCCAATTATTAGGGATGATGGAAGGTGAAGTCTCACATTGGACCCTATGCTGGATCTCCCCGTTACTTTTTTGCAGAACGACAGCACTGAAAACTACTGCACTTAAGGTTTTTATGTTACAGTCTAGGGACGCCATGAGTCATTTAAACATGCAAATTTGAGAGGATCTGTTTAATCCTGCTGTGTCAGGTGGCTCCCTGCTTGCGGAATGGGAGACTTGCCTGCTGCCTTTGTTACTTATCTTTGATCACCATACAAAAATATTCCTCTTTTCCCAGGTCCTTGGCTAATTCAACAATCTATGGCATTTAAAACAGTGTCTGTGGCAAGGGTGGTACGGTTGTTGTTGTTGTTGTTGTTGTTTTATTATACTATGTATTTTTGTCTTTTTACACAGTAAAGCAACCTGTGATCCTTGGATGAAAGGCGGTATAAAAATTTAACAAACAAAAAACAGTCATACAAGGGAGAAAGGGGACGAGCAAAAGAATATTAGAAACATGGGGGGGGTGCGTGATAATCTTGCTGTGGTTGACTTCCTGGTCATCCAGAAGCCTAAAAACCATTCATAAATAATCATCATGGTCTTGCTCATTAATGTGGGGCAGTGGAAGCAACCCTGAGCCATTCAGAGTGTAATGAGATTTTTGGTAGGTTTGTAGATCTGTGTGAGTTTGTTAACCAATATATGAATTAACCCAAGAGCCCTCATGTTGAGCTGCCTAGCAGGATTACAGGTCAATATGGTAATCTTATTTAAGTGCCTATTCTCCCACAGGTTTGTCATAAAATCTAATTTGAGTCAGGCGATGGGTGACGTACTCTCAGTTTATTCATTCATTTTTCTTCAAAGGCGCTATTGTGAAGGAGATGCATACTAGTAAAATCTAATTATACACGAGACATATTTTCACAGATCCAGAACATACAAGGAACAATATCTTATTAATCTTTCTCCTGAAAATGCCCAAACAAAACAGACTATTCGCAGAAAGGTTGCTCCCCCCCCCCCCGCTTTTTTTTTCAGGAGGTGAAAATTATTAATTTCACACAGCTCTGCTCTGGGACCGATAGGACAAATACTTTCTAGTGATGGCATTTTAATCTCCTCCCGCAGCAAGCAGTATCGTATAGAAGTTGCAACACTTCTTTGAAAAAGTGTGCAAGTTCCAGGGGGAGCCATTTTCATTAAAGTTTCTCTGAGGATATTCTCGCTGTTTTTGTTGTCGGTGCAAGCTAAGGAAATGGTTTTCAAACATATTGTCATGACACATATTCAGCTCCTGAAAGTCAAAAAGTAAGATCTGTACTGGAGCTTGTGCCAATGCAAATCGTATTTGTCTTCTAAGGGTGGTTGAAAATTGATGGCTGGATGGGCACATTCTGTGGGTCATCATGTGCTGGAGGGGTTGAAAAACACTAGGAATATTCCACAAAAGGTGTGATTTAGCCAAAGTCAAGGTCAAACCCAATTAATTTCCAGGGGAAATAATTATAATAAATAATAATGAACTTTCTCAGTTCATTACATTTGCATTCCCCTTTTCCTGTGCTCATGGCAATGCAAATCAGAGGTGGTAGCTGGTAAATCTGTAGCACTCCAGACATTGTGGGACTTCAATATCCATCAGCCCCAGCCAGCATGGCCCGCATTGGGAGTTGTAGTCCCACAATATCTGGAGGAATGGAGATTGTCCATTCCTTGTGTGTATGTCCATGCATCTGGCTGAACATGCAAGTGCCAAACTGTATGGTGGGATGGGCGCACATGCAAGCCTTCCTCTCTCAATGTTATTGCATCCTTGAGCTTCCTTGAGATGTACAGACGAGGTCTGCAGAGAGATTCTATTTATGTTTGCTTGAACATGCCTCATGTAATGAAAGAACCTCCTATACCAAAGTCCCCAATCACATAGCGAGTTCAGGTTCAGGTGAACACAAGCAAAATCCTTTTGCAGACCATCCTCGTGAAATATGGGGAAAGCTGGAAACTGAAGAGGAGCAGCACACATAACCATGTTGTACATACCCCCCTACAGTTTGGTGCGTATGGTCCTCTCTTGTCATCATTGTATTCTCACAATATCCCTGTGAAGTAGGTTAGGCTGAGATAGAATAACCGGCCCAAAGTGAGACATTGAGCTGCTATATTAGGGTACCATTGCTAGTAGGTGATCTCTGATTACTGTATTGTAACGCAATATCTTGTAGCATTACAACGAGAGAATTTTACAATGAGAGAACTCTCTTTTGAGCTTAAGGAAGCTTGCACAAGCAGGCATAGATAACATTCTGTTTAAAGTGCATAACCGTATTTTTCATTGTAAACATCCATCAAGATATTACCTGTGGAATTGTTTTAAGTATCATTCCTCTTGATTCCTGTAAACCAAAGAATTGTGTGTTTCCATTAACCATGACAGAAAACTTCCATTACAGTCATACATCGGGTTACAGACGCCTCAGGTTGTGTTTTTTTGGGTTGCGGACCGCCAAAACCTAGAAGCACCGGAATGGGTTACTTCTGGATTTTGGCAGTCGCGCATGCGCAGAAGCGCCAAATCGCAACCCGCGTGTGTGCAGATGTGCCGCTGCGGGTTGCGGACGTGCATCCAGCACGGATCATGTTTGCAACCCGAGCGTCCACTGTACTTATATTTTCATTGAGTCTGCATTTAAACATTAAGCACTTTATTGCTCTAAGAAAATGCATTGAATGTACTTTTCTCATTTATATTTAACAACGCCAGCATCCTGACACCCCAAAGGGATTGGAAGTCCTTCTTTTCCCCACCCCAGTTAAATAAGAAGTACAGGATGCTGAATATGTTTACAGCATTAACTTTACACTTAGCAGATTGGAATTCTTGCTGTCAAATCAAATGTTGAGAAGAGAATCAAATTTGTTCTTTGCAAGTGCTTCTGGCACCTACAGCATGACTCACTCAAATGTCCCTGCTAAAATCAGAACATTCAATTTTTAAAGGAATCGGAAATATGTTAAAGTATGATTCATGAGCGGCCCCTGAGGGAGCGAAGCATCGCTTTTGACCATTTCATTCTTGTTCAGTGTAAAAGAAAAGGCTCGGATCCACAAAGCTCTATACAAAAGTGGCAAGTAGTATGTGTACCGAGCAAAGCTATTATATGAATTCAAGCCAAACCACTCCTCCTTTATCAACACCAGCCTTATGACACAATACAATGGTTAGCTCTTAAGGCCCTGTTCACAGGGAGGTCTCATCTTGCAAATGGGTCATTCAGATCTGTTTTTTCTCTATGGACATAATTGGCAGGCGATTGTCCACACACATCAGGTTTTTCCAGACATTATGTTCATCCCTATTCAAGTGTTTGCTGCCCATAGAAAGCATCCAGCTTGACAGAATGTATCCAGGCTGATGCTTTTGTTTCTCCTCCCCTCCGGCAAACACACTTCTCCTGCCCTCTGCTACCTTTTCTCCATTCTGGGCCTGCCTACAGCTATTTTTGTACCTGTCTGCATGCACTTTGTGTGTGTGTGTTTTAATCATAGGAATGGAACAAGAGAGCAAAAACAACTCTTACCAGTTATCCTGTTTCACAACAGGCAAAATGGGGGCTTCTGCTTTTTTGTGGAGGGGGGAGGGGTCAGCACCCATTTCCATTCGTTTGTCTTTAAATATTTTAGCGTTAAGGTCTTGCAAAGGCTAACACTTGCCAAAGAGGGATAAAGAGGCCTTGCTCAAGACTTCTTCTTTTTAAAAATAAAAATAAAAGTCTTGATGTATATATGGGTGTTCTTTAAGAAGGGACCATCTATATATACTGTGTGATGACAGGCATTTCATCACTCACATGGAATTCCATTTAGCTTGCATGTCAAATCTCCTTCCCCAATCTCAATTTGTGCTCAGTTTTGCTTCCTTTTTGCCTTCCTATCTTCTAGCTGTCTAGGGCAGGGGAGGTGTTATGGTTTGTCAGATCCAGACAATGTGTAAATAGGGAGCAAAATGTCCCCACACCATAGGAAGTGGGTGGGCAAGGAAAGGGCAGCAGAAACAGCCTGCTTTTGAGGTGCATTCAGGTCCAGCAAGAGACCTGTGCCCAATAGAGAGAGGGCAGGGTTTCCTTTTCTCAGAGGGGGGGGGAGTGGGGGAGAGGCTTCTGCACAAGGGAGAACGTGAAAGGCAAGGGAGCTTTCAAGCCTTGGAGTCCACCTTCTTCATCAAGTACAAAATGCCCACCCTGCAAAATAAGGCGAAACTCAGACTGAAGGAAGAAAAGATATCAGCTGGCATTTTGATAACAATGATGTCGTGTGGATACCACAAGAAACTTCAGAGCATGCACAGCACCAAGTCCACATTAAACTGCTACATGGAAGCTCTGTAAGATACCAGAAGCCTCTTTCTTGAGTCTGTTGCATCCAACGAACATAGCTTCTTTCTGAAATAGAACCATAGAATTGTAGATTTGTAGGTACTGAATAGTGGATTTAGGGCAGTAAGCAGAGGACTACGAAGAAAATTTCTTAGTAGGAGCACAGAACCCTCCATGAATTTGTCCAATCCCCTTTTAAAGCAATCCAAATTAGTGGCCATCACTGCCTTCTGTAGGAACGAGCTCCACATTTAAATGTGTGCTGTGTGAATAATCTTTCAGCAATCACTTCCACCAGATGTCTGTGAAGTCCAGTAGTATGAGACAGAGAGCAAAACTTTTTCTCTGTCCACATTCTTCATGCCATGGAT
Organism: Podarcis bocagei; assembly: GCF_964188305.1. Taxonomy (NCBI): domain Eukaryota; kingdom Metazoa; phylum Chordata; class Lepidosauria; order Squamata; family Lacertidae; genus Podarcis; species Podarcis bocagei. The sequence continues at coordinate 35,478,290 of NC_138130.1, forward strand.
GATTTTTCAAACTTCTGTCATGTCACCTGTTACCAACCTTTCCTCTAAACTAAAAATGTTGTAAATACTGCAGTTTTTCTGAATGAGGGAGTCACCCCATCCCCTTTGGGAAGGTTGTGAATAGGGATGCTATGGTGATCCCTATTCACAGGGACATTGGAGCTGGCCCATACAGCCCTAGGCCCCCAACACAGATGGATATTTCCTGTTTGGGTATAATGCCTGAACAGGGCTTAAGTAAACTAGATGTAGAATAAAATTCAGGGCTTGTTTGTGGAGCACAAGTCCTCCATGAATTGGGCCTTTCTACTTCCCAATTGCTTCTGGTAATCAGTGGGGGAAGAGGCAGCAGGGGGTGAGGATCCAATTTGCAGCTTAAAAAGTGTGGTAGACTTTTAGGCCTCTAGATCCTTATGTGGTAATGATTTCACAGCCATGCATCTAGGGCCTAGGGGCCTCCGATCACACTTTATTCTCTACAGGGGCTTTCACAAATTCATGATATAGATCAGATCATACACTTTTAAGTCCCAAGTCACATAATTTTTAGTCCTGAGTCTGATTCATAACGGATCCAAAATACTTGAGTCCTAGAAACTGCTGTCCGAGTAGGTGTCCCTCACTCCCAGATTTTGGTGGCAATTCTAGTGTAAACAATTGCTGGCCATTATTATATTATAACATGCAACCCTTATTTTGTACACGCTCATTAGACTGCTTCTTATAATTATAAATTGATTACTCTGACTCTTAACATTCTAAAGTTGTATTGCCCTGTTGAATCTGATAAAATGAATTCATTCCAATTGCACATGTGTCATTTTTGGGAGGTCCCCAAAGCATTTCCCAAGTGGACCTGGTTTTTAATATCCTCTTGGTATTTAAATTTCCTGTTCAGATGGTGACAGTTATTCCATATTTTATTTATGAAAGTCAACACAGTTCTTCCAAAGAAAGAGCAAAGTGAAGGGCATGGAAAGTATAACATTTTTTCCCAGTAACACGCTGCCAAATTGTGGCAGAAAAGAAGGCCTGCTCACCCTTGTAGGAATCAAATCTGCATCATCTTTAGCTCTTGTCTGCACCATCATTTTGGGCCAGTTTGGAGATGGGTGCTGGGGAGTCAGGAGGTTCACCACTGGAGACATTGTGAAATACAGATATTTCAATAAGGACCTCATTGAAGGTATGTGTTGGAATGAAACTCTCTTTTATTGAATATTACAAACATTGCCACAGGTGTGCTTGTGGCTGATTGGTTGATACAAACGCAAAGCAACTTGTTGCTGATTGGTTAACACAAGTGCAAGGCGAGGATTACGTATAGACATTAATCATCAATAGATTAAAGGCTGGGAAACGGAGCTGGAACTAGACAGGCATGAAACCTCCTAATTAAATTATAACTAAAGATTGATATAGCATGACTAAAACAATTACTAATGATTGATCATAACATGAAAGAATATAATAACTGAGTTCCGTAGATGTGGTCAGCTATGCATTAAGAACAGGTCATAGTGTTTTTCATGAACTTAAGATGAACTGAGCAATGAGGGAATGTCTTGGTATTTAGAACAGGTTTGTACAGTGTGTACAGAAACAGAGAAAAGATTATAAGCGAGACTTCCCAGAATGCCAGAGAAAAGAAGCAAAACTTCCCATATCAAGACTTCCCATAATGCCACAGTTATGTGCAGAAAGAGAACTTCCCTTTAGGTATGTATCTTCATTCTTAAATTGTTCTTATTGTTTTCCTGTTGGAATGTATATATGTATGGCAAAGCATAGTTGCCCTGTTTCTATACCTGGAAATTAGTGACCCAGAAAATCAAGAGCTGCTGCCAAAAACAGCAGCCCCACATCTCTATTGCTCATCCTTTTAACACTAGAGATAATAGCCTGGTTTGCACATCACATTAAACCATAGTCTAACTAAACTATGGTATGTGTGAATGAGTAGCATGTAGGTGAATGCAGCAAAAATAGCAAGCAGTTCTCTCCCCCCCACCTGATGTTGCTGCATAGTTAGGAAAACAACCTACAGCACATTTTCCCCCTAAATCCTAGCTCATTCTTTGTTTCCCCCAAAATGAACCATGAGCAATAAGCCAAGACCAAATCTTGGCTTGTGGTTATGATTTGTTTGGAAAGAGAGAAACCATGAACACAGGTTTGGATGTACCGTAAGCCAAACTATGGTTTGTTTACTCCCTGGCAGAACAAAAACAAGGGACAGGTGAAACATCCACAATTTTTGCATGTACCAGCACACTGCTTGTTCACATTAAATCAACATTTATTTTAACTGTGGTCTAATGTGATGTGCGAACAAGGCCATAGTGTGATGTCATCCCAATGGGAAATTCACTATCCCCACACTGTTAGGTAGTGCCACTTGTTGGGTAGGAAAAACCACAATGGAAGGACATTACACTGCACACTGAGTATCCCCAGAGGACATGGAAAAAATGAGACATTGGGCTGCTGTTTGCCACAGCAGTTGTCCATGTCCTATAATGTCTTGTTAGTCATAGGACACTGGTTGCATGAATCACTGTTTAGATCCAGTTTGGCATTCTTTAATGGCTACAATGCAAGTCAGTGTTGTATTTTTAAATGTGCCAATGATTTTGTGAAATTAAATCAAGATCAAAGTGTTCCAGTAATGTGAAGAGATGGCGATAATGGTAATGCAGAGTTGAGCGCACATCATAATCAGCAATCATCATCGAGTCTGCCGAAGTTTGTTCCTTTCAGAATACTGATGAAACAGACAGAAATGGTTCTTTCAGCTTTCTACTCCTCTCATCCTGCAGTGACCTGAGAGAAATCCTTATCTATTTCTCAAATAAAATCCTTACATCTGACTTGTGAGCAGACTGAACACCCAAACACGAATAAGCATAATTTTGAAGAATACACTGTCCTAGTGTACTGGTATACTGCCAGTATACTGGAAGAAGCAAAGGTCACCAGTGTCAAAGCAATGATTATTTAACATCAACTTTGTTGGACTGGTCATGTTGTGCGGATGCCTGATTATAGTCTTCCAAAGCAACTACTCTATTCTGAACTTTAAAATGGAAAGCGTAATGCTGGTGGTCAACAAAAGAGGTTTAAAGACTCTCTCAAGGCAAATCTATAAAAATGTAGTATAAACACTGACAACTGGGAAACACTGGCCTGCGAACGCTCCAACTGGAGAACAGCCTTTACCAAAGGTGTCATGGGCTTTGAAGACACTTGAAGTCAGGACGAAAGGGAGAAAAGTGCTAAGAGGACGGCATGCTTTGCAAACCCTCACCGTGATCAACTCCCGCCCAGAAACCTATGTTCCCACTGTGGAAGGATGCGTGGATCCAGAATTGGCCTGCACAGTCACTTACGGACTCACTGTTAAAACCGGGTTCATAGAAGACAATCTTACTCAGCTATGAGTGATCGCCAAAGAAGAAGAAGAAGAGGAGGAGGCAGGTAGTGTGACATTAAAAAATTCAGCTTACCGACAGGCAAAATGCAAAATACGGAGTTGTATCAGTCCGGTGGATTGATTGCAGTACCCAGTGAGAAATATGTATCAAAGAACTCACTTCTGTTTTCATGCCATTTCAAACTATATGGCCTCATGTCCTAAAAACTACAGTCCTTAGTGGCCAGTGTGGCAGAGCAGGTGGGACACCACTTGCTTTCCTGCCTTCCAAACCCAGGATGTCACTGATGTTTAGCAGAAGGAGAAGGGCAAGGCATAGAGAGCTTGAAACTGTACCTGTGAGTAAGGGAAAATGTGGTATGCTGGCTCTATTGCACCACACAGTGTCTGGCTCCCCACATCTTCCCTCTCCCTCTGGTAAGCACTACAGGGGTCCTCAATCCTTTTCAGTAGGGGGCTGGTCAACTGTCCCTCAGCCCTTGTGAGGGGCCGGACTATTTTTTTGGGGGGGGATGAACGAGGGATGGTGAGCGGCATGTGAAAGGGCTCCGGAGAGGGGCTGCTTTAAATGGCAGCCGCTCAAGAGGGGCACTCAGCCAACTGTGGCTCCTGTGTCTTGCGAGCAGCAGGGACTGGTGGCAGCGGTGGAGGGACGATGAGTGGTGTGAGAAAGCGCTCTGGAGGGGGCTGGCACCAACAAAGCCCAGCCCCTTCTTCCTCTAGGCAAGGCAGGGAGAAGACAGGAGGAGGGAGGGAGGAGGAAGCGCCGGTGGTGGCGACGCTGTGTGAGGGAGAGGGAAAGAACATGCATGCTGGCGATCCAAGCAGCAATCCCCGAACCATCTGCAGGCTGGAGTTAGAAAGCAATTGGGCCTGATCTACCCCGTGGGCCTTAGTTTGCTGACCCATGCACTAGCAAAATCCCTCCTACACCACTGCACCAGCCACTGCTAGCTATAGGCAATTGTTTTAGTCAGCGAAGGCTGCAAACTTCTGCATGTTTCCTGAACTTGGGGAGAATTAGTTAAAAGTAAACAGGCATAGAATTGGGGTGTGAGTTTAAACATCTTTAAACACCTTTTTTAAAAAAGCCTTGCTTACTAAGCTTTGATTTAGATTCTGGTTTAGCTTCTAAAAACCCTGGCATTCTCATGATTTTTTCCTTTCCCAAAACATCCCATCTAAATATTTATTGTTCGTTGTTCTTCATCTTTTTCTGGTGCTTGAGAGTGTCAGTGTTATTTAATTTAATTTAATGAGATTCATATTTATTTTAACACTCAACTATTTGCGTTACATCGAAATACAGTGTGTACCCAAGTCCTTGAAGCCCAGCTCCTGGTTCTCTGCTACATTACCAGAATCCTCAGACGTGATTGATCTTTTGATGTGAAACCGGTGGGAAGTTGCTATGTAGGTCACTAAAAAAAATAAAAATAAAAAGGTCAGTGTGTACAAGGCACATAAATCCTTTACAGCTAGAATGATCATCTGCGAGAGAAGACAGGGTTGTGTAACTAAGGGGGAGGCCTGGCAAATGTAGCTTTTCTCATTCCTGTAGCAGTTTGAGATGGCGTAAGTTGCCCTGTCCCAAAGTGGCCGCCTATTAAACAACAATAAGTTCTATCTGCCAAAGATATTTTGTATCTGCCCAGTGGATAGACGGGAATACACACTGTGAAATAGATCTCAAAGAACCATGTTAAGTGTGGTGTTTTACTGGACAACCATGCCCCTGACTGCCCATACTCTTAAAAAAAAAAAGGACCCCTAGACAGTTAAGTCCAGTCAAAGGTGACTATGGGGTTGCACCACTCATCTCGCTTTCAGGCCATATGAGAAGTGGTGTGTATTGATATGCATACACAGCCCTTAATGCCATCGAAGCTACTTGGGCCTCAAGCAACAGCAACAGATCCCAATAGATATCCCACTTCTCCTTCATCCAGAGTAGACCACACCCTACCCATCTGGTCTAGCGTTACCCACTAACACAGTGCCGGAATAAACCAGGGGTCGGCAAAGTTTTTGTGGCTTGGGCTAGTTCACAGTCCCACAGATGCCACAGTGGGCCAGAGTGCGCACGCACACACGCATGTGCAAACGCTATTTCTGGAGCTCCTTCTGTTTGTTTTTTTTAATAATATTTATTACTTTTACAACAATTTAAACACTACCAAAAAAACAAAGAAAAAACAATACAAAAACACTACATAACACTAAAACATTAAACTAACAAGACAAAACAAAAACAATTTAAAAATACATCAAAAAAGGAAAAAAAAATCATTATCTTATCTTTCTTTCACATATTTCAACGACCTCCTCACACCTCCCTTTTTGTATTCCACTTCTATTAATTATTTCAGCAATTCCTTTCCATCTTCCCCTGTTTTCTATCCTATAATTATCTTAACACAAACTAACCTTATTTTTTCCCTTTAATGTTCTATTAATCTATTTATACTTAATTCCTTATAACCTTTCTACTAAAGCCATATAACTTCATTCCAACATTCTTCTAACATTCATTAATTTTACAATATTTCTCCCTGGTCTCGGATTCTGCCAGTCATTTCCGCCAATTCCATATAGTCCATCAACTTCATCTGCCATTCTTCCCGGCTGGGTAAATCTTGTGTCTTCCAATATTTCGTGATGAGTATTCTTGCTGCTGTTGTTGCATACATAAAAAAGTTCTATCCTTCTTTAATACCAATTGGCCAACCATGCCCGGGAGAAAGGCCTCTGGTTTCTTCAAGAAGGTATATTTAAATACCTTTTTTAATTCATTATAAATCATCTCCCAGAATGTCTTAATCCTCGGGCATGTCCACCAAAGATGAAAGAATTATTTCTGGAGCTCCTTCTGGCACACGGAGGAGGCATGCACAGCTTTCCATTGGCTGCAGGAACTTCCTGCAGCCAATGGGAAGCCAGCCAGCATCACAGAAGGCGGTCCCCACTCTGTTCCACGCCAGTTTAGCGTGGCACACAGGAGCTGACCGAGCAGTCAGTGGGGGTCCCCAAGCGGTGGGCGGGGGTCCATGGGCCGGTTAAATGCCCCCCCATGGGCTGCTTGTGGCCCATGGGCCTTAGGTTGCCAACCCCTGCATTAAACCCTGTGGAGGCCCCTAGGCAGTCAAAATATGGGGGGGGGGGTGCCTCACAAATTATCTCCTAATACGTGTGGTGGTGGTGGTGGTGGTGGTGTTTTTACCAACCAACAATTTTACTAAACCAATTTTGTTACACAAAACAAACAAAGTTTTTATTTTTATCTAAAAGGCACGGGGCCCATAGGCCAGTGCCTACTCTGCCTATTTGGTAATCCGGCTCGGCACTAACAGCACCTCTGTCTTGCCTAGTTTCAATTCATCTTCTCCCATCTGGTCCATTACCAAGGCCATACATTGGTTTAGCCCATTCACTGCCACAGCTGCAGAAGTAAAAGGAGATACAGAGCTGCACTGACAGTGCACAAGATACGATGATTTGCTCAAAGCCATCCGTTGAGTGGAATTTGAACCTAGGTGTAATGGGATGATTAGCTGCTTGTGCGTAAAATCGTGCTCCCTCAGAGTTTGTGCGACTCCACAAACCTCTGTGTGTGACAGAGCTCCACAAACATGTCTGCTCTTAGTCACTCGTAGAGTCTGACAGTGGCTGTCTGCGGAAGCGTTTCCAGCAAAGAAGCTCCTTAACGGAAACGCGTCTCCTGGACTCACGGCGTGACAGTTTCCGGCGAGGTGTGGGTCTCCCTATGGGAGACTCAGATACCTCCCCACTGTGCTCGCTGGAAGCGTCTCTGAGCCCTCCCTCCTGCTCGCATTCCCTCAGAGATTCACTCCTCCCCCTGCTGGTTCCTGCCTCAGCTGTTGAGTCTCTTTCTTCCTCCCTGAGACCCTCCACCGCCTGATGCTCCGATGGCAGTTCCCTGACATCCACCTCCCCTCCAGGGCCCCCCTCACCCCCTCCCATTTCCTCTTCCCTGGGAGGTGAAGGGTTAAAACCCCGAAAAGAATCTTCTTCATCTTCAGACGTCTCGAACAATTCCCTCCATCGATCGCCGTCCTGACTCGCTGAATCCTCCTCCTCTTCGGAATCTGTGAACCCCTCCAACTCCTCTTCCTCGTCGGTGGTGGCAAAGTATTTCCTTCGGAACCTCGCTACAGGCTGAGGTTTGCGTGGGAACCTCTGATGAAAAGTTTCTATTAAAAATTCGTCATTGACATCCTCTGCCCTAACCCAGGTGTTTTCCGACTCCGGTTCCCCTTCCCACATTACCAAATACTCAACTTGATCTCCCTTCCACCTGGAATCGAGGATCTCCGCTACATGGTAGCTGTGTTCCTTCTCCTCCATTGCTGGTCCCCTAGTGACCCTCCCTTCACTGTTCCCTTTATACGGTGACAGCAATGACCTGTGGAAAACTGGGTGCAGCTTCATGTGGTTCGGTAACCGGAGTCTGAAAGCCACTGGGTTGACCTGCTGCGTGACTTCAAATGGGCCCAGCCTTTTGGGTCTTAACTTCTTACAACCCCCTTTGAATGGCAACCCTTGGGTTGACAGCCACACCTGGTCCCCCACCCTGATGCTTTCACCTTCCCTTCTGTTTTTGTCTGCCTGCCTCTTATATTCCTCCTTAGCCCTGTTTAAGTTGAGTTGGAGCTGGCGATGGATCGCTTCCATTTCTTCAACGAACTGTTCTGCAGCTGGAACGCTCCAGTTCTCCCCTTCCCCCCCTGGGAAGGCTCTGGGATGGCACCCGTGATTAGCCAAAAAGGGGCTCATCCCCGTGGACACGTTCTCTGCATTGTTGTAGGCAAATTCTGCCAACGCCAGCTTCTCCACCCAATCATTCTCTCTGTCATTCACATAACACCGCAAATATTGCTGGAGAACACCATTAGCTCTTTCCGCCTGCCCGTTGGTTTCTGGATGACGGGCCGTTGAGAAATTAACCTCAACATGCAGTAAGCTCATGAGCTTCCTCCAGAACCTGGAAGTAAATTGTTTCCCTCGGTCTGAAACCACCCTCAAGGGGGCGCCATGCAACCTAAACACATTTTCTACAAACAATTTGGCTGTTTCTTCTGCTGTGACCGCATGTGAGCAGGCTATAAAGTGGGCCATTTTAGTTAACAGGTCTACCACAACCATGATGGCTGTTTTCCCTCTAGACCTTGGCAGATCAGTCATAAAATCTATGGCCACTGCTTCCCACGGTCTTTCAGGTGTGGGTAGTGGTTCTAATAAACCTGCCGGTGCCCGCCTCTCCCCCTTGGCTCGTTGGCATTGTTCACACCCTCTCACATACTCCCGCACATCTTCCCTGACCTTGGGCCACCAAAATTCCCTGGTAACCAGCCACATGGTTTTGTGTTGCCCAAAATGCCCTGCTGTGGGGCTATCGTGCAGTTGCTTGAGTACCTTCTCCCTCAATTCCCCTTCGGGTATATATAACGCTCCCTTGTAGTACAATGCCCCGTTTCTCTCCTCAAAACCCCCGGGTTTGTCTCCCTCCCTCCTGAGACCCCTGAGTTTGTCCTGGGCGTATTCATCATGCACCGTACCCTCTACCAACTCCCTTTGCCCCACCAATGCCGCCCCACACACCCAACGGTCCTCTGGAATGACATGGGTCTCTTCGGGTGCTCCCTCCCCCTCCAAATATTCAGGTTTGCGTGAGAGAGCGTCCGCCCTAACGTTCTCTGGGCCTGGCACGTAACAAATCTCAAAGTTAAATTTGGAGAACTCCTGGGCCCATCTCAACTGCCATTGGTTGAGCACTCGCGCAGTTCTCCAATACTGTAGATTCTTATGGTCCGTGCACACTTGCACCTTATGTTGTGCACCAATTAGCAGGTGCCTCCATTTCCGGAGAGCCTCATGAATAGCAAGAAGTTCCCGGTCGTACACCGTGTAGTTCCTCTCGGATTTGTTCAGCTTTCGCGAAAAGAAGGCACACGGTCGCCACTCTGACTCCTCCTTCCCCGACTGCAGAAGAAGCACCGCCCCTATGGCTCTGTCAGATGCGTCTGTTTCGACCCTCAGCTTCTTTTGTAAGTCCACATGCAGAAGTTGTTCTTCCGAGGCGAAGGCCCTTTTCAGTTCCTCAAACGCTCGCTCCGCCTCCGCCGTCCATACAAACTTCTTTTTACTGCTGAGACAGTCCGTAATGGGTGCCGTCAGGTGGGCGAAGTTTCGGATGAACTTACGATAAAAGTTTCCAAACCCTAGGAACCTCTGCACATCCTTCTTGGTTTTGGGTGTTTTCCAGTCCAGCACTGCCTGCACCTTACCGGGATCCATGGCCAATCCCTTGTCTGACAGGCGGTACCCCAGGAATTCCACCTCCTTGGTATGAAACTGACACTTCTCCAGTTTCACCCACAGCCTGTTGGCTTGCAGCCTGCTCAACACTTCTCTGACGTCTCTCACATGTTGCTCCTCATTCTCCGAATACACCAACACATCATCTAGGAAGGCAACGCAATTCTTGTAGAGCAAAGGACCCAGTACGTGGTTCATAAAAGATTGAAAGCACGCTGAGCCGGCTTGTAATCCAAAAGGCATAACGAGATATTCAAATGCCCCCAAAGGGGTAAACATGGTGGTTTTCCATTCATCCCCTTTCCTTATACGTATCAGGTTGTACGCCCCCCTTAGATCCAGCTTTGTAAAAATCTTTCCCTTCCTCACCCTGGTCAAAATATCATCAATCCTGGGCATAGGGAAAGTCACTGGTTCAGTCACTGCATTTAACCTCCTAAAATCACATACAAGTCTCGGCTTGTCCGTGTGCTTTTTATCCACAAAAAACACTGGGCTACCCCCCGCTGCTTTGGACTCTCTGATGAAGCCCCTCTTCAGGTTCTTGTCAATAAATTCTCGCAACTCCTGCATTTCTCTGTCTGACATGGCATACAACTTGCCCTCAGGAAGCTGTGCTCCAGGGAGTAAATTGATCTGGCAATCAAAGGGCCTATGAGGGGGTAGTTGGTCAGCTTCCTTCTCGCTGAACACGTCGCTGAGATCTGCATACTGTGGTGGTACCTTCACCTTCTCCATTACTTCCGTCCCTGCTAGGGTGGCTTGGGCCCCTGCTGAACCCTTTTCCCCTTTGCAGTGTTCTAAGCAATGTGCTGAACCAAAGGAAACCACTCTTTGATGCCAGCCCACCAGCGGATCATGTAGCGCTAGCCAGCTCATTCCCAAAATAATGGGAGCGCCTCCCAAGGTGGCCACATTAAACGCTATCAGTTCTGTGTGCCTTGCCACCCTCATAATCATTGGGACGGTCTGCAAGCTGACTCCTCCTCCCAACAACTCCCTGCCATCGATCGTGGTCACCTGCAGGGGGTTGCTTAAAGGGATCGTCTGTATCTGGTGTTCAGCAGCAAACTCCTTGCTCATAAAATTGCAGGAGCTGCCTGAGTCCAACAGCGCCTTTATTTTTAGGGGGTGTCCATTTTGCAGCTCTAGCGACACATCAATAACTAGAGCAGGTTGAGGAGCTTCTGGCACGGGCACTTTCACTGCTCTTTGGCCTGGCTGCAGTGCCCCGACTGTGGCAACCAGGCGTTGGCTTTTACCTGCTCCGTTTCTCCCTGCCCTCCTCCCTCAACAGCTCCCACCATCCCTTGCCATTCCTTCCTCTGGGGGCAGACTCTGGCAAAGTGGCCTGGCTGTTGGCAGAGATAGCATTTCCGGGCGCCTTTTCCCTCCTTCTTAACCCCCTCACTGGGTTTTGAAAATGCGCGCGCGCGCGCTGTTCCGATTTCCATCGGCTCTGCCGGCGGGAAAGCTGGCTCAGGAATGTCTGGAATGCGGAACTCCTTCCAACGTTCCCCTCTCCCTTCCCGCCTCTCCAAGGCTCTTGCCTCCTGACGCGCTCCTATGGTCAGCGCAGATTTGGTCAGCTGATCCATAGACACCGCCCTGGGGCTCCGGGACAGCTCGTCTTTCACAGCCGAAGAAAGACCTTCTTCAAATAGCATCTGAATGGGTGCCGCCGATAAATCCCAACCCAATCTGTGAATCAGCATGGTAAACTCAGTCCAGTACTCACGGACAGATCGGCTTCCCTGCTTGCAAGCCATTAGCTGTCTGCGCACCACCCCTTCCTCAATATCGCTGGAAAACATGATATCCATTGCTCTAAAGAACTTCATCGTGTCCTTTAGGACGTCATTGTGCGTTGCCATTAGGGGTCGAACCCAGTCCCGCGCCCCTTTCTCAAGATGCCCAATTACGAAAGCAACTCGCGATTCCTCATCAGGGAACTCCTCAAACTGCACATTAAGGGCATATTGCATCTCTGTCCTAAAGGCATGGTAATCCTTGGGGTCCCCCCCAAACTTCTGCACCAATCCTGGTACCTTTCTGGGGAACTGAGTGGCTCTCCCCTTCTTGTCTGCATCCTGAGCCCTTCTCTCCTCAAGCCTCGCCGTCTGCAGCGCAAGTTGGACTTCCAACGCTCGGTACCTTTCTTCCAAGCTTGGACCAGCTCCAACTCCTGCTCCTCCGGTTCCGGCCGGTTCGCTCATGATGCTTTCTCCTGCACAGGCAGCGTACAGAGACTGTCAGACTGCTGTAATGGGATGATTAGCTGCTTGTGCGTAAAATCGTGCTCCCTCAGAGTTTGTGCGACTCCACAAACCTCTGTGTGTGACAGAGCTCCACAAACATGTCTGCTCTTAGTCACTCGTAGAGTCTGACAGTGGCTGTCTGCGGAAGCGTTTCCAGCAAAGAAGCTCCTTAACGGAAACGCGTCTCCTGGACTCACGGCGTGACAGTTTCCGGCGAGGTGTGGGTCTCCCTATGGGAGACTCAGATACCTCCCCACTGTGCTCGCTGGAAGCGTCTCTGAGCCCTCCCTCCTGCTCGCATTCCCTCAGAGATTCACTCCTCCCCCTGCTGGTTCCTGCCTCAGCTGTTGAGTCTCTTTCTTCCTCCCTGAGACCCTCCACCGCCTGATGCTCCGATGGCAGTTCCCTGACACTAGGCCTCCCTGGTCAACATCCATGTGGTATGGCTGGCTTTCCACAGGCAACTTTCAACCTGTTCAGTAATCAAGCCCAAGTGTGGTGTAATGGACAGTAATGTAAACAAAGTGTCTGCCTTCAGGAAGACGCTGTGCTTTGTTTTTCTTCATTTCTGTCTCAGGTGCAGCTGTCAGCAGCCGTGCTCCAGAAACTGGCCCTGGATAACTCTTTTGTTTCAAAGCTTGTCATCACATAGCTCTTCTTTCAGCGCAACCATCTGGATCCATTGGCAGTTCCACAGGCAATCATGTTGTTGGCTTGGGGGGTGCCTTGGGGCTTCCCAGGTGGCTGAGATGACCTGTCAGCTCAGATTTTGTGCATCTTTTCTCAAGCCAGGTCTTTTAGGAGGTTGTTAAAAACCTGCCTGTTTGAGGAAAGTACATTCCAAACTTTTAGGTAGAAGGCTGAGGGAAGGGTTTACACAGTCCTCATTCCCCACGCTCCTTTTCATTTTAGCCACAAATGTGGCTGATCCACGCACAGGTCCTGCTTTCTTCAAATGCTCCACAACTAGCTCCCTCTGTGGTTTAGAAGCAAGTATTTGTTTATTAAATCTACTTTATGTGCTCAGTGTAAGGACGGTGTGTGCAATCAGATTATACCGAAGACTATTGCATGGGTAGATTATGGAGCCTAAATGCACATATTATCCCTCCCCCCCAGTGTTGGTTCACACCTGGATGTCTATCAGCTCATGACCACAACCTTAAGACTTGACTTGCTCTGGTGATTTCTTTACAGAAACAGAAAACACAGAGCATGAGGAGAGTGTGTTGGATCAGGCCAATAGCCCATCTATTCCATCATCCTTTTAATAATAATAATAATAATAATAATAATAATAATAATAATAATAATAATATCTTTATTGTCATTGCCCCCTCTCGGGGACAACGAAATAGTCACCAGTCCAAAGGAAGTGTGCAAGCAAGATAGGGGTACCATAGCACACTCACTTTCTGCATTTTCTGGCAATGGGTATTCAGAAGCATAGTACCTCTTGCAGTGGAAGTAGAATACAGTCATCGTTGCTAATAGACATTGATAGGCTTATTGTCCATGGATTTGTCTACTCCTCTTTTGAAGCCGTACAAGTTGGTGGGCACCACTATTTCTTGTGGGAGCAAATCCCATTATTTAACTACCGTATTTTTCGCCCTATAGGACGCACTTTTTCCCCTCCAAAAATGAAGGGGAAATCTGGGTGTGTCCTATGGGGAGAATGCAGGCTTTTGCTGAAGCTTGGAGAGCGAGAGGGGTCGGTGCGCACCGACCCCTCTCGCTCTCCAGGCTTCAGGAACACATCCGCAGCCTAGGCAGCCCTACGGGAGGTCCGGCAGGGATGTCTAGGCTGCGGATAGCAGCCTGCCGCTTGGCGGGCGGGGCGCCCTGAAGCAGAGCGCCCCCCGTGCCAGGCAGACATCCGCAGCATGGGGAGCCTTGCAGGAGTTCCCCACAAGGCTCCTCACGCTGCGGATAGCAGCCTGCCGCCCCGCAGGGGGGGGCGCCCTGATGCAGAGCGCCCCTCGCGCGGGGCAGACATCAGCCAGCCCCACAAGCTCGGGGGACAGCAAGGAGGCGCAGCGCCGCCATCCCGCTGTTCCTCGACCTGGTTCTGTTTCCCCGACCTGCTTTTGGGGGGGAAATAAAGGGAATTTTCCCCCCTTTATTTCCCCCCCCAAAAACTAGGTGCGTCCTATGGGACGGAGCGTCCTATGGGGCAAAAAATACGGTAATCTTCCTATACTCAGCTTCATTGGATGTCCATGAGTTCTTAAAGAAGCCATGCTTCGAAGATTTTATAATTTAAAATGGACAGCAAGAAGGGCAGAACTTTAAGAATGTTGGCAAATGCAGCTTCACAGACTTGAGAGCCAATGTGACCATTGGTCATATTGTCCAGGTCTGATGAGAATCGTAGTCCACAACATCTAGAGGCATGTTGCTTTGGGTGTCACACAAAGACCAGGAAAACTTGGTTTGATTCTCCAGTTAGCTAACAAGCTCATTGGGTAAATTAGAGCCACTCCCTCTTTCTCAGTGTATGTACCTCACCATGTTTACCATGTACGTCACCAGGTGAGAAAACCATATTTGCTTTGAGCTCATTGGATGAAAGATGCCGTATAAATGCAATCTTGGGCTCCTTTGTCGGGAAGAACAGGAAATAAATTTAAGAAGAGGGGGCGGGGGGAAGAAAAATGTAAATCATCAGTATCACCAGTAATTGAAGTTGGCTTACAAATGGAAATTAAAATTAAAAGGATAATCCAAAAATCTCATTCAGGGAAAGTGGATTTTGAGGAAGAAATTGAAGGAAGGGAGAAGATGGCATTTTCAGGGAACGAGTTCCTTGCATAGGAGGCAGCAAGTGAGAATGTTTGAGGGAACAGAAGGCTGTTGGTTGGCTAGATTTGTTTATAACACAAAACTTGATAAACTCAACGTTGTCCATGCACTGCTGGTACAATAAGCTTTGGAAGACAGCTGGGACAGAAAAATGTACAGACAAGCAAAACCAGAATCATGTTGTGTGGTGTACAATGATTTCATTTCTTATAGTAGAAAAAGAAATTCAGCAACAAAACAAAACAAAAACCTTTGAGTAATTTGGAAAGACTAATTGCGAACAGTGTCATAGGCAGTGTGAGGACTAAGGTTAAGATGCTGGGTAGCACTCGTAGTGTCAGTAACACGATCTGTCATTCTTGATGCTGGCAACTCAGGACTGTTAAGGATCACTTCCAGAGAATCTGTGTATTTGAGCATTCATTCTGATTGGTTCACATAAAGTTTGTGAGGATGTTAAATGACACAGTCCGTTTATAAGAAAAGTTGTGGTGTTATTTCATTGTTCGACCAGTTGTTGTTCTGCATGAATGTTTTGTTCTGAAATTATGTTAATAAGTTTAATGGGGGGGGGCGGGACAGGACACAGTAGGCCCTTGTCGTGTACGGCTCGGTGCAACAGATGTACTACAGTGGTTTTCCTCCTTCCATTGTAACTCACCTCCAGCCCACTTCTAGAGTTCAAGGAGTGGGGAAAGATTTGCTTGGGGGATCAGACATACAGTTCTACTTGCCTTGCTTTCAGTCCCCTTGGAAAAGTTGTGAGAAGCAGAAAGCTTGTGTGTTTGTGGCCTTCTGAAACAGACCATTTCAGTTCCTTTCCCTCCACTGCAAGTTCAGGCAAGGCTCCTGCCTTGTTTCAGTAGCTTCAGTAGGTTTATTTGTGCATTATTCTGGGTCACAGGCATGTTCTACAACGATCTGTCCCGCAGGCATCCTCCCATTGCCTCCTGTGGCCAATGTGGGGTTGAATGCTGTGCTTCATGTCCACCATTACTGAGCAGAAGAAGAAAGAAGGAAGTAGAGCCCTGCTGGACTCTTTCATCAGTGCAAGTTCTGCTAAGCTTCATCTCTACGAAGGCTACACTGGCCAGTGTAAGCTAAATGCTTCATTTACCCTGGGATATCTGAGATAGGCTCCTCTAAGTGTATAGGCACAGTCCTGAAGAACCAATCCCAGGGTTAGCCAACATGGTGACCTCCAGATATTGCTGGGCTACAGCTCCCACCATCCTTGACCATTGGCCATGCAGACTGAAGGGATGGGAGCTGAAGCACAACAACACCTGGAGGCACCACTTTGACCACCCCAGATCTACACTGTGAGAACCAGGACCTCTTTTAACTGCGTGACCCTGCTTAGCAGCAGCAAACACACAGATGCTGTCCTACTCTTCATACATTGCTCAGTGATGGCAGGAAGGAAGCATGGTCTACAGCCAGCCAGACCACAGAACAACCTCCTCCTGAACACCATCAGTTCTCCTTCTGTTGTTTAATATGTTGGGCATATAAAATATGCCCTTTAATTTGGCTTTAAGTGCCTATATTGAAAATTCACTTCATAAGCCCTTGGTGGTTTATTTAATTAAGCCCAGCACATACCTATGACAAGGCAACATTCCACAACAAGTGAGTGAAATACTGCTAGTCCCATTGAACACCAAAGGGAAGCAATTATTTCTCCAGGCGCCTCATTTAGAATCACATTTTGCCAGTCATGGGGGACTGTTGGATCTCATCATGTGAAAAAGGTTAGGAGTATGTTAATTTCAAGCAGGCAATCACATAATTAATTTACCCAGCAAGAAAACAGAGTTCACAGGACAAGCCTGCTGGAAGCAGCCGATTCCAAAAGATGACCTGTGGCATGTGTTATTACACTGAATCGTCTACACTCACCAATTAAAAACTTGCTAAATAAACTCAAAAGGGATATCTGCCTTCTTTTGTATTATGGTGTCTTGGTAAAAAGTTTATTTTGGGTTTCAGTTCAGCTTTATGTAATTTTATTATTGCTGGATTTTATTTTTATATCACCCTTCATAATATCAGTTTCAGAGTGGTTTACAAATCCAATTAGAAATAAAAAAGCACAATGAACAAAATATACACTAACTTAATTAAATTGGTTTCAGAAGAGCTATAGATGTACCATCCTTCCACTAAAGTTCAAAGCAACAAGATGTTGAACAAAATAAAAATGTCTTCATCTGACACCGAAGGGAGAGTGTGTTAGGTGGGCCTTTTGGGGCAGAATGTTCCATAACTGAGTTTAAAACTGAGCAGTTCTCTCCACTTGTGGAGGAAGATGAGTATGGGGGGAGCGTACCGTCACCAGCAGCGCGATCCTGGTGGGGTGCCATTGCAGCTGGGCCCCCCTGCCCACACTGGGTGCCATGCCCCTGCAAGTGGCACACCATGCCCCCAGGATGCATGCCACACCCTTGGGGGCAGCACACCATGCCCCGGGACATGTGCCAGCCCTGCCCCCACCTGCTCTCCGCCCCCCGGTGCCAGAGCATGAAACTCTGCCACTGGTTCTCTCATTTGTTGCCACCTGCATGATCTCAAATGGTGGTGGAACTCTAAGAAGTGAATGAGTGAAATATCTCAGTGTCTCAGCAGATGTATGTGGGAGATATGGCCCTTATATACCAAACCATCAGCAGGTGCGCTTAAATCCACAATGGCACCATGCATGGGAGAAAGTGTCTGAGGTACCTGCTAAAAGTGGCAGTTATGAAAAAGCATGTAAGAAGCTGCCTCACACCAAGTCAGACCACTGTTTAACTGGAGTCCTCACACATGCTAAGCAAGAATCATGACCCTAGACCCCTAGCCACGCACAAGTTAGAAGTTAGAAGCTCTTAACAGCAGATTTGACTCCCAAGCTGCCAACTGCCTATCACTAATATGGGAAATAAGATGGCATATTTCATGGAGCCAAGACATCTGCCAAGCCAGTATTGTCAGTAAAAGTTGCTTTGGATTATGGAGACATGCCAAGAAAGAGACCCATTCATCAAAGTGCGCTCTCTCTCTCTCTCTCTCTCTTTTAAACAGACATTGCAATCATCACAGTATATGTAGATAGGCCCATTTTCCAGGTCACAGTACTTTATTTGAAGGAATCCTCTGTTTGCATCTCACTCTATAAATTAACATGGGCAAATTTTATGCAAGTCATTTTGTCCTCTTGGTGATACATGTGCAGCCACGCCAGCTATACAAGACCACCATAAACCACCATAAACCACTGGAGTGGTTTTCAAATCCCATTCCTCATACTTTAAGATTGGTTACAGTCCCTTCTCGCTCTCCTGCTCCCTGCTGGCAATCTGTCACCTCCAGAGCAACTTTGGTTATTCAGCTTGAATTCTAAAGATATTCCCTCAAGTTCCTCTGTCTGCAGTAAACCTTCCCTGGTGAGATTGCCTTGAAAACTGTATACACTTTGTTAGAAATTATATTTGACAAGGGGACTGTGTGTTCTCTCGGCTCGGAATTGTTTTTCATTCTCATTAGCACAAATTGCATCTAATGCAGCACAGGAAATGTCAGAAGAATGTTTCTCTCATGGCAAATTTTGAAGCCGATTTCTGCTGCCTGTCTGTTCCCAGCTCCCAGTTCCTGAGTTCCTCTTCTCTAAGCATCTTTCAAAACAGTAGCAGAAGATATCAGAAGCAGTCTTGGGGTTTGGGAATCCTGTATTTTGAAAATAAGCTTTGGAATAAAATATTTTATTTGACTACTGTAAGAAATGCTAGTGCTGATCTTTCTCTGAGCTTCTAGGGATTAGTCTGAGCGGCAGTAAGAATCTTAAAGCAAAGTGCGTTTTGGACTTAGGGTAAAAATGCACCCTCAGTGGTTTAACATGAACCAGCTAAGACTGAATCTGTCAGTTATCACTAGGTTCCCAAAATCTCGATGTTTCGCCTTCACTTTTATTTATAGCTGTGAATTTTATCATTCTAGGCCAGTCCCATAAATTTTTAAGGTTTGTTCCTATAAGCCAGCAATCCAGTAAATAAACAGTATCTATCATATATATATATATATATATATATATATATATATATATATATATATATCATTTTCATATAACATATGTTATATATATATATAACATATCATTTTCAACAGTAATTAAACATACTTTTACATCTTATTCAAATTTTTGACTTCCATCAATCCTGTCTGAAAATTTTCCAATCTAATCTCTCAGTATGCATTTCTTATCTTCCCTATTACATTTCAAACTCATAACCAATATCTCTATCTTTTTCTACTTTGTAACACTTCGTATATTTCTCCTTACAAAACGTCTTGTAGTCCTACTAGCGTAATTTGTTGATTACAGTTGCTCTTCAAATAATTCATATACTTCTTCCAATCTTTTGTAAATCTCTGGTCCCGCAGGTTTCGAACGCTTCCTGTCATTTTGTCCAATTCTGCATAGTCCATTAATTTCGTCTGCCATTCTTCTTTCGTCAGAATTTCTTCTTGTTTCCAAGTAATTAAACAGTATCATGACACCACTGATATGTCATTGAGTGAAGCAAACCGGAATATCACAACATGGCTTACAGGTTGGTCCAGCTAAACAGACAGTATCTCCCAGATGTGGTTTATTATGCGACATTGCTGCTTTGGTGCCACAAACAATTTGAAATGCTTATTAGCCTCCACAAAACCATAAAAGCCAATGATAGGCAGGGTGATATTGAAGCTAGAGTCCTGGGCTAGGACCTGGGAGACAAGGGTTCAAATCCTCTTTCAGGTTAACCTCACTAGGTGACCTTTGGCCTGTAATCTCATTTCACAAGGAATATTGCAGATCTGGAAAAAAGGAAAAGCAAAATGATCAAGGTCCAGGAGCAAGTTTCCTATCAGAAAAGGTTGCAACATTTGAGGCTTTTGAGTTTCGAAAAAGGGTGGGTAAGGAGGGCCACAGAATCACTGAATTGGAAGGGACTAAAAGGATTTTCTAGTTCAACCCCCTTGCAATGCAGGAATATTTTCCCCGCCCACGACTCTAAGATTAAGAGTCTCATGCTCTACTGCCTGAGCTATTAAAGTGGATAAGATATTTGTAAATGGTTTGGAGAAGGTGGGTGGAGATACATCCCCTCCCCCACAACAATACTAGAATCCAGGACCATGGAAAAAAGCTGAATGTTGGGTGATTCAGAACAGACAAAAGAAAGCGGCCAGTTAAACGATGCAATTCGCTCCCAAAAGATGTAGTGAAGGCCACCAACTTGGATGACGTTGAAACAGGATTAGACAACTTGATGGAAGACAAGGTTTTCAATGGCTACTAGCCATGATGGCTATGTGCTACCTCTTCTGTCAATGTGTGTCTGTACACTAGTGAGAATCACAAGTGAGGAGCATGCCATTGCACCCATGCGCTGCTTGCAGGCTTCCCATAAGCACCTTTGGCTGATCCATTAGGTTCCTCTTCTGTCCTTCCTGTCCCTCAGCCTAACCTGCCACACCCAGTTGCTCTGAGGACAAAGTTGATTGCAGAATCATATATTCTACCTTGAGCTTCTTGGAAGGAAAGGCAGGATCAAAACGTAATAATTAACAAATCAGTCTGCCAGCACAAAGTTGCCAGTATATGCCTGTGTTCCTACTCCTCAACAGTGATCTGAAAAGCCATAACCCAATGGACTGTGACCTGGTCTAGAACTATAGGATCTGATAGGAGTAGGATGTGCAGTAATTGACCTCTACATCATCTTACATCATCTTGCAGCAGTGGGGAAAGATGGGAAAGAGGAGGAGCCAGAAAGAGCTGAGAGATCAGCGCTTTCTGGCTCCTCCTCTTCCTGAACTGTTTCTATCCAAGCTGATCTTTCTAAGAGGTTCATAAATTTAAATTCTGCTTTCCCTTCTCCTTTTTCCTTCTGGTTTGAGTCTTTGACATTGTAAGCCCTGGGACTTTAAAAATTATTAATATATGAACCACTCTGGGACCCTCTTCTGTTGAACATTTATTTTTTCCACCCTAGCTTTGAGGAGAAATATTTTTAAGTTCTCTCTCTCTCTCCCCCCACCCCATCCACTCCTACATTTTCATTAATATGCTGCACCACTGACTTTTATCCAGTCAACTGGAAAAAAAAAATCCCTGCAAAGTAATAAGAGGATAAAAACCTTTCTGAAATAATTGTTTGATCCTGTGTGAGGCATTTCTCCCTCATGTAGTCTTTTAGATTCCTTATTGAATATAATTAGGCTAGGGAGAAGTCAAAAAGAGGCAGATCTTTGACAGAATAATAACCTCATGTTTAAGAATAAGGGTTGTAAATAAAGAGGAATCACACTGATAAGAGCAAATATTGGAGTAGTCTTTCTTCCACCATATATATATATGCATTTTATATCATTAGGAATTATTTTACTTTCTTCTGTAATTAAGAGGTTATTAGATAACTTCTCTACACAGCTACGCAGGGACGCGGGTGGCGCTGTGGGTAAAACCTCAGTGCCTAGGACTTGCTGATCGTATGGTTGGCGGTTCGAATCCCCACGGCGGGGTGAGCTCCCGTCTTTCGGTCCCAGCTCCTGCCCACCTAGCAGTTCGAAAGCACCCCTAAGTGCAAGTAGATAAATAGGTACCGCTTTATAGCGGGAAGGTAAACGCCGCTTCCGTGTGCTGCGCTGGTGCTGGCTCACCAGAGCAGCTTTGTCACGCTGGCCACGTGACCCGGAAGTGTCTTCGGACAGCGCTGGCTCCCGGCCTCTTAAGTGAGATGAGCGCACAACCCTAGAGTCAGACACGACTGGCCCGTACGGGCAGGGGTACCTTTACCTTTACCTTTTTAGATAACTTCTCTACTACCAGCTGCTTCTTCCATGATGTGGAAGAAGTCAAGCTAAGATTACTCATGTTGAGATTACTAAGGGTGAAATCTTCTCTCCCTCCATGTTGATAGCTGGATGGGAGGGTTAGGGGAGCACATCAAGAGGAGTGTAATTGATGGAAGTCTCCAATGCAGTGGAGGCTGACATGTGTCCAAGCACTTGGTAAGATAGTGCAGTCAGAAAGCGTCAAAATATGGTCCATGTGTGGCTTTGGAACCATGGAATCCAAAACCCTGTGAATCCCCAAATAAGCCAATCTTTAAGCTCCTCAGCTGCTACAGCCCTGAAGTTGGCACAAAAAAAGGATAAAAACTGTCCCATGCCTTTTAGGGATAGGCAAATATGTCAATGTCAGTTTTTCTCTGCTTATCATTTTTTTCAGTTTTAAGTTCAGCTCTTCACATTTCCACATCAGTTTGCAGATAATTATTTTGAAGTCCTCATTAAAATTCATACATGAATTTATCGCAATATGTAATTTTGTCTAGTGTACACATTTTTTCCAAAGCAATTTCCCCTGATATAATGCATTTCTGTCATTTTCATTCATGTGTGCGTTATTATTATTATTATTTTCATTTCCATACTGCTTTATATTTTTAAGGGCGGAATCTAAAAGTGGTTTACAACCCACATTAAAACCTCAAATAAAGCAACCCAGAATAAAACATTACTGAAGTAAGTCAAATATAAAGTATACATTCAAAGCAAAACAATTAACAGGAAACTAAAATATTATCTTAAAGATTTCAAAATAAAACATTACAAAGAAGGTCAACTACAGAATGCACATTTAATGCAGCAAAATGAACAAATAAAGTCAAACATTTCTGAAGAAAACATTACTAATAGAAGCAAAATATAAAATGCACATTTAAAAATACATAATTAACAAGAGAATAACATATTATCATAAGCAAAGATGCACCTGCTCCTGTTACTGCCAGCCCTTCCAATGGTGGTTCATGGTGGCTGCTGGAAGCTCAAGCTCGATAACCTGGCCTTGCACTAAGAGGCCAGGTCCGTGTCCACTTCAGCAGCCTCAGTTTTTGTAGCTGGAGTCAGTCAGGGCTCCACCCTCCCAGGCTAGATAGGGGGGGAAAGACTGCAGGGATCAGATCTTTCAGCACTCACAGCCAAGATTCTCATGCACACTCCACCTCATGGTGTGTGGAGCCAGTGTGGTGTAGTGGTTAAGAGTGGTAGTCTTGCAATCTGGGGAACCGGGTTCGCGTCTCCGCTCCTCCACATGCAGCTGCTGGGTGAGCTTGGGCTAGTCACACTTCACCTCACAGAGTGTTTGTTGTGGGGGAGGAAGGGAAAGGAGAATGTTAGCCGCTTTGATACTCCTTCGGGTAGTGATAAAGTGGGATATCAAATCCAAACTACTACTACTACTACTACTACTACTACTACTACTACTACTACTACTATTCTTCTTCTTCTTCTTCTTCTTCTTCTTCTTCTTCTTCTTCTTCTTCTTCTTCTTCTTCTTCTCATGACTTCTTTTGTACATATACCATAACTTGGCTGGAGAACTGCATTGCAAAATTCAGAGAAGTGTGAATTTGAAAGGATGGCTGTGTTTTGATTCACACATTGTTTCAAAAAGTGTGATTTAGGTAGGCCTGTTCATAAATGATTATTTCTCAGGCAAACTTGATACTATGGCATTGGCTTGTCACTACACTGGAATATGAAGAGAATGTTGTGGGTCTGTACAGAATAAAATGCAAATAAAAAAACCCATTCACCTGTCAAAAGACACAAGAGTCAATAAGCACCATGCTTGTGGTACCAATGCACAAGAAATTAATTTATTCTTCAATCCTAAATAGGACTTTATTTTGAGTAGATTTGTATAGGATTGCACTGTTAAAGGATTTACTTCAGCTCTGGGTTAGCCAATGATAAACCTAAGTTTTAAAGTTTCTTGCAGAACCACAGCCCACTGTCTCAAAACACCTTCTGGTCAATTAGTGCTCTTTGCCCTTCTCCAGTTTCATTTTTTATTGTCCTGTCGCTCAGGAATGAATTAGCACGTGGGAAATACCTGTCTCTGTAATTGGCACCTCTTCCTGCCCCGTTTGGCAGCTGAATTGGGAATTTGCCATCTGCTTCCCTCTCCCAGCTCATATCTGTGACAGTCAAAAAAGACAGGGGAAACGTTTTGGGTAGTGCAATTTCATGATTATGCTGCTCTTGTCCACAAACAGCTCTCATGGCTTTGATTTCATTACTGTATTGTATTATTCAAATGTAGCCTATTTACTTCAACCACCACCACTACCAGAGAAACAAAGAGCAGCTACCTTTCAGTTAGTTCCCATTGACACAGCAGCAGGTTACAAAGGAACTGCAGGGATATAATTGAACGCGGAACGTCTGGGTTCCGTACCCATCTCTCATGTCCTATTAAAAAATGAATACCATTTAGAAATTGCTTTGTGGCTTAGAGCAACAATTAGCAAGGCCTATGGAGAAGAACAACTTGCTTGCCACTGCTGTTGTTCATCCACAAAGTGTGTTGTTACTGACACTCTAATGACATGATTAATGGGCTGTTGCATTGTTGCTCCTCCTAGACATCTGTCAAGTACACACCATGTAGAGGACACAAAATCAAGGATACTCAGGAATGCTTTATGCAGGAAGAGCATTGAATATAGCCTAGATATACTGAATGTGGTGTGTGCATATGCGGGGGACGGGCCCCTCCTCTTCTTTTTATGATAAATATAGAAAAGATACAAATCAATCATTAAATTCAAAACCAAATATAATTAAAATGACAGAGGTAATAAACCAGGAGAATAATGCATGTTATGGATGTAGCTAATCTTTAAATTTCTCATTCCAGCATGTAATAAAGATCGTTCATCTCCCAACAAATTGAATATCATACATTTCTATTTCTCATGCCTGCATATAATAGGCAGCTTTCATCATTAGCACTCTATCCCAAATCTTGAAATAGCTAATCAGAGGGGGGTTTTCTTTTTCCAATAGTAAGCTGTAATTCCTTTTTGGCAGCCATTCCAAAACGGATCACCATTTCTAGGTCTGTTTTTTTCAGCAACTATGGATGTGGGAATTTAGCTGCTTCCAGGTACCTGGAACAGCTCCCTTACCCAGAAAACAGCTACTCTTCATGAGACTGACCTTCTACTGTCTAGTAAACATTCACGTTGCAGTTCAGGCTACTTGGTCTACAGATTACTGCTCAAGCAAAAAATTTCATGTGCAATAAATTCAGGTGATCTTTCTGCAACAGGTTGTACATAAGTCAGGAATCTGAGGAGCAAGTGCTCTTACGATTCTAATACATGTTGTTTCCAGGGTCTGTGTGGTGAGTTGGGGGGGAGTCTCCTTTTATCCCTAACATGTTTTCAGTCATATCCTTTGCTCCATATACATCAATGGAGATAATGTGGAATGCTGACTTTTATAGAACAAGTGTAAAAGAGATGAAATCTGGAAAAAACATTGGAGGGTTGCAGTCATTTGTCCAAGAGCCTTGTAGGGATGCGGAATCAGTAATATGATTTTGGGTGATATTCCAGTTTCTCTACCACAATAGATTTGGGCAAGTCCCATTGTACAAGCAGAGTTCCAATTGCAGAATATTGGATACAACTCATATATAGACTGACGAGGTAAAAAGGAAAGGGAAAGGGATATGGGTGGTACTGTGGTCTAAACTACTGACCCTCTTGGGCTTGCTGATTGGAAGGTTGGCAGTTCAAATCAGCACAACAGGGTGAGCTCCCGTTGCTCTGTCCCTGTTTCTTTCAACCTAGCAGTTCGAAAGCATACCAGTGCAAGTAGATAAATATGTACCTCTGCGGCGGGAAAGTAAATGGCATTTCCTTGCGCTCTGGCTTCCATCACAGTGTTCTGTTGTGTCACAAGCAGTTTAGTCATGCTGGCCACACAACCTGGAAAGATGTCTGTGAACAAACACGGGCTCACTTGGCCTGAAAATGAGATGAGCGCCTCAACCCCATAGTCGCCTTTGACTGTACTTAACCATCCAGGGGTCCTTTACCTTTTACCTGACACCTCAGGCATCCTGAGAGATAGACTACAAATGTTTGAAAGCATAAATTGCTGGCATATCCTGTTATAAGGATATTCTCTCAGAAAATGCCTTAGAGCAGCAGTTCTCAACCTGTGGGTCCCCAGATGTTGTTGGACTACAACTCCCATCATCCCTGAGCTCTGGCCTTTGCTAGTTAGGTGTGATGGGAGTTGTAGTTCAACAACATCTGGGGACCCACAGGTTGAAAAAGGCTGCCTTAGAGGCTGGAAAACCACTGCCAATCAGAATAGATAATACTGAACTAGATAGACAAATAGTCTCACTTGGTGTAAGGCAGCTCCCAATGTACCTCTGAGGAAAGACAGCAAGTACCCTTCCCAGTGGCCACAGCATTTTCTCTTATACCATACAATTGAATGGAGCAAGGTGAAAGGGGATCAGAATCCATGTGAAATTTCCTACTAGCATCACACGGCCCACTATAGCAATTGAAAAAACATTCTATAGTCTACACCAGGATAGGCAGATGTTGTTGGACTCCAACTCACAGCAGCCTCATCCAACATTCAGGGATCCGAGATGTTGCAGCTTATCAACATCTGCAGGGTACCACATTGGCTATTCTGGTCTACCTGATGATTATCCTTTTATATTGAATTTCCTTAAGAGATATAAGCAGAGTATAAGTTCAATATTTCCACATTTAGCCACAATTTGAGAACTACAGATTTTAAAGTTTGTGTTAGCAAACAATGGCTTTATTGGGGTCTGCCTAACTGAAGTCATTGTCTCAGGCTGAATTAGCAATACAGGAGGTTGTGGCTGATTCAAGTCTCACAGAGATCATGTCAGTTCTTTGCCTGGACTTCTTTGGTTCTCTCTCCTTTTTTGAGAGAACCTACCTGCACAATTTTTCCTTGGCTTCACTAGAAGGAAATTGGGCAATGGAGTCTCTTCTTCATCCTATTTGTTTCATGAGTGTTTTCTCTGCCAAGGAAGGGGACGAGGAGACCATTGTCCGACATACTTGTTATAAAGACAGTCATATGTTAAGACCATGAAACTGAGACCTCTGGGAAATGAGACATCCCACCCAAGCACACTGAAGAAGTCCACATGAAGGGTTTAATTGATTTTGTGAGATTTGGAGCAGGCACAGTCTCCTGTGGTGCTAATTCAACTTGCATTGATAACTTCTGCTAGGCAAATCCCCACTGAAGTCATTTAGAGGTGGGTGGTTGCAGTGGAAGCTTCACATGGAATAGTGTCTCACAGTTACTGTTGAAAGTGAAATTGCTTTGAATTAAAGGCATTTTAAATATTGTATCCCCTGTTTGCATCTGCTGCAATTTATTTATTTATGAAATTTGTCTTATAACAGTATAAAGCATTGTTTTAATCAGGTTAGATTCTGCTAAAGCTCTAAATAGAATGGAGTGTGGGATTTTAAGAACTTCGATTCAATTCCCACATTCCTAAGAGAATTAAAAAGTCCAATCAACAGGCTTGTATAGAAAAATGTCAAACTGGGAAATAACATAACATAATTGTGTCAATTAACAGCCAGACACCCTTTTGCTGGGTTTTTAGTTTCCCTTCATCATACACACATTAATGAAACTAATTTTCTAAATAAAAGACATCTGATGATGAGCATGCATAATAAAAAGTAATTGCCATCACCATAATTTTATTTTTACAGTGCCTTCCTAGGCACTTCCTGGTTATATAAAAATAAAGTGCAATAAAATCACATACAAAAATTTTATTTTAAACCATTTTTAAAAAAAGGGGGGGGGAGAGAAAGCTACAGTAAAATGAGCCCATGGTAGTTCCTTTACATAAAAGCATTTGGAAATACACATATTTTTAAAGATATTGAAGGGTGTGCTGCAGAAAGTGGATCAGAAATTGGGCCACTGAGGACCAGGCATGAAGATCTGTGTCTTTGAGAGAGAGAAAGGGAGGGAGAGGTAGATGGGAGAGTAATAAATAGTATCACAGTGCTGTGTGGGGAGCCTAACTCCTTTTCCTAGGCTGTTAGCTCAATCTAAATGCAACCAGCACCATCTCCCTTAAGCTGCTATTTGCTCCATTGGGGGAAACATAGGCGTTTAAAATTCTACACTATATAGCCAGGGTAACATCTGTTTCATAACTACTGTATGGTGACCCTCATCTATCCTTTCCACTATATATGTATCTGACTCTAATTTCCGAGGTCTTTGAATGGAACCAATATCTAAGGAAGGTTCCTCACCAAAATTTTCTGTTCTACCTGAAACTGATGGACTTGTTGATATTAATACTGGACTGGATCCTGTTCTGTTGGCCTTGGAGTTTTAGGCTATGGAGCTACCACTGACAGGTTTGACTGAGGACAGGACAGAACAAGTGGGGTGCACAGCATCCTAGTCCCTATACAAAAAGAATGCCTGTTGTTTGTTAAGGGTGTGGAAATTGTACGAGGTCAACTACAGTTCTGAAGATTCTTTGGGTAAAGCCAGATGCTTGAAATGTGCTTTAAATGTATATGTGGATGTGCTCTGAGTTACTCTCCCTAGGATATTAGTAAAGGCAAGGAAGGCTAACATACTAATTTGGATCTCACTTGCAAATGCACCCACAGGCCTATTAACATGGGACTGCACTGGATGATTAATGGCAGGAGCCACCAATCTTTATGGGCCAATGGGCACATTGGGAATTTTGAATAAGTGATGGGGGCACAAGTCACAAGATGGCCACTGTGAGGGCATGGCGCAACACAAAATGGTGGCCACATCTAAAAGGGCAGAAAGAAAGACAGAACCACAAAATGGTGCAGGCATGCCCCACATCAGTACCATTGTAGATCTCACTTGAGAATGTACCTACAGGCCTATTGCCATGCACTTTGTGATTTATGGCTTGAACTGGAGTTCATGTGGTTTGCATTGCAATTATTATATATCTTAATACATTGAGATATCATTGGTTTCGTTTAGCTTCTGAAAGTGCAATTCAGTTTCAGCAAGAATCTATTTTGTCCTTTTCAGGTGACTACTCACAGATGAAAGACTGAAACCAGCAATTAAAAGGCAGACTTTTTGTGAAAGTATTTCACAAACTTGAGAACATGCTGAAAGGCTCTTACCTGTCCGAAACACAAGCTCAACTGTTACTTTCCTTTGTGACAAAGATTGGGCACCAAAGCTGTAGCTGTGATTTAGTACTCAGCATGTTCTTTTATTTTAATTTTTTTAAAAAAAAACCTTTTAAAAGACAGAGTGGGAAAATGTGTTCCCATTCTCAGCTTCAAAATGAAAAGTTCTTTATTGCTCATTTGGGTTAAGAACAGAGCTATGGAACAAAGCAAAGTGCCTTAAGTCTGTATGGATTCAAATAGCACTTCTGAAGCCTGATAGTTCTAATTAAAACACCTGGGACATTAAAAGAAATCAATGATAAGATTCCTAATGCCTTCTTAGAACCTTGTACTGGGAGATGGGTGTCAGTGGAGAAATACACTAGTTTTGAAGTTCCTTTAGAACTGGATGACTGCTTCTTAAAGGAAAAATCCTAACTTGAGTTTTGGCACATCATGTAGCAGTCTGAAGTGTTTAGTGGAACGCATCATTGCCAAATAATAATATTCCTACCATTTCTCTTATTCTGCTTTGGCATTTATTTAAAACATAAGAATGCTTCCAAACCTTGCAGCATTGGGCCAAAGATGTTCTTAGCGGAAGTGATACAACCTATTCCTATTGTTTTCCCCCCAGCTTTCTGTAACTGGTGGTATGCTATTTCTATACAGAGGGAGGTTCTTTCTTTAGCTATCATGGTGCCTAATAGGCATTTGTAGTAGTGTGGTAGTGTGGGCCATGTGAACAGAGAGTCCAGGCATAACATGCTATTGTTATGCTGAAATTCCCTCTTCCACATAACTATTAAATGTGCAAGCAGTAGTGATAGTGGGGGTGGTGCAGAGCTGCAGAGCTGGCCTCTCAGCACTGACATTGCTGGAGTTTGCCTATATGGGGAAGGGACAGAGCAGGGCAGTGGCAATCTGGTGGATTCTCACAGCCTTGACCTCGCTGTCCTCTGCCCTACCCAACCCCGGTAAGCTCCAGTGCTGAAGGTATCAAAAAGGTGGCTCTGCAGTTCTGCCCAACTACCTGGAGTAGGAGGAGCCCTGTGGTTTTTTTCCACCTGGCTACCGCAATTATAGATGTGCTATGTCAGTCTTCCACCTCACTTAAACTCCTGTACACCAAGAGGGTAGCCTTCTACAGTATCAGAAAGGGGGAACTGACTTTCCCACCATGGAACTAGACACTAAATCTTGGGGTATAATCACTACCACCTGCTAGACTATTTGGGACAGAGTGGTAGCCAAAGGACAGAATACATATTTTGAAGGCAGGTCTCAGGTTCAATAGTTTTGCTGTGCTAATTATATCTACTCAGATCAGATAGCTGATGCATTAAATTCATGAGTTGATTTCCTCCTTTTTTCTTTTTTACGATAATGATAAAATATATTTTGCTTGACTTGCATATAGGTTTCACATCCAAACAAAGAGAAGTATGAAATCCTTGTGGGATAGCCAGCCTCATATAACCAACATGCTTAAGTCTCATTAATGCATGAGTAAGTAAATGCATTTGTAAGTAAAGCATTTTTAACTTACCAAAAGTGTGGTCTTTCACTGTGCTAGGGGAATTGGGAAACTTCAGAATGGCATATTTTAAAGGTCCCCTAGCACAGTGAAAGACCACACTTTTGGTAAGTTAAAAATGCTTTACTTACAAACTCTACAAAGGTCGGATTCACATGCTTTTCCACACAGCATTGGTTTATTTTGCAGCATATTTTGTGATTTTAAATCTCTGCTGGGGTTCTCTCACTGAAGAGTACTTGCCCCAAGCTTGGATCTTGGCCTCAAGGAATTCTCCCTTTATACCTATTGTATCTTTCCTTGCACCAAAAATCCTCTGCTTCTCTTACCCTGCAAATGCAAACTCACAAACTGTGAGGAATGTTTCTTATACAGCCGATATAGTTCCCCAAGAAAAGCATATTGAAGGGTTATTTTCCTCTTTGCCAGCAGGAGCTTGGAGAGATTTTTATTTATTTATCAGATTCACATTGTGCTGTTTGATCAGGGTCCCCACATGGCCCAGCGCATTCATAAAATACAATTTCATTAAAAATTAAATTCACAAAAGAAAAGGTACTTGTGAAGATGGGGAGATAGGAAAGGAGAGATAGAAGATGAGAAAAGGTCAGACAACAAAACTTTAAAATCCTGAACAGGGAAAAAATTAAATCCACACACACACTCTCCTTACAATCCCATCCTTCTGTTGTCTGGGGAAAACATTGCTGCTCAAAACATGAAACAAGGGGGTAACAAGGGTCAATAATAAGCTAATTCAGAAGGCAGACATGCAACAGGAAGGGTCTTTGCTTGTTACCCTCCCATTCTTGGCTCCCTCACATAGAACAGTTGGTATTTCATGCCCATTGTAGTGACAGAGGAGATCCATAGCACTGTGGTAGAGCATTTGCCTTGCATGCAGAGGATCTCTGGTTCAGCCCTTGGCATCCCCAGGTAGATGTCAGGGACTGTGCTGAGGAGGGCTGTGCTGAGGAGGAATGGTAGAGCCTCCCCCTCCCCATGCTCTATATCCGTATCCTGAATCTTCCCAGGAGCAGGAGGACGGTATAGATTTGCAACATTGGTTTGCAGAGGGACATAATTCAGAAGGCAGAAGCTGGGAAATACTTGATAGGGAACAGCTAGCTGAAGAAACACTGGGAGAG
The DNA here is from genome assembly GCF_964188305.1 of Podarcis bocagei. Classification (NCBI taxonomy): domain Eukaryota; kingdom Metazoa; phylum Chordata; class Lepidosauria; order Squamata; family Lacertidae; genus Podarcis; species Podarcis bocagei. The sequence continues at coordinate 35,509,855 of NC_138130.1, forward strand.
AGAGGGTTAATAGATTCACAGTCTCTGGACAGCATTCCTCCGCTCAGCCCAAGGTCAAGAAGAGCTCAGAAAGTGTCAGAACAGAAAGCATAGAGGGTACAAGCTCAGATTACAAGACGTAGGAGTGACGTAGATTAATAAGGAGGGAAGGAGGTGTGATCCTTAATTGGGAACACCACCATTTCTAGGAGATGTGTTCTTTGTTCTCTCACTGTGATTATTAAAGTTTCTAACTGGTAAGACGTTCCTCTCTTTGATCTCCTTATCTACTGCCACGGGGGGGGGGGGGAGGAAGCAGATTCCCCGAAGCCTGACAGAAGGGTACAGAGACACTTGTCTGAAACCCTACACTGACTGCCAGTGCTGAACTAGATGCACCAAAGACCTGACTCATTATAACATAGCCTCCAACATTTTCACTCCCAAATCAGGATGTCAGGAGGGGGCGCACTTTTTGGTCCAGTGCCAGAGTGCTGGATCTTTGGCGCAATCCTGCCGACAAGCACCAGAGTGCTGGAATGCAGAGCGAGCATCCTTTGGTCAGGTGCTCTGGCACAAGGCCTCATGCCAGAGTGCCAGACCAAAAAATGGGACATTCCAGGATGCATACAGAAGCTGGGATTTGCTTCTGTCAGCCTGGGATGTCCTGCTTAAAACAGGATAGTTGGGAAACGGGGTATGTTATAAGGCTGCTTCCTATTATCACCAACCATGGATAACCATATTTGTTTAAGGTTTTAAGCCTTGGTTACCAAACTTTGCCACCCTGGCATTCTAGCCTATGGCCACCTGTAGATGGCATCTATGGTGTGTATAAGGCAAGCCAGTTCTGTGTTTCGTGCTTGCATGAAATATTGCTTGACTTCTATCTGACCCTCTGCTTTTGTTCTCATTTAAATTCCTACTGAGACACAATCACAAAGGTTTTTCCCCCTAATGTTAATCTTTTGTAGTTGTCATTTGAACAACTTGTTCCTGTCGACTGAATAAAAATAATACTTCCTGATGTTCATCTTCTATCCTGCACTCTAGAATCAGACTTCATGCTGCACCCAACAATGCCCTATTTAAAAACACACATGGGAAAAAAGATGCTATAACATTTTTGACTCATGCTTTATATTACACGTTAAGGCTTCAGAAAAATAAAAGGAATGGGAGATGTTTGCATTCTAGAAGGGATCACTGACCCTTTGGGGTCCATTTGCAAATCAGACTAATTATTGTGGGCACCACAAACACACCACAATGAAGCACACGCCACATCTTATTTTATTGAGAATACAATGCTTCTTTCTAACTGAATTCCAGCAGGAGGAGTGGCAGGGGACGGGCTCTATACAAGCCAGGGGTGGCCCCTGCAAGCATATACGGGCCCATGGGCACCATGTTGGCAACGCCTGCATTAGAGGACCTAGAAAACATCTGTTTCAGAATATCACAGTGTTGTTATTTAAGCAATAATCAAGCTCACATTTTAGGTGAAACACTCCATGACTCTTCTGTATGATCACAGCAGAAGGTGTTGCTTCCCTTCTTCTGCTGAGCTGTATTCTATAAGGACGCATGGCCAACTTTTCTATTCTCCTTCCATTTCTCAGACACAGTTTAGGTGCTGAATATTTACTTTGCCCCGCAAACTGACATCCTTGGAAATGCTTAGGCTCTTTTGATAAAGCATCAGTGCCCACGCAGAATGATTCTTGAGGACATTCTGTCAGGCAGAACTAGAACATTACCCATTTCAAAGAGTGCATTTATATGAATAGGATGGCCACTAAAGATGACATCTGTGTGCAACCTAATCCTCCACCATGGTTTGGAAGACTGAAAAATCACCATGGTTTGAGGGATGGCATGGTTTCAGATCCTGGTTTCTCACTGACCATTAAATAAAACATAGTTTTAACGTCTTGAAGAAATGTGATTAATTAAAAATGGGAAGAGAAGGGAGGGGTAGGAGCCTGAGGTTCACAGCAGCTCATTCTCATAGCAGGAAACCATGGTTTCTCATTGCATCTGAACCTGACTTTAGAGTGAGCAGTGGACTGTAAACTACCCAGAACACAGGAATCTCTACAAAGGCAAAATACTCTGTTTGGGTGGATAGCTTCTAAATGTATAACAAGATATAATATAAAAAGACATTTTTCACATTGCATTTCATTTTTGTATTAAACTAATGAGCGCTTTAACTATGACGTACATATTTACATTGGGAAAAACACATTGTTATGAGTTTGTGGGTACCTTAACTCCTCTAACCTCTTGGCTGCCAGAAACTCCCCTAAATTCCTGACTCTAGTAGGTGTTGGAGTTTAATCATGGTTTGGAGTTTTAAAATGGGCTGCGAGATGCTGAATTTAGCAAAGTGCTGAAATACAGGCTAAACCACTTTCCTGTTCAGGAAATCACCTGGGAGAAGAGCCATTATGGAGAACAAAAGGGAGATAATGTGTGATTAACAAAGCATATACAGTGGTACCTTGGTTCTCAAACTTAATCCGTTCCAGAAGTCTGTTCCAAAACCAAAGCGTTCCAAAACCAAGGCTCACTTTCCCATAGAAAGTAATGCAAAATGGATTAATCCATTCCAGACTTTTAAAAACAACCGCTAAAACAGCAATTTAACATGAATTTTACTATCTAATAAGACCATTGATGCATAAAATGAAAGCAATAATCTATGTTCTGTACTATAAAATAAATAAGACAGTATTGTAGATGATAAAAATAAAAATTATTATTTTTTCTTACCTGCACTCATGATTGTCATTGTTTGGATGGGGGGGGGGCTTTTATCCATTTCCGCAGCCACACAATCAATCAATCAATCAATCAATCATAAAATGAAAAACAAGCCGCAGTCACAAAAATGAGAAAGCCACACAAACAAAAATGCAAAAAATAGCAAAAACAAAAGCACCAAATATAACATCAGAACACTGCAATCTGAAACGGAAAGCTTTAATTACGATGGGAGGGGACTCAAATGAGCGGCACAAGGGCAGAAGTGGGAGGACAAAATGCTTAGTTACTATGTGGGGGACTCAGATTAGCTGCGCAACAGTAAAAACGGAAGCTCAGGAGCACGTTTGGCTTCCAGGTTTGCAGCGTACGGGTTCCAAGTTGTTTGGGAACTAAGCTGTTCGAAAATCAAGGTACCACTGTACTCTGTGGTTAATGGCAGGTGGGGGAGAGATAGTTAGCAGAGACAAAGCAGAGTTGAGTCTTAGGATTGAAGTTGGGGGTGATGTGGGCTGGAGGAGAAGTGATTGCAGGCTGTAAGCATCAGCTAGCTGGAGGAAAATAGTGGCAGTCATTTAAACACAGCAAGCTGAGCAGAGGAACAGAGGGCCATGGCTGATTTCTGCTCACCTCAAAACTGTGGCCATGGGAGAAGCAAGAACCTCTTGGAATGTAATATTGTGAGCCCCTCCATCATAGGCTCAGGTTGTATATAACCATATATTATAAAGACTCCACAGTCTCCGATGTGCCTTATTTCCAAAGGATACATAGGTAAGTTCCTGGACCCTGGGAATCTTGCACCTCTCAAAGAGTGAGGTGGTGTGTAACAATATATGTAAGTTTGCACATGTTCTCTAAAGAGAATGGTTTTTCTTTCTGTTGTCTTTCCTGAGACGCTCTCCTCCTAACTGCATTAACAGCTTAATGTTCTGGCAGTGATAATTAAAACAGATGAGGTTTTGCCTCCTCTCTCTGCCTCGCACCTGCAAAACATATTAATTACCTGTACAATAATTTGCAGGGCCACTTAACCTGATGTTTCTTGCTCCTCAAAATCCAATTCCTCCTCACATGTCAGCTCACACACTTCCTTCAGCCCTTTGCTTTATTAGCCTCAAAGAACATTAGACCATTGTGATAGATGGAGAAACATTTCCTTGTGGTCCAACCTCTTATTCTTGAGAGAATGCTCTTTTGTAGTCTTTTTTAAAGCCTCCTTTTAAAAATTAAGGCCTACAAATGCTAGCAAATGCTAGTTGATTCTTTATGCACTAGAAAAGGAAATATGTGTTTAGCATTTATTCAAACACCAGGAGCTGGAAATAATGGGTTTTAGAAAGGTAAAGGCACCCCTGACCGTTAGGTCCAGTCGTGGCCGACTCTGGGGTTGCGGCACTCATCTCACTTTACTGGCCAAGGGAGCCGACGTACAGCTTCTGGGTCATATGGTCAGCATGACTAAGCCGCTTCTGGCAAACCAGAGCAGCGCATGGAAACGCCGTTTACCTTCCCATCGGAGTGGTACCTATTTATCTACTTGCACTTTGACGTGCTTTCAAACTGCTAGGTTGGCAGGAGCAGAGAACGAGCAACAGGAGCTCACCCCGTCGCGGGGATTCGAACTGCCGACCTTCTGATTGGCAAGTCCTAGGCTCTGTGGTTTAACCCACAGCATCATCCACGTCCCTACACTTACCTGGTAGCAAATCTTCTTAAACTCAGGGGACTTACTTCTGCTTAGACAAGTTTAAGATTACGCAGTGGAGTGATTAATACAGCTTAGAGGACCAAATGAATAAATAAAAGGGCAATGAAGAAGACCCTCCATTTCAATTGCTCAGGCTGTATTTTATTATAGAGTAGCTTCACCATCCTTTCAGCTGGAGTTTGCATAAGCAAAAGGATGCCTGGAGCAGCACTGAATCATTCGTGCTACGCATTGTTTCTGAAGATGCTAAAAATTGGATATGATAAAATCAGAACATTGCACACTTCTTCCAGGGATCAAAATCATGTAACTTTAGGGGAGTGGTTGTCGTCGTCTTTTTCCTGCCTGCTGGAGGCAGTACTGTGAATCATTTCAAGACTTATTTTACAACACTTTTCATGGCACTTTGAAAAAATACCCCCTACAACCCTGGAGCAGTTTTGGAAGTGATATTCCAGCAGTGTGATGGAAATGGAGACCTCACCAAAAACTGTACTCCATTATGCTAAATGAAATTTCTGTGCAGTAGTAGTCTCTGACCTAACCTTTGAAAGGCTACTAAACCCTGGGATTGAACTCCCTCAGGGCTAGTTTTCAGTCAGAAACGTTGAAATGCTCTATTTGTATTGTTGTGCATGTCAATGTAGGCATTAGCCACAATGCACAACATAGGGAAGTCTATAAGAACATGCCTGACTCCTACTTCAAAAAAAGGATCTACAAAAATTCACCACATGTGATTCAGTGCTATTCACCATTTCTCTCTAAAATGAAAGATTAGATAATATGAAAATATATCATCCAGGCTTCTCTCAAATGTAACTACTAACAAACAAAACAGTTTTTATGCAGACATAACCTGTGTGGCATTTATCTCATGGTGGTTCTGTTATATTCCTGGATTGTTATAATCAATGTTCTTTTAGATTTACCTAGAGATATTTATCTCCTGTAAAAATCTCACTTAGCCCCAGAGCAGAGAAAGACAATCAGTGCACTGGAGTGCACTGGAGTCTTAGAAAGCAATTCTAACCCAGATCTGCTGGTTGGTTGGAGTTAGGTTAGAGCAATCTCTACTGGTGTGGGGTGCCATGCCCACCCCAGAGACCATAGTTGCACCCATGAAAAGATTCATGGGCACAGAACTACTACCGGTGGTGTTACTGGTGGTGATTGGCCCAAAACATGCTTCACATCACCATATAACAGACATACTCTACAGTCCCCTCCCAGCCACATTGAAGCTTCTATTAACACCCCACCTATCCCCTTCTCTGTCCTTGCTCTTGAAACAGTTGTGAGAGCAGCAGCTCCAGTAATTCGTGCTCCTTTCACCAACTCTCTTTCACTCTGTCTTTCAAATATCTATCTATCATCTATCTATCAATCATCTATCTATCATCTATCTATCATCAATATCTATCTATCTATCTATCTATCTATCTATCTATCTAATCTATCATCATCATCTATATCATCTGTGGACCACCATAGCCAAAAACACTCCACACAGATTACACCATTTTGTTCTTTCCTGATTTATGAAGATGTGCCAGGCCATTAATGTCAACGAGGATAACATCCACTTGTCTTTAAATTTAAATAAATCTATTGCATTTGCGCAATTGCCTGAGTCTGACAACCTTAATACTGATATACTTTTCCTAAGTAGGCACAATTCAAGGACAAAAAAGTACAGGATAAATATAGAGCTCCAATGTGGGAGTCCAATGTGACTGGCAAGGGGAGGGGTGTTGGTTGGGATGGGGAGAATCTATATGCATAGAAACAGGATGAAGCAGCAAGGCCGGTATCAGGGTTTATGTGTTGCCAAACGGTGTGCGCGTGTGTGGGATTTAGAAGCTGAATTCAGAGTTATCTTAGAACTCCAAAGTTATGAGGGCCATGACAGGCATAAATCCAGATTATGGCAAATTATTAAATACCAAGTTAATTATACATTCATAACCCACCTTTCCTGTGAAACCTTTGGCATTACTGGCCAGTGTTTGAAATATTTGCTGCACTGCTGCTTTTAGTTTTAGAGCGCCTGTGTGTTTTTATGAGATGTAAGTTGCCTTGGATAGACTGTGCCCCCATGGGCAGTATAAAAATAACTTAATACATAAATAAATACCACCGTCACCCTGTCCCCATATCCCCTTGCAGCTAAGTTAATTTGTGCATTAGAAATAATCACTTTTCTTCCTGCTTTTCTTCAGCTTCCAGTGTGAGGAGGCAGAGACTCTGTGGTTGACATCAGGTGGTGATTCGTTTCACCTGTGTTGTCCCACCTACCAACCCTTCAGAAGGGAGTTGCTTCATGGATATTTTGACTTGAGCTTTTAGTAAACGGTATGTTTAGTCAAATATTTGTATATAGTGAGTGAGCAGTTATTATTATTTTAGTATTATGATGCAATGATGTTTAATGTGTTTTTGGGTATTTTTATTGTATTTAGACTTTGATTTTCTTGTGAACTACTTTGAGCACAGACTTGTGGGAAATTTGGTATATGAATCAACTGATAATGGTAGCAATAATAATAATAATAATAATAATAATAATAATAATAATAATAATAATAATAATAAAATTATTTATATCCTGCCCTCCCCAGCCGAAGCCGGGCTCAGGGCGGCTAACAACACTAAAATAGTGCAACATTCTAAAAACATTATAAAAATTAATTAAAATCAAAATTGATGGCAATCATACTAAAGTTCTGTAAAGATTGCCAAAGGAGGGAGTCAGGCTGCGCCCTGACCAAAAGCCTGGTGGAACAGCTCTGTCTTGCAGGCCCGGTGGAAAGATGTCAAGTCCTGCAGGGCCCTTGTCTCTTGTGACAGAGCGTTCCACCAGGTTGGAGCCGCAGCCAAAAAAGCCCTGGCTCTAGTTGAGGCCAGCCTAACCTCTCTGTGGCCTGGGACCTTCAAGATGTTTTTATTTGAAGACCGTAAGTTCCTCTGTGGGGCATACCAGGAGAGGCGGTCCTGTAGGTACGAGGGTCCTAGGCCGTATAGGGCTTTGAAGGTTAAAACCAGCACCTTAAACCTGATCCTGTACTCCACCGGGAGCCAGTGCAGCTGGTATAGCACCGGATGAATGTGATCTCGCAGCGAAGACCCCGTAAGGAGTCTCGCCGTGGCATTCTGCACCTGCTGGAGTTTCTGGGTCAGTCTCAAGGGCAGCCCCACGTAGAGCGAGTTACAATAATCCAGTCTGGAGGTGACCGTCGTGTGGATCACAGTGGCTAGGTCAGGGCGAGGGAGGTAAGGAGCCAACTCCTTGGCTTGGCAAAGATGAAAAAATTGTTAGGATATTTCCATTCCACCTTAAAAGGGAGCAGGATGTTTGTGTCACAGCCTGCGTATTTCCTGTTTTCACAGGATGTTTCTGTTGTGTCTTTGCTTTTGTTTCACTCTCTGTGTCTGGAGACACTGACGCAGGCAGTCATGTCTTTCTTTGTTCTGATCAACGCTGAATAAAACTTGTAAATAATGCTCTCCTGAGTGCGACTTTTGCTGTGCATTATCTGCTGATAGAGTGTGCATGAGCTCTGGAATGTGGCAAGATATTTTCTAGAAACTCATGTCGCTAATCGCTGATACTGCGTGCCTACAGGAGATCGATGGATCGTCCGGCAGATGGCTTGGGGCCATGATGGACTTTGTCTCCCTGGCAGTATCCCAACAAAAATGCCGCCTTTGTTATAGCTGCAATCTGCGCCTCCATGGAGAGGGAGGTATCGAAGATTACATCCAAACTCTTAACGGACGGTGCTGGCACTAATTGCACCCCCGCAAGAGATGGGAGTTGCCCCCTCAATCCCATATCATCCTGTCCCAGCCAGAGGACCTCTGTCTTTGAAGGATTTAACTTCAACCGGCTCCCACGTAACCATCCAGCCATAGCTTCCAAGCATCTGGTCAGTGTATCTGGGGCCGAGTCAGGATGGCCATCCATCAACAGATAGAGTTGGGTGTCATCAGCATACTGATGGCAGCCCAGCCCAAAACTCCGGACAAGCTGGGCGAGGGGGCACATAAAGATGTTAAAAAGCATCAGGGAGAGTATCGCACCCTGGGGCACTCCACACACCAAGGAGTGGCGCGATGACAATTCCCTCCCCAAGCGCCACCCTCTGTTCCCGACCAGAGAGAAACGAGCACAGCCATTGAAGGACTGTGCCCTGGATCCCCACGTCGGCAAGGCGGTGTTCCAGGAGTTCGTGATCAACCATGTCATATATTCATAGAATCATAGAGTTGGAAGAGACCACAAGGGCCATCGCGTCCAACCCCCTGCCAAGCAGGAAACACCATCAGAGCACTCCTGACATATGGTTGTCAAGCCTCTGCTTAAAGACCTCCAAAGAAGGAGACTCCACCACACTCCTTGGCAGCAAATTCCACTGTCGAACAGCTCTTACTGTCAGGAAGTTCTTCCTAATGTTTAGGTGGAATCTTCTTTCTTGTAGTTTGGATCCATTGCTCCATGTCCGCTTCTCTGTAGCAGCAGAAAACAACCTTTCTCCCTCCTCTATGTGACATCCTTTTATATATTTGAACATGGCTATCATATCACCCCTTAACCTCCTCTTCTCCAGGCTAAACATGCCCAGCTCCCTTAACCGTTCCTCATAAGGCATCGTTTCCAGGCCTTTGACCATTTTGGTTGCCCTCCTCTGGACACGTTCCAGTTTGTCAGTGTCCTTCTTGAACTGTGGTGCCCAGAACTGGACACAGTACTCCAGGTGAGGTCGGACCAGAGCAGAATACAGTGGCACTATTACTTCCCTTGATCTAGATGTTATACTCCTATTGATGCAGCCCAGAATTGCATTGGCTTTTTTAGCTGCCGCGTCACACTGTTGGCTCATTTCAAGTTTGTGGTCAACCAAGACTCCTAGATCCTTTTCACATGTACTGCTCTCAAGCCAGGTGTCACCCATCTTGTATTTGTGCCTCTCATTTTTTTTGCCCAAGTGCAATACTTTACATTTCTCCCTGTTAAAATTCATCTTGTTTGTTTTGGCCCAGTTCTCTAATCTGTCAAGGTCGTTTTGAAGGGTGATCCTGTCCTCTGGGGTGTTAGCCACCCCTCCCAGTTTGGTGTCATCTGCAAATTTGATCAGGATGCCCTTGAGTCCATCATCCAAGTCGTTGATAAAGATGTTGAATAAGACCGGGCCCAAGACAGAACCCTGTGGCACCCCACTAGTCACTCTTCTCCAGGATGAAGAGGAACCATTGATGAGCACCCTTTGAGTTCGGTCAGTCAGCCAGTTACAAATCCACTGAGTGGTAGCATAGTCAAGACCGCATTTTACCAGCTTCTTTACAAGAATATCATGGGGCACCTTGTCAAATGCCTTGCTGAAATCAAGGTAGGCTACATCCACTGTGTTCCCTTCATCTACCAGGCTTGTAATTCTGTCAAAAAATGAGATCAGGTTAGTCTGACATGACTTATTTTTCAGAAATCCATGCTGACTATTGGTGATCACAGCATTCCTTTCTAGGTGCGCACAGACTGTTTGCTTAATGATCTGCTCCAGAATCTTCCCTGGTATTGATGTCAGACTGACTGGGCGGTAATTATTTGGGTCCTCTCTTTTCCCCTTTTTGAAAATAGGGACAACATTTGCCCTCCTCCAGTCTGCCGGGACTTCGCCTGTTCTCCAGGAATTCTCAAAGATGACTGCCAGTGGTTCTGAGATCACATCTGCCAGTTCTTTTAATACTCTTGGATGCAGTTCATCTGGCCCTGGAGACTTGAATACATCTAAACTAGCCAAGTAATCTTGTACTATGTCCTTAGTTATTCTGGGCTGTGTTTCCTTTGCTGAATCATTTGCTCCAAATTCTTCAGGTCGGGCATTGTTTTCTTTATCGGAGAAGACTGAGGCAAAGAAGGCATTGAGGAGTTCAGCCCTTTCTGTGTCCCCTATTTGCATTTCACCATCTTCTCCTCTGAGTGACCCCACTGTTTCTTTGTTCTTCCTTTTGCTACGAACATACCCATAAAAGCCTTTTTTGTTGCTTTTAACCTCTCTAGCAAGCCTGAGTTTATTCTGTGCTTTAGCTTTTCTGACTTTGTGTCTACAGTTGCTGGCTATTTGTTTGAATTCCTCTTTGGTGGTTTCCCCCCTTTTCCATTTTTTGTACACATCCTTTTTTAATCTTAACTCAGTTAAAAGTTCTTTAGATAGCCACCCTGGCTTCTTTAGGCACCTTCCATGTTTCCGTCTCATTGGTATTGTCTGACGTTGTGCTTTTAGTATCTCCCTCTTAACAAACTCCCAGCCATCATGAACTCCCTTTCCTTTTAGTATTACTGTCCATGGGATCTCACCCAGCACTTCCCTAAGTTTTATGAAGTCGGCTTTCTTAAAGTCAAGAAATTGAGTCCTAGTATGCTTGGCTGCTCCTTTCCGCTGTATAGTAAACTTCAGAAGAGCATGATCACTCGCGCCTAATGATCCTTCCACTTCTACCCCACTAACCAGGTCATCAACATTGGTTAGGACCAGATCTAAAATGGCTGTTCCTCTTGTTGCTTCTCCCACTTTCTGGACAATGAAGTTGTCTGCAAGGCCAGTGAGGAATCTGTTTGACCTTATGCTCTTGGCTGAGTTTGACATCCAACAAATATCCGGGTAATTAAAGTCCCCCATTACTACTATCTCCCTTCCTTTTGCATGCTTGGCCATCTGTTCCAGGAAGGCATCATCTAAGTCCTCCGTTTGGCTTGGGGATCTATAGTAAACTCCCACAATGAGGTCACTGTTATTCTTCTCTCCCTTAATTTTGACCCAAATGCTCTCACTTTGGCTTTGAGGTTCTAAATCTTGGATCTCTTCACAGGTATACACATCCCTGACATATAACGCCACTCCTCCTCCTTTCTTGTCTGGTCTGTTTCTCTGAAATAGATTGTATCCCCCCATTATTACATTCCAATCGTGGGACTTATCCCACCAGGTTTCAGTGATGCCTATTATGTCATATTTAGTTTGCTGTACCAAGAGCTCAAGCTCATCTTGTTTATTTCCCATGCTTTGCGCATTAGTGTACAGACATTGAAGTCCATTAATCATTCCCCCGTGTCTCTTATTTAAGGATTTTTTCCTCCCACCACTAGGTCTGCGTGCTCTTTGCTCCATTTGGTCTATGACATTTGGATGATCATCTTCATCAATTGATAGGCTCCTACCTTCAGGAGCACTGTCTCCCTCCCCCACATTAGTCAGTTTAAAGCCCTCCTGATGAGGTTTCTGAGATTTTTGGCAAAAACATTTCTCCCAACCGTTGTGAGGTGCAGCCCATCACTTGCCAGAAGTCCATCTTCAAGAAACTGCAGTCCGTGATCTAAGAATCCAAACCGTTCCTGTTTACACCATCTGCGAAGCCAGCTGTTCACTTCCACTATTTTTCCCTCTCTCCCTGGGCCACGTCGTTCAACTGGGAGGACAGATGAGATGACAATCCTCTTCTTCTTCACATCCTCTTCTTGTCTCTGCTGAATCTGTTTTCATGACTGAACACCTCTTGAGGCAGGGAGCTACCTTCTAGAATTATGTACATAGATGATGCTATATGCAGCATTATATAAAGTCCTCTCTCTCTTTGCCTTAATCTGATGTCAGTCATTTTCATTAGGTGAGCCAGCATTCTAGTATTAGGAGAGGGGGTTCTTTTAAAACATCATACTTTGTGATGGTGCTATATGTGTTATATGAAACACTCCTCCCCTTTTTTTATTGCCTGAACCTGCTGTCAATCGGTATCACTGGATGAGTCTGACTTCTAGTATTTTTGTTTTAATGCTGAAGCTGAATTCTCAATTTTTCTGAACATGAATTTTCTCTCTTAAAACCCTGTAAAATAAAGGTTTAGTTGGATCCTCTTACCACTACAGTGAAAGAAATTGTATTTCTTGTATACCTTTATGGGTTATGTGAAGCAGCATTATTGGGTAAACTACACACTAGTAGTTACTGTGGTCAGCCAGCACAGGTTCAGAAAGAAGCTGAACCCATTTCAGAAGAACAAGGATTGAGGCTGGAGTGGTGGACTTCTTCCACATTTTATAAAATGGATATCCTGGTGAGGTGAAGTGTGTGGTAATTTCTTTTCTCACAGCAGCACCCAGAAAGAGGACATAGCTTGTCAAAGCCCAGTACATTCCTCACAGGCCAGGTGGTGCGCCGTGTTGCTAGTGACATTTTTCTCATTGCTGAATTTTCAGTGGAGTAGAAGAAAGGCAGGCCTTGGAGGATTCCAGCAGAGTAGAAAATATTCAGAGGGCAAAAGCTATTTGTGGCCATCCTGATAAAGGGAGCAACTGGATTATTCTTAGCACAAGGCTAGAATCTGCAGCTTTATGTAAACTGTGATTCACTGTTCTTGAGGCAGGATGTTCTGCATGGGTGAAGCTTGCTTGGTACCCAGACAACATGAAACTATAATACTATACAAATAGGCAATGGAGGTTTTTCACTGGTGGTCTCAAAGTTGTGGAATGTTCTCCTTCCCATCAGTATTGGCATTCTACCGGCTCTCTAAGACCCACTTGTTTAGACAAATATTTCCCTGATCTCGTGACCTGAACATCCTCTCTTAATTGTTGTGATTGTTTTTTTTTAAAAAAAAATATTCTAATTGTGCTGTTCTAGTGTGCTTGTTTTGGTGGGATTGTTTTATTGTGTATTTTAATTATGTGTGTTTATGTATTTTGTAATTTACTTCATACTTGTAACTCACTTCTAGGTCTTGCTTATGATGTATAGAATGAGGCTGAATAGGATTTGGAATTTCACAGTGAAACCTCAGACGCTAGTGGGAAATTTGGCAGTAATGAAGGCTTGGGGTTTCAGTGCACTTCATAGCTACTTCGTAGCAGCTGGAGGAGGAGGAGAGGACAAAGGGTGAAGAAACAGCTACGAGTGGAGGGGCCCTTCCCCTTTCCCATCCTCTGGTCCACCTGTGAAACTCAACAAATCTGCCGTACCTGGATCTAGGTGTTGAGAGTGCAGCTGAATGGGACACAGCTGTGAGCAGTACCATCCACCTTGGGACTGCCCAGAAAAAGCAAGTCTAGAATGAGACACTAAGGTGATGTCTGCTGCTTCCAGGAACTATTCTCATTGTGAGATATTCATGGGTGAGCTGAGAGTATGTTTGTGCCCTGGGTGAGAACCCGCTGGTTGAGGGGGGGGGGTGCCCAAGGGAAGATTAATTGATGTTGATTTTTATATATTAGTAACTTTATGTTAGTGTAACATTTTTATATGTAATGGTGTATTTTTGCAATGTTTTGTTTGTCTGTTGCTGCTTCAGTACACTGCTTAGATATGTTTTTAATATACAGTGGTACCTCAGGTTACAGACGCTTCAGGGTACAGACTCCGCTAACCCAGAAATAGTACCTTGGGTTAAGAACTTTGCTTCAGGATGAGAACAGAAATCGTGTGGTGGCGGCGCGGCAGCAGCGGGAGGCCCCATTAGCTAAAGTGGTACCTTAGGTCAAGAACAGTTTCAGGTTAAGAACAGACCTCCAGAAAGAATTAAGTTCTTAACCCAAGGTACCACTGTATTAAGTAGTATAGCAATTAATTAAATAATCAAGTTACTTGGCTACTTTCCCTCCCCCAAAGAAACAGAAGCAATTCTGCATAGTCAGTTATTGGCACATTGGCACCTGCCCAGTTGCTCTCCTAGATACCTGACCACCCTGGCCTTTTTGCATTGTAACAAGTTGTACCCTCCATGTTCAGATTTCTGCTCTCCACCTCTGTGTTAAAAAGCGCTGGCTTCATTCAATTATTTGTTTACTTCCTAGTAGAAGTGCATATCCCCTTTGTAACTCGCCTCTTCTCTATTTCAGATTGTCCCTTCGTACAGACTTTGCCCTGGGCTTGCCTCCACAGTGCCTACTAGCAGTATTTTTCTGTCAAAACCAATAGGTTTCAACTCTTCACACAGTCTAAACAGATTTCCCAAGTACATATCCATAAAACCTGACAGCTGGGTGCTCTGTCCTTCAACATCCAGCTGTTCCGAGCTGGCATACAGCTGGGGATGCTCAGTTATAAGGACAATTGTCTGTTCTAATTGTAAGGGATTCAAAAGTGAAATATTAGGTCACTTTGGCCTTGACAACAGCCAAAGTATAATATCTGGCACTGCAGACTATTTGAGGGCATAATAATCTGAAAGATTGACATGTTTATAGCTGGATGACAGTTGGATACATGAACATAAATGCCTATATTTTCAGCCATTTTTGTCCGGGCTCCTGCTCAGACCATGATGACAGAGGATCTTACTTAAGTGTAAGGAAGAGATCTTTATTGAAAGAGGGAAGACTTACAGGCTCAGCAAGATTTAATGCCTTCAGAAGCTACTATATCTAGGCTCCATGACAGGAAAGGTGAGGTCGGCTGTGTTAGGAGCAGCAGTCCAAGTTTAAGGAGGACAAGGCCAGGGTGAGGGGTTCAGTAATATAGAGAAGCAGTGCAGTTGTCCCAATAGGTTGGCACACCCACACACCAAGTTCTTAAAGACAGGGCAAGGTACGCCCATTCACAAGACTTTCATACCTTGTGAGATTGCCAAGCATGCAGACATGCAACATGTCTGAAAAGATGTGCCTTCCCAGCAATGTGAATGTTGGTGGGTCCTGGGTGACCAGCCCCTGCCCTCCTCTTCTGACCCCAGTTTCCCCACCCTTGGTGGTTCACTGACACCCTCCCTGGATTCCATTGCTGTGCTCCCCTGCCAAGGAGGGAATAGGGGAGATGAAAGTCCTATATCCCCAGTGGAGGCCACCATATATTGTGAGACAGAACTGCCCACTTCCATCCAGCCTCTGTTCTCTCCATGTCATCCTCCCGTTCCCCATCCTCATCTGCCTCAGCCTGCTACTCTACTCCTGAGCCCAGTGACATCTTGGGACTC
This sequence comes from Podarcis bocagei, assembly GCF_964188305.1. Taxonomy (NCBI): domain Eukaryota; kingdom Metazoa; phylum Chordata; class Lepidosauria; order Squamata; family Lacertidae; genus Podarcis; species Podarcis bocagei. The sequence continues at coordinate 35,525,279 of NC_138130.1, forward strand.
GGGTACAATTATTCTGTGGTTAAAATTTGTTTGTATTATATATGTTCAGTTACAGCATTTATTGCATTTTTGGACACATTATAATTGTTTACCTTTTTTAAAATATATATATAATTACACTTGGGGGTGTTCTTTTTATCTCTTGCTTATCACATGATTATTTATAGGGCCGTTTTCTACAGTGACTGCACCTTCTTCCCTCATAGAAAGTCATTGCTTCTGGTGAACGGCTCAATTTCATGGCAGCAAAGCAATTTCTTGGATTCTTAAGCCTACGCGCTGCCATTCTAAAGGTGGGGAATACAGCAATTTCTGGTTTGAGTGAAACTGAATGCAACTCTCTGTGGAAGGAGATTGCCCTGGTGGAAGTGTGGCGGGTGGGAAGGAACTCCATAGGTACATGGAAAACTACATGTGTAAGTGGGAATGAGTGGAATCCAGTGGGGAAGCGAATAATGACCTACACACACACACACACACACACACACACACACACACACAATCATTTTAATTGCCTTCCTTTCATATGCCAGTCATTGGCATTAAGTTACCAGCTGCTGTATTTGCTCAATAACTCTGCGCTACAATGATTATTTTTCTGTGAGAAGATGAATGTCCTTTTCATTTTCTACTTAAAGGTCATTAATTTAGGGGGATGACTCTCCCCTTTTTTTGTTCTTATTATGGTGTCATGTGAAAAGCAGCTGATTGGGTTTCTTTAGAATTCTTTATAGTTTAGAATACTTCAATTAAAGCCCCATTAATTCATCTCCCTTCAAGGCTAAATTTAATCAGCAAATTATCACATCCATGGCATTTAACCAATTTTTCATGGGAGTAGCAAGTCCAAAAAAGGGGGGGGCAGGGAAAGACAGAGGATAGGAAGGAAGATTTTCTGCACTGAGAGATCACGCCAAGGAACACTGGTGTAGTATCTTTCATGAACCAGCGTAATAAAGTGGATCACTGGCCTCCCTGATCTTATATAAAGTCCCGTCATGTGAGATCAATTAAGTGTTAATTTGCAAACCATCGTCTTGTTAAAGAAAGACGGCCTCTCTGAAACCAGTGAAGTTGCAGGTGGCATTATCTTGAACATCTTGCATTCAGCTGCCACAGCACACTCCCCTTTCTCTAATAATGACCGCTCCCTGCATAAAACGGGGGGCGACCTTTGCGTGGACGTGCGCAGCCCCTGGATCTGGAGCGGCTCCATCAGCATAGGCTTGGCTTTGCCTTCCCTCAGGTAGGATACCTGGAGGTCTCTGCCTACCCCAGTCAGTTGTCCAATCCCACCTGGGGGAAGCATTGCCAAGGAGATCAGGCCAGGTGGGGGAGGGATTACCTGCCCACACAATAGAGGGAGGATCTTACCTGGGTATCCTCACTTGGCTCCAGAGCTTCTCCCACCCTACCCACCCTCAGTTAATGCCTTATTTTGCAGGTTAACTTTTCTTCACAGGTTTTGCAGGTTAACTTTTCATACAGGTATGCGGGCGCTGCTACGTTAAGCTCGCTGTTAAAGGGCCGGAAAGGAATTTCCCTGCATTGGCAGGTTTCGCCTTTCCCGTAGCAAAACGTCACAACTTTGGTGGTATCAGGCCTTGGGCAGAATCCTTTTGTCCATCTTCCTCTTTGCAGCGGCGATACCAGGGTTCCCCGTTAAAGGGGTTTCTGAAGGGAGGCTTTGACCGTACGCCGAAAGGTCGTCATTGCTCTCCCCTGCGGCGGCGGCGTAACGGGGGCGGCTATCTCTGCTTGAACATATATTCTCCAGAGCCGGCCCATCCCCCCCACACACACACTGGATAACCCTGATGCTCCCTAGGTCCCCGGCTGGGGACTGGGGAGGGAGAACGCCCAATGCCTAAGCCAAGGTCTACCCACATTTGAAATTTAATAAAGTTGTGGCCAATTTAATCCCATAGCACGTTGTCTTGAGTCGTTATTCCACATGACGGGGGGGGGAGGCGCTCGGGACCTGGGGACTCCGCCTGTCCACGCAATGAAGTTGCTTTAAGTGTGTGAAAAGTGGGACATTCATGCTCCTGGTGAGTTTACCGTGTGCTGGGTCATTGCTTTCTATCTTGCAACCATTTCAAATCCCTGCCCAGTCATGAAACTGCCCCTGGGCTGGTCACCTTAGTTCTCATTAGTTCTCAGTAAAACCTGACTAGGTCTTTAAGAGGGTAATGCGGTACATGACCCATGAGATGTGTTTTTATTTTTTAAAAAAGTTTAATTCACCCTCACCCTCAGTTTTTTTCACTCATGCATGACTCACTCTTTTTCTAGTAATCTTTTGCACAGCTAACTATGCCACAGCAAATGTTTGCCTTTTTACCTTTTGACCTAGTTTATTCTTGTCATAAATAATAGGATCTCAGTAAAATTAAAGGAATAACTATGTCTTAGATATTAAAGAATATTAGTAATCATCTGGGGAGAAGAATTGAATATTTTAAAATGAAAAGAATGTATGTGAAGATCAAATATATTAACTATAAATCTGTTTTGGTGGAGAGTAAAAAGGTAACGGATGGTTAAGTTCAGTCAAAGGCGACTATGGGGTTGCACCGCTCATCTCGCTTTCAGGCTGAGGGAGCCGGCATTTGTCCACAGACAGCTTTCCGGGTCATGTGGCCAGCCTGACTAAATCGCTTCTGGCGCAACAGGACACTGTGACGGAAACCAGAGTGCACAGAAACACTGTTTACCTTCCTGCAGCAGCGGTAACTATTTATCTACTTGCACTGGCATGTTTTCAAACTGCTAGGTTGGCAGGAGCAGGGACCAAACAACGGGAGCTCACCCTGTCATGGGGATTTGAACCACCAACCTTCTGATAGGCAAGCCCAAGAGGCTCAGTGGTTTAGACCACAGCACCACCTACGTCCAGTAGAGAGTACACATGCTATAGCCACCTATAGTCCTTTTGCCTTGCTTTTCTAAGACTCTTTCGTGTACACAGAACATCTAGGAGTGGATTCCTGCTGAAACTCTCATATCCATAAGTGGCAGCCCCAAGAAAACCGTTACTAGTAATGTATTTTCCTCAGTCTTTTTATAATAAAGTGTCTATTAAGAAACCTTTTGCTGTAAGGTTTATTTTTCAGATGGCATGCTATATCTAAGTGGAGCTGCATCTGAAGGAAAAAGCAAACAGACCCAACAACAAGAAAAGCTTTTCATTACATTCTTTAATTAGCTCTTTATGTCACTAACATGATAGTGCTGAGAAAATGAGGGCATATTATTGATGTGCAGCTTAGAACATTACCGCAAGATGAGAGACATTTGTTTGATGTACCTTTTAAACTCTGCTATGCATTTCTCTCACAATGGGTCAATTTAGTAAGAACAATGTCAAGGTCTTTCCTTAATCCAAGCCGCCACAAGTGATTTTATCTGTTTTTTTGCAGCTTTATCTGTGTGCCTTTCTTAAAAACCTAGTACAGTGAGAAAAAAAATTTCTTTGTTAGTATTTCTCCTCTTTTCTTCTTTGTGCTTGTAATCCTATTTTAAAGGGGAAACTACTATTGTTTTTAAATGTAATGGCAGCAGGAACCAAAGGGATCCATGAGTGTGTGTCACAGGTTTTCCCTCTCCAGCTTTCCAACCTGCACTCTGTGTGTTCCTTAAACACCCAAAGGTCCAAAATCTCCTTACACGCCCACCAAAGGGCGTTTCAGAATGCCATAACCCTGTTATAAAAAGAACCCTAACATTAATGGGGCATCAAAATCTTCTAATCATGGATGAAAGCAGTGATAAGGTGTAGGCAGAGGGGAGAACTCAAGGCACATAGCTATAATTAAAAAGCAAAACAAATTTTTTTTTAAGGAAAGCAGAGTTTACATAGCAATTAAAAGCTAAAGGAAGAAAACCAGCAAAAATGTGTAAGAAGCGGGGGAGGGGGGGAATGAAAGATTCATTTATGCAAATACATTCCTACATCTCCTGGCACAATAGTAAGCCTAGAAGGCTTGTAAAAAACAACAACACACATTTAAGTTTCTAAGTGAGTTCTTTGCTTCAATACATTTCAAAATGGGCAGATTGATTCATCCTTGGTTTGCAAAGCTCAGGTCTGGTAAACCTGTGGCGGCTCAGAGGTTTCTGGAGAACCACACAATCTCCACCCTGGTGGCACACTGACAGAAATTCCTCAGGCAGCAGTGAGAGGGTGAAATCTCTATGTTAAGTGTGACATGCAAATATGTGACAGATTTGCTCCCATACATGTTTTGAGTAATTGATTTTATTGGTTGTATTCATAGGCTCAGTACCCCTATATCTTTATGGCTTGGGGCGGGGGGGGGGGGGAACCATGATCTTTGTGCTCTATTCTTCCATCCATTTATAACTACTAACATTTGGTCACAGGCTGCTCGGATTTTAAACTCAGAACAAGAAAGTTTCTTTAACTTTTACATCCCCCGCCAACAAAACAACAAGATTATAAATTCTTCTTATGTGAAGTTTATCCTATTACAAGATTAGAACTGAGCAAAAACCCAATCATTTTCAGCAATTGTTTGCTCACCAGCATATTACATCTCTAGGTATATAATACCAAGAACTGGCAAGGTGGGCATGGCAGGAAATCAGTGGATAAATGAGGGTGTGTGGAGCCACTGACAGGTTTAATGATATTTTTGTACACTTTGTTGTTTTGCAATAAGAGACAATACCTTTTCCACACAGAAGCTAGTAATTGCTTCTGAGAGAATACGCTTTGTTGACACCACAAACACCAACTTCATCCAAATCTACAATGCATGTTCTTACAACTTTTACTCCAGGTCTACTTAATAAGGAGGTGTTAATAGTCATTAGGGTGGTCATTTGTCATTTGCTACAGAGGATGGTTCTCTATATGAAGGGTTATCAGAGGACAGACTACTGCTTGAAGAACTCTCTAGTCCAAGAAGGGAGAGCAAAGGCCTTGAAACTCATCAACAGTTAGCACCTAGACAACAGCACATAAGCTGTCTTTCCCATTATGGTGAGATTATTATTATTTATTTATTATTATTGCAGTTTAAATTACAGTAATTATTTCTATATCTGTAAAGGTAAAGGGACCCCTGACCATTAGGTCCAGTCGTGACCAACTCTGGGGTTGCGGCACTCATCTCGTTTTATTGGCCGAGGGAGCCGGCGTACAGCTTCTGGCTCATGTGGCCAGCATGACTAAGCCACTTCTGGCGAACCAGAACAGCGCACGGAAACATCGTTTACCTTCCCGCCAGGGCAGTACCTATTTATCTACTTGCACTTTGTCGTGCTTTCGATCTGCTAGGTTGACAGGAGCAGGGACTGAGCAATGGGAGCTCACCCCGTCACGGGGATTTGAACCGCCGAACTTCTGTGGGTTTAACCCACAGCGTCACCCACGTACCTCTGCATATAAACCAGCAGAAGCAGATTTCCTGTCTCCTCTTTGTCCTCTTTTCTGGTGATAACATTTGGTGGTGCATAAGTAGCCACACTAAAAGGCATTGCAGATACAAATTAAGTCCTACAATCCTACTCTTTGGGTATGCCTTATGAATATTGCAAGCAGTAAATTCAAGAATGAATAAAGAAGCTAAGCCAATATACTTTAGCAGTTTGGCCATTGATCATCTCAAATTATTTATGCTTAAGTGTGTGATCTAGTACAGTTTTTGTTTTTCCTGGAGGCAGTAGGTCCACAACAAAGGTTAAATAGGCTCAGCCTTGTAAGTAACAGAAGAGGGTGGCAAACCCCCTCCTGCCTCCGTATGCAGTCTTACAGGATAGATAAATATATAGTTGTTAGAAGGATTTCTTCAGAGGGTTTCATTCTTGAATAGCAGGGAGAGAGAAAAATATTTTTATTTTTATTTGCCATATATAATTTGCCATACAGTGGTACCTCGGGTTACATATGCTTCAGGTTACATACACTTCAGGTTACAGACTCTGATAACCCAGAAATAGTGCTTCAGGTTAAGAACTTTGCTTCAGGATGAGAACCGAAATTGTGCAGCAGGAGGCCCCATTAGCGAAAGTGGTGCTTCAGGTTAAGAACAGTTTCAGGTTAAGTACGGACCTCCAGAACGAATTAAGTACTTAACCAGAGGTACCACTGTATATAGTTTCCATATTTGCCTTAGCAGTCCAACAAATTGGACAGCGTTTCAACAACTGTACAACATGGGATCTGGCATGCTGAGGACTACCTCTGCTAAAACATAAGTATTCAAAGTTGGTCAATACTTAAGACTGACTGACTTCACTGCATAATGCAATCTGGCAATATGTCTGGGTGATTGTGGATATAACTTCTTCTTCTTCTTCTTCTTCTTCTTCTTCTTCTTCTTCTTCTTCTTCTTCTTCTTCTTCATGCATGTCCTGTGGTGGTGCTATAATGCATTGAGAAAATATTGGGGCAAGGTTCCTTTCAAAAAGCATTGGTTGCAAAGTTAGAGAATAAAGATGATCAATATAACTCTTACGAATGAAAGCTAACTAAGGGAGGTATATATGTTATTGTACACACACACGCCTTATCATAAGCCCTGAAAGGGATGACTCTGACTGCAATTCCAGTTGCATTAATAATCTTTAGTCCCCTAGTAAATCCCTTCTTGCTACTAGCAGAGTGGATGGTCAGCCTTTGCTCAAATGGATATTCTGCAGCAATAGGCTTTGACCCCACTAGCAATCGTGTAGGACATGATGAATTTGCAGTATTTAAATTTTTGAGTCATGTGGATCAAATTGTACCAGCCACAAAATAAGCTTTTCCATCTCTGTCTTAATATTGCGCTCTAGCTGTGCTCTTACTACCAGCTCCTTTAGGGATTTTAAGCTATCCTTTTCTTTCTCTCCTTGGGGTTTGTCCCCCCCCTTCTCCCCCTTGCTTTTGTATCCAGACAAGATCTGTGCTACAATAAACCTTTGCCACTAGCAGGAATCTAGCAGTCACAAACAATTAGTCCTTTCTCTGAATTGTCCAAGGTTAATTTTAGCCTGCAAAACTGTCTACTGCCAGATCTGATAAGTTTTCTCCTTCAGCTCCAGCTGTCTGGTCCCTGATGGGATTTTGGCTACAAGGATGGCATTATCAGCCCATTAACCATCACTAGCCGTGGCACTGTGAGGCTGATTAATATTGATCACTTGTTCCATAGAGTTATCAGATGATGCTGAGTAAATTCGATGGTTGGCTGTTTCTGAGGGAGCTTTTGTGTTTACTGGGTTGACAGAACTTCATCCTATGGTTCTGCCAATAGAGACCAAGAGATTATTAGGGAAGGAATAACATATTTGCTTCACCAGCAACAGGTGTCAGGATGTAAAAATTCACAAACAGGAAAGATTTTCCTGTTGAAAATTTCACAAAAACCAGCAATTGTTTTCTCTGTAACATTTCTGCAACTAAGCATGGTTTCAAATGACTGAAATGTGCCTTGGGTCTGAGGATGCCCCCAGGTTGGTTAAAGTGACTGCTTATTTTCTATGGTATCATGGAAGACTTAGAGGACACACCACCAAACAGGGAATTTCACCACTGGGAGCATTGAAATGACCTTTCTCCATGAAGTGGTCCAAATGCAGTGGCCAGACTTCTGTCTGGCTTTCCATTTAACTCTCATATAACCCCTGTTTTAAAACAGCTGCATTGATTGCCAGTTCATTTGGGTTCCAATTCAAGGTGCACATATTAGGGTTGAAAGGGTTAAATGAATTATGCCTCAGTTATCTGAAAGACCACCTCCTTCTCTTTTGGGTGTCCTCTTGATAGCTCCAATGCCCTGAGAAACTTGAGGGTGGTGGTGGAAGGAGCATTCTCTGTGGCAGCCGCTAAGTTGTGGAATTCCCACCCCACAGAGATGCACTGGGCACCTTCACGAAGCAGTTTTCACTAAATGTTAGAGATGCACCCCTTTAGCTTAATCATCTGAAATGTATGATTTTACAATCCACCCTATTCCTGTAATTGTATACCTGAAGGAGCGTCTCCACCCCCATCATTCAACCCGAACACTGAGGTCCAGCACCAAGGGCCTTCTGGCGGTTCCCTCACTGCAAGAAGCGAAGTTACAGGGAACCAAGCAGAGGGCCTTCTTGGTAGTAGTGCCCACTCTGTGGAACACCCTCCCATCAGATGTCAAGGAAATAAACAACTGCCTGACTTGTAGAAGACATCTGAAGGCAGTCCTGTTTAGGGAAGTTTTTAATGACTGATGTTTTAATGTATTTTTAATCTTTTGTTGGAAGCCGCCCAAAGTGGCTGAGGAAACCTAGTCAAATGGGCAGGGTATAAATAATAAATTATTATTATATTGCAATTCATTTTGGACTGCTTTTAATGCTGTATTTTAAATTGTTGTGACTCACCCTCGGACTCTAGGGTGAAGGACAGGAATAAATCACCATCATAATACTCATGTACTGATGTCGATTTCTTCTGTACTAAGAAATGCAAACTGACAGTATGCCCTAGAGTAGGGTGGGAAACCTGCAATCCATGGGTCAAACTGGCCTGCTGGACCGCCCCATTTTAACCAAGGGGCTGGTTTGGGGGAAGCCACACACTTGCCCCATGCCTGACATCATGTATGGGGTGGAGTGGGAATGGGAGGAGCTTCAAAGGATAACTCAGGAGCTTGAAGTGGGCTTCCTGTTGTTCCCAGATCCAAAAAGGTTTTCCCCTTGCACTAGAGCTTCTGCACACAAAGAGGGATCCCAGTCATTCTCTGTGTGCAGCACGGCTGCCAACTTGAATAAAACATTGTGGGCCCCAGGTCAGCTCCTGCCTGCATTATTTATCACAAGACACGGTACACACACCCAGTGCGGGATTTACATATAAGCTAAACAAGCTATAGCTTAGGGCCCCACTCTCTTGGGGGGCCCCCAGTAAAATGAAAGGGGAAAAAATGGATGTATAATTCCAAAATATAAGATAGAAAACAAATAAAATAAAACCTACATACAGTTTTGTGTTGGTAGGCTCCTGTGATGCAAGTAATGGGCCCCGCCTGCTAGCCTACTCCCTAAAATATCACTGGTTTGCTCATTTCTATATGGCTTTAGATACCTATTAGGTCCATAAATTACCATATAGCATATATTCAAAACAAAAAACAGAGACAATTTGGACATATTGAGGGCCCCATTACCTTCAGTAGCTTAGGGCCTCATCAAACCTAAATCCAGCCCTGCACACACCATTTGAAGGCCAATGCCCATCAACTTGGGGGGCAGCCCCCTCAAATATCTTATTGGAGGGAAGGGACCTTGGCCCCTAGGAGTTTGCTCCTATGATGTGGAGCCACTCAACACGTGTGTATTGGATGTAATGGCTGTCAAGGGTTCATAATGATGGGGGCAGGGCCCTCTATGCCTTTCAAGACATGAAGAGAATTATATGAATTTCTTCAACATGAACAGAATGGCAACAGGCAGAGTGGCTAAACTGCATAATGATACTATCGACACCTATGGCAAATTTGTGAGGTTTGCTTTCAGGGCAACTGAGGCAAATACAGTGGTGCCTCGGGTTACAGACGCTTCAGGTTACAGACTCCGCTAACCCAGAAATAGTACCTCGGGTTAAGAACTTTACTTCAGGATGAGAACAGAAAACGTGCAGCAGTGGCACGGCAGCAGTGGGAGGCCCCATTAGCTAAAGTGGTGCTTCAGGTTAAGAACAGTTTCAGGTTAAGAATGGACCTCCAGAACGAATTAAGTTCTTAACCCGAGGTATCACTGTACCAGGTTCCAATCTAATGCACTCAATAAAGAATGGAACTTTATTTTTTAACTAGGACCATTGTGTAGCAACTTTCAGAAGGGACCTACAACTAACTAGAAACATATTTCCCCATTGGTGTCCCCTCTTGACAACAGAGCATTTTAGAGCTAGTTATCTGACCAGTTTCCTTAAGAAATTGCTTTATTGAGCTGTGCTTCCAAGGGATGTCCTCTGAAGTCTTGTGTGGCTGCTCCACAAGGTCCCACTCATTTTCTGTTAGCCTGTCCTTATATAGAGATCCAAGAGATCTCTCTCTGAAACCTTTGTTAATACGAGCAAGCAGGCACACCCCGGCAGAAATGGTTCAGTTTCTTTTGAGTGGCAGTAATAGCTTCGTAACACACAGTGTGACCCTCTATGTGCTGGCTGCTAAAACAGAAAAACAGCACACCCAGGAACAATGAGTTAGATAAAATTGCTATAAATTGTTGTGGTGATTCAGAGGTTTAATCTGAAAGCAATCTGGATTTGAGTTTGTTGGTGTCTCTGGCAACTTTTCTCTCTTACATTATGGATGTTTGCAAATTGGATTTTAAAATGGCAATAGAATATTGGAACTGGAGCTGCCAGAGATGCTCAGGATGTGTTTTAATGCTCGGGAACTTGGCTGTCGTGGACTGGTTGGACACAGTAGAGTGGTGGGAAGAACCAGCAAGGGAAGAAGGCTCAGAACACAGGAATTGGTGGTGGGACAAAGATGAGTGGTCAGAGGGGAAAGACTGGGAAGATGAGGTGTCTGAAGCTGAAGTGGTAACAGGGCTTGGTGAGATGGGACAGTCTGTGGCAGAGATTCAAGAATCAGAAGCTGGAGCTGGAGAGGTGGAGGAGGGAGGTTAAGAGACAGAGATGAGTTGGGCTAGTGAAGAGTCATGGAAGTCTCCCACTCCTGCTGTGACAAGCTCCTCTCCCCATTGTCTCCCAGAACCAGGAGTGGCATGAAAAGGGCAGAGGAGAGATTGGTTGCACACAGGCATGGTCTCCATTTGCTTGGGAAAAGCCCTGGAGAGGAGGAGACATAGGCAGCTGTGAAGGTGGGGACCTTTAGTCTTGACAATTGATTTCATGGAAGAAGACCCATGAATGAGGCCTCATTAGATGTGACACTCAGCCAAGTTTGTGGAGATTGTATTTTTGCTATTTAAGAGTTAACTCTAACTTTGGACTGTGACCAGCACACTCTGTGACATTGACAAAGTCTTTTTTATATTATATATATTTATATTATATATATTATATATTTTTATATTATGGATGTTATTATATTTTATATTATATTATGTTCTGGATTATTTTATTGGCTAGAGCAAGAAAGCTTATGGAGCACTACTGGACTAAGAATCTTAGCATCTATGTTTCCAGTGCACGCTGATAGACATCAGAAAAAAATGTGTACCATGCCTGCCTTTGTTCATTCTATCAATAGAAAATATTATGATCAAGTGAGAACATCTCCCACCTTGTTTGAAGACTAGGGCTTTGAGTTTTTGCCATTTTGCATAATTGCATATTTATCTGTGAAACTGCTCGGTGCATTTTGCATAACTGCATGGTCCTCATTCAAATTTTAAAAGGAGACCAACAGATGGAGGGCAGAGAAATGAAATCTTACCAGTTAGAATGGTGAATCATCCTGTACATATCAACTTCAAGTTACAGCCCTCTTGGTACATTATAGCTCCATGCTGGAAATCTGATACTGTTTCTAATTTTGCTGAAATTAAAAGCAGAGAGCCAGATTAATATACAGAGCTAGAACCTGTGAACCAGGATCATTAATGCTTCTGAAAGTAACCAAATTAAGTTGCAGTTGCTCCAGGTTTCCTGCCCCCTGCGCTGCTTACAAACTGGATCTGTGCAGTTTGTAGAAAGTCAAAAGGAGTGCTTAGCACTTGCCTGCTTTGTTTTGAAGCTAAAGGTTGATCTGATACTTCCTACTGAGCACACACTATATGATGCGTTACTTAGATGTCATACTACTTTTTAGTTACAACTTCTAAGCAACAGTAGACCGGAAACTCTGTAACTCTGTCTCAATTGCCAAGATTCTAGACTAAGGGGGAACCTGTCATTATACAAATAGAGCTGGATTACAACTAGGGTTTGAGGAGATGTTTGGCACTGTCCACATTTTAATGAGAAGCTACCAAATTCACCACTTGAACCAATAGTTATCCATTGAGATTCACACCTCTCTGAATTTTGCCATGCAATTCTCCAGCCAAGAAATAATGTGTATATTAGGGGTATTGTGTGCATAAAGGTGCATATGTTAGTAAGAATAATACACAATTATAAATTACCTTAGGGGAAATTCCTTGCAATGATGTATATATTAGTCAAGCCATACAGAAGTATGCTCATTAGGAGAAATTTGCATTAAGGATTGTCAGGGGTTCAGAGACAGAGGCACAGGGGAGGCAGGGAATGGAGAGCGATGGAGATGAATCCCAGGACAGCGAGGAAGAAGATGACAATGACTCAAGGGATTCCATGAGCCTTTCCAGCGAATCAGAGGATTCCCAGAAGGGGGCGCCGGTGGTCAAGGCAAGGGGAGCCCCAGGGGGGACGTGTCAGGAGCAGGGGGCCAGCAGGGGATCCCAAAGTAGCAGCTGGGCGTCAGGGCCAGCCTCCCCGCCAGAGCGCAGCGAAGGGGGTGGAGGTTCCAGTGTATCAGAGGAAGCAGCTCCGGCAGCAGAGAAAGGAGGGGGGTCGGAGCAAGCCACCTTCCCGGAAGGGGAGGGGAGTAGTGAAGGGAGTAGTATAACTGTCAAAAGGAAGGTTAGAGGTTGGGCGCGCGCGCCAAGTTCAAATGTGGAGGCGCACGGAAGAACAGGGAGTCCGGAGGAGGAGCCAGGTCCCAAAGCCCGCAGGAGGGGGGAAGAGCAGTCTGGGGATTCCGCGTCAGAGGAGTCCAAGAGGGGCGGAACCCCAGCGGGCAGAAAGACCCTGCGGAAAAGGAAAGAAAGGAAGAGGTGGAGCAGCGTAAGCCTCTTAAACTGGTGCAGGGGAGGGACCGACTCAGAGGGGACTTCAACGGTCTAAGGCTAACAGACGTGGGGCTGCGCGCCTCGATTGTGGAACCAAGAATGAACTGCAATAAACATCCTTGTATATAAGAAGAGCTTGGCGTTGGTCTTTGGTGAGCTGAGACCTGAGGCAGCCCTTACAAGGATCTCTTTAAAATGCAAATTGCTGTGGAAATGTGAACTGAATTTATTCTTGGAAAAAATGAGAAACCCAGAGGGCCAAAACAGACAAATTTGTCTGTTCCTTACTCCAAATCCCATCAGCCCTATCAACGATGGTCAGTGGGCAGAGAAGACAGGAACTTAGCACTACTGAAGTGGCACAGAATTTGCCCCAAAGTAGCTGTCACAATATAGACGCAGGTGGAGCTGTGGTCTAAACCACAGAGCCTAGGGCTTGCTGATCAGAAGGTCAGCGGTTTGAATCCTTGCAACGGGGTGAGCTCCCATTGCTCGGTCCCAGCTCCTGCCAACCTAGCAGTTCGAAAGCACCTCAAAGTGCAAGTAGATAAATAGGTACCGCTCCGACGGGAAGTTAAACGGCATTTCTGTGTGCTGCTCTGGTTTGTCAGAAGCGGTTTAGTCATGCTGGCCACATGACCCGGAAGCTGTACGCCGGCTCCCTCGGCCAGTAGAGCAAGATGAGCGCTGCAACCTCAGAGTCATCCACGACTGGAGCTAGCAGTCAGAGGTCCCTTTACCTTTAGCTGTCACGATAACAATGGTGGTACCGTTTGTGCCACCACTTCATTTCCTTAAACCAGTTTCTGTGATAGGCTTAAGTGGTTCATAAGAGTGGCCATAACCAGCCTTACTTCCCATTCATCCCTTCTTGATCAAATTAATGGGCTCCACTAGTTAATTACAAGCGGAGAGCATTTTATTACTTGGAAGTTCTTTATGCACAAGAGATTCATTTCCTTGTGATGATAGCCAGCTGTAAAACGATGGGTGCAATCCAGCTTCATTAAAATCAACATGAGTTTTGTTCTCAGTTGTCAGAGCTGCTTCAAGATCCTAGCTCACAGAGGATCACGCTAGCCAGCGGTCATTAAGTAAAAGTCTTTATTGAATTACAGTTTCCATTCTCACGCTGCTGTCTGCAACTCTACGTCTACTAGCTAGATCGGCGAGGCTCCGTCTGAGTCTCCGCCCCGTGCGCACCAACTTAATATCCTAGCCTTGCTCCACCTTTTCCTCCTGACTGTCCTCCTCTGGGTCCCTCTACCCCCCGGGGCTTCTTCCTTCCGGGATTCTTCTGACGCTGACCCGGACCCTTCTGCCTCCTTGCGCCGGGCTTTAGGACCTGGTTCCCTTTCGGGGCTGCTCACTGCGCCGCCTTCCTCTGCATTTGAACTTGGCGCGCGCGCCCAACCTTCCACTTTCCTCTTAACCGTTTCTTTGCTCCCCGATGGAGGTGTGGCCACTCCTGACTCCTGCCCTCCCTCCTGTGGTGAGCTGCCAGCGCTTCCCCCCTGGCTCCTTTCCTCTTCCCTGCTTCCTGGCGGTGACGCTGGTCCCGATTTCCAGCTGCTCCCCCCTGAGTCTCCTCTGGCTCTATCTTCCTGGGGTGCCTCTCTAGATTCCCCCCTTGCCCTGGCCACTGGTGCTCCTTTCTGTGAATCCTCTGATTCACTGGAAAGACTGGGAGATCTCGGGTCGTCGTCATCACTCATCCTTTCCTCTGTCTCCTCCCCTTCGCTCTCTGTTTCCTCCCTTGCCCGTGCCTCTGCACCTAAACCCCTGACATCAGTGGACACCAGCTATTATCATGCTCCCTCAGAAATAATTGTTCAAGTGTCTGCTATAGGATTAGAAAATGCAAATGAACAATACTTCTTACTCTTCCTTTCCAAATGTCTGCTCTTTTGCTTGAGAATGTGCATAATTTACATACTGTGTTACTTTAGAGATAGATGGGAGAAATTAAAATTTCATTTTTTTTAAGAATTGGAGGAACTTGATACTGTCAATAGTCTGTGGGTCCAAAAATTGTTGGTTGTTACCACCTGTTGCTTAAACTGTTGTACATGTTGGACTAGATTTAACATACAGGTAGGAAGGGATGCTAATGTGATGTCTGACATTGTTCGGTGCCTCTATACAGTTGGTGCTGCTGCCGTGTCAATGTCTATTGTGTCCAAGCTGCTTTGTCAGGATGTCCAAATTAAAGATTCACTGTGTCTGGATGCAATACATGCACTCTTTGATCAAGCAATGTATGCTATAGATGTAGAACTAGCCTGGAAGCACAATGACAGGTTTAAAGCTATAATGCTAAAGTTGTGAGAGTCTGCTTTTAAAGAGTATAAACACACACTTTGCAGATGGCACTGCACCTGAAGCTTTGTTTCAAGGGATCACTACACTCATTGATTGAAGGCCATCAATGCAACCACGCAGCGTGTCTGCTGGTCGGGGCCCCAACCACCAGATTTGCTTTGTTTCTATATAGCCTTTGGAAGCAGCCCAGGCTATTTTGGATCTGTTCTGTGTTCATTCCAATTTATTCAGGTCCAGCTCTGATCTGTTAAATTTAAAGCTCCCCCCCCCTCACATTTACTGTACTGGGGAATCTAACAATGGTCATAACTTCCCCCTCCTTTTCACATAAGTGGATGAAATTTACAGGCAAGGGAGTTTGTTTGGCTTAAGCCTGCCAAACTTCAGGTAGATCCATTAAGTGATTTTAATGGAGTGAACCTTTAAAAGGTATTATTTTAATAAAGAAAAGCATCTACTTTTTATTTCCTGCCAAAATTGGATGCAAGCTGGTCACACCATCTGAAGGGATAAAGGCTGCCAAATTTACAAAAGTTAGGCACAGCTGTTTTCCTGTTAGGACAAACCTTACCGTGAGGGGGGGGGGGAAGCAGGTGGAAATAGTTCTTAGTGAAAGTTTCTGGGAGAAATATTGTCAGAGACCCCCACAAAAATGGAATGGCACGATAACCACACTACAACTATATATATCTATATATCTATCTATATATCTATATCTATATCTATATCTATATCTATATCTATATCTATATCTATATCTATATCTATATCTATATATCTATATCTATATATATATATATATATATATATATATATATATATATATATATATATATATATATATATATATATGCTTTCGTAGATTTTCACGGGTACAGGAATGCAGGTTTTGGTGTCTTCGGGTGTCTTCCCGTGTAAGAGTTGGGGTGTCTAGGCGACGTTTCGACGAGGTCTCACTCGTCATCTTCAGGCTGGTGCTTTCGGCTTCTTGTTACTAGAACAGAGCAGGATCTCAGTGTTTGAGTTCCTATAAATACTGTTGAGGGGGTGTGGTGTATAGCCTCCAACGTTCTGGGCAGAGAGGGAGTTCCCAGGTTAGTGTGCCTTTTCTTCTTTTGTTCCTTAATTACTTGAGGGATATCTTGAGTGATTTCTTGAGTGATATTCTGAGTACCACTTAGGAGGGTCATTAGGTGTGGATTAGTTGCTAAAGCTTTCGTGTCTTGACCTCTTGAGCTTGTGAAGAGTTTTTCTGAGAAGATGGCTGTACTGCACTTAGTTGTGCTCTGGCTTGGCTTCGTGTATAGGGGCGAGCTGTGGTTTTGTGCCCTGTGCCAGCCAGATCTGTGTAGGGATTGCAGGGGGGTGCAGCATCCGGAGGTGCCACTATGGTTTGGCTACTGGATGGCGTCTGTACTTTGTCTGTGGAGAGGGTCTGGGTTTGGGTCTGGTGTGGTTGATTGGAGATGGCGTTCTGTGTGTCTCTGGTTCTGGTGTCGGTTTTTGTGGGGAGGGCTAATTTCCAGATGTCTGGCAGGCGGGACGTGTCGTCACGCTTGTTCATGTTGTGAGGGTGTTTCTAAACAAACTTTGGCTCAGATATGTTGACGACACCTTTGTAATTTGGCCACACGGGAAGGAAAAACTAGATAGCTTCCTCACACATCTCAACAGCCTACACCCCAAAATACAATTCACTATGGAAATAGAAGCCAACAACCAACTTCCCTTCCTTGACGTCCTAATCTACAAAAAACCTGATGGCTCCCTAGGACACACTATCTACCGGAAAAAAACACACACCAACCGCTACTTACATGCACAATCACACCACCACCCTGCACAAATAAACTCCGTAGCCAAGACTCTCATCTCCAGAACCAAACGCCTGGCTGACAAAGACCACTTGACAACTGAGTTACAGAATCTCTCAAATGTGTTAATCGCCAACGGATACCAACAAAACAGGGTTACGAAGCTAATCCAAAAAGAAACACCCCCCAAAAACCAAGACACAGAAGAAAACAATGGCATGGCCCTCCTTCCTTATATCAAGGGCACTACAGATAAAATTAGCAAAATCCTCCATAAACACAATATCAAAACAGCCTTTTGCACCAACCAAAAAATAGCCAATATCCTCAGAAACCCAAAAGATAAAATCCAGTTAGAAAACCAAGGGGTCTATGAAATACCCTGCAAAGTCTGCCCAGCCACGTACATTGGACAAACAAACAGACGAATAAATGCACGTATCGCAGAACACAAGAATGCCGTCAAAAAAGAAGAAAAAACTTCCTCTCTTTACCAACACATGAAAGAAACAGGACACGAAATTAATTTTGCAGATTCCAAATTGCTCTTTAACATGGAACATCACCACAAGAGAATAATCATGGAAGCCATCGAGATAGAGAAACACCCTCACAACATGAACAAGCGTGACGACACGTCCCGCCTGCCAGACATCTGGAAATTAGCCCTCCCCACAAAAACTGACACCAGAACCAGAGACACACAGAACGCCATCTCCAATCAACCACACCAGACCCAAACCCAGACCCTCTCCACAGACAAAGTACAGACGCCATCCAGTAGCCAAACCATAGTGGCACCTCCGGATGCTGCACCCCCCTGCAATCCCTACACAGATCTGGCTGGCACAGGGCACAAAACCACAGCTCGCCCCTATACACGAAGCCAAGCCAGAGCACAACTAAGTGCAGTACAGCCATCTTCTCAGAAAAACTCTTCACAAGCTCAAGAGGTCAAGACACGAAAGCTTTAGCAACTAATCCACACCTAATGACCCTCCTAAGTGGTACTCAGAATATCACTCAAGAAATCACTCAAGATATCCCTCAAGTAATTAAGGAACAAAAGAAGAAAAGGCACACTAACCTGGGAACTCCCTCTCTGCCCAGAACGTTGGAGGCTATACACCACACCCCCTCAACAGTATTTATAGGAACTCAAACACAGATCCTGCTCTGTTCTAGTAACAAGAAGCCGAAAGCACCAGCCTGAAGATGACGAGTGAGACCTCGTCGAAACGTCGCCTAGACACCCCAACTCTTACACGGGAAGACACCCGAAGACACCAAATCCTGCATATATATATATATATATATATATATATATATATATATATATGCATGCAGTGTTGTTGCTGAAGAAACTAATGTGGAAAGCTGACAGAGCCCTGCTTGGACAGATGGTTTTTATTGCATAAATTCATAATTTGTGAAACAGACATCTGTACCATCCACTTGGACCAGTTCCTTGGTCATTAGCAATGTATGATGCTTCACTCAGAAAATCTACCTTAGTTATTGAGCTTGGGAAGCTAGCACAATCTGCTGAAATTATTCAAGAAGTTTTATCATGTTTACTTGATGGAAAGACTATCATATAAGGAACTTACATCATATTCTTTGCATTGGGGTCAACAGGTATTGTTGGACTATGTTGTTTACTGCCTTGGGCTGTTTTGGGAGGAAGAGCAGGATAGAAATTTGAAATAGTAATACAGTAGTAGTAATTGCTTAGAGGGCTTCTGTTCAAGAAGATCATCAAAGCAAAAGGATCAGAGTTGTGCTTGTAAAAAGCACAGAACAAGTGTGTAATCTGTTGATAGTTATGGTACCCTTCAGTACAAGAACATTATAGGGGGTCACAAGACAAAGGAATGGCAAATATTCTTATCAAGATCATCAAATAAAACCAAAATTTCAGCCTCTCTCTGTGGGTGATGGAAACAGGAAACCTCCAGAGAGAAAAGCTTATTAATTGTATACTGCTACAAAATCACTTAGGCTAACAGTGTGGGGGAAAATAATCATAAAACGAAAGCAGAGATTAATCTGTTGCTCCACAACCAAAATGTAACAAAGGAAGTTTGTGAGGTCATCATTATTGCATGGGAGGACACAGATTTAGGGGCCCAGAGCAGTGCTCCATGTTGCAACATAGCTGCACCTCTGTTTCAGAAGCACAGATTACAACTATCAAGGTACACTGATAGACAAATTGCTTCTGTTATAGCAGACCGTGTGTGAAATGCAGTTCTGGAGTGAAAAGCTTTCATTGACTGTGACATGGTGCTTTTGCTGGTCCAGTCATGGCAAATGTGCTGCTCTGAAATGTGTACAGGCTTGCCCAGAATTTCAGATGACATTGTTGCAAAATTCTTTTACTGCCTTATAATGTTAATGCCAGAAGTAAAGAAGGTTGCCTCCTTGAAAACAAGGTGCTGCTTTTATCATACACATGATCCTTCTCTGGCTATCAAATGTGGTGGCAGAAGGATTGTGTTGTGCCAAATCAGGGCATATGAGTTCATTTAAATAAGCCTGGGGATCATTTATAATTGCTGGGGAAAACATGAGATGTAACAGAGCTTTCCCCTTCTTCTCCCAGGCGTAAAGCTATCCACACAGTATCTGAAATCAGGAGGGCTTAAGGAAAAAAAATTCTCTGAATTCTGCTTCCACAGAAATTTCTCAGTCCCTTCCAAAGCAGTACAGTTTTGATTGGATTGAAAGAAAACACCACCACACACACCTCTGCACTTTACAAGAAGTGTGGATAACAGTTATGACATTTCTGTGAAGTCCTGATTAGGGCAACATAAAGTCTGTGTTATTCAATATGCCAGTAAGAGATGGTTTTTTTTCCTGATCAAATCTGAAGGCCAGATGGAAATGAAAGGAAATGGAATGTCAAGGAGGTGATGTGTGGGGACTTTAAAAGCACTTGCCGTTTCTGCTAAAATGCCCCAAACCGTGTTCCCTTAGATTGCAGTGTCCCAGTTTCCATTAATTTCCCTGAAATATTGTTTGCTTCTATTTTTATTGCGTTTCAGCCTGTATGGATTCCAAAATCCCAGTGCTCACCTCAGCCTTACAACCATGGAGAAGTTACTTTTAAGCTGTATTTGAGGGAAAATTGTGGTGATCCTATCTCTAGATACATACATATCCTGTAGATATGACATTTATCTTACAATAGGAATTCCTTGGACTTTAGACAGTCATTTAAAGCTGTAATTCTATAGCTCTAGGGGCCATAGCATCCGTTGGGTATCTGATAGCCCCTTCATGAGGCTGCAGAAATATCCACAACTCATTCCTCCCTAATGATGGAGTTTTGACATGCTAGATCAGACCAGAGACTCGACTTGCCCAGCAACCTGTTATCACAGTAGCCAACCAGATTCCTACAGGAAGTCTGCAAGCCAGACTGGAGTGCAACAGCACACTTAACAGCAACTGGCTCTTGAGATTCCCAGCAACTGTTTCTCAGAATGGCCATCATGGCTAGCAGCTATTGATATACTTACATTCCATGTCTAATCCCCTCTAAAGCCATCTAAGTTGTTGACTATCAGTGCATCTTACAGGAGTGAATTCTATAGTTTAACTATGTCATGCATGGGGGAAATAATAATGATTATGATAGTTTATTATTTATACCCCGCCCATCTGGCTGGGTTTCCCCAGCCACTCTGGGCAGCTCTCAACAGAATACTAAAAACACGATAAAACATCAAAACATTAAAAACTTCCCTAAACAGGACTGCCTTCAGATGTCTTCTAAAAATCACTTGTTTATTTCCTTGACAACTGATGGGAGGGTGTTCCGCAGGGTGGGTGCCATTACCGAGAAGGCTCTCTGCTTGGTTCCCTGTAATCTCACTTCTCGCAGTGAGAAAACCACCAGAAGTCCCTCGGTGCTGGACCTCAGAGTCTGGGCTGAAGGATGGGGGTGGAGACACTCCTTCAGCTATACTGGGCTGAGGCCATTTAGGACTTTAAAGGTCAGCACCAACACTTTGAATTGTTCTCAGAAATGTACTGGGGGCCAATGTAGGTCTTTCAGGACCGGTGTTATATGGTCTCGGCTGCTACTCCCAGTCACCAGTCTAGCTGCTGCATTCTGGATTAGCTGTCTGTCCTGAGCCTTCCAATGTTCAGCTTCATTCAGTAAGAGAACTCGGGCCACCCACACAGCACATAGTAAACACAACAGAATTCATTCTAACAAGATTTACCCAGCAGCATGGTTGACTTTAAATGAGAAGGTGTGTGTGTGGGGGAGTTGCTATGCATCCAAATCCATGGCTTCCCCATGTCCCTGACACATGAACAGGGGGACTAACAGTGCCAAGCCCTAGAGCCAGTGTAGTTTATTTCCCTCCCAATAATTCTAATGGGATTTTTTTTATTATTTAAAGAAACCTGAAACAGGAAAAGAAACAAACCTACTCCATGATTATTGCCTTGCCAACATCAAACTGGCAGGGCAATGGAAAAGCTGAATTATTTGCCTCCACTTTCCCTTCCTCCCTGCCTTTTGGATTTCTCTCTAAATCTGTAATTGTACTTTGTAGTTTACAAGAGGAAGAAGAGTTCAAAAGCTTCCACAATTGCCTTGGAACTATCCACAGAGTCCCATTACACCCATAGTTTTGCTCCTGGCTTGTTTCAAGTCACCACTTAGTCATTACATCTGAACTAGGCCCTGGCATTGTAAAGATCAACTATGTCAGGTTTTCATATCAATGCTATTTTGAAGGACTCTCTCACACACAGCCTAGGTGCAGCAGGTGTCTGCAAGTAGCCTGTCAAGTTCCATTGCCTCCATGCCTATCTGCAGCGGTTTTGTTCTCTGGCTCCTCTCCTCGATTTGTATAAGTGAGCAAATTACAGTCTGTGTCTGGCAGCTCCAGACCCTGAGATTTTCACTGCTTTGACAAGGATGAGCTGTTCGTAACTCTCTGGAACTGAGAGTTCAGCAAGTGCTTTTCTCGCAAAGAAGAATTGTAATTCCAAGTGGCAGGTTTTCTTTGAGTTGGTGCATTATGAAGCAGCTTCTGCTCTAATGAGCTGCTGTGTTCATGCATTGTGAAGGTTAAGATTTATTCTCTTTTTCTCCCACCCAACCTTTCCAAAGGACTCACAATTCCATTCCACTAGTTCTCACTTAGGGGTATCAGTGCCTGATTGCTGGATTAAATATGAAGTATCTGTGGTTCCAGGGACGCGGGTGGCGCTGTGGGTTAAACCACAGAGCCTAGGACTTGCCGATCAGAAGGTCGGCATTTCGAATCCCCGTGACGGGGTGAGCTCCCGTTGCTCAGTCCCTGCTCCTGCCAACCTAGCAGTTTGAAAGCACGTCAAAGTGCAAGTAGATAAATAGGTACCGCTCCGGCGGGAAGGTAAATGGTGTTTCCGTGCACTTCTCTGGTTTCACCAGAAGCGGCTTAGTCATGCTGGCCACATGACCTGGAAGCTGTACGCCAGCTCCCTCGGCCAATAAAGCAAGATGAGCGCCGCAACCCCAGAGTCAGTCACGACTGGTCAGGGGTCCCTTTACCTTTATCTGTGGTTCCAGGATAGTTTAATGCCTCCTAGATCACATGATCATTTGGGCCTAAAAAAGGGTTTCTTGGGGGGAAATCACACTAAAATGTGGACGAATTTGCATGAGGACTTTTTTTAAAATGCTAATTGCTGGAAAATGTGCAGAACTGAATTTAAGATTGGAAAAGTGAGAAAATGAAAAAAAATTGACTGATCCTTCCATCCCTAGTCACAAACTGGCATGCCAATGACAGAATTGGATAATGAGGCAATTGCTGACACCATACATTTAAAGTACATCCCCGCAAAGAATCCTGGGAACTGTAGTTTGTTAATTGTAACTCTGTGAGGGTAAACAACAGTTCCCATGACCCACTGGAGTCATGTGCTTTAAATGTATGTGGACTATGTGTGCATGCACCTGTCTGTCGGTTTGTTTTTAGTTCCGGATTTCTGCTCCCTTGTCTGTGATATATCTCTGACTCTCAGAGACAAGGCCTTCAAGCATCTTCCTGCCCTATGATGATGGGCAGAGCAGCTCAGGCAATAAAAGGAACATGACTGGAATATAAACACAGAGGCACTTGTTATTTGACAGAAGCAAAATGCTAGGTATGTGGCTCATTTGCCCGCAAAAGGAACACAGTGTGCTTTGTGGAAATCCCAAGACTTCCTTGCAAATAAAATAAAATAAAACGTCCCAGCAGGCTTGAGAACATACACGTGAAAGGAGAAAGGAGCTTTACAATAGAGCCGGGCTCGACTCTTCATTCTTCTTGAGCATGGACCTTTTAAGATGACTCGTCTCTTCAGACAGCTTTTGTTGCTAGGTGAGAATGGCCGCATTGTGGGGTGCTATTCTATCCCTCCACAGTTCTTCTGCCTGCTATGCTGTGAATCCGTTAATGAGATACAGCCGTAGGAGAATGGGCTTCAAGAACCTAAGAGGGTAGCTTTTTTTTTTTTTACATTGTGGTCCCAAGAGAATAAGGAACACCAAGGGATTCTTTGAGAGCTAGTCCTGGTGGTCAGCTCTTTCAAGGGCTGACAGAATAAATGGACAACGGTGGCCTCTTCCCCAGTGGAAGGCAAGGTATGTCTGTCTAAAATTAGAAAGGGTATTATTAAAAACAGCTCAGCTTCCATTACATAATCAACTGCCTGATTCTAAAGGCTTGCTTTAGCTGCAGTGACAGAAATGGGTGGGTGTCTTCATATCTCTCTAGCTAAAATGGCATAACAAATGGACAGAGAGCCTTTGAGTTAGAACTATGGAGTCCCTAAATAATCAAGGTTCCAGGTTCCTACAACACTAGCAATACAGTAGAGCAACACCAGGTATCTAGAATCCAATTGGGTTCCATGCAATCAGCTCTGAGCCATCCCAGTACACTCAGTACTCCTGCTGTGCCCTCCCAAAGCCAAGAACCAATTTTTGGCAGAAAGCACCATGCATGTGTGCCTGTTCCAATAAGGTGCTGTTCCAACACGGTGTCCTCCAGATGTTGTGGGACTCTAACTCCCACGAGGTCCAGCGTGTTCCAGTAGTGAAGGATGATGGGATTTGTAGTCCAGCAACATCTGGAAGGCCACAGGTTTCCCCATTCCTGCAGTATGGAGTGCCTATGAAGTTGCCATTTAATACTGCTGGTGCAAAATTGGGAAGTGGCAAGGGGGGGAAAATATTTTATTTCTCTATTTGGATAGAAATGTCTGATTTACATTATGGGCCGCACACCTTTCTGTGAATTGAATTGTATAGACCGTTGTAAGAAATGCAACAGAAAATAAAACTGATTTCTTTCTCTATCTCCTCTTCACGAACACCATCATCTTTTCAGTCAAATATTCTCTCTGAAGAAATTCAGATTTTTCTCCTGCAGAACACTTTTTTAAAAAATATCTTTCGGCTCATGTGATTTAGGATTCTCTGTGTTGTCTTATTAATTTTCTTCTCTCTCTGTGGTTGAAGGAGGCCAGTCTTGCAAGCTAGTCTACTCATTTTAGAACACTGTGTGTTGGGAGGGGAAGGGTTGGCTAGGGACTAGCTGTGCAGGGATACACACTGTCAATAATTCCCTGTTCCTTTTCTGAGCACAGCTGAGCCAAAGTTTATCAGAAGACATCCCCCCCAAGAACATTACTCTCCCCCTCCTCACTCATTATCCTAGCAGCCTCCTGAAGAAACCAAGCTAATGAGGCAGAGTGGGTGTCAGCAGATATGTGGGGTTACGTGTTTGCTGTTAGCTAGACTCTTCATGAGCTAGTTAGACCTAACCAGACTCCTGATGAATAAAACTCAGTGGGTGACCTTGGGGCCAGGCACAGTTTCTCAGCCTAACCTACCTCCCAGGGGCATTGTGAGGATAAAATGGGGACAGGAAGAACCAGGTGCACCACCCTGAGCTCCTGGCAGGAAAACGTAATGAATAATACAAACATTCCCAGTAGAGCAGAGATTGGCAATGTGGTGTCCTTCAGATGTTATGGGTCACAATTCCCATCATTCTTGTCCTTTGGTCATGCTTGCCAGGGCTGATGGGAAATATAGCCTTTAAACATCTGGAGGTCACCATGTTGGCTACCTCTGAGATAGCGCCTTCTAGGAGCTATGAAATATGTGCCTGAAGGTTAGAGTCCCATTGCTGCTTCGCATCTGCTCAGGATCTGGCAAGCTACAAATGACTAGAAGAACAAGTCTAGGGCAGAAGATGGGTAGCCCAACAGAGGTGGAGCCAGAGCCATTTTCAGGTACAGCCAACTCTGGCTGCATGCACAGGTAATTCACATCTTATTTGAGGTTCAGGTAGGTAGCCATGTTGGTCTGACGCAGTCGAAATAATTTAAAATTTTTAAAAAACTAAAAAAATTAAAAATAGTCTAGTAGCACCTTAGAGACCAACTAAGTTTGATCTAGATATGAGCTTTCATGTGCATGCGCACTGAGTATCTGAGGAAGTGTGCATGCACACGAAAGCTCATACCTAGAACAAATTTTAGTTGGTCTCTCAGTTGCTACTAGACTATCTTACTTGAGGGTTAGGTTCTGGGGGGCCACATGTATACACAGAAACACATAAAGCCAGGAACCCCTGGAACCAGGTCCCCTGTATCATGGAGGTCTGCTTGCTTGGCTATGGGAAGGCAGCATGAGGGCTCTGGCTGGTCCCGTGGTCCTCCCACTTCCTTCCCAAAGCCTGCCCAGTTTGGGGAAGACAGTGTGACTACTCTGGGATGCTGCCAGAGCCCTCCCAGTGCTTTCCCAAAGCCGGGTAAGCCTGGGATTTCAGCTTTGCACAGGTGCTTGGGAAATAAATGGAGAGTGGGTTTCCTCCACTCTCAGATTATTTATATATTCCCACCCACCCAAAACTGCGATCACGTAAGTAAAATAAGCATAAGTTGCAAGTTACCCGTACCTTTGAAGCACATTCAAAGCACATTTCTCCCCTCAAAGAATTCTGGGCACTGTAGTTTAAGGATCCAAGGAATTGTAACTCTTGTGAGTGGTAAACTTCAGGGCCCAGAATACTTCGAGAGGGGGGGGGGGGAATCACCTCCCTGATGAGCTCAGCAAGCCCAACATTGAGATTCAGAAGGAGGAAGCTCATAGGCAAGGCCAACCCTAGACTTCTCAGTAAGTAAGAAGTCAGTGAGGCAGGGAAACTCTGTTCCGGCGACATTTGGTGACAGATTATGTATATATTGAACTTTTGAATCATTCTACCGCTACTGGTGAAGAAGATTTAGAGACTTTGGTTGCATTTCTGATCATTTGTATTAGTCTATAAATAGTGTTTAGTGCTATTGTTATTGGACATCATGTTGTGTTATTTTGTTCAGCTTGTCTATATTGCAACACAGGTGTTTGTTTATGGAGGGATTGAGGAAAGGCAGATTGAAGCTGATGGTGCAATGCCTCCATCACCCAAGTGGAGGAGCCTCCACTGGAGACCTGATCTTGTGCTCCACAAATTCTCACCTACTGCATTTTTGTGTCTCTTTCAGCTCACATTATGAATGTGCAGCTATAATAATGATGATGATGATGTATTGCATACAAAGCTTCCTAAATTCCTTCACCCAGGTTCAGATTTGCCTTTCGGTGTATTATTAAATGTATTCATAACCCACCTCAAACTGATAGCTCCCATTCATCGTCTGTACATCCAATGTTGTAATCAGCTGTAATTTTCTTTTCTCTCTCTCCCCCCCCACCCCCATGTCTTTCTGAGGTTTGGAGTAAAACTGATGTGTCTGAAGTATATTACATCTTGAAACCTTTGTCATAATCACTGGTAGCTATGCATAATAACTCTTGATGTTATTTATATCTTTAGCCCTTGTGGAGATGATTTTAGAAAAATAAACAGAAGGCATGGGAAGAGAAAGTCAGATCAAGACCATGCCTCGATATCTTGGCTATTTCTTTATTATTATTTTTTATAAAAAAAAATCAATGGAATGGCTAAGTACATGACTAATGCCATGTCAAGTTCAACCCTGAGTGAACCAAGTTATTGCAATAGACATGCTGGGTAGTTTTCCTGGAAGTGCTATTTTTCTAGAGAAAGAGGTGCCAGAAATCAGCACGAACACCTCCCTTGTTCTCTTAGAATGGCAATGGCACCCACCTGAGGGGTACCAGAACTAAGTTCTGGTGAGTTCCAGCTGAAAAAATGCCTTGCTTATTGCACAGATTGAGTGTTTGGCAACAGAAACACTTTAAGGCAAAATCCTGCAGAAGACAAATCTGTATTGGTATACCCCACCCTGCATGCTTTTCAAAATGTCATTTGCCACAGTAAATGGGATGTTTTCTTCATTCCAATTGGGTGAAGCGGCCTGTAGAAAAAGCCATAACTTCAGAAGGCAAACAAATGGATTCTATTAAAAATTAGGTTGTTACATAAAGCAGTTTTTCTGAAGCGCATATATCTCAATACGGATGAGCATCTGTTGGAATAACTAGTTTTCGGTTGTTTTTCAAATCAGAACTGGAAGAAGAAATGTGCTCATTTCTCTGTAGTTAACACATCCGCCGCATTTCTAGCATATGGCACCAAAGAGCCTCCAAGAAAAAAGTTTTCTATTAACATAAAGTAATCACACTCTAATTTTCTTCTAGCAGCGCCAGACCCTTTCATTTTCTTTGTAACATTGCATATAATCAAGCATATGCAAATAACAAACAGCCTCCTTTGCCTACGGAGTCCTGCCTGTTTCCCTTTGCCAAGCGAGCTAATCACGGCTGTGATCTAACTCTCCCTGGTAACCTTTGTGGCAGCAATGTTATCTCTGCCTCTTGACTTTTGCATGCCAAGACTGCTTTCATTTGCAAACATTATCCACGGAGGAACGACTGCTCAAAAGCAATAGGAAAATAAATGGCCAGGGGTAGGGGGAGGAGAGAAAATGTAGAAGCAAATACTTCAGTGGTTAAGGCTCGCTTCTCTCAAGCTTGTTTCTGTCTCGATGATAAATGGCGTCTGATCCCATTGCTGTGGTGCCTCCTCCGCCGCCACATTTATCCAAATATTGGGACAGCATTCAAAACATTCAGGCAGTCAGAAGTACGCATTCAAACCGCAGCCTCCTTTGCACAGGCTTCCTTGAGTAGCGTCGGTACAGCACATCATAAGCAGAGATAATAATGAGCACATTTGGGTTCATTTATCTCCCTTACTTTGAGGACAGAAGGTCTGTCTGTTTATTCATTCACACAGCGCCATCAGTGCACCTGGTGCTTTGCAGTTGGCTCAAACAAACAAAAATCTCCTCCCCTTAATGATTTACCATTTCAACGTTAACCATGTGGAAGAGCTGGGGATGGGGAAGCAGAGATCCACCATATGACTACTATCACCCCCTGACTGTTGGCCTTCCTGGCAGGGGCTGATGGGATTAGAGTCCAACAGCATTGGGGAAGGAGCAAAGACTCTTCTGCAGCACTTCTCAAAGGCTTGATATCTGTATCAATTGCCTGATATCATTGTCATGCCAGATAATTGGCAGGAAGGTGGTTCCATTCGTGTATCAAAACTGTGGCTCTTGAGGGTGCGGGAAATTAAGAACTGGCTCCCTGGGCCAAAAAGGTTCCCCACCCCAGTGGTACCTCGGGTTACATACGCTTCGGGTTACAGACGCTTCAGGTTTCAGACTCCGCTAACCCAGAAATATTACCTCGGGTTAAGAACTTTGCTTCAGGTTGAGAACAGAAATCGTGCTCCGGCAGCAGTGGGAGGCCCCATTAGCTAAAGTGGTGCTTCAGGTTAAAAACAGTTTCAGGTTAAGAACAGACCTCCGGAACGAATTAAGTACTTAACCCAAGGTACCACTATACATAAATAGTCAATTCCCCTGCTGCAAATGCCACAGAAGACAACACAACGAATCCAGAATAGAGGTGTTAGTTTAAGCCAAGTCCTTCAAGTTCAGCTCTTTTATCTACCATACTGCATTGGAACAGGATTTCACTTATCTTGTAAGACCTCAAGATTTCTATAGCACAGCTTTGCTTTTTGAGCTCATTTCTTCCATGCGGTGCTCCCAACCATGCACAGAAGTACATATGCTAAAGGATATAACACATCTGTTTTTACCAAGGTACCGTCAAGTCTACCATGGAAGCAAAAACTTTTTTTAAAAAAATGGTCACATGGCTGATTCTAAGGGGGACTGCAGTACCAATAAACAGATTTTATATTCCACTTCTATGCCTTGTTCATGAACAAGTTGAAAAGCCTAGGTCCCAGTACTGATCCTTGGTGGAACGCCACTTTCTAACTCCCTTCATCTGGAGAATTGGCCATTTATTCCTGCTCTCTCCCTCCTGCTATTTAACCAGTTCCTGATCCACAAGAGCACCACGCCTCTTCTTCTGTTACTGCTAAGTTTAAGGTCTCTTTTGTGACATACGGTACCTTATGAAAAAGCTCTTTGAAAGCCCAAGTACACTGTGTCACTTCTAGTGAAGCAAACCCATATGCAATGTTGCCAGTGAGACTTTTGCGTGCAGGAAGGGATCATAGTTCAATGGGTGTCCTAGGTTTTGTTCAAAGGGCAAATGGGTTTTTTAAGGTAATGAACAAATGTGAGCTTGAAACGTACTGAGAAGTCCTCCTGCTGCTGTTTTCTTCTCAAGAAAAGACCAGCAGCAGAACTTCCCAGCATGCTTTGGGCACCCAGGGAGACTGGGTAGGGGAATAAGAAAACCCACAGGAATTTCATCACTTCTTCCTGCCATGGTGTGTTGCCCTCTTGCTGCAGAATAGCATGATTTTAAATGAATTAAGCAAAAGGTCAACTTATACAACCAATAGGAAACATGAAGCCACAGCATTTAAGCCATTCATAGGTTTGAAGTTGAAAATTTCAGAGTAGCAACATGGATTATGCAGCTGATTTAGCTTCCAGAGGTGCATGCCACATATGACAAAAACAGAAGGTATTATTTCTATGCTACTTAAAAACTAAACATGGTAACAAACAAACCTGTATGTATTACAAATTTAATGTGCACAATGCATTGTCCACCCCACCCCATTACGTATACACTTGTTTCCCCCCCCCATACGTACATGATGTGGGAATCATTACATTCTCTTTTCTCCCCATCCCATCAGTTTATGTGTATAGTGAAATGAAGTCAGCATCTGCTTTGCAGGTATGCATGAGGTATCCACAGAATGCCTGGAAACGTGTAATGTGACTCTAATGATGTTCCACAAAATCAGGAATATAATTAGAGGTTAATAAACCGCTCCGTGAAATTACATTGGGGAGAAGGCAGCATTTCTTTCTGTGTCAAAATGCGGGTGCATAAGGTTAGAAACAATGTGCTAGTGTAAGGGGAAAGTTCAACCCGGGTATCTGAGCCCATTTCTCATGCGGCCATTGCTTTCAGTCTGTGCCTTCAGTGGAACAAATGAAGCAAGGATGTTATGCTCTGCCTCCGATTAAGCGTTGGATCACTGACCTTTCTATCCTCTAGCTTTACAGATCTCTGTATCTGCTATTTACAGAAGAGACAGCATGATGAACCATAGGAAAGAGTTATGGGTCAGCTGACTGTTTACTTAATATAAATAGGATGCATCTATGAAGAGAGCTACATGATAATGACTGAACCAGAAAAGCAGAACAGCAGCCAATGTGATGTTGAGCCAATGCCTTAGTCCAAACCACTGTGGAAAAGAACTTATTTCAGAGGACTGCACACCATAGTAGCAGAAAAGAATGCTTTCTTCAGAACTGCCATGCTGTCTTTGAACTCCTACCTGGAAGAATTGTTCTACGCAGTTGGCAAATACAGACTCTCTCTACAGAATAAGAAGAGATAGGTTCTTGTTTGTTGTTTCAAATTTGCAACACACTGTTTATGCTTGTAGATTGCCTTGGTACTACCAGCCCAGTGGAGTCTGCATGGATGATTCCCAGCTGGCACCAGCTATCAATGTGGAGGGCATACTTAGAAATTTGCAAGCTACCAGAACCATGTTCATTGTACAAACAAATGGGAAACAGGGGAAGTGTGCCAATGCAATCTTACTTCCAACAAACTTTCACAGCTGTCTCTGTAAGTTTTGGCTGGGAACAGCACACAGTTGACAGCTAGCATTCTATTCAGCTTTTGAGTAATTTGGCTTTTTGTTTGATGGAGCTTCTCTAGCCTAGTGAGTGAAGAGTTTTCCTAATATTCTAGTTTTCTATGGACATAGACTTTATACATGGCAAAGCATTCAGATATGCTCTTCTGCTACACTATAGTTAAACTATGGTTTGGTTCAGATGACCACCTATTGAGAATGAGCTGCGGTGAGTCTGAGGTTCAAATGTTTCCTCTTCTCTCCTTATGAGAGATAAAAGTGAAACCTGCTTTTACTTTAGAACAAACCCCAATTCCACCTGATGCCAGAAAACAGGGAACAGTGGTTTGTTGTAACTAAAATTCGTTAACAAGCCACAGTCTGAAACCATGGTTTAAGATGTACGTGAATGGAGTCTATGTTTACTGGATAAAGTGGAGAACAATGGGGAGAACAGCTAGCCAAACCATTGCTAGAACAGGGACAGGAGTGGAAGCAAAAGTTGTAAGGCAGTGAGTGTGGAACAAGCAAAGAAATTCATGGAGACTAATAGTTATTTTGATAATAGAAGGAAAGGAACCTGCTAGCAAAATATGCTGGGAACCTGGTTTACTGTGAAAGGTAACAAAGGGTAAGACGAAGCAAAAGTCAAAACAAAAAACAAATTTGTTTTGGAGTGATCTTTTTCTTTAAATCTTATGAATATAATACTGTTAAAATGCATTTGTGAATGGCACCAAAGAAGCACATTAAGGTTACTAGGCAAGAGTAAGTACGCTGTATTCCATGCACAAGATCTTCTAATTCTTGAGGTCACTGCTCCTCACTTGGTGACATTCCCTTAACATTCAGCTTCTACTCCTCTCCTCTTCCACTTAGAAAAACCTGGCTGTTGCTTCATTCCAGTGTGGTGTAGTGGTTAAGAGCAGTAGTCACGTAATCTGGGAAACCGGGTTCGTGTCTCCGCTCCTCCACATGCAGCTGCTGGGTGACCTTGGGCCAGTCACACTTCTGTGAAGTCTCTCAGCCCCACTCACCTCACAGAGTGTTTGTTGTGGGGGAGGAAGGGAAAGGAGAATGTTAGCCGCTTTGAGACTCCTGAAGGGGAGTGAAAGGCGGGATATCAAATCCAAACTCTTCTTCTTCTTCTTCTTCTTCTTCTTCTTCATTCGACTGTGACGCCTGCTTAAGAACACATTTATTACATACAAATCTGTGAAATGCTTGCAGGCATAGTTCAGGCCAACAGAAGCAGCAGTCAATGGTTGGGCATTGAAGACGGAGCTCACAAATCGGGATCTAGGAACTTATGAACCGAGAAGGGAGTCAGTGCCAGAGGATCTGGTACCAGAGGACCATGGATCCAAGACATAAGGACGGGAGGAGTTAACAAGTAAACACTCCCAAGCAAAGGACCAAAACGACAGGAACTGTCAAGCAGGCAGGATAGAATCCATGAAGAGGAAAGGGCTTGTTGGAGAAGGGTATGGTTATGGACTGTTTGAACCAAATGTTCAGTATTTGTTCTTGCCAGACTTTTGGTCAAGGACCTCCTCTACCCAGTCAGGAGTTGCTCTGCTGATTCAACAGGTCTCTCACACACATACTGTTTCTCATACAAACATTGTGAATGATTGGCTCACATTAGCACTTCTGGATAATGCTAAGTGAAGGTGGTACTCAAGTACCAAATCAGGGGATATACTACATCATTTACTAGCATGGAAAACTAAGCAACTCACAGAACCATAGGATTCCCCTATGAGGAAAAGCTTCCACATTTGAGGCTTTTTAGTTTAAAGAAAAGTGACGTGAGGGAGGTGACATAATAGTGGTGTGTAAAATTATGCTAGGTACAGACATAGGCGCCAGATGGGGTGGGAGCTGGGGGCTCCAACCCCACACAACATTCCCCATTAAGGGGCCAGGCACCCACAATTTTTGCACTAGGGCCACAGGGTGTGTTGATGTGAGGTGTGCCTGCCGGCAGGCATGCTAACACTGGACACATGCAGCGTGGGCATGCTGCCATCAGGCACCCGTGGTGTTCGCAGCCCTGGGCATCTGTGGTCCTAGGGCCAAGCTGGTGGGCCTGGGTACAGAGCAAGCAGATAGGGAGAAGTGTTTCTACCCCTCTCGTAACAGAGCTCAGAGCCACTCAATGGAGCTGAGTGTTGGAAGTTTCAGAACAGGCCAAAGAAAGTACTTCTTCCAACCCTGAGTCTAATTTGTGACTATAGGACAGCCACCAATTTGGATAGTTTTAAAAGCGGGTTCAGACATGGAGGATAAGTCTAACAGTGGCTAACTAGCAACATTGGCTTCATTCTACCACCACTATTCCAAATGGCGGAAATCGCAAGTGGATAGAGCGCTAATGTCCTCCTTGTGAGTTTCTCATCGGTATCTGGCTGATCTTTATAAGAACATGACATTGTCCTTGGCCTGATCCAACAGAACTCTTCTTAAATTCTTATGTCAAGGCAGATCATATACACTAGAAAGTGCATCCTTAGCAACCCTCCCCACAAAACAAAACCCACACCTAGAAACGTCACTTTATAATGCAGGTAATAAATGAGCTAACTTTCCTCCTGAGACGTGATGCTAAGCAAAGCACTTTAAAAGGTGGAAGTGTCCCTGCTGGCCTCTAAAGATGTACCAAAATGCCCTTATTGGATTTTTCATCTTCTTGTGAGCTTCTCTCTGTTTCGGATCAGCTATAAACACCTGTACCAAATGCTAACCATTATTTGATAGGAATCTTATTTTTAAGAGCTCAGGAGCCGTCTTACTTTTTGTTTGTTGGGGGCAGGGGGGTATCAGGGTGAAGTTTAGAATAATTCAGGTGCTCAAGCCAATAAAAACAACAAGAACTGGGTGACATTAACACAAATGTCCAGGACTGTAGGTGCCATGGAAAAAACAAAAAACAAAACCAGCTGCAGATTTTGCAATGTGATAAATGTCTTATTTGGGCAGTATATTAAAGTAGTTTGTCCTAACCTGGTACCTGTCAGATGTTGCTGGTACTATAATACAACTCCCATAATACAGTGGTACCTCGGGTTAAGAACTTAATTCGTTCTGGAGGTCCGTTCTTAACCTGAAACTGTTCTTAACCTGAGGTACCACTTTAGCTAATGGGGCCTCCTGCTGCCGCCGCGCTGCCCCCCCACCATTTCTGTTCTCATCCTGAAGCAAAGTTCTTAACCCGAGGTACTATTTTTGAGTTAGCGGAGTCTGTAACCTGAAGCGTCTGTAACCCGAGGTACCACTGTACCATGCCACAGGCTGTGCTGGCTGGAAGTCAGGAGTGCAACATCTAGAAAGCATCAGGTTTGGAAAGCTGTATTAAAGTTTTTACTATTCTTTCATCATTTTCTCCCCTTTTGGATGCAGCTATTGCTCAAAAACACCCATCCATCTATTTCTTGGTATTCATGCAGATTTTGTATATTTCTGATCCTTCCTGGCTCAGTAGACCCTTCGTGGCTACAGCTGATCTGCCACAGCAATATTCAGTTAACCATGCATGTTTCCCTAGTGAATCTTCACAGAAAATTCACTCCTTCCACCCATCTATGGCACTACAACACTTAGGAAAAGGCAGACAACATGACACTAATCTTCCTTATTAAGCCAAAGCAAGGGTAACCCTATCACAGTTACAGATGAAACAGCTGAAATGTAGGCGATGTTTTATAGTACTAACTCAACTCAGAACCTATTAAAAAAACACCTTATGTTGCCAATTTATGAACTGTCTGCTGTGGTTGTAAAATAGCAATGTTCATATACTAAATGAATTGGAGAAACTGTAGAATGACTCAACCACAGTTCAGTCATTCATCACATTTTCTTACATTCATTCGTGTTCCTTTCGCTTAATGAACAGCAGAAAGTTCAGTTTAACATAAAGCAAAATAACAGTAAAGAGATATCCGTGTCTAAGGGTGTATTTACATTACAGATTTAAATTGGCCTTTTGGCAATTCCTTCTGGGAACTGTCATTCTATGTATGATGGCTGAGCCACATAAGACCTTAAATGCATCTTTGCATTTAACATGAGGCTATTTTTAAATGCAAATAGCATCAGCTGGGGGCTGGGGGAAGAGAAGGTAAAACTATTAGATCATAGCAGACATGGAGGGGACATTTAACCCTTCTTTCCTTCTTTCTTTTCCTCTTCTTTCCTTCTGTGTGATCTGTAGGGGAGGGTATGAATGAACTTTATTACGGTCTCAGACCAGGATTAAAAAAGCATATAGATAAAATAGCAGTTAGGATTTTTTTGAACCGATACTTCCTCACTGGCACCAATGAAGGATTTCTCCCCAAAGCAAATCCTTTCAGGGGAGTGGTTTTCCACAGGGTTTCTGCCATCCTGATTATTGCCCCATATCTGTTCATTGGCACAGTGAAACATGGAGAGGAGCAATCAAGTTCTGGCACTGCAGGCATATTTCTTTGTGCATTCACCATTTGTGCTCGTGATGGCACTGGGATGGTTATATGTGATCCTGCCCAAAA
Source organism: Podarcis bocagei (assembly GCF_964188305.1). Classification (NCBI taxonomy): domain Eukaryota; kingdom Metazoa; phylum Chordata; class Lepidosauria; order Squamata; family Lacertidae; genus Podarcis; species Podarcis bocagei. The sequence goes on from NC_138130.1 coordinate 35,560,868, forward strand.
CTGTTTGGGCATGCAGAAGATTTGGTGTGGACGTACACCTTCTTTCCCAATCAGGACATGCCCCATACCTCCCTGCTGAGATCCTGTAACTCTTCATACCACAAATGATCGGTGAGGGGTTGCTTTTTTTACCTGCTTTTGTTGCACTGTAGTGCCAGAGTGCCCCTCCTGATGGCAATAATGGAATTACATTGGGGAAGCACTGCAGAGCAACTCATAAAGTGGAATGATAAATGTACAGGCCAACAGAAATCCCCCACAAATGCACTATTTTTTGCATTCACACTGTGTTGCAAAATGCACTCACCAGAAAAATACCCAATCTGGGGGCCCCAGGAAAACACACACAAACCCCAAACAACCCCAAAATCAAGTGCACTTCAATTCTCTCCTACCTTCATCACCCTAACCCTTTCTGCAAAGCCAACACAACACAGACCTGTATAGTTTTAAAGGATGGACAGAAGATGGGATTACACACACATACTCCCATAGCAAAGCCTGTAAAAGAGCCCTGAAGTTTGAAGCATACTTTCCCATGTGCTTTACTTATGATTTCTATATGCGTGGTGCAAGTTATGTTACCTTCTATCTTGAAACAGGAGCAGATATTTTGCAAAGGGCAGTCATGTGGACAACTAGAAATGCTTCTTTAAAAAGTTTCCATTTTTAAAATCTGAAGGTGCATTGCACCTGGAGATGGAATAGCAAGCTATTCCACTAAGAAAATAGGAAGCTTTTCTTTTGCACAGTTTTTTTTGTTTTTCTTATCTTCCATCCTGAGAAAGCTCTACTATCTTCATAGATTCTTGCATTTCTTGGATGAATTGTTCTGGAATATGACACCCCTTTTACTGCTACAAGCTACTTATAGAGTACAGTTATTACAACAATCTAAAGAAGATCACAACTATCTGTGCGTGTGGCCAAGGGGAGGTATGGACTTGTGTTTGTGATATGGCATGATGATTCCGTCCATCAAATTTTAAAAAATAAACTCATCTGGGCATCCTCAAGACCTTGGGTGCCTCTAGATCTTGAATACCTCTGGATCCTGGACTATGTGGGCATGAAATGAAGTACAGATGATCATTCTTAGAATCTTCGGGCATAGAATCTTCTATGATTCTATGTAGCAGCTTGGTCAAGTTAAAGGGCCAGCTATCTAAAACATGGCAAGAGTCCTAAGCTATTCTTAATCATACACAGCATTGTATACACATGGATAGCTCAGTTGGTTAAAGCATGGTGCTGATAACTCCAAGGTTGCAGGTTCGATTCCTGTATGGGACATCTGCATATTTCTGCACTGCAGGGGATTGGACTAGATGATCCTCAGGGTCCCTTCTGACTCTACAATTCTATGGTTTTCAGATTCCTTGTGAAAGTCAGTAACGATGGAGACAGGCCCACCTCACCAGAAAGGGCATTCCACAAATGAGAAACCACTACTGAAAAGGCCCTGTCATAGGTTAGCACAAAGGAAAGAAACTCCAGTTTCTTCAAGTTGCTGAAAGGCACACAAAATGCCTACGCTAGAGCTTTGAAGAGCTTGCCTTAAGTTGAATTCGTTTCAGCCTAACGAAACAGTACCTTTTTAGTGATATTGCAGCAGGGGTGGGGAACCTGTGGCTCTCAATTAATTTTTGGACTATAACTCTCATCAGCTCCAGCCAGCATGGCCATTGGTCAGGGATGATGGAAGTGTTAAGTCCAGCAACATCTGGGGGACTTGGCGGTTCGCCGTCTCTGTGTGAAAGAAAACCCCTAATTCTACATAAGGTTAAAGATATATATATATTTAATCACAGACTGAAACATTATGATTACAAAATGGATGGTCAAGTTCAAAAACCACCGTACACACAATTCTGGATGGGAACCTCTTGCCTATCACCACCACTGCCGCCACCACCACTAGCAGACTGGTAGCTCGAACAGAGTTCTTATTTGCAGGCGTGACTGAACAGTGAATTCCGGAAGTATGAGTGATGCCGCACAACAGAGGCCGGTGGGACGTATTGCATTCACACAGCAAGCTGTGGCTATTTTCCGAGCCCTCCTACGGTGCTGTATCAGGGATCCCAACAAGTCTGCAACTTTCTGTCCAGAGTCTTTTCTGCAACTCCTCATCATAGGAGACGTCTGCAGATTTTGTCCTTTGCTCGTTGCAAAGATAGCAGGCGCCAATGCCTTCCAACTCTGGTGAAACTGCTGCATAGATTGATGTGGACGCACCCTCTTCTGGGCTCTGTGGATGAGAAATCAATCAATCAATCAATCAATCAATCAATCAATCAATCAAGTAGAACAGGAATGCACAGAATAAGGTTTATCAAGACATGAGCATGAACTTACTTCCAAGACATATTTCAAGCACTGGCTAATTGGTAGGTGGGGTGGGGGAGAGGTTATGTTCTATAAGGAAATCATATAAGCCCAATTCTCGAATATATTTGGTTTAGGTGGAGTTGGTGGGGGGAGAGGCAAAGATAGAGGGAGTGGGGGTGGAGAAGAAAGAGAGAGGAAGGGGAGAGACTGTGTGTCACTCAGGGCAAGTTTTCTTCCCTTGAGACTTGCTAAAAGTGGTCTATGAGCTAGTTATTCTCTGAACAAGAGGCAATTGTCAAGTTACATAGTGTAGTAACATTTGACAAATATAACACCACAATGAACAGAATGATCCCCATGGGCAGATTACGTGGAAGTACTGTCTCTCAAGGACTTTAAGCAAAGATAAATGTATCACATCTCTGCCTTTAGCTTGCCTTCACCACTCCCCTCTATAATTGTTTGGGGTGGGAAGAGGTATGGGGGTTCTTTGTTGCTTAGAAACCACCTAGTTCTTTCAGTTTTAGGACCTGACATGGCAACACAGATTCTGTTGCTGTTTTTACTAGCAGTGGCGTAGCGTGGGTTGTCAGCACCCGGGGCAAGGCAAGTAATTTGCGCCCCCTAACCCGTGGATTTGCACCCACTAACCCGTGGATTTGCGCCCCCTAACCCTAACCCCCAGATGTTGCGGCCGGTGCGGCCGGTCCCCCCTGCACCCCCCACGCTACGCCACTGTTTACTAGATAGAGCATCTGTTTACAAAACAATACAAGAGCTAGTTATGCCCCCATTCCTCAGCACTCTGACCAAGGAACTCTGGAAACTATCATTCTATGAGGAGAAATCTTGATATATCAGGAATTATCACCAGTGCTCCCCACCCCCTAGGGAGAAGGATACACAGTACTGGCACCTCTTTTTGTTGTTGTTAAAAAGTGTGGCACTTACTGTAATAACTTCATGGTGAATACCAGCACTGATTTTTTGGGGGGGAAAACACTGAATTTATCACCATTGTTTGTGTGTGTGAACACGCACACACATGTATTTTGTTGGGAGAGACCAATGAGAATCAAACTTGTCAAGTTTGCAAATGTAGAAAGATACATCTTGTGCTTCAAGGTGATGTTTAGACATCTGTCCTCAAAATTATATAATCCCGAGTTAGTTTTGTGAGACCTGATTTAAGCTTTCTTCTTTCCCCAACTGCAAATTAATTGTTTAATCTTGTTAATTACAACATCATTAGAAATAGGTTAGCAACCTATTCTCCTGGTGATCCACTGCCCTCTGCATACACAACGTCCTCTCCCAGTAAGGAACTGGGTTGCATCCTATGTTTGTTTGTTTTCAAGCCACTGCAGTAAGTTTGAAAAATGTGGAAGTAAAATGGCATGTCTTGCTCCATTTCAGTATACAGAAGAGGGGAAGGAAGAGATAAGAAGAGAAAGGGAGGAAAGATGGTAGGCCCGAAATTTAAGGAATCTGAGAAACAGTATTTAAAATCTGGGACAGGGTCATTTTATTGGAGAATGAGCAATCTGGATGTTAGTATCACTGTTATTTCAACTTAAGCTTCAGGGTGCCCTACCTGTAACACTTTCATATTCATTAGGCTGTGGGGCAAAATATCACAGCGTCTGAATATCAGGTTATTTCAGGTGATCCAAGCTGGCTAAACCAACACAAGGTTTTTCAAAATCATTAATCTCTTTGCAAATGTCAGCTTCTGGCATTTTGCTTATAGTTGTACATGGGTAGAGCTTGAGGTCACAGCATGCCTATAGGGATTTTGAAACTGTGGTTTATTCACTGCCGTGGGTTCGATCCAAGGATTTTCAATCTCAGTACAGCAGCATTACACAGAAATGGCAAGTTGTTCCTTTCTTAGCAGCGGAATTAATGCATTACTGAAAGCAAGAGGCAATATTGCAATCTCTAGTGTAATTACTCATTTTATCAGGATGAAATGTCCTTTAATCTGCCACAAGCAGATGAAGGTGCAAGTTGTATGTATGTGTGTATATAATGCATTCTGTTGAGTAACACACTATGAGCCAGAGACCACAACAACCAGGGTGACAGCAAATGAAGATTGTGAGGCTTAATCCAGCACAGCAAGGTAAACTAGAGGATTTCACTTGACACAAATAATTATCATCAAAGTGCTGTGCTGTCAAAGAGAAAACTAGTACATGTCAAACAAACAAAAAGCAACATTTTGTTTTCATATAATATAATTTGTCCCACATTTAACAGATTTACTTCCTATCCTAGGCTTTACAAAAACATTCTTACAAAGTTTTAAATTTTTAATCACAGATTTGGATCCCCCAGCCCCAGCCTCATATATTACTGATCCCACTGATCTCCTATTTTTCAATAATTGCCTCGTTTCATCAGGGAAAACAAGGAACCTAAACACACTGAGACTGTACTTAAAAGGTGTTACCTGACCTCCCCTACCATCTGAGGCAGCTTGCAAATGTGACTATACTCCTAAAATAAAAATATCCATACCAAAATGGTGGGCCATCATCAGATGCATATTCTGCTTTTTCAGGACAGAAATGGAAAAAAATAAATCTACAGACCCGCTGAAAACAGTTACAGTAACAAATTCAGAAGCAGTGATCTCTGAATATTACAGAGTTATGTTTAATATTGTCCCTCTGGGACCTCATTCCTGAGCCTTGAGGCTCCTACAGAAAAGGCCTTCTTCTTCCACTGCCACCATCTTGATCTCCTGATGGGATTTCAAGCAGGGTTTTACCCAGCAATCTTGAAGGATGGTGGGAGTTAATCTAAGGCATTTCCGAGATCTACAAATCCCAACTATCAAGGATTTTAAAGGTCAAAACCAGCCTCTTGTGTGAAACATATTCACTTCATATCACTTTTTACTGAGCAACAAATGCCCAGACAACTACAGGAAAACTCACTTTCCTTAGAGCACTTGGCGTCCAACAGACATTATTTTGGTATTGTTTGGGATTTAATTTTAGCTTGTTTCCCCTTATGCACAAATTCCAAACACCCAAAAGTACCGCTTAAATACAGAACAAAGCTATGGGCAATCTCCTGCCCACCAGCGGGTTTCATACGGATGATAAATCCCACCACATAGAAAATTGAGCCTTGCTGAACACTATTAACAGCTTCAAAAATGTGGAACAAATTTCACATGGTCCAATCCAAAAATGAGCTCCTTAACTAACTTTTCTTTTAAGGATTTCCTCTTGTACAGGCTCAGCAACAGCCCCCATCAAACACTGATCCTGAACCAACTGATTCAAGCACACATGGCAAGAAGGTTCCTCTCTCATGCCTTTGGCTTAGACCTTGACACAACTGTGGGGATCTTACTTGGAACTAAAGACTGAAGTGCATCAACAATCTTTATGTCACTATGTACTGTTTCAACAACCGGATGTTACATCAGACAGGTGCGTTTTGCACATCTCAGCAAGCACTGGGGTGATATGGGCATTGTGATCATGTGAAAACTTATGCAAATAAGCAACACAATTCCTTGCTGCAACGGATTAGCGTGGCTCCCTTTCTGGAAATTGCTATGATAACCTGGCTCGTGTAGATACATCTTGAGCTTATGATACTTCTGTTTGAATGTTTTGACTCCTGTCCTTCTGAAATGTTCAGACAAAACATATTTTTTATGTGAAAGGTGTGAGCAAGTATTACAATCTGTTTCCAGAGCTGAGTTGGTGCCCTGTTTATTTACAGGACACTGCAGACTAACATAATCCAAGACACAGTACATGCCCACATGGGTCTAATTCCTACTCCTGTGAAAACTAATTACCTAAGCCTATCTTATTGATAACCTTTTCCAGCCCTGGGGATGGAGGGGGACCAATGAAAGATGAATCACTATAGCAACTGGGGCAGGATGAAAGAAACTCAGTGGCATGGAAAGCTATGAAAATCTTTAGGCACACTCTTTGAAGACTGAAGACTACAGAGATGATACTGGGCACACATAATACGTAGCTATAAATGCATTTATTATGAAAAGTGGTCTGTTTTCTTTCCACTTTACAAAACTATGTCCCTTGCCGATACATGCTGCTTGCACACATTGTATTGTTATATGCTATCAAACACTAAGCATCTTTGAATGCTCAAGAAACAAGAAGTGTTTTTTTTTAAGTCATTTTGTATGTTGTGCAAATGTCATAATGGTTAAGTAAAGACAAGAGTACACAGTCAACAGAAAATGACAGACAATACGGTACAGCAATCTGCAGGCCATTTGTTTCTCAAAACATTATAGATAATTCTCTCTCTCTCTCTCTCTCTCTCTCTCTCTCTCTCTCTCTCTCTCTCTCTCTCTCTCTCTCTCTCTCTCCCCCCCCCCCTCAGCTTCCTGTTTTCTGTTTATTTATTTCCTTTAAAATCCTCTGTGTTCACCCTTCTGCTTCTGGGATGTACTGGGATGTACCCAAGAGAAATTTGATAAACTACTGGTTCTCCATAAAAAGGTTTGTCCTGCATATGATTAGTCTCAAGGTTACTTGCATTGTTCATCTAGAAAAGCTTCATTCAACAACAAACCTTTAAAGGAGAAGTGATTACAAAAGACTAGATTGTCCAGGTTTCTTTCTGTGACTATCTTTCCTTTGCAGACAATCCGAATGGCAATCATCCATGAAAAGATAGCTTTGTTACCAATTTTAAAACCTTTATCTGGCCAAAATACTTAAGCTATTATAGGAATATACAACAAACAAGACAATGTGAATTTAGAAAAATCATACCTATACCTTTTCTTAAATAAAAAAAAAAGAGGAGGAGGAGGAATAGCATTTTTAATAAAATAAGCATTGATTAGTAATATCAGCACAGCTTCTCTCCTTTATTTCTACCCCTGCCCTAGAAGGGCAACTATTGTAGTGTTCAAGTTGATATCAACTAAAAAAAAAAAAAAATTGTATATATTGGTCGTTTACACCAATGAACTATTTTTAAAAGCCACTGGATTAACTACACGCATAAAGGCATTTTCTCCTAATAAGCCACACAGCCTCCAAATGTTTTGCCTGCTCCTAAAGAACTAGCATTTGCTGCAGATCTAATAAATAATGCAGATATGGTTCCCCCCTCCCTTCTTCCATGGTGCTTCATTAAGAACTGTACTAATAAAGCAGCTGAAGATGGTTTAGATGCAAATTGCAGCATATTAAAAAGGTACGTTGGCTATATCTGCAAAAAAAATACTAATGAAGGACACTCTATAAGTGTACAAAGAATGCAAATACTAGTGTAGAAGTGGAACCTGCAACAAAATGTTGCAGTGCAGGGTTCCAGCCAGTCATGCCCTGTTTCCAGAAAATCTGCCCTGCCCCCACAGTTTTATGTTTTCTCTTCTCAGCACTCCATGGCCACTGAGCATGCTCAAGGACTGGATGGATGCAGAAGAGTGGTGGGAGGTGCCAGCTGGGGAATCCCTAAAGGAAGAAGGCTCAGAGCCAGGGGAGTGGTGCTGGGATGACGATGAGTGAACAGAAGTTGAAGAGGGAGCAGACAAGGGGGAGGAGGAGGTGTCGCAAGCTGAAGAAGCAACAGGGTTTAGTGAGCAGGAAGAGTCTGTGGGAGAGAGTAGTTCAGAATCAGATGCAGAAGCGGAGGCTGGAGAGGAGTGGGTCTAAGAGGCAGTGATAAGTCAGGCTGGTGAGGGAGCCAAGCTGTCTCTCTCTCCTGCAGTGACCAGCTCTCCTTCCCCCTGGTCTCCTCCGGTTTGCTCTGTTTCAGCACTAAAGAGCGGTTTTCTAGGGAAAGCAGTGTGACAAGAGGAAGTGTGGATGAGCTTTAAGCCTTTGGAGGAATTCATACAGCCTTAATCTGATCAGCACCCTTTGAAAACAAAACTTAAAACAGCTATTTGCTTTTCTTTAATTGTACAATAACTTTGATAAATGAATGAAAGATGGCTGACCTTTTGGTTCTTAAATATGCGCTCACTAAGAGGATTACAATTGTTTGTGAACTTTGCAAAGCCTTAGGCCTGGAACACAGATGGAGGAAAATAAAATTAAGTTAATTTTTATTCAAACTGAACAGGCTGCATCACTCAGTGAGATAAATTGCTTTAATTATTTCCCGCTTGCTAAACCTGTGCTCTCATCACTTCAAGTAAGTTGTACATTGGCTGTTTTAAACAATCAACTCAAGTGAGGATGAAAGGAAGATCCTAAAAACACTGAGAAGCAGAAGAAAAATATTAAAAACCTAGACAAGAATGATGCATTTCCATAGTGCTGTTGTGACAAAAAGCACTTAAGGCTAATGAGAGAGATGTTTGTTATTTGACTTGTATTGTGTAGGTACTTAAGAGTAAAACTGAAGAACATGTGGCAATTCAGATTTCCGTTTCAGAATATTTTTTAAAATAACATTTTTCTGCTTCATTGTATTTCATTGCTTAATCAAAATAGGAGCAATCACCATTAATTTGCAGCTCTGTTACCAAGAACGCATGCCTTCTAGACAATATTTCCAGCAGTGGCATGTGTGGTAGATCTATGAAGCCACACTTCTGACACCAGTGTTGCTGCTCCTTGCCTAGAACTGGCTGACGGTAGGACAGAGCAGGGCAGTGGCAAGGTGGCTTGTTGGATCAGTGGCACAAGCACTATTGCTAATCCAGTGCTCCATCTGCTTCATCCATGTAGTCTTAACCTCCTTGCTAACTTTCCCTTCCCTTCCCAGTCCAGGGAAGGAGTGAGGAGGGTGGTTCTGCCTTGTCCTACTCACTGCTAGTGAATATTACTAATTTTAGGAGAAAGCCACTAACTAATTAAGGGACGCGGGTGGCGCTGTGGGTAAAACCTTAGCGCCTAGGACTTGCCGATCATATGGTCGGCGGTTCGAATCCCCGCGGCGGGGTGCGCTCCCGTCGTTCAGTCCCAGCGCCTGCCAACCTAGCAGTTCGAAAGCACCCCCGGGTGCAAGTAGATAAATAGGGACCGCTTACCAGCGGGAAGATAAACGGCGCTCCGTGTGCTGCGCTGGCTCGCCAGATGCAGCTTGTCACGCTGGCCACGTGACCCGGAAGTGTCTGCGGACAGCGCTGGCTCCCGGCCTATAGAGTGAGATGAGCGCACAACCCTAGAGTCTGGCAAGACTGGCCCGTATGGGAAGGGGTACCTTTACCTTTACTATAGCACCATAAAGCAATGGATGCCTATTATTTCAGACACAAGAATTCCAGCATGCTGTTTGTTTTGAGATCACTAAACACTAATCTATAGACATTCCATGGTACAGATTTTTAAACTTGCTCAAGTGATGCAAACAAGTTATCTGGGCTTTAATTGATCCAGAGAAGGAAGAATGCAAGAGGTGGGGGAAACCAAGTGAAAGCAAGCAAAAAGAAGTGGAGGAAAAGGGTGATTTATGAGTCTAGTACATTGCAAGTCTTATGACTCTTCCTTCAGGGCAACTATAAAAGCAAAATTTATGTACAATCCATTTAACAATTCATTAACGAGACAATTGTAAAAACACTTCTCTTGCAGTGCAAACCTACACATGTTTTCTCGTAAGTCAGCCCTACATCGCGCTCTGCAGCTGTAAAAATAGAGGTGCATCATGAAAACAAACAAACAAACAAACAACAACAACAATACAGTCGTACCTTGGAAGTCGAACAGAAACCATTCTAGAAATTTGTTCGACTTAAAACGTTTGAAAACCAAATTGCGGCTTCTTATTGACTGCAGGAAACTCCTGCAGCCAATCAGAAGCCACGGAAGCCCTGTCGGACGTTCGGGTTCCAAAAGGACATTTGCAAACCGGAACAATCACTTCTGGGTTTGCAGCATTTGGGAGCCAAAACGTCCGAGTTCCGGGGCGTTTGGGTCCAAGTTACGACTGTATATAAAATAGTTCAGGCTGTAGGACAAACTAAGCAATTTTAAGTGTGTTCAGATATTCCATATCAAGTTTTCTGTGGTGTGTGTCCTTCATCTAATATGTTAAGTTAGGTAAATCACAAGCAACATCATTGGAACAGAGTAAGGGGGAGATGGAGCTATACACGAGAATCAATACATTTGGATAACTGTTATTCTCAGGAGCTTGTCTCTGTGTTTGCAGAAGGCACAGATGCGATCTATAGCCCAACATGTTTATGCAGAAGGAAGTCCCACCGTGCTCAGTTAGCCTTACTGTAGGTTCAAAAGGCCTTCCTCAGAGGCAGCCTTACAGTGTGATCCTATACCTGACTAATCAGAAGTCCTGTTGTCTTCAAGTGAGTATAGGACAGCAGTCTTAATTAGCTAGAAGGTACTTCCTCCATTATCTTCTTTGGACAAGAGCCAGGGCTTTTATTCAAAACCATGCCCACTTCCGGAATTTTTTTTTTGCTCGTCCATTTCTAATTGTCTCTTAGAAAACCACCCAGCCTTGGGAAGAGACCTGTTGACACCTTGCAAAATACTAGAAATATAAACATAAGACTGCATTTGTGAACAACGGCTGGCCCTCCCCCCACCAATGTATTATTTTAATGCCTCGGTGGAGTTTTACAACATGGAGGGTGCAGCGGAAAGGACCACACATGCTCCCACTTCCCTGTCCATCTTTAAAATTGCTGTCTTAAAGGAAAGACTGCTGCTGTCTTTCACATCCTGGGATTATAATTTCTATCGTTAAAGAATCGCTAGAAGGTTCCCCTCCCAACCCCGCCCTGGGGTGTTGGAATGAAGGCTAGTTAATTGCTTGTCAGAAATGCCATAGCCCCTGCCCTCTTTTTGACTTGGAAGAGTATTAACTGGAAGATAATTGCAACGTTTCTTGTCTACTGCTTGCACTTTACTGACAGTGACAAATAATAGGTAGAAGTGGGAATTTTTTGTAACCTGCCAAATTTCTCAAAGCATTGTCATTCTTCAGAGCATTGTCATTCTTCAGCGCAGTAACTACATGTGCGGTAAGAACCTCTCTCTCACTTTCTCTCTCTCTTTTTTTTAAAAAAAAGATGATATTGGCAAGGAAGATCAGGATGATAGCTCACATTCCTATATGTAGTGTTACGGGCTACAAAAGTCCCTAATGGTGAGGTACATGGATCATGGGTTAGAATGCTTTGAGCTAGCTCCTGGAAACTGCTATACAAAACAGTGCCCTGACTTTCAAAGGGAAATGCTTGGGATTAAAGGGAAGATGTCAAGGAGGCATCTGAAAGGACCACAGAGACAGGGATAGGATATACGTGTGGGAAGTCCACTTGGGGATGGAAAGGGGTTGTGTTTTGAGTTTGATAGGAAAGTGGATGGCAAACTGGAGGAGAGACAAGAAGCCACTGGAAGACACCAAGAAGAAGCTTTTGAAGCAGGAAGAAGTATACAGGTCATTTGGAATTGGGACCCAAACCTGTGGCTGGAGGATCCTTGGTACATAATAAAAAAGTGGAAATCTCAGTTTAGGAGAGGGAGCAAATGTATCCCAGTACTCTGCTGTAAACATTTTTACTTCATGGACAACTAAATGCTACATGTCTTCCACCAAGGTTGATCTATAATACCATAACATTCAGTAAGTAAATGCACACATTTTCTTCTCAAGCATATTTCATCTCAGTGTCTCTTTCTAAATGAGAAGTTTACATGGGCCAAAATGGCTAGTAAAAAAAAAAGGGTGTGTGCTATAGTTGGTGTTTTTTGCAGGAGAAAGGCTGCCTACTTGCCTAATTCCTTGGAGACTGAACCTCAGAGCATTATATAAAGACAGACATTTCCATTGAAAGAAAGAAAGAAAGAAAGAAAGAAAGAAGCCTGCACACTTTTAAGAAACCTATGTTTCAGTCCAGTGCAGCATCTACTTCCTGACAGTTCACATATGCACTATGATTCAGCATTCTCATTGTTTTTGAATTTCAGCATGGATTTACATCAGGGGGCACATGCATAGTTCAGTAATTCTGTGAAGTGTTAACGGATCACAGCCGTATTTACAGCAGATCAGTGCCCAATTATTTCCCAGAGGGCTGTAAGAGGACTCTCCAAAATCAGGCCAGGACATGGAACTTATCTGACCAGAATAAAAGAAACATACTTGAAAGCACAAAGGGCACGATTTAATTCAGCCTACTAGAATCACATTGACAGATTCCAATCTACTTGCTTATGGTGGGTCCAGGCTGAAGTGTTTTGTTTTGTTTTGTTTTGCATTATCTGCCACTGGAAGAATATACCACTGGATGCAAATCACACTAGAAAAAACAATCTATACTTAAGTCATAAAACAATTTCCCCCCCTTCAGAAACGCCCCCCCCACTCCCCGGGTGTATTGCCAACAATTCACTTTTTCTTTTAAGGTAGTATTTTTAAATAATAATAATAATAATAATAATAATAAATTTTATTTATATCCCGCCCTCCCCAGCCAAGCCGGGCTCAGGGCGGCTAACAACAGTCAAATAAACAATCAAATAATAGCACATTCTAAAAATATTTCATTATAAAAATTAGTTAAAATCAAATCAAATTGATGGCAACCGATTAAACAAAATTCTGTGCGGTTGCCAGAGGAGGGAGTCAGGCTGCGCCCTGACCAAAGGCCTGGCGGAACAACTCTGTCTTGCAGGCCCTGCGGAAGGATGTCAGGTCCCGCAGGGCCCTAGTCTCTTGTGACAGAGCGTTCCACCAGGTTGGAGCTGCAGCCGAGAAGGCCCTGGCTCTAGTTGAGGCCAGCCTAACCTCTCTGAGGCCTGGGACCTTGAGGGTGTTATTATTTGCAGACCGTAGGTTTCTCTGTGGGGCATACCAGGAGAGGCGGTCCCGTAGGTACGAGGGTCCTAGGCCGTATAGGGCTTTAAAGGTTAAAACCAGCACCTTAAACCTGATCCTGTACTCCACCGGGAGCCAGTGCAGCTGGTATAGTACTGGATGAATGTGATCTCGCAGCGAAGACCCCATAAGGAGTCTCGCCGCGGCATTCTGCACCCGCTGGAGTTTCTGGGTCAGTCTCAAGGGCAGCCCCACGTAGAGCGAGTTACAATAATCCAGTCTGGAGGTGACCGTCGCATGGATCACAGTGGCTAGGTCAGGGCGAGAGAGATAAGGGGCCAACTGCTTAGCTTGGCGGAGATGAAAAAATGCCGCCTTTGTTATAGCTGTAATCTGCGCCTCCATAGAGAGGGAGGTATCGAAGATTACACCCAAACTCTTAACGGACGGTGCTGGCACTAATTGCACCCCCGCAAGAGATGGGAGTTGCCCCCTCGATCCCATATCGTCCCGCCCCAGCCAGAGGACCTCTGTCTTCGAAGGATTTAACTTCAACCGGCTCCCACGTAACCATCCAGCCACAGCTTCCAGACATCTGGTCAGTGTGTCTGGGGCCGAGTTAGGATGGCCATCCATCAACAGATAGAGTTGGGTGTCATCAGCATACTGATGGCAACCCAGCCCAAAACTCCGGACAAGCTGGGCGAGGGGGCGCATAAAGATGTTAAAAAGCATCGGGGAGAGAATCGCACCCTGAGGCACTCCACACACCAAGGAGTGACGCGATGACAATTCCCCCCCAAGCGCCACCCTCTGTCCCCGATCAGAGAGAAACGAGCGCAGCCATTGAAGGACTGTGCCCTGGATCCCCACGTCGGCAAGGCGGTGGTCCAGGAGTTCGTGATCGACCATGTCAAAGGCTGCTGACAGATCTAAAAGAATCAGCAGCCCCGACCCGCCTCGATCCAGCTGTCTGCGGAGATCATCTGTTAGGGCGACCAGAGCCGTCTCGGTCCCATGGCCAGCACGGAAGCCGGACTGGAATGGGTCCAAAGCAGATGTTTCATCCAGGAACCTACCAAGCTGTTCAGCAACCGCTCTCTCAATCACCTTACCCAGGAATGGAAGATTCGAGACCGGGCGGTAATTGGATAGATCTAAGGGATCTAATGATGTTTTCTTTAAGAGCGGACGCACCACCGCCTCCTTCAGTTCCCCTGGGAATATCCCGGTGCCAAGGGACAAATTGATGATATCCCCCAGGGGGGCCCGCACCTCGTCTGGACACGCTCTAATCAGCCATGACGGGCACGGGTCAAGAGGACAGGTGGTGGGCTTTCCAGCTTGGAGGAATCTGTCCACATCGGCTGGAGATATCCGGTCAAAGTGGTCCAATACTGGACCCGAGGACAGTCGAGGGGCCTCCAGTTCCTTTATTGTATCCAAATTGGCAGGGAGGTCATGGCGGAGCAACAGGCTGGTATTATCAGGTATTTCCAATGAATTATCAGGTATTTCCAATGAATGGTTTTATTGTATTAAGAATTTGGTTTTATATACTATTTCAGATTATAAACACTTCACTATACTGGTTGTATATTCATATCAAAGTTTTAAATCCACCTGCCAAGTGTGAACAATCTAGGCCCTAATCCAACATTAGGGAAGATTTTAGTGTAACACAACTTTATTTCAGTAAACTCTTTCAAATATATATGAAAGAAAAACACATATTTCCCCGTTGTAACTATTTCTGCAATTTTATCTAAAAGTAGATGTGTAGCATCATGTTAACTGGGTGGTCGTCAACTAAGTTTTACCCAAAGTAGACCTACTGAAATTAATTGACCTATCTGAATCATGTTAATTAATTTGAATGGGTCTAAGTTAGAGTAAAACTTAGTTGACTACTACCCATTGAATTCAGACTACAGTCCTATTAACCTGTGAGTAAGCCATGCAGAACTTAGTGGAATTTACCTCTGAGGGTTTGACCAAAGGTCTTTGGAGAAGTCTGCCATGCTTTTCACATTGTGAGATACTATACATGTCAGACTTATAAACTGTACAACAGTTTGCTATCCCAACCATGCCATTTCATTCTAAAATCCACAAAGGTGGGATTAACAATACTGTATTGTTTAATTAGTGTTTTTATGGAGCAGTCAAGTAATTTCGTTGTCCCCGAAGGGGGCAATGACAATAAAGATATTATTATTATTATTATTATTATTATTATTATTATTATTATTATTATTATTATTAAAGTAAGAACATTGCACTAGTGCAAACAGCAGGGAGGTGGCACATGAAGAAGGGTCTCAGAAGATGATCTGATTCTGGGTAGGTTCATATGGAAAGAGGCAGTCCTTGAGGCCTGTATTCAACCTTTCATGAGCAAAGAGAGAAATGTCCCTGGAACCTTATGTCACTGGAGCTGGAAGCTGGATAGCTAACGTAGAAGCAGCGCCTTGTGTGAAGCTATTGGCCAAAGACATGTTGCCTGGGCGTGCAGAATCATGTGAGCGCCAAGTCTGACCTGGCAGGTCTGGGGGAAGCGTAAAACCAGCTGGGGACTAGCTGGGCTGCCAGCTGGCCACCTGTGTGCAATATTAACTTCCTAAGGCAGAGGTGTTTCTGATTCATGTTAGCAGCACAGGAAGAACACAACAAGAAGAGATGAGAAATTTGTGAGCCACTAGCAATACTGAATACATCTTTAGCCATGCACAGGAGACCTCATCACGAAATGACACTCTGACAATACCCCCAGGTACCTTTAAGAGAAGCCAGCCTGTCATCCACTTGACCATTTTCGCTGCCCAGCAGACATTTTGGTAGAGATCGGTATTCACTACGCCGGGATCTACAACGTTAACAGTCACGTGGCTCCCTTCTGCTGTCAGGAGATGTTGTAGTCGGTAGGCAGACAGAACAAGGGCAAGTTTGCTTTGGGCGTAGGCTCCGTGGGGTGAATACAAGCAACTACACGGGGTGGAAAAACACAGAAGCGAATTAATTCTCTGAAGGTAACTGTGTGCTATAGGACACATGATTGGTTACAAGTTTTAATAAATTATAGAGAAGTGGATAAGAGAAGCAGCAATACGACAAAATGGCCCTCAAATGGGCTTATCATCTCAAAACACATTGCTTGCAGTAGCCAAAGTGATTATTTCAGTAGATTTCATTGTGTCATTTATGGAAAGTGCTTTAGATAAACCTGCCTATTAATATAAACTGTAGTGTTGACACCTGTAGTGTTCCCTTGGGAGAATTAAATTATGACTCTCAGAACACCATATGTGTTATTTCCTGTGACTTCCGGAAGTCTCTTATTACATTTATAGAGGTTAAAAATAGGCAGCCTCTGCTTCACAGATCTCACAAGAAGTAACTGTTGCACTTACTGTATTAGCATTGAAAACTAAGTATGGCTTGAATAAAATGGAAAACAAACATGAAAATGTGAGACAAAGAGCCTTCAGCATATGGAAAAGTTAACTGGACACAGTGAAAAATTACCTGCAAATTTTAACAGCCACATATTAAGAAAAAGATACATAGTACAGACACACTAGCAAGATGCTCAACTGCGCTTTTGTGATCCCAGCCCATTCTCTCACTTCCACGATTAAAGCACAGGACTTGCACAATGGAAGAGCTTGGCTTCAATTCTCTCTAGATATGAAACACTAAAACCTGTTCTGGGGTCGCCTGGTAGAACTTTGGAGGTGGTGCAGGGGAAAATAGCTCCCCCCCAACCCCCCCCCCCCGGATCAGTTACTTCTCTAACACTGTTCAGTTTCTGGCTGTACTACATTTTAAGGGTTACACCTTATTCCAGAACATGACAAGACCTCCTGTTTCTGGCTGCAACAGCAGCTTAGGTTGTGCTCCAAATACAGTGGTACCTCAGGTTAAGAACTTAATTCGTTCTGGAGGTCCGTTCTTAACCTGAAACTGTTCTTAACCTGAGGTACCACTTTAGCTAATGGGGCTTCCGCTGCCGCCGTGACGCCAGAGCACGATTTCTGTTCTTATCCTGAAGCATAGTTCTTAAGGTACTATTTCTTGGTTAGCGGAGTCTGTAACCTAAAGCATCTGTAACCTAAAGCGTCTGTAACCTGAAGCGTCTGTAACCCGAGGTACCACTTTACTGCAAATTCATGCTCAGTTGAGCACAAGATGGTATGCACTGTGTGGAGAGAGAAAGAGAGAGGACAACATGAGCCTACCAAGGCCTATGCTTCAACTTCTGTTCCTTTTGTGCCTTGTTCTTTTATTCATTTTTTAAAAAACTGCTGACAAATGCACTACACCTGAAGGGGAGAATGACGCATATTGATCGACACAAGGTCAGAATAATACGTCAAGTGGCTACTTGATGTCACTTCTAGGTTCCTGGAGGCCTTTTTTCCCTCTACCCTGCCTTCTTGTTAGGGCTCATTCTTCAGAGACACATAATTGTGCACAGCTCACAAAAGACAGCTATAATTAACCTCAGTGTTGCCAGAAGCCAGGATTTCCTGGCTGCCACAAACCACTTGTATATTCTACACATCAAAAACCCTGGCACTTCCTTTCCCAATCTACCTCCCTCCAATTTCCAAGGTGTTAATCTGTCTAGGGGGCACAGCAGTATATTAAGAATGTACTCAGGCGTAGGCAGATTGCTAAATGTTTCAACAAAAGCACTGTTATTCTGCATACCCTAATGTGACTTCTAACAAAAGGCTGCATGTAAAATACTGCAATACACCTTGGCTTCAGCACTTGGTGAGGGAAACAGAAGCACTCTAGAACTCATAAAGCTTTCTTAATAATTTGTGCCTTATGTTTGTAAAACATCGCTGTTGTCTAGGCTAAGGAAAGAAACCCAGACAGCCATAGATATATTCAGTCCTTTAGCTGGTGACCAGGTTTTTAGTTGCATGGAATGTGGAAATTATTTGCATATGCTCAGTGGCCAGTTTGCCATTATGTGCAAGACTGATGCACTATTCCTTTTTTAAAAATCATCCTTTTAGATTGAATATCTGGCCTATTAATTGAGAGAAAGTAGTCCTATCAAATACATTATTATAAAATGGAAATTCCACACACAAAGATGATAACGCTAGCTTCCCAATTCCCATCACCATCTGTAAGCTGATGAGCCTAAATGGGTAGAAACAGGCTTCTTGCTTGAAGGCATTGAGGATGGTAGACAGGTTAGAGCTGGAATGCTAATCTCTGTACCCTCCCTGAGGTGGAATTTCCAATTTTCAAGGATGCCTGAATAAGGCTGATCTTCCAGGCAGCATAGAGCTTCATGATTACATCAAGAGTCCAGTGCTCACAGGAAACTGCAGATTTTCAACAACTGGATTCAGTCCTGTGTGCAACTATAGATGCTGACTTTCTATTGATTTAGGTAAGTTTTTCACACATTTTGCTGCAGAACTATCTATAAACTGTGGTTGAAATACTAAGGATTCTCATAAGCGGCGTCTTTTCCATTTATCATCCTCCTTTAGCTATTTTGGTTCTTTCCTTAAAACACAGTGGATGCTCTGAATCTTGATCTTTACATGCACATGAGTGTGTGTGTGTATATATGTAAGGCTGGCACACACACACACACACACACACACACACACACAACACACAAAATATGTGAGACAACAGGGTGAAAGGCAGGCAGGCAGGCAGCACATGTCTCTGGCAAGAAGTCTAGAGATATTAGTGTCTATATATGTTGCCAAGATTTCTCTAACAGTTGGTGAGCAGCCAGCAAACTAGTGTTTATTAAAGCTGTCTAGACACTTATTTCTAACCGGCAGCAGAGAAATAGGGCAAGAACACAGTCAAATATGAATTTTTTCTCCTTAAGAATAGTCTGCTGGAACATGCCAATGGCTCGTCTGTCCAGCATCCTGTTTTCAAAGTGGCTAGCTACATTCCTGTGGGGAGCAGGCAAGCTGGATTTCAGCACCACAGCACTCAGTCAACCTGGGATTTACAGCAACTGGTATTCAGAGACATCCTTCTATGGAATGAAGCCCTCAACAGAAAGCTCTCCAAGCATACTGACTTTGTTTGCATACAATACTGAGACAGTGCTTCTCTAGCTTCTTCTTCTTTTTTTTTTAGCGCTGGAACCCGTCACTTTAAACAAAAATATAGCAAAATGTTTGCAGTAATATATATATATAAACAGGGGGGATGGAGTTGAACATTGGAGGAGCCAGCCAGAGCTGCAACTTTTAGAAGCATCAACTCTTGAGACTTTGAAAAACTCTGCTGCTGATAGCCACTGATGGGAGAAGCCTTTGCTTTGCTTGTCATCCTTTAGGCTTTGGCTCTCACCAGAAAGAGTCCTTATCTCTGTCAGTGTTAGAGACAAACCATGAGTTGTAACAAAGGGTTTCCGGTCAAGATGGCGCTGAGGTAAGACACGCTTATCAGAGCTTCACAGATTCCTTTTTAAAATTCCTTTAAAACTCTGTTTTAACTGTAACATGGGGGCTGACTGCTGGCTACTTTTCCTCTTTTCTGCTGAGAGCAAGCTTGTTTACGTGCTCTGATGACCCCCAGCAAGCAACACTGTAAAATGTTATGAAGCCAGCCTTGTAAATTACCCCAAAGAGCTAATCAGCCTCACAGCCGCCATCTTAACCTTTTGGTGACTACATCTGTATGCTTCGGTTTTTTGGTTTTTTTACTTCTTTTATCCTTTTAAAATTGTAAAACTTTTAAAGTTTCTGTTCATACAACTCTTGACCCCCTAAACTCTTTATGCAATAAAAACAAACTGTAGGAGCAGCACAGTAGGGTACTGAAGAGACAGTGTGGAAGGAACATTCTGATTTTTTTTTGGGGGGGGGGTTGTTCCTCTCCTTCTTCTTTGTCTTCTCTCACCATCAAGCTGCCCTTAAATTGGTCATAAATCAACTCACTGTTGACGAGACTGTGGACCTAATTAAACAACCTAGGAAACACAGCCTGGCTAACACTAGAAGGACGGCAGAAATGAGAAGAGCAAAAAGATGCAGGTGTTCTGAGAAGGATAATAATAATAATAATAATAATAATAATAATAATAATAATAATAATAATAATAATAATAATAATAATAATAATAATATATTTATACCCCGCCCATCTGGCCGGGCCTCCCTAGCCACTCTGGGCGGCTTCCAACAAAATATTAAAATACAGTAATGCATCAAACATTAAAAGCTTACCTAAACAGGGCTGCCTTCAGATGTCTTCAGATGATATAGGAAACCTGAACAACTATTTTTTTGCCTCATAAAGAGCCTTCATTCCCAACAGAGAATGTCTTTAACCCTCGGTATGTAGAAACGGCTGCCCAGATACTTCCCAGATCTAATGAGCACAAATCCAATATAGTGGTACCTCGGGTTACATACGCTTCAGGTTACAGACTCTGCTAACCCAAAAATAGGACCTCGGGTTAAGATATTTGCTTCAGGATGAGAACAGAAATCATGCTCCAGCAGCGCGGTGGCAGCAGGAGGCCCCATTAGCTAAAGTTATGCTTCAGGTTAAGAACAGTTTCAGGTTAAGAACGGACCTCCGGAACGAATTAAGTACTTAACCCGAGGTACCACTGTACTCCCCTAGCGTCTGTTAGTGTTAAAAGAAGTAGCATTTTGAACCCTTGCTTGCAGGCTGCAGCTGAATGGAAGGTGCTAAGAGGGGGACAAAGAATTCCCATGACAAGTGATTCAACAGCAATTTAACCCAGTAGTGGTATGGTGTGGGCAGGGTGTTGCTTACCAGGCTTCCCAATGCAGTGTGTTAGTGCCAGCTACAAAGAGAAGGATGGACAAGGCAATGGCAAAAGTAAGTTCCCTGCTGCCTCACAGCCCCCCTTTCAGTAACGAACAACAAAGCACAGGATTGGGAAGCCACGTACCCAAAACATCTCTGCCCACATTGGCCACTACTAATTTAGCTCTTGGAAAGGAAGGGAAGAAGAGGAAGGGCATTTAATCTCAATGGCTGCAACTCAATGGAAATCACACACTGCACATGCTTCACCACCATTACATTTTTTAAAATGCACTGCTTTGCAGAACCCCAGGGTTCCACAGAACACAGTCAGAGAAATGGGGCACAAATCATGGCTTTGTGCAAATAAGGAGGTGTGTGGGCTTCTGAAAAGGATGTTGTGACCATGATGCTCCTCCTGTGGTCCTCTGTCTGCTTCACTGTTGTGAGCTAGGCCATGGTTTGAATTAGCATGTCACCCAAATTGATGGGTTTGCAACCATCTTCTCATGGAAATAAATCCCAGAGCAAGAAAAATAAAGGAAATCAAACAATCAGAAAGATCAGACCACAACAGTATTTCCATCAAAAGAGTTTCTGGCAAAACTTGCCTAGAAAATAACATACAAAATGTATTATTTATGTTAGCCAGTGTGTGATATCTGTGCTTATTTTACCTGATAACTTAAAGTATACCTGACTGAGAACTAGGGTCCAATACTCAAGATCAGTAATAAATGACGAAGGGCAGAAAAATCCCCCGTGTTTTAATTTTTACATGGGAAAATAAGTTAATCTGCAAATATATTACTGGGCAAGCCTAGCAGTTTCAAGAATTTTAGCTTTGCTTGCTAAATACGAGTAAAATAAGCAAACTAAATTGGATAACTCTCAAAACCTGAAAATTCTCCAGTGAAAATTACCCAATGCAAATTACCCTAAACTTCAAGGGAATATTTTTGCATTTCAAAATTCTATGGAAAACCCACATCACCGCCAGTAACAGTCGATAAATGCAACTCACAGTTATTGACTAGAAAACAAATGGAGGTTATCATAACTGTAAACATACATAATGTTTAAATGGACATTGACAGGAATGAATTCCATAGAACAAACAGGCTTATAGTATTCACTATTTGAATTTTCCAAAGATCTAAAACTTCTGAAATGAGGTATCCAAGAAACAAAGCAAGCTTCAGAAGCTTTAAAAAGGTCCTGCAGGGCTCGTTCAACATATTCATGTCTACTTTACTTAAGAATCATTTTAATGCAAAACCTCCTAATCTATCATGCTGTTATACTGACAGCACCGCAATAAATATTCAGGCAAAAAGGTAAGTTCGGGATGAAATTACTGCCTAGCCTTCTGTTGCATATGTGGGCTGGAATCATTACAGCCATTTGTCTAAAGGCAATTTCACTTATAACAATGGTAATCACGAGCAGTGGAAGACAGGAAAACAAGTGAGCTAGATTAATATTTAGTAATGTAATGGCTACTCTTAAAATACCTTATTGTGTTTACTGAAGTTACTAAAGAGCACTATAAGCAAATGCAGGTGCAATACTCTATTTTGCAGTCAACATATAAAGAGCTGTTTAAACCACTTTTCATACAATATTTCACTAACAAAATGTGGGCCTCCTGTTTGGTCCAACTGCTCTCCAAGGGCTTTATAATGAGGATCTTAAGGAGATGCTGCTGCTTTCTGTTTTCCCCACAAAAGAGGGGGATATTTCAAAGATATGGAGGCCTGGAATGCAAATTAAAGTTCCTCTCTTGAAGTACTTTTGTAACAGGCAGGAAAAGACAGCTGCCCATTCAGGAGAAATTCTAGCTGGCATGATTATACCTGCATTATGCTCTCTCGTGTCCACGCAATTTCAGAGGAGAACACAGAAGAAAGGCTATCAAAACACTGCATGCTAAAACAAGACTTTTGTTGAAATGTCATTTAAGAAATTCGCTAAGCCAAAGCTCTTAAGGAGGAAACCAGAGCACCATTACAGGTTTCAGTAGTAAGTGTTGCAAAGGGAATGGGGGAAGATGAGTCACAGAAACCTGTTCTTGAGATGTATCCAAAATTAAATTGCTAAGAAGTTATGAATCTTAAAGGTATTTGTTGTGTTTACTTTTTGTTATCTTCCGAGACCCTGTCAGATGTCCCATCACCAAAACAAAAGAATTGCATTTCATGGGAATGCAGAACAGGGTGGGTTTTTTTCCTGTGGCAGCAGCCTGCTATTCCTGAAGACCTTCAGGTGAATAGGAAAGATGAGAACAATTCTTGTTCCACCTGTCCTGAAATGGTTTTTGATGTAAAAGCTTTAACGCTGCTCTTTGATTATTTTAAAAGTTGATGCTTTGTTTTGCAAACCGCGGCTGCATACCCAGCATACAGTTAAAGAATCCCCCAGAGAATCCTGGAAACTGTAGTTTGTTGAAGGTATTGGAAACTCTGTGTGTGGGGATAAACTACAGTTCCCAAGATTTTTAAGCCGGGAGGAGAGAAATGAGCCTCCTAGGAAGCCGTCTCAGGGTTAAACGGCAGTATAAAAATAAATACTTCTAAGTAACCAAAGCTATAAGTGACCCAAAGGAATACTCACGAGTCCTGAAATACCAGGGGAAGAGGGAGTTCACTACCCTTCCACCCTCTCCAAATGGCACCCCTAAATTAAGCCTATGCTTCTCTCACTGACACTGTGTGTAAGCAAGCCAGGATTCAAAAAAACCCTGCTCCATATATCCAAGTGAGCTTTGGATTTGTACTTCTTAAAAAGCACCTTCTGATGAAGTATGCAAATACAGGTCAGCAAAGGAGGATGTGGCCTTGGTAATGTGTAGCTCACATGCAATAGGTTTGTGAAACAGAATGAGTTCTCACAATGCAAGGATGTGCTATACAAAACCAAAGTTTAGCTGATGATGGTGATTTTATTATTTATACCCTGGCCATCTGGCTGGGCTTCCCCAGCCACTCTGGGCGGCTTACAGAATATATAAAACATAATAAGGCATCAAATATTAAAAACTTCCCAATACAGATGTCTTCTAAAAGTTGCAGAGTTCTTTATCTCCTTGTCATCTGGACGGAGGGTGTTCCACAGGGAGGGTGCCACTACTGGGAAGGTGCTCTGCCTGGTTGAACCCTGCACACTCACTGTGCACTTTTCAGCTGAAATGATTTCATACAGGTACTCAGATATATTCAGATATTCCACCCTGTAGGCCACTCTCTGTATTCCACAATATACCTAGGTTCATACTCTGTGACTTTCATAATCTGCCTTGGGTTACATTAGTAGAAACACAGAGGCTGTTCCATCAGGCTGCCATGGAAGAGAAGATGACAACATATGCATTCCATTCTTACCCCTAAAAAAACATTACCCTAACATGACTTATTAGCTCCTTTAGTCCATCCAAGTTTGTCAGGATGTTGAATTTCAATAAACACACAATATGTAACCAGCTGTACATTTGAATAAATAAAGTATACTATTCATTGTATTAAATTGTAGATTTTAACAGAAGTAGCTCATAAAAGTTCAATGAAAAAAGTAGAAGACCCTGTGGATCAGTTCATTCTCTAATCAGTTTATGCGTAAGGTCCATGTATGTGTAAGTGTCTATTCCACCTGACTGTTCATAGAGTCCAACAATCCACGCGAAAGGTTGTTGCAGTTCCACAGAATCCTTTCACAGAATCTAAGACAAGGATTTCCGGAATATTAGGCTTGTTTTGCTGTCCTGGGCTTCATCAGTAGTACAAACTCATATAGGATATCACAGGATCTTATAGCATAGTAGTAGCTGGTGTAAGCAGCAACTTTTACAGAGTAGAGTTATATGGACCAAGCCGGTTACATCTTGTGTGTTTATTGAATATTTTTCACGTAACCAGAGGTTTGTTGTTGTTTTGAGGATGATGAATTTAGCAACTAGTATCAGTCTCCAAAGTCACACCATGCCAGCAAAGAAGACAACACAGTTCTAGCAATGCAAAAGGAATGGCTGGGTAGAAAAATGGCTTGGCAATAGGGTATATGGCACAGCTCTAAGCTCTGCATTTCCTGCATAATAAGCAGGGGCTGGGATTAGAGACCTATAAATTCCCCCTCCATGATTCTCCTAAAACAGAGCAAAGGAAGAACAGATTAACCCAATGAAAAGGGTTAAGGAGCAGGCAGGTGGATGAACAGAAATCTGGCAACATTTAAATAGAATAAATGATATCCAACACATGCCAGAATGACTGCCAACTGGCAAGAGTATTGAAGGGGGATATTGCCAATTGGAGAGCAAAACTGATGAGAGAAACTGACAGTCAGTGGAGAAGTGCTAGACTCTGTGTAGGTTGGGAATCCAAACAGCCAGGAGCCTCTTGCTCAGAATTGTCTACTGACTGGTAGCAGATGTCCAGGATTTCTGGCAGGGAACATTCCTGAAGTTGCCAGGAATTGAACCTGAGACCTTCTGCATTCAAAGCAGATGCTAGCCACTGAGCTGTGGCCCTTCTACAATGTTTTCCTTCCTACTTGCCTTTGCTGTCATCTGAAAACTGCGCAAGGGTAGCATTTTGGGCAACAGAGAACCTGGGAAATATTGAGGAGCAGGAAATTGTAGTTTCTTCTTTTGCATGGCTTAATGAATTTGGAGGTGGAGGACATTGCGAATCCCATGCTCCCCAGCAGGAAATGATGGTCTTCAGAATGACACAAGGGCATCATTGCCAGCTGTGGATGAGGACTTCTGCCTAGCAAACCCTCCCACCCCTCCCCCTTTCTGAAGGTTAACTTGGAAGGTTGTCACACAATTAGAGAAAGGTTGATTTGTGTAATCAATAAATCAAACCAACTAAACTTGAATTAATTTGCATATAAGAAAACTTGTCCTAAAGAAAAAGTCATTTTGTGTGTGTTTTAGAGGATGAATTTATGGAATCATGGGGCTGGAAGGGACTTTGGACCCCTTATTCAGCACGGGTGCAACCCAGGATCCCTGAAAGGTGAATAGCCCAGCCAACACCTTTGTAGAGGTATTACCCCCTGCGTGCACACAAAACAGAATGGCCCTTAAGATGGTGGTTGCCATCTGGAGTCTTCATAAGTGTTTCTCTTAAAAATAATTATTTTGAATCATTTTTTTATTTACAAAAAATCTGATTCCTGATTAAGCAGGACAATGTTTCACCCAATTAAATACTGCAGCCCTCATATGTTATTACAGTGCATTCCAAGGTGTGTGTGTTAGAAGGAAGAATAGGCTGGTACTGGGAGCAAATGCTTTGATGTGCAGAACCCACAATTCATGCTCATAAAGGCAAGAGAATTTTCAAAGTTGTCCCATCCTGAATTCTCCCAAAACTCCTTGTAGGGAGGGAATGGGATACAAATATGAAATAAATAAGTCTGGATATACAAGGCAAATCAGCTAAATTCTGGAATTCTGGTTTCAATTTTTTGTAAACTCGAGGTACAGTGAAGTTTTTCATTTTATTTCAATATACCTGCTTTGCAGATCGTTAAGACGTAATTCTGCTACATAATGGGTAGCTGATGAGAGAGTGACAATTCGAGCATTGTGGCTGTGGGTTCCTGATTGCTTCAGTGTTTCCAAGAGAAGGTTAGTCAACAAGAAGTGTCCCATGTAGTTAATACCAAAGTGTTCCTCAAACCCATCCTCTGTTTTCCTTTCAGGCACCAGCATCACTGCAGCTGTGAAGTTTAAAAAGAAAAGAAAGAGTGCAGGTGAAGTTTGTGGTATACAGGAGCCTGCTTGTGGTGAATGGACCACTATATAGGCTGCTACACATCGTACATTTGAAAGCACATAATCACACCCCCCCCCCAAAGAAACATGGAAACTGTAGCTTACCACTTACAAAACCACAATTCCCAACACCCTTAACAAACTACTTATTCATAAACATGAGATATTTAAACCACTACACAAAGGGTGGTATATAAATTTAATATTTTTTTTTTAAAAAAAATACCTGAATTCAGCAATTTGTGTGTGTGTGTGTGTGTGTGTGTGTGTTTATATACATATATATAGAAGCTTATAAACTTCCTAGTACCTGCAAAAAAATGAGCTCCTTCACAAAAAATAATGGAATTCCAAGCAACTCCATTTCCAGAAGAAGATGAAATGAGGAAGTGCCATCATGCAAGTAATACTTATGCCCTGCTTTCTTCCACCTTGGACTCACCACCTTCAGGGACAGTTCATTCACATGACCAAAAACAAAGCCCAGGAAAAGCAGGTGTACTGAGTGAGTACCAAAGTAGTTGCTTGATTGCTTTCTCACTACTGAATTGTTTTTGCATTGAACAATGGATAAAGACCTTGTCCCACCTCATTTCTGCCTTGGGAACTGGCCCTGAGCTAGCTCAGCTCAAAGATTCCTAGAGGAGGGAAAGCCTGCTTTGCCTCTACTGTACAGATTTTGCACACTTGGTTCATTCAGTCCTCTTGGCACAATAATTTTGGCTATTGTTTCTCTCTGACTTTGTGCTGTAGACACATTCATCATGTTCTCCGACACACACACCCCACCCAAATAAATCACTATTTGTATTGTTATGTACTGAGCTGAATGGGATCCAAACTGCAGCAGTCTGATTGGTCCTAGAACAATAGGATCCAAATGCAGCAGTCTGATTGGTCCTAGAACAATAGGATTCAGAATGCAGCAGTCTGATTGGTCCTAGAACAATGCAGCAGTATGATTGGTTGGCAGGAACCACCCAATCATGCTCCAGATAGAAGTGAATCCACAACCTGATTGGCTTACAGTAGAATTCCGGAATTAGCCAATCATGTGCAGCCCATTGTGTAAATAATGTATATAAGGCAGGAATTGGCAGTAGAAAAATAGAACAGCTTTGAGATACTTTGAGGGGACTTTCATTCATTCCTCCTCACCACTATGAGCTGAATAAAGAGCATGAAATCACTTTGCGACTCTGAGTATATTTCATGTATATTTTTCTTGCCATCTCCAACAGCTCTTTAGTCTCCAAAGAGATACAACTGCTTCCCCAAAAAAATATTTCCTGAAATGTATGTTTGTGCTATTTTAATCCTGCTGAGCACTAGAAGGAAATGAAGGAAATAAAGCAAACATACATACACAGAGACCTGCTTTCAGATAAAAGGAAAAGTCTTGGAAGAACAACTTCCCCTTTTTAAATTATTAACTGCACAACATTCACCAGGCACTAAAAGTTGTAGACTATTGATTTTCTAGCATCCAAACATGTCCTCAGCTTTACTCATGGGTCCTAAAGGGGTGAACTTGAGCAACAAAAGCTGTTCTATTTTTCTACTGCCAATAACTGTGAAACCATTTGTTGCCAAGAACATGGTGCACTTTCATCTTTTGCCCACTCTAAAAATTCTTTTGCTAAACTTTTCATAGGAGAGCTCTTACAAATCAACTACTTTTTGAATAGATTTCACTGCTAATTGCCTTTGGATTCCTAATGTTCCCTAGTGTCTGATAGCACATAGCAGCAAGTTCAGGAACAAGGATTGGCAGCAGACAGAATGTTAATGACACTTTTTTATTATTAAAAAAAACCCAGCCCTCTCTGTTTTGATAGGACTGTCATTTATATGCAATTTACTAATTTAGTTTAGCGAGCTTGGTTTCAAAAGCCTTTGATTAAACAGACATCAATAGAAAAAGTAAAGCAGCAGCAAGCGCATTTATGAATAATCTGTACAGTGTGTGCCAATGCATATTTTGTTTAGCAATTTCTGATCTCCTATTAGTGTACATGCAAGTAGATATCAAGATTCTGAGGCAATCCATATAATTGCACATTAACTCTGACATTCAGCAAGATCCAGTCTGAATTATGTACTTGAATTAGCTCTGAATGAAGATGTCTTTTGGGAAGGAGGCAGGAATGGCTCAGCCAGGTCAAACACAGGAAAACATTAACTGCAATAAACCAAGATTTCACCGAGACCCAGTGAAATGTAATGTAAAGCCAAACCCTTACAGGAAAATTACAGTCATTTTGATGATTTTCTGCTTCTGCTTCTGCCACACTACCGCAAGCTAAACCATGGTTTGGCTTAGTGTTACATGTAAACCAGATGCTTGTGATTTGTCTCACAAGCTATAGTTACCATGGGTTTTTTCCTGCAAACTGTTGTGGTCACACTTAGCCATGGTTTGGCTTTGGGTTTTGTATGAACAAGGCCATTAAACTCACTCAAACCACCCTATGTTTTAACTCAGATACACGGGTGATGTGTGCTGTCTTACAGAAGCAGGAAAGGATGGCAAGAAAAATAATAGAGCTCCAACATCAGAGAGGAGAATGTTCCAGCTACTGAGGGAAAAAATGTTTGGAAAGCAACATTCTAGGATTCAAAATCTTAAACAAACTGGAAAAAAATCTGCCCCTTATCTCTGATAAATTGTCCCTACTTTGCCTTATTCACAGATGCCTCATCCCCACACTTAAGGCCAAACTAATGTTAAGTGTATGGTTTCCCCAGTAGTGATGTATGGAAGTGAGAGCTGGACCATAAAGAAGGCTGATCGCTGAAGAATTGATGCTTTTGAATTATGGTGCTGGAGGAGACTCTTGAGAGTCCCATGGACTGCAAGAAGATCAAACCTATCCATTCTTAAGGAAATCAGCCCTGAGTGCTCACTGGAAGGACAGATCCTGAAGCTGAGACTCCAATACTTTGGCCACCTCATGAGAAGAGAAGACTCCCTGGAAAAGACCCTGATGTTGGGAAAGATGGAGGGCACAAGAAGGGGACGACAGAGGACGAGATGGTTGGACAGTGTCCTTGAAGCTACAAACATGAGTCTGACCAAACTGCGGGAGGCAGTGGAAGACAGGAGTGCCTGGCGTGCTCTGGTCCATGGGGTCACGAAGAGTCGGACATGACTAAACAACAACGTTATGTGTGTTTTTGCAATAAGGTCAACGGTTTTTCTTTCTTTCTTCCAATGCAAATTACATTTTCAAAGGAGTGGGATTCTGTGTGTTCATGTATTACCACCCCCAGATTTGCCCTGGGTTAAGAGTTTAGCAAATCCACAAATTAAGAACCCATTCCTATGCATGTTTATTCTGTTATATCCCACTGTTTTTAATGGGGATTGCTCCCAGGAAAGTAAACACAGAAAGGGAAACCTTATGATATATGAGGGAATCCACACTGGAGAGAGAGAGAGCATTTAAGTGCATGGAACATTGGAAAGCTTCAGTTGGAAACAATCTATACCAAGGGGGGAGGCGAATGAAGAGAAACAATGGAAGTGTGTAAAACCACCTACTTTCTTTGTTAAATAAAAAGTGATCTATGTGATACTGTTGAGGTTTTGCTTGGAAATACAACAAGAAAAGATCAGACTGGTTGCAGGATCGCTCTATGCATTTTGATACATGGAAGTATGTAAACTAAAATTGTTCCCTAATTGTAAGCTTTTATGTAAGCCACCTTGAGAGAGTTAGTTGCTCTGAAAGACAGCCTTAAAATACTTCAGATAAAACAACAAACAAATAATAGTATAAATATTATCCACCCTGGTGAACCATAAAACATGGAATAGATCCTGTCAAACGTCAGCCCATGATTTATAGAAGAGGGTGAAAGTTACTGAATAATACAACTAAGAATATAGTGACCAAAAAGTCTAATGACATCCTGCTATGAAGTTCATATTTGCACTGAAAATAGTAACTTCCTTAATTAGTAGCTAAATCTTGGATAAAAATATTCAATCCAATACAAGCTGATGCCAACAAACTTTCTAGGGTTTACATTGTGTATGTGTCCATGACTTTAATTAAACAAATTTATGTATCCAGTCATTCGAACAATAAAGCCTGATTTTGGGACAAAGCAGACAAAGCTTAATTTCTGGAGAGGAAAAATTCAGTTCCAAGATCTGTGGGTTTAAAAAAAATGTTTTACAACAATTGCCATTAACATAAATTAGCTGATAGGCCTAATTGTAGATATTTGTGGGTGGGTGGAAGAGGAAGAGAGATGGATTATGAGCAGCAATTTCTCATTCAAAGCAATCATATATCATCATGACAACAAGTAAATATATTTCTCAGACAGAAGTTTGCAGTACAACTAGACAACTAGATGGCAAAGGAAGGGCCCAAAGACAATATCTCTTCTGAATTTTTAAGTTTAATAATAGAAATTAACACAAAACAACAGCAAACCTAACCCCCAAATCCTCTAGTTTGAGGGGATTAGGAAAGAGAAGAGGAGACTTCCTGCCTCCTACGAACTGTGCATTTGTAACGGAAGCTTCCTCTATTTTCATGAATAACATTTGTGAGTGTAGGGCTACAGTTAGTGGTTCTTTTGTCAGCAGTGGACCATATTAAGCCCCAAAACAGAGTGTTCTAGGGACAGGACAGAGCAGACTTCAAATATACTGGATCCAAGGCCCTTTCATTCATCCAAGGGGCTCCAGGATTCACTGGTGGAGGAACAGGGGGGCGGGGGAAGCGCACTACCACAGGCACCATCAGAGAGGGGGGTAACATCGCGCACCCCCCCAACACACGCCGCAATTCCCCCCACCACGCTGGGCGTCACACCCCCATGACACACCCTCAGACTGGAGATGGCACAACTAATTATCTCCAATTGGAATCAAAGGGGGTGGGATGAGAGATCTAAAGAACTAGGAAAAAAATCCATACACAGGGGGAGAAGGGGTAGGATGCCCTTATAGAACCTCCTTCCTGCGCAGGCATATAAGTCAGTAAAGCTTTAGAGATGGTGGACAATCCACCATTTTGCACTCACCCCTCCTAGTTCCATTTAAGATTGCACTATAAATTGTGCATGTAAGTCACCTAGATATGTTTTTCATTAGGTGAGAAATAAATTGAAGCTCTCAAAATGCCGGGGGGGGGACGACACCCCTAAAACTGTAAACTGGAAGAGTCCATACTTGCAAATGTTCATAGGTGTGCAATCTAACCCACATGACTATGTTCAGATCTGAGCATGGTATGTCCGATACTAACCAGAAAAGTTTGCTCCAGACTGAAATCCTCCCCCATCCCTACTTGTAACACACAAAACAGCTGTTACTGCATTTTATTAGCAACCCGACAGCAGCAGTATGAAGCCCAACATCTTAAAATGCTGAGCATCTGCCAGATCTGGTGGAGAGAAAAAAATGTTGATAGCCAAAGAGCTCTCACAATTTTAATGCAAATGTTGTGCAAGAGTCATGGCCTGCCATCTAGCACGGTTCCCTCACATACCATGGGCTAATAGTCCTCTTCAGGCGTTCTTAATTTGCATCTATGGAGATGGTGCAGGGTTCATGACCGCAGAGAGGATTGCAAGTACAATCAGTCTAATGCATTTACAAAACCCTTCAGACCATTCAACTCAACCTGGAAAGGTTGGATAGGTAGCCCAGCATGGGAAGTCATGCAACCCTCCACAGATACAAATATGGAATTTATATGTACATACACCAGAAAATTGCAAAGTGAAAAACAGAAGCAGAGTTATGTCCTTGAAAAGTCTGGCAGAGTAAAATGCTGAGAATCTTGGGGGAATGCACTTAACATCTCTCAGCAGAGAAGTATTGATTTGATTTGATTTTTAGCCCCGCACAAGGATTTCCTAACCGGGACAACGGAGGAGGAATGTTGTCCTTTTCCATGCTTTTAACAGCAAGACCTTTGGCAACAGACTACTTTGATTGCCTATTCAGCCATCCTTAAAAAAAAAGGAAAAAAGTTTATATATTGCTATTTTCCATTCAGCTAGGTTTTAATATTTGTTTTGTACAATACCTTGCATTAAATAAGTAAGAAAGGAAGTCTGAAGTTTCAAAAAATAAATAAAAGGGCTCACAGTATGCATACATTTCTCACGCAGTCTCTCTTTCTTTTGGCACTATTAAATCACCATGTTCTCTCCTTTGGTACCTTAATGGCGGTAATGGCAACTGAGCTTAGGAGCAGTACTTGTGCTAATTTACTTAATAAATCAAGGAGAAATAAAATACATTTTCTCCTGCCATTCATGGTGAAATAAAAAACCAAGTTGTGGTTTTTTAACCTAAATTAACAATTTGTTATGCACTTTTTTTACACATTTGCTTTGAAAATGTAGCCAGTGCACATGAACATTGTGCATTGTGAAGAATAGTGTCTGTGAAACAAAATGAAAGCCTAAAAAGGGAAGACTTGACCTTTCTGTGAAACTGCGCATTTTGCCTGACATATTTTGTCGTGAGAACATTAATTTAAAGTGTGCTCAACAAATCTTCAGGTCCTCAGTTAAGCTAAATGGAACAGACATGGAGATATAGGAACCTACATCCCTGCCCTTAAATCAACCCATCATGCTTGCAAATATTCATGTCTTGTGTGGCATTTACAAGAAATTCTGCAGAAGTTGAGAACATCATTGCCTAGGAGCTTATTCACATGAGCAGGCTTTTCCCACTGAAGTCAAGCTAATGAATCATGATCCCCACCCCCACCCCACCCCCGTGCCATGATAATTGCAGCTGCCAGTTCAGCCATTATTGGATTAATCTGTATGCAATTTATTTTTGCCCGTATGTTTTTGCCCAAATTAGTCCTTCTGGGGATTAAAATTATTCTGGTTTTCATCAACAGTCTATCAAATTAACTAACAGCATATCAACCCCCCCCCCCCCAAAAAAAAATCTAGCTGAAATAATGACCATATTTTAGTTATTAAAATAAAACAAAAGGGAATATTTCTCCTAAAAAAGGTGGTCTGTAATGTGACAATTGATCATC
Organism: Podarcis bocagei; assembly: GCF_964188305.1. Lineage (NCBI taxonomy): Eukaryota > Metazoa > Chordata > Lepidosauria > Squamata > Lacertidae > Podarcis > Podarcis bocagei. The sequence goes on from NC_138130.1 coordinate 35,594,549, forward strand.
TGTGAGAACAGGATGCTGGACTAGATGGGCGATTGGCCTGATCCAGCAGACTATTCTTATACAGTAGTACCTCAGAAACCAAACAGAATCCGTTCTGGAAGTCTGTTCGACTTCCAAAACATTTGGAAACCAAGGCGTGGCTTCTGATTGGCTGCAGGAAGCTCCTGCGGCCAATCAGAAGCCGCGGAAGCTGCACCGGACGTTTGGGTTCCAAAAGAACATTCGCAAACTGGAACACTCACTTTCGGGTTTGGAGCATTCAGGAGCCAAGACGTTCGACTCGCAAGGAGTTTGTCAACCAGAGAGATAAGAACTGGAGTGCTTAGTGTTACATGCTACTAGTTATTACCGTATTTTTCGCCCCATAGGAAGCACTTTTTCCCCTCCAAAAATGAAGGGGAAATCTTTCGCTGAAGCCTGGAGAGCAAGAGGCATCGGTGCGCACTGACCCCTCTCGCTCTCCAGGCTTCAGGAAGCTATCCGCAAGCCTTGCAAGCCCGGTGGGAGTACCCGCGGGCTCACAAGGCTTGCGGGCAGCAGCCTGCAGCCCCCGCGAGTGTCCGCAAGCCTTGCACGCCCGGCAGGAGGTCCCACCGGGTGCACGAGGCTTGGGGCGGCAGCCTGTCGCCCGAAGCACGGGGATCCCTCCGGAGGGCTCCTTCTGCTTCGGGCGAGTGTCTGCAAGCCTCCCGCGCCCGGCAGGAGGTCCCGCCGGGTGCGCGAGGCTTGGGGCGGCAGCCTGTCACCCGAAGCACGGGGAGCCCTTCGGAGAGCTCCCCTTGCTTTGGGCGAGTGTCTGCAAGCCTCGCGCGCCCGGCAGGAGGTCCCGCCGGGTGTGAGGCTTGGGGCGGCAGCCTGTCGCCCGAAGCACGGGGAGCCTTTCGGAGGGCTCCTTCTGCTTCGGGCGAGTGTCTGCAAGCCTCGCGCACCCGGCAGGAGGTCCCGCCGGGTGCGCGAGGCTTGGGGCGGCAGCCTGTCGCCCGAAGCATGGGGAGCCCTTCGGAGGGCTCCCCTTGCTTTGGGCGAGTGTCTGCAAGCCTCGCGCGCCCGGCAGGAGGTCCCGCCGGGTGCGCGAGGCTTGGGGCGGCAGCCTGTCGCCCCGAAGCACGGGGAGCCCTCCGGAGGGCTTCCCCTGCTTCGGGCAGGTGAGTGCAAGGCTTGGGGCGGCAGCCAGGGCTGGGGGGGGGGATATTTTTTTTAAATTCATTCCCCCCCCCCAAAATGAGGTGCGTCCTATGGGCCGGTGCGCCTTATAGGACGAAAAATACGGTAAGTCTTTTTTAAAAACATCGTATTTAATAGAAGAGAAAGGACTGGCCTAGACTTACTCTACCACTGGTACAAAATGAAAATAGAACGCATTTTAAACTGATGCCAAAGACAGGAAATGCTACATGATTTCTTAAGGATTAGTTCTGGTTAAAGATCCTGCCACAACTGAACAAGTCTATTAGAAGAAGCCCAGTGAATAACTTTCATGTAGAATCCCATCTCCTACCAACAAGGCAACTTACTTATGTTCAGTGGTGGCAATAAGACATGAATTTTATTACTGACACTATTTGAGGTGTGGAAACACTGGCAAGCCTTTGAAACGTTTGGCTTTCCTCCTTTTTCCTTTTTATTCTATTGAACCCGATTCCCTTTTCCAGAAAACAAGCAAGACACCCAACTACATAAAAGTCAGACTGAATCAAAACTTATTTCAATTCTTCACCTTCTCTTTTCTTTTGTTAAATTCTCCCAAGGGAGCTTCATGGTTTAAACTTGACAGACAGTCACTTATCCTCCTCCTTCCCTCCTCAGACAGAATTGGATCTATTGTTTGGCAGGCAAACAAAAAGAAGAAAATAATCCCTGTGCCCAACTGAAGCTCATTCCTTCAAGCTCTCCTGTTCCCCTACTGCTACCTGGATGCTTATATGAATTACTTGTAACTTTTTCACCCCGGCTTCTATCAACTTAGGAAGCCCATTTCTTTGTCCTGGGGAGCATTTTCTGTCCCTTGCTATTCCCTCTACTGCCACCTGTCACCTGGGGTATAATCTGGAGCAGATACTGTTCTGCCCCAAGGAGCAGTCTAGAATGTGAAAACTTCCTAGATACCAATACAATACTATTAATCTATATATCCATATATCTATCTATAGAAGGGATGCGGTTGGAACTGTGGATTAATCCACAGAGCCTAGGACTTGCTGATCAGAAGGTCGGCGGTTCGAATCCCCGTGACGGGGTGAGCTCCCGTTGCTTGGTCCCTGCTCCTGCCAACCTAGCAGCTCGAAAGCACGTCTAAAGTGCAAGTAGATAAATAGGTACCGCTCTGGCGGGAAGGTAAACGACGTCTCCATGCACTGCTCTGGTTCGCCAGAAGCGGCTTAGTCATGCTGGCCACATGACCCGAAAGCTGCACACCGGCTCCCTCAGCCAATAAAGCGAGATGAGCGCTGCAACCCCAGAGTCGGTCATGACTGGGCCTAATGGTCAGGGGTCCCTTTACCTTTACTTATCTCTCTCTCCCTCCCTCCCTCCCTCCCCCCTCTCTCTCTCTATATATATATCTCCAAAATGGCAGCATTCATTCCCCAAAAGAAATTATCAGCAGATCTGGGTGAACCCCTAGGTCTACAGTAGTACTAGAAGTCTTAAGGGGAATCCCTTTTCTCAAACCCCACGTTCTAGCCCAGTTAGGACTGGGCATGCTCAGTAGGCAAGGAACGCTGAATGGTTGCTCCATCCCTTGATTGTTATGGTGGTTCTTTACTGTACCCACTTGGCTTATGGTGTGCTTGGACTGATGTTTTGGACTGCAACTCCCATAATCCCTGAGCATTGGTCATGCTGGCTGAGGCTGGTGAGAGCTGTACTCCAAAACATATGAAGTTAGGAAGACTGCCAGAGAATATAAAGACAATTTGATACTGGATGCTTCCTAACAATTCCTGATATCAAGTTAGCCCTTTTCCACTGCTGTTGCACATCAGGTTCTTGCATAAACGATTCCTTTAGCTTAGAAGTCAGGGGACAAAATTCTCAGGTTCAAGAACTTTGTGCCCGCTGACACAGTTCTTTTGCTAAGTGAAGGGAGTAAAATATACAACAATGCTATGGATCCCAATAGGGGAGCACTCATCCAAAAAGCAACTTTTAAGAAAACTTACCATTATTGATCAGGACATGGAGTGGGTAATTCTTTGCTTTAAATGCTTGAACAAATTGATGTATGGACTTCATGGAAGCCAAATCACAGTATAAAAACTCCACTGAAAAAGGGAAAAGAAAAACAATGTCCAAATCAATTAAGTGAAAAACAAAAGTATTCATACTGGGTTTGAGAGCCTGCAACTTGACCTTTAAGTTATTTGTAGACCAGCAGTGCTTCCACACACTCTACTAACAATATAACACGAGAAACGTATTTTTGGTATTTTACTTTGTGTTCCACTTTTTGTTTTCGGAGTCTGGACAGACTTTTTTTTAAAAAAAGCTTTTTCTTTAGTGGATCATTTAAGAAAAAATACAATAGCTCACTTTGCACCAGGACATTTTGTTAATTTACCGTATTTTTCCGTGTATTGGACGAGGTTTTTTGACTCAAAACTCACATCAAAAAACTGGGGTTGTTCATTACATGGATAGTGGCATGGAGGGGGGGGGGAGAGAAGCGGTGTGCCGCCGGCCAGCTCATTGGTGGGAGCGTGGCTTCATCCCCCGATGCCGCAGAGAGTGGGGAGTGATCTGGGGGGTGTTTCCTGCCAGCAGCTACATGGGGGGGGGGGGAGAAGCTGCGTGTGTCAGCCAGCTTGTTGGTGGGAGTGCAACTTTCCCCAATGCTGCTGTGCACTGTGGGAGCTCCCTGGGTCGTTTCCCGCGTGCGGTGGCATTGGGGGAGGTTGTGCTCCCTGAGCGCAACTTCCCCTGATGCTCCTGCACATGGCGGGCACTCCCTGGATTGTTTGCCGTGCTTGGCGGCATCGGAGCACAATGGCTGGTGGGAGCGCAAATGCCCCTGATGCCACTGCGCGCGAGAAATGATCTAGGAAGTGTTTCCTGCCCACAGCTGCATGGGGGGAGAGGCTCAACAACTCTGGGCCATCTCCCCTAATTTTCCTAAAATTGAGTCCCCTAAAATGGGGGGAGGGTGTCTTATGCACGTGGGCGTCCTATAGATGGCAAAATACAGTATGTCAGCAGAAGGGATATCTGACCATAATGCCAGAAACATGCATATTTACAGTGCCATTTCAAACCTACCCTCCCCTTCTCAGGAAACTGATTTCAGTGGCCTCGTGTTCACAGATGTATAAGTGCAATTAGCCAAGATCAGCATTACTAAGCATTACTAAGAACAATCCTTATACTGAGCTTAGTATTCCAGGAATAGCAACTGTATATTCAGGGGGAATCTCAAAGCCAAAATTCCTGGACAGTAAGGACAAATGTGAAGTGACATGAAATGTACCAGTCAGGATGCAACATTAGAAGTAGCCTGAATACACTGGACTTTTATTTTATTTCTTTAGGAGGGCTTGGAAATATTTTCACCCAGCCTCTCTTAGACACCTGCACAAAAATAAGTAGAGACACTTACATGGGAAACGGTTGCAAGTAAAAACATTTATAAATATTGTAGGCCTATATGTTTTATCTTGGAGAGATTTAAATGACGTTTCGTGTTCAGCTGTAGATCAACATGCAATAAACATTGCTGAATAACAGAGTATAAAATGCCTTCAGCACACTGATACTTGTTACAGATAGAGCTGCCTGTTTTCTGCATTTGCAGACTCTGGTATCTGACTGTAATAGGTATGAGTTACTCGTGCGTAAGCTGGTGCCTTTCTCAGTTAATTTGCCTTGTTAAACCTTTCTGACTGCACAGCCCCTTCTCATCATGGCTGTCTCAGTCACTGGCAGAATCCGTCAGTGGGCGTTTCTTGAACCTCTTCCAACATAAAAGTTGTTTGACACCCAGTCTCCTCCTCCTCTCACTGCGCGGGAGTCTCCTGCGCAGGGAAGGCGTGGGTAGCGGAGGACCTGGGCTCTCTTCACTGATGTCTAGTGAAGAGTCCTGGAGCCCTCTCTCCAATTCCCCCGTCTGCCCCCCTTCATCCCTGGTGTTGCGCTGAATGGCTTCCCCCTCTACTGAGCTGTTTCTCCCCCTGCTGCTGGGTCCTTCACCAGCATTATCTGGGAGCCTCCCCTTCGCCTCTCCCTCCGATGTCAGTTCCCTGACACTGACATACACTACTGTCTTGAAAATCGCAACTCATCGCCTCTGACTATGTTGTACATAGGCCAACCAACACCTCCCAGCCAACCTGACCTACCTCACATGGTTGTTGCAAGGATAAACATGGGATATGCATAGAGGTCTAAGTCCCTTGAAGGAAGGGTAGGATTAATAGGTACTAGAGCTAATGGGGGGACTATAATTATAACAATTATAATAGATTGTGTGTCAGAATTAGACACACAATCCTAAATATGCTTACCAAAAGATAAATATTTTGGGACACAATCCGGATACCCTTTAAAGTCCCATCTTCACATTAAGTTAACCCATAGGTTTTCCTTGTGGATATCAGTCAGACTTACAGTGGAATACTATATATATATACCAAGCTCTGCAAAGCTTCCCCTCAGGTAAATGCTTAATCATGCATAACCATGGCTGGTTTATGGCAAGTGAACTCTTTGGGATTTACTTCAGTGTAAGCAGGCTTCAAAACTGACGGTTAAAAATGTGATCTAAATTAGCCATTACTAATGTAGCCTGTGTCTTATTCTTTTCCTTATCAATATACAAATAGCTCACACAAGATTTTTGAATGTGTAGCAGCAGTTCTGGGCAAAGAAAACAAGAGAAATCACAGAATACGAACAAATTCAAATCATACCTTTTTACCATATAAACATTCAGTCCAATTTATGCATAGCAGCTTCAATAAAGCTGCCCATTAGTCTTCAAAATACCTAGTAATAGCAATTCTGACTATGCTCCAAATTGGATTCCCCTCCCCCCCCCCAAAAAAAGAGAAACTAAAAAACAAGAACTGGTAACATTAAAATCTAAATATGGAAACTCTCGCAATACATGCTGGCAAATTATCCTCTGTTCTTTCGAAAATCAGTTCTATTCAGACATGAAAGCAGGCAACAACAAATGCACCTGCTTTTCTTTCCTCTGTGCTGATATGCTTTTGTAATTCTACCTAGGTAACACGCTCAAGAAAAGCTACACAGTTACAACTTTGTCAGATACTGAGGGGAAGCAAAGAGTTTAGATTCTCAAGGTTTGTATGATGCGGCAAAATCTATGTGCAACTTGTTCTCAAGAAAGTGTGCAGAATGGAATCTGAATAAGGCTGGCAGATCTTTACCCGCAGAATGGTGCCACAGGGAATTTTTCCTGTTATTGACAACAACCAAATGAAGAAAAAAGGGAGGGGAAGCGCAAAAAAACCATAAAAACTCAGAGAAGTAAAGGAAGAGGCACAGCCAGAAAACTGTACTAATAAATCAATCTTTTTCAAATACAGTTATTATAAAGTACTGTACTTTTTTTTTAAAAAAGGGGCCTATGTTTTGCTTGAAAACATCATTCTGCAGAAGCACTTAAGTGAAAATAAGGTTCTCTGATCAATTCAACATTTGACTTGATAGGTGAACATGGTTCCTGATGATTACCCTTGACAATGGCTTTTTTCTGAAAGGCATTTGGCTTTTTAGTGATTTAGAAGAAACATATTTTTAAAATATATTCTCCCCTGAATATACTGATGCTATTCCTGGAATACAAAGCTCAGTATAATGATTTTAAAAAGACTGAATCCTTAGCACCATTTTGAGGCACCATCCTTTCCTTTGCAACAACGAAATATACAATGGTGGGAAGAATCCAGATATCCTGCTGTTTGCAGCATGGCTTGGGACAAAGGTGGTCCCAGGAGGAAGGCTATGGAATGGAGGCAAAGTGACTATCTTCAGGCCAGAGGGATTGCTCTCTTAAGGCTCTGAAGTTCTCCACCAGGGATAGAGCCTATAAGAAGTGGTCAGGTGATGGAGACCTCAAAGGCTTCAGAATGTTCCCAACCATCATCACAGCAGCTCATTGGGAGTTGTCCATGGTCCTGGAATTTCTAACCAGTTTTGTCCTACTGTGCATCACCTCCCTCTTTGTGGGATTCAGCATTCTACTGAAACACAATATCCAACCTCCATGACACTCTTTTTTGAGGTTTCAAAATACAAAGAAAACCTTCTGCCAGCTTTAAAAAAAATAAAATAAAATTCCCTGCCATGTGAAGACCATCCAACCTCCCTTCCCATTTCGTGGGGCCACTTTGATACTTAATGTGTGTCAGGGGTTCAGGAGCAGAGGCGAGGGCAAGGGAGGAAACAGAGAGCGAGGGGGAGGAGGCCGAAGAAAAGATGAGTGATGACGACGACCCGAGATCTCCGAGTCTTTCCAGTGAATCAGAAGATTCACAGAAAGGAGCGCCAGTGGCCAGAGCAAGGGGGGAGCCTAGGGGGACACCCCAGGAAGAAGGGTCCAGAGGGGGCTCAGAGGGCAGCAGTTGGAAATCGGGGCCAGCGTCACCAACAGAGCGCAGTGGAGAGGAAGGGCGCCAGGTATCGAGCTCTGGCAGCTCGCAGCAGGGGGGAGGGCATGAGTCAGGAGTGGCCACACCTCCATCGGGGAGCGAAGAAACGGTTAAGCGGAAAGTGGAAGGTTGGGCGCGCGCGCCAAGTTCAAATGCACAGGAAGGTGGCGCAGTAAGCAGCCCGGAAAGGGAGCCAGGTCCTAAAGCCCGACGCAAGGAGACAGGAGGGTCCGGGGGGTCAGCGTCAGAAGAGTCCAGGAAGGAAGAGACCGCGGGGGGCAGAGGGACCCAGAGAAGAACGGTCAGGCGGAAAAGGTGGAGTAAGGCTATGGTATTAAGCTGGTGTACAGGGGGCGGAGACTCAGACGGAGCTTCGCCGGTCTAACCCATAAGACGTAGAGCTGCACGCAGCAGCTTGAGAATGGAAACTGTAACTCAATAAAGACTTTTATAAAGTGAACGCTGGCTAGCGTGATCCTCTGTGAGCTAGGATCTGGAAGCAGCTCTGACAACGTGCATTTCCCAGGGAAGGAACTGCAAGGTAAAAGCAGAAAACAGCTCAGGAAATACAAGTGATGTCTTTCTTTCGGTAGGCAAAGATTTTTAAAAGGGGAAGGGATAGTGCACAAGAATTACCATCCCAAAAATACAATGAATGCCGAGGTCCTCATCTTTCTTATATTTGGCTCAGCAGCCAAATTTATAAGACCTGAGAGCTGGTCAGCATGGTGTTGCTCCCATACCCAAGTAAAAAGACCCATTTGCCAAATAACTTTGCAGCTGTAGCTAAAGCCGCCATGTCAACAACAGCCATAATTTTCTGCATGTTTATCACCCTATTTATTTCTGAATTTGGTGGCCATGTCAAACTTTTAAGGAGATTACTTGTCAAGCTATTACAAAACAAGATTTTCCAGTTTTATTTGAAAGCTTTCTGTTTCAAAGGGAAAAGGAATAAATTGGGTTTGCCACCAAAAACACCCACGTCTACTTGCATATGCTAATCCATGTCAAATACATGATAATATTAAATACCAGCTAGGATGGAAGAGCAGCTTTATGTAGAAAAGGAAAAGGGGAAAAAAAGAGAGGCTAGTCTTGAGGGAAGGAATCAGTTCAATTTTTAGGTTACATTGGCTTTCTACCTCAAATATAGTTTAAATTACTTTGTGAAAATATTTCATTGAAAAACTGTAAAAGAAACCAAGCGGTACAATCTGTTAACCTTCACTGTTTCAGCCATTCAACTTCTTCCACCTTAGATCATGGGTTCTCACCTAATAAATAGATCACTACCTTCAAACTAGTTGTTAGTAAAGCACCACTTTATTGCAATGCAATCCTCAAAGAGATTCTTAATCCCATCACATTTACTAAGCAACTGTTGTAGACAGGAAATGCAAAAGAGCAAATAGACTGTTTAGAGAACTGCTCAGTAATCGTGATTCTATTTTAGTATGCATATTCTTATTGCAAGTTTGTAAGGTTGCAAATAAGTTATGTGGGTGAGGAATATGTCAGGATTCAGCAAAGGATTATCAAGTGTCTTTTTTGTTGATAGATTAGTCACAGTGCTTATGGAACTGCATTGTGCAATATGTTGGTAATAGCCAACAACAGAGCTAACACACACACAGCCATCTGCCAATGAAAGACCTTTGGTGCCTATACAAGAGATGGGAGGACAAGGTTAACTCCACTGGAGTATAGGAACACATTAATATTATAATTTTGGTTTCACATGGTGGTATTTCGCTAAATTATTGCATAAGCATAACAATTTTGACTTGTGAAAGGGAGATTCCCCTTCTCCTCACCCTATGCATGCCTCCTCCATCCCCAAATCTATTCCAGAGAGTTGGAATAAGCCACAGACTAGTTTGGGGGGCCCTGTGTTTCAATGCCCTAAGAGAAATCATTGCACTGATAAGATGTGCCCCATAGTGCTATTCTGCATATAACCATCAATTTCTCATTTTTGCAATCTTATATTCACTCCATTACAGTGTCAGTTCATTAAAAAAAACAAAAACATGAAAATTCACATACACTTTCATGCATATTTCTCCTAATACACGTTTTTGTACATGATTATTGCACTTTTATGCTATTTCCACAAATATACATTGTTTCCCACATATTTTGGCTGGAGAGCTACATCACAAATGTGGAGCAATGCAAATTTTGAAGGATAACTGTGATACTACAGGGATTCTAACACAAAACTCTATAACTGGCCAGCTATAGTGGGATATATCTTTCTTTTTTTTATATAAAAATTTTTTACACTAACAATTCTAATGAACTCCAAGTTGTCTCAGTACTCTAGTGCACAGAATCATCATTTAACAGCTGAGGAGCACTGAGGCTCAAAGATGTGACATTGATGAATCAGTTGCATACGCATAGGACTGTAGTATATTTATTGTTGCCACTGGGAGCCAACAAGCCCTTGTTGATCTACAACAAAAGAGGGGCTGGATCTAGACACATCAAAGAAGTGTTTCATTTAAACAGATAGAGAAAAACAGGACTCCACAGCTCCACAATTTACTTAGTGTTGAAAATCCAAGCTGCCATGACAGGAGGATTCTGAGGCATTTAGGACAAACGGAAAGACATCCAGGGAAGCCCAAATCATTTGGTTAAGTGGAAGATAAATAGCCAGGGACAGATTAAGACATTGTTTCATTTACAGGGAGCAACGCTGGGGATTCTTAATGAATCCAGGTAGGAGTGTACATAATCTTTAGCTGCAAGTCTGAGTCTACCACTCAATAGGGAGTTGCAGCAATTCCTACCAAGCTGAGTTTATCTATAAGAGACACACTGCTGCATACATGTTCCACATTCATAATTTACACTTTTAACTGTAGAATTAAAGCATCCAATGTACACCTTAAAGAACTGAATGTGAGATGGTATTACAGGGAAATATGTTAAAATAACTGTAGTGCTTCACACATTAAACAGTTTCTAAAAAGTACCTCACTAGAACCCAGATCTCTAGAATTATATAGTGAACAACAGATGATCACAATGTTTCTCATCAGGACTTTGTCACTTTTACCCAAGGGAATCTTGTCATTGAGTGAGAATTGCAGGCCAGACATATAATCCATGACAAGTTGGAAACCAATAAAGAAGCCACATGGGATTGTATCAAATTTCTTTGCACTATACATCACCCATGTCTTAGAGCTCTGATCCAGTTGGTATTTTGCCCAAATACTTTTAACAAGCTAGGTTTCCCTTTTAATGGCTTTAAATGATTCACAGTGGAAGCTGGAAGGGTGACTTCCGAAGAAAGGCTTAAATGCTCAACCAACAGCATATGGTTTAAAAGCCACAGCAGTTTTGCTGAAATAAAGCTGCATTTCTCTCTCTTTATATGTCCCAAAACGTCCACACCGTGTGTATTTTAGGGCTTTTTAAGAACTTAAGACTGTGCTTCTGTTTCAAGGCAACCCTCACCTAGAGGGTGAGGAACCACAATGACTATGAATCTCATGATGGCAAATCTCATGATGTTAAGCTGTTCTGTGAGTCGTGAAGGAGATGATAAGTGTTCACAGCTCTGCCCTCCCCCCACCTTTGCCCTTTGTGACAAACAGCTATTTAAAGCATTTATTTTTTTAACCACAGATGTTGGAATACTACTTTGCTGATGTGCCACAGCTGAATGAAATGAAGCTCATTCTGGTCCCAGACCAGATTCATATACTGTACTAAACGAACATAAAACACAATAGAATTAAGTTTGAATTTACAATTGAATATAACAATAAACAATACATACACAGCTATTGTCTAGACATTTTGCTGTTAACAAAAATAACCAAACAAAGTTTTTTATAACATTGCTGCCAACAAAAAAACCCAATTTTACTTTCTATCCCACCTTGCAGTACCAGCCTCCAAGGTGCACTATAAATAAATAAATAAATAAATAAATAATCCCATTGTTATTATTATAACAACTGTGAAAATAGTAAAATGGGAGTAAATTGGGACCTAGCAACACCTATTAAATAGTCCCGAGATGGTATGTGTGATGTTGTTGGGGCCAGTAATGGTGTTGTCTGGGTGTATGTGGCAGCAAAGTTGGCATCTGGGTTTATTGCAGGCTCTGGTGCCAGTGTCTGTGTTAAGTCTGGTTGTAGTATTATTGTGGGTTAGGAGTTGTTTAAGATTGGGTGGCTGTCTGTAGGCCCTAACAACATCACACATACCATCTCGGGACTATTTAATTGCTCATCGTCTAACATTGTGTATGCCATCAAATGCCAACAGTGTCCTTCAGCTCTCTATATTGGACAAACAGGCCAAACCTTACGCCAAAGAATAAACGGACATAAATCTGACATCAAGAATCACAAAACAGAGAAACCAGTAGGAGAACACTTCAATCTCCCAGGACATTCTATACAAGATCTCAAAGTAGCTGTTTTACTACAAAGGAATTTCAGAAATAGACTGGAAAGAGAAACTGCTGAATTGCAACTCATTACCAAACTTAAAACCATGGAGAGACCTGGTCTGAACAAAGACATTGGATTCTTATCTCATTATACATGACTAAGCCATTTCTCACCTTCTCACCCCTTGCCTTTTCCTGTAAGACCTATTACAGTCGTTAAGAGTCGTCAACAGGCTCATCTCAGCTATCTGCCAATCTCCCATTCCCACCACCCTTCTGAGTAATACCCCTCCCCACCTTCTCACTATATAGAAGGATCTGGCAACTTCTGTTTCAGTGTATCTGAAGAAGTGTGCATGAACACGAAAGCTCATACCAAGAACTAACTTAGTTGGTCTTTAAGGTGCTACTGGAAGGAATTTTTTATTTTGACTATGGCAGACCAACACGGCTACCTATCTGTAGCAAAAAGGAAGTGATCCTAGCCCTTTGATAGCTCTCAAAGAGAGAAGTAGAAACCTCTTTAGCACGTGTACGACCCACTCTCATAATGTAAACAGTTTAGGAAGGGAACAATACTTAATATCAGTCCCTCTGCAGAACAAGCTGAATTTTAAACTTTGAGGAGCTTAAAGAGCAGTTTCCAAAGAGGTGAGTTGAGGGAAAGAAAATATTAATTGCCTCATTAAGTTCATGCACACACACAAGTAAACTCAACCTAAGGGATCTTTTAATTAGCACAGAAGTAAACAATTTCTATTTGCAAATATTATACTCGCTAATGCAACTACTTTCCTTTTTTTTTTAAATCAAATGCCACCTTTCTTCCAAAGAGTTCAGGATAGCATACATAACCTCCTTGCATCTCACAACTTTGTGAGATTTGTGGGTCAGTCTACTTACCTAGATCAATCAGTGAGCTTGGTGACTGAAAGTGTGCTCTTCAAATAAATTTACAGTTGTAAGAACAATTGCAATACCAATCACCAATAAAATAAATCTGAGAGGAATGGAACCATTCAACCAGCTAAAAGCATTGTAACTTTTTCTCTTTGAATTAGTCCAGGAGAAGTTGCAGAACCTAAGTCATCTCGGCCAATGATCAGCAATGATGGGAATTGTAGTACAACAACATCTGAAAGCCACCACATTGACTATCCCCCCCTCTAATTGCTACAGCTCTCCACTCTTTTAGCTTCTTACCTTCAGATAAACTGTGGCCTAATGTCAAAGCATTTTATGTGTCTAATAAACTGCATTAGCCAGCAAGGCCACTAAGGCCTAATGTAATGAGTTAATTTTCCTCATTTTAATTCCAAGCTTGTTTCTAATTTACTAATACAAAGTGTTCTCATCACCTCTTTTTTATTGCGTTTTCTCAGACTAGTAGTCACATTTTCCTAAGAAATCTGTAAGAATAACAGTCGTGTCCTGCTTTCTCAGCACACCATCACAATTCCTGGTGTCATCTCAGTCAGAGCTGCACATGCTTTGCACATAATTGTGGAGTATTTTTAAAAGGCTTGATCCAGATGCTAGCAAAATTCATGCCTGTGTATCTGCTGCTTGCATCAATTGAACCAGTTATCTGAAATATCAAGGATGACATGATTCATGAAACCAAATACCTGGTATTTGGAAGAGAGAATATAGGAAGGTCATCCAACAAGGCAACTTTTCTGTCCTTATGGTCTTTTGAGCACCCTACAAGCTTTTTGCAGTCTGTCCTTATCCCTCAATTCACTCCTGAGTTAGTGCATGTATATGTGAAATTTCATATCTTTGCTGGTCTTCCTGCAATGGATCAAGGGCCCCTGAGGATTATCTAGTCCAACCACCTGCAATGCAGGAATATGAAGTTTTCCCATACAGGGATTGAACCTATAACCTTAGCATTATCAGCACTATGCTCTAACCAACTGAGCTATCCAGGTGTGAGCACACATCTTCTAATGTTCCTCTTCTTAGCCACTGTCGATTCTCCACTTCTTAAATTTTTCTTTCACATTCTTTCATCAAATACTGTACTATACATTTTTTTTCTAGGGTAGAGAGGAAGGAGGGAGTTACACACACACACACACACACACACACACACACACACACCTTCCCCATTACTTCATAATTCCATAGATTTGTCTCAAGATACATACACACCACACAGTAACAATAACAAAACAGTAAAGTTAGGATTGGGAGGGATATATTTCTATACCGGTGCATATCCAGCTTTATTACTAAGAATCTGCAAATCCTCAAACCAAAGAGCATGCAAAACAAGTAGGATCAAAACAGCACCTTATGAATGCAACACACAGCTAAAGAACACTCCTAAGTTTATATCAGCTAGCTTTATGTTTTTAAGTTACATGTATACAAAATGATAAGGGTAAAAGCAAATTCCCCTCCATTTGTTGCAAGTGAACTGTTTGAGGAAACATCATTGCTCAGCCTGACAGAATCTAACTAGTAAGATAAGAGGTGATATGTATCTATTTTCAACTATAAATGAAATAGAATTCTGTGACCTCAGTCAATCTGAAATCCAGTGCAGACTTTATCAGTGCTAGGAAATTGGTGTGTGTGTGTGTGTGTAATGGGTGCCACATTTTAAGATACTACCAGGCTGATAAAATAAAGGATTATTCACTTCTATGTGCAAAGTTAGTGTTTTACAGGGAGTGCTTTGAGAGAAGCAATCTGTTGCCTAGTAGTATCTGAAACTAGTACAGCACATATCAGCACTTCACCTATTACAACAACTGCAGGGTTTTTATATTTTGTGAGATTTTTGTCAGCATGCTGGAAGCTAAAAGGTTTGATGTTCAAAGATCCAATCCACTTCAAGATTAGCTATCAGCTGTACTTTATTAGAAAAGCAGTAGGGTTTCCCCCCCCTCCTGATTTCGCCCATTAAATACCACCTGGCTGCTTGATGTTATTAAATGAAATATGAAAAGATTAGTATGAAAAGGCATGGAAAACGTCTTAAGCTCCTTTAAAATCTTGCAACAGCGTTTTGGGGAACAGAACTATGGACAGTGACAGCCTTGTGAAACCACCCAATTCTTAAGAATAACAGCAAAGCGACAGGCATCAATAAAATAAAACATTAAAAACTTTTTATCAATTAATTGTTATATTCCAGTAATGTGTAGCTCAATTTACTCACATAGCTGCTGAAAATTAACGAGGACAATCCAGGTTTGACTACATGACCAAACTGAATTTTCATCCGACAGCCAAACAAATATGTCGCAATTTCATACACATGCACCAATAAAAATAAGTGAAATACCCAGGGTGAGTTCAAACAGTGTCAGAGCACTTGTCTAATGAATTTTCTCTTGTACAATGAGACTATTTCCCCATCTCTTCCCTCTGGCAGCTTAGTGTACATGCCCCAAATCTGATCCAGAAGGCTAATGGACCCTCCAGAGCACATTATACTGGATGTCACCACAATTTTTCTCAACCATGAATTTGGGGGAAAGGTTATCAACAATACTGTGTCACCTAACGATGGATATAAAGTATTTCATGATGAGTTCATGGTTTATAGAGACCACATAGATTTAGTTGTTAAGTGTGGTGTTCGCTCCTCTCACTCCCTTTAATCAAATTCCATCGTGTTTGAAAGCATGATAATGAAATGCACAGATGAAACAAGCATTAGTTATCTGAAAATTACAGCTAATTATACATAAACTGCAAGAGTTATATTTAATGGATCAACAGCACCTCTCAAGACATTTATTTCCATAACACGTGACTGACAAACCAAAGAACCAAAACTTGGTGTTGTTGTTGTTTACCTTATTGCAAACTGTTCAAAAGCGTGTAGATTAATAAAATGTTCTCTCTGCCGCAATTATGGAACATCACATTTTTGTTCCATAACAGTAGGCTAACTTCTTTTTAGATTTAGTGTATGAGTGGATTCTTGTGAGTATTCATAGCTTGAGTCAAGGAATCTCCATGTCTCCAAAGGGACACGGCCCGCTTCGGGTAATGAAGCTAAGCAAGTCTGGTCTTGTAAGTTTCCTGGAAACCACATGTAAATAGCTATGAGTTAATGGATAACCTGTGGCCTCAAAGATGATACTGTTGTGCTACAACTCCAACAATCCCTGACCACTGGCAACATTGGTTAAGGTCAGTTGAAATGGGAATGCATAACCATCTGGAGGGTTACAGGATTCCCACACCACATAAGAAGGATAGGATATAAGTCTAACAATAGAACCCTGAATCTATGGATATCTAGCAAGCTTTCCCCATAGTCTTCCACATGAAAATTCATATGCATTTTTCTGTGCATTTCTCCTAATATATACTTTGGGGCAAGCAATGTTTCCTATTATAATGCATTTTGTACATTATTTTCACTGATATTTGCGTCACTCTCCCAATACATGCATTTTTAATGTGCATTTTGGTAGGAGAATGACATTATAAACCTCAGCAAAGTGAGAATTTCACATTGGCTTAGGAAGTGGGAATTAAACGTTAAATCATGCAACAAACAAATTTCTTCCCCATTCTTAACAGCACAAGTATGGTTATCCATTCATGTAGTTCCTCCAAGCCCTGAGCACCTGTGAAAAATTAGTGACTTCACAAGTTATTATATTCAGGAAATATACATGATATTCATGTAAATATACACAGCATGTGCCTTTAACTCAGGCATAGGCAAACTCGGCCCTCCAGCTGTTTTGGGACTACAATTCCCATCACCCCTGACCACTGGTCCTGTTAGCTAGGGATGATGGGAGTTGTAGTCCCAAAACAGCTGGAGGGCCGAGTTTGCCTATGCTTGCTTTAACTGTTTCCAGACTGATGGCTTCCATCACCATCTATTGGTGTGTTGGCCATCAGGTTGATACTTAGTACAAAGGTGAGTAATTCTGGTCTTACTAAAGAACCAGAAACTATGGTGAGCTCATAATAACAAGAGCTCATAATAATAGTCCCCACTTGCTATGACCCGAAGGAGAGTCAATAGCTCTCCCAGGTCAACAGCCATGCCACCAAAATGTTGTGCTTCCTTCACTAGAAGAAATACTGAAGAGACCTATATGGGCAGGCAGGCAATACCCTGAGAACTCCTGATTTCCAATCTTCATCAAATCATCCAACATTATAGAAAAACAAGGTTAGAGCAGTCACAGAAAGAAAATATTTCAAAGATGTTAGTAGATCCCCCCAACTATTCCCATTTGAAATGAATTCATAATTATTGTCACAGTAAGCCAATAAGAGTTGAACAGACCACGGCCTGATATTTCAACCAAAAACCAAATCTTGAGTCTTTCTTATTTAGAATATAACTTGAATTTGCCCACTGTGTGTGAAAGAAAGCAATAAAAGCAGCCAGTATCTGTGAAGAAAAAACCAAGCAATAAATCTGATTGATTGCCAAACTGCTTGAAAATCACAACTCCAGTTTTCAAAACATTTTATCAAGAGTGGAAAATTGTCTCTTCAAGGTTAGTGAACGACCTGGTTAGACCGTAAGAAGGAGTGCTATTTAGAACAAGATTTAAAGCCTGTCATGTGCAGTTCATACAGCATGCTTAACATAACATCCCATTGACATAAGTCTGCCTGCTGTTTTAAGCTAACCACCAGAAATTATGCAGTGGGCTTTCTTTTTTCTTAGATTGCATCATTATATGCAAACAGGTATACTGCGCAAATGGTTCTCTGTCAACCATGATAGCCTTATGTTTGTACATGAACTCAGAATGATGTGATTTAAATCTGAATAGCCTTATGAGCCAGAGTTTTTTTTTTTGGCTTGGTATATTTTTGAGGTGATTGATTCTCAACACTGAGTACTTCTAAGCAGAACAATCAGAGGTTACTCTTATTTGGAACATACTCTGAATATCTATTGGCTGTGAGAGGCTTATAGAATTTTTTTTTTGGGGGGGGTAGTTTCTTTTCCATGTGTCATCAGGAATTAAAACTAATTTAAATTGGGACTGTGGTGTGTGATGAGAGGAGGCTTAATTGTTCCCTCCAGAGGTATGATATTGATAGAGGCCACTAGAGCTATTAGTCTTAAAAGAACAGCTTCCATTGGTACCTCAACCCCACCGGAAGGCAAATAGTAGCACATAGATTCTGACTAGAGGGGAAAGAGTTAACCCTTAAAACCAAATGAAGATAATCCCCTCACACATATCACTACTACTACTACTACTACTACTACTACTAATAATAATAATAATAATAATAATCTAAAAACCAAAATATTTGCTAATGGTGCATTTAAATGCCATTTAAAATTTGACTCTTCAATTTAAAATGAAATCACACACAGTATGTATTAGATAGGTCTAAGTCCTATGTTTTGAGTCAGTCTCTCTCTGATTTCTAGATAGCGTACTGGAGGAACAACAAATGGTAACCACTGCCATCGTGCTCCACAGATGGAGGCCAAACTCAAGGCCAGGTGGACTCAAATTCAGTCAAGAAATTATTCTTGTCCTAAATATAGCATGAAACTGAGTACAATAAATGTTTATTTCAAGCTAAACGAAGTTCAGTCTTAGTAATCGTGCCCTGATGCTGAAAAGGACATTCCTTGGTTCAAGATTTACCCCATGTTAGGATTGCAAAGCTACAGACCAGAAAGGCTATCAACACTTTTAAACAGATGCCCTCTCAGACAGTCCAAAAGCTCACACTGCAGTTTCCCATATTTACCACCGCAGAATGAGGGGGATAGAATTACACTGCATTGCAACCCTATTTACAGATTTGTACCCAAGCTCTGAAATTGGGGGGGGGGGGGAGACAGATTAGTAAAAACAATCCATCATGAAAATCTGATGAACAAAGACTTTCACAGCAGAACTGTATGCTGTAAATCCCATTCACTTCAGCACAACTTGCTCCCCCTCCATGTGTATAGGACTGCAGCCTTAATTTGTTTCCACCCCAGTTTAAGAGCATAAGGGAACACAAACAGAAGGGCTTTTTTAAAAACAATGAGAGCAGCAACAGTGCAAGTCAAAAAGAGCAGTTCGCGTTTTCCTTCAAAACTACCATCAAATGAGCAGAGAGAATTCAGACGGAATGACATTTCGGGGGTGGGATGTGGAGTCTACATTACTGAACACATTAATTTAGCACTTTTGTCACAGTATAGCTCTCACTGTAAAGACACTCCTTTAGAATTAGTTTCAAAGCTTTTCCATGCTCTACTTTAATGACGAATGACGATACAGTAGATATATAATTATACAGCTAAAAAGGAACCTACGGGAACTCTGACCCTTATAGAGCAAGCAAAACAGTCATGAAATAAATGATGCAGTGGCTTCTGAAAACCCATCTCTCTTCGTGAATGATAAAGGGCGATAATTTCCCCGCTGCATACCTCCCTTTTTCTTTTCATATTCCTCTCTTGTCAGAGATTTCTTCTCCAAATAACAAACTGTGGTGGCTTTTGTTTTCCCCAGGAAGTAGTAGCTCCATGAAAATAAGCCCCCAATTGGTTTTAAACAGACTTGCTTCCATTTCAGCACGTTTTGGAATGCAGTCTCAACCCTCAATAACAGGATGGAGAGGTAAATATTTAAACCCTATCCAAATTCTCATGTTGCAAACCAAACTACGAATGGTGATTTATTTGTTCACTTATAAAAAGAGTGTATATACCAATGTATCATAAAGATATATCACAGCAGTTTACAACAATATAAAAACATAAAACCAAAATAAAAAACAATATAAAAACATAAAACCAAACCATAAAAAGTTAAAAGCAACAAGAAATTTAAAAGCAAACATCAGCAGGCTATTGTGAGGGGGATCTACTCTTAATTGCCTTTCTAGTGGAACAGGGGGAAATTCAGCAGATGTTTAAAAGTTGATACACAAGGTACCCTCTGTTGGAAGGATGCTCCATAGGACTGGCCTGGTGACACCAAAGGCTTGTTGTCATACGAGCCTCACCAACTCAGGGAATGATCAAATTTGCTCCTGTGGATGATCTCAGTAACCGAGCAGAGTTCAGGCAATCCCTGAGTTATTCTGGACCCAAGCTGTCCAGGGCTTTGTAAATCAATACAAGAACCTTGAACCTGTCTCTGTAGCACGTGGGCAGCCAGTACTGCTGCTTTAACAATGGTGTCACATGTTCTTGGCCAGAAATTCCTATCTGCACCAGCTGGTGCTTCTGAACAGACCCAAGGGCAGCCCCACATAGAGCACATTACAGTAATCTAATTTCAAGGTCAGCAATGCATTGACTACAGTGGTCAGGCTAGCCCTGGCCAAGAACGATCATAGTCCCTGCTTCTTTCTCATTCTTTTTCTTTTCTTTTTTTCTGCAGCTGTTTCTGTTTTGTTTTGAATTGCATTAGTTTTCTATATCTCACCGTATTATGAAAAACTTTAATAAACATCTTAACATTATGGAGCTGACCAACTTTATTCTCAAAAACCTCCTTAAAGGGTGTGTTCAGTAGATTCCTCCTAGCAGGGTCCATTTCACTTGGCTATTATAACCAGCCAACAGCATTCTATGATCAGCACAGAATGCAGAAGTAGTAATGAATGGAGGACTGAGTACACAGTGTTCCATATGTATTCATGAAGCAAGAAGCTATTGCACAGCAGTTCCCCATGCAAAGCAGGCAAACAACTTTTAAATTTTTAAAACTCTCTTTGGCAGCAGGAACTGCTCTGGTCAACTCATCAGCAAAAGCTCAAGCTATGTGCACAGTTGGCCCCCATGTGCTCGCTGGATCACAACACATTGTATTATTGTTTAATGCTAGAGGTTCAGCATGTACCTGCTACTTTATTTAATGAGGGAGGTTGCTACCCACAGCCCAACATATATTTCCATGATATCACATGGGGACAATGATCTTTTGCACATCAGGTCTGCTGGGGAGTGGAGGTTTTGAGCTCCCTGCACACTCAACTGTGATCTTGATGCAGCCAAGGCTGGCCTGTTTTGCTGTAACATCCGCACCTATAATTCCTCCTCAACTATCAGGAAATGAATTATTTCCTGTATTTGCTCTCTGTTCCTATTTGTTGCCAGAATTGTTTCATTTTCTTGCCCTGAAAAGGTCTCATCCAAGCCAGGCTACCAAAAATCTTTTTGCCGGCACAACTTGCCAAACAGTGATGTGACACAAAATGTCTGGAAACCTTCCAGCAAGAAATAGAACACAGAATTGGAGGGAGAGTTTTAAAGGCAGCGGCAGTGACACAAAAACAGCCATGTGAGAATGAGAAAGAAGTCCCCATGAAGGCTGACAGGAGGAATCTGTTCCTCAACCAAAATTGATCCAGCTTCATTGCATAATCAGTGAACAATATGCATCAGAGAAGAGGCCGCTGCTACATTGTGAGAGGTTTAGTAAATTGTATTAAGAACATACTACAAATGTTGCAGGAGAAAAGCCATATTGGAGGGGTATCATCAGGAAATGTTCTGAGTACAAAACAGAAAGACTTGCATAAAACAGCTTGAGACCACTAAACTCCTATCGCCATTAACCAAGAATGTAGCGTACTTATATGAAAATCACCGTGTATACAGCATTACTATAGCCCACGCATACAGCAATCTTTAAAATCTGAAAATTGTTAGTCTTTACAGCAAAGTTATTGGATAAGTTAATTATTGGCTTCATCTTATAGATGGGAACAAAAGAAGATGGCTACATCCCCAAGGCTGAACAGGAATTTAAAATCAGTTTTGAGCAGGGTGGATTTGATTTAAATCAAATCGATTTAAATCACTAGTCAGTAAGGCTTGATTTAAATCACTAGTCAGTAAGACTTGATTTAAATCTATTTTTTTACAGAAAGACTCATTCTTGCTGGTATAATCTTAATATTTACAACCAGATGAAGGTTTCATTTTTGGAATAATAAATTTTCAGAGTATTTTTTACAGTCATATCAAAAATTACTGATTTGGTTATACTATTAGAAATACATTGACAGATAATTGTGAAATTATTGTGAGGTTTGATAAGTTAACTGTTTATATTTGGACAACTTTTCTGCTGTACTTTATTGGAAAGAGAAAAATAACAATTTCCTTAATAACAATTTAAACAATTTATTTAAGTAAAACAATAACATTATAGCATATGCATCCATGTTTGTTAACTGATGTGGTTAAACAATTTTTTAAAAAAAACAAACAAACACACCTTAGACTGAGTTTTAGCACGCATGAAAAACTTAAAACAAATCCTTATTTCCTGAACAGCCTTTGGACTATAAGGTAACTTAAATAGAAAACTATCTTTAGAAAGATTCCCCCCCCCCAAAAAAAGCATTTTATTTTAAAAATATGATTTAAATTTTAAAAATATGATTTATCATTGATTTTTATCCACCCTGGTTTTGAAAACAAAAGCTCACCATTTGATCCAATGACTCACATATATAGAGGCTGCATAGCAATGAACAAGGTATGTTTGGAGTTGGTTCCATTAGGTTCCCTTCCCAAGAGACCAATGCTAATTATGCTGCAAATGTGATTTATCAGTACAGTGGTACCTCAGGTTAAATACTTAATTCATTCTGGAGGTCCGTTCTTAACCTGAAACTGTTCTTAACCTGAAGCACCACTTTAGCTAATGGGGCCTCCTGCTGCCGCTGCACCGCCACTGCACGATTTCTGTTCCCATCCTGAAGCAAAGTTCTTAACCCGAGGTACTATTTCTGGGTTAGCAGAGTCTGTAACCTGAAGCGTCTGTAACCCGAGGTACCACTGTATTTGAATGTGTTTTGGAGGCATACACATGCAAAACCAACATATAATGTGCACAGTGGACTGTTTATGACTCTCTGAAATATCAAAAAAATATTGTAAGCTCAGCATCATCGAACTCCTAAACTACTTGAGCAACTATCTGCACCACAAATTAAACTGGCCTCTGCAGGGAAATCTTGTGTACTGCACCTCTACGAATCCCCAATAGTGTATTCTGTTGTGACAGTTCCTGGGATTATTTAGAGCAGTGGCTCCCAATTAGCTAAGTACTGTGGACCCCCTGTTTTTCAAAAGCTAAGCCATGGACCTTCTGAAAATTTTAATACCATCTATGCAAGGCTTTTTTCCCCATGGGGAACTCACAGGAACTCAGTTCCGGCACCTCTCAGGTGGGTGCCAGTACCATTCTAAGAGAAAGAGGGAGGAGTTCATGGTGAGTTCTGGCACCTCTTTTTCTAGAAAAGCAAAACTGCCTCTATGGTAGTTTCTGTTATGTTAATGGTGCCATACCCACTGATCTAGAGCAGGCTTCCTCAAACTCGGCCCTCCAGATGTTTTTGGCCTACAACTCCCATGATCCCTAGCTAGCAGGACCAGTGGTCAGGGATGATGGGAATTGTAGTCTCAAAAACATCTGGAGGGCCAAGTTTGAGGAAGCCTGAGCTAGAGGAACCAGTGAATAAGCATTAAGCCTACTTAGGTTTGTACTGGGTAGGTATTCCTAGAACCAAATAGAATCCACACTTGATTTTACTAGTGACTAGTGATCAATGGCTTACAGTGCTGATTGCATATACTGTATTATATTATTATGTTGTTGTTATGTTATGTTATGTTATGTTATGTTATGTTATGTTATGTTATGTTATGTTATGTTGTTATGTTTTATGTTCAACAATGGGTTGAGATGCCTTATTTAATAAACAAAAATCAAGCAAAGCTTTTCACAATGCCTAATAGTTATACAACCCTGAAACCAATGGGTTTCAAGTGTCAGATGCTCTTGGGAAACATGGGTCTGCATTTGATGACTTGAGGACAGGCTCTGTCAAGTTTAATCACAACGAACAGAGAGTATTTCTGCTCCACGTATACTCCTCCAAATGAAAATCAAAACTGTCAAAATATATGAAGATCAGAACTGAAATTCTTATTTCACCTTTATACTTAACTGTATCAAAAGGAGGGGGGGAGACTAAATGGAGAACAATAAACATTTGTCGCATTGTTAGGAGTCTGAGAAGGGCAAAATTAATCAAGAACAGATTGTGAAGGAAACCCTGTTCCTGCAAAAGAAGGTATTGGGTTGGATTCAACTAAATAGTTCTGCTAGCAGGAGACAGCACAAAGAGTCCTACTAGCTCAGTGTAGTTTCCTCTCTCCTCCTCCTCCTGAATGGCTATCGGGGATTAGAAGAAACCCCCCAGAACAACATATCAGGGAAGGAGATTGTTCCATCATGCAAATGGAAATGCATGCACTGATGGAATGATCATCTTAGCAAAATGTTCAATCCCATCCATTATATTTATGGGTTGTTTTGCAGCTGTTATTAAAAGAAATGTTAGAGTGGCTCGCATAAGCATCTCGGTAGCCACCAAGCTAAGCACTGATGAGAGCCACACTGAGCTTCAACAAGGCAACTGCATTTAGTGTTCTCAGACCAATCACTGAATACTGAGAGTCGTTCATTCTAATGCTGTGTAAGCAACAACAAGCACAACAGAAAAAAGAAACCATCTTCCCAGTCTCCCCTCTCCCAATATTACAAGTCACTAGTGGTCAATTAAGTATTTTTCTTTTTCTATAGAAATTCAGTATATTTTTTATCTAACTTCCAAGGGAGTCCCATAATAGTCTGAATATTCAGGAGTACAGTGGTACCTCTGGTTGCGTACTTAATTCGTTCCGGAGGTCTGTTCTTAACCTGAAGCACCACTTTAGCTAATGTGGCCTCCTGCTGCTGCTGCGCCGCTGGAGCACGATTTGTGTTCTCATCCTGAAACAAAGTTCTTAACCCAAGGTACTATTTCTGGGTTAGCAGAGTCTGTAACCTGAAGCGTATGTAACCCGAGGTACCATTGTATACCCCCCTCTCGACCATAAAAGGTACAAACAACTGGACTTGTGATGTTGAAGGCAATAATTGTAGTGATACCACTAACAAGATGTTCTTCAGTCCTACATCATTAGCATATAAAATTAAGTCCCACCATGTATCAC
The DNA here is from genome assembly GCF_964188305.1 of Podarcis bocagei. Classification (NCBI taxonomy): domain Eukaryota; kingdom Metazoa; phylum Chordata; class Lepidosauria; order Squamata; family Lacertidae; genus Podarcis; species Podarcis bocagei. The sequence goes on from NC_138130.1 coordinate 35,619,564, forward strand.
AGAATGTTTCTGACTTTTCAATATCACTCAAAACCCCTCTCTCAGGTTATATTTTCTACAATAGCAATTTGCCAAATATTTTATACCACAGGTCATTTCTGGACCTTCCACTTTTGAGTGTCTCTCAGCCTCGTTATCACTAGCAAATGCTGTAACGATTGTTCATTTTGATGTCCTTATTTTCTCCCTCAGATATGGATAAGAGATACAATTGTGCTGTATATTCTATTGATTCCTAAAATATTTTAGAAATCTCACTGTGTACCATTCTGCAAAACCCCTTTGTCACTAAGCATAACCACAACAGATGGCGGTACATCTCCCTTTGCCCACCAAGTACTAACTGAGGATCTGGGGTCTCAACCTCAGGGAAGGGAAATGAAAAACTGGGATTTTTAGAGGGCAGGACTGCTGAGACAAAGCATTTCACTATTCATCTACGTGATCTGGCCCACAGTATAACCAGGAGAACTTCATACAGCTGTAGCCTCAGGGATCTCTATGGAGCCAGCTGCTACTGTAACTTGGCATCTGGGCTCGATGACAAACATGTCAGAAAAAGAAAGAGAAGCATGGTGTGATGTGATGGCCTGAACGCAACCTCAGATTTTATGCATTAAAACACAGATACTTTTGGCCGCAAAAATAAAATGGGAAAGCTATCAGCAGAACCATATTAAGCACCATTATGTGTGGTTCGTTTAGTTTTTTAGATATCAAATTTTGTTAGATATCAAATTCACGCTCTCAATGCCCCATAAGAGGAGAAATATAATAAAATAAATAATGACATGACATGACATGCAGGGTCGTTGTAAGGATTACAACTAGATAATGCACGCAAAGTTCTTTAAACAGGTGTAGGTCCTTTGAAAATGTAGTTGTTGTTGTTATTAATTATGATAATAATAAACAAACAAACAAATACTCCTTTAAAGTTTGAGAATTAGGTTGATCTGATCTTAGGAACTAGATAGGTAGGAAGCCTAGAAAGAGGCAGACAGAAGGAACATGGATCTCTACAACAATAAATAGAGATTGTGCAAGTCAACTAGGTGATACAGTGGTAACTGGGGTTACAGAAGCTTCAGGTTACAGACGCTTCAGGTTACAGGTTCCACTAACCCAGAAATAGTACCTTGGGTTAAGAACTTTGCTTCAGGATGAGAACAGATACCGCGCAGCGGCGGCAGCAGGAGGCCCCATTAGCTAAAGTGGTACCTCAGGTTAAGAACAGTTTCAGGTTAAGAACGGACCTCCAGAACGAATTAAGTTCTTAACCCCAGGTACCACTGTATATAATCTAAACTGCTGTGAGAATTCCACCGAACTCAAAAGAATTTAACATATGTGAAATACAGGGTGAGTAAAAAAGAGGCCCCGTGGATACAAAGTACACATGTTCCACGGGGCCTCTTTTAAAAGACTCACCCTGTATTTCAGGAATGATCTGGCAATAATCAATAACTTCAGGAATGATCTGGCAATGGTCAATAACTTCAGGAGCACGAAAACACTTCACAGCACACAGGGATTTTGCAATTTTAAAACAGTGACGTTGTTGCAGCACAGTCTTTGCATCCCTACCCACATCCATGAGTTTTCCATATCATATGAGGTTTATCCAGAAAATTTTCTTTGATTCTGAAGTTGAGAAGGATATCAACAGCTCCCAGATTCTGACACTTTTTGCCTTAAGCTTGTAGAGTTCTGCAGATAAGCTCAGTGTCCAGGAAATAAATATTTGTCAGCTAGTGGGTGGAGAGGGAGAGAGAAGTAAATTTCCCTGAGCAGTATTCAGTAAACAAATATCTGTCAGCTAGTGGGTGGGGAGAGAGAAAGAAAGAAATGTCCCTGAACAATATTCTTGTCCTCCATGTGTTCAGGGACCTTAAACGGCCCAAATTATTTCTTTGACTCCTCCTTCGTGATTATTTATATTGCAAAGCTCTCTCTCTCTTTTTCAATCCAATGGCATAGATATTTAGGATCTGGGTCTTAGAATATTGATTCAGCACCCCCTGATGCACATCAGTTCTATTCTGGGTTAATTTTATTTCAGCTCCTTCGGTCCTTATTGCCACAATCCTCTCTTTGAGCTCTCTAGAGTCTCTCCTAAAGGTTAGGCAAGCACCCTGTCAGCATACAAACTGTGCAAGTCTGATGCTGATTAAAGCATAAATGGCTGGTATGGATTCTTCCTAGGCTTGCCTTCGTCTCCAACTAGCAAGGAAAAAATATGGCTTGAACATCCCAAGCACTGTCCCATTAAAAGAGCAATGCATGGAGCTTTGGAGAAAAACTAATTGGTTCTAGACTGATCATAGCAGATTCCACATGGAATCTGGATATTGCTGGTTTTATGACCTATCTGCGGTAAGGTAAGACTGCTCTTTTGCTCACAAAAACCACTATCTACCAAAGGCTACACATGAATTCAACAGAAGTTGGAAAATAATATCTGTTTGTTTAGGGAAATGTATATCACACCCTCCTATCACATTCATAGTATTCACTTTAGTAATGAAGTTCCATTCCATTCTTGCAGCAGGCTTTTGTTGTGAAAATTTTTGCTAGATTGTGCAGACGACATATTTAACTAAAATTATGTACACAAATAACTGTCATTTTTAAAATCAGAATCAGAACATGCTCGGAACAAAGCTCACATATATTATTTTAAATACAATATTTTGTAATTTTTGATATGTTCAATATGTTCATTTTTAAAAACAAAAAAAATGAATTATTATTTCAATAGGCACAATAACTACCCATTGAAATTCCCACAGTGCATGTGAAGTTCAAGGCAACTGTTGTGTGCACAGATTCCTTCTTACTATTATCATATGTTTCCCATAGAAAAATCAGCCAGCTTGCTCTCCAAGTGGATCTTTAAAGTACGATATCAAAATTCAGTGCACATCATCTCAATGTTTGCAAAGCAGATGGAGTTACTTAGAAATGTGACAGGCAGAATGTTCTGTATCTGGTATCCTAATCATAAATTTACTTGGGTGGAATCCCCACTGAGTTCAGAACTGAAGCATAGGACATGAATGCCACTGGGTTCCTTTTTAATCATCTTGAGCTCTATGGAGAGTACTCAACAAAAATAAAGCTTTGGAAACCTATCACACATCTTCATAGGGTCAAAGCTATGTGTGTGTGTGTGTGTGAGAGAGAGAGAGAGAGGGAGAGAGAGAGAGAGTGTAAAGCAAAATAATTGTGGTGATCCAACAGTGCACCTCCACCCCATAAAACTGCAAGTGATCAGAACTGGTCTTGCAAAATCAGTGGGGCATTTAGCTTTTTTAGGAATTTTATGGGCATAACTCAATGTTAACCATGCATTTCAGTTGTATGCCTACCTAGGATATGAACAGTAAGGGCCATGAGTTTTATGGAATTAATCAATAACCAGCTGTGATCAAAAGGTCCTCCTTGCAATGTGCACTTGAACTATTGAAGCTTGACATTTTTCCATTTTCTGCATCCAGGTAGCACCACTGATGATAAATGACACGGTGAAAAAGAAAATCCATTTGTTCCAATATGAACAATTCAGATACTAACATTTGCGGTTTTAAACTGTTTTTATACTTACTGTTTTCATAACTGTTTTAATATGCAACTGTTTTCAATTGTGTTTATATATGTGTGATTATGTTGTAAATTGCTTAGAGATGCCTCATGGAAAGCAATTCATAAACAAAATAAATAATAAAAAATAATAAAACTAGGTCAGCCTAAATGTTTGGAAGGGTATATATATATATATATATATATATATATATATATATATATATGTCACTTGAAGTGACAATCGCTGAAAAGCTCTCTCTTTTCCCAAGGTCTGTGAAAATCAATAGTAATCTTTGCTAGAGAACACAGCAGTAAACAGAAAGCTAAATAAAGGACCAGACATGGATGTTGGCTATGAAAGGGAAACAAGGCAGGCAATCGTGACAGATAATGTCACCAACACTACAAGACAACAAAATGCCCTAGTATAACTATTTGAAAAGCCCAGGGCAAAGTACGTATATCCCATCAAGATACTAGAAGCTTCACCTTACCCTCCAAAAAAGTATAAGTAAAGAGAAAAAGGAAGTCCAGAAATATGATGTGAAATTACTAGGATCAAAAACACTGGTACAGACTTTGATGATAAATTCATTGAACTTCATATTTTATGCCAAAGCTAAACAAAACTTCCAGGATGAGGAATCATGGCTCAGCAATATGGGCAAGTAGGCCCGTGTAAACACCCTATTCAGTTCAGATTTTTCCTGCTAGCCTTAACCAGGGTTTCCTAGCCTTAAACCAAGATTTGAAACCAGGATTTGAGAGAAATTACCATATTTTTCGCTCTATAACACGCACCCGACCATAACACGCACGCAGTTTTTAGAGGAGGAAAATCCGTAGGCATGCCACCCGTAGGCATTCCCTCCATAACACTCACAGACATTTCCCCTTACTTTTTAGGAGGAAAAAAGTGAGTGTTATGGTGCAAAAAATACAGTAATAATAATAATAATAATAATAATAATAATAATAATAATAATTCCATAAGCTGTGTACAGTACAAGCAAGACACTGATATCCAGAACAGGTACATAATACAATGAGCATACATGTGTAAATGAGACAACAATGATAATCTAACTTCTATAAACAGAAAATTACAATAGTTACAAAAATCCCTCCTCCTACTTCCCCTGGAGTTCAGCTGAATTGACTGGAAGGAGAAAATAAAACTGTCACCGATCAAACTTGAAAATGAGAACCTATCTTTCTTGTTGCAATAAACAGTTATTAAATAATAATTAATTCTATAATGATGTTGTAATGAAGCTCATTAAAGTTAAACCACAGTTAACATTAATTAGCCTGCCAGGGCAACGGAATTTCTCTTTCATAAATATGCATACTATCAACTCTCAATTGTTCTGGTTTGCTTTCTATACCTCCTTCAGCCAAACCATAGCTTAAGACCCACAAAAGGTCCCCATCTAATTTTGTTTTTGTTTCTTTTCCAGGTAAGATATAAGACAGGGAGGAGCTCTGTGGCATTTCACTGAATACCTAGCACACATTTTGTGCATCATCTTTAAATGCCACAAACTGTTCTGGCGCCACATGTAAGCCACTATGAGGTCACTCTTAGTGCCAGAGTTATGTATAAGCTAAACAGCTGTAGCTTAGGGCCCCACTCTCTTGGGGGCCCCCCAAAAAATTGAAGGGAAAAAAACTGGATATACATTTCCAAAATATAAGATAGAAAATAAATAAAATAAAACCTACACACAGCAATAATGTTTTGTGTTGTGTAGGCTCCTATTTGTTATGTGCAAATGGCTTTAGATACCTATAAGGTCCATAAATTACCATATAGCATATATTCAACACAAAAAACATACTAGCACAGAGGGGGGAAACTGATTTAAGACGGTAGTGTAGATTAACAGTCACACCCTCCACCAAGGAAACTGTGGGTCAGGGAAGGGATCTCTAACTTGAATTTTTCAGCACCATTCTCAGCTATAATTTTTAGGGTTCTCTGGGGGAACCTAATATAACACCAAATGCTAGCTTGCAACAGTCTCTAACTAGAGAAACAGACTACCTTGTGTTACAAACACCTTGTGTTACAAACACTTCGGGTTACAGACTCCGCTAACCCGGAAATAGTATCTCGGGTTAAGAACTTTACCTCAGGATGAGAGCAGAAATCGCACGCTGGTGGCACGGCGGCAGGAGGAGGCCCTATTAGCTAAAGTGGTGCTTCAGGTTAAGAACAGTTTCAGGTTAAGAACGGACCTCCAGAATGAATTAAGTTCGTAACCAGAGGTACCACTACAGTGGTGAAGGCAGCTCTGTTTAGGGACATTTTTAATCTTTGATGTTTTAAATATTGTGTTGGAAGCAGTAACAACCTGGATGAGCTTAGCAAGCTAAGCAAAAACTGGGACATGCCTAGTTCTCCAGGTCTGCTCTGATTACCTTCTCCTCATATGTATGGCAGTAACCTACATAGCATTAAGAGCAGCTCTGCTGGCTCAGGCTAAAAGCCTCTTTTGTCAAGCACCCAGTTTCATGCAATCCTGATGCCTCTGGGAAGTCAACAGTGAAGGATCAAGGTCTTCACCCAAGCAACTGGCATTCAGAAGAAAAATGCATTTGCTGCTTCCATAGAAGAATCATCACGAAGCTGTAGTCGCTGTCAATGCGCATGCCCCACCCAATGGTTCTCCTACCAGGACTGCTGACCACTGCCCTATTGGATGAGCAATGGCATTGCAATATTCAGACTGGTGCCACACAGGCTGACTCATCCTGGGCAGCATGGTAGAACTTCCTGTCTCAGTGAGCAACAAGGTCCCGCAAGTCTTTGCTTCCGACCTGTTCTCCAATCCTGCCTTCTGGTTTCTCCTCTGATCCCGTTTGCTCTTCAGACCTGACTTCCAGTTCCCAGTTCTTGACTCATTCCAGATCACTAACCACACAGCCCAACCCTTCCATGTATCCCCTCAGTTAAAATCCAAATGTAATTCTGTATTATTGGGTTGATTTTTTTTTTAAGATCAGGGATGCTGGCCTGTCCTCCATCCACAATAGTATTCCGTTTGCTCCTCCCTTGTTCAACAGTAGCAACCATTCAAATGACAGACTACTGGGTGGTATCAGTCTCCCAATCCAAACCATTTCTATTTACTATGGCAACCACCTATGCTCATTCAGACACCAACTCCATCTGGTATTCAGATTCTTCTGGTTTATGCATTTTACATGAAATCAGCTTTTGTCTCGGTGGTTATCAAGACAGATTATTAATGAATATATATTATATGCTACTCAAAGTCTTGCTTATATTATGGATGTGCTTGGAATAAGATATTGCTAAGGGAACTTCGCCGTCTGAAAATAGAATTACAAAAATTAGATCCAAGAAGACAAATGTAAAATTCAGGTAGCAAATTAAGCATAAAGACATGCTAATCGGAAGCATCTTGACAAGGAGGTTGTGTAATGAATATCATATATAGATACCTAATAACTAATAAAATAAGCATTATCATAATACCTAATTCTGCATTCACCTTGTACTGAAACAGCTGTTAAAAGAAGGAAGCAGTAGCCTGCACAAGCCAGGCATGCAAAATAAGCACTACAGTCATACCTTGTGTTGTGTTAGGTTCATGTTGCATCTTTTCGGCTTGCGAACATAGCAAACCCGGAAGTGTATACTTCCAGGTTTCGCTGTGCGTGCACACGCGGAAGCGTTCTGTGTGCTTTGCACATGCACAGAAGCGCTCTATCGCGTTCTGCGCATACGCAGAAGCGCTGCTCTAGTTGTGGACTTTTTGGGGTGCGAACAGCACCCCGGAACGTATCGTGTCCGCAACTAGAGGTACCACTGTATGTAATTCCTTTTCTCCCTCTGATCTTGCACTGATGAAAATGTTCTTCTTGAGAAAACTACGAGACACCCTAATTACAGTTTGAAAAAATACATCTTCCTCAAAGAAAGCAGTCTCCAGCTTAAATCAATGATATATTTGTTGCAAGTTACTCCTGGTGAAATCTATTGCTCCAGGAAAATTGTGCAAATAAAGTGCCCAATGCATTTGCTTCCACGGTGGGGGGGGGGGGAAACTAGGACACAATAGAAATCTTTGTCCGTGCAAATCAAATGTCTGCCACGTACAATGCCTTAATAAGTGCATTTTCATTTCAAACCTTTGCCATATGGAAAGAAGGCATGTAACATGCTTTAAATTTGGATTTAGTTTTATACTTTAGCGCAAGTCTCACAATATCAAAATGTTAAAATTATGGGTTGCACCAATGCTGCTACTCTGTTCACTTAGCAGACTTCATGTTGTGCAACAAGAATTTCCCCTCCTCTCCTCTGCAACCCACATCGGACCCTCACATCTGCTCCAGCGGGTCGGGGGCACTCTGGAGCTTATTCTGGGCATGTGTGGGGAGAAGAAGAGAAAATACTGTTGCACAAGTGGAACTCTACTATTGCACCACTGGATACAACACTATGACAACCGTTGCACTACAGATGAATGCATAATAATGGTGATGGTGATGATATTCTGGGTTGTGCTGCCTGAACAAGCTCCTGGTGGCAGAAGATCATGGGCCAATGCTCCATATCCAAGACTAAACTGGTCCATATGGCTATAGACCAGAGGCCTTCATCAACCCTAACTATTGGCTATGCATCTACATCCATCAGAAACTGCCACTTCTCAGACGAGTCCTACAGACTGCATTGCCCATGGCTTCATTCACTGGGGATGTTGGCTTGCACGTGTCAGCTCCTCTTACTCACTGGTAGCTTTAGTCTTCTGGAACCACAGAACAGCTAACCTCACTGTGGGACCAAGCAGTGATATACACAGTCCTGGAAGGAGTTGACCAGTCAAAGAACAAACAACACAGGACATCTGAAAGGCTGCACTCTTGCCCTCTACATGGCTATCATGTCACTGTTTATCAGATATTTGTTTAGCACACTAAGAAAATGAAGACGCTATAGATAAAGGAAGGGAGAATGTGGTGGCACAAGCATCTTTGCACAGCTCTGCAATACTACCTGAAACCAGGAAACTAACTTTAAAAAATCCTAACAGTTCTTTTAATCCTTTGCCAATTATCTACGCAAATAAATTTAGACGGTACAGACTTAAAAAAAAAAATTCTCTAGACAAGTTATTTTAAAAGGTTTCACGAGAATCTTATCAGGGTTTGCTTACTGTCAAACTGATGTTCTTTTCCCTCTCGGCTTGTCATAACTGCTATCTTACAGTAGAAATATTTGTGCTCATTGCATTACATGCGGAATATTCTCTTCTTGTGGTTTGAAAGCATCTTCCGAGAAAATGGAGGCTAAATGTCAACTCTGCCTTACTCACAAACAATACCCTTTGCCACATAGGCTGATGCCCCTTTTGGGTCTTAAAACAAGCAAGCAAACCAACAACCACTCACAATCATCTGCCCTCATTTGTTTCCCAAGTTAAACTCTAATTATGAACAAATACTGTGTTTTTGTGTACACACACATGTATCAACTGTGCTATTCCCATTACTGTTCTAATTTACAGTCTGCAGGCTTCTTACAAAAAAGCAACTGTGAACCATGTGTCACTTTTTGCAGTAAAAAGCAATGACTGATCTATGCAAATATCCCAAGTGAACCATGCAATTCCCCATTTGCCTAATCATCTCTCACGTGGCCTCTTTGTGCATTTTCCCTGTGCTATTTCTGAAGAAAAAAATGTGCTGGAACTCACCACGAACGCCACCCTCGTTCTCTTAGAAAGGCAAATGGTGCCCACCTGAGAGGTGCCAGAAATGAGTTCCGGCTGGGGGAAAAAGCGCCCCATTTTCCCTTCTTCAGTGTCGCTAGAAACAACAGCAGCTATGGTAAGAATCAGTGGGCTGCACAAGCTCTCAAAAGCACACTATAAAACAGGGGCAGCCTGTCCCATTTTGCCACTTGAGGTGAAATGGGAATGTGCTACCTCCTGCTCCCCCACCATGCCCCGGCTGCCAGAACACCCCCCCTCACCAAAATTCGTCAAGGGGGGGCATTCTGCAAGGCCTTGGCACTCGTCTCCTCCACACCAGGGAGCAGCAACATTGCATGCTGGAATGCCTTCCTCTCACTGAAAGTTGGTGAGAGGGAGCATTTTGCCAGCATCAGAAGCGGTGGACCACTTCTTGCGCTTCCACCACCTGAGGGGGCTGCTTCACCCGCCTCATGGATGGGCGAGAACTGCTTTAAAGGAGCACTGGCACATAGATCCTGGGAAAGAAGAAAGGCAGAATGTGTCACTACACTTATCCAGTCAGAACAACTATCATTTATTTACGTCCAGATCTGTCCTGACAAGGCATAACTACAGTGGTACCTCGGGTTAAGTACTTAATTCGTTCCAGAGGTCTGTTCTTAACCTAAAACTGTTCTTAACCTGAAGCACCACTTTAGCTAATGGGGCCTCCTGCTGCCGCTGCGCTGCTGCTGCACGATTTCTGTTCTCATCCTGAAGCAAAGTTCTTAGCCGGAGGTACTATTTCTGGGTTAGCGAAGTCTGTAACCTGAAGCATCTGTAACCTGAGATATCACTGTATTAGTATCTAAGGCCCTTAACAGCTTATGACCAGTTTCCTTGCAAGATTACCTTGCCCTATACATGGTCAATCGATTACTTCAATGACAAGTGTCACATACATATTTGTGAAATGTCCACACAATCAGTACCTTGAACTGAAAAGTGCCCATGAGAAAAATACATTGATGAAGAGGTTTGATTTTTAATTTTGCTGGGAAAGGCATATAGAAGTACCTTTTGCATTTAAAGCTTCTTCTTTTATTTTCATCACAGTTTCTTGGCCTTCTTTTTCCTTGTTTCCAGCTGTTATTAAATAAAGATAGAGAAAAATAACTGTGAAAAACTGTCAATATTGCGGAGTACAGACTTAAAGCACAATAATAAATCCTGCAAAAAGAAAAACCGAAACCTGAAATTCTTAAATGTTTAAGCAAAGGAAGCAGAGAAGGGGAGGGAGGAGTTACAATAAATATAAGAAAGAATTCTGTTATTGGCTGAGTGAAATAAGGCCTTAGTAGAGAAAAGCTTAATTGCCCATTCAGTATTGACTTAAAAACACAGCATCTCTCCTGAACACCGAGATACTGGAATAAAATTTGGTACACGTTCAGAAGATAAATACATGTTTCAGATGAGATATCAGCCCAACTGCACATCTATTTTCAATTAAGCTATGACAGACAGAAAGGGAGAAATTGTTGAACTGTTTCTTTAAATGTAAAGGTTCATCATTGTTACACCCGATGTGTATGTCTTTAAGGGGCCAGAGCAAGGGCCAGAGCAAATAAGGAGACCCAGCTTTACAGCTGTGAAACATAGCAGGTGCTGCTGAGTTGCATTGATTAAGCTGTGTCAGCAATTGGGTGTAGTATATAAGGAGCAGCACCTAGCTCTCCCATTACCCTGGGGGGTGGGTTGGTGGTTGGGTCTGGTTTGTTGTTGATGATGTATTTAGTGTATAAAGAGTTTTTGTTTTTGTTATTAAAACCTTGTTTTACAACTCTACATTTCAGTTTTGAATATCAAGCTGGTCCCTACAACCATTAGCAAAACAGGGAAATGTTGTCATGAAATATCTGCACTGAAGGGTGAGGTATCAAAATGAATGTTCAGGTTGAATTTTTAGGACAAATTCTGTATTTCATGTCAAACCCAAAACAAAAGCCTATAGCCAAACCTTCAAAATTAATTTGAACTCTTCTAAGCTAGTTAATAACTCCACAGTCTCTCCACTTTCATAACAATCATTCTTTACTTGCCACAGATTTTAAAGAATATCCCTTAGGTCCTGATCGCTGTGCAACAATGCCTATAGGTAAATGTAAAGCTGACCAAAAAGATCACACACACATTCATTTTCCTTGTGCTTTTTCTGAAAGTAGTTTGTAACTGGTTAATTTTCTAGCATTCACTATAGCTTTCATTTTCATTTGCAATCTACCCACACACACACTTCCCAAATAAAATCTTATGTAACCATTTCAAATGGGCAGTCTTTATAAGATTTAAAAGTTATAGACACAGACAGCAATTTTTGTCTGCAAACTCCTGAAATGAACACTGGTCTGCAATTGACTCTGCATCTATTAGATCAGCTTTTCAATTATATCAGCACTGCCTGGCTGATCTCTTTTTATTTAACAGTGGAGTGGGGTGGGGCAGCAGGAAGAAAGTTAAACAAAAGAAAGAGGGAAAATAACTCTTAACAGTATTTGTTTTCACCATAGAAATAATCTTGGGGTTACACAGCGCAAACATTCAGTTTGATCCTAATCCCTAAAAATAGATGCAGTGTCAACGAACAAACCCTCCAGTAAAACTGCCATATCCATGGAGTTCTCATTGAACGAAGCTATGGGCACGAGATCAAATCTCCTCACTTTTTCAGCCTAAGTGATTTTCTACAGCAGGGAATTAAAATCCGATGTGTGCCATAGTACTGGATGTAGCTATGCTGGGGGGAAAGGAAGCTTCTATGATAATCCCTGCAAGAATTTCATCTGATCTTCTTCCTCATCCATCAGCTGCGGTACAGCAAGCAGACTTATTAAGAGCCTCCAGAGTCTTGTCTAAGTCCTGATAATATTAATTTCATCTGGACAACATATTGCATATTAACATATTTCATGCTGCATATTCATTATTTTAAGAAAACCCGAGCACTTCCATATGGATGCAGTTCCAGATGAATAATATTTCTAAACACGTCTTCTAGAAATTGTGTTGTATTTTCTTAGTCTGTTATTTTTGTTTTAATTTGTTTTCTTTTATTATTGCTGAAACTGCACTTTTAAATTATTATGTTAATATATTATGTTAAGTCAAACTCTCAAGGTAACATATATATTTTAAAATGAATACATAAAATTCTATATTATTATCATTAAGATTTATATACAGCCCTTCATCAAAAGATCCCAGGGCAGTTCAAAAGATAAAAATACGATATAAAAACACATATAAGTAGTTAAAACAAAAACATTATTGTATTAATTTAACATTCCACACTCCAAGCAGAGTAACATTGCCTCTCATAAAGGGGGTGGTAGATTATATACCCACAGACTTCAACAGAAGGAAAGCCAAATTAAGTAATTGCTTACCAAGCATGCATATTTCAGTTTGCAAGGGGAAGATTTGGGTGCTTCTTCAGTTACTGTTGATGTGCATTTAAGTCTGTGTAATTGCACTGCTTCTGCAGTTCAGTTCAGAAATTCTGCTGTTGGCCACTTAATGATAGATAAGAGATCAGGAATGGACCGTGGACTCAGGTACTCCCTTAACTCCCTATCTTAGGTAAATGTACCCTCTCCAATAAATCCCCTTGTTTGCCTTGACTATGATGAGCCTCCCCCCCACACACACACTGGCGCAAAGTTTGGTTCATATCAGCCTGGGCTGCTCTCTTAAACAAAGTTTGAAATAAGTTTGTGAAACTTGGTTAAAAGAAAAACCTTGGAACAGGCCCTTCCCTAACACCAGGAAGCAGCAGGGGGTCAGGATAACTTCAGCAGTCTTACTTATTAGAAAACAAGAGATCCACAGCTCTTTGTAGACTTGCTGCGTGACAAGACCAAGATTCCAACTAGTTCCCACTATTCCAAAAGCAGTTTGCCATGGGGTGGAGGTGGCTGATGTTAAATAAAACCAAACCCAGAGCTCTGTTGCGCACACAAAACTGGTTGCAACTAGTTCTTTTCGTTTTCACCCAGATATTGCTAAAAAATAAAGTAGTAAGGACTGTCCATAAGCAATGTCTCCGCAAATAAGGAAGCAGAAGAAAACCAACCATTCTGAAAGGCCAAAGAACAAACGTTTTTGTCACAGGTTGGCTTGCTGCAAATGTAGTGGATGAAAATATTGATGTGGAGTGTATATGTGAAGGGATGCAAAAAGAAATTGCAATTCAAAGGCTCTTAAATTGCTGCGATTAAACACTCACTTTACAATAAAAGCTAAATGTAAATAATGTTGAACATATAAATCAACACTAAAATGACAAGGTAAAGAGGTTTACTCAAAGCAACCAGCTGGTAAAAAGTGATGGATGACAGCTAAGAGCCCTGTTTTCATTCTGAAATTCATACAAGAAACTCAGAATGCTGCTCACTGTAGCATCTTCCATGATCTGAATGTCAGCTATGCAAAACTGTATCTGTGCATAGAAACCCAGCCAAAGGTCTTCCTTTTTCTCAGTGTACTTTCCAGGATGATTTGTTATCAGTATCTCAAAATCATTATTTCTATGAACATGCTGTCTTGGTAAAACATAAACAACTGTTTATTTTGCCAGATATTAATTTTTCATTGGTGAAAAGAATTATGGTGGAAAACTTTCCATATTCCTTCTCTACTATTTATGTAACAGAAGGAGTATAGCTGTGTGCCTATAATTATTTGTAGCACGAAGCCTTGGCAAGTATATTTTATCGTAGTCACATAGGATCTCCCTGTGCAGATGAAATGCCAAACTCTTTCTAGTCTTACTGTGTTACATAGCTAGGGTAAAGGTAATAAAAATAACATTTTATCTCCTGAAGTGCAGTCACAGCAGGGGCAGTTATATTAGAACATTTAGAAGACATGTAAAGCAGTGCATTGTCTATCAGATGATACAGGCTGTCAAGCCTAATGCTGCCTAGAAAGTAAAGAAGAGACATTTTGTTTACCCAAGTCACAGACTGAATTTTTTCTAACTACTGACAAGGTAACCCAAACAGACATGGAAGTCAGGCCACCCATTTCTTCAAATACACAAACTGGCACATTTTAAGGAACTAAAATAAGGCCATTCAGAGTGAAATGCAAATGAATGACATTTCAGCTTAAAAAACCAAACAAACCATAATCACAGCTACCATGGAACTCAGCTGCATGTAATTCAAATTTGGACAAACATTGAACTTGATGCTTTTTATGAGCTTCCAACCCCCCCCCCCCAAAAAAAACCACCAACCCAGAGGTCAGAGAGATGCCACTGTACTCAAAATTCCAAACCTTGTCCTTAGTTTACAGGCCAATTTACTTCACTAACAACGGCATTAATTTTATCATTTGTTCCATACTGACCAGGGAACACAAGGTGCCATTTACTTTAACAGCGGAACTCACTTCGACTCCATCTATATCAGGCATAGGCAAACTCGGCCCTCCAGATGTTTTGGGACTACAACTCCCATGATCCTTAGCTAACAGGACCAGTGGTCAGGGGTGCTGGGAATTGTAGTCCCAAAACATCTGGAGGACCGAGTTTGCCTATGCCTAATCTATATCTTCGGTACCCGCAAGAAAAGCTTCTGCAAGCACAGCAATTAGTATTGTTGTTATTTATTTTCTCCACATAGCTTTCGCAAGAACCTTGCACCTGGAAAATCAAACTGTGTTGAAAGAATCTATTTTGCATAAGAAGTAACCCCTACTGGTTGCAATCCTCTAGGATCCTGGCCAATGTTCCATAATTTCAATGCATTACTGTTGGTGCTAAATTTTACTTTGCTTTATGTCTATGGAAGAGACTATGAGTTATCATCATCATCTCTCAACTGAACCAACATATGAGGGTGATGACTAGGCTTGCAATTCTACTCAGAGCTCCTGGGGCAAATAATGCGATGCAAAGGTAACTAATAATTAAATCAAATTACATGACATTACATTGTTAATAAATATTTTTATCATTGCAATACCAACAGTACCTATTATGACGTGCATGCCAAGTCTTGCCAAATACTTCACAGTATGGTAACCAATTCCTCTAGTGCCTCCGGTCACTATGGCAACATTCCCATTTTGAAGAGGAAAAACTGCATGAAAAGAGAAAAGTATTTCAGGTTAAGATCTATTTTACTACAATGCTTACATTACTCACTGTAACAAAATATTCAGCTACAGCCATTTCCTGTTATGTGGTGATTGTTCTTGCAGCAGTTACAAAGGTATTATTTTATGGATCATAATGAAGAACACCAGTAAGCATACAGTTGCTGCAGCCAACCACCACATAAAAAAAAATTCCTCTTATATAAAATTAAAAACACAAAACAGTGGTTTTATCCATTTTTCCAGGGTACTTTACAAAGAAATCACAATAAAAAATACAAGGGCAGAAAAATCAGCTGTAATAATAATTACAAAAACAAACAAACAATAAAAGCAGCAGCTCAAAAAAACACCTTATGAAGTCTGGAAGAATTACCAAGTTACCACCAGGTGCTGAGATTCATATACAGATTATTTTTATTGTATTTTAGGCATCACTCATTAGAATACATTCATAAAGTTGATGTGTGCCAACCCTTAATCCAAAAGAAAATCATACATACTAAAACTTATAAAAATGGGGAAATTGTATGCCGATAAATATATTAAGCCCATCTAATTTGTACATGTACCTGATGCTAAGAAATTAATGTAGTCCCAAACCAAGACTACCATAACTAAGGTGCCACTATTGAGAAGGCCATTTTTCTGTTTGGCACTCACTGCTCCTCGGGAGGGTGAACTCTGTGGAGGACCACTAGAAGTGTCCTCAATACATAACCACCTTCATCTTTGAGAAGGGAAGTGATCCTTCAGTATTCAAGCCCCAAATCATGTCAGGCTTTTAAAGGTAAAGTCCAAGCACTTGTGGTTGAAAATATGGCTTTATTTTGAAATAGCTGCAGCTTCAGAGGCAACCCCACATTACAGTAGTCAGCACCTGAAGGCTAGCAAAGCTTATCCCAGTCTAGGACAAGTTGTACCTGACACACCAGCCTTAGCTGAGGAAAGGCATTCTTTCACAGGGATCTCAAGTGACAAATCTGGATCCAGGCGAAGCACTGATCCCTGGAGAGGAGTGCAATCCCATCCAGAACAGGAAGAACACTGTCTCCTCCAGTAGATGAACCGCCTACACTCAGTGTCTTCCTCTTCAGGGTTGTATTTCAGTTTATTGTCCTTCATCCATTCCACTACCAATTTCAGCACTTTCGACACATCACTTAACTCAGATGTCAAAAAAAAAAAAAAGGAAAAAGGTAAAGTAGGGAATCATCGGCATACGTTTGGCACCCCTCACAGTAGCTTCATGTAGCTGTTGGAAAGAAAGGGGGACAAGAGGGACCTCATAACAAAAACAGCCTAGGGGCAAAATACCATGGCCGGTAGTATCAAAAACCAGTGAGAGGTCCAGAAGAATTAGCAGGGTCACACCCTTTGTCCTTTAAGCATAGGGCTGAAACCACTTCAAAATTGGTTGGCAATATTGGTCGACAATATAAAGAAGCCCTAATGAGTAACAGCTGGGATGACCACATCAAATAAGGGGCACCTTTTGCGTGGTCGCGTGCAGCCCCTCGGATCCCAGTGTGGCGCCCGGTAGTATGGGCTGGCTTCGCCCACCCCAGGCTGGATACCTGGAGGTCTCCGCCTACCTCAGCCAATCGCCCAATCCCGCCTGGGGAGACGTTACCAGGGGATCAGCCAGGTAGGGGGAGGGACCGCCCTGCCCACACAACAGAAGGTGAATCTTATGGCCAATTCTAATCCCATAGCACGTTGTCTTGAGTCATTATTCCGCTCGGGGGTCATCTGGGGCTGGGGGACTCCACCTGTCCACACATAGCTGGGTGTAAATGTGCAAAACCAAGGTTCACATTCTAAGTACTGTAAACCATGAATCTAACTGAATGCCTTAACTTTCCTCACAGTATTGTTATGCTAATAATATAAGGTAACTGCCATCTACATTGCTTTGAGCACTGAGGAGAAAATGCAGTATAAAAAGTTTACAAACTAATAAATAAAACATAAATAATTTTAAATATTTTCTAAGTTTTGGAAGGTTAATATTGATTTAGAAATTAATATCCTATATAAGCACCGTACAGTACATACATAAAGGTAAAGGGTAAAGGGACCCCTGACCATTAGGTCCAGTCGTGGCCGACTCTGGGGTTGTGGCGCTCATCTCGCTTTATTGGCCAAGGGAGCTGGCGTACAGCTTCTGGGTCATGTGGCCAGCATGACTAAGCCGCTTCTGGCGAACCAGAGCAGCGCACAGAAATGCCGTTTACCTTCCCGCAGGAGCGGTACCTATTTATCTACTTGCACCTTGGCGTGCTTTCGAACTGCTAGGTTGGTACATACATACAGTACATACATACAATACATACATACACATGCACAGTTTTGCTTCCCTCTTTTTCATTAGCCTGGAATTACACCATAACACCATAAAAGCATAACAATAATAGGCCTCACTACACATTCTATAAGCCAGCTTCTTTCCATAAAACAGTCAATTTTTATTTACTTCGCATTGCAGAATGATTTGGCAATGTAAGAAGCAATAAGTCCATTGTTTGGGTTACTGATCGTTGTAAGCATTTTTATAGTTTTGTATAGATTATACACACACACACAAGGTTCATGCACACATGGGGAAAAACTGGCCAACATGTTAAAAGAAAAAAAGACCTACATATATTTTATTGGTAATACTACTTGTTTAAAATCATAAATTGTACTAAATTCTGGGGAGGACGGACTCTGATCTCATTGAACAAGCAGGTGTACACAACAAAAAGCAATATAGCCTTTGAAGGGAAGGATGAAACAAGGGAAGGGGAAACAGCTGGGAGAAATCTTTGTAATGTCAGACAAGAGAAGCCCTGAAACAACAGATAAAATGGGTTGCATTGGACGACAGCACAAAAGATCAGAGGAACAAGGAAGTGGCAGGGGGCTACTGGCATTTTTGACATACAAGGAACAAAACAACAGATGAAATTCTCCAAGCAGCTTCCTGCATACACTTAAAGGAACTGTATTGCTCCAAAACTGATGGAGCATCAGCAGCTGGCTTGGGGGTTTTTTTTTATATTCCAACTCTGAGCAAAGCTAAATTCTAAAAGTCTTACCTTCCTGAAGTTACAATTCAGCCAAAATAGTCTGATGGAGATTTGAAATAAAACCATGGCAATGGATCAAGACCTTCCCTCGCAAGTTCAGTTCACCCACCTATCAAATTCTCCCCACTGTCTATATCAGGGCTGGCTAATGTTTTTTGGCCTAAAGCCTATACGTATTCACCCTTGGTCAACTCTCCAGGGTCTGAATGCCAGTACCGGGTATAGTAGCTGGTAATTGTAGAGTTAAATATTGCCTCCGGTTATCATGGGTTTTGGAGCTAAGACTCCTGTATTCAGCTTGTTATTGTGGTTACTTTCATTTCCCATGTAGTTGTGTGTTTGTTGATGGATAGGCCAAACAGGAAAGTACCTTTGGCTATCAAGGCCCTACATAAGCATGAAATAAGAGATCTAGATTGGAAGTATTTTCATTTAGCAAAAATCCCCCTGTCACTCAGATATCATAACTGAGTACAAGTATAGCTCTCTCCATGAGTGAATTGAGTGAAGGGAATCCAGGTACATAAAGGGATGGTGTTTACACATTAGGCATCGACATCTGAACCAGGAAAGCCTGCATGGTAGACTTCCACAGCAGCTGGAACCTGTGTGATCAAGCTTCTGATTCCCTTAGAGGTCCATATGCAGACATCAAGGATGAACATGTGGACATCAGCAGACGGCCTGAGAAGCCACACTTCCCATCAACCTTTTCTACACAGGGACACACACACACCCATATACAATTAATGAAGGGGTTTAAATGCACTTGCCTACGTTTATCTCTTGCTACCAATTCCCTCCCTTCTCCATTTCTTGTTACTTTCCCCACTGTCAAAATTCTGAATGCATGCTCTTCAGAGAAGGGATCCATTTCTTTTTGCTGGTGATAGTCCAAAGCACAATGAACACTGATGGCGCAGTATAAGGTAATATATACATTTTTCACGTTTCACACAATTTAATCTTACAGAGTGTTTATTGATAGATAGATATATACGGGGCTTATTGTAATAATGTTTATTATTTAAAAAACAAGAAGTGGATATTAAATGGTAAATAATCTGCTGATTCAGCAATAGTCACTGTAAGGCCCAAAGGCTCTCATCATCACAACGTGAGTGTGCACAGTTGTCATCTGCAAACTGATCATTGCAGGCAAACAGCTTTTCCGATGCAATGAAGGCCACAGAAGAGCCTTGGTGAATCACATTGTTGACTATGCAGTTTCTCAAAAGCCCTATTCAGGCACATAAACAAATGTGTGAGGGGGGACAGAGGCATGTGGCAAAGCCCTGCCCCTCGGTAGAGCATCAGACTCTTAATCTCAGGGTCGTAATTTCAAGCCCCGTGTTGGGCACAAGATTCCTGCATTGCACTAGACGACCCTAGTAGGTCCCTTCCACCTCTACAATTCTACCAGTGTGTCAGCACAATGTCTGCGAGTTCCACATGTCTGAGAGTTATACACGCAATGATGGTGAGGCTACAGAGTCACCAAGTTCTCTTGCTGACAGCACAGCATGATTTCTGATATATATCTGATATATCATTGCTCTCTGGGGCACAATTGTTGGTTTCAGGAAAGGCACGTCTCATGGTCACAACTGCCCTGGTTCATAATTTGCACACTTGAAACAAGAGCTCTGCTGAATCACAGATTCGCTTCAACATGCAAATAAGGTGTGTGGCAGGTGTTAGAAAATACAGTAAACCAGTAAGTGTGTGTGTGTGTGTGTGTTTTCTCAGCTGGCTGGGTCAGCCACTTCCCAGCTGACTGAAAAATGAAAAGAGCAGTAAGCACATACACTGTTCCACCCACAAATCCCTTGCAGTTTCCCATCGCCCTGCTCCCCAAACAAGCTGTCATGTCAGTCTTAAGTCCCCCAGCCAGCTGTGCTCAGGCTGATGGTAGCAGGTGTACACCCACTTCCTAGGAGAGAAAGGGGAGAAGGAACTTTCAGCTGACAACCACCGATTAGAACTGCGTTGCTTGATGACACCAAAGGTCCATCTAGTCAAACATTCTGCCTTCAGCAATACCCAGTTATACGCCCCATGAACAATCCCAACCAGGCCATGCTAGAAATAGCCATCCCTGGTTTTGTCTCAGCATGTGATAATCAGACGTATGCTGCCTGTAATAAGAGGTCCCGTTTTTAGTTATTATGGCTGATTGCCACTGAGAAACCTGTTCTCTGAACTGGCTTTTCTTCTCCCAGAACCCCTTTCCTTCAACAGCCATTTCCATCTGGCTGCATCAGAGGGTAGACAGGTACACTAAAGTTTACGGCAAAGCAGTAATTTGGTCACTGGCTGCATACTAGTCTTGTTGATGGAGAATTTTCATCCCTTAATTGTTCCCTATAAACGACACACTGCTGTTAAGAGGACAAGCTGTCCAGCTTACAGATCAACATCACCACTCAGAATTGAGACCAAATCTGCAGAAAGTAGTGTGCGGTAGAAAAAACCTACCACACACCTGAATGTCATGAATCATCCAGCGATGTGTCCTTTAACTTCAAGGAGCCCACTCCAAAGTATGTGTGTATCAAGGAGAGAGGAGGCTGTGACCAACTGCCGTCTCCTTCTCTTTCCTCACTAGCCAGTCACTGGAACAACAATTATGCAATTTTTTAGTACTGGTAGCTGCATTTGCTTGTTTTCATCTTCTGTTCCCATCCCTCATTCCTTCTGTATTGTTTCTATTAGATTATGAGCTTGCCTTGTTTTTGTTTTTGTTTTAAATCTCTGTACGCTGCCAAAAAATGTTTAGGTGCTTTGCGAATAATAGTAGTTATCCACTGCAATACCTGTTTGAGTCAACAGGTTTCTTTTGACACACCCCAACTCAGTTCACTGTACTGCTGAGCTTTCCAAGCTTTTCATGTTGGTGACACACTTTTTAGGCATGCATCATTTCGCGGCACAGTAATTCAGTTTTATTAGCGAACCAGCAGGCTGCCCACTCCCTTCTCAGCCCCAGGAGGAGAGCAGAGAGTGTTCACACAACACACCTACACACCACAGCAGCCGACACACTGACACAAGAGTTTGGAAAGCTCTGCTGTACTGCCTTTGTAACCAGCGTAACATTGAGTAAGCAACACGAATAGAAACAACACAGGAAAACCTTGGAAATTGTTCATCTGCCGAACATGGCGAAAGCTCAAACGCTCAACCAGAATTCCCTTCCAGAAAGAGAAAACCCAAATACAGTTTGGCAGGAATCCCTATTTGACAATTTGGGGGGGGGGGAGAGGCGGGAAATATGCCAGCTTCAGTCGGCCTTCTAAATTCTTAGAATTTCAGTTACCAGCAATGAAAATTCATCACCTGCTACATCATCATCCATGTAAAGTTCACAATGTCTTAGCCCTTAGACATGCAAAGTAATAATCAAGAGAAAGTCTGTTAACAGGTAGTGTGTGCTTCATCCTCATCTTGAATAAGCCAGCAGGACTTCCAAGTACCCTGAAAATGAGGCCTTTTGTTAAAAAAATCAGATAACACCACGAGTTAGATGACTGCTGATAAAGTGATTGGACGCTGCTGGAAGTTCTTGACCCTTGAAGATAAGGCAATCATTTCACTTCTGAACTGGACAATCAGTTTAGAGCTACTTTAATTATATTCCAAAAGTGAAAGAATGAAAAAGAAATCAAGATTAAGTTTACTTGGAAGTGAACCTTCATTAAAACACAAATCAGAAGTTTGATATAACAAATACGTGCAGGGAAAGGAAAAAGGGCTGGTTTATGGGTGAGGGAGATAACCTTCAAATATCAGTGTTTGGTCAATAATTTTATAGCCACAGGGTGTTGCTAATAAATCCCATTGGTTTAATTGGAGCTTGTTAACTCTCTACATTGATTTCAATGGGGTTTGAGCGCAACTCACTTTGGGAGGTATCCAACTAAACACTTCTACTAGCATAAGCACTTTTGAAAGCATAACAGAACCCTTCACTTTGCCCCAATACTCTCTAAATATGTTCTGGGGTTCCCCAAACCACCTAGAGCAGTTTAAGGGCATGTGTGGTGAGAGATGAGGGAGTGGAAGTCCCACTGCACAGCGTGAAGTGGTTGTGCTAGTAGAATTGCTAAGATGGACACCACCCTTAGTCTGAATCAAACCCAGAACCATAACACAATAATGTCACTTTGCCTTCAAACTGTTCCCCAATGTAAATCTTGTATGTCGTCTACACTCACTCAACAAATATTCACTGGGCTGGATCCAAAGATGCCCATCCTCAAAGATAAAAGCATTTGATCTAGTGGAGGCTCCTGCTAACCCAAAAAAATGGGGGGAGGCTTTTCAATATTCAGAGTCAATATTCTTCTGCAGGGGAGGGAGGAGGAATTGGCAAAAATCACTTCCCCTCCTTTCTATTAGCAGGCACCAGGGGCACTGTTTCAACGGGATCACTGATCTTATGGCAGGAGCGAACCAGCAGTACATCACACTGAGCAAGCTGGAGTTAACTCTTTATTAGCAAAATAGGATCCGCACAGGAGTGTCAGGCCTATTGAGCACAGCAACTCAGGTCTTGCACCCATGAAGACTAAAGGTTCCCACCTCCCATCTTCTCTCCATAGTGTTTTCCGAGCAGTTGGAGACTGTGCCTGTGTGCCTGGCTTTGCCCCTCCCACTTCATGACTCTCCTGGTTCTGGGAGACCAGGGGGAGCAGTAGCTTGTCACAGCAGGAAGGGGAAACACCTGTGCCTCTTCACAAGCCTAACTCTGCCTCTTGGCCCTCCACCTCCCATTTCAGCTTATGTCTGATTCTAGACTGCTCTCTGCCACAGACTCTCCCAGCTCACGAAGCCCTGCTTCCGACACCTCCTCCCAGTCTTTTCTCTCTTTTCCACTCCACTTGTCCCACCAACCAATCCCTGGGCTCTGAGCCTTCTTCCCTTGGAGGTTTCACAGCAGGTTCCCCCCACCATTCCTTTGCGTCCAACCAGTTCCTGACAGCTTAGCATCAGACCCGTTATCTATTATAAGATTTAACAGCCACTAGCACTGAACGCCAACCAGAGAATTCTGAGAGGATATTGCTTCCTATTTTAATAATAGTTCCCAACAGTATTTTTATTTTTTACTAAAAGAAATAATTTAAAAAGATGTTGATATTATAATACTGCTATTCTAATTTCAATTTGTGCTGAACAACAGGGAAACTAATGGAAAGCAGCTCTTCTGTATATTGTAGGGCAGGGGAAAGACCTGCAACCAATTTCTATCAACCTCCACCAGCATAGTCAATAGCTAGGGACAATGTGAACTGTAGTTCAGCAACATTTGGAAGGCCATGCATACCCCATGACAGGGCTGGGGAAATTCCCCTTTTTGTAATTAAAAGCACAAGGATGTAATACACAATAAAACACCAGGAAACCCTTGGGTTTTTAGTTTCCATTGTTAATATACTTAATATAATATAGACAGCATTTATGCCCTTGTCTTGTTCTCTGATGAATTTCCAAAGCTGCATTTTTAGAATCTCAAAAATCAGGCTCATCTCATATATTGATGACAGACTGAAGGACTGATTATGCGCTGTATACTTTGATGTACACAGCAGGCTTCCCTAATTTACATCACTTCATATCTGTGCACTTTAGAGTCAAGAATTTTGGTGCACTCATCACTCTCCTGACTTCTACTCAGCAGAGCCCAGTTGGAAGGTTGATCCACGCTTATGAAACCGTCTCCTAACTATTCAGTGAGCCAAACAACACAAAATGAAGAGATCGGTCCCTACAATATGTGCCAAGGTGAGCTTCTTAACAAGTTATGTAAAAGACAGGAAGCTACGATGGCTCAAAGCAGGCAGGGATAGGGTTTTTCACGTTACTAGCATCTGTAGCATACAGTGGTACCTTGGGTTAAGAACTTAATTCGTTCTGGAGGTCCATTCTTAACCTGAAACTGTTCTTAACCTGAAGCAACACTTTAACTAATGGGGCCTCCCGCTTCCGCTGTGCCACCACCACACAATTTCTGTTCTCATCCTGAAGCAAAGTTCTTAACCCAAGGTACTATTTCTGGGTTAACGGAGTCTGTAACCTGAAGCGTCTGTAACCCAAGGTACCACTGTATTTGCTAAACCTGACACAAGTTCCAAAGAGTTGCTAAAGCTTACAAATTGGTTGAGAAATTCCAGGTTCCCATCCCTGTCGCCCTTGCCAGCTTGTTTTGGTATTTTTAATCAGTCACCTCTCCTCCTGCAATATCACAAAATGTTTTTGATACTCCACTTCAAAATCATGTGTAGTGGGCAGCATTAAGGGCAGTGCAGTCTGGGAAAGCAGACATCTTTCAAGATCAGGGTATAAATTCATAGTTCTTTGTAGAACATGCAGAAAATTCAAGTACAATGGTACCTCTGGTTACGAACTTAATTCGTTCCGGAGGTCCGTTCTTAACCTGAAACCGTTCTTAACTCGAGGTACCACTTTAGCTAATGGGGCCTCCTGCTGCCGCCGCTCCCCGCCAGCGTGCAATTTCTGTTCTCATCCTGAGGTAAAGTTCTTAACCCAAGGTACTACCCAAGGTTAGCAGAGTCTGTAACCCAAAGTGTTTGTAACCCGAGGTGTTTGTAACCCGAGGTGCCACTGTGTATATTTTAGAGAATGTTTTGATATAGGTACACATCACAGAGAGGCTTTCGTTGGCTGAAACATACACACATTTTTTGCACACCTGTGCCTGCAAGACACATCATGTTCATGTAGAGGTCCTTTGGCAAGAAGAAAATCAGCTGCAAACCCTTGGACTGTAACGGAACTGTATTCTGAACAAACTACTACTCCCGTGGTTCAGAGCCAGGAAAACATATGCCCACAACATGAGATGAAGTATTTCCAGAATGTTGCTTTTTCCATGGAAGACCATTCTCAACTCAAGTAGGATGGAAATCTGGAACAGAAGCTTGTGCCCTCACATAGGACAGTACATTTGTATGTGGACACAAAGAAGGCAGCACATTTACTGGCGCAATGAGCAGTGAAAGAGGAAGTGGTACTACTTAGCAATATTTTAAGTTGATTCCCCATTGGGAAACCATTAACACACCTAGTCTGAATACATAAATTTGAAGATGGAATAGTTCAATCAGGAAGCTCCAGAAACATGTTAATGAAAGTTGTTGTTTGTTTGAAAAATTACAGGAACAATTTTCTGTGGGTTTATTAAGTCTGAGCTTAAGACATCAAATAAATCACGCACAACAGAAAGGACTTAAAACGGTTTCAGATCACAGCAACATGTCATTTCAACCATGTACAATTTTATTTTGGATGCCAAAAAAATTTAAAGCCAGAAATGCATTGCATGAGGCCAAGTGGAATGTCTACACTTAAACCCATTCTATCCATCTCTATCCTCAAATGCTCCATTTCGCTTTGAAAAGTCACATTTATGCCCCTTCCACCCCAAGAACTCTAGAAACAACCCTTTAGGTAATGAAATCAGATCCTTTTATGAAAAAAGGCATTTTAAAAAAAGAAAAAGAAATGAACTTAGAAAAAAGAAGGGTTTGAAGCACCTGAAAATACAAGGCAAAAAAGACAAGACAGAATTAGCTCTGCAAGTAGAAACAATTAGTTGTTTTGTGTGTGTGTGTGTTTTGGGTTTTGTTTTCTTTTTACAATTTTTGAAATACAACTTTTGAAGGGGCTAAGCTCAATGGATGAGCATATGCTTTGACACAAAAGGTCTCAGGTTGAGTCTCCAACATCTCCAATTACCATAATTTCTGATAGCCAGGCTGGAACAAAGCCTTTGACTCGTATTAGCTCATCAGTAAATAGTGTATGGCTACATGGACCAGACCTCTATATAAGACTGTTTCCTATCTTCCAATGACACCTAGCACCAGCTCCAAAGGAAATCAGCTGTGTGAAAGGAAAATACCTTCAGTTCAACCACAGCTCTGACAAAATTTACTTCCTGGGCCAGAATACAGGATATGGGAAAGGCATAGCCAACCATTTCATGTTTTCAGTCATGGTAGCTGGAATAACATTGTTAGTAGGTAGAAGCTGATTACTGTATTTAGGTGTGGTGTAACAAATATAGCTTACGACAGCATAAGTCTAATTTGCTGTTTAAATTTTATCTTGAGCTTCCATGGATTTAAAATTCAGCAAGTTCAAATCAGATTAATATTGCCATTTCATCAGGTACTTCCTTGATGCCTTTAGCTGGTCAACATTGCAACAGCTGAGAATCAGAAGGGAGGGGAAAACATTATGGGTTAAATGGCTTATTAGTTAAGAATATTTTGACATATTGCTTTCGATCACTTTCTAGAAACTATGCTCCAAAATGGGATTCACCAAGCTATATTTAAAAATGCCCAAGCTATGACAGCATATTCAGCAGGCTGCGTCAGAAGGTTCTACTGATTTGAGCTGTATATGGCTGATACACACAAATTTATGCCCTGTATGTGTCTACATGAGTAAAGTCAAACAATAATGGGTGCTTCTGTACTATAGTGGTTTAAAAATAAGTGCCTTCTGCATTGATTGAATTAAACTCATGTATAGGAGGTATTTTTCCCAGTAGTGATGTATGGAAGTGAGAGCTGGACCATAAAGAAGGCTGATCGCCGAAGAATTGATGCTTTTGAATTATGGTGCTGGAGGAGACTCTTGAGAGTCCCATGGACTGCAAGAAGATCAAACCTCTCCATTCTTAAGGAAATCAGCCCTGAGTGCTTACTGGAAGGACAGATCCTGAAGCTGAGACTCCAATACTTTGGCCACCTCATGAGAAGAGAAGACTCCCTGGAAAAGACCCTGATGTTGGGAAAGACTGAAGGCACAAGGAGAAGGGGACGACAGAGGATGAGATGGTTGGACAGTGTTCTCGAAGCTACCAGCATGAGTTTGACCAAACTGCAGGTGGCAGTGGAAGACAGGAGTGCCTGGCATGCTCTGGTCCATGGGGCCACGAAGAGTCAGACACGACTAAACAACAACAACATAGGAGGTATACTACAGAACATGAAGGTTCATTGTCAACAAGGAAACCAACAACATCTGTGAATATTTGCGTGGGTATATAGAATATCAGAACTTTTTTGTGCTATATAGAGAAGCCCAGGAAGCACAAGAGCAGTGGTTCACAAAGGGTGTGGTGTGCCACATTGGAGACGACGGTAAGCATAGGGGCAAGATTCAAGGACAATCAAAGTAACATTTAAATATTTCAGTGTAGTATAGTATCAAAATTTGCAGAATGTGGATGCTCTTTCAAAATCAAGCACTGCTAGGAGTTGTTTCTTTGTTTTTATTTTCCAAAAATAAATGGAGCCAGTAATTTTTTATTCTAAAAAATTTAGCCCAGAGACGTTTAAGAACCACTGCACTAGAGAGTGTAGTGCACTGGCAATATCCTTAAGAAACTTTTTAAAAATACTCCTCTCCTCTTAATCATCTCCTCATCTCCTCTTAATATGACTAGAG
Source organism: Podarcis bocagei (assembly GCF_964188305.1). Classification (NCBI taxonomy): domain Eukaryota; kingdom Metazoa; phylum Chordata; class Lepidosauria; order Squamata; family Lacertidae; genus Podarcis; species Podarcis bocagei. The sequence goes on from NC_138130.1 coordinate 35,647,582, forward strand.
CTAGTGATAAAAGATTTGCTTAACTAAAAGAACTATGGAACATTGTTATATATTTATGTCTACAAAATAATCGAAGGTTTTAAAGCATCTCAGGCAGCTACTTAGTAATTCCAATATGCCAGAAATTTCATATTGTCTAAATAGTCATGTGGTCAAAATCCCTCTCCTGTGCTGAAGCCGCACCAAATTCTGTGATACTGAACTGGCACAGCAAGCTATAGATCTTATCTTACCTATATATTCTGTCCATGAGAGGGAAGAATGAAATGGGGCAGCTTCAGGAGGTATCATCAGCTACATAAAATTAGACTTGAGATACTTTGTGGACACAGTTTTACTACTCACATATTACAACATGGTAAGAACTGGGGCCAATTCATTTAACTGGTTTCTCAACAGCAAGTGACAAACATGAAACAGACCTGTATGGAAGCAGGTTATCATGAATGGTTACACTTCACACCATACACCATCTTGGCTGTGAGTCCTGGAATACTTGCTCCCTGCCTTCAAACCACAAAAGCTGAGGCTGCTGAACAAACTCTTGGGTTGGGGTATTGTTCAGGAGTTTTTGTTGCAGGGAGGTTGTTGCTGTTATTGATATTCTTATTATTTGTTTCTTTATTTTAGATCTTATGATGATTTAGGTGGAAATTGTTTCAATTTGGATGGGTACCGTTTCATGTTTTATTTGTTGTCTATGACTACTTTTGTTGTGTTTGTAATATTCATGTTGCAAGCTGCCTTGAGGATGGTTTTACCTATGGAAAGGCGGCATACAAACAAAATGATGTATTTCTGTACATCAGTTTTACCAAGAAATGCTCTACAAGAACCATCTTTAGGTAAAACAATTGTCAGTCACATTAAATCATCACAATATAAATATTATGTTCTATTCAGCAAAAAGGACCATCAGACCATTTCCAACTTAAATTTTATAATAACAGTGGTATAAAATTAAGCTCATTAAGTGTACATGTGCATTAGACATATCAGTATCCTCAAATTAAAGCCATACTGTTTGACCGATACAAGACAATTTTTGCTTCAATAGTAATGATAAGAACCATTGGCCAAATTTAGACATTACATTAAAACTATGGTTGAGATTCAGCCACCTGAATTCATGCACTTACTCATTCCTTCTCCTCCTTTACACCTATGGGAGAACACTGAAAGCATCTATTTTGTTTTGAATAAATCAGTTTCCCATTACATCCAACCTCAGGAATGTGTGGTTCATCCTTCCTCCAGATAGCAAATAAAACCATCTGAAATCAGTTTGATTCTGGTTTACTTCAAACTAGCAAGAGTTGGAATGAAAGACAGCTTTTGAAGTTCAGACAAAATATGAAACTGCAGTTTATTTGAAACCAAAAGTGAAAGCTTTCAATCTCCACACCTCACACATAAAGTAGGAAAGGGAAGGCGTGTGTGTGACCCTAAGGCACACTGAAGCCCATTCTTATATCATTAAATATTATAACATTAAATAATGTAAAACATGACATCTCTATCCAGCCAACATTTAGACACGTATGAAACAGAACATAAAGATCAAAAATATTTGAAAAATCCTTCTTGAATTTCAATCAGAAGAGTTACAGAAGAGGGCAATTGCAAGTTCAGGCATGGCAAAAATTGTATTCCAGAACCAGGACTTGGGAGTCTGAAGCAGGAGGTAAGAGTAACACCCACTCCCTCCAGCCAGGATTTTTAAAAGCACAAGTTAAAACTTGTTTCATCCCTGCATGCCCTTTGGTAAAAAAAATAAAGCCTTTAATTTCATAAAATATATAGCCTCCATTGGAGCTCTAATTTACCTTTTATGAGGGTACTATATCATACAAAGGAAACAATACAGCAAAGAGGTAAACATACTGAAGTCCACTGAAATCGCTAAGCCTAAACATGTTGAATTCTATATTGAATTTTGTGTTGAATCATGACCAACATTCACTGGCCAACCAGCCAATCTGGCAATGTTGGCGTGTTATACTAACTGACTCGTATTTGAAGGGAGAAAGTGAGGTGAAGAATCAGGTTGTCACCCAATCCTAAACGTGTTCACTGGAGAAGACATTAAACATGCATCTCCTTAACTCACAATGCTCAACATTTCTGTGTATGTGCAAACTTCATTATCCATTATATTTTACTGTGACTGTCAGCATTACAACAAATCTGTACAGCAAATCTTAATGAGTCATTTCATGCTACACGTTCTCTGAGGGCACATTCAGGTACATGTTTCAGGATTCTACTACAATCCATCAGGGCAAAAAAGAATGGAAGCATGAGCATCTTTGATTTAACATATTAGAGGACACATATTGCTTCCAACAAAGAAACTAATCTATTGAAGAGAGTAACATTTGAAGCAATCCATTAAATTAGGTTCTTTAAAAAAACAACCCAAAAAAACCCTTGGTGTTCTGATCTTACCTTTAAAACTTTAAATATTTAAACACTTGAGGACGTTCAGATCAAAGCTTTTAAGACTTCAAATCCCTACAGCAAATTAGCTCTGCAATGAAGTTAAACCATCTATTAGGCTTGACCATTCAAATGTTACTTCTGTCTGTAGCAGAAGGGCTGAGTAATTGCTTAGAAGTTACCCTTTTTACTTGTGTGTCCTATTCCTAACAGAAAGCCTCACTGTGGGAAGAAGTTAATAATAATAATAATAATAATAATAATAATAATAATAATAATAATAATAATAATAATAATAATAATTTATTATTTATACCCCACCCATCTGGCTGGGTTTCCCCAGCCACTCTGGGCGGCTTCCAACTGAATATTAAAAACAAATACAGCATTAGACATTAAAAACGTCCCTAAAGAGGGCTGCCTTCAGTTGTCTTTTAAAAGTAAAATAGTTGTTTATTGCCTTTACATCTGCTGGGAGAGCGTTCCACAGGGCAGGCGCCACTACCGAGAAGGCCCTCTGCCTGGTTCCCTGTAACCTTACTTCTCGCAATGAGGGAACCGCCAGAAGGCCCTCGGCGCTGGATCTCAGTGTCCGGGCTGAACGATGGGGGTGGAGACGCTCCTTCAGGTATACAGGACCGAGGCCGTTTAGGGCTTTAAAGGTCAGCACCAACACTTTGAATTGTGCTCGGAAACGTACTCCCACCACCTTAAAATAGGCAGTGGTTTGACTCATCTTTAATAGATCCTACCTGGTTCTAAAGGTTTTAGAAAATCTACAGTCTCTCAATATTCCCTTCCCAGGCAAGTTGACCAAGAGGGCAGTGGCCAGCAAGCAGAAGCAAATTATCTATATCCATTCCAATCTGGTTTCAGATCTGGTTTGGACACAAGAATAGCCTTGATTACCTTTATCAGGAGAGAGATGGGGATGGTGACTGTGTTGTTTCATCTTCACCCCTCAGCAACCTTTGACACCACTGACCATGAGCTGGGAGTTGGAAGTACTATATTCAGTGGTTCCACTACCTGTAGGGTTGCTACCAGATAGTACTACGAGGAAATTGTTGCTCAGCAATAAACTGGTAAAATTGGGATACTGTGTGTGGTGGCTCCCATGTCCAGAAATTAGGAATGTGGCCTGTTCTAGGAGGAACTGCACTGCCTCTGAAGGAACAGGCTTGTAGTCTTGAGAGTATTCCTGGATTTAGACAAATCACCAACTCTAAAGAGACTCCATGGATAGGAGTGTTGATGTCCAGCTTAGGCCGATTCACAAGCTACAGCCACTCTTGGACCAGGACAGCCTGGCTTCAGTTGCCTATGCTCTAGGAACCTGTCTGGACTGCTGTCGAACATGACTGCTAGGCTCGTAAGTGACACAGAACATCACTGGTCCTGAAAGTGCTGCTCGTTTCAAGTGAGCTACCAGACCCATTTCAAGCTGTTAGTGCCAGTATATAAACCCGTAAATGGATTGGGCCCCAATTACCTAAATGAACACCTTCTTGAGGATCAACCACATCAGATTCTACAATGGGGCTGCCTAGTTGGTGTTGACCTACGGAATTCCTCTTTTTGGTGAGGTGGGTCTGTGTCCATCATTACTGACTTTCAGAAGGAATCTGAAAATCATAGAATGTAGAGTTGGAAGGGATCCTGAGGATCACTTAGTCCAACCCCTGCAATGCAGCGGTCCCATATGGGGATCAAACTTGCAACCTTGGCGTTATCAGCACCTCACTCTACCAACTGAGCTATCCAGGCTGCCTTGATCCATGCTCCTGTTTACCCAGATACTGTTCCTTGCAACCCTGGGATCCCTGGATGAAAGAACCTTTTTACCTGTAACTGTAAATTTACCTGTAAATTTTTTGAAATTTGTTATGTTAGCTGTTTTTCTTTTTTAAAAAATAAATAAATAGTGTTTTACTATGGACGTGTTTGCTGCCCTGGGCTCCATCAGATAGAAGGGCAGTATAAATAAATAATAGTAATAGTAACAATAATAACTACAACAACAGAAGACATTTTTAACATGTTTAAAAGTTTTGCCTGAATATGGAATTGAATTCAATAATAACTCTCAAGCCTACTTCTGTGTTTTGGAGTCATGGGTTGCACTCGAGATTTAAGACAACACACACACATAAAACAAAGCTATGTTACAAGCATTTGGTATTTACAACACTATCTTCATGTGAAACTATTTTTTGGTAATGGCAGCTTAAAACAAACACCCTTTTCTCTGAAAATGTACCATTAAGCGTTCCTTCTACATGAAGCCACTGTCTCGCATATTAAAGAAACTGCTGTTTACATTTGTGGTGTCACTTAGACTAGTGATGTGCTCCTGATCCAAGCCCCATTCACCTTCATCTTCCTCCTCTGGCTCAGCTTCTGACCCATTACGAGAGTTCTCATACAAAAAGATTTGTTCATCTACATGAGCCGGGGCTAACCGATTTCTCTTAGCACTAACAATGTTTGCAGAGGAACCAAAGAGACGTTCAGGGAAAACCCTTGTGGCCACAATGCACCAGTATTTCTGAAGTACCTTTGGCAAAACAGGAAATAAAGCTAGCCTGTCAGACCACCACTTGAGTGGATCTTCATTTAGCCCAAGAACTTTCTGGGATTTGAAATTACTCAGCTCCTCAATAATCTGAGCATGCCATTCCTCTTGGTCTTCAGCACCCCCCGTCTGGCAAAATATCTCTGCAAGCATGTTATTGATGGCACTAGTAGGAGGAGGGGTAGAGGGAATTGCCATTTTTTTCACTGGTGGCTCTTCAGACAATGCAAAAAACTTTTCCTCAGGCCTCAATGTGTTCTCCTTTTCTTCCTCTAGGAGACTTTTTGCGTCCTCTACTACTCTGTTTTCAACCTGCTGTCTCTCAAATGCTGAAAGAAATGGAAGTTTCTTGTACCTGGGGTCCAGGAAAGTTGCAACGTTGAGAAACATGTCTATATCGGGCGCATGCTGGTATGTTGTGGACAATTCTTTGGCTATCACTTCCTTTGCCATACTGATTTCTTTCAAGTCATTTTCTTTGATGTTTAGTGTTGTGTTCAGCAGCATGTGAAGGAGAGGTTTCACCATACTTATTGTTGGGTATTTGGAAGCAGACATCATTTCGGCAACCTGCTTGAACGGCTGGAGCAAGTCCACCAAGCCTTCAATTGTATTCCACTCATTGGCTTCCAGCATCAGGTGGTGATTATTGCTGTCCTCCACAAGAACTGCAGCAATTGCGTACTGCTGCTCCTTGAGTCGCTGCAGCATGGCAAGAGTGCTTCCCCACCAGGAAACACGGTCGCTCACAAGCATGCAGGGCGGAGTGTTCTGCTGCTTCTGCTTCTCGCTCAACATGCACATGGCTACTGAAGACTGCTGAAAATATTCCACCAGCTTCCGACACCTCGACAGGAAACCACACAGCTTCGGAAGCTGAAAAGCTCGCTGTATACCTGCATTAAAAGTCTGCCCTAAGCAAGGCATCTGCACTGGAATGTCGAGAAGAGAGCAAGCTTTCACAATGTCTTTCCCATAATCTGTTGTAGCACCAAAAACTTTTGTATTGATTCCCCATTCAATGAATATCTCATAAAGTACTCGCGTAATTGTCTCTGCGGTGTTTTCCTCGGGCACTTCAAATGTTTTTAAACACCGGGAATTAACAGCCAGGCAGCTGGAAGAGCCGCTACTGAGAAAATGAACTGACAGTGTTACGTAGGATCTGTTCTGGTTCCCGCTTCTCCACATGTCAGAGGATATGCCGCACCACGGGATATCAGTCAGCTCTTTTAGCACAACATCCCTGACAGCCATATATTTTTCAGGAATCGCTTTTGTGCAGAAATACTTTCTACAAGGAAGTTCATATCTAGGGTCGGCCGTTCTTAAAAGATTCTTGAAGGTTGGCTCATCTACAATGGAAGGAGGATATAACCCTTCACATATTAAGCTAATCACTGCCAATGTTAGCTCTTGGTGCTTTTTATTCTCATAACTGTGACCTGCCTTCATAATTAAGGTGTCCTGAACAGCCTGCTGAGACGATTCTGGCTTCAGTTTTGAAAACGCCGTGGCAAAGGCCTCCCTCATTTGCTCAGTGTTGCTTTTCACAAACTCGCAAAACTCGTCTGGATGATTCTTTTCAAGGTGGTAAGAGAGGTTGGACGTGTTTCCTGAATAGGCTATCTGTGCCATGCAAATGCGGCAGTAGATCTTCTTCCACTGCATTATACATCCTTCCGCATTGGTATCAAAGCCAAAGTACTTCCACACTTTGCTCTTTGCTCTTGGGTGGGCCACTAACTTTAGGTCTGACGGGGAAGTTTCCAAACTTTTATTCTCCATTGCTTCTTGGCCACAGTCCCAACCTTTTGGTTCTTCACTCATTAATGAGCACCTGATAAAAGGCAGCAAACAAACATAAAATGAGAAAGCGTAGGTCTGATCAAATATGAGAAATCAGTGCTTTTGTGAACAAGCACAATATACTTAGTAGTATTTGAATACGTTTGAGGGTGGCTCTGCAAGTAGGACACACCGCAGCCTATGTATCTGTACACCATATGGCAAATTCAGGGTGTTGACAGAAGACTTGTCCAAAACTAAAAGTTACATGGTATGTGGAACTAGAGCCAATGTCTCAGTGTAAAGGTCTCAGTTTTAGCTTGCATTCCTCTCCTTACCGCAAGCAACTTATGCCATTTCAGCAGACAAAACACTAAGGGAACAAAACATTTTGGATGGCCTTGACAGCTGGCCAAAAATTGAGTTGCCACAAATATGCTCCTTCCTCCAACTCTGCAGGAGGGGAAGCTTACCTCCCAGCACGGCCTTGTTTCTGCTGGCACTCTGAGCACTTCCAAAGCACAGCAAAATGTCAAGGGTGATTTCCTGCCTTGTTCTCTGCCTAAGAAGATAGTAAGAGTTGCTCCGTGTTCTTCAACTCTGGGTCCCAGATGTTGTTGGACTGCAAATGTCTCATTACCCCAAGCCAATTTAGCCAGTAGTTATGAGAGTTGCAGTCTATCACCAGCTGAGGACCCAAGGAGAAGCAGGCTGGCCTATGTCATGCTGACCTCTATAAGACCTGATAACAATTTCAAAGCACAATGTAACTGCAGGAACTCTCCTCCCCGTATCCAAGCTCAGGTGGTCAGGAATTCATGACACTTACCAATGGGAGGAAAGACACCATGGCAAGTGAGTATCTCAGTTCTTGACAATATTTAAGCCCTAATTAATTCAGGTTTGTACATACTCGCTGTGGGCAGTCAATTGTGTGATTAAGAATTGCCTCAACGGGAGCTTTTGTAAATTAGTTGACTGTTGTCTTTTCTCTCTCTCCCTTTGAGGTTATCAGTGCACTACAGTTAATTAAAATAGGTATGTGTGGCTGTACAGGCAGGCCGGTAGACATTTTTGTGGGCTTTAAAAATGTTGTGAATTTATTTACAAGGTAGGATTAAGCACTTCTACAGCCCCAGACATTACCAAATTTTATAGCAACCCAAACTGTAACTTTCAATTTCAACATCCTCTTGCAAATAATTTAAAAGAATATTTATTGAGTGGGACCCAGTTTAGGTCAATGGAGTTATGTTTCCCCCCCAGATTATATGTAAACAAATGTTACGCTGTGTTTAATGCAACTTAAAATCTTGAATAAATAGGGCAGAAGCTACACATAACTAGTGGAGGCAGAACTACCACTGCAGTTGCTCCACAGTGGAACAAGAAAGCCAATTTAAAAGATCAGCAAGCAAGAAAAGTGGCTTGCCCTGTTCAGTCTTGTAAGCTATAGACACCTGCACACTCTTCTCTTGCATGCATAGTTTTGAAGGAATGTACCCTAAACCAATTGCCTGAATTTAAATAATTCACATTATCTAATTTGTTTCAGTGGGACTTCACAAATACACACCACCCATAGATCTTCAGCTCCTTTCTCTTCCTGTCTTGTTTTGTGTTTGAAAATACTGCAATTTAAATAAACAAAAATACAACTATTAGTATGTTATTGTTTTTTTTCTACTGCTCTTATTGTTACATTGTGATTTTTATGTTCTATGCCATCTTTCTGTATTTTCTATGCAAGCATGATGTGTGTGTGTGTGTGTGTGTGTGTGTGTGTGTAAGCAATTCTAGAATCCTTGCATTAGTGCCCTACTAATTCCCTTGGGGATAACAAATAAGTGTCAGGCCATCCAGGAAAGTCTCTTGGCTGCCCCTTTCATGAGCGCCTATCAGACTCCTTCAGGCCACCAGAGTCTGCCTACATATCCTGATGCTGACTCCTTTTACATTCCCCTAAGACACTCAAATACGCGCCACAAACATCCGTATTTTTGGAATGCAACTTAATTACTCAACATATTCAAATTTACATAATTTACTTTCATTAATGAGATGCTCAAGGCTAAGAATATTTAAGAAGTCAATCCTGAAAAAATTAAGATGCCTAAAAAGGTGCCTGGCTGGTTTAAACTAATCTTCAAAGAGTTGCAATTACAGTTGCTGCTGAATAAGAAGCAGCAATTCTTACCTAAACCTCGCTGCTTAGAAATTGATGCATTCTTTACTGTGATTAATATCCATGCTTTGAAACTGTCAGACCAAATTATTGACCCAATCTTGTTCTGCCACATCATTCCCAAAGAGACAGCAGCTTAAATGATCCACAGTATGTTGTCTCACAACTCCTAACTGACAAGGGAAACAAAACATGAAGCAACATATATAGATTCAAATTGTTACATATAGAGAGAGAGAGACACTGATATGAAGATTCATATCAGTATCTACTTTTGTTTCAAGTGCCACAGTTTTGGGGCTAATGTCCAGAAGTTTGAGGCCTAGAGACTTTCTCCTGGAATACCGAGAAGCTTGGAAGCAAGAGGATGTGGACTAAAAATTGTTTTTTAATAAATAAATTAATAAAAATACATGAAGAATCCACAAGAATTTTGATCCGTATATTTTTAAGTCAATAATAATTTTAAAAAAAATAATCCAGAGGCATGTAGCAAGCCTGCTGCCAAGTATAAGGTTCAGAGTTCAGGTGTTCCCTAGATTCATCCTGCCACTATACATGTTGCAACCATTTTAAGCAAGTCCAACTGATGTGCTACTGTCAAAGCATGGGTCCCTTTGGAACCAGAAGAGGGCAGAATGGGGGTGTGGTGGGGGCATAACAGGCAGGCTTATGCACACTCTGCTGACGTGCCCTTTGACCCAGAACGCAACCCCCACAGATACAGGGAGCTGCTTGTAAACTTAATATTGTAAAACCTTAATTAGCGGAAGGTTGTTTGGGAAGGAAGGGAGAAAGATTAAAGTCTGCCTTTATTTTGGTCAACTGCTGCCACCAACTCCACCATCTGCCTAAATGCTAGGTAAAGGTAAAGGGACCCCTGACCGTTAGGTCCAGTCGCGGACGACTCTGGGGTTGCGGCGCTCATCTTGCTTTACTGGCTGAGGGAGCCGGCATACAGCTTCCGGGTCACGTGGCCAGCATGACTAAGCCGCTTCTGGTGAACCAGAGCAGTGCACGGAAACTCCATTTACCTTCCCACCAGAGTAGTACCTCTTTATCTACTTGCACTTTGACGTGCTTTCGAACTGCTAGGTTGGCAGGAGCAGGGACCGAGCAACGAGAGCTCCCCCTGTCCCAGGGATTCGAACCACCGACCTTCTGATCGGCAAGCCCTAGGCTCTGTGGTTTAACCCACAGCACCACCCATGTCCCATGCCTAAATGCTAGAAGAGAGTTGATGTAGAACATAGAACATAGCATTTTCATCTGTTGAGAAACCAGCCTGGGTGATATATATTCCCACAAATGGGTGGGGAAAGGGGATGAGATAATCAGTACAGTATGTGGGCTGCCATCAGCCTTGGGTCCTTATGTTCTGCATGGCCATCCCACCCTTAATTCAACACATTGTCCAAAGCTCAATAGAGCTAATGTTATGTATGAGATGTATTAATACAATGAATGTATTGGAATGTATGTTTGACGAAAACTAATAAAAATTTAAGTTGAAAAATAATTCAACACATTGTCAGAAGTCTGATGCTAGGACTTGGATACGATGCCTGCCCTTGGTCTTAAAATCTAGTAGATTTTACTTATCTAGCAATAAGTAAACCACATGGAAATCTCATATATCTAGGTCTAATGACGCTGGACAGTACAAAGCAACATACAAAAGCTCACATTACACATCCAGCAGACATGTTTTTCAGATGAAAAAGGAAGAAGTCTTTAGGCTGCAATCCTGTGCACTAGGGTCACCCACACATAAACTTAAAGCACTTTTATACCACTTTAACAGTCATGGAGAATCCTGGGAACTGTAGTTTCTTAAGGGTGCTGGGAACTGCAACTCTGTGAGGTCAGCACCCTTAATGAGCTATAGTTCCCAGAAGTTTGCCTGACCACTAAAGTGGTATGATAGTGTTTTAACAGCATGGTGTGGATGTAATCTAGGTGTGTGTGGAGAACTTTCAGCCCTGAACTACAACTCCCATTAGCCCCAGTAAACATGGTCAATGATCCGAGTTCAGCAACGTTGGGAGGTCCAAAGATTTCCTACACCTGCTATATGTATTTACTTTGAATAAGCCCCAACGAACTAAGTGGGATTCGCTTCCAAACAAACACACATAGGTTTGTGCTGTTAGCGGCCTGTTTAGAATATAAAATAAAGGTGCAGAATGCATTTAATGCATCATCAAATGCAATCAAAATGCACTTATGAGACAGATTTCTGAAAATGTAACCCAAAAGTTAAATACAGTAAGAACTTTTTACAGCTAAAAATGTTTTATGCACACGGTCAGCAATTAAGCCACAAGGAAAGCTACATCCTATATATCAAACATTAATCTAAATGAAGAATTCAATACTACTGGTTCTGTTGCAAGGAGGAAGCAGAAGATAAGACTTAGCACAGCGTCCCTTTAGCATGAGAAAGTAGCTGACCTCATGTGGCATTTCTCTGCAGGCCTAAGCATGGTTAATTGTACCACATCAGGGCAGAAACATCATTCAAAATAAGGATTGTTTAACCTACCCAGGCACAAACTAATTAAGAATGGTTCTTGCACTCCAGCTGCAAAGTTTTAAAATAACATGTCATAAAGAAAACACTGCTATCAAGAATGACAGCCTAATGTATTTTTAGCCCTAACTATTCTTACAGTAAAACATTGCTTTCCGACTCAAAAAATAGTCACATCTACCTTGTGAACTTTATTGTATTTTTGTAGTCTGCTTTAAAGAAATAAGTAGACCATGAAAAGCAATCAGAAATTGAGCAAAACGGAGCAACATTATCCAATGACATCTGAACTGTTAACAATTCTAGAACTTAAGAAATTCTCCACCCCCATGGTACAGTTGAAATATGTTACTCCAACATTTTAAGAACGTACATAAAAAACTTTACTTACAGATTGGCATGTTTGTATTCAGCTTCATAAAATACATATAGAAAAGTGAAAACTCAAAAGCTATGGACTCTCTACTTTTAAGAGGATGGTGGCCAGCCAAGGTTCTGTAGTTTCCGGGATCCTGCGGCCTCACACTGCAACTCTGAAATGCATCACTAGGCAGGGACGATTTGCTTTTTTTCTTTAGATAACAAACAAATCCTAGCCTAAACACACTGACTCAGAAGTTACAGCCTACTGCTTCCATTGGTCTTACTAGGACAAGGTGATCCTCTTGACCAGGGTGTGTCGCCTGCTGCAACGTACCTTTTCTGCCCATAGCACTAGGTATTATTCAGCTTCGAAGCCTGACATTGTCCGCGGTTCCTACTACCTGTATTATCAACTGTAACACCATGCACTTATAACAGGTCGGTCCAACCTAGGAGCCACAGGTTTGCGGCTGGAAGGGGGCGTGTACGCATTTGCTAGAGGTCTGCATGCCTCCGGGGGGCGAGAGCCGCAGGTGAGGCTTGGTAAGGACACTGACACCGCCGAGCCAAAGCTCAGCGATGTCAGGCCCGAGAAAAGAAGACACCCCCCCCTCCGAGCAGCGACAAAACAAAGCCAGGGGAAGCGGGCGCCCAGGTGCGCCCTCCTTCCGCGGAAGCAAAAATTTGGCTTGGCTCCCCTCCACCGCTGCCAGTTGGGATTTTCAGAATAATAATCCCTGGAAGAAAAAGCCTTTCCTCGCCTCCGCCGCCGCCCCGGGCGGAAGAAAAGCGAGCTCGTGTCGCTCGCTCGCCCGCGCGCGCGCTTTCCTTTCGCCACCCGCGCCACTTGGCGAGGTGGCAGACGCTGAACGAGGCGCTTCTTTGACCAGCCTCTCCTCCCCAGAAACCCGCAGCCCTTACTAACCTGGCTTCAAAGGCCAGCCTGGTCGGAGGAGGCGGCGGAGCAGCTGGTGCAACACGACGCGGAAGCCGATCCAATAGACTTGTATCGCAGGCAGCGCCAGCGAGAGGAGCGACATGGCTCTTTGGCCGCCGCCGCCGCCTCCGGCTCTTCCTTGTGCTTTTTCTCGGCTCGAAGGCGAAAGGAGGCCGGTCACCACCCTCGGCAGGAGGAGGCGCAGCGCAGGCGACACGCCTCCTGGGCTCCGGAGCGCTCGGCTCACAGCACTCGCTAGCTACACCCAGCGGAAGAGGAGGAGGAGGAGAAGTCCTTTTCCGGGCATGTGCGCGCTTATGCTCGCGATCCGGGTCTCTCGCTCTCCCCTTCCTTACACCCTCCCTTCCACACCATGCGTGCAGCTGGGCTGAGGTTACATACACTTTCCCATTCCTACCCCCGCGCTAATTTCGGCAGTAAGAATTTGCATGCTTTGAAATAGGGCTCTCAGCCAGCTAGGCTGTGAAATGAGGTCACTTGCCGGAATGTGGAACAATAGAGAACATAACGCCTTTTTCACTTGCTTTGGAACACGCATTTCTCATTCAAAGGAAGCAGCTGCTGACTACCTTACGGTGAAAAGTACTAGACAAACTAGTAGATTTTTAAAAATAAAATAAACGCTGGTTAAATGCATGATTGAAAAATACCTTTCAACGCTGACATTCAAATTTGCCTGCAGTTCTGCCCAGTAGGAACTTGGAAGGCAAGCAGGACAAGAGGGAGGGTGCATTTATTTTTAAGTCTGGTGTTTCTAATGCAATTCTCCCTTAAAGGTGTCAGACCTCTTGTTAAATTGTTTTCACGGGCTCCTTCACAACTCATCAGCAATTATCTTCCAGGATGGAGGGCCCTGACTAGAATATATATTGCTGCTACTGCCCTTGGATAGGGTGACCTGGGAAGACAAAGCTTGGTTAAAAGAACCCATGAAAAGAAGAACTTCAGTTAAAAGAATTGTATTTGCCTGCTCTTATTCCCTGTATTCACTCCATCAAGGGTGCCTGTGGTACCCAAACCATCCTTCAAAGCACAACACATTCATGGCATTCATTCAGTAGAATCTATGACTCAGTAACAAATAGAAGGAATTGACGTGGGCAAGACTCTTGCAGTCATGCAGCCAGCTCCCTGCTCTCTTGACCCCTGCCTCACCTGGCTAGTGAAAAGCAGTCAGGAGGGGTTGACTGGATGGGTCCAGAATGTGGTATATACCGGTACATCACTATGTGACAGGGTGCTGTCTACTGTTTTTAAACAGGCAGGGGTGCACCTGTATCAAGGAGAGGGCCAGGGAGAGTGCAACTCTGCTTCTTGATACCTCCACAGCTTTTGATACCATGGACCATGGTATCCTTCTATACCAACTCTGTGGGGGCACTGTTTTACAGTGGTTTTTCTGCTACCTAGAGGGTTGTGTCCAGAAAGTAGCATTGGGAGACTGGGTTCCAGCTGTATGGTCTTTGCACTATGGTATGCCACAAGGTACAATCTTTTCCCCAATGTTGTTTAGCATATATATGAAGTCACTGGGTGCAGTCACTAGGAGTTTGGTGGCAAATGGTTATCAATACACTGTTGACATAACAACTCTGCTTCTCCATAGCATTTGAGTCAGGGGAGGCTGTTGTCTGAGCACAGTGAGGGACTGAATGAGGACTAATAAACTGAGCTTGAACCATGGGAAGATGGGAGCACCGTGGATTGACAGTTCCCATGCGTACAAGATTGGCCAGGTGCCTGTTCAGGAGGGGGTTATGCTCCCTCTGAAACAACAGGTTCAGAGTTTGGGAATGCTCCTGGATCCATCTTTGTCACTGCAAGCTCAGCAGCTAGGAGTGCCTTTCACTCGCTACAGCAGGTGCATCAACTATGGCTGTTTTTTGACGGATAGTCTAGCCACGGTAATCCATGCATTGATAACTTCAAGGCTTGATTATTTTGATATGCTCCATGTGGGGCTACCCTTGGGCCTGGTCTGGAGGCTGCAAAATGCTGTGGCTAGACTGTTGATGGAGACAGTCTGTTGGCAGCACATGACGCCAGTGCTCCAAAGTTTGCACTGGCAACCCATACACTATGGGGTCAGGGTCAAAGTTATTGTATTAATTTACAAGGTCCTTAAAAACTTGAGTCCGTGATACCTCAAGAATACCTAATCCCTTATATACCTGCCTGATCACTAAGGTCTTCAGGGGAGTCATTGTTAGTAGTCCCCCCCCCCCGGCTCAGATGCATGGCTTGTATCTACCAGGAGCTGTGTGAGGGCCCAATTTCATGAAACTCCGGTTTTCTGGTTTTTACTTTTTGTATTATATGCCTACAAACTTTATAGAAATGACTACAGTTGTTGATGTCAGGTGGAAGGCAGGTAAAGGTGTGGCCTTCACTTTGAAGTGCATTTCCAAGCAGTTTCTTCCTGCAACTGTTTGGAAATGCACTTCAAAGGCCATATCTCACAGTGCTAATCAGAAACTACTTGGAAATATGCTTCAGAGGTATCGTTGTTACCCGATGCCATGATGTCACATGACTGACAGGCAGGTGCCTCCTTCCACCTGTCAAACCTGGCCCACTGGGCTATAAAGATGCCTTGCCTCTGGTGCAAACAATATTGAGCTAAATAGACCAGTGGGCTGACTCAGAATAATAACTTCCTTATATAGTATTCCCAAACTAGGAAAGTTGGCATATTATGGATATGGCTTATTATAACTATAAATTATTTGACTGGTTGGTGTTGTAGGTTGGTGGCCCATGGTCTGCTGTTTGAGAAACACTCGTGTAGTGCTTTAAAGGTCAAAAAGAGTACTTTAAATTGTACCTGGAAATGCACCAGTCCAACTGCTTTAGTAAAGGTGATACGGGCACTGACTGCCATGGCCCCATAGGACTCTGGAAGTCTGAAAGCATCTTTTGTATTGGTTTTAAGAGAAAATGCTTTGTAAAGAGGCTTATCTGTGACTTACAAGCAAAAGCCCCTTTTTATAACAACAAAGGAATCATTTTCTGCCTGCTTTTTGTTATTACTATTATTCCACATAGTTCTACACCAGAATGATCTACTTTTTAAATATAATTTTGACTGTTTGGGTCAATATGGAATAAATTATCTTCCTGTTCAAAAACTCTCTATTATAAAACTGGAATTTTATATTTGCAGAATGCTTTTCATTGCATGCGGTATGTCTCTTTGGTTGTTCTATTATTAAAGGAAAACACTTCCTCTAAACCATACACACAGCAATTGCAAACATAACTTGGTAGCTAATGGTGACCAATTTGTAACACATTTTGAAAATACAATCATTCACATTCATGGCAATTTAGATTCCATGACTGTGGCAGAGTTTGAGATGAATGCAGCGAGTCTTGTCCTATTGGAAAAGATACATTTTTAAGTAGTTTGACGTAAGAAAGTGGACAATCTCCTTTGAAGTTTGTGGCCGGGCTACCATATGTGTCCTTGATCTTTGCACCATGTAGCTAATTAAAGCTACCAAAGGAAGTTTAAATATTTGAGTCACAAATGTGACTAATGTCTCTTTGAGAGAAGGTGTACTCCTTGCTGTGT
The DNA here is from genome assembly GCF_964188305.1 of Podarcis bocagei. NCBI lineage: Eukaryota > Metazoa > Chordata > Lepidosauria > Squamata > Lacertidae > Podarcis > Podarcis bocagei. The sequence goes on from NC_138130.1 coordinate 35,663,997, forward strand.
TAAAAGAGGCAGTGGTGCAAGCTGATGTCTTCTTCAAAAAGACAATCCTAGACTTCAATTATTGTTTGCCCTTTCTAAGCAATATCTTGGAATGTGTGCTGGCCTCAACTCCAAGCGCTGCTGGATGACGATTCCAATGTGGTTTTCTGTCTGAGTTTGGGAGGGAAACTAATTCTGTAGCCCTGAAAAATGATCTTCACTGGGAGGAGTGTGCCCTTTTTGGATTCCCCTTGACATCTCAGTGATTTCCAGTACCACTGAACGTTGTATCCTTCTGAGACAGGTGTCCAAACTGGGGCTTAGGGACACTGTTTTTCTGCAGCTGAGGTCCATTTTGGATGGTTGGTCCCAGAAAGTGGGTTATTTTTTCCTGCTGCTCTTCCCCATGGTCCTTGACTTTTGGCAAACATGGTCTGCAGACCAAACAAAGCCCAGAAGGGTCTTTAGCTTACATGGTTGTTTTGCTGAAGACCTGTGCCTCAGGTGCTTACACAGTATTTCATGATACCAAATCAGTTTGGGCAGTTGAACCTGAAGACAATGGTTGGAATTCAACATAGCACTAAGGAGATTGTTCCATCAGCACAAGCATTTCTGCTTGACCAGTGAAATGATCTTCTCTTGCCTGCTGTTCTGGGGGTTTCTCCTGACCTTCCAGAGCAGATTGGAGGGAGCTGTAGACAGAGTGGGAGGGAGTCCTGTTGCACTAGCGGGAATCCTTGCATTGGTTTCCACTAATGGAACTGGAGAGTTGAATAAAGCCCAATATTTATCTAAGCCAGCTATTGCTTTCACAGTGCCTCCAGATGTTTTCGTGCTGCTCCAACTAGCATGGCCAATGATTTGGGACGAAGGCAGTTGCAGTCCAGCAAAATTGGGGCAGCACCACATTGGTTAGCATGATCTAATATCTAGAGACATTTGCCGTGGGGTGCAGTTTACTAAAAGAGAAAGCAATCAAGGTGAAAGAGCAAACCAATATAGTTCTTCTTCGCCACAGCTCGGAAGATGTTTCATTGGAGCCATATTAACCAATTTGCTCCAATTTGTGAGATATATTTCATTTCAAGTCAAACCACTTCCTTTACTGAAACGTTTACACCCACCCTGAGGAAATGGTACAGTAACTGAAAAATCTGAACTAATAATGCAATTGCACAGTATGTAGCTAGCTCAGAGAACAAAACTCAATGTTTTTGTTCAGACATAACCTTTCATAACCATTTCCTCCATATCTGATATATCAGCCTGCCCCATCCCCAAACCTCCAGGTGTTTTTGGAGTACAACACCCATCAGCCTTGGCAACTGAACTAACAGTGTGGGTCCTGAGGTACCCCAATCAACACCCATTCACAAGAGGGAGGTATCAATGGGGCCGGGCAGTTTCTCACACAAATAAACCCTGAAGGTTAGTAGGAACTCAAACATGTCAATGTGGACTGAGTATGCTCAGTGCACACAGAATATTTGCTGACTGTAAAGGAAAACTAGGTGGAATGGGAATGCTATTTTAGTATCCTGGAAGAGGGCATGGATGACTGGAGGTCTGGCTCTCTAAAGGGAAGTACTCCTCCCTGCAACATTTACCCATTTTCTAAATCACATGAAAAAACACACACAAGTGCTGAATAAAAATACTCTAAATGCTTGCCTAACATTATTCATCCATTAAATTTTCCTTAGCTATCAGATGTGGTATTGTTGCTATTCATTCAGAAAACCAAGCTATTCTGTGTGATGATGACTGATAACAATATACATAATAGTCCAGATGGAGGTGAAGCTGTGTTTTATTGAACATGGAACAATTATTTGGAGAACATCTGTCAGCTATGTAGTAGAATATGGGGTCTCTGGACCTATCTATGAATGTGTATATCATGGGACTGCATGTCCTTTTCACCCACTGCATCCATCAACATATTTTTCCATGTAATTTTTGACACTTTCTAGTTCTAATTTATTTATTTATTTATTTATGACACTTGAGGGAGAAAGAGGCCTTGCAATTAATTTTTGATGCCTTCACCTTTTAATTATCTTCTGCTGCTACCCAGGACTTGCAGAGCTTTGAGAGCTCCATAATAACCTCTTTTAATTTATAGGCATAAAGATTTACTCCTGCTGGGAAGGGGGAAATCTTGCATATTATTTTCTGCAGAATCATTTCACCAGATTATCAAATGCATGCTAATGAATGCCTTTAAAGATCATTTTAAACAAACACATTGGCTGCAGTTCAGAGAAGCTGTTGAATGCGTGGGGAAACATGTGCAGTAATGGTTAATGCAGAAACTTCTACAAAGGCATGATTCTAGGAACCATGAAGCAGGATCTCAAAAGGCATGGTTCCAGGAACCACAAAACAGCTGCTCTCTAGAGTTTCAGACAGGGGACGTTATCATCTCTACCTAGAGATGCCAGCGATCGAACTTGCGACTTTCTGCCTGCAAAGCTGGTGTTCTACAATGGAGTTACAGCCTCACCTCTCTAGGGGCTGATGTTTTTTCTACAAGCTAGAAAATGTGCTGCACAAACAGGTACTCCGTGCGACAAGGATAGGGAGCACTCCCTGGCACAGAAAAGAACTGGGCAGGCTCAGTGTTAATTGAGGCCAGTGTATGCATATATCGGGAGTCATAGAACCATAGCATTGAAAGGGTCCCTGAGGGTGCTCTAGTCCAACCCCCTGCAATGCAGGAATATGCAGCTTTCTCATATGGGGATTGAACCTGCAACCTTGGCGTTATCAGTACCAAACTCTGACCAACTGTATGTGTAGGGGTGGGTACACATACAGGCTGTCAAAATAGGGTGGGGTTACTCCAGGCCAATTGGCATTAAGGATATTCTGTGCTGCCTGGCGTTATGAATGTAGTATATATCCCAGATCGCATTTGAGAACCTTGTTGTTGTTTAGTCGATTGTCCGTCTTGGGTGGCCCTGCACGGCATAGCTCATAGCTTCTCTGAGTTATTCAAGCCCCTTCACCACAACAAGGCAGTGATCCATGAAGGGGCTGATAACCTTACATAGATCAATAAGATTTGGATGAAGGGCTCACAACTCCCACAGTGTGTCCTGGCTCTTATATGTTACACAAGGAACTTAACCACAGATTGGCTTACTTGAGATTACCCAACCACAATACTTCTGCCAGCTTCCAGCTTTACATCGAATATGTATATCTGATTGTATTTAAATTAGCAAAGGCCTCTGCGCTCACTGTGTGATTCTGTACTAGCCATCAATGCACTGCAAATTTCACAGGAGGTGAGGCTGGAAGTGCTCCTTCTCACATGGCTTATGTTTGTTCTTCTATAAGCTATTATCTTGTTTGCCTTTTTTATTGTTACGGTGGAATGGCCTGATAGGTTTCAATGTTTTCCCCTAAGTAACCTCCTAATCCTTTTCCTGATCAATGCACTGGATAATGGCACCACTTAGCACATATTCCCTTGCTCCCTGACTAGCTATTTCATGTTTCTATACCCAATGTTGCAATGTAGCTGACACAGATATAACATTTGTCTTTCATTGGGTTGTCCTATTCTCATGTATCCTTGGGGCTTTTCATGCAAGAAAAGAGACCTTAATTGTATGTCTGTGGTTATTTTCAATAATTCCATAATATTCAATAACGATTTAAGCCTCAGTTTCCAGTAGTCCACAAATACACTTGCCAGATTGTCAGTGGTGACTTATCATTTGCTCTGGCAAGCACACTGTAAGAGAAAAATAGGCGGAAAGTTCACACATCCACTGCAAGCTTTTAGAGTCATTGAGAAAGCAGCAAGGCTCTCACTGTTTCCCTAGTGGCTTCAAAGTTCTGCACAACAGTCAGGATCAACTCTTCTCAGGCATGAAGAAGGGGCAGGGGAGGCTCAACCCTATACTCATGCTGTAGTTCAAAGCAGAAAGCAACAACAATCTGTAGAATTTTGGAGACAAGATATTCCCCCTTCCTTTAACTTGAATGGGGGGTTGGTCAATATTCTGGCAAAAGATCTTAACATTAAAATTCCTGGGAATTATTTTTTTTAAGGTGTTCATGCAGCACTGAAAGGACTATCAGGCTGACATCTGGAAGGCTTATATTAATTTATATCCTTAAGATACATGTACTAACAGTCATTGCATCTGCAATGTGAACTGCTGGTGGTATGCTGTTGTTTGTATTACAGTGGTACCTCTGGATGCAAACGGGATCCGTTCCAGAGCCCCGTTTGTACCCAGAGCAGAACACAACCCACGTCTGTGCGTGTGCGAGTCACAATTTGCTGCTTCTGCGCATGCGTGTGACGTCATTTTGAGCGTCTGTGCATGCGCGAGCGGCGAAACCTGGAAGTAATGCGTTCCGTTACTTCCGGGTCACCGCGGAGCGTAACCTGAAAATGCTCAACCTGAAACGACTTTAACCCAAGGTATGACTGTATTTGTATATTATTGTTTCTCTCTTCTCTCTCTTCTTTAATTTTATTTCATCATTTTATCCTTTTATTTTTGCTTCTCTTGTAAAATTTGCAATCAAAAAATATTTTTTTTTAAAAAAATGGACACAGGCAACAAGCACATCAATTTGTGAATCAGGGTGCTTGCAGGTGAGTGTCTAACTTGACACTGCATGGAAGTTTTTCTTAGTGTATGTGATGCTGCTAACATCAAATGCCAACCTGTACTCCTTCCCTCCCACATTGCAAGTAAAATCTGATAAGTGGGATCATCTTAAAAGATGGACCTGGTTGTGGGCAGGCCCTCAACCCAGTTCCCCCCACCCTGGTGTGGGTGGAGTAATACCCTCACACCAGGGTGGCACCATGATCACCCCAGCCCTATTGGCCAATCATTTTGAGTGAAGTGATCGTGGGAGGTATAAAAGCGGCACTGTGATGTGTGCCAAGCACCTGCTTCGTGCTGCCAATCACCCGCCCACCCTCCCTTTAATTTAGGTGTCCTCTGGCCTTGCTTTGGACTTTGGTTGGATGCCCATCTTGGAATGGGGACTGGGTAGGAATTTTTCCATTTGGCAGATTAGCACTAGCCTTTGGGTTTTCGCCTACTTCTTAGCAATCATCACAACTTTGTAAGGTTTGGTGGTTAGGCATTGGCTTATTGATGACTGGGGGAGGGGAGGTCGGCCATTGACTGCCCCCTCCATTGTCCAAGGGTATTCCGTTAAAGGAATCCGGGGCCTGGATCCTGTCCAAAGTCTGGTTGAGGGGCTAGGGCCATGCCAGGCCTCTGGGAACAGCGGGGGAGATGCAGGCGGGTTCCCCCGAAGGAGCTTCCTCTTTTGGTGGTTTACCCTTACTGACTTCCTGCAAAGGGGGCAGGAGTCCGATATAGTCTTTTGCCAATGCCTTAGCCAATACCGCTCACATTTGCTGTAATCAATACAGTGGTACCTCAGGTTAAGAACTTGTTCTGGAGGACTGTTCTTAACCTGAGGTACCACTTTAGGGGTACCTCACTAATGGGGCCTCCCGCTGCTGCCACGCCACCACCGTGCAATTTCTGTTCTCATCCTGAAAGCAAAGTTCTTAACCTGAGGTACTATTTCTGGGTTAGCTGAGTCTGTAACCTGAAGTGTCTGTAACCCGAGGTACCACTGTAAAGTTGTGACCTAAATTTTGCCCATTAACCTTAAACCAAAATTCTGCATCAGTGTGAATTTCTTTATTCTTAACAGGGGCTGGCTTGAGGGTCTTGACACGCAAGTTACAAAAACCTGTTGCCAATGGCCTACTTGCAGTAGATGAACAACCTGTTTGGAATATTAAACCCCTCTCTGGAAGCACCCTCAATGAAAAGAACACAGTGAATCCAGCAGCAAAGGCAGCTCTAGCTGAAGAGTGGTTGTGATCTCTTTCCAATATCCAAGCCTGCATGTCCAGTCCTACATGTTGTGCTTCAGTAATGACTCCAATACGTCAAAACATTCCATGTTAAATGGAAAACAGAGTTACATAGGTAGTAGCACTTGCAATAGCTGCTGGTTATCAAAGAGATAAATTACCTGAGGTAGCATTCCTTTTATAAACCAGAACATTGTGTTGGATAGGGGAGGCCAAGATTTAATCATGAAGATCACTTTCATAGCTTTAGTCTTGCACAAATTATTTTCATCACGAATTTTCTCACAGTGCTATTGCAAGTTTACAATAAGCGCACACTGTAAACTTCCATTGGGATAGGCAGGGTGGAGAAAGCTGTTTTATTTTGTTCCTGTTACCTGAAATATGTTCATTGACACCAGTGCCCAATATTGAGCATTCTGGAGTAAGTGCTTTGCAAACAGCTGCCTTACCTAGGCAAAGGCTAATATAAAGAACATTTTCTTTAGGACAGATGCATTCTATATTTTGGCTGCAATTTTAAACTTGCTTGCTTAGACACAGAAATCAGTCACACTTATATCCCCAGAAAACATATTTAGGATTAGGGTGTAAGTCTGCTAAAAATAAAAATATACTGTAATTGCCCTCTTTGGGAAAAGATTGTCACTTTGAGCCTCATAAAAGCTATATTCCCTTAGGTACGTACAGTAATAAGGGAAGTGCTGAAGACAACTGCAAACTTTCATTGTGGGAGTCATATTTCCACAGCAAGATGTAGGTAAGGTTTTTATTCCCTGTGGGTTTTTGTTTGGTTAGGAGTTTCAAAATTACATTATGAAACACCTGTAATAATTTTTCTGTACCTGAAAGGCACTGAGAAATATCTCCCACTGCTTGCTATCAGCACCTTGTTGTGCATTTTCAGCTGCCTTCCTATATTGAGTAAAGCTGTCAAGTTGTGCTTCCAATTGCTATGATCACTAATATATGGAGCCTGTTGATCACATCATTCATATTCTATTTTTTATGTCATAGTAAGTCAACCCAACCAAATAAAAAACTTAACTAAATGCAAAAAAACCTTTATTTGAAATATTTTTATTTGCTCTAATCTAATACTAACTTAATGACAGAAGCTATCTGAAATATACTTGGAGTCGAGAGTGGATTTAATGCTCTTTATTCAGCTCATAGTGGTGAAGAGGAATGGAAGTTCCCCCAGAATGTCTGCTTTATATACATTATTTACACAATGGGCCCCACGTGATTGGCTAATTCAGGGATTCTCCTGTAGGCCAATCAGGTTGCGGATTCACTTCCACCTGGAGTGGGATTGGGTGGCTCCTGTGGACCAATCAGACTGCTGCATTCTGGATCCTATAGTTCTAGGACCATTCAGACTGCCGCATTTTGGATCCAATTCAACTCGGTACATAACACTATCTAATAAAATTAATAAAATATGCTTAAATGAGGGCTATCATTCCCTACCAGTAAACTCAGGTGGTTGTAGGTTGACAGAAATGAGGCAACTGAGAAACAATAGAGAGGTATAAGCATGTTCTAGTAAACTCCAAGGTATTTAGAAATACAAAATATTTTTAAACACGTAATGAGGATTGAGCCAGTCAGTGGCCTCAAGGAGCCATGGGAGTGTCAATTGGTTTATAGCATCCGGGAGGACAGCATGGCGTTTAGCTGAGCATTCCTAATAAGGTGTGAGGAGACACAGCAACATTTTGGTGCAGGTCCCACTCGTTCCTGTATACATACTAAAAAAAAATACATCCCACCACCACGGTTTATTTTCCCCGTGTCTCCTTCATGCTGATGCCCTTTTCCCTAACCCCACCCCCCATCTAGCTGTCTTCTCTCCCTCCTCTCCTTAGGGCATGTGCCAACAGCCACAATATAAGATTATGGACATTCACCCTGAGTAAAATTAACATAATGGAGGTTCATGTGCTTACTCAGAAGTAAGTCCCATCAAGTTCCATGGGGCTTACACCCACATAATTAGGTGCAGCATTCCAGCATTGAAAGCAGAACATAAAGGGGTGTAGATTTAGCATGCAGTTCTCATGAAATGCCTTCTGGCTTCCATGGAAAAGACCCTTATACAGATACTACCACGAACTTTTCTCTTCCAAAAGATGGAATCTCTGAACAACTAGTAATCTCAGAAATAAAATAGAAGCCATTGACTCACTTCACACTTCCTGAAATCAATGTCCCCCAGCAGCTCAACAGCCACATTCTGCTTTTATACAAAATATCAAAACAAAATTATATCAGACACCATGGGAATATCTGTGTACATTGACAGAAGAAGATATGTCAACAGGAGAGCAGTACACAATGAATCTTATAGTTTAAGTTTCACTTTGTTCATATTCAGTGCTTTTTTCCTTTTAGACCCTATCTATTTTCTTCAGGTAAGCAGGCTGACATTTCTTTTTTTTGAAGATAACAGGTGCTTCTCAGCTTAAATAAACCCAGGAAATGGCCTCAGAAAGCATTTAACACCATCTTTAGAACTGTCAGATATTAGGATTATCATATGTAATATTGTGGTGAGTCAACCTTTCAAGTCAGAAAGCTCTTGGTAAACTAAAGCAACTTGCAATTTTATTTTATTTTAGGCAAAACTAAAACACTTGTTAGCTGCATCATTTATGCTCATCAATCTTACTATCCACTTCATATCCACAAGTTGGTTAGGGTGGTCAACAACCTTCATTATAGTTTTAATATAAACTAAGAAGAATGTCAGACAGAACTATATGTGTTATTTCCTTGTTGTTCATTGTATGCCTGAGTGGATTTATCCAAGATTAATACAGGAAGTGTCACATCCTATGTATTTGGGTTAGTTAGCTAAGTCAAAAGGATTTGCACTTTTAGGGAAGCAGTTACATTCATTGGTATTTTCAGGCTAACCTAAGACCCTCATGGTTATTTTCAAAAAAGGAAGTAAAATACATATGTAACACCTTCCTGTTCATCATTTAATTCATTTACCTTGCCTTACCCTCCCCCAAAATAGCTTAAGTTAGCATACATGAGCTATTCCACATTAGGCTCAGCATAACCCAAACTTTGAGACAGAGATTTGGATTCCTGTGGCACCACCAAGAAGGGATTTAAAACTCTGGTTTTCCCAGTCAAACAGAAGAAGAAGAAGAAGAGTTTGGATTTGATATCCCGCCTTTCACTCCCTTTAAGGAGTCTCAAAGCGGCTAACATTCTCCTTTCCCTTCCTCCCCCACAACAAACACTCTGTGAGGTGAGTGGGGCTGAGAGACTTCAAAGAAGTATGACTGGCCCAAGGTCACCCAGCAGCTGCATGTGGAGGAGCGGAGACACGAACCCGGTTCCCCAGATTACGAGACTACCACTCTTAACCACTACACCACACTGGCTCTCAACACTCCACATAATGGCTGGATTTGGATGATTTTCTTCAGCTTCATGTTGTTTTGAAGGAGAAGGTGAATGCCAGGGCCAAGTACTCCTTCCTGGTCCCTCCCATCCTCCCTTTGCACCAGTGGCAGCTGGTGCCCATTAAGGCATGTGGATTGAAGGGCAGCTGTATGCACATATATAAGAGAGATGGGGCTTGTCCACACCAGAGTTTACTGTGATTTTGCAGCTGTTTGCATTCCTGTCTAATATGCATAGTCCACAGTTAGTGTCAAAACAACAACAACAACAACCATCTCAAGGTTTTCCCCCTTGGGGATATTGGGTGCTCAACCACTTCATTGGAGATCACAGATGATTGGTTTTGGAGTTGGTGGATCAGTTGTCACCTTCTGCTACTCATCTCTCTATGCCCTTTACCTCCTCAGCACTTTCATTTCTGACTGTGCTTGTATCTTTTTCCAGTGTGCTCCTGAATGGAGGATTTCTTTCTTTCTTTTGATCCCACAGTTTTGCAGAAAACCAGAACAATGCACAAACAAACTGCATTAAAAAAATAAAATTCTACACCATCTATATTGGGCAGCAATCTGAAAAATCTGTGCCAAGAATTTACAATTCCTTTAATTTCTTCTGCAGCATACCACCCAAGCCTTTTTTTAATTTGGTCCCTCAGATTTGCACCAAACAAGAAAACTGCACAAGTAAATTTGTAATTGCTCATGTGGTTTTGCACATTTCTTGGGTGAGGAAAGTTTCTTAAGAACAAGGTGCATGTGCGGCTGACTGCAGGCAAGCGCTGGTGGTACTTAAGTGGAGGAACAGAATCAACAAATTAGAAGGTGGAGAAAACCACAAAACCACATGCTTACTTGTATGAATGGGAAGGACAGAAGTTGCTCCTCATGCACTAATTCAATTGTGTGGGGGTGTGGACTGCTCTGCTCTAATTCGAAGGGGAGGGGAGGGGATTAACAGCTACTTAATGCTCAGAAGTGGACAAGCCCAAAGTCTCCCTAAACTCACTTAGACATAACTCACTTACAAATACTGTACATTAAACTTTGTATGGGGCAATAAGAAAGAAGAAGGAAAATTGTTGCCTATAGCTCCAAACATGATGATATAAACTCAAACTATGGTAATCTGTTTAGCAGGAGGAAGGGAGAAATAGTCTGAGCAAATCCAGCAAGGAATTGGGGTGTGTGAAAGGGAGTTGGCTGGAAGAGAGAAGGTTTCTTCTCTCTGTTTCCTTTTTAAAGTTATGGATTTTTAAAAAAAACATAAGTTAGCCCATATTTTGCACATGTCTTTTGATCTTGTATTGCTGACACCATAGACCACCTCCCATTAAAAACAGTATCCTATATAGAAACACAGAATCGTAGAGTTGGAAGGGACCACGAGGGTCATCTATTCCAGCCCCCTGCAATGCATGAATCTCAATACCCTTCCAATTTGAAACCATACCAGACCCTGCTTAGCTTTGTAAATGAGCTAGCAGTTTTATTGCTGCACCACTATATCTTCCCAGAGCTGCAATATTATAATTGGTGGCAGCAGCCACACCCTGCAGGAGTAGAACAACCCAAATGCGGGAAACATAATTTGTATAATTTGTGGTAACAGGGCTGGGAATGTTGGGTGTGTTGCTGCAGCTGCAAAATGTGGCTGCTCAGAGGCCAGTTCCTGGACAAATCAGAGAGCCCTTTGGAAAGTAATTAAGGAGGAAGGCGACAAGATTCCCTCTGGTATTTCACAGGTAAAGGAAAGCAGCAATGTACCATTCTCTCTCTCTCTCTCTCTCTCTCTCTCTCTCTCTCTCTCTCACACACACACACACACACACACACACACACACACACACCATGATGTCTCAGTTACTGTAAACTAGAGTCTTCTTCATATGGAACTGTACAGTGTGGGCTAGTCAGGAGCAACCCTGGAGGCAACAGCCAACTAAAACTGAAAAACATTTACAACTGCATATATATATAATAGCTTCTGACTTGCTTGGTGCTAGTTAAGATAAATTCTGCCTGATATCATTGGTCATTATTTGGTGTAGCACCGGAAATAATAATAATAATAATAATAATTTATTATTTATACCCCGCCCATCTGGCTGGGCCTCCCCAGCCACTCTGGGCGGCTTCCATAAAAACCAAAAATACAGTAAAATGTCACACGTTAAAAACTTCCCTGAACAGGGCTGCCTTAAGATGTCTCCTGAATGTCAGATAGTTGTTTATCGCTTTGACATCTGCTGGAAGGGCGTTCCACAGGGCGGGCGCCACTACCGAGAAGGCCCTCTGCCTGGTTCCCTGTAGCTTTGCTTCTCGCAGTGAGGGAACCGCCAGAAGGCCCTCGGCGCTGGACCTCAGCGTCCGGGCAGACTGATGGGGGTGGAGACGCTCCTTCAGGTATACTGGACCGAGGCCGTTTAGGGCTTTAAAGGTCAGCACCAACACTTTGAATTGTGCTCGGAAACGTACTGGGAGCCAATGCAGGTCTTTCAAGACCGGTGTTATATGGTCTCGGCGGCCGCTCCCAGTCACCAGTCTAGCTGCCGCATTCTGGATTAGTTGTAGTTTCCGCGTCACCTTCAAAGGTAGCCCCACGTAGAGCGCATTGCAGTAGTCCAAGCGGGAGATAACCAGAGCATGCACCACTCTGGCGAGACAGTCCGCAGGCAGATAGGGTCTCAGCCTACGTACCAGATGGAGCTGGTAAACAGCTGCCCTGGACACAGATTTGACCTGTGCCTCCATGGACAGCTGTGAGTCCAAAATGACTCCCAGGCTGCGCACCTGGTCCTTCAGGGGCACAGTTACCCCATTCAGGACCAGGGAATCCTCCACACCTGCCCGCCTCCTGTCCCCCAAAAACAGTACTTCTGTCTTGTCAGGATTCAACCTCAATCTGTTAGCCGCCATCCATCCTCCAACCGCCTCCAGACACTCACACAGGACCTTCACCGCCTTCACTGGTTCTGATTTAAAAGAGAGGTAGAGCTGGGTGTCATCCGCATACTGATGAACACCCAGCCCAAACCTCCTGATGATCTCTCCCAGCGGCTTCATATAGATGTTAAAAAGCATGGGGGAGAGGACAGAACCCTGAGGCACCCCACAAGTGAGGGCCCAAGGGTCTGAACACTCATCCCCCACCACCACTTTCTGAACACGGCCCAGGAGGAAGGAGCGGAACCACTGTATAACAGTGCCCCCAGCTCCCAGCCCCTCAAGACGGTCCAGAAGGATGCTATGGTCGATGGTATCAAACGCCGCTGAGAGATCCAGCAGAACTAGGAAACAGCTCTCACCTTTGTCCCTAGCCCGCCGGAGATCATCAACCAGTGCGACCAAGGCAGTTTCAGTCCCATGATGAGGCCTGAATCCCGACTGGAAGGGATCCAAATGGTCCGCTTCTTCCAGGCGTGCCTGGAGTTGTTCAGCAACCACTCGCTCAATCACCTTGCCCAGGAATGGAATATTTGAGACTGGGCGATAGTTGGCCATCGTGGCCGCATCTAAAGATGGTTTTTTAAGAAGCGGTTTAATAACCGCCTCTTTCAGCGGGTCTGGGAAGGCTCCCTCACGGAGGGAAGCATTCACCACCCCACGAAGCCCATCGCCCAGTCCTTCCCGGCTAGCTTTTATAAGCCAGGATGGGCAAGGGTCCAGGAGACAGGTGGTTGGTTTCACTCGTCCAAGCAGCCTGTCCACATCCTCGGAGGTAACAGATTGAAATTGATCCCACTCAACTTGACTAGACAGAACTCTAGCACTCTCCCGCCCCGGCCCTGCTCCCACGGTGGAGTCTACTTCTTCCCGAATCTGGGCGATTTTATCTGCAAAAAACTTTGCAAAATCATTGCAGGAGAACATGTGGCCCGTACTGGGCCCCGATGTTGCAGGTGGTTCCGCTAAATTGTGAACCACCTGAAAAAGTCTCCTGCTGCTGTTTTCTGCAGATGCAATAGAGGCGGTGAAGAAATTCTTCTTCGCCGTCGCTATCGCCACTTGGTAGGCTCGACGTTGAGCTCTAACCTGTGTCCGGTCAGATTCGGAATGAGTTATCCGCCACCGGCGCTCTAGCCGTCTCAACGATTGTTTCATTGCCCTCAGATCCGTGGAAAACCACGGGGCTGTCCGGGCTCCATGCAATCGGAGAGGGCGCTTCGGAGCCAAACAGTCAATAGCCCTGGTTAACTCCACATTCCAGCGGGCCACCAGGGAATCGGCTGAAAGGCCATCAACATGGGATAAAGCATCCCCTACCACTCTCTGGAAACCATTTGGATCCATTAAGTGGCGGGGGCGGACCATCCGAATTGGTCCCACCTCCCTGCAGAGGGGATGGGTCGCAGAGAAGTCCAGTTGCACCAGGAAGTGATCTGACCATGGCACTTCTTTCATTTCGCTTTTACTTAGTGTCAGATCACCAACATCCATAGAGGTAAACACCAGGTCCAAGGCATGTCCACGGCTATGGGTTGGGCCAGACTTATTCAGGGACAGCCCCATGGAGGCCATGCTTTCCACGAAGTCCCGAGCGGCCCCTTGTAAGGTCGTGTCGGCATGGATGTTAAAATCCCCTAGGACGACCAGGCTAGGTGTCTCCAGGAGAACATCCGCCACGACCTGAAGCAGCTCGGGCAGGGAATCCTTGGTGCAGCGGGGAGGTCGGTACACCAAAAGGAATCCTGTACTGCCCCTATTGCCCAACTTCCAGAACATGCACTCAGAAAACTGGGTCTTCCCAATAGGACGCCTGGTGCAAACTAATGACTTCCTAAAAATCACTGCAACCCCCCCTCCCCGCCCACGTGACCTGGGTTGCTGTGCGTAAGAGAAACCTGGTGGACAAGCAGCGGCAAGGACAGGCCCATCTGCTTCATCCAACCAAGTCTCTGTTACACATGCCAGGTCAAATCCTCCATCCATGATCAAGTCATGGATGGCAGTGGTCTTACGAATCATTGACCTGGCATTGCACAGCAGCACCTTCAGGTCACGTGGGTATCCCTTGCTGATTCTAGTATCCATCCGGACAGGACCAGACCCGGAGGCAGGGATAGTCCTCAGACAACGACTAAACCTGCCTCCTCTGTAATGACATGGTCTGGTCTTAGCGTAACTCCTCCTCCTACCCGTGATCACTGAGATCGGTTGTCCCAGTGCATCCCCCCCTGTGGAACATGCCCCAGCCATTTTGTGGGCTGGGGCCCACTCCCCGGCAGCCCTGAACCCTCCCCCTAAAAACAAAATAACACCTTAAACAAACAAACAAAACCAATAAAACAATACAAACAAAAAAATGTAAAAATTACAAAAACATCAAAATAAAAAAATAATAATTCCCCAAGCCCAACCAAACATCCATCCCACCCCCACCCCCCACATACAAAAAATCCAAAGAAAATTTTTAAAAAACATTTTAAAAACACTCTGTGCCTCTCCGGCAGTAACAACTGTCCTAGTGAGGCCTGTCAGGCCCCGCCCCGGGCCAGGTGGTAAGTGTCAGGGAGGAGCAGGGCCCTCAGGCACTCACTCAGGGGAGTCCTCCTGGGCAGCAGGCAGCAAGCAGCACGCAGTCCTTATGAGGCCCCAGGCCCCGCCCCAAGCCAGATGGTAAGTGGCAAAAGCAGGGCCCACAAGCACTCACTCAGGGAGTCTTCCTGGGCAGCAGGCCGCAAGCAGCACGCAGTCCTTATGAGGCCCCAGGCCCCGCCCCAAGCCAGATGGTAAGTGGCAAGAGCAGGGCCCACAAGCACTCACTCAGGGAGTCTTCCTGGGCAGCAGGCAGCAAGCAGCACGCAGTCCTTATGAGGCCCCAGGCCCCGCCCCAAGCCAGATGGTAAGTGGCAAAAGCAGGGCCCACAAGCACTCACTCAGGGAGTCTTCCTGGGCAGCAGGCCGCAAGCAGCACGCAGTCCTTATGAGGCCCCAGGCCACGCCCCAAGCCAGATGGTAAGTGGCAAAAGCAGGGCCCACAAGCACTCACTCAGGGAGTCTTCCTGGGCAGCAGGCCGCAAGCAGCACGCAGTCCTTATGAGGCCCCAGGCCCCGCCCCAGGCCAGATGGTAAGTGGCAAAAGCAGGGCCCACAAGCACTCACTCAGGGAGTCTTCCTGGGCAGCAGGCCGCAAGCAGCACGCAGTCCTTATGAGGCCCCAGGCCCCGCCCCAGGCCAGATGGTAAGTGGCAAGAGCAGGGCCCTCAAGCACTCACTCAGGGGAGTCCTCCTGGGCAGCAGGCAGCAAGCAGCACGCAGTCCTTATGAGGCCCCAGGCCCTGCCCCAAGCCAGATGGTAAGTGGCAAGAGCAGGGCCCTCAAGCACTCACTCAGGGGAGTCCTCCTGGGCAGGAATTTTTTGTTTAGCAATGGTAAAGAAACAGTGTCAGGCTACACATAATTCCAGTTACAGATAGGTAGCCGTGTTGGTCTGCCATAGTCAAAATAAAAAAAAAAATTCCTTCCAGTAGCACCTTAAAGACCAACTAAGTTAGTTCTTGGTATAAGCTTTCGTGTGCATGCACACTTCTTCAGATACACTGAAACAGAAGTAGCCAGACCTTCTCACTATATAGAAGGATCTGGCTACTTCTGTTTCAGTGTATCTGAAGAAGTGTGCATGCACACGAAAGCTCATACCAAGAACTAACTTAGTTGGTCTTTAAGGTGCTACTGGAAGGAATTTTTTTTATTTAGGCTACACATAAGACGGTGGAATGCTGAGCTGGTAGAATAACTACCTCTTTAGACTGCAGGTTGGCGGTGGGATACCATTTCTGAATGTGAAAGAGAGAGAAAAAGAAATGGAAAACTACCACATCAGAGGAAAGCATTATACAGTATACAAACATTTCTGGTTTTCTAATTGCATTGAGGGGTTTTTGTTGCAGAATAAGATGGCAGGATGCTGAGATAATAAAATAAAGTGTGCCACTTGAGGCTGCAGATGAAGATCACATTTTGGATGCTCCACTCATAGGCGCCGACTCCATGGGGCCTGAGGGGGCCCGAGCCCCCTCAAAAATTCGTTTGGGGGGGCTCTGCCCCCCCAATAATCTCGGGCGCCCCTCCAGCAGAGCGCCACAGCCGCCCCTCCCCCAGCCCAAAATGCACAGGGTCGGGCTGCATGCCTCCTGCCCTCCCTCCCGAGCAAAAGCTCCCACCCAATTTCCTTCGGAGCTGATTAATAGGCGCAGCACGCTCTCCCCTATTCGCTCACGAGGAGGCGGCGCCACTTTATCTGCATATTCATGAGCTTATTTATTATTCATGAGCTTTCCCGCCCCCCCCCAATATTTTTTATAAGTCCACACCCCTGGCTCCGCTCTATAGAAAACCAGTATAATGGTCAAAGGTGTGGACTGGAACCTTTCGATCAGATGTACTAATTACGTACTCCCATTGTTCTAGGTGCATTTTGTGACAGGGAATTTCATTAGTGCGAACAGTTTCTGACCTCTGGGCGCAGTACTGTGCCTAAGATTTCAGATTACAACTGTAGAGTGGAAGGAAAGGAGGAGCTTTTTCTGCCTTCCCACTTCCAGCTACTCTCTGAAGACCGGAGAAGAGACCCTCCTAAGAATATTAGGGGGGTGGGCAGGGGAAGGATTAGACCATGTGAAAAATGAACATAATATTTTAGCTGCAGTTCTCTCATTTTCAACATTGTATTCTTGTTATTAGAAAAAGTGCACCTAGACATTCTGTTGTTGTGCCCATAACCTAGGTTTAAGGAGCCATTTAGCTCCTAGCTTTCATATCTCAGTTTCTAACACCGCTTACACACCTTCAGGTCATACTCTGCGACACTTTTGGCCATGAATAATGCAGTGTTGTTTTTCTTAAAACGAAGTTGCCTTACAAGACCCCTGATTCACAGTTTCAAACTAAATAACAAAGGGCAATTTTAGAAAAGAAATCTACACTAGCAACTGTCCTTGTAGCTTTGTCATAGTAATAACTTATGTAATCATACATATGCAGAGTATAACAATGAAATTATTCCTTTTCAAATGGTGGAATAGCCCATAATTTGGTTCTCAGGGTAACCCCATTCACATTAGTTTAATTCAAATCATGATGCCACAGAGAAGAGGGCAGATTCTTAAATCACATGTTCTTATCATCTTCCTATGATCAAATCTAGATCTACCTATGCATGATGCAACAATTATCAACATGAGAGTTCCTGTTATATCCAAAATGGCAGAACTTGTGGCATGATCCAGGCAGTGCAAAGCACTTTTAAGCCCCATACACATCAAGAGGGGAGTTGGCATGTGTTAAATCAGGATAGTCCACGAAGATGAAGCATGTATAAGCCTCGGAGTCTACCAAGTTCAAAAACGTCTTGGACAGGATTTACAACTATGTAGGTTACACACTGCAAAATTTTAAAAGGTTTTCAGTGGTCCCATGTTAAGAATGAAAAAACCCAGCCTTTTCATAATTTTGACAAGCAGGCAATTAAAACTTTTAGGCTTTCTAATTTACAGTCCAAGCAAATTAAATTATAAAAAGCTCTGACAGTTTTGCTTTTTTTCATGATTTGGCCCAATCACAATTCTAGTATACTGAGTAAATATTGGTATGTTTCAAACTTTATTTTTATAAATTTGTGGGCAGCAACTCTAAAAACAATTTCAAAAAGAGGCTTGTGAATTTGAATGCTTTAGTGTGTTGTACTAATGTAACTTTCTTGGGATGCAATTTATTAGTTCAGGGTCAGGGAAACTGTGGCCCTACGGATGTTGCTGTGCTACAAGTTCCATTATCCCTGACAGCTGCCCACGCTAGCTGGGGCTGATAGGAGTCCAACAATATTGGGAGGGCCACAGTCTCCCACCCCTGTAGTAATTCGAACTAGATCCTTATTGAGCAACCAGGTCTATAGGAAAGCACACAGGATTCAAAGTCAGCTATATTATATGCCACAAGTAGGTACAACTATAGTTCAGAAACAAAACACAGACCTACTCCATGTACTCAGCAAATCTCTCATTAGGTTCTTCAAGGAAGTAGTCTATGAAGAAATTTCTAAAATCAAAGATCATGTACTATGAATTCTGTGGATGTAAAATCTGGATTGTTCTCTAAAGGCCTCCCAACAGCATATTCCACTG
Source organism: Podarcis bocagei (assembly GCF_964188305.1). Classification (NCBI taxonomy): domain Eukaryota; kingdom Metazoa; phylum Chordata; class Lepidosauria; order Squamata; family Lacertidae; genus Podarcis; species Podarcis bocagei. The sequence goes on from NC_138130.1 coordinate 35,682,401, forward strand.
AGCACAATGGAACTTACTTCTGGGAATGTACGTGTCTGCAAGTAAAAGGAGTGAGAATTAATAATTACAAAATTAGCTATATTGGAACCTGAAACAGGACAGATGGCAAGGACAGTCTGATGACATGCTCTGAGCCTGTTGGATTCTGAATCTGCACCAATTCTGACTTGCAGCTAACAGTCTCAGTGCAGAAAACTGTTTCCCTTCCTACAAATATAAATAATCAATTCTTCAAAGGCACTGTATGATTCCCATGATGCTCCATATTCTGAAAGAATATCTGTAATGTAACTTCATGCCAAGCTCTTCTTTGCTGGGAAAGGAAATTCTTCCTCCCCTTCCATAAAGGGGAACAAACCACAACCACGACCACAGAACTGTCTTATCTAGTAGCAGCATTAACCTGCATACTGTACATTGTTGCATAAGCAGGTTTATTGCAGTGCTGTTGAAGCATATCTTCATTGCTTCAGACAAAGAGTGAGGTATAGCAATGCACAGGTGCATGTCAAGCTAATGACTCTCAATGTTCTGAGATACCTTCAGACCTATTTAGGTATTTAGTTTATTGTTTTTGTTTTTAAGGTTCCACATGCTGCCATTTATTTCTTGGACTCTTTGATAAGGATTATGTCGAGACTGAGCAGATGGTTATGTTAAAGGCAGTAAGCATTGTATCTAAAATATCCTTATTAATCTAATAATTTGGTGGTCAATAATAATTAGGGGAAGTTTTAGCACCACAGCTATATCTTCTCACTTTAAACAATGTAAGCTTCACTATAGTGCCCACTATAAGGGCAGTAAATTTACAAGCCCTGTATGGATGCAAATGAGCAACATCTCATTTCTCAGTCTCATATCTGGCCCCCTTTTATAGCATATTTAAACAAAGAATATCTACTCTCTGATAACCATTACATTCTTCTCAGCATAACCTTCAGCTATTTAGCAGGTGATGCAGAGTTGCGATTTGCTATGGCAATTAGTGGCAAAATGCACATTCCTTAACACTTATTTCAGCTGTAAAGTTAAGCCAGTGAGTGTCTTTCTGTATGCTCCCAGCATTGTATTTTATCTTCACTGATGTCATGTTTCCATTAACCTCCCACTTAGCTGAAATCCCCACTAGGCTTAATAGAATGGTATTACTGTATGAAATAAAAACAAGTCATTAAAACAGCGACTGATTGTCAACTTCGTTTTAATCCTTGTTCAATATACATATCTCATAAGGGTGGCAGTGATAACTCGTTATCTTTCTAAGTGCAATTAAATTAAAAGAGGTTTTAAAAGAAATCTGCTCCCCAAGTTAGCTAATTGTGTCAATTTATTTTCCCTAAAGACCATGATTAATGAAGGCCTTACTTAATTATTATTGTAGGTATAGTCAGTCTATTTCTCAAATATATTTGTCATGTATGGCTCAATGAACATATGACCTACAGTGGAAATGGAGAAAAAAACTGCATGTTCTGTATTATGTATGCACTAAGTTTGTCATTCATTTCCACAGATCTAAGGGACACATCACAGATTCCAAGAAGCAGCCTTAGGATTTTTTTTCAGACAAAAGGTCTGCACAATTTCTATTAAAAAAAGAATTTATAAAAACTAAAGTTCAAATGTCTGCTTTTTAATAGTTCTACAGCAAATAGTGAGAAATTTTTTGTTGCATAATCCCTCTCTTGTATGTCTCTTAAATCAGTGTTTCCATGTATCTTTTCCAGTGGCATTTATTTTTGTTCTAGCTCCTCAGCTGATACTGTGTTCCCTTTCTTTCTGTCTCAACTCATCTGCTGTGAAGCTTCTCATTGCTATGATGCTCTAGGGCCTAATGTTTGGGCTGCAGTCCTATCAATATACACACACCAATTGTATTCAATGGAACTTACTTCTGAGCAGGCTTGTATAGTATTGCATTGCTAGTGTTGATTTAGAAGTGACAGAGGGAGACATAAAACAAGTATAACACAACTTGAGAAAGTGTTACGTCAATGCGATTCAAAATATGCAGACATTGCTGAGTGCACCTGCTGATAGGAAACTTGGGATATCAATGTGGGTTGATTTTAAGGCAACAGGTGGCTTGTAAGAATACAAAATAATGTGCTGTAATGGAAGAGTATACCTAGTTGATTTCCTATTTTAAAAAGGCACAGAGAAGAAAACACAAATACACACACTTTCTCTCTCCTATGCATATTAGAACTCTGGGTTCACAACTTCTAACTCACAAGTCATGAACTATGAACTACAGTGGTACCTTAGGTTACATATGCTTCAGGTTACAGACTCCGCTAACCCAGAAATAGTGCTTCAGGTTAAGAACTTTGCTTCAGGATGAGAACAGAAATCATGCTCCGGCAGCACAGCAGCAGCGGGAGGCCCCATTAGCTAAAGTGGTGCTTCAGGTTAAGAACGGACCTCCGGAACGAATTAAGTCCTTAACCCGAGGTACCACTGTATAGATCATGTGGTACAGAGTAGTTGGATAATGGCAATCCAGATTATTTCCAGCCATGAAGATTGCTAGGTCAGAATGTCTCAATACAATTTACCAACCTTAAACTTTATCACAGAGAGTGTTATGAGGATAATCATATTATGCTCCTAAATGTAACTGAGCTTTTGAGGATATTGTGACTAATCTTTTTAGATAGCAGCAGGTAAATAATCTAAAAAGAGCAATGAAGCCCCATTTTATAAAGGGATCCATTTCCAGTTTTACCACCTTTTTACACTCAAATGAGCTCCATGCACCTGGAGTGCCACAAACATCACTGAGTGTAAGTAAGATCAGGTCTTATCTCCTACATACTGGCCTGGTTCCCAGGTGACATTCAGCCATGGTTTGTTTAGCTTAACTGTGATCTGAATTCACCAGTGCCAACTAACTATGGTTTGTTCGTGGCCAACAAAACAGAACATGAAACCGTAGTTTGAAGTCGGCTTACAAATCTTAGTTTATGTTAACCATAGTTTCTCATTACATCCAAACCCTCTAACATGGCTTAATCCTGGCTTGTTTTGATGCCTTACTCCAAAAGCTACAGAGACAAAAATGGTTAAAAAAAATGATAATTAGCTTAAATAAGTCGTAGTTACTTTGTTCATCTACAAGACATCATGGTTTGTTCAACACACCTTGGTTAAAACAAACAAGGGTAATTGCAGCCATGGAGTCAGTTCAGTAGGGCTTGGATTAGCACCGTGAAGCTAAAAGTTAATTTACTAGTTAGAAGGCTGTTTACACGTGTTAGACAATGGACCTGTGTATAATTGTAAGGTAAGACCATAAATTGAATAAAACTCACACATCAACCCTAAAGGAAACAAAGCCAACTATGCAGTGAGAAATGCTTGCTAATTTTTATTACATCAATTTGTAATTCAGAGTTGTATGCAACTAAGTAATTCTCAGAGTAGACCCACTGAAATCAATGGACAAGTTAGTAATAACTTAAGACTGCAGTCCTAACACCACTTACAGGGGAATAAACACCACTGAATTCAATAGTATTTCTGAGTCGACATGGTTAGGATTACACTATAATTTAAGTCCATTGATTGCGATGGCTGTAAATTGGGTATGATTTCATTAGATCCAACAATTATTCCTAAAGGTAGGGATAGGGGATAAATTTGATTCAGTTTGCATGGAAAGTTGAAGCTATGAAATTCACACTTTCCAAAACAATATGAGGTATCTTTCAAAATCTGTACTTATCTAAATTTTGTGATGCAGCTCTAGAAGCAAAGCTTATAAAAATGCATATATTAAAGTGTGTGCAAAAAAGAACATATTAGGAAAAATAACATACATAACTGTGTACAAATTTTTTAGGAGAAACTTGTGCTCAAATACTGAAGAATTTGCAAGAGAATTGTTTTTTTTAATCAAATTGCTGCAGAAATGTGGCTAACTGAATTTAATTTGAGAAAAAAATGAGAGACTAAGATCCTTCCATCCCTACCTAAAGATTTCTTTAAAATGCAATGTGCAACACTGAATACACACAAAACTCCAGTCAAGGTTAAAACCTATATAAACTTCTATAAACATGTACAAATCTATTAAAAGCACCATGATATGGTGCGATCCTTCAGATTCATTGAAACCACTCATCATTTGGTTCATTGCTCATGGCAAACAAGCTGTTACATTTCTGAAAGTTCTAAAATGCTACAAGTATCACATTGAGAGTCTGATTCAAAGCGTTTTTGTTTGTTTCACAAAAATGTAGCTACAGTATTCCTCTAACGCAAGTCTGCATTGCATAACCCTCTTAAAACAGCAATCATTAACAAACCAAGCTACTTTGTGTTACAACTAGTAGGTATTTTATTGATATATAAATTGCTTGTTTTTAAAATATACTCTAGAAATGTAACACATTGGAAAAAAGAAACTTGTATTAAAGGTTAAGAAAATATCTGTGAAATTTCAGACATAGGATTTTGTTAGAGTCTTTTCAGTACTCACTCCCTGAAGACCACAAACCCCCAGAAAGCCATTTTAAGAAAATTATATCTCAGAAGTTGAAAATTGTGTTGATTCATTTTCTTTCGCAGCTGAATGTAAAGACACTTAAACAGAAAACCTCTTTAATGTTTGTTTTCACTCATTGGTAACTAAAACATCATCATCATTATTTTTTAATCCCATTAATAAGTCAGTAACTTCCTATTTCTCCTATCTTTGCAGCAGTAGTCCCTCCTAATAGCTTTGTACCTTCCATCAAATGCACCCCCCCCACACACACACTTACCCAACAATATAACAAGAAGTCCGGGTTTATTAAAAATGCTTCACTAAGGCTCTATCTCTGCTCAATGTATGTTTTGCCACTGAGCTTAATCAGAGCCCTGCCCCCTTCAAGAGTAACAGTGCAATCATAAGCTTGTACTCAGAAGCAAAATGTTTAGGATTGCAGCTGGGAAGAGCAAGCCTATACTCCATAACTCCTAGGGAAGGGAAGGGGGGGAGAGAGAAGTACCCGCGGGGAGGTATAGAAGCATAGAATTGCACTCATCTTTTGCTTGCTTGGCCAGCAGCAGTCAAATCAGAGGCAAATGAAAGAGACCTTCCTGTACTCAAGCCCCCGTTGCAAACACAACTGAGCAGTTCCCAACCCACTCAGCCATAGAAGCAGACAGGAAGCAGAAACATCATGGGTCGTCTCCCCTCACACACATACCACTTCCAGATTCAGTTGTGTATACCAGGAGCACATGGGTTGCCCAGGAAGCGCTATATCAGCCCACTCTTTGCTGTCAGTGCCAAAAGAGCCACTGCCCCCTGAGACCTGATAGCATCCAGTTCCCTACCTTCAGTCCCATCCTGAAGCCCAATCCTACTAAGGGGAAAGGCATTTCAATCCACTATGCTCTAGCAATGGAAAACAAAAAACAGAAAAATGAATGTGGCACAATCATAGGCTTTATTGAACAGCATTTCAATAAAGGAGGAGTGGGTGGGGAGGGAAATCATATAGAGGGTTGCCAACCAGTCATCCAAACAGAGCTCCTGTGCCTCAGAAAGCAGCACAATGGTCAGCAGGATGGTGGCAGGATCTGTTTCTCTCACGGCTTCAGCTCCACATTAGGACACTTACTTGACTATGTATTGCATAGCTGGTATGGCGTTGGCAGTGAATCAGGAGCTTGTCTAGTGCAAGTGGGCTTGTCTAGTGCAAGTGAGGAACAAGGATGGGTTGGGCCTCCTTCCTGGTCCACTTGGCATGCAATGTGGGAGAAGGTCCTTTACAGCAGTCTGTGGAGAGCAAGGGAAGACAGAGAGCAATAAGCAATAAGTAACAGATGCAACACAAAGTCCATGAATGTGGGTGCACAGTAGGTGTTTGTGAGGAGGTGAGGAGGAAGAGGGAGTGGGAGTGGGGTACCTGAGTTATTGGCCAGAACTCAGTCTCCTTCACCTTGGGAAGGGAAGTGACTGAGGCCATACTCGCCCTGGTGGGCTGCAGTGCAACTCTCTGTGTGGAGGAACAGCTTATTCTCGTCTGTGTGCCCAGGATGTGTTCCTGTCAGGCAAAAGAGCTCACGAGTCTTTGGCCAGCAGTGGTAATGGCTGGATTGGAGTGTTTGCTTTTGAGAGTGACTGCTCCTGCCTGTTTGGGGGAACCAAGCATTATTGCAATACAATATAGGCAAGGCATCCATACGCAAAGAGGGGGGAACTGTTGCAGGAATTCCACTCTGTAGGATGGCTGCCATCTCTGCTCGCTTACCTGTGTGGAGTGCTCTGTTCTTGCAGTTCCAGTTGTGGCAGTGTAGTGGGAGTTGAAGGTTGGTGTTTGTGTCTGGAGTCCTAAGGTGAAGTACCTGTTAGGATCCTAGATAGAGAAATGTTAGCAATGTGCTCAAGTCCCTCTGTCTCTTCTGGAGACAGGCAATTTAATGAAACACTCCCTGTTTGTTCAAAGTGCACCTTCTTTATGTTTCCCATCACCAGAGTTTCCCCTATGTGTACATGATCTGAGTGAGGCCTGAAAGATATATGTCTATGCTAGGTACCCAGTTATCTTATTTATGATCTCTCTGTATGCTGTAACTGAGTGCTGATTTGCACCATATCTTACATGCTCTCATAATGATGTGAATGAGGAAGGAGATTGGTAGGGGAACAGGAAGTTTTGTTTTGTTTTGCTCTTCACTGAGTTGAATGGGAGGAATTTTCCTTACATCAGCTCCATGGTCAGTGTCGCTGCCCCATTTTGGCTGCTAGGCCAGCAGAGTTGTGCTGGTATACAAGATATGCAGCAGCATGTTTCATGTTCTCCTGTTGTTGTTGTTGGTGGTGCTTCTTCCCTATCCTACAAATAATCCCTCTGCCAGCATAACTGAAGGATAAAATTGAGTTCTAAAGTACTTAGCTATTTTAAGTACAAGTGGTAAAGGCAAGGCACATTTCTGGTATGAAACACTCCTGTTTGTGAGTATTGATTACTTGGTTATTAGTGTTAGTGCAAAGTGGAGGTGTGGGTGGATGTATAAGTAATATGTGCAATAGGTTTGGTATATCAGCAGCAGCAGCAGCAGCACTATATATCCACAAGAAATGCCTGCTAAAATGCTTAATATTTTTTAGAGCCTAAGCTTTAATCATTCTCACAGCAGAGTTTCAGAGAAGATGAATATATGATAGCTTCCTTCCTTCCTTCACCTGTCATGCAAAAGGTGAACAGAGAACAGGGAACGAACCTCAAATGGGTGGAAATGGCAGGGAAGCAGATTTGAACTAAACATTAGGGTAAAGGCTGTTCAATAGTGGGGGAGGCTGTTGCGGGAGATGGTGGCAGCTCCTTCCTTGGGCATGTTTAAGCAGAGGCTTGACAACAAAATGACAGGGTTGCTGTAGTCAGTGGAGGCTGGCTCATTAGGGCAAAGGGAGCACTGAACCACCAATCTCAGTCTTCTCTGCTATTTTGCTTACAACCAGTCACAGGGTAGCTCTGGATATCATTGGCTCTGGCTGCTGGTTTTAATGGACCCTAGCCACAAGTGGCTGAAGTTGCATCTGGCATGGCAGGACCTTCACTGAGCTAGCCTAGATGACCTCTGAAGTTTCTTCCATCCATGTGAGGCCAGGCTGATTATTAGTGCTGAATATTCATAAATCTAGGAAAGTTGCCTTTAAAGCTTACTTTAGCATTTCCCGATCCTAACATTGCTTTGCACTTATCTAATGAATTTCTCCAGCTCATGCCACAATTCACAGACCACAGAATTGTAGAATTACCAGGGTTTTGTTTTGTTTTGTTTTTACGGTAACTTTCTGTGCCTTTTACAGGTTCAGGACAAAGGAGAGGGGAAATCAACAGGTACAGCTTTTCCCTCCCTCTGTTTACTGAATCAGGATGGGGAAAACCAACACACGTTTCATGTCTCAGCTACCTGTAGCTGTTCATAGCAAACTGTTAGAAAAGGAGTTAGCCCTTAAGAAAGTCTCCATTATAAGTAACGGTTGTTAGAATATAGGGACAGGAGAGAGCATCATTAGCAATTACTTGAATTAACTATGTTTGTATCTCACTTTTCCTCCAGTGAGCTAAGTGCATCTCCTGCTCCGCACTCCTACTTTCACTACAACCCTGTAAATTAGGGTTAGACTGAGGGCAAATCCATATTGTAGTTTAATGTGGATAGTAAGCTTCCTGTACCTCCATTAATTCTCCATTATCCATTTTCTCTAAATCACTGCCTTTTCACACTTCCCCCTCCCTCAGTCCATATTTTCTCATGCTCTCTCCTTTTTTTGGAATATCCCTGGTATGAGAACATCTGGATTGAGGGAATGGAAAGTGTAGAAAGGCAGGGATTTGGAGGTGGATGTCATGTGGTCAATGGAGAATTAATGCAGGTACAGGAAACTTACTATCCTCATTAAACAGTAGTATGGGTGACCCCTGAGAGATGGAGGCTGGAAAAGTTATCTCAGGAACTTCATGGCTGAGCCATGGCTTTCTTAGCTCAAGTTGTACTTGAACCTTGATTTCTTTGTTATAAGTGCAACACTTTATCCCTATATCTTTGGGAGAAATCAGAAACTAGAAATGTCAGCAGATCACTTATGTTGTTTGTGGAATGTCAAGGATTGGTCAATTAAGATATAATATCCCACCTATCAGGGGGAAAGAACATTGCATGCAGGAAGTTCCAGGTGCAATCCCTGGCATCTCCAGCAGAATGGACCTGGTTAACAGGTGATGAGAAAGACCTCTCTGCCTAAGACTCTGGAGTGCTACTACCTGTTATACAATACTAGGAAAGCAAACCAAAAAGTAGGAACCGGTATAAGGCAGACATTACATGAGTGGTTCACACACCATCTGGTATTTTACAAAAAAAGATGCACACAAATGAGAATGTATCTACCCTGAATAGTATGCTTCTCTCAAACAACATGCTCTTTAATGGTTCAGTCAGGAGTGAATAGAAAAAGTGCTGGTGCCAGATTCCAACTCACCTTCCCAATAATGATAGAGAAAAGTAGAGAGACTGATGCTCGAGTGTTGCTTGTTCCCAGGGACAGCAACAACTATATATTTAGACTTTAAAGCAGGCTTCACCAGCCTGATGCCCTCCAGCTGCTGCTGGAGTGTAACTCCTATCAGCCCCAGCCATCACAGGACACATTGGCAAAGGCTGCTTTAAAATGACATAAATATACATTCTCACAACATTTCCGTATCAGGGAGGAAAAGCAGAACTTCATTTGAGTTTTTTCCCCTACTACATACTAAAGTTATATAAGGTGATATATTCATTTGCAAACTGAAGTTGCTGTGTATTCATAGTAATGGCCTGATCCAATGTAGGTTCACTCAGGAGTAAGTCCCGCTGAGTTCCATGGATTTACTTTCAAGGAAGCATTACACAGAACTGGGTTTGCAAAATCATAGCACCATGGTCCTAAATGCATTTACCTGGACAGTAAATTCCATTTATTTTAATTGGAATTTGCTTCCAAGTAATTGCTTAGGAGTTAGGTGTTAAGTGATGCACAGCAATTTTAATTAGTAAAATCCTATATTTCATTATACATAGTGTCACGCTATAAATTTCTGGAGGGCTGAGGTTCAGTTAGTGTGAGTTACGAATATTTATTCTGTTGCATAACATATAAAGATACTTCACCATGTACTGAAGTAATAAGAGGTATGCATACTGCATATAGAAACCTGCAGTTTCACAACCTGTACAAATGTGATGCTGCTTAATCGTGTGTCATGTATATGAATTTACACACCCGCTCATCCACAAGAATAAATGAAATATATTAATAAAACTTACACTTTGTGAAACAGCTTGATATATGAAAAAATATTTTCCTCTACATACATTAGCCCTACTATCCTTCCTGCAATGGGGCTCAACACCAAAGGCACAATACATCAGAAATCTGTTATGCACATCCGTAACTGAAATGAACAAGAGCAATGCAAAAACACCAACATGCTCTTCAGTAGCTCCCATTCATTTTGAAGTGAGCGTGCACAGGAGAAAAACCCTATGAATTGCATGCCCATTTATTCTATTTATTTATTGAGATATGTGCATCACATTTCAGATGCCAGAGAGAGAGAGCTGTTTGTTGAAGATTTACTGAAAATCATGTGGTATTTTAGACAGTGTTCAGGCACAAGGAGCCGACCATTGTAGGGAATAGTTTTCAGCAAAAATGGTCTAGTTGTTTTAGACATCTGCTTGTGACCTTTTACTTGCTCACAGAGTCCTGAGCAGCAGGCATTTCAGCTGAAGAGAGGAGAAGATGATAAACAAATGGATTCAGCAATATAGTTGCCAGGCATGGATGACATTGCTGCTGTAATCACATTAGTTTGTAGGGTGCATTAACAATAACATCAAGACTGATCAACTAGCCATGTCAGAAGATCTTTGAGGTGCAATGCAAGCAGGAGCAAAATTCACTGGATATCACTATAGAAGGGCATCTCTCTCTCTCTCTCTCTCTCTTTCCAGACTATATAAACAAGGCTCCATGGGTAGGAAGTCACCTTGAGGCAATGCAATGCAACATCATCTCAAATCACAGAGTTGCACTTTGAGTACATGGAGGGGGGAGGGTTAAAACAAAATCCATTTCTTTCTTGTCTCCCTTCCCCACAGTGTCCCTCTTAATTGGTGCATATGCCGTGTGAGACAGAGGTAGTGTATCTGTCTCACACAGCATATATACCAATTATGGGTGAATACATCATGTAGTCTCTGCTCTCATTCCTAGACCTTCTACTGTCTACAGTACAGCCTGAAGGTTTATTGCCTCCCCCTCTCCGTTTCAGAAAGACACCTCAGTTCGATCACCTCCATCTAGTCAGTGTGTCTTACATTCTCCCCTGCCACTATTTTACAGAAGGCTAGGGTAAGCGAGGTCAATATGATACATTGTCATCATCATCATTTTAATCTCCTGTGAGGCTGTCCACATTCTGTCTTCTCTGTGCAGGCAATATAAGAAGAGAGCAGACTGCACTTCCCATAGCATTCCTGATATTTATAATATAGCAACACACACATTTACTGGCTTTGCAATTGAACACATTGAGTGCAATCCACCTCCCACTTAATTCAATGGCAAAATTTCCTACTGATTTATTTTAATGGAATGGGATTTCACCCACTATCAGAAAAGCTAGGGGGTGGGGAAGTTGTTTTAAATGCAGAGCTATTATCTAAAAAGGATGCATATATATTCCTCTTATCCCAGCCCCAAGACTATTTCAAATGCTTTTGCCATTAATTAGTAAATACTCCACCAAACCCCCCTCCAAACCTTCAATGGGTATTTCAAAATGCAAATCTATGCAAGGTGAAATGTATAATATGCAAAATCATTCCCAAGTGTTTATGCCATGAACCATATTTTCTGCCCTTGGAATCTTGCACACACGAGGTCTAATTTTCAATTACTTTCTTGATTTTCCACCTTTTGAATTCACAAAGCGTTCGTTCCTTCTGTCACACGAGCTTACCTTTATGGTCTGTTTAGCAGTGCAGCTGCCTCCTGCATACCAATTTAGGGGCTGCAAAGACAACCTAACAGTCCTTGATCGCAGCCTCGCACCTTCCCAATCACACATTGATCCTGTGTGCATTTTAAAACCCTACTTTTTTTTTTAAAGAAGACAGCAGCAACTAACGCTTCCTCTCTTGCTCAGACATCTACTTCTATGTTTCTTTAGCACGCACACCCCTTCTCCCCAACTCCCCATTTGTTGAATTACAGGTAAGATGATGCAGAGGGGCCAGCGCAGACACGGAGAGGCTACTTCGCATTTTCTCCAGATTTAAGTCCGCAAGGAAAACCATCGGGAGACCAAACGAGTAGAGGAAGAGCTGACCAGGGATCCGTGCCTCCCCCCCCCCCATCCTCACACACAGACACTTAGGGTGATGGTGACTGTATGGAGAAGCAGCAGCCCAAACAGCCTGGTACTGCAGTGCTTTCTGGAGGATCAGACAGACAGCTATTCTCATGGTTAAGGTTGGGTCCCCCCCCCCATTCAAAAAATACAACAACCCACCTTTGTTGCTGCTGCAAATGATTGTTTCAGAACTTTTCTCGCCCCCATTTGTAAACAAGATGCGTGGGGAAACTCACCGGGTCGTCCTGATCTCTGTCTGAAGGTCAATCCCGGGCTAGCTTGGATGGCAGTTTTCCTCGAGGGGCTCCGGGAGGCTCGGGTCCGATTCCTGGCCCTTCTTTTCCTCCCCTTCCCCCGCCTCGCGCCTTCCCTCCTCTCTGGCCGTCCTCCCCGATCCGTGTGCGGCGACCCGAAGGCGCCCCTCTATTCAGCCTTCCTCGGCCAGCAGCCTCGCCGCCGACGCTCAGATGCCATGGTCGCAATCCACATCGCGGCAGATGTACCACAGGATCACATAGAGGATGAGCAGGATGGCGAAGATGAACAAAGCCACCAGAATCGCCTTGGTCACCGGGGAGATGAGGGACTGCATGACCCCCGCGCCAGAGCCGCCCGAGGAGCTCGCTCGCCAGTCGGCAGCCCGCCTCGGAGAAGTGAGGCACAAGCCCGCCGAGGACGGACCAGGCAGGCTCTCCTCTCCCGCAGAGGAGGCGGCGGCGGCAGCCTCCACACCGAAGTCCCCCCGGCGCCTGAAAGAGCCCCGCTAAAACCTGGGCTGCCTCCGCATTGGTTCGTGCCAAGCTGAGGAGGCGAGGGCGCGAGGCTGAGGCGCCGGGCGAGCGGGCTTCCCTCCCGCCTCCTCGTCAGGGCGCCCGGAGAAGAGGCAGGCGGACTGGCTGACGGACTGACCCCGCGGGGCTCTCACCAGCCGGCGCTCGCCCGCTCCGGCAGCCGCGGCCGCAGCGAAGGGGCTGGGGAGCTGAGGGGGCAGGCGGCGAGAAGTTAGCCCGCCCAACGGCGCGGCCATGGGCGCCCCGCGCGCGCCGCCGGGAGGGCTCCTCGGTGGGTTTTGGCTGGCTGAAAGAAGAAGGATGCTCTGCCCGCCCGGCGCGCGTCGCCTTCCCTTTCAGTCAGAGGCGGGCTGAGGTGAGGCGGCGCGCCGCGGGGCGCCGGCTGCTGTTGCTGCCGAGCGAGCGCCTTCAAAGTTGGGCGGCGGCGAGGCGACAGCCCTCAGGTGGTGATGGGGACAGGTGGGGAAAGCCAGGCTCCTCCTGGGAAGCTCCGTGAGGAAAGCCATCAAAGGGCAGCGCCAGAAAGCGGGCGGCTGGGAGGCGCGAGCGGCTGAGGGCGCGCGCCTGGAAGTTCCTTCTGGCCGCCCCGCCGCGGTGCTCCCCGCCTGCGCTTGTCCGAGTGCGTCTGTGCGCGCTTCTGCAGCGGAGGCAGCCGGCTCGCCGCAGACGCGAGACCCGCCTGATTAGTATTCCGCCCAGCAGCGCGCCTTCGCTCTTTTTCCCGCCTCCTTCCCACTCGCCCGCCCGCCCCTCGCGCCTCGTCTAGTCCTTCCTCTCCCTCATACCGCCAGTGTAGCCGGGGAAACCTCGGCTGTCATTGACTCTGTGTGTGTGTGCTGTGACTGTAATTACAAGGGAGTATGAAATGCTGAGGGAGTGTGTAGCAGAAAGTGGGGGGGGGGTGTAAAGGACATGCCCCCCCACCTCCTGCTTAACTGACGTCTCCCCTGAGAAGCCTGAGATCTCCCAAACTAGATGTGGAGAGTCCTGTCCCCTCCTCTCACGCTCAGGTGAGAGTGGCAGGCAAAAAGGGCACCACCTCCGACCGCCGAGGAGAGACAGTCAGGCTGCCACTTATGCGGAGCGGGCGTGCAAGTGGAGTTTAGGCGCGCGCGCGCACACACAGTCGCCACATGTTGACTGCGGCAGAGAATGGCTCCCTAGCAGTGCTTTTTTCCTGGGGGGACGCATACCCCTAAACATTTTGTGCACCTAAGTTTGGCCTCATCGAGGGGCAGTATTTCAATATGAGCAGGAAAATGAGAGTACCCCTAAACACATTTTTTTTAAATAGAAAAAAGCACTGCACCCTAGCATGTGTGAACAGCCATAGGGGATCCTTCTCAAACACCATAGACAGAGCCTGGGCATGGCTTCAACCCACCATCTCCTGGGCCCTCTAGTCTCTCCCACGCCAACAAAAATAAAATACCTGTTTACCTGACTCTGACACAAAAGCTCACATACTATATCAATGAACGAAATGTTAATGTCTTCTCCTTTTCCTTCCCTCTCTCTTCCCACTTTTCTTTTCCTCCAACCCCATATTGCCTAGAATAGTAATGTCCCATTCTGAACCTGACTGACTTGTTTGAAGGATTCTGTGGCTTGAAAACAGAGGCTCTGGATGTACCCAAGAAAGGATTGAATAAAAACATTTTTTAAAACAACAACAACAACCCACAGTCTATCTCCTCCGTTAAGGTTCTTCAATGCAGCTTCATTGGAAAGCCATGAAATCTGATCCTGCAAAGGCCCAGTCTAGGTATTAGGGCTACCACCCTCTTTTGTACCTAAGAGGCAGGCAATATGTGGTAGGTAAATAAGACATTTTGGGTTGTAGTTGAGGAGATTTCCTCTGCACCAGCACAAAAGCCCCAAAACATACTCCACAAAGCACACAGTAAACCTGCTGCAATACAGGTTATCTATCACCTTATAACAGGCACTGTATGGAGCAGTTACAGAAATCTCAGTATGGTGCCTATCTGTTATTCTGAGGCGTGGGCTGAAGAAGTATCAGTACCGGTTTTTGTGCAGCCTGGGCCTATTCATATTTATTTGGGAGTCCCTATTACTTTACACCCATTAGTAAGTGTGCATAAGAGTGGAGCTTTACCTGTGTTAAGTTGGAAAAGGCTCATTTGCTTGTGGTCTGGGGTTCAGGGGTGCCAGTGCACTACCAGATTCCCTACTTATGGAATCATCCACATACAGACAGGTCTAAAGACAGAGACACTAGCTGTCATAAATAAAGCCCGATTGGATTTATTCTGATGATTTTTTGTAGAGAGTAGGAAAATAAAGCAATGAACTAGCTGAAAAAAACTAATTTTAGGGATGTCAATCTGTTTCAGGTCACCTCCTCCTCCCCCTCCCAGTGCAGGACAAAATAACAAGCTTTTGCTTCCTTTACAACAATGGTTTTTGCAAGGACAGCTAGAATAATTTCACTTTAGCAGTCAGTATCCTCAACTAAGCTACTCATTGATGATAACAGACAATACTTTGTGTGTTTGACAGAAACATCCAGCATCCCATGAAGCAAGACTAGAAACTTCTGAGGGCAGCCAGGTCAGGATAACACAAATGAAGATCAAACACAATATCAATATATAGTAAAGGTAATCCAAATATTCTGCAATGTGAATACACTGCATGAAACTCAAGATTAAAACGTTATGTTTCAGCTCTGAAAGAGAGAACCACACAGATGGGAGACAAGAATGCAATGTCTGTGGCATATATTTTATTCATAAAATACATTTTGCTTCACAATGACATTTTTGCTCTACATATATGGGGGGGGGGGGAGAGCCAGAATGTCAGTTGTTTCTGATGTATCACTATATATACCACGTGACTAGAAAATATGAGCAATACGTAGTCAAAAATGACAAATTTTTCAAGAGGCATGAATAATGGTTTAAATGAATAAAAGAAAATGTGTATATCTGTATCAGGCTGAATGGAAAACAAACTAAATGAAATATTGATCCTGCACGCATCCTGTCAGATAAGTTGGTATACATTCATTTTGTCCAATATAAGGGCTGGATGTTTTAAGCTGTTTGCTTTTCTTCTCATTTATGACAAAAGGCGTTTCTCTGCTCTAAATGTAATCCACCTGCCTATATTCTGAAATCATAGAATTGTAGAGTTGGAAGCAACCCTGAGGAGCATCTTGTCCACACTCCGGCAAAGCAGGGAATTGAACCTGCAACCTTGGCACTATCAGCACCATACTCTAACCAATCGTAACATAAGGTGACAAAAACTGAGAAGGGAATTTTAAAGGTCTTCTTAAAAAGGGAAATGTTTTTAGAAGTCAGAACTTACAAGGGAATTGGGAATTCAAAATTTTAAATAAAGTTCCTGATGGAAGGCACTCCAGGCCACTGAGGCCACCTGAGCCTTGAGTGACCTCAAAGGGTCCAGAAGTAACCCCAAGCTACGAACTTGCTCCTTCAAAGGAAGTGTAAGCCAGCCCATCAAAAGCAGGCGACCTCCCACCCAACTGATCTAGGGAACCACCCACTAACAGTCCCTCAGTCTTATCTGGATTGAGCTTCAGTCTGTTGGCTCTCATCCAGTCCATTACCAAGGCAAAACAAAGGTCCAGCACTTCCATTGCCTCACCCGCAGATGTAAAGGAGAAATAGAGCTGAGTGTCATCAGCATACTGCTGACAACTTACTCCAAACCGCTGGATAACCCCACTATGGTTTCATGTAGATGTTAAACATGGGGGATAGGGTTGAGCCTTGTGGAACCCCAGACTGAAGGTTCCTGGGAGCTAAAAAGCATTCCCCAAGCAACATCCTCGGGGAACGACCATCTAAGTAGGGCTGGAACCACAGCAAAGTGATGCCACCCACTCCTAGTTTGGACAGTTGCTCCAGAAGGATACCATGGTCGGTGGTATTGAAAGCCACTGAGAGGTCGAGAAGAATTAACAGGGACATGTCTCCCTTGTCTCTCTCTCGACAGAGGTCATCATACAGGGCAACCAAAGCAGTTTCTGTGCCAAAACCAGGTCTAAACCACAATTGAAATGGATCCAGAAAATCAGTTTCTTCCAAAAGCGCCTAGAAAAATGACCTTTTTAGTTAATGAAGTCATACTCTCGCGCAGTCAGAAACACAGACAAAACAACTCAATGAATCTTTTCCGTCTCTGAGTCTACACAGAACTGGTATTAAAGGTAAAATACATTTCTCATAATCCACTATCACCATAGACTCTTAGTTCTTGAAATAGTACATTGTCGGTATTAATTCTCTGGGTATTATCTCCCCACAACATTTCTTTAAGTTCTATTTTCAGATGACTTTGTAAAACTTTTAAATTTAGCCTTTTAATAGACTTGCCTCTCTCCTTAGCCTAAGCAGTCTTTCTGAATACAGTTGCATTTATAAATGCAAATATGCATTCTTCTACATTCTTACAGTAGTTATCGACACCGTTGTTGTTATTATCATCAGTGTAGTTATGATGGTGATTATTTTTCCTGTGATCTTCATCATCACTGCAATCAGTTGCCACATAGAAGCAGACTGTATACCAAGGAGGTCCTCAAGCTATCTATTTATTTAGGTTTTTATACCATTTAGTTTAACAAAAAAGTATCTAAATGGTATACATAAAAACAACAACTCCCAATAAAATTTCCTGAGAACTAGGCAACTGTGTATCACAAATGAAATGGAGTATATAAACAAACAAAATTAAAGACCATGAAAGCTTGGGATATGTATGCATTTCTAAGAGGTTTTTATGGCCATACCATCTCCATCTCACAAGTTATCCAAATGATAGTATTTCAGAGAGTGGGTGTTTTCACCAAGAAGACCTGCCTTGATGTCATGAAGTGGGAGTGTGCTGGTTGTGGAATGACAGGCAGGGTATCTTCAAAAAAATCTTAAAGATCCGCTTGGTCTGTACAAGGGAGGCAGTTTGATACATATCATGGCCCAAAATTGTTTAGGACTTTAAAAGTCAAGAACAAAATCATGAAGCTGGCTCAGTTTGGGGTGTTCATTTTCATTGATTTTTCACTACAAAAAGTGCAAAGTAGACTATCACATGAAATGAATATCACTGAACATCACAGATCCCAAGCCAACAGAAGCAAGCAGGCCCCAAAGCAAATACAGTGGTCCCTCGGGTTACATATGCTTCATGTTACATACGCTTCAGGTTACAGACTCCGCTAACCCAGAAATAGTACCTTGGGTTAAGAACTTTGCTTCAGGATGAGAACAGAAATCGTGCAGCGGTGGCACAGCAGCAGCGGGAGGCCCCATTAGCTAAAGTGGTGCTTCAGGTTAAGAACAGTTTCAGGTTAAGAACGGACCTCCGGAATGAATTAAGTACTTAACCCGAGGTACCACTGTAATAAAGAATTTTCCACGTCTCCTTTACAGATACATTTTCTAGTATACATTCCTGAGGTCTTGAAAGATGTCTCATCACAATGTGGGAAAGTGCAGTTATCCCATTTGTAAATGCAATAAAAGCATATACCATATTCCTTCAAACTCATCCATGTTTGGATGTCCTTTAGCCTTTCAAACTTACACCATCTGTTTCTCTAATAATGCTAACTTTTGAACCTGTTATCTCTACATTTGTATTGAAATTAAAGGTTTTCCCACTCCTCTGCTGTTGCTAACCTTCCTGCTGTTGACAAGTACATAATCAAAACTTTGTACACCAAACTTAGACTGTCTCCCTTGAAAGTAGATTAAGTACTGTCTTCATGTCCCTCATTATACATACTCCAAAATGAACCAACCACGTCACAGCCCCACCACATATGACAGTAAGTGCCTACCACAACACACCCTCTCCAATTGCTTTTGTTACTGGATTGGTGGGGCGCAAGTGGCACTGTTGTCTAAACCACTGAGCCTCTTGAGCTTGCCAATCATAAGGTTGGCAGTTTGAATCCCCACAATGGAGTGAGCTCCTGTTGCTTTGTCCAAGCTCCTGCCCACCTAGCAATTCAAAAGCATGCCAGTGCAAGTAGATAAATAGGTACCACTGTGGTGGGAAGGTATATGACATTTCCATGTGCCCTGGTTTCTGTTACAGTGTTCCATTGGGCCAGAAGCGATTTAGTCATGCTGGCCACATGACCCGGAAAGCTGTCAGCGGACAAACACCAGCTCCCTTGGTCCGAAAGCAGAGATGAGTACCGTACCCTATAGTCGAATTTGACTGGACTTAACCATCCAGGGGTTTTACTCGATTGGTAAACAGTACCTACTTTTTGTGAGGTCATATACTACCTGTATAAAACTTTTATAGAACTTTCTTACATAAGAGGGAACCCCCCCCAAAAAAAATAATCCAACAAGTATGAACTGTTGGTTCTCAAGTATTCCAAGCTGGAGACCCAAAACTCACAAATCATTTTTACAGCACTTTGCTGGGGACATTTTGCCACATGTTTACATGAGGAAGAGTGAGATAAGAGCAGTAACATCTCATTGCTCTCCAGTTTTCTTCATGCTGACACTTGGTAACATTCTGTAATCTGTTATATCAGAGTATTAAGGGAATGCAGCCTGGGGTTTTGACTCAGCATGATTCAAAGTTTTATTCCAGATAAGACCTGTACAGGCTGAAGTGAAATATACAGCAGAATTTAGGACATTGTCAGTTGCCAGGGCTACAGCAGTAATTCCAAAGTATTCCACTTTTACTACTTTGCTTGAACTCGTGAGAGCACATTCATGGAAGATGTAAAATAATAAGAATTGTCCAAAAAAACAGTTCTTTTTTCCTGTTCTACCAACTAGGGCTTCTTTCCACTTGATACCCCTTTCACCCCAGCACTACATGAAGACATGCTGAAAATTGGAATGTTGCTTCAAAAAGGATTGTAATGAATTAAGTACTTAACCCGAGGTACCACTGTAATAACATTTCTGGATATGCAGAAAAAGAATCGAAATTTCAAACAGAGATAATTAACAGTTATTATAAGACATTGTCAAAAATGTATGGAATGTTGTTAGAATGGCAAACGATGGATGAGGAAGTAAAGTCGGTGATGATACATTGGGCCAAAGATTTTGGATATAATATACAATTGGATGATTGGGAAAAAGTATGGAATGTAAATATAAAATTTACAGAATGTACTGCGTTAAAAGAGAATATTATGAAAATGGTATATAGATGGTATATCACACCGGTTAAACTAGGAAAAATGTATAAGACATGCGATAAGTGTTGGAAATGTAAAGAAAAAGAAGGAACCTTTTTTCATATGTGGTGGGAGTGTAAGAAAGCGAAATGTTTCTGGGAAATGATATATAATGAATTGAAGAAGATGTTGAAATATACATTTGTAAAAAAAACCAGAAGCATTTCTGTTAGGAATAATAGGAAGTGAAATAAATAGAAGGGACAATAAACTCTTTCAATACGCAGTTACAGCAGCAAGAATATTAATGGCCCAAAAATGGAAACAGGAAGAAATACCGACACTTGAAGAATGGAGAATGAAACTTATGGACTATGCTGAACTGGACAAACTAACTGGGAAGATTAGATATCAACGGGACCACAAGTTCATCGAGGACTGGGGAAAATTTACTGAATATCTGAAAAGTATATGTGATGAACAAACAACGCTAGTGGGATTTAAAGAGGCTTTGTAAAAGGTAGAGGAATATTGTTAAACAGAAAGAGGATTGAAAAAGTAATATTAAAATGCAATATTAAACTTAGAAAATGTGTAAAAATGGGAAAATATGGATGTTTGACAGTGAAGCTGATGGAAGTCCAAAAATTGAAATTTGTGAAAATTTGTTTGATATTGGAATTGATATAATGAAAAATTTTAATAAAAATTATATCTAAAAAAAGAAAATTGGAATGTTGCCATTCAATGTATTTTTTACTACTTCTTGAGATGCTTGCCCTTGTGTATATACAACTCATGTGCACAGAGTTACCTATACTCATAATGCTTTTTTTTTTTTTGCTATTACATATGTTCATATAGTAGAAACAGGGCAGCTGAAAGGGGGTACAGTGGGTACTGCTGCACTGGGCCCAGTTCCAGTTGGACCCCCCAGACCATGAGCTTTCATGTTTTTAAAAAGTACGTCCCTAGTCCTCACAAAATAAACAGCACCACTCAAAGCAATTGCTGCTCACACCTTTCAGTTTAGTCAGAGATGTGATTGATGAGTGCTGTAGAGAGATTTGGAGTCCTACAAGTCCAAGGAAACACCCTAAAATGGCTCAAAATGACTCAGGAAGCCCCTTGTCAGAAAGAGGATTTCTGGTTCACAAAAACAGAGAAGGAATTTCTAGTGCATATGTTTGAGCAGGTGGTGGCTCCCCAAGTTGTGGGCATTGCCATTCAAATAGTGTGTATGTGTCTTGTGATTGATTATGCCAGGTGAGGCTTACCTGGGCTCCCCCAATATTTTATTCAAGTTGGCAGCCCTGGCCACTAATTTTTATTTATTCTTTGTCCAAATACAGACCATTGGTACTATTTGGTTTACTTTGAAGCAGCTCCTTGCCTTATTTTTAAGTTGTTTTTTTAAAAAAATGATTTTTATTGGTTTTACATATAATCACATTACATAACATCATATCCTCTTATTTTATCTCTTTGGCTCATCTGAGCCTAAAGACTTCCCTCCCTCCCATCTGATGGTTTACAAAATTAAACTTTGCATCTTTAAATTTCACTTTGTTTCCTATCCTTGTTATGTCGTTACCTAAAATATTATATTACTCAACCTGAATAGGTAGCAGTTTCATCTTACAAATCTTCAGACAACCCTGCTAATGATGTTAATTGCTTACAGTTATCTTTCAAATATAATATAAATTTGTTCCAGTCCTTTTGGAATGGTTGGTATCGTTGGTTCTGGATTCTTCCCGTCAGTTCCGCCAGTTCCGCAAAGTTCATCAACTTCATCTGCCACTCTTCTTTTGTTGGTAGCTCCTGTTGTTTCCATCTTTGGGCTAACAAAAATTCTTGCTGCAGTTGTTGCATATAAGAACAATTTTTTCTCTTGTCTCAGTATCTTTCTACCCACTATACCCAATAAAAAAGCTTCTGGTTTTTTAACAAAAGTGTTTTTAAACATTTTGTTTAGCTCATTATATATCATTTCCCAGAAAGCTTTTACCTGTTTACATGTCCACCACATATGGTAAAAAGTACCTTCCTTTTCCTTACATTTCCAACATTCACTTTTTGTTCTATACGTTTTGGCCAGTTTAACTGGTGTTAAATACCACCTATACATCATATTCATAACATTTTCTTTAAGTGTACTGCATGCTGTAACATCTCCCATACTTCTAACTGTATATTATGTCCAATATCTTTAGCCCAATGTATCATTACCGATTTTACCTCCTCATCTTTAGTATGCCATTCCCATAATAATTTATACACATTTTTAAGTTGTTTTTCAATCTTCCCTGGTAGATAAGTGATCTTTACCAGATAAAACAATTGGAAATCCAGGATTTTTGTGCATCTATGATTGGGCTATGGCATGTCCACCCCAAAGCAAAAGGTAGCAGCAAAGTCGTGTGCTTTCTAATTCTAGATTAATTTCATTCATAATATCATTTCCCACCCTGAGTATGTAAACATTAAAAAATACACTGCAAACAAGAGCCATCACTAGCATACCCATATTGCAGAGGGGTATTGTGTTTGAGAAAGTATGGCTTAAGCCAAATCTGCAAATTAGCCGAGTGTTGCTATTTTAATATTGCTTTAGGGATGTGGGCTGAGAGAGAAAAAGACTGCAACAAAAGATATAGAAAGGTTAAGTTCTTAATATGGGAAGCATATACGTCTGACTTACAGCATAGTGAAGCTAGAAGCATATCAACAAGGGAACAATTAGGAAGATTTAATAGCCTTTATCAGAATGGACACAGGTGAGTATGGAAGAGGAACAAATATCCATTTCCCAAAAATAGAAGCTGCAAAGTTTTAATCTTTCAAAAAGTTAAACTAATTTAGGGTGAGCACTCATTTCCCCTTATCTTTGGGAATGTGCCAGAACAACAGATGAGCATGTTCAGTGACTGAAAAACACAGACAATAGACATGATGTAGATAGGCAAATCATTCAGAGGCGCTTGAATTAAGATGACAAGTCAACTTTGGAGTCACTGGGAAGCTTTCCAGGCATTTGTGGGCAGTCTGTGCTTTCAGGCCAATGACATTGCCATAGATATCTGCATGGCTCCATAGCATCCATACATATTCCTAGCTGACAGAGAAAAATGATTCTTCAGCTCCTATGGCCCAAAGCTTGTCCTCTACCTGAGATATAGCAATGACATTCTTCATCATCTGGACCCAAAGGAAAAAAACCAGTCCCTTAAAAATGTTAACCTACCCTCAGACAGTGCCTAGATCAGCCCAACCAGCAAAGTTACATTCTGGACACCACAGTGCCTCTATCTGATTAATATTGATATAAACAACACTTTACACCGGAAACCAACTGACAGCTACTTATATGTAAATTAAGGTTACCAGATTTTTTTTCAATGAATCCAGGGACACTTTCCAACTTCAATTGATTTTGTATGGGGACTGATTTGTAAATCTGGGGACTGTCCCCAGGAAACGGGGATGTCTGGTAACCTTAATGTAAATGCTTCTAGCTTCTACATATAGAACACCATGCAATCTATATTTTGTTCATAGAATAAAAGAGTTGGAAGGGACCCCAAGGGTCATTCAGTCTAATTTCCTGCAATGCGGGAATCACAGCTAAAGCATCCATGACAGATCCAACCTCTGCTTAAAAACCTCCAAGGAAGGAGAGCCCACTATCTTCTTAGGGAGTTCATTCCACTGTCTAACAACTCTTACTGTCAAAAAGTTCCTCCTAATGTTTAGTCGGACTCTCCTTTCTTGTAGCTTGAATCCCTGGGTTTGGGTCCTGCCCACTGGAGCAGAGGAAAACAAGCATGCTCCATCTTCCATCTCCATAATAATAATAATTCATGTGCCAATGGAGGGGACACGAGTGGCGCTGTGGGTTAAACCACAGAGCCTAGGGCTTGCCGATCAGAAGGTCAGCAGTTCGAATCCCCGCGAGGGGGTGAGCTCTGTTGCTCAGTTCCTGCTCCTGCCAACCTCGCAGTTCAAAAGCACGAAGTGCAAGTAGATAAATAGGTACCGCTCCAGTGGGAAGGGAAACGGCATTTCCGTGCGCTGCTCTGGTTCACCAGAAGTGGCTTAGTCATGCTGGCCACATGACCCACTGGCTCCCTCGGCCAGTAAAGCGAGATGAGCGCCGCACCCCAGAGTCATCCGCGACTGGACCTAACAGTCAGGAGTCCCTTTACCTTTATGTGCCAATGGATGGGATTACAGCACACATTTGCTTCCTTAGGGAAGTAATATTTTCTGCAGAGGAGGAAAAGTCGAAGAAAAGAAGTCGAAAGAACTTGATTCTGCCATTAGGTAAAAGAGGACAGTAGCCTTGCCTGGAGGTTTACAATCTTTGAACATAAGCACATACGAGCTCACCTGGATCAAGGCAGTGGATCATCTAGTCCAGCATCCTATTTTGACAGTGAGCAACTGTACTTCTCTTTGAAGCCTACAAACAAGGCATGAGCAGAGGCCCAGTTCCAGCAGCCAGTCAGACTTGGCACTGGCTCATTTACAGCAACTGGAATTCAGAAGCATAGCATCTATGACACTGGAGAAAAATACACAGCAACCGAGATTGTATTTACTGTGAGTACAAGGGAACAGATGGACGACAGCAATTTTAAACATATCCATGTCCACAAAAAGCATTATCACAGACATGGAGCAAGGCTCATCCTATTGAAAATTAGAACAAAAGCACTCCCAAACAACCTACACCAATGGTCATGAAGTGATCAGATTTTTCTCACCCAGGCTAAATTAAATCCAGAGAGACTAAGCTCTGCTGAAAATAGAACCATTATGAAAGTGTTACATTTGCATACAGCAAAGATAAAACTAATAGGCTTTTCTCACACTTGAAGTGATTAAATTAAGTTAGTCATTCTCTTTAAACAAGGTGTAGCATCTTCTAGGAACCATTGCCGAACCATTTCACCAAACATGCTCAAAGGTTTGCTTGCTAAGCTTCTGGGGAAAGCTGTCGCCTCCCAGCAGAAATAAAATGATGATTGCTACTGCTTTAGGTCGAACCGTGCAAGTAAGTCCCATGTGCTCAAGGAAGCTTTGGAGTGGTGCTCAGGATCCTTCCAACTTCTCTAGTCTACGTGGCAATCCACTTTAACACTTAAATAGAATAGAATTACACCCTTCAGCTGGAGAGAGGAAAAGCACAGCCATGGAAACAGTACATAAATAAAAAAGAGGAAAGGGAAGCACATGCAAGTTTGGGGGACTGGGGGTACATAGCTGCCAACGTTTTCCCCTTTTTAAGGGAAATTCCCATATTCTGAATAGGATTCCTCACAAGAAAAGGGAAAAGTTGACAGCTATGCTGGGGTGGAGAAGAGAAGGGGAAGATTTCCCTGGCAACTAATTCTTACAGACTGAGTGCTGGGGAAATGACACATCCCTACAACAAGGGCATTGCAATGCAGCAGGTGGTTAAGTAATTGCTCTGTGGCGCTTGCCCCTGTGATGTTTCCCCAACCAATATGATCTTTCATTTCCTGCACAGAAGATGCACTGCATACCCGGTATTCCATACTAGTGGACAGTTTCAGAAGCTAGAATTGCCATGACCATGAGAACTGTCGTTCTCTCCTTCAGGCTCGTACCCCAGATGGCAAACTCTGGA
Source organism: Podarcis bocagei (assembly GCF_964188305.1). Taxonomy (NCBI): domain Eukaryota; kingdom Metazoa; phylum Chordata; class Lepidosauria; order Squamata; family Lacertidae; genus Podarcis; species Podarcis bocagei. The sequence continues at coordinate 35,707,913 of NC_138130.1, forward strand.
GGAGATGGAGAAGAAGTGGTGTGTGTGTGTGCGCGCGGGCACTAAAACAGAAGAAAGCCTTTCCATCTGTCTGTCCCCGTCTGGTTATAGTGTGGTCAGTGCCGGATTTACATATAAGCTAAACAAACTATAGCTTAGGGTCCTGCTCTCTTGCCCCCCCCAAAAAAAAACCTAAAGGAAAAAACAACAACTGGATGTACATTTCCAAAATATAAGTTAAAATATAATTAAAATAAAACCTACATACAGCAACAGTGTTTTGTGTTGTGTAGGCTCCTAAGATGTAAGTAATGGGTCCCCAATCGTTTTAAGTTAGAGCTTAATAATTTTTTCACTATTAATATACTTCTTCTTAATTGCATTCCAGTTCAACAATTGTGTTGATAAAATACATCTTTTGTTATGTGCAGATGGTTTTAGATACCTATTAGGTCCATAAATTACCATATAGCATAAAAAAACCAAAAAAACCAGCAACAATGTGTTGTCGACAAAGGACAGCTGGGCATATAAAGGGCCCCATTACCTTCAGTAGCTTAGGGCCTCAACAAACCTAAATTTGGTCCTGAGTGTGGTGACATAACAACAGAATCTCTCTGGTCCTGTGACTGCGCTGCCCATTCACTTGTGCTAAACACTCAGGTCTTAAATCCTATATACCCTTACCTGGGAAGATATTCCATTGACCTCAATGGGGCCAAACATTCCAGTGTACTGTCTAGTGTTAATGGTCTGTTGCTAAGAAGGTCAGGCCTTACACAGAATCATGGAATTGTAGAGTTGGAAGGGACCACAAGGATCAACTAGTCCAATCCCCTACAATGAAGGGCTCTTTTGCCCAACATGGGGCTTGAACCCACGACCTTGAGATTAACAGTCTCATGTTGTACATGTGGAACATAAGAAATGCCCAGCCTGATATCCTTAGTTACAATTGATTTTTTTGTACATCAAATTGCCTGTTGTTTTTATACAACACTGTTGCTGGCCATAGTCCCATCAAATAACACAGAAATTTCCAGGTGTTTTCTGCAAAAAAAAAAATAATTGACTCATTTTATAACCTATATTAATTTCACAGAGAGTTCCCTTAGTTTTACTTATTACATGACAAGATAAACAGCTGTTCTGTATTCGCTTTTCCTGTGAGATAATTGGGCACCTGATTCCAATTTTGTGCCTTAAAAATGTCTTCTTACAGCATTAGATGAGATAAATTAGAGGTATTACTTTGATGTTTTCACTGCATGATTTGAAAGTGGAAATTTCCCACTTGATCAGCTTGTTATGAACGACTTTAATAACCTTATGGCATGTTTGTATAATCTTTCTTTCTTTCGCCAAAGGTTATTTTGACTCTTTTGCTTCTGAATTTTTTATGAGAGCTGGTCTGCTGTTTCTGTGGTTATCTTTCCCAAAATGGAGAAACGAATGGCTCCTTTATAGTGTGGCTCCCTCGTAACTTTATATTAATCTAATGAGAAACTGGCAATGGGAAAGAGATAGGAGTCGTATCAAATTAAGCTTTCTAGAGATGGCATTGCAAGGGAATCATCTTTGAAAGGAAAACACAGTATTTTTCTAGACTGTAGGAGTTTCCTCCCTTGATTGACTTATCTAATAGCTCCACCTAATGGGACTAATAGGAATATGCCTGCCAAGGCTTTTCTTCCTCTTAGAACTTTTTATTTGTAGGATTTATATTGTATATGGAGGAGGACCAGAGAGTTGCCAGTGATAGTTGTGCTTCAGTCTCAAAGGTGGCATTGACTGATTTAATTAATGTTTACAGCTTCAGCTTCTGGAACATCCCCACACACTGCAAACTGCAAAGGGTGCTTTGACCTTAAATTCAGGCAGAAACTAAAATTGAGGGGGGTAGCAACGAGCCAGTCTTTTTCAGTACCAGTTCAGCACCACAGAAGCAAATAAGGAAGCGCTTTGAACAATGAATTACACTGGGGAAGAGGACATTGGCTGAAAGCTCCTGGGTGCTGACTAGCCTATTTGCACACAATTGAATTTATCATAACATGAGAAGCAGAAACACATGATCTCACCTGTGGCCAGATTTTAGCCCAGAAATGAATTTAGGCTAATTTTGAAGCAGCAAGGGTTTCAAAAACCACTTGTACTTGTCACCTGCAGGGCATATTAATCAGCACGTGAGGCTTGACTTTGTTTCATAGGAAGTGTCTGTGCCAATGTTAGTGGCCTCCAAAAAGACTTTTGTACGTTGTAACAGCTGCATGGCATTGCCATAAACGGCTGCATTTCCTGAGGCACCTATGCAGCTGTGGTAATAAATGAAATTGCCACAACAGCCTAACAGGATGCTCTAGCCCAGTGTTTCCCAACCACTGTTCCGCGGCACACTAGTGTGCCGCGAGATGTTGCCTGGTGTGCCGCGAGATGTTGCCTGGAGGGAGGCGGGCGAGTCGGGCGGCGAGAGGCAGGGCGGCGGCGGCGAGGAGAGGCCGCCCAGCGCGGGGCTCTCGCCATCTGCCTGCCTGGCTGCCTGCGAGCTCGGCGGGCAGCGCCTCCGTCCGCAGCGCCCGCCTCGCGGCTCTCATTCCCTGCCCCTGCCAAAGCTCACCCAGCCAAGCCGCGCTCTCCTTCCTGCCTTGCTTTGCTGCCTCCTCCCCCCCCCCCACCCCCAAAGCTTGGAGGTTCCCCGGCAAGGGGGAGGGAAAAAAATTGAAACTTACACTTTCGTGCGTCCCTCCCGGCGTGACGCTGCGCGCTGACGTCACGGGGCTGTAATGGTGGTGTGCCTCGAAATTTTTTTCATCAAACAAGTGTGCCTTTGCCCAAAAAAGGTTGGGAAACACTGCTCTAGCCAGCAGCACATGAAGCTCACATGTACATGGATTTCCTCACAAACAATTTCATTTTTTAAAAAAAATCTTACAAAATTTTAAAGAGAAGGGGGGAAATGAAACCCAGCAGCAACACCATTAAACAAGTAAAACTTCATTCTCCCCTCAAAAAGAGTCTGACAACTATGATGGCATGACAGCTGAACAACCATAATATTCTTTCTTGTTATAAGTTCTAACATAGCAACTGATATTTACAATTTTCCGCTTTGGACATCACATTTGAAGAATTAATTTAACAGCATGACTGACTCACAACTCTAAATCCCAGCTTCTTTTGAACATCCAAATCAGTCCTTTTAGAACATTTCAGTCTGCGTACAGGTTGAGATCTAGGCATCACAGCTTATTTCTAAATACCTGGATACACAAAAAAGAGTTCATGCATCTGTAAAACATAAGAAAGAAGGGGAGAACTAGCTATCTATCTTAATTTGCTTCCTCATATCAATAAAGCTCCTGAATGAAAGATGTAGAGCTCTCACAAGGAGAGGCTGTAAGGACTAGCGTCATAAAACTAGCTTCATAAAAACTGCAGAAATAGATCCGAGGTGCAATTCATAATAATAATAATAATTTATTATTTATACCTCACCCATCTGGCTGAGTTTCCCCAGCCACTCTGGGCGGCTCCCAATCAAGTGTTAAAAACAGTACAGCATTAAATATTAAAAACCTCTCTGAACAGGGCTGCCTTCAGATGTCTTTTAAAGATAGGATAGCTGCTTATTTCCTTCACATCTGAAGGAAGGGTGTTCCACAAGGTGGGCGCCACTACTAAGAAGGCCCTCTGTCTGGTTCCCTGTAACTCCACTTCTCGCAATGAGGGAACCGCCAAAAGGCCCTCGGCGCTGGATCTCAGTGTCCGGGCTGAATGATGGGGGTGGAGACGCTCCTTCAGATATACTGGACTAAGGCCGTTTAGGGCTTTAAAGGTCAGCACCAACACTTTGAATTGTGCTCGGAAACGTACTGGGAGCCAATGCAGATCTCTCAGGACCGGTGTTATGTGGTCCCGGCAGCCACTCCCAGTCTCCAGTCTAGCTGCCGCATTCTGGATTAATTGCAGTTTCCAGGTCACCTTCAAAGGTAGCCCCACGTAGAGTGCATTGCAGTAGTCCAAGCGGGAGATAACTAGAGCATGCTCCACTCTGGCAAGACAATCCACGGGCAGGTAGGGTCTTAGCCTGCGTACCAGGTGGAGCTGGTAGATTCATACGTCAAATAGGAGCAAGAAGACTACTTCAAAGTGGCAGCATTTGGGCACCATTCCCTGTGAGTAGTCCTCTGTGTGAGCGACTTTGCGTCCGTGTAATCTCAACTACACCAGCACAGCCTCTCAATGTTAGGGGATTATGCTAGTGCACTTGAAATGGCTAGAATTCCATCAGCATCACCCACCATGGAATGACACCCATTTAAATGTGTTAAAGGCAGTGATGTTTGATTATTTTTGTTCTCCTTCTTTATCTTCTAGAACTCTCCTATGATGTTTGAGGCTAGCAGCCATGGTTTGACAAGGTATGGATGATATGGGTGCCTTGTTTGCGACCACAAGCGGCAAGATGCAAACGGCTGAGTGAGCTGGGCCACACTTATTTAAACAGTTAAACCCCAAAACGATTTGCATAAAGGGAACAAAGTGTGGGAGCTAACTAAGAACCACACAGAGGTTGAGCCAATACTGTCAAGGGCCAGGTCTTCTACTCATTCCCGTAAGCCCCACACTTTCAGGAAAGTAGGGAGTTCTTTCTGCTCCAGCCCCGCTTGGGGTCCCAGAACTCCAGGCGCTTGTTACAGGTTGGCCCCAAAGGCATCCCCTCGCCATCAATCAAATTTCACAGACCTTGAAGGCAGGTTTCAGGTCTGAAGGTGCTGAAGGGTGATCACCAAACCTCAGCTACATCATAACTCCTAACACATCTACCAGCCAGTGTGGCCAATTGACCAATTTTTCTACCACCACCTACTAAACACATCGCTACAGAGCAGTAGGCCAACAAAAAAATGGCAATTTCCAGGGCTACTAATGGAGAACCTTTGAACTGCAAACTTTTTTTTTTCCTGGCTTAATGTATATTACAGTTTTCATAAATAAAAAAAGCATATTTTATTAATCCAAAGAGATTGAAAGTGGCCATTTTCATCAGAAGCAGGTGAAAAGAAAGCTCATACATTCCATGACCCTTGCAGAGTGACATTTCAGAGAAATGCGAAATGTCTATAAATAACTTTAATAAAGCATTACAGTGGATTGAGTACTATAATCTATATAAAAGCATTCTCTCTGCAACAATATATTTATCCTTTCAGCTTCTTCCTTTCCTCCCCAACCTTTTTTTTAAAAAAAAATCATTTGCCATAATAAAAGCAGAAGATTAATTTTGACGCACCACATCTCCTTGAACAAAGTAGTACTAATTTTTGATTAATTTATTTTTCCTGAGTAGAAGAAGTAGTCTAAATTTAGCCTGACAGAAATTGTTGCTGTATTGGAATGAGGTGTCTGAATGTGAGCAAGGGTGTGTGAGAGAGGCGGGGGCAGAAGGAGAGGGGAAACAATGAACTAAATCAGAAATATTCCACCATATTCATCTCCAATAAAGTCAGAAGGGGGGAACTTAAGGAAAGGAAGCTAGGAAAAGAAAGGTAAGATTCACTGAGGATTCCTCACAGGCTGATGTGCCAGGTTCTGCCCCACATCCATGATGTCACACCCATGACATCACATGGTGCGGTGCAACCTGGTGCAGCGTGTGCATGACATCACACAGCATGGCGGGCGACAAGCTTAGGAGGATGACAGAAATGGCCCCAGAGAATGAGTGGTTGTCTAGGAAGACCCCCCCCTCCCCACTCTGGATTTGCTGTTCAAAGGCAAATAGAAGGGGGTGGAATTGGGTCGGTGAATTCTAACTATAATTTAGCGGGATAAAACTGCATGTAGACGTTTGATCTCCAAGGAATTTCCCCGGAGTGGCAAACTCTGCTTGTGACTTGCATACATTAAAAGTTCTATAGCAGGCATGTCCAACTTGAAGTTGACTGTGATCAATGATCCAATATAAAAACTGGCAGTGATCTACCACCAAAGGATGGGTGGAGGGTGAACGGGTGCTGGCTGCTTCCCCTGAGTGGACAGGAATGGGTGCAGAGTGGGAGACAGGTGTTTCCCTGGGTGCAGGGTGGGCAGGCGCTGGCTGCTTCCCCCAAGGGGGCAGGGATGGGTGCAGGGCAGGTGGGCAGGTGTGGGCATGCCCACAGCATCAAAATAGCCTCTCCCAACATCTCCAGCGGTGGGTGGGTGGCGATCAGCCAGAATTCATCACAGGATCTACCCGTCGATCGCGATTGATGCGTTGGACATGTCTGTTCTATAGCATTCAGTTAACATAGCCTTTCTTGATGGGATACATCAAGTGTACTCCTTTAAGTGTACACAAAACACTGTTCTATGGCTTAAATTAAGCAGATTAGATAGGAGGCCTTCTGAGAACTAAAGGCAAGTTATTCTGAACTCCCTGGAGAAAGAGTGGCATGCAAGTATAAAAATAAAAGCTTTATCTCATTCACCCATACCAGGCAAGTTTGATCATATTGTTGTTCATTCCTATAGTAATTACTGAAAACGACAGCTGAATTAGGCATTCAGAAAAATAAAAATTGCATGGTATTTCCCTCCTGGGAATGAAACGCTTCATACGTTTGAATGCCTCCTCATGTTTAAAACAACAGCACACCATACTAAACAGCACATCAGGGAAAGATTTAGGCTGACAGTCAGCTTTCCACAGGCATGGAGATGTTTACAACAAAACACTGGGCCTCACAAATCACCACATACATTCTCAAACATCTAAAAATTAAATCTGAGCATCCCTGTTTCGTGCAGCAGGCAGTCTCCCACAAAATGACAAAAGCAGTTTTGTTATCCAGCAAGTCGTTTGTTTGGGCTTTTTCCTTGCTATATCTCCTTTCTCAACCCTCACAGCTTGCATCAATGATTTCATGTCTGTTGTTGTACTGTAGGTTTCCTTGGGAGAAGCTTATTGGCTTTCCTTCTTCTCGTACGGTGCAGTTTTAAAAATGCCGTACCCCCTTTCAAATTTAAGTCTTAATTATGTTAGAGTCTCATCTGGATGCTGCCTTTGATGGGCTTGTTCTACTGACTAGTAAGGCTTGAGGAGAAATTCTATTCAGTACACATTAAAAGCTGAAGCAGACCAAATGAAACACAGCTATCCTTCAAAATCTGCACTTATCTGAATTTTGCGATGTAGTTCTCCAACCAACCAAAGGTTACAAAAAAATGCATATATTAAGGGAAGTGTTTGTGAAAATATATTAGTGTATATATTTTAGGGGAAACTGTGTGCAAAAACGTGTCCACATAAAATTATGTGCATATAAAATGTGTTATTTCTATTAGGAAAAATTCACACTAAAATGCTGATGAATTTGCTGCAAAATGTGGAATGCTGAATTTGAGAATAGAAAAATGAAAAACAGGAGAACTGAAACTGACAGGTGCTCCAGCCCTTAGAATCTGCTCCTTGAATTTCTTCAAATATTTCTTCCCCCCTCCCCTTTGCTTGTCTGGATAGCTGCCTCTGTTAATGAACTATTCTCTCACAAAGTCTTCATACGCATCCCACACCATAATTACCAATGCTTCCCCATTACATTCCGAGTAAAAAAATGTCCCTTAATATTGATGTTCCACTTTCCATGTGTTCTTTGTGAAATCAGATTTGAGAATATGTTTGCTGCAGATTAGGTCTCAAGGTCATACATATGCCATTTATTAAAATGAGCACAAGGTCAAGCACACAACCAGAAATAACGCTGTTTTTAAATGCGCTGGCTGTGATGTATGTATTCCATTACACTGTGCGTTAATTGGGTCCAAAGTGAAGCACAGCCCTTATTTTGATAAATTTTCTGATGTTTATTAGCAGACTGGAAGCAACATATTTCTAGGGGTGGATTCTAGTGTCAGAACTACTTAGCTAAAAATCAGATTAAACATTCATGTGTTGTTTAATTAGACTGAAATACTGGGGGGGGGGGAGAGATATTAGGAAGACTGAGAATTAAATATCAGATCTAGCCCAAGGGCAAAACTTAGATTTCTTTTTAAAAAGCATGAATGTTAGTTGTCATGATGTGGCATGTGAGTAGGCTTGATAAGCTAACAGTTTTTTCACATACAAACACTATTCCCCTCCCCCCAAAAACACACACTCTTAAACAGAATTAGAACTGCAAATAAAATGACAATATAATTGCAGTTATTATTACTCACACTTGTTACCTGCTTTTCGCCTGTGGGTCCCAGGATGGGTTGCCACAATTTCAATTTCAAACGAGTTTCAGTCACAAGAGTAGGGTGGGTCCTGAAAAACCCCACATCTCAGTTGTCAAAGGCAAGGATGAAGAGGCATGTCTTCAGCATTCAACAAAAACTGGATAGTGAAAAAGTACTAGACACACCTCTGTGAGGAGGGACCTTTCCTAGGTCACCACCAACCCAAATTTGTGTGGGTGGTGGAACTATGAAGAGTTTAACACCTGAGAGGGTCTGTAGGGAAGGAAGTAGTCCTTCAATTTAAAGGAATTGTAGTGAAACTGTATGCATGTACATTGCAAATCATATACAGTGGAACCTTGGGTTGCGGATGTAATCTGTGATGGAGGCACGTCTACAACCCGCAGCGTTCACATCCTGAAGCGCCACATCTGCGCAGGCACCAGCGCAATTTAGCGCTTCTGCACATGTGTGAGCGGCGAAACCCGGAAATAACCCGTTCTGGTACTTCCGGGTTTCCCGTGGTCCACAACCCAAAAACACGTAACCTGAAGCACCTGTAACATGAGGTATGACTGTACATAGCAAATATGGCTGCGCTGTGGTCCTCCAGATGTTGTTGGACTCCCAGTCCAATAGGATACAGTTTAGTCATCCCAGATGCTTAGGTTTGCAGCTTAAATGTGTGGCTTGCAAGCTCCCCAAGAAAAGGAGGTGGAATGCAAGTCAGAAAGTATTATATGTATTAGAGTGGTTATAATTTCAATTTAGCAATCGAGGATCAATGTCCAGGCTCATGAACTCAAACGTTCATGAATAATGGTTTAAACCATTACTGGATAAGCCTCCATAGCACAATAATAAATCATCAGTAGCTGAATATTGCACTAGCACTGTTGATAGGAGATATCCATGTAAGACAATGGGTGTATTCCAGAAAGAATTGTATTTTTGAAACGGAAACAACTACCACTGACAAAACTTGCAGGAACACTAGTTATGAACTAACAGTGCAGATGACAAAGTCAGGCACTATCCGTTTCCAGAAGGGGGAAGCAAAGAATAATAAACAGTGATAGCTTGCACTTCATTCAACTTCTGCTACTAATGATCTCAGTGGAGTGGACGACATCTGGTCATTTTTGTTTGGCTCTTGGGTACTTGCAAGGATTTGAATAAATCTCTTAAGATCCTAAACAATGAGACAAGAAACTTGGTTTTTCACAATTTTTGTGTTTTGTTTTTGAAGTAGGAAAGTTCATGTAATGATGAGTGCACAGAAAGCACTAAGCACTCTTTGAACCATGATGAAACATGCTAAATCTTCTGAAATACAACAGGACAGGGTATTTGTAAAATACAAATGGGACAACTCATGAAGTTGTCTTCTGTCAAGAGTTGGCAAAATGGATAGGATTGCTACAAAACCCCATTTCTGGATCAACACATTTTTTGACCTTGCTCCAGGACAGGCAGAGGGACTGGTTAAGCTTGAAAAGACATTTAAGTACATGAATGTAATTAAAGTAAAACATAATGTAAATAAAATTAAAGATTTTATGTAGATAGCAGCTACGTGGAACCCTGAGCAGCCTTGGGAATGTAAGTCAAGCCAGCCCTACCATTAGACAGAGAGAGAGACAACTGTCTGAGGCAGTGGTGGCCATTGGGGCTCAGTAATGCACTAATTCCAGGAACCTCACATACAATAATTTCCTCCTAGGTGGAGGTTATATGATATTTCTGTTTGTTTTTACTTTTTCTCTCTGATAGAAATATGCCATGTCTGAAACTTGCCTGCCACTTACTGAGAGGCCCATAATCAGAATTTCCCAGAGGCTCATGTCCATCCATCTACTGCTACTTTTTGGAGAGATTCTTGCTACCCCAAAACCAGAAGCCTGATTGTCAGTAGTAGGTTTTACCAAGCTGATGACTGTTCTCTCTTCCTGACTACTATAGTTGTTTGTGCTTAAGAGTAGAGTGGCAATGAAAAATCTCTCCCACTGATGCGAACTTTATGTTTATTACCATCCCTTGAACAATCACCTAAATCATGGGTAGGCAAACTAAGGCCTGTGGCCTGGATCTGGCCCAATTGCCTTCTAAATCCGGCCCACGGATGGTCCGGGAATCAGTGTGTTTTTACATGAGTAGAATGTGTCCTTTTATTTAAAAGGCATCTCTGGGTTATTTGTGGGGCATAGGAATTCATTCATTCCCCTCCCAATATAGTCCGGCCCCCACACAAGATCTGAGGGACAGTGGACTGGCCCCTGCTGAAAAGGTTTGCTGACCCCTCACCTAAATGCTCCAAAGTGAAACTTTGCAGATGTTTCCAGAAACATTTAGTTACTTTATAGTGGCATGTGGTTTGTGGACATGGGGAACTAGGCTAGTCCCTTAATTTTTCCCCTGGCACCTCCTTCCCAAAGCCTGGGGAGCTTGTGCCCATCTTAGGGAGGGAAGCATGATGCTCTGACAGGTCCAAGAGCCCTCCTGCCTGGCTTTGGGAAGGCGGCAGGAGGGCTACAGCATCCTGTCAGAAGCCTGATGCCTCCTTCCCAAAGTTTGAGAAGCTTCTGCTTGGTTCAGGGAGGGAAGCATGATGCTCTCACACACAACATCTCTTCCTCCCCACCTCCATTGCCCTCAGACTCTGGCGCCTCTAGCCCTAACTATTCCTCAACGAAAAATTTCACCACATACCACTGTTACTGTATGATCTGTGGCCCTCCAGATGCTGTTTACCCCAACTCTCATTATCCCTGACCATTGAGCATTCTACGTGGGGCTGATGGGAAATAAATTCCAACAACGTCCGGAAGGCCATAGGTTCCCCAGCCCTGCTGTATGTAAGCACTGCCATTCACTGAGGGTACAAAAACAAATGAGTGTGTCTGATTGTTAATATTCATTTATTAAAGGTGGGTGGCGCTGTGGTCTAAACCATAGAGCCTAGGGCTTGCCGATCAGAAGGTCGGCGGTTTGAATCCCCGCGACGGGATGAGCTTCCATGGCTTGGTCCCTGCTCCTGTCAACCTAGCAGTTCAAAAGCACATCAAAGTGCAAGTAGATAAATAGGTACCGCTCCAGTGGGAAGGTAAACAGCGTTTTCGTGTGTTGCTCTGGTTCGCCAGAAGCGGCTTAGCCATGCTGGCCACATGACCCGGAAGTTGTACGCTGGCTCCCTCGGCCAATAAAGTGAGATGAGCGCCGCAACCCCAGAGTCGTTCGCAACTGGACTTAACGGTCAGGGGTCCCTTTACCTTTACCTTTATACTTCCCTTCATCTGAGAATCACAGGGCAGCTTCTAATATAAAGGCACAAAAATGCACAGCATAGCAACAAACAAAAACAATACGCCTCTTCCCACATTTAGGGTGAGTTTGCTCATTTCACAGCAAGAAAGTAGGGGATCTTATTTGCATTTGAGTTGAAATGCCATAAATTTTCTTAGAAAAAGTTTATAGCTTGAGGTGGCTGGTTAAAGACACACCTTTTCCCACAGGCATTTGGAGAAGAAGCCTGATAAGATAAATGGATTAGTTGCAGCAGCAGAGTACATTCCTATTCAATGAGTTGCCATGAGTTCTGGAATTGTGAATTTCAAGGACTTTGCTATTTTGCAGGTATTATGTATTCTTGTTATCTTTTTTGACTTCATTATAAACCACGTTGTGGTAGCATGTCATGTGTGCTGCCATAGCGCATCATCGTACAATCGCTATACAGTGGTACCTCATGTAACAGACACTTCAGGTTACATATGCTTCAGGTTACAGACTCCGCTAACCCAGAAATAGTACCTCGGGTTAAGAAATTTGCTTCAGGATGAGACAAGAAATCGTGCGGTGGCGACACAGTGGCAGCGGGAGGCCCCATTAGCTAAAGTGGTACCTCAGGTTAAGAACAGTTTCAGGTTAAGAACAGATCTCCAGAACGAATTAAGTTCTTAACCCACTGTAAAATAATGAAATATGGAAATATTGTTTCCTGCTTGGCAGGGGGTTGGACTCGATGGCCCTTGTGGTCTCTTCAAACTCTATGATTCTATTCTATGATTCTATGTCCAATGAAAACACAGTCTATTGGGTCACAGGTACATTATTTATGGTTATCTTTGGCATTCACTAAATAAAATGAAATGTGCTTGTGGAAGAGGGTGATTGGTTTTTATTTGCTTTTATTTTATTATGTATTTTGTGTCCTCATTTTGTATTTTTATGTTGTGAACTGCCCTGTGATCTTCGGATGAAGGGCAGTATATGAAACAAACAAACAAACAAACAAACAAACAAGCAACAAACAAATCTCACTAGTTCTGCGCATGCACACAGACATAATCAGATATAGATTGTATGAATAAAGAAATGGTCAAGAATGTATTATGGGAAAGCCTGTGGGTTTTTTTTTATGTAGATGTCTTGCAAAGATCATGTGAGCCAATGGATAGGTGACATTTAATTAAGCTTACTGACAAACATTAAAAGATTCCAAAGTTTCCTTTTTAGACCTTCTTGAAATATCATGCTGCTGGCATCTTCATAAAATGCCACAGGTTTCTCAGATGCCAGGCGATCACATGCACCTGGTCTGAAACCGTGAATATCTGTATGGAAGATAGCCTTGCTTGCTTGCTTTTTCAAAGGAAATTAATGGGGCTTCAAAGATGGAAATCTTAGAGAGTTGATCTGCAAGAGCAAGTGATGTAGCGTTGCTACACGTTGTGCAAAAATAACTAAATGGATGAGAGACGCTAAGAACCCAGATCCCATTATCTGTTGCACAAGGCCATAGACAGACAGCATGTCAAGGAAGCTTTATCATTGCTCACATTTGCCTCTGGCCCTCCCCACCTCAGGCATGCGGCCCTCGGAATGTTGCTGAAAAGTGAATGCAATTCCCAGCCTCCAAAAGGCTTATTGCTATGTGCCTGAGGCATCAGGACCAGTCCTCATCCTGTCCTTTGTATGGGAAGAGCAGGATCATATTTTCTTACCAACCGTGGGTATGTATTTCAGATCAAATCTTTTTCATCATTGTCAACAGTTTTAAACAGTACTGACATCCACCTGCCTTAAGCCCTTCTGCTTGGCAATGGCATGGACTCAACCTAACCCTGAATCTAACCCTTGATAAATAAATTCAGCTTCATTTGGCATTTCTGATCATATCCGCTCATGATTTCACTGGTACAGTGCATCGGTCTTTGAAAACCTGGCACATCTGTCAAGAAAAAGAAGGTAGTTTGTTGACAAGCCTGTTCTTGGTATGCGAAGAACAGGTTTCAGGAATCTGACAACTTGTACAGCTGTAAGATGATTATACTTTGGTTGTTCTGCCTTGATATAATCTAGCCGGAGATTTTGCTTTTCATTAATATTTACCGCACATTAAAACTCCCCTATCACATCACAGAAAACGCAGTGCACAGTGTTGCTCTGTGAATGGAAGAGCATGCAATGTATGAAGTGAGCATGCTTTCCCTTCTTACTCCACCCTGGCAGAAGGCAGGGAGAGATGTTCAGAACAGAAAGAAGGCAGGAAAATTCAAAACCAATGAGTCACATCTGTGAGGGCAATGAACTGAACTGAAATGATAGAAAACTTGGTTGTTCGTATACACCTGAGACAAGGTGGCCACACCTCAGTCTTAGCTGAAATGTGAGGAAATTGGTTCAAGGGGTGGACAGTTGTTGATTTATTTTAAGTTACTTAAACATGGACAGATTTTCTTTGGGAAATCCCACCTTGGGCTCTGCTCCGCTAAAGAATTTCAAAGCACAGTGACAGGCAGGTTGCTAGTTATCACAAGTATGCTGGGAAAGTAGTTAAGGGGAATAAGGGACAGGCAGAAGACTGAGTAGCACTTGGAAAAAGCAATCTGTTTTTAATGCAAATCTCTCTCTCTCAAATGGCTTTTCATTGCTGCCTGCTGATGTCATTTTTTTCAAAAACACAATTTCGGATAATATAAAAAATATATAACAGAATATATGTATGAGTCATGAACTAATGACCAGATTAATGTGACTTTGATCACCATGGTTGGCTAGTTTCCGCACTGAAGTCGACGGATTAAAAAAATCACAGATCAGCCCTCTGGAGCATTTTGTACAATTGCGGTTATGCTTGCTATTCAAACTCGGTAGCAGTTTGATGTTCCAGGAATGTACACAATCTGTATTTTTCTTTATACACTTTATCTTGCTTTGGGTAACAATTGTGTGCAAAAGAAAAGAAAGCCCCAGGGTTGTTTTAGTAATGATCTTTACTGCTTATCATTACTGCCTAGTGTAATGTGGACGGAAAAGGTCAGCAGGCATGGGGCTGTATTTCTCCTTCAAGCTGAACAACCCGGCGATTTGCATTCAGTCCTTTTGTGCCTTGCTACATCTGTGATCTTGAGGCAGGGGAACACAACAAAATCATTACAAGAAAAACTCAAATGAAGGTTCTATAACCTTCAGATCGTTCTTTATCTTTGTTTGCTTAAATGGAAAAAAAACAACCACATATAAAACTGATGTGGCAACGTTGCTGTCTTGGGCTGCATCCCCCCCCCCCCAAGAATCATGAGAACTATAATTTGTTGAGGGTGCTGGGAACTGTAGCATTGTGAATGAGTAAACTGCAGCTCCCAGGATTTGGAGTGGGGCAGGGAGAATGTGCTTTAAATGTATGGCATGTATACAACCTTGGATACGACAAGAATTGAGCCAAACACAGTTTTCCCCCCCATTTGCTTCAGAACAAGTTGGTCCTCCAGCATTCTGCATTATCTTCCCCATCCTGTGCCCTCCAGATCTTACTGACCTACAACTCCTGTCATCTCTGACCATTGCCCATGTGCCCAACAGCATCTGGGAGACCTGTCAAGGGTGCTTCCCAGCCAAGGAATGCGCAGGGCAGATAATTATTTATTGTCAAAGATAACGCTTAACAGTCGTTTCTACAGCTCTGGATATATACACAGACCAATCAATTGGCTAGGCAGCTATTCCCAGGTCTGTTCTTTAGGGAGCAGTTGCAGCAGTCACAATACCTGGGATAGCTCAGCTGGTAGAGCATGCGACTCTTAATCTCAGGGTTGTGAGTTCGAGACCCAGTTGGGCAAAGGATTCCTGCATTGCAGGGGTTGGACTAGATGACCCCAGGGTCCCTTCCAACTCTACGAGTCTAACAGGGGGCTGCCTGCCCTCCACCAGTTTAAATAGCTTCCCCCAACAGGCTGCATGCATTCAGCCTCAGACTGAGCCTGCATGGAAACTTTCTCTGCTCATCCCATTTCAATCCCCTCCTGGTTCTGGGAGACAGCGCAGCAGGAGAGGGTGGGGAAGCACGTGGCCCTTCACTTGCCTGACCTGCTTCTTCCTCCTTTTCTTCTGGCCCATCCTGTGCTCCACCCTCCAGCGCTGAAGCTTCCTCTGCCTCTGCCTCTTGCCTCCTAGCTGGTACAGTTCCCCACAACTCACTCACTCCCTCTCCCAAGAGGGACTCCACACCCCCTGCCCCTGGTAAAGGTAAAGGGACCCCTGACCATTAGGTCCAGTCATGGCCGACTCTGGGGTTGCGGCGCTCATCTCGCTTTATTGGCCAAGAGAGCCGGTGTACAGCTTCCGGGTCATGTGGCCAGCATGACTATGCCGCTTCTGGCGAACCAGAGCAGCACACAGAAATGCCGTTTACTTTCCCGTCGGAGCGGTACCTATTTATCTACTTGCACTTTGAGGTGCTTTTGAACTGCTAGGTGTGCAGGAGCAGGGACTGAGCAACGGGAGCTCACTCTGTCACAGGGATTCGAACCGCTGACCTTCTGATCAGCAAGTCCTAGGCTCTGTGGTTTAACCCACAGCGCCATGCGCGTCCCTGACCCTGGTACACACTCCCTAATGGCCTGCCAGTCCCTGACAAGACCACAGATTCTCTGTTGCAGCTTTAGGAAGAGGTGGGACATGATCTTTTACCTTTCACCTGCAACCTTTAACTAAGCAGATGTAATCCGCTCTTCTCGGCATTCTTTGCGATAGGGTTGGTACTGCACAGCCATCTTCATTGTACTTTTCTGTTGCAATGTCGATGGATCTGTGTGTGTGTGTGTGTGTGTGTCTGTGTGTTTGTGTTTAATAGCTGCTACTCAAATATTTTCAGAGACGCTTAGTATCCCACTGGTAGGTGGGTAATGGACGGTGGTAAAGAGAAAGTGAGTGCAAATGGGCTCCCACAAAGGACAGTTTGAAAAATCTTCCCAAGAGGAAAACAAAACAAAACAAACCAGTAAACAGGAGGGTACTGTAGTGTCATGAGGGTATAAAATCACATCATCCACCCAGAATTGGAAGCAGACACATCTACTTTCCATTCAGACACTGATATGCTGATCCACTCTTGCATTTCCAATTTGTTTGTTTCTTTTCCATAGAACTGCAGAGTTGGAAGGACCCACTAGGTTCATCTAGCTCAATCCCTTGCAATGCAGGAATCTTTTGGCCCAATGTAGAGCTTGAACCCGCAGCCCTGAGATTAAGAGTTAAATTAAACTGCAAGAGTTAAATCCTTTTTCATGTTATAACTGTTTTCATGATAGCGGCATGTGGGAATACTCCTGCAAATTAAAATCTTCTCACGAGGCACTTGAGCTTGGAGTTACATTACCCTGAACAATCATCAGGAGAAGAACATTCCCCAAGGAATATTACAACTGCTGCTTTGCCACAGTTGGCTGTGCAGTGTATTTGGCTTTAATGCAACACATCTATTTTTCAGCAATGAGCACCAGGAGCACAATCTAACACCCTCTTCCATAGCTTCAGGAAGCTGGGGGGGGGGGAATAGATGCACAACTCAGATTTCTACCACATCCAAAACCATTCATCCACTGCGTTTCACTGGCATGAAGGAGGATGCCAATTTGGTAATGCTAGCATGTTTCATTGGAGGAAAAGACCAAAACTAATTGGGAATGCTTCAAGCCATTACGTGAATGAAATTCTGCTTGGAGATATGTATTTTCATATCTTTAACAGAAATTGTAATTCTCGAAGTCAAAAGAGTTTTTTTCCCCTTTGTCTTTGTCAAGGAAATGAAAACAGAAAAATACAGGAAATAAATGGTTACTTAACAATACTGTCATTTTCCCCCCTCTCTCTCATTGTGGTGATAAATCATTTCCTGCTGTTCTTCCATTCTCCAGCTAAGCAGTACAGTATTTCAAGTCCCACATCACAGCCACCCCACCCCACAAGCTGTTGCTAAGTGAAAATACAACAATGTTGGCAACAGTTTGAGAAGTCGGAGAGCTACATTTAATAGGCAGACAGCCTATTAGCTTGGCAGCAAGTTAGTAAAACTACCGAGGCATCAATGCTGGTTGTTTCCATACATACACCCACTCAGCAGCAAACATGCACTGTTTGGCAGCCAACACACATTCATCCAAAGGGATTCCAAACAGTGGCGTAGCGTGGGTTGTCAGCACCCGGGGCAAGGCAAGTAATTTGTGCCCCCTAACCCGTGGATTTGCGCCCCTAACCTGTGGATTTGCGCCCCCTAACCCTGACCCCCAGATGTTGCGCCCAGTGCGGCCGGCCCCCCCTGCACCCCCCACGCTACGCCACTGATTCCAAACGCTGTTTTGTTGTTTTATTTATCCATCATGTGCTCTTCAAGGCTGGGACATGGAACCCACACTTGCTCCTGAAGGCTGAAGGCCACCCTTTTCAGTCTGTTTCCCCTAAACTGGCTCACAGCATAAACTTGTACTCCCTCTCTCGTCCACAAAGACATCACTTCAACACAGCCAGAATTTGTATGCATCCCTAAAGTCAAAGCAAGCTGGGAACATGAATACAGGTATTGTTTCCTTTTCCTGACAGCTGTTTTCCGATTTAGTCTTTGGGATTCAAAATGCCTGTGCTTCCCTGCAAAGGGAAGCTTCTGCTGCTTCACAGAGCATCTTACAGAAGTGACAACTTCGTTGTCTTCTACCCTTTCATGGGATGGGAAACTAGATGTCCTGCCTGCCAGAAGCACTACATAGGTATCATACCTATCTATGAAAGGACAGCAGGTGGGTCAGGTACTGGGCAAAACAGGAGATTGTAACTTTCTCCAAGACTGGGGGTCTTGTAGAAGACACACATTAACACCAGTCTACATAGCAAGCAGCAAGAAGGCAAACTGCTAGCTTAAAGTTAATGGTGCCTATGCAGGTTCAAGGACTTGAAAGGCAATCACATCCAAGCCACACAGTATGCATACGGACACCTCAAGTGTTATGTTGGCATGATGAGGTAACATTTACAAATCTTTAAATCAGTATCTGACGAGCCCAGACACAGAGTTTCCCACAATGCATGGAATCTAATATATGGCTGCAACAAGATTACTTATAAAACGTTTATCCCACTTAATGTAATAGAAATCTCTAGGCAGTTTACTTAAAAACAATGGGTTGTATTCAGAGTAGTGCTAAGAAAATCATTCTGTCAGCACAAAGATTTCTCCTCCTCTCTTCTTGCCATGCCCCACTCCATCTGTTTTGGAATTTCCCCATTTTTCCACAGCAGAATTATTTAGCTGAATACTGCCCAATAAAAGTACAACATTCAATAACATTTCCTAAAAACTGAATAAAAAACAAAATGATGCTGCATATCACAAATAAGACTGAGCAATGCAGAATCCAAAACATGGGATATTAAGAGTCAAGAGTCCACGAAAGCTTGGGTAAATATAGACATTTTAAAGAGATGATTACAGGTCACTACTGTCTTTGCCTCACAGATTACCTGAGGGAGAGCATTCCAGAGGGCGGCTGCTATCACTGAGAAGCTCCGATTCCACGTTGTCACCTGACCTTTTCTGTTATAGCAATGACCCTCTGAAACTTTAGCAGGGTGGAGAATTTTACCAAAGATAAGCTCTGACAAATTAGATTATACTGAACATTGTAAAAACTGATAGGTAGTATAGATTTGATATGATATCTCCTGTGGAGCTAACAGGCAACTGATTCTCTGAGACACACAAAGCTGCCTTAAAGGAAGTCACAGGAGCTTGTGCCTGTATTCCACACACAATCCAGAGATCTATTGCACACGTTTCTTTTGCCCTGAAAAGTACTTCTTGAGAAACTGGTTTCATTCTGGAAATAAAAATTGCTGCATTACCCTGCAGTGTGTCTATCAGAAAACAGTTTTATGCAGTTCTGGTAATGTGGGGTGTACCCACACTTGCCCAGTGTTGTTGTGGATGGCTGCATACCAAGATCGGTTTCTGTGCTACAAGCAGGTTAGTGTGGATGCAGCTTCAGTTGTGAAGACCATTCACTCATATCTGTGAATATTTTGTGCCATTCCCGCTCTCTCCTGACATTTTGAAGGGTTGTCAAAGCCCTAGTGGATGCTTTTTCCCATATGGCAAAGGCACTTCCTTTACCTTCTCTCCCCCCCCCCACCTCTTCCCCCATTCTTCCAGGATGTTTATCAGCTCTGTTGCCATTGCTGCTGCCATGATGCAACCACTGAGCAACTTTGCTTGATTCTTTCCTCCTGGATCTCAGTTCTCTAGGGTAGGAAACCACTGCTTTCAGTCACTCTCAGTGGAGTAGGTCCTGCAGGAAGGAGACGGAGAGCAGGTGCAGACGAGTTTATTTTGACTCTGATTATGGCAGCACAATTGTCTCAGAAGGTGTGTGAAGGAGGATGAAGGTGTATGAGTGAGGGAGATAGACCTGAGCATTGAATAGCCTAGTTAGCATGACAGGATGTTCCAAAGCTTGGGGACCATTTTGTATGTAAAGAGTTGAACTTACCTTGGATTCATTTATTAAATAAATAAACAATTTGTGTTGATTGTGGGCACAATCAATGGCTTGAATAATAACTAAAACAGCTCCTTTTCTGTTTGCTTGCCTGGTTACCTGGAACGGATTCTAATCACCGCAGGCAAATAAGCAAGTAGTTATTTAAAAGCCCATCTTAGCTTCAAGTTCGTGAGGAATCTGTTAGCTGAGACTGTTCTGGACTAGGATACCACTGAATGTGATAATGAAATGTGTCCTTCATGTAAGAGAAAAAGAGAAGATGAGGTGAAAAGGGTGACAAATATTAAAAATGATTTAGAAACACATCCAGGTTTCACAGGAGAAAACAAAAATTGTTTCAGGAACGACCAACAGCTTGGCACTTTTTTCATACAATATTAACTGTAAAAAAAAATGCTGAAGATTGACAAAAACAAATGACAACAATGTGACATTTAGTCATACCAAGTGATTCATTGCAGCTCAGTAGTTAATGCTGAGTTGTTCCTTCCTTGGCTTAAATTCCATTGTGCCAAGTTTTGGAAACACGCTGTTTAAACACTGTGTATGACTACACAGTTCGCCATTTCTGATACAAACTTAACTCCCATTCTATTTTCCTCCCAATACGAACATAAGTAGAGCCTGACCTGATGGATCAGGGCAGTGGTCCATCTAGTTCAGCCTCCTTTTCTCCTGTGGGAAAATTGCAAGCAGAATTCAAGCATAAGCAAACTCTTCCCCTTTAGTGCAGTGGCGTAGCGTGGGGGTGCAGGGGGGCCCGGCCGCACCGGGCGCAACATCTGGGGGTTAGGGTTAGGGGGCGCAAATCCATGGGTTAGGGGGCACAAATCCATGGGTTAGGGGGTGCAAATCCACGGGTTAGGGGGCGCAAATTACTTGCCTTGCCCCGGGTGCTGACAACCCACGCTACGCCACTGCTTTAGTGGTTTCCACCAACTAGTATTCAGAAGCATTAGTGTCTCCAGCTATGGAGGCAAAGCATTTCCATCATGGCTAGTTGCCATTGATAGTCTTATCCTCCCTAGGTCTCCCAAACAAGCTGATATAAGAGTGTTTCTATTTCGGAAAGGCAGACATGTATGTAAAGATCATATTAACTGTAACTGTTGTTGTTTTTCAGAATGTTTTAACTGTTTTAGAGAGTTTTTTCATTTTTAATTGTGGGTGTGTTTGCTGCCCTGCAGTCCTTCGGGAGGAAGGGTGGGAAACAAATTTTGGCAAATAAACCCATTAAATAATATGGGAATAAAACACATGGGCCTGCCTTTTGCCAAACAAAACATTGTTTTAAATCCATAGTGCGGAAAGGGAGATCCTTGCAGTATGCTGGCACAAACTCTGTATAATTGCTTTCCAGCAGGGGAGAAAGGTTGGGTCAGAGTGTAACAGTCCAGTAAACTTAGCTGGTGACAAATAACTCTGGAATGATTTTAATTGTTAAGCGCAAACAAAAACACCACCCACCCACACTAGTGTTCTCCTGGAGCTGGAGAAATCAAATCCACTAAATAATCATTTTTTAAGTTCAGTTTATGAGAGAACTTAATATTTGTAACTTTCTATAGTATAAAATATCTCTGCACCTTGTCTGTGCAGAGGAGGGGCCATAGCCACCACTCTGAGGCCTTATTTTATTTTTTACAATCAAGTGATGTATATATTTTATGAAATAAAATAAATAGCTCAGTGCTATTCAAAGACATGATGCCTACCAGGCAACAATACTTTGCAATGCTCACTAGCAACCACTCCATAAATTAAGACCACATTTGACTAGCTCCCCCCCCCCCTTCCAGAGCTAAGGAACTTTTGGCCCTCCGGGTGTTCCCAAACTCCTGACTTTCATCATCCCCAGTCAGAATGGCCAGTACTCAGAGATGATGAGGTTGTAGTCTAGCCGCATCTGAAGGACAAATTCCCCATACCTATTTTTACTAAGACAGCACCTCTGATCTAAGCATGTGCAGTCTGTTATATCAGCCAGACTTAACCTGCCAGAAGAGGTTCAAACATCCTCACTTGATGAGATGTCTGGCTTGTGTGAAGCATCCCTCACAGATCTAACACTACTAGGTTGTCTCAAAGGGTTGTGTCCAACTAAATGGAGTGGGTCAGTGTAGACTCACTGAAATAATTGACCCTAAGTTAGCCATGTCCATTCGATTCGATGGGTCTGTTGGCTACAACATATATAAGGCTGGCCTGCCCTCACAACATCCAGAGAGCAAACAATGGCTTATGTGTATTGCATTTATATCTTGCATTTCCGACAACCAGCTGAAGATCGCGCACGTGGTTCTCTCCTCCCAAGTTTATCATCAGGCCAACATTTCAGGCTGCGCGTGTGAACTCTGGAGATAAGGGCGGATTTAAACCCGAGCCTCTGCGAAAGCCAACGGCGGGATCTCCCAGCCATCCCTTCCGCCACATGCGGACACAAGATGACCCCGTTGGCCTGCCCACCTCAGCCCTGCCAAACTCTCCGTTTAGCCAAATCTCTAGCCAAATCCGGGCCCCTTCCGCTGTGATCTGAGCAGCAGGCCTGCGATTCCACACACGGCTCCCTTCGCAGATGGAAGAAAGCCCAGCTGCGCCACACCCGAGCCGGCGGCTGCCCGCGGGTTTCCTATTACTTCGGGGCATGACTCAACGCTGGTGTCTTCTCCTGGCCACCGGGGTGGGCGTTGCTTTCCCTCGCCTCTCCTTCCATTGGCTGCCGGAGCTCGGCGCTCACTCCGCATTGGTCGCCCTTCTCTTCGGGGGCGGGTCTCCGAGCGAGCGCCGCTCCGAATCCCCTTTTTGGCTGCGGGGCTGCAAGTTGCGGGCCGCTTGTTTTGCAGCTGAAGCAGAGAGGGCGAGGAAGGGAGCTCACGGGAAACAGGGTCGCTCGCGCCATCCTCTGAGAGGAGGGGGGAAACAAGGAAAGGACCAGAGCAGGGATTGGCAGCGCCGCGAAGTTGTCCTCAAGTCTCGGCGGGCAGCAGCTGTCGACGGCGGGACCATGACGAGACTCGCCCTCCTGGTGCCTTTCGCCGCGCTGGTGCTGCTGGCGGGACGCGGCCGAGGTAAGGAGCGCTGCTCGGCCCTTTCCCCCTCGCGCGCCTCTAGCCTTCGATGTGGGGCGCTGCCCGTCCCTCTCTCCCCCAGCCCGAACAAAGGATCCGGGAGAGCGGCAGGAAAAGGGGAGCAGCAGCAGCAGCCGCGCCCCGACGGGAGGCGCCGAAGGGACGCCCACCCCATGCCCGCCGCAGCGCCGCTCCCCGCCGCCTTTGTGCTGCCTGCCTCGAGGAGCGGGCGAAGGGAAGCCCGTCTGCACATCCTCGAGGACATCCTCTTCTTCGAAGGCTCGGCTTACCAAAAGAGTCTCCGGCTCAAATGCAGGGCTTTTTTTCTGGGGGTACGCATACCCCTAAAATTTTTGTGGGTTTTTGTCCTTTTGTCCATTTACCGCATTTATTTTTCCCGATCTGAACTATAAAATGGTGGTTTTCTGGAATCCAAATGAGACTACCCCTAAACATTTTTTCCAGAAAAAAAAAATCACTGCTCAAATGGATCCTAGAAGGATTTTTTTTTGGGGGGGGGGAAGTGGGAATCGCAACGGGGTGACAGGCGTTTGACCCAAATTGGGCTGTAAGCAAGTTGTTTTTGTTATGTATTTAGGGACACCCTGCCTTTTCCCCTGATAGGGACACAAGGCAAATAAAATAAGAACAACTGAAAATATAGTGGGCAATAATAATAATAAAAACCCAATTAAACATTAGAGTCTGGGACATACTTCCAAGAAGAATACGCTGATGGTTTGTCTTTAGGCCACATGGACAGGATCACACCCACAGGGATGCCATGTTGAATAAAATATGGGGGGGGAGGTAAACCCTGCCCCGCCCAATCAATCACATGGTGGGGCACACCCACACCATTTGAATGGCAGTGCCCATCAACTTGGGGGGCCCTGGCCCCTTCAAGTATGGGGGCAGCCCATGGACATAGCCAAGGGGGGTCAGGGAGGGGCAGCTGCCCCCCAAAATCAACAGAAATAAAAATATATAGCTAACTGAGGTTCTCCCCACCACGCAATAGGCCTGCTCCCCCCAACAAAGGTCTCTCCCCCCCCAACAAAAATCCTGGCTACACCTTGACCCCTAGGAGTTGGCTCCTGTGGTACCCAGGTGTTGTCCTAATATTGTGGAATTATTCTCCCACTTCACCCCTTAAGCTTGCTCTGAAAGGAGAGGGAATTCTGCCTGCATCATGTCTACATTCAAAAGAGATGTCACTGTTAAGATCTTAGATAAGTATGTGTTTTCTGGCTTCACTTCCCTGTTAGACATGCCCACAGGTCTTTGTATGGAGCCTTTCCCCAGTTGTTTAAGGACCTGGTACTATAAACTTGGTAGCGCCTATTCCGATGCAGAGCGAACGGTGCTGAGTAAGGTGGCTGGGTGGGAACTTAGGGTAAAGTGTGAACTGGAGGGTATTTGTGGGAATTCATTCTTCCTGTTGGCTGGTCGTGCCAGACTCTTGTTTATTTATTTGCCACTGAATTAACAACCTAAACAAACAGGAAGGTAACCTTGAAATCTATTATACTTTTATGGGGTAGGCTTAACTGCAACCTAATATTCTTTGGACTTGTATATTTTCACTGGGGGAAAGGCAATATAGAGTGCAGCCCTATATAGGTTTACTTAGGGGGAAGTCTCACTGAGTTTAGGGGGCCTTTCTCCATAATAGGTGCATTTAGGATTGCAACCTATGTCTGCTTTTGGCTTAGCTATGTTGCTGTTGAATAGTGACAGGGGTACTGAAGGAGGATTTTCCATGGCTTTGGAATAACCATTCCACGAGTATAGAAAATGCAGTATTATTAGCAGACTTATTAACATACAACGGGTCCAGTTAAGGCAGGCTTCCTCAACCTCAGCCCTCCAGATGTTTTGAGACTACAATTCCCATCATCCCTGACCACTGATTGTGCTAGCTAGGGATCATGGGAGTTGTAGGCCAAAAACATCTGGAGGGCTGAGGTTGAGGAAGCCTGAGTTATGGACTAACTGTGACTGCTAGTCACATTATTTGAGCTGACTTCTTTGGAAGATATTTATTATGAGGATGGGAATTGACCTTTATGTGATTCAATAATTGGGAGGGGGTGCACATGATGCTAGAATTCCATCCTCCTGTGACATCTGGGGACACCCTGCCCCCTGGAATCATCACAGTTTTTGGAAAAAACATGTGCACACCCATAGGTGAAGGATGCATACAGCTGTTTTGGTCTTGTATGTGGTGGAGTAGATCTAAGAGTGCTGTTTTAAGTATGACAATATATTCACACTTAAGTGGTAATCTTTGTCTGAAGCAGCCGTGATGTACTGGAAGAACAAAATTGTCTTCTCTACAGCATATTATTCTATCATCATTGTCATAATCATCATTATTTTAAAAAACCATTTGTAACAGGACTTTTTTCCTTGGAGATCAGAGCATTGGTTATTGCTCAGGCTGCACATGATATTTTTCTTTCTTTTTATCTAAAGTAGTCTCTCAAGCTGCAATGCCCTGTGGGAGAGGGGGGAACATTTTAACCCTTTCCATTCTACTGCTTTTGCACATCTGCAAATTGTCTTAGAGCTGTGTTTAGCTTCATTTATTCTGTCCCCCCCCCCCCATGAACTACAAGCAGCTATGTGTGGACAATAACATAGTTAGTGGTCTGCACCGGGAGTAGGGGGGCTGTAGGGTGTCACGGCAGTGGAAGACAGGAGTGCCTGGCGTGCTCTGGTCCATGGGGTCACGAAGAGTCGGACATGACTAAATGACTAAACAACAACAAAGGGTGTCACGGGGGTCTATAGGGCAGCACGGGAGCGTGGCATGGGAGCTGCTGTACCTGGGGGTAGGGGTGGGATTCTGTGCCTCAGGGGAGCTTGCAGGTAGCACAGCGGTTCCTGGGCATTTCGGGTGCTGCAGGGGGAGGTGGAACCACTTCCCATCCCTGAAATCAGTGACTGCCCTAAAGAAACTCAGCAACTGTGGTCTGCCCCGGGCGCCGGACGGGGTTGCTGCACCACGCTGTGTGTGTGGAGGTGAAAAAGCATCAGAGAGCAAAGGGTTAAAATGTTCTATCACACGCCTCCTCCTCTTTGCATCATGTTCAGTTTGTCTCTTAGCCTTAGAACAACCCACTGAGTTAGGTTAGTCTAAAATATTCTACTGACTTGACCAAAAGCACTCCTTGAACATTGCAGCTGAGCAATGTTGAAGTTGAACGTATAACAAGTTGAGCAGTGCAGTTGTTTTGCTCTAATTGCATTAAGTTTAACCAGACAGGGAAATAGCTTTCCTTGAATGCCTTTCCATTTTGGAATTCTGGCCCAGATAAATTCCCATTTTAGGCAGCACAGCTAGTTACACAACTTTTTGACTACAGCATAGTTCTCTGTGACAGGACTAAGTTTTAAAAATGCATTTACTTTTTGTTAGGAGAACATAGGGAATCCTTACTCTATTAGAGACCTTAAAAAAAAAAGTTTAATACCATAGTTTATTATCCACCACCTAAACAAGTTTATTTGGACATAAATCTAGATTTCAATGATACCTGTTTCTGGGTAATATGCTTGGGATGGCTGCCTTGAACTTTACAGTCTTTCTCGGCCCAAACCATTCATCTTCCTGCTCCTAAAGTGAGCATTATAGTTTTCCAATAAACAATTTTAGAACTGACTTGCATACATGTAAGTACTGTACTTGGATCCAACTTCTGTGTGACATGTACTACTCTGAGCAAGCCACCTCACTGAAACTGTTATGACTGTTCACTTATGTTAGGCATATTAATCATTTGCTTACCAACTATCAAACAACAGAGTCCTACAGTAGCATGTAGGTTGGCAGGGAAGTAATCTGTACACATAACATTTTGCAATTAAATGTTTTCTCACTTCTCCTTGCAACAATGGGCAAGTATAAATTAATATTTGTCAGCTGGTAACCTGCCAGTGCATGTGCATGCTGCATAAGCACAGGCAAGATGCAGCACTTCCTCTGGATACTTAGAGAGACTTTTTTGTGTTATTCATGAGACTACAGTATGACAAGTGAAACATGGGGGAATAGAGAGCAGCTGTTGTGCGAGTTGTCATAGATGGTTGTCTATTGCTTCTGTAGGCAAAATCCTCAATTAGGAGTGAGACCAAGCAATAAAATGCAATGATGAATGGGAGCAGTTAGGAACATAGAAAGCATGCCTTCTACTGTGTCAGAGCTCTAGTCCATCTATCTATTGCCTATGCCTACACCAGTGGTGGGGAATTTTCTCAGCCCAAGGACTTCATACCCTCGTGGCAGCCTTCTGGGGGCTGCATGCCAGCAGTGGCCAGGAGCAGAGGCAAAATGGCAGAGCAATCAAGATGACTCTTGTCTTCGTACAGTAGGGTGTATTCCAGCCACAAAATGCCTGGGTTTTGCGCACACTTCTCCATTCAGTCCAGCAAGAGGCATTGGTTCAAGGACTCATTTCAGCCAGGCAAAAGCACCTGAAATGGACAACAAGCATGGCTGCTGGGGGCTAGCCTGGGGAGAGTCCTGAGAGCTGGAGAGAGGCTTGGGGAGTTGCATTTAGTCCCCACGCATGAGGTTCCCCAATCCCTGGCCTACACTGACCCACAATGGCTCACCCAAGTTTTCAGAATGGGGACATTTCCAACCATGCCTGGAAGCTCCAAGGATTGAACTTGAAACCTTCTGCCTGCAGAGTTTGTTCTGCTACTGAGTTGTGGCCCCACATCACAGAATTACTGTGTGAGCTGCTTGTCCTAGCAGAGATTGCCTTACCATTTAGCTATTGCCCACCTGGTTATGCATCAGGTTCCAGTTATGTTAGCAAGTGGGAATCTTACTGGTGCAGGGATGTTTACAACAGGACAGCTTAGCAGAAATATTAGCATTATTGTATTTTATGTTTATTGTTCTGGGGATAAAAGAAGAGGAGCAGGGTATAAATATGTTAGTACTGAACTGGCATCCTGCCCACCTAGCAGTTCGAAAGCACGTCAAAGTGTAAGTAGATAAATAGGTACCACTCTGGCGGGAAGGTAAATGGCGTTTCCATGCGCTGCTCTGGTTCGCCAGAAGCGGCTTAGCCATGCTGGCCACATGACCCGGAAGCTGTACGCCAGCTCCCTTGGCCAGTAAAGCAAGATGAGCGCCGCAACCCCAGAGTTGTTCACGACTGGACCTAACAGTCAGGGGTCCCTTTACCATTACCTTTTTACTGAACTGGCAACATGCAGTAATATGTATTGTAGGAAAAATCCTAAAAATACAGCAATTAAATAAATCCAGCTGCCTGTCCATAGTCCAGGTAAATGAAAGCATAAATGCAGGTATTGTAAGCTCACAAGGCAACAGCAGTGCATTAGCTGCTTTAAGTATAGGGTCTTTCCCCTACAAAACTGCTGTCAAAAGAACAAAAAGGAGAAACAGCATCTTTGTTGGAAGACAAGCTGTTAGGCAATTCATTCCAGATGTTTGTTTTCCTCAACCCTTATTGAATAAACCTTGAACTTTTGCCAGCAGCTTTGTGTTTACTGGGTATGTTTATCCTGTGGATTGCAAATGGTCCACCTGCTCTCTCCTCATTCCTTTCCGCCACTTGTGCAAGGAATATAGCCCATTTCCAAGGGGGAAAGAAGCAATGGATGATGATGGCAGGTGAAAGAAAATAGAGAGGCATTCAGCACTGAACCTTACAGTCAACAATGAGCACAAGCTTCGCATTAAGTGCTGTCTGCAGATATGCATTGGTGTTACCAGAATGAAACTGTATCACACTCCAGTGTGGGTAAGACTGCCATGTTAAAAGCCCGGGCATCTTCTTAGGTGCTGTATCTTTTTGTGCATCTGGCTGAGGAGGGCACATGATGCAGCTGCCTTGGAGAAGCTAAGAAGGTCTGGATCTTGTCAGTACTTGGGAAACCTTGGGTTCCATGACGTCATGGAAGACAGGTTGCACTCACACAATGCAATAAGCATTGTAAAGATTAAAAAAAACACCCAGTAAGATAGAATTGGAAACCTATTGCATTCTCAACTGATTGTAGCGATACAGTTACAGATTTGATTTAAAGATATTCTGTTGCCTTGTGAAATAGCTGGGCCTCCGTTCTCCTTCCATGACTGGAAGCGTCTTCCATTAACAGAAGTGAAACTATTGGATACATTCCTGTTAACTACAACATGGTGGTGTAGGTTTTCCTGAAAATAATCAGTGCAAATATGGATAATTTGTAGTGGAAAAATTGCTGATGCTCTAATACTGATCTAGTTAGCATGCCTGTTTTGCCCTTATTTGGTATACAAAGCCCAAAAGAGCTCCTTTAAAATGACCAGGTTTGCCTAATAATGCATCTGCAATTGGCATCCATTCTTTGTTACCAATTAACTCGAGAGATCTGTAGGGTGGCAACACAAGAATGGGCCTTCTCTGCAGTGGCTCCCCCGTCTGTGGAATGCTCTCCCCAGGGAAGTTTGCCTGGCGTCTTCATTATATACTTTTAGGCGCCAGGCAAGAATGTTCCTTTTTAACCACGCCTTTGGTTGATTTGGACATCCTATGCCCTTTTAAAATGTGGAGGTTTTTTTGGAAGGTGGGTTATTAGGTTGTTGATTTTATTTTGATTATATATTTTGTGGTTTTATATTCTGATTTTGTTCTGTGAACCTCCCTGAGACCTTCGGGTATAGGGTGGTATATAAATTTAGTAAATAAATAAAACTTTTGCAATGGACATCTTTCTGCAGAAAATTTTGCACTCCCATCACTATTAGTAAATTATTGGAGTATAAATATAGACTATATGGGGAAATTGGAAAAAAACTATAGGCTGAAGGTAGTCATTTGAGGCAGCGTTATTCCCCTTCCATGCGAAAGTATGAGTCTCAGTGAGACGAGGGAAATCCCAAATCATGTTGTCAAGGTCTTGGCTGCAATCAATTTTGGGTAGTATTCCTACAGATGAATAAGTCAAATCAGTCTGGCATGCCTCATGGCCTTCATTTTTTTGTGGGAGGTGCAAGTGTTAATTTATGAAAGTTTAGCCTTGCATTAAAGTATCAGAAAAGTCTTAAGGATAGGATTCTTGAACAGCTAACTGTATTCCAAAAGAAGTACTGTGCTCTTAACCCAGTCACAACAGTGCATTTAGTAATGGTTCAGTGTTCAGTGCTCATGGTGCTATGCTTCTGATTTGCCACTGTGCGAACAGAATGTTAGATAAGGTGGACCTTGGTTATGTTCCAGTGGGGATCTTACATTTTACACTATGTTATGTTAGAAGTTAGTTTATATAGGACTCAGTATACCTCCTCCTTTTGTGTCAACTGCATCAGCTGCCTGTATCTGTCTGTGTGCAATTCAAAGTGTTGGTTCTGACATATAAAAAGCCTTGCATGGCTTTTCAAGACTAGGTGGTGCCTTTCTCCATAGAACCCTGCCTGAGAATTGATTTTCCATGGAAGGCCTTTTTGGTGGTGTCCTTTCCTCTTTGGGAGTACACTTCTCTGGGTGATCTGGGCTGCTCCCTTACTGCTTATGTCTAGCCAAGGCAGTTAAACATTCTTAGGAGGAAGGGAGATGTACAAACTATTTAAAATAAGTTCATGGCTGACAGACTGTGGCATTGGCACTTCTAACTTTGGAAAAGCTAACCTAAGGCCCGGAAGGCTACTTGCTGTTCACAGTTCAAAGCAGTGATTCCCCCCCCCCCCAACACCACTCCCCACACAAAGAGACTCTTAAGTTGCGCAAACACATTAATTATCTGTCAGTGGTACTTACTGACCCTTTTAGCCACTTTGGCAAATTGCAATCTCTTTCCTAACACTGGCAACAGTCAACAGGAGTGCAAGAAGCTGTCTTATACTGAGTCAGATAATTGGTTCATCTAGTTCATATTGTCTGCTAGTTCATAAAAAATATTCCATATGGTATGTGTTACATTGCACATTTCTTTTTACCCTCCATCAAATAGCTGAATTTAAGACATTTCAAGAGACCAGCATTTCATTTTCCATTGAGCAACTCATGGAACTTCTACTTTCTTCTGGTATTGGGCAGTCGGGACCATGGCAGCCATTGTTTGACTTTAAACAAATGATTGTCATCTATATTTTGAGATGGAGAGCAGCCATTTATACTTAGATGTTAGATTCACTTGGAAAGTACAGCATTCCTTCTGCATATATCTAATATAAAGTTTGTCTTACAGCTGAGCTAGTAAGTATTCTTTACCCCTATTGCCTGGGGCTGTAACTAAGATAATGGCTGTGTCCCCCGCCAGCATATCAGCTGAGCTAATGGTTACCTAGAGATGTGGCAGGAAGGGAGAAAGGGGTTAATGGACTATGCTGATTAATATGCTGATCAAAACAGGACAACCCCAAAATACCTGGGGTAAATTTTCACTGGCTAGTGTTACTGCCTTATTGGGAAAAGAAACTGATCATTGGAAGGGGGACACATTAAGTTAAACATGCTTCTTCCCCCCCCCCCCCAAAGGTGCTTTTAGTACTGGTCGCTACACAAAAAAGCAACATGAGGCCCCAATCTGGATCAGGCCAGTGTGGACAAGGGATTAAATGTTTCACCCCCACATTCACCACCCCTCACCCTCTGCAGGAAAGTGAACTGCCAGCATGCCAAAGGGGGAATGATTTCTGGTAAAAAGGGGATATGTTTTCATGATCCCAACCCAGAAGGTGGTCTTGCAGAGCAACTTGCTGTGTGTATGTATGTGTGGAAAGTTAAGCATTTGCCCCAGCTGGGCTCCTACTTTAAAAAAGGCCTGAAAGGCAGTGATTCGAACTGCTGAAAGACACAGTAGAATGAAGTAACACAGATTAGTTTAGTGATTTGGTGGGTGGGAAGGAGCCTAGTGTAGACCCAAAAGCAGCTGGCAGCATGGTAACTTGTTAAAAACAGGAAAGTGAAGTAGCAGAGGCATGGAATTTCAGATTCACAGGAAAGCATGTAGATGCAGTTGCGGTTGTAGTACTTGAATCTATGAAAAAGCTTTGTCTCCTAAGCTTGGCAATTCCTAACTTAAAGCTATTCGGACAGTACATTTTTGATCCCTTGCATCTTAAAAAGGGCTTTGAGATAACTCTTTCCTTGGACAGAAAATTAGTACAACAGCAGCTTTTTAACTTGGAGCAGTGTGCTGATAGAAGCAGTCTGTGTGGTGTACACTTTCTTGAATCTGCAGTGCAGCGTCGACTCTTCCCAACTTCGTGGTATGTTGCTGCAGAGCTAATTATAAAGGGCTGCTTGGCAGCGCGTGTAAACATCCTGCCAGGGTTTTTGCCTCATCGGGTAGCCCACAGATTTCTGCGTAGCACGAGATGACTCATGCTGTTGCAAGCTGTCAGTTATTCTCATATGAGTCATGCTTGTATGCCAGTCCCTCTGCTTTAAAGGTGTCCAAATGTCCAGATCTCTCTATTGAGCTGTTTTTCAGAGGTGATATGGCAAAAGCATTCCAGTCTGTTACTCATTAGCGGGGAGGGTGTCCCCCACTTCATCGTTCTGAAATCCCATACCCAGTGGTTTTGGTGTGCCTCTGTTGCTAAATGGATTGCAGATGACAAATGAAACTCAGAGAAAATCGCAACAATAAAAATGATCAAAATGCAAGGGGGCAGGAGGGAGAGGTTAAATATTACCCCCCTCCAGTCATTTGAAATGGATGTTTGCTTTTGTTTATTGAAAAGGTGGCACAATGTTTTCATTGGTGTTGATCTCATTGGGCTGGATCCTGACTCTTCTCCATGGGTGTAAGGGATCCTTCTGTGAACACAACTATCCTTCTGATTTTTAGAAGTTCTTTCAATTTTTTAAGAAAAGTTGGGAACCATGTTATTTTTAATTGAATGGTGTTGAGCTGTTTAGTCACACTTTATAGTCGTTTAGCAAGCTATATCTGCCAATATCAGAACAGAACTTTCATCCCACCCAGCACTTTCTTTCCTGATAAATCTCTATTGGTAACCGGACAGGAAATAAGTTACCGCATGTGTTTTTAAACATTAAACAAGGCACCTTATCAACATGCTAATGGTTTTTCACACATACCTGCACCCTAATTGACTGTCTATGGCTGAAAATAAAAATTGATAATGTGTTAATCCAACCATTGTACTGATTCCTGCTGCTTTCATCAGCAGGCCTTTATATTATTATATTTAATGGATTTATTAACTACCATTCAGAACACAATATTTTTGGACACCCGCTTAAAGCCATTTAAAACAATGGTTTAAAACAATCAGTTCTTCGGCAATCAGCCTTCTTTATGGAGGGTGGTCACATGTATCCTTCAAACACTGAGATCAGGGCTTTGGGGAAAACACAATCCCTGAGGAGGTACAAGAAGACTGATGGCATCCTGTCTTAGACAAAATTGTGATCACTCAGGCAGGTACAAAGCGTTAGCACATGCTGTTCCAGCTTTGCAGGGTGATGTTGAGGGAGCATATCTATTGGGCTGCTATTGAGAACCTTCTGAAAACCCATAGTTCTACCCAAGGGAAATAGACAAGTTTGGGGGTACAAGGGTACTGTTGACAGATGCCGAGGGATATGTGTTTGGCAAGCTTGTAATGCCTCTTCAATCATGTTAAGAAATGGAAGAATGGAAAAGTTAATTGGACAAGCTCTTGTGTTTTGTTATAATCACCCTGCAGTGACCATTTTTTCCTTAGACTGTTCTTTTGCATGTGGCAGAGCCTGCCAACCTTGGATTCATTTGCAGCCTGAAGATACTGTCACGGGCAACACACACCACAACTAAGCACACATTGCAGCCAGTTCTTCTGGCTACAACAAAATGCTTCTTTCAAGCTTAATTTCAATGGAAGGGGACGGGGGGGGGGGCAACGAAAGCTGCTATGGGCACATATGTATACACAGATGCTACATTGGTGACCCCTTGTGTGTGACATAGGGCATATCTATGCAACTAGATATAAACAATCTTAAGGAAACGGACTGAGGAGTCATCTAGTTTAGTGTTCTGTTTCTAGTGGGTGCTTCCAAGAAGCTTACAAGCAGGATATGAAAGGAAACCAGTACCTGGCATTTAGAGGTAAACTGCCTCTGGACACAGTCTTGGCCAATAGCCCTTTATAGGTCTACACCGTAGGGAAGACTCTTTATTACCATTGGTTTCGTATATCACAAGCTTTGCAGTTTTGTTTTTGGGTTTACCATACAATTTATTGGCTGTCCTTCAGCACATCTGGCAATATTAAACTGCCGGATATATTGGTGCTAACAAGGAAGGAGAAGATGAGAATTTGTATTCTGGTTCAGATACTTCAGGTGGTGCAGAATGTGGTGGCCAGACTGCTGATGGGGGCATGTGGTTGACAACATGAAAAACTATTTGTATAACACCCACAGTGGCTGCTACCAAGACAGGTTTACGGTCTATGCATTATCAAGCCCCAAACAACTTACTTAGGCCCATGTTAGGACTATCTGAAGCCTTGTATCCCAGCCAAATCACTAAGACCATCTGCAGGACCACCACTGGTTGTTCCCCAAGTGGGTGAGGTTAATCTAACAGTGACAGGAAACTGAGCCTGTGTAATGCTTTTCCAACAGAGACCTAGCAGTCACCTTTTGTTTTAACCTTTAAACATGTGCTGGAAAAAGTTCTATGTCACCAAGTTTGTGCAAGCAATTAAGAAACTATTGATGATCTCTGATTTTAAATATTTATGTTGTTTTTATTGTATGTATGTATGGCGGCTATGGGACGTGGGTAGTGCTGTGGTCTAAATCACAGAGCCTAGGGCCCACAACGGGGTGAGCTCCCATTGCTCGGTCCCAGCTCCTGCCAACCTAGCAGTTCGAAAGCACGTCAAAGTGCAAGTAGATAAATAGGTACCACTCTGGCAGGAAGGTAAAACGGCGTTTCCGTGTGCTGCTCTGGTTCACCAGAAGTGGCTTAGTCATGCTGGCCACATGACTCGGAAGCTGTCTGCAGACAAACGCCGGCTCCCTTGGCCAGTAAAGCGAGATGAATGCCGTAACCCCAGAGTCTTCCGCTACTGGACTTATTTTTTCCTTTGACTAGAGGCATACAAATATATTTATAAATAAGCAAATATTTTAATTTTACAGGACAAGATTTTGACTTGGCAGATGCATTTGGCGGTAAGTTAACTACAACCTAATGAAGTAAACTTAAGAATATTTAATGGGTTTTATAGTAACCATGATATTGTGATGTAGATTTTAGTCTAAATCAGATCTTAACTCTGTCTTAGCTTCAGATGCATCATGCTGCATTACCTCAGTTTGATGAATCAAGAGAGATAATCCTGATTTATAGAGCCCAATAATTTTAAACAAGGTGGATAATGTAGAATTGAGGGTAGGAGGGGGAGGAAATGTTAAATTGCTTTAATGTAAAAATCTGCAGTGCCATGAGATTGAGCTGTGATTAACATACCAGCACAGCATTATATATTCAAGAGAGCTGGAAAACTAATTACAGTGGTGCCCTGCAAGACGAACGCCTCGCAAGACGGAAAACCCGCTAGACGAAAAGGTTTCCCGTTTTGGAGGCGCTTCGCAAAACGAATTTCCCTATGGGCTTCCTTCGCAAGACGAAAGCCCATAGGGAAATCTCCGGGACAGCGGGGAAGCGCAGCTCGTCTTCCCCACTGTCCTCGGACCTCCTCCGAAGGCTGGCGGTGGGGCGGAGAGACCTCCTCCCCGCGCCAGCCTTCGGATGGCTGTCCTGAAGACTTGCGGTGGGAGGAGGGTTTTCCTTCCCACCGCCAACATTCAGAATGCTGTTCTGAATGTTGGCGGTGGGGAGGAAAAACCCTCCTCCCACCGCAAGCCCCAGGAAGAGAGGAGAAGCGCTGCGCCCCTTCCCCTCTGTTCCCGTACCTGTCCTGAAGGCTTGCGGTGGGGAGAAAAGCCCTTCTCCGCACCGCCAGCCTGGCAAGCGGTTTCCATAGGAACGCATTAATTGATTTTCAATGCATTCCTATGGGAAACCGTGCTTCGCAAGACGAAAAGCTCGCAAGAAGAAAAAACTTGTGGAACGAATTAATTTCGTCTTGCGAGGCACCACTGTACCAGGGTGTACACTGGATTCAGATGAATTTGAGGCTGAACCAAATCTTATGGTCAGTGCACACCTCTACTCAGTTATGTGAGCCTAAGGGGCTTTAGACATGCTGGCACAGGGGCTGGGGGAGCAGTAGCCTCGTGCCCAACTGCTTTTGAAAGTGATGGGAATTGCAAATATAGTTTGGTATTCAACCCCCCCACACCCAGGTGAAAACATTTATTCTGAGCTAGCACAAATCCCTTGTGGGAACCTAAGCAGCTCTTTCAGTTCATGCCCCCCCCAATGCACACCCACACCCACACAAGGGTGTGGTCTATAAAGCTTGACCATGTGCACTGTCCAAAGTGAATTCCTACCTTCCATTCCCCACCCCCTGCTTTGGCACAAACTTTGCTTTGCCTCCTACCCCCTTCGGATGACCAGTTTAGGGTTTGCCACAGCTCTACTTTACTCTACTTTACTCATTGTGCAAATGAGCAGCAAAGGCTTGCACCTTGTATCTGGTTTCTTTGTGTATTTTTAAAAATAATGAATATATGTTACCCACCCTTCGCAAAACATCCTGGGTGAGGTCTAGTAAGAATAAAAATGCAGTCAAGCAACTATCTTACCAGCAAAAATAAGTGCAGCCCTGTCCAGTTTGTGTGTGTGTGTGTGTGTGTGTGTGTGTGTGTGTGTGTGTGTGTGTAATGCTGAATCAGTCCTAGCAAGTGCCCCCTTTGGTAACTGGTCATTGAAGTTATACTACACCCTGTGTGTTTTTAATATGGCAGATCCTGAAGATGTAACACAGAAGCCGATTCCACCTAACAAAAAGCCAACACAACGTGAGTATAAGAGTAATCAGAACATTGATTTTCTATTCCTATACAATTATTTTTCAGTGTGCGTGACTAGGTTTGGGTTATAAATGGCATTGTATGTCATGAGTTGTCATCCATCCGTCTCAGGTAACAATGGAGGAGTGTGCTCTGATGAGTATAAGACAAGTAGATGCTAAATTTGCCTTAGTCCAATGTTTTGCTTTGTTTTTTGCCCGATGT
The DNA here is from genome assembly GCF_964188305.1 of Podarcis bocagei. Lineage (NCBI taxonomy): Eukaryota > Metazoa > Chordata > Lepidosauria > Squamata > Lacertidae > Podarcis > Podarcis bocagei. The sequence continues at coordinate 35,745,137 of NC_138130.1, forward strand.
GTGAGTGAACTTTCCATAACACTGATAATTCATGCATATAGAGTCTAATAATGCAACCCACTCAGGCTAGGTATAGGGCAGGACAAACATCCAAATAATGCATCCTTGACTACATGTGTACATGAATGTGAACACGTGTCACCATCAAAGGTGTGTTTTCCAAGATATTGGGCCTAGAGTCAGGGCATGCCATGGGGACATGGCCTTTCCAGACTATTTACAGAGGGGAAATTGCAGCAGAACACAGACTTCCATTTAGGTGAAAAAATAAAAGCATTGGTTACAAAATTGAAAAGGGGTCAGTGGGTAAAGATATAATGCTGCTTGAACACCATCCTGCCTGGACCAACCATTCTTCTCAAGTAGTTCTTTGAACAGAGAGATAAAAACAGGCAAGAACAATTGCTGTTGCCATATGTTACGGCAGATAAAGTGGGTGGGCTGCTAGGGAGCTACTACGCTGTGCTGGATCCCACCCCCCCCCCCCCCGGTTTGCTCCCTAAATCTGTTCTGAAAGTTCCTCCAACGCTTCAGAGCAAAATCAGGGACAGTGCACGGTACATCTGGTGGCAAGTCTCATTGGGCTAGTTTTATTATTGGTGCTAGTGAAACTATTTTATTGAGTACAATCCTTTCTGCTTTAAAATATCAATCAGTTTATATTTTTTTAAAAATGATATTTATTGAAAATTTAAAATTACAGAAAAAGGAAAAAAACAAGAAAAAAGAGAAGGAAAAAAGGTAGACAAAAAAGAGATTAAACAATATAAGTCAATAAAAAACAAAAGTAAAAAAACACACAATACATCAGAATTAAAAAACAAAAATAAACAAAAAAAATTAAAAGCAAATCCAATATTCCCAAATCTTTATCTTTCATTAACTTGTTTCATCGACCTCCTCACACCTCCCTTTTTTGTATTCTAGTTATTAATTATCTCCACAAATTCTTTCCATCTTTCACAATATTCTGTCATTAAATTACCTTAATCTATTTTAACCTTATCTTACCATAAAAAACCCTAAAGCTTAAAACTTAAATCTTATTTATACCTAATTCTTTTTAACAAAGCATATTTATACATAATTCTTTTTAACATTTCTACTAAAGCCAAATAGTTTCATTCCAACATTTTTCTAATACTCATTAATTTTACAATGATTTTCTAAATGAATTTTTAAAACTTTATTCCAATCTTCATCCGTCGTCTGTTCTTCCTGGTCTCGGGTTTTGTCAGTCCTTTCTGTCCCATCCATCTAGTCCATCAACCTGGTGACCTTCTATCCGAGGCTCTTAAGTCTTTTCCATGTCCCTTCTGCAGGTCTTCTTCATGTTTATACCTGCACTTTACTTTATCTTCTGCTGATCTTATTCTTAATTTCCTTCCTTTCTCTCGGGGAGACTCCAACTTGACAATATCTGTATCCCTTCTCGACAAGTCAGCCCATTCTCCATAGTCGACACTGAAATCCAAAAGATATTTGAAGGCATGTTTCAAAGTCCCTCCAAGGTTAAGGGCCCCCACAACTCCAAACTCCCCCTGGCCCAAAGCCAGATCCGAAAAGTCAAAACATCCCTGCTTGGGGGGATCTATCCAACTTCCCATCTCCAGACCAAGGAGTACTCCATCTCTCCAAATCTGACTTTCTCCAGGTTCAGTCGTCAAAAACAGCAACTTATGTTCCTGCAAGGCCGCAGCTCTCTCCATTTCTGGTACTTGAGGTTCAGCAACTACCTCCTCCTTTATCTTCTTCACCACTTGCTCTGTCAAAGCACATTCCTGGGTTGATTCCTGAGTGGTTTCTATATAGGTATTCACTGTTTGTCCAAGATTTCCAACTGCAACAGTCATCAAATCCATCTTCTCATGTAGCTGTTCCAGTAAAGCACTTGTCTTGCAAAAAGCAAGCACTAAAGCTTCTTCTGGGCACATTCTTGTTTAAGGTCGGTGTCTAGTTCCCACTATCTTTTATCTCTACAGCTGTAGAATTCCCCAGATCGACTCTAGCAAGTTTCACAAGCTCCCTCTAGAGGAAACAATTTCTATTTGTATCCGTCTTTTTAAAAGCAGATCTAGCAACAAAGTTCCTTTCATTTTTCAGATATTTTGTTCCTTTTAAGTGCAAAAGGAAACATTGGAATCAATGTTTCTCTTTTTTAACTATCTGTCAAAAACGTTTTATCCACAGTCAATGAACTTCCCCAAAGTGTCTGTCTCTGACACCCCGCTCCCAGGATCAAGACGGTGGAAATTTATCTTTCTTTACTCCCTCTTCTGCAGGTTTAAACAGTCTAAAAAGATTCCCCCCTCTTCTCCTGCTTCCAAGGGGGGTTTAGTAATTTTAACTGATGGCAATTTAGTCCTTTACAAATGACTTTCCAGACTCTAGCTTGCAATGTCTTTGCTTCAATCTATTTACAAAAGCGGAAGGCGGACTTCTTGTTTAGACCTTCCCGCTTCGGTGCCAAATTAAAAAGTTTCTTAATCCAATTTTCCGTTCTACTCACGGGCAGTTGTTTAAAATCCAATTGTCCACAGGAAAAAGTCAGCGCTCTCCGGCAACAGCAATGTGGCTTCACTCCGTGAAAAGAGCAGTCGATTCGAAGCACCGCACCATTCATCCCACGTCGCTCCGGATCCCCGAAATCGGGTTTCCCCGCGAGTAGGGGAGGCGCAAAAGGTGCCAGCCAAATCCCACATCCACAGGCTTCTCCCGCCTGTGGTTTTTAGTGGGTCTCCGCCTCGCCGCAGTGGTCCAGACCCTAGTTCTCACGAAGCAGATTCCTCCTGGTCAAAGGAAATCCGCCATTGCCGGAGGCGCTAACCTGGAAGTCCTAAAATATCAATCATTTTAACCTATAGTATTTCATTGGCAACCCCATGAGTGCCCAATTCAAATAGGGTTCTATGTACATTGTGAAAACACCCGCCCCATGTGTGTCACTTACTGTTTAGGTGATGATGGCTTTAACTTGGCAGCTCTGTCCAGTTTGTGTGTGTGTGTGTGTGTACACATAAAATGCTGAATCACTAATCAGTCCTAGCAACTACCCCCTGGTAACTAGTCATTCAAGTGATATTAAGCCCTGTGTGTTTTTAATATGGCAGATCCGACAGATGTAACACAGAAGCCGATTCCACCTAACAAAAAGCCAACACAAAGTGGGTATAAGAGTAATCAGAACATTGACTTGCTATTCCTATACATTTATTTTTCAGTGTACGTGACTAGGTTTGGGTTATAAATGGCATTGTATGTCATGAGTTGTCATCCCTCCGTCTCAGGAAACAATGGAGGAGTGCGCTCTGCTGAGTACAAGACAAGTAGATGCCAAATTTGCCTTAGTCCAATGTTTTGTTTTGTTTTTTTGCAGATATGCGAGTGAACTTTCCATAACACTGATAATTCATGCATATAGGGTCTAATAATGCAACCCACTTCAGGCTAGGTATAGGGCAGGACAAACATCCAAATAATGCATCCTTTACTACATGTGTACATGAATGTGAACACGTGTCACCAACAGAGGTGTGATTTCCAAGATATTGGGCCTAGAGTCAGGTCATACCATGGGGACATAGCCTTGCCAGACCATTTACAGAGGGGAAAGCATGAAGTACTAATAACTGTTCCAAAGTTTCGCATTGTGCAACAGAATGTGTTCCTCCCCCTCCTCCCTGTTTACTCCCTAAATCTGTTCTGGAAGTTCCCCCAACCCTTCAGAGCAAATTCGGGGACAGTGCAAGGTACATGCAGTGGGATATCTCATTGGGCTAGTTTTAATCTTTGTGCTAGTGAATCTACTTTATTGAGTACCATCCTTTCTGCTTTATAAAATACCAATCATTTTAACCTATAATATTTCATTGGCAACCCCTGACATTGACCATGAGTACCCAATTTAAATGGGGTTCTACATACATTGTGAAGCGCCCCCCCCCCCGGTGTGTGTTTTACTTGCTATTATCAATAATAATTATAAAATCTAAATCGTTTTACTTGGAGTATTTCATTTCTGGGAGAAAGATTACAACTGTGTTGTCTTCCCTGTTTAGATGATGATGATGGCTTTAAGTTGGAAGATGCCGTTGGTAAGCATTGTCTGCACTCCATGCAAGTCTAGTTTTTATGTTGCTTTTGAAGACAGTCGCAAATTCAAAAACAATAGCACAAGGATCTTTGGAAGTCCTTTGTACAAATAGCACTTCAGACCTCGGCAAACCTAAGGTTTTAAAGAGCAGTGTGAAGCTGTTTGCAAAAGGCTTTCAAACAGCCCTGTGTTGTGCTTTGAAGCAGCATCCGGCAAGATGCTGATGAGTGGAGATTTCAGTGCTGCTTTCTGCAGGGGTCTGAGCAGGATTTAAACTCAGCTTATCAACTGTTGAGTGGCAGTTAAATCCTGCTGCTTTGGCTGCACACACCACTTGCCTGTGAGGAAGTGGCACTTGCAGCTAAATTGAACTCTTCCAGCTCCCTCAGCAGCTGATGTCACCCTCCCAGATAGGTAGGTGGCTATTGTTTTGGGGAAAAATGGCCTCGTGTGCCAAGACTGGCCCAAGAGCCAGAGCTTCCCTATCCCAGCTGAGCAGCATAAGCAAATATAATGGACAAAGCAGTATCCCAACTGTACAGTTGCATCAAACAGTTTACTTAAAATCAGCCAGAGAATTGCCTTTTCCATCTTCTGCAGATTTTAGGAAATGGTACTGCAAGATAGTCTACAGTCACACTTTGCACACTATAAAAACCTTTGCCAGATGTTGCAAGAATGCTAGTCCCATCATCCCCAACCATTGGTCATGCTGGCTAGGGGTGATGGGAGTTGCAGTCCAAAATACCTTGAGGCACCAATTTCAGGCATCTGACCCAGCACTACAGATGCTGTTTGTGTTTGCCTTTCCCTTGCTCTGTGTCTGCATTCTTTAGTCACTGCGGGTAATCTGTACATCCCTCACCTGGATACATTTATAATTTGGGGGAGTTGGCAGGTGACATTCTTAGTGACTGCGGGGAAGTAATATGTATATTACAGTGGCTTATTGAGCTGCCTTTACTCCTGTACCAAAAGAAACTTGAGGGAAGAGAGGGGAGGTTATTTATTCTGCTTGGTCTGGAACAACTCCTCCCCAAGGAGCTTAGGGTCTTCTAAATAGTTCTCCCCATCCCCATTTTATTCTCACAACAATGCTGTGAGATACATTTTGCTGAGAGACAGGCCCAAGATCACCTAATCAGTTCCATGGCTGAGTGAAGATTTGAACCCTGGTTTCCCAGATCCTAATAGCCCTGTGCCAAACCCTCCTTAAATTTGGATGGGTTTCTGAGGGTATGAAAGCTGCTGAACAAGAAAGTGATGGAATAACCTGAGAGCATGCCAGGATGTCATGTACACACAGCTGTGGTATTGGCTTTAAGCTAGATTCCAAGTTTTACCATTGTGGATGGGCTTGTCAAGTACATAATTCTACCTAAGAAGCAAAGAAAATGGGATACCATTCCTACAAAATCAGACTATCAAGGTATTTTCTACTTCTCATATTTTGAAGTTTGTTATCTCTCTCTCTCTCTCTCTCTCTCTCTCTCTCTCTCTCTCTCTCTCTCTCTCTCTCTCTGTTAGTTGCTGACCCCAAGAAGCCAGAAGCAACATCACTACCTCACCCAAAACCTGGAAGTCATGGCAATACCGGTGGTAAGCTTCTCTAGAAATATTTCTTCAGAGCGTAGCCTGACAGTATCAGTTATGGTCAGTAAACTAAAATCTAATATGAGATTAAAGAAGAGAGGTGATAACTTTCACCTGTGCTTCAGTGAATCTTCAGATCTTTATAGTTCACCATCTGCAAGATTTACAGCTCAGTGCTGATATAACACTGCTGATGGCTTACCCATAGCTAAGGGATATGGTGTGGGCTGCAGGCACATGCACTCTCTCTTTCCCCCTCTCATTCTCACTTCCTTCCTTTGTCAGCAATAGTATAATGGAGCTTTATATCAGCATTGATTCTGGTTTAGTTTTAACCAGAACCTGAAGTGATTTGTGAACCTGGTTAGAGCTCACTTAGTGAGCTACTTCACCAGACCTTTTGCAGGAGACATGGAGAAATTTATAAAGCATATATGTAATGTAAGGCACTGTAGGTGGAGAGTGCTGCCATCATGCCATCATGCACACGGGTGCTTGATGCCAACATGTTTCACAAAATGGCACTAGCATGGCTGTTCACCTGCCCCTCTTGAGCAACTCAGTGTGAGTCTTACACGTTCTCCATAACCAGCTTAGCTGAATTATGTGGGCTTTTCTTCATGGTAAACATGCTTGGGATTGTAGCTATATTTATGGTCCCTGGAAAAGTGCCACAAACACCATAGTGTACAGATTGCCATAGGAAATATATGTTGTGGGTTTTTAGAAGACTTCATTCTAACAAATATTCTCTTTTCAAAGATTTTAGTGATTTGGATTTAAATGATGGTCAGGCACCCCCAGATCTACCAAAAGGTAAGTTTCTAGTGAAAACTGTTATAAATATACTTAGATATGTCACATTTGTGTTTTTTTATAATACTGAGGGATTATGATGGGGGTTCTCTGGTCTAATAGTAATAATAATAATAATAATAATAAAAAATATGTTTCCCTAAATCAGTTGAGATTTAATTTAGCTGGATTGACTTGCATTAACTAAGCAAACCTTTTTAAAATATTAATTTAAACATTTTTAACAGTTACTAGCTAAAATATGTTGAAATGTTTTATTTGAGGGTGTGGTGTGTGGGACAAACTAAAAAGATGGATTGTGCTGTGATCTTAGCTTTGGTGCTTACAGAAATTCAACATTTTACTTGGAAATCATCTTGATTAGAATACCTGTAGGTATTTTGAGATGGGCTTGGGAACTTGCATCTCTCCAGGTGATATAGGACTACAATCCCATCATTCCTGATCTTGGGCTGATGGGACCTGGAGTCCTACAATGGCTAGAAGGCCACGTGTTCCCCATCTCTTACAGATGTTTCCCTTCAATGCTGAGGGGGTGGGGGTTAGGGGCAATGACACTGAAAACATTTTGCATAAATACATGTTTCCCAGGGACAGGCATCTGAAAGTAAGTTAATTACAACTTTTTAAAAACAAGATTTTACTAACATTTCTATTCAATGTGCAATTAATTTCTGAAACAGGAAATGCCTAAAAATGGGTTGGGAGTTGAGAAAGCTTGTAAAAGTATAGCCATGGCAAATGCTCAACTATACATCCTTGGTTTATTGAGCAGCTGTGGTTGACTGGGTGGGGATAGGAGCATAAGCAGTGTAAATCTTGCTCCAGAGTGATCAGAACTACCACATAGCTGTGGAGGCAGCGAAGAGATCCTACTCCAATATCTGCATCACATCCTTGAGAAGCCAACCAGCAGAGTTGTTCTGTATGGTCTGGAGGTTGATCACTCCTGACAAGGGGGTGCGGTGGATCTCTGGAGCACATGGTGCCTTTTCTGTAACCAATTGGCTAAACACTTTGAGGATAAAATTGGCCAGCTCTCCTGTTGTGGCATTGCCAGCCCAAGTGTCCAATGCCACATTGTTGGATCCAGTATTGTGGGATAGATTCCAGTTAATTTGGTCTGATGATGTAGACAGAATACTGCCAGTGCTGGTTAGATCCTGTCAGTTAGTTGGAGTGGAGCGACCGAATTGGTCCCGAATGTGATCAATGCCTCATTGTTGTAATCACATGCCTCCCACTACTCTTAAAGACACAGTGATGCATATTTTCTTAAACAGCCTGCTCTGAATCCAGCAGAATATAGTGACTATAGGCAAATCACCAACATCCCTTTCTTTGCAACTATGGCTGAGAAGGTGGTAGTGGAGCCACTGCAGGCATTCCTGGATGAGGCTGATTACCTGGATCTGTTGTGATCTGAGTTTCAGACCTGGTTTCAGAATTGAATCAGCCTTGGTTGCCCTGATCAAGAAAGAGACAGTGGGTGTGTGACTCTGTTACTTCTGCTTCATCTCTTAGCAGCTTTTGATACCATCAACTATATGAAGTGGCTTCAGGTTTTCATACATTACTTTCTCTTAGCCCCCACTGCCAATATTAGTATAGCAACACAGCTGATATAGCTCATGCTTTCTTTACCATGAAAAGCCTACTTTGTAATATAAATATACTAATAATGAATTATTATTAATAGTTTTTGCATGAAATTAAACCTGAGATGAAGGAGAGTGAATGCTCATATTTGCAAATTCCTTTTGCTTTGGAGTGGACAAACTACGGTCCAGTCACACCAACACTAAACTCTTGAATTTCTTAATTTTTTCTCAAGGCCACAGTCATTTTCTATTAGGGACGATGGGGAAAAAACAGCTTCAGAGTGAACCAGGAAGTCTTTCTCTGTTGTCCTAATGTAGAGGGGGAACCAGGGAACACCCAAAAATTGCTTCAGTGGAGAAAGGACTTCCTGCTTCATTCTGAAGCTATTATTGGGTCTTCTCAGGGCATGTATAACTCTAAATTTCCTTATAGCACTTGACAATCTTAGTTATTGGCTAAAACATTGAATACGGAAGCAGGCTCATATCTTGCAAACCAATTGCTTAGTATACTGCCTGCACATTTTGCTTTATTAACTTTTGTTCCGCAAGGACTAAAGGCTTGCTTTTTAAAGAAATGAAACTCAAGAATCTGTTCCCCTGCTGGCCCTGGACCCAGTATCTGTTGAATTAGTTCCCAGTCCTGAAATGACAGCTTTGGGAATCTACTTTTCTATACCCCATTGTACATAATAGCAGTTTCAGCATTCCTGACCAGACAGAAGCTCTTAACATAACACAGTTAATAACACTGACTTTTTATTTATGTGTAATAGCTGAATAGTTTTAGTTTTCTGTTCTAACCATTCAAGGAACTAATGGCACAAGTGAGTGTCTGTAGTGGTGGCACTTGTACTGCTCAGATTTGTCTACATGCTCCTTGAAACTCCCTGTGAAGGTCCTTCATAGATAGGACACACTTAAATGATCATGCATGATAAATGCATGAATCACCTTGATTGAGCATGATAAATGGCTGGATAATCTTTGAGTTTTTATCTGGGGCTGGTTTTGCAAGGCTCATGCAGAAGACTCTGATAGTTTGAACGTTATTCTACATTTTAAGTAAAGAAATACAAACACATAGTTGGAATTGGTTATGTCCGCATGTATTCTATGCTCGGCTAATTAATGCTAACTTTGTGCACAGCTAACTTACTCATAATTTCTCAGTTACTTTTCTAAGAATAATTTATGTTGATTTTGCTTCTCACGCTGTTATGCACAATTTTTCTTTCTTAATGTAGGCCGTGCTTCTAATCCTTCTGCAGGTATGTGAGCTGTGCAATGTTTGCTTTTCTATGTAGCAAGATATTTGCAACTGTTGTATGTTATAGCACACATGTCCTTGTTACATTGTTGTTGTTGTTTTACTTGTAACTTGCAAGTCTCTTGCAAGTCTTGGTGATACTGCTCATTATATGCTTTCCATGGGGTTGTGAGCTACTTGAAGGCACGCAAGGTTCTAAAAAGAAAAACAAGAAAACAATCCAGTTTAATTGTACAGGCGGTCCTTAATACCTTTTATCAAAACAAATTTATTTTAAGGATAGCCTAACTCAAAGCAAGGCAAGAGAGCAATTGCTTGTAGTTCTGGACCTCAGTCTGATAGAAATATGATTACAGTCATACCTTGGATCTCAAATGCCTTGGCTCCTGAACAAAGCAGCTCCTGAACAATCTAAATTTGGAAGTGAGTGTTCTGGTTTTTGAACTATTTTTGGAAGCTGAATGTCCAACACTCCTGCAGCCAATCTGAATCCGCATCTTGGTTTTCGAACGGTTCCGGAACGCATTCTGTTCGAGAACCAAGGTACAACCATAATAAGAAAAACAGAAGACATATCTATGGGCATTGATGAGCCAGTCATGGGTAAAACAAACACAAACGAAAGGATTGGCAAGACTGCAGGTGGAGTGAGGAGACGATCTATCATGTCTGGCCAGATACCAAGGGATGGACTAGGTGAGGTTAATCTGCAAATGTAGAACAATAAGCAAGGGACCAAGATGAATTGCAGACTGTGCTACCTTTTCACAGTATCTTCAGTACATCAGCAGCAGTAGAAACAGTTGGTGTAGACCTGTGTAGTAAGACTGTGGCTCTAGTCTGACTATTCTCTCTGCTGCCATCTCACTTTTATATAGAAGTAGTGCAACACTAACAACACTTTTACATTTCTTTCCCTCCGACTCACATATTGGGAAGGGCAGTTATATGATTGCATTCAGCGTTCTCAGAGGGCTGTTGTGTATCATTTCCCTCTGACTTAACTGCTCATATCTAGAGTATTTCATAGTACAGCACTGCTATCTGGAAACTGAAAGGGTTACAGCTAATTGTTGGAAGGGAATATTCTAAATATCTCCTCCAAGGAACTCTGGAAGGCTTATAAAAAGGGGGGGGGGAATCGCCCTGCCTTCTGGGAGTCTTAGGCCATGCCCAGCACAAAGGTAAACAGCAAAATACATCTGGAAACAAAATGCATGCCAAACTAAAATATTTAGAAAATAACCATCATTGAAACACCAGAAATTTCTGCTAGTGGCAATGAACCAACAACAATTTGGAAAGTTCTGTGTGATCTATAAAGTCTTCAGTTGCTGTCTCTCAACAATGAAGGGGACAGAGGTAACCTGAGGCAGAGATCATTCCAAAGTCAAAGCCCTTTAGGGATAAGCATTTCTGACAAGGAGACCAGCCAACTTTGAAAAAGTGTACCACACTATTTATATCTTTCAGTGATTAATAATATGCACCTTGCCTTTGATTGCTATTCATAGAAGAAGAAGGAACAATATATGAAGAGGCTTCAGGTTTAGATGTAAATATTTATCTTGGTAATAGCACTGGCCCTTCACATACTGCTTATTTGTTAATACAAAAATCCTTCTGACCATCTTTTACTCTGCTAGTATTTGAATTGGAAGGTAGAACACTTTTTACTGCAGTTGCCTCATAGGGGGAATAAAGAGCTACTGTTTGTAAAGCATATTCTAACAAAGTTGTTTTCATAGGTGGCTCAGACTCTGGTGGCAAAGCGGAAGGTAATCTTGTGAAGTTTTTTAATGGCACTTATAACTTTGGATTCTTAAGTCATCCCTAAAAGTTAACCTTTCGTGCTGCAGCGGTCTATATGTTTTATCCTTGTTGTGTGTGTTCTAGTTCATCAGGTCAGTTGTGGGACAGAACTATTATGAATGACATCTTACTGTGATATTAAATCATATCCAAGGGGGAGCACAATGTCTGACAAAAGCAAAGTCCAAAATGGCTGTGTTCACACATCACAGTCATCCAGGGTTGTTGGCTTCTCACATGTAATGTACCTAATTATTATTATTTTTAATTACAGTTGGGAAGGGGGCACAAAACCATTTTGGTGTCCACATATGATATGTGGGTTAGCCACTCCTAGTGTTTAGGATTACAGTACAAATGGCAAAGTCTCAATGATGGGTCAAAACAGATCTAATAGCTGTTGGGCAGACTGGAAGTAAAATTTAATCAGGCAAACACGAAATGCCTATGGGTGGCTTCTTTTACTCAGAGTAGGCTCATTGAAACTAATCGACTTTATTTAGTCCTATTCATTAATTTCAGTGGGCCTACTCTGAGTAATAGTTAGTTGACTACTACTCAAGTTTGCTAGATAGTATTCATTTTTGTGAAACAATAATACTTTTTCTTTTACATAGAAAAACTTTCTGTAACTCTTATCAGAGGCATCACTTCATTTAGTTGCAAACTGTAGGCTATATTCCGATAATATAATATTAATCTATTCTTTAAGATAGGGATGGACAAGATGTGGTTCTCCAGCCTACAGCTTGCACTACAACTCCCATGATGGCCATCCTGCCTGGTTCTGATGGGTTTGGGAGTTCAACAATAACTGCAGGGCCACAGGCATCCTACTTTTGTTTTAAGAGAAGGCAATCACATTGTAAAAGACACACATATACACAAAATAACATGGTCTTAAAATTCTTTCTGTTTATATATAAAAATGCAAAGCTGTGGTCATGCTGCAGTTTATGGTGGCCCTGTCAACTCCAGTGTCAAGAGCAGCCGGCAGGCAGGCAAGCAAACAAGCAAGCAGTGTGGGTGGCAGGCAGCCCAGTTATGATGTTTAAACATGGTTTGACATTAGGGAACAGGTGCTTCACACAACGGTTTAGCAAGCCATTGTGTGAAGCCCCTCCTCACTTCTTTAGAAAAGGCTTGGGATTGGGGTGAGTTGGGTAGGGGGGCTTAGGCAACCTGTTGGGTAGGTAGGGTAGGGAGTTGGTGAAGAGGAAAGGGGTGGGGTTTGCTCAAGTGGGTGGGAAGAGTGGGTGGCAACAGGGTGGGTGAGGTTTGTAAGCAAAAGCCTTGGGTCTTTTAAAAATATAATTTGATTTGCATCCATCCTATCATTCCTTACAGTTGGCAGGAACCTGTTGTCACTATATGATTCAGCCCCCCCCCCTTTGAGCATTGTTTGAGCTTTTTGTAAGGAAACAGAAAATTGATGACCCTTCAAATTTCTGCTGAAGCTCTCGGATTTGTCATTACTTCTGGGAGGAAGTCTAGCCATCTGTTCCCCTTTCATTCCATCTGTTCTCCTTTCTATACACTTGCTTGAAACTTCTCATGAGCAAGCATCCCTTATCAGATCTGACAATCGCTGAGCCATTGCTTCCTCTGGAAGCACATTGGACAGCAGTGAGTTGTAGCGTAAGAACACAGCAATTGCTCTGCTGGATCAGGCCAGTGGCCCATCTAATTCATCATTGTGCTCTCACACTGACTAACCAGATACCTATGAGATGCCTCCAAGGACACCCCGAGAGCATTAGAGAACTCTCCCCGCCTGCACTTTTCAACATATGGTATTCAGAAGCATATTGCCTCCAACCATGGAGACTGAGTGGCTAGTAGCCAGTGACAAATATAACCTCCATGAATTTGTCTTTATCTTCTCTTCCGGCCATTCACGTTGGAGGTCATCGCTGTCTGTCCTGAATCTTCCAACATCTTCTGTGTTGATTTCCATGAGTTCTAGTGGTGTGAGAGAGGGAGAAAAACCCACCTGTATTCATCTTCTCCATACATAATTCACACATGATTTTATGTGTGAGCCTATGAAGTAATGACTGGTTTGAATACTTGGGTGTTCTTCCTTTCCGCCATGCCTGAACTCACCATGGACTTGTTTAAGAATATGGATTTTTCAGCTAGAAACCAATGATATTGATGTTGGAAACCTACATTTCACAATATCTAGCTTGGATTTTAAATGGAAGAATTAGCATTTCTTTTAATGCAACTTTAAAAAAAATTGTATACAGTTCTTTATCCATAGAATTCAGGGCGGTTCATAGCATAATAACTAAGTAATTGGAACTAGAGATCTTCCTGCCTTAGGAAGTGCTACTGGGTAGTAAATACATGATCAAGCAGTCACAAACATTATGAAATGTTACATTTATTTCTAAATTTGCATTATTTGAAAGCTGTGAGTGGGTGTCTTAAAGAAAAAGGAGCAAACGCTATTGAATACAGTGATTTCTTCCAAGTGCATATTCTCTGGTGTCATTAAATTGCTCTTAAAAATGCTTTCTCTGTTATTTTTATTTATATGGGTTTTGAGAAGTGGATCAGATTAAGCCTGCTTTCTACCTTTTCACAGAAAATCCAGGAATGTTAGCTGGAATTATTAGCTCAGTACTTGTAGCAGTAGCTGGGGCTGTGTCAAGCTTTGTAGCCTACCAGAAGAAAAAGCTCTGCTTCAAAGCAAGTGGTAAGTTTTTATATTGAGTTTCTTTTTGCTTTTCATGTTTTGGCTTTAATGTTTCTATTAGCCTAACCAGTGACATGAGGAATCTTGTTTGTGTGTGCACGAGAGAGAGAGAGCTCCTCCATAATACGCATTATGACTGTATTAGAATTGTATCTCCCAATGTAATTGGAGGCTTAAAGTTTGAAATGCGCCCACACTGGGCATTAGGTAATGTGTGTGAGCTGAATTATCTATGTGAAATATAAATGTATCTAAATTATGTTTGTATCTACAGATGAAGAAAATGTTAATATGCAAAGTCAACAAGGAGCACATTCTGAACCACCTGGTAAGGAATCTTCTTTATGAAAACAGAACTGAGTATGATTCTTTGCATACTTGAGATGTTTCAGAGTGGCTTTATATATGGGATTCTGCATGGTCTCCCATCAAAACAACAACCAAGGCCAGACCTCCTACTTAACATGCCTTCAAACAACTCTCAGTTTTCACTTAACTTTGTCTTCCTTGCTAACCCTTTTATTAGCTTTATTTATTGGCCTTTACATGACAGTTGTGAGATTCTGTAGATGTACCATATGGAGATACAGGCACTGACCATTTTGTGCACGTTCAATTTCTATGCCGTTTTCAGATCTGGAAGTGGGCATGGCAGGGTTGGAATGGGGTGGGGCAGACTTGCACACACTCCACCTATGTGTGTAGTGACCCAGAATGCAGCCTCCGCACAAACAGCGAGTTGCCTACATATCTAAATGCCCTCAATTTGGAGGTTGGGCTTGGCTCATTAAGTGGGTGTGTTTTCTTCATTATCGGCTCTAAAATTGTTCTACTGCCACCTCCAACTCTGTTGCATTTGCGGAGCTAGTAGAATCTCATGTGTCATCTTGGAAAAGATAGTTAATGCTACAAATGTGTTGTATCCTCTATTTGTTGTTGTTTAGAGCAAAATAAATTTATAGTTAAACAAAGAATAAAAGACACGGGGTTGTTTTCAGCTAAGTTCTAGTCAAAGTAGACCCATTCAAATTTGTGATCCTATGTCATGTCCATTCACTTCAGTGGGTCTACCCTGAGTAGGCCTAGCATTGAACACCACCCATGGTTTTGCAAGAGTTGCCGCATTAGGTTATTTACCATGTAGCCTATCATTAAATATGCCCTTAATAATTGTACATCTTACTTTCTTGCCAGTACATAGAAGAGCTATTTGCTAGTCCTCTTCAATGCTTTACCTTCAGATGGCAGGTTTTCTAGAGTTTCTTTTGAAGATAAATGTTGCCAAATAATTGCATTGAGCTGGAAACATTTATTAATGATCTGGTTGGTTGAGGATAATGTGCTACTGCTACTGACGATTGGTGGTGCTCTGGAGTTTGAGAAGGCAATCTTTCCTAGCCATACCTGGAGACGCGAGGGATTGAAACTGGGACTTCCTGAATAGCATGTGCTCTGTGAGTGAGCTAAGACCTTTCCCAGCAGTAGCAGGGAATGACTTTTAATAACAGAAATGGACAGTTCAGGTTTTGCCCCACCTTGTCACTATTACCTTCTCTGCCATAGCCACCCAGTTGTGGAACTCTCACCCCTCTTGAGATTTGGCTGGGACTGACTTAATCTTTCAGTGCCAGCTGAAGTCTGCCCTCTTTGGACAGTCATTTCAGGTGTATTCTAGACCAATACAATGACAGATGATCCATCTTGCTTTTGTTGGGCTATGCGTACATGTGTGTTGGAATGTGTGCATGCAAGGGGACACACACTCATGTGTTTTGTCGGAAGTGAGACGTTGCTGCATCAGAAACCCTTCATTACCAAGGGATAAAATGGGGATGGGGAACAGGTTTGTTTAAAAGATGTCTATCTCATTCTCTGCAGTGCACATGAAGTGTCTTGAAGCATAAAAGCAATGACATTAATTATGAGCTAACAAAAATATCTCTGAAAATTACAGTGATGAAAAGAACCCACTAAATGCTATATGCATCCAGCTAAATAAAAATGCATAAAATAGTGGAGAGTGCTACCCTTTAAATAAGTCTTTCATATCAAGATGTCTCCAGCCTGCTAAATTATGGAAACACCCATAAATTAGGGCTGCCATACGTCTGGGTTTCCCCTCACATTACCGATATTTCAAAGGTGGAATTGACACCTGGGGGGACTGTGTCCTGGATCTTAGGCTTGTCTAAAAATTGCTCAACAACTTTTGGGGTGTCCTACAAAAATATCTGGTATGCATGTGTGTGTTTTAGGTGATTTCCCCCCCTACATGCCTACTTTATTTTTTAATTGTATTTTGGTGCTTAATCAAAATTATGAATCCTAAGTAATCCTAAAGTAAAAGTGTAAGAAACAGTTGCAGCAAAAAAGGGAGGGGAATATGAATTATGATGAGGGATATGTGTTTAACCTGAAGATTACAAGGCTGAAGCTACAAATGGTGCGCAGCGCAGTCTGATGCTTGTCTACTGAGAAGTAAGCACCACTGTCTCCCGTGGAGTTTACTCCCTAGAAAGTGTGTTTAGTATTGCAGCTTCAATTGGCAAAAAAAGGTATCAACAATAATCAGCTAGTAGTCATGGTAGTGGAATGTTGGATGTCTGACAGCTGCCCCTTACTGTTGGTCCATGGATTAGGCCAATAAAGCAAAGCTTAGCAGGACTTGGCTTTAGGGAAACTTTAATAGAATTTGGACAGAACTGAAACAAGCTGGAAGCAGGAAAGATTAACTTTGCTGGTGAATTGTTGCATGGAACAAAGAAGCTTCCTATAAAAGAGAGCACAAGACAGCAACTTTTTCTTTTGTTTGTGTTCATAATGATCAGATAATTTTTCTCCATCTCCAAAGTGCACGGCTGTTAACAACTGCTGAGAGGGCTTTCAGGGCTTTTGGGGTTTAGGATGACAGAGGACTAATGTATTGCCCATCTTCAAAAAGCCCTTCATCTTCTAGATTGGTGACAAAATGCTTCACTACTAGGAAAGAAGTTCCCATAGGTCCTGTTTTGGGGCTTTTGAATAGGCATGCTTAGGCATGGGCTGTAATAAATTTTAGCAGCAGCCTTTGTACTTAAACACACTTTTTATTTACTTCAGGAAGTAATCTCTAATCTGTTTCTCTTTTTTCCTTTTTAGTTCAACGCACACTTTTGCAGAAACAGTAGCATAATTTAAGATTAAGCGAAGGCCAGAAAACTGGACAGAGAATCTGCGTATTTCCCTGAAAAAATACCACACATTTCAAGCAGCAAAAAAACGAAGTTGCAAAGTAGAGTGAAAATAGTCCTGTTGAAAATGTCTTTTGAAAGGGAGAATGGACGTTTTAACAAATCTAAGTACTTGTATCTGTGGTTTACCCTTTGAAGTTCAAAGTTGCATACTTGCTGATTCCTGGCTTTAAAACAAATTTGTATTTGTTGGGAACTGTTGCTTTTGTCTGAAGACTCATATTTTGCATTATGGCAAGAACCTTAACAGAGGAGATGATTTTAATGTATACTGGTTAAACGCCAATAGGTGGGCTGCACCTGCCACTCAGTTGTTGGGAATGGAATAAATGTTTGCCCTCTTCATGTTCATGCCCTAAAATGCAGCACCTTACTTGTCCCCCATAAGAATATATCACAACCATCTGCCAAACGGATAGAAGTTAAGCATAGCCCTCAGGCCTATGCTACACATAGGCATAAACTTCCTTGTTCCTAGAGACACCAACTATTTAAAAACTGCATAACCTTATCCTGGCTTTTGCTTTTTTGTCATCTTAGAATGTGAGCAATAGGTTTTTATATGTACATGTATTTGCCTTTGAATAAGTGATTAAGATCTAATATCTCTTTTGGAGCATCTCTGATAATTGTACCTTTGCCTTTACAATGATTGCCTAGGAGGTGGAGGTGCTCTTTGCATTGCCTTGCTACTTATTCTCACTCAGAGCAAGTCCTGTCTAGTATACATGTTACACCTGGGGCCTTTTGAATGCAAAAGAACAATACAGTGGTACCTCGGGTTATGAACTTAATTCGTTCCGGAGGTCCGTTCTTAACCCGAAACCGTTCTTAACCTGAGGCGGGCTTTCGCTAATGGGGCCTGCCGCCGCCGTGCGATTTCCGTTCTCATCCTGGGGCAAAGTTCGCAACCCGGAGCAACTACTTCCAGGTTAGCAGAGTTTGTAACCTGAAGTGTTTGTAACCCGAGGTACCACTGCATTATATTGAAATGAAGTGTGGAATTTTGGGGGTGGAAGGGGAGGGCACAGTAAAGCTGTGCAGCTGCATAAGCATATCATGTATAACTCATCCAGCCACTGTCTCCGAGCTGGAGTTGTTTTCTACAAGAATACCAAAAATTAATTTAGCAAATGCAATTGCCATTTAAAACTCAGTGATAGCATGTGCCTCTGACTATGGGATTTACCTCTTTATTATTCACAAGTGCCCTGCTTCCTCTTGTTTCATATTTACAAAAAAAGTTGACATTCTTGTGACCACTTAGCTATATTTTTCAGTAAATGGCTTCCAACAAGGCTTGTTTGACCAATTGCAGATGCCTTTAGCTGCATACCTTGAAGTGCCATTAATATAGTAGTAGGTAATTGATCAGAATAATATGAACTGAGCACTCTGTATTCCACTTAAGGTGCAGAAAGGCTTGATAATGGTCACTGGGAGCATGAAAATGGATTGTTTACATTGGATCTAAATAAATTCCTGTCTACATGCTTTTAAGATTGTGGTAAACGTTTGGCACAAGCTGACAGCAAAAAACGTTTGGCACAAGCTGACAGCAAAAATTTGACCAACTAAATCATGTAATGAGCATTATTTTTTGGAACTCAGATACTTTCTATCTAAGCATTGTACCAATGTAAAATCAAAGTTATTGCATAGAATGTGATTTCTGTATGCATGACTCTCGTAATCAAAACAATATTGGATGCCATGTTCTTACTTAAACTAGAAACTAGTGGGAGCTAGCCACACGTGTGGAGCATGGGTGCTTAAATTTGTTTCCATTTCTAATGCACACAGAACTCAAGATCAGTTCTTCGTCATATTATAAACTGAGCTAGGCACATGCTCCACAGCAAATGTGCATCAGTTAACCCAATAAGAAAATTGCATTTTGAGGCAATATGTGCCACTGAATGCAACTTGCAAAGTGGCAATACTTTTTTAAAAAAGAAAATAATCATTTTGTAAACTACAAGCAATGCTAAGCTTAATATTGGAATACTGCTGATTTCTAAAGATGTTTCTATGTCATTCCTAAACAGCAGAGTCTGAATTTTGTGCCCATTACCCCCACACCTTTGCATATTTTATCTAAAGCTCCACAAAACTCAGGACAGCTTACTTCCCAATGACTTGTGTATAAAATTGGCTGCACTCCTATATGTATTTGGAAGTAAACTATATTGAGGTCAGTGGGGCTTGTTTCTGAATAAACAGACATACAATCAGGTCATCAATTTCTAATGGAAATCATTGTTTTATTTCATCCCATCTTATTTCATGTGTACTATGTGATAAAATGACTTAAAACAGTAGCTGTTTGAGTGTGCTAAACTTCAAGTAGAGTAAGGGTGGTGAGCCTTTGCTTCTGCAGAGATTGCCGGACTACAACTGCCATCTTCGTTGACTATTGGCCATTCTGGCTGGCGCTGATGGGAGTTGGAGTCCAGCAACATCTGGGGGACCACAGGTTGTGAATTAGTGTTGTGGCTCCTTAGATTGCAAGAACTTCTAGGAATTTGGTAATTAAGATATAATACTTGTGATCTTTTTTTAAAATAAAAATCAACAAAACCTAAAACTTTTTTGCTTGTCTGTATGTTTTTAAGGGGGACTAGACAAAATGGCTGTATGATTTTAGCAGAGGCTTTGGGATTGAAAACCAAAAAAATATAAGCGGCTTGTCAACAATCATAGAATTGTAGACTTGGAAGGGACACCAAGGGTCATCTCATCCAAACCCCTGCAATGCAGGAATCTCAGCTAAAGCATCCAAGACAGATGACCACCCAAGCTCTGCTTAAAAACCTCCAAAGAAGGAGAGTTTACAACTTCCCAAGGGAGACCTTTCCACTGTCGAACAGCTCTTATTGTCAGAAAGTTCTTCCTGGTGTTTAGTATGAATCTCCTTTTTAGTAACTTGAAGCCATTGGTTTGAGTCCTACCCCCCAGAGCAGGAGAAAGCAAGCTTGCTTCATCTTCCATGTGACAACACTTTAGATATTTGAAGATGGCTATCATATCTCCCCTGTCTCCTCTTTTCCAGGTTAAGAATACCCAGCTTCTTCAACCGTTCCTCATAAGGCTTGGCTTCCAGACCCTTGATCATCTTAGTTGCCCTCCTCTGCACACAATAACTGATGATGAACTGGTTTGGTTTTAAATTACCGTAGGTGAATATCTGGACTAGCTTTGGAAGGATGCCAGTAAGCTAGGAGTAAGCAAGAAGACCTTAATATAGCCTCCATCATAGTTTTCAAAAGCCACAGTGAAGTGATAGGGCTCTACTACACCTTTTCATAGGTGTGTAGTGAATATAGTTTTCCCCTTTAGCAACCTGGACTGATGACCTTATTTTATTGATACCCCCCGCAATTCTTCCATGGGTGCTCAAGGCAATGTTCACAAGTCTACAGCATCTAACCCAGAAACAGACTTAGCATAGCTACGGCAAGTCTGTGGCATCATGTGCCGTCTGTTCACACCCTTGTACTTATGATTCACAGGTGGGCATGAGCATCTGAGGAAGTTAGTGCCATTTTGCCAGTCTTTGAGGGAGCGTCAGGGAGGGGTTGTATCAGGAGAGCTCTGCCAAAGTTTCAGTTGTTGCTCTCACTGCAGTGACTTAGGAAGGGAGCTAAAGAACCCATGGCCTGTTCCTTGAGTTTTGAGCAGGAATGAAGTAAGGGAGAGAGCCAGTGTTGCTTCCTCCTCTATCTTTATTCACTGCAAAGCTTTGCCCTGATGTAAACAACAACAGCAACAAGTTGCCAGCCAGGAAAAATGGTCACTGTGAACATAAGCAGGGCTATGTTTATGCTATGATCGAAAGTAACAGTTGTATGCCAACTCGATTACAAATCTGCAATCTGTGTCAGCCATGGAAAGTAGGCATATACTCATTATTTACAAAATAAATACCAATCTTGGTTAAACTCTGGTCCCCTCTTGGGTTTTGAAATAACAGTTTATTTTCCATTTGTAGACCAGAGAGGCATACTCTTCAAGACCAGCCTGTGGCTGGCTGCTTTCTCATTCTGTTGCCCACTGCAAGTTGACCAATACAACACTAGTGTCCCAGAGCCCCCAAAAGATAATAGTTTGGGAGAGCAGGCCCAGGACTGAGGATCCTGCAACAGCCCTTTCTCCCCTCCTCCATCACTCCTTGCACAAAAATGTGCCTGTGCCAGAAATGGGTGTTCTGGATTCTGCCATTTGTTTGAAGAAGTAGTGAGTAGGGATGGGGAAGAAAATGGATTCAGATCACATTCAAAGCTGATACCCTAACCCAAATTCACACTTTCTGAAACATTGCATGAACAAAAACAAAATCAGCATTGAAATCCACCCTTCTCTGAATTTTTCAATGCGTATTTCTAGACAAGTAATGTGTACAGAAATGCAGGTTCTGAAGTAGTATACAGATACTTCCTCTGATCCTGAAAGTAGTACACAGCCATCATGGTGTGCTGGGCCTGGGGGTAACCCATGAAATGTGGTCCAGGGCCTGTCCAGAATCTGAAGGTTCTGCTGGGAGTCTGTCCGACAGGGCCAAGGCAGGACACAAGGCAGGAAACCAGGCAAGGACAGGTACAGGATCTAGCATACAGCAATGTTGCTCCTGCAACCTGGGGCGAGGTCCGACAGCCTTTTTGTCAGAGTAGCAGCCAGTCCTGATCCCCTGGCGACTCACCTCCCTGTTTTGCCCAAAGGCGAGTGCTCCTCCTGCGAGTACTCAGGTCTCTCCTTCTCTCAGACCTTAGTCTCTGCAGCTCAGGAGACATTGGTGGGTTACTAGACCCAGGGGCTGCCTCACCTCCCCTGACCAAACCGGTAGGGAAGCAGCTGTAAGTGATGGCCCAGCTGAAGGCAATGAGGGAATCCTCACATCTGGAGCCAGGGCAGGCTCAGGCCCCTGACTCAGCCCAGCTGGTGTTTGTTGCAGGGGAACCTTTGCAGACTGGGACTCTTCAGGATCAGGCCTCAGACTTGGTTCAGATGATGCCTGAGGCAAAGGATCCAGTGCAGACTGAGTCTCCTCTGGTTCCGAGCCTGAGCCCGAGCCCCAGGCCATCACACATGGCTAGTGGCCTTGGATTGTAGCTACCTTTATGATCTTAAGCCAGTTGTATCTGTCCACCTAGCCTACCTCGCAGGGTTATTGTGAAGATAAAATGGGGAGAAATATGTATCTCAGCATTGATTTCCTTGCAGGAAAGACTGTGGGGGTGTCTATATGTTTATGTCTATATATATAATAAAATAGTATAGTAAAAGCAATAGTTTTCCCAGTAGTGATATATGGAAGTGAAAGCTGGCCCATAAAGAAGGCTGATCGCCGAAGAATTGATGCTTTTGAATTATGGTGCTGGAGGAGACTCTTGAGAGTCCCATGGACTGCAAGAAGATCAAACCTCTCCATTCTGAAGGAAATCAGCCCTGAGTGCTCACTGGAAGGACAGATCCTGAAGCTGAGGCTCCAATACTTTGGCCACCTCATGAGAAGAGAAGACTGCCTGGAAAAGACCCTGATGTTGGGAAAGATGGAGGGCACAAGGAGAAGGGGACAACAGAGGACGAGATGGTTGGATGGTGTTCTCGAAGCTACCGGCATGAGTTTGACCAAACTGCGGGAGACAGTGGAGGACAGAAGTGCCTGGCGTGCTCTGGTCCATGGGGTCACGAAGAGTCAGACACGACTAAATAACTAAACAACAACAACAACAAAAGTGACCACCCTACATGACTTCTGGGCAAGTTGTCTTTCAGTCCTGCACCCAAAACTAATCCATGGATAAGTACATGACCACATTCATGCTGGACCTGCCCCACCCTACAGCAACTACTACTTCCAGTGTTCAATTCGGTGTTCTCGAAGCTTCCAGCATAAGTTTGACCAAACTGCAGGAGGCAGTGGAAGACAGGAGTGCCTGGTGTGCTCTGGTCCATGGGGTCACGAAGAGTCGGACATGACTAAACAACTAAACAACAACAACAACATATAATAAAATGCACTGAAGACAAACATGGCTTGACTCTCCACAGCAGTATATCCAACACTGTTAATCTTTTAAAGAGGGCAGCATTATCGGAAAGCATAACCCTGCCAAAACTACTCATGCCTACTCAAAACTAATCTTACATGATCACCCTGCATCTTGGTACTAAATGGTTGGCTGTATAATGTGCAACTTAAGTTGCTGTTTTGCAGCATGTTAATTCCAAGTTATTTCTTGTTCTGTGCTTTGTCACATGCAAGCTATGCTGCTAGTCAAAATGTGAGGAAACTTGCTCTCTCTTTTCCAGTTGAATCATATGATTCATGAGCAGCTGAGTGAATCAAGCTTTCAGTCAGGGAGCTTTTCAAGTTCTTGCAGTGCAACACCTACAGATGGCCAGGACATGTTTTGACAGCTTGTTTACAGGTAGCCTGTGTATAGTTTGGGCTTTCGTTCCATCCTTTCTCTGTCTCAACTATTGTAATAACAGATGGGGAATTCAACAAGGGGATCCTCCTTGACGCTTTGCACTCATTCTCTGCAAAGCAAAGATGTGACCCACAGCTTTCTGGTGATTTTACAACAAGTTGGTTGAGCTTGCTTCGCAGACATTTTCCTTCTGCCGGGGATTAGCATAATGCATACTTATGCCACACCCTTCTTGGCTGCTTAATCATATGACAATTATTTCCGAACACTGAATGTCTTCTCTGTGGGAAGGGAGGTGAGCTGGGGAAAGCCTTAATTTGTGCTTTTTGACTGGCTGCAAACAGCTGATCCCTCCCTTTTCCTGAATCTACATGCCTCTTGCTCATAGGTGAATGGATGCAGATGTGGGTGTTGTATAATGCAGCTGCCAACTGTTTGTTTGAGATACTTTTCAATCAGCTTTTGATGCCTTCCAAACCTTTTCTCCTGCGTGTGACGTGGGCTTCTTGGTAGGACACCTGCGAGACCACAAGCGGTTCATGGGAGTATACAGTCATCATCTGCGTGGGGGTCTTTCTTCTTAACGAAACAAGGAAAGGAACTGTAGAGCTGTGACTCCCTTATCCGCTTCAGACAAAATGAAGACAAGCAAGGCCATGGTGAAGTTGGCAGCTGCCCTTTTGTGTGCAGGTTGCTTTCTGCTCATGGTCACAGGTAAGACGCCCTTGTGGCTCTTTTCACATCTGGCATGGGGTGGTCAATAAAGCATTAAGCCCCAATAGGCTCGTAATTTGTTGATGATGTGGTCCTTCCTGCATTTTATGCCTAGGATGAAAAGATAGACTCATTCTCTCTCTCTCTCTCTCTCTCTCTCTCTCTCTCTCTCTCTCTCTCTCTCACTTTGGTGTGGGTGGTAGTGCTCTTCCAACCATCAGATGGTAGATGTGGACAAGAGTGCCCTGTACGCAACATATTACTTTGCCAGCTCCACCTCCTGCTGCTGGAAGAGAAGATATTTGCCCACATTCCTACCTCTGTGATCTCCACATTGGTTTAAACCCATTGGGCTGCTCTTGACAATTGTTCTGAAGCAGCAGCTGGTACAGAACATGGCTCCCCATCTCTTGACACTCATAGGCTGGTGAAAAGACATCTAAAACATCCATATTGGCAAACAGAATGTCTGCATTCTGGGTGTATCAGGGAGTATTTGCATAGGAAGCCACCAGGGCCTTCAGGTCTGCTCACGAGAGCCTGTTCCAGCTTCCCTCCTTTAGGAAGGTGAGATGGTTGAGATCATCCCTGAGGAGCGGGTCTTTTTCTCTATTGGTTTCAGAGTTGTGGATTAATATACCCAAAGATGCCCTATGGTAATCTTCAGTGGACATCTGAAGATTATTTCATTCCACTTGGCATTTAAGGGTAATGGCAGTTTCTTACTTTTGCTTGTATGCAGTTTGCATGTTTGTTGTTTTAACGATAGCTTTTAAAAAAGTATTTTAAGTTGTTGTAAGCTGCCTTCTGAACAAGCTTCATTTGAACAACAGTCTGTAAACATTGTTAAGTAAATAAAACCCTGGGGGTGCCTAAAAAAGAAAATGGCTGAATAAGATAATTCAAACAGGTTAGAAGATTCAGATTTTAATAAGGCTTCTTTTTCCCCTGGTATGTACGTATTTCTCCAATAAGGAAAAATAAACTTTCAAACACATGTCTATGATAGTTAGAGCCAGGGGTGGAGGAAAGGGAGGTGGTGGGGGGCCCTGCCCTGGGTGTCATCACTGAGGGGGGGGGTGACATTTGGTGAGCCACCCGCCCGCGACTCCCAATTATACCCAACATCAGTTTCCTGAGGCGGCCACCTCTTTCTGTTAGAAAGTCTACTTAACGGAATTGTATTCAGCTGTAATTATTAGACCTTTAAATTACAGATTTGGATAAACAGAATGCTTACAAAAGAGGATTGTACAACTTGGTCATATTCATTTTGCATTTTTAAAAAAATGTCAAGCCCTTTTACTGCAATCTGGAAGCTGCTTATTAGCATTATAATCAGTACTGCTATATTTTTATTTTTATTTTTTTTAAAAAGCACCAACAAGCTTTTTAAATACATAATGTAATGAGTTCAGACTTCCAATAGTACCAATTATCTGTTGGTAATCTCATGAGTTTGCATTTTTATTTTTGCATGCAATGGAGGGAGAGGGCAGAGGCAGGAGGCAAAATCCAGCAAGATTATAGGCCTAGGCATGGCTTTGCTATTACAAACTACGGAAGCAGAAACAACCCAAGGCCTGCAATGAACAGATGCTCTTTGCAAACTGAATTGCAAGTGAAAGTCTTTACCAGAAGGAGAAGAGAGAGGAATGCAAGTTCTGGCCATAAAAATAAGTGATCTTTGTATTAATATAGGTGCATTATCCATTCAGATCTATTATGTGGCTTGCAAACTCCTGATCTAGTGTTTCGTCTTGAGCATTATTGAACAAGCTGTTTTTCTGACTCATGCATTTTAAAACTTAATTCATTAACGCTAACAGTCCTAATTTACAAAAGTTAGTCCAGTTTTTCTGAAATGAACGATAATTGCCTGAAAACTGGTGGACTGGACAAGCTTTTCAATTTATCACATAACTAATGAATGACTGAAAGGATGACAGTCTTCCAGAGAAGAAGAAAGTTCATCCGAGTAGGTGAAGAATGATAATCCACACCATCTCATTAAGTTTGGTATGTGGACTTTCTTGTTCTACAAAAAAATTAGACTGGGAGTTGCCTCTTTATGACACTTGGTAAGACTTCAATTTTCAAATGCAGAAGCAGCATGTATATTGAACGGTGTATTTTATAGGACATATTCAATTCAGCAGTTGTATTTTTATGTTGTGAACTGCTCTGAGATCTTTGGATGAAGGGTGGTATTATACGACGCCGACTAATAGTAATAATAATAATAATAATAATAATAATAATAATAATGTATATTGCTCCTATGACAGAATCCATAGTCTGCTTTAGGATTTCAGTTATGTCCTCATGAGGGACTATTTGTAGTGAAACCTCATTACCAATACTTATTTTTGATACTACTGATTTGCACTTGACTTGAGTGCCCACCCTTCCCTAAAATGTCAGGCGCCCCAAGGCCAAACATAGCCCTAGAATATTTCCAAATACTCCATGCTCCACACTGAAGTCCTGTCAATCCTCTGTTTCAGGTCCACATATACCCGATAGCCCTGTTTGCTGTATAAATGCATCCTGATTGCTTTGGAAACTATTTCATTGGACTATCTACATCTGGGTATCCATTATCCTTGGTCCAAACTAGACTCTGCTTCAAGCACAGTATCAAATACACACCTAGGGCACTAAGAAGCTGACATGAGGACTGCAGTCACATGTTCCACACCTTTCCCTCAAAGTCCCAATCTTTAAGTGTTGTTTAAACGTCATCATGAATGCCAATCTCACCTCTTGGCTTCAAGATGATGAATCATGTTGACAACCTGCTGGCGAGGAAGGGGCATGTTCATGAGTCTGTGCCTGCGATCCTTTTGGAAGTTAGTCATGGCCTCTGAATCATAAGCAACCTCTTTCACTCTTCTTTATCATCGTCTTCTCTTCCCTTGGCTTATGAGCCACTGTCTTAAGTGGTTGTTGACAGTGCTGCTGATCAACCTGTTTTTCCTGTCTGCAGTACACACTCAGTTTAGGAAAACGCACCCAGCTGAAAGCATTTCCATGATTGTATATGTTACAAGGTTCCTGCATGAATACAAGGTTGGATTTGATGAGGCCCATGGTCCCTTCCAAGTCTGTGCTTCTGTAACTTCTAAGCAAATAATGAGGAGCTAAAGTGGGGTAGAGACCGCAAAACAGGAAGGGTCAAAGGCCTGCCAATCTATGTTTCAATAACAGAAATGCAGTTGGTTGTTCTTTGACTGTTGATAATACCTGTGATGTCACAGATCCTGCTACCCATGCAGCTTGGAGCAGTTTTTGAAGTGTGACATTTTTGTGTGTGCTTGCCCACAGATAAAGCTATGAAAGAAAGAAAAATAATGCAGGATTGCACCATTCCCCCATTGCAATGTCATTTTTCTAATCTATCTATCATCTATCTATCTATCTATCTATCTATCTATCATCTATCATCTGTCTATCATTGCTTCTTTGTAGTGGTGACTCTCCTGAACAAAATAAACAAAGCAAACTTTGGTGGTGAGATATATAAAAATATAACCATTATTAACAATGATCAACAAAACTGTTTTTGATCATAATATTCCACAAGTAAATAGAACTTAGCAGAAAATTACAACATTTCTTTTATAAAAACTCAAAACCTACCTGAATTTGCTTTTGTGGGAGGTAGTTATTTTATTGACAATATTGCATAAAGGGCCACCTGTTTCCCCATAATTTATTTCTATATTCCCTTGCAATTCTCATTCTTAGATAAGACAAAGGATACAATTTCATACTGCAGCAAGGATACTGAGAGACTGTGGTTGCTCTCTGTTTTCTCCCTTCTGCTTCATTATCTCCTCCGGCTGTTAATCACAGAATATTAAAATTCAATATAGCATGAATTAAATCATTGATGCCCTAATAATAGTCTTTGCTCCCCCAAACCATGAACGTATGTGTGTGATTCTTCTTTGAGTGCCCTGCATGCCTCTATCTTCTGTGTCAACAGAACCATTTCCCTCACAAAGTTGCATTTTCCTGCACTCCAACTGCAGAACGGCTCAAAAGCCAGTAATGAGGTACCTATTGAGATTACCATGCAAATTGCCTCGATAACGGTGTCTAGAGGGAACTGAGTAATGAGGTGCTTGTGTCATCCAGGAAGTCACTTATCACATCCTATTTCCTCCAGTTTTAAAATACGGATACTCCAGTGCAAAAATCACTGGAGAGGAGAATGATTACCCATTTTTCATTCACTGAAGCTGCCTATGTTCCATTTTTTTGTCATTAGAAAACAACCCTACTCATGTTGCCAGATTTTCAGGATAGTTTCCAGGCCCTCCAATTGTCCCAATTTTCCAGGGACATCCCTGATTTCAGTTTCTGATTTCATCCCGGAAAGTCCAACTTTTCCTAAGGATGTCTCTATTTTCATTGGAGAAATGTTGGAGGGTGTGGAGTTATCCAGCTTTCAAGCCACCTGAAGGGAAGTTTTTTTAAAAAAATATTATATATATATATATATATATATATATATATATATATATATATATATATATATATGCTTTCGTAGATTTTCACGGGTACAGGAATGCAGGTTTTGGTGTCTTCGGGTGTCTTCCCGTGTAAGAGTTGGGGTGTCTAGGCGACGTTTCGACGAGGTCTCACTCGTCATCTTCAGGCTGGTGCTTTCGGCTTCTTGTTACTGGAACAGAGCAGGATCTCAGTGTTTGAGTTCCTATAAATACTGTTGAGGGGGTGTGGTGTATAGCCTCCAACGTTCTGGGCAGAGAGGAAGTTCCCAGGTTAGTGTGTCTTTTCTTCTTTTGTTCATTAATTACTTGAGGGATATCTTGAGTGATTTCTTGAGTGATATTCTGAGTACCACTTAGGAGGGTCATTAGGTGTGGATTAGTTGCTAAAGCTTTCGTGTCTTGACCTCTTGACCTTGTGAAGAGTTTTTTCTGAGAAGATGGCTGTACTGCACTTAGTTGTGCTCTGGCTTGGCTTCGTGTATAGGGGCGAGCTGTGGTTTTGTGCCCTGTGCCAGCCAGATCTGTGTAGGGATTGCAGGGGGGTGCAGCATCCGGAGGTGCCACTATGGTTTGGCTACTGGATGGTGTCTGTAATTTATCTGTGGAGAGGGTCTGGGTTTGGGTCTGGTGTGGTTGATTGGAGATGGCGTTCTGTGTGCCTCTGGTTCTGGTGTCGGTTTTTGTGGGGAGGGCTATTTTCCAGATGTCTGGCAGGCGGGACGTATCGTCACGCTTGTTCATGTTGTGAGGGTGTTTCTCTATCTCTTAAGAAGAAAAAACTTCCTCTCTTTACCAACACATGAAAGAAACAGGACACGAAATTAATTTTTCAGATTCCAAATTGCTCTTTAACATGGAACACCACCACAAGAGAATAATCATGGAAGCCATCGAGATAGAGAAACACCCTCACAACATGAACAAGCGTGACGATACGTCCCGCCTGCCAGACATCTGGAAAATAGCCCTCCCCACAAAAACCGACACCAGAACCAGAGGCACACAGAACGCCATCTCCAATCAACCACACCAGACCCAAACCCAGACCCTCTCCACAGATAAATTACAGACACCATCCAGTAGCCAAACCATAGTGGCACCTCCGGATGCTGCACCCCCCTGCAATCCCTACACAGATCTGGCTGGCACAGGGCACAAAACCACAGCTCGCCCCTATACACGAAGCCAAGCCAGAGCACAACTAAGTGCAGTACAGCCATCTTCTCAGAAAAAACTCTTCACAAGGTCAAGAGGTCAAGACACGAAAGCTTTAGCAACTAATCCACACCTAATGACCCTCCTAAGTGGTACTCAGAATATCACTCAAGAAATCACTCAAGATATCCCTCAAGTAATTAATGAACAAAAGAAGAAAAGACACACTAACCTGGGAACTTCCTCTCTGCCCAGAACGTTGGAGGCTATACACCACACCCCCTCAACAGTATTTATAGGAACTCAAACACTGAGATCCTGCTCTGTTCCAGTAACAAGAAGCCGAAAGCACCAGCCTGAAGATGACGAGTGAGACCTCGTCGAAACGTCGCCTAGACACCCCAACTCTTACACGGGAAGACACCCGAAGACACCAAAACCTGCATATATATATATATATATATATATATATATATATATATATATATATATGGAAGCTGCTCAAAGTGGCTGGGGCAACCCAGTAAGATGTGTGGCGTATAAATAGCAAAGTTATCATTATGGAATGGGACGTCCCTATAGTAATTGGTGAAATGTTGGAGGGTATGAGTTTCCCTTTAGACAGAATATATTGCTGGCTTTTCAAAATATTCAACACAGATTTGTTGGAACAAAGCAGTGTAATAAAAAGAAACTGGCACTCTGCTGTTTGGGTATGTACAGATGTTCCACAGAGGAGATGTTTTTGGTGAGATTGTCTGTTGTTATCGGAAAAGGACTATTTTTACCAATCCATTTTCACTGTCTGCACTACTCCAAGCATTTGAATTAGGAGCACTGGAAACTACCTTATACTTAATAGACCCATTGTTCTATCCAGCTCAGTATGGTCTGCACACCAACTGACAGCAGCTCTCTAGGGTTCACATCCTGGTCATTCTCAGCCCTACCTGGAGATGCCTTTCAGGTATGGGATTGAGCCTGAGACTTTCTTTGCATGCAAAGCAAATGGCCTACTACTGACTTATGGCCTTTTACACTGATGATATCACCTGCAGCTTCTAGTGTAATCTGTCCTTGCATCACCACGCTGGGATTTACTGAGTGATCCCAGACCTCAGGCGTTTCATGGCTTGTCAATGGGATCTAAGGATGCTCTAGGGCGGGTATGGGAATCCTGTGGTCCTCCAGATGTTATTGGACCAGTGGTGTGCCATCAGTGGACTACGGGAACTAAGCTAATCCGCTAAATGTTCCTCTGGTGCCTCCTTCCCAAAGCTCATGAAGCCTAGTTTAGGGAGGGGAGCACAATGCTCTCTCACACACAGTGTCAGGATGTTGCAATGTCCAAAGCGAGCAATGGTTGCCCTTGCAAGCTAGTGCCTTTGGCCCTAACTATTCTCCTATGAAAAATTTCACTGCACGCCACTGTATTGGACTACAACTCCCATCACCACTGATCACTGGCCATGCTGATCAAGACTGATGGGTCTTGGGCATCTAATAACATCTTACTACTTCAGCATCAAGATCAGTTTATTAGACTGTCCTAACATTATATTTTCTAGAGGCAGATTCAGAGGAACAGTTAAGGAGCTGGCATGGTTGTTGGTTATTATGGCTGATTGTTATTGAAGCACTGTGGTTCTGACCAGATACACAGTGTGGTTCACCACTTTCTGTCTTAACTCAAGGTGCCATTTCTTACCCTGTGGTCCTGTAATTTCACCACACATGCACAAAATATATCGGAACATTTATTCACAACACTGTGTGGCTTTTAGCACATTGATACATTAACATTTTACCCCCAACATCAGGCATTTGCTGGGCACTGAAGAGCAACTAAAATCTAAAATCTGTTGATATATGGCAGGGCTGTCCAACTCCCAAGAGACTGTGATGTACTCATGGTATAAAAAAATGTGGTGTGGAGAGATGAATTTGTCATTGAATTGGGCTTCTTCCCAATTCAGAAGACATTGTTATTAAGTAAGAATGGATGAGAAACATCACTTCTTGTTGATTTTTCCAGATCCAAAATGAATGTAAGACTACATACACACAATACATTGAAAGTACCCCCATCCGATAATTCTGGGGACTGTAGTTTTCTTCTCACAGAGCCATGGTTCCCAGCACCTTAAGCAAGTGACAGTTTTCAAGATTCTTTGTAGGGTGGAAGATGCACTTTAAATATGTGGTATTTACTCAGCCTCAGATTCAATCCAGAATTATAAACGCATAGGCTCTAGAGAATCCCACCCCATCCGTTGCAAAAAAAAAAAAGCAAAGCTAGGAAACAGTGCCATCACAACTCAGAAACAATGTAAAGTTTTTTAGTGTAGCAGCTTTTGTTTTTGTTTTTTAGTAGCTGTCTCCTGATCTGCACAGCAACTGTAGCTATGCTAAAAGCAATTTTGATTCTGCTTCCCCCTCAATGTTATGTGAATACATCAATCAGATTTTATACTGCTGCAGTTCTATTGGCACTTAAAGTGGAATTATTTCACCGTTTCACATTTCCTATGTGCTACAGTGCTTTGTCTTTCCTAATGCCTCATTTGCTTAACTTGCAGAGTGATGGAAAGACTACAGATTAACTAGAGCACAGACAGGAAGAGGTCTTAATGAAACAATGTCACTGCATCCATATAATTATTAATCATTTCTATTGCACTTTTCAGTTATGCTTTGGGCCCAAGTTTAAATGGTTATTTCTAATCTGTATGGCACCCCCAGTTTTTACCATCCTGGCCCAGAAACTTCTCAAATCCCTGCTTGCTTCACCAACAGAACACAACCTCACACTTTCAGTCTAGTAGAGCAACTGCAGTCTGCCTTCAGGCAACCATCACTTGACTACAACCAGTTCAGTGGGTGGTACTATTTCCTTCCTCCATCTTAGTACCAGTGTTGCCATTGTAGGGTTCAGCAGAGAGGAGAATGGAAACAAAACCAGAATTACTGCCTCTCGTAGTTGAACTCTGTGCTGAGCAAACAGTTATAATATACCTGATTGGGTATCTTAAGCATTCCCAGGTTATTGGGCATGCCAGGTATAATCTTCTACTATCCAATATTCACAGTTTATGAAAGTCCCTTTAGTTTCAAGAGGTTTGCCACCATGCAACAGGAGGAGAGAATTCAAGACTTCAGGAAGAAATCTTGATGGCACAGTGGCATCATGGCACCATTGAAAACATCCTTTTTGTTTTGGGACGGAAACAATACCTGCAAACCAGAATACTTGTTTTCAAACACTTCCATTAAGTTTTCTTTGGGAATTTGTAAACAAGCTTTTTGGAGTTGCAGCCAAACTGTTTTCTAGACTCTAGAGGCTGCATCACATGTTTCATGCTCATTCTGATGAATTAAGCTAGTGTGATTCTGTAAATGAGATCATTATGTTTCATTTCTGAGAGTTCCTGTTTTGAATCAAGTGGGCCAACTGCATCAGTCATGTCATCTTCCATGGGACCTGGGTGCAACAGCTGCGGAAGAAGGCACATTCCGTGATGGGAATCATTAGGAACATAATAGAAAATAAAATTTACTAATACAGTGGTACCTCGGGTTACATACACTTCAGGTTACATACGCTTCAGGTTACAGACTCTGCTAACCCAGAAATAGTGCTTCAGGTTAAGAACTTTGCTTCAGGATAAGAACAGAAATCGGGCTCTGGCGGCGCAGCGGCAGCAGGAGGCCCCATTAGCTAAAGTGGTGCTTCAGGTTAAGAACAGACCTCTGGAATGAATTAAGTACTTAACCTGAGGTACCACTGTATCAAGTTGGGGAGGGGAAAGTTCATTTTGGGTTCCTTCCAGACTAGTTTAACTCAGAGCAACCACAATCTTTCAAATTTTATATAAAGCTCAGGCTACATGTCTGCCATCATGTTGTTATAGCAGGCCAGAATCCTTGGCAGATATTCTGGGGAGACAAGGCAGATTGAAGCTTTCCATTCTGTTACAATGTCTTTCTAAATTATTGTGTTCTTTTGATAGGCAATGATGACTTTGACTTAGCAGATGCTCTTGACAAAGGTAAGATTCCTGGCAAAAAATTTTTTTGAATATTATTTTTTTCATCTAAACATCAAACTGAAGTGACTCCTCTTTCAGTTTAAGTCAATGGCAAAACTGGACATCATTGTACAGAAATAAATGTGGAATCCTGGGTAGATTTTCTGAAGAAGCAAAACACAATTAACGAAAGGGTCTAAAAGAAGTAAACAAATGCTGCAGTTCAAGATTAGTCTTTTTATTTTAATTCTTGTTATTATTTTTTAAAGAAATTTTTAAAAGAGGCAGAACATGTTTAATATGATTTGGTGGAGATCTCCCTCTTCTGGTCACGACCAAAAGCGAAACCCAAATCTAGGATTTAAAGGAGCATGTAGGTAAATTATGCATATCCTAACTTTTCCTAAACTATTTGTGCTTGCTATTCCTTCCCACCCAATAACCTATGCAAAGAACTACATATGCACAATCCTCCCAGAAGAATCCTTCAACAGATGCCATTGTGTGTACATGTTGTTGTTTTTGGGGGTTTTTTGTTTGTTTTTTTAGAAACTTGTCTTTCTATCTAAATAGCAACCTTTTTTTAGCACAGGGAAACTCAAATAGTGAGTTTGGGGTTCTGGATGGCACCTTCTTTACCCAGGAGTAGAGTTTGGAGGAGGATTTACAGAAGATGCAGTTGGATATTGGCCCAATAATTCTTCATTTTAAACATAATTTTACATGCCACGAAGTGCAATTCTTGATTGGATCAGGGGTATCCAGCATCAGATACTTGCTATCTGGGAGAAGGGTGGTGACAAAATATAAATCTGGAGAGACCATTGGGAGTTCCTTCTACTTTAAAGCAGGGGTGGGAACATCGTCAGTCCAGGGACCACATTCCTGCATGAGGAACCACCCGGGCACTGTGCCTGAAGGGGCTCGAGGCAAAATTGGGCAAATGTAATACTTATCTTCACCCGGCAGCCTACATTTCAGCGATGTAAAAGTCGGAAGTTTCTAACACACCGCACCCACACCCACACACCCCTCCGTCTTCCATCCGAGCAAGCAAGAGGCATTATTGCAGTTCAAGAAGGACACCTTCCAGTCAGGTGAGAGTGCATAAGGATGGCATGGAACAGGGAAGAGGGGCTTAGGTGGCTACATTTGGCCCTCAAGTCTGGACTTACCAACCCCTGCTTTGAAAGAAAAGGCCAATCATATTTCACAATGCAATGTATATACAGGTCAGGAGTGGTGTGTCCCATTTTGCCACCTGAGCTGAAAGAAGAAAGTGCTGCCCTGCAGCCAAATGAGTATAGAATTTCAACCTTAACCGTCTCACTTGGAGTGAGAAATGTAATATCAAGTTGTTCCTGCTTTTGATAAGCTGTATGATACACTAACTTTAATTTTAATTGTGTTAGGTACCCCAAAGCCTCCTCCAGCTACCAAAAAGCCTTCAGTGGGTGAGTTGCTGTAATTATACTCCCTCTTTTTATGCTCTTTTAGATGTGGTAGACATTTTGTGTTATGCCAGACTCACACAGCAGCCATTTTTGTGGCTGGTGCTCGGGCACTTTCCCAAAACTTCAAATGTGTTTCATGTGCTATAAAGGCTAGTGACCCTTGCCTTAAATTAAGGAAGTCAAAACAATGCTCTTGCTAAGGAAAGAAAAATATATGAACCACATTCAGGTGGCCAAGGAAATAACGGAATGAATGATTTACATTGTTAATGAGGTAGATTTAAAATTTAATAGTTAAGACTGGATACAGTTTTTAAAAGGAGCATTAATTCTGATTTCCATTTTGTTTCTCTTCATGGATACACTTCTTGAAATGTTTAATAGATGGCAACTCCAGACCTAAGCTGTATCCTGACCTTAGACCACACGGAGGTGGCAACGGAAACAATGGTAAGAATTATTTTTACTTTTAAAATCTTAAAAAATATGAGTGTTTATTTCTGATAATTAGAGTTATATAAGCATAAATGTTTTGGAAATCCTTATTAGATTAGTATTTTTCTAAGTTCTATCCTAAGTTTTCCCTGCTATTATGAGTTTTTTTGGGGAAAATGTTCTCTTAACATGTCAGACTTGAGCAGATCAGCCCTGAAATACACTGTGTACTGTTGTAGTTGTGTGTGTGTGTGTGGTGTGTATGTATGTGTGTGTGTCTATATATATATATATATATATATATATAGAGAGAGAGAGAGAGAGAGAGAGAGAGAGAGAGAGAGAGAGAGAGAGAGAGAGAGAGAATGAATGTAAACTTTAGCTTAAGGAACGGGAACCTGTGGCATTCCATACATTGCAGGACAATTCCCATCATCACTGACCATTGGTGGCTGTGGCTGATGGTAGTTCAATAATATCTGAAGGGCTGCAGGATCCCTATCCAATTTTAGATTAAAAGATGGATTATAAACGATGGGATGAAATGTCTGGGTGTAGACATGGGATGGGTGTTATAATTGTTCATTCCCCCCCTATTTTAATGCTTTCATTTATTGTTGAAAACTGGTATTTTATCTACACTGATAATGCTCATCCATTTGTAATATATTTTTATTTCTTTTAGATCCCGACTTTCACTTAGGAGATGCCCTCGGTGCTGGTGGTAAGTATTTGTCCATCCCCTACATTTTGCAATAATCTTTTCATATTTTTTTCAGCTAAATCCACAAATCAATGAACTCTGATTAGTTGGATTTAAACTTGTAATGCTAATTTAACTTAAATTCATCTAAACACATTCTGCATTACTCATTTAAATCCATGTAATCTGGATTAACAGGGTTATGAATCAGACTTTAGCCTTTTCACATGTGCATTCTATGAATTTATGAACTCATTGTGATGGTGAAATCAGGGTCAACATTAAAATTGACAAGTTAACACCTTCAGTCTAGTTTCAGGTATATTTAGGATGCAATACAGAAAAATGGAGTAGTTAATTTATGAAGGTATGTAGGCCTTGCACCACCATACAAGCAAGATATTATAATCCTAGGAATGTTTACTTGGAAATCATACTATGCTCAATAGTCCTTATTCTCAGGCAAGGTACATAGGATTACAGCCTTAAATATGCATTGCATCAGAAGACTCACATGTTGCATCCCCTATTGAAAAAGTTTGAGACTCTTGCTTCTTAGTGTGTTTTGCATTTTTCATCCATACCTTTTAGAAATAATAAAGTGCACATGAGCTTCTTGTGGTTACCACATCTGTGCTCTCACTACCGACACAGAAGCATCAACAGAAGTAAATTGGCTTTTTTTCCTTATGGTCCAATATTGTGTTTTTGTAACATAACACAGATATTTATGTAAACTTTTTAAAAAGGAATAATCATCAGGACTTGATTTTAACTAAACTAAGCTTTAAAAAAGAAAAAGGAAACTCTGTAAAACCAGTTAGGGCATGTTAGGCCCAACCTTTAAAGATGGAAACCTTCAAGGTATTTCTAGAACTAAAGCCCAGCAAAGGCTAAAGCAAACAAACAAGAAATCTGTGCCTTGTTTTGATTTTTCACTTCTTCAAATTGTACCTGTCATTTCTAGATGGTCCTCCTCCGAACCCTCAGCCATACCCACGCCCACGTCCACAGCCAGGAAGCCATATTAATTCTGGTAAGCATAATTTGTGGTAAATGCAAAAGGCTGTTTAACAAGCAATTAGTTGCCTATAAAGGTAAAGGGACCCCTGACCATTAGGTCCAGTTGTGACCGACTCTGGGGTTGTGGCGCTCATCTCGCTTTATTGGCCGAGGGAGCCGGCGTACAGCTTCCAGGTCATGCGGCTAGCATGACTAAGCCGCTTCTGGCAAACCAAGCAGCGCACGGAAATGCCGTTTACTTTCCCGCCGGAGCGGTACCTATTTATCTACTTGCACTTTGATGTGCTTTCGAACTGCTAGGTTGGCGGGAGCAGGGACCGAACCACAGGAGCTCACCCCGTCGTGGGGATTCGAACTGCTGACCTTCTGATAGGCAAGTCCTAGGCTCTGTGGTTTAACCCACAGCGCCACCTGCGTCCCAATTATATATTTTGATAATTAGGACCGAGTTTAGGAGCAAAGTGACTGATGTGATGATAAGGAGATCTGTCTTGAGACACTCTTAAGGCTATTGGAGAGGTAACTGATGGGGGTTGTAGTTCAAAACATCTTGAATAGATCAGGTTGGGGAAGACCAGAGTCATTCTGCAAAAACAGCACATATCTTACAGTATATGTGCTTTTTGAAAATATATTGTTGTACTATTTTTGTTGTTGTCAGAACAGCAATTTTCTGTCTGTTTGACTGCTAGGTATTGTAGCTTTTGAACAGACTCCAACTGGATGCTTTGAGGTTAAAGATAGCTCATTTCTTATATCTAGCTCTAGATCAGGGTTTCTCCAGCTGTTTTTGGACTACAGTTCCCATCACCCTTGACCACTGGTCCTGCTAGTTAGGGATGATGGAAGTTGTAGTCCAAAACACTTGGAGACCTAAGTTTGGGAAACCCTGGTGTTGATATAGGCTGAAGGCTGGTTACTGCCTTTGAGCCAAGAAAGATGTTTGCAAAATATTAGCATTCATCCTGGCAAGAGCTGGGAAGGATACTTTGGAGAAAAAGACTAATACCATAATTTTAATTATTTGTAGGTGATTTTAATGATTTGGATCTCAATGATGGAAGACCTCCACCTCCAGGACCAGCAGGTAACCTACAGTGATTCAGGTCCTTCACACTGGTTCACAGTCCTCCTCTCAACATATAGCAACATATCATCAGCATTATTAGTTTAGCTGCACTCTTAGAAATTCATAGAACAGAGATGGGAAAACTGTGGCCTTCCAGATATTGTTGGACTTCAACTCATCCTTAGCTATTGGCTGAGGCTGATCTGTGTTGGAGCCTAGGAAAAGGTAAAGGGACCCCTGACCATTAGGTCCAGTCGTGACCGACTCTGGGGTTGCGGCACTCATCTCGCTTTATTGGCCGAGGGAGCCGGCATACAGCTTCCGGGTCATGTGGCCAGCATGACTAAGCCGC
This sequence comes from Podarcis bocagei, assembly GCF_964188305.1. Taxonomy (NCBI): domain Eukaryota; kingdom Metazoa; phylum Chordata; class Lepidosauria; order Squamata; family Lacertidae; genus Podarcis; species Podarcis bocagei. Next base: position 35,784,143 of record NC_138130.1, read on the forward strand.
TTCTGGCGAACCAGAGCAGCACACAGAAATGCTGTTTACCTTCCCGCCGGAGCGGTACCTATTTATCTACTTGCACGTTGACGTGCTTCCGAACTGCTAGGTTGGCAGGAGCAGGGACCGAACAATGGGAGCTCACCCCGTTGTAGGGATTCAAACCGCCGACCTTCTGATCAGCAAGTCCTAGGCTCTGTGGTTTAACCCACAGCGCCATCTGCGTCCCTGTGTTGGGGCCTAGCAACATCTTAATGTCCACATTAATGTCCTGCCAAAGAGTTTATAAAAAGTTGTAATTGACCGAGGAGTATGTATTATCCTTATTCTTATTGCTGATACAGAATGAAAGCACAAAAGGTTAAGCTAGCATCCTAATAACTGGCATAACTGTAGCAGAGTATTTTTAACCAAATCTTGCTAAATAGCTTGGCGTGGCTTTCTCTATTTTTCTTCCTCCCAAAATCATGTTTTTGTTTTTGTTGCTGTCTCTCATTTCAGGGGGCGATGACCACATTTCAAATCAAGGTGGCAACACTGGTAAGGCTGGTGTACAGTTGTTGTTTTTTAAAAAGTTGGCGTATATTATGGAGCAAAGTACATTTTACGATAAATGGGCTTTTAAAAAGCAGCCTTAAACTGGCCATGTTCATTTCAAATAAAAAGTAGCTGGAGGTCCCCTGTCTGCTGCCTCAGGCATTTATTTGCCCCTGGAGTTGTGGTTTGCAGTAAGCAGCAGTCAAGTGAAGGCGTTATCTGTGGATGAAACCATTTACCGTATTTTTCGTCCTATAGGGCGCACCGGCCCATAGGACGCACCTCGGTGGGTTTTTTTTTGGGGGGGGGAAATGAATAAAAAAAAATTATTCACCCCCCCCCCCGTGGCTGCTGCCCCAAGCCTTGCGCACACCTGCCCGAAGCACGGGGCACCCTCTGGAGGGCTCCGCGTGCTTCGGGCTGCAGGCTGCCACCCCAAGCCTCGCGCGCCCGACGGGACCTCCCACCGGGCGCCCGAGGCTTGCAGACACTCGCTGCCGCCCCAAGCCTCGTGCGCTCGGCGGGACCTCCTGCCGGGCGCACAAAGCTTGCAGACACTCGCCCGAAGCACGGGGAGCCCTCCGGAGGGCTCCCCGTGCTTCGGGCGACAGGCTGCCGGCTGCTGCCCGCAAGCCTTGTGAGCCCGCGGGAACTCCCGCCGGGCTTGCAAGGCTTGTGGATAGCTTCCTGAAGCCTGGAGAGCGAGAGGGGTCAGTGCGCACCGATGCCTCTCACTCTCCAGGCTTTAGCGAAAGCCTGCATTCGCCCCATAGGACGCACACACATTTCCCCTTCATTTTTGGAGGGGGAAAAGTGCGTCCTATGGGGCGAAAAATACGGCATGTCCCCAACATGGATCAAGAGCATGCTCCACTTGGTGGCCTGTGTATCTGCTTTTACTTCTAATTCAGGGAGGTCTGCATGTGGCCTTTTCTGGTAGCCCTTGGTAACATTTGATGCCCCCCAGCCCTCACTGGCAGATACTGGGTTTGGGAAGGAGGTATGAGGGCTCTAAGACTCTGCCAGATCCTCACACCTCCTTCCCAAAGCCTGGTAGTCAGTCAGTGCTTCATTTATTGTGATTATGAGCAGTTCTACTCAGATCTCTCTTTCTTAAAGTAAACAAACAATACTAGACCACCCTGACACGGATTGTTATAATTTTTAAAATATAGATGTGTGAAACTACCATGGTGTGCTGGTTCAGTTTCTATACGTAAAGCAGAATATTCGTATATTTCAGAAGAGAAATATGTGTTTCCTTCCCTTATCTCTAGTGGATAGTTCGGCAGCTCAGATTTCGTCTCCTGTTGTGATTGCAGTTGTGCTGTTAGCCTGTGGGGCAATAGCGGGCTACACTGCTTACAAGAAAAAGAGATACTGTTTCAAACCGAGAGGTAAGAATAACTGTAGTAAGAGTTACGTATTTGCTATGATGAACTAAAAAATAATCATGGTTCTAATGGATGAAACCACTTGCAATGAAAATTCAAAACCGAAGAGATGAGTTAGAGATTCTTTGTTCTTGCCAATCTACTTCAATTCACCCAGAGATTTACTGCTAGATTCCTTCTGCCCACCTCTGGTTTTGCCTTTTACTATTTACTCTGTCAACTCTTTTTAAGGCATTTCCCACCTCTGCTGTCAGAGAGTCACATTCCTAAACCCAGAATGTTAGGTATGCAAGGCGTGTGCTCTAACACTGAACTCTGGACTCTTCCCGAATAACTGGGGATATCTGACTCTCCAAGCAAACAGAAGTGGGAAGAATAATCCCTGCATTACCCATAGCAGAACTAGAGATTCAAGAGAGTGGGGGGAAATGCATTCTTTTCTACAAAAGTAGAAATACTACAGCTGGGAAATACTATTTAACATTTAGAATAAATCTTCCTGATTTCAACTTCTATCGTGCCAGATTTCTAAGCTACATTAAGGCTGGAATCATAAACACACATGAAATAAAGTTCTTAAGCGTTCCAGGACATGCATTTGGAAGCTCACAATTGCATATCCCCAGTGCTTTTTTTTCTGGGTGGATGCAGTGGTACGCATACCCCTAAACATGTTGTGAATCTAAGTTTGGCCACATTGAGGGGCAGTATTTCAATATGAGTAGGAAAATGAGAGTACCCTTAACATTTTTTTAAGGGGAAAAAAGGCACTGCATATCCCTGTGTTTAGGAATGCACACTTTACAGGTTTACTGGAAGAATTACCAGTGCAGTCATAGCACATACAATTGCCATGTAAAAGTTTGATAAACCAGTGGTTACACAAATTCATGGTTCCTTTGAGCATATAGGCTCTGTTCTGTGCATGGATTTCACCAAATTATAAGGGCTTGCAGCATAATCCTCTGCATTTGTCTTTATTTGGAAGCAAGTCCCATTGTGTTCAACGGGGTTTTCTCCCTAGTTAGTGTATTTGCATTGCACTGCACTTTGGGTAATGCATGCCTCTATTTTAAATTTATATGACATCTTTCATTTTAGGTGGGGCAGTTGTCTAAACCATCAAGAAACCAACTGAGAAATATTGACCTCCAGAAGATCATCTATAAACTCTCATGCACTATGTTACATTTATGTATAAATTCTCCCATTGAGGTTTTCAATAATATGGCATTTTCCTTGAGTGAAAACTGTTAACCAGTATTTCAAAGCTAGAGACTAATTAATTGCACACAACTACACGAGATTTCTTCATTAATATGACATAAAATGTTTCTAAATGTCATACTTTGTAGGGGGGGAAAGTCTTTCAACTATATTTTCTGTTTTACTCAGGGAGTAATTGGAACACGGTCGCTACCCTGGAGGTAGATTTGAGCAATATGCAGGTTTATTTGCCACTGACAATCAGAATATCAATAAATCTTTGTAATGACAATACGACGTGATTTATCTCAGTTCAGACATTACTCATTATTTGGATGAGCCTAATGCATTTTGGTAATATTTTATTAAGCAGCAGATGTCCTAGTCAGTAAATGCAGCATCAGATCCAGAGCATATGAAAAACTGCATTCTCCCAACAAACCTGTCTGTGTATGAGAATCAATAACAGAGACCCTGGTCTTGGAGTTTCCAGCACCAGATATTCAGTGAATAACAACTGGCTATGAGGCTTTATTGGTTGTGCTGCCCTGGCAATGGAATGACCTCCCCAGATCTATCTGTTGGTGGCATGCTCTTAAGCACTTGGCAAAGGCTATTTTATTTTCTTCTGCTTTTTAGTGAAATCTGCTTTTTAGATCTATTTTGGTTGCTAATGTTACTTTGTTGAGGTTTCTGATTTTAGTCAATTGTCTGGAAGAACAGGGTAGTGAGTGTTTAATGCAATCTATCGGTATCTGTGAGATATGAAATACATTGGGTTCACTCGCAAGCAATAACCCTCAATCAGATATGTGGATCCACGTGAACAAATAAACATGTTTCTGAATGCACATTCCCATCTGGAGTCAGTCTGGTATGATAAAAAAAATGAAGGCTACTAGTTGGGCTCAGGGGTTTCTGGCTTAGGGATATTGTATTTAAAAGTGGTGGTGGGATTTTTCCCTACCCCTGACTTTTCTGTCTATTTTTAATACATAATGATTTCTCATGACCATCTTTGTTAGTGTATCAGTTGTATATTATTTGCAGAATTTATTGGGGGGGGGGGTTATGTTCTTGTTGTTTTCCTTTCTGTCCTAAACTGCACCTGAACAATTGTGCCAAATGAAGAACTATTGCAATGGAATAAGTATTTAAATATATTAATATGCTGCACATTAAAAGTAAAAAAAAGAGAGTCTGAGATGGAATCCTTTGTGTGTGGTCTTCAGCCATATTTCAAAAAAGTACCGGTATTCTTAGAATAAACAAGCCCAGCCCTGACTTTCATCTAAAGTGAGGCCAGGTGTTTGCATTGTGCCTTAGAAGCCTTTCCTTATCTGTTTGTTTTGATACTTAAGTTCATACCCTACAATATTTCATCAAAAGGGTGAGCAGTTGTAGCACCCCAATTCTCATACCAAGGTTCAATTGCTATGTTCTTAAGTACTTCCTTTGCTATATAAATTTATTTTACAATGGCTAGATTGCCCTTGTCAGATATTGTAATTGTCTTTAAATGTTGTTATGCTCACTTCTGAGAGCAGCAGGGGCACACGTTTGTTGCATGAGAGTTTAAATGTAACTGTGAAACCTGAAATTGTCCAACAGTGACAGTCTGGAAGTGCCCTTTGTGTTGTTCTCTGGATTAAAAACCAACCACCCTTTCTATTATTTCTTTCCATGCGCAAACCAAGATTCCATCATTCTTATCTGGGAGGGGGAAATACCGGTATGTGCCCCACAACCCTTTCTCAGTGTCAGGAAGCAATCTTCTAACAATTAGTTCCCATGGAGACACACCACTTGAATATTGTGGGTTATTAACATTCCTTTCTCAAGTAAGAACAAGAACTCTGGCCAGGTATTGCCTGAAGGCAACAAGCAGAGATGTAAGAGAAATCTGATAGCAAAAATCCTTACTATATGAAGCATACGACTCAGGAGCTGCAGTGTGTGATATGCCCAGGCTTCATGGTGGAGCCTCATTCTTTCCTTTGCTTAAAGACAGCCATATTGAGGTGAAGGAGAATCTAAATTCAGATTTGGGCCTTATTCACTGGGGAGGGGAATTTAACCATCTCCCCCTCACTCCATTTTGCAGATCAAACACACACCCACACCCCACCACCACTGCCAATTAATATGGAGATGAGTGCTAAACTTTCACAAGATTCCACTAGATTTCCAGAAAAGGCCTTTATGTCATGTGAAAGCTAAAATATAATGTGCAATTTCGGAGAAATGGAATAAACTGCTGTGTCAATGCAGCCCAACCAGTCTGGCACTTGAGACAGAAGGAAAAAAAACCATGCACATTTCTCCCTATCTGTGGCTTAAAAATACTGTCATACACTACATTAAATAACTAACATTTTGCCACCTTTGCATGACACCCATAATATATTGCTGAGGCAACCACCTCACTTTCCCCTCAAGGCAAATAGCAGCCAGGAGAGCTTTTGACAGGGAGAGGAAGGTTAAGCCCCTCTTCTCTACCTTTGGGGTTATTATTATGACATTTACTATCCATCCATGCGCTCCAATATATCTCCTTGCCAATGGCGCAGGGGAGCCTAGGTATGCCTCTGATCCTCACATCACTGTGAGGTAAGTGAGATTAAGAGGCAGACTGACTGAGAGAGGTGCAAGGTCACCCTCTGGGACACATGGCTGAGCAGAGATTTGAATCCTGGTGCTCCAGGGTTAGCCCAACACGTTAACTACCATGCCACACTGACTCCAATATGGCCCCTTGTTATGAAGTATTTTATGTTTTTTATACTCTAACATAGTTTCTCTCTGCCCTCCCCATCCATCCACGTAATTTCCCCCTCAGTGTTACGCAGTCTCTCTCTCTCTCTTTGATGCACACAAGAGGCAGAACACATGAACCCTAAAGAGTGCCAACTCTAGCAACTCACAACGATCATTTTTAACAAGGCCGTCCCCGCCCAAGGCAAGACTAGGGAGAGCGATTTAACTAAGGGTGGGAATGAGAAAAGACGAACTAACGAAGAGTCCAGGCGCTCCAACTCTCCCTATCTTGACTTATTCGGATAATTTCATGACGTCGACTTGTTTCTAAAATCTTTTGATTGTCGTTTTGTATTGTGTCGATTCTGCACACCCACAGGAGCCAACTCCTGGGGGCCGAGGCCCCTTCAACAAAAATAAATTTATTTGAAGGGCTGCCCCCCGCCCAAGTTGATGGGCACTGTCATTCAAATAGGCTGTGCGCAGCGCAGCGCGCCTTGTGATCGATTATGCGATCCCCCTATTTTATTCAACTTGGCACCCCTGTGCTCACTGCTTTTTCTTCAGCGGCATATAAATCTTTTTACCAACTCCCAGCCTCCACGTGAGAAGATCGACCCCCCCCCCCCAGCTTCGGCCCCAACGCAGCCCGTTTGATGCTTCAGCAGAGCTCGCTTCGCTCCCGCTCTGTCGCAGCGCGCCTGGCGAGCCCCTCTCCGCGACGGGGCCCGGGCACTGCTTGGCTTGGCGGAGGGAGGGGCGGGGCCGCGGCGAGGGCCAATGAGCGCGAGGCCCCGCCCCTTCTGCCTGGGACGGGGGCGCGTCACAGGTTGCCTTTCGCCCCGTCGGCTGGCCGCGGCGGCGACTGGGCAGAGAGCAGCGCCGCGTCGGCCGAGCTGCCCGCGGAAACCCCCAAGGGCGCCTGGAGGACTTGCAGAGGGCAGCGCCGCTTGCAGAGGAGGGGACGCGCATGGTGTGGAGTGGTAGCAGGGATGGAGCCGGCAGGGTAAGCGGGGAATGAGGTCCGAGGGGCGCCCAGCAGCTTTGTCCTTGCACTGGAGGGGAGGGGAGGGGGGAGCCAAGATTTCTCCCGTGATGGAGGCAGGAAGGGGCTATTGCATACCCTTTCTCCAATAAGCTCTAGATGGCGCACGTGTCTTGCACCACAACCCTGCGGGGTAGGATCGGCTGAGAGGCAGTGGCTGGTCCAAGGTCCTGCTAATAGCACCCTTTCCCTTCACCATGGGCGTAGCCAGGATTTATGTTAGGGGGGCAGACTTTTTTGCGGGGGCAGAACCTCATTTAGTTAAGTATTTTAATTGATTGGGGGGGGCAGTTGTCCCCTCCTGCCCCCCTTGGCAACGCCCATGCCCCTCACCCCGTGGGCGGATGAAGGGGGCAGCACGGGGTGGTTGCCAACGCATGGGTGAGGGTTGTTATTGCCTTGATCCGTTATAGCAAACCCGCCACGAGCCTTGGGGCAACCTTGCGGACTAGCGGATCGCCGAGGCATTAGCCTGTGTGCACCTACTCAGATGCAAGTCCTCCTGAGCTCGCATGCAAGCAGGCGTGCAGAGGACCGGGCCCTGTGGTTGCAGCCCTGATCACGCGGAGTTACATGCCGCTGAACTTTGACGGACTTGCTCCGGAGTAAACGTCCCTTTAGCATCGTGCTGTTGGAAGAAGTGGGGGCTAGCCGGAGAAAACAAAAACGACTGCCAAAAACCACCGGCCTGTTAGGCTGCTGCGAGACTCATTCTTCGTTTTAGCCTTGTTAATGGTCACCTTCTGCTTTTCTCCCTCTCAACTGCAAATGCACGGTCAGATATCAAAGAGTCAATATTTTGCTGGGGAATGTGAAGGAAGGAACATGAAACTGGGCCTCCTTTTGCTGGTAAAAGGGAATGGAAGGAGACCTGCTCACGTGTGCTTCTGCACAGCCTTTAAAAGATTTGTAATGAGTTTCGTTTTTTGATCTACCACCCAAAGGAAAGTTTGGTGGGTCCTGAACAGTAGGAAGGATCAAGTTCCTTCTTTTCCCTATCCCTCTGACATCTTTCCTTCTCTCTCTCAAAGTGAGGTTGGATTTGTCCCTGAAGCCCCACAGCAATCTGGGGCCACATACAATCTGGGGAATGTGTGAATGAATGTTTTAATTCACTTGCTCTCATCAGCAGGAAAGAAAGAGGCTAATCTTATCTGGTGATTTGTTGAGTGAGACAGGCCTGCTGGGAACCCTTCTCTCTCCCATCAGTATTGGATTTACTTAGCAGCTTACCCTGTTGGCTTTAAAGGATGCCTGGTAAGTGGATTTCTCCCCTCTCCCCTCTGTTCTTTGTTTCCTCCTTTGGGAACTACAATATATGCATTTTCTCCAAGCAGTTTTCATTCTGAATACATTATACTGGGCACAGTTCATCAAGAAGAGAGTGAGAAGGAAGAGGTTGAATCCTACTGCATGCTTACTTTTGTTACCTAGTACACATGGCAGAAATGCACCCTTAGTACAGTGGTACCTCGGGTTACAGATGCTTCAGGTTACAGACGCTTCAGGTTACAGACTCCGCTAACCCAGAAATATTACCTTGGGTTAAGAATTTTGCTTCATGATGAGAACAGAAATTGCGTGGTGGCGGCACAGTGGCAGTGGAAGGCCCCATTAGCTAAAGTGGTGCTTCAGGCTAAGAACAGTTTCAGATTAAGAACAGATCTCCAGAACAAATTAAGTTCTTAACCCGAGGTACCACTGTACATTCTTTTATTTCTCTTTTCTGATCTCAGCCATGTAGAACGACTCCTTCTCTATACATGTACATGCAATAGTTTTTTAAAGAATTGTATACATTTATTTCAGTGGGAGAGGGACGCGGGTGGCGCTTGCCGATCAGAAGGTCGGTGGTTCGAATCCCCGCGACAGGGTGAGCTCCCGTTGCCGGTCTCAGCTCCTGCCAACCTAGGAGTTTGAAAGCACGTCAAAGTACAAGTAGATAAATAGGTACTGCTCTGGCGAGAAGCTAAACGGCGTTTCCGTGTGCTGCTCTGGTTCACCAGAAGCGGCTTAGTCATGCTGGCCACATGACCCGGAAGCTGTATGCCGGACTCCCTCGGCCAATAAAGCAAGATGAGCGCCGCAACCCCAGAGTCGGTCACGACTGGACCTAATGGTCAGGGGTCCCTTTACCTTTACCTTTTATTTCAGTGGGGCTTACTTCTGAATAAGTATGCGTAAGATTATGCAGAACATACGCATTGTAAGATTATGTAGGACATGGCCATTGGTCCATATGGCACTGTATTGTCTGCACAGACTGGCAGCGACTGCAGGGTTTGACGGGGCACATTCCCAATCCTATCTAGAGAAGCCAGAGATTGAACCTGGGACCTTCTGCATCCAAACCCCTACCACTAGACTATGACCCTTTCTCTAGCAGATAGCTACCACACTGTATTCATAGAATCAGAGAGTTGGAAGGGACCCCAAGGGTCATCTAGTCCAACCCCCTGCAATGCCGGAATCTCAACTAGATTACATGTGCTTAAAAACCTCCAATGGAGAATCCACAACCTTCTAACAGATTCTGTTCTGCTGTGGAACAGCTCTTACTGCCAGAAAGGTCTTCCTGGTGTTTTGTTGGAATCTCCCTTCTTGTGATGAAGCCCCCCCCTTTTATTTAAAAAGCACTGAAAACTGTATCGTTTTTATTAGTTCACCTGTTTCCCGTAAGTAAATATAAAGGTAAAGGTAAAGGTACCCCTGCCCGAACGGGCCAGTCTTGACAGACTCTGGGGTTTGTGCGCCCATCTCACATCTATAGGCCGGGGGCCAGCGCTGTCCAGAGACACTTCCGGGTCACGTGGCCAGCGTGACAAAGCTGCATCTGGCGAGCCAGCGCAGCACACGGAACGCCGTTTACCTTCCCGCTGGTAAGCGGTACCTATTTATCTACTTGCACCCGGGGGTGCTTTCGAACTGCTAGGTTGGCAGGCGCTGGGACCGAGCAGCGGGAGCGCACCCCGCCGCGGGGATTCGAACCGCCGACCTTTCGATCGGCAAGCCCTAGGCGCTGAGGCTTTTACCCACAGCGCCACCCGCGTCCCTAAGTAAATATAAACAACCCTATTTAATTCCTGTATGTTTCTCTATTGTGCCTGAAGTTTTATTCCGTTCGCACGAGCATAGCCTGGCAAAAGCAAAATCAGAAATAGTCTGTAATGAAGTAATTTCCCTTCTTTACATGCTAAGTGTTGTTTGATGAGCAACACATCTGCTTTCAAAAATAAACATCCAGTTGCAGTAGTTGAAGATTCCTTGCAAATGTGCAGGGAAATTATAGGTTTCATTTTGGTTCCTAATTTTAAGGTTTAGCACCCGCTCATTTCCAAGGAGGAATTTGTATTATGCAAAACAGAGTCAATGGTACTTAGACTCTTCACGTCGCTTGCTTTCTGTACAACAAGGTTGTACAGTATCACGAGAGGGTTGCAATTTGGAGAATGTCTCCTCTTTCTATAGCTTAGGCCTAGGCCTGACTGCACTGGCAGTAATTTGTATGGATGGGATGTGGTACCTGCTTAGCCGGACCTGAGGCCTGACAAGCTAAACTGGTACATCACATAAACTCTGTGTGTATGCTACACCCCATGTCCCAGAAAACTTTTGCAATTCACTGGCATTCCATAACAGTTGAGTGGGTGTGCAAATAATTATTTGAAAGCAGAGTACTTGAAGTCCACAGAAATAGCCCAATGCCCATTGGGTGCATAAAGGCAAAATCATAAATGGATGTCACATGGCCACAAACAAAGGGCTGCTGTGTACATAGACTGATGTCAGTGTCCTAAATGTATTAAGGCACCTGTCTCTCCCCACAGTGTGCGATACAAAGCTCGCATGCCATCACTTGCACTCATAGGCTGGCTCACACTATATGTTTGCATCTTTTTCAGTTGCACCAAGATTGCATGGGTCGGCCTCTGTGTGCATGAATCTATGTACAAGCGCATCATGTGTTATGCTTAATTCTATATTGTCTCTTTCACTATGGCAAAACAAAATCTGGGACATGTTGTCATACAATCTGCTAATAGGAAGCAAAACCTTGCTAGCTTATGCAATTATTTACTTGTTTCTCTCAAAGGTTTATGTAAGCAAAAGAGCTAATTGTAGAGTCCACACACGTTTACAGAAATTGCAGCTTGGTAGGATGAGGCAAGAAGGTCCCCAGCTAATTCTCGGCTGCTGTCATAATGGACCACTCTGAAATGCTTGTTTACAGTGACAGACCAGGCCTTTGTGACCCTTGCTACCAATGATGTTTATTGCCACGGAGCTCTGGTTCTCGGACAGTCCTTGAGGAACCATAAAACATCTCGAAGGCTGGCAGTGCTAATTACATCTCAAGTCTCCAGTGCAATGAGGTGAGGACACGCTCTCAGATTCAATTAATTGAATATCTTCAAAATGTAAATGCAAATTCTGTTCCATAACCCTGATTACAAAGTAACAATAAGCAGGCAGTGTGTTGAATGAGTTGCTCAATTCCCAATGAAATCATGTGTGGCCAAAAGTGTGAGCAAACAGGTTTTGTTTTGTTTAGAAAGCAAATTTCCTCTTGTGGTCCTATATTTGGATCACTTTGTGCACAGAACTGTAAGCAGAGACTGATCTACTTGGGTGACTGCATGAAGAAAAGAACTGCATTATGGGTTTTCAGCCATAAAAAGTCCAAACTCCAATTTACACACAGATATGGATAACATTTCAACATTCAGTTAGAGTGTGGGATGGTGTAAGCAGTCAATCAGGGTTTCCATTCCTTCCTGGGAACTGTGTGTATGAGTAGGAGAGCTCCTTTCAGAAAAACACAGGTCATACATTGGCCAGGAAGTGTGCCTGGTGCACATAGCATCACCAAGAGGGTGGAGCTTACCCTATGCATTTTCCCTTCTTTCTTTCCATATTCAGACAGAACATCCAAAGAGGGCAATATTCTCTCCAAATATTTGTAACAGGTTTTTTTGTGGTGTTTCTCCCCAGCCCCCATTTCATTCACTTACCAGAAGCACCATCTATTGACAAATTTTGTAGGGAAACACAAACATATTTATTACAGTTTAGGAAAGAAGAAGGTCTCTTAGAAGATCTACAGATAGAAGTTTTGCTTCCTATCAGAAACAAAGAACTGAGGCTTATTCAAAGAAACCGATTGGCAGTAGGTTTAGACTAGATAAGACGAAAGTATTTTTTTGCCCAGCGGGCAATAAAGGCATACACACTTACCTGGGACAAAGTCCCATTGAATTCCATGGGGCTTGCTTCTGAGTAGACATGTCTAGCACTTGGCTATAACTGATGGAATTCGCTCCTGCCAGATGTACCAATAGCCACTTGTTTAAATGGCTTTAGAAAGGACTGGATGATGCAGGATAGGACAGCTGACGGCTATTAACTAAGCCAAATGGTACCTGCAACAAAATGTTTACTGTTCCAAGTGTTAGCCATGCCTTCCTTCCACTTGCTCTCCTCCCTAACAGTCTGCTACCTTTCTGTGGCCACTGAGAATATTTAGTCTTCAAATGGGCTGTACTGGAAACCCTCCTTGATAGGATCATTTTCTCTATCTTAATATTTTCTGCAGATGTTGTGGGTTTTCCTGAACCTGCTGATACCCCCTGCCCTTGCTCAGGGATAGTGTTGTTTTGGCTATGTAAAAGTCAGCACTTATGCCTGAACATAAAAACAGAGGAAATGACAGCTCAGTGGAACTTGATAGTCAGAAGCCGTCCTTGTATCAGACTACTAGATGCTGGAGACAAGCAGCAGGAGAGAACATTCATGCTCTGCTTTGAACTTCCAGGTCTACACATCTGGCTTCCTGCTGTTGGAAACACAGTCAGTTCCTCCATTACCTATTGATCATTACCCAGTTACAGTTGTACCTTGGTTTTTTAACACAATGCGGTCCAGAAGTCCGTTTGACTTCTGCAATGTTCAAAGACCAAGGTGCGGCTTCCAATTGGCTGCAGGAGCATCCTGCAGCCAATTGCAAGCTGTGGAAGCCATGCCAGACGTTCGGCTTCCAAGGCAAAGTTCGCAAACCGGAACACCTACTTCCAGTTTTATGGTGTTCGAGTTCCAAATTGTTCGTGAACTAAGCTGTTCAAAAACCAAGGTACGGCTGTATTCCTCATCATTTGGCAGTCACTTGAACCAAAATGGATATTGAATCGTTCTTCTAAGTCTTATGATAGCTGATCAACTTTGATTATTAGTTGACATTTTAAATAGTCAGATTGGTTTTGACCTGTAATCTTTGGTTCTTGTGTGGCGTCTTTAACTTGTTTCCCTTACATTTTGCTCCTGCTCCTTAGTTAACAGCAACTGCTTCTTATAGTTCATAGGTAGTGGATATTGGCTTTTGGTTTTCTTATATTTCTAATGTGACTTTGTTTGCTTGTTTATCTTGCATCTAGTAGATACTACAGGCATCTCACCACTCATGTGGGGGTTACGTTCCCAGGTATTGCATATACAGTGGTGCCTCGCAAGACGAAATTAATTCATTCCGCAAGTTTTTTCTTCTTGCGAGTTTTTCTTCTTGCAAAGCACGGTTTCCCATAGGAATGCATTGAAAATCAATTAATGCGTTCCTATGGAAACCGCTTGCCAGGCTGGCGGTGCGGAGAAGGGCTTTTCTCCCCACCACAAGCCTTCAGGACAGGTACGGGAACAGAGGGGAAGGGGCGCAGTGCTTCTCCTCTGTTCCCGGGGCTTGCGGTGGGAGGAGGGTTTTTCCTCCCCACCGCCAACATTCAGAACAGCATTCTGAATGTTGGCGGTGGGAAGGAAAACCCTCCTCCCACCGCAAGTCTTCAGGACAGCCATCTGAAGGCTGGCGCGGGGAGAAGGGCTTTCCGCCCCACCGCCAGCCTTCGGAGGAGCTTTCCGAAGGCTGGCGCGGGGAGAAGGGCTTTTCTCCCCACCGCCAGCCTTCAGAGGAGCCTTCCGAAGGCTGGCGCGGGGAGAAGGGCTTTTCTCCCCACCGCCAGCCTTCGGAGGAGCCTTCCGAAGGCTGGCGCGGGGAGAAGGGCTTTCCGCCCCACCGCCAGCCTTCGGAGGAGCCTTCCGAAGGCTGGCGCGGGGAGAAGGGCTTTCCGCCCCACCGCAGCCTTCGGAGGAGGTCCGCGGACAGTGGGGAAGAAGCGCTGCGCTTCCCCGCTGTCCCGGAGATTTCCCTGTGGGCTTTCGTCTTGCGAAGGAAGCCCATAGGGAAATTCGTTTTGCGAAGTGCCTCCAAAACGGAAAACCCTTTCGTCTAGCGGGTTTTCCGTCTTGCGAGGCACCACTGTATACATGAAATCACGTATAGTGGGGGACACCATTTAGAAAGCCTGTAAACATCTTCTAAACCCTGGAAATTCTTGAAAACCCTTTAAAAACCAGCTGCACTTACCAGACTGGCATAAATGGTGGCTCTCAGTCTTCCTCATCTCTGAAGGACGATGTGGAAATGACAACGGGGGGGGGGGGGGTAGACCGGTACCCTGAAGTGCTTGGCTGTGATTTAGAGGTACCTCCTTTCTCAAACTTCAACTCTCCACCAGGTCAGTGCAAAGGCTCATGGGATTGCAGTTTTCCTACTCTTTGTGGCTGTTTTTGCCCTTTTGGCACCTTTTGGCAGTTTAAAGCAAACACGTGTAAGTGTGGAGATGCCTGTATTTGTTTTTAAAAATCCAGCTGCTGTTCTCAGTTCAGTTCAATGTCAGAAACCCTGCACTGCATTTCTTGCAAAAGCAGATGTCTCAAGGCTCCCAATCTTGTATTTTACTTGTTTTGTCAGGGCTGCCCTCAACACCGTATTTGACACAGTGGTGGATGTGAATGAAATTGACAGCAATGACTCTATGCACTTGGCTTTGCTGGAGAGACTGGAACTGGGTGTAACCTTTACCAAACTTCATTGCTGGACTCTTACTCAGTATAGCAAATGTGTCTTCATGGATGCAGACACACTGGTAAGGGAAGCACCAGTTAGAAAAAGAAAGTCTTGCCATGTTGCTTTCAGTAACTGGCGACCTTTTTGCTGATTGTTGTGGGGTTTCAATGGAAGAGGTTTATATGTGGGTTGGGGGAAATCCTTGACATCTGTGTAGGTTTGTAAATACCATATTGGCCCGAATATAAGTAGCACCTTTAAAACGGGGGGGGGGGGATACCTGAATATAAGCTGCTCCATTCCTCACTGCTCCTGGCTGCATACTGGGTGGGTGTGGGAAGCCTTTCCCCTTCCTCACTTTCTCCCTTCCCAGCCTTGGGGGAGAGGACGGGGGACTACGCATGGGGCGGGCGCCTCTTTGCCATGCTCCTGGCACTGTTTGCCCCGCGCTCCTGGCTGCATACAGTAAGGTCATGAATATAAGCCACACTTTAACTTTTCACGGTCGGAAATTGGGGGGAAAGTGTGGGTTATATTCAGGCCAATACGGTATGTGTGCATAGCACATACATATGAACAATATATGTACACTGTAGGTGCAAATCTGTACTTTGTTGTTCAGTGCAGAATGTCAGTACAGTTATAAAACACCAGCTATCTATATCTATAACTATATCTACACACTTTAGGGTGTAGAATGTTCTATTCTGTTATTGAGACGGGAAACCACGAATGCTTAGCAGTCCTGTAGTACGTTTTAAAGTGCCTCCCATCATTTCCAATGTGAGAAGCAACACACTGGTGTGTTCATATTGATGCTGATTGCGGGGCTGAAGGGGAGTGGTGAATGGTAGGAGATGACATAGCCAGTTGATAAAGACAAAACTGCCAAGTTTTGAACCCCTGAAATTTGTATAATAGGGGGATTGGCTATGATTCCAACATGCCACATCTTTTCTAGGTACTGTGCAATATTGACGAGCTGTTTGACCGGGAAGAACTCTCAGCAGCTCCAGATTCTGGCTGGCCAGACTGCTTTAACAGTGGTGTGTTTGTTTTCAAACCTTCTTTGAAAACCTACAACCTCCTCCTGCAGTTTGCAAATGAACATGGCAGCTTTGATGGTAAGTTCACCCGCTCCCCTTCCTGGTTCTGCTTGCGTGAGGTCCACGTTGGTGAAGTTCTTTGACGATGTGAACTTTTGATGGAGCTGGACCCTTACTACAGCCAATGTGTTTTCATGGATGCAGACACTTTAGTAAGGCCACTGATCTCTGAAATGGCAAGCTAGGATGAAAGTTCAGAAGTAGATGCTACCAAAAAGAGAGAGGAAAGTACGTCAAACAGCAATTGCTACTGTAAATGGCTTTCATATATACAACTTTCCCCATTTCCTGTATCATCTAGCAGTTCATATTAGATTGTGTCACGGTGTCTCAAGTACCTTTCCTCACTTTGGCTTCACCGGCTACTATTTGCTGGGTGGGGAAGTTGGCTAAATAAATCCACCCCATAAACTGTTGGCATTTTCAGTACTGGCTGTGGTTTTCGTTATCTCATAGCTCTAGTATTCCATAAAGAGGAATGTACAGGGATGGAGAACTTGTGGTCCTCCAGATATTGCTGGACTCCAACTCCCATCATCCTCAGCAAGCATGGTCAATTGTCAGGAATAATGGAAGTTGGAGTCAGGCATCAGCTGGAAGCCCACAATTTCCTCTTGCTGATGTCTTTTTTTCCAAATATAGCATGCCATGTAAAAATGGGAAGAAGGAATGAGAAACATCAGTTTCGGAATAAAAATTTGGGCAGGTGGTCAAAACCAATTGTCAGTACCGTTTGGCATGAGTAAGTTTGTGTTTGAAGATTAAATGGTTGTTTATGTTATATGTTCTTTTCAATACTTTAGGAGGTGATCAGGGATTGTTAAACAGTTTCTTCAACAACTGGGCAACAACAGACATTAACAAACACTTGCCATTTCTCTATAATCTAAGCAGCAGTGTTGTCTACACCTATGCCCCTGCTTTTCAATAGTAAGTACAGAAATATACTTCTCTATAATACATTGGTGAATGTCTACCTTACTCTAGGGCTGAAATCTCAGTGGCAGACCCTTGCATGGGCAAAAATATCTCTTCTAAAGACATATGCTCACAGGTTTCTCTTTGTCATAGCTGATAATGGGATGTATGTACACACATGCAACACAAGATTGTTCACAACCAAGATCATATATAGGTGTTGAACCTCTCGTAGAATCGTAGAATTGGAAAGGGCCCTGAGGATCATCTGGTCCAACGCCTTGCAATGTGTCAAAACAGTTTCAAAAGCAAGCCTGATTTAGGAAGTCAGTAATTGGCTATTCTGAAGTTACTGATCACCTTGTGTCATACATAGCATTACTATCAGTATATATATGTAGGTCCTAAATATGGTGATCAACTGGTGAATTTCTTTATATGGCAAAAACATTCAGCTTGCTGCTTCTGACCATTATGTTTATGCAAAACCAGTGATCAGGTTGGAATAGTTTGACTGCCGTGTTTGTGTAATCTGGAAGAAGCAATGGCACACCCAAGCATGCAAAACTATGAACACCTAATTATGCACCAGAGCAAAAACTATTTGCTTGATAAGCAACAGAAAAGCAAATGAGACAGCCCATGCAATGCTCAGCTGGAAAACCAAAATTCTCTACCAGGTACTGATGGGGTGCTTTCGCTTTAAATGTGCAAGAATCCCTCCTTGTTGATGTGTAATGGAATGGAAGGCCTTTTACACTTAGAAGAGGCCATAGGTGATGGAACAGGATGAGTGAGACTGATGTGTTTCCAGGGCCACTACAAAACAATGGCATCTTGCTAAACAGCATTCTGTCCATCCTGCCTTCATCATCAGCTATGGCTTCCAGCCATAATTTAAAATCTCCCTCCCATGTTGAACATGGTGACACCTTCTAGTTCTTCCTTGCCCTCCCAAGTGCATTGTCAAGTTCATGCTCCTGTTGTCTAATGAGCAGTTTGCAAGGAGTTTACTTTCTCCCCCCGCCTCCGCACAACCAGCAAGGACATTATTCCTGCTGTCCATTGGCCTATGACTGCAGAGATGAAGGGAAGGGCACTCTGACCCTTGTCACTAGCCACTGGAAGGCTGCACATCTCCTTCCCAAGAGGCCACTTTCTGGCAAGGGTGACTTCAGCCATTGGTTCAATGACAGATGGCTACAATGAGCTTCTTTCAGTCTCCCACCCAACAAGAGCACTGCTGCTGGTGTGACAATAGAGGCCTTTCCCACCAAGCAGAGGAACAAGGCCTGATGAGTGCTTGCACCACCTCCATCTCAGCAAGAACACTAGCAAAGGAAGATCATTCTGGCCCCAGCTAGATGCAAATGCCTGTTATCAACTTACATCTTAGTACTGGAATTATTAACCTGATTTCCCTCCTCTACACTTATGTATTTGTTTGTTTGTAAGTCAAGGCCTGTTTTATTTTCACTTATGTTTAGCTCCTGCAGTGGTACTGTGTATTGAATTTTAATTGCTGTGAGTCGCTGGATTTTTTTTAAAATAAAAAAACTACATACCCATGAATGAATGAATGAATGAATGAATGAATGAATGAATGAATGAATAAATAAATAGTTCTGCAATGCCTTGGCAGAGATGAACCATCTTGCATCTGCTTTTTAAAAAATGGGGCTTAATATAAACTCATGTTTAAGATTACATGTGTCCTTTTTGTAGTTTTGGCAAAGATGCAAAGGTAGTCCACTTCTTGGGACCATCAAAGCCATGGAACTATAAATACAATCCTCAAACAGGAACAGTGATAGAAGATGGTTCATCCTCATTATCTAACAGTCAGCTCTGTTTCCTTCAACTCTGGTGGACAACATACAGTTCTGATGTATTGCCATTACTGGAAAAAACACAGGAGTCTTCTGAGCCACAAATCCAGAGAGAAGAGGTAAAATTTTTGGAAGGGAAACTTTTTGGTTCGGTTTCCTTGCTTTGTGAAAAATGGCTTTTGAACCCGCAATAACTTTTGTTATATACCACAGGGGTGTGTTCAAAGAAAAAGGGGAGGAATATAGGCAAACATCGCCTCCCGCACCACCATGCATCCCTGAGGCACACCTAAAGCACTTCTTGGGATATGTGTTTGAATGTGCATTGCCATTCCCTGCCTGGCAAAACTATTCACATTTTAAAGGAGAATTTGAGCTACATTAGAACAGTGATCTGCATATAATATAGTTGTTAGCAGTGATAATAGAATGACAACTGTCAAAATAAATAAAAAGTGAAATGTAGCGGAAAAGGAGACAGAATATTTAAAATGCGTGGAGTACAAACATAGGAACTTTCATGGATGAAGAACTTCCAAAATTACATTAATTTTTGTTGTTATTAGCCAAACTTGAGTGGAGATGAAAGTAAATTGGAAAGAGGAAATCCTGCCATTAGCAGTTCTTTGCCAGCAAATGAGAAACATGTATCTGAAACAGTTGTAAGCTCACCTGATGAGTTATTTGCCAAAAAGGTAAGTACTTTTTATTTCTGCTAATTAGTTACAGTAAACTTAATTCTAAAAATTTCATGATGCTTCCAAGTATTTAAAATTGATTTAAAGTATTGTGCCAGCTTATCTCCCAACTATATATGATGTGAGTGTGCTTAAAATCTGAGGGGGGGGGATTCCATTGGAAAAACAATGAAATTAGAATTTCAATTGTAAATAACTTACTATAATGTTATTTTCTGTTTTAAAATGAGTGGCTTTGGATCAGACAGAGAGCAGCAGCATTTGTATGATTCTGGTTTCTCTCATCAGTTTTCTGCTTCTTGTTTGAGCCTTGTAGATGCACATATCTGAGTGGGGAGGGATCTCCTTAAAGGATTTAGGAAAAGACATAAAAGCCTGGTGATACTAACAGCATGCTTATACCTCATTGAGTTCACTTGGGGTTTTCTTCCCAGTAGGATCGCAGCCTCAGAGTGAGGCACTCCATTTCTGACTACTTTTGGGAACAGTGTCTTCTCTCCAGAGCAGAGATGGGGCTTATTAAACTATATTCAGTTTGATCCTTAATACTTTTACTTGACAACATGCTATGTTGCAGTCAGTGGAACTGCAGTCCTATCTTGGTTCTCAAACGACATCCATTCTGGAAGTCCGTTCGACTTCTGAAAACATCTGAAAACCAAGGTGCGGCTTCCAATTGGCCGCAGGAGCTTCCTGCACTCAATCAGAAGCCATGTAAGCCGCGTCAGACATTTGGCTTCCCAAAAAGTTTGCAAACTGGAACACTTACTTCCAGGTATGTTGCATGCTAAGTAAGTTTGAGGAACCCCATTTAAAAATGAGGATTTTTTAAGGTGACTCTGGTTGGAATCTTAAGCAATCCAAACCCAAGAACGTTCTCAATGAGGGATTGGAACAAGTGGATCTCTGGCTCAGCCAGGCTGTACCAGTTGAAATCCTGCATCCTGCCTCAGCCAGGGCTCAGCCAAAGAAGTGTAAGCCAAGACCAAACTAAGTCCCCCCAAAGTGGTGTGGTAGGATGGGCAAGGGGAGAAATACCCCACCCCAAACTTCATTCAGCGCAGTCACATGACATCAACTCTATTTTAAAGGCTTGTTTTCCCTCTGCCAGGCTCAGGCCAGCTCAAATGACAGTAGCCCTGCCGCTGAAGGGAGCTTGGAATGGGAGTGTTTACCTTGGCATAACTTCAGTTGGTTTCCTATATTTCAGATTGCTTTGCCAGGGAGCAATACAAACCCAAGGTCTACCAGGACAAACTGAGTTTGGAGTAGATGTATCTCTGGCTGATCTGGCTAAAGTCTTGGCTCAGCCTGGAGATGCCCCATTTTAAGTCTTCTACTCCAGCTCAGCCAGCTCAGCAAAGGGATGTTATGGATGGGAGAGCAGAGGACAGGGCAGGTGGAGACTTATCCCTGTTCCAAACTCAGTTCAGCTTGGTCATGTGATCTAGCAACTGAAAGGAAGTTATGCTGGTGAAAAGGGTCATGTAAATCAACTTATTTTTTAAAGGCTTGCTTTCCCTCTGCAAGGCTTGGGCTGGCTCAATCAGCAGTGACCCCACTCTTGAATGGAGTTTGGAATAGGGGTAAGTTACACCAGCATAATTTACCCCCGTGTATATTGGCTTCCTATAATTTAAATTGCTGTGTTAGTTAGGGTTGCCATACGTCTGGAATTTCTCAGTCATTGACCGGTTTCTGGGCAGGAATTGCTTTAATGTCTGGGAAAATCTGGCCGTATGGCAAGCTCAACAACTTTTGTGTCCAGATGTTCACTTTTTGAAATATGGCAACCCTAGAGTTAGTGAGATACCACCCATTCATTGTATATAAGTAGGGTAGAGTGGATGTTAGTTAGTGGTCACTACACGTTAGTGGTCACTACACATCTCTGTGGGTTGTGGCATACCGTACTGATATTCTGAATAGCTGAATCACAACAGAAGAGGCTAGTTGCTCCTATTCCGTTTTTCTTTTGCAGCTTATTTTGAACCTGTAAGTTACTTCTACTTCAAAAGAAATGATTGATCAAGTGATGATGTATGGGCCAGGCTCCGTAATGGCTCTGATAAAAACTGATCTCTTATTTTCTGAATGAGCAGTAAAACAGGCACTTTATTTTTATCAGTCTGTACAGAAAGCTGAGGGCATTGCTGAGCCAAGTGAATCTTCTCCAGAGCCCACTTTTAACCCAACACCTCAGGAAACTGTGAAAATGGTAAATATGAGTATATGCCTTTTGGGGGCAACGTTTATTTCTGCATTCTGATCTGAGAGCAGTGATTTTGGAATGGGCATCTTCATAAGATAATCAGTACAGACAAATAGCGACATGATCTGCTAATTTTGTTTTGTTTTTAAAAGAAGAAATGGGGAGGGGAAATGGATGAAGCACTTGAAGGCATTCTGAGCCTTGGGAGCAAGGGAAGAGCCAAGAACCTGAAAATGTCTGAATGGGAAACACGTCCAGTATGGTGGGAATGACAGCAGAGTATTTGGAGGACGGGAGCCAAAATTATGGCTTGCTTACATTTGCTATGAGACACTAGCTCTGTTCAGATGCTCTGCTCCTTTGGGTGATTCCAATTATGTGAGGAGGGAGGTCAGGGAGCTGCTGCCTGGCTCTGCACATTCTGCTTCACTCTTTGCACTCATCCCTTCCATACCTTGAGGATTGAACTTGTGCAACATTGAGCATTCTCCACTGTGCAATTTCTACTCATATACAAGCCCTAGAAGATCCAAGTTCTAAATAGCACAGGGAGTCTCCTTGAGAGGGTGGGGGACTAGGGAGCACCCCCCCTCCACTCCCTCACATTGTTAGAATCCTAGTGTGGGGAAATGCTTCAGTTTTGCTACTCAGACCAAACAATCTGTGCACATCTCTATTTCCATACAGCACTGTAATAATGTCCCTCAAGTAACCTGAGCTACTCTATTCTCTGTATTAATATATAGCTCATCTTCTAGTTGCCCTGGGCACTGAAAAGTCAACTGTTTGCACTATTATCAGAATCTTGAAACTAGCTTTCAGGCTTTTATGTGTTGCCTGAAAATGGTACAAATGACATTTCTTGATCTCCCTTTTCGCAGGACGACGTTACCAGCTCTGTTTCAGAGCTATGTATTCAGCCAACTCCAGAGGTGCTAAGTGCAGAAGATGAACGAAGAAAATGGGAGGAAGGCCACATTGACTATCTGGGGAAAGATGCTTTTGAAAACATTAAAAAGAAGTTAGATTCCTTTTTATTATAGATCTTGCTCGTATATGCTTACAGGGACCGACTGCTGTTTAAATTTACAACATCTGTGGAATCTCCAGGGCCCTTTCTGTTTTGCAGGGGGGAATGCAAACAAAAATAGCACCGTGAAAATGGTTGTGCTTGCTAAATGCACCCGTGTATGCATTGTGACAGTATGCATTGCTTCCAGAGAATGAAACACAATGGGCTTATAAAACTGCCTTACATGAGTCAGAACATTGGGTCAGCTTAGCCAGTACTGATTATTCTGCCTGGCAGCATCTTCTAGGCTTGTATAGTAAAGCTACTTGAGAAATGCTTAACTGAAAATGCCAGGGGACCTTCCGTCTGCATTTCTTGTGTGGTTTTTGGTGGGACAATCCACAGTGCCTAGTTGCACAGTCTACTGGTACTGCAGCTATTTAATCTTCATTCATTTTTGCAGCTCATTGTGGTTTGTCGGACCAATGTTGTTTTCTTTTGGATTTATTTACTTTTGTTTTGGACCAACTTCTATAGATAAGCATGATAAAGACTTTGGAATCCATTAGGTCTCTCTCTCTCTCTCCCTCCCTCTCTCTCCCTCCCCCCCTTTCTCTTTCTCTCATGCAGACGGGTGCTGTACACTTTGCTAAAAACAAACCCCTGTTTTTATTACTGATCTATAGTGCCTCATGAAATATTCTCACCTTCATCTGAGAGCATGAAAAATGGCTTTATACTAATGAACCAAATATGGCATCCTATTTGATTCTTCGGTTTGGCAGGTACAAATATTGGAAATAAAATGTCCAAAGACTTCCAAGGCAGGACTGATGTACACACAGCGGACTCTGTGTTTTAACACCCATCCATAGAGGATTCCTGTGTGTTCAGTAAACTTGTCTTTCTCCCTTCCCTCTGCCCTCAGGGCTGAGGAACCAGTGGCCCTCCAGACATTGTTGGACTCAAAATCCCATCAGCCCCAGCCAGCCCCAGATGATCAGGAATGATGGGCATTGTAGTATAGCAACTTCTGGAGAGCCACTGGTTCCCCACTCCTGATTTACCTGTGGTGTGCTCTCAAGCAGTACAGTAGATGGCTAAGGTGGTCTCTGCCTACTTTCTGTATCCCCACCCAATCCTGCTTGTTGTAAGTTGGGCATACTCTGAAGCATAAATTACCTCAAGATGCTAGGGTGGAACTGGAAGTGCTGGTCTCCTCCTAAGGCCTAGCATAGTGCCCATATGTGCAAACTTGTGGCGGGGGGGTAGAGCTACATCGAGCCTATAGGAATCTCTAGTATATTCCATGATTTCATGGACCATGGCCATAGTTTTCTGTTTTTAGGAATTACCAGGATGTGTGTGTTTTGGGGAAAGAAGTTTCTTTTCTGTTTTTGGTTCTTGGGTAACTCAAAGTCTGTTTAATTTTTTTCCTGTTGAGAACAATTGAAGTACATCTTTCTTCAGAGCTTACCATAGCTTACAAGGTGAGGAGGTGGATAGTTTATTAGATGGTTGACACGTGGAATCAAACACCTTCTACAATGGTGCTAATATAGGACTTTTGTACTGCTTTATACCGTATTTTTCGCTCTATAAGATGCACCAGACCACATGACGCACCTAGTTTTTGGAGGAGGAAAACAAGAAAAAAAATTCTGAATCTCAGAAGCCAGAACAGCAAGAGGGATCGCTGCGCAGTGAAAGCAGCAATCCCTCTTGCTGTTCTGGCTTCTGGGATAGCTGCGCAGCCTGCATTCGCTCCATAAGACGCACACACATTTCCCCTTTTTAGGAGGGAAAAAATGAGTCTTATAGAGCAAAAAATACGGTAATTGCCTTGGAACTTGATGTACATAGGTACGTAGGCTTTGTACTAAGTCAGACTTTTGGTTCATCTAGCTCAGCGTTGTCTAGAACTGACTGGTTCTCCAGGGTTTTAGATGGAGATATGCCCAGCCCTACTTGGAGACACTAGGAATTGAACCTGCAACCTTCTTCATGAAGTGCAGCCCTTATGTTCCCATGTATTTGAACAGCCCCAGGACAGAAGGCACTCAGTCTATTTATATGCACCTATCAATATTGTGTAAAAGTTTCAATATATTGGGGACAGTTAGGGAAAGAGTTTGCTAAACTTTAGGAAGCTGAATGCTGAACAACACTGGGGAACAAATTTTTTGTTGCATTGACACCTGCAGTTGTTCTAACCTAATTTTGACGTGCTGATTTCATATCTGAAGTTGGTTTTGTTCTGTAAGCTCTAGTTATTTTTGCAATTCATGTTTTTCACTTTTCACCATAATCTTTGTTTTTCACAATGCAAGAATTCAATATTTTATTAAACACATAGCCAAAGTAGTACAATATGAGTATAAATGTAAGTGACTTATATAGCATTGAACCTGACATGTATAGCATTGAAGATGACATGTATATCTATGTACAGTTGGAGGTATGCAAATAAAGTATTCCCTTGGGATACAGTTTACTTGAAGAAGCCATGGTCCAATCTGAAAAATACAAATATTTAGGTTACAAAACTACAAAAATTAAATTTGCAAAACAATATTTACCATGTGGTTAGGGTAGATCAATGTGTCAATGTCCACTTACTCCCAGTGTAAATATGACATATCGGCAAAAGTCGGAAATTGAAAGATAACTATAGCATGTACACAAAAATCTATTTCAGATTTGAAATCAGCATTGAAAGAACATATAAGAACAGTTGAAAAACCTCATGCAACAGAAAACATTTTTTTTTTGTTCCCCAGTGTAATTAGACTTTGTTTCTAAATCCTGCAAAGATCTGGTGCAGCCCTGGGGTTTCTCTGCCCATTTGATGCTCCTTGATCCAAATTTTAAGTATAGTACAGACAACACAAGCCAAGACAGTGAGAACGGAGGTCTCCCTGTATAATTTTAGCTGCTCCTTCTCAATTAAGGTTTGAGCAAAGCAGGGATGGAGAGACACTGAGGGGCTGCTGTTTTTAAGAAAACAAGCCAGTAACAAGGAAAAGTGGCACATATGGGTATAACACGGAAACTAACCAACAACAACAAAAACCTCCCACTTCCGATCCCCAGCTGCTTTATGAGAGAAAGCTAAGAATGTCTTGGCTCGTGTTGTCTGTACTAAGAACAGTGTTTCATTGCAAGAGGATTCTTTTTGCTAGCCCACTTTATATGAATGGGTATCACTTTCTTCATTGTCACACCAACAGAACGGGAAGGTCCCACAGCATGGCTGCAGCCATGGTTTCCACATATTGTTTCCAGAAGAGAGCTGCTGTGGGACAGATGTGAGGGAGCTGCGATGCTCCTCCACAGCTCTGCCTATGTGCTTTAGGACTGTGTGGAACAAGGGCTCAATGTCCGGTGAAAGAGGCACGGCCTCTGATGGGTCTCTTGAGAGATCAAACAGCAGAGGAGGATCGTGATGTGTTACACCTTCTCCGGAACATGGGCAAAGCCCCTTTTCATAACAGGCTCCTGCGCCTTCGGGGTTGAATATTGGTGTTGTGTAATGAACTTTCCATACTGGACCACCTGGAAGGGAAAGCAAAGCAAAAACACCATGATACAAAAACTGCGAAAGTGATGGAACATGACGTTCTCTGGAGATTCGGTTTAAATATAATAATTCAAATAGATTTTGTTGATTTGTTCTATGTACAAGGGGAGTCAAGAAAAGTAAGGAGGAAGGGGGTGGGGGGAAAGGGTTGAGTGTGAAAATGAGGGTGCAAAGGGAATTGCAAAAATAAAAGGAGGGAGTAGGAGGCATGGGAATGGGGGTGAAAATGAAACCAGGGACATCAAAATCTATGCAGAATAGGAGGGCATGTTGGCTTCATAATGTACTGGAGGCGAAAAGGGTGCTTAGTAGTTGCAAGTTCCCATCATCAAATGCATGAACTAAGATGATTTCATCTCATTATGTGGACTCCACAAACATGGATGCCATAATAAAAATCCTTATACAATTATATTTGGCCTGGATAATTCTCTTTACAAGTTTCTAAATGAGCCACTAATGGGCAATATGATTATTTTAATTAACTATAACTGCAACTTGAGACTACTGCAAAAAAGAAGTATACAACATTCTATAATTTGAGATGCATTGGAATAGTTTTCACAGATTTCTGCCCCCTTCCTGTATTTTACTGTGAACATCCCTGTTTCATAGTGGGAAAGGACAAGTCCTAAACTGACTACTTGTGCTCTTCCTAAGTAGAGTTCCTTGATAACCGTTGCTGCAGGAGGGAACTGCTTTTGCCAACACAATCAGCAGTTTCTCACCCATATTTGTTACTTTGTAATTCTTTACTTTCTGGTTTTGTAAATAGAGAAATCCTGCTTTTTTTTCTTTATTTTTGTAACTTTGTTCATTATCAAATAAACATTTTATATTCTTGATTTCTATATCTGTCTTTCATTATATTAATTAGTTTGGGAATTGTGTGTAGCATCTGTAGGTGTTATTGTCAATGTGACTTGTAAGAGCTGGTTCTTTATTGGGAGAAATTTACAAGATGCAGTTTTTTAAGGGAAAAGCATTTGAGCGCTCTGGAAATCCTGTTAATGAATGTGTGTGTGTAGTATGAACTAGAGATGTGAAGACAGGAGAAGAATTGGAATATCCCCACCCATTTTTTTCTTCAATTTTTCCATTCCACCCCCTCTGCCTTCATATCACATTTCAGTATAAAGCAGCCTTTGCTGTTTTAATCACACATTCACTTGCACCAGAGTTGTTGGACCAACTCTGATGTGATACATGCTAATTTTTGTACCTGACACAATACTGATTTTTTTTAAAAAAAACCACACACACATCAAATGTGAAGTGTGCCTGCTTGAACTTTTAGGCATTGGCAAAAAAAAACTGACCAAAATTCATGCTTGTTGGAAGAGTGAGGGCTATACAAATGTTGCAAAAGATGTAATACACTGCGGATATGATCAATGAGAGCCAGACAAGAGAAGCAAAGGTGGTGGCCTTTTAAAAATATATTTTGGGTGCCCTAGGCACTTTAACATGACCAAGGGAAAGTAATGAAATGATGTGGGTTTTTTTTGTAATTTAAACCAAAAGGCTATCTTTCAAAAAACAAAGAATTAGACTGAAAGAATGCAGTTGTCTCATCTAAGGAACAGCATGGAAGTAAGTAACTGAGTATCCTTTGTTGCATTTTACACACTGCTCAAATATCCCCACAGCATCCCCCTTCCCTTGTACTTTTCTTCACCATACCAGGAAAAACAAACCTTGGCTTGCCATCATCAACAAACCATTGATGCCGGTTTGTGCATAATGGCAACCTATCTGCTGGTTGGTTTCCTCCCATCATGCTAGTTCATTGTAAACTATAGCTTATTTTAAACCACAGTTCAATGCAGTGGTGGGGAACTCGTAGTCCATGGGACTAATTAGAATAATCAGGCCTGGCAGACCCCCTCATTTGGCCCATGCCATACTGTCTTATCAGACGTCCGTCATGGCATCAAACTCAAAAGAAGAGGAAATGTACTCATACGTGAACTCCTGATCCTTTGCAGCTGTGGGCTGAATTCTTTTTTTAATTCATGCCAGGGCTGCAAAGGATTAAAGGAAGAATTGGGTGTCCAAGAATGAGAGCTGTCCACTTCTCATTTAATGCTACATGCAAAGTAGCTTAATGGCCATGGGTTGAATAAACTTGTAATTCATCTCTGGATTATCTCTTTCAACACCTAGATGGATTGCTGTAGGAAAGAAGACCTATAAGATGGCGCAGTATCCAGCCTGTAAATTTCCAAAGAGCTCAGCTCAGTAGGGGTCTGCATAATCTCACCTTCACACTGGGAAGCTGGTAGTTTATTTTAGGTGCCTAGAAATTCAGTCAACATAACAGCTAAAAAACGGCATAGATAGGACCAAGCTCCTTTAGCTCCATCGCTCTCAATGAAAATTAATCTGCTTAAATCCAAGTTCTCCGTATTAGCAGTGTGGAAGATTGGTCTGTTTATAAGGTTAGAGCTGATGCTTGTAGATGTAACTGAGTTCATAGTTTGGTGCACTGAAGTCCCATTCCAATGGGGTTTAACTATGATTAAATTATGTACATGATTTAAAAATGTGACCTCTTCTTTCTGGATTGAGAGGAACAAGCAGAATTCATGACCATGGGCAGAATTATTTCCGCTACAAATGTAAGATTCTGCCTTATACCAAATCAGATGAATGGTCTATCTATTTCAGTTTTTGTCTGATAAGCCATGGTTTTGTCTGATCATCTTCAAGTCAACTTGGTTCTTTAAGCAAACCATTACTTAGCATTACACATGAACTAGGCCAGTAAGAAGGGAGTTCTATAAAAGTCATCGGAGTCTACAATTTATTTGTTTAAATAAGTGCATCTTCATTATCACTTCATTATTATCATTTTTGGAGATCTATCGGGATCATGCGATCGACAAGGATTGACCAGGAACGCCCGCGATCGACCAGTAGATCACGATCGACCGGTTGGACATCACTGTTCTAGTGTGTTGAAAAGTGGCTCAGAATTTGGTGGAAAAGGACTGGTTTCAGAAGGATGATGTGAGGTAAAAAAGCAAGGGAGGATTGTGGTGAATTACTCGCTCTCCAGAACACGGACACAGTCTTCTTCCATAACAAGCACCCCCCCCCCCTCTGGGTGAAATTTTGGAGTCACATAATAGGCCTTCCAGAGAGACCACCTTAGAGAAAAGAAACTAAAGATATTCAGTTTCTAGTTGATGAATATGTGGTCCTCCAAACACTTTTTGGAATTCTCACTGGAATGGATGTCAAATTTGTTCACGATAGTTAAACCACTTGGTTCTTCCAACAGAAGATTTTCCAGGACAAGGTATTTGGAGCTGCTTCAGAAGCCTTTACCCTCATATAGCTCTGTCAAAAATGATGAATTGCTAGTTGCCATGGAAGAACGCTTCTCCACAGGATAGATATGGAATTCTGTTTTTCCGCTCCACAAAACTGTTAGCTCTAAAAATAGCCCTGGTGAGCAGCTATCAGGAAGAGGGAGCCATTTTTGGGAGGTGTTCAACTGTAGCATCAGGATACCTTATAACGAGCTGAGCCTACCTCATAGAAAAATCTCATCTCCAATATTAAAGATAGATATTTTTTTAAAATGTCTTTATACTGATTAATTGTATCGAGTTTAAGAATGGAAGATAAGGAAGCCCACTGATTCCAGGAGAGGGTCTTTAAAACAGTGGCCTGCAAGCTTCTCTCAGGTGGTCTGTAGTGTGTTTGTGGATGTATGGTTGCATTAAGGACTCAAACTGATTTTTAACTGTTGCTTTCCTTTTTATTTCTTATCTTGTATGCATTTTATTGTATTACAATTTGATTTCTGTGGCATGCAAACTGCAATGCAATAAATTACAATAGGTAAGAAATACAAATATAATTTAAAAAAAATCACACAGCACCTAATGGTCTGATTAGAATTTTTTTTTAAAAAAATCAGTGACTTGAAAAAAGAAGAGTAAAGATTAAGGGTGGTATTCAACTAAGCATTCAGCTACATTTTTGCACTTGTGTAAAAGAATTTCCACCCTTTCCGAAAACACTGTGTTTTTGCATATGGGGCTTATAATACCTGCAGCTGAATCACTTTCAAAATCTGGCATCAAAAGCACTTCACAATTCTGTGGCTGTGAAGATAGCTACTTTTCAGAAAAATAAGCATTGGAAAAGGAAAGAATAAAATGCATGTTTGTTCAAAGAAAGCTTGGATATCTTTGCCCTCTAGTGGAATATCTTATAATACACATATTCAGCATCTGGTTACAGTATATTCCAACAAACTGGTGAAAAGAAGGACGCTGAATGATGCACACTTCCAGATTAATGCAAGAAGCAGCAGCAGCAGCCTATTTCTTTATTTGTTTGATATTCTCTAGTTTGGTACAAAGATTAAGCTTGGTACTATTGATTTCTTAATTTTGTTGAATTCCAGACCTGTACTGCCGAAAGAAACCCGTCAAAATTATCAAACCCAACTCCTTCAAAACAGACGAGATCCATCAGGCACAAAATTGTTGTATTCTTGTCATCAGTGCTCAACCCTTACTGCAAGCAAGAGCAATGCTGTGCATGTTTAATCATATGAAAATCCCACCCTGTTCAATGGAGCTTCCTTCAGAGAAGTGTGCATATCTTACTCACCAGCCTGCAGGCGAATAACATTAGCAAGTAATGTTGTTGGTACCCCATGGCCAACTGTGGCTGACTCAACATGTCACCTGACTCAACTTTTGAGAAAGACTTCGGGAGAGAGACATTGTTTTGCCCCCTTTGTCACCCCCCCAGACAGTCAGTTCATAGAGAATGGATATACACAGATATAGAATGTCTTACACATTATTTTGTGTACATTGTGGTTAGTGCGTGAAGATACTCAATGCTCTGATACAGGTTAGCGAGTGTGTGAGCTTGCTATTGGCAACTCACAGGTAGAATCCATTCCAGCTTTTGAGATTTCACCAAGCATTTCCAAAATGTTTTCAATCTCAACCTTGCAGTCATAATAGACAGAAATGGACACTCGATCCAGAAATGGATAATAGGCTACCCAGTACCAAATCCTCATGTTTCTAATAGTGAAATCCATACAGCACAACCTATAGCTTTGAGTGCAGTTGTGTGGACACACCATACATTTAGAGCACATTTAAACTGCATGACTTGCCCCCAAAGAATCTTGGGAACTGTAGTTTACCCTTCACAGAGCAAAAATCTCCAGCACCTTAATAAACTACAGTTCCCATGATGCACTTTAAATGTATGGTGTGCACACAGTCTGAGAAGCAAGCAAGTTGGTGTCAAGATGCCACACTGAA
Organism: Podarcis bocagei; assembly: GCF_964188305.1. Classification (NCBI taxonomy): domain Eukaryota; kingdom Metazoa; phylum Chordata; class Lepidosauria; order Squamata; family Lacertidae; genus Podarcis; species Podarcis bocagei. Next base: position 35,815,625 of record NC_138130.1, read on the forward strand.
TCATGAGCTACACATTTTATTTCAGTGACCCAATACCTGATATAAGGAGAATATTTTCTACTCACTCTCTTTCTGGTACCAGCGCACCGCATGCAAGTACGACCCACAGTAGTGAAACATGAATTCATGCTCTGAGTGCCGCACCGCTCCCTGTAGCAAAGCTATCTGGTTCCTTCCATCAATCACCCTAAGAAAAGTAATAATACATTTAGTAAAGTAGTACTGTACAGCATAGGCCGATGACTGATTCTTTAGCTCATACCTAAGGAACTGCCTCTCCTGGTATGCCCCGTGGAGGACTTTAAGGTCCATAAATAACAACACTTTGGAGGTCCTGAGTCTCAAGGTGGTTAGATTGGTCTCAACTAGAGCCAGGGCCTTTTCAGCACTGGCCCTGACTTGGTGGAACACTCTGTCACAAGAGACCAGGGCCCTGTGGGATTTGACATCTTTCCACAGGGCCTGCAAGATGGAGCTGTTCCGCCTGGCCTTTGGCTTGGACTCAGTCTGACCCTTTGTATGGGATTTGGTATATAAATTTTCTCTTGGCTTTTTTGCTGGCCCATGTAGGACCAGCATGGATAGCGGGCTCAGGTGAATATCTGATGTTTCCTTCCTTTATGTCCTTTATTTATGGGCTACTATTAGAATGAGGCTGCATTTTCAGCTGTATTTTCAGCCCTATTTTAAGTAACTGTTTTTTTCTTTTTTTTCTATTATGTTTTATTGTAATTTATATTTGGTGTTAGCCACCCTGAGCCTGGCCCTCTACTACTACATACAGTTCAGGGCCAAATGTGCCAGGATAGAAGGAAGGGGGGAAAGAAAGAGGATACAGGATTTACAGGATCTTCTCTGTGCCGCCATATTTCCTGTAAGAGTCCTTATTCTACCTTAGGAGTTGCGCTAGTCTTGGCACTATCAATTTTTCCATTTAATTGAATGAACAGTTTTCAGTCAGGCAAATGCATAAGGTAATACTCATCAACAGATGAGCCAACTTCCACTCACATAAGACACTTCCCTCTTGTATTGCCCTCTTCTCCTACCAACTGCAGCTTTCTATCCATCCTCCAGAATCCAATCTGGATGGTTGGTGGACCCACTGGAGTAGAGGTGGTGAGCTTCTGAGGTAGTCAGGCAAGCAGAAGTCCATTGTGCAATTGATGAGGCATAACAATGTCAACCATATGTCCCAAATTCCTACCTATTGGGCAGCTTCCAACAAATTTAAACACAATACGACATGAAGCATTACAAACATCTCTGAGCAGGGCTGCCTTCAGATGTCTTCTAAAAGTCAGATAGTTGTTTATTTCCTTGATGAGAGGGAGTTCCACAGGGTGGGCACCACTACCAAGAAAGCCCCCTGCCTTCTATTTAAATATGCGGTCTTGTAATAAAAAGAAAGATTTACATTTGATTTTGTATTTTACAAAGTCTGGGATAGCTCAGTTGGTAGAGCATAAGATTCTTAATCTCAAGGTCATGGGTTTGAGCCCATTTGAAATGGAGAAAAGGGGAGGGGAATCCTAAAATATTAAATGCTGTTGGGAAAATAAAAAAAGCACATGATGTGGAATAATATTCCAGCGTTGCAGGGGGTTGAACTAGATGATCCTTTCAACTCTACAATTCTATGATTCAACAGGCTTTTGCCCTTATATGGAGAAATCCATTTGAATTTAACAGGCCAGCATATTTTTTAAATGCAATCTTTACAGAATACCTGTAGATGAAATCACTTAAGATGTTTCTGGATTAAAACATGTCAGAAAGCCAAGCAAATGGATGATGCTATGGATTATATACACATTTTTGCAAATTTTAATGGCTAAAATCCAAATCGTCTTGAGCTACTTTCAGACCGGTATTCTGTACCTGTCTTGTGGGATGGATGCCCCAGCCAAGTGAGCCACTGTGGGGAAAATATCCAGAAGACTTATTGGTTCCTCAATAACACTGCCAGCAGGGACTATCCCTGGCCACCGAACTATTCCAGGCACACGGATTCCTCCTTCCCAGCCTCCCATACCTTTTCCACCTGCCAAAGAAGAAGTAATAGAAGAGAAAGATAATTACAATTCATGACAATTCATGTCATAGTTCAGTGTGGAGATTGTCAGAGTGGAGATCAGCTGTTAAATGCATTTTTAAAAACCTAGAGCCCAGCATGAATAATGAAGGAACACATATATTGATAAAGAGGATGCGCAGGCTCTTGACATAAATAAGTTCGTGTATATAACTGCCCAAGCTTTAAGACTGATATCCAAGGCACTGTTTTGTGATCCACCTATGAAAGCAGTAAGCTTGGCGAATATCAGGGATCTCCCATATCTGTGATGGTCAAGATGAATTCATAAGTCCCCCACTCTTTGGCCATTTAAGAAATCTTAAAGACTTGGGGGATGGGGATCCAGGTGGTTTTATGGATGTTCTATTTAAGAACAGTTTTAGGCCACTGATGCTATTATTTTTTAACCACTATTTTAAATTTTGTTATGTCATAATAATTTGTTGCAACCCACTATGGGAGCCATGGGACATGGGTGGCGCTGTGGGTTAAACCACGGAGCCTCTTGGGCTTGCCGATCAAAAGATCGGCGGTTCGAATCCCTGCGACGGGGTGAGCTCCCGTTGCTCGGTCCCTGCTCCTGCCAACCTAGCAATTTGAAAGCACATCAAAGTGCAAGTAGATAAATAGGTACCGCTCCAGCGGGAAGGTAAACAGCATTTCTGTGTGCTGCTCTGGTTCGCCTGATGCGGCTTAGTCATGCTGGCCACATGATGTATGCTGGTCGCCTGATGTGGCTTAGTCATGCTGGCCACATGATGTATGGCTCCCTCGGCCAATAAAGTGAGATGATCGCCACAACCCCAGAGTCAGTCACGACTGGACCTAATGGTCAGGGGTCCCTTTACCTTACTTTGGGAGCCAGTCAACGTGCCTTTGTAGTAGCATTATATGTTTGTTATTCAGAAGCCCAGTTTGTCCTCTCAAAGCTTTGTTCTGTACGCATGGAAGTTTCCAGACACACAGGCACATTGAAGTACAGTAATCTATACAAGGGCATGGAGAACTGAAGGAAAGCTGCCTTACCTTTGTATATACCGTTCCAGCCACCTAGCTGGGTAATACCCTCTCTAGCCTCCAAAAAGCCGCCGTGGTCAGAAGTAAAGTAAGTAAAAGTGTTGTTCCTCAAGCCCTCTTTGTCAACAGCAGCAAGAATTTCCCCTGCAGAGTTGGATGAACCACAAGAGTTAATTTTAAGCCAAATACTTGGGTCCAGGTTACCTCAAGGATTGCAGAATCATTTATATCCCTGCCCGATCACAGATGTCTTTTGGGATTCAAGGCTCATATCCCTCAGAAGATATGAACTTAATATTGTGGGCCCAGTTTTATGGTGCCCCCTTCCATCTGAGGTCAGGCAGGCCTCCTCCCTGTTGCACTTCCAGCATCTAATGAAGATTTACGTTTCCGAGCACAATTCAAAGTGTTGGTGTTGACCTTTAAAGCCCTAAACGGCTTCGGCCCAGTATACCTGAAGGAGCGTCTCCACCCCCATCGTTCTGCCCGGACACTGAGGTCCAGCGCCGAGGGCCTTCTGGCGGTTCCCTCATTGCGAGAAGCGAAGCTACAGGGAACCAGGCAGAGGGCCTTTTCGGTGGTGGCGCCCGCCCTGTGGAATGCCCTCCCATCGGATGTCAAGGTGATGGACAACTACCTGACATTCAGAAAACATCTTAAGGCGGCCCTATTCAGGGAAGCTTTTAATGTATGATATTTTAGTGTTTTTTGGTTTCTGTGGAAGCCGCCCAGAGTGGCTGGGGAAACCCAGCCAGATGGGCGGGGTACAAATAATAAATTATTATTATTATTATTATTATTATTTAAAAATAATAATAATTCCAGATAGTATTTTAACTGGTGATTTGATTTCATAGTTTTAACTGGTTTTTATTTTTTGCATTGTATCTTTGTAAACTGCTTTTAGATACTATTGTAGTTAAGCAGCATATAAGTTGTTTCAATAAAATATAAATAAATAAGCTTGTAAAATCAATATAGAGAGGATTATCTGTCATTTCCAGATGTTGAAATGACATTGCCACAGTTTCAGGAAGTGTTTCAAGGAACTGATGACAGGGAAGGGGAGTTATCAGATTTATGAATCTCTGTTCTCCAGTGCTAAGCTGAACGCTACAGTCAGTTGAAAGACAACAAGGAAGTTACAAATTCAGGAAAAAGAAGAAGAAAAGGTCCAAGGAAGGCTACTACTTTGGTCCTTAGAAAAATATCAATAACCACAAGTGCTACTCACCCACCATCCAGTCCATTTCCTCTACATTGTCTCCATATAAACCATGCCTGCTTTTTCCATGAAACGTCTTTGTGGTGAAACAGGGTGTGTGGACGTGTAACAAAGAAACAAAGAGGAGGAACGGTCCTTGTTTGTTTCTGGGGAAAAAAATGTTTTAAAATGTTGTTTTAAAACAACAACAAAAGCATCCATTAGCTATGTGGAATTCATAGCTGAGCAAAGATCTGAACAGATACAGACACAGAGATCTTTCCATACACACTAATGAGATTGAAATGTTACAAAAGGAGTAGGTTTTAGCCCATTCAGCCAGTCATTATTATCACCACCATTACCATGCTTCATGGTCATTGTTATGATAAGCAGTGCCTGCCAGACTGAAATGCTGTGAGCTGCTGAGTTTCCTATTGACTGCCACCCTAAAACTCTGAGCAACTGTATTTGGCAAAGCTTATGAGTTGCTTACTTAAAGCATGGGAATTGCTGATCCTAAATTTGTTGTGTTGGCTGTACCACATGCTTACATTTACACACATAGTCAGGCACTTCAGCACATGTGAACATCAATGAAGCTGTAAGAGCCTTTTCAGATACCCAATAGGTAAGAACTTTGTAATCGATCTCGATTTTCTAGGAGCGTTGCAGCTCCACTGCTTTCCCCCTTGTGGATTATATTGTTTTATTTCTTTAGACTAGTATGTATGTAATAAGATATTGGTTTAAATGCACCCTTGATGCTATATTTGTGGTGCACCATATTAGTCAACCTACAACTTACTATTAATTTTCTTTGCAATTTTATCATACATGGATGCTTCTCTTAAGTGTCCAGAGAAATTTCTGATGTGGTGGGAAGAAACTGTTTAAAGACATTTTCTGTCACAAAGTGCTCAGTCTGGCTGCTGCCAAACTTCCCACCTTCAATAAGCATCTTTTAGGGTCATGTATGAAGTACACACAAGCTCCTACATGTATAATAATGGGAGCTATAGTCCAACAACATCTTGAGGGCACATTGACAATCCTTCCACAATACCAGATTGTTTATTTTATTTACATTGAAGGTCAAAATAGATGATGATGATGATGATATATTCAACTACTTTATACATAGTTGTTGTGAAAGAGTCACAACAAGAATAATGTACACTCAACACTCTGAACACACAATAGGACTTTATGGGTATTATTACCCTTATGCTTGCCGCCAGTGGTTCAGCCCAAATTAGTGAAGAACTTGGGGTAGAATTCAAATCACACTCTTTAAATTGTTCTGTCTGCACAAGCATTTCATCTTGCCAGATGGAACAATCCCCCCTCTCCTCCCCATGCCCTGTTCTGAGTTCTCCAGACTCCTGAGCCAATTTTGGGGGGCATCTAAGAGAAGGGGGGGGGGAATCCTATTGCACAAGCATAGAGAAATCCTTGCAGAGGATTTTGGTTGATGAAGTTTCTTAGGGGAATCCAACCCAGCATGTTTACAAGTTGCACACTTCTCTCTTATACACTTAATTTAATGAATGTCTGAGCCCAATCAAAGCACAAAGGAAAATTCACATTTCACACACATAATTTCCTTTACCACATGCACACAGTTGAACATGTGGACACCTTGGCTGAGATGTACCAATACTTCAGCAAGGTACCCAGATCCTAAATCAGAGTTTTGCAAACTGTGTGTCACGATACGTTAGTACAGGGGTCAGCAAACTTTTTCAGCAGGGGGCCGGTCCACTGTCCCTCAGACCTTGTGGGGGGCTGGACTATATTTTGAAGGGGGAAAAATGAACGAATTCCTATGTCCCACAAATAACCTGGAGATGCATTATAAATAAAAGCACTCATGTAAAAACACGCTGATCCCCGACCATCCATAGGCCAGATTTAGAAGGTGATTGGGCTGGATCCGGCCCTCGGACCTTAGTTTGCCTACCCATGTGTTAGTGTGTCGGCTGCAGTGTGCAGGTGTGTCATGTGAACATTCCTCACTCTCCTCCCGGGGCTGGAAAGGGGTTAGTTTAACCTCCCGTTTGCTAGTAAAACTAAATTACTGTGTCACGAAATGAAGCATAAAAAGTTTGGAAAGCTCTGTCCTAAAAGTTTGTATCAATGCAACAGCATCTGAAAAACATGCCACTGAGCAATGCAGTGATTTGACACACTAGTAAAGGTAGTCTTAGCTCCATCCTAAGCACGGACGACAAAGGTTTCAAAATCAGTCCACTCCTCTCAAAATCTGAAAAGCAGTTAAATAATTTTAATGGGTTACCGTTTAATAAATGAGGTTGACTCTTTCAATATCCTGGAGGCAGCATTTTCCAGCTTTATTGGCTGCTGAGTAATGATGTGATCTCTCAACATGATGCAGTTCCAGTATCTTACAAATCCATAATTGGCAAACCAGGAGATGAAAAATAGGATACCACATGAAGCAGTGAAGGCAATTATTTTCCATTTCACACAGAACAAACCAGTAGTTCTTCCCAGCACAAGAGTGAACACCAAAAGAGCTGCCATCTGGGTGTAAAACCAATACGTAGCTTGCAGCTGGACGTTGATCTCAGGATCCTTATTAGCCTGGCATTCATTCACAAGTGTAAAAGGGGTGCCATAGAAGTAATCAAAGCCATGGTTTAAAGGGTGGTGGCAGTGGTCATTGTGGGATTCACAGTTCATGCCTTGGTGCCATTTTCCTGAAAAGATTAACAATGATAGCTAAAGAAACCATGAATCCTGTAAATTACCAATAAGCAACTTAATACACTTAATATTTATACTGGAAAAATATAGGCAAAACCTGTCCTCCGTTCAAAATAGCTTGCCCCCTTGATTCTGCCTGCTCACCCTCTAATTTATTTTATTAATTTTTTAAAAAGTTTTTATTTATACTTTTCAAGTTTATACATTTCATTAATTTTACAATCAATTTGACATTTCAAAATTTAACTTCCTTCCCCCTCTTTCTGTGGTTCCTTAAATTTATTTTTCAATATCTTCTGCATATCTAAATTCATTTAACTTCCCCATTTAATTATCTACTGTAAATATATACTCTTATAAAAATTCAGGTTATTACAACAATCCTGCTAATGTTTTTATCTGTTTACAATTTATCTTTAATATTCAATAAAACGTTTCCATTCTTTTATAAACAGTTTGTTATCTTGATTTCTTATTCTTCTGGTAAGTTTCGCCATTGCTGCATATTCCGTAAGTTTTTGTATCCATTCTTCCTTTAGTGGGACTTCTGCTTCTTTCCACTTTTGGGCATTGTTGCTGCTGTAGTAGCATACAGTGGTACCTCGGGTTACATACGCTTCAGGTTACATACGCTTCAGGTTACAGACTCCAATAACCCAGAGATAGTACCTCGGGTTGCGAACTTTGCTTCAGGATGAGAACAGAAATCGCGTGGCGGCAGCGCGGCAACAGTGGGAGGCCCCATTAGCTAAAGTGGTGCTTCAGGTTAAGAACAGTTTCAGGTTAAGAACAGACCTCCGGAATGAATTAAGTACGTGACCAGAGGTACCACTGTACATAAATAAATTTCTATACGATTTAGGTAGTTCTGTCCCAATAATTTCTTTTGCTTACCCTCTAATTTAACTTCGTCAGCTGGAGACCCCAAGAAGGCAGTGACAACCATGAAATTTTTGATCAAACTGAAGCTCAGATGTGTCAGTGAAAAATGGAAGGAATATGTCAATGTGATACTGTACCTACAAGGCCCGTGGTGTAGCCCTGTTGCTGTAATAACTTAGCAAATGTTGTTTCATTCGCGGGGAGTCCTCCAGAAGCACCAGTACACGCGATGACACGGGGCTCATGTCTGGACACCATACCTAACATGTAAAAGGAATTGGGGGCGAGAGCCTTAGTATGAGTGGCAGCTGCTATCACATTGACTTGGCTGGGCTGCAGTTAATAAACCCTTCAGGTCAGGCAGGGTTCCCTCCCAGCCCAACCAGGAGATGATGGGGATTGAACCTGGAAACTTCTGCATGCAACACCGTTGTGCTACCACTGGGTACAGACTTGTGCCTGTGTGAAAAGACTTCTGGAGTCTTGTGCTGCATGACAGCTGGCCAGGAGGTGTGACTGACAGGAATCTTGTCATGCTAGGTCCAGCTACGCAAAAAATGCATGCACAACTGCAGAGCCCTGAAAGAGGTCTATGTACGTGTGTGCATATGCTCCCCCCTCCTCCCGATCTGCATCAGGGCTGGTTATCGCTTGGGGTAATCCTCTGTGCACCCAAACACCAACCAACCATTTAAAGAGAGCGCCAAACCTGATCTGATGGGGTATCTCCCAGTCAGAAAAGCTGCTCTGCTTGGGGTACAAAGCGAAGCTGCAGCAATCTGCTGAGTAAGCTTCACTCCTTCCCTTGCTAGCTGGTCAATATTAGGAGTCCTAATAGGTAGAACAAAGAGATACTTTAGTTTGGGAATACTGTATGGTCCCCTGTCATTTGCAGAAACCTTTTCGTGAAGCCTTTCTTGGGTCGCAGCTCCATCTTGAGGGCTGCAGAGGCAACAAAGGGTTTATTTAGAAATTGTATCAAACACTTACTAAAAAAATTCTCTAGATGAAACCATAGAAGCAATATGGTTAAATTGCATGACCCAAATCATCAGGCTCTAGTTATGCAGTGACACTGTACAAAACTGTGATTTACACTGTGGTGGTTAATTGAACAAGGAGCCATCGGGGTGAATAGGAGCTGCCCCCAAAAGCAAAAGGTGAGCCTGGGGAGGAACAGGACGAGTGGTGCAACTTTGTGGGTGGGGCTGAGTGCATGATCTCAAGTCACAAAATGACACTTACTTGAGTGTGTCGTTACCAAAGCATCCCAAATCACCATAGCCAAGGTCATCCGCCATTATCAACAAAATGTTGGGTCTTGACACGGCCGCATCACACATTTGGGGAAATAGGGAGGAAACTAGCAAAATAGCTAGACTGCATCTACATAAACAACCACCAAAACATCAGGATCAGAATTTTCTAAGGTTGGATTATCTGCGATTGTGGTGGGCGAGAGAGATAATTTTTAGTGGAAGGGTTGTAGGAGCTCAATAACAGAGCAAATGGTTTCTGTGCTAATGGTTCCAGGTTTGGGTCACATCCACATCATACATGCAAAATACATGGCTTCTCCCAAAGAATTCTGGGAAGGCAGTTCCTGGCATCTCCAGCTGGTGCTAAGAAAGACTCCTGTCTGAAACCCTTAAGAACAGCTGGCTGTAAAAGAAAACACACAAGAAGCAAAGAATGCTTCACCACCTTTTCACTGAAAGTCCTTTCGATATGAATGGGTATAAACTTTATATTGCTTGATATGAGTTTGGATAGGAATGCTTATGCCCTTGCAAAGTAGAGAAAATAGATACTGTGGGACATGTCTTATTGTGTTGTTCCTTCTACTGTGAAATCCACCACCATTTTATTAATCCACTTTTACAAAGTATACCAGGAAGATCTGAAGTGTTTTATATCAATTATCTTTTGCCTGATCAGTTTCCCGAGATCACCACCAAGGTAGCTAGTTTTTGTGCAGCAGCAATAGCTTGTCAGCACAGGATCTTGTCTTAATTTTAGAATTATTAACACCTTACCCTGTTGTTGTTGTTGTTTTTTTATAATATAATTACTTTATATTTCCCCTTGCTTTTTAATATCTTACATTGTTTTAAACTTCACATGTAACAGTATACGTAATTTATTTTATTGTGGTTTGCTGTCTTCTTATCTTATGTACTGGTCATTGACTGAAATAAAAAAAGTGTTGACGAGAGAGAGAGAGAGAGAGAGAGAGAGAGAGAGAGAGAGAGAGAGAGAGAGAATCTTGCTTTAGGTTTCTTGTACGTGACCTGAATGTCCCTGACCTGAAGGAACAGGTTTTGAGTTCCTCCAACTTACGGCATGGTGGGGTGTGTGAAGATGATGTAAAGTTTGTTTTAAAGTCATGCCCTTTACCCCTGATACTAAGTGTCAGGGGTTCAGGAGCAGAAACGCAGAGAAGGGAGGAGACAGAGAGCGAGGGGGAGGAATACGAAGGAAAGATGAGTGGGGATGACGAACCGAGATCGCCGAGCTTATCCAGTGAGTCAGAAGATTCCCAGAAGGGAGCGCCAGCGGTCAGAGCAAGGGGGGAAAACAGGGGGACACCCCAGGAAGAAGGGTCCAGAGAGGGATCAGAGAGCAGCAGTTGGAGATCGGGACCCACGTACCCAGCCGGGAGCAGAGGGGAGGAAGGGGACCAGATATCGGGTTCCGGAGGCTTTCAGAAAGAGGGAGAGCATGAGTCAGGAGTAGCCACGCCCACCTCGGGGAGCGACGAAACGATCAAGAGGAAGGTGGAGAGTTGGGCGCGCGCGCCAAGTTCAAATGTAGCGGAAGCTGGCGCAGTAAGCAGCCCAGAGAGTGAGCCAGGTCCCAAAGCCCGCCGCAGGGAGGCGGAAGGGTCAGGGGGGTCCGCGTCAGAAGAGAGTAGGAAAGAAGAGACCCCGGGGGGCAGAAGGACCCAGAGACGGAAGGAAAGGCGCAGGAGGTGGAGCAAGGCTAGGATATTAAGCTGGTGTGCTAGAGGCGGAGACTCAGACGGGTCTTCGCCGGTCTGACCTAGAAGAAGTAGGGCTGCACATTGCAGTTTGGAAATGCAACCTGTAATCCAATAAAGACTCTTTTAACTTGAACGCTGGCTAGCGTGGTCCTATGTGAGCTGGGACTGAGTGGCAGCCCTGACAGTAAGACCCGTCTCCTTAAAGCTTCGGACACCTGATACCTCGCAGCGGAGGCAGAAGCAGCGAGAGGAGGAAATTGGTGTTTGGGAGCAAGCTCACAACGGTTGGCAGAGATGACGGAAGCAGAGAAAATTTCAGCGCTGCAACAGGCAGTGACCCAATTGAACGCGGAGGTACAGGCATCCAAGAAAAGGGAGGAGGATGCAGCAGCCGCCTACAGAGATCTCCACGCCAGGTTTGAAGCCTTGGTTAAGCAGGGGCAGCCAGGACCCAGACCGGAGGGGGTTGGGTTGGCACGGAGAGCAGGAGGGCTTGTGGCTCACTTCGATGGGAATTTACAACAGTACCCCAATTTTCGAGCAGACGTAATGTGCGCACTGCAACTGCTGGCGAAAGACTTTAGAGATGAGGAAGAGAAAGTGGGGTTTATACTATCCCATTTGCATGGGGATGCGAAAGCGTGGCTACGCAATTTGTGGAGGGATAAAGATCCGGCGCTTCAGAATGCTGATGCCTTTATCAAAGCGATGGATGCGTGCTTTTTATCTACCATTGACGTGGATCTTGCCCGACGGGAGATTCATGGACTGAAACAAGGGAGGGCGAGCGTACGCCAGTATCACGCCCGCTTTTTTGCGCTGGTCAGTGCCTTAGAATGGGACCGGGATTCGCCCCCAGTCAGAGACCTCTTCTGGGAAGGTTTGAGCAGTGCTGTTAAAGACGAAATTGCGAGGGGGGAGAGGCCCCGGAGCACGCAGGAAGTGGTCCAAAGGGCGCTGACTGTGGGGGTGAGGCTGGAAGAACGTCCATGGTGCAGAGACGAAGGACGTGGAGGGCGCGAAGCAGCGAGAAGTTTCTCTTTCGTTCCCAGGGAAGCTGTGCGTGCGCAATCCACACCTCCGCCAGCAGGGGGAGTGGAACCTATGGAGGTGGGAGGCGCCAGGGCTCAGTCAGCTACCAGAGCCACTGCACCGGCGGCAGTCAAGACTAAACCTCCTAGAGGGACCAGGAAGTGTTATATATGCGACAGCTCTCAACACTTGGCGAAGGAGTGTCCCCAGCGGAGCTCCAAGCACACTGCAGCCTCCGCAACGGTGAAAGCGGCCACGCAACACAGCGAACAACAGCAGGGAAACGACGATGTCTGGCTGGAGACAGAGGCACTGGGGCCCAGCCAGACGCATCACTGAAGCAGTCCCCAGCGATCTTGCAACCCACAGACCCCCTCCCACCCAAACCAGTAGTGCAACTCACAGCATCTCTCCAGCTGCCCGATGGCGTCACTATCGAAGTGCCGCTTTCTGTGGATTCTGGAAGCAACGCAGACTTTATAGCACAGGATTTTGTGGAGCAGCACGCTATACAGCTATTACCGGCCACTCTGCCCCTGCTAGTCGTCACAGTGGATGGTAGAGAGTTGCTGGGGGGGCAGGTGGTGAAGCAAACGCCGCCAATGGTGATGCGCCTTGGCAACCACAGGGAAGTCATCAGTTTTAACGTCACCCGCCTGTCGGACACACCCATTGTGTTGGGCATGAGTTGGCTGGACAGGCACAGTCCGACACTGGCTTGGTACCAGCGACAGCTGATCTTCGGCTCCTCTTACTGCGCAGAACACTGCATCCTGCCCGAACAGGAGGGAAAGGAGGAGGAATCACAACTGCAGTTGGGAACGTTGCAAGCAGTCCCCCACAAATACGCAGACTTTCTGGAGGTCTTCTGCGAGAAGGAGGCAGACAAGTTACCACCGCACAGGCAATATGACTGCAAGATTGACCTCCTACCAGGGGCGACGTTACCGAAGGGGAGGCTGTATTCCATGTCGGAGGATGAACTACAGGAACTCAAACAGTTCATAGATCACAATTTGGAGCGCGGTTTCATCCGGGAGTCCAGGGCAGTAGGGGGCAGTCCTGTTTTCTTTGTGAAGAAGAAGGACACGCCCCAAAAAAGGCTGGTGGTGGATTTTCGCCTCTTGAACAAGATGACCAAGCCCTCTGATTTCCCCATGCCCAGGATTGACGACCTACTGGCGACGGTGCGCAAGGGACACGTGTTTACCAAGTTGGACCTGCGAGGGGCGTACAATCTCATCCGCATGAGGGAGGGCGATGAGTGGAAGACAGCCATGTTCACGCCTCTGGGCACCTACGAGTACAGAGTGATGCCGTTTGGATTGCAAAACGGTGCTCACTGTTTTCAAGCTTTCATGCATCATGTGTTGGCGGGACTCCTCTACAAGAAGTGCGTCTGCTTTCTGGATGACATCCTGATATTCTCCGAAACGCAGCAAGCGCATGACCAGGATGTTCGGGCGGTGCTGGAGAGGTTGCGGCAGCATAGACTGTACGCCAAACTGGAGAAGTGCCAGTTCGACACGACGGAGGTGGATTTCTTGGGTTACAAGTTGTCGGACAAGGGGCTAGCCATGGACAGCGCCAAGGTTCGAGCGGTGTTGGATTGGAAGAGCCCGCGCAACCGGAAGGAGGTCCAGCGGTTTGTCGGCTTCGCCAACTTCTATCGCAAGTTTATCAAAGGGTTCGCGATGCAGACGGCAGCTATTACGGACACGCTAAGCTCCAAGAAGAAGAAATTCATCTGGACGGAGCAGGCGGAGCAGTCCTTTCAGGCACTCAAGCGTCTCTTCGCGTCGGAAGAGCAACTGCTGCATATCGACCCCAGCAGACCAATGCGGGTAGAGACGGACGCGTCCGATAGAGCAGTGGGAGCTGTCCTGCTGCAGAGGGACCCACAGGGGGTCTGGAGGCCGGGAGCGTTCTACTCCAGAAAGCTCACCAAGTCGGAGCAGAACTACACCATCTGGGACAGGGAGTTGCTTGCCATTCATGCAGCATTCAAAGCATGGAGACACTTCCTGATCGGCGCCAAGCACACGGTGCAGGTCTGCACGGACCACAAGAATCTGGAGCACTGGCGCACGGCGAAGTTCCTGAACCAGAGGCAGATATGTTGGGCGGAGTTCTTTGCTGACTTCGATTTCCGAATAGAGTACGTCCCGGGCGACACCAACATCATGGCGGATGCACTGTCCCGAAAACCGCAATACCTCGAAGAGGCGACGCCAGCGGCGGCCATGCACATCTTCGCGCCAGCTGCGTGGGCGTGCGCTTCAGCCACAGTAGACCTGGATGCGGTGCGGCAGGCGTTGCAGGACGACTCATTCGCGCAGGCGAAGATGGCCGAGGTGCACAAGGGCACAGCGAAGAGCGACGAGTTCCAGATACGGGACGGCTTGCTCTTACGTAAAGGGGCCATCTACGTGCCGGGAGATGAACTTCGCGCCAAGGTACTGCAGCAGTTGCACGACGCACCCACGGCAGGGCACTTTGGCACGGAAAAAACGGTGGAATTAGTCGCAAGGGACTTTTGGTGGCCCAGACTGAGAGGGGAAGTCGCGGACTACGTCGCGAGGTGCGACACCTGCCAGAGGGCCAAACCGGTGCACAAACAACCGGCGGGACTGCTGGAACCGCTGCAAACGCCGTTTGAACCGTGGGAGAGGGTGGCCCTGGACTTTGTCACGGATCTCCCCAGCTCGAGAGGCAAGACAGCTGTACTAGTGGTGGTGGACTTGTTCACCAAGATGGCACACTTCATACCGTGTGCGAAGGTGGCCACGGCAGAACAAACAGCCAAACTGTTCATAGATCACGTGTTCAAAGTGCACGGGCTGCCGCGGTCTATACTGTCCGACCGCGGTCGCCAGTTCATCTCGAATTTCTGGCAGAAGCTGATGGGTTTCCTGAACGTCAAGATCAACCTGACATCAGCGAGACACCCGCAGACCAACGGGCAAGCGGAGAGGGTCAATGCCATCATGCAGCAGTACCTGAGATGCTATGCCAATCAACAGCCTGCGACGTGGGTGGATTACCTGCCGCTCGCCGAGTTCGCCTACAACAACACGAAGCACGTGTCCACAGGGGTGACGCCGTTCTTCGCCAACAATGGGAGGAATCCCAGAACCTTCCCGGGACTGGACAGAGTGGGGGAAGGGGAACCGCAGACGGCGGACGCTTTCGCGTCTGAGTTGCAGGAGGTCCACGATCAACTCCGACGGCAGCTGGAGCTAGCGAAGCACGCTTACAAGGTGCAAGCGGACAAGCACAGGCGGGTTGGCGAAGAGATCCGAGTGGGAGACTGGGTCTGGTTGGCAGCCCACGCAGTGCCGACCAGATCGTTAGCCAAAAAGAAGTTGGGGCACAAGCAACTCGGTCCCTACCAAGTCGAAGCGCAGATCAACCCAGTAGCTTTCAGGCTGGTGCTACCGGAGGGTTCCAGGATGCATCCGGTGTTCCACAGGTCGGTGCTCACTCCCTACAGGACACCTCACAGGTTCCAGGAACCAGGAACAGCACCGAGTCCGTCTCAGGAGCGGACGGAGGCGGGGAGATTGCCACAGCAGGACCCCATCAACGAAGTCACGGAGATTTTGGACTCCAGATGGGGGGAAGACGGAGTGGAATACCTCCTAGCCAGAGAGGGCACCCGGGCTAGTGCTAATAGCTGGGTGCCAGACTACGCTTTGGAGGAACCCCTGCTCAAGGACGAGTTTCATGCCCTTTTCCCACACAGACCCATGCCAGCAGGCTTCTTCGACGACTGGCTGTTCACACCCACACTTTCCTCCAGCACGTTCCATGGCTTCGACTCGGACGGGGAGCCCGCACAGCGCACACGTTCCCCAGAGGGGTCGCCGGAGGGTTCGGCGTCCGACACCTCGTATTGGTGGGACGATCGGCCAGAGGAGCAGTGGCGCCGGAGGTGGCTGGAGATGCCAGGGCAAGCGACCGACGCAGAGACTGACATGGACGTGTGCGGGGAGGATCTCGGTTTCGAGCACGGCGGCACTGAAATGGAGGCGGAGCAGCTCAACGTTGACGAACGCGAGGAGGAAGACTCGGAGATCTTCAGTTGGCGGCCAGCGATGAGGAGCGAACTGTATCCGGCATTCACTCCTGTGATGATGGAGCACCCAGCAACCACCCTTGAAAGTGGGGAGGGGGGAAGGGGGGGCTTCGAGGGGGGGATGGATGTCAGGGGTTCAGGAGCAGAAACGCAGAGAAGGGAGGAGACAGAGAGCGAGGGGGAGGAATACGAAGGAAAGATGAGTGGGGATGACGAACCGAGATCGCCGAGCTTATCCAGTGAGTCAGAAGATTCCCAGAAGGGAGCGCCAGTGGTCAGAGCAAGGGGGGAAAACAGGGGGACACCCCAGGAAGAAGGGTCCAGAGAGGGATCAGAGAGCAGCAGTTGGAGATCGGGACCCACGTACCCAGCCGGGAGCAGAGGGGAGGAAGGGGACCAGATATCGGGTTCCGGAGGCTTTCAGAAAGAGGGAGAGCATGAGTCAGGAGTAGCCACGCCCACCTCGGGGAGCGACGAAACGATCAAGAGGAAGGTGGAGAGTTGGGCGCGCGCGCCAAGTTCAAATGTAGCGGAAGCTGGCGCAGTAAGCAGCCCAGAGAGTGAGCCAGGTCCCAAAGCCCGCCGCAGGGAGGCGGAAGGGTCAGGGGGGTCCGCGTCAGAAGAGAGTAGGAAAGAAGAGACCCCGGGGGGCAGAAGGACCCAGAGACGGAAGGAAAGGCGCAGGAGGTGGAGCAAGGCTAGGATATTAAGCTGGTGTGCTAGAGGCGGAGACTCAGACGGGTCTTCGCCGGTCTGACCTAGAAGAAGTAGGGCTGCACATTGCAGTTTGGAAATGCAACCTGTAATCCAATAAAGACTCTTTTAACTTGAACGCTGGCTAGCGTGGTCCTATGTGAGCTGGGACTGAGTGGCAGCCCTGACACTAAGGAATAGGTTTTTAGTCTTTATCATGATGTAAGGCACCTGCAGACCCTGTAGTAGGTGATCATATTTAAAATTCCCCCGTGTTTTTAGTTATAGCTACTAACTTTCCTTATAGTTACTGTTTTTAACATTTGATTGGGAGCCGCCCAGAGTGGCTGGGGAAACTCAGCCAGATGGGCGGGGTATAAATAAATTATTATTATTATTATTATTATTATTATTATTATTATTATTATTATTATATTTCCATACCGCTGCCCACTATCCAAACAGTAGGAATAAAGGATAAACATGACCCACCATATTCAGGCCCCATTATGGTGCTGAGGGGTCTGTTTTGCTCAGGTATACAAGGCATACCATTCCCCACTTACCACCCCAATGTGATTGTTCCCCGACCTCAACCAATAAATAAATGCATTACAACTTCACTACGAAATACACTTTATCGTACATTGTGTATGCACATGTTTGTCCCCATTTTAGCTACCCCCAATTTCTGTGATGTGTCAATTTCCCACCACCATAAATTTCTTCTACGAATCAAATGACAGACATCTATAGAATAAATCTGGCATGTCCAGCACAATGAACTTTAACAAAAAAAAGTTGCAACCACAAACTCCAAAACCACAATGAATTAAGCATACCAGTGCTCTGGGGAGTAACACTGACACATTTAAAAAGTACTCAACACAAGTAGTATTTTCGCTGTGTTATTTACTGATTTGCATGTTTAAAGAGAGGCATTTTTAGAGCCGTTGCAGCGTTATTTATGTATTCAAGTGCATACAATCCCATCGCCCTCAGACGCAACGAAACTTACTTGAATAGGGTGTGGCGTTTGCCCTCCTAGGTTAGGAAAGGGTTAAATGAGTGTGAAGTGATTGGCCAGTGGGAACCCCAGGGGAGGAGTTAGAGTTAGAGTTGGAGTTGTTTGGAAGTCAGTTGGGAGTTGGAGAAGCAAGAGGGAAGATAAGTCTGTGGGTTGGTCGGTTTTGATGTGAGAGAGTGAGAGAAACTGATAGGAGGAGTCAGATAGACAGTTGGGATAATCAGTTAGCAGTTTTTAGGAAGCTATAGGCCGGTATAGAAACTAAGGATAAGAAACTGACAAGAAAAATTATCTGAAACCATAAACTTGATCATGCTTATAAAATAAACTTGATTATTTGTTTTAATGTTAACAACTGTCTGGACTCAGTGTGTACCTGAGAGAAATGGGTTGGTGGCAGCGCGGAAGTGATCATAGTGGTGGCACAGGGATCAATAGACAGTCAAATGTCCGGGGACTCTGTGTGATAGGGCTTCAATGGGACACAGTACTGAAGAAATCTTAGAAGTTAACCACTTCCTACATTCCCTTAGTGTTTCAAAAATATAGCTCAGTCTTGGTCAGAAAAATCCCCTGCATACTGGAGTTACTTCCACATTCACCACCAATCAACCAGACATCAGGGAACAGAGAGATTATTTTAATTCTGTCTGGGTTTGCCTGCACAGAGTGCAGGGTCACAATGGGAAATATGCTGTCTAGCCATTGCTACAAATTCCAGAAAGCACTGGAAAAACTAATCAGCAAGGATCAGCATTAGTTGCTATTTAAAAGATAGAAAGAGAATGATTCCTTTTTCAAAAAGGAATGCTTTCCACTTACCTGGAGAGCCTAATCTTCAATTTGTGATCCATCCCCAGTCCTCTAGGCGTTTGGAGGTGAAATAGCGAGAACGACTGTCAGGCTTTGTCTTCTTTTTTGACAGCTCGCAAGGCTGTTTTCCCAACCATCTGCTTACTTAATAGCTTGCCAAGTAAATCGGTGGATTGTGAAACAAGATGGCTATTACAAATTGACATGAACCCTTGAGCAGCTACAGACAAAGTCCACTCTTGGAAAGCAATCACTGTTTTATTTATATAACAATCACTGTGGCCTTTATAGCAGCTTCTGTTGCACCCAATCACTCAGAGAAAAACCTTCACCGTGCCAACAGGAAGTTTTGTTCCTGAAGCAAGTAGGATTTTGTTGTATTTTGTTTCCTCTCTTGTTTTTGCTCACGACCCCAAATTTCCAGACAGCTGAGAAATATATATATATATTTCTCAGTTCACATTACATTTTAAGCAGTGCTCTTTTTTTAAAAGGGAAAAAAGGTGCTGGTACACACCATGAAGTTGTTACAGTAAGTGCCAATTTTTTTGGGGGGGGGGAGTGCCGGTACTACATATCCTTGAGTACCCCCAGGGGAAAAGGCACTGATTCTAAGAAAGGTGCAATCACTAAAGGAAAAATAGGGATGCCTATGGCAACCTACAAAACATTTATTTATTTTTTGGTGTCATGGGCTTTTGTGGGCCAGTATAACCACAGAGCCTAGGGCTTGCTGATCAGGTCGGCGATTTGAATCCCAGCAACGGGGTGAGCTCCCGTTGCTCAGTCCCTGTTCCTGCCCACCTAGCAGTTCGAAAGCACATCAAAGTGCAAGTTGATAAATAGGTACTTCTCTGGTGGGAGGATAAACGGCGTTTCCGTGTGCTGCTCTGGTTCGCCTGAAGCGGCTTAGTCATGCTGGCCACATGACCCGGAAGCTGTACGCCGGCTCCCTTGGCCAGTAAAGCGAGATGAGCACCCCAGCCCCAGAGTCATCTGTGACTGGACCTAATGGTCAGGGGTCCCTTTACCTTTTTAAGGAGTCTCAAAGTGGCTAACAATCTCCTTGCCCTTCCTCCCCCACAACAAACATTCTGTGAGGTGAGTGAGGCTGAGGAAAAGAGGAAGTGTGAATAAGCCCAGAGCCCCAAAATTTGTGGAAGGACAAACAAATATTATGGTGGAATGAGGTGGGATGGAGAATAAAATGGGAGTATCCTGGGAGAAGGAATCTTGTGCAACAGAATCTTCTCATCCCATGCACCCACTAAATCTGTTTTAGGGATTCTCCAAACTCTCTGGAGCAGGTTTGGGGAAGGTGCAGGGCATGGGCAGAGGAAGAAGCAGGAGGAACTGTCCTAGTGCACAAGCAGAAATGGGTTGGATGAACATAGGACATTGTGTCAAGTTCCATTTGTGAATGGATGAGTGCACCATCTGTGGAAAAATCCATTTTTTCCTTTACAATTAGAAATATGCCCCCCTGCCAGCCACTATACTACTTCTAACAGCCTCCCATAGTCAAAGGGAATACAGAAGCTATGAAAAGTTTACAGAGAGTTGTTAGGAACATAAATATGACAAGGAAATGCTTTGTGGCTTGAGCCTGAATGAATGAGGTTGGCTATCAATCTCAATAAATACAGGCAACAACTCTGGCTTCTAAAACCAGAGTATTGCTTTTTCCTTTGCCAAGTAATTTGCTAAAGGACATATAAGTCACAGCAGTAAAGGAACAGAAGCGAAAGTTGGCAGGCCTATAGAGGTTGGTAGAAGCATACAGGAAATGTCATCTATGTCACACTCCAATCAGAAACAATATTTTTCATTCTTTTGCAACAGCCATATTTTGGAGACATACTTTCTCATTTTTTTCTCCAAACCTTTAAAATGCAACTACGTGTTCTCTCCTGTTTTCAAAGGAAAACATGTTCTAACCAGTGCTAAATCTCATTATACAGTCCTAAAAACAGTGAAATTAACTGAAACATATATTTTATTCAGTTTAATTCATGAACAAATATCCAAAAAGCAAAATATGAGTCATTATTAGTACTGCAAAAATGGACACTAATCTCCACATAATCCTGTCTGCTCACAAGCCAGTCACATTCTGTTCAAGGGAGCGTGCTGCCATGTAAATATGTATAGGATTGCAGCCTAATTTTATTTTTAATTTTTAAAATCATAATCCCAAAAAGTTTGAGGTTTATATGACTATTAAAGGTAAAGGGACCCCTGACCGTTAGGCCCAGTCGCAGATGACTCTGGGGTTGCGGCGCTCATCTCGCTTTACTGGCTGAGGGAGCCGGATTACAGTTTCCGAGTCATGTGACCAGCATGACTAAGCCGCTTCTAGTGAACCAGAGCAGCGCATGAAAATGCTGTTTGCCTTCCCACCTATTTATCTACTTGCACTGCGTGTTTTCAAACTGCTAGGTTGGCAGGAGCAGGGACTAAGCAGTGGGAGCTCACCCCGTCGTGGGGATTTGAACCACCAAACTTCTGATCGGCAAGCCCTAGGCTCTGTGGTTTAACCCACAGCGCCACCCGCGTCCCTTATATGACTATTAGTTGACTCCAAACCCAAGCCACAAATTTTAGTAAGCTGGTTTGCAGATGCTTACATGGAAAAGGGATAGCATACTTGTATTTTATAGGAAGGGAGAATACAGAACCAAGGTCAACAGTGATTGTGTGCTCACCATTTGAGAGTCTTACCTTTTAAGTGGTATTTCAAGTTCTGTTTGGAGACCTGATCAGAAATGTCATCAGCTGTCCAGCCCCTCCTTATAATTTCTGCACATTCCTTTTAGCACTCCCTCTTTTGCTATTTACCTCTTCATGATTTTGCTTATTTTGCTTCATTTTAAACACTTTGCCATACTTATATTTTTTTGTGCTTGCAAGATTTCTCATCAGATTTCTGTTCTGTCCACCCCACCAAAATATCTACGGATTGTGCACCACAGAGCATTACATCTCATTTATACATGAAAAGGCATGTGGGCAATCAGAAAAGGGACATCTCTTATTGATCCTTCTTTCTTAAAAACAAATAAACCCAGAAGCCTCGTATTTTAAACATGGATCAAAATCTTGTAACATGCACCAGATCAGCACACAATGAGAAAATAGTGACATGGTTTTCTTTTTCTTCCTCTTCTAGTGTGACTCTTAGATTTTGCTTGCTAGTTTAATAAGAACTTTTGAAAGGCAAGAGCTAGTTTATGATGTTTAGATGGTGCCTTCCTCTAAGTGCTTGGAGTTGCCAATTATTGCATGGAAATAGTCCGTGCAGAATTATTGTCAGTTCTCATTTCAGGTATAATTATCACTGGTAAAGTTAACATAGAAATCCTTTTCTCTCTCATTATCAGCCCGGTAGCCATGAGCGTAGAACTGCTCTGCAGTCCTACTCAGGCTTATCCACACAGCCTGCACCCCATCCTGTGTTGTGCAAAGTCTAGCAGGTAAGAAGGGAGAACAGGTGACAGTAAGGGGAGATGTGAAGGGCAGTGTCAGGGGCTGGACTGAGGAGGAATGGTGTGGGCCACTCCCCTTCTACACAACCTTCCCAAGAACAGGAGGACAACATAGAATTACAACAGTGGTTTGCAGAAGGTTCAGAGAATGTAGAGGGGAAAAGCTGGGAAATATTGGAAGAGGAAGTAGAAACAGCTGACAAGACACAGTGTCTTTGGTGAGCATTCCTGAGCCCCCCTCTCCCAGGACTAGGCGGGCAGTGTGAGTAGCTGAACAGAAAGCTCAGAGACAGAAAGATTAGACCAACCAGTGCAGGGATGACGTGGCATAACAGAGACGAATGAGGGCGGGACTTTATTTGGAGCCATTTCTAGAGAGAGGGAGACACATTCCTTTGTCTCTCGCTGTGATTATTGAATAAACTAATTGGTAAGAACTCTTTTTTTATCAGCTTCTTTACTGCCACCGGTGAAGGGACCTGATTCCCTGAGCCTCACAGGCAGAAAATGATGGGGCTGCATTCTCCTTCAAGCCTGGGGACTCCTTGAGAAACAGGAGAAAGCAACCTTAACTGACAGGAAGCAGCTAAAATCACACAGGAAACCTCCTGAATGATGTTCTCTGCCATAAAAGGATTCTTTGGTCAGCCGACTTTATATGAATGGGTATCACTTTCTTCATTGTCACACCAACAGAACGGGAAGGTCCCACAGCATGGCTGCAGCCATGGTTTCCACATAATGTTTCCAAGAGAGAGCTGCTGTGGGACAGGTGTGAGGGTCCCACGATGCTCTTCCACAGCTCTGCCTATGTGCTTTAGGACTGTGTGGAACAAGGGCTCTGTGTCCGGTGAAAGAGGCACGGCCTCTGATGGGTCTCTTGAGAGATCAAACAGCAGAGGAGGATCGTGATGTGTTACACCTTCTCCAGAACATGGGCAAATCCCTTTTCCATAACAGGCTCCTGTGCCTTTGGGGTGAAAGATCGGCGTTATGTAATGAGCCTTCCATAATGCACCACCTGGGAGGAAAAAGAAAGCACAAACAAAAACACCCTGAAACAATAATCATGAAGGTGATGATGTTCCCTGAAGATCTGGCTGAAATCTGAAAATTCAAATAAATTAACTTGCCAACAGAAGGAAATGCACAAGAACAACTCTCCGATACCCCAGTGCATTAGGTGTAATCTATTCCTCTCACTTTCCTTCTGGCCACTTGACCTGATTTTGTCAAGTTCCACTGACAATGAACTTTAGGCCCAGCAGTCTTGGGAACACTGCTTTCTATGGCAATGATTACCAGGCATGTTCTCCCCCCACCCCTGCAAAATAGTAGTAAATTTAAGTACACCTGCATCTTATTGTTTTTAATAGCAGGAGGTTTGTTTTCACACTCTGGGGAATTTGTTGTACTCACTGTCTTTCTGATGCCACCGTACTCCATGTAAGTATGATCCACAGTAATGAAACATGAATTCATGTTCTGAATGCTTGACTTCTTGCTGTAGCAAAGGCAATAGATTCCTTCCGTCAATTATTCTATAGCGACAAAGAAAGAATACGTCATCAGGCAGAAGACTGAAGTGAAAAAGCCATGTTTTTGCAGTGCTTTCTTGTAAACAGAGTCCCCCCCCCCCATGCATTCACATCAATTTTGAACAACATCCTGAAAAGTTTGTTTTCAATATTTCCCCCCAGCATTTGATTAAACACAGATTTGGCCACGAGGGACGCAATTACATTATGTCCAAAGATATTATAACGAAGAAGAAAGATGAGTGTATACACTATTCAAATAACTAATTATTAGGAAAGAAGTCATGAAGTAGTGCAGTTATTTAGATATTTGCTTCTTCTTCTTTTAAGTGTTATGTGAGCATGCTTAAACTTCAATGCTGCAGAGAGGGAGCAGTCAAAATTATAAACAAAACCTAACTAAGAAACATTTCCAACTTTCACAAAATAATATAGGCCATAAATGGAGGAACCATGGTCATCAGTTACGTCACAGATGCTGTGCAGTAGGTGCTTACAACACCAACACAACCATGTTCCACACAACATTAATGATCGCACTGATGCACTAGGTGGGCTGGGAATTTTCTCTTTCTTTCATTTCAAAAGATAGCAAAAGTGCTGGAAAAGTGTACGTTGCCTACAAAAAGGTATTACTTAATACCTTAATTCAGATGACTGAATCTTGCAGAAGAATACTGGATAACCCGCCCCACCCCCCAAAAGGAAGGAGGGAGGGATGGAGGGAAGGAGAAGGAAAAGTGTATGCTTGAAGAAAGAACCTACACTGACTATCAATGTCCACTGCTCCCAGGCTACATTATATATTGCATGATGAATTCTGCTTATTTCAAGATGCCTTCAAGTAGAGCATGCATAATATGAGCAAGGATACAGGCTCTATACCTGTCTTGTGGTACAGTCCCTCCAGCCACATGAGCCACCGTAGGGTAAATATCCATAAGGCTTGTTGGTTCGTCAACAACAGTGTTGGCAGGGAGCATTCCAGGCCACCTTAAGATGCCTGGCACCCGAATGCCTCCTTCCCAACCTCCCATGCCTTTGCCCCCTACATTGGGAACACAATAGCAGAAACAGACATGTTTATTATACTTACTTTCCTAAGCAAAAGAACATTCCAAGTCTCTTGTGGGTGGTGGAACCACATGGCCTTTCCATTTTCTTTGAAACTATCAATATGCACTAAAGGGCTGAGAATTAGTGGGATTGCTTTCATTTCAAACAAAAGCAGATCACAGGTTTTAGAATATATTGCAACCTTCCATATTTGTATTTGTATTATTATTTTATTTATGCCCCACCCATCTGTCTGGGTTTCCCCAGCCACTCTGGGTGGCTTACAGCATATATAAAACATAGTAAAATATCAAACATTAAAAACTTCCCGATATAGGGCAGATGTCTTGTAAAAAGTTATGTAGTTCTTTATCTTCTTGACCTCTGAAGGGAGGGCATTCCATAGAGAGGGACCACTTCTGAGAAAGCCCTCTGCCTGGTTCCCTGTAACTTTGTTTCTTGCAGCGAGGGAACCAGCAGAAGACTCTCAGAGGAGGACCTCAGTGTCTGGGCTGAATGATAGGGGTGGAGACCTTCAGGTATACTGGCCCAAGGCTGTTTAGGGCTTTAAATGTCAGCACCAACACTTTGCTCAGAAATGTACTGGGAGCCAGTGGAAATCCTTTAACACCAGTGTTATTTGGTCCCGGGGGCCATTCCCAGTCACCAGTCTAGCTGCCACATTCTGTATTAGTTGTAGTTTCCGAGTCACC
Source organism: Podarcis bocagei (assembly GCF_964188305.1). Lineage (NCBI taxonomy): Eukaryota > Metazoa > Chordata > Lepidosauria > Squamata > Lacertidae > Podarcis > Podarcis bocagei. Next base: position 35,840,953 of record NC_138130.1, read on the forward strand.
TTCAAAGGTAGCCCCACACAGAGCTCAGTGCAGTAGTACAAGTGGAGTATGCACCACTCTGGCAACACAGTCCATGAGTAGGTAGGGCCTCAGACAGCATACCAGATGGAGCTGGTAGACAGCTGCCCTGGACACAGAAGTGACCTGCGCCTCCATGGACAGCTGTGGGTTACCCAATAATATTTATCAGCAATATGCAACTCAAAAGAGTTCCCATAGACATATGTATACAGGGTGTGGTCAATAAAAGACCACATGCCTCCTAATTTCATAGCACAGGAAAAGAGATCAATTTATCCTGGAAAACAACCCAAAGCAAAATTACCCAAACTTCCAGATAGGCAAAGCAACTATATTGCTGCACTGTTTACCTTTATATATGCCATTCCAGCCACCCAGCTGTATTGTTCCTTCCTGAGCTTCCAGTTGCCCTCCATGGTCTGAGGCAAAATAGGTCAATGTGTTGTTTCTCAAGCCTTCCTTGTCAATAGCATCTAGAATTTGACCTACAGAGTTAACCCCCCACCAAAAACAAATATTTACCATGGAGACAATAGCACACAAGGAATTTGTCTTATCTTATCCTCAAAACAGTCCTGTGGTGCAAGTTAAGCTTGGCTTCTAAAACTGCTCATGAAACAGGGAAAACCTATCTCTCCCTCCTGACTTTGAAAGAGGCTAGCTGTTCCTTAGATGCACATCAAATTATTGCATAAAGGTGTACGTTGTAGAATTGACAGTAGCCATGCAGGAACCTTTCTCCTCCTCCTCTCCATCCTAACAGGACGTGTCTGTGATCCCACCAAAATTGTAATAAACTGCAGCACTGAGGGCAGGATGTTCTATATTTCACCTTTGTACTACAAGAAAGGGTAGCTGCTTTTTAAATCATTCACTCAATCCTTGTAGCCCATAAACAAGGCAGTGTTCAAGACAGCCACAGAATCATAATCCATGCCTCACCACCACTTGGGGTGATCAGTGTCCATTAACAAGAGAAGAATGCTTAGAGAAAGCCAACACACCTACTAACCAGTCCATTTCTTCTACGTTGTCTCCATATATCCCATGCCTGCTTTTCCCAAGAAAAGCTTCTGTTGTAAACAGGGGCGTGTGGACGTGCAAAAAAGAAACAAAGAGGAGGAATGGCCCATGCTTGTTGCTTAAAAGAAATGAATAGAACACATTTAGTAAATTACAGCATCTTTGCAGTTTGATATTTCAGGGAAAGTGTTCAATTACCTCTGAATAAATGAAACTGCTTCCTTTAGGACGAGAGAGGCCGTTCTTTCCAGCTTCATCGGTTGTTCAGTGATGTTGTGGTTGCGCATCAAGATGCAATTCCAGTATTTCACAAAGCCATAACTGGAGTACCAGGAAGCAAAAAACAGGAACCCAAGCAAAGCAAAAAAGGTGACCACCTTCCAAGTAACAAAGACCAGTCCTGTTGTCTTTCCTACAAGAGCTGTGAGAACTGCAAGGGCAATAAGTTGGGTGTAAAACCACAGCTTAGCCTGCAACGCTGCATCCAACTCTGGAGGCTTGTGGTCCTGGCAGTTGTTGAGAAGAGTGAAAGGCATGCCATAAAAGTAATCAAAGCCGTGACTCAAAGGATGGTGGCAGTGATCATGGACAGAGTCACAGTTTACCCCTTGATGCCACTTCCCTGGAAATTAAAGCAGAAAACCGTCTGTTACTATTACTTGGAGTGGATTCTGCTGCCCACCCCTTCAAAGTTTGATAACTAAAGTTATCTTCCAGGAAGGTCTTCCTTTCAAACACAGTCGCAATGAATGGCACTGTATAACCGTGCAGTTTCATGGGACTACAGCAGCACTAAAGCACTCTTGTAGCATTTTAGCATGTCATGGCTTCCCCTAAAGAATCCTGGGAACTGGAAGGGGTTAAGTGTGCTCACCTAACATACCTACAATTCCCAGTACCCTCAAGAAACTAGTTTGTAAGCGGCGCCATAACGTGTAAATCTGGTATCAGTGTGCTTTAAAAGTATGGCGTGTTTGTCCACTCAAATCCTTATTTCCCTCCCTATAATGATCCTTTAAGCGGAGATTTCAGAATGATCCTTTAAGTGGCATTACCTGACCATCTGTGCCAGACAGTGTTAATCTTCATGTTTAATACATGAACCATTTCTCAAAAGGACCGCTGTGACTGTGAATCTTTAGAAGTACTGTGAACGTTTAGATTTACAGGGAAACTGCAACACAGCAGATTTAGTGGAGTCTCTTGACCTACTAACCTCTATTGTGAAATCAATCGACAATTTGTTGCACTTGGCTTCCTTTCCAGTTGATGGTCTAATCATTTGACTCTTAACTCTCACGCACGAGCCCAGCATGTAGTCTGAGAAAGACTCCCACAGAAGGCAGCAATGAGCATGCATCACTTCAGGAGCACTCCTAATCCACACAGAAAAAGTCCTAAACATCTAACCCGGTCCTGAATCTCAAGATGACCTTAAGATACAGTCATTACTGTCCCTGCACACTGTTTACACAATTGCAGCCAGGTGTTTAGGTACTGATGCATACATGCAACTATAAATGGAAATCTAGTTACCGTATTATTTCTTTTCTCTCTTTTTACAATCATTTGGTATTTCTGATTTTTCTTTTCACTTTACTTCCACCATCTTAAATCATGAATGTTACCAAGTGGGTATACAAGTCAGAAAACAAAGACATACTTGCCCACACACTTGGTAACATATTTGCCTCGCTCAAATGCTTGCTACAGTACAGGCAGGTTATTGTGTAACACCGTTAGTATAAGTCACGTAAAAGTAGGTCATGTTAATGTAGCACATTCTGACCCAGTCATACCAAATACCCCAGATTTATTCTCAACACACACCCAGAGAGAGAGAGAGAGAGAGAGAGAGAGAGAGAGAGAGAGAGAGAGGCAGACAGACAGGTTAAAGAGGGCAAATTCTAGGTAAGTATGGGGACACTTAGCTTTAACAAACAAACAGAGGATCTTATGGGAACAGGGAATTAAGTCAATGTCAAAGCTGCCTTCATTCCACAGACCTTATGATGAGGAAAGGTCAGGCAACAAACATTTCCTTATCCACTGGAACCAGTAATTTTTCATCATCTTCACATCCAAGATTTAATAAGCATCTGCTTTTGTATGAAGACCTGAAGATCTATAGACACCTATGATCATGAGGAGGTCATAGGATTTCTACGTACCTACAAGTCCCGTGGCATAACCCTGCTGCTGCAAGACCTTGGCAAAAGTGGTTTCATTGGCAGGGAGTCCTCCTGAGCCAGCGTTCCACTGCAGAGCCCGATATGAACCACCTGAAGCCATGCCTGTATCACCAAGGATAAAGGCCACAAGTAAACCAACCACCAATACATTTATCAAGTTCAGTTTACATGGATCTGCATCACTTTTTACACTCAAACCTTATCAAGACATCAATATAACCCAGCTGTACAAATTCATCCAGCTGGATCCAAAGGTTGCTGCTGTCACAAAAACACCATATCCTTCCTTTAAATAATACTATCACAGGAATGAGCTCCTGTCCTGGGACGCAACATAATAATGCTAAAACCATTTCATTGATGGGGAAAGTATTATAGAAGCTGTAAAAACAAATACAAAGCTTAGTCATTTAAATATGGTTCCTTGCGTCATCAGCCTGGTGAAACTTCAACAAATCCCAGTACCATCCAACCTAATGCCATGTACAACGACAATTCTCAACAGATAATTAAATCGACAATTTAAGTAATTGTCATTATTTAAACTCAGGAAATACATCACTGAATTACACTTCACTGATAGTAGATTCAAGACAAGACAGATAGTTAACTTTCAGAACTCATAGCCACAATAGGCTATGGCCACTAGCTTAGATGGTTGTAAAAGAGGTTTAGATAAATTTATCAGCACCTGAGTATCATGCTAAAAAATGCAGTCAGGAATGAAGTACTGGTTTTTCATGTGGAACAAAACTGTACTACTTTCAGCATGCTTATTTTGTTCAATTTCGCACATTGTCTCAGCTGCACATCAAACCAAACATTCCAAATATACTCTACCTGATCTGATGGGGTATCTGCCAGTCAGAAAAGCTGCTCTGCTTGGGGTACAAAGCGAAGCTGCAGCAATGTGCTGAGTAAGCTTCACTCCTTCCTTTGCCAGCCGGTCAATATTGGGGGTGCTGAGATAGAAAGGTGATATATTAATAGAATGAAATAGCAGGAGACGAAAGAAGGAGGCAATATATGGCAATTTATCTTGACAGTCCAAGCAACCTGCATCACATAGGTGACGCTCCTTTGTAGTGACAAGCGACAGTGAAGTAAAATGAACTGGAAGATGGCCCAAAGCTGTTCAAGAAACCTTTTAGCCAGTGTCATATTCACAACAATACAACAGTAACCCGAGAATCCCTTACTTGATAGTGTTGTTGCCATAGCAGCCTAGATCTCCAATCCCGAGGTCATCGGCCAACATCAGAACAATATTAGGTTTCATGTTCAGAGCTGCATTTGTCCCACGGGCATCAAGTGATATAAGTAAAGCCAACAGAGTAGCTAGATAGATTCTGAAATCAAAAATCACCAAACAATGGTTTGAAGCTGACAGGAGAGAGGAAAGACCCAGACCATATGACAGTACAGTGGTACCTCGGTTCCAGAACGTCTCTGTTGACAAACGTTTTGGAACACAAATGCCAAAGACCCGGAAGTAAATGCTTCCATTTTTGAACACGCCTCAAAAGTCGAACGGCTTCTGCTGCGTGTTTTTCAATTTTCTCAATTGAATGTGCAAACAGCCCTTCGTGCCTCAATTTCTGAACCTTTTGGAACCTGAACGGTCTTTCAGAACAGATTACATTCGAGAACTGAGGTACTACTGTATTTTTAGTATGCCAGTGATAAAACTGTTATAACGGACTACGGCAGTGGAGTAAAATGGAGCGACACTTTCAGGACTGCTTTAGATGTAAATTATTACGATGCAATTTTAATTATAATATTAAATTTCTGTTCCGCCCTTCTTTCCAAAGGAGCTCAGAGTGGTAAAGCAATATGATTGAAATGAAAAGTTTAAAAAGTTAAAACATCTAAAAACAACAAGCGCAACACTGTAAGCCTAAGTATTGGATCGATCCCCACTTTACTCCCACCTCAAGTTGAGAACTATGCATCTCTGCTATAACAGGTCCCCATGTGTTGGGAGAAATGTCTGTAGAGGGAAGATTGTCCTATGCATGGAGGCCTCAGGGTACCAAGAGGTACAAAAGATTCTATTAGAGATGGGCCCCATAAGGTGTGGACAGCACAGAGGCAGAGCTGTGACCATAGGGGTGGGGCTAGAGGCATGGTCCTGATTTAAGGATAATATCACGTTGCCCATGCTAGGAAGGGTAAGAACAACATTCCCCACCACCACCAATATTATTGTTGTTGAGAGCAAGCAACTTCCTGCTTCTTCAAATGGAGGCAATTTCCCCCCCTTCCCCGCCCGCCTACTCTTGTGCCTTTAATAGCAGCTCCACAGCCTAGTATTATGCAAGTGAACTTTTATTCAGTGTGCAGGAAAATTGTTTTGTAATGGGGAAAGCTCGTTTGCTTAATTGCTGCTCGTAATGGCAAAGGTAGGAGGAAGACAGCTCTACCTGCCACGCCTTTGTAGGGTCTTGATTCCCCTCCAATTTATTTTATTTTTTAATGGAAAGTTCAGTCGTTTACATAACTGAAAACCGACGCCCTGCTTTACAAACTCCATGATTCCTTTGAAAACAAAGATCCCCCCAAGCAAGAATGCAGGAGTTTGACTTTTCTGAAGGACGGGAGTCTGAAAGGAGGAAGCAAGCGGCAGGCTTTCGCCTCCGACCCCGCTAGTCAAGCACAGGTTCAAAACCAGAGCTCGCCGACGCTGCGCTTCCAGACACGCAGAAAGGGAACGCAGCTCCGTGGAAAGCAGCCGTCATGGTCCAAGGAAATCGGGAAATGCACACCTTGGAAATGAAGGAGAGACCCTCTTCAGGCGCTCGCCCTCTGCTTGGCTGAGCTCACCGTGTAGCCAGGCAATCCCCATCGCGAAAGCCAGGACCCACCCGGAAGAAAGGAGCCTGGCCAAGGGGGCAAGGCTTAGGCAGAGCCAGTAAAAGGCTGCAGAGAAAGCAAAAGCCTTCCTTGAAAACAGCGAGCTTCGGTAAGGGGATGAGGGAAAATTCCAAACTTTCTCAGAAAGCGTAGAGCAGGCTTTATTTCATAGAACCATAGAGTTATATGGGATTGTGTGGGGTGTTAGGTAGTACTTCTGGTGGGGACACGTCACTCTCCTTCTGGGATACGTGGTCCATTTTAGTCCCCACCCTGCGCTCAGCTCTCACCTAGGGCTCCTAGAAGATGTCAGCGTGCAGCCACACCCGGGGAATGGCTTCAACTGGCTGGCTAAACCAATGAAGGTAGCTGATGGGTCTCAAACCCTCATAGGGACTTCAGCACTTGGCTGACCAGACCAATTGTGGGTCCAATGGTTAAGAAGGTGGTTTCTGCACATGCTGTAGAAGGAAGTGAGGGGCAGATGGGACTCATCAGCCTGGGAAGGTAGCCCATCTAGGAGAAGGAAAACTCTGATCTTAAACCTCCACTGCCTTGTGGGATATCTTTGGGGGAAGAAAAGGCTAGGAGTAAATCCTACAGAAATCCAGAGTTCCTAGGAGGGTTGGTTGGCACCTTGTGTGCCTTCTTCCTGCAGCCATGTCAGTGCCAAACGTTTTGCTCTGCTTTCCTTTGGACTGCATTTCATTGTCTTTCATTGTCAGCCCTCTAGGTAGATAAAAGAAACTTTAGAAGGTAAATAGGCCTGTCCAAAATGATTTATGGCTTTTAGGGTTATTTTTTTAAGTCTAGCTGAAGAGTCTTTTTAAGCATGTGAAATGAATAGGTACTATCTTGAAGGACCCAGGAATACCAGATGACAATATCTGAATGTTTGTGTTCATCTGTAGCTTTGATTCAATTGCCCTTTGTAGAAAGAAGGGCACTGCAGACAGTTACCACCTATTTAATCATTCAATTTATAGACAACTTCATATAACTGTGGGAATGTTAAGGAAGGTAGGAAATGTTATATTGTTTTGATATTATCCCTCCTCACTCAAGCCAGTGAGTAAACAGCAGAGCACATTCCCTTCCAACTTACTGGAAACTAGTTGATGATTCGTTAGAATCCTCTAATTAAGCAATCGAGTTTGGCTTATCCAGTCTGGATTGTTCCTGGTAAGTTTCCCCTTTATTTTCCTATTAAAATAATAACACAACACAGTCTTCTTTAAAAGTAAGAATAAAGTTTTACTCACATTCAGTTCACAGCAGTAATCTGAAGGTAGGCTTTATTTTGTGGTTAAAGTGAAAAGACGTTTGAATTATATATCAGACTTTTGGCTTGTGGGCTCCATCCTATGTGAAGATTTGAGCCATGCACTGGCTAAGAGCCAGGAGAGTGAGAGTCCTTGAGTAAAACTACAAGACCAAGAGATTGAAATGGCCAGTGCTTTTACCTGGTCAGCTAGGGTCACGCCCATCTACCTGGTCACACACAGGGGGAGGAAGCTCCAGAGCAGGTATGACAGGAAGTCCTCCCTGTCTGCAGCCACATTCCCATGTGTCTATTCTAGGTAACAGGAAATTGTACTTGACTGCTCTAGTAATAATACATCTCACAATAACAAATCACTTAGTAGTTTACAAATAAAAAATGGTAACACCACAAAGCTAAAAAACAAGTAAGAGTGTTATGTACTGAGTTGAATAAGATCCAAACTGCAGCAGTCTGATTGGTCCTAGAACAATAGGATCCAAAATGCAGCAGCCTGATTGGTCCTAGAACAATGCAGCAGTATGATTGGTTGGCAGGAACCACCCAATCCTGCTCCAGATAGAAGTGAATCCACAACCTGATTGGCTTACAGTAGAATTCCGGAATTAGCCAATCATGTGCAGCCCATTGTGTAAATAATGTATATAAAGCAGATACTGTGAGGGGACTTTCTTTCATTCCTCCTCACCACTATGAGCTGAATAAAGAGCATGAAATCACTTTGCGACTCTGAGTATATTTCAAAGAGGAAATACATAATGTCAGCATCACAATAAAATACAATATTGCTGTACACATCTCCAAGCAGCAAAAGACTCCAGGGGCTCCAACGCTTACCCAGGATTCCATTTCCTTGGAATGAAGGTCAAAGGAGACTGTGGTGTTTTTAAGATATATGGTTTTATTTACACACACACAAACATATACACACAATGTGATCAAAGGATGGAGGGGCTCACAGCATTAACTCCCCAACAGATCTTTCTTCCTCATTAGGCTTCCAGCAAAGCCCCAGGCCAGAGCTCTTGGGTCTAGCACAGAGCAAGACATGTCTCTGTCTCTGGCTTCAAGCATCACACAAAAATAACTTGACCTGTTATTCCCCATCCCATGGCAGCTTGGCATCCAGCCAGGTGAGCTGGCTGGGAAATGGCCTACCTATTTGTCTCCATTGCAACTTATTAGGGCACGTAACACAGGAAACTTTAAAATGATGTCCATTTTATAGGTTTTCCTTTTCTTTGTCACACCAGCAGAATGGGAAGGTCCCACAGCATGGCTGCAGCCATGGTTTCCAGATATTGTGGCCAAAAGAAAGCTGCGATGGGACAGGAGTGAGGGTCCTGCGATGCTCCTCCACAGCTCTGCCTATGCGCTTTAGAACTTCATGGAACCAGGGCTCCGTGTCTGGTGAAAGAGGCATAGCCTCTGATGGGTCTCTTGAGAGATCAAACAGCAGAGGAGGGTCGTGTTGTCTTACATATTTCCCAGAACATTGGCAAAATATTATATTGTAACAACCTCCAGATCCCTCTGGGTGAAAGATTGGTGTCATATAATGAACCTTCCACACATTTCCACCTGGTGGGAAAGAATCCACATGAATATATTATTATTATTTTTAAAAACTATTTATTGAATTTTCAAATTTTACACATTTTTCCACCCTTCCATAATTTCCTATGTTTTCCCTTAAATGCTTCATATTTTAGATTCTTAATTTCTACATTTAACCATCCTGAGTTATTCATCCTGATATTTCTAAACTATTGCTCGTATTTCAAATCCTGCTTGCGTTTTCATGATACTACAATATTTCTTTAAATATTCTCTGAAATACTTCCATTCCTCCAAAAATGTTTCTTCATTCTTATCTCTAATTTCGCCTGTTAGCCTTGCCATTTCTGCATGCTACATCATTTTTATAAGCCATATAATTAACACACACAATTTCCTCAGTCTTTTATACTGGCTGCACCACACACACGCGCGCGCGCGCGCGCGCGCGCGCACACACACACACACACACACGCATACCTTGTGAGGAGGGCAGATTTGTAAAGCTTCTGGTCAATTGCAGTCCTTAAATAAAAAACTTTTATGTGCCAGATTCCTGGCTATGTACCTTTGCTCTAGTTAGTATAATAGGAGTGACCAAAGGGGAAGGTAGATCCCATGTTATGGTCTGGAGGGACTAATACCTGGCTGAAGCTAATATCTGGAGACCACCTGGAATTTCATGCATGCTCCCCAAGTTTCCATGATGGAAGAAAGGCAGAATATATTTGTAAGAAAAGAAAAGTGACTGCCCATAGAATAGCTGCCCCTTTCTCCTCTTTCTCACTCACTTGTACTGGGGTCAGGGACGCGGACTTAGAAAAAATATTGGGGGGGCCCGGGGAAGCTCATGAATAATAAATAAGCTCATGAATATGCAAATAAAGTGGCTCCGGCCCTAAATAGGGCAAGCCACGCCCCCCAGCCAGCCGATTGGCTGGCTGGGAGGTGTGGCCAGTCGGGATTCCCCTGTTCTCGCGGGATTTCCAGCCGGGGCTCTCCGATTAGGGCGCGTGGCTGGCTGGCTGGCGAAGGAGGAGGCGGGGGACGGCGGCGGCGCTCTGCTGGAAGGGCGCCCGCCTGAGATTATTGGGGGGGCTGAGCCCCCCCAAAAAATTTTTTGAGGGGGCTCGAGCCCCCTCAAGCCCCATGGAGTCGGCGCCTATGACTGGGGTCATGGATCATGCTGAGCCCTCATTTTCTTTATGGTCCCCAAATTTCTCCTTATCAGAAGTGCCACATATCCCGCCTCTATGTTAATTCTTATGAAAGAGTTTTTACTTATTAGTGAGCCAGCCCACGCACCCCAAGCCGATGGTTTCAGCACTGAGATTGTTCCTGCCAGCGTCTTGATACATATTAAAGTCACAGCCAAGTGACTTTCTTTGTAGAATGATATATCTCAGATCAACCCAGAAACAGGTTGTCCTACGTGCACCGCTTTTAAGAATGGGGGATTTGTTGCCGCATTTCATGACAGTGCCTCATTGAAGCTGCACTAAGGCTGCAATCCTAACCCCATTTCTCTGGAAGGAAGCCCCGCTGAATTAAACAGAACAAATTTTTCAATGGTCATGGTTATGCTTGTGTTGTAAGCTCCCTACAATATCAGACAGTGTGATGAACATTTGCATTCAAGCTTGTAATTTTAAATGGCAGGTCAGCATGTTTACTTGCAAAATGAGCTGCTCCTGGGTACATAGTCCAGGCCACCATAATGACTGACAGTCTAGAGCCTTTTACTGCCCAAAGATCTGCTCTTAATCACTATGCATTATCTTGACGTATCTATTACGCATCTGTCCTTTTGTTATACAAGAACACAATGGGAAATCACCATTTGAAATGTGGAACTGTTCTTAAGACCAAGTACCATGCTAAACAAGAAATCCATTAATTCATGTTAGGCATATGGTAATACAGCACCCAGAAGTGACTGCTGCTTCACCATTTTGAAAAAGGACTTAATAGATTGTGAAATAGTGAAATATGGACACATTTCTTTCTACTGTGAGACCAGTATCTTCCAAGCAACACAGCTTGTTGCAATTGGCAAATCTGTCAATTTCAGATTATCTCAGTTTTTCACCTTCCCAAACTTAAATTCAGTTCCCCCTCAGTTTGATTTTTTTAAAATTTAAAGCCCGCATGAAAATTCATTGACATTTGGCTGGGAATTTCTCCTCATATACACTTTTGCCAAATATACACATTTTTTATATATATATTACTTGGCTAGAGAACTAAATTGCAAAAGTAGGTTAAGTGTGAATTTCCAATGGTTGTGTTTTGGGTTGCGCATTGTTTCAGAAAGTGCAAATAAGGTAGGTTCACCTTTAAATGCAAACTTAATCAAATCCTTCCTCCTATACCTAATCTGTGGTCATCCTACATTATCCTTATAAACATGCTGAAAATAAAGAGGGACCTTGAGTCGCTCATTCTTCGTTGTTGATCTTTACTAATTTCCTTAGTCCGACTCTATTATTATTACACCATCTCTTCAGAAAACATAACTATTTTGCCATTGTTTTGTGAATGATTATTTTACCAGAAATTAAATAGATTTTTAATTTGAAGGAATTTGCTGTACTCACTGTCCTTCTGGTGCCACCGTGCTGCATGTAAATGCATCCCACAGTAGTGAAACAGGAATTCATGCTCCGAGTGTTGAACTGATCCCTGCAGCAAAGGCATCAAATCTCGACCATCAATTATCCTGAAGGGACAAAGGGAATGACTTAGATTGCTTTCAACAAATTGCCCTTGGATTGGTTCCACATTAGTTATGCATTCGGAACTTTGAAACAATAGTAACTATGTAATTTGCTAAATGAATGTGGGTGATATCTGCTAGTTTATATCTAAAGCAATATTGTTTTCTATTTGTAACCACTATGTGAGTCCTTGGGAGCTGAGAATTTGAGATGACAAGTGTGTGTGTGTGAATGCGCATATGTGTATATATGTATATGTATGTGAAAAAGGTAAAGGATCCCTGGATGGCTAAGTCCAGTCAAAGGCGACTATAGGGTTGTGGTGCTCATCTTGCTTTCAGGCCAAGGGAGCCGGTGTTTGTCCACAGACAGCTTTCTGGGTCATGTGGCCAGCATGACTAAACCGCTTCTGGTGCAACAGAATGCTGTGACGGAAACCAGAGCGCACGGAAATGCCATTTACCTTCCCGCTGCAGTGGTACCTATTTATCTACTTGCACTGGCGTGGTTTCAAACTGCTAGGTTGGCTGGAGCTCACCCTTGGGGGAGCTAACCCCATTGTGGGGATTCGAACTGCCGACCTTCTGATCAGCAAGCCCAAGAGGCTCAGTGGTTTAGACCACAGCGCCACCCGCTGTGTATATCTACTTATCAACGGAAGTTGGCCACCTGTATGCAATAAAACCACAAGCCATTTTGAGACATTGGTAAATATAGGAAAGTGTCTACCTTGACACATTGCATACCTGTCTTGTGGTACTGTCCCGCCAGCCAGATGAACCAACGTAGGGAAAATGTCCATTAGACTGGTTGGTTCATGAATAATCTTGCCCTCGGGTAGCATTCCTGTCCATCTAAATAATCCAGGGACACGGATTCCTCCTTCCCAGCCTGCCATGGCTTTTCCACCTAGAATTACCATAGAACAACACCTCATGATTAAAATTGAACTCTCTGCCATGCACTTATTTTGTTGCTCATATAGAAAACTGAATAAACGGCACTTCATTTTTTTTATGCCATTTATTTAATACTTCACCCTTCAAGGGAGAAATACACTCACAAATTTATCAAGCAAAGAAAAAGATAAAGCCACCAAAACATGACCACCAAAAAATGTAACATGCCTAGATAGCTCAGTTAAGCATGGATGGCTCAGTTGGTTAAAGTGTCATGCTGATAATGCCAAGGTTGCAGGTTCGATCCCTGTATGGGACAGCTGCATATTCCTCCATTGCAGGGGGTTGGACTAGATGATCATCAGGATCCCTTCCAACTCTACAATTCTATGAATCTATGAGAAAAACAGTACTCCCACTAATAATATCTCTCTATCATCTATCTATCTATCTATCTATCTATCTATCTATCTATCTATCTAGGGAAACAGAGGCATTTGTCCAGTGCTCAAGGGATGCTTTATGTTTAAGAAGGCAATCTTTCAGGACCCAAGACATGGAGGGTTTTAAAATCTTAAGTACCGGCGACTTCTGGGTTGGCGTGACCGGCTAATGGCGGATTCCCTCCGAGCTCCGGAGGGAATCGGCTTGGCAGGGGGCTGGGTCTTGCCGTGCCGGCGACACGGGGACCCTTAAAAACCACGGGCACGGAGCCCGTGGACATGGTGACTCGGCGGGCACCGTAAGCGCCCTCCCGACTCGTGAAGGAGCCTTTTTAAAGGCTACGGAACGGGTGCCGGGGAGCGGCGTGGTGCTGTGAGTCCTCCGCTTCCCCTGCCGAGCGAAGCCGCATGCCATTTGTCGGACAGCGCTGACTTCTTCCTATTAAAATTTGGACTTAAAATCAAGAACAACAACCCGTGAGTAATTTGGAAATTGGATTACAAATATTTCGGTTTTGGATTTGGCACGAGCGGGGGAGGTGAAAAAAAAAAGGAAGTCCGTCTCCCCCCTATTGTAAACAGTTTAAAGCAAGGACCTGTCAACTAAGGTTGCGGGAAGAATTGTCGTGATTGGATAAGGATATAAATTCCACGGATTTAAAGGACTAAGTTAATGTGCTGGAGGACTAGAGTTTACTTTGTTTGGATTAAGTACCACTTTTCTCAAGCCCGGGAGTAACCCGTGTAAAGAGCCTGCTGAGGATTTACAGGAATTTTTGACAGCTGTCAAACTAGCTGTCAAAGTTGGAAAAGCCGAAAGCTGAAACTCTAACCGGTTATATTGTTACAAAATATTGAAAGCAAAGAAAGACTGATACAAATAAATCTGACTTTTTGATCGGAAGGGAAAAGAACACTAAGTAACCAGAATCCCTCTAGAGGGGATTCTTGGACATTACAATAATGGAACTAAAACAGGGAATACAGGAAATACGAGCTGGCTAGAAAGAGCTGATCTTTCTCGTGGGAAAGCTGCGAGAGATGAATGAGAAAGGCCATGTTTTGTCTACGAGCCCTTCAAACCTGAAGTTAATAGAAAACATACCTACTGAATTGGAAAGGGACTCGATGTTCAAAACACAGGCAGCTGGACAAGAAAAGGAACCAAAGATTGAGGAAGAAAAGACATCTGCCAAACAGGAGGAGCATAAAGAAGAGATGGATGAAACGTTACAGAAGATAAAAGAGAGCCGGAGACCTGCCAAGAAGAATTTTAATTTGACCAAGGTGAAAATTGGACTATTTGGGACATATAGACTTAAGAAACAGAGCTGGAGCTCCACCTTTAAACGAGTAGGCCTTGCTGGAAGAACCATGGTCAGCATTGGGAAAGTACTTCTTCGATCTTGGGTGTTTAGTATGAGAGACTTTCGAAGAAATCGGCTGAAAGGGACTGAGAGAGATTTGAGAGCCTCGGACGTAAGGTCACCAGGCTAAAAAGATGGATTAATTGGATTTTGGTTTGGGATTGAAACCGAGGAGAGAAGGGTGGGGTTTAGAAGTCCAAAGGGGGTCTGATTTCTGTCTTTGCAGTGTAAAAACTATATGCTTTTTATTATTATAAGAATGGGGAATCCATGGATGGGAAATAGTGGCAACCTTAGGAAAGGTATCTTTTTAAACTTTATTTCTACATCTCTGTTCTTTTTCTTTATATAGGGTTAAGGTATATATTTCAAAAATTGCTAATTAAATTAAATTAAGGTATAACAAAGAATTAAGGTTTAAATCTACTACAAAGAATTATTTTAATAAATTAGGGTCAAGTGAATTGAATAAACTATGCTTAGGACATTAAGGGAAAAACTTGTTTGAACAAACAATTGGAGTTGGAATACAATAAGGGGAGACGTGGGGAAGTCATGAAAAGAAGTTATTGAAAATGAGTGTTAAAAGGTGGAAATTTTTCTTTTGTTGCTTTTTGTGTTTTTTTTGGTTTTCTTTTTTCTTTCTTTCTCTTTTTTCTCTTTTGTTTTGTTGTTTGTAACCTTTTGAAAATTTAATAAAGATTATTTTTTTAAAAAAATAAAAATAAAATCTTAAGTACCAGCATTTTTTTACTTGTGCCTCAAAATGGGCCTGGAATCAGGGCTGAGATATGTTCCCATTGTCCAGTCCCAAGACTGAGTCATGAGCAGAATGACTTCCATGTGCGCAGTGGACCTTCCCTTCCCTCAATGGTCTCCCCCAAATCTGTTCCAGAGGGTTGGGTATACCCCCAGAGCTTATTCACAGGAGAAGGGAAGGGATGTTCCATTCCAGGGGTGTAGCAATGGGGTGTGGTGGGTGCTGTCCACCCTGGGTGTCATCACTGAGGGGGGTGACAGAATGGTGGGTGGCACTCACCACAGGGCCTGTAGCTCGCCCTAGCCACGCGTCTCTCCTGGGAGTGATGCAGTGGCTTGAGTGCCCACAGGCTCCGTGCTGCCCCAAACGGTACACCTGCTGCCTCCCCCTCAGCTGTAGGGTGGCTGAGTGGGAGGAGGCAGGCAGACATCTTGGAGGCCCCATGGTGCCGCTGTGGGCTGCTGGCCCCCCATGGGTGGCTGGCCCCGCCTTCGGGCGTGCCGCCCTAGGTGCCTGATCGGCTTGCTCTGCTGCTGTTCCATTGGACTCAGAATTCTCACCTTTGTAGATGCCATTCCAACCACCTCGCGGAGCATTTCCTTCTCTTGCTTCCAAGTGGCCACCATGGTCAGAAGTAAAATAGGTCAGTGTGCTGTTTTTCAAATTTTCCTTGTCAAGCTTATCCAAAATCCTTCCTATAAAGAATCCACAGTGACAAAGAGGATCACGGTTTGGATTGCTCTGCCCATCCGTTTTATATTCTTAAAAAAAAAAAGGTTGACTTACCTACCATCCAGTCCATCTCTTCGACATTGTCACCATACAATCCATGCCTGCTTTCCCCCCTGAACCTTTCTGTTGTTACCACTGGTGTGTGGACATGTAAAAAAGAAACAAAGAGGAAGAACGGCCCTTGCTTGTTCCTACAGAAACGACAACAACAAATTATTGTTTAGAAAAACAAATTTATATATAGTTTTCTGATACTTCTGTTAGTGCCTTGTGAATAATCTTTACTGAGGGAGTAATTAAATAAGGGATAGGGAAGCTGTGGTGTGTGTGGCCCTCTAAAACTTTCTGTCTTCCTCCTGGGGATGTTATGAATCCCATAATACCAACCAAGAGGGGCTGTCAAGACCTGTCAGCGGGGGAGGAGGAGTCTGATGAGAGGGTATGTGGTGGGCTTGAGCAGTGTGCTGGGAGAGGACCTTGCCCCACTGACAGATATCCCATAAGCCAGAGCCACCCCTGACCCCTCCTCCTCTGCTTGACATTTCCAATTAGCAGGGCTAACTAAGTCTCAGGCAAAGAGGAAGTTGGAGGAGCTGAACCTTTGCTGTCAGCTGTGCCAGCGTGAACAGACTGCGCTCCTTCAGAGAAGCACTCATTTGCAAGCACAATCCTAGAATTATGCTTACACACCTATGGTCTACACCCTATAACCTGTAGACCAAGCTAAAGCATCGATTGTGGGCTGATTCCTTGAAACCTTTGGTTTCCGCCAAGCAGAGAATTGGCTTTATGAGTCTGAGAGTGGGAGCCAGAATAGGGACAATTACAGACCACACCCTTCATCAGCAATGCTTTTCACCCACCTGTGTATTTATACTTGGCTAGAATTTGAACTCTAATAATGCATCTTGCTTGCCCCAATGGAGGATAGAGGGTGGTGTGTCTCTCTGGGTATAGAAACACGCCTACTGTACAAAGTGCATTCGTTGCTATACCCACTTTTGCTTCTGGTTCTGCCCACCCATAGAATATGGTTGCTGGAAGGTTGTCTACCAGGAGTGCCAACTTGGCCCCGTGACTGTGAATGTCCAGGGCCGTGGGTGCTGGAGAATTTTGTGGGTGCTTGGGCACCCAGGGCCCCAGGGAGTTGGCACCTATGCTGTCTACAAGGTCTACAGGCTGTAAAAAGTTTCTCACTTCTGCATTAAACTATAACTGATGGCATGAAATACCCCAATAAGGCTCATTGGTTTCTATAAAATTATGGGAAGATAATTCTCTTTGCAGATGTGAGGAAAATGCTTTTCATCGGAGCAGACAATTACAGTGAAACATCTTTCTGACTGATGAAGCAATTGATTGTGTAGCTTTTGCTTACTATTCTAAGTCTTTTGTGTAACCAAAATGCCTCAAGAATCCCACAACTGGAGATGTGAGGTAGAGTAGCCATTTTGCTGACTGAAAAATAATAAGAGACACCTTCTAAAGACCTTGTTGCTCCTGCCTCTATTGAATATCATTACATTCATTACAATCAGACTTTTTTAAAAACAAACAAACGCAATGGATGCTTCATTTCCTCTCACACATTTGTAATCCCATTTAATTCATACAAGGAATCTTGTTTTACCTTTCAATAAAGGAAATGGCTTCCCTCAGCACCAGGGATGCAGCTCTCTCTACCTTCATTGGTTGCTCTGTAATTTCATAGTTTCTCATTACAATGCAGTCCCAGTATCTTATGAATCCATAGCTTGAGAACCAGGAAATAAAGAAGGCAAAACCAAACAAAGCCAGGGAGAAAATTGTTTTCCAACTGAGGGGCAGCAGATGAGTGAGCTTTGCTGCCATAAGTGTAAGTACAGCAAGGGCAATCAACAGAGTATAGGACCCAAGCTTGATTCGTTGGGAAATCTCCTTCTCTGGAGGGTATGTAATTTGACAATCACCCATCAGTGAAAATGGCATTCCATAAAAATAGTCAAATCCATGATTTAAGGGGTGATGGCAGAAGTCGTCACGGGTTTGACAGTTCATACCTAGATGCCACTTCCCTGAAAAACAGAATTCGGGAGGGAAAGTTACATTTTTGCCAACCAATGCGTGCTAAGCAGATGTATATGGACAAGTTGGCTTCCAAATTGTCCAACTCATTTCATACATTAAAACAGTCCCCACCCTTGAAATGTTCTTGAACTACAACTCCCACCATCCCTGACCACAGGCCTTACTGGCTAGGGATGATGGGAGTTGTAGTACAACAACATCGAGGGACCCGAGGTTGAGAAAGACTGCATTAAAATGTTTTTCCTCGGGAGAATTAGTGGCATATATCCTGGTGAAAAATGTTCAAGATTCCCTTTTACACATGTGTTATTATTACACATGTGTTATTATTTATTTACAGACTGGCTTCCAGCAGGGTCTTCAGTTATAAAGATAATAAAACAGCAGGAATATAGAATCAATTAATAAAACAGCCATTATTCAGTGGGTACAAAAAATTATCCATTATATTTATTATGTGTCAGGGAACTGCCATCAGAGCATCAGGTGGTGGAGGGACTCAGGCAGGATGAAAGAGACTCAACTGCTGAAGCAGGGACCAGCAGGGGGAGGAGTGGGTCTCTGAGGGAATGCGAGCAGGAGGGAGGGCTCAGGGAGGCTTCCAGCGAAAACAGTGGGGAGGTATCGGAGTCTCCCATAGGGAGACCCATACCTCGCAGGAAACTGTCACGCCGTGAGTCCAGGAGACGCGTTTCCGTTAAGGAACTTCTTTGTTGGAAACGCTTCCGCAGACAGCCACTGTCGGACTCTACTAGTGACTAGAGCAGACATGTCTGAGGAGCTCCGTCACACACGGAGGTTTGTGGGGGCGCACAAACTCTGAGGGAGCACGTTTTCACGCACAAGCAGCTAATCAAACCCTCACAGCAGTCCGACAGTCTTTGTACGCTGCCTGTGCAAGAGAAGGCATCATGAGCGAACCAACCGGAACCGGAGGAGCAGGGGCTGGAGCTGGTCCAAGCTTGGAAGATAGATACCGAGCGTTGGAGGTTCAACTGGCCCTGCAGACGGCGAGGCTGGAGGAGAGAAGGGCTCAGGATGCAGACAAGAAGGGGAGAGCCACTCAATTCCCCAGAAAGGTACCAGGATTGGTGCAGAAATTTGGGGGGGACCCCAAGGACTACCATGCTTTTAGGACAGAGATGCAATATGCCCTTAATGTGCAGTTCGATGAGTTCCCTGATGAGGAATCGCGAGTTGCTTTTGTAATTGGGCATCTTGAGAAAGGGGCTAGAGACTGGGTGCGACCCCTAATGGCAACGCACAATGACATACTAAAGGACACAATGAAGTTCTTTCGTGCAATGGATATCATGTTTTCCAGCGATATTGAGGAAGGGGTGGTGCGCAGACAGCTAATGGCTTGTAAGCAGGGTAGTCGATCTGTCCGTGAATATTGGACTGAGTTTACCATGCTGATTCACAGACTGAGTTGGGATTTATCGGCGGCACCCGTTCAAATGCTATTTGAAGAAGGTCTTTCTTCGGGGGTGAAAGACGAGCTGGCACGGAGCCCCAGGGCGGAGTCTATGGATCAGCTGACCAAATCTGCGCTGACCATAGGAGCGCGGCAGGAGGCAAGAGCCTTGGAGAGGCGGGAAGGGAGAGGGGAACGTTGGAAGGAGTTCCGCATTCCAGACATTCCTGAGCCAGCTTTCCCGCCGGCAGAGCCGATGGAAATCGGAACAGCGCGCGCGCGCGCATTTTCAAAAACCAGCGAGGGAGCTAAGAAGGAGGGAAAGGGCCCCCGGAAATGCTATCTCTGCCAACAGCCAGGCCACTTTGCCAGAGTCTGCCCCCAGAGGAAGGAATGGCAAGGGATGGTGGGAGCTGTTGAGGGGGGAGAAGAAGGGGGAGCGGAGCAGGTAAAAGCCAACGCCTGGTTGCCACAATTGGGGCACTGCAGCCAGGCCAAAGAGCAGTGAAAGTGCCCGTGCCAGAAGCTCCTCGACCTGCTCTAGTGATTGAAGTGTCGCTAGAGCTGCAGAATGGGCACCCCCTAAAAATAAAGGCGCTATTGGACTCAGGCAGCTCCTGCAATTTTATGAGCAAGGAGTTTGTTGCTGAACACCAGATACAGACCATCCCTTTAAGCAACCCCCTGCAGGTGACCACGATTGATGGCAGGGAGTTGTTGGGAGGAGGAGTCCGCTTGCAGACTGTCCCAATGATAATGAGGGTGGCAAGGCACACAGAACTGATAGCGTTTAATGTGGCCACCCTGGGAGGCGCTCCCATTATTTTGGGAATGAGCTGGCTAGCTCTACATGATCCGCTGGTTGGCTGGCATCAAAGAGTGGTGTCCTTTGGTTCAGCACATTGCCTAGAACACTGCAAAGGGGAGAAGGGTTCAGTAGGGGCCCAAGCCACCCTAGCAGGGACTGAAGTAATGGGAAAGGTGAAGGTACCACCACAGTATGCAGATCTCAGCGACGTGTTCAGCGAGAAGGAAGCTGACCAACTACCACCTCATAGACCCTTTGATTGTCAGATCAATTTACTCCCTGGAGCACAGCTTCCCGTGGGCAAGTTGTATGCCATGTCAGACAGGGAAATGCAGGAGTTGCGAGGGTTCATTGACAAGAACCTGAAGAGAGGCTTCATCAGAGAGTCCAAAGCAGCAGGGGGGAGCCCAGTGTTCTTTGTGGACAAAAAAAATGCGGACAAGCCGAGACTTGTATGTGATTTTAGGCGGCTGAATGCAGTGACTGAACCGGTGGCGTTCCCTATTCCCAGAATTGATGATATTTTGACCATGGTGAGGAAGGGAAAGATTTTCACAAAGCTGGATCTAAGGGGGGCGTACAACCTGATACGCATAAGGAAAGGGGATGAATGGAAAACCACCATGTTTACCCCTTTGGGGGCGTTTGAATACCTCGTTATGCCATTTGGATTACAAGCAGGCTCCGCGTGTTTTCAATCTTTTATGAACCACGTGCTGGGCCCTTTGCTCTACAAGAATTGCGTTGCCTTTCTAGATGATGTGTTGGTGTATTCTGAGAATGAGGAGCAACATGTGAGAGACGTCAGAGAAGTGTTGAGCAGACTGCAAGCCAACAGGCTGTGGGTCAAACTGGAGAAGTGTCGGTTCCATACCAAGGAGGTGGAATTCCTGGGGTACCGCCTGTCAGACAAGGGATTGGCCATGGATCCCGGCAAGGTACAGGCAGTGCTGGAATGGAAAACACCCAAAACCAAGAAGGATGTGCAGAGGTTCCTAGGGTTTGGAAACTTTTATCGTAAGTTCATCCGCAACTTCGCCCATCTGACGGCGCCCATCACTGACTGTCTCAGCAGTAAGAAGAAGTTTGTATGGACGGCGGAGGCGGGGCGAGCGTTTGAGGAACTGAAAAGGGCCTTCGCCTCTGAAGAACAACTTCTGCATGTGGATTTACGAAAGAAGCTAAGGGTTGAAACAGACGCATCTGACAGAGCCATAGGGGCGGTGCTTCTTCTGCAGCCGGGGAAGGAGGAGTCGGAGTGGCGTCCGTGTGCCTTCTTCTCGCGGAAGCTGAACAAATCCGAGAGGAACTACACGGTGTACGACCGAGAACTGCTTGCTATTCATGAGGCGTTCCGGAGATGGAGGCATCTGCTAGTTGGTGCACAACATAAAGTGCAAGTGTGCACGGACCATAAAAATCTAGAGTACTGGAGAACGGCGCGAGTGCTCAACCAAAGGCAGTTGAGATGGGCCCAAGAGTTCTCCAAATTTAACTTTGAGATTTGTTATGTGCCAGGCCCAGAGAATGTTAGGGCGGACGCTCTCTCACGCAAGCCTGAATATTTGGAGGGGGAGGGAGCACCCGAAGAAACCCATATCATTCCAGAGGACCGCTGGGTGTGTGGGGCGACTTTGGTGGGGCAAAGGGAATTGGTAGAGGGTACGGTGCAGGATGCATACGCCCAGGGGAAACTCAGGGATCTCAGAGGGGAGGAAGACAAACCCGGTGGTTTTGAGGAGAGAAATGGGGCATTGTATTATAAGGGAGCGTTATATATACCTGAAGGGGAATTGAGGGAGAAAGTACTCAAGCAGCTGCACGATAGCCCCACAGCAGGGCACTTTGGGCAACACAAAACCATGTGGCTGGTTACCAGGGAATTTTGGTGGCCCAAGGTCAGGGAAGATGTGCGGGAGTATGTGAGAGGGTGTGAACAATGCCAAAGAGCCAAGGGGGAGAGGCAGGCGCCGGCTGGTTTATTAGAACCACTGCCCACACCTGAGAGACCGTGGGAAGCAGTGGCAATAGATTTCATGACTGATCTGCCAAGGTCTAGAGGGAAAACAGCCATCATGGTTGTAGTAGACCTGTTAACTAAAATGGCCCACTTCATAGCCTGCTCACATGCGGTTACAGCAGAAGAAACCGCCAAATTGTTTGTAGAGAATGTGTTTAGGTTGCATGGCGCCCCCTTGAGGGTGGTTTCAGACCGAGGGAAACAATTTACTTCCAGGTTCTGGAGGAAGCTCATGAGCTTACTGCATGTAGAGGTTAATTTCTCGACGGCCCGTCATCCTGAAACCAACGGGCAGGCGGAAAGAGCAAATGGGGTTCTCCAACAATATTTGAGGTGTTATGTTAATGACAGAGAGAATGATTGGGTGGAGAAGCTGGCGTTGGCAGAATTTGCCTACAACAATGCAGAGAACGTGTCCACGGGGATGAGCCCCTTTTTGGCTAATCACGGGTGCCATCCCAGAGCCTTCCCAGGGGGGGAGGGGGAGAACTGGAGCGTTCCAGCTGCAGAACAGTTCGTGGAAGAAATGGAAGCAATCCATCGCCAGCTCCAACTCAACTTA
Source organism: Podarcis bocagei (assembly GCF_964188305.1). Taxonomy (NCBI): domain Eukaryota; kingdom Metazoa; phylum Chordata; class Lepidosauria; order Squamata; family Lacertidae; genus Podarcis; species Podarcis bocagei. Next base: position 35,863,676 of record NC_138130.1, read on the forward strand.
AACAGGGCTAAGGAGGAATATAAGAGGCAAGCAGACAAAAACAGAAGGGAAGGTGAAAGCATCAGGGTGGGGGACCAGGTGTGGCTGTCAACCCAAGGGTTGCCATTCAAAGGAGGTTGTAAGAAATTAAGACCCAAAAGGCTGGGTCCGTTTGAAGTCATACAGCAGGTCAATCCAGTGGCTTTCAGGCTCCGGTTACCGAACCACATGAAGCTGCACCCAGTTTTTCACAGGTCGTTGCTGTCACCGTATAGAGGAGACAGTGAGGGGAGGGTCACTAGGGGACCAGCAATGGAGGAGAAGGAACACAGCTACCATGTAGCGGAGATCCTCGATTCCAGGTGGAAGGGAGATCAAGTAGAGTATTTGGTAATGTGGGAAGGGGAACCGGAGTCGGAAAACACCTGGGTTAGGGCAGAGGATGTCAATGACGAGGTTTTAATAGAGACTTTTCATCAGAGGTTCCCACGTAAACCTCAGCCTGTAGCGAGGTTCCGAAGGGAATACTTTGCCACCACCGACGAGGAAGAGGAGTTGGAGGGGTTCCCAGATTCTGAAGAGGAGGAGGATTCAGCTGGCCAGGACGACGATCGATGGAGAGAATTGTTCGAGACGTCAGAAGATGAGGAAGATTCGTTTCGGGGTTTTAGCCCTTCACCTCCCAGGGGGGAGGAATTGGGAGGGGTGAGGGGGGCCCTGGAGGGGAGGTGGATGTCAGGGAACTGCCATCAGAGCATCAGGTGGTGGAGGGACTCAGGCAGGATGAAAGAGACTCAACTGCTGAAGCAGGGACCAGCAGGGGGAGGAGTGGGTCTCTGAGGGAATGCGAGCAGGAGGGAGGGCTCAGGGAGGCTTCCAGCGAAAACAGTGGGGAGGTATCGGAGTCTCCCATAGGGAGACCCATACCTCGCAGGAAACTGTCACGCCGTGAGTCCAGGAGACGCGTTTCCGTTAAGGAACTTCTTTGTTGGAAACGCTTCCGCAGACAGCCACTGTCGGACTCTACTAGTGACTAGAGCAGACATGTCTGAGGAGCTCCGTCACACACGGAGGTTTGTGGGGGCGCACAAACTCTGAGGGAGCACGTTTTCACGCACAAGCAGCTAATCAAACCCTCACATTATGTATTCTGTGGTTTTATATATTTTTTTAAAAAGATTTTTATTGGTTTTACAAAAAAATTTTAAAACAATACAAACATATAAAAAGACATAGAAACATGTATAGTTTCGTACCCTTTTTTTCATAAACCTTGTTTCTCGGACTCCCCCATACCTCCCCTTTCTGTATCCCAATGTCCAAAGTTTTTCAGCAACTTCTAAATAGTTCTGTCAAGCCTCTGTCCTCTTAATCTTTCCTTCATTCTAATCTTATATCGCTGTAACCCTTTCTTTCTCAAAACCTCGACATTCTATCATTCATGCAGTTTATAGTAGTCTTTAAGGTAAATTTTAAACCTCTTCCATTCTTCTTCCGCCGTCTCCTTCCCCTGATCACGGATTCTGCCAGTCATCTCAGCCAATGTCATGTAGTCCATCACTTTCATCTGCCATTCTTCCAAGGTGGGTAGATCTTGTGTCTTCCAATACTTTGCGATAAGTATTCTTGCTGCTGTCGTGGCGTACATAAAGAAAATTCTGTCTTTCTTTGACACCAATTGGCCGACTATGCCCAAGAGAAAGGCCTCTGGTTTCTTAGGAAAAGTACACTTAAGTACCTTTTTCATTTCATTATATATCATTTCCCAGAAAGCCTTAATCTTCGGGCACGTCCACCAAAGGTGATAGAAAGTACCTTCAGTTTCTTTACACTTCCAACACTTATTATCAGGCAAATGATAAATTTTTGCTAGCTTGACTGGGGTCATGTACCACCTGTAGATCATTTTCATAATGTTTTCCTTTAAGGCATTACATGCCGTGAATTTTATACCGGTGTTCCACAACCATTCCCAGTCAGCAAACATAATGTTATGACCAATGTCCTGTGCCCACTTAATCATAGCCGATTTAACTGTTTCATCTTGTGTATTCCATTTCAGCAGCAAATTATACATTCTTGACAAATTCTTAGTATTGGGTTCTAACAATTCCGTCTCTAATTTTGATTTTTCCACCTGGAAGCCAATTTTCCTATCTTGTTTATAAACCTCCATTATTTGATAATAATGGAGCCAATCTTGTACTTTTGGTTTCAATTTCTCATGGCTCTGTAATTTCAATTTATCTCCATCTTGTTCCAAAATTTCCCAATATTTTGGCCATCCGGCCTCCATATTGAGTTTCTTCAATGCCTTAGCCTCCAAAGGTGACAACCATCTAGGGGTTTTATTTTCCAACAAGTCTTTATATCTTATCCATACATTAAACAACGCTTTTCTAACAATGTGATTTTTAAAGGCCCTATGCACTTTAATTTTATCATACCATAGATATGCATGCCAACCAAATGCATTATTGAAACCTTCTAAATCCAAGATATCTGTGTTCTCGAGGAGCATCCACTCTTTCAGCCAGCAGAACGCTGCTGCTTCATAGTACAATTTTAAGTCCGGCAGGGCAAATCCCCCTCTTTCTTTTGCATCTGTAAGTACTTTAAATTTTATTCTGGGCTTTTTGCCCTGCCAGACAAATTTCGCAATTTCTTTCTGCCACCTCTTGAAACAGTCCATCTTGTCAAGAATCTGCAAAGTTTGAAACAAGAATAACATTCTAGGCAATACATTCATCTTAATTGCAATTCGGCCTAACATTGACAATTTCAAATTTGACCATATTTCTAGATCTTTTTTAATTTCTGACCAGCATTTTTCATAGTTGTCCTTATATAAGTTCAAATTTTTAGATGTCAGATAAACCCCTAGGTATTTCACCTTCTTAACCACTGTCAAACCTGTCTCTTCTTGGAATTTCTCCTTCTCCATGACTGTTAAGTTTTTTTCTAATACTTTAGTTTTTTGTTTATTCAATTTGAATCCAGCTACCTGGCCAAATTGTTGGATTATCTCCAACACCCTTTTCGTACTAGTGTCTGGCTCTTGTGAGGTCAATACTAGGTCGTCTGCAAAAGCCTTTAGCTTGTAATGTTTAACCCCGACCTGTACACCTTTAACCTGCTGGTCATTTCTAATCATATTCAGCAACACCTCCAGAACAGAAATAAAAAGCAATGGGGAGATTGGGCACCCCTGTCGTGTTCCTTTTTCTATCTTCAGTTCCTCAGTTATCACATTATTTACAATCAGCTTAGCTTTTTGTTCAGAGTATATCACACCCATACCATTCTCAAATCCTTGGCCTACCCCCATCCCATGAAGATTCTTTTTCATAAAACTCCAAGAAATATTGTCAAAGGCTTTCTCCGTGTCCACAAAAATCAACACTGCTTTGGTGTTTATGTTCACCTCTAGCCGTTCCAAAATGTCTATTATATTCCTTACATTGTCTGATAAATGCCTCTTTGGGAGAAAGCCTGCTTGGTCCCTATGAATCTTCTCCATCAACACTCTTTTAAATCTTTTCGCCAAAATGTCTGCAAAAATTTTGTAATCCACATTAAGTAATGATATTGGGCGGTAGTTCTTGAGTTGAGTCTTTTCAGTCTCAGTCTTTGGTATGAGTGAAATATACGCTTCCTTCCACGACTCTGGTGCCTTTTCCCCCTCTAAGATCTCATTGCAGACTTCCTTTAACGGTTGAACCAACCACTCCTTCAAAGTTTTGTAGTATCTGGAAGTCAATCCATCTGGTCCTGGAGATTTGCCCAATTGCATGTCCTGAATGGCACCCTCTATCTCTTGTTCTGTTATTCTCTGGTTTAAATCCACCTTACTTTGATGAGAGATTTTTTGTAATCCAAATTTATTAAGGAATTTATCTATGTCCTCTTCATTTTGTGGCCCTTGAGAATAAAGTTTTTTGAAATAGCTCAAAAAACAGTTTCTAATCTCATTAGGTTTAGATATATTCTTTCCATCCACTTCTAGGCTTGTAACTGTATTTAGTTTCTGCCTTTTCTTCAGTTGCCATGCCAGAAGTTTACCACATTTATCTGCCGTTTCAAATGTCTTTTGTTTCATTTGCTTTAGCTTCCACTCAATCTCTTGATTCATCAATTCCATATATTGTGTCTGGTATAGCTTAATCTCTCTCAAAATCTCCTGGGACTTTGGTCTTGATCTTAATTTTTTCTCCTTCTTTTATCTTTTCCAAAATCTTTTCCTTCTTCTCATTCTGCTTTCTCTTTTTAATTGAATTTTGTTGAATCAAAAAACCTCGCATCACAGCTTTACTTGCGTCCCAGATCACTCTTTTTTCCACGTCGGCCTATAGATTTATTTCAAAATAGTCCTTTAGAGTTTTTTGGGCCTTCATGTGGATCTCCTTGTCTCTAAACAGGGTGTCATTCATCCTCCATCTGAATTGACCAGTTGTTGTAAGTTTCATTTCCATCTTCACGGCGTTATGGTCGGAGCAGGTCTTTGGGCAGATTTCTACCTTCTTAATCTTTGGAGCCATCCCACTAGTGATCCAGATTTGATCAATTCTGGTCCAGGTCATCATTGCTTGGGAAAAGAATGTTCCTTCTCTCTCAAGAGGGTTCCTCGTTCTCCATATATCTATTAGGTCCATGTTTTCAGTCATTTCAAAGAAGGTCTTCGGAAGTCTCCCTTCCTTTGAGATTGTCAGTCTTTGTGCCTTGTCCATATTTGTAGAAACCACACCATTCATATCTCCCATCATTATTATATTGTAATCCAAATAGTCCATCAGAGTTTCATGAAGCTTCTTAAAAAATTCCGCCTTGCCTTCATTTGGTGCATAGACTCCAACTATTAAAATTTTTTCTCCTTGTACTTGTATTTCAACTGCCAGGTATCTTCCTTGTTCATCTTTAAACATCATTTTTGGAACCCATTTCTCTTTTACATAAATCACAACTCCTCTTTTCTTAACTTTATCCGATGAAATAAATTCTTGTCCTAATCTTTTATTTATAAGTAATTTCCTGTGTGTTCTGGTTATATGGGTTTCTTGTAAACATATCAAATCCAATTGTTCTCTTTGCAAAATATGAAACACTTGACGTCTCTTCAAAGGCATGTTGAGCCCATTACAATTCCAACTAAGGAATTGCGGGGCCATCTTGTTACTTTTCCGTTGTTCCTCCAACCGCTCCCAGTTGTTGCTCTTCCTCTGATGGTGGTGGGTTGAGTCCAAACGGTAGGTTCAGAATATCTAGTGCTCTCCTTTGTTCTGCAATTGGGTCCACAGTTCCCTTCTGTAGGTCCTCTTGGTTTCTTTCCAAGAACTTCTCTTTATCTTGTATTGTCTTTATTTTCACTTTCTTTCCCTTGTAGTCAAAGGACAATCCCTGTGGGAACTCCCACCTAAAAGGAATGATGTTCTTCCTCAGCAGGTAGACAAGATCCTTATAGAAGGTTCTCAACTCCAAAATATATTTAGGGATGTCTTTAAAAATTTGTATAGATGAATTTTCAATTTGCAGAGCCTTTTGGTAATGTAGTTTTAATATTTTATCTCTTTCTTCCTTGGATCTAAGGGTAATCAGGCAGTCCCGCGGGGTCTTTCTGTTCAGTCTCCTGCCCAATCTAAATGCTGTTGTTATCTTAAGTTCTTCCTCTTCCAAGTCTTCCCAAAAGTCAGCAAATTTTTGTGTTAGGAACTCCACCAGGTTGTCTCCTTCGCTCTCAGGGATTAATCTTAATTTCAGATTTCTTTCCTTTCTCTGTAATTCCAATAAGGACAAAGTTGCATCATGTTCATAAACCTTTTTAGCAATCGGTTCTAGCTTCTCCTGTGTCACTCCAGCAACGCTTCTGGCTTCCTCTGCAATTTTACGTGTTGCAGAGTTTTCTTCAATCAACCTGTTTATAGATTCTGTATTACTTGTCACACTTTTGGTGTTCAAGTCCAATCTCGCTGTTAATTCTGTTAATTTCTGTGCATTTTCTGTACTCTGCTTTGTCAAAGTCTCCAAGGATTGGTTTATCTTGAGTAACGCCTGTGTCACTGACTCCATGGAGGCAGCTGTCACTTTTTCTTGTCCTGCTGTTCCTGTAGGAGTTAGACCTGTAATTGAGCCTCTTTTCTTCTGTTGCTGTTGTTGCTGTTGTTGTTGCTTAGCTTTGGCTCTGGTGGTTATCTCTTCTGCTGAGCCACTCATGTCCCAAGGACGTTCCCACAGAAACAATCCCCTGATGGAAAATCCCACTGTCTTAAACTGTTAGAGCCGTTACTTTAAGCCCTCTAGGGGGAGCAACACAAAATGTCCAAGTGAAGAGACAAAGAAGTTAAAAACAAATATATTAGGAGGCTTGAAACTGTATATAGTACAACACTTTTTCCAGTAGATACTCTTTCAACACACTCCACTATATTGTAACAACCAAGTCTTAAAACTTTGTATCAAAGATAACTTCAACCATGTAACTTTCCCAAGGGTTTAAAGGCAGTTCAACGTCCTGATGTCTTATTTGGCAGTCCGTTTCAGGGTATTAAAACAGCAGAAGGCTTTTTCTTTTAGGTAAATCATGCAGGTTTTAATGTCCTCTTTTTTCCTCCCCTCTGCCCTGCTTGCTAGAGGGGAAACCTAGGTCCAATGTCAGGTTTAAATAGTCAAAGGATACTTCATGCGGATGCAGCTTAACTTTTCCGTTGCTTTAAACGTCATACAGTCGGGGGAAGGCAGACTTCCTTAATTTTTTTTCCTTCCCCGTTTTCAGCCAAATTTCAGGTATACTTTAGTTTCAAATAGATGTTCAGTCTTACTCACGGGTTTGTTTAGTCCAAAATTTACAGGAAGGAATCGGCGCTCTCCGTCAATGGCGACGCGGCTTCACCCTGCGGGCTGGGTAGCGACTCTCAGCACCGCGCTCTCCCGATGCCGTTCCGGAGCCTTTAAAAAGGCTCCTTCTGCAGTAAGGGGGGGCGCTTCAGGTGCCCACCGAGTCTCCTTGTTCACAGGCTTCCGCGCCTGTGATTTTAGGGGTCCCCCGCTTGCCGTAGCGGGTCAGACCCGAACTCGCAGGGCAGTCCTCCTCCGGAGCTCGGAAAGAGGACCGCCATTAACGCTGGCGCCGACCGGAAGTCTCAGTTTTATATATTGATTTTATTCTGTGAACCATCCTGAGACCCCCAGGTATAGGGCAGTATATAAATTCAATATGAAGAAGAAGAAGAAGAAGAAGAAGAAGAAGAAGAAGAAGAAGAAGAAACAAAAAGGCTCTTCCCAGAAGGACGTAATGATGGGGACTACTGCTGTGTCCCATGACCTTCTATGACATTTGTACATTCTTTCACCTAAATGCTGTGCACAAGTTTTCTTACCTATTAAGCCAGTGGTGTAGCCTTTGTTCTGCAATATCTTGGCAAAAGTAGTTTCATTCTGAGGAAGCCCACCAGAACCAGCAAGCCAGCTAATGACACGGAAACGATCCCTTTCATCCAAACCTGAGATAAAGTGATCATATATAACATAGCCAGTAATATGGCTGTGAACTTCAGCCGGTTTTCCACATACAGTTCTAATGGAAGATTAAGATGTCCCTCTCCTTATCTAAATCAATGGACATCAGATTAAAAACAAACCAGATCTTTGTGAAGCCTGCATAGCAAAGCCCTCCCTCTCTTAGCCTTCCCATCGAGATCCAATACCTCGGTACAACTGTAAAGAATATTTCCACAATTGTCTCCAAGGGCAATTATTTCTACTTAAGACTAGATGGTGCCTTTTGACAACACCGCACACCTGATCTTACGGGGTATCGGCCAGTCAGAAAAGCGGCTCTGCTTGGGGAGCAAACAGGGGCTGCTGAAATGTGCTGAGTGAGTTTCACACCTTCTTTTGCTAGCCGATCGATATTGGGAGTCCTAAGGAAAACAACAATAACAGGGCAATATATTTGAGCTGAGTAATCATAAAGCAAACAGAGAATGTCTAGGAACTGAATGCCTCGACGAAGTCTAAGTTACGTAACTAAAGGCACCTCCAGATTGTCGTGTTTTTGTGAGAAGGATTCACGTGCATACTGGAAATGGGTCAAAGTCCTGCCAGCCTAGCACAACAAATGCATTCAAACAATAGCATGACTTGGTGATTAGCACATAAATGGGAAAATGCGCAGAAAGGTGTGGAATGAACTAACTGTTAATGGAAATAATAGGATCATGCAATTGTAGAGTTGGAAGGGACCCCAAGGACCATCTAGTCTGCCCCCCACAATGAAGGAATATTTCGCCCAATGTGAGGCTCAAACCCATGACCCTGAGATGAAGAGTCTTATGCTCTACCAGCTGAGTTATGTCAGCATATATAATACATATAAGCAATTCAGGCTGAATGCAAATGGATGTACAGTGGTACCTCAGTTTACATACACTTCAGGTTACATACGCTTCAGGTTACAGACTCCGCTAACCCAGAACTTTGTTTCAGGATGAGAACAGAAATCTTGCTGCGGCGTTGCGGCAGCAGCAGGAGGCCCCATTAGCTAAAGTGGTGCTTCAGGTTAAGAACAGTTTCAGGTTAAGTACGGACCTCCGGAACGAATTAAGTATTGAACCCAAGGTACCACTGTATAACCTCTTCATAAACAAATCATATTAAACGCACAATAAAGACCAAAGATAGTCTAACCTCTGTGTAAGCTTTCTACCTAGTAAGCCAATTAAAAGTGTCATTGTAGCAGCCTCAACACACACACACACACACACACACAATGTTTTTTACACACACACACACATAAATAAATAAATAAAATATTTTCCTAGACCAACCTTAGGTAACTGAATAACAGCCAACTAGCACAGATACTTAGTACTTCACATGTAACCCTTGACTTTACCTCCGCCTATGCTTACATTGTATCTTAAGCTGTTTTAAACTGTTTTAAATATTCTGCAATATTGTATTTTAATATCCACATTGTGTTTGAATTGTTGCAACCTGCTCTGGGACCTTAGGGTGAAGGGATCGTAATAAACTGCAATAATAATAATAATAATAATAATAATAATAATAATAATAATAATACCAAGCCTTGTTCCATTAAGCACATTTTAAAAGGTGATTTCCCCACAGTTTATATAAGTCAATGTGGTGTAGTGGTTGGATGAGGACCTGATTGACCTGAGTTCAAATCCACATTCAGTCGTGACATGAATTTCACTGGGTGACTGTGGGCTGGCTACTACAGTAACTCTCAGCCTAACTTACCACATAGGATTGTTAGGATAATATGGATTGGTGTAGGGAGCCATGTATGTCACCTTGAGCTTCTTAGACTAAAGGTAGGATGTAATGAATGAATGAATGAATCAAATTTTTATTTCGCCCTTCATCTGAAGATCACAGGGTTGCTTACAATATAAAAACACAAAAACACATACCGCTATAACAAACAAAAATACCCCACACAGTTTAAAAGGCAATAGATTTATTATTATTTATTAAATACAATGAGAAATGGATAAATAAAATTAGTGCCTAGCACTAGCACCTGACATTTAATATCATGCATATTTATAGAATGTGTCGTGGAAGGCATCACAGATCTGCATAAGCCTTTACCTGATTGTATCATTTCCATAGCAGCCGAGATCCCCAATGCCAAAGTCATCAGCCAGGAAGATGAGAAAGTTGGGCTTATAGCTGACTGAAGCTTGCAGTTCCAGTGAATTTAGCAATAGCACCAAAGCTAGAAGTGAGCATGGATTTCTCCTGGAAAGATGAAAGATGATTAACTGTTATGGGTGTGTTGTACTATCTTAACTCATCCTATTCACACTCCATAGTAACTTTCCTTATGAAAGGCTGCAAAGGAACACGTAGGTTCTAAGAGAGTGAAAATATTTTAATATGGCTTTTTAAAAAAAGGAACTTTAATTTTGCGTATTCATCCTGTAGATGTTATCTATTAGCTAATTTCACCATTAAGCAGCGTGAAACCACAGAGGGCAGCAATATGATTAGCTGGGCAATAGGTAGCTGTCTGAGAGAAATGTCACCATGTGGCCCTGCAAGGGCATGAACCTGAAATAAAATGCAAACCATAATGTTCCTCTGAAGACTGACCGCCAGTTTTATTATATGTGATGTACACATGTGTAGCATCTTGCTCCTACGGGTGCGTGACCAACAGACAAGTTACTGCCTTCAAGCAGCTCCCATTAAAAACTGCCAAGTTGGGTTTTTTGTTTCATATTACTCAAGAATATCCATTTGACACACCATAAAGCATATTGTTGTAGTTTCCATATGCTTTGCTTTCTAATACAAGATTATTATTTTTTGCACTGGTTTCCTTATTAATCAACAGGTGGATTATTATGAATGAAAGATCATTATTATGAATAAAAGTTTAAGCCATGTTAAAGTTATACCCGGGACGCGGGTGGTGCTGTGGGTTAAACCACAAAGCCTAGGACTTGCCGATCAGAAGGTCGGTGGTTCGAATCCCCGCGACGGGGTGAGCTCCCGTTGCTCGGTCCCTGCTCCTGCCAACCTAGCAGTTCGAAAGCACGTCAAAGTGCAAGTAGTACCGCTCTGGCAGGAAGGTAAATGGCGTTTCCGTGCGCTGCTCTGGTTCGCCAGAAACGGCTTAGTCATGCTGGCCACATGACCTAGAAGCTGTATGCCGGCTCCCTCGGCCAATAAAGCGAGATGAGCGCCGCAACCCCAGAGTCAGTCATGACTGGACCTAACAGTCAGGGGTCCCTTTACCTTTACCTAAACAAAATACAGCAATTATGGAGAAGCACACTGCTTTCCCATTGCATTAATAAGCTATTGGATTTTTTTAAAAAAACAACAACAACATATAACGAAACACCATCTAATTCTAGTAATGTGCTACATACCACATGACCTCTTTAAGAGATTGCCACGTTGTAGATATACTGCAATGAAGAATCTAAAAAAGAAAAGAGAACACAACATCAATACTAGAGACGATCTGGATAATGACAATATATAGATGTTAAATCTTTCTATATTCATTTAAAAGGAAGAAAACAGCATACTGAAGGAGGCATACAAACTTCTGTTCAATGCAATAAGATGGGGAACAGAGTTCTTCTTCTTCTTTATGTCTTCTTATATCTACCTTCTTATAGCCATGAGGGGACGGGCTTATTACTGTGCTGTTCCACTTCATTTTTCTTGTGGTAAAACAACATTTCTTTCAGTGACATGATTAGAGACTTGCCTTTTTCGTTTCTTTTTTAAGTGCATGCAGCTCAGTGTTATGCTGCAAAGAATGTTCTTTCCTGAGGAGAGACACTTCCAGTGCTCTCAGCCAGTCACGTTTAAGGGCATGCAAAGGTTTACTGTCATACCTCAGGTTACAGCTGCTTCAGGTTGCGCTTTTTCGGGTTGCGGATCACCACAACCCGGAAGTACCACAATGGGTTACTTCCAGGTTTCAGCAGTCGTGCATGCGCAGAAGCGCTAAATCGTGTTTTGCGCATGCGCAGAAACGCCAAAACGCTGCAGGTTGTGAACGTCCAGCGCAGATCACGTTCACAAACCGAGCGTCCACTGTTCTCAACTTTTGCAAGCCTCCAAAGGAAGGTTAAGTTTCTTGTTCTGCACACCAAATATCATAGCTATGGGGGCTTTCGTGTAAAAAAATAATTGGTGGTTCTACCAGATTTTTTGCTGTTGCAAAACTGCATCTCCTCCTGAGGCAGTTTATCTAAAACACCCCCAGCCACCCACCCCCATAGCAATCATAAACCCAATGAACTCAGTGAGATTTCCAAATGAACACACCTAGGATTGCACTGGTAAGCACTGAAGTCTGCTTGAATCTTTGCTTCTATGCTGAGATTCCTGTCCCTTAAGTGTCCTTTCAACTCTACAATTCTTCAATTCTATGACTTGTTTCAAGAGTGCAAACATCCCCTTCCTGCAATTAGTTTCTTAATGCGGTTCAGAACAGTGCAACAGTATACATTCTTTCTAACAATATACTTTACTGGCACCTGATGTCTCATGTTGCTGTGAATCTTAAACATTGTATTGTGAAACACTGTCCTGGTTCACTCTAACACTGGGAGCCACTGCCTTTTCTTATCTTATGGCTACTACAGGAAAAGCTGCCTGAAAACTGGTACAGACATGGAGTCTCCCTAGACAGCTATGGATGGGAAGCAGCTCTCGCTTTCTATGGCAGTCACACAAGTAGTCACCACACTTGTGGACAGAAAAGTGTCCATAGGTTTCTTACTATTTGGGAATAGTTATTTGAATAGTAGTCTTGACTGACAGATCTCAGTCAAACTACCTGTGGGCTTGTGACTGATTTGCACTGGACCAAGTTGTTATTCTAACATATAAGACCCTATGCATCTCAGTATTAGACTGCCTATCCCTTATATACCTCATAGGTCACTGCAGTTTCTCACCCAAGTCCTTAAAATATCAGAAGCCCACTCTCTAGTAACTTTCTGTAAGGCTGCCCCTTTTTGTGGAACAGCATAAGGCAGAGCATTCCTATCTGTACTTTCTGAAAGCAACAAAACATTTACAGGCACTTTAAATGCATGGTGTGCATGCAGCCAGAGCGAAACAGAAGGAATAAAACACTAACCATTACCTTTTCCAGAGAAAAGGAGAAGTAGCGGCTTTTGTGTGGTTCCAAGCAAGCAACCTGGGGCCCTTGGAAGTGGCTTAAAACTAGAAAAGTTCTCCTCAGAAGAGCACACGAGGCTTGTATTCCCTTAAGGTTCCTAACCAAACATAGGGAAGATGTGGGGAAATGGGGGTGGTTAGTGAAAGGGATGGGATCAAGCTAGGCAAGTTGAAGGAGGTCTGCTCTCAAAGGCATCCATGGGGTCAAGAAGGCTTGAAAGCAAGGAATGTTCAGAATCTCTACCATACCCTCGGGAGAAAGATTAACAAACTTGAGTCTGCACAGCTACAAGACATGAGCTGCTGTTTACACAAAGGATTATTACATTTAGGACAATCAAAGAAACTGTCTACTTTCCAGAAAATGCAAATACAGTGGTACCTTGGGTTAAGAACTTAATTCGTTCTGGAGGTCCATTCTTAACCTGAAACTGTTCTTAACCTGAGGTACCACTTTAGCTAATGTGGCCTCCCACTGCTCCCACGCCACCGGTGTGTGATTTCTGTTCTCATCCTGAGGTAAAGTTCTTAACCCGAGGTACTATTTCTGGGTTAGCGGAGTCTGTAACCTGAAGTGTCTGTAACCTGAAGTATCTGTAACCTGAGGTACCACTGTAGTGCATTGACTAAGATATCAGTAGACCTTGCCATTTGGTAGGAAACTTTATTCTTTTGCCAGAGTTAATTAATAACCAAATAGAACAGTTTACTTGTGTTAAATGTGGCAATGTTTCCAGTTGTTAATTTGGCATTTGTACACAATTGGGGCTCTTTCTCAGTCCCTGGAAAACAGGGACATTGGAGGGTCTGGTAATAGCTACACAGACTCACTGTCACTCTCTGTCCTCTCTCCATGAAAGAAGAAGGCACTTGCAGATTTGATCGGCATATTCTAGGTTGGCAAAACACATGAAGGACCACGTTTTGCTTGTGGGCCTGAAGTTTCCCACCCCTGGTTTTGGTCTTGATGGAATTTTACTCAGCCACCACTAGAGGCTGTCTACAAACCCCAGCAGCTCCTGACAGGTCTATGATTTGTCTCTGGTGTTCAGGAACTTGAAGAAGAATAGATAACCCCACCAGAAAGGCCAGCAGAAAGTGCATGCAAGTCTTAGAAGTTTTTCCACAACAACAATAAAAAATTGCACGGAAGAGAATGCTGCCCACTCAAAAGAAGTCAAAACACTGAAATGCCACCCACTTTACTGAGTGTTGTCCACAACATAGGGCAATGCAAAAAGAAAACAAGCTAAACACACAAATTTAATGGAATTCATAGCAATAGCTCAATGCAGTGTTTGCTCCCCCCTTTAATGCATAGTATATTGAATTATACATACCAATTGTGCAACAGTTGTATTGCTAGCTATGAGGTTCTCACTATGACCCCCTATGATTTGACACATCTACAGCCCAGACTTGCCCTTCTTCAGTCAGATGTAAGATCTATTGTGTTCAGTGGGTGAGTGTGTATATGGCTGAAGTCGTAATTTCTTTTTCCAATTCCCCAGACTTGCCAAAGAGAATCATATTGTTCTAGGCAGTGTTTATGGATATGTTCCAACCCATCATGCTTTGCGTGACAGAGCCTTTCACAACTGCCTTACTCACAGGACCAGCAGGGATACACCTGCTAATTTCAAAATTACAGGTTGGTGCATAGTCCCAGAATAGCGAGAGGGCATCTAAAATAGCTTTTCATTGCTTGGGAGCTTTAAATGTAGTTTGCTGTGTACAAGCAAAGAGAGGAAGCCGACCTCCTGAGAGATGTTATCGAAAATAAGCTGTTTTGAACTCAGTGTGCCGACGTGCTCTTGAGTGCCAGCCGTAGCAGTTGCATAGTTTCCAACAGGAAAAAGATTTCTAGTATTTGATCACAGCAAAATGTCTTATACAGTACCTGGTGAAGTCTCCAGGAAGCCAGAGAGGCTACAGCAGCAGCTGTAGTTGCGGGGAGTTTAGATTCAGGGCAGGCTTCATTCCCAGCTTTTCATCAAGGCTTAACCCCAGCCACAAGTGGCACATCTTTCATCAGTCTCTGCCGGAGGCTATAAAGGAAGTTATCATATCTGTCCCATCTGCTCATGCGCACTCTCTGAACAGTTCCCACTGGAAGAAACGCCGCTTTCTAGATCGACAGCTAAGCTGAAAACTTCTCAGGCTGCTCTCTGCCTGCCAGTCGCACTCTGCAGCTCTCCCCAGTCTGCCGCTCTTTGATATCAGCACAGTGTTAACATTCAGTTGCACATGTGGGACTGATCAGAGAACAGTAGGGCCTTTCAGGAGAGACCTGGCTCAGATGATTGAAGAGGGACTCCCTGGTTTCTGGGAAATGGTTGCGGAATGCTCTCCCTCTAAATTCTTACTGAAACAGACCAATCCCCATTCCTAGAAGAGCCCCCCCCCCGCCAAAGCTACTCTATAGGAATCTAAAGTAAGCAATCTGCGGAAACCCCTGCAGGGGTTGCATAAAGGAGGACCTGTTACAAATGTCAGGCAGTTCATTTTTGAAAAGAACTTTTGAATGATCCTTGCAGCCTATGACTGTAGTGTCATGAATTTCTTTCCAATGGTTTTCTTTGATGGTGGTGTAAAACCCTTTGAATAACACAAAGAACACCCCCCTGCAACAGCCAGAATATCCTCCACTCTCTCTTGCCTATGTGCATGCGTGAGAGCACATGACCATACACCCTCCAACGTATCTCCTCCATTTCATTCTTCCTCCTTCTCTCCTTTCCTCAGCCCCACCCCCCAGGTACACCTTTTTACAAATGGAAGCTTTTAAAAACCTTAACTGCTGGGCTGGGGCCAAGATCAAGGAGGGGAGGCTTGATGAGAAAGCCTGTAAGTCACTTGAGAGCACAAAACTTGGATAATAAAATAAAATATTTCTTTTAAGGTGCTTTTGGAGCTACATTAATTCCCTGATCTTTTCACAGAAGATGCAAGCTGCAGAACTGATGAGGGGCAATTCATGCAGCTCAGCTCACATCATGGGGCAATATGCCTTGTTGTGAATGTCAAGGACATGGTAAAAAGGTAAAGGTACCCCTGCCCGTACTGGCCAGTCTTGACAGACTCTAGGGTTGTGCGCTCATCTCACTCTAGAGGCCGGGAGCCAGCGCTGTCCGCAGACACTTCCGGGTCACGTGGCCAGCATGACAAGCTGCATCTGGTGAGCCAGCGCAGGACACGCAACGCTGTTTGCCTTCCCTCTGGTAAGCGGTCCTTATTTATCTACTTGCACCCGGGGGTGCTTTTGAACTGCTAGGTTGGCAGGCGCTGGGACCGAATGACGGGAGCGCACCCCGCCGCGGGGATTCGAACCGCCAACCATGCAATTGGCAAGTCCTAGGCGCTGAGGTTTTACCCATAGCGCCACCCGCGTCCTAGGACATGGTGCAACATGCCAATTTTGCTGAGTGGCAGTGATTGAGGTTATCAGTGCTTCCCCCCCTAGAAAAATAGGTGCCGGTACTCACCATGATATGAGAGAGAAGATACTCCATAATCAACATACTTCAGAGGGTGAAATTGGTTCCACTTCCAAGTGGGACTGGGTTGGCTCAGGCCACCAGGTCCCACCCCTGCCTCAGCATGGGGCGGGGTAGTGCCCTGCACCACGTTGAGGGTGCCCCAGCCACACCATTTACCAGGCGACCAATCAGGGCACTGTGGGGGCATGGCCAGGGCCAATTTAA
The DNA here is from genome assembly GCF_964188305.1 of Podarcis bocagei. Lineage (NCBI taxonomy): Eukaryota > Metazoa > Chordata > Lepidosauria > Squamata > Lacertidae > Podarcis > Podarcis bocagei. The sequence continues at coordinate 35,880,034 of NC_138130.1, forward strand.
ATGTGGCGCGACTCTGGGAGCTCCTCTTTCAGCCTCGTGCCGCAGATATCCCGCCCTCCCACCCTCTTCTATGTAGGGTCGCTGGCCTTGCTATGGACCTTGGTTGGTCACCTGTTCAAGGGGCCTGGTAGAACTTCTTTCACTTGGCAAATTGGCACCAGCCACTTGGTTTTCGCCTACCTCGTAGCAATTGCCACAACTTTGTAAGGTTTGGCGGTTAGGCATTGGAAGAGCAATGTGTGGGGGAAGTGAGGTGTGGCCATCACCTGCCCCTCCATGTGTAAGGGTATTCCGTTAAAAGAATCCGGGGGTTGTGGATCTTGTCTGAAGCCCAGTGAGGGGCTAGGGCCATGCCACAACCCCAGTGAGAACCCAGGGGGGCTCGAGTCGATCCTCATCGGCGGAGCTCCCCCTACTGGTTATACCCTTCCAGACTTCCTGCAAGGTGGGCAGGAGTCAGATATAGTCTGTTGATGCCAATGCCTAACCAAATACAGGGGTACCTCGGGTTACATACGCTTCAGGTTACATAAGCTTCAGGTTACAGACTCTGCTAACCCAGAAATAGTACCTCTGGTTAAGAACTTTGCTTCAGGATGAGAACAGAAGCTGTGTTCCGGCGGCGCTGCAGCAGCAGGAGGCCCCAATAGCTAAAGTGGTGCCTCAGGTTAAGAACAGTTTCAGGTTAAGAAAGGACCTCCAGAACGAATTAAGTACTTAACCCGAGGTACCACTGTACCGCTCACATTCGGTAACCAATAAAGTTGTGGCCTAAATTTTGCCCATTAACATTAACCTAAATTCTGTCTTTATTCTTCTGGGGGTGGTTTGGGGGAGGGGGTCTTGAAGCGCAACCAGATTTGTTCCCTGTAGATCAAGCTAGATTTAAGCTTGTTGATGTCTCTGGTATCTTCTTTCTCTCATATCATGGGTGTCAGCTTACATTATGGACGTATGTTCTGTGCTATTTTATTAATACTATTGCTACAAGTTTGCCATGGCCTTTCGCTAGAGCAATAGACTCATAAACTTTAAAGTAATGAGACAACTCCATTGCGTTCAATGTTTCGAAATATGGCCTCTTTGTGGTATGTACCTTTGAGTGGTTCTCAGAGTGGTTTAACAGCCAACTCCTCTTCCCAGTGAACTCTGGGTACTGTAACACTGAAGAAAACAGGGGTCTCCTAACAACTCTCAGCACCCTCAACAAACTACTGCTCCTGGGATTCTTTGGGGGAAGCAATGACTGTTTAAAGTGGTATGATCCTGATTTAAATGTATAGTGCAGATAGGACCTGAGATGCATGGAACAGCAGAGCTCTCCCTCTAGAAGCTTAAAGGAGTTTAGCCACAGAAGGCCTGAGACACACTAACCTCAGAAATTCCACCCAGAAATTCCACAGATAGTTAAAACCATCACCGTATATTTAATTATAGAAAATAATGCCCATAACCATTTGCCATTTCATAGGTAAAGGTACCCCTGCCCGTACGGGCCAGTCTTGACAGACTCTAGGGTTGTGTGCCCATCTCACTCAAGAGGCCGGGGGCCAGCGCTGTCCGAAGACACTTCCGGGTCACGTGGCCAGCGTGACGAAGCTACTCTGGTGAGCCAGAGCTGCACACGGAAACACCGTTTACCTTCCCGCTTGTAAGCGGTCCCTATTTATCTACTTGCACCCGGGGGTGCTTTCGAACTGCTAGGTTGGCAGGCGCTGGGACCGAACGACGGGAGCGCACCCCGCCGCAGGGATTCGAACCGCCGACCTTTCGATCGGCAAGCCCTAGGCGCTGAGGCTTTTACCCACAGCGCCACCTGCGTCCCTACATTTCATACAGAATACTAAAATAAGAGCTCTAATACTCTAACCTAGCTCACTCTCTATCTTCTAATAAATTACCTGAGATTACAAGATTTGATCTTTTATTATTAAAGGAACTGTGAAGAGATCAAAATAACCACTAGAGGGTGCAAGTATCTCTTTTTTAAAAAAGAAAGAAGGAAGAAAAAGTGGTGCATAAAGATAGATGAGGGGGGGAGATGATGGAGGAATTTGTTATTTGTGTATTTCAAGATAAACTAAGCTTATCCATACCTTCCAGCTATTTGGGACCTATTGATATATCCACTGCCTTTCTCATGTCCCAAATATTCCAAGACAATTCCTAGCTCAGAATATATTTTGAATTGCATATTTTAAAAGAAGTATAATTACACTAAAAAAGTTAGTGCAGATTTTTTTAAAAAAGTAGAAATTGGCTAGCTCACTCATCCTTAGTAAGGGGACAGCCTTGAATCCTGCTTTGCATCAAACCTCAGCCTGTTCATTGCAGATCACACCATAGGCACCAAATCCCTGGGGCCCTGGGTGCCCAAGCACCCACAGAATTCCCCATGAAAGGGCCAGATACCCGCAAATTTTGGTGCCAGGGCCATGCACACTGCATAGCACCCATGGTCCTAGGCACCCACAGTCGCGGGGCCAAGTTGGCACCCGTGGCTCATGCAAAAGGATAGAGAAACTCCTATTGACATTTTGAATATACAGTGGTACCTCGGGTTAAGTACTTAATTCGTTCCGGAGGTCTGTTCTTAACCTGAAACTGTTCTTAACCTGAAGCACCACTTTAGCTAATAGGGCCTCCTGCTGCCGCTGCGCTGCCGGAGCACGATTTCTGTTCTCATCCTGAAGCAAAGTTCTTAACCTGAGGTACTATTTCTGGGTTAGCAGAGTCTGTAACCTGAAGCATCTGTAACCCGAGGTACCACTGTACTGCCATAAATCAAAGGGATTTACAAGACTTAGGAGTAAATCATGTATTGCATATATTTATTCTTATCATCATCATCATTATCCCACTGTCTTGAGGGATATCTTCAGGAGAAAACAAGAGTAAGGAGCAAATAAACCCTACACAAATCTGGAGTGGCGTACCTAAGACAGTTGGATGATGGACACAGGGGTGGAGGAAGGGGGTGCGGTGGGTACAGGCTGGCCCAGGTGTCAGCACTGAGGTGGGTGGCAAAATGCCAGGCGGTACTCACCACGAGCCTGCATTGCGCCAGAGCCACATGTCTCTCCTGAGAGAGACGCGGTGGCTTGGGTGTGCGCAGACTCTGTGCTGCCCAAACGGTCCATCTGCTGCCTCCACCATAGCTGTAGGGCAGCTGAGTGGGAGGAGGCAGCAGACTCTGGAGGCCCCACGGTGCGCCCTGCCCCTATGGGTGGCTCTGCCCACCCCTGGGCACGCTGCCCCAGGTGCCCAAGTGGCTTCTGCTGCTTGTACACCTCCTTCCAGCAACTCCTGTGGCCAAGTTGGTGCCAAACATATTGCTCTGCTTTCCTTTGAACCACATCAGTGAGGCTGTCTGTGCAGCCCAGGACCTCCATACACATTGCCCAGGCTTGTGCCTGGGGGAGGTCACTTGGGTGCTACTAACATTGCAGTTTGACTTCACCCCTGGAGGTGCATTCCATCGTCTCTTCAAACAGATGGATGCCGACAACGTTTTATATCCTACCTTTCCCCCCCCAGAACTGAGCATCAAAGCAGCTCACATATTTATATCATAATAGTAAGTAGTTTACAAAAAGATAACAAATACTTCATAAACAGAACAAACCATGGAACTAAAAGACTACAATACTAGATGAATCGGGTATGCGGGTGGCGCTGTGGTCTAAACCATAGAGCCTAGGGCATGGGTGGGCAAACTAAGCCCGGGGACCGGATCTGGCCCAATTGCCTTTTAAATGTGGCCTGCAGATGGTCTGGGAATCAGCGTGTTTTTACATGAGTAGAAAGTGTCCTTTTATTTAAAATACATCTCTGGGTTATTTGTGGGGCCTGCCTGGTGTTTTTACATGAGTAAAATGTGTGCTTTTATTTAAAATGCATCTCTGGGTTATTTGTGGGGCACAGGGATTCGTTCCGGTCGGTGCCAGCGCTTAATGGCGGTCCTATCTCCGAGCTCCGGAGAAGGACTGCTTCGCAAGTTCGGGTCTTACCCGCTACGGCGAGCGGGGGACCCCTAAAATCCCAGGCGCTGAAGCCTGAGAACAAGGAGACTCGGTGGGCACCTTCGCGCCCCCCGGTACCGTGAAAGAGCCTTTTTAAAGGCTACGGATCGACATCGGGAGAGAGCGCGGTGCTGAGAGTCGCTACCCAGCCTGCGAAGTGAAGCCGCGTCGCCATAAGCGGAGAGCGCCGATTCCTTCCTGAAAAGAAAATCTGGACTGAATTCCCGTGAGTAAGAGCTGGAAAAACAATCGGGACCCTTTAAATTTCAGAAATTGGGCTAAAAACGGGGAGATTTAAACAAAGGAAGTCTGCCTCCCCCCGACTGCATGAAAGTGAAAGCAACGGAACTCTAAACTTGCATCCGTTTAGACCTGCTCTTTGATCATATAAACCGGACATTTAGACCCTTGATCTCCCCTCTAGCAAGCAGGGCAGAGGGGAGGTGAATTTGACTAATAACTGCATGATTTATTTGGAGGGAAAAACCTCTGCTATCTCATTTATTTGAAAGCTTGAAACGGTCTGCCTTTTTTAGTACACTGAGCTGACTTTTCCCTGTGAAGTGACACCTTGATACAAAGTTTCCACAGTGCCTGACTTTTGTACATTACAAGAAGAAACAGTATAAACAGTATACTGGGTAACTGTGGCAATTGGAAGTTATAAGACTTTAGCAACAGTGACTCTGACTGGGTTAATCCTCTTTCTTTCTACATCTTGGACTGCCTCCTTTGTTCTTGTATTTGGAAACTTCCTTCTATGGCCATTTTGATTTGCTCCCCCTAGAGGATAAAGTAAAGTCCGGCACGGCCTAAGACAGTGGAATTTTCCTAGGGAGAATAAATCCCGTGGGAATTGACCTTGACATGAGTGGACCACAAGAAGAGATAGCTACAAGAGCTAAGACCAAGCTACAACAACAACAACAACAGTTGCAGCTGCAACAAGCAAAGAAAAGAGGTTCAATCTCAGGCGCAACAGCCGGATTAGCTGGAACAACAGGACAAGACAAAGGAGCAGCCGTTTCTATGGAAGCTGTGACAGAAGCTTTGCTTAAGATAAACCAGACTCTGGAGTCTCTGACAAAACAGACTTCAGAGAACACACAAAAATTAACAGAAATATCAACAAGGTTAAACCAGAATACAGAATCTATAAACAAACTGGTCGAGGAAAACGCCACCACGCGTCAAATTGCCGAAGAGGCCAAAGCCACTGCTGGAGAGACGCAGGAGAAATTAGAGCCACTTGCCAAGAAGGTCCATGAGCATGATGCAACTTTGGCCTTGTGGGAGTTACAGAGGAAAGAGAGAAACTTAAAATTAAGACTGATTCCGGAGAATGAAAGAGACAACCTTGTGGAATATTTGACACGGGAGTTTGCGGATTGCTGGGACCTTGAGGAAGACGAATTCAAAATTACAACTGCCTTTAGACTGGGTAAAAAGCAAGATAGAAAGACACCGAGAGATTGTCTGATCACACTCAGATCTAAGGAGGAAAGAGATAAAATTTTAGGACTACACTTTGAAAAGGCCTTGCAAATTGGAAATTCAGCTGTACAGATCTTTAAAGACATACCAAAATACATTTTGGATTTAAGAAACTTCTACAAGGATTTGGTTCTTTTGTTAAAGAAAAATTCTATCCGCTTCAGGTGGGAGTTCCCACAAGGATTGTCATTCGACTACAAGGCAAAGAAAGTGAAAATAAAGACAATTCAAGATAAAGACAAATTTTTGGCAAGATATCAGGAGGACTTACAGAAGGGGACTGTGGATGTACTTGCAGAACAGAGGAGAGCACTGGATATCCTGAATCTCTCGTTTGGACAAAAACCACCACCATCAGAAGAAGAGCAACAACTTGGAGCTGTTGGAGGAGCCTTAAGAAAGTAACAAGATGGCTTTGCAATTCCTTAGCTGGAATTGTAATGGACTGAATGGGCCTTTGAAGAGAAGACAAGTATTTCATATTTTGAACAGAGAACAACTGGACTTGATATGTTTACAAGAAACTCACATAACCAGAGCCCACAGGAGATTACTTACAAATAAAAGGCTAGGACAAGAATTTATTTCATCAGACAAAGTTAAGAAGAGAGGAGTGGTAATATATGTGAAGGAGAAATGGGCTCCAAAAATGATATTCAAAGATGAACAAGGGAGATATTTGGCTGTGGAGATACAAGTACAAGGAGAAAAATTTTTAGTTGTTGGAATTTATGCACCAAATGAAGGCAAATCTGACTTTTTTAAGAGACTTCATGAAACTTTGACGGACTATTTGGATTACAATATGATAATCATGGGAGACATGAATGGCGTGGTCTCCACTAATATGGACAAGGCACAAAGACTAACAGTCACTAAAGAAGGGAGACTCCCTAAGACTTTTTTCGAAATGACAGAAAACATGGACTTGATAGACATTTGGAGAACAAGGAACCCTCTGGAGAGAGAGGGAACCTTTTTCTCCCAAGCAATGATGACCTGGACCAGAATTGACCAAATCTGGGTTACTAGTGGACTGGCTCCAAAGATTAAGAAAGTGGAAATCTGCCCAAAAACTTGCTCCGACCATAACGCCGTGAAGATGGAGATGAAACTCACAATAACTGGTCAATTTAGATGGAGAATGAATGACACCCTCTTTCGAGATAAGGAGATTCTCACGAAGGCCCAAAAGACCCTAAAAGACTATTTTGAAATAAATTTGAGGACCGACGTGGAGAAAAGAGTGATCTGGGATGCAAGTAAAGCGGTTATGAGAGGATTTTTGATTCAACAAAATTCAATAAAGAGGAAAAAACAAAATGAGAAAAAAGAGAAGATCTTGGAAATGATAAAGGAAGGAGAGAGGAAATTAAGAACAAAACCAAAGTCTCAGGACATTTTAAGAGAGATCAAGTTATATCAAACTCAATATATGGAATTGATGAACCAAGAGATTGAATGGAAGATAAAGCAAATGAAGCAAAAGACTTTTGAATCAGCAAATAAATGTGGTAAACTTTTGGCATGGCAATTGAAGAAAAGGCAGAAACTAAATACAGTTACAAGCCTAGAGGTGGATGGAAAGAACATATCTAAACCCAATGAAATTAGAAATTGTTTTTTAAGTTATTTCAAAAAACTCTACACCCAAGGCCCGCAAAATGAAGAAGATATAGACAAATTCCTTGGAAGATATGGACTACAAAACATCTCTCAGCAAAGTAAGATGGACTTGAACCAGAGAATCTCAGAACAAGAGATAGAGGCTGCCATTCAGAATATGCAACTGGGCAAATCTCCGGGACCAGATGGACTGACTTCCAGATACTACAAATCGCTGAAGGAATGGCTGATTCAACCACTAAGAGAAGTTTGTAATGAGATTCTTGAGGGAAAAAGGGCACCTGAATCGTGGAAAGAGGCATATATTTCACTCATACCAAAGTCAGAGACTGAAAAGACCCAACTCAAGAACTACCGCCCAATATCACTCCTTAATGTGGATTACAAAATTTTTGCAGACATTTTGGCAAAAAGATTTAAAAGAGTCTTGATGGAGAAGATTCATAAAGACCAAGCAGGCTTTCTCCCTAAAAGACACCTAGCAGATAATGTAAGGAATGTAATAGACATTTTGGAAAAGCTGGAGGTGAATATAAACACTAAAGCAGTATTGATCTTTGTGGATGCGGAGAAAGCCTTTGATAACATCTCTTGGAGTTTTATGAGGAAGAATCTTCATGGGATGGGGGTAGGCCAGGGTTTTGAGAATGGTATGGCTGCAATATATTCTGAACAAAAAGCTAAACTGATTGTAAATAATGTTGTGACTGAGGAACTTAAGATAGAAAAAGGAACACGACAGGGGTGCCCAATTTCCCCATTACTTTTCATTTCGGTTCTGGAGGTGCTGCTGAATATGATAAGAAATGACCAGCAGGTCAAAGGTGTGCAGGTCGGAGCTAAACATTATAAGTTAAGAGCGTATGCAGATGACCTAGTATTGACTTTGCAAGAGCCAAACACTAGTACGAAAAGGGTCTTAGAAATAATACAACAATTTGGCCAGGTAGCTGGATTTAAGCTGAATAAGCAAAAAACTAAAGTTTTAGGGAAAAACCTAACAGATATGGAAAAGGAGAAATTTCAAGAGGAAACAGGTTTGACAGTGGTCAAGAAGGTGAAATACCTAGGGGTTTATTTAACATCTAAGAATGTCAATTTGTATAAGGACAATTATGAAAAATGTTGGTCAGAAATTAAAAAAGATTTAGAAATATGGTCAAATCTGAAACTGTCAATGTTAGGCCGAATTGCAGTAATCAAAATGAATGTATTGCCTAGAATGTTATTTTTGTTTCAGACCTTGCAGATTCTCGACAAGATGGAATGTTTTAAGAGGTGGCACAAAGACATTTCGAAATTCGTCTGGCAGGGCAAAAAGCCCCGAATTAAATTTAAAATACTGACTGACGCTAAAGAAAGAGGGGGTTTTGCCCTGCCGGACCTAAAATTGTACTATGAGGCAGCAGCTTTTTGCTGGCTGAAAGAATGGATGCTCCTCGAGAACACGGACATCTTGGATCTGGAAGGTTTCAATAATGCTTTTGGCTGGCATGCATATCTTTGGTATGACAAAGTTAACAGTACTTTTAAAAATCACATTGTTAGAAAAGCATTATTTAATGTTTGGATAAGATATAAAGACCTATTGGAAAATAAAACCCCTAGATGGGTGTCACCAGTGGAGGCTAATGCAGTGAAGAAACTCAATATGGAGGTCGGATGGCCGAAGTATTGGGAAATCTTAGAACAGGATGGAGACAAGTTTAAACTACAAAGTCAGGAGAAATTGAAGCACAAAGTAGAAAATTGGTTTCAATACCGCCAAATAATGGAATTTTTTAAACAGGACAGGAAAATCGGTTTCCAGGTGGAAAAATCAAAACTAGAGACCGAATTGTTAGAACCCAATACTAAGAATCTATCTAGAATGTATAACTTGCTGTTGAAATGGAACACACAGGATGAAACAGTTAAATCGGCTATGATTAAGTGGGCGCAGGATGTTGGACATAACATTATGTCAGATGACTGGGAATGGTTATGGAACACCGGTATTAAATTTACGGCATGTAATGCCTTAAAGGAAAACATTATGAAAATGGTTTACAGGTGGTACATGACCCCAGTCAAACTGGCAAAAATCTACCATTTGCCCGATAATAAATGTTGGAAGTGTAAAGAGACTGAAGGTACTTTCTATCACCTTTGGTGGACATGCCCGAGGATAAAGGCCTTCTGGGAAATGATCTATAATGAAATGAAAAAGGTACTTAAATGTACCTTTCCTAAAAAACCAGAGGCCTTTCTCTTGGGCATTGTCGGCCAATTGGTGACAAAGAAAGATAGAAATTTCTTTATGTATGCCACAACAGCAGCAAGAATACTCATCGCAAAGTATTGGAAGACACAAGATTTACCTACTCTGGAAGAATGGCAGATGAAAGTGATGGACTATATGACATTGGCTGAGATGACAGGCAGAATCCGTGACCAACGAAAAGAGATGGTGGAAGAAGAATGGAAAAAATTTAAAAGCTATCTTAAGGACTACTATAAACTTAATGAATGTTAAAATGTTGTGGTTGCCAGAAGCAAAAGGGTACAGGGATACAAGGTTAGACTATAAAAGAGGACTAAGATGATAGAGATTAGAAAGTAACAATTGGGAGTTGCTAGTTGAAATATGGACATTGGGATGCAGAGAGGGGGGGTATGGGGAAGTCCAAGAAAAGAGGTTTATGAAAATATCTTTGAAACTATCCGTGTATGTTCGTCACTTTTTGTGTTTGTTTGTTTTTCTTAAAATGTTGTAAAACCAATAAAAATTTTATTAAAAAAAAAAAAAATAAACCATAGAGCCTAGGGCATGGGTGGGCAAACTAAGCCCGGGGACCGGATCTGGCCCAATTGCCTTTTAAATGTGGCCTGCAGATGGTCTGGGAATCAGCGTGTTTTTACATGAGTAGAAAGTGTCCTTTTATTTAAAATACATCTCTGGGTTATTTGTGGGGCCTGCCTGGTGTTTTTACATGAGTAAAATGTGTGCTTTTATTTAAAATGCATCTCTGGGTTATTTGTGGGGCACAGGGATTCGTTCATCCCCCCCCAAAAAAATATAGTCCAGCCCCCCACAGGGTCTGAGGGACAGTGGACCAGCCACCTGCTGAAAAAGTTTGCTGACCCCTGGCCTAGGGCTTGCCGATTGGAAGGTCGGCAGTTCGAATCCCTGCAACGGGGTGAGCTCCTATTGTTCGGTCCCTGCTCCTGCCCACCTAGCAGTTCAAAAGCACGTCAAAGTGCTGTCACGGCTAAAATGGCCGCTGTTTCTTTAATGCGAATAAAGCTGGGTCAGCATGACTCAGCGGTCTGCACCAAGTTGTATATATAAGTGAGAAATGTTAGTTTGGGTTGTTGGCTGGTGTTTGGGTTGGTTGGTGCTGGTGTGTAAAGTTATTCAGTCGTGTTTTGCACAAGGACTTTTAAGAATAAAACTCTGCAAGGATATCCTTGTGGACTCTTTTATGCCGACAAGGGTCCGAGGACCAGGCTGAGGAGACAAAGGGAGGTCAGAACCCTTTCCTTCTTTTTTTTGCTTTTTTACAAACACTGACAGGTTATGGGCCCAGTGTTTCTGAGCATGTGCAGAGTGCAAAACGATTAACAGCATTTCAGCAAGGAGCTGGTGAGTCCTGGTGGTGCCTGGAGCCAGTGGCTGTGCGTTGGAGCAGTTGGTGGCAAGCTGTAACTGTCCACAATGACGCTGGAGCGGCTAAGATCTGAGGATCAAGAAAGCACTCAGCGTCGGCTACTGGAACAGTTTGAACTGCTAGAGGACCACAGTAGGCGACTCACAGAGCGGCTACACCAGTTGCAGAGCCAGGCGGGACCTGAGGGTCAACAGAGGCAGCAGCTAGAAGCTGGTGAGTGCCAGCCAGGACCATCTAGTTGGACTCTAAAGAGAGAGTCAGGAGAGATTGCTGGAGACCCCACAGAAGGGGTTCAGCAAGCACCAGCAGAGATGGCAGATTTCCAGTCTTCCCAAGTTGTAAATATTGGGGGAGGCATCCCTTTTGAACTTCTCTCAGAAAACAACTGGCTGAGTTGGTCAATTAAAATGCAGCAGTTGTTAAGGAGAGATGGACTATGGGACTGTGTTGAAACTGAGGTTTTGAGAACTGACTCTGCTGAGAAAAAACGGCTAGATGAAAGGGCCCGTGCCCAAATTATGCTGTGTTTGAGCAACTCTCAGTTATTGCATGTAGCAAATGCCAGCACAGCGTTTGAGTGCTGGAATTTATTGAGGGCAATGCATGTCAGAGAAACTGCTGGAACTATCATTTCTCTGACCAGAAGGCTGTTCAGGACTGTTATGAAGGAAGGTGAGAGTTTGGCAACTCATCTTCAAACGCTGAAATCTCTGTTTCTTCAACTACAGCAGAGAGGTAAGCGTTATGATGAGACTGACCAAACCTACATTATCCTTTCAAGTTTGCCTGAAAGCTGGTTGCCTGTGATTAACAGCATGGAGAGTATGCGTCCTCGAGATCTGACCCTTGAGTATGTGGTTGGCAGATTGACCGAAGAAGCCGAAAGAAGGTCAGATAGACAGGCTGAACTCCAAGAGCGGAGGAGTTACAGTCGAGGGGGCCAGCAGCAGAATCTGCCAATGGAGCAACGCCAAGATTTGGACCTGGCCATGGCGGTGAGGAGATGCTATAGATGCAACCAACCCGGGCATCTCCAACGTCAATGTAGGGCGAGACTTCCAGGAGACGACATGGAGCAGAGACAGCAATCGACGCAGAAACGTAAGCAGAAGGGGTTCTCTTCAGGGAAGAAGAACATGCGTTCTGCTCAGTTTGTGTCTGCATTTTCTCGATAGGAGAGGAAAATACCTCAAGGAACATGGTTGCTGGACTCTGGGAGCAGCAGGATTATCTGCAACAGTCGGGAGGACTTTAAGACCCTGGAGAAGCCAGCTGATGGAAAAGACTCAATTTATCTTGCTGATGGTCATAGAAGCAAGATTGATGGCCAGGGAACATGTTTCCTGCAGTGCTTGAACACTACTCTACCAGAGACTCTGTTTGTCAGCACTTTAGACTATTGTTTACTGTCTGTAAGCTGTTTGATTAATGCAGGGTATAGTGTTAAGTTCACGCAGGATGGCTGTCTGATAAAGAATGGAACTCAGGTATGTGGCCATGCAAAGTTGGAAAATGGGTTGTATGTAATGCAGGACAAGCCTGTTAAAGCAGCCCAGGTGGTTCAGGATAATTTGCCAGTTCATAAGGGGTGTGTACATCAACTGCACAGAAAACTGGGTCACGCCAATTTCCGTGTGCTTTCAGAAATGCAAAAGGTGTGCAAGAACCTAAAAGTAAATAGCTGTAACTGTTTCCTAGATTGCAATGTATGTAAAATGGCCAAATCTAAGAGTAAGCCTGTGGCTTCTAAAAGCGACAGAGTATCTAAAGAGGTTTTAGAACTTGTCCATTGTGACGTGATAGGCCCTTTTCCACAGAAGACTGAAGGGGGCGCCAGATATGCTTTTCTGGTAATAGATGACAAATCACGTTTTAGTTGGCTGTTTTTGTTAAAGCAGAAATCTGAGTGTTTCCCCACATTCAGAGAATGGGTTGCCCAAGCTGAAAAGCTCTTCGCTCAGCCTGTTGTGCAGCTGCAAACAGATAGGGGCGGAGAATTTCTGAACAAACAATTTGGGGCATGGTTGCAACGTAAGGGGATCACTCACCGTTTGACTAACCCTTATAGCCCTGCTGAAAATGGTCTGTGTGAAAGACGTGGGGCTGTGATACAGTCAGTAAAGGACTGCCTGCTAGTGGATGCAGGATTGGGTCACAACCATAGGCTGTGGGGCGAGGCTTTTCTGACAGCGAACTTTTTGATTAATAGAACCTGGTCTAGCTCTATAAAAGATATATCATATCGTGTGTTGTTTGGGAAAGAACCAGAGTGGACAATGCTCCATAATTGGGGTTATTGGGCACATGTAAACATTCCCAAAGCTCAGCGCCAGAAAGGGGGCGCTAGAGTGCCGAAACTGCGGTTTGTGGGATATCAGTCCTATGGCAAAGGGTGGCGTTTCAATTTACGCCCAGGACGCGTGGTTCTGTCATGAAGTGCAGACTTCGCCGACCAGGACAGATGGACTGCGATCCATGCCAACCCTAATTGCCTACTGCCCCTGCAAGTAAGAGAGGAGGCTTCTTCTCAGCCATTGGCAACACAGGAGCAGGATGAGGAGGAGGCACAGATTTCCCCAAAAGATGTGGCAATAGATAATACTTCTCTAGAGGAAGAGGAAGAAGAGCCAGAGATAAGGAGGGAAGAAGAAGTAGTTGTGCCTAGGCACTCCCAGCGTTCAAACAAGGGTGTACCTCCTCAGCGTTTGACCCTAGGAGGAGTGAGAGTATGCAGTGTGAGTTGTGTGGAACCACAAAGTTATAATGAAGTCTTAGACTTACCCCCTGGGGAACGGGCTTTGTGGGAACAAGCTATGAAAGAAGAAATGGACTCTTTTAAACGTAACAAAGTGTTTGAGGTCATAATGCCGCCACCTGGTGGCAGAGTGGTGTCATGCAAGTGGGTTTACAAAAGGAAAACCCTTGCATCTGGGGAACCACGTTTTCGAGCCAGATTAGTAGCCAGAGGGTTCACTCAGATTAAAGGGGAGAGTTATGATGAAGTGTTTTCTCCCACGGTAAAGAGTGAAACTTTTCGTTTAATGCTTTCCATTGCTGCTGTAAGACAACTAGCAGTGCACCATTTTGATGTTGATGCTGCATATCTGCATGCAAATTTAGACCATGAAGTGTTAATGAGACAACCCCCTGGGTTTGAAGAGGGGAATGGTGCAGTCTGGCATTTGAAAAAAGCTGTTTACGGTCTCAAACAAAGTGGAAGGTGTTGGAACCAGTGTTTAAATGAAGCCCTTGTAAAAATTGGTTTTAAAAGGAGTGTGGCTGATCCATGCTTGTACACCAAGGGGACAGGCAACAAATATCTAATGCTCTTAGTCTTTGTTGATGATTTGCTTGTGGCAGGGAGTTCCACAGATGAGATCCAGAAGCTCACAAGTCAACTGGAAAAGAGGTTTAAGCTTAAAGCCTTAGGGCCTGTAAGCAATTACTTGGGAGTAGAAGTAAGGCAGGAAGCTGATGGAAGCTTCCTATTGAGTCAGAAAGAGAAAATTCTTCATTTAATAGAGCAGTTTGGCATGGAAAACTGCAAGCCAGTTCAGACTCCCATGACACCAGATTTCCCAAAGACACTGTGTGATGATAAATTTGATCAGCCTGAGTTGTATCACTCAAAAATAGGATCACTGTTGTATTTAAGCCAGTGGTCAAGGCCAGACATGGCATGTGCTACAAATGTTCTGAGCCAACGTGTATCTAAACCCAGTACTGCCGATTGGTGCGCTTATCAGATATCTAAAGGGGACATTAAATGTATGTTTAAAGATATCTAGTACACAAGATGAAAAACTAGAAGTATTTGTTGATGCGGACTGGGGAAGCTGTGTAGCTACTAGAAAATCTACAAGTGGAATGGTTATGATGTTTGCCAATTCCATAATTGGATGGAGGTCAAAGAAACAAGGATTTGTTGCGACCTCATCCTGTGAGGCAGAATATGGGAGCCTGTCGCTAGCATGCAATGAAATCATGTGGTTTATACAGATACTAAAAGATCTAGATTGTAAAGTAGATTTGCCTATCCAAGTGTATGAAGATAGCCAATCGTGCATTGCATTAGCAGGCTCGGAAATAATGAAATCCGCATCAAAACATATTGCTATCCGTCATGCGAATGTGAGAGATTGTGTACAGAATGGGGTAATCAAACTGGAGTATTGTCAATCACAAGATAATATTGCTGATTTGTTTACCAACCCTTTGCCAGCAACATGCCATAATGAATTGATGACAAAACTGGGTTTATGTATATAATGTATTGTTGTATTGTTGTAATGTATTGTTTCTGTTGGGGTTTTTCGCATTTAAGAAACAGAAGGGGTGTCACGGCTAAAATGGCCGCTGTTTCTTTAATGCGAATAAAGCTGGGTCAGCATGACTCAGCGGTCTGCACCAAGTTGTATATATAAGTGAGAAATGTTAGTTTGGGTTGTTGGCTGGTGTTTGGGTTGGTTGGTGCTGGTGTGTAAAGTTATTCAGTCGTGTTTTGCACAAGGACTTTTAAGAATAAAACTCTGCAAGGATATCCTTGTGGACTCTTTTATGCCGACAAGGGTCCGAGGACCAGGCTGAGGAGACAAAGGGAGGTCAGAACCCTTTCCTTCTTTTTTTTGCTTTTTTATAAACACTGACAAGTACAAGTAGATAAATAGATACCGCTCTGGCGGGAAGGTAAACGTCATTTCCGTGTGCTGCTCTGGTTCACCAGAAGTGACTTAGTCATGCTGGCCACATGACCTGGAAGCTGTACGCTGGCTCCCTCGGCCAGTAAAGCGAGATGAGCGCCACAACCCCAGAGTCATCCGTGACTGGACTTAAGGTCAGGGGTCCCTTTACCTTTACTAGATGAAACATTAACATCCCTTGCCAAAAAATAATAATCCCATAGCAGTTTACTTTGAAAACTTTGAAAGAGTTGAGAGATGACTCAGTAGCCTGGGCCAGCAAGTACTTGTAAGATGGACAGAGGACCAGAGCCACCTGGACCCCACATCCTCCAATCACATCCCTCCCTTCTCCCCATACTGTCTTCAACCCATAACCTATTGAATAGGAGCAATTTGCAGAGAATTAACCAGTGGTGGCTGGTCCATTAGGGCAAATGCACCACTGCCCACTAATCTCAGTCTGCCCTCAGCCAGTCTCCACCTGCCCTGCCTTCTTACTTAGAACCAGTCTAGAGGGCAGCACAGCTTGTCAGCTTTCTCCTTCTCAGACTCAGTGTTTCCCTTTCTACTACTCAGTAGGGAAGGGGATGGGGACAAAACTGGAATGAGTTGGCTCTGCTTGCCATTAGCTCTGGCACCACCTACTGTTGACCTCCCTGCATTCCGCCCTATCAGGCCAAATGGACACCAGCCACCACTGGAATTAACACAGGAATTCCAGGTGCTCCGACTGCATCTCCTCTGTTGCTTTTATTGCCATTGTTGCATCAGCAGTGAATTTCCTGGCTGGATTCCCCATTCCAAGTTTTCTTCTTGTGTCAGGTGCATATGGCTTGACATCTGCGCCAAAGGCCTTGATCTACGAGGGAAGTTCGGAAAGAATGCAAAAGTTCCTGTCAAGAGTTTATGGTGGAGAACAATACTCAATAAAGCACTGCTCCTCTGTGCTCCAGTGTGAGAAAACTCTTGACAGAAAATTGGCTCTGTTGTTGAATGTTGAGGGAAGGTATCAGGATGGTGTTCATTTGTCTGGGACTTCATCGCCGAGTGTTTCTGTGACTGTTACTTGAGTGTGACTGTGCATCTCTTCCACAGCTTGTTCCGATTTTGTGAAGGGGACTTTGTGGGATAGAAAATGCTGTTTCACAGCCAAGGACGCCAGTCAAGTATTTTGTGTTTTTTGCAATCGATGGAGACAACACTTTACTGCATTCAAATAAAAGATATATCAATGACTACTTCTACATTTCCCCCTCACCTATGTATCATATGCTGAACTGTGGTATGCTCTGAAGCCTATATTTTCATAAAAATCCAGTATAGTATTTCCAGTATTTTAAAAATGGTCTTTTTCAATGTGTCTCAACTTACCTCTCATAGCCAATTACCTGTCAGTTTCTTTAAGTTACTGCTTTAAGAGTTCACCCCTATAGACAGTTTTCCTCTCTTGCCTTTGGCTTTTGGTGGTGTGGATTAGGGAGAAGAGAGCTGCTTCCTTAAAAAAAACAGAAAGTGCTTGCAAACCCATTACTCATTTCAACAAAGGTAGCACTCGCTGCTAAGGGTAAACTCCAAGCCCCTGGGGGAGGAGACATGAACCCTTTCCTCTGCTAGAATTACTACAGTTCTCCACTGCAAATAACCCTTCCTCACTGTGGTATGAATTGTTCATGGGGGAAAAGAGGAAGTCAAATACATGCAGTCATATTCATCCTATATACAGTCTTCAAGTGCATATACAGGCAGCCAAACAGGATCTTTGCATATGAGAGACGACAAGTTTTCCCTCAAACACCTGAATATGTCTATACATGTATATACCAGAATTGCCAGGTGGCAACCTCTTGCTACCTTAGGAGACACACCTCTGCTTCCAACTTGCTTAACTGGTACTATTTCCCTTCCCGACTGTAGAAATGGTGTTAATAAAATTACCCAGCAACACTATATTTTGGAGGCTGGCCCCCTAAACTTTGCTAACTGGAAATTAATTGGGACACAGCAATGTATAAAGCAAATACCCTTCAAGTTTTTATTTTTTAAAAAGAGAAATGTCCATATTGACCGGAATTGTCAAAGTTTGGCATGCAAAATTTCTTTTAAAGAAGAGAAGAAATACTGATAAATTAGATACAACATAATTAAATACAGCATCCAAAACAATACATTTTCTTATAATATTGTTATGAGTTTGGGGTGGCAGGAGGAGGTAGGCTGGATGTGAGATCCTTCTAACCCCTGGATCCAGCCTCCATCATAGGCTCAGGTTGTAGATATGTGTAAATAAACCACATATCATAAAGACACCACAGCCTCCGCTGTGCCTCATTTCCAAAAGGAAGCATGAATCTTGGGTAAACTCCTGGAACTCTTGGAATCTCTAACCACTCGGAGATTGGAATCGCTCGCAACAATATGCTTTAGCCACTAGAGGGTGGAGAGATACTGTAATGTAAGACCATGAGAAGTTGCATAGAGCAAACACCTCATTTTATTGCGGGCTTTTTGCACAATCCATTATCTTGAACTTTACTCAAGACACCATCTAGGTTTCAAGTGGAGGCACAGAAAGTACTTAGATTTCGTTGGAATCTATGCTGATCGGTTGTTCATACAAGGAAAGATTTTGCCTAACCATGAGCGGATACTTTCTGAGACGAAGAGCTGTTCTACCATGGAACAGTCTACCTTGGGAAGCTGTGTGATCTCCTACCCTGGAAGTATTTAAGTAGAGACTGGGCAGCCATCTGCCAGCAATGCTGTGGTTGTGTCCTACATTGGAGACCCCACCCTGAGTAGCAGGTTGAGCTGGATATCCCTTCCCAGCCTAAGATTCTAACCAGACAAATGATTTCTGCAGCATGGATATCAACTGCAAAATTATTCCACTAAGCACAATGGCATAGCTAGACACTTCTCTAGCTGCTGTACAGAGAAAGCTTCAGTTCCCTGGCAGAAAGAGCCCCCATGTGTTGCTAGCAATCTTGGGTTCATTCCCACACAATCTTTCATTTCTTATTCATGACTGGCTGGTGGGATGGTGTCGGTGCTCTTTTGTTCTGTGACCTCAGAATGGAGCGGAGTAATAATTCTTTGCAGACACTCGAGGGTGCTGTTCTTAGAGAGAAACTGTTGCCTATGGTGCCTGGTATCATTTCTAGTCACGAGTTTTAGAGGGTGTTGTAGCGCTTCAGTAATCTGTATCTATGATGTCAGCAGGAAAAAGAAAATGTGCGTATATACTCTGGGAACCGATATTGTCAACTTGCCAACTGCCCAGGACAAAGAATGGCCTAATTTGCTTGTTTGACTCTCCCCCCCCCCCATTTCTTTTGCAGAGTTTTGATATGCATTGCATCTGGCCTGGAGTTAAACATTATCACCTTCTCTAATGGCTACAGATCAAACTGCTCTTAAATGGAGAGCTACAGGGGCCTGTTCAATATGAAGTGGAAAATGTGATCTCAAATTTTAGTATACACCACGCTGTTTCCCCTCTTTCATCTCCAGTGCCTTCCCATGGCTGATTTGTTCCATATATCAAGAGAGTTATATTTACCCTTGTTGGGATTCTGTAATTAATTACTGCAGATGGAAAAGTGGAGGTGACGGGGAAGGGAAAATCTTGAGGTAAAACCAAATCAAAATGATGTGGAACCAGAGCCCAGTTTTTCTCCACTCTTCAGGCATTCTGCAGCCACCTACAGTAGATTTAAGGCATTATCATGCCACTTTAAACAGTTATGGCTTCATCCGAAGAATTCTGGGAGCTGTAGTTTGTTAAGGGTCTGATAGTTGTTAGAAGATCCCTCTGTCAAGGGAGATTTACTGTTAAACCCCTCTGGCAATTGAGGCAGGGGACTCCTGTACTAATAGAGGCTCTGAGTGTATTTTAGAACCCTGGAAAAATCAGGGTTCCGGTGCTATTTTTCTAGAGGAAGAGGTGCCAGAACTCACAAGAACCGTTCTCTTATAATGGCAATGGTGCCCACCTGAGAGGTGCTGGAACTGAATACCCACGAGTTCCAGCTGAAACAAAAAGCCCTGAGTGTGATTGTTTGCAAGGCCCAATCCACACAGAGCCTCTGCTTAATACCAGGAGCAGGGCCGTCTTTACCCGGG
Source organism: Podarcis bocagei (assembly GCF_964188305.1). Lineage (NCBI taxonomy): Eukaryota > Metazoa > Chordata > Lepidosauria > Squamata > Lacertidae > Podarcis > Podarcis bocagei. The sequence continues at coordinate 35,899,630 of NC_138130.1, forward strand.
GTGCAAGGGGTGCAGAGCACCCGGGCGCAGAATTCTGGGGGGGGGGTGCCCAGTGCCCACCACTGAAACCATCTAAGCTCTTAACTATCTACCTGATATGAAATAATAAATAATTTTGATCAAGCTAGAAAACCAAAATACATATATACCTAGATATTACCAAAATGTATACCTACTGCTTCACTAAAGGACTTTCAACTTTGTGCGCTCATTTACCAAAGATGTGCTGCACCAGCGGCGGCCCTTGTCATTCACAACAGCGGCGCTTGTCAAATTTGGGGGTGCTGGGCAGATTTTTGCACCCTGGCAGCACATAGGCTAAAGGCTCCCCTGACCAGGAGTTTGTGCATTTGGTTTTCTGCTCACATTGCCACACACAGCTCATGGTTTGTGCATGGAAAAAGCATGATGTTGAGGTGGGATGAAAAATGCAGACTGCCCCTTTGCTCTCCACATCAATGCCTTGCACACAGATAATATGTGAATATGGGGAACAATACCTCAGTAATATCTGCAGCAGCCCTGTAAAGCAGATAGTATGATTGACATCATATTACAAAAGGCTACTGGAATCAGGATCTTTGTCTCACTGTGATCTTTAAATACTGTACGATGCTGAACTCATGATGAAATCAGGACCAGGAATCTCAGTCTAATGTTGACCCTAGATTGAATCGTGCTATGTGAGAAGGTTCAAACTCTTCTTCCACTTTATTTTTACATGGGTCCTTACCAAGTCGCTTGATCAGGATGGAAATTAACGACACAGTGGGGAATAGAGTAGATCATTAGCACGGCAGTTTAAAGCTCTGTATGCATCAGTAATAATTGCAAAATCCTCTGGCAACTTGATAGCTATATATCCTCCACTAATTCCCTCTTTATGCATCGTAACATCAGAGGACTTGGATGCTCAAAGCACCACATTTTAAACTGTTTTCAAGGCAGCTTAATAAAAGGCCTGAGTTGAGCACATGCTGCTTCTATTAACTTTAATGGCACAAGTTTTCAATCTCAGATAGCTATGTAATTAATAAATTATGCCTAGGCCACAATTACATGCATGCCCACTCACTCACATACACTTAAGGGAGGAGAGGCTAATAATTCCCCCCCCCCCAAAAAAAAATGAGCAGAAAAAAATCACAAGAAGAAAGGATGCATTTTAGTAATATGTGCAGGGGGGAAAGTGGCCAATCTTCAGTTTAGCACTAGTGAAAATGAGTGCCGGACCCCAAAGTTGAATTCAACTAGACTTAACTGTACAGGGGTCCTTTGCCTTTACTTTTACCTTACTCTTTAAAATAAACAAGAATCCTATATGAGAAAGGGAGTGGGTGAGTGAGGTAGACATGGAAGACACACAACAACAGTTATGGTTTGCATTGAGTATTTCCTCCTTTCTGTGTAGGTGGAATGGTTGTTTAGACACTGCCAGTTGTTGGAGTGGAGTCTAAGTGTGCACACAATACATTTAAAGTGTATTTAAAGCATGTGACTTCCTGCAAAGAATCTTGGGAACTGTAGTTTACCCGTTACAGAGCAATGAATTCCCAGCACACTTAATAAACTAGTTAACAGGATTCTTTGGTGGAAGTCATGTGCTTTAAGTAATAGAGATAATTAGTAATAATAATAATAATAATAATAATAATAATAATAATAATAATAATTTATATTTATACCCCGCCCATCTGGCTGGGCCTCCCCAGCCACTCTGGGCGGCTTCCATAGAAACCAAAAATACACTAAAATATCACATGTTAAAAACTTCTCTGAACAGGGCTGCCTTCAGATGTCTTCTGAATGTCAGGTAGTTGTTTATCGCTTTGACATCTGGTGGGAGGGCGTTCCACAGGGCGGGCGCCACTACCGAGAAGGCCCTCTGCCTGGTTCCCTGTAGCTTTGCTTCTCGCAATGAGGGAACCGCCAGAAGGCCCTCGGCGCTGGACTATTGTGCTTTAACTGTATGGTGTGTATCTAGCCTGTATTATTGTTTGTTGAAGTCCCCAAATAGACACCTGTTAGGATTCAGACCAGAGAAGACTTAGCAATGGGCTCAAGTCCCTAGGAGTGTTCTGGAGGAAAGCTTTTTGTGGAAGTGCTTCCTTTGTGTAGTCTTGCCAAACTGGGAGAGGTAGCCAATGATGCAGAAGACAGAATTGGGATTCAAGAATACCTTAACATATTGGAGAACTGGGCCATGGTCTAGAGGTGTGTAGCATACAGTTGTATCCAATGCTAGTCCTACACAGGGTAAACCCACTGAAATTAATAGATACTACTAATTTAGGTTAATTTCAGTGGCTCTAATCTGAACAGAACTTAGTTGGGTACAGTCCTAAGTCTGCTCCTTCCATTCACTGCCCCAGCCCACCCATGACTTCATTCCTAATTTAGCCATTATGCTGGCATATCTGGGGTATTCCACTAGCACATATGTCATGGAAAGAGCATGTCTAGCTGACATAACAGGGCTCTCACCAAATCCTATAGCCAGAAGAACTGAAGTACAACATTGTCACATAAAACTCTAGAACAGGGATGGAAAGCTTGTGAACCTCCAGATGTTGTAGAGCTCCAACTCCCATCATCCCTAACCATGGACCATACTGGTTGGGGCTGTTGGCAGTTGGAGTCTAAGAAGATCTGGTAGGACAAAGTCCTCCTATCCCTGCTCTAGAAGAAATATGGAAGGGGAACTAGCACAAAAACTTTTCCTTCCAGCATTTAACTGGGAAGACATTTGGCAGAAGATTGAATAAAAAAGCAAAAAACAAAAAACCCCACAAAACGTAATAGTAGTTCCCAGATGTCTAAGATTACCTTTTCAAAGCAGAATTCTGAATTGATATATTTGGCCCCAGAGCTATTCTTTATGGAGCAGTTAGGAAAATCTAGCAAAAAAGATGGAACCCGAGAGCAGAGAATTCCACTAGCTGTGTGTCTAAGCAAAACATTTTCCAGAGATCTGAGTAGTTTCCCAACATTCAATAAAAAAACAGGTTGGCTAAAGCCATGTCTTATCTGTAGACCTATATTCTCACGATAGAAATGGATGTGTCTCTAAGAAACAACTACACATGAGATGGACAGAAGTGTTGGGGGCCAGTTAGAGGTAGCTCCCAGACATATTGGGTGCTAATTGCTGGGAATCCCAAGTGGAAAGATTGCTGCTGTGCTGCTTTTGGACTTTTGGACAGTAGGCAACAAGTTGGCCACTGTGAGAACAAGATGCTGGACTAGATGGGCCTCTGTCCTAATCCACCAGGGCTCTTTTTATGTTCTTATGTATATTTAAATGCCACACTGACCCAATCAAGTATAAAGGGAAGGTGAGGGGGTTACAAAAGTTGGGCACTTTCTGCTGAGTGATAGCAAGATTCCAGGGGGTTTCAGGTGCTCAGACAGGGTCTATGTTCATTTGAGAATCAAGATGTGGCAGAGGCTGTAATAGCTTTAAAAAATAGTCCCCCCTCCCACATATTTACACTTGAGTTTGGAGGGAGGGAGTTACAGGGGCTTGTTCCCCACAGAGAGCCGATGTGGTGGGTGGTTAAAAGCAGTAGACTCGTAATCTGGTGAACCAGGTTCATGTCTCCGCTCCTCCACATGCAGCTGCTGGGTGACCTTGGGCCAGTCACACTTCTCTGAAGTCTCTCAGCCTCACTCACCTCACAGAGTGTTTGCTGTGGGGGAGGAAGGGAAAGGAGAATGTTAGCCACTTTGAGACTCCTTCGGGTAGTGATAAAGCCGGATATCAAATCCAAACTCCTCTTCCTCTTCTTCTTCTTCTTCTGTGTGGCACTGGAGCTCAAGGCATCTCTCTCAGCCAGCCTCCAGTCAGCCCGCCTCACATGGATCTATCCCTCTGTTCTCCCTTCTTCTTCCCAGCACACCTTGCTAAAGAAACTATTCTCCTGCCACCTCTCTCTCACACCCCATCACCTTGGCAGCCTCTGTCAGCCTAGGCCCAAGATTCCTCTTAGTTGGGCCATTGACACTTCTTTCTTTTCATCATGTTAACATGTCTCTCCCAGGTGAGGCACTTTAGGTGTTGTTGTTGTTGGTGGTGGTGAAGAACCAAAGTGTAGTCAATGCAAGTGTAGTACATGCAAGTATCTTAAAGTAGGGTCAAGAAAGACTCCTGCTTGAAGCACTGTCAGCCAGTGTTGACAATATTGAGCTAGATAGTTCAATGGTATAACTTGGTGAAGGCAGTTTCTTATGCCTATACAAGAGAGAAAGGGGAAGAGGGAGAGAAGTAGGTGGGCAAGGATGCAGCACTCCCATCTACATGCCTCTTGTGGTTTAAATTGCATCCCACACATCCCACTCTACACCATGATCGGAGGCAGCTGCTACCCTAAGAACCAGTGCAGATGTTTCTGCAGCTGACTCAGGGACTTAACCACAGTATCAAATTTGTTCTCGCTGTTGTAGATTTTGCCTCAATTCTGTAATGATGTGACCTTTTTTGGCCACAAGATCTTCCGAAGAACACACTGGTCAAGTCTGAAATAAGCAGACTGAAGAACCACGAGTAATTGCTAAGCACAATTCAGTCCAACTTCAAATTAACTTCCAGACTTCCAGTCAACTTTTCTGTCTTGCATTCCACTCCTAAAAAGAAGGCACTGACATGTAAAGAATTATGTTCAGGTCAGAAACAGAGTGTCCTGACTGTTGCTGACTGTTGCCACTTCTGAGATCAGAATCACACCAGTTTTGTGTAGGGGTTGGCCTGCTTGTCCCATGTAGACTGTGGAAGGGCATTGCTGGCAAATGATAGCATATCTATCATTTTCCAGAGATGTCGGCAGTTTCTTCCATGCCACCAGTAACCACCCCTCCTCTCCCTCTATATGCAGCAGTATAGAGAAAATCCATGCAGTGGTTGTGAAGAGCATAATAGGATACCAAGTGTGTCTGTAGGGGTCCCTATTGCTGGTTCAGACACCGAGGCTGAAGAAATAGGGTTGCTATGACATCATTAAAAGGGACGCGGGTGGCGCTGTGGGTAAAACCTCAGCGCCTAGGACTTGCTGATCGTATGGTCGGCGGTTCAAATCCCCGCGGCGGGGTGTGCTCCCGTTGCTCGGTCCCAGCGCCTGCCAACCTAGCAGTTCGAAAGCACCCCCGGGTGCAAGTAGATAAATAGGGACCGCTTACTAGCGGGAAGGTAAATGGCGTTTTCGTGTGCTGCGCTGGCTCGCCAGATGCAGCTTGTCACGCTGGCCACGTGACCCAGAAGTGTCTTCGGACAGTGCTGGCCCCCGGCCTCTTAAGCGACATGGGCTCGCAACCCCAGAGTCGGACACGACTGGCCCGTACGGGCAGGGGGTACCTTTACCTTTACCTTTATGACATCATTGTACTTAGTGTGTGTGTGTGTGATGATTCCGAAAGTGTGCAGTAGGCATGGCCCCATCATTGGTCCCCTCTGAATGTGAGCAGAATGTAGACATCATTGTTACTAGAGTCCCTAATTGCCACTGGTGGTGTTTCCTGGGTCACTATGATGCGGCTCTCATTTTTATGCCATTAGTTTCTTTTCTGGTTGCATGTTTCCCACCCTGCCCTTGTAGACTGTGAAAATCTAGAACACTGCAGCTGTTCAGGCTCCCCCCGCCATCAGAATTAGGATTGCTCTGCCTAGCATTAAAAAAGTTCTATGGTATTAGCACACAACAGCTGATGTTGCAGCTATCCTTGGATCAGACTACTGCAACCAGTTTTATTTAGATGGAGACAGAATTAATCAGTGACCTTCACTAATGCACATACCATACTTCGCAGCTCCAAGGATGATGAAGCTCTTAAGATTCCTTGGTGTATTTTTCTGGTAATGTTAAATGGAAAAGTTCATTAAGGGATAGAAAATTCCCAGCTCAGCTAATTTATGTGCCAAATGGCTCTGTTCACTTCCTGCAGAAGGTGGGTTGAAACCGAGCAGTCCAGCACTAAGTCACCTCGTACAAAGGTTGTGGGACCAAATATAACTAGTCACTTGATAATTCGCTCCCCGTTAATTCTGGAAAGAATGCGAGTGTTGAAACAGACAAAAACATTCTGATACTTAGGAGCATTTAAAGGGCATTTCCAGATTATCATATTTTGTAGGAAATAAATGTCCAATTGTGTTACTCATTTGTTGCGTGGGATCCAGACGTCTATATTCAAGGTAGTTGGGGAACATCACAAAGGCCCTAGATGAGAAATAAACAACACTCCCACACTGAAGCATAAAATGTAATACAGACTCTTAATATACAATACAATGCAATGCAAAACAAAAATTTAGCATAACACATGAACACCTAAAACATTCATTCATATTAATCTGTGTGCACCTTCCTTTTGAGCATCAAAAGCCGAGTGACACTTTTCTCATTTTTTTACAGGAGGGAAAATGTATGAGCAATGTCTATTCCCCAAAGTGTACTCTAATCTCACAGCATTTGGTTCAAACCAGGTCATCATTTGTTCTGCATTATCCATGGGCCAGACTGGATAATATTGGGCAATATCCCTCACTGAGGTCCAGTGTAGACTCTTGCTCACCCAGTGCATTAGCACTGGCTCCACATGTAAAAAGTAAAGGACCCCTGGAAGGTTAAGTCCAGTCAAAGGCTACTATGGGGTTGTGGTACTCATCTTGCTTTCAGGCCAAGGGAGCCGGTGTTTGTCCACAGACAGCTTTCCTGGTCATGTTGCCTGCATGACTAAACCACTTCTGGTGCCACGGAACACGGTGACAGAAACCAGAGTGCACAGAAACGCCGTTTACCTTCCTGCCTCAGTGGTAACTATTTATCTACTTGGCACTGGTTTGCTTTTGAACTGCTAGGTTAGCAGGAGCTGGGACAGAGCAATGGGAGCTCACCCTGTCATGGAGACTCGATCCGCCAACCTGCAGATCGGCAAGCCCAAGAGGCTCAGTGGTTTAGACCACAGCAGTTCCAAGTACCAAGGTACAAAGTGAGAGCATTTGGGTCAAAATTAAGGGAGAGAAGAATAACAGAGACCTCATTGTGGGAGTTTACTATAGATCCCCAAGCCAAACGGAGGACATAGATGATGCCTTCCTGGAACAGATGGCCAAGCATGCAAAAGGAAGGGAGATAGTAGTAATGGGGGACTTCAATTACCCGGATATTTGTTGGACGTCAAACTCAGCCAAGAGCATAAGGTCAAACAGATTCCTCACTCGCCTTGCAGACAACTTCATTGTCCAGAAAGTGGGAGAAGCAACAAGAGGAACAGCCATTTTAGATCTGGTCCTAACCAATGTTGATGACCTGGTTAGTGGGGTAGATGTGGATGGATCATTAGGCGCGAGTGATCATGCTCTTCTGAAGTTTACTATACAGCGGAAAGGAGCAGCCATGCATACTAGGGCTCAATTTCTTGACTTTAAGAAAGCCGACTTCATAAAACTTAGGGAAGTGCTGGGTGAGATCCCATGGACAGCAATACTAAAAGGAAAGGGAGTTCATGATGGCTGGGAGTTTGTTAAGAGGGAGATAGTAAAAGCACAACGTCAGGCAATACCAATGAGACGGAAGCATGGAAGGTACCTAAAGAAGCCAGGGTGGCTATCTAAAGAACTTTTAACTGAATTAAGATTAAAAAAGGATGTGTACAAAAAATGGAAAAGGGGGGAAACCACCAATGAGGAATTCTAACAAATAGCCAGCATGTGTAGACACAAAGTCAGAAAAGCTAAAGCACAGAATGAACTCAGGCTTGCTAGAGAGGTTAAAAGCAACAAAAAAGGCTTTTATGGGTATGTTCGTAGCAAAAGGAAGAACAAAGAAACAGTGGGGTCACTCAGAGGAGAAGATGGTGAAATGCAAACAGGGGACACAGAAAGGGCTGAACTCCTCAATGCCTTCTTTGCCTCAGTCTTCTCCGATAAAGAAAACAATGCCCGACCTGAAGAATTTGGAGCAAATGATTCAGCAAAGGAAACACAGCCCAGAATAACTAAGGAGATAATACAAGAATATTTGGCTAGTTTAGATGTATTCAAGTCTCCAGGGCCAGATGAACTGCATCCAAGAGTATTAAAAGAACTGGCAGATGTGATCTCAGAACCACTGGCAGTCATCTTTGAGAATTCCTGGAGAACAGGCGAAGTCCCGGCAGACTGGAGGAGGGCAAATGTTGTCCCTATTTTCAAAAAGGGGAAAAGAGAGGACCCAAATAATTACCGCCCAGTCAGTCTGACATCAATAGCAGGGAAGATTCTGGAGCAGATCATTAAGCAAACAGTCTGTGAGCACCTAGAAAGGAATGCTGTGATCACCAATAGTCAGCATGGATTTCTGAAAAATAAGTCATGTCAGACTAACCTGATCTCGTTTTTTGACAGAATTACAAGCCTGGTAGATGAAGGGAACGCAGTGGATGTAGCCTACCTTGATTTCAGCAAGGCATTTGACAAGGTGCCCCATGATATTCTTGTAAAGAAGCTGGTAAAATGCGGTCTTGACTATGCTACCACTCAGTGGATTTGTAACTGGCTGACTGACCGAACCCAAAGGGTGCTCATCAATGGTTCCTCTTCATCCTGGAGAAGAGTGACTAGTGGGGTGCCACAGGGTTCTGTCTTGGGCCCGGTCTTATTCAACATCTTTATCAACGACTTGGATGATGGACTCAAGGGCATCCTGATCAAATTTGCAGATGACACCAAACTGGGAGGGGTGGCTAACACCCCAGAGGACAGGATCACACTTCAAAACGACCTTGACAGATTAGAGAACTGGGCCAAAACAAACAAAATGAATTTTAACAGGGAGAAATGTAAAGTATTGCACTTGGGCAAAAAAAAATGAGAGGCACAAATACAAGATGGGTGACACCTGGCTTGAGAGCAGTACATGTGAAAAGGATCTAGGAGTCTTGGTTGACCACAAACTTGACATGAGCCAACAGTGTGACGCGGCAGCTAAAAAAGCCAATGCAATTCTGGGCTGCATCAATAGGAGTATAGCATCTAGATCAAGGGAAGTAATAGTGCCACTGTATTCTGCTCTGGTCAGACCTCACCTGGAGTACTGTGTCCAGTTCTGGGCACCACAATTCAAGAAGAACACTGACAAACTGGAACGTGTCCAGAGGAGGGCAACCAAAATGGTCAAAGGCCTGGAAACGATGCCTTATGAGGAACGGCTAAGAGAGCTGGGCATGTTTAGCCTGGAGAAGAGAAGGTTAAGGGGTGATATGATAGCCATGTTCAAATATATAAAAGGATGTCACATAGAGGAGGGAGAAAGGTTGTTTTCTGCTGCTCCAGAGAAGCGGACACGGAGCAATGGAGCCAAACTACAAGAAAGAAGATTCCACCTAAACATTAGGAAGAACTTCCTGACAGTAAGAGCTGTTCGACAGTGGAATTTGCTGCCAAGGAGTGTGGTGGAGTCTCCTGCTTTGGAGGTCTTTAAGCAGAGGCTTGACAACCATATGTCAGGAGTGCTCTGATGGTGTTTCCTGCTTGGCAGGGGGTTGGACTCGATGGCCCTTGTGGTCTCTTCCAACTCTATGATTCTATGATTCTATGATTCTATATGATATAATTTGGAAAATCATCCATGTAGTTTTCTGCATATGTTGAACTGGACATATGCAGATGGCATTCACCTGTCTTATCCCTGCATGTGCTTGTGGGCTGGAACACTGAGTGAGTGGGTGGGTGGAGAGCTACATTCACATGTTGGGACAAGTTAAGGGAGATGTACCATCTGTTCCCAAAGGGTAAACACTGGGCCTCTGATGCATGTTTGGTATATTAAATAACTTCTGAGGACCTTGAGGAAAGAAACGGATATGAGGGTGTCATTACGCTCAGGTGAAATTTGCTTATGCTCTTTTAAAAGGAAGATTTAATTATACTCTTATTACAAAACTGAACTAATTTGGATGATTGATATGCCCAGAGAAAAAAAAAAAGAGGACCATGGTGTGAAATAATTGGTGTAAGCAAGTTTAAATTAGTTGGCTGTAACCTGAGACCATCAGCACATGGAAATAAGTAGGAGAAAATGATACTTTCCTTGGAATTAGTGTTTCTTTATTTTGAAAAATGGTCTTGCCACGAGCACTTCAGGAATGGTTAATAGCACTGGGATCAAGGTGTCAGCTATTGCTAGTGTTTCATAATAAGTAATTCTGCTTTTCAGCTAGTGACATGTATAATTGCTCCAGTATTAAAAGGAAACCACAATTAAATTGCTCCAAACCTTAAAAACTTTTTTCTCCTTTCCACTCAATATATTTCATTGTAAGAGACATGAACAAAACGATGGTAAGAAATGTTTCAAATTGCACTTCCAATCTTGCTGGAAGAGGGGTGGGGGTGGGCTTCAACACTAAAATACATCTACTTGAGACCTTCATAAGTAACATGTGGTTTTATATTTTAAAAACGTGGGTTTTTTTTCTGCCTGAAGGAAAGCTTTGAGAAGCTGCTGGGTTTGCTTACTTCCTCAGTATCAGGAGCTGGCCCGCTGAGAGAGATCATTTCCCCAAGTCTCCAGCATTCCTAAAAAAACCCCATTCCATTAGCATCCATTACACAGAGCCAGAAGCAGAGGCTTTGCAAACCCTACATTTACTTCCAATAGGTTGTACATGAGATTCTTTCGAATGCCTAGGCAATTGCTTTAGGATTGGTTAGGAACATAGCGTTAGGGAAGATATGCAGGAGCTATGTTACAAGGAGAGGGTGGCATTCTCTGATGGTTTAAGCAGGGCCTTTTTAGAAGCCTGAACTTGCTTAGTTAATAACCTTCTAGGCTGTGTCCTTTAAGGATTTAATTGTGTTTAGAGATGCATCAGGTGAGGACAGATTAATGCAATGTGAGCTGATTTTTTATTATTATAACTTTTTATTGGGTTTTATAAACACAGAGCACTGGAATATTAAACAATACAAATAAATAGACTTCGGAGGTGATTTTTAGACTACAGAGACAGGACAGAGAGAGAGGCTTATCAGGACATGAGGTCAATCTGGATACTGAATGCCAAGATTGAGGACTGATTCATGTGCTTGCAGGATCAAAGTCATGAGAATGACAGGGACTAGTGCTTCTCACACAAACAGTAGAAGAGGGCAGCTTGCCAAGCCTTTGATGTACCTGAGATGATGCCATTGGTACTACCTCTGGCTGAACACAGGGATATGACTCCCACACCCAAATAATATAAATATGGGAGACTGGAGCACTGCTAAGATTAAAGATTGAAGACACTGAAGACATTGCCTTAGACTGAAGGAGTGAGAGGAATAGCTGTTGCTCTGGAGGTGCTTCCCCAGCCATGAGAAATCTGATTTTTTTTAATGCTTTACTTTGTATTCTTTGCTAGCAAATAAACTTGTTAAAGTAACCACCTTGGTGTTTTTATTGTCTGCCAGAAACAAACAAAAAAGAACCCCTTGCGTCTTGGCAAGGCACACGATAACATAGAAAGCTTATACTTTGTCAGACCACAGGTCCCTCTTGATTCAACTCCCTGAAGCCCTGATTGTGACTTTGGTGGGACTATATTAGAACCATGCCAAACAAAAGTAAATGGCTTGGGGATTCCTGTCTGTAATATAGCAGCATAAATAATCTTGAAAGTGTTGCTTGCTTATGACTGTATGGCATTCTTGAAGACGGAAAAAGTGACTTAAATGTGGTTCTCATTAGATCACAACCAGATGGGCTTCATTAAGAATAATATTAAGTGATTTGCTGCTTATGTTATGGTGCAGCACTACCTTACGTTCTCCAAATTGTATTGCACTCTATAGGGCTTTGAAAGACACAAAAATGTGGCTGCAAGGAAGTCAACTATGTATTTCTTTTTTGCTGCCTTAAGCTGAAAGCTATGTGAAATCCAGATGTATTTGTTGTATCCAAAGTTACATTGGGTTATAGTCACCATTAATGAATCTGCATGTCTTGGGTCATATCCCACTGAAACTTCTGGGAAATCCAAATTCCATTACCTCAAATACAGCAAAGGGATTGTAATTTGTGAGCCCACCACATCAGAGTAAAATGTATTTATTCTGGTTGATAAATTGATGGTTTCCCCTGTGCTCTGTAGCCAAGTGGATGAAGCTTCTTGATAGCAGGGACAAGTTCTTTCTTACAGAAGGATGAAGGGAATTGCCTCAGCTGGCACCATGGATGTGGTCAGATGATGGCAGGATCTGGTGTGTGAATGATGGACTTAAAAAGAGGGTTCTCCTAGGACATTTGGCTGCCTGAGCCAAAAATGGCATCTCTGTATTCACTGACCTTTATAATAGAATCAGTTCAAAATGCAATGCTTGAAAAGGCGGAACAGATATATTTGGGCTGAAAGGACAGCCTCTGCAAGAGGAGAAGCAAGCTCCTTTGGATGATAGCTAGCTCATTTCAACAGGACTTTAAAAAACAATATTCATGGGAAGAAGAAATGAGACAGTTGTGTCCGTTTGCCTAGTGACACCTAGTGATAATGGCATGAGATGATGACCTTTGAGTCAAATAGCCAGAAAAGGGGCATGCAGTCCAGAAGACCTACAGTCAACACATCAGTCTACTTGTCATGTAATAAGAGAGTATAAGAACCCTGGAGACAGACCTATTTTGGGGCAATGGCCTCTACAGCACTCCAAGGAGCAGCAGGACACTTCCATCATCATCCCACTTCACCATTCGTCTGTGCTACTTGACTGGCCATCTAGTTAGAACTTTGGTTAATGTTTATTTATTTAAATATTTATAGGGTTTTTTTTTAAAAAAAGGTAAAGGACCCCTGGACGGTTAAGTCCTGTCAAAGGCAACTATGGGGTTGCTGCACTCATCTCACTTTTCAGGCCGAGGGAGCCGGCATTTTTCCACCTACAGCTTTCTGGGTCACGTGGCCAGCAGGACTAAACTGCTTCTGGCACAACGGAACACCGTGATGGAAACCAGAGTGCACAGCAATGCCGTTTACTTTCCCACCACAGTGGTACCAATTTATCTACTTGCACAGGTATGCTTTTGAACTGCTATGTTGGCAGAAGCTGGGACAGAGCATTATTTATAGAACACTCTTCAGCAGCGAAAATACAGCAAGGCGGTACACAATTTAACAGAAATGACAAGAAGATCAACACAATATGACATGAAGATCAATACAGTACAAAAGAAGAAGAAGAAGAAGAAGAAGAAGAAGAAGAAGAAGAAGAAGAGTTTGAATTTGATATCCTGCTTTATCACTACCCGAAGGAGTTTCAAAGCGGCTAACATTCTCCTTTCCCTTCCTCCCCCACAACAAACACAAAGAGGTGGTGGGGCTGAGAGACTTCAAAGTGTGACTAGCCCAAGGTCACCCAGTAGCTGCATGTGGAGGAGCGGAGACGCGAATCCGGTTCCCCAGACTACAAGTCTATTGCTCTTAACCACTACACCACACTGGCTCTTAATAAATCAATAAGATCAATACAAAGTATATCACTGCACCGTATGTGTGATGAATACATTGTGTGACTCAGAGTTCTTGACTCTAAACCAGGCTTGGCATTTCTCCTTTCACTACCTGAGGCAAAATGGGAAGGTGTCCTCTCAGCTTGCTGCCTCCCCAACCCTGATGAAGCCTCCCTTAGCTGGGTCGTTTGGCAGTGCTTGGAAAGTGGCAATGGTGGGTTCCAGTGAGATCTTGTGGAGCTCTTATGAGGTCTCATGAGATCTGGCTGGAAACGGCTGCTGGTGTCACCTGAGATGACTGCCTCTATGCACTCCTCCTTTGACCCCAAGTGGTATTCACAACACTCCCTCCCTTTCCAATTTTTCCACATAAATAAAGCAGAAAGCAATATTTTAAAATACGGCTTATGGCTTGGGGTGTGTGTGAAAATTGCTGGGTAGCAATGAAAAGTGCACCTTTTAAATGTCTTTTGGGCTGGGGTGGGACAGGAATGCTAGTGTTCATCTAGCATTGTCCTATCTCCATGACGACTTCATTTACATACAGTGATGTCGTCACACACCAAATCTGACTGGGTATGTGCAGAATCGTGATACCATCCTCACCATTATGTGATTACTGATGGCCTGGGAATACCAATGCAACTAATCCAGGAAGAAGTGGTATTTTTTTTTTTATGTGCAGAAATAGCAGTAGATGGGGAAATAGTAGCAGTGAACAGGGCTCTGAACAGGTTGATATTTTGAAAATTAAGACCCTTGGACACTGAGAGAGTGTCCTAGGGGCCATAGGATATATCAGGGCTTACTCTCCCAGATCCACACCAGGGAGCATTCTGCAGGCACATGGGGACAGGCTTCAGATTCACTGCATCTTAAGCCTTTATGTTGTGTGGGGAGTGTGCCACCCCTCCCATTCTAACAAAATACAAATAAATATTAGAAAATAATAAGGAAGCAATGAACAGTGAGGAAAAAATACAAAAAGCCACCCTCCCACCTTCTGCCCTGTACCTACTGCACGTATACAATTGGCTTGCTCTGCCTTTTTTTTTTTTTTTTTTTTTTTGGTGGGGGGCAGAACATTTGACATAGACCTACTACTTAAAACAATATTGATCCCAGCAGCCTGGTCAAAACAGGAAGCTTTTTCAATGCCCTTTTAAATGGGTCAATAGAGAGGCTCCAATGGGAAGGAGTTCCAGAACCAAGGGAACTCTGCCAACAAAATTATGTTTCTAATGGTAGTCAGTTTTACCTTAAAGTACTTCTTTTACCTTAGAAAAAGTGTCCCATTTTCTGGAACCTGAATCACAGGGATTCAAATGTATATTCTTCATATATCCAAGACCCACAACCCATGCTCATTTGTGATGTTCTGCATTTAAGAACCTGAATTCCAACTCATTCCCCACAAGGCTCTTATTTCCACTTTAGTGACAGTGTAGGCTTCTGAAAATAGCTCTTAATAACGGAAAACCTGATAAAACTCTAGCTGAACTGAAGTATTGCCAGTGCAACATTAGACGGCAGTTACCAATCTTCAGAACCTTAATAATTGGAAACAGAAATTGAGAAGTCAAGAGGCGCAGCTAGCGGTTCGTGCTGATGATAAATCATAAGCCGTTGTGACTAAATTTATGCACAGGTGACAACAGCTATATTTCCTTCCTTTGTTTTTCACGTCTAGAGCAGATTGTCCACAGTTATCTCTCGTGGCCATTAGACTGCTGTATCTTTCGGACTTTCTTTTGATCATAGTCAGCAGATCAGCTACTACTGATTTAATATCAAAGATGCCTCTGCAAGCAGAACGATGCCTATAGAGTCAGCTGTAAATAATCAGGGAGGACACAGCTAGGTACTGGCAAATCTGTCAATTTGGGTTGGACTCAGTGCATCAATTTTCCATTCTAAAGTTCAGTTTGCCACATTTCGACATTAGTTTGATATATGTATGCATACACACACAGAGTTCACATGAAAACTAAGCAGCATTTTAGTGTGCACTTCTCCTAGTTTACACATTTTTAAAAGCCATTTCCCCTAATAGAATGCATTTTGTTTGTTAGAGATCCCACCAGCAACACTTCTGCCCATCCATATGTTTGGTGGGAAGAAGAGGCAGCTTTGCACTGGGAGAATGATCGGTAAAGGTAAAGGGACCCCTGACCATTAGGTCCAGTCGTGGCCGACTCTGGGGTTGCGTCGCTCATCTCGCTTGACTAGCCGAGGGAGCCGGCATACAGCTTCTGGGTCATGGGGCCAGCATGACTAAGCCGCTTCTGGCGAAACCAGAGCAGTGCACGAAAACGCCATTTACCTTCCCACCAGAGCGGTACCTATTTATCTACTTGCACTTTGATGTGCTTTCGAACTGCTAGGTGGGCAGGAGCAGGGACTGAGCAATGGGAGCTCACCCCATGGCAGGGATTCGAACCGCCGACCTTCTGATCGGCAAATCCTAGGATCTGTGGTTTAACCCACAGCGCCACCCACGTCCCTTGGGAGAATGATACCCCTGTCCAATCTATTTATTCCTTCAGTATACCAAATTACCTAACTCAATTGAGCCTCATTTCAGTACAAATCTAAGGGCGCTTCCTATCCCACCATTAATCTTAGACATCTGTGAATAAGACAACATTTTCAGGAAGAGGGTGGGGTGAAACACTGGGCGGACATTTTTGGGGTGCTGTAAACAGAAGTGTTAATTTATCAATAAAGGAACCCAGACTTTAGAACTGGATGAACTAGTGATAGTTGTTATGCAGAGTCAAAAATATGAGCAGCTGAAATTAGAAATTTGGGGCAATTTTGAAAAGTGGGAAATATTTTTTTCAATGCATGGCAGTTTTTATACACAGTAACCCATGTGTAATATCTGAGTACTGCACTGATAGTAAGAACACACAAACACACACATGCACACGTAGCAAAGTGAAGTTATTTTTTAAAATGGCTTATAATAAAATTCTACCAATGTCTACCCAGAAGTAAGCCCTATTGACTTCAAGGGGGGGATGTGCTTTCAAGTATGTGTCAGGATAGCAGAAAAACAGGTCAGGATCAAGCAATCCATTCTAACCCAACTGTACTTCATTGCTATAAACATGTCTGGAAAAAGTATACCTATGAACCACTGAAGCAACACAACTGTGGAAAGACAAGTGCCCCCCTTCCCAAAGCAACAACTTTGAAGCACATCGCCCCAGAGCATACACAACAGCTGCCTTAAACTGTTTCCCTCACGTGGCCAATGACTGGATATAGCTTTGGAAATATGTAGTTAATAATCACTGTAACCTAGTTTGATAATTATTAAGATGAAGGAGCTTTGAAATATATAGCACTTGACTAGAAATGGAAGAGGTTAGACTTGTGTGTCAGATGTTTTCCTTTAATTTTCTGGTAACTATTATAGGACCTCTGTTTATAAATAGCAATTGTCAAAAATAATAGTAATGAAAAAGAGATGGAATGGCACATGCAGACATGTGGATTCTTTTAATATTTACTGGAAACTTGTCTCAGTGGAAAAGCAGAGTGCTCTGGCCATTTTAACAGAGTCAAGTACACTTTTTATTATAAGCATTAGCATGGATGACGCTGGCTCTCCCCATTTCCTATTTCCTTTATGAATATAGATATTTGCTTCTTTTAACAATCTATCTGACATTAACAGGACAGAATCCACAGCCTTGAAGAATTTTTTAATGGCACATTTTACAACACAACACAATAATTTTGAATATTAACGGCTCATATGGTTCAAGGGAAGTGAAATAAGGGACGATTAGGGTCCTTCACTAGGCTACTAGGCCTTCTCAGTAGAAGCTTCATTTCTCTAATGCCAAATGAAACTTTGGCTGCTACACTATACCAAACAAAAAGCCTATGTAGGACTCCCAGAACTTCTACATCTACTGATCTATATTTTTACTGTATATTTCTATCTATATATTGTTAAACACCAGTTTAGGATTTCCAATTCTAGTCCTCTTCCCCTGCCTTTAAGATCCCCTTGGCACAGAAATATATCAGGCAAGATATTGGAGATAAAGTGAAGGAAAAGGTTTTTCTTGCATGATATGTCATACCTAAAGGCAAATTTTGAATGTCTGCAACCTGAAGACTTACTATTATCTGCAGAGAGCACATGCCCCCTATTTTGAAAGAACTTCATTGGTTTCAAGGTGTTGGTGTTGACCTCAAAGCCCCAGTGGTTAGCGCCCTGTCTACTTACTGGAGGATCTACTGCAATTGTAAACCTCCATACAACCTCTAATGCAGGCTTCTTCAAACTCAGCCCTCCAGATGTTTTTGGCCTACAACTCCCATGATCCCTAGCTAGCAGGACTAGTGGTCAGGGATGATGGGAACTGTAGTCTCAAAACATCTGGAGGGCCGAGTTTGAGGAAGCCTGCTCTAATGTCTTCTGGGGATTTTTGTAAGAGCCATCCTGGATCAGACCAAAGGCTTATCTAGTCCAGCATTCAGTTCTTGTGGGAAGCCCATATGAATGGCATGAAAGCAACAGCAATTTCTCCCCATGATCGCTAGCAAATGGTATTCAGAGGCATACAGCCTCTGATATTGGGGGCAATATAGTGATCATGACTAGCAGTCATTGATAGTCTAATATTCCATGAAATTGTCTTAATTTGTCTAATTTAACACTGCCCAATCCGGTGTCAATTATGATGTATTGTGGTATCAGATTCTACAGTTCAACTACAGTGGAACCTCAGTTTTCGAACGTAATCTGTTTCAGAAGACCGTTCGACTTCCTTAACATTTGAAAACTGAAGATCAGTGGGCACTTGACAAAATCCATTGAAAAAAAATGAAGAAACACACCTCAGAAGCTATTCGACTTCCGAGGAATGTTCAAAAACTTCTGGGTTTGGGGTGTTCGGGTTCTGAATTGTTCATCAACAGAGACGTTTGAGAACTGAGGTTCCACTGCATGTCCATTTTCTCTATAACATGAATAGTTTTATAACCTCTATCACCCAACAGTCAAAATGGACTAGGGGGTGGGAAGCTTTCCAGATCCTGCTTTTAGGATGGCGGATAAGAAATGTCAGTGATTAAAAAAAAGTTCACAAACTTCATTGTTAATGTGTAATATCTGTAAATTACTGTACTGAAAAAATGCAGGGCTGCTTTATGTTCAAGTGTGAAGAAGAAGATGAAAAAGCCACAATTTTGCCAAAAGAAAAATGTGCTGCTTTGTAGAAAGGGCATTACAAAATCATTCTCTGTCTTTTCTTACTCAAAAGTAAGCCCCATGAAGTTTACATATTAGTAAATGTTCTTAGCACTGCTGTCATTATTCTCCTAATATAATCCACTATTTCAGTGGAAGCCCCTGGATAAGGCAGGGACTACAGTAAAACAGCTTCTTGCTGTTAGGAGTTATTATTTGCGTTACAAGGAATACAATGAAAAATAGAATCCTTTGTGTCAGAAACCAGAAGCTCTCTGGCAGATTATATCGAGGCAAATGATTTAGTGTCCCTTCTTGACTGTGTTAATTGTTATCCTAGTCGCCCAGGAAGGGAATTTTAAACATGCAGAAGTCTTGCAAAAATAAGCTCCAGCACATTTATGACTGTCTCAACAACATCCCAGCTTTCCGGCTAGATGGGTGTTCGGTTCAGAGGAAAGTTGATTTTGCTTTAGCATAGCAAATAAAGAGTTCCCACAGATATATATCCGAGGGGGGGCGAGCTGGGGAGATCTATAAAAATAGTTATGAAACTCTACAAAAGTCGAATGCATAAAGAGGTATGGCTAGGAGGCATAAAGCTCTACTATCTTAGGAAGGCTTCTGTAAGATAGGAATTGCTGGCAAGAATGCAGTAGTTGAGCATTTCATTTAACCATTAGCTAGGGTAGATTTGACATAGGTCAAAGTACAATTTTAGAAGGGAGGGGGCATGGACGGGGAACTTTTCTCTGCTTGCAGACTTCACTTTAACACTTTGAATGGGGCTTAATCACAGTTGTCTCTAAGCAATATGCAGGAGACCCAATACAACAAGACTGAGTTTTTTAAAAGACTAGAAATGAGTTAAAACTATAAAATCAGAGTTCCATTAAAAAGCCTGCTGGAATAATGTAAAGTCCTCAGTAAGCATGTAAAGAATACACTTTATAGTCTAAAGTTTATACCATAAACCTAACCCCATCTTCTTGGAAGTAAATACTAGTAAATGCAATGGCACAAACACATGCACTTAGGATTGCTGCCATACTAATGAAAGGAATGTGTGTGGGATGGGATTTAGGAGTGTGTTGAGACGTTGGTTCCAAGAGATCATTTTAGCCTTTGAGTGACCTCTGGTATGGAATGACAATATAACTAGTTGCGTGCAGGCTATAGACCTAGGCAAGGCTTCACTACCTTCATGTGTTTTAGAGAAGGGGAAATTTTACCAGGTGTAGCTTGATTTGAAATCAACAGACATGGTGGATTACAGTCAGTGTTTTGGAGTAAGGTAATTGTAAAATAGCACAAGGGCAGAAAATTCAATGGCATATCCATCCCCGCTTTGCTTCAAAAAGCATCACACACATCGTTAATGAAACACTGTTAAAATTGGATCCAGTAGAATTAAGAGCAAATTCTAGACAGTAGAGTTGTATCTGTGATGTAGTATACTGGGATTAGAAGCCTGACTGCTGAAATAAGATCTTGGCTATTGGAACTGAACATCTCGAAAAGCATTCTTTTTTCTTTTACTTAAAATAAGGAAATTTTGTGGGTTTCTCCAGTCTGCTTCCCTGCACCTGCCTAAATCTGTTCTGGGGTTTCCCTTAACCTTCTGGAACAGATTTGGGGAGGGTGTGTGCAGAGAAACGTGAGGGGAAGAGTTAAGGTAGTTGGATATTGCCCATGTTGCCTAACCAGTTTTCTGATGACAGGTCTTCACAGTCCCTTAACGTACATTTCCGAGCACAATTCAAAGTGTTGGTGCTGACAGTTAAAGCCCTAAATGGCCTTGGCCCAGTATACCTGAAGCAGCATCTCCACCTCCATCATTCAGCCCAGACACCGAGATCCAGCTCTGAGGGCCTTCTGGGAGTTCCCTCACCGCGAGACGTGAGGTTACAGGGAACAAGGCAGAGGGCGTTCTTGGTAGTGGTGCCCGCTTTGTGGAATGCCCTCCCATCAGAAGTCATGGAAATAAACAAGCATCTGAGTTTTAGAAGACATCTGAAGGCAGCCCTGTTTAGGGAAGTTTTTAATGTTTGATGTTTTATCACTTTTTTATTATTAATATTCTTTTGGGAGCTGCCCAGAGTGATTGGGGAAATGCAGCCGGATTGAATGAATGAATGAATGAATAACTGCCCAGTCTCTGCAGCCTTAGCCAGAAATGCAAATAGAAAAACAGGATGCTTGCTGAAGGATTTAATGTGCATGATATGTCCATACGTAGTAAGGGGTCATTGTTGAAGGAGAATGCTGGTAAAGGTGAGGGTTTCATTACAGCAAATTTTCTTCTGACTTTCACAGCATGCATTAAGAGAAAAAAAAAATGTGTGTAGGTTGTACTCCCTGTAAACTTCTTTCCCTTAGTCTCAGTGTTGCCCTTATAGTACTCAGAAGGGAAGAAGATGGAGAGTAAAGTAGAATTAGTTGTCTCTGCCTGTTGCTCTCTCTGGCTTCACCTCCTCTTGGTCTTTCTGCCTTCCAACCTACAAGTTCCAAGGAGCACCAGACATCCCTGGTCTTTCTTTCTTTCTTTCTTTCTTTCTTTCTTTCTTTCTTTCTTTCTTTCTTTCTTTCTTTCTTTCTTTCTTTCTTCTCCTTCTCCTTCTCCTTTTTTAGTTTAACAAAATTCATTTATTGATTGATTGTAGGGGGAAAAAACCCTCTCTAAGCAGGTTACAAGAATATATAGAACAAAGCATTAAAGTTGTTGATAAAAACAGTTAAAAACAAGTATATTTGTAAGATGATCTAAATCAACAATTGGTAAAAAGAATAAATAACATGTAGCTTCTATATGTCTATTGGCTAGAGTGTGGTGCTGATAATGCCCTTCCAACTCTACAATTCTGTGTTTCTATGAAAACATTCAAATTGTTGATAAAAACAGGGCCTTACACACCTCTTATAGCCAGGCATTCCTGGGTGGCTGCTAGCCCAGAGAATGCTAAGCCTTGTCTGCCATCAGTCAGTTGTCACTTGATAGGGCATTCCATGCCAAGGGATCACCCCAAGAAGTCAGAATTGCCCCACATTTGACGTTAGACCCCGTGGGGCCTCAGTAGGCCTGTAGACCAGAGGTTCTCCATTGCTGAATTATAGCTTTGAATATCCAGTTATAGGGACAAATGACAGAAAGGCACCAGCTTCGCTGGGTTCTTGTGAGCACCTCAGGTGCACTTGCTGCAAACAGATTAGATGGAGTCTGCTCTGCTCCATCAAGACCATTCCTGGAGTTTGCAGGCTCTGAGGAAGAGCATCTTGAGGCCGTGTGTGTGTGTTCTAAATATTCACTGAAAAATGAAATGCAAGCCATAAAGTATTTAAAGATGAAGCTCTATTTTGAAGGATAGCTTTGAAATGTGGGAATGTAAACATTGGGCAAATGATATAGCAAGAAATGAGACAGGGTTATTCAAAGACTGCAGCGCCTAATTCTTTTTTAGCGGTGACAAAACAATGTGCCTCTTTTGCATAACTTAATCCAGAGCAAACCATTTAAGCATGGGCATGTTTTTGGAATAAGTACTTCTACATGGTTGTGGAACTACATACAGCACAAGCAGTTAAAAGCCACAGTGAATCATTTTCTCATGGAAAAAGAATTATCTGCATGAGGTTACTATTGGATTCACACGTCATTTTACAGCCAAGGCTAATAGACATTTAGATTATTTTAAGAAAACTACAGAGGATTAACATATACAATAGCCTCATTCATCAGCGAGGACGTCTATTTCTGTTCAGGTGTTTAAAGAAACGCAACAGAATTTACGAAGAAGCCAACACTTGGAAGATTTATCCCTACCACAGTACTTAGTTTATTTAAAGTGACACACGTATTCCAATTTATGCTTTATCTGTTAAATTGCCATGTGCGTCTAGAAATATCCCACCACAAGAACACAACCCTTATAAAAATTCCAACATATGCAGACCTCCTGGCTCTGTGATTCTGGAACAAATGGTTTATAGTCAGAGTATGTGTTACTAGGGCAGCCACCTCCCAACCAGCCCCACACTTCTATTCCAAGTGTTTTAAGGCTGAGAGGAACAGATTAAACATTTCTGTCCCTTTTGGAAGACTGTGGTGGTCTCAGCGCCTTATGTGGTGTTTACCCCAGATGCTAGGCCAGCCAGGCAGGCAGGCAATGAACAGACACTGCAGACTTTTAACAGGTACTCAAGCCTTCTAAGCAGGATGTCAATATAACAACATCAGTGTGGATGATGCATTGCCTATTACAAGAGGACAGGTTCCTACGTTAAGAAGATAACAATCTAAAATTTGGCACAGGGGAGTGGCACAGAAGGAGGATGGGGCTAGAGGTAGGAGTAAGAAGGGGAAGCATACACACGTATTTCATTTTCCTGTGCTTAGAGTTGGTGACTGTAGGGAGCAGGGCAGAGTTGGGGAACCTATGATACTCCACATGTGGATGGAATTCAGCTTTCATCAACCCCAACCAGTATGGACAATGGTCAAAGGTAATGGGGACTGTACTCCAGAGGACTACAGTCCTGGTGTAGGGACTAGGGTCGGAGGGGAGACTTGTTCACTTAACATTTTAAAGTGATCCATTGTAATTTGCAGTTCCTGGATTTATATGTAAATCAGAACATGGTTACCAATTGATTGTGAACTTCTCTGAATTTTGTAGTGCACATGAAGCACATAAAATGCATATTTCATGGGGGAAATGCATATAAAATGTGTATTTTACAGAAAGCATATGCAAAAATGTGTATATTTTAAGTACCAATTCCCATGTTTCAAAAAGCACCCCCTGAGAATGGAATGAGATGGTTTTATGATTGAAATAGAATGAAAATAAGCTTGTCTATCAATCTCCAGTAGGATTTAAGAGGTTTTGCTGGTAAAGACTTCATGAGAATGATGAGTTTTGAAGAAAGTAAGAGTTTTGGCACCATAAAGGTATTCTGAGGGGCAATTCTTGATGTAAGGGATATTAAAGATAGGGCAAGTTTGATAAGATCTTTTGGTGGCCTTGAATGAAGGAGCTGGAGAAGAAATGGTCATGAGAACAGAAATGTTATGATATGAGTTGCCAACTGGTCAAAAATATCCTGTCTTTATATCCTTCTGTGGTAGTTGATCTCTGGTCTTAATTTTTTTTAATAATGGTTTTTATGATATGGTTTTAGGTATGATTGTTGTAAACTGCTCTGATTTTTTTAAAGGAATAGTGATATATAAATATTTTTCCTAAATAAATAAGTGGTCAAAAAAATACAGAACTTGCCAGGCAAAGATGGTTGTGTCATGGAGGTAACATCATATGGTAACACAGAATTTTTATGTGGAAAAGATGAAAATACTTTATAATTGTATAATTGTTGTGCCCATTTGATCAGATTTGGGCTGAAGGTATGTGAGTATAACAATTATGCCATGTTTTATCCAGTTTCTGCTATTTTGTAAATAGCCATGTTATTGTCAGCACAACCTGTGGTGTTACATTATGCTTTGAACAGCAGCAGCAATATAGGCGATAAATAGAGTCAAGGCACAAAATAAAATTAAAGCTATGTCTGCAGTTGAATACACAGTGCACATGCCCTTCAGTTGATTCAGTTTTACAAGGATTCCATTAACTTATATTCTCCAAGAGCAGTTTATTGAAATTTCCATTTTGGCTCTGCTCTGGAGATTTCGTTCATCTGTTACAGCAATCTCATTCTCCAGCTTCAGATGTGGAAGCCACAAATCCCACACAACTCTCCCAATGGCCTTTGTGGGATTTCATTTCATAGCTCGACAAAAGCTGGTTTGACAATAGCCTTCATATGCAAAGCACAATTGAAATTTACAATAATTCACTGTTGGGTTTGATCCAAAGCCCAGAGCAAGTCAAAGTGCAGTTTTTCGGTTGACTTCCCTGGATTTTGGATCATGCCCATTTGTGATTTAAAAGTCTTGCTTCCTTAAGTTTACATCACACATGAATTTCATTCAGTTGAGTGCTATTGCAAAATATTCCCATTAGCACAATTTACATGTAGGGGGAAAAATATACACCTGCTTCTTCTCAAGTCAGACAGGAGTATGCCAAGCCACCCCTAGATTCACAATGTATTTCTTTTTGATTTGATGTCTATATCCCTGGAACATTCTGAATTTTTTCCTTCACATGAATGGTTTGTGGGAACAGCCCTGTGTAAGAAAGTCATATTGTTGGAAGCAGCTCTCTGAAAAAAATCTTTTGAAGATCCAGTATACCAGGGTTTGTCATTTTTGGAAAATACTATTCTCTGAAAGGGCTGTGTGTATTTTGCCCCAACTTCTGTGATTACTATACTAAGCTGTAACCACTGAATTCAGTAATTAAGCTGGATGTTGATAGTTAAACTGCCCCCTAAACAAACATGTGTGATTTATATAACTCATTTTAAGTGACAATGTAACAGAATATAGTTACAGATAGGTAGCTGTGTTGGTCTGCCATAGTCAAAATAAAAAAAATTCCTTCCAGTAGCACCTTAAAGACCAAGTAAGTTAGTTCTTGGTATGAGCTTTCGTGTGCATGCACACTTCTTCAGATACGTCTGAAGAATACGGTATCTGAAGAAGTGTGCATGCACACGAAAGCTCATACCAAGAACTAACTTACTTGGTCTTTAAGGTGCTACTGGAAGGAATTTTTTTATTTTAACAGAATATAGTCTTAGTTTTTCTGTTGAAGTGCCCATAACTCAGTGCCCATAACTCAAAGGAACTAAATACTGGGGGGAGGAATTCAAAATGATTATTCTGCAAAATAATACATTGTTCAAAGGTACAATAATCTTGGGCTGTGTTTAATACAAAACTGTGTGTATGTGAATTTTCTGCACTATTTCAATTCCAGAGACACTTTTCAACCAATGAAAGTCCCACAGTGTGCTCATAGAAGGGTTTCTTTTATATAAAGATATGACTTTGCTTCGGGACACGGGTGGCGCTGTGGGTTAAACCACAGAGCCTAGGACTTGCCAATCAGAAGGTCGGCAGTTCAAATCCCTGTGACGGGGTGAGCTCCCGCTGCTCGGTCCCTGCTCCTGCCAACCTAGCAGTTCGAAAGCACGTCAAAGTGCAAGTAGATAAACAGGTACTGCTCCAGCGGAAAGGTAAACGGCGTTTCCGTGCGCTGCTCTGGTTCGCCAGAAGCGGCTTAGTCATGCTGGCCACATGATCCGGAAACTGTACACCGGCTCCCTTGGCCAATAAAGCGAGATGAGTGCCGCAACACCAGAGTTGGCCACGACTGGACGTAATGGTCAGGGATCCCTTTACCTTTACCTTATGACTTTGCTTGGCTTCGACATCTCAATGTGTTTAATATGTAAGGTTCTAAAAAAAAAACCAAAACCCTCCCAAAGTAAAGTTACAGGAGCAAAAAGGAGACTGGTAATAGACCCTCATTTGCTGCCTCTTCTATGGTGAAATAAATACTCTTGTATCAACTTTGAGCCTCCAGGCACTCCTAAAACTAGGACCATCTGTTCACATTTTGCTGAGATGCCAGTTAGGCTTAACAAGTTATATCTGCAATGCATGGGAAATTGGTTTTTTGTTTTTTTTAAAGGTAGGTCTGTGTGAACTAAACCTGGGTTTCAAATGGTATTTGGAGTTGGAGGGTTTTACGTTTACCCCACTCTTCATTTTCTTTATGCCTATGTTTTGACCTACTGGCTTCTAAACTTGGCTGTTGCAACACCATGCAGATCAAGCCTGGAAATACCTCATTTAAGATTTACAAAGAAGCTGTTATTTTCATCCAGCTCCTGCTGTAAGGATTTTCCTCTTTGTTTGCTTGCTTGCTAAAAAGAATTCAAATACTTTAGGATATACTGGCACCAAAATTTGAATGCTAAAATGATTCCAAAACCCACCAGCAGGTATTTAACGGTGAGTTCATTCTTCATTTGGGGATTATTACACTACGTCTCAGCGAAAAGCTCAAGCATCATTTTGTGTAGTTGCTCTGCCCAGAGATAGAACATTGTATTATTTCCTTATGCTACCATGGTACAATCAAATTACTCAGAAGCTGCAATATGCTTCTATCTCTCAAAATTATACCATGAAACTGGGATAACTATAGTCATATCTTGGTTCTCGAACTTAATCTGTTCTGGGAGTCTATTCGACTCCTGAAACTGTTCAAAAACCAAGGCACAACTTCCGACTGGCTGCAGGAGCTTCCTGCACTCAAGCAGAAGCTGCGTCGGATATTCGGCTTCCAAAAAACATTTAAAAACCAGAACCAGGGGCAGATTTAGGTTTGATGAGGCCTTAGGCTACTGAAGGTAATGGGGCCCTTTATTTGTCCAGCTGTCATTTGTCAACAACAAATTGTCACTGTTTTTTGTGTTGAATATAGGCTATATGGTAATTTGTGGACCTAAAAGGTATCTAAAGCCATTTGCACCTAACAAGTAGGAGCCTACGTAACACAAAACTCTGTTGCTGTGTGTTGGTTTTATTTTATTTGTTTTTTTATCTTCTGTTTTGGAAATGTACATCCAGTTGTTTTCTTCCTTAAGCTACAGCTTGTTTAGCTTATATGTAAATCCAGCACTGACCAGAACACTTACTTCCGGGTTTGCGGTGTTCATGAGCCGATTTGTTCGGCAACTAAGCCGTTCGGGAACCAAGGTTTGACTGTATACAAAGCCTACCCTACCCTGAAAACTTAAGACTGTAATCTTATCCTGACTTTTCTATCGCTAGTCTTGAGAGCAGCTCAATGACAGCTTCACCAATGACAACAAAACCCTTATGTATGATTTCCTCCCACAAAATGACAGGCTGTATATTTTGCTTGAGAATAATAGCTAATAAATGTTTAAATAAGTTTGAACTGGAGGCACTAGAGCCCCAAACAGAATTTTATTTTTTAAAATGACTGTTAAATTTGTCAATGCCTGCATTTCCAAATCAGTTGCTCTATTCCGTTTTTCATATCAGATATTCATGGTGCCCCCAAAAGGTATATTTGAAGAACTAACACTTGCCTATACTCACATCTGTGTGTGCTAAAAGAAAAGTTATGTATGATTGTCATGTGAACATTATTTCATTACTGGTGATATTCAGAATGGCAAATGATGGTTTAGAAAAAGGCACAGCCAAATCTTAATATGTAAACACACGCCAAAGCCATTTTGAAAAGGGATAGTGGATGCAGATCACAGCCAAAGATCCCCAATTCTGAATTATGAAGATTTTATTCCAGCAGTTTTCCATTCTGTTGCTCCAAGAACACACTTTGGATTAATATTAACAGGAATTCTGATTTCGATTTCAAACTAAACACCAGGCTTTATTTATATAAAACTTAAAAGATGGGATCTGGACAGGAGTGAGCATGTGTTTTTCTAAATGTGAATACTGCATTTGATTATACATGGAAGTGTGGAACAAGATGCTTAATGCCAAGGAAAATATGTAAACTGTTTTGTGGATCCAGTTAACTTTAGGCCCATGCATGGCTAGGCAATATTTATATATGTAGGTTGTAAAGGCGGCTGCTACTTGCCAAGAGTTGAGCGTATTCTCTTTGTCCTACCCAAATGAGACAAAGTCTAGTCGGGATATTGACTTACGCTTCATATGGTCAGCTTTTCCCCACCCCAAAACAGTGTATATTATAACTTGATAAATGTGCTGCAAGCAGGTGGTTGGAAGACCCCTTCGCTTTGCCTTTCACAAGTCTTCATTCTCCGAAAAAATGAGCCTTTCACTCCAGGGCTATGAGCCATATCTGAGGTAATGTTCACAATTTATTCATGGCTTCCAATAGCTCTCAAACCTAGGACCCATTTTAAAAAAACAAGACAGATTAAGGCCAGAATGCAGTCTATATGTTTTACATTAAGGGGGTAAGAATGTTGCTTTGATAGTGGAACTAGCTTGGCATAAAAAGGTTGCTGTGACCTTGAATGAGACTTGATCACAGCTAATGCTTTGTAAGGTGGGGTTTTTTTTGGGGGGGGGGAAGGGGAGGTAGGGCAAAAAAGCTTCCTGAAATTTGTATTAATCTTTAGTCAGCAGTCAGATTTTTAAGACTTTTCAGGAAATGGAGATCTTAACTTAAAACGTAAGATGAGCAGTGCCAGATTTATACACAAGCCATGTAAGCTACGAAAAAGAATTTCAAATTTTACTCAAGTACATAAGAATACACAGTTTTTGGTAAATCCTTTTTTTAAATAATAATATTTGTTGCATTTTACAACAATTTAAGCACTACAAAAGAAAAAACACATTATAATACAAAAACACTACATAAAAATTAACAAATCAAAACAAAAACAATTTAAAAACACATCAAAAGGAAGAAGAAAAAAGGGACTTCCGGGTTGACGCGATCTGGAAATGGCGGATTCCCTCCGAGCTGCGGAGGGAATCGGCTCTACTGAGGACGGGTCTTTGCCGCGCCGGCGACGCGGGGACCCTTAAAAACCACAGGCGCGGAAGCCTGCGGACTGAAGACTCGGCGGGTGCCTTAAGCGCCCCCCCTGATCCACGAAGAGCCTTTTTAAAGGCTGCGGAGAGGATACGGGGGTGGCGTGGCACTGAGAGTCGACCGCTACCTCGGTGGAGCGAAGCCGCGAGCCATGACCAGAGAGCGCTGACTTTCTTCCTTGAAAATTTGGACTGAAAGAATTACCCGTGAGTAAGACGGATTGGGACTTTAAAAATTTTACCCTGAATTGGAGACGACCGGGGGGTGTGCTAAAAGGAAGTCCGCACCCCCCCTGCAGACGATCTAAGCAACGACATAAGAGCTAAGCTGGAGAGCCTACCCTTGGTGGGGTGAGTTAAAAAGGACACTAACTTTCAAGATTTAGCTAAAGGAAATTTTGTGCTGGAGAGTGGAGTTTTGGAGACCCTCTTTATGTTTTAAACAACCCCCCCTCCCGGGCTCGGGAACGTCCTGCCTTTGTGCCTGTGTAAGAGCTGCGGAGTTTGACAGCTGTCAAAGCTGCCAAACGGGCAGTTTAAAGCGGAAAAATCACTATTTAAGATCCCTCTGGATTAAGACGAGTTATAATTGAGCTAAAATTGTTGGAAACAAAGTAACAATAATAAGCTAAAGGACTGTTGGAGAAAAGACTAATAAGTAACCAGATTCCCCCTAGGGGGAATTCTGTGAAACTACAATGGATACAATGGCTGTGGATGGAAAGTTACTAGTGGAAATCGAAAGGATGTTTCAATTGGTGGGAATCTTACAAGAGCAGAGCTTAGCCATGAATAAACAACTTATCACTATGACCTTGGGAACAGGCAACTCTGCTGTTCGTATTGAGGACCTGAATGAGAAAGAATCCACAGCTGAATGGGAAACAATGTCTACAGAGGTGGAAGAGACTAAACAAGAAAAAGAGAAAGTAACCTTGGGAAGCAACAACCAAAAGCTGACATCTGTGGAACACAAGCAAGGAGACTCTGGGAACATATCTACCACAAGTCTGCGAAAGACGCAGAAGAAGAAGGAGGAGGTTCTGGGACAATATGGAATACAGGAACTTAAAATAAAGAAATATGATTGGGGCCTCCGTTTGGACTTTGATTTCGAAGATACAGGCTTTGTGGAAATACTCCAGCAGTTGCTTTCAAATCTCCTTGTGGGAAGAGAATATGCTTTGATGGTGAAAGATCTTTTTCCAGACTCGACGACTGACATAAAGGACTACCAACAAGACCGTCGGAGAGGGACTGAAAGGGACTTGAAAGCCTCGGACGTGAGGAACCCAGGCTGAGAATCTTGATTTTGGATTTTTATTGGGAAGGGACAAAAACCGGGGATGGGAGGGAGGGAAGAGGAGATTCTTAAAAACTCTTAAGACTTTCAGGTTTGGTTAATATGACTTTTAATTAAGATAAAATGAAAAATCGATGGAAGAGAACTTAAGTCCAACTTAGGAAAATCAATTTTTTTATTAGAAAAGAGGTAATAAAATGAATAAGATGGTTAAGAGGAGAAATACCAACTTGCTGATATAATCTTGGGAATTGGGATGCACGAGGGGGGGTGGGGGGAAGTCAGGGAACAAGGTTATGAAAAGAGGATCTGCTGAATTTATACATGTTTGTGTCTTGTGTTATTTTTGTGTCTGTATTGTCTTTATAAAAGCGGAAAACCCAATAAAAATTTTATAAAAAAAAAAGGAAGAAGAAAAAAGAAAAGAAAAAGAACAAAGAGAAAACTTCCAATATCTTATCTTTCTTTCCCATATTTCCACGGCCTCCTCACACCTCCCTTTTTGTATTCCACTTCTATTAATTAGTTCAGCAATTCCTTACCATCTTCCCCTGTTTTCTATCCTATAATTATCTTAACACCTTTTAACTTTATTTTCCTTTAATACTCTATTAATCTATTTATACTTAATTCCTTATAACATTTCTACTGAAGCCATCTAATTTCATTCCAACATTCTTCTAACATTCATTAATTTTACAATATTTCTATAAATAGTCTTTAAACTTTCCCCAGTCTTCTTCCACCGACTCTTCTCCCTGGTCTCGGATCTTGCCAATCTTTTCCGCCAATTCCGTCTAGTCCATCAACTTCATCTGCCATTATCCAACACTTCAGTACTTTTAAGAGACAGCCATTCTCTCAGCCAGCAAAAAGCAGATGATTCACAACAAAGTTTAGGTGTCTGGCAGGGCAGGTCCACCTCCTTCTTTAGCATCCGTCAATATCTTAAGTTTTACTTGAAGCTTCCTGCCCTGCCAAACCAATCCAGGAACATCCCTCTGCCACCTCCTGAAACAATCCCTCCCATCCAAAACTTGCACTTTTTGACACAAAAGCAACATCCCCGGCAACACAGCAACCCTCATCCCCACCACAACAGCTCGGCCCAACCATAACAACTTCAGATTTGTCCATATTTCCCAATCCCCCTTCTCTTCAATCCAACGTCCTTCACAGTTGCCCTTAAGTAAATTCACATTTTTGGCGGTCCTACTGTCCCCCAAAAGTCTCTCTTTCTCAGCCGATGTTGATCCTGTCTCCTCCTGAAGTTCTGTCGAACTTTCCTTTCCCAGTTCTGGTGGGTTTCTGATCTTCAAATTCATCTGTTTTTCTTTAAATTCCATCATAGCAAATGTCAGCTTATATTCGTCAAGTTGCTTTTGAATGTGTGGGGCTCTCTCACACTCCAATTGTGTTGTTTTACATTCAGCAGCAAAGGTTTTCTCCCTGACTTCATCCGCCATTTGCCGTATTAAAGTAGATTCCTGGGTCAATTTCTGGGTGGTTTCTGTGTTGGTGTTCATCTTTTGTCCTGGATTATTTAACCTTTCTACAATTAAATCAATTTTATTATTTGCGGCATCCGCTTTCACATTCATCACTTCTGTTGCGTTGTACAGAACTTCTGTTTTCTTGTGAAGCTGTTCCAGTGAGTCATTTATTTTCAATAATGCGGCCACTAAGGCCTCTTCTGTTAACATTTCATCTGTTCTTTCCTTTCCATTTGCCATAACACTTAAGAGGTTCAAGGTCAGTCCCAGAGTCACACGGCTTTTATCTTGCAGCTGGAAACTCCCCTAGCCCAGCTCTTGTAGAGTAACCAATTTCAGAAACTTCCGCTGGGGGAAACAGCTTCTATTTATAATGATCCAAAATGTCACCTTTAAGCGCCACTCATACAATCCAAAGTACAATCCAAAGTTAGTTTCAGTTTTCAGTTACTTTATTACTCCTTTTTAGAAGCAGCCGGAGACAGTAGAAACAATATATCTCTCTTATTTTGCTAGCTGTCAAGGAACATTCTAAGTGCTGTCAATGGACGTTCCAAAACGTCAGTCCTACTAGCAGCCCGTTTCCAGGGTCAGAGCGGCAGTATTTTAACTCTCTCCTGCAGGCATACTCAGTCCACAACTCCCCCCCCCTCTTCTCCTGCCTCCAAGGGGGATTTTATACACTTTGCCGATGGAAATTTAATCTATCACAAAAGGCTTTCCAAGACTTCAGCTTACAGACTCCTTGCCTCAGTCTATTTACAAATAGGGAAGGCGGACTTCCTGTTTTGAACCTCCCCGTTTCGATGCCCAATTAAACGTTTAAAATCCGATTCTCCCGTATCAGCTCTACTCACGGGTAATTACTTTGGAGTCAAATTGCCCACAGGAAAAAGTCAGTGCTCTCTCGGCAACAGCTATGCGGCTTCGCTCCGTGGAAGAAGCAGATGATTCGAAGCACCGCGCCACTCACCCCACTTCGCTCCGGGTCCCCGAAATTGGGGTCCCCGCGAGTAGGGGAGGCGCAAAAGGTGCCCACCGAATCCCACGTTCACAGGCTTCTCCCGCCTGTGATTTTTACGGGTCTCCGCCTTCGCCGCGGCGGTACAGACCCAAATTCCCACGGGGCAAGTTCCTCCCGATCAGAGGAACTCCGCCATTGCCGGAGGCACCAACCCAGAAGTCCTCAGTTTACATAAGAATACACAGTTTTTGGTAAATCCTTTGGGGCCAGTTGAATATGACATCTTTCAGGCACTCTGCATGTCTTAATCCAGCCCTGAAAATGAATATAATATGACTGAAGTCCTTCACATTTTTCTTTTTTTATTGAATGAAAGAAAGAATCTTGTCATCACTTCAACCCCTTCAAGTCCACATGGGAGCAGTCATGTTCACTCTCTGAAGAATACTCCTGAGAACAGCGCTTATTTCTCTTGTTTAAGGTAACCTAGCAAGGTCATGGTTTATGTAAAATTTGAAGGACACAGTAGAAATCAGCAGAAATGAGTAGGGGAAGCAATAATATCTCAACAGATGATTGAATGAAAATAGTTATTATGCAAAAAGTTGCAGCCAGCAGCAACATCCATACGAACAGAGATTCAGAACAGGTGCTGTCAACAATATCACTTATATAAATGCTATATTGCGGAAATATAAGATTGAATAATCTGATATATATATGTTTTTAAAAAGAATCACTTCAATATTGCTATAAAGTACAAGTCTTAAAATTAATAATCACTGGAAATAACTATGGCAGCATTAATATTTACTATTATTTTTCACTGCATTCCTAAAATTATGCAAAATGAAAACATTTAGGAATGGAACAAGTAGAAGCAGTTTGCACAAGGTATTTAAGTTATAAAGCATGAACCAGGGATTTCTGGAACTGCATCAGACATCATGCTACATCCAGTCCAAATGAAACAGAAGTAAATTATCCCAGTCCAAAAACTTGCTGCCCTGAAAATGGGTGATACAGGATGGGGCTGAAATGCCAATAGCTGTAACAGAGTGACTTCCTGTTCTATTACATTATACTGCTGTCATAGCACTACAGATAGTTTTCTCAAAAACGTTGACTATTGAGGTGCCAGGCATTCTACGGATATCAGAAATCTAGAGGACACTGTTTTCATCTAGAATAGGAAGACATTCCTTCCTTACTCATTTCGTTCATTTTGTTGCTATTTGCATTCTGAAAACACAGTTTTCAGGGACTAATAGTGCATTCCTGTGCATGTCTACTCTAAAGTAAGTTCCACAAAGTTCATTGAAACTCGATCCCAGGTAAGTGGGTACAGACTTGCAGCCTGTTTGCCATGTGCTGTACACATGTGATTACCTGCACACATGATAGCCTTCCTGAACCTGCTCATGTCCTCCAACTGCCCCGATTTTAGCAGGACATCCTGGATTCACAGAACCATTCCCGGCTTCCATTTCAAGCCAGGAATGTGCTGCTTCTTTCCACCCCCAATCACCACCACTGAGCTCGGGGAGGAGGATGAGCCGAATGAGCCTCTCCATAGCCACTGCTGCTGGCCTCCTCCCTTTGGCAGCTTATAGTGGCTGCTGGAGAGCAGGCAGAAGATGGGAGGCTGAAGCTCAGCCCCCAGTTATGTGCCAGAACCAGCAACTCTGGTGCACCCCTTGCAGGAGCTGCCAACATGGCTTACCCTGTGCAGATGATGTCACCGTAGGGGTTGTCCTCACTTCCCTTGTGTTCCGGAGCCCAGCAGTGGAAAAGTGCAGTTGTGCTGCCACCACGGCTTCTCCTCCTCTCCACTGCTTCTGCCTCCAGATCAGGCCTGACCTGGGAGTGGACCTGAGACCTGGCGGTGCTGGGCTGGCACCAAGGAAGCAGCTTCCATAACTCCCTAGTGCACCGTAGACCTGTAGAAGAGAGATATGGCACTGTTGCCGCCACTCCTTCTCCCTGTCGCTTCCACCCCCAGCATTTTGATGTCTCGGATCCAGAGGTAAGTTTGTTGGTGGGTATGCCTGCTATCCTCCAGTTGTCCCACCAGCCCTACCCAGTACAGCTAATGGTCAGGGATGATGGGAGTTGTAGTCCAAAACATCTAGAGAGGCACCAGATGGGAGGAGGATGCCATGCAATCACTTCTCTTGTCTCACGTTTGCAGAATTAAGCTGGCGCAATCAGCTGTGGATGGACCCCATTGTCAGAGCATTTAAGCACCCCAAGGGAAGGGTCTTCAAGAGATAATATCAACTTGCCACTGTCAGGTGTAAGATACTGGTTTGCTTGACATATTAAGGAATAGCATTTCCATTTTCTTCATGAGAATCACCACAGACAAAGGAAAAGCAATTGAAATGAATTCTTAAACAAACTGGTGGATGGATGCAAAGTATGGAATTCTTTGCCTAATGCAAAACAGGACTTGGGAAATTGAGCCAGAGAAAGCAAACTTTGGACCGACCTAATGAGCCAAGCCAAATGCATAATGAGGCTTAGCCACCTCTTTGTATTCACTGTAAGCAATCGTGAGGAAAATTAAGCAGTCAGGAGGATTGTTAAATGAATATTATATAAAGTACTTTCAGGTGTCCAAATGTTTTATGACTTCTGCGGAGAGCCAAAGTTAAGCCTCAGTGAGTTCAGCAGAAAAGAGAGAACATCCCTAAGTTTCCTGTTGGCTAGATTGCACCTGGTGTTTGCTGAGTGCAATTCTGCAGTTAAATGCTGCACGTTTAAGGCTTTGCAATGGATTTACGGAGTGTGAGATTCCAGTCTGTTCATAATATAACCTTCAAATCTCCCTGCCTTGCCTTGCTACCACTTTTTAATAGCATGTAGCATGATCCTATGCATTTTTATTGGGAAGGAAGTCCCAGGGCGTTCAATGACACTTCTTCCCTAAAAAGTGCATTTAGGATTGCAGCCTAAATTGGTGTCAGGATTCACTAGCACTTAGCCACAGAAGTTGGTAATGAAATATCTGTTTTAAAAGCAACAAACAAACAAAGAACTCTGGCCTTATCTTCACCTTATAACAACCTCGAGTGGTAGGCTTGGCTGAGTTACTTTGATGATATACCACCATTCTTCCAATGCCCTTGGAGTGGTTCACAGTTTAAAATAATGATTTTCATATGAAAAGTAAAACGAGCAGGGCAGAAGGAAGAAAAGAAGCACACCCACAATGTGAATCCTATGCATGTTTGCTCAACCGCCACCATGTTCAATGCAGCTTTCTCATTTGTTAATGTGTTTTCAGGATTAATCCCTCAGTCCTTGGAACTCTCCAAGAGACAATTCTGGGAGGAGATAAACAGCAGGTAGTGTCAGCCATGCTGATGGATGGGCCCTCACTGTTCAGTTGCTCAAGGTTGCTTTTTCTAATTAGCTTTGCCAATGAATTGGGATTTGAACCTGGGTTTCCCAAACTGAGGATGATCAGTTTAGCCAGTGGCGTAGCGTGGGGGGTGCAGGGGAGGCCGGCCGCACTGGGCGCAACATCTGGGGGTTAGGGTTAGGGGGCGCAAATCCACGGGTTAAGGGGCGCAAATCCACGGGTTAGGGGGCGCAAATTACTTGCCTTGCCCCGGGTGCTGACAACCCACGCTACGCCACTGAGTTTAGCTGCTACACCTCATTGACTGTCATCAAAGTTCAGCTACAGAACATGTGAAGTAACAAACTAGTTCATCTGTGCTTATGTCTTCTAACCCCAATTCTATACATTTAAATAAAAAAAACTGTATTAATGATTTGAAAACAAATTAATTCTGTGCAAGTGTTTTCAGGCTGGGGAGGCTGAATTTACTACTCGTACTAAACAAAAGACTGGGAAATGGGAGTTTAATTCTCTGACTGCTGGTGATGTTTCCCCCCTGACTTGAGTAGACACATTTAAGACTATTTAGCAAAACATATAATATACCTCCTTCCCTATGAAATAAATTTGCAAAAAATATATATAATCTACTCAAGGATAAAGTCAGCTGGCATTTATTCTCCTCAGCATTTTCAAATGCTCTTAAATAATTGTCCCCCCTCCCCTTAATACATATTTTCATTTTCCCTCATTAACAATAATTTTAAATGGTGCCAATCTTGTAACTGAAGTATTCTACTGCTTAAAAAAAACCTATTGGGAAAGAAGAATTCAAAACCAAGGAAAATCAGAATAAATATAAAAGGGAAAACCCCTATAGTTGCACAGTATACCTCTGCTTCAGATTCCCCGCCCCCACCCCCCAATTGCAGCAATCCCACAGGCAGGTTTCCGCCAAATGTTCATTTTGGCAAATACGAAGGGTCTTAAATAATGGTCACATCTGCTATGAAAATTTGGCTGTTGATAAGCAACAGTATAATCTTAGGGACCAAGTAAATGTTGACGCTGCTCAAAACACAATTTCAGATGTGGTCTGGGATTTGGCATATTTTCCTGTCAGCTGACCATAGCTATCAATTTGGGGTGTACAAGGCGATAAATAATGGTGCTCAACTACTGAAGAGTGAAGTCATTAAATCATCATCATTATTTTAGCACACTGATCCTAAACACATGTATCTGGAAACTGATTTCTGTGGAACTAATTTCCAAAGAAATGCGTTTAGGATCATAGCCTGAATACATAGACAGCTTAAAAAATGTATCAGAGTTGTAGTCTTAACTAGCTATTTTGGGTCTATTTTGCACATTTGGTATTAAGCATAATAAGTTGCGGCTGATTTAGCATGCTGCTTTGGGGGTTGTATGGGGCAGCAAGGCACTTCATTGCTTTCAAACCTGCTTTTGAAAATTCTTGTAGTTTGGGGGTTTCTGTTTGAAAATAGAGAAGTCTCATTGCACATACATCTATATAACTTTTAAAAATCATGACCAGTGTCCAAAGACAACTGACTTTTATACTCCAAATTTCCCCCAGGGAGCTTGAGGTGAAATACATGGTTCTTCCTCTCTTCTTTTTATCCTTACAGCCTTACAGCCTCATGATGTCACCCGGTGACCTCATGCCTTCTTTAGTATAATGAAAAGTGGGGAATTTTTTTGTTCTTTTCTTTGCATGTTATTTAATTATTAGAATAGGTTTACTCCATTTAAAACAGCCAAGGCTGCTAATTACTTTTGTAAATACATGGATATGAAAACTAATCAGGATCTAAGTTTTGTAAAGCTGTAAGTCAGGCATCCCCAAACTTGGCCCTCCAGCTGTTTTTGAAACTACAATTCCCATCCTCCATGACCACTGGTCCCATTAGCTAGGGATGATGGGAGTTGTAGTCCCAAAACAGCTGGAGGGCCGAGTTTGCCTTTGCCTGTTGTAAGTGAATATAACTAGTGTAATGTCATGGATTGACTGGATGCAGAGGAGTTCGTGGGAGGCAACCAGATGGGGAACCCCTAAGGTGAGAAAGCTCAGAGCCAGGGAATTGGTGGTAGACAACAATAAGTGATGAGAGGTAGGAGAGGAAGCAGACTGGGAGGAGGAGGTGTTGGAAGCTAAAGAGGCAACAGGGTTTAGTGAACAGGAAGAGTCTGTGGCAGAGAGCAGTCTAGAATCAGAGGCAGAAGTAGAGGCTGGAAATGAGGAGGCCAGAGACGAGGCAGGTTGGTGAAGAAGCCAGGGCATCTCCCCCTCCTGCTGTGACCAGTTTCCCTTCCCCCTGGTCTCCCAGAACACACAGAGAAATGAAAAGAGCAGAGGAAATATTAGTTGTGCACAGACACAGTCTCCACTGGCTTGGAAAAAACCCTGGAGTGGATGTGAAGGTAGAGCCCTTCAGTCTTTGCAACTGAAAGACCTACTGAGAGGAGTTGCTGGGATTCCTAGGCCTGCACTGTTTTCGTTTTTTTGAATAAAGAGTTATGGTAACTTTGCTGACACCAGTGTTCTTTTATTGCTGACCTACACCTGACTCTGGCTCCTGACATGTAACTGCACAAGTTAAATAAAACATGCTAAATGATACTTTATCAGGAAATAACTTATTTAGAATCAATTATTGAAGGAACCACAACTTTCTTATTTTCTTGCTTCCTGGATTTTTTAAGACTCCGTCATTCATTCATTCATTCACAATATTTTTACTGCCTTTCAACAAAAAACATTTTCAATGCAGTTTTACATGGCAAAATTAGGCAACAATTAGAATAGCTTAAAGCCACTTAACTCTAAAATTTTCACTACTCTCTGCTCTCTTCCAGGAACAGCGTGTTCCTTGATCTTGTAGGTCTCAAGTGTGAAATAATTTCCTGAGTGTGAATCATTGCCAGAAAGAAGCATGTTTTCTAAGAAAACTATCCGAAGAATCATGAGCGTCAGTTACAGGGAGGTCTTCCACACCTGTTTTGCCCCATGCACTGTAGAAGATGGACAAGGTTCCTTTTCATTCTGCTCATAAAACTAGGATGAATGTGTCAGATGGTCCAGCAAGAGACCCTAATCATGAATTTCTTTAGAATCTTCAACCTACCTAAGGGGAAAGGTACCAAGTATCTTAACTCTTTCGGGCAGCGCTGGAGAACCTTTATCAGCCTGAGGACCACATTCTCTTGAGCAATTTTTCAGGGGTCAGAAGCAGTGTGGCAGGTGCAACCTTTGTACAGAAGGCTGCAGTCCAGCCACACAAAACTCAGAGGTTTCTACACACACACACACACACACACACACACACACACACACACCCTTCCATCTTTCATCCAGGCAAGCAAGAGATATCACCAATTTTCAGCCAGGCAAAAGCACTCAAGGAAGATGAGTAGCAGAATGGCGAGGGGGGGGCAAGTTAGAGGATGCTAGAGGGCTGAATTTGGACCCCAAGCCTGATGTTCTCCACCCCTAACTTCACTACTTGAAAATGCCAACAATCTTTAACTAGAAGATTTGAGGCACAAAAACGTGTTAAACCATAAGGATTACTAAACAGCATGGGGAGTATTTATCAAAATGAATTCATGTGGAGTTTTTTAAAGACACATAGAGTGGTGTGTGGTTGGCGCTGGCAGCGTGGAGCTGGGCACAGTGGTGGTCGGGGGTGGTGCATGGCACACAGTGGCAGCAGGGAGAGGGAGGCTAAGCACCCACAACAACAAAAATTATGGGTGCCCAGGCCCCCAATAGCAGTAGAAGTCTGTAGGCTCCTTCAGATGAGCTGCTCATTGAGCACTCATGCTGATTTCCTTTGCACAAAACTGATCCAGTGATTATATCTGGTATTTAGTGAACATTTGGTCTTATTTGTTTGTGGGGCAGATATAAGACAATGAACGGTTGCCATGCATTTGCTTGTGCGGTGTTTATACACCTTGCCATCAGCCACCCATTCATTCCACACTTTTCAATGTATTCGTCCATTCCTTTCAAGTCCCATTCTTTTTTAAAAAGTAAATTTGTTGTGCTAGTGTTACAGTGTGCTTTAACCCACAAATATAAATTTATGGTATGTACTTGAATCCCTCCCACAAAATGGTAACAGTCTGGAGACAACCTGTGATTCTGTTTCCACTCCTAATTAAGCAACCTTATAAAAAAATGTGCTGATGAAGGACATTTTAGAGAAGGAGTAACTCCTCACATAGTAACTGTCTGTACCTGATTAGTAAAACCTGCTATGCATTGAGAATGTAAGTGACGCATTGATGAATCCAAGCAGTTTTCCACGAGCTGCTCTGTAGAGACCTGATGCTACTGCACTCCACCCAGTTACTAAAAAGCAGCCTTGCTGCTGCCAGCATTCATAGCTGCATTTTATTATTGAGGGATGACTTTATTAACCTCGAATCTTCCATCAGGCAGATGATGTCCACCTGAGTGAATCCAGGGCAGGCAAAATTTAATGATCTTCTTGATGACGAACTGGATGAATGCCTACCTGGAGGACTGAGAAGGGGAAACGAACTCTCTGACCTGCTCTTTGGCTGCAGCTCCACGAGGCGGAACTCTTACTCCCCCACAAGTAAAAGTTCAACAGCTTTGAAGGCAGAGGAAGGAGTCAGAGCAAAGAAAGGGGGTGGGAATGGTGTTCCTCAGCTGCTTAGAAGAGGCAAAATGAAAATGCAGGTCTAGGAGCGAGTTCAGTCTCTCTTTTTTTTTTTTATAATGATTTTTATTAATTTTCCAAACATATAATAAAACACAAACAAAACAAAAGCATACAAAACATACAAACAAATAAACATGTATAATTACTTAAACTTATTTTCCTAAACCTTCTTTCCCGGACTTCCCCATACCTCCCTTTTTCTGCATCCTTATGTTAACCCTTTCTCAGCAACCCTTCGTTCAATTAATTCGATCATTTTCATTATGCATTCTTTAAAGTTATGGTTTACTGCTGCAACTCTTTTTCTTATAACCATGACATTTCAACCATCATCAATTTTACAACAGTCTTTAAGATATTTTTTGAATTTCTTCCAGTCTTCTTCCACCGTCTCTCTCCCCTGGTCGCGGATTCTGCTGGTCATCTCTGCCATTCCCATGTACTCGATCACCTTCGCTTGCCATTCTTCCAGAGTGGGTAGCTGCTGCGTCTTCCAATACTTTGCCAGAAGAATTCTAGCCGCTGTGGTAGCATACATAAAAAATGTTTTATCCTTCCTTGGCACCAATTGGCCCACCATGCCCAGGAGAAATGCCTCTGGCTTTTTCAAAAATGTCCACTTAAGGACTTTTTTAATTTCATTATAGATCATTTCCCAGTAGGCTTTTACCCTCGGGCAGGTCCACCAAAGGTGATAGAAGGTACCTTCAGTCTCATTACATTTCCAACATTTGTTACTGGGCAGATGATAAATTTTTGCAAGTTTGACTGGGGTCATGTACCACCTATAAATCATTTTCATTATATTCTCTCTTAATGCATTACATGCTGTAAACTTAATACCTGTATTCCACAACTGTTCCCAGTCATCAAACATTATGTCATGTCCTATATCTTGCGCCCATTTAATCATGGCTGATTTTACTGTTTCATCTTGTGTATTCCACCTCAGCAGCAAGTTGTACATTCTCGACAAATTCTTAGTATTGGGTTCTAACAATTCTGTTTCCAATTTCGACCTCTCCATCTGGAAACCTATTTTCCTGTCTTGTTTAAATACCTCGTTTATCTGATGGTAATGCAGCCAGTCTCGTACCTTAGACTTTAATTTATCAAAACTCTGCAATTTAACTCTTTCACCATCTTGTTCTAAAATCTCAGAATACTTTGGCCATTTGGATTCCATATTTAGTTTTTTTGTCTCCTTAGCCTCCATTGGTGATAACCACCTAGGGGTTTTACTTTCCAGCAAATCCTTGTATCTTATCCAAATATTATACAGTGCTTTCCTCACAATATGGTTTTTAAAGCCTTTATGCGATTTTACCTTGTCATACCATAAATATGCATGCCAACCATATCTATTATCATACCCTTCCAGATCCAAGACATCTGTATTCTCAAGAAGTAACCATTGTTTCAGCCAGCAAAAAGCTGCCGATTCATAATAGAGTCTCAAGTCCGGCAGGGCAAAACCCCCTCTGTCTTTTGCATCAGTTAAAATCTTAAACTTTATTCTGGGCTTTTTGCCCTGCCAGACAAATTTTGATATATCTTTTTGCCACCTCTTGAAGCAATCCATCTTATCCAAGATCTGGAGTGTTTGGAATAAAAACAGCATTCTAGGCAATACATTCATCTTGATGACAGCAATTCGGCCTAACAAGGAAAGTCTCAACCTTGACCATATTTCTAGATCTTTTTTCACCTCTGTCCAACATTTTTCATAATTGTCTTTGAATAAATTTATATTTTTAGAAGTCAAGTTCACACCCAGGTATTTCACCTTTTTTGTTATTGTTAAACCTGTTTCACTCTGAAACTTCTCTTTCTCTGCCGTTGTTAAATTTTTCTCCAACACTTTGGTTTTTTGCATGTTCAATTTAAATCCTGCTACTTGACCAAATTTCTCAATTAATTCTAACACTCTTTTAGTACTAGTCTCTGGCTGTTGCAAAGTCAATACCAGGTCATCTGCAAATGCCCTTAATTTATAGTCTTTTGTTCCAAGCTCAACACCTTTAACCAATTGATCCCCTCTAATCATGTTCAGCAAGACCTCCAGGACTGTTATAAAAAGTAAGGGTGATATTGGGCATCCCTGTCGTGTACCTTTTTCTATAGGAATCTCTTCTGTTACCACATTGTTGACAATCAACTTTGCTTTTTGCTTAGAATATATGGCACCTATACCGTTTTCAAATCCTTGGCCTACCCCCATCCCTTGGAGATTCTTCTTCATAAAGGTCCAACAGATATTGTCAAAGGCTTTCTCCGCATCCACAAAAATTATAACTGCTTTTCTATTAATCTTTACTTCCAGCAACTCTAAAATGTCTATAATGTTCCTTACATTGTCTGACATGTGTCTCCCTGGGAGAAAGCCTGTTTGGTCCTTGTGAATCTCCTGCACCAAAACTCTCTTCAGTCTTTTTGCTAAGATATCTGCAAAGATTTTGTAATCCACATTGAGTAATGATATAGGGCGGTAGTTTTTAACCTGATTCTTTTCAGTCTCTGTTTTCGGTATAAGTGAAATAAAAGCTTCTTTCCACGATTCGGGTGCCTTTTTCCCTTCCAAAATTTCATTACAAACTTCCTTTAATGGTTGTACTATCCATTCCTTCAGTGACTTATAGTATCTAGCAGTCAGACCATCCGGGCCTGGAGATTTTCCCAATTTCATGTTCTGAATGGCGTCCTCTATTTCTTGTCCTGTTATTTTCTCATTCAGCATCCTTTTACTTTGGTCTGAAATCTTTGGTAGTCCATACTTTTTAATAAATTCTTCTATTTCTTGCTCGTTAACCGGCCCTTGTGCATATAGTTTCCTGAAAAAGCTTTGAAAACAGTTGTTTATCTCATTTGGTTTGTGGATAATTTTTCCTTCCATTTCCAAACTTGTCACAGTATTCAGTTTCTGTCTCTTTTTCAGTTGCCATGACAGAAGTTTCCCGCATTTGTCTGCTGATTCAAATGTTCTTTGTCTCATTTGCTTTATCTTCCATTCTATCTCTTGATTCATCAGTTCCATATACTGTGTCTGATAATATTTTATTTCTCTCAAAATCTCATGAGACTTTGGTTTAGACCTCAATTTCTTTTCAGCTTCTTTTATCTTTTCCAATAGTTTTTCTTTTCTCTCATTTTGTTTTTTCCTCTTTATGGAGTTTTGTTGTATTAGGAAACCTCGCATCACGGCCTTGCTAGCGTCCCATATTATTCTTTTTTCCACATCAGTTCTCAAGTTTATCTCGAAGTAATCTTTCACTGCTTTTTGGGCCTTCTTATAAATCTCTTCATCTCTAAATAGGGCGTCATTCATCCTCCATCTGAAGGTTCCAGTTGTTGTTAGTTTCATCTCTATCTTCACTGCATTGTGGTCAGAGCAAGTCTTTGGGCAAATTTCTGCTTTTTTTATCTTTGGTGCCATACAACTAGTTACCCAAATTTGATCAATCCTTGTCCAGGTCATTTTAGCTTCAGAGAAAAAGGTTCCCTCCCTCTCCAGGGGGTTCTTTGTTCTCCAGATGTCGATCAAGTCCAGTGTTTCAGTCATTTCA
Source organism: Podarcis bocagei (assembly GCF_964188305.1). NCBI lineage: Eukaryota > Metazoa > Chordata > Lepidosauria > Squamata > Lacertidae > Podarcis > Podarcis bocagei. Next base: position 35,944,172 of record NC_138130.1, read on the forward strand.
AAAAAAGTCTTTGGAAGTCTTCCATCGTTGGAGATTGTCTGTCTCTGTGCCTTATCCATGTTGGTGGAGACAACACCATTCATGTCTCCCATCATTATAATTTTACAGTCCAGATAGTCCATTAAAGTCTCATGCAACTTCCTGAAAAATTCCGCCTTCCCCTCATTTGGTGCATATATTCCCAGTATCATAATTTTTTCTCCTTGGACTTGTATTTCTATTGCCAGGTATCTTCCTTGTTCATCTTTAAAGATCATTTTAGGGGCCAATCTTTCCTTTGCGTATATCACCACGCCTCTTTTTTTGACTTTGTCTGATGAAATAAATTCTTGTCCAAGCCTCTTATTTATAAGTAGTTTCCTATGTGTCCTAATCACATGCGTTTCTTGCAGACAAATTAAGTCCAGGTGCTCTCTTTTCAAAATATGGAAGACTTGGCGTCTCTTCCTGGGGAGGTTCAGTCCATTACAATTCCAGCTAAGAAGTTGCAGAGACATTTTGATACTAAGTACCTACTCCTCCAACTGCTCCAAGTTTTTGTTCCTCCTCCGATGGTGGCAAAAGTCCAAATGAGAGATTTGCTATGTCAGTCGGTTCTTTCTCTTCTGTTGTATCTACTGTTCCTTTCTGTAGGTCCTCCAAGTTTCTTTCCAAAAACAATTCTTTATCTTGAACAGTTTTTATTTTAATTTTCCTTCCTGTATAGTTAAAGGACAGCCCTTGTGGGAACTCCCACCTGAAAGGTATACTGTTCTTCTTCAGAAGGTAGACGAGATCTTTATAAAAGGCCCTCACCTCCAATATATATTTAGGGATGTCTTTGAAGATCTGGACTTGGGAATTCTGGATTACAAGAGACCTTTGATAGTGTAAATTTAGTATTTTATCTCTCTCTTCTTTAGATCTCAATGTAATCAAGCAGTCCCTAGGCTTCTTGCCTTGCCTTCTGCCCAGCCGGAAGGCCGTTGTTATTTCGAATTCCTCCTCCTGGAGTTCATCCTGCCAAAATTCAAAAATGTTTTCTGTGAGAAATTCTACAAGATTGTCTTTCTCCTCCTCTGGAACTGATCTTAATTTGAGGTTCTTCTCCTTTCGCTGGAGTTCCCACAAAGATAAAGTTGCGTCATGTTCATTCACCTTTTTTGTGATTGGTGCAAGCTCCCTCTTAGTTTCTTCTGCTGTATCTTTCGCACTTTGAGCAATCTTTCTTGTTTCAGAGTTTTCTTGAATAAGTTTGTTTATAGAATCTGTGTTGGAGGCTACACTTGCCGTATTCAAGTCTAATCTTGTTGTCAGATCATTCAGTTTTTTTGTATTCTCCGCCGACTGCTTTGTCAATGCTTCCAAGGACTGATTTATTTTGAGCAATGCCTGTGTCATTGACTCCATAGATGCAGTTGGTACTTTTTCCTGTCCAGCTGGTGTTGTGCCTTGTATCGAGCCCCTTTTCTTTTGAGTTTGCTGAGTTTGTTTTGTTTTGGATCTAGTTGTTATCTCATCTGGTTGGCTACTCATGTCCTCAAGGTCAATTCTCACAGGAAAGGCTTGGAAGTGGAAAGTTCCACTCTTTCCCTCTCTCAGTAGCAAGTTTTTTAAAGTCCTCTAGGGGGAGCATTTAATTGTATCCACTTTAAAAAGTCCAAAGCTCATAAAATAGCAAACAAAGAATCCAAACAGCAATGTCCAAAGTCCACAGTTAAAGCACTTTTTACAGTTTCAACTTAAATGTTCACAAAATAACTCCATTAAAGTCTTGTAACTTTGTCCCAGTCAAGATCTTAACTTTGTATCCAATTCAAATTGACAGTTCAGCTGCCTGGTGTTTACTCCAGCAGCCCGACTCAGGGTTTTGACAGTGGAAGTTTTCTCTCCTCCGTTCTTTCAAGCAGGTTTAAAAGTTCCCAAATTTCCCCCCCTCCTTCTCCTGCTTACTAGGGGGGGGGGGGAGATTTAATCCAATGTCCGGTTTTAAACAACTTAAAGGTTAGGCTTCATTTAGATGCAGCTTTATCGTTTCGTTGCTTTATTTACATGCAGTCCGGGGAGGCAGACTTCCTTACTTTATGCCTTTCCCGTTTTCCGCCAAATTGTAATTTCCACTTTTAAATGTCCCGTTCCTTGTATCAGTCTTACTCACGGGTTTGTAGTCCAATTTCAAATTTTCAGGAAGGAATCGGCGCTCTCTGTTCGATGGCGACGCGGCTTCACTCCGCAGGCTGGGTGACGACTCTCAGCACCGCGCTCACACCCGGTGCCGCTCCGTAGCCTTTAAAAAGGCTCTTTCACAGTACCGGGGGGCGCAAAAGGTGCCCGCCGAGTCTCCTTGCTTGCAGGCTTCAGCGCCTGCAATTTTAGGGGTCCCCCGCTCGCCGTAGCGGGTCAGACCCGAACTTGCGGAGCAGTCCTTCCTCGGAGCTCGAGGCAAGGACCGCCATTAAACACTGGCGCCGACCGGAAGTGCTTTTGAAAATTCTTGTAGTTTGGGGGTTTCTGTTTGAAAATAGAGAAGTCTCATTGCACATACATCTATATAACTTTTAAAAATCATGACCAGTGTCCAAAGACAACTGACTTTTATACTCCAAATTTCCCCCAGGGAGCTTGAGGTGAAATACATGGTTCTTCCTCTCTTCTTTTTATCCTTACAGCCTTACAGCCTCATGATGTCACCCGGTGACCTCATGCCTTCTTTAGTATAATGAAAAGTGGGGAATTTTTTTGTTCTTTTCTTTGCATGTTATTTAATTATTAGAATAGGTTTACTCCATTTAAAACAGCCAAGGCTGCTAATTACTTTTGTAAATACATGGATATGAAAACTAATCAGGATCTAAGTTTTGTAAAGCTGTAAGTCAGGCATCCCCAAACTTGGCCCTCCAGCTGTTTTTGAAACTACAATTCCCATCCTCCATGACCACTGGTCCCATTAGCTAGGGATGATGGGAGTTGTAGTCCCAAAACAGCTGGAGGGCCGAGTTTGCCTTTGCCTGTTGTAAGTGAATATAACTAGTGTAATGTCATGGATTGACTGGATGCAGAGGAGTTCGTGGGAGGCAACCAGATGGGGAACCCCTAAGGTGAGAAAGCTCAGAGCCAGGGAATTGGTGGTAGACAACAATAAGTGATGAGAGGTAGGAGAGGAAGCAGACTGGGAGGAGGAGGTGTTGGAAGCTAAAGAGGCAACAGGGTTTAGTGAACAGGAAGAGTCTGTGGCAGAGAGCAGTCTAGAATCAGAGGCAGAAGTAGAGGCTGGAAATGAGGAGGCCAGAGACGAGGCAGGTTGGTGAAGAAGCCAGGGCATCTCCCCCTCCTGCTGTGACCAGTTTCCCTTCCCCCTGGTCTCCCAGAACACACAGAGAAATGAAAAGAGCAGAGGAAATATTAGTTGTGCACAGACACAGTCTCCACTGGCTTGGAAAAAACCCTGGAGTGGATGTGAAGGTAGAGCCCTTCAGTCTTTGCAACTGAAAGACCTACTGAGAGGAGTTGCTGGGATTCCTAGGCCTGCACTGTTTTCGTTTTTTTGAATAAAGAGTTATGGTAACTTTGCTGACACCAGTGTTCTTTTATTGCTGACCTACACCTGACTCTGGCTCCTGACATGTAACTGCACAAGTTAAATAAAACATGCTAAATGATACTTTATCAGGAAATAACTTATTTAGAATCAATTATTGAAGGAACCACAACTTTCTTATTTTCTTGCTTCCTGGATTTTTTAAGACTCCGTCATTCATTCATTCATTCACAATATTTTTACTGCCTTTCAACAAAAAACATTTTCAATGCAGTTTTACATGGCAAAATTAGGCAACAATTAGAATAGCTTAAAGCCACTTAACTCTAAAATTTTCACTACTCTCTGCTCTCTTCCAGGAACAGCGTGTTCCTTGATCTTGTAGGTCTCAAGTGTGAAATAATTTCCTGAGTGTGAATCATTGCCAGAAAGAAGCATGTTTTCTAAGAAAACTATCCGAAGAATCATGAGCGTCAGTTACAGGGAGGTCTTCCACACCTGTTTTGCCCCATGCACTGTAGAAGATGGACAAGGTTCCTTTTCATTCTGCTCATAAAACTAGGATGAATGTGTCAGATGGTCCAGCAAGAGACCCTAATCATGAATTTCTTTAGAATCTTCAACCTACCTAAGGGGAAAGGTACCAAGTATCTTAACTCTTTCGGGCAGCGCTGGAGAACCTTTATCAGCCTGAGGACCACATTCTCTTGAGCAATTTTTCAGGGGTCAGAAGCAGTGTGGCAGGTGCAACCTTTGTACAGAAGGCTGCAGTCCAGCCACACAAAACTCAGAGGTTTCTACACACACACACACACACACACACACACACACACACACACCCTTCCATCTTTCATCCAGGCAAGCAAGAGATATCACCAATTTTCAGCCAGGCAAAAGCACTCAAGGAAGATGAGTAGCAGAATGGCGAGGGGGGGGCAAGTTAGAGGATGCTAGAGGGCTGAATTTGGACCCCAAGCCTGATGTTCTCCACCCCTAACTTCACTACTTGAAAATGCCAACAATCTTTAACTAGAAGATTTGAGGCACAAAAACGTGTTAAACCATAAGGATTACTAAACAGCATGGGGAGTATTTATCAAAATGAATTCATGTGGAGTTTTTTAAAGACACATAGAGTGGTGTGTGGTTGGCGCTGGCAGCGTGGAGCTGGGCACAGTGGTGGTCGGGGGTGGTGCATGGCACACAGTGGCAGCAGGGAGAGGGAGGCTAAGCACCCACAACAACAAAAATTATGGGTGCCCAGGCCCCCAATAGCAGTAGAAGTCTGTAGGCTCCTTCAGATGAGCTGCTCATTGAGCACTCATGCTGATTTCCTTTGCACAAAACTGATCCAGTGATTATATCTGGTATTTAGTGAACATTTGGTCTTATTTGTTTGTGGGGCAGATATAAGACAATGAACGGTTGCCATGCATTTGCTTGTGCGGTGTTTATACACCTTGCCATCAGCCACCCATTCATTCCACACTTTTCAATGTATTCGTCCATTCCTTTCAAGTCCCATTCTTTTTTAAAAAGTAAATTTGTTGTGCTAGTGTTACAGTGTGCTTTAACCCACAAATATAAATTTATGGTATGTACTTGAATCCCTCCCACAAAATGGTAACAGTCTGGAGACAACCTGTGATTCTGTTTCCACTCCTAATTAAGCAACCTTATAAAAAAATGTGCTGATGAAGGACATTTTAGAGAAGGAGTAACTCCTCACATAGTAACTGTCTGTACCTGATTAGTAAAACCTGCTATGCATTGAGAATGTAAGTGACGCATTGATGAATCCAAGCAGTTTTCCACGAGCTGCTCTGTAGAGACCTGATGCTACTGCACTCCACCCAGTTACTAAAAAGCAGCCTTGCTGCTGCCAGCATTCATAGCTGCATTTTATTATTGAGGGATGACTTTATTAACCTCGAATCTTCCATCAGGCAGATGATGTCCACCTGAGTGAATCCAGGGCAGGCAAAATTTAATGATCTTCTTGATGACGAACTGGATGAATGCCTACCTGGAGGACTGAGAAGGGGAAACGAACTCTCTGACCTGCTCTTTGGCTGCAGCTCCACGAGGCGGAACTCTTACTCCCCCACAAGTAAAAGTTCAACAGCTTTGAAGGCAGAGGAAGGAGTCAGAGCAAAGAAAGGGGGTGGGAATGGTGTTCCTCAGCTGCTTAGAAGAGGCAAAATGAAAATGCAGGTCTAGGAGCGAGTTCAGTCTCTCCAGAGGCACGCAACAATAGCACTGCTTCTCTCCAGAGAGACAAAAGCGCTCCTTTTTTAAATTGCAAGCTGCTGCAGAGACCAAGGAATTTTGTAGAATTCTGGCCAGGTTTCTGTTATGTGGACACTGCCATATAACATCCATGTGCACTCTGAAATTATTAGAACCTGGAAATACTTATTTGACAATCAGGCCTTGTCCGTACACCCTGGTTATCCCGATGTGGCCAGTAACACAGTCTGAGCAGCAGTTTTAACCAATGTTGTCATGCATGGTGAGACTTTTATCAATTTCATTTGCATCCCACCATCCTTCAAGGAGCTCAGGATAGTGTACATGACCCTCCCTCCCCTTAGCCCATAATGCTATAAGAACCAAAGTATACTGAGCATCCATCGCACAGTTTTAAGAGTGCTTAAAGATGTCACTTCTATTTTTAAAGGAAAGCAGCCCTTCATAATCAGGGGCCTCCATCAACTGCTTCCCACCCAAATCTTCCTAGCTGTTATTTCCTCCCAGAGAAGTGAGGGCAAATATGAGGTGGAGGGCAATTTCCATCAGCAAACTGGCACTGGGCCTCAATGTGGGTCTGGACTGCCATGCACAGTCAGGATCCTGCTTGGCTGCTGTTCTTTCAAACAAAAATATAGTACATTTAAGTGTACCCTTTAAAATGCATGGTTAAAATTCCCACTGACATAAGTGGTACAAAATCTTACTCCTAGATTCAGCTTGAAACCTGTATAAGAGTAACATGCTGAAACACATCTGTGATTGGAGCAATTTACCTGTCCTTCTTTAAAATGAAAACCATTTCTTAAGGAGAAAAATAAACCACGAAACATCTGGCGCATTTTGTCCTTAAACGAACCTCTATTTGATGCAGTGGGAGGGTAGGGAAAAAACATGGTAGAAAGAGGTAATTGGGCTATACAAAGGAGTTGCTTTACTGTGACTCAGGGACCATAAAAGTGCTGCTTTATTGAAAGCCCTGCTTCAATGAGACAGGAAAAGAAAGAAAGAAAAACACTTTGAAGGTGTACATATGTATAATTTTAAAATGCAGTCCTTGATACCACAGTAGCTTTGGGCATTTAATTAAAACATGGCACTACCTCTGGCTTAGTATAATTCAACTTCAAAGGGAAAGTAATATTTTGAATAACATTAAATGGTGGTGTTGAGGAAATTTTTAATCCAACATTTAAGTATAAACTCGAATTTTAATAAACGCTGGCATAAAGTTACAAGTTTTGCATTCAGATCAAAGTCCGTCCTCTGAGATCAAGGTGATTCTGTAATTTTACTGGCTTGCCTATTGCATTTTATTTTACTATTAAAAAAAAAAGACTTCCTGAGATAATAGAAACCTGCAACACACTACAAAGTAAAGTAGGGCTATACCATTCTACTAAAACCTCGCCCCCTTTCTTACTGCTTATATAACAGGTGGAGAAACTTATTGTTGTACAGGTTGAGTTGCTATAGGGCTGGCATGTATATTTGTGTTGGCTTAACAATATGTGAACACAAATAGCGGACAAAGAATGAGAGCAGAAGGAATGGGGACTGACACTCATCATTAAACAGTTCTTTTCCACAGGATGTACGAGGGAAAACACTAGTCATCCAGATGCTAATGTGATGCAGCTCCCATAAGCCACAGGCAGCATGGCCAATGGCAAGGGATGATGGGAGTTGTAGTACAGCAACTTATGGAGGGCCACAGATTCGGCATTGTTCTTTTAAAATGTTCAACTGCACCAAAGGCTCAATTAATTCCAGTTGAAATATGCATGTGATCAATGGGAGATGTGTCTGAAACAAGACATGAAGTATCTGTTTGGTTTTTCATCAAGCATTTGATCTGGGGCACCATTTCATAATGGGAGGTGCCACCTCAGAAAGATGTAAATGCTCAACCTTGGATATATTCAAAGAAAAACAGCAAAATTTTGTGTAATTGAAGTGTCTTTGTTTGTGTTACTTATTCAGATCTCATAATCACTACAGCAACATTATTAACATAGGTCAGCTGCCCCTTTTCTTTTAAGCAAAGTGATTTATCTGTGCCTCTGGCATGCATCTGCCCACCTAGCAGTTCGAAAGCACGTCAAAGTGCAAGTAGATAAATAGGTACCGCTCTGGCGGGAAGCTAAACAGCATTTCTGTGTGCCGCTCTGGTTCATCAGAAGCGGCTTAATCATGCTGGCCACATGACCCAGAAGCTGTGGACGAAAGCCGGCTTCCTTGGCGTATAGAGTGAGATGAGCGCGCAACCCCAGAGTCATCCACGACTGGACCTAACAGTCAGGGGTACCTTTACTTTTACCTGGCATGCATAACTGGTACACTGGTAGGTTGAAAGGAACAAAAAATCAGAACAATTAGGTATTACAATGAGTGGGGAAGTGCTATCTATATAACAGCATTCACCCACGCACGCACACACGCAGAGAGAGAGAGAGAGAGAAAGTGAGAGAAAGAGAAAGAGAAAGAGAATTGTCAAAGTACAATGCTCCAAAGACTCAATAATTCACTGTGATTTGAATGTACAACTCAGGATGCCATTTCCACATGCAATCATTCTGCAGGACCACTCACTGGCTGTACACCCTGCCTTTGAGGCAGTTGCTGGGGAGAGGCATGTAGGGAACAGTAAAACCAACCATCCACCCAGAACAGCTGGTGAATACAGCTGCGGTTTATTTGATGGTGGGCTATGTGAGCACAGCCTTGACTGCTGGGGCTGGTGGGAATCACAGGCACATCACCCATTTGCATGTGCAGTATCTCATCAACCTTTGAATATGTATGCGGAAGCCTGTCCTCATCTGCATACTGCTTATAGCTCCCACCTAGCTTGGAACAACTGAGTAGCCTATTGATAGACAATCGAAGCCAAGTTGATTTTGCTCTTGGGTGCATCTATGGCTTTATGCCTCTCCCCTGACGGATGACTGGACATGTGACCAGTAAGGAAGAGGTCATGCCACACTTCTGTCTGTTGTTGCATCTACTACCCCCTCAAAACAGTTGTTGCGGTGTGACAGTTAAGGTTGATCCCATCATTTCATATCTCTTGTGCATCTCTGGATTGACCACACCCAAAGATTTACTGCCAAAGTCTCTGGAGGGAGTGTGAATGAAATCACTGCAGACAAAAGTATATAGTCAAACCTGCCTTTTTTTAAAAAAAAAGTTCATATTGGCTGATCCATAATTTATACACCACAAATCTACAGGGGATTTCATAAGCTTTATACACCAATTAGGAAGCTGTAACCATTTAAAGTATTGTTTTTTTCCCCTTCCAGGAAACAAGAGGTTTCAAAATGTGCAAATGGCTTCAATGAAAGTATTCAAGGAGGGGGTGTAGCGTTCTCTGTGATGCAGCTGGGATTAGAATTAAAAGGGTCTCCTTCCAAGAAATGGAAGTTTACAGGCTTCAGCAGCATTTTTATTCAAACCTGCCAAAGTTTATACAGCAGATTACATTTCTCGTTTATTTATTTTACTGCTTTCATACGGAATGAACATCGATAGTAGCTCTGTTTGAGAACGGGATGGGGGGGAACAAAATGGTTGATGTACAATGGTGTCCCCCATTTGAAGTTCTCGGGACCATGTGGGGTCACTGTTGGGCAAGAGGGCGACTGCTTGAGGGAATTGGTACCATTGCATGGCTTCTCCTTATCACATGGCTGCTTCTGTGCCTTCCATAAAGGCAGCCCCTGACTGATCTGTTTCATTTTTCCGCAAGTATTTCTGTACCAACAAACATCAAATCAAACATAAAATCTTCAATAAAACTATATTTGAAAAACAAAGAGTAGCAAACTGACTAATCAGATTAGTCGCTCAACTTTGCTGAATCAGCTGGTAGAAATGCCATTAGTAATGCTGAGTGGGCACAGCTGGGCCTTGGCAATAACAGCATCCCTGCAAGTTTTTGGTGCTGCTCTCAGTTGCTAGGGAGGAAGAACATCAGAACCCATGAAATCTTTCCCAAGTGTTGAGCATAGGAGGGAGCTGAGTACCTGAGATATCCAGCAGCTTTGTGTGACACAGTTGGCATAGTGAGGCCCTGTGACTGTGCAAGTTTCCAGAGAGGAGCCTGCAGATGCTTTGCTCCTCCCTGGGCCTTTTTGCTGGGCCAAGGAGGTCTTAGCATGCCATCTCAACTGGGACTCATGATTAAGATCTTTCTACTCATTAACCGCAAGCTGTACCAAACCAGGCCAATGCAAATTGGGAGCTGGCCCTACCATTAAGTAGAGGGAGGCTTTGGGTTCCACGAAAGGGCAGCATGTTGCTAATTATTTAATTATTTAATAATGGTGACACTCTTGGCATCCAGATGCAGGTTGCTGAACTACGTAGAGCAGGGGTGAGGAATCTTCTCAGACTCAAGGCCACATTTCCTTTCGGGGGCCACATACCAACACTGGGCAGGGCCAGAGGCAACACGTTATGGGTTGGAGCTGTAGGTGTCAGGTTCCCATTCCTGGACGCAATGACAGTAGTTCTTATTTGAAGGTAGGGAAGAGGTTTTTATTTGGGCTAATAGCAGTGCAGGCTCAGCAGCAAGCACAAGCTCTAGAAGTCAAGATTCCAAGGCACACAAACAAGGCAAGGGGTTCAAACCCAAACAGAAGCTACAAAGATGTCCCCAAAGTGGACAGGTCCCTCTTGACAAGCTTTTAAAGTTGAGATGTTGCTCACTCACTCAAAAGACAAGAGTCTGTGGTTCTGAAGCACACACCTGCACTCTGCCTCAGTGGGTGTATCTCACCCCACTTATATCAAAGCAGTGTCTGGTTTTTGGAGACATGATTGTGTCCTGCCTCTCTTTCTCCAGGTCTGCTGCCACCTCCTCCTGTCATAAGAAGCATTCTGCAAGTCCATTTTCCATTCCTTACACTGCTAAAAAGCAAATAAATCTTAAAATAAGGCCCTGATGTTAATGTTCCACTTACCAAAATTGATTTGCTTAATTCCTTGGCTCCAGTAGCTAAAGCTCACCCCGTTACTGTTAATAGGACCCATGCCAGAATATACACCCTGCTCTCATTACCAAAGAATGTCAGGTCAAATTAAGTCGATGTTCTTAAAACGTACTGGTGTTAAATGATGAACCATTTTTAAACCTGGCACACTTAGTCAGTGTCTTTCAACAGTAAATGCTGTTTGATGTGCTGCGTTCAGGATGCATCGCAATTATTTCTCCTTCAGTACATCACATTCTGAAAAATGACAATACTGTACTAATGGAACTGCTTGGGAGTAATTTGTTCCCCAAACACTTGGCATGCAAGGCAACAGGAATAGATAAAAGGGTTGTGTTGCAGATGCACATTGACTCATTTAATATGGACAGGGCCGGTGCTAGACTTCAGAGGGACCCTTGATCTGCTGCCCCAAGACCCCTTCCCATGGCCCCAACTTCACAGTATTTTTCTTCTTCTGTGACTGCAGTGGCAACAGCAAAACCATGCACCACCACCCTTGCAATCCTCAGGATGGCCTTTTAGCAATGGGCAGTGGCACTTTTGAATGGGAGTCAAGTTCATCTCCCATCCCTGGTGGCCACCTGTCATCTTAGTTTACCCATAATGCAGTGCCCCAGCCTATAAATCTATGAAATCTTATGCGGCAAATAGCGCTATGAAATCTATAGGTGCTGAAGATTTTATAGAATACTACCAACTTGGTAGTGGTGGTTCAAAGCAGTACATATATGAATTTAGAGACACAATGAAAGAATCACAACTTATTTGCCAGTTGTCAAACTGCACCTCAGCCTCTCATTCTCTGCTTTTTCTACAGATCCACTTAATCATGTGAGTTGTCCAGCGTTCCTTGTTGAACTCAAGAAAATCATTGCCAAGTACTTTTTCTTTTCTTTTTCTAAAGCATGCCAGCAATGAAAAATAGCTCTAAATATTTCAGGAGAGAACAGATTAGAATTTAATTTTAGAACATTCAGCAGAATGAGACTAGTGATGTGGATTTTTCAGAAAAATTCAAATCAGAAAAATTTCAGAGAGTGCACTAATTTAGCATGTTTATTTCGCCTGTGTTTAATAAACAAAGCTAAAAATGTTTAAACTCCTTAACTTGCTCAATATTGTATTTGCAGTTGCTATCCATTCATTGTTACTAATGAATTTGTGAAAAAGATTGTTGTTTTTTTGCATAGAAATGACACACTGCAAAAAATAATAATCTGGAAAATAATTAGGAAAATCTTCCACTTCACATCACTAACTGAGATTTGTATGTCCCACTGAGAACTGTATGTCTGTATGTTGTAAATCCACTACTAAATTAAGAACAGGCATGTTTAAACTAGTATGTTGAAACTGGTGAAGTGTTTTGAACACTAGATCTTTCTCTCTCTCTCTCTCTCTCTCTCTCTCTGTGTGTGTGTGTGTGTGTAGGTAGATGATAGATAGATAGATGATAGATAGATAGATGATAGATAGATAGATAGATAGATAGATAGATAGATAGATAGATAGATAGATGATAGATCGATAGATGAAGAATATCATCATTCAATTGTCAGTTTCTTTAAGATAAATACAAACCTACAACTAACCAAAGTTTTTTTTTAAAAAACACACAACAACAACCCATCACCAATGCTTACAACATTAAAAACAAAATTAATCCCACTACTCTTCATTTTTTTGGCAACCATGGGAACTGTAATTTGTTTCATATAAATACATCCTTAATCACTTTATGATAGTCTTGGGCTACATTCATCTGCATCAGCTTTTATCTGTTTGAAAGCCCCCAAAGCATGAACATCTTATTCAGGCACAAGGCCAAGAGGCACATTAGACTTTTCCTAAAACTTGACTAAATGTCACAAAACACGTCTGAAGAAACAAGTAATCTTTAGGCATAGGTTTGAGATGCATGAACTGATTTGGGGGCACTTTGCCAGATGTACATCTCTCATGCTCACCATTCAGACATTGCAAACAACTTATTAAAGAAGCCTTGCTTCAGAACAAGGAAGAAGAAAAAAGGCTAAATGAGACCCATTATGAGTGCAGAGCTCATGTATGGAGGGTCCCTATTCCTCCTCTCATGACACATGCACACACATACATATCTGCAGTGCTTTCTTTAGAAAAAAATGTTTTGGGGTACTCTCATTTTCCTATTCATTTTGAAAAACTGCCCCTCAATGAGGCCAAACTTAGATTCACAAAATGTTTAGGGGTATGCGTACCCCTGCGCACCCCCCAGAAAGAAAGCACTGCATATTTGTGAACTATTACATGGAATTGGAGGTCAATGTCACCCACAATATCCCCATCTAGTCCTTCCTTCCTCTTTGCATGAATCAAGTTTCTGATGCTCTGGCATGAGAAAGTTGCAACACAGAGATAAACCTCAGTTTCTGCTCATGGTCTGCCTGTGAGCTGCTTGCCTGTGTGGCCATGCACATAAGCTGGCATGTGTGTGAATATTCAGCAAACTGGCAAATGATATAAAATATTATCTGTATTGGAGTGACTAATCTTTGGCCCTCCAAATGTTGGACATAATCTGTCACCATTTCCAGCCAGGGATGGGTGAATCTGCTCACTTTGCCTTCTCACAGTTTCTCATTTTTGCAAACTTAAATTTGGTTCTCCACATTTCCACATCACTTTGCATCTCCTCACAAAAATTATTCGGCATTTTAGTGCAACTTTCTTCTAATATAGGCATTTGTTGCTGTTATTTGTACTAATATGTGCATTTTATGCACATCTCTTTCTTTCTTTCTTTCTTTCTTTCTTTCTTTCTTTCTTTCTCTCTTTCTCTCTTTCTCTCTTTCTCTCTTTCCATAGAAAAGGAATAGGGAACTCCTGCCCCAGGACCCAGATGAAGCACGATGACTAGCAGTGGAATGTCCATTTGCAAGAAAGGTCTAAAAGGTGAACTGGTATCTAGTTCAGGGGTAAGACTGGAAGGTAGACCCCAAACAGAACAGGTTTTTTGCAGGTTCCCAGGGTAACCAGTCTGGTAACCATTATCCTACTAGGTCAACATGTTCTATTCAATCTATTTCAGACATGTATATACAATGTTGGAGGAAGAAAAAACACCTGAGTTTCTTGGAAAGCTTCCAGTTCATTGCTTTCAAATTTGCACACACCATTTTCAGTTGGCCCGGCAGCAACGGAATTTAATTATGATAATCTGTACTACGAGGGATGTTTGAAAAGAAAGGTAGTTCCTCCCTGGACCATTTTGCCAGGTTAACACATATAATTTAGTCAATGCTCCAACCAGAACTAATCCAAAGTGCTCTTCAACTTTCCATGTGGCCCCTTGATAAAGTGTCTCCCTCACTGCCCAAAAAAAATGTCATTTTCAGATAAATGTTTAGTTATATAAAACGTGTGTTCAGCCATATCAGCATTCAACTACTGTGTACCAAAATCAACTGATCTTTAATAGTAATCACATTCTGATTTGTACAAAGGTTAAAAAAACTAGCAATATTGGCTCCACCCTGATTTCTAATTGAGCTAAGTTTGGAGCTTAGAAAAAAACCTGGTGCTCTTTAATTTGTTTGTTACTGCTATAAAGCACCAACAGAGACTTTGGAAGAGACCTTCTTCATTAGGTGCTTGAATCTCTTTTTTCAAGGTACAGGGAAAGGACAGACAAGTCCCAGACCCCTGTGGGACAATGTAAGAAGGCACCTCTCTTTGGGGCGGGGGGGGGGGGGCAACTCAGAAACCAGGGGCAGCAGCAGTGGCTGCCCAGAAGACTTCCAAGGAGAGGGGGGAGGAGAGGAGGCTGAGGGAACCTCACAAAGGAGGGTGTTTGAGAAAGGGTATGGGTCTGCCAGCTCTGCAAGCAAGGGGTGACATAACTGGGCTCCTGAGCCCCACAGGGGTGCTGCAGAAAGAATGTAGTTGGTCAAGGGAGCCATGGACTCAAAAAGGTTGAAAACCTCTCATATATACCTAAAGAGAACCATCAAAACTTCTGGGCCGACAGATCTCTGATCATTCACGCATGAGGCAACTACTAAGGAAGGCATAGGAATAATTAAGGACAATAGTATCTCTAGTGATAGAAGGTCCTGTGACAATGTTTACCACTAGATTTCAACAAATGTGAAGGAATCAAACAAATATCCCATTCTTGAAGGCATAAGCATTCAATCACATGTGTTCGGTTAGATATGAACTGTTGCCTACATAGCTAGAAGTCTTGTTTTGAAAGTCTGTTCTCCATCAGTGATTTATCCTTTCAGTCGCTTATTCAAGTGGTCCTCACAATACAATGCACATCAAATTATGATTTTGGTCCAAACCAAACCTTAGACAGGGAAAAGTAATACATGCAAATAAAATGAATTAATGCAAGACATTCCATTCATATGAAACAAGATTCTTCCTTTGCAGGATTTGCTGGAAATGATTATGTCATTAAGCCACTGAAAAGAACACAGTCCTTCACTACTGATTGGTAGTGATCTAATTTGGGAATTATGTTTTTAATCCAGATGTTTCCTCTGATTCAGCCAAAATACTTAGCACAGATCTGCAGAGAGGAAGGTGTCTTATTATATTTCCCATCAGAGGTACCCCCTTAAATCAAGTTGCCTGCAGAGATAGTCTGGGCCAGTAAGACACCATAAATACCAATAATCTATAACCCTTTTGGAACCTGATCACAGGGATACATTTAGTATCTCCTTGATTACCTTTTGCTGATGAAGTGATTGCAATGCCAAGGCTTTCACCAGAGATTTGTATCATGAGTGGATTTATCTTAGCAAACCTTGGAAAAGTGGGTGAGCTCATGCAACTGCACAAGTATAGTGGACGCTCGGGTTGCAAATGTGATCTGTGTGGGAGGCATGTTCGCAACCCACAGTATTCGCAACCCGCAGCACCGCATCTGCTCACATGCAGGTTGCGATTCTGTGCTTCTGCGCATGTGCAAAGCACGATTTAGTGCTTCTGCACATGCACGAGCACCAAAACCCAGAAGTAACCTGTTCCAGTACTTCCAGGTTTTGGTGCACCCATAACCCCAAAACGCGCAACCTGAAGCATCTGTAACCCGAGGTATGACTGTAGTGGTGGCTGGTGCCTGTGACAGCAAGTGGTACTGCTAGAAGGTCACAGGGTCATGGCGAATGAGCAGTAACAGGAGTGTGGCCGGGTTGTTCCGATTTTGTCCCCACCTTCCTCCTTTGCAAAGTGGCTGTGGATACTTAAGCATTGCAGTTTTACAAATAGGTATCACTTAAATGAATGGTGTCTCACTTCGGTTCAGAAAGAGCCTCTGCCCTCACAGTTGCTTCTGTGCTGGAAGAAAAGTTCTGCGGGCCTCATCTGTTCTGGTTCTCTCCCCATCTTTCTCCTTTAAGTTGTGTTAATGTTTAGCTTTTAAGTGTCTTTACCTTGGTTCAGAAAGGGTTCCTGCTGTCAGAATTCCTAGTGTGGGTTCATGCCAAAGAAACTGTACGTTACTCAGAGGTAAACCCCAGTGACTTCCATTAAGATTAAAATCCTGATAAATATGTACTGTACAGGATTGCAGCCTGAATTGGTTAGTCTTAAACAGGGGTCAGCAACCTTTTTCAGCCATGGGCCAGTCCACCGTCCCTCAGACCATGTGGTGGGCTGGACTATATTGGTCTTTCTTTTATGTTACAGTTGTGATTGAGCTGGGTGAAAGGCCCTGGTTGGGTCACGAGTCCTTTGGAGGGTTACTTCTGTGTGTAAATAGCTCACTTAAACCAACTGGTGTGCTCCCCATTTTGTAAATAATACTGTTTGGTTTGTTCCGAAATCATCAGTTGTTTTGAATGAACCTTAAAATTAACATATCAGACTGTGGAAACAGAGAAAAACTTCTTGCTCTGGTCTCACAATCTCTCCTCTCCATATGGGAAAGGATAATGCTATAAATGGGTCCTTTCATGAGCAGAGAGAGAAATGGTAACTTTTCAGATACTTGTGTTTTAATGGCAGGAAGTCCTAACCGTACACCAGAGAGTTCAATCACACTTAAAGCTTTATTTGTGTAGCCCCCAAAGGGCTGCCTATACATCACCACATGTGTTCATTGCAGGGACAGCACAAATATTTATCTTTTCAAGTTTGCATGAGAAGCTCCTGCTTTATTGTCCGTTAGCTGACTCTGTTCTACTGTATATTCCTTCTTGTGACCAAAGGCATTTCGAAATCTAAAGTAAAGCTTCTTCTTTCTTTTTTTAAGCAACAGATGTCTTTCTGTGGCCTTTGGAGTCAAGCCCTTGCACCCACGCAATTTGATATATGCATATATCTTGGCAAATATCACAAATCATAGCATTTATTTTTTTCATTTTCAGGGAGGGATGCGTAGAATTCTACGCATTAGCCCTTCATGCTTAACAACAGTTTGGATTTACTGATCTTTCCAGTTTTTTCAAGCATTTAGCCTCCTATCACACAGCTAAGATTAGTTCTTCTCTGGAGAAGATAGAATGTGAAACTAGAGTGGAATGACTAAGCATGAAATATATGTCTCTATTTTCAGGGGGAATAGTTGCAGCTTGCAAATAGCTTGCAAATAGTTTAAATCTGCAAGTTGCAGAGCAGCAGAATTCTATTAGGAATTAACAGCACAGCAAAAGGCTACGGTGTGTGTGTATGTGTGTGCGTGTGTGTTTGTTTGTTTAGCTGCACATTAGAACAGGTTGCTGAATGCTAGTATGGTTGGTGAAGAGATGTAATCAACTGGCTCCTGGGAATGACTGCTGAAGGAAGCACAGAATTTTGCCAGATATTGTTTTTGTGATTGGAATCTGACAAAAGGAGGGAGCTGTAAAACTGGTCAGATCTGCCTGGAAATTTACTTAAAATAGGTGTTATATATAAGGCACGAATGTCCTTCTAAAACAAGCAGTACAGTAGTGCGTGCTCCGTTGTTCCAATACCTGATTGACAAGAGCAGACACACTAGTTATAAAGGATGTGTGAATATCTCTCTTCCAATAGAACAGATAGTATGACATTAAAGTAGGCCAAAGTAAAAGTTCTGCTGCTATATTTGGGGATTTGGGGGGTATAGAAATAGTAAGATGGAGCTAGGTTTTTGCTACAGTTTCCAGCTGCTGAGTAACACACAGTGTGAGCTTTATCCTCTTGGAAGGCTACATCCCAGATTCATAGTTTCATTGTGTCTTTAGCTCTCAGGGGCTCCAAATGTAGTAGAGATGGGGTGAAGCCAAAGTATGATAGTTGCACGTCTAGAGCAATACCCCAACTAGAGGAGAAATTGTCAGATAGAATGAAACAGCAGAAGGGTTAATATATAACTTAAGCCAGAAACTAATTGTGTAAAAACACAATGCTCTGAGTGTGATCCCTCTGAGATTATATTCTGAGTAATGTTGTGAGAAGGATCTTCACAGCCTGTTCTGTGTAGGTAAATGCTTTTGGAGAAAAAACTGTAACCTCCAGCACTATTAGCTACAAGCAAAAATGGAAAAGCCGATTCCAATTTTGCAACCTGAGAGAGAAGCTAATTGTTGGCTTTCCTAAAGCCAGCTGGTGTTGTAATTTTATTTTTATATTTGTAAGCCTCCTGGGAACTTTGCCACTGTATGTGCAATACATAAATCCCTATGATGAATTAGTCAATCAGTAATCAGGCTTTCATTCAAGATCTTTTCAAATACTAGTAGCGCCCTAGCACTGCATTGTGATGGGGACAAAATTGCAGTCTCTGTTGCATTTCCGCTCCCACTGCAATGATGTGCTAAGGGGAGAGGAGATGGTTTTTCTCCCCAGGGTAGTGCTGTGCTGGGAGGAGATAGGATTGCACTATAAGTCTGTTTACTGTGAGGTTTCTATGTTTGTAATTTTCAGCTAAAGACTATAAAAATGCAGCTATGGGCTACAGGCCAGCGATACATCATAATGAAAATATTGCACTTTTTGTTATAGAAACTTGATGAATATAAATTATGCAACAACCGAATGCATAAAAATTCTCTTTGTGCAATAGGACTTGAACGTATGCCAAGGAGGATCCTTCTAAATAATACTTTCCGTGCTCTTTTAAAAAATTGTTTTGGTCTAGTGGAAGATTTATTTTGACAAGTAATCTTGGCACTGATAAAAGAAAGAAGAACCTGAAGCAGGAGCAAAGAGAGATAACAGAGTAAAATCTCTAAGGTCTCGTTTCACTTTAGAGATTATAACTTATGATGACAATTTAAATTAAAGCCTAAAAGAGCATAAAATCCTTTGGTGTTTGGGGCAGAAGATCCATCAAAGCCTACCTTGAAAGGTTGTTATGAAGTGAGAGACCAGGATATTTTTCTATATAGAAAATTGCTGTAGAATACAAAACCATTGTAAAATAAAGTATCAAGGATGGTCTTTCTGCAACCCTTCTTTTGGAGAATGTGTAGACCTCTTTATAGTTCATTGGCCTGCATATGGCACCACATCACACAAACAACTTAATATGTAGAATATGCAACGTTGCTGCATTTCAGTTTAGGCTAGGGATGGGGAACCCCTTTTCAAAGTGCAATACCAGGGATGATTCAGTTGGTTAATTAAAGGTTCATTCTGCTTTCAGTAAGTCAGCTAACCAATGATGGAGGCATTGCTTAGCAACCAGGCAGAATGGCATGTTGTTTGCTGAAGCAGCATGTGTCCTGATTGGTTGTGTAGTTCGGAAGGAGTTTCTCCTCTGTACGCATGGTTTAATGTCACTCTACTATGTAAAAGGCGTAAAGCAAGAAAGAGAAATTTCTCTGTTCCTTTCCCCTCAAATTTTACACGGTTTTTATTCTGTTTGCTATGTAAAGTGCTATCAATTCTTTTCTCTCTGGACTCCGTCTGAGTTATTTAAGTGACCTTGCGAACACCTTTTTTTAGCCCATAGGTCACATTCCCTGCTGAGCCACATTCTAGAGACCACATGCTAGTGATGGTCAGGGCAAAAGCAAAAGTGGGTTGAGCAATGATTTTACCTTTGTATCATGAGTGTCTGCACACCTGCACATATCCATGTCACACCCTTCCATCCATGCAAGCGAGATGCATGGCCAGAGTTCTAGGACACATTCCAACCATGCAAAAGCACCGAAGAAGAGTGTGACTTGGGCCAGATAGAGAGACCTGGGAGGCTACATTTGGCCTCCAGGCTGGAGAGTCCCTGCCTTTGGTTTAGGCAGGGTGCATGCATGAACTGAGCCTCAGCATTTTCCTTATTTAGGAAACTTAGATGCCATCTAAAAAGCTCCAGGGAAGCAACAACAGGTTTTTGTTTTGCTTTCTTAAACTGTTTGCAAGTGAAGTGAATCACAAACTTTTGAATATGCTTCTTTATAAACTACAATGTCTTATAGGAAAAAAAGAAACCTGAAGAGAAGGCAAGAAGTTTTAAAAGATGGCTAAGAAAGGCTTGCATGTGTTGTCAGTGTCATGACTTTTTCCCTAGCATCAAATATGGGTTGGAAAGGAATGGTGAAGATGACAACAACAGAGAATGGGCACATGCTTATTTGTTTTCAACATCAAAGATATCTTTAAAAAAAACCTGTTTCGGCAGTGCCTGCCAGAATTGATGATTGTTTCATATATTTTGAGTGCTATGCTTAAAAAAAGAAATAGTGACTGCATTTTATTTTATAGCTGGCATGGTAAAACCTTTCCCAGGCAAGCAGATAACATCTGTGTTTGGAACTATATCAAAGGCTTTTAAAAGCATCTGTATGCAGTGGTTGTGTGATAAAACAAAATAGTATTCAAGGCACAATCACCAATGGGGCTGAAGTGACTTGTGCCTCTGTGGTGATCTTTTGATCATTAAACTAATGTTTTCATGAGAAGGATATAGGGTGTTGTTTTTTTAAGGATTGGTTTTGGCTGGGGACTCACAGTTTCCAGCATCTACCGTATTTTGAATTGGGATACTAGTGCTGTACTGAACATTTGTTGACCCTCTTGTATCACATCATGAGAAAATAAATTGCATTGAAAAGTTTTCAAAGAGGAGGAAAATTGTTTGGTGAAAGTCTGTGTCAATAGGTGGGTTACATATTGCGTGTATGTTTTCTTTCAAGATGATCAAGTGAGCATCCCTTTTGTGGCAGCTGGGGAGGCTGTCTAGATGATGATGATGATGATGATGATGATTAGTCCTTTTACTAATGAATGAAAGAAAAGGAAAACAGGTAAAAGGAAGAACTTCCCTGAAAAAACAAAATCAGTGGTCACACCCATCTCAAGCACTTGGTAGCCAGCCTTCCTGGTTTCTCAAGATGTAACATCATGAGAAAACTGCTCCCGTGTGTTGTTTTCGCTTCAGGAAGTAAGGATAGCTGGGGAGGCTGTACTGTACTAGATAAAGGTTGAATGGAAAGAAAAACACCCACAGGGGAGAAATTCAGTTCAGTAATGAGAACTTCCTTAATCTACACTTTCTGAAACAATATACAGCCAGACCACAGGCATTCTTCAAAATGCACACTTCTCTGAATTTTACTGGACTAATGTCTACAGAAATGCATGTATTGGTGGAAAGAATATACAAAGATGCATTCTTTGAGAGGAAATTGCTTTGTGGTTCGAGGACCCGATCCCCACATAGTGGAATGAAGACACATGGACACGTGA
Organism: Podarcis bocagei; assembly: GCF_964188305.1. Lineage (NCBI taxonomy): Eukaryota > Metazoa > Chordata > Lepidosauria > Squamata > Lacertidae > Podarcis > Podarcis bocagei. The sequence continues at coordinate 35,965,586 of NC_138130.1, forward strand.
TATAAGGTTAATTAATGGGCAAGAAAAGGCCACAACTTTCTTGATTACAGCAAGTGAAAAGGTATTGGCTTAGGCACTGGATCACGTCACTTGACTCCACCCACTCGGAGACGGGTGAGTCAAAAAGGGGGGTTTATTCACCAGTAGGTGGAGCCTGTTGATGCTAATCCAACTATAAGCTCTCCTCTGATGTCACCGAGGGTCGTGCCATGGCCTCCCGCCACGCAGGCATCAGACAGAATACACGATCGCCGGATTCCTTTAACGGAATACCCAAAAATTGAAGGCGTAGGCGATGGCCACACCTAGCCCTTCCACACACCACAACACATTATTCCAATGTCTAACCTACCCACCAATACCACGAAAGTTGTGACGATTGCTACAAGGTAGGCGAAAAAACCACGAAGCCTAATGCCAAATGGAAAAATTCCTACCAGGCCCCCCAGACAACCAGGGCGACCAACCTAAGGTCCATAGCAAGGCCAAGAGAAAAACTGAAACCCTGAGCTCTAAGCGAATGGAGACTGGGTGACTCGCAACGGGACGACAAAGAGTGAGGCCGCATGGCTGGAGCAGCAGCAATTTATGCTGATGTCCATGCTCCTTTGAAGGCACCTGGTTGGGTGTCTGCCTGTGGGCGTGGTGCCAGCCAGGTGAGTGGGAGCCAGGGGGCTAACGCCCCCTGCTTGAGGCGGAGACCGGCTCCCGCCCACAACCACTCCCCTCTTTTGCAGGAGGAGAGTCTTTGCAAAACTCTGCACATTAGGCAAAAATGGCTACCAATATGCAGTTTTTAAATACTTCAATACTAGGGGAAATTCACAACAAAATGCTGATGAATTTCCATGATGACTGTTTTTTATTAAACAAAGAACATGATGTAAAATCATTAAGTAGCTCCTAAAGATACAGTATCAGTAGTGAAATGAAATAGCAAAGGTACACAAATATTAAATATATGTTTTTAAAAACATAGAGGGTCAGGAAAGATTTGGGTAAAAATATATGATTTCAGGAGTGACTAAAACAGATAACTAATGCTGTCTTATAAATTGTAGCATGACTACAGGGGTAACCATGGAAAATGGAAAAACACCTTGGAAAAAAATTGCAGGACAGTGTTAACAAGAAGGTTCTCACTGATCATCTAAGTGGCCAAATAGGCCTGTATATGGGGAAGTGGTCTTTCAGGTTTTTACATGTTAATAACAAGAACTTGATCCAGTAGCTAATTTGCAGTCAATGCAATTCATTTAGCACTGGTGCAATATATACAGATCCAACAGTGTTCTGCACCAGCTTCAGCTTCCAGACTAGTCTCAAGGGAAGCCCCACACAGTTTGCGTTACAATAGTCTAGTTATTCTATTTGAGTTATTGTAAGTGTCCTGGGATGACTTATGATGAAGAGTGGGCTGAAATATTTTAAACAAAATAAATGCTTAACAAATAGTTTTGTCCTGGAAAAAAAAAATGTTATCAGAACTGCAGACAGGAAACTTTATTTTATGTTACAAGGCTGACATATTCAAGTACAAGACTTGCAAAAGAAAAGAAAAAGAATCCAACTTGGCATAAAAATTGAAGTTTCATAACACCTGCAATATATTGAAAGTAATTAGCTGAGTGACTCTTTACATGAGATGCTAATCACAAATACCTAATAAAAATAAGTCTTCAGGCAACAGAGAAACATAAACTAACTGACAAAATAATGTATCCCTATTTGTTTGCTAGGAGGAAAGCATAATATTTTTCTTATCACTATATGATATTCATGTGAAAAGAAGCCCTTGTTAAGCAGTTCACTTATTGAAAACTAACTATTTACAAATATTACTAATCCTTTGACTTCTCAACACAATTCATCAATAGATGGAGCTGAATGATAAACAGTTGTAAAAATAAGGCCATTATGGTACTATATTGGAATGTCTTGGCATTTAAAATCATTTCCACCACTTCACAATATTGTCCAATTTTGAAATGCAGCTAAATTAGATTTTCATCTTGGATTACATATTTTGACATTTTAATATCAAAACCATCCCATTCCAAAAAGCTTCCATTTATTTACTGTTATAAAATTTTTATGCTTTGAGGTTAACAAAATTTAAGAAAGTGACATAAAACCCATATAAAAATTCATTTTATGAGTTCAGGTTCCTTTTCTGTCTCTGTGATCATTTGTAAGTTTCATGAAGTTTCACAAAGAGTTTAACACTATTCTAGAGTGGGGCTCACTAACGTGGTGCTCAATATAGATCCTCAGTCTATATGGACACTGACTGGTTATATGTTTGATAAAAAGGAAATGCTGATATAATCATATAATTGCTGGAAGATTTCTCTAATATAAAATCCTGAATGCAAGTTATGTGACATTTTACCACCCCCCGAGCGATATTGAAACAATGTCATTGAAACACTGACCACCTAAAGAGATATCAGTTCCAGGGGGCTACTGTAGAAGAAATCCAAACAAGTTTCAAAGAAAACCTCTGGTGAAATTTTCAGATGAGAATAAATAGATGGTGAGCACAAAGGACTTCATAGGGAGTAAAATAACATCTACTTCAAATCTGCTGACAGCAGGGCTGTTCTGTGGGGATGGTGAGTACACAGGAAAGCCCACAATATAAACTTAAAAATGCTTTGAGCATCCCAGGGAGACCTCAGCCTGAGAATCTCTCATCCCATTCCGATCTCTCTCTGCTTTGACTGGGAGCATCTCAGAGGTAACTGATAGAAAATACGCGGGGAACTTAAAAAGAAGCACCCTGAAGATTCATTGGAGGTTAGAATCAACATCAGAAGATGTCCAGCAGAGAGATGAGCTGGAGGCTTGTATAACAGATCATTGACAGCCATGTCTCCTTGACTGGCATTGTGGTTAACTGGTCAACAAGGGAGGATTAAGCAATATTACACACAAATGCGGATCTACAGATGACTTGTATCATGTCACTGAAGGCAGGTTGATAACAGATTGATAGAAAAACTACATATAAGTAGATTGGGTTGGAGGGTGGGATTTGTGGTTGGCAGAGGTTGTGGGAAGTGCCAGCATAAAGAAATTCATTGAAGTTCAAAGTTGTTTTCAGAAGTGGTGCTTAAATGAATGTTTGCATTGCCTGCGTCTAAAACTGGCATTGACTATTAAGTTTTTTTAAATGAGAAAATCCCTCTCTTGTGCTTTTTATCTTGCATTAACTGTGTTCCTAATTCACACTAAAGGGTTTTGTAGTGTTACTTGTGAATATACCCAGAGAGTATCAGAATTGCTTTGTTGCCGGGGTGGGGTGGGGTTGTTCCTTTATATATGCTCTGACAACTGTAGTGTTGATTCTTAGTCATCACACACACCAAGCTCTGCCATATACAGTAGTGCAATTCATAAAGCAGTGCCAAATGCAATGAATGATTCATATGTTTCCCATTTGCTCTAACTGTGAGCTGGACTCTTGCTCTGGCACTAAAAGCATTGTAATAAAAAGCAGACTTGGCCAATGCATACACTGACATTGTTAAAGTCTTCTGTTACCCTTGACCAGCTAACTTTTTAAAAAGGCATTTGCATTAAAAAATCTTAAAGCAGTTTACAAAAAGAGTAATCAAATGGCAACAGTGCAAGATAAAAAACAAAGCAACAACATCATGAAATATAAAACCACAATGTTGAATACAGATCCATTAAAAGCTGACCTCAGTGATCTGGGAACCCCTATGCAAAGAGACAAGTTTTTCAAATGGTGCGGAAGATATGAACATTTTGACAGGGTGAGTAGCCTAATTCAGACAAATACTTCTCATCATGTCTCCATCCTACTGTCTGTTGGGGTTACTGCAACTGGTGTCAGAAGTACCCACATAATTTGCACTATCCATATGATCAAACCATCCATTTATTACTTATGCTTAGACCATGTAATTGCAGCCATGCTTCTCCATGTGTCTGACACAGCCTCATTAATCTTCTTTATTCGTGAAAGTTTTAGAAGGAAAGCACTGAGCTTGCATGTGTAGTAGAAATACATGCCTTCCCTAGGCATGATGTTTATTAGATGGTATGTTAGATGATGTTAGAAGGTGTTCTGTTCTTTGCATACATTGTGTACAATGTATCATGATACCAACAGTGAAAGCTAATAATAATAATAATAATAATAATAATAATAATAATAATAATAATAATAGAAGCAGACTGTCTTGAAGACTCAGAACAGTATCCTATTTGCGGAAAAAATAGAAAGAGAAAATTAGAATATTAAAAATAGATATGCAGAATAATTTCCTATTGGGTCATTCGCTAGTTTTTTAAAATTAGTTTTTATTAAAGTTTTTTTGTAATGCAAAACAAACAAATAAACAAGGAAAAGTACATATAGCATCTCCACTTTCAATTTATAGAGTCTTTCTTCACAGGTTGTTTACATTTGGTATGAGACCCTACCGTCATAGACATTGGGGGAAAAGAGAGGAGGGAGAAAGAGGGAATAGTTGTAGACATCCAATGAAAATAAAAAAGCATTTATACTATCTCTGCAAAAAGATGTCATTCTGGATATGATGAACTTCCAAAGGAAATTCATCCAAAGGGTTCCAAAGGGTTTCAGGAAGAAACCCTTTCAATGACCGTGCCCTCAGGTTTACTGAAAGTGCGTATTATTATGTATTTGCTTTTGGTCTATGAGAGAGACTTTTTATTCATTGTCACAACAGGAAATGGTGAAGGAATTGGTGAAGGAATTGGCTCCTTCTAAATGTATAGGGATCAAAGTATATGACACATTAGGCAGAAACATGACTGAACACCAGTACCATTTGCACGGCGACAAATTCCAGAGATGCAGATTGTTAGTCTGAAACAAGGATACACAAAGAGTTATCCTCAGTTGACAGTCACACACCCAACCACAGGTAGCGACAGAAAGTGTGTGTGGAATGTCATTGCAAGATGAGGCCAGAAGGCTCAGCAGCAGAAGAGATAGGTGTGCCACATGGTTATGTTGAGCACAGGGTGTATCCTCCCATGAGTTAAAGTGATGATGCAATGATAAGGGTAAATATCACGTTTTCTCAGTAGCAGTAATCAAACATGATGTCTGAAAGGGCTCCCCCACCTCTCCAGGTAGCTGTTTTTCACAACGTAAGTTTGTCCTTGTTTGAGATTGTTCTTCCTTAAGGTGTGGTGTCCTGTTTATCAACTTTGTATTAAATATTACCTTTTGGCATATCCTGTGCTAATTTATGTCTGGATAATTTTACTGACTCCAGATCTGCAGAGAACTTGGCCACTCATCTGAGTCTGCCATTAAGCAGTCTTATGGCAGCCGTAATTCTCCGGGTGGTTTCAAAGCATGTCTTGTCTTGTCATCTTTGTGATTAAGATTCCCATCCTTTAGCTCAGATTACTTTAAAAGCAGGAGGAAAACATGCCGTACAAATATTCCAAGTCAGCAAAGCCTGTGGGAGCTTGACAATCGGTGGCTCACTCTGACTTAGGCTAGTTGTTGGTTTTGGCAGGCCTGTCAGTTTGTTCCCCCTCCTTCCTCCTAAAAAGGACTATTTGTTCCTAAAAGACATTTAAGGGGGTAGGGAATGGAGGTCAATACCGATGTGTAGAAGAAACAAAAACTGAAGAATCTTTGAGCAGGTCTTGGCAACCTGTTTATTGAAACTGTCTGTGCTAGTTGAGGACATAGCATAAATAACACAAATTTACGAAAGGACTCGATATGTTTCTTTGGTCTTGGATATTATAAGAATAGGCTATGATTACACCATTAGCCTGAGGGCAAATCATCCAAAATGAAACTAATAATTTCACAGTCCCTCTTTCCTTTTAAAGCTGTGGGAAATTCCGTTCAGATTTTCAGAGACCTATGGCCTCTTTCTTCCACCAGCATGGCATAGAAACACAGGTGAACATGTGTCCAATCCTGTCTCCCTGATAGGGATCTGTAGGGTATCTGCTGGCCACATTTCACCAGCCTATTACAGCTTTTTAGGTGCATGGGAAATGTCTTGTGTGCTTGCCCTTTGAATTACAATAAATTAACTCACCTGCCCACACTTATTAATTAGTTCTTGATTTGCAGATCTTACACTTCAATAAACGTAATCATTCCACCAGTTTGCTGGCTGTTGAGTCTTCTTCAGGGGTTTGGGGGCAAGAGTCCCATTGGATCAAACCACAACTCATCTAGCTCAGGATCCCATTTCCCACAGTGGAAACTGGATGCCTCTGGGAAGCTCCTAAACAGGTCATGAGGAGGTTGGAAAAGGAATAGATCACAGCAACTTTTAAAACATCTACCAAAGTGGGAGTTTTCCATCCCTTTCCAACAAACCAAGCCACAAGAAAGGTTTTCTTCCACAACTGGATGTAACAAGGGATCATGTTACTTGTTTGTGCCTCACTCCTCCTGCATATATGTGTGAATCACCAGGAATACATCATCCTTATAGCAATGCTCTTAATTGAATTCACTATACGGCCCTTAAATTTCTATTTTCCTTTCAAGATAATGTATGAATCATGCTGTAGGTCACATAGAAACTTTTAAATGCTTTGCAAGACCGCTTACGCCTCTTAAATCTGTACAATTACCTTACAGATGGTACATGGGTGGCAGATCAACACACAAGCACAGGCCAACGCGAGCATTCCTGCCTCACGGTTCAACCTTTTATTGTACCCAAGCCCTCTGCTCAGCGAGAACCGCTTTATCTGAATCAAAATACAATGAGTAATGTAACAGCAGGACATACAGCATAAGTTCACGAGGCCAAGTGCTCCTTTGTTGTATGTGGCACTTTACAGTACTTCCCAAGGCACTCGGTGCTTCCAGTAATGAGGGAAATGAGCATTTATTTACATGCTGGCCATTCCAATTGCTTTAGCTCTGCGGTGGTGATTTAATGTAATTGCGTGTTCAGTGTATCGAGATGACCCGGGTACAGAATCTAGATTAACGTTTCTTTTGTCTTGGAAGCTTATGAGAATTGATGAGGATACAGTAGGTTTGAGGTCGGGCCATTCAAAGGAAAGAAGATTAATAATTCCATTCAAAAGCTGCAGAACATGCAGTTCAAACGGTTCCCCATTCACAGCCCATGAGATGTCTTAATCATAATGATGTACGAAAATGTTGACAGCTCAATTTACAGAAATCTCTCTCTCTCTCTTGAAACAGAAATGCTAGTAAATTAAAATCTGGAGGTTTCTATTAAAATAAATAAATCATTCTTTGCAGAGGGAATTTGTGTATGTAGTTCTGAGTCTCTCACATCTTCATAAACTCAGAATATTTAGGATTCTGATATGGGCCATTCAAATAATATACAGTGGTACCTCGAGTTATAAATGCCCCAGGTTACAAACACTTCAGGTTACAAACTCCGCTAACCTGGAAGAGTTACCTCGAGTTGAGAACTTTGCCCCAGGATGACAATGAAAATCGTGTGTTGGCAGCGCAGCGGCAGCAAGAGGCCCCATTAGTGAAAGCGCGCCTCAGGTTAAGAACAGTTTCAAGTTAATAACGGACCTCCAGAATGAATTAAGTTCGTAACTAGAGGTACCACTGTACAAATTTGTTGTTGTTTAAAAAACACTAAAAACATATAATCCCTTCTTGATGTTTCATGTACTCAAAAATATAGGAAGTCAGATTTGCTTGTGTTAAAAAAGCTCATTTTATATTTTTTTAATATAGACATACAGTTTCTGACAGGAGGGAAATCTGTTTTATAACCATAGAAACCGATCATTATTGTGAATTTCTGGAGAATCTGTTAAGCAAAACTCTAAGGGGATCTATATTGGTATGGAATTGCATAATTGTATTTGCATGCTCTGAGCTTCTTTTCTTTCCCCCTCTTAGCTGTTATGTTGACAGCAGCAGTTTTGACGACAATAATTGTATCAAGTACATACTTTATCCCAGTGGAGCAGTTAGATATTTTCAGATACTTTATGGTCTCACATTGCACTTTAGATGGTAAAGTGTATTACTTCACCTGTGGTGAGCCAGCCCTATTGTGTTTGGGGGCCCTCTGACCAGCGGCGTAGCGTGAGTTGTCAGCACCCGGGGCAACGCAAGTAATTTGCGCCCCCTAACCCGGGGAAAGGCAAGTAATTTGTGCCCCCCCCAACCCCTAACCTGCGAGTTGCCGCTGGCGCTGCCGCGCAAACAACGCTGCTTGCCCGGAGGAGGATGGAGGCAGAAGCAGCCGCCGCCTGTGGCTGGGCCGAGGGGATGGCGGCGGCGGCAGGGTGCAGAGGCTGCCCGTGCCCGGGCAGGCGTCAGTGGCGGCGTCGGCGCTGCTGCAGCGGCTGCTCCTCCTGCGAGCAGTGAGCGGAGCGGAGCGCAGCCACAGCGACGGCGGGGGGCGCGCGCGCTAGGGCGCAAGGCTGGCGGTGGCGGCGGGGAGCCCAGCGGAGGAAGGAACTTGTCCCTTCCCTCTGGACTCGCGCCCCCCCAGATGTTGCGCCCGGTGCGGTCGGCACCCCTGGCACCCCCACGCTACGCCACTGCCTCTGACAGCTAAGAGGGTCCTTGGACTTATGCCCCAAAGTCTTGCCTTTACAGCTCCATGACCCTTTATACAAATCTTCTAATTATATCTGTGTACACTGGTCAAAGATTCATGCTTCCCTGCTTTGCTCCCATGTATGTGCCTGACTGTTCCTCCCAAACTGGTCAGTTTCTCATGCTTTTCAATAAGGCCTCCCACCCCCACCCTGAAGTCACACTGAACCTCAAACTGCTACTTCAGAAAAAGAAACCCCCTCCTTTTTTCTTAACATTGGCATTTATTTCTCTTCTTTCACTTTCTGCAAGTTACCTTGTGTCTTCACAATGTCTCCAGATAATTAATCTCTTTGACAAGTTCCACAGGGATTTGCAACTCACATGTTGCAGTCAAGTAATTCTGTGTAAATTTAGCCCGAAGACAGCTTTCACCTTCAAGTGTTACAAATTAACTGCGATTGATTGAAGAAGATATGATATGCCATTTTGTTCTGTGGGAGGCGAAACGGTTCCTTATGATTGAAAACAGATATCTTTCTCTTAGGTATTTATGCTATTTGCTGTATGATTGTCTCATATTATATGTGGTGGGTCCCTGCATACTTACAACAGCTTCTCTGTATGAACAAGCCTGCTCTATGAATCCCTCTCATTGAGGGTGGGGAAAGACAGAGGTCCCCCCCCCCTCCAATCTTCCAGACCTTCTTAGAGAACAGTTGCATGTAGTAAAGCCTAACTGCAGCGTCCTCTCTCCATCTTAATACCATGACTTAGGGCTCATCCAGACTTCCTTTTATGCTGTGTTTCTAGGCACAGGTCCATGCTTTAATGCTCTGTATCTGAGTGTTTTTATTTATTATTATTTTTCACCCCAGCACTTTCCCCACAAAAACCCATTCTTTACTGCTGAATCGGATCAAGGGGCAATTTGTAGAGAACTCAAATTGCCATTTGCTCTGATTCAACATTAAAGAGTGGGCTGGTGGGGGGCACATGGAACTTTAAAGTGCAGGCCTGTGCCTAGAAAGTGCGGGGCAGAAAGTAAGTGTAGATTAGCCCTAAATGTTTCAGCATTAAGCATATGTTTTCCCTGCCCTTTCTGCTTTGCTAAACAGCTGCCTGATGGAGTTATGGAGTACTCAAAACATATTTACTATTTCATAATGTTTCAGTTGATCACTGCAGATGGTGACAGACACCTGCTTCTTGGGAGAAAAGCAATGACAAACCTAGACAGCATCTTAAAAAGCAGAGAGATCACCTTGCCAACAAAGGTTCGTATAGTTAAAGCTATGGTTTTCCCAGTAGTGATGTATGGAAGTGAGAGCTGGACCATAAAGAAGGCTGATTGCCGAAGAATTGATGCTTTTGAATTATGGTGCTGGAGGAGACTCTTGAGAGTCCCATGGACTGCAAGAAGATCAAACGTATCCATTCTTAAGGAAATCAGCCCTGAGTGCTCACTGGAAGGACAGATCCTGAAGCTGAGGCTCCAATATTTTGGCCACCTCACGAGAAGAGAAGATTCCCTGGAAAAGACCCTGATGTTGGGAAAGATGGAGGGCACAAGGAGAAGGGGACGACAGAGGATGAGATGGTTGGATAGTGTTCTTGAAGCTACAAACATGAGTCTGACCAAAATGCGGGAGGCAGTAGAAGACAGGAGTGCCTGGCGTGCTCTGGTCCATGGGGTCACGAAGAGTCGGACATGACTAAACGACTAAACAACAACAAATGTTTCAGTTTCTCCTATTAAAAGTGGGTAGCTTTGTTTTTGAAATGAATAAATTAACTCCTGTGTAGCATCATAGGATGTGGCATCGTGTTGGCATTACTGTTTTATTAAACTATGGCTGAGTGATTACACTAAGGCTTAGTATTAAGTGTGAGCCTTGCCCAGTGCCTTAACTATGACTTGTTTACTGCCAGCAAACCAGTCTGAAGCTGTGTTTTGTAGTTGGTGTATGAGCCATGGTTTAACTATGGTTTGGCATTACCTGCAAATCAATCATCCTTCCCTGACTATGGCTTGTTTGAGCATCCTCACTAAATTAAAAAGGCACGAGGCAAGAGCAGATGGAGAACAAACCAAACTTTGGCAAAAGAAACTGTGGTTTGTCTGATGCTCTGTGAGACAACTTATTAACTTCTTGTTGTTTTTTAACTTGCTATGTGCAAACAAGGCCAGTATCTAACCTAGCAGTATTTTTCTGCAAATACTTTGAAATGATAATTAATTAGCACCTCTGTGTTGTGGGGGGAGTGGAATTGGGCAAATGCCACATAGTGGAGTACTCGGTGACTACTGCAAGTTCTGGATGCCACATTATGCAAAACTGTTTGAACTGAAAGATCTGCTTTGCAATGCAAGATCAGTGTTAATGGATTTCCTGACTCTCTGGTAAGAGATTACCCGAGACTCCAATTTAATATGGTATTGAAGTATCGAGCCAGCTTTCATCATGCAGTCTTTTAAAATGCTTTTGCTCTTAGTCTGCAGAATAAGAATCCATATAGAGCTAATTGCCCTTTTAAAATGTGTTGGTTTTTTTGGAGGAGGGGATTATTGGGTTCTTGTTTTTATTTTGATTATATATTTTGTGGTTTTATATTTTGATTTTGTTCTGTGAACCACCCTGAGAACTCTGGGTATAGGGCAGCATAGAAATTCTAATAATAATAATAATAATAATAATAATAATAATAATAATAATAATAGCAGCAGCAACAGCAACAATAAATAATGCATTGCTCAGTATAATAACTGAAGTGGGCTTGACATTTTAAACTGTTTTTCTTTTCTTTCTTTAAAAAGATGTTGCATCATGCTTCACAGATGTTGGTGCCCTATCATTTAAAAATAGAAACATGTCTTTTAAATCAGAGTCAACTTTTAGCATGATGTTCTTTAAGTGGCTATCAAAGAGCAAGCAATTAAGCAGTGGTGGAACAAAGTAGTACTTCATATACCCTTCATTTGGTTATAAATAGGACCTAGACAGACAAAAAGTTTTCTGAGAGTTCCCCCTGACCCCGCAACAATACATTTTGGAGATTTAAAATCAAGTTGGCTGATGGATGAAGACTTTAGGCCAGCTTGCAAATGGTGGGGAAGAGAGCTATGTTCTTCTTTAAAACCCATGACAGGATATCATATTAAAGGTCCATTGCTCTCCCTACCCTTCACACCTGAACTGATGCTGATTGGACAGCAGATATGGAATTGTACCCGGGAGTTTTGGTACACCTGACATGGACTCGTTGTGTAACTTTGACCAACCATCACAATTTTTCAGCTTCTCTTCCCCATCTGTAAGAGATGTATATCATCAGTGACCCATTGTACAGGATCAGTATATGAAAAAAGGATTGTGAGCATTGTGGAGCTTGCTACAGTTCACAACTGCCACATTTGCCTAGCATTTCCATAGCAGTTAATAGCATTTGCTAAGTCACAAGGCACGAGTCCTGATCACTGAAGCACCTTGGGGAAGGAGGATAGATTACCAAACCACATCAACACTAAGGCTGTGGCAGCTTTGTGCACCTTTGATCAAGTCAATGCTGGCCCTACCATTAGACAGAATAAGTCTATGGCCTCAGCTAACAAATACTGTGGGTGGGTGAGTGAGTGAGTGAGTGAGTGAGTGAGTGAGTGAGGGAACAGTAGCAGTCCCTTCAAACCATTTTTCCATGAGCCGCCAGCCATTCCCAAACTTTGAGCAGAGCTATGTATATCTAAGGATGGTTGAACCTGTCAATCCTGGTTACTCTGTTTCGGTTTCCCAATTTTAAGCTCAGTTCTCCACATTTGCATATCAACTTGTGATTTTTTTTAAAGTCCTTGTGAAAATTCATCAGCATTTTAGAACAGCTTTCTTACAATATGCACTTTTTGTATGCAATTTTGCCCGAAATACACATTTTTGTAAAGCACTTCCCTCCTAATACAATGCATATTTGTATGATGCTGTCATGAATAGATGAATTTTAATGCACTTTTTGCCCCAGCAGATGTGCTTTGGGGCACACAAGTTGGCTGGAGAGCTGCATTGCAACATTCAGGATCAGATTATCAGAAAAGATGACTATTTCTCTTCTTGCACTGCTAGTACAATTGAACCAAGTTTGCCTTTAAAGGCAAACTGAATCAAATTTCTCCCCCATCTCTCTTTCTGCCACAGGGTTGTCATACACCCATTAAACTGTCCCCTCAGGTTAACTGAATGCTATTTTGTTATATTTAAGGAGGACTCAATTGTCAGTGCTGTCAGGCTTAGTACATGGACTGGAGAACTGCCATCTTTTCCTTCATGTCAAGCAGCAGAGTGTTACCTTGGGCTGGCCCTGGGCTGAGTCCTTAAAGAAAACATTTTCTTTTTTAGGGGTTTTGGAATTGTCTACTCTTTAACCACACTCTGTTTGACATGGTCCATGGAGCGGTTTTATTACCAGGAAAAACCACTGTGACAAAGCTTTGTGGAAAATATTTTTTTATTATAAAACATACAGTATACTGATCTTAATATTTATATAAAACACAGTAGAAGTATCAGAGTCTTGTAAAGACCAATAATTTATACACTGAGACACAGGTCACTGTATTCTTCCAGTCTCATAGTCCGAAACAAACACCATACAAAATACAGAAGGACTGAAGTCAGCTAGGGGTTCCCCTGCTGTGAGGCATTTGCATTGTTACAGTAATTATTGCTGTGCTGTGGTGGGAAAAAATCAGGGTTGTTGCTAACTGAAGAGTTGATCCCAGAGAGCTGATAGAAGAATGGTTAGAGAGTAAGTTAGTAATCATATTCTATAAAGGCTTGGCTATGTCAAAAGTATTGCAGGGGATTATGGAAATAATTTTGTGTCCAACAAAAATAATAATGAAATAACTTCTCTTGCATCAGCTCTTTTGTTATATTTAATACTACTTTGGTACGCTTTAAGGTGCATGTTGCATAAAGGAACAGATTTGCACTATCAGTGGTCATAGTACTTTATATCATAGGCAGAACCAAAATTGATTGGGGTAAGGAGAATTATCAACATGTTTCTCTCAGTTTGAGCTTTCTTGCGAAAGATGCACATTTATGTTCCTATTTTCTCCCTCAAAATAAAGCCATAGGGCATGGAAAGGGAACATGTGGCCCTTTAGGTGTTGCTGGACTACAACTCCCATTAACCTGACTATTGGCCATGCTGCCCAGGGCTGATGGGAGTTGGAGTCCAACGATTGCCTGGCTAGAGGTTTCCCATTCCTGCCACTGGAGTTTTTAGATAGCACAAGGTGTGAAAATATTAATTTGACAAGCTAATGCTATACTTAGGACAGAATTACTTGTTACATGCCCTACAAGACTGCTTCTGAGAATAGCATTCCTGCATCAAGTATTCTCCACTTCCCCAATACCACCCAATGATGTTGAGTAGGAAACTCACATTAGAGTAAGTGTTCTGAGAAGTTATCCAGGAGAGAAGAACTTGACAGGGGGATTCAGTGGTCAGGGATGATGGGAATTACACTCCATCAACATGTGGAGGGTTACAGGTTCCCCACCTGCTTTGTGCCCCCCTAGATGTTCTTGAGTTACACCTCTCATCATTTCTGACTGTGATGGCTGGGACCAATGAGCAGTGTTGAGTCCAACAGTGGGGTTCCTCATTCCTGACCTTAAGGTTGTGCTCCACAATCCAGCCACTTATTAGGTTCCACTGATCACAGTGGTTAACTCTTCCACTGAAATCAATGAGTCCTGAAAGTACTTAACTTTGGCTGAATTGCACTATATACCCTAGATAGGTATATGGCAGGATTAAAGCACACGCCTCTAAATCAAAAGCAAAACTGAAAAATGTTTAAAGTTCACCACATTGAGATGAAAGATTGTGGGCTATTAAATCCGTAGCCCCCAAGGTCAGATTTCAAGACAAGTGGCAAGAAGCCCTCTAACATCATAGAGAGCGTGTAGACGGCTTCTCAGATCTGCTACCTGCCTGAATAGTATTTTGGAATTTCATGAAGGTAAAGCTGTGATCCACCATTTCTGGCACAACCCTGTTCTTCTCTCAGTACAACTGTTTTCATTTAGCAACTGTATTTTCCTAGCTGTGCTCACTTGGCAGGGACTTTAGATATTTTTGTGTATTCAAAGGCATTTTTTTAAAACTTTAGAATATGTGTATGTAGGTTGCTTTTGAATCACTGCCTAGTATATTTTTAGCAGTGCATTTATAGAAGCCTGCATCCTTTTGTGTAGCCTGCTGGATGATTAATGAGCCCTGAGGGTGAAGGAATTTGTTTCCATACAGACGGGATTGAGCTCCCGTTGTCAGATGTGATTTGTCTGGGAGATCCCACGTTATTTCTGCTTTAGGGATCCCAATGGCCATGCAGTTCAGCTTCACTGTATTGCCTGGCCTTGCGTAAATGTTGGGAGCCGGTTCGCTTGTGATCCGGGGTGGGTAGGCTATCACAATCACTGGGACATTCATAAGGGAAGAGCCATACTCGGTCGTGACCTTGCACAGGTAAGTACCTCTGTCAAACACGGATGCTTCACGCACTGTGAGAGAGCCATTCTCTAACAGGGAAAATCGCCCAACAGCCTGGGGACCATCTAACACCATCCCGTTGGGTAGAGTCCAAGTTATGCGAGCTTGCTGGCTGGGCTGGGTGATGCAGTGAAGCTGCAGGGTCTCCCCATTGATGATGCTCACTAAGTTGTTATACTGATTGCTGATTTCTGGTTTCAACCCCACTTTGAGGAAGACCACCCTTTCTGCATAGCCACCTGGGTTCCTGGCTGTGCAGCGGTAAGTCCCAGCATCTGCTGCAGACAAGGCACTGATGTGTAATATTCCATCCCTCTTGTGGTAGAATCGGTGCAGATGGCTGCTCTTCTGCAGCTCGGTGCCATTGGGAAGGATCCAGGCTGTGCTAGGTTGAGGAGTCCCATACACTGAGCAGTTCAGATTGATACTGTGTCCTGCTGCCGCAGTGATCCTTTCAGTGACTGGATCCCGAAAGGCTGGCTTTTCTACGTGGTCCATGACCTGCAGCTGCACAATCAGCCTGCCCTCTCCCCCTTCATTCCTGCCAATGCACACCAACTGCACTGAGTCTGTCTGTCTCACTCCTCGGATGTCTAGTGTGCCATTGCGGTGCACAGTAATTCTATTCCCATAATAGGGAGCAGGCAGGATCACTCCTTCTGGGAAAGCCCACATGACCCGTGGAGTTGGGATGCCTTCAGCTTTACAGTCAATGAGCTTCCGGCTGTCTCTCAGGGCCATTTCTCTCACTGAGGTGATGGCACTGGGGTGCCCATTTATTTTTGGAGGTTGAACATTGACATGGATCCAGACAACTTTCCGGTCTTCCCCAGCGGTATTCCGGGCTACACATGTGTAGTTGCCACTGTCAGATCTTTGGGCCTTCTGTATGAGAAGCGTCCCATCCCTGTACACCTGATATTTATCTGACAAAAGTGGGATAGGTCTGTTGCTTGGAGACAACCACATCACTCTGGGTGTGGGCTCTCCTTTTGCTTCACATCCTACAGATACCACATCTCCATATGGGATGTTGAGAACCAAGTACGTTTTATTCCTAATTGTTGCAGGTTCAGCCACTACTTTGACCCGCACTTTCATCTCATCTTTACCAATCTGGTTTTCGGCGTAGCAGGTGTAGTCTCCCTCTTCTCTCAGCCCTACGTCATTGAAGTACAGTGTCCCATTGTTGAATACGACATATCTCTTTGTTCGGCTCCCACTGTCATCTGCTAGCATGAGGGTATTGATCATGCTGCCATCTGGAAGGCCCCAGGAGATCTCAGGGTTCGGCAGACCTGTAGCTACACAGTCAACTTTCAGGTCCCCTCCATACATCACCTTGCGGTTATTCTCATTCTTGTGTTCGATTTTGGCAGGTTTCATCATCACATTCACTTTAAGAACCACGTAATCATCTCCAATCTTGTTGCGGGCCACACACAGATAGTCCCCTGCATCCCTTTCAGTGATGGAATGAACAACCAAAGTTCCGTTGCCAAATACCTTGATTCTGCTGTCCAAACTAATTTAGAAAAAGGAAACAAAACAAAACATGTGTTTTAAGTTTATGTTCATAAACCATCATATTTTGAGCCAGAAAACAAACAAGAACAATTATCTTCATTTGCAATCAAACAATTCTACCCTGCAACTGACTTTCTTCTAGTGGAAGGATGTTTTTACATCATTATGCTTCTTCTGAAGATCCAGATTTTATTTACAGTATTCTATGCTGCATTTAGACATGGAAATACAAAGGAGGTGGGGGAATCTCCTGTATATATACACACCACAGATAAATCCCATGTAAGCTTATATGCATGGATACATATGTTTATAAAGTGAACAGGATATTGACAATATACTCCATATGGCAAGATATACATACTGTTATTCCATAGAGAGCCACATTGCTTTGGTATAAAACAGACCAGAGAATTTATTAGTTATTATATAGCTATTATATAGATATATTACCTATTATATTGTACATATGAGTGCCCACCTTCAGAATGCAGTCCTATGCACATTTACCTGGAAGTCAACCACACAGAACTTAATGGGGCTTACTGCTGAGCAGACATGCATAGGATTGTGCTGCCAATTCCCAAATAGTTACCGTGGGGCCTCTGGGAGCAGAAGATAATGGTTGTTTGGGTCTCACTAACACGATACAAAATATTTACATGGAGCAATCTAAAAAGTTTATAAAGCCTAACTACTTAATGCATAAGAGCATTTATCCTCTCTGCAACAGTAAAATGTATGATCAATCTATTTTAAATGGTTATAAACATCCAGTGATACCATAAATAAGATGTTTGCCTGGGATGCTGCTCTGCAGGAATACCTAGTCTTTCTAGCTATGACCAATTCAGGAGTTACCCCCGTTATTCTCAGATCAGAGAGATGGAAGAATTGCAAACTTTTCTCTTTGAGTTACTTTGGTGATTACTGTGTGTAGTCCTTTCTGCATTCACTGAACAAAGGAGCTTCAGGCAGAGTTCAAAGGAAAACTTGTGTGTGGTGTATCTAGATCCCATGCATGCTCCACTTCAAATGTTAAAACCAGCACTGCCAATCAGATGCAAACCACTCTCAAAACTTTCTTAAACTAAGGGATCTTTTTCATTCCTGCTACCAAGGAGCCTAAAAGTGGAAGAAGATGTTATGGAAGGTCTAGGGCTGCTGCTGCAAAAAACAAAATAAAAAATGAGACCCCTATACCTTGTTATCTACTGTTAGGAAAGACTAATAAGATTCAGTGCATGGTGTGATACAATCACACTGTGACATTCTTCACTCTCACTAGTGAGAGTGGCAGCCCATGATGTAGAGCCCAAGTTGGGGAAATTTGCAGTATGATGACCTATTGTGACTTCCTTACATGTTACAGGGAATGGGGGAGAAATAGGGGGATGATCCCATGTCTTCTGTAATATCTGTTTCCACAGTACAGTACGTTTATAGAAAAGTCCTATAGAATCCATCTAAAAAACCAAGAGCCTCAAGAGTTCTACACTTTTGAATGTTAAAGTTTGCCATACTCATCCTACTATAGTTCCATGACCTCAGGTATAATTAATGCATTTTATATGATGGGTGAATAAACGTCCTTTATAAAACTCACATTCCTGAACAAATTACCTTACAGTCATAAATGCTTAATGCCCTTCTCTTAAGGCTAACAGTTTTTACATAACTTTTTGTAAGGCAGGGTCAGTGTGAAAAATATGCACACACAACTATGTATTTTAAAACAACATTGCAATCGCAAACCAATGTGAAGTAGCATTAGTATAAATATAAATCAAGCCCAAGCATTTCTCCATACCTGAACCTCTTGGAAAACATAAATGATTGTATTTATGTTTAATATAAATATCAACGCTGAATTTTGCTAGATGTACACAAGCATGAACAGTGAAATCAAATCTCATATTGCTGTTCTAGCAAACATGGCCACAATTCCGTCAAAATGAAATATATTTAAGCCCTGCTGGTTTATGTGAGGAGTTCACCACACAATTATCTCTCCTCAAGCCAATGCACTGAAGAATGTTTCACTCTGGATACACTACAGCCTTTTTTTTTCCAGATGGAGGAAAAGTGGACAAATAATGTGGACAGCTATGCAGGCCAATTTTAGCTTCACTACCCTCTTCATTAGAACTATTTCAAGGCATTCTACCTTAATTTAACCCATCCATATCCAGAGGAATTTCTTTGTGACCTATACTGGTCTAAATGAAAAGATACCTTTTCCACAGTGCTTTGCTCCCTGCAGAATCCTGCATGCTGTGCACTGCAAGACATTCAAAAGCATAATCTAGCTCCATAGTATGGCACTTTGAATTTCACTGCTGATATGCATAAACAAGAGTGTACCTGAGAACACACCGAACACCCTACCACACCTTTGCAAGGCAAGGGAAGATTGACAGTGTTGGGCCACCTGTCTTTCAGGGATACTTTTCCATTGAGGAAACTCTGATAAGACTGCAAGGAACCTTAAAGGTAAAGGTACCCCTGACCTAGATCCAGTTGCGGATGACTCTGGGGTTGCGTGCTCATCTCGCTCTATAGACCGAGGGAGCCAGTGTTTGTCTGCAGATAGCTTCCAGGTCATGTGGCCAGCATGACTAAGCCATTTCTGGTGAACCAGAGCAGCACACAGAAACACCATTTACCTTCCTGCCAGAGCGGTACCTATTTATCTACTTGCACTTGACGTGCTTTCGAACTGCTAGGTGGGCAGGAGCAGGGACTGGACAACGGGAGCTCACCTCGCCGCAGGGATTCAAACTGCTGACCTTCTGATCGGCAAGCCCTAGGCTCTGTGGTTTAGGCCACAGCGCCACCTTAGGATTCTTTATAAAACAGGTATTCTAAACAAATGGTCTTAGGTTGGAATCCTATACATCCTTCATAGGAAGTGTTATTGAACTCGGTGCAATTTGTTTCTGAGTGGCCATGGTGCACAATCAAGCACTTAAGTCCAACATGTTATTACAGTGCCAACTGTCATGGATGCTTTAGTTGAGATACCTGCATTGCAGAGGATTGGACTAGATGACGCTCAGGGTCCTATGCAACTCTACTATTTTAGGATTCTATGCATGCAAGATAATTGAAATGCTGTGAAAGGTATAACACTATTGCTGGTAGTTTACATTCTGAAACCATGTGCAATATACAGAGCTAAACTGCACTCTTCTCAGAAGTAGCCCAGAGAGAGCTATTTCCGTGTAAATGTGTATAGGATTGCAGCCTAAAGGAAGTAACACTGAAATGACTACAGCTATAGTGCTAATTTGAAGAGTTGTTATATTTAAACTAATCAAAAACAATTAAATACATATCTATGGTCATTTTTATTTTTTTACCTTTGTAGAGAATCCACCATCCTTTTTGAAGGCAGCCTCCAGAGTATCCGTGGCCAGGGGTCCCCAGAGGCGCTGCAGTCCAGTCTCAGGGTGCTGCCATAGGTCACATCTGTTCTCTGAGGAGAGCTCCCAGTAATCTTGGCATTTGTGGACTGCTTTCTGACATGCAACCATACGGTTCTCCTGGCAGCCCCAACCATGTTGGCTGCAATGCATTCATAGCTCCCACTGTCTTTGGGAGAGACGTTACGTATGTAAAGAGTTCCATTTGGAAATACAAACAGATTGCCGCGTACAAACTGGGAAGTGCGGATCTGGGTTCCATCAAAAAGCACCCAGCGGATGCCAGGCAGAGGAGCTGCTTTGGCACTACAGTGAATGTTAATGTTCTGCCCTACGCTGAGGGTAATGTTTTCCTGTTTCTCCTGCTGGATAATAGGTGGCAAGGCAGCGATGTGAAGCCTCACGGCAAGACTGTCTGTTCCTGCAGCGTTGCTGGCTATACACTTATATACTCCACGATCTGAGAAGTTAGTGTCCTTGAGGGACAAGGTTCGGTTTTCATATAGCATCACTCTTCCCTCTGTAGTGCTCACAGTTTGTAATATTTTCCTGTCGGGAAAAATCCAAGAAATATGGGGACTTGGAATACCACTGGCTTGGCACTCCATGATCACTTTTTCTCCAAAATAAACAGTCACATCTCTGAAGCGGGAACCCAGCATTTTGGGCTGCTGAGCTAAGACGGTCATCGAGACTATCATTTTATCAGCACCATGCAGGTTCTGAGCAGTGCACAAATACTGTCCACGGTCCTGAAGCTGAACATTGCGAACGAGGAACGTACCATTTTTCAAGACTTCAAATCGTTGTATCCTTGTATTGGCTGTCATGACAGCTCCTGAAAGGAAAAGCAGGAAGGAAAAAGAAGAAAAGCATTTTTGGGGATACCTTTTTTTCTGAAAAGGAACATAGAAACTGTAGTAAACTACAATATTCAAGATTATTATTATTTTATTATGCATTAGTATTATATCTTGTATATTTGATAAAATTTAAATAAATAAATTTCTAATTTAAATAAATTAGAAAAGGCCAAGACACATCACTTTATTCCTTTTTTGCTGCACAATAGTACTCTGGTAGGACCTTATAAGAAGCAGAGGTATGAAGATCCAATCTAGTCAGTCATGTCCAAATACCCAATGGTCCCAGATGCAGTTTTATGTCCTTATTTGCATCATAAGAAATTTCTGGCCCTACCAACAGACATTCATCACAGTGCAGATGAGAATGGGCAGCCAGACGCACAGAGGGTATAACCGGATGAGTGCAACAGTTGTGCCAAAACAGTTACAGCCAAACCCTATTATTAGGTAAAAAAATGAATCAGTGCACACCTAAATTAATGGGGAAATGGACACTGTACCCTCCAAATAGGTTCCTAAAGGGAATGAAAATGTATGTTTATTGTACATAAAACATACTGTTCATTGGGGGGGGGGGGATATAGAGAATGCCTTACTGAAGAGGTTGCCAACCTGGCACCTGTGGGCAGCAGCCCCAAACTCTGAATTTGCATTTAAAAAGTAAGTCTCTAGCCCTCCTACAAAGAAAGGTAAGAAGCAAAATATGCAGGTACTCTTCTATGTGATTTCTCTGAGATGAGCAAGCCTGGCTTCTTCTTCCTGTCAATGTTTTTTAGCCAATGACTGACATCAAAGCTGCAGTGGATAAGTGAGTTGTTTGGAATCCCTGGGATCCTGAATAACTAACGCCTCTCTCCCCATTAATGCACTTTTCCTGTTTCCGTCTAATCTTCTAGGCTGATATTCAATAGGATACGTCTTTTTCCCCACGGTTGTACTTTTCACTATGTACCTTTGCTCATTTTGTGTTCTGCCACACCCTCATGACAATCATATTGTGAGTGGCACCCCCAGCTCTCAAAATGGTTGGTGGCCTCTGCCTTATTGTGACTGGATCAAAATTGAATGCTTTAATACAAGCTGTGGGAAAATGGCCTCTAAAAATTATCTGCTCTATTTAAGGGCAGAGAAACTGGTTGTGTGTGTGGGGGGGGGACTGAATTTCTCCAGAGGGGAAGATAAATTCTTCACCAATTTCTCAGGGGCAGGACTCACCATTAGGGGTGGGAGTAGGGCAACTTTTATGTTCCTTATTTATTTCTTTTTGTTTCTATAACAAGTGGCGGCAGCAGTAACTACTGTGCAGCCTGGTCACCATTTTGCATCCTCCACAATTCTCTGGTTCTAGCATCATTCCAAGAGAAAGGGTAGTAGCAGCAGTGCTTTTTTCTGGGGGGAACACAGGGATACACAGACCCCTAAACATTTTGTGAATCTAAGTTTGGCCTCAATGAGGGGCAGTATTTCAATATGAGTAGGAAAATGAGAGTAGCCCTAAACACATTTTTAGGGGGGGGGGGAAGTAGCAGCCTCAAAAAAGTTAAACAACAGTTCATAATATTTAAAGAAAATTCTATAACCGTGCCTTTTCTAAGGGCAGGGGAAGAAGAAAAACATCAGGGTTGTTGTTTTTTTAAGAAAGAAAAGTATTCTGAGTAAATCTAACTAGTTTAAATATCTTACCGGTGGATACTTTTGTCCAAGAAAGGAGAGGCTTGGGGTCTCCCGTGGCATCACATGGGATAACAGCATCTGATTCAGCAAGGATGGATAGACTGTTAGATCCTTTTGTTATAATCTTAGGCCTCTCTCCTTGTATCTTGAAATGTGTTGAAGGCTGGATTATGCTGGAATTTAGTGCCTTCACTCCTCCAATTTTAGGCACAAATAGCACATTAGGATTATTGTAGTGGATGTTTCTGGAGGACTGCAATGTGGAAGTCCCTTGTGGCTTAATACTAGGAGTAGTACTCTCAGATGGCAGTGTAGTATCAAGGGGCACAGGAGGCACTGGGGTAGCAGCAGCCCTTAGAGGAGTGCTTTGTGTGATCACCCTGGTTGGAGAGACAAATTTCTTCTCTGTTGTGCTAATTGGGTAAAGCGGATTAGGCACTATAGGTTTAGAGTTTACTCCCAATTGTTGGAATACCCTAGTTCTGTTCAACAGGAATGGTATTCTGGAATTGGGGAGGTAGGGTACAGCTTGATTTATTGTTCTTCCAGGCTTGTCTCTGGTGTCAGGAAGGTAGTTATTGGCAAAAACTCTGGAGTGAATGTTGAGTCTGTTTTCTCCCTGGTTGCCAAATCTGCTGGGGGTCTGCAACTTAGGTCTGTATAACGGAGCAACAGTTGTGGTGGGAAAGGTCTCTGTATGAGGAGAAGAGGTTCTTTTGTCCTGTGTGGTATGTGCTGCGTAAGCTGTAATTTCTGGCTTATTGGTATAGTGAAGGGGGGCCTGGTGAGTTACAAAATGGTGATACAGACCTGGTGCAATGAGATATGGAGGCCTCATGGTCCCTCTTGCAGGGATCTGTTTTGGAGGTGCAAAAGCAGGTGCCTGATTAAAAATGGGTATAATTCCAATTGGCTGGTTGGGAATATTTGGATTCAGTGTATTGTATCTCCTACCACCATATGGTTCTTTCGGTTGCTTTTGTTGTGAGGTTATTCTGTTGTAGTTTGAATTGGAAGTGGAAAGTTCATTCTGTCGTGGGCTGAGACTGAATCTTTTGATGTCTGGAACTGCTACTTGACCAGATGTGTAATTTTCTTTTGTAGACAAATTAAGAGTGCTAGGCTTTGATGGAGGAAGAGTAGTGGCTAATGGTGCAGATGGAATGGGTAATACTGGGAAATAGTTTTTTTCAGTTCTATATACATTAGTCTGATCATGACGATCATGTAACTGAGTAATACTTTCCTTTGTGTGCCTTGAAGATGGTGGTATAAGTGTTTTATTATGCCAAAGACTGATCACTTGTTTAGTTTTTGCAGGTGTGGAAATGTGATCACCCACTGTACCATGGTGAGATGAAGTCAGTATTTCTCTTTGATGAGGAGATGTTGCCACTGTACTTATCTTTAGAGAGTCTGAAAATTTCTCCTGTTCATCTACAGTTGGAGGATCCTTAAAGCGTTCCCCCATGCCATCAGCAGTACTTAAACGCTGTACCTGGGAAGGTCTTGACTGAGCTACCCTTAAGTCAACTTCATTCCTTGAAGCTGATGAGCCAGTAAGAAAAGCTTCTTCTTTGAATTCTGGAATCTTTGAGAAACTAAGCTCAGAAAGTGACACTGGTCTAGTGATACTTTCTATAGATACTGACATGCTTGTTGTATGAGTGTTTCTAACTTGGTTATTTGCTGAAACAGTATTATCTTCCAAGACTTTGATGAATTCATTGCCTGCAGATGTTGCAAGCATATGTCCTGAGCTTTGAGGCAAATGTGGTTGTCTACCAGGGGCTGTAGTTAGAGAATCTGGTGTTGGTGTTGTCACCATGTGACTTTTCCAGTCCTTGGCAGCATTGGAAAGAGTTACAGGTATTTTAGGTGGTAAAGTAGAAAGATGAAGAAATGAAGCTTCTTCTGTGTCTTGGACCCCAGTAGACTTCCTTAAGGCAGCAGTACTTGTAGCTAGTGGAGAACTTACTTCAGGAGGCTTATATTCATTTCCATGTTGTGTTTCAGCATCAGATTTATGATGACCTTTAAAAATGGAACCCTGCAAACTTTGGGTAGGAGCTTCCGATTTAGATATTTTTCTAATAAAAGGTGTCTCTTCTATGGTGAAGGCAGTAGGAGGGATAAGTTTTGGTCTTCTGAACCTATTTGGTCTTAATCTTCTTCTCCCATATGGTCGTCTTCTAGGATGATGGATGACCTGTGAGTTAGAGGTAGTTGTTTTGCTTGTAATCATGGTCGCTGTGGTCAATTTGTTACTGGGAGCAGCAGTCATTGTTTGGGTTTTCTTGTTAAGTGGAACAGTGGTACTTTCTACAATAAAAGTGGCTTTGGGTTTTTGAGCATCTGTTTTTTCAAGTATTATACCTTCAGAACCCCTGAAAAGGTCAGAAGAAATTATTCCTTGCTGGTGCTCTATACTACCACTCTCTGTAGCTACAGAAGCAAAAATAGTAGTAGAGGCTATTGAATTAATATAATTTTCAGTTTGAGAATGCAGTTTTACAGCATGATGTAGCTTATTCATACTTTTGTGTTGTAAATTTGTTCCTGAACCTTCAGTTTTTGCAGGGACAGGTGCTTTAGGTGATAGTTCCACAGAGGATAATGGCAAATTGCTCGTTACTTCTTCATTTGAAGAGTCTTGGGTGAAGCTATCTATGCCTTTTCGTCCCCCTGATGGATCATTTTTCCTCAAATCACTATGATCCCACACCTGTGTCTGTACAGTTGGAGAAATCAGAGTATCTCCTCCAATAGGTGTTTCTCCCGTGTTTGACAATTCACTTGCTATGGAAGACTCAGTACCCATTGCTGTAGACGGTGTGTGGTCTTGGTTATTATTCTGCACGTTGACAGTGGGAAGAATTGTGACTGAGAACATTTCTCCCTCACCTAGCTGCAATGAATCTGCAGAAGACTCCTCTCCATTGACTTCCACAGCAGTGTTTGGTGGAGGGCTGATAATGGGAGGGCTGATAATGGGCGGAGCGTTGGTGGTTTGGTGCATGGACGGCGTCTCTGTAGTAGTCCTGAAGGAAGTGCCTGGTACCATTGTTGTTCTAGGGAAATTTTTCCCACGGACTTTTGCCAAAATGTTGGCCCAGTGCTGCGGATTAATTTGTTTGTTGGCCATATTTATTCTCCTTCGGGATTCAAATACCCTACGGCCCTCTGCAACATTGATCTCTTCAGTCCTGTCTATGCCTTTCCATAATTTCATTTTGTGCCTTCCTTTTTTGTTCTTCTTAACCTGAACCTGAGGAACATTGTCATTCTTTTCTTTAAGGGGCACTTCACGGTCCTTCAGGTGGAATTTTTTGCTCCGAGTATCATCAGCCTCTTCAGCACCTGATCCCTCATCATCTTCTATGACCCGCCCCTTTGCTTTTACAGAGGTTCTTGAACCAAGGCGTTTTTTTAGTTTCACCCTTTTTGAGGATCTGTCAGAGACCATTTTATTTACTGTGACTTTAACAGCAAATTGATCTGATCCTTGCTGGTTTATAGCCACACACCTGTAGTACCCACTGTCACTGACATGGCTGCGTGGAATTAAGAGGGTGCCATTGTCTAACAGGTACTGGTTGGATGAGTTTGATAAATCATGAAGGACATGGCTGCTTGGGAGTACCCAGCTTATGTGCGCTTCTGGTACAGCCACTGCACTGCAGGGCAGAAGTATGGAATCCCCCACATTTTTTTCAATTTTCATCGTCTCAGAGTCAGCTGGCTGGATGACTGCGGGTTGTACCAGAAGTCTGTAGGCCATTGTGTCTGCATCACTCCTCACTTGAGCAACACAGTGGTACACACCAGAATCAGCATAGGCCACGGATTTGATGACTAACTGACCGCTGCTGAGGACAGAAAACCTGCTGTCTTCCATTCTGAATGGAGCTTTTAGTTTAGTCCCATCTGGAAGCATCCACACGATGGAGGGACTTTCTGATGCTTTCACATTGCAACTTAGCTGAGCATCCGAACCTTCCACTACACTCTGAGCTGCCTTTGTGTGCTGGTCTTGCTCTATCATAACCCAGCTGCTTCTCTGCTGTCTGTTTTCTTGAATCTGAAGTGTTTGAGAAATTTGGGTAGAAAAAGAGAGCACGACTTTATTCCCTGTGCTCTGGCGCCTGTTCAGTTGGATATGTATCAGTGGCTGCATCACCCAGGAAGGCTCAGCAAGGATTCTCCCTTTGACACCTGTGTAGTAAAGAGCATCATAATCAGAACCTTGCTTGTAATGATAGCTTAATTTGGGTTCATGGCTGAGCACATGCTCCCTTTCTAACTTGACAGGCACTTCACTATAATAAGCAATAAGCTTCCACAATTTTTCATAGTTTTCTCGGTTCATGGGGCATTCCAGATCCAAGGAAATGGTTGCATTGATTTCAATTTCTTGAGGCGAGTTCTGGCTCCACTGAATTTGGGTGGTGTTTGTTGGCTTCTTGATTTCACACTTCAGATTCACTATGTTGCCATGCTCATCTGTCAGGTTCAGAGTAATGTTCCATGGAGACAGCTGAAATTCTTCCATGGGAAGCTCAGAGACATCATCTTCCTCTATCTCCTCCACCTCCTCGAGGCCAATGCTCTGTTTCAGTGGAGACTGTATGATAGGCTTTGTGCAGGAAACATTTTTCACATTTTGAATGTCTTGTTTCTGAAATTGCTTAGGGAACGTGCATTTAGGGCAAAGCTGGCCTTCTTCATAGGCTTTGTCTTTTTTACACTTTAAAACAGCTGGAAGACAAAAAAATAATAATAATCTAAAAGTCAGATGGAATTTTGACAGAGAAATATTTTATCTGAAAGTTTTGCCTATACAACACTCTATCAATTGGCCTGTACAGCCTATTGATATACCGTATTTTTCGCTCTATAACGCGCACCCGACCATAACACGCACGTAGTTTTTAGAGGAGGAAAATCCGTAGGCATGCCACCCGCAGGCATTCCCTCCATAACACGCACAGACATTTCCCCTTACTTTTTAGGAGGAAAAAAGTGAGTGTTATGGTGCAAAAAATACGGTATATTTTTTCAGATGCCTTGGTTTAGAGGATAGAACTAGGAAGAGAATTCTAACTGAAGGTATCATCATATGGAATAAGAAATGCAAGAACTATCCTTCTGCCCTATCATACTACTGTCTTCCAGAAATTTGGCCCAACAGCAATAGCCATTGGTTTCACAAGCATTAATTCTGCAGCTTTGGGAGCTTGATACATGCTGTTTAAAACATTTAAATGAGGAATAGGGAGCCTCCAGTTTATGGGTCAAACTTGGCCTACCAGGCACCTCCATTTGATCCAAGATGCCATTTTTCTCATGCTGTGGCCACTTTCCCCACATCTGACATCATATGTGATATTCGGTATGGGACAGGTAGAGATATGGCTGCTCCGAAGAGGGTTGAACTCCCTGAGCACCTGAAATGGTACAGTCCCCTCTGCCATTTCTGAACTGGGCCACCACATTCTGAAACATGTGTATGCCTGACTGCTATCATTGTCCCAGAGAGAAGAGATAGAAAATACCCTTTTCTTTAGAATGGAAAGTTCCCCAATTAAGTTGGTTCTGTTGAGGTAACTGCTCTACAACATCAGAAATACATGAAAGAATCAGCCTCCCCACACCTAAATCATGCCTTTAAGGCCCAGTATGTAGCCTGCAGCTGTGTCTTCAATTTTGGCACTTTTTTCCCTAAGCCTTGTAACTATGTGGTTTGTCTAGACTGCATCTGGGGAGGGATACCAGCAGAACTGGGACCCACAGAAGGGAAGACATAACGGCATGCTATGTATTTAGCATAATGTGTAGTTTGGCCCTTATAGTGTACTTTGCTATTCAAATAGTGCCCAATTGGCTTGGAGAAATATCTTAGGACCAGTTCAGGTGTATTCACTTATATATTTTTAACATTTTCCATTGGTTTGGTTGGTTGGTCAGGTCCTAGACTATATGTGCCATTGGCATGAAATTGCAGGGTCTTCTTATGTTCTTATGAATTATGGAAAGGCAGTTTTTAAGGTTTAGAAATAAATAAATAAATAAATAAATAAATAAATAAATAACCCAGCCCCTGAGTATAGGCCAACAAAGGAAGGCAATATTTCTGTGATAATTTCTGCCGGAGTCTATTTCTAATGTAGTAAAACAACAACTATGATCTTCCCTTACCTGCAAACTTCTGATTCCATTCAAGGAACCATTTCAACCTGCAGTCACAAGACCAGGGGTTCCCATGAAGATAAACATTCTCTAGGAGTGGCATTTTTTGAAAAATGCCCATAGGCAGTGTTCTAATGGCATTTTCAGACAAGTAGAGGTGCTTTATTGTCGACAGCCTGAAATAATCAAGGACCAAAAATGTAGAAAACGTGTTGGGGTGAAGCTGTTGGAGCAAGTTTCCTTCCAAATGGAGAAGTCTGAGGGAAGTTAATCCATTAAAAGCATTTGGGTGGATGAATTCAATTCGGTTGTGGTCCATGTGCAATCTCATAAGGCTGGAAAGCCCTTGGAGGGTTTGACCAGTTATAACCTGAAGCTTGTTGTAGCTTATTTTGAATACCTAAATGGCCAGGTAAAATGAATAGGTTAATACTTTTTAGTAGTAACATGGCACTGCAGAATAGGCACACATAAAGCAATACAGGAGAATATAGTGGCCCAGACTAGACAAATGTAGCCACACTTCAGTCCCTTCAAAATAAGCAGAATTTACTTAAGACACAGCAAAATGGATTTCAGTAGGATGTACATACAGTATGATTGCCTTTATGTGGATTAAAGCCACAGAACTGTAAGTCTGATTCAGGAACTCCTACATACGTGAGAAATGAAAGTGACTGCTCTACTGTGTGCTACTGTGTGTGTGTGTGTGTGTGTGTGTGTACCCACTAACAAACATGGTTCAATAATACAGACTACAGATGTGGGTGGGTGGGTGTTTGTGGGTGTATGCAGGAGCTTCTGATCATGTATCTTATATAGCTTTCTCCAATGCCACCAACAACCAGGCAGTCACTGTTTATACTAATTCCATAGAAACATACAAAGCTGTCAAATCAGTTAAACATACAAATCAGTTAACCCAGCTCAGTATTGCCAGTCAGCAGCTCTCTATGGTTTCGGGCAATGGACACCCCCAGCCCTGTGTGGAGATGTCCCAGATTGAACTTGGGGGTCTTCTGCATGCAACACAGATGCTCTACTCCTTCCCCATGTATGCACATCTGGGCTTTGTGGGAACACAGCTAATAGACTGAAACTGTTGTTATTTTAAGAAGAAACATTTTGACTCAACCTGTAGTGATGTCAGATCTTTTAAGGCTCCGTTAGGTATGTTTTGGATGTCATTCCCATGAAGCATGAGCAGTTCCAGTTTTGCAAGGCCTGCAAACGAGTTTCCAGATATTGCCTGTATGCTGTTAAACCTGGAGGGAGGGTGGGGAGAACCACATTTAAGTGTTGAATCATCATTTTGCATTGAGTAAACCAGACATTTTTAGGCACCTTTGGGTTATTCATAAATCATACACTTAACCTGACAAAGTTAATGAAGCATTTTAACAAGACCTGGTGTTTCATGTGTTAAAAGTCAATGCTTCTTTGACTACGCACACACACACACACACACACTTCAGTTGCAGCTTAAATTAATGGAATTATCAATTAATTAGAAAAGGCTTTTCTGGACAGTGTTCTCCATGTGCTGGATATATTAGTCAGTGGCAGGGATCCAACCTATGATGATATGGGGACTGGCAACCAGTAGGCATGCAAGGATGCCAACAGAACATGTAACAATAAATGAATAATGTTTTGTGCAGAGGACATTTAAACATGGATGCCTGCCAAGCAGTTTCTGGAACCAGAAAACCACAGCTACTAGCTAAACTGCTAGATTTGCACATATAGCATGTAATTAGGTATTTAACTGTTAAGATAAATATGTGGTTTTGAAATTGCAAAACTGTGAATCTAGAAACTCAGGCTGCAAACTGATTAAAAAATGCTTAGTAGATTAATCGCTTGCCCTTTGACAGGCCAATCAATTAACTCTCAGTACATTTGCATTTTACTAAAGTTTCACTGCAGTTGTCTCAGCTACTGAAGGGAGCATATAAAGTAAAGAAAGCCATGGTTCATTATTAGAAGGTCATCTTTTAACCTCTGTCCCAATCACAGTAGCACAGCAGAACAACTAATGAAGAGAAACATGAAAATGCTCTCATGACTTCTATGGCTCCTCTTCTTGAATGCTACACAGCAGCCACTGTGGAGGGTTGTGGTTATTCTCTTGGTTTTTGTAGGCTACCATTACAATATGGCATCATTTAGGGAAGCAGCATCAGAGACAGCAGTACAGCAATTATTTCTGTATATTTTGAGTCTTGTAGGCAAAATGGGATGCCGCTTGTCTAAGTAGTCTGTGCACACATTTAGCAATTGATTTGGGGAGAACCCCAATGTAGGCAGGAGGAGAGTCACAACCCAGGTAAACAGAGGCAGAAGAAAGGATGAAAGCAATAGCAATGGTGGTAGTAAGAGCAGATGCTCTAGAGCAGTGTTTCCCAACCGGTGTTCCCCGGCACACGAGTGTGCCGTGAGACACCGGCTGGTGTGCCGCGAGATGCCTGGAGGGAGGCGGGCGAGTCAGGCGGCGAGAGGCGGGGCGGGGGCGGCGAGGAGAGGCCGCGCCTCCTGCTGCTGCCTGGCGCTCCTCCTCGCAGCCGGCAGCGCTGCCTGGGCGCCTCCGCGCGACTCTGTCTCGCTGGGTTTGGTCTCCCAGCAGAGACGGGTCACACGCGCCCCTCCCTCCCTCCCTCAGCCTGCGTGGAGGGAGAGCCAGAGAGAGGCATCGCTCCTGCGCTCCGAGGCGGATTGAGCGCAGCTGAGAGGAGCTGCCGAGGGAAAAAACGTTCACTTTTGTGCGTCCCTCCCGGCGTGACGCTGCGCGCTGACGTCACGGGGCGGGGCTTTAATGGTGGTGTGCCGCGAGATTTTTTTTCAGTAAACAGGTGTGCCGTTGCCCAAAAACGTTTGGGAAACACTGCTCTAGAGTCTAGAGGAAGTAGGAAATTCTGGAGCAAAGCAAGGGAAGGAAATTGCTGGGACATGGACACAGAGAGAGTACAGCTTATCAAATAGTCTATGACCAAGACAGGTGTGGTAAATATAAAATTAGCTGGGTAAGGTCTTTGTTTAAGAGCTTAGAAGAAACAAGACTCATAGGGTTGGCACATAAGAAGTGAGCAAGAAAGCAAGTTCAACTGAAACTGGAGATCTATTTTCCAAAAAGCATAAGAAGTGATTATTAGTGCTACAACAATTGTTATCTGCCTTCTGAAAATGAAGTGATCATGATGTGGGCAGGAGAAAGGTTTGTAGCAAGACAGCAAATGCTAATGCACATTCACCATTGGCTCATTGTGTTGGTCATATACTGTAGACAAATCAGTAGGATTTATCTGGGTCTCGCAAAAATGTTAAATATAAATGTAGGTAGATCACAGTAGTTTTAGATCAATTCCCATAAATGCTCCTCTTTATGGAAGGCTTTTAATCTGTACAGTAATGGTATCACATTGCAGCTCATGTGATGCACAATGCTTCAAACTAGTGGGATGAACTCTCAAAGAATGTAAAATGCCGCAGTAAAATTGCAATACAAACCCCAAATTGATTCGTTCCACATGTTTAGAGATTTTCGTTGGCACAGCTGCTAAGGACCGAAATGTGCAGTGAACTTCAGTGGGAACATAACAGGCGCATGGATGAGGACACGCAAGTGTAGTTTCCGGAAGCCCGAGAGAGAGAATCAGCACCACGGATAGTGCCCCCAAATATGTTTGCTTTAGCATCTTCACCAATTTATTCATCTCACTATACCTGTTTAATTCAAAAGAGAGAGAACTAGTTTAATTTTTAAATAGATGTCAAACATGACTATTTAGATACTCTGCATTGCATGTGGCCAGTTTGATGACCTCACTACTTCCTTAAGTGTGTGGAATCCCTTCATGGAGTAACATGTGAAGGCGGCTAAGGAAGAACCCAGATCCATCACACTTAAAACACTGCTACCAAATTGACCCCAACGTGGAAGAAACCACCCACAAGCACTCTTCTCATTAACATACACAAAGGAAGTAACAAGTGGGAGCAGAACACACCCATATACTTAAGACTTAACACAAGTTCACACCCATTAAATAACCAAAAGGCAGATCTTAAACATTTAGAGCCAATGAATGAAGTTTAGATAAAGTACTGCAAGCATTTACTTGCTCTGCTGCAGCTGAAGCATGGCTGTATGGATGGATAACTCCTAATACTACCCGTGGCTGGTGCAAAGTATGAAAAAGACTGATGACATGTCAAGCAAGGAAGGGGATCTTCCCCATTCTCCTTGAACTTCCTTAGAATAATCTGACCTATTTCCTCAAACAATAAGCCAACGGCTTTGCTTACTCTGAGCCAGTCTGAGTTAAATCAGAGCTCAACCCCCTATGTGCCTCTTAAATTCCTCCTATTCACCACTTAGCCCCACCCGCTCTTCGGATGTAAGCTCCCCCCAGGCCATTTTGATCTAATTCTCCATGACTCTTGCCTGTTTCTGTTTACTTGTTCCCTTCCTGTTTGCCCTTCCCTTGATTCTGCTATGCCATCCATGACCTGGTTTGTTTTCCGTCAACAGACATCCTTACATGGCTGTGTGTGAGTCAAGGAGTAGCACAAGAGCGGCTTTGCCATAAGCTTGTTTGAAGCTCTGGAGCAACTGGCGAGTTATAGTCTCTGGAGCAACTGGTGAGTTACAGTCTCACATCCATGCTGGAATTCTCATTCCTGATCCCTACAAGCTGCTTCCTCAGAAAAATGGCTCATGGGATTGAGCCATTAGCCTCTACAAAGCTATTTCTTTGTGTATACTCCGAAGTTCTTAGATCTGCAAGCAATAAGGCTGTCATTCCTTTCCTATCAGCATCATATGCAAGCCATTATGACTCTAAAGCAGCGGTTCAAGAGGCTGAAGGGGCTTCTCAAATGTCTGTGGTCAGGTTAACACAATAGTTGCCCCTTCTTTAAAAAATAACTCCATGGCACGTCAAAGAACTTTGTACTTAACACAGTGTTTCTTTAATGCATATCAATATTTTACATATTTTCTTTTCTTTAGAGGACTAATAAACATCTACTTCTATTCATATAATTCCTGCTTAGAGTCAGACAGAAGTTACAACATCAAAAGATGACTTCCTACTCAAAATCCTGGGCTCAGGCCGCTAAGTGGAAAATGATGTACCGCAAGGTTTCTTTCTTCCTTTTAAATAAGAATATCCATAACAATGGAAAATGCATCATGCCGTCACAATGCCTTCCACCCCTACAGATGGAAGACCCTAGGGAAAAGCTGTAGCTCTGTGACAGAGCACATGCTTTGTATGCAAAAATATCCCAGGTTCCATCCCTGGCATCTTCAGACTCCTGTCTGAACCCGTGAAGAGCAGCTGCCAAACAGTACAGACACGACTAAGATAGATGGACCAATAGTCTGACTTGGTATTAGGCAGGTTCCTATGCTTCCTACATTTGGCACAATGGCAAACACGCACTGACTAGAAATAATGGCTTTTTAAAGTTCGCAAGTTCTTATTACACAGAAATGAACATTTAAAATACGAATGATGGAGAAGCTATATATGAAGAGCAACAATTGTAGCAGGATATCAACTACTAATTTAACCAGAGAGTTCTGTGTGATGTTATCTAACCCCATCACAGTATAAATGCTGATATTTGCACTGGTTCTGGGTTTAGAAGATGATTGCAATGAGAATAATTGTTGAATCACACAGGGACTACATATAGGTATTTCTGTTCCTTAACTGGTGCCTTCTCTTAATATTCTTTGTAATATGCTGCTTATCTATGTCTTTTCCTTGAGAAGATGTGTGATAAAAAAAAAGAAGCAACTTATTCAAACATTCAAAAACGCAATTACCGGTGGACAGAACAATCCAAATCCCAGGTGGGCTGCAGAGACATCATCACCTCTGCACCCCTGTTGCTTTCACCAGTCAGGGTGGAAGGCGGAGTACAGGGGAACTGCTGTGCCAACCCGGAGCTTGCACAGAGATCAGGCTCAATGCTGATGAGTGAAAGCAGTGAGGCCAGTTCACTCCTTCCCCCAGAATGCCTCATTTAGAGACTTTCTGCAGGTGGGGATCCCACAGGTGGTACTTTCTTCTGACTGCACATTTGGGAGGCAGAATGGGGAGCTCCATGCCAGAAGAGTGGCACTCCAGTCTCTGATGGCAGAGATTGGCATGGAGGGACACAGATGCTCAAGTTGGGGTCTGGTAGTGGTGGTGGTGAGGGATGCACACACAATGCCTGGACCCAATGTCTAGGTGAGTTCTGACGCACCTGCTCATTCCGTGATCCTTCCCTTTGTTGAGCTTGAGAGGTCTGAAGGTGTTTCTTTTACTCATATTTGCTTGAGCTATCAGGGATCCTGATGAAGCAGGGTGCCCAATCACACAGAGGTTTCTACTCGTTTTCAAGCAAACTCTAGTTCAAGTCTCATTCAGACTGCTCAACAGGACAAGGTTGAGGACTGAGCAGGAGGGGATGTGCATGTTAGGTGTAGGGTCAACAGAGACAACACCGTGCCTCTTAAACATACCTTGATGATGGATATGAATAGTCCACTGGAAGTTGGGTCAAAGCCAATAATGGACATGTAAATGCTTCAAATGAGCCAAATGACAGGACACTTCCATACAGCAGTTTATTGAGGATTTGGTGATGCTCATGCATGGAAGACTTTGCAGGGTCCTCATCAAAATGCCATCTCAGCTTCCCCTCCCCATTTAATGTGAATTTACCAGTTTAGTGGTTTGTTTGGGTGTGTTTTTTTAACTTCATTGAGTTTTCTGTGGAAAATCTGATTTAAATGGAAAAAATAATGTAGGGTGGAATTTGAGGAGAACAATGCCAAGTGAACGTTGCACAAAACATGCATTCATGAGCACCACCAGGTCCACAATAAACAGCAGCACTTGATATCATTTGCTACGGGAATCTGCTACTCAGTAGTTGGGAAATACAGTGAAACCTGCTACATGGATGTGAGTGACCAGTGAGGCTGCTATTGAGTTTCTAGTAAGGTTGAAGGTGAATTTGCACTTTTTAATAATCACAGGGCAGAAAGAATGTACCTGCACTGTGTCCTGTCCTGTACCTGCACTGTGCTTAACAGGAAAAAACACTTCTCCTAAATTTCTCTAGCTTGTAATGGATATAAACAGCATTGAAAGGGCCAAGGACCTTGTTTTATTAGCAGTTTGGTGGTTGGTGACTGCTAGGGTGCTTAACCCTCATACAGAAGAAGGAATTTCAGCAAAGGCAGCATGTCATGCTATTATGTTACATGAGTAAGAAAAGGAGCCCCTGCCAAAATCTGCAAGCTTATGTAGCATTTAGAGCAGAGATTTCCATAATGTGTGCCGTGACATGTTAGTGTGTCGGCTACAGTGTGTAGGTGTGTCACGCGAATGCTCCCCACACTCCTCCCAGGGCTGGAAAGGGGTTAGCTTAGCCTCCGGTTTGCTAGTAAAGCTGGATTACTGTATAGCGAAATGAGGCATGTCCAAAAAATGTGTCACCAACATGAAAAATTTGGAAAGCTCTGTTTTAAGAGTTACAGGAGCCCATTTCCCCTTTGTTTCTAGCCAACCTGATGTTGACTTTGAAAAGTGGTGATCAATAGAAGGAAGCCAAGTAGCATGCTAGATAGAGTCAAGTCTAGGAATCTGGGCTTGGTGCACAGGAGAGCAAAAAACAGAGGATGTGTAAAGAGAGGTTGTGGGTTGAAGAGCAGCAGACCACATTACAAGCAGAGATCCAGTCTACATCAGAGGGGGTGTTGTGGTTAGAAGGGCACAAACAAGTAGTAAAATACAATCAACAGTGAATAACCACCATTCTAGATAGAAAGCTTTAAATTCGTACCTTGGAAGTCGAATGGAATCCATTCCGGAAGTCCGTTCGACTTCCAAAACATTCAAAACCCAAATCATAGAATCATAGAATCATAGAATCATAGAGTTGGAAGAGACCACAAGGGCCATCGAGTCCAACCCCCTGCCAAGCAGGAAACACCATCAGAGCACTCCTGACATATGGTTGTCAAGCCTCTGCTTAAAGACCTCCAAAAAAGGAGACTCCACCACACTCCTTGGCAGCAAATTCCACTGTCGAACAGCTCTTACTGTCAGGAAGTTCTTCCTAATGTTTAGGTGGAATCTTCTTTCTTGTAGTTTGGATCCATTGCTCCATGTCCGCTTCTCTGGAGCAGCAGAAAACAACCTTTCTCCCTCCTCTATGTGACATCCTTTTATATATTTGAACATGGCTATCATATCACCCCTTAACCTCCTCTTCTCCAGGCTAAACATGCCCAGCTCCCTTAGCCGTTCCTCATAAGGCATTGTTTCCAGGCCTTTGAAATCGCAGCTTCTGATTGGCTGCAGGAAGCTCTTGCAGCCAATCAAGCTGTGGAAGCCCCACTGGACATTCAGGTTCCAAAAGAACATTTGCAAACTGGAACAAACATTTCCGCGTTTGTGGTGTTTGGAAGCCAAAAAGTCTGAGTTCCATGGCATTTGGGATCCAAGGTACGACTGTACACTTGCCTCCGACCTATAAAGATTAATTAGTGGGCAAGTCACTGGAACTCAGAGGCTCAGGGATGCCGGCTCCTGGGGGCTGAGCTGTTTTGTCCCCCCTAATATCTTTTGGGAGGGGATCAGGGCTGCCCAGTGATGAGCTGAGTGTGGCACAGCTCCAGTGGCAAACTCTTCCTCCTCCTGCCATGGAAGAGAAGGAGGTTGGAAGCAGCCTTCTGTCGGTGGTGGAGCCAGGAGGAGGTGGAGTGACTGGCCACTGAAGCCTCACAGCAGCGACATTTGGCTCTGCTCCCAGCTCCTCCCGACGTCACATGTGTTACATCAGGATGTTGCATCACATGTGATGTCACCCTCATCATGTTGGACCCCCAATCGCCCACGCAAGCTGGTGATCTATATACATTACTCTGAGCTCATCAGCAGAAGCGTGGGATGCAACTGTAATAAATGAAATAACTGAAATATTAATTTAAGCTCTGTGGAGGTAGGCTCTGTGGAGAGGGAAAGTGGTTTGAACTAGATGACTTTTGATCTCTTCCAAGCCTGTAACTCTATAAAACTAGTGAAGCAATGAACAAGCAATTCCAAGGGTACCAAAGTAACAGAATGAATATAATACTTGGATCTAATTACCAAAGCTCTCCTATTGAAAAGTGGCCTATAATTGATGGCGATGTGCAAAGGCACTAACATGTGACAGGGATAAAGAGTTCTTGGCTTAAATTGGGGAGACCCTCCATTTTCAGCTTGAGGGCCACACTGACAGCCACCCCTCTGAGGGCCACGTGTAAACACTGCCCTAGATGTGTGCCCCTGAGGGTAGAAAACTTTGGCAAAGTGGTACAAACTGGTGGGTGATGTGCTTGAATTGGATTATTAGAAGCATCCCTGCATCTGCAGGGGACGTTCTGCAACTCCAAACATCTTCCTTGCTCTCTAGAACAGAGAAGTTGGGGGAAAGGGTGAGAAAAAGAGGAAACGTAAGACAGGACGGGAAATTACTGCTTTGAAATTGCTTTGAAATCCTGCTTGCCCCATTCCATCTCAGCATTCATACTGTTTCCCACCGCCCCCTAGGGATTGTTTAGAGTTATTACCTAGGCAGAGACCTTAAGGGTCAAGAAAGCAGGATTATTGAGATAATGTATGAGGTGCTAGGAAGGCTCTGAATACTCCAAAGGGCAATATATAAACACAGTGCTGATGATGAAGAGGAAGACACATTGAATCTGGGCGGCCAGACAGGGTGAAGTCAGAGAGAGCTTAACTTCTGGATGGGCAAAGGACCGTCTTGTGTCGATCCCTCTGCAGATGATTTCATGACATGACACTCCATCCTGCATGTGCCTTTTGTCTGGGCAGGGGCTGTGGTGGGATCAAGTCCAAGGATTTATCCCCCAAGGTGGCCTCAGGTTTCCTCCTGGAGGCGGGAGAACGAGTAGGTGGTGAAGGAAGGAAGGCTGATTATTTCCCCAGCCCTTCTCAGGGCAGCTGAAGGTGATGTGCCTGAGAGCTACACTGTTTAAGGGATACCTGAGCTGGATGTGCTTTCCACTCCTAGCTTCATTTGCAGGGCACATGCTTCTCATTAGAGAAGAATGTCCTTAATTCACTGAGTCATTACAGCGATATATCCCTTGGGGAAAGAAAGAGAGAGGAAAGAAAAAGAGAGAGAAAGAAAAAGAGGGGGGGAGGGAGAAAGCCCCACTTCCATCTCTAGAAAGTGAGTTTCTATTCCACATTTCATCCCGACCTTTCAAACACAACAACAACAAAGGGGCAGATTGTGAAATTCAAACTAAGCCAGACAAAGTTCCAATCCTTTCTAATCGTTCCAAAGCAACAACTGCAAGTCCACTAGCTTGTGCAATTTATTCTCTCTCTTTCAAACAAAATATAATGACAAAAGCAGTTGAGGCTGTTTGACTATGGGGCAGGAGGAGTCTCCTTCAGCAAGATTGCCTTCGGGAGGCGCAGCAAGCCATGCAAGAGGTGGAGAGCGCGAGAGAGATTACCTACTGTTGGCCAAGAGTGTCAGACACTGTTGCTTGCAGGATCCATCCTGTCGACGAATAGCAAAGAACAGCTAGTGCCACGGGCGGGCGCTTCGCCTGCCTGCCCGAGCAACACCCCAC
Organism: Podarcis bocagei; assembly: GCF_964188305.1. Classification (NCBI taxonomy): domain Eukaryota; kingdom Metazoa; phylum Chordata; class Lepidosauria; order Squamata; family Lacertidae; genus Podarcis; species Podarcis bocagei. Next base: position 36,005,021 of record NC_138130.1, read on the forward strand.
CCCCGCCGACGCCCCCGCCTCGAGCGCCTTTCTGGGTCTCCTCTTCCGTGGACTCCAGAGCTGCGCGCAAACGTAGTTCACACCCCACCCCGAAGGTGCGCGCTTTGAGCCGAGCTCAGCAGTCTTCCTTCCTGGTTCTGCAACTCCCAGTTCTGAGATGCATCAATCCGGGGAAAGTGGGGATGTGAGGAGAAGAAGGGGCGGGAAATAGATACACATCTTAAGATTTTTTTAAAAAATGGGGAGGGAAACAAAACAAAACGGGAGCTCAGGAATCCTTCCCAAGATCTATTTTCTGTTTTCCTCACCCCTGTTAGGCAGTAAATCCAGGAACTCTTATTGAAGAGCCAAGTGAAAAGCGAAGAAATGGAAAGCAGGGTAACAGAACAGAGAACTTGGAGCGCTTCTGTCCTTTCGGCGCTTCTCTCTTTGAACACTTCGAAACAAGAGGCACCAGCACCAGCGAGCTTGGGGCTTTCTTTCTTTCTTTCCCCCCTACTTCCCCACCGAGGCGCTTCCGCAGCCAAACTCTTGCCCCGGGGACGGACTCTGCCCCTCCGGCTCCCTCCGCAGCTGCTGCGTCTCGGGACGAGCAAGAGGAGCGCGCCCCGCGCCAAGCATGCCCCGCGCTGGCTCCCTGCTTCCTGCGTCTTGCGCGGCGCGTTTGTAAGCAGGCGCGAGCGGCGGCTCTCCTTTGCCTGGTGGGCGGCTCTGGGAGGCGGAGGGGAGCGCGCGGCGGACTGAGCTTCGCGGGAGGAGACGTCGAAGGGGCGCCCCTCGGTTGCCCATTGGCTGAGCGCGCGAGCGGCGTGGGGAGATCCCCTTTCGCGCAAAAGCGCAACTTAACTTGCCGTCCCTTTTCCAGCGCGCCCGCCTTTCTGCGATTCATTCGCCCACGTGGGCCACGCCGCCTGCAAGGGGCATAGAATCGCAGAATGGTACAGCTGGAAGGGAACCGTGGGGGTCATCTAGTCCAACCCCCTGCCATGTGCCACCAGAACTCATCTTGGTGCTCCTGGCTGTCCGCCACCATTCCCCCTCTCCACAGAAGCCCCTGCCAAAGCAACTCTGTATCATTGCACCAGATAGTCTAAGGGTGTTCACAAATACGATTTCCCCCCATTGTTCATTGTCATAGATCATGATAGAGCAGTTGGCATAACCTGATATAAAATAAGGAGCCTATTATCTGGTACTAGTCCTTATCTTCTGCATGTCCTGGCAGTTATGAGTAAATATCCTGAGCTAATGCCTAAAGGAAAGATCAGCAATCCTGCGCTACCAGCCAACTTTAATTACCATCTCCTGTAGGTAAAACACATGATTCAAGAAACATACAAGGTAACTAGGTAGAGGTAGCAAAATAGGAAACAGGAATTTGTACGAAATAATGGAAGAAAGGAATAAATATATTTTGGCACTCACCCCAAAAGACCCCTCTCTTCTCCGTAAGGTTGCATTGATTTAAAAGACTACCAAAACCCTAGATTTTCAATGGCTAGGTAGCTCAAAACAGCAATGGGCCCCCCTGTTTGCTCTGCAAAAAAAGGACCAGCTTCATACCCCACTGGACCTGGACCAAAAGAATGGGCGAGAGATCTCTGTTGCCTGGTTTATATGGGATTTTAAGGGAAGAATTTAACTCTTGCAGGAGGTCCAGATTTTGCATCCCTCACTTTGTTCCATGAGGCTTCGAAGTTGAGTTGAGCCCTTTCTTTTCTTCTTGTGAGCATGGGTACTTTGGCAAATTGTCACTCTCCAGGCTCTGGGGATAGTTAGGGGTCTTTTTTTTAACTCTTCATTTTAAGGTGTGTTTATGCTGTATGATTTCCTTCTCCCTTAGATTCTAACCTTGCTATTGAAAATAGCATCCCGGTACACTGCCTCTTTCTGTTCATGTAATAAACCAAGCCTGCTTTATTCCTCTTGCGTGTGAACTTTGTGGAGCATAACATGTATTAACTCCAGCAAAAGATCCTAAACCTCTTGGGAGTGTGCATAGGTGAGTGCTGGACACATATGTAGGGACTCAGATTCATACCTTGTAACAAGAGCTTTTGGGAGAAAAATGACAACAGGCTGTTTGTGGCTGCTAGGAGTTATGGCAACACAGGTGAGGTCAGTAGAGAGTTTTACACACTCCCAAAGTTCAGTCCCTTGCTTCCCTCAGAGTTAGATTGAACTATAAAGAGATTCAGCATCATGCACCATTAGCTAAACATAAGGATGGCACCAAATCCATCCTGTGGATTTTAAAGAGGAAATCTGTTAAATATCTATGCTGATGCGCTAAGGTAAAAATGAACAAATAAATGTACTTTTGAAGTGGTCTGAAGTTTGCAGCACTACTTTTGGTCCTCCTAAGATATTTCTTTCCTTTTGAAAACAGGCAACCACAAGAAAACATGGCTCCCCCATGTAAACAAGCAAGCAAGCAAGCAAACAAACAAACCTGGGGCTAGACATGCTTTTATTTTATTTTCTGTACAATTCCCCCTGAGTTTGAGAGAACATCAAGTCCTGTTGCTCCCGGGGGAAATGTTCCACATTTTGGTCAAACTGTGTGATATGTTCTAGCTCCACCAGACTATAGGCAACAGGATTACCTGTTTTTAAAGTTTAAAGCAGGAAATGGAATCTGGCTGGTGGGCCAGGACATTAATTTCCCCATCCCTTGCAGGCCAAGTATGACAGGGAGTTGCCCAATGATGTCAGGTGATCTCCTCCCCTACCCACAGGGGTATTCTAAATCCTCTTTCAAAGAACTGTCTTGCCCAGCAATTCACATTAGCTGTGAATGAGTACTGAAGGGCTCCAATACTCAGTGAAGGCTGGGTCATTTGGGCGAATGGGGCACTGCTCCAACTACCTCAGTCTGCCATCAGCCAGCCTCCACCTATCTGCCTTGCTGCTTCCTGTCCAGGGGGTGGCACTGCTTGTCAGCTTCCTCCTCATTAGTCTCAGTTTTGGCCTTGTAGAACTCGGCAGGAGGGAGGATGGGGACAAAGTGAAAATTCATTGGTTCGTGCTGTCATTGGCTCTGACTCCACTTACCTTCTTCCCTTCTGTCCCACAATTTCCAGAGGGCATCAGCCACCACTGCTGATATTTCATGGTGCGACGGCTCTACAATGAACCACACATCTAATAACAAACAATCTTTGGCTCTATAGTGAGCAGGGCAGTATAAGGTTTCACCCCAGCTGTTGGCAGTCCTATCTTCAACACTGAATAAAAGAAGGAATAAGTATAGAATAGGAACAAATGACTGGTATTGTCAAAACTGGTGCTGATGTTTAAATCTCAGCGCAAAACCACCCGTCAGCTTTTTAATCTCACATTTTGTCATTGCAAATTGTTACCGTATTTCTCGCTCTATAAGACACACTTTTTTCCCTCCTAAAAAATAAGGGGAAATGTGTGTGCGTCTTATGGAGCTGTGATGGCCTGGGAATCTGATTCAGAAGCTGAACCTGAGGAGTCCCAGCCTGCACAGGAGTCCCCGCCTCCAGGGCTGGCTGAGCCAAGGCAGGGGCTTGAATCTGAAGGGTCTGCACCTGTGCCGGATCCTCAGGAGCAGACACCAGATGAATCCACTCTGGCTCTGGAGGTGGTTGAGGACCCATTGCCTGCAGGTACGCCTCTCCCAGCCCTGTCAGGGGAAGGTGAGCCTTCCCCTGGGTCCAGTAACCCTCCAGCCTCTCCTGAGCTGCAGAGGCTCAGGGCAGAGAGGTGGAGGGAACTGGTTTCTCTCAGGAGGAGTGCTTGCCTTAAGGCCAGGAGAGGCGGGTCTCCTGGGGGCCGGGACCGCCCCTGGCCTCAGAGAAGATAAAGGCCAGTCAGCCCAGTCCCATGTTGCAGGAGCAACGTCGTTGAAGAGCCGTTTTGGCCAGCACCCAGACCTGTTCTTCCGGAGTTCCCGACCATGCCCGGCTTCTTGCTTTGGACCCCGCTTTGCCCTTGGTGGACAGACTCCAGACCCTCGACCCTCTGACCACGCCTCACGGTAACCCCCTCCCCCGGGACCAGCACAGGAGCGAATGCAGGCTGCACAGCTCTCCCTCTTGCTGTTCTGGCTTCAGGGATAGCCACACAAAGCCTCTTCAGTGAAGTGGGAGAGTTCCTCCTGCTTCGCTGAAGAGGCTTTGCGCTGCTCCGCTGAACCCAGCACAGCAAGAGGGAGAGCTGCCTCTTGTTGTGATGCCTTAAGCTGATCCTCCCTCCTCCTTCCTCTTCAACATTTGATTCAGAATATTTTTTTCCTTGTTTTCCTCCTCTAAAAACTAGGTGTGTCTTATGGTCGGGTGCATCTTATAGAGCAAAAAATATGGTAAATAGTATCTGAAATTATTTTATGACTGGCAAGAGTGGAGCTTATGCCCGCAATGCCCGGGAAGGGGCGTGGAGGCGTTTCTCCCGTGCACTACAGTTCAGGGTAGGAGAGGGGTGAGGAAGCTTCTGCCCACTCACCTCCTGCTCTCTGGGTCAGGCCTGACCGGTGGCAGAGCTACTGTAGCCGAGTGTAAGATGCTTCACAGGCAAGGAGGGTGGGCAACAGCATTACCTCCCACTTGCCTGCTCTTTCCCCCAGGGTCAGGCTTGACCTGGGACAGAGCTACGGCAGGCACAAGTGCCGCCGCCAAGGCACAGCTCCCTCTGGTGCAGGCTCCGATGAAGGAGTCTGCTGTGAGGGCACCTATTTGTCCCCCCTCTCAAAATTGCACCCGGGGTCACAGCATGAGCCATTCAAGACTGAAGAATTCTTTCCGTCCTCATACAATGTCACTGTGTTGAATTGCCTGCCCCCCTTTCTCTGTGTGTATGTAAGTGATAGCACAGTTAATTCTTCAAAGATGTGCTTATTAATACAAAATTATGGTGAGTCTGCTTCATAATGTTTTAATTTGAAAGTAGACTTTTGTGGCTCAGTTAAATGGCAAGATGCTTTTTTATAGGTCTGTCAAGCAAGAACAGGAGACACTGCTGTTTTGTTTATTTTAAAATGTCGTCCCCATCTCTCCCCCCCCCCATTAGAAGAAAATTAAATGGAAATCCCTGTCACAATGAATGTGGAACTGCTACTAAAGACAGCATTTCCCGTGCCAAGCTATGGGAGCAGCTGCGGCTCAGTGAGTGCGTGCAATGACAGTATATCCAAAAGAGCATCTCCACCTGGATTGTCGAGCCCCGACACTGAGGTCCACTTCCAAGGGCCTTCTGGTGGTTCCCTCACTGTGAGAAGTGAAGTTACAGGGAACCAAGCAGAGGGCCTTCTCGGCAGTGGCACCCTTCCTGCAGAATGCCCTTCCATCAGATGTCAAACAGATTTTTTTAAAAAAACCAAACAACATTCCAAAGGCATCTGAAGGCAACTCTACTGGGACGACATCCATATTGGGAAGTTTTTAATGTTTGATGTTTTATTATGTTTTTATACGTGCTGGAAGCCACCCAGAGTGGGGGAACCCAGTCAGATGAGTGGGGAATAATAATAATAATAATAATAATAATAATAATAATAATAATAATAATAATAATAGTAGTAGTAGTAGTAGTAGTAAATAATCCCCAGCATCTCCAGGTAGGGCTAGGAATCTCTCTCTGCCTGAAACCCTGGGAGGATGTTGCTAATAATTCTTTGTCATCCTACCACCAATTCCCTGGCTCTGAGCCTTCTTCTCCTGGGGTTCCCTAGGGGTTCCCTGGCTGGTGTCTTCCATCACTCCTCTGCATCGAGCCAGTCCATGACATTCAGTTCTATGACTAAATATTCCAATGCATGAATGAATATGTTAGAAAAATGTAAAGGACGGGGATCATGATTCAGGGCAAAATCTACATCCACTTAACAGGAGCACAGGGATTATGAATGTTTATCGTCACTAGTGAACAGACTGCATCCGTAGGGGGCTGTGGCTTCTCGCTCACATGAGTAGTATAGTCCCTTTGTGTGGAGGCCAGCTGTCTTTGCTCTGGGACATCATAAAGCAGATGCATCAAAAAAGTCGCATTGTATATGATAGCTGGTGAGATAAACCAATAGTCTCTGGCTCGGTATAAAAGAAGCTCCCCATATTCCTATATTATTTCCCTCTGGAGCATGCAGTAATACTTGCCCTGCTTTCTAGATATCCTTGTGTTGAACATTTCCCTGCTCCATATCACTGGATACTGTGGGTGGAGAAACACACATCTGACAGATCAAGGAAATAAGGGATATGCCTGAATTTAATTATTTAATCCCGTGCTGTACATCAGCTATAAGTCTGCATTATGTTGTTTCTCCACAAGAATATATGTATATATATACACACACAGTGGTACCTCGGGTTACATATGATTCACGTTACATATGCTTCAGGTTACAGACTCCGCTAATCCAGAAATAGTGCTTCAGGTTAAGAACTTTGCTTCAGGATGAGAACAGAAATCATGCTCCAGCGGCACGGTGGCAGCAGGAGGCCCCATTAGCTAAAGTGGTGCTTCAGGTTAAGAACAGTTTCAGGTTAAGAACGGATCTCCAGAACGAATTAAGTACTTAAACTGAGGTATCACTGTATATATGGGCAAGCATGTCCTGTGTCTCCAGAGAAGGTAGACTGACTTTTCCCCATGGGATTTCTTCAACAGTGCTAATAACTTCCGGACCCTGCTTTGTATCACAGTGCTTCTCAGGAAGGAGTAAAGCTCAGATATGACAGACAGGTTCAAGCTTGTCAGCATATCAATGTTTTTGATGTGCATGTCTGCTTATCCTCTTAGGGTTTACTCCTTTGTGTTTTGTGTGGCTGGAGTGCTTTAATATTGGAAGAATGCAATCAACGAACCCTTGCCAGCTTTTACTCATCTTTCTCTCACCTACCAGGATGACTGATATATCACCCAGCCAACAAATTATCATTATCATTGTTATATCATATTTAGATATCCCCAGGTATCTAGGAATGAAGAAATGAAATGTTGTCTCATTTTTCATAGATTTAATCCACTATCCAATATTTCTGTTTAGACAAGAAAGTAAAAAAAAAGAGAGAGACGTCTTAGAATTATCTACTTTCCCCCCTCAAAACAATAACAGTTTCAAAGAAGTATAAAACCTCACTTTTACGGAATCAAAAGTATTGTGATTCACTTAGAACAGTGCTTTTCAATTTTCCATTAACTCTGTTCACATTGGCTGACCATGGAACATTAGCGTCTCCTAGAAGATCCTAGGACATCTTCTAAGATGCAGAGAAATCACATGAAGCACTGGCAAAGCATATGGGTTTATCGTCACCCCATGTGAACAGGGAGCACACTCTGGAATAGACCCAGCAAGCTCTGTGGCTCTACATTGATAGGGAGATCAGGATTTGCCTTATATGTCTGGTTTTCTCATTGAGCACCCCACGGTAACTTGCATGCCCAGGTGCATGATGCCTGCAGCCTGGTGAGGCACCAACCATAGACACAGGACATTTGTATTCGGTCGAAATTGGCTACAACTTTATTGACTACAGATGTTAGTAGAGATCCCACAACAATTTCTGCTGTAAGGGAGAGAACCTCCAGATGCGGTCCTCTCTTTATACCACAAAGGTGGAGTCGGCTTCGGCCGGGTCAGCCTCACCCCAGCTGTGCCCTGGTTGGCCTGTTCCAACGGGCCTTTGGCATCAAGCCAGCATGGCCCCCAACAGTTGTGAGGAGAAGAAAATATGCTTCTTGGAGCTGGGCCATGAATGCACCAAGGCAACAAACACTGCTTCTCTGGAGCACCAGGTAAACGGGAATGTCCAAGGAACCCAGAGTTTTCTAGAAGACACTTTGAAAAGCACTAATATAGAACCACCAGTGGTTGCCAGAAAAAAATATTCCTTGGTTTGGAAGTACACATTCTGGTGACTTTTTTAATGGGTTCCGATACATACATTGTAACAGCTTGTAATGCTTTCTTCTGAGGTCAATATTGGGGAAGTCTGTAGTTCCGGAAAAAATGACATTTAGCACTATCCTGGCAGCCAGCACATAGCTGCAGTGTAGTTTGAAAGGTGGGTCCAGTTCTTCTCACCCAACTGTTGATCAGCTAAGAAGGAGGAGCAGTGATCAGATAAGAAGGATCTACACATGTTTCCCCTAGCATGTGGTTTTCAACATAAGGAGCACAGGATGAAGTCATTGAAATGTAGAAGCTGAGCTACAGAAACTTATGAAGGGGAGTCTCATTGATTCAGGAAATGTCACGACAAAGAGTAGCCAATCTTAATTTTAAAATTATTATGTGAATAAATCCTATTAAATTGTCTGGAAGATAATAATAGGGGTGCCTCATATTTGCAATCCAAGTTGTGAGTTGTCCTTCTGAATGCTGGATGGTATCCACATTTTGAGGCTCCTGTCTGCTCCCAAAATGTCCCCCCCCCCCAGGTTTCCCGCAGAAGCGTCACTTGATCTGCAACTATATTTTCAGGTTGGTGCTTGGCTACTTTATCGTACTGATCTGGAGGACAGGATTAAAATAACTGTTCTGCACATACACATGCCATCACCATTGGCAAAGGAGGGGTTTTTTCCCCCTTGCAAGTGAAAATCTGTTCCAAATGGACCTCCATTTGTGACGGATCTGGTTCTTTTTACGCGGGCAGATTGTTGCAAGGGTTTCCCCTCCCCAAAAATTATGATAGGCAGCTTCCAGTTAAGGGATCCAGTTGCTTGGAGAGTGTCTTTACTGCCAATAACTTTCCTCAGTCCAGCTTGGGGTGGGGGCAGGAAGAGAAAGAAGAGAAGAGCTTTAGTTTCTCAAAGCCAGAACTTAAGAAAAGCTTGTGAACTATCCTTAGAATGCAAAGAGGTAGATTTGCAAGCATGCAATCTAGCATGTTGGGATGATTTTAGTGAGAAGTTCCAGAAAATAGCCTTTTAAAAACCAATAAAGGCAAATGTAAAAACATATGGAATTTTACTAGAGAATAAGAAAGGGAGGGGGGAAAGGAAGGAAATGGAAAGGCATCAAAATTGCACTTGCATAGACTTGCAAATGAGAAACAAAGCTCAGTTTAAATTAGCAACTTACAATTTCCTTGCTTAAGCAGAGTCTTGGATTTCAGAGCATGTACAGATGTCCTGCCAGACGGGATATTCTGAAAGACAGCAACTTTGGAGTCCTGATTAGATAAGGAATATAAAATACTAAGTGATGCTTCACTATTATATGAGGATCCTAGACTGATAAAAGCTGCCCCTCTGTGACACCACTATCCAAATCCCTGGAAGACTTCATGCCACCCACACTTCTCATATTTTACTCAAAGAGGCTGGCAAATCAGGTACTATGGTTGTCACAAACCACTTAGACTACATATGAAAGGCTGAGAGACAACACACAACACCAACACATTTTGCAGGCAATTGTCTTTGTTTGATCCTACCAAAGGAATTACACAGCTTCCTATAGTGCCAACTCAACAAGCTTCAATTTGCTTGTAAATAAAATAAAATAAAATCCATTTTTTCCTTACGATCAATTTTATAGTATTCCCAAGTAATGGGTACTGTTGGATTTAAGAAGTTGGGGGCAGGGGAGGAGAAACAAAGTGTAAAAGTATTGAATATGTTGATCCTGGACCTTATTGAATTAACTTAAATCACGATGAAATTGTATTTTTGTCTTTCAAAAAAAATATTTCCGAGTCAGATTTCAGTGCAGCAAAAGAGATCTGCGCATGGAAACTGGCTTCTGCATATGGGCCACTGTTCTAAATTAGATCCATGCACGCAAAGGGGTACACATTGGACACTTCTGCACACCATACACTCTGCCAAACAAATGGTTGGCAGTATTAGGGACAGTGGCTTGGATCCAGAATTCCTGTGAGTGAAGCTAAACTCATGGGGCACTCTCGCTAGGAAAGAAGGAAGGAGCTGATATTGATTCCTCTATCCTCCTTGCAGTCCCATGAAAATATGCTCTGGAGAATTGCATGATGCTGCAGCCAGGAGGGGGAATCTGCCAGAATTTCCTCTACAGGATTTCAATCCGTTCCATGAATCCAATGAGTCCATCGATTTTTGGAAATGCAACTCTGGAGCTAATCCAGTGTCAATGATACAGGAATGAGGAAATGTTTCCCTTTCTCTCCTTCTTCTCCAACACATGATCAGTATTTTCTCTCTAGCATGAAAGTTGTGCTTAGATCTGTGCATGCAGCCTGATCCTGAGGCAGAGAGTCTCAAAGTCTAGAAAACTCATATTATTCATAATGTTGATTTTTAACTTCTCTTCTACCTTCATGCCTTTCTTTCAAGTTGTTTCCCTCTGGAGAAATGTAATGTTGCCTCTGCTATTTCCTGAATTAACACATTATTATTAACGTCACAGACGTCTATGGAACAACTTGTTCTTACTTTTACACACTCGCTACAGAAATGATGTTGGAATTAAATTCTAAATGTGTCACTTCATCAATTAAAAGGGACACAGTGGGCAAAAAAACCAAGTTGTGGTTCAGAGCTTGAACATGTGCTTCCCTGAATTTTCAAACAGCTGTTAGCATTTTCATCTGTCTTCATGACTGGCTGGTGTGAATTCAGCTTCACTAGCTAAATGCATTCTCTGAATAGATAGAAATCTATAGCTGGTTCTTAAGGTTGCCACCTTGCAGCCTGGATAGGTTAAACCCTTCCATGTTGTGCATGGAATAGCCACATATTGCAAGCTTGTTAAGTATCTTTGTTACCATGAACATTTCTAAAAGCTGTCTAAAATGTATAAATAAAAGTAAATAAAAACTAGAGGGCTCCAAAAAGTGGGTTGATTCTTCTCAGACCCATACGGAGGACTATAGCTTCATATTGGGTCTGAATCAGAACCTCACTTGTCTCCCCATTGACTATTAGAGGAAATCAGCACATAGTTTTGGACTTTTTGCTTTGTGGCAAAACTGACTGAAATTTGCATGCTTAATATTCCCTTCCAAGTGGATGATGCATGTCACATGTCAGACAAATAGGTGCAGAGGGGGTTGCTTGCGTATGTGCAAGTAGCCCTTGAATTTTGAAGGTTTTTGGGTTTTTTAGGTAAATGCTATTATAAATATTTTGTCATAATTTGATGAATTTTGTAGGCACAGTAGCCTTTTACATGTACAGGGATACTGTCAAATTTCAGATGGATAGGTGCAAAAGGTGTTGTGCTAGATGCCTTTGAATTGGATTGGGGGTTACGAAAACCAGATCTGTCTCATTTCTGTTTAATGGATCACAATACTATCTATTTGGAAACTGAGTGAGCCAAACCTTTTTGGAGGTGGTATAGTTCTGTTATAGAACTGTTCTGTCTTCATTTACATTTGAAGAATTTGAAAGCAGACTTGTGTGAAAATTCAGTTTAACACTTTCAGGTTAAACTGTCAAGTTAACAAGTTGTAGGGTTTCTCAGGCATTTTAAAGCCTTTATTGATTTTAAAAGGCAGAATTCTGTAGTAACTCTAGAACTCTCCTGACGACTCCCTCCAAGCCTGGTTAGGAGTGAAGAAAGCTTAAAAGATTTATTTTGTAACTGATCTTCAGATTATGAGTCATTTTAATTGGCTGCATTTTAAGCAAAGGTCCCATCATGCTTCTGATGTTACAGGCAGTGCAATGTAACCTAGGGACCTCTGCATCCAATACCAACAATATTTCACATTGTTCTCAGTGGCCCCTGAATGCTCTTGTGTACTTGCAGTTCCACAGAGACCCTACAGCAGTATCTTTTGCTAGCCTTTACCACTAAATAAATGTCGAAGGAAGAGGATAGTCAGGATGATGAGGGCTCGTGGTAGGAGCCGGGCATTTTGGGGTCCATTCAGACTCACGTGCAAATTTCAAAGGATCAACAATTTGAAACAGGCTAGAGAGAGAGATTTGTGACATTTAGGATACAAATGCTTGAATGAAATGCAGTACCATTACTTGTTGTTGTTGTTCTTTAGTTGTTTAGTCGTGTCCGACTCTTCGTGACCCCGTGGACCAGAGCACGCCAGGCACTCCTGTCTTCCACTGCCTCCCGCAGTTTGGTCAAACTCATGCTGGTAGCTTCGAGAACACCATCCAACCATCTCGTCTTCTGTCGTCCCATTCTCCTTGTGCCCTCCATCTTTCCCAACATCTGGGTCTTTTCCAGGGAGTCTTCTCTTCTCATGAGGTGGCCAAAGTATTGGAGCCTCAGCTTCACAATCTGTCCTTCCAGTGAGCACTCAGGGCTGATTTCCTTCAGAATGGATAGGTTTGATCTTCTTGCAGTCCATGGGACTCTCAAGAGTCTCCTCCAGCACCATAATTCAAAAGCATCAATTCTTCGGCGATCAGCCTTCTTTATGGTCCAGCTCTCACTTCCATACATCACTACTGGTAGTGCCATTACTACCGGGAGCTAAAACTTTGCAGCAGAATATAAAGACAGGGACACTGTGTGTGATGATGGCTTTTGTTATACATACCTTGGAATCATGCGACTTGGGATATCATACCATTACTATTAATCTACAATTTGATCCCACAGCCATAAGAAAGTAATCTACAACTGGCTGTAACTGGAGATTTTTCGACAGCAGCAGTAATTGGAGCTGACATGTATGTTTTCTGTTTTTGAAAAGGATGGCAAAAGAAATGCAGAGAGGGTAAACAAAGAAAAACAAAACAGTCTGATACATTTGGAATTGACAACTACTAGTAAGTTGAGAAACCCACTTCCTGGATTTATTTCACTACTTGGAAGAATCAGCATAAGTAAGCCAATGCTTATAGTCCCCACCTCCAAAGGCCAGATCCCCGTCTCCCCAACTCCCACCTTACAAATTTGTTTTCCTACTTTTCAAACCATTTAACACCTGAGAATTTATAGTAGAAGAAAACAATTTTCCATCTGTATTTTAACTTGTCAATCTGTATTTTGCTTACCTTTAAGTGAATAGACACAGACCTCATTTTAATAATTGCCTGCATATTAATTTCCATTTATACTCAATTATGGCAAGGCAATGTATGCCAACAGAATAAAAATTACAATCAAGTCATTAGAATATTTCAAAGTAATACAACATACGTTGAATCTTAAACCATCCAGCATTGTATATCTAGGCAACTGATTCAGGATCAATTAAGCATGTAAAAATGATGTAATGAGCATCTTCATTGAAGACTAAAAATTAAGGTGCAATAAAGGTAAAACTGCAGGGCTTACAGTAGCTTCTTTCTTTGATTGAGGGTTGCGGTGCACAGAGGCTATATCATGAAGAACGTTTATTTGGCTTGTTCCAGTAGTAGATAGGTAGCCGTGTTGGTCTGCCATAGTCAAAATAAAAAAAATCCTTCCAGTAGCACCTTAAAGACCAACTAAGTTAGTTCTTGGTATGAGCTTTCGTGTGCATGCACACTTCTTCAGATATCTGAAGAAGTGTGCATGCACACGAAAGCTCATACCAAGAACTAACTTAGTTGGTCTTTAAGGTGCTACTGGAAGGAATATTTGGCTTGTTGTTTATGTTAGCACACATTCATCATGGAAGTTATTGGTGTCTTTCTGCCCTGTAGCCTAACAAACCTCTATAAGATGGGAGCTTAGTGTTCACATTGGATGTATTTTACATGTAGGTAATTGAGTCTGAGAGAGAACAACTTGTTCAAAGTCACTTGGGCTGAATCTGGCTGTAAATAACAGATCACTGAAGTAGTTCCATCATGCTTCTATTCCAGCAAAACAGTTTCATGGATTGTCTTCAAGACTGCTGCATTAGATAAGTCAGGAGCACAGATCCTTGGAGCAGGGGCAGACTTTGGCACCCTGTGTGACACAAAAATCCAGAGTTTCCTGCCTCTCGCCTTCTATTGTTCATCATTGTTGTGGCACCTCCTGCAGCACTTCCTCTCAGCTTGGCCTAGTGCAGGCAAACCTGTCACACTACCCTAAAACCATCTCTGCATTTAGGATGGTTTATAGTGGCATGGTGAAAAAGTAAGGCCAGCCATCTGGCACTGAGGAAGGTATTAAACACAGTAACCAAGCCCACAGGGCAGATGTTAGAATGAAAATAGATAATTTATGGTGCTAGTAACCCCAGGACATGTGTAGCTATCATAGGATAACAAGACCCTAAGGAATTATGAAATACAAGGAAAGAGACAGGAGATATATATACACACAAATCCAGTAATCATATTTACCTTACTTTTCACGCCAGCAATGATCTCATAGACTGTAGGGTTGTTAACTGTACAACACTAGGTCCTATTTAAATGAATGGGGACTTCTTCGCAAATTTCAGTACTCCTAGATCAACTCATAAGAGGTGAAGACAAATAAAACAGGGGAAAGAATTAGATGTCCTGTATTTAACAATACTGTAGAAACTATTTTCGTATGTGTAAACTAAAGGATTGCTCATGAAGGACCGTATTTATTTTCTCTCTCCATTTATTGCCACCCTTTGGGTTCCTGGGGAGGAAAGAGAGATCCTGTCCCCATCAGGATATCCCATTTTTTACATGCTCTAGTGTGAGAACATTGTCGGTGAATCGAAGTGGATTTTATCACTAGAATCCCCTAGTTACTCCATTTCCCCATTTTTGTTTGTTAAGCTATTTGGATTATGATGGCGATTTCAACATAACATTAAGGATTCTAATATGCGAAATCCTGTACAAATATTATTGTCCATATCCTGTGGAAAACAAACATTTATTTGGCAAACTGCCCCCCCCCGAACCATGTAGAATGGCATTCCTTTTATACCTCTGTTGACAGATTTCTGAATTAATTGTGCTGTTGAATGAGTAGGAGTGACTTGTTTGCCTCTTTTAAATATTGACATTAGGCTTCTGGTTCACCTGTAATATCTTCTATTCATGCCCATGGTGCTATGGCACAGCCTCAATTTTGTTCATTTAGTTCCTCAAAGAAATTCCTGCCTTATTTGTACTCTCCCATTTCTAAAAATAAAAAAATAAAAAAAAAAGCCACTGGGCAGGAACGAGAGAGCGAAAGGCAGTTATTCAAAGCCAAGGGGGCTTTGAGTTTCTGTGTCTTAAATATCACCTCCAGCCCCAAATACCAACCTCATACCACCTTTGAAAATGAGGGGACTTTGAAAAGCAGTTTGTGGCATGGCAGCCAGGGAAGTCAGCTGTTCAAAGACGGAGACCCAAAAATCCCAGTGGGTATACCCAACCAATAGGCATGTTGATTCTAACCACTGCTACAATTTTGAAATACTGAAACAACTAGTGAACAATGTTTCACAAAAGAAAAGGGTCTTCTAGAAACTCATTTTAAAAAAATGTAATATGAGTTCAGCCCAAACACATTTCTCATTTAAACTTACCCACTAAAGAGCCATCAGAAAATGCAGTTATTGTTTTATATGTGCTCCCTGGTTCAAACAGAAATGTTCTAGCTGAGTTGTCAACAGCAAAGATAGCCAGTGCTGAATCTCCAGAAGAAGTGAAATGAATGGATTTCAGATAAAAATCACAAATGTTGACAATGGCAGCTGAGTCAATTATGCCATGAATAATGAAATCAATACATAGAACTGGTGTGCATGTAACACTTAGCTTAGGACAAACAGATCAGCATGAGGGTTCCTGAAAAGGCTCATGGACTCTCCATTCTTTCTGTAATTCTTCCTCTTCTGTGCTAAGCCATGGTTTGGCTTTGTTTGTCAATCTGGACTTTTGGTTTGTGCACATTGATTGACCGGAGAGCTGCACAGCAAAATTCAGATTTGATAGATCACCGTTTTTCGTTCACTTATTGTTTCGCAAAGTGCAGATTAAGTGGGTTCCCCTTAAAATGCCAACTGAATCATCCCTAGCTGTGTGACTTGGGAGCGCCCATGGACAGGAACTTGCCAGCAATTCCTGGGAGTATAATATCTCAAAGTGCTGCTATCAACATGGAATATTTCCTCCTGACTATTACAGTTCTATAACTGGAGAGGGCAGGTGACAAATTAAGTCTTCTGCACAACTGCTTGCAGGCAAGACTGAGAGACAGCTTTGACAGCATCAAGGGAAATAAGTTGTGATTTGGTGAGTTGGCTCAAGTCCCATTTTCTTGTCAATATTTTCAACAAACTAGCTTTATTCAGCTTCGTACTCCCCAAGCTAGCTGGCCACACACACCTTCTTAGGATATACTTAAACACTCTTTTCCTCTAGTTGACATCACTTCTTAAAGATGCTTTGATTTCCATGACAGCAGGGATGGCGAACCCCTGGCCATTCAGATATTACTGAAATTTTTCCATGCATCCATGTATTTGCACCTCTTCTGAAACGTTAAGTGCGCATCGCTTTAAAAAACAAAAACTCATAAAGTCTGAATGCACCACAAATCTAACCTCTCTTTCTTCTGCTACAATATTGCATCATAGTTGTTCTATTCATCTAGGCTATTTCCTTAGCTGTCCTCCTTTATTCGAGAGGAGATTATGGAAATCAGGAAATTAACTTGAGCAGCCTTTTGCCTCCTTTCTTTTCAAAAGTGATCTAATTAATCAAATTAAAAACTGTTGTTTTGGAACCCATCTGTCAGTTTGGTACCTTTCCAAACTATCTGAGTAGATCAGTTGGTTTAACAGAATCTCTGGAATTCAAACTTACTCTTTTATGCTGTTGCCACATGTTCATTTGGTTAAAAAACACGTCAGGAAAAAAAATCCCAAAAGGCAATGAGCTAGCTGTCTGTACCTTTCATGCATAGTCATAGTAATTTATTCAGAGAACTAGGGAAGAATGTTTCTTAGCTCTGTGGAGATATGGAAAGGAGGAAGAAAAACTGCCTTCCTTGAAAATATATATACATCTTACATCTCACAGCATGTTCCCCATAAACAACTACTGTGTGTCTCCTCCCATTTCATAGCGTTGAACTTCGGCATGTTCTTTTATTCTCTGTTGCTCTGTTGCTTCTCTGGATAAAATGTGTTTCCTGTAAATAAGAACATTTTTTTGGTTGACTAATATGTTGGAGGAGCCACATCTGTGTATATCATTTCAGGCCATAGGAACAGCAGTTGGCCTGCTGGATATCAAGACTTGAAACAATACGCTTAAAGGCTGTCATTGAAATAGCAATGATTTGAAAAACATTCTCCATTCCTCTAGAAACTGCTTAATTATACATGCTTTCAGGAGAGGCCCTTTCTGTTATAAGACAGTAAGACAGCTCGAGAAAGACAGCCAGGAGCAGCCCAGGTCAAGCCATTTTGCTGTCTGAGGTGGACAAGATGGCACTCCACACCTTCCATTCCACATACTAGACAGGCTGTTGAATCTTAGGCCCCATTTGCCCTATACATTGAAGAAGGTGGTGTCATGCATGACTTCCCCCAAAGAATCATGGGAGTTTTAGTTTGTAAAGGGTGCTGAGAGTTATGAGGAGACCTCTATTCCATCCACAGAGCTACAATTCTTAGAGTTCCTTAGCAAGGCAGATTGAATGTTAAACAGATTGAATGAGTATTGAACTGCCTTGGGGGAAAGGAGGAATATAAATATGACAACAAGAAGGAGGAGGAGGAGAGGAAGAAGCTCTCTGAGTGGAATAGGGACTACCCAGCAATTCTCTATGAGTCTCTCAACCCTTAACAAACTGCAGTCCCAGGATTCTTTGGGAGAAGCCATGACTATTTAAAATGTTGCCATTCCATTTCAAATGTATGGCATAGATGGGGCCTTACTTCAGTGCTGGCGAGAGGACATTGATCCTCACTGCACCTACAGACAGCAGGTTATCTTAGGAGGGGCAGGCCAGGCTATGTGGCACACACAGCTCTGTTCTCTACCAGTTCTGGACCCCTGTCCCCTGGCATCTGTCATGGGAGGAGACTTAGTAACAGTATGGCTGGCCCTGGAGATAGTCGTAATGGGTGGGATGTGTGGTAGGTTTTATAGATGAAATTGGAAACAATTGTAAATGCTTTCCTAAGTGTTTCACTAACCTTTACTAAATGGTGATGCCAGAAGTTAGCCTCAATATGTAGCACTGCCTGTTCGGGCAAAGAAACTGGCATAAGTGAACACAATCAGTAGAAAGGTAGAGATGTTGTAGGAGAGTCTCTTATATCAAAGTTACTGGGGAAATATGATGAACTGCTGAGATGTCCCTTCCAGCAGGTTATTGCTGTGGACTATTAAGTCTCCACAGGAATCTGTTCTAGAGCAAGGTGCAAGGTTCAAGTCTTTCCCCAAGTAAGGTTTGAAATTCCTTTTATCCCCTGAATCTGCTCTTATTCCTTTCTTTTCCAACCTTTTCCAGACTGTCCCTATTCTATTCCCCACTTTTTCTGGTTGTCGATCACATTTTCTTTTGACTTTATGCTTCCTTATGATCACCACATCCATTGTTCTCACCATTGACTGTAGCACAGATACCATTCATGTTGCTTCACTCCTGTTCCTGTTGCAACCACCAGCTGAACAGTCTACTCTGTATATCTTTCTTCTTCTGGGACCTGAGGTGATGGGGTCTGAGCCAGGAAAACACTCTCCTGTGCCTTTCCTTTCAGATGCAACTTAATCATGAGGGAACATTTTAATGAACTCTTCTCCATGAGCCATTTGCAACTACAGAATCTGCACATCCTGGTCTTCCATACTGACCTAGGCACTGTTGCTTGCAGTGCTGTTGTAACATTCCTGTGGGGCAGAACATCATGCCTTGTGGCATTGCACTGGCACAGATGTTGGTTCACCCCATACAGGTCTTTTCTTTTCTGGGGCAGCAAGTCTTGGCAAACATTGTGAGAAATGGTTCCTGTACTTACAACAAGCACAGGCCTGCTTGGAAGAGAAGCTTAACAATGTCTATAGAGACAAGGTTGGATTTTATGAAAAGCTATCTCTGTTTCAGGGATGTAGAAATTGTGGCCCTGCAGATGTTCCAGTACTGAGTGAGAATATCTGAGGAGGGATCCTCACCCACTCAGGTGAATATGCTTAGAATCTTCCCCATGGCCAGGAACCCTGCATTACCAGGGTTCATGGTCATGGGAAGTCTTCTAAGTCAATGCAGCTGTATCTGCTTGGAATCCCTCTTCAGACCTTTCCATTCAGTGAAGGAAGGTCAGGTGGAGTAGAAGAGGACATTAGGGACAGCACCTGTACTATCCAGTGCCCCTTAGGTTTGTGACTCCAGAAGTTGTCTCACCAAAATGAGACAGTTACAAAACTTAGCAGTGAATCCCCCCTAACAAAAAGTGTGAATGTTGCATGTTAACTGATGCAAAACAGGCTTCCCAATGAATCATGTTTAAATGGAGCAAGTCACTGCTTGGCGGTAGTAAACTTTATGGCTCCTTCAATAGGAATAGACATTGCCTCAAGAAAAATCTGGCTCCTGGTGAGTAAGAAGCAAAGAAGCAGTAGCCAGTTAAGCAAAATAAATGTGTGTGTCTTTTTCCAGTCTGGTACATTTCACTAGCTCAGTCAATGAATATAGTATTGGGGTAAGCTAAGGTAATGAATCTTCTGGAGAAAGGTTTTTTAAAAATAAAAATCATAATAATCTTTACTTACAAAGAAAAACACTGATCTGTCACCTTCACTGATGTGTCCTTAGTTTAGGGCATCTTTTAATAATTATCTCTATTCCCTCCCCTACCTCAGCCACCAGAAATTAGATTATTTTGATCACTATTTCTCCATGTCTCTTTACTATAACGCAATAGTTGTAATGGGCAATGACTTATTTATTTATTTATTTATTTATTTATTTGCTATCATTTTCATATATATTTTTATATATTTATTTATTGAATTTATATACCACCCTATACCCACAGGTCTCAGGGAGGTTCACAGAATAAAATCAGAATATAAAATCACAAAATACATACCGTATTGGCTCATATATAAGCCGCACTCCCCCCCCCCCCAATTCCAACTGTGGAAAGTTAAAGTGAGGCTTATATTCATGACCTTATACCGCTGGCAAAGTGGCATGCCCCCCCCCCCGGAAGCAGCCCAGGAGCACGGGGGAATGGTACCCATACTTGGGTATTGGCCCAGGAGCACGGGGGAATGGTACCCATACTTGGGTATTGTCTCCCCTCCCCCATGAATTTTAAAGGTGCAGCTTATTTGCAGGTGCAGTTTATATTCGGGCCAATACGGTAATCAAAATAAAACAACAACCCAGTAACCCCTTCCATAACACATTTTTAAAAAGCCTTGCCCCTTTAGTTTACTCAAGAACAGTGCTTAAGACTGCAGTTCTATACACACATACCTGGAGCAAGTCCCATTGAATTCAGTGAGGTTTATTTCTAATCAGACACACACTGAATTGTAAAGAAAGCAGTTTGTTTCTGTGACCAAACCATCAAGCGACCGGTAGAGCTGGATTCTGTCTTTTTTTTGCAGGACTCCACAGGTTCACAATATCTGCCATCTGTAAGAAATGGTTCTTAATAGGAACATTATATTAAAAGTCAATATTATATTGTACTCTAAAGAGCCACTTCAGTGTTTTTGAGAACCAGTGCAATCTCTCAGGCAGCAGACTCAGGTTTCCATCTTCATTATTCTGGCATTCTGGCCAAACCACAATGAAGCCTAGCTATGTCAACGATTGCATAAAAACAGGTACTTAACTGTATTCTTGCAGAAATCAGTTAGATTGAATATTAAAAAGAATCTTGGGAACATTTCAGCTAACGTTGCCAATAATTTGGAAAGCACAGCAATGGCAGTCAGGTAGTTTCTGTTTCAACCTTCTGGAAATTCTATCAGGAAACAGGAATGACTGAAGCAGGAATGCAAACATGGGAAAAAATTTACTGTCAGATATTGATTGCTGAAGCTACTTGAGCCATCTGAGGTTTGGAATTTTGCTGATCTTTTCCTCAACTTTAAATCAAACAGGAGCGGTGCAAACCTATAGACCAAGAATAGGGAAACCCAGGCCTGATCTCCTGCTCTCTCTGTGTGTGCCTCAGAATGTGGTCCCAGGCCACACACCCTCCTTCACCGTGCCCCTTCTTTCCAGACCACACCCCTCACTAGTCCTGCTTTTCACACTCCTTGTGTGTTTTTGCCTGCCTAGAATATGCCATTGAACTGTGACAATACCTCTTCATTGCTTGGAAGGAAAGAGAGGGGTGTGTGAGCAAATTAGCATTTGTTTCTCCACTCACTTTTGCTTCTGGCATGGTGGTTGCTTAAAGGTTGCCTGGAAGAGAATGCAGCCCTCAGGTTGAAAAAGATGCTTCATACAGTAGTAAGGGAGAGGAATCATAAGTCTCTCAGCCAGGAACACCAGGGTGGAGCAGCAGTTTGACTGCTGCATCTGAAGGCCTACCTGTTCTCAACACACAGGGCAAAGTGGAGGACCATTTCTACCTTTCTTGCTGCTCCAACTCCGAGTTCTAGCCTTCTAAGGGGAATGGATTAGTTTAGGATTCAGCAGATTCATGGCTGACTCTGCTCTACCCCAGCCCCATAACACCCTATTTTGGGGACCTATACTGGTTACTGTGAAGATACCACCAGTGGCATAATTTCATCCACACCCTCAACAGTGGAGCCTGGCGCCTAGGCATGACACCTGCTATATTCTAACTCAGCAGCACTGATCAGGAGGGTTAGGACTGCACTCTTAGCCTGCCTGTGAAAGAAGCATGGATAATCTTGCATTCACTGTGCAATAAAGATAATTTTAAGATCACCAGCATACAGTAGTCAAGCAAGATAGTAAATACATTTCTGCACTGCCAATAATGTTTTTGAAAGAGAGATATTACAAAGACGTTTCATTCCCTGTACTATGATGATTTAAGCAGATGTCGTCATTTACATTTGAATAACTGAACAGCCAGTTCAGTAGCAAGTTGCCCTAGTGGACTACTTCAGAGTAAGAGACTCTTGATTTGGCTTATGGTGGCACTGTGGGTTAAACCACAGAGCCTAGGGCTTGCCGATCAGAAGGTCAGCGGTTTGAATCCCCACGACAGGGTAAGCTCCCGTTGCTCGGTCCCTGCTCCTGCCAACCTAGCAGTTTGAAAGCACATCAAAGTGCAAGTAGATAAATAGGTACCACTCCGGTGGGAAGGTAAATGGTGTTTCCGTGCACTGCTCTGGTTTCACCAGAAGCGGCTTAGTCATGCTGGCCACATGACCCAGAAGCTATACACCGGCTTCCTTGGCCAGTAAAGCGAGATGAGCGCCGCAACCCTTGAGCGCCGCAACCCTAGAGTCGTCCACGACTGGACCTAATGGTCAGGGGTCCCGTTACCTTTACCTTTACCTTTACCAATGTCTTGGTTTGCTAGATCATGCAATTATTATTATTACTATTATTATTAAAGAACTTTCCAGGACTCTTCCATGTGTTTATTTCAATATAGTTAGTAGAATCTGGTTTCATATCAGGGTAGCAGCAAAGAGTACAAAAATGCAATAAAAAAGTACATTACACATTATGTGTAATGTACATCTTGTTCATGATGTCTAAGCTTCAAGTGTGGACATACATCTCCGTTTACATGGCACATGAGATCCGGTGAGTTCCAGATGGAAAAAAAAGCCCTGCTAATGTGATACCAATTAGAATAAGACCAATGTGAGATCAATTATGGGAAATCAAAACAAATATCTCAACTGCATAATCTAAATAACTGAAGAATGCATTTGGATGGATTTTTAAGCATTTAACTCTCAATAAGCCCTAACAGTAAAAAGAAAGTTCTGGTTTCCAGGGAGACTAAGACTCAGTCCACTTGGAAACAGAGGTCTGGGGCAACCCAGCCAGATGGTCAGGGTATATATATATATATATATATATATATATATATATATATATATACACACACACACAGTGGTACCTTGGTTCTTAAACTTAATCCATTCCGGGAGTCCACTCGACTCCTGAAACCATTCAAAAACCAAGGCTGGCTTCTGATTAGCTTCAGGAGCTTCCTGCACTCAATCGGAAGCTGCAGAAGCTGTGTTGGATGTTTGGCTTCCAAAAAACATCCGCAAACCAGAATACTTACTTCCGGGTTTGCGGCATTCGGGAGCTGATTTGTTAGGGAACCAAGCTGTTCAAGTACCAAGGTCCCACTGTATATATAAAATTGTTGTTGCTGCTGCTGCTGCTGGGAGTAGTGGTGAGGAATGGGCATGTCAAGGGCTTACCAGGGTAGACTCTGAAAGCGGTGATTTTGCCTGCCTCCTCATCAACACCAAGAAAAATGTGGAACAAAAGATTAAAGGGAAGAAAATCACCCTAACCCAGAAGCTCCAGAACAAACCTTGTTTATGAACAAACACTGGTTACAGCTCATTGTTAGTTCAAGGAGAGACAAACCCAGGCTTGAACGTGATGCTAAGGTCTTAGGTCCTGGCAATACAGAAGCAGCAGAGGTGAAAGCAAAGCAACTGCAATTTTAGCCCCATGCAACAGCACTCTGAATGTTCATATTTAAACCCTGTCGTCAGACTGTAATCTCCAGGTGGGACTGGGAAGGAATCCTGTCTGAAATTTTGGAGAGTCACTTCTGTCATTTGGTGGCAACACTGAAGTACATGGACTAACAGTCAGGCTCAATGAAAGACAGCTTCTAGTATTATTATTGTGTTACCCAAGGGGCAATGGTTCTTTATGAATGTGAAGCACAATGAACACTCAGATGGGATGAAAATTCTATTAGCCCAAAGAAAGCTACAAAGCACTGCTGTTATCTTATGTCCCTTTACATTGTCAGAGGACCCCTTATTCAGCCATGAATAAGGAGCTGGAGGTTTGGATGTTAGCCTGTGTTGAGGTTCCAGCTAACAGAGATGTTCTAGGGTTTTTTTTTTATCCCTTTACATAAATCACAGACGGCCCATTCCCAAAAAAGTGAAAGACTACTTCATACAGTTTGGTTACATAAGCCACACCTGGTGTTTGGATGACACATCAGTTTCTCATCAGAGTAAAATGTTAATACTTGGCAGGAAGTCAACATAGATAACTTCCAGGTCTGTCTGATACTCCC
The DNA here is from genome assembly GCF_964188305.1 of Podarcis bocagei. Classification (NCBI taxonomy): domain Eukaryota; kingdom Metazoa; phylum Chordata; class Lepidosauria; order Squamata; family Lacertidae; genus Podarcis; species Podarcis bocagei. The sequence goes on from NC_138130.1 coordinate 36,029,020, forward strand.
TATAGCAGGTGTCAGCTTGAGATCCCTGAGGAAACTTATCTAGAAGGTCACAATTCTTACACACTGCTGTCTTAGCATAACTAAGTATGAGATGCTACCGCTTTATGGAATAAGTAGAATTAACCACTCAAAGGCCCAGATCTGCAAGATTTCCAGGTATTATCGTGGGATGAGGGAGGCAATTGCTGGGCACCACCCAAATTTCCTCAAGATAATGATTGTCTTACATGATATGGCAATACAGTTTTCCGTATTAAAATATTGAGTGCTGTAAGCCAGCCAGATACATGCAACCAGGTTGGCTAGATAGTTTTGTGTGATGGGCTTGTAGGGTAGGATTAAGACTGCCCCTCTATAGTACTCCAAACAGATAATGAAATACAAATGAACAACATTGTGGGTCTGTTGAAATCAGTCAATTGTGCCATCTCCAAAAATTCCATGTAGCCTTCCAAACTAATTGGCACCTTTTGTAAGCACCATTTGTAAAATCAACATATGCACAATTTGTATTGCCTTATTTGAAGTATCATACTATATCCTGACTGATGCAATCTTCTTTTCAAGTTCTGTTATAAAAAGTCTTAAAATATTTTTCTTCAGATCTTGGAAACAAAGGAAGAAATTTAGAAGGAAATTACATTTATATCTATCAGCACGTGGGAGTGTGCAGCTTTCAGAAAAACGGATATCAAAGAAGAAATATTAGAACAGTTTGGTAGAGACTACAAAGACATTGTTTTATGATTGTTTTGATCTGGACTGAATGTCTATATATAGTTCATATACTGAGGAAATTTAATGAAGGAACACTCTGCCCAGGTTGAAAGATGCTCAACGGCTACAAGGTAAAATACAAAGGAGTAACCAAATGATTTAGTGGTCAGAGTTTCACTGGAAATCACATGCATGTTCAGTTGCCTGCTGTGAATCACAAATCACAAGAATGGGCATTTGGTATATATTCTTAAATCACTAAGCAGCCCCTTTGACCTCACTGGATTGTCTCTGAATGTGAGGAGAATCTGGCCACTTGTGGCAAAGTTCAAGCCTAAAGACTATTTTCACATTGCCAAAATTGAGTCTGACTTAATGCTCTGTGCTTCCCATAAACAAGATGACAGTTAGGTGATGGATTGATGGTTAGGTTCTCTATGGAATTTTCAGGAAGGTCTTTTTACTTCCTGACATGTAGTGATGGATAACTGTTGCTGAAGTATGCACAGGGGGGAAAAAATCACATGTCGTTTTCTTATTGAGGTCAAGCATTTTGATGACTTTATGGTTCATAAGACCATAGGAAGGCCCATCTATTCCAGCATTCTGTTCTCACAGTGGCCATCCAGACACCCATGGAAATTCTGCAAGCAGAATCTGAGCATAATAGCACTCGCCTCAGCTGTGATTCGCAACAACTGATATTCAGAACTGTCAGGGACTCAGGAACAGAGGCACAGGGGAGAGAGGAAATGGAGAGCGAAGGGGAAGAATCTGAGGGCAGTGTAGGGGAGTATGGCAGTGACCTGAGAGATTCCATGAGCTTCTCCAGCGAATCAGAAGATTCCCAGAAGGAGGCGCCCATGGTCAGGGCAAGGGGAGTCCCGGGGGGGACACACCAGAAACAAGGGGCCAGTGGGGACTCCCAAAGCAGCAGCTGGAAATCAGGACCAGCTTCCCCACCAAGTTCAAATGTACAGGCGCGCGGGACAGCAGAAAACCCGGATTGGGAACCAGGTCCTAAAGCCCGCCGGAGGCAAGGAGAAGACTCAGGGGATTCAGCGTCAGAAGAGTCTAGGAAGGGCGAGACCCCAGCTGACAGGCGGAGCCAGAGGAGGAAAGAGCAAAGGAAGAGGTGGAGCAAGGCTAGAGTCTTAAACTGGTGTATGGGGGGAGGAGATTCAGACGGAGCTTCGGCGGTCTAGAGTTTCAGACGTAGAGCTGCACGCTGCGGCTGTCAAAGTGAAAATGAACTTCAATAAAGACTTTTGTATATAACGACGAACTGGCGTTGGTCCTTTGTGAGCTGGGACCTTGGGCAGCTCTGACAAGAACCATACTGCCTCCAATGGTTGAGGTAGAACATGGTTTCAGGGAACCGTGAAGCCACTGGAGGGTATGAGCTATCACTGGTTCTTTTGAAGCTGGGCTCATATGAGACATGGCTTCCAGATTTGGTTTTGTACCTACTTTTCTGTTATTGCATTTTAGTGTGGCTTTATATATTTTCCTTCAAAGCTACATTTACTTACCTGGGAGTAAGCCTCACTGAAGTCAAAGACAATGATTTTTAAGTAGAAATATCTGTCTGTCTATCTATCTATCTATCTATCTATCTATCTATCTATCTATCTATCTATCTATCTGAGAATGTGCCACTAAGAGTATTTTTCTTGTTTTATTCTTTTAGACTGCAATTTCTAAAGCATTCATTCTAACTAACTAACTAACTAACTAACTAACTAACTAACTAACTATTTTTATACTGCTTTTCTTTAAATTCCCAAACATACAACAAAATAGCACTGATATCACATGTAGGAACAACTATGTTGTCCTCCAAATTGGTAAGGCACATCTAATGTTAACACGAAACTGATCCTTCATTGTTATTGGCCCGGTCTTGTGGAATGCCCTGCCAATAGATATTCAGCAGGTGACTTCAGTATTAATTTTTAAATGTTTGCTGATAACTTTTCTATGCTGTTTGGCTTATGCAGACTGCACAGTAAGGTATATTTCTGTCACAGTTAGCTGGTGAACTGTGGTTTGTTTTTCTTTAATGTGGTTTTATACTATAGATATTTGTTATACTCTTCTATTTTTATGAGATTGCAGAACATAAATATTTTGTTAAATAAATGAAGAAATATATTGCAATTAAAACCAACACATATACAATTATGATATTAAAAAAACCAGCAGTGACATACCACAACAAATTTAGAATCAACTGATACTTACTTTCAGAAAAGGTTTGCTAAAAAATGAGTTTTCAGAAGGTGCTGAAATATTATCAGTATCAACACCTTTCACAACTCAGAGGTAGTTAGTCCCATAGAAAGGGTGCCACAAAAGAGAAGGCCCTCCTCCAGGTTTCTGCAAGATGGACCTCTGTAGGTGGTAACACATTACAGAGGCCTTCACTTGCTGACCTCAGTGTCTAATCCAGGTGATATGGAAGAAGGTGCTCCCTTAGAGAATCTGGTCCCAAAATAGGACTTTGTAAATCAGTTCAAGAAACTTGAACCTACCTAGGTAGGATATCCCCAGGCAATGCAGCTCCTCACACACATTGTCATCACATGTAAGGTGCTTTAATTACATTCTAGCTACAGCTTTTTGCATTCAATGTATATTCCGAAGCAGCCTCAAATGTCACCCCAGATAGAGTGCACAGCTTTTACTTTGAACTGGTTAAGTATTTGTTGCTCTGTTTATCTCTTCTGTGGATTCCAAATGCTACAGAATAGTAATAAAGAAATCTATGTGTAAAAGGCAGCTCCCTGCATTCTGTTATGTGCAAGAAACAGACCTAAGGGACCGATCTATGTCTGGATTTGTTTATCTTTAAAAAAAAAGAAAAAAGGAATCCAGAGAAGGCAGTAAACAGAAAACTCGATGGTATCCCAGTACACAGCTTTTTCCAATTCCTCATAGTATGGTTCATCATTGCTTTGTGTTTACAGTCATGCTAGTGTTTAAACCACACAACAGTCTTCCAGGCCAAACCAATTTGGAACGCATAAAAACTTTGATTATGTTTTCTGAGGCATGGAATTAAATATTAATTGGCAAGAGTGAAACTACAAACCTTCTTCCCACCATGACCATTGTCAACACTGCTTGTTAGATTTCCTCCTGCTTCCTATTTTTAGTGTAGTCTTTCATGCAAATAATCTGGCCTCACAATTTGTAGCTATTGTGTCTTGTCTTGTCTTGTCAGCTGATGCAAGAGTGTGGTGTCAACATGACTAACTATGGTAGATTGCAACAATTATGAAGTCAAACCTTATCAATCTTTTAGGCTGAAGATTCCCAGCTTGCATCTCAACTAATATCACTTTTTTGTTTGTGGTGGGCCATGATTTCAAATTCTTGCCCAGCAGGCTGTCATTAGCCCACGTTGATGTCCAAAGTACCCTGAGATGAATGATACTACTCTCAGATAGTATAACCATCTTGAATCATGCTGACAGGAGTTGGAGTTGAACAACATATTGAATGCCATGGAGTCCCCATTGCTCTAGAAAGCTGTTACACACACACACACACACACACACACACACGGAGCCTGCTGGATCAAGCCAACAGCCCATCTAGTTCAGCATCCTATTCTCACAATGGCCAACCAGATGCTTGGACCTGAGCCCAGCACTCTCCTATCCTGTGGCTTTGAGAACCTGGTGTTCAGAAGCATACTGCCTTTGACAGTGGAGGTAGAATACAGCTACTGTGGTTAGCAGCCATTCATAGTCTTATCCTACATGAATTTGTATAATCTTCTTGAGGGAGCAAATCCCATGCACTGTGGTAAGAAGTACTTTCTTTTGACTGTCTTGAATCTTCCAACATTCAGCATCATTGGATGCCCAGAAGTGAAACTTTTCTCTACAGTGGTACCTCGGGTTACATATGCTTCAGGTTACAGATGCCCCAGGTTACAGACTCCGCTAACCCAGAAATAGTACCTCGGGTTAAGAACTTTGCTTCAGGATGAGAACAGAAATCGTGCTCTGGTGGTGCGGCAGCAGCGGGAGGCCCCATTAGCTAAAGTGATGCTTCAGGTTAAGAAAAGTTTCAGGTTAAGAACCAACTTCTGGAACAAATTAAGCACTTAACCCGAGGTACCACCGTATATTTTCTCCATGCTAGACATAATTTATAAACTTCTATCATGTCACCTCTTACGAGCCTTTTCCCTAAACTAAAAAGTCCTAAATGCTGCAAACATTGATCCATCTTCTCTCACATTTTACTTGCCCTTTCCCAACTATACAATATCCTTTTTGAGGTGAGGTGACCAGAATAGTCTACAGTATTCCAAGTGTGGTCACACCATCGAAACCGTTAACAATAGCTCTGTTCAGTCATTTGGTACCAATGAGCACTGGATGTGTAACCGGACTTCTGGATGGTGTAGCTTGCTACTTCCTAGACATCAATATGCCACTCCCTGATGTGCAATGGTGTTGATTTGAAGGGATCCTAGGTACAAAGGGAACTGCCTTCTATGGAGTGAGACACTTGGGTCCACCTAGCTCAGCAGCAACTCCCCAGGGTTTCAGGCAGGGCCTACCTGGAGATGGTAGGGATTAAACCTGGGATCTTATGCATGCAATGCAGTTGTTCTATCTCAGAACTACAACACTTCCCAAACATATGTGTAAGTATATATGGATGTACATGCATTGGGTTCCCTGCACAGGGACACAAACTTGAATCGAAGAGGCCTGATGGCATGTTATATGGACATTTTCCCCATTTATGTGTCGGAGAAGTGAGGTTTCTGCTCTTTGAATGGACAGTCTATCCCTGTGTGGCATTTCAACCTGTCGGCAGACAATTTGTTATACTTAAACTCTCATCCCAATAGAACTCTTCCCTTTGATAGCCTAACAGCCATTGCCTAGGGTGAACTTCATTCTAGTGAAAGGCAGGTTTCTTGTCATGCTGTTACTTGTAGCAATAAGCACTCTTTAGATTTTAACTTCTTTGTTTGCCCCTAACATTAATGTAACCAGGGCCACCCGGGGAAATCATAAAGAAGGTATAATTAACATTTCAAAATAATGCCTTGGTAATATTATATATTTATGTTTAATAAACTCTGGAAGTTTAAAAATTTTGTAATAAATACACATTACTGTGTTTCACATTACAGGGCAGAGACGCTAGGCTATAACTATGCAAAGGGGCTTTGTTTTTGTTCCTCTTTAAGCAATCTTGCCAGCTAGGTTGTTGCTAATCCCACTGGAGACTGAGAGCGGCTTCTGACATTCTGAACATGAGACATTGACGTTCTGTGATGTCTCTTCTGCAACCGACTGGTGATCCCGCTTGTTATGTCTGGAAATGATCTCTACAAGAAAATTGCAGAGGCCGAAGTCATGTCTACAGCTCACATACATCAATGCTCAAAACCTTCAGACATCACATACAAGCCTTGGCCTTGGAATGGAGAAATGAGTGTGGAGGTGGTTAGCAGAATTTGCATTGTAACATCCAAAGTAGTAGTGAGAACTGAGAAACAGAGATCTGTACTCGCTAAATACATAATCTGGTACCATGCTGGTATGTATTCTACTGCAATGGGTCGTGTTTGAGGCTGCTTTGAAGGCTCAAACTTTGATTTTTTAAAAAATAAAAAAATATAGCTGCTGGATTGCTGATAGTTACAGTTGCCTGTAACATCACTTTTGAAACAGCCTACCTAAGTTTCTAAGCATGACTCAGTGTCGGTTTTAATTAGTCCTCTGCCAAAACCTATCCTCTAATTTCTCAAAAGTGTTGCTTCCCTGTGAAAGAGGCTTTATTTTTTTAACTCATGCTCAGAATGCTTTAGAATTTCCTGAGAATGCCTTTAGGATTTGGGGGATGAAAGGTTGAACTGACTTTACTGTTGCAAGGTGGCTATGGATGACGTGTGTTTTTCCCTCTCTCTTTCAGTTTAGCATTTGTGCAGCACTCTGCAGCCTCCCTGGTTGCTTGCACTTCCTAATCTGAAAAAGTCGCATGGGAGGAGTTACTCCATAAATTTCAAGCATGGGAAAGCTGGACAGGCCAGCTACCTTATGCTTGAGATCAGTGCACTTGCTGATGCTGTTTTCATGGGAAGTCCATTCTTTTTAACCTTCAAAGAAAAACTTTCTACATTCATTTATTTAAAAGTAAGAAAGTTTCACTTAAAAGAAAAATAACAACAATCAGCAGCTGAAAATGACATGGATTTTTTATTTTTTTAAAAAAAGTAAAGGCATACAGCCAGGAAGGCTGCAGAGTGCAGATCACCAGAGAGATTATTTACAGAATGAAAGAAAGAAAGCTTATCTTGGCCACTTTGAAAGCAAGGCAGGCACAAGAAAGCTCTGCACTACCCATGAGAATTTTACCCAAAAATTTCCTCTCCCATCGATAACTTCCAGTGGTAAAGAAACAAAGAAAAGTGGGAGAATTTTTCAGCACAGTACTAATTTTAATCTATAAAGCTCAGGTTTTTCAGGGACCATTTGTGTATTCACAGGTCTGAACATGCACTGGCATCATCTGAATAAATCCCATTTAAGATGTTCTTATCTGCAAAGGTTAAGCAGGTGGTGATGAGAGATCCGGCCTTCTTGATAGTTGGGCCATGACTCTAGACTGCTATTCTTTAGTAGTAGTAGTATTTATTAAATTTGTATTCACAAAATTTTTAGGGGTATGTGTCCCCCCAGAAAAAGCACTGATTGATTGGATGAATTAATGAAATAAAAAAGGAGAACTTTGACCCATCTTTTCCCATTCAAAGCTGCCCACATTATTGCCCACATTTGAACAATGTTATATTATGGTCAGTTTTCCAAATCAAAACAGTGTTACTTTAACTAGAAAACCAGTAACATTTGAGAGGACTGCTACATTCTAGCCGTTCATCCACAAATCTGAAGATAGAATCCCAGTCAGATTTCTTCCTTCATTACCCTGAAACCAGATGGGACTGAGGGCAACTGTTTCACCTCTCCAGGAGTTCATTAAATTAAACCAAATCATTCTAGGGTTTCTATGTCCTGTCTAGAGAGTAAGAGAATTAGAGCCAGAGCTATTCAAAGGATAGGCAGACTAATGAATGCTTGAAAACTCTCCAGAATTCTTGAGAAGAAATATGACTAATTTGTTTCCCTGGGCAAAGAGCCACCATTTTGACAGGAACTTGCCACTTGAGGCAGGTACACTTATCCAGTAGGTGGACAAATTTTGGTCTGCTTGAAAACTAATTACACATCATGAAAAATGCATATAGGGACAAATAGGGATAAACCATAAAGAAATAGTCAGGCTTTTCCTTATAGATAATAAGCATTCACAATTGCTATATTTGAAAACAGAAAATTTCCAAAACACTCTGATGAGAGTGGAACAAGGGGAGTGCAAACTTCTTCCTGCTTTTCTATCACTTCTGGGTTTTTGTTGTTGTTGCTTGCTCTTAATGCTTATTTTACAAAGTTGTAAACCACTTAGAGGGGGTTTTCTTTTCTTTTCACAACCAAGTGGTGCATAATTGTCTTTAAATAAATGAATGGATTTTATTTGGCTGTAACAAAAGCTCACAAGGATGCAAAGCCCTCTTATCTTGAAATTTGACAGCCTGGTGTTATCTTGCAGTTTAATATACAACATAGCTCCAAATGAAGATGTAAAAGAGGGGTGGGGAAATGTTTTTCAGCCTTAGGGCCACATTGCCTCATGGGGCCAAATGCCAATGGAGGAACTCTGGCAAAGCTTAGAGGTTTCTAAGCAAACATCATTCCAGGCAAACAAGAGGCATTATCAGTTGAAGGATAAATTTCAGCCAGGCAGAAGTACTCCAAGAGGGCATGGAGCAGGGCCTGCCATGGCTGGCTGGAAAAGTCCAAAGGACTGCATTTGGCCCTCACCCTGGATACAAAGCAACTTGAAAACCCAAAACCTACATATTATGAAATGGCTTAAACTGGCTACCTTTATTTTGAGGGGGAAACAGCAATATGCCCCCCCCCCATTTCTGGATCAAGAATGCTTTTCAGATCGGCTTGTTGTACATTGAAAGAGAACTATATGAAAATGATGTATCATTGAGTCTTGACTCCTATAAGCAGTGCTTTTTTCTGGGGGGATGCAGGGGTACGCATACCCCTGAACATTTTGTGAATCCAAGTTTGGCCTCATTGAGGGTCAGTATTTCAATATGAGTAGGAAAATGAGAGCACCCCCAAACATTTTTTTAAGTGAAAAAGCACTGCCTATAAGATTAGCAAAAATGTATAGAAACACTACCAAATTATGCCGGAAGTGTAAGGAAAAAGAAGGTACGTTCTACCACATGTGGTGGACATGCAAAATAACAAAAGAATTCTGGGAATTCATGATATATAATGAAGTGGAAAAAAATGTTTAAGATAACTTTTGTCAATAAGAAGCTTTCTTATTAGGAATAATAGGAGATGAAATACCAAAGGACTTGAAAAGACTGCTTATGTATGCATTGACAGCTGCAAGAACACTTTTTTGCCCAGAGATGGAAAGAAGAGAAAGTCCCAACCAAAGAATGGATAACCAAGATGATGGACTATGCCAAAATGGCAAAAATGACTGTGAAGATCAGATACCAGTATGATAAGAAATTCAGTAAAGAGTTGGAAAATTTTATAGAGTACCCTAAAGATCACTGTAGATATTAAAAACGTTATCAGGATTGTTATAACACTTATAATGTAATAAGGCTAAAGTTAAAAATGGATATAAAATGAATTTGAAAAATGGAATTAGATGCAGCAGAAAGAACAGATAAATATTGTAAACCAGCGGGTGGGGGTGGGGGGAAGTCCAGGGATTCAAGTAATCTCAGATGTGTAAAAAATTGAAAATGATTTAAATGCATAGAACACTGTTAAAAAATTAAAAATGATATTTTTTTTTTAAAAAAAAAGAATGCTTTTCAGATCAGGTCCCATGTGGCTGCTTTTCCTTCAAAGTATAAGCATCCAATTTAAGCACAGTTTTTTTTGTTTTTTTTTAAAAAAAGAACAAACAATATCCCAACTGAACAAAATCCTGACTGAATTTTAGAGAAAATCTCACTCACAGTCTTGAGAAACACCTCAGTAGCTTACAGCCAGCACTCATAATATTTTGGAAGTGGTTATGACACCTTTATAACATTTCTTTACAATAAAAAATGCATACAGTTTTGCAATCAAAGCATGCCAAAAGGGAATCACCTGGCTTGGCTGCCTTAAAGCGTAAGCCACAACTTCAATTTGCTTTTATTAAACCACCTCTTTTGCAGTCTATTATGGTAACATTTATAGATCCAAGTCTTGCACATGACTTTGTAGAGTATGTAAGATCCAGAAAACAGGTTTCACAATCCACATTCCATCAAATCCACAAGCACCAGTGGGCATCTTGTTTCTACAATGCAAAAAGGGAAATCAGCATCCATTGTCTTTCAGTAACTGTGATAGCAAGACATTTTATTAATTTATTTAGAACACATGTATCCTGCTTTATAACCCAAAGAGGTTTTCGAAGCAAGTGACAGAAGATTTGTATGGTTCAGTCACATTAAAGTGTACTATCAGGAAATGAAATAACAGATTTCCTACCTTTCTTCTTGGTCTTCCATGGTTTCACTCTTCAGCTACTGTCTGTGAGGCAGCTTTCCTATGAAAGACAAGTATTACACCATTATGATTCACCTTTCTTTCTTTCTTTCTTTCTTTCTTTCTTTCTTTCTTTCTTTCTTTCTAAAACATGCTTTCCAGTCACTGTCTTGAACCATGTTGCTAAAATGATGGTTACCAGAATCATGTTTAATCATTTGTGTGTGGATTTTTTAAATTAAATAATTTATTTAAATAATAATAATAACCAAAGTCATAAAATGATGTGTACCATAAGTGTTACAGTGGACATGTGCTGAGCTGTGATAACTTTATGCCTCTGTCCACTTCATCCCCACCCACCCTAATCTTTTTAAAAAAGATTACAGTATAGTCCTACAGGCAGCTCCACCTCTGGCAACTGAGGTTACATTTCTGTTCTGGAAAAAGACAGACTTTCTGCAGTTTGAAAAAGGAAAGACAGAAGATGTCACATGGATCTCAATTTGTTTTATGAGAGTGGCATGGCCCAATTGCAATGTGAGGTATCTTGAATCATGAGGGTGCCCAGCCCCAGCTCTGTTTTAAACATTTTCATTCATCCTTTTGCAAAACCATCAAACAAGCTCCTACAGAACACCCTTCTCTCTGGCTGAGTAATAGTCCTGAGAGAAGCAGTGTTATTTTATTCCAGAAAGAAGCCCTAACGTCCCTACAAATACAATAGAAAAGGGCTAATTGTATCCTCCCTGAAACATCTGCAAAAATGCCTTTCTTGGGGCAAAAAGAGAGAGACTGATAAGATTTTAGTAGCAGGAGGGAAAGAAGTTGAAGCAAAGGTTTGTTCTGCAGCTTCCATGCCAGCTGGCACCACATCAAGGCCAAAACATTACTCGGTGTAGTACTCTTTAATCACCTTTCACCATAGTTGCTGAAGCTGTTTGTCCTGAAAGGCAATCACCTCCTTAGTCAGGACTCTATTAAGGGAAACCAACAAAATCACCTCTTTGTACATGGCGTTGGAGACTGTGCGGAATATATGCTGTATAAGCAGCACAAGGCATTACCATTCACTCAACCCAGATTCCTCTGGAGGTCTATTTGTACCGCATTTTCAATTGCACCTCAGCAAGGAGGTTCAGCTTTACTTCTTTGAATGAGTAAAAGTGAAGAAAAGTGCTTTTGTAGGGAGCTGACATATAGTAGACAGAAATCCCCGGTTTAGGGGATTAGGTTAAACACTTTAGCAAGCCCACATGGCTCACAGAGACTCCATCATGTATCTAGAACAATAGCCTGGCTTTCTGAGGTGAGCATAGAAGTGACCCCACAGTATTTTCCCTTCTCTTCAGAGACACTACATATTCCCAGCCATCTTCTGTGGTATTGATCCGGGAACAGTGGGAAACGGCCATTCAGGCATGCTTTGGGGTAAAGAAACAAGTCTTATGCAGTAAATCTAATGGCATGTCTACATATCAACTCTAACCCCTTCAGATTAACCTCATACTGTCCCAAACCTGTGACAGAACTTAGTGCAGAAGCCAAAGTGGGTTGACAGCTTTCGAGAGCTGTCCTCTGGGCCACAGGTGATAGCGGTGGATCAAAATCTAGACATTGCTAACATTTCAGGATAGGTTAATGTTCCAGGTCTTATGTGATGATTATAACTCAGCAGCAACCATATCTCTAGATAGCTCACTGGTTCCATACTGAGAGCCTGTTAGCTAGGGACAGAAACCAGAGGGATAAACCTGTTAACTTTAAAAAGGAGTGCTTGTTTGCCCTGTACTCATAATTATAGTACTGCTTGGACAGTAGACCTAAGGAAAGGGACTGAGGGGGTGTGAGAAAAGTTGAGCAATGTAGAATATGGTTTCCAGTTGGAAGGACTCCCCAGATATTTGTCTCACACCAGCAGGAAGTCAAACAACTCAATGGGTCTATAAGTGACCTGGGGGAAAAGGAGGCACAGGGAAATTTTCTCAGGAAAACATCCAGCCTGAATGAACACAGACAAAGGACAGTAATACATTTCAGAAACAATATGTTTCAAGGCTCGGTTTGGTATTTGTCCTTACTGTGTCCAGCACCATTCACACAGACTGGCCTGAAGGAAAATAATTCCTGATTAAATTAGCAGTCAGACAGTTTTTTGTACAGGCATGGGTAGCCAATACTTGGTAAAGCTCTGCTTCCAACAATATGTTTAGGAAATTAATTGAATGGAAATGGCACAGTGTTACTGTTTTTAAGTTGGCAGGACATTTAATTCATCCATTCATTCGACTAAACCCCTTTTTTATAAAGAAATCGAGGACAGATATCTGAAGATGCACAAGGAAAGTGAATTATAGCTGTGGACCTCAGAACATAATGTTTATCTTTTATCATTAACCATGGTGAAGTATGAACATGTGAGCATGCTTGTACTCGATAGCAAAAATTGTGACAGTTTTCCCTTCTCCCTCAGTTCTGTTGTGCTTCCAGGAACTAAGCTATGGTTTGGTTTAATATTGCATCGAACCCAGGCTCATGGTTTGTAGCCTTAAGAGCAGTAAACTAAGGACAAAACTAAGCTATAGCTCATAATATGTCTTGAGCGAGAGAACCCATGAGCCTGGTTTCAGGCATAACACAAAGCCAAATCATCTTAGCTCTGAGTAGGAAAACAGCCACAAGACTGGGGAGGAGTGAAATGGCCACAATTTTTGCTGTAAGAACCTGCACATTCCCACATTCCCACATTCCCACTTAGCCATGATTTGGTTTAGCATTGTATGTGAACCAGGCCACGGCTTCATAGAAGAATTGTGTTCCACATAAGATCAAATGTAATCATAGAAGAATTGTGTTCCGTATCAGATCAAATGTAATCATATGCAGTTCCACAAAACTTTTTTTTTTTACTAGGGAAAAAAATCTGGTAGAAATGTCCTGTCTTTTTATAAATAACCCATGCTAAATTATATAAGTTAGAAAATCTTGCTATACTCTAAAGATTAGTCCACACTGTTTTATTCTTGATGTTGTTTTAGACTTCAGATGTGTTGATAAATTAATTTTAAATGTGTTTTATGTTTGTTTCATTCTTTTAATTATCATGGATGCAGCTCTGAGGGCATTTATGGTGGAAATTTGGCTTCTAAATAACCTTAAGTATAAATAAATAAACTACTATACAATACATTACTAAGAAGCAAAAATGGGGGTGGGGGGAATGGACAAATGACTTCCAAGTGAAATCCAGAAATCTCACTTCAGACATTAAAGTGGAAACAGGAGTCGAGGAAACATGAATCAACGTTCATTTCCCCCCTTCTTTTAAGGAGAATGGGTCTTGACTTCACCTATTATTGGAAATGGGATCAGGCTGGACAGGTGATGTTTCCAGATTGCCCATTTTATGAGCAGAATGATTCTATTGCCTAGACATCTTGCCTCAGAAACTGGGCCTAGAGAGCTTAAACACACCCTTCCTTAAAGCATAGCTAGGTCCTCTCAACCATGCGCTCAGTGTTATCCTTTCAAGAAATGGAAGAGAGCAGAAAAAGCCACTTACCTCATCCAAGTGATACTCTATGAGTGCCAATTTGTATCAGCCTCTCAGCAACAGTGTAACGTTAAAAAACTGGAAAGAGCTTTCTCCTCCTCCTCCTTTTAAACAACTATCCAATATAATAGGGGAATCTCAAAAAAAGTAGGATCTTCAAGGCTTGCTATTGCAATACACCCTTGTATGTATCTTGCCCTGAGCTTCCTATGCTACCATTGCGGGTAGTTATACCACAAAAAGTTGTCATAAATGGTTTCAGGGATGGTGAAGGAAAGCAGGATGATGTGGTTAGTTCAGATACTAGAATCCCACAAACACAGAGAGAGATCATGGTTTGTGCCAGAGGAAAACCTTTTTTAGGCCTAAGGACCACATTCCATTCAGATCAACCTTCTGAGGGCCACATGCTAGTGAAGAGTGGGGTCACAGGCAAAAGTGGGAAGATCAATGAATGTACCTTTGTACAGTACAATAGTTTCTACTCACTTATGCAAGGAGCATAAAGGGCCCATTCCAGTCAGGCAAAAATGCTTGACGCCGGGCTTGGGAGGGTTGTGGGCCTAAGGAGACTTCTAGGGACTGAATAGTGAAACCTGGAGGGCATTTGGCCCCTGGGCTTGGAATTTCCCTTTCCTGTCATAGAACATGAAACAGTTAATGATTTGGACTGAAATGAATGGAAGAATTGGATTTCCTTTGAATTTTTCATTCTGAAACTAGGACACACACCAGTTTTGCATATATTGCTAAAACATTTCCATTACAGCCTGAAGAAAAAAAATAGCTGTCTGGATTTTCCTTCTTAAAGTATGGTGTAGATTTAAGCTTAGACATTTGTGAGCTGCTATGGCCATGCGGGAACCTAGAAAGGGTTCTTAATACATTTCTTATTAGACAGCTACAGTTTTATAAGTATCATTACCCTACGGCTGGAATCAATACTGGGCAAAAATCTGTACACATTGTATTTCACGTATATGTGGCTTGGCTCTGCCACAAAAAAAAGTGAGCTCAGACCTATTGAACCCAGACATATGTGGCTTTTCCTTTTGCACATTATGCATATGGAGGGATTTGCATTGCCAGCATTTAAAAGGAAAGTGTTGTTGTTTTTCCTCAACCAGCAGCAAATGGAAAGTACAGAACACTTGCATTTGCCATTCAAATAGTTTACACGTGTCTAGTGTTATTGCTCTGCTCAAGGTCTTGATTTAATTAAAAGCTACATTTGGTGGTGTGAAGAGAAAATTGTATTGCCTCAGGAAACAGAAAGAATAATAATGATAAAGTTTTCATGGATTCAGACTCTGAGGTAGAAATGCAAGGTGGTCTGAAAATAAATTATGTAGACTAGATATGCAATGTATGTTTTGCACCAACAGAAATATTTTGGGTTTGGTGATTCTTGACTGATAACACAGTTTTTCTTGTTATAAGTTTGCATTTTTATTGTAATTCTCATGCAGAGTTATGATAGAACTGCAGCACACAATGTCTTCAGAAATATCAGTCAATATAACTGCAGTTATGAGCATTTGGGAACTTCCACAAG
Source organism: Podarcis bocagei (assembly GCF_964188305.1). NCBI lineage: Eukaryota > Metazoa > Chordata > Lepidosauria > Squamata > Lacertidae > Podarcis > Podarcis bocagei. The sequence goes on from NC_138130.1 coordinate 36,044,468, forward strand.
GCCATTTATCACTGCATCAGCACAGTGACATCCTTACCAAAGTGCTGCCACTTATTATTTGCCCAAATAATCCAGATTTCCCATTTCCACAGAAAAGCCAATAAAGAAAGAAATAAACCTGTGGAAATGGTGAATCTAGATTAAATTTAGGGCAGGAGGCAAAATATGAAATGCATTTTGATGAGGGTGATACCATGCGGATTCAGACCTGAGAAAAACTGGCATACAGTATATGAGTTGCATTGAGTCCAGAGTAAACTGCTCTGTAAAAGCACCTTATGACAAGACAGAGAATATTAGAAATCCTATTTTCATATTTTGCTGCTCCTCTGCACCCCCTTCCCATCCAGGTAAGCTACAGTGCCACCAGTTTTGGGAAGGCAGCTCAGTAGCTCTGCCCCACCATCCCAGCTGCTACAGAATCTATGCATGCTAGTGAACTTGGTCACACACCACCATTTTATTTGCTCATTTGTGAACATGGATGTGTCAATAATGAGCAAAATTTTGACTTGTGTATGTGGTGATTGACTGGAGGGGGGGGACTTTTGTTGCAAGTACAGTCCATGGTACTGTTTGAAGGCGCAGGGGGCCAGAACCCTGCTTGAGATAAGCAGATCTGATCTGGTCTGGTCTTACATGGAAAGCCATCTGAGAATGACATGTTTACCACTTTTGGTTCCACGTTGGAAGAAAGATTGTGTGTGTGTGTGTGTGTGTGTGTGTGTGTGTGTGTGTGTGTGTGTGTTATTGCAAACGAAGAAAGAAAGTGGTCAGCAAGGAAGAGAGTAAACCACTAGTGGATGACCTGCTCACCTGACCTCTGGTTGGTCACATCACTGCTGTTTACTGGGAGGGTGAAGGGAGAAGTTTTGATGAGGTCAGGACAATGCAAACACACCAGCAAGAGCACTGGATTGTCTCAGCCGGTGAGTTTGCACCATACCAACCTCAACACTGCTTCTCCCTTCACTGTATATCTTCTTGTGAGCAGTGACATGACTATCCATAGGTTAGGTAAGCAGAATCACCTGACCATGTCATCTACTACTAGAGTAAGCATATGGACCAACCCAGAGTCTTTCATTCCTAGGAGTTTTGTTGGGACAGTAAGGAAACTACTATTTGTCTGACCTGTGCTCTAATGGTAACATGATTAATTACTTCTGTTGGACCATCTGGCCCCACTGGCTCTTTCTCTGCTGTAAATGATCTATGAAATTGTTTTAGATAAAAATATTAATACTCTGCATCTGACAATAGCAGAATATCCTTCTGATGAATAGCAGAATATACCATATAGCTGTTTGAAGTGAGACTCCATGGTTCCATGTGAATAAAACCACTTTTCCCCAACTGTTTTCCCACATAATTTCTGTAATTCAGTTAGATACAATCTTATCATTTCCTCAAAGTTTCTAAACAATGCCTGCATCATGCAGACTCCAGCATTTTAACACACATTGCATATATATTGCATTACCTAAAACCCATTGTTGAGCATTTTGGCAATACTACTCCAGTGTGTTTTCTGGGCTTGATATCACTGCATCTGGTTAGTGTCTAAGCCAAGCAATCTTCATACCCTTGAGACCAGTTGTTATTACCGCAATAGTAAAGCAGAGTATGATTTCCTATGTCAGAAAAAAAAATCTTAATACCTTTTGTTACCATATGTGTTTAATCGTGAGTAGAACAAAGTGCGTTTGTGGAATCATGGCTGTACTTTGAAGACTCAGAGGTAATGTAAAATTTTTTTCAAGACCATCTGTGTTCCTTGTGTAAGCTCCAGTTTGCTGTTGAATCCATTTCTCTTCACCAATACTCTTCCATGAAATAGATTGACAGCACAATTTACTACTCAGCTAAAATACTTGGAGTTAAGAATGTAGAGTTTCACCAATGTCAGTGGGACTGAAAAGTAATTCACATGGGATCAGATCCCAAATTTTTGAAAGACAGTTTATGACATAGCCTAGCAAACTTGCCACAGTGGCACAGCAGTTGAGTTACAGTGCTTTCAATTTGTACCATGGGTCTGTGAGATAAATATCTCACTCATCCATAACAAGGGCTGGCAGGGAACAATATCATTAACTGACAACAACAGCGAGCCCAGCAATACCTATTGGAGAAAGGGAGGAGCAACCACGAACCCAATTGAGAATCAGAATTTCATGTGAAAGGATTGTGTCCTCAGTTCATTCTGTCTGCTGCATTTACCCATCCTCATCTGGGAATGTCAGAAATCTGAAATTACATGCCCCAAATCTCTCCCTCCCTCTATATTTTCCCAGTTCTTAGAATGCCCTTGAGACAGTCCACAAATAAATGGCTTAAAAGAAGTAGGTTAGGAAGGGGAAAGGAAAGGAAGCAAATTCAGGTACTGTAGAGAAGAGGAGACATATGGTCCAAACTGATGGAAGGAGTCTGGCTAACTCACTTTTCCTTCTGATGCAGTCAGGTGGAATGGCTGTGGGTGGGGAACAGTCAAATGACATCTTGTTTATTAGATGAATTTATATCGCCACCCCATAATATATTTTCTCTGGGCATCTCACAAAACAAAAAGAATTAAAACATAATATAAAGCAATAAAATGATTAAGAACCAAAAATACAGATGATATATTAATCATGCAAAATATGGCAATGTTAATGAGAGTACATGAAGCTACAATCCAAACCCCCTTTGCACGAAATTGGCCCTGTGCCAAGCCCTGCCAGCCTCCACAGGCCTCCGCTTGCAGGAAGCCTCAAAACAGGAAGTACTGGGGTAGGGAGAGATTAAGCTGGCTTTGGGAGCCATCGGTATCATAGCTGCCTCCACTGCTGTCACTTGATGGCGTCAGGTCTGAGCTAGGTGCAATCGCTGCACCAGCTCTATGCTGGCACAGCAGTTTGCTTCCACTCACTTCCCACCCTGGCCAGGGTGAGCAATGGGTTGGCAGGTGCAGCAGTGGTTCAACCTTGCCCTGCCACCATTCGTCTGTCTTTGGATTGTCTCATTAATATACCGTATTTTTCACTCCATAAGGTGCACCTGACCATAAGGCACACCTGCTTTTTTTGGGGGGGGGAGAATTCAAGGGGGAAAAAATATGTGGCTCTTGGGGGCTTTTGCGGGAGCTGGGGGAAGTGAGAGAGCCTCGCTCTGTCCCTTCCCCCACCTCCCACAAAAGCCAGGGATAGCCGCACGAAGCCTCCCCAGAGCAGCGGGATGAAGGCTCCCCGCTGCCCTGTGGAGGCTTCACGGGCTACCCCAGAGCTGCTTGACCCAAAGAGCAGGTCGGGGAGCCCCGGGGCTGGCAGTGGGGGAAGCGTGGTTTTCCCCCACCACCAGCCCCAAAGAGCAGGTCGGGGAGCAGCGGGAAGGCTGCGTGCAGCCTTTCCGCTGCTGCCCACACTTGCCGGGTCTGGCGAGGGAAGCCCGGGTCCCACCCCCCAGCCCCAGGGACCACACATTCGCTCCATAAGACGCACAGACATTCCCCCTTAGACAATTCCCCTTAGAGGAAAAAAGTGTGTTTTATGGAGCGAAAAATACGGTATTACTTATAAGAGTAATCATGATTGTTATGGTAATCTGTATGGTATAGTAGTCCAGATGTCACAGGCTGGCAAAAAGACAGATGATGATGATGATGATGATGATGATGATGATGATGATACTTTATTTATACCCCACACATCTGGATGCATTTCCCCAGCCATTCTGGGCGGCTTCCAGCAAAATATTATACAATAATTCATCAAATATTAAAAACTTCCCCAAACAGGGCAGCCTTCAGATCACTTCCAAATGTGTAATTTGACCCTGAAAGTAGCAAATGTACCCTGCAAATTAGTCACTGAGGGAGTGGGGGGATACAAGTAAAAGCTTGGAGATTTCATAGCCTCTTCTTTCTTCTGCTTCTGCTTGTCAGCCCTGAGAATGCTTGGCGATTTAATTTAATACTAACGTGTAGCAGAAAACAAGCTGAGATCTTGGAAAGAAGTGCCAAGTACCTAATGTTTCCTTAAGCTGAAGGATTAGGCTTTCCCCGATCGTCTAAAGATAACATGACACCTTTCAGAACACCACAGTGATTAAAATAACTTTATACACTTCACTGGGCATTTCCCCTGCTTCTTAACAATGGGAGCAATCTCAAAATCACTATACTGTAAAAAAGAAAAAACATAAAACTTCAGAACCCCAAAAGTGTTATGTACACACATAAGAATGGTCAGAGCTCTACTACTATTGTTTACATCACCATAGTTCAGTTTACTTTACAGATATGCAAGAGTTCATGAAGAGAGCAAGTGAGCGGTGTGGCCTAGAGATAGGAAATATGGCTCCAATTCAAGGGTCATGGATAGAAAGTCCTAAGCTTTATCTGTACTCCATTCTGTACTCTCTGGAGGAACAGGAGAACCCACAGAACAAGACCTGGAGGGGGAAGGAGAGGGATGGTCATTCTATCTGGCATGCAGAACGGGAACAATTGTATTATCACAAAGCTGAATTCCACCCATATATGCCAATTACTCAGCACTCAGTGAAATTGATTTTAAAGAATTAAAATGACTAGCTCAATAAGAGAGGAAGTCCAGCCACATTGAACTTAAAATGGTCAAATGAAACTGAGAGCTGTTTCTTGGGGGGATGATAAATTCTTGGAAGAAGGGCTTAGTAAGGCTTACACAATAAGCTAACGCAATAGGTGTCAACTATGGTGAAGACAGAGATAGCTCCAGTCACAGGTTCTTAAATAACACCGGGCAGCATTTGTCCTTGACTATTTAAAGTTTCTCAACAATATATAGGGATGTGGGTGGCGCTGTGGGTAAAACCTCAGCGTCTAGGACTTGCCGATCGCATGGTCGGCGGTTCAAATCCCCGTGGCGGGGTGCGCTCCCGTTGCTTGGTCCCAGCGCCTGCCAACCTAGCAGTTCGAAAGCACCCCCGGGTGCAAGTAGATAAATAGGGACCGCTTACTAGCAGGAAGATAAATGGCGTTTCTGTGTGCTGCTCCGGTGCCGGTTCACTGGAGCAGCTTCGTCACGCTGGCCACGTGACCCGGAAGTGTCTGCGGACAGCGCTGGCTCTAGAGTGAGATGAGCGCACAACCCTAGAGTCTGTCAAGACTGGCCCGTACGGGCAGGGGTACCTTTACCTTTACAACTATATATATATATATATATATATATATATATATATATATATATATAGCCTTCCATGAACAGTATTCTTGTCATCAGCTGCTTGCTTGTCTTACCTCCCAGTCTGTTTTTTGATCCCCTTTAAATATACTGCTGGTAACTCCTGTCTGGGATTGTCGGCTAATGTTTTTATAATCAAGCATCCTGAATAGATTGAATTCCAGACATCCTGTAAGTGTGGGGGAATCCAAAAGCACTTCACCAAAATAGAGCTACTGTGAAGCCTCCAGTTTGATTTGTCGTTCACGTATAATAAAGAGATGGAGGTGCCAGAAGAACATATTTCTTCTTTCTTTTTATTTTGTTTGATAAAGAAATAAATAAGTCCGATGGAGTAATTCATCCCAGATGGAAGATTTTCCAAATTTAAGTTAATTACTGAGTGTGGCAGTCCTAAATATGGGCACTTAAGCACAGGCATGGTGAGAGTTTGTTATCTCATTCAACTTCATGTTAATTTCCCATCCTAAATTGCCTTATACTGCACGAAGGCCCATCCAGGTTGTTAGTCTTTTCTGTAACATGATACTAGGGTTCCCCGTTAAAGGAGTTTTTGAGGGGAGGCTTTGACCGTACGCCAAGAGGTTGTCATTGCTCCCCCCTGCGATGACAGCTTAACAGGGGCAGCTATCTCTGCTTGAATATATGTTCTCCCATCCCCCCCACACACTGGATAACCCTGATGTTCCCTAGATCCCCGTCTGGGGACTGGGAGGGATAAACACCCAATGCCTGAGCCAAGGTCTACCCACATCTGAAATATAATAAAGTTGTGGCCAATTTAATCCCATAGCACATTGTCTTGAGTCATTATTCCACATGAGGGGGGCCGCCCAGGGTTTGGGGGACTCTGCCTGTCCACGCAATCCCACTTTATTAGTTGTTGTGCAATGCTTCCCCGGTGCTCTTGCATTATTGATATCTGGAAGGATACTCTTGCACTATAGCATGATGAAAGTGGGACAAAAATAATAATAAACCAGGACATTTGTAGTATAAAAAGTTGGAGGATTTCAGCCTGGGTATCAAACATGCATGGACTGGAAGCCAATTAGTATGTCTGCCACCTTTGGCAGGATCATGTAGAAGGACCCCAAGACATCATGATCATGAATAATCTTGAATGCACAATGAAAAAGAGAGCTTGAACATGGGGCCTTTTGCAAGGCATAATGTTCTACCTCCTGAGCTAGGGTTCTTCCAAAACTTGTGTGTGTGCTAGCTCAGACTGATTTAGGTTAGGCTATAAACAAGTTATTTTCAGAAAAGACAAGAAACTTTCTGCGATTGTAAAACATAAAATATGCTAGTTAACCATCTGGCTAGGTATCCCACTTCTCCTGCCTCAAATACTGGCAGATCATTCAGCATCTCTGCAACTTTTCACATTTACAAGGTATAATATTCACTGAGTCTCACATGCAAGAAACGGAGACACGATGAGTCTGGCCAAATTGTCAGTCCCTTGTATTGTAAGGGAAGAAGCACTGAATCTTTATGTTAATTGTCAGCTGCTTCATTCCTGAAACCAGACGCTGTAAATCTATCATCTAATTGACTGCTCTGATTAAAAGTTTTCTAGACAAAGCCAGTAGGTATTCATTTGAGTCGGTTAGTCTCCTCTTTTAATCTTAACATCTGAGAAAGTAGCACATTAAAAAAACAATGCTTATTACAATGCCTAAACTTCTTAGAAGTCAGGTTGACCAGTGTGAAAGTTCTTCTTCTTACAACATTAACCTTAGCATTGTAAGCATGTTTCTGACATTATACTAAAAATATGCATTCGTATCGTATGAACTGTTTTATAATTCTGAAGCAGCACAGAACTTTAGAGAGGTGTATCATTTAGGAAGCGCAAGGGTTAAATGGCTGTGCTGGAAATGGCAGGTGAGCTGCTGCTTACTGGCAGTGCGAGAGGTTAGGTGGTGGGGAGGTCAGTGCAGTGCAAACAAACTGGCAAAGCCAATCCTGAGTCCCACTTCAGGGAAAGGAGCACTCCTCTTTTCCATATTTCAGACATGGAATTGGTTTTGGAAGCCACAGTCGTCTATAGTTGTTTTGAGATATTTTATTTATTATTTCAACAATTTATATACCAATTTTCCAAACATACTGGACTAATATTCAATAAATAACATGATACCCCATGAACACCTTCTTATATGCATATAATGTACTGGCATTATATCATTGCCTACATGCTCTTCTAATGCAAAGTGATTTGGTCTGATGGGGGGAAACTGAGCCACTATCTATCCGAAGGAGTAATAACCAACCTGTCCAGTAAAAGTGTGGAGCCAGTTTGATTTTTTTTTTGGGGGGGGGATGGCAGGAGGGGAGGAAGACAATGTATGCTAAGAAACCTAAAAGGAGTTTCGGTGTGGCAGGAGGAATGGATTGAGGCTGCACCTTCTGCAATTAAAGCTATGGCTCTTTCATAGATCCCCCTATAAAGATATGCATGAGATCCCAATATGGAAACAGCTAGGGCACCTCGCTGGTTTGAAGTGAGCATCTCTTAAAAGTGAGCTCTTAATTGTGAAGAAGCATGAAGTAGGGTTGCCATATTTCAAAAATCTGGACACAAAACCTTTTTTGGGCAGAGTTGTTTGTTGAGTTTCTTTTGAAAATCTCAAAAGAACTATTTTTAAGGAAATTGCATATGTCTGGAGAAAATGACATATGAGCCCATTCTTAAGATGCATGAACAAAATGACATATGAGTCCATTCTTAAGAAGCATGAACAAAATGACATATGATTCCATTCTGCTTCTTGCTGTCGTACTATGTTTTGTATCACCCTCAACTTCTCTGAGTTTGGATTTCGGATGTTCTAAATAATTTCAATAAAATTAATAATAATAATAAAATTACTAAGATTTACGGGGGCTGGCAGAAGCTGCCCTGAGTATTGCTGGTGCCACTTTGGGCTTAATACGCTGCTTCCATACCCCGCTAATATCCACCCTCAACTCTATAAGAAATTCAAAGAGCATTACAAAAAGACAAAGAAACTCTTCTTGAATGATCCTGATCCTCTGAGACAATTCCATCCCATCCTTGGGTAAGTAGAAGCCTGAGTCATGAAACATGGCATTTATGCACATCAGTTTATATTAAGAATATTGATGCTATCGGGGTTCCGACTTATCTCCTGCCTTTATTTGTTTTGGAGTGTCTTATGCAATTCTTTCCAGCTGAAACCACACAAGAAGGAGAACTGTATCCGCACCTTGTTTTCGCAAGCAAACTTAACAGGACCATTTCATTCTCGCCATACTCACCAAAAGTTTCTAATTCACGAAACTAAAAACGATAGAAATTTGAGAAGTGACATGATGATGTTTTCCTAGATTACCACTGTATGAACAGATTTTTATTATAATATATAGCTCCCAAACAAACTAAAGTATACATAGAATGAGCAAAATGGAGGCAGGTCATCTAAAATAACATAACATAACATAGTGTTCAGATGAAGTGAATGATGTCGGGATCAAATTAATAAAAGTTGGATTTCTTTTATTTTCTCATGAACAGCTATCCTGTACATTTTATTTATTAAATTACAAAACCAGGTGAAGAATGAGAAGAAGAAGAAGAAGAAGAAGAAGAAGAAGAAGAAGAAGAAGAAGAAGAAGAAGAAGAAGAAGAAGATATTTTTGCTATCACTGGCGGGGGACTGAATTCAATTCCAAATAGATCACAAGCAAATGGAGTTTTTATCCCTTTAACCTTTCCAAGTAAACATCTGTCTACCCTCCGTTATATAAAACCACCACATAATTTGGCATGGTATCCTCATAAGCTTCTTAACAAAGATCCAGGTCTGGGATAATAGGGCAATTATTTCTGCTAGGTCAGAAGTGTTTTTGAAGCTTGCTGTGTGTCTGCCTGCACTTGGGTAGATCTAACTACTGTTATCATGCTCTCACTTTCATTAATTAGAACAAAACCCCTTGCAATTATTTTAAACCCGTCATTTTGATGGGCTGTATATGTAAACCTCTGTGTGTTAAGTGAGTGAGAGGTAGGATTGGAACAGAGGGTCTTTGTACAGAAACATTGCACCCCATCATTGCTAGGGGAGGACAGGCCACATGTTTCAGGAATGGTAAGCAGATTTGTCACCATTATAGTATTGTTGCTAAGCAAGGCCCTTCCTTCTCCCATATTAGCGATGAATAGTCATTCACTTATACTGGAGATAGGAAGGGATACATAACTAGATATGTGATAAATCTGTCCTTACCATACCTGTCAACTGCCCTGGGAAAACTGGGACATCCTGTTTTTCAAGCTAGAGCATGGCAACCATTTGGGGTGCTTTGTTTTCGCATGGCTTTGGGCCAAAATTTCACACCGAAAAAGCATTTTTAGGGGGTCTGCAAACTTGTGGAACTCCAAAATGTGCGTTTTTGGGCACTGTGCCTGAAAAAGTGCTTTTTCTGGGTCTGCGAACTCACAATCAAGTGACTTGCACAGGACTCCTGATCTAGAAGATGGTGTCTCAGATTTGGGCCATGTCCTGTTGGAAGGTATGTCCTACTTACTCCTGCTGGGGGAAAAACCATTAGCAGCATGTTGTGACCTTTTAACCTCAATGGCCTTAGTCACGCCTAACTGTAACAGTGTATGGATTTTCTCTGGGGCCAAATAATTAGCAACAATAGTTTGAGTTATTACTGTCTTGTACTGACTTTTGGATGAAGATTCCTCCATTAAATGCAAGGAACCTTTGGATCCAGCCTACTGTCTCTTCATATTCAAGTACCTAGATCTGAAATAGTTTTTCATAGTTTCAGAATTCAAATCCATTGGAAATAAGAATATGTTGGGTTACATCCAACTAAGGTTTACTCAGAAGTCATTGAAATTAATAGGTTGAAGTTCATCATGTTCATTAATTTCAATGGGTCTACTCTGTGTAGGACCAGAATTAGCAGACCCATTCAGATTGTCAACTGAAACAACCTAAATCGATCCTGATCACACTGTAGATGTGATCCACTGGTTGATGATAGCCAAGATTTGCAACATTTGCAAAATCTGTAACATCTGCAATATTCATAACAAAATAAACAGAAGAACAGAAGCCTGAACAATTACAGAATTTCAGCAGAATGTTACAGGACATGAAATGATCACAAACAAAGCAGTATGTCAGCTACAAAACCTTTGCAGGGACAAACAGTGTTAAAAATAGGAATTTGCATACCAATTTGCAAAAAGAGGATTTTTGCATATTCCCTGATACCATCAAGAGCCCAAATCTTCATTAATGCACAATAAAAAGGACATGGGGGGGGCATTACTACTCCAGAACCATGGGCTCTGATATTGTAGTAGAAGACCACAAAGCAAAGGTAAAGGGGCAATCTATCTTAATGGCTATTTACAGCTTCTTCTAAGTGAAACATTTCAATATGCTGACATGGTTGCAAATCTGAGAAGTGACAGGGTGTTAGTCAGATAGAGTATAATTTTAGTAAATTGTAATAATAACAGGCATCAAACTAGCGTCTGGGTGGGGAAAGGATAATTATGTGATATATACCATACAGTGTGCTTTCCTAATTGCTACTTTGGGGTCAAAGAGGCCAGCAAAGGTTCTTGTCATTTGCAGAGCTAAACAACTCTGAACTATAATCATACTTAGCACTCTAGACTTGACGCTCTCAATATCAAAGTGTCTCGCGAGCTGCGGCTTCCGACATAAAGTGAGCTTAATGAGAGGAAGTACGGGATATTTATTTACATAACCGTTCACCCAAATGCCATAACAAAAGTCAGACCTTGGAAAAGAAGCTCCGGCGGTTCTTGGACTGTTGTCATGCCATTTCCTCCTGTCTTTATGATTCTTCATCAAAGGAAACAGTGAGGGTGTTCCTGCGGTTATAATCACTGGCCCTCCGCTGAGAGATGGTTGGAGGGTAACGTCAGCGGACTTTGAAAGCGGTCACGAGGAATGCGAAAAATCAGCAGCTATTTGTGTTTGTCACGCTGGGGATTATTTGGAGAAGAATTCTCACCTCTGCTCTTCCTGGATCTTCATGCTCAGAGAAGGTGCAGTCCATTGTTTTCAAATCAAGAATAGACATGGTCACACATGCATTATATTGGCTGGAGGGCTTGATTATATCTTTTGGCATTACAACTTCAGATGGGAATGTCTCATGATTCATAAATGTCAGTAGCATCAGTGGGCTACTCCAGATGTCCTTTTTATTGTAATCCATGATGATTTGGACTCGTAATCAATCCCATTTTCCATACTATTTGTAGCTGCAAGGTTTTGGGGTGGACATACTGCTTCCTTTCCAATCAATGCATGTCCTGTATCTTCCTGCTGAAATCCTGTTTTCATACCAAAAATCTTCCAAAGAATGGTGTGTGTGTGTGTGTGTGTGTGTGTGTTGTCCCACTTTTCCTGCACTATAGCACAAGATTGCCGCTCTAGAGGACAATAAAATGATGACACTGGGGAAGCATTACAGAACAATTAATAAAGACAAATGATGAATGGATAGTTGAATAGAAATCCATCTTCATGAGTCCCATGAAGATGTCATGGAGTGGATGGTCAGATCCAGAAGAAGAATGGGAGGTGCTTGGGTAGTTGGAACTAGGACAACCCTGGGGAAGGTCCTTATGGAATGGGATAGGTCTAATCAGGACTCCAAGAGGTGTCTAAGCTTGGGGAGGGGGCTGGTCATTTAGGGACCAAGTAGGCTGGCAGACAAATGTTCTGCCCTCTAGCACCGGACATCTCCTGTTGTGGAACCTCCCCCAGAACCCCCTCCTGTCAGAGAGAAGCCTCCTCCTTCTGGAGAGGCAACTGAGAGTAAATCAGATGCTAGACCTGTGCTGACACTGCCTCTGTCTCCAAGGCCACGAAGAAGCCAGCAGAGGAGTGAACAAACCTTGCTTATCCAACCCACTCAAAGGAGTGCCTGCTTGTTTGCCCAGTCTTAAGAGCTATGCCTGCCATGCTCTTCAAAAAGAAGGTGCAAGAGGAGGGTGTTGCTTGTTGGATTATTAGCCTCTGCTTGTGCTTAAATATGTGTCCATACCTCTTATGTACCTGGTGAATCTTGCCTATGCCTTGTCTATGTACCAATCCAAGTTATGCATTAAAGCCTTTGGCAGAAACAGAGCTGGGAGTTTGAGTTCTTCGTCCAGCAGTCCCAAGGTAATGCACTATTCTTGCATCAAAGACATGTTGCAAAATACATACACACATTCTGAGTAGACTTTTTGAAATCAATGGACAAAACTAACAAGTCCATTGGTTTAAAAAAGTCTACTCTGTGACGTAGCTGGATACAACCCTTATTTTGAATGCTTTCATTGGAAAGTGACAGATCTTTTACTACAAGCGATGCACCAAGCATTCTCTTATGCAAGGCTCAGCTCTTCCACCTCCTTGCCAAAAGATTAATAAATTCATTTGTCAGCAGAAATAAACTATAATGTGGGTTTCCATTCATTCCAGTGAAATTTGTAGTAATTAGCTTCATATTCACTTCTGGCACTAAACACACAGACATTAAATTTACTATCTCCATGAGGAATGGTGTAAAATACACATTGCCCCTTCAGCTTCAAAGCAGTGCATGCTTTTTATTGGAGAAAACATCTCTCATTAAATGCAAACAGGCAATGGTCATGCACTTAAATCCAGGCAATGATAGCTATTGGAGGTGCACTCTGGTCAAATCCACACCACATATTTAAAGTAGTACCATACCACTTTAAACAGACATGACTCCCCTCACAGAATCCTGAGAAGTGTCATTTGTTAAGGGTGCTGGGAATAGAAGAGCCATACCCCTCCCCACAAAGCTATGCTTTCCAGAGTTCACTGAGAAGAAGGATTGTTAAACCACACTGTTAATTGTAACTCTAAGTGGAGTGTGGCTTGAAGTGGTGTAACAGCATCTTAAATTCATGGTACAGGTGTGGCCTTAGACTTTGAAGAACGGCTTCTGCTTGGCTGAGAGGCAGAAGAACTGTCTGCACTGCCACAATATTATAACAGATAACGGAGACACATATTACATTTAACAAGAGTGATTCTAGCGCTCACAGCCAAAAAATTATGTATGATATTTTTTAGTTCAAAATCTGATGTGTGGGTGGGGGTGAGAAGCTGGACAAAACTTCATGGTAAAGTGGGAGCTGGAGTTGCGAAAATGGAGCTTCATCCCTGTCAGGACAATGCTAGGTCAGCATTTATCATTTAGTCCTGGGGCTATGGGGGAAAGTATATGCTAACTATTAGCTGGTGGCACCAGGAGGAGCTTCAAGAACCACCAGTGGTGAGTTCTTCTCCTCCCGAAGGAATTTTGTCATCTCCTGAAAAATCAGCTAAAATGGCATCTTCATTTTTGCCACATGGATGGGGTGGCGAATTTGGGATTGAGCACTTTTGCATAGCCCTGATTTCCTTACAAAACTCTCTCTCTCTCTCTCTCTCTCTCTCTCTCTCTCTCTCTCTCTCTCCCTCTCTCCCTCTCTCCCTCTCTCCCTCTCTCCCTCTCTCCCTCTCTCCCTCTCTCCCTCTCTCTGTTTAGTACTAAAATCACAGTGCGTGCATTTGTGCTTACACATGCGTATATGAATTTAATCGGTTTGCATTGACTTCTATACGACCAGCTCCTTAAATGAATTTAGGACTGCAGCCTTCATTTTGATGTCCTTGTGCTCCTACAGAGTCACTGAAGCACAGCTCAGGATTTGTACTTTATTAAGATCAAGTCAATGTTATGACCATTTAACAACAAGAGCATAATAGGGGGCAGACCAGAGATAAGAATGCAGCTAATCTAAAGGCTGTTCCACAAAAGCTCATATGACTTGAAAGAACCATAAGCCTACTCACTGTGATGTCTAAAGCATGTTGCAATGTTGCATATTGCACCTGTTCTAATAGCATTCACTGTAAGTCTTAGCCCTGGATTGTTGCTTATCTCCACCCTCCTGTGGGATTTCAGAGAAGGCAGAGGAACCACCGCGTTCCTGCTCTTGTCCCAACGGTTCACTCTATGGAAAAGAATACTTTGGTGGCTAATTAGGGCAGCATCCAGTCTGTTTCATACAGCAACACAAAACAGACGAAACATTGGAAAATCTCGCCTAAAAATATTGAGGTTCAAAGCAAAAATGTATCATGAGTCCTTGCCTACAATTACAATGATTAAATTAACAAGAACACATGGAAGGAAAAACAGAATGTGATCCAAAAAGATGGATTAAATAACCATGTGTCCTTCACAGAAATTTGTTTTGGGGATTTTTCCGCAATTCTCATCCAGTTTTCTCCCCAGATTTTGGTTTATTATTATTATTATAAATATATACAAGCCATATAAAACTTATGGACACTAATAATAAGTGATCCATCTAATAGTCTATGAATAGACTAAGATTACTAATTCTACTACACAGTTCACATAATGAAATATTTTGCATGGCATTTTTTATACATTCATGTCTATGTTAAATTTCAGGCCACTCCCATTGGCCCTTGCCCATGGGTGTGGCATGGGTGGGTGTGCCATGCATGCTCTTCCAGCACATCCATCACCTAGCAACAGAAGAGGGGAGAAAAATGTATCCATGTTGTTAGGCAGTCCATGAGGATGGGTAAGGGAGGACATGTGTACAATGAGAACATTGTAGTGAACCCTCTTAATTATGACTCATTTCACTCTGTTTTTTATTAACGACGAGGATGAAAAGAGTAAAACTGTTTGCAAATGTGTTAGTGACATTTGTTAAGATGCTGTTACAGCATCCCATTGCCCTCTCTGCACTTTCCCACGAATGCGGACTCGCATAGACATGCCGGTGTCCATAAAGAGGGGAAAGTATTATTCATGGCAGAAGCACATCTGGGGTGAAAAGGCAATGATGGCTGGTAGTTATTTCCAAGCTTCATCCTATAACATAAACCTGGCTCAGATTGTAAGCCAGAAAACATGATCTGTCAGAGGAACGAGGTTGATTTTGGACTCTCCCATTTCCTCCACATATTGTTCTTTCAAACAGAATGAAACAATTAACAAATCTGTGGATCATCTAACTGACCTACTTGCCTAGGCAGCTTAAAACGTGAGTTGGCAGTTCCTGGAATACAGCAGCAACAGCCACAGGCCTCTGTTCCATTGGCTGCATCACAGAGCTCCTTTTCATCATGAAGTTTCTGCCACTGTCTTTAATGAGTTGCTGATTTGCATGTTGCACGGCTCATATGAATAGACCACATGTGTGTGCTGAAAAAGATAAAAAGAAAAGCACAACGTATTACAAATTGGAGCTAAGATATTGCTTACCACTGCGGGTGAACCTGGACGGCAGATTCAATATAACAGCTGCATGGAGTTTGTGTGAAAGCACTTAAAAGTGTAGGATTTCAACATGGTTCATGTCACTTTGAAAGGCTTTTAGCCTATGTTATGGTCTACAAGCAGACAGTGTCTGCACTCCAGCATGATGTGAGTTGACAGAGATTGTTGTCCCAACATTGCGTGCCTATGTGTCGGTCACTGGACCACAACTAATAACTTTTTTATTAAAAAAAAATCAGCCACATTGGGGCCTTCGCACAGCTAAGTATTTTTTGGGAAGCGTCTACCACTGATATTAATTTTTTGTAATCTTTATTCTTAGATCTTATTATGATATACATGCCAATTGTTCAGTTTTGTTGTGTACTTTTTAATCCATTGTTTATGGCCACTTTTGTAATTATGTAAATCTTTTCCTGTCGTAAGCCACCTTGAGCATGGTTTCAACTATCAAAATAATGGTGATGATATAGCCCCTGTAACTTGCAGGTCCTTTTGTATTTTCTTCATTGGGATAAATGTGGCCAATCACATAAGTTGATAGTTGAAGCAGTTCACAGCAGACTTGCGCTTCAATGATTCTACACAAGAGGAGGCTACCGATTACAATCCCTCCTTCCACATCAAAGCAGGATCTAGCATATTCTAGCACCACAAGGGCTTGCTGCTTGGACAAGGTGTCTGTGGACTATAAGAGCTGAATGTCCAGCTGATGATTATCTATTTATTTTCAGAGGTCCAGTTGGCTATATACAATGTAACTGTGCATGAAGGAAAATAATCCTTTAAATAAAACATCTTATTTGCATCACTAGTCAAATCTTTCTCCTCAGATGTTTCTTTTTCCTGGTATAAAATGTAAAGAGCATCAAGATGTCCATCTGTCATAGAAACTTCAGCTGAGATCTTTGCATTGCAGGGGGTTCGGCTAGTTGACCGTTGGGGTCCCTTCCAACTCTACAATTCTGTGGTTCTGTCTAAACCAAACAGATCTTTAACAGAGATGGTTTTCCCTTGAAAGGATTCTTATAAATTTAAGGAGTCTTCTTCTTCTTCTTCTTCTTCTTCTTCTTCTTCTTCTTCTTCTTCTTCTTCTTCTTCTTCTTCTTCTTTTTATACCACACCCATCTGGCTGGGTTTCCCCAGCCACTCTGGGCGGCTTCCAGCAAAATATAAAAAATAATAAACTGTCAGACATTAAAAACTTCCATGAACCAGGGCTGCCTTCAGATGGTTTCTAAAAGTTTTGTAATTCTTTATCTCACTGGTATCTGATGGGAAGGTGTTCCAAAGGGAGGATACCACTGCCAAGAAGGCCTTCTGCTGGATCCCTGTAACTTTACTTCTCAAAGTGAGGCAACAGCCAGAAGACCCTCAGAAGTGGACCTCAATGTCTGGGCTGAATGATGGAGGTGGAGATGCTCATTCAGGTATACTGGGCCGAGGCCATTTAGGGCTTTAAAGGTCAGTACCAACACTTTGAATTTAACTTGGAAACATGCTGGGAGCCAGTGAAGATCCTTTAGGACTGCTGTTATCTCCCAGTGGCTAGTCTAGCTGCTGAGTCACCTTCAAAGGTAGCCCCACATACAGTGCATTGTAGTAATCCAAGTAGGAGATAACCAGAGCATGTACCACTCTGGCGAGACAGTCTGCGGGCAGGTAGGGTCTCAGCCTTTGTACCAAATGGAGTTGGTAGACAGCTGCCCTGGACACATAATTGACCTGAGCCTCCATGGACAGCTGTGAGTCCTAAATGACTCCCAGGCTGCACACCTGCTCCTTCAGGGGCACAGTTACCCCATTCAGGACCAGAGAGTCCCCCACACCCACCTGCCCTCTGTCCCCCAAGGAACGCATTTAGTCTTGTCAGGGTTAAACCTGATTAATAAACCAATGAACCGATAAATTAATAAAACAAACAACTGTTGTTCATGTTTTGTCTTTGAGATGTCTTAGAGCTCCACTGCACAGTTCCAACATAGAAACAATTCTATGTCAGAACAAGCACACAAGCCACAATTGTCAGTTCACTTGTACTGAAGTGGGTCCTCATACCATGGCTAACTTTGTGAAGCTTGATTCCAAGTTGTCAATTCCAGCACATGGGGTGGGGGATAATCTTCTTTTGGGTAGATTCCATGAAACCCATGCAAAGCATGCTTGAGTGTATGATCTTTAAAATGTGTAAAGATGTCAGACTATCACACAGAGAGTGTAAGTGTGCACTGAATGGATTGATGAGAACCCAAATGACAGCTTTAAAAGTCATTCCCCAACTATTTCTGTAGCCTTTGAAAGAGGGTGGTTTTCTTTTGAAATCTTCACTTGTGTACTCACATTCAGTTGAGAGAGAGAAATTTCCCACACAGTTATATCCTTCTCTTTCAAGCTCAGACTCTTTATTCTATAGAAATCAATGCAAATTAAAACCAGCTGATTACATGTATAGGGAAATGTAAATGCGGCACAGAGAAATATATAAAGGAACAATATTCAAAACAAAAAAGAGGCTCATTTCATCTCATTGGAAATCTACTCACACAGAATGATCTGCCTATCTCTGGGGATGCAGGCCATGAATAAAGCTATTTTCCGACCCACTGCATGCCTGAATATAGCTGCCACATTCCCAGGGTCAATGTGCATGGAACTGGCAGCACATTTTAAAGCCGTGGAGGCAAGCAAGTTTCTGCCAACATACACTCCTTGTAACTGTGGGCAGACTAGGCCAGGGATTGCCTCTTCCAAGTGGCTGTGCCCCCAGGAATGCTTGGGATCTACAGAGGGATCTTTAATCAAGCTGAATCTATGGTCAGCTCAAGATCCATAATCAGTCATTACCATAACAATCATATCACATACCCGCCAACATTTCTCCATTGTAAATAGGAACATCCCAAGGGAAAGCAGGACAAATAAGAAACTGGGATGGCTTCTGTAAATCCAGGACGGTTACTGGAAAATAGGGACACTTGGAGGGGCTGATATCACATATTTTAAGATAATGTTTATAGAGACACCATGAATGGGAGTCCTCTGCACTTGTGTTTGGGACCTAAGAAAGCTAGTTCTATGACACACTAGACTGAATAGCTTGTTAAGGAACTGACAGGCTGCTGATCATGGTAGTTCTGAAGGGTTTCCAAACAATTCTCAGCACTCTTAACAAACTACAGTTCCCAGGATTCTTTGGGGAAAGCCTTGACGGTTAACGTGGTACAGAAGTGCTGTAAATGTATGGTGTAGATGAGGCCACAGTTTTATGGTATCTGGCATAACTGTAGTTTCTCCCTGGAGAAGGAGAAAGCTAAGCTTGTTTGTCAAACAATGGCGGGGGTCAGGGAGAGAACAGAGGCCAGTAGGTGCCCTCTGGGCTGTAATGTAGAGTTTTGTTTTTGACTTCCTAGCTATTGTTACTGCCTAGTTTATTTAAAAACAGCAACGAGAAGCATCTAGTTTTCACCAAGGAAGCACAATAAATCAGATTTCCATCTGTAATATAGTGGAATTGGTTAGCCTGCTTTCATGGGCGTGTATGTGATTATGAGTTTATGCTCTGTTGGTTTTATGTAACTGGTTTTATTGTGTATTGAATTTTTATTTTTTTATTGTCCACCACTCTGGGATTATTTTTAATGAAGACAAACAAACAGAATCTGGCTGACTTCAGCCTGACAGTTTAGCAATACCACATGACATATGCCTAGCTTCACAGAAAAAGAAGGGAACCTTGGAAGGTACTCTGAATACCTTGGGGTTCCTCAGTTTCTCCTCTCTGCTTGCTGCCTGCCCTCAGAAACCCTTTCATGGTCAATATGCAAAGCACAATTGCCCTTTGCCATCAGTGTTCCAATGGTGGAGAGGAAAACAAACAAACCCACCAAACTCTGAACCCAGGAACTAGACTACTCCTTTTCCCTCCTGCTGTCCTCTCACAAACACCTTCTGACTTGGTTGGGGCATGATGGCCAGAGTTCAGGGTTTGGTGGTCCTGCTGCCATAGACTTTCCCTCACTGTTAACTTCTAGAAACACTGAGAAGGAAATGAACCCCCCTAAATGACATCATTACTGACCGACACAGATAGGACTCTCTACAGGATGCCTTGGCTCCAACTCTCCAAGCTCCTCCCATTATTTCTCAGGATCTGACCATCCACTCTAGGATACCTCCCCAGGGCACGTGGCAGCAACTTATGCAGAATAAGATAGCAAAATGTGAAAGCTTTATATGATCTGAAGAGAAACCACACCAGAGCTTCCAAAAGAATTTTTTAATTTGTTTATGTATGCTTTTTGAATTATGGTGCTGGGGGAGACTCTTGAGAGTCCCATGGACTGCAATAAGATCAAACCTATCAGTCCTGAGGAAATTAGTCTTGAGTGCTCACTGGAAGGACACTGGATCCTGAAGCTGAGGCTCCAATACTTTAGCCACCTCATGAGAAGAAGAAGAGAAGAGTTTGGATTTGATATCCTGCTTTATCACTACCCAAAGGAGTCTCAAAGCGGCTAACATTCTCCTTTCCCTTTCTCCCCCACAGCAAACACTCTGTGAGGTGAGTGGGGCTGAGAGACTTCAGAGAAGTGTGACTAGCCCAAGGTCACCCAGCAGCTGCATGAGGAGGAGCGGGAACACGAACCCGGTTCCCCAGATTACAAGTCTACTGCTCTTAACCACTACACCACACTGGCTTATGAAGATTGGCTTATGAAGATGACAGAATATTATTATAATAAAAATAATTGTGTGTGTGTGTGTGTGTGTGTGTGTGTGTGTGTGTGTCCTGCCCATCTGGCTGGATTTCCCCAGCCACTCTGAGAGGCTTACAGCATATATAAAAATACAAGAAACATCAAACATCAAAAAGCAGAATATCCTATACAAGAAATGAACAAGCCAATAAACCAATAGAAACCAGTAATAATAATAACAACAACAATAACAACAACAATAAACAGTTTAAAGTTATACCCAAATTAAAATAACTGCCAACCCCAACTAAACATTTAACCAATGCCAACCCAACAAAAACAGAACAGATGAGATGGCTAGACTGTGAAAATTAAAGAACAGAATGAAGAAAAAATTCTTGAAGAATGGAAATATGTCATGGAATATTTGCCAAAAACAAAACAAAAAAAAAAAAACCTATGGCTATGCTATTAAAATATTATGGTTATGTTAAAACATATGCAGGATTTGAAGTATAGCAGCAGGTGAGAACTGCAGTTTAATCACTGATAATTAACACATATAATTGGTAAAATATAAGTAGCATAGGAGCTTTATAAGGTAAGAAAAGAACATCATGAAAGAATGGATGGGAAGTCAACAGATATGAGAGATTTATTCTGAGGGTTGTTTAAAAGAATTAGTAAAATTTTAAAAGTTAATAAAAAGGTTATATTTAAAAAGTAAAATACGATAGCAAGACAAATAATGTAGAATTGGCAGAAACCAAACTGCAGCAGAAGAGGAAAAGTGATTACAGTGGTACCTCGGGTTAAGTACTTAATTCGTTCCAGAGGTCCGTACTTAACCTGAAACTGTTTTTAACCTGAAGCACCACTTTAGCTAATGGGGCCTCCTGCTGCCGCTGTGCCACCAGAGCACAATTTCTGTTCTCATCCTGAAGCAAAGTTCTTAACCTGAAGCATTTTTCTGGGTTAGCGGAGTCTGTAACCTGAAGCGTATGTAACCCGAGGTACCACTGTATAGTGATGATGACGATGATGATGATGATGATGATGATGATGATGATGATGATGATGATGAAAATTTATTATTTATACCCCACCCATCTGGCTGGGCTTTCCCAGCCACTCTGGGCAGCTTCCAACAAAATATTAAAATACTGTAATACAAATGATTAATACAAGTCAGAACAGAAACAGCATTCTTACATCCCTATGTGTCTGGCCTTTAATACAGTATCTGCCACTGGGTGAGGTGCTTAAAATCTATGGCATTATCAGTGAAATGCTCTTGCTTTTTTATATAGAGCCCTGTTGTAAAAACAGCAGGGAGGGGGAATCATTACCAGCTGACTTTGTAGATGCTATCAAGCTAGCTCAATGTATGACTAATAACTTACTCAAGAAAAATGCCTGTAAACTATATAGGATTATTTGCTAAAGTTGCTTTACTAAGTTACTATGAATACATCAGAGACTCACGTGGTCTTTTTTTAGATATGTCCCCAATGGAATATGTTATGAATTATTTGCTGATTTGTAATCACAAGCACATATGTAGGATAAGTCATTTGGATGGCACACAAAAGGAGAAAAATGTATAAGCTATTAACTTAAGTGTCATCTATTCAAAGTCAATGAAAAACAGGCTTAGATGGCATTAGTCTTAAATAAGAACCTTATTAAATGCAAGAAGCTCCAAGCAAATTTCATAGAAGGCTCCATAACATGGTCAACCACCATTGCTTATAAATCCAATATTTTTTTCTAAATCTCAAGGTATTTCACATAACCCCCCAACCCACAAGTATGAATGCTCAGATTGTGTACATGATAAGAAACATTTAGGCATCTGTTATGTGTTCTTCGTCTGAGATGATGATAAATGGATAATTTGCATATGAATGTGGGGAATGAAAACATTTCATGGCCATAATGTGCACCATGCCTTCAGTGCTCTAATCAGGCCAGAGAAGAATGCTTGGGTTTTCTTCGTTTACCAAACGTGATTTAGAAACAGTCATTTGAATTTAAGCAAACTGTAGATTCTTGGAACTGGTATAAGATTAAACCAAATTTTGTTAACCATAAATGCAGATTCCATATTTTGGAAATGCAATCCTTTGCCTGCAGGTATCTCCCATCTCTTCAGAGTGATTCTCAGTTTCCCCCCAAACAACATTCCTGCTTAGGTTTTCTTTCCTTGAGAGAATCAAAGGACAGTAGATGACTGTGTCCCCTCCCACAGTTTCCACTAACTGATATTCAGAAACATACTGCCTCCAACAGCAAATGCAGAACATAACCACCATGGTGAGTAGCCACTGACAGCTTTATCCTCAGGAATTTCTCTAATCTTCTTTTAAAGCCGTCCATGTTGGTGGTCAGCACTATATCTTGTGGGATCAAATTCCATAGTTTAACATGTTGGGGAGGAACTACTATTAGAGTGGAACCTTTTCTATGGGCCTAGGCTTCTCCCATGATGTGTGATTTACATCCCAAGGGGGAGCAGCCTATGTACATAGAACAGGCTCACCTCAACAGAGGCTCCTCCATAATGCATGGACAGCAGGGAGGCAGTGTTGATGGAGATGAAATGGTGTGGTCAGGGCCAAATAATGTGGCCCTAGTCTCCTGCTCGCACCATTGATAATTGAGTGGGGAATGATTGAACAAGGAGAGAGAGGGGGTGAAGAGAGAATGAAAGAGGAGAATTTCTAGCTGGAATAAGCTGAAATTGAGAATTTGCTTCTGTTGAATTATGGCAAACTGGGATAGAGCCAAGGGGCTCCCTAGAAACAAGTTGCTCCCTAGAAAATTGATGTAGGCTGTGCTGTATGCATATATATGAATGCCTGTTGACCTCCACATATGCTGGGTTTGTAAATAAAGTAAATATCACAAAGATGTTGTAAGTCTTTACTGCTCTAATCCCAAGGAAGCTAAAAGCTGTCATGCTGCTTCTGGAATCTCTCACCATTTGGGGAAGTGGGGAGTGCATGATAGTATATCAGCAATATTTTGGGGTAAGCAGCATGAAGACTGATCTTTGTGGTTCTGTTTTCAGATTTATGTGTTTATATGATGCAGCCATCTTGCTGAAGCTGATCAGGTCTGGAACTGCTCAGTTGCTGGACAGGAGACCGAGTGGGAACTGCATTTATTTTAAGGTTATCAGATTTTTTTTCAAATAAGCCGGGGACACTTTTTTTTTTAAAGAGAAAAAGTTATTTTAAAAAGTTATTTAAAATAAATAAATAAGAAGTAATATCTTCTCTTCTGTGGTCTCCTCTGTCACGTGGCTTTTCTCTCGGCCCCAGCCTGCTCTCTTGGAGTGCTAGCTGCCGTGGAGTAGGCTCGGGTCGGGCCTGGGCTTGGCCACATATCCTTGCCCTCCTGGCGCTCTCCTACCTCTCCTGTTCAGCGGCAGCGTGGCAAGGTCAGAGCTCCCCTCTTTTTTCTCCTTCCTCTTTCTCTCTCCCTTCTCCTTCTCCTCTCCTCTTTCTCCCTGCGTCGGCTCCAGGGTTTTTCTGGCCCTGGAGTGCCGCTGGGCAGTTAGCTGAGTGGCCAGGCGCTCTTGCTCCTGGCTCAATTTGTGTTGTGGGGATTCAGCAGCTCCCCCAGTTGACGCACTGGGTGTCCCCGGTTCCCTCTTGGCAGTGGCAGCGGCAGCGGCAGCAGCAGTCTCAGCAGCCCGGAGCCAGCCTGGTAGCGCAGTTGGCTCTGGCTGGCTTCAGGAGCTGCTCACTGCCGTGGTGCCCGCCATTTTGCCTCGCTGGAAGTCCCCATATGATGTGTCTTGTACCGTTGACCAATCACGCAATATTCATTCCCTACTATCTACAACACTTAAAATATAAATCTGGGGACATTAAATGAAATCCGGGGACAGATTTTGTCCAGGTACAGATTTGTAAATCCGGGGACTGTCCCTGGGAAACGGGGATGTCTGGCAACCATAATATATATTGCTTTGAGTTCTGCGATGGAAGAAAGGTGAGACACAGAGAGATAGTGCTGGAGTGGATTTGGATTAGGCAGAGCTGTCCCTCTGCTCAGCACTGCCTGGCTGTGCCACTGAGTGTGCCAGGCTCCCTTGCCATGGGAGCTCCCCTGGCCCAAAGCACAGGCAAGCAGAAGCTACCATCAGTGTTTTCTCTGCTGGGGTGGTTGGCTGAAACCACCAAATGGGGTGTTTTGGTGGCAGAGCTGAGCCAGCCAAGGATCTTCTGGTTCCCGAGCCAATTCAGCTACTGGCAGGTTGTGGTGAAGACTTGATCCAGGCTTGTTTGCTGCACCAGCGTGAAGCTGGAACAAGAAACATGAGTAATTTTCTTGCCTTCTCCCCACTTCCGATGTGGTGCTCACATCAGCCCCACTGCTGCCCAAGGATTGTGCCCTAGGATTTTAAAATCATTTGAGATTTTACAATAATATTAAAGTTTAAATGCTAAGATAAAATAAAAGATGTCCTCCAAAAAAAGTGTGCAAGCGATACCTCAGCACTTTTTCATGGTTAAAAAAAGAGAGTATGGTATAAAAGAGCACTTCACCTGAGCTGCAGAATGAAAATGTACCCAGATCGCTGTCTTGCCCTGCCTATTCAGAAGTAAAGACCTGTAAACAGATGGACAAAAAGATGGACAAACTTTATTTGCAAGGATTTTGGGAATACATATACATATATATACATATACATTTTTATATATATATATATATATATATATATATATATATATATATATATATATATATATATATATATATATTCAGTTTCTCATCCTTCACCTACTAGGCCATACTTAGCTGTCAGTAGATTGTAGCTCTTTCTTTTTTAAGAGGAGACATATCTGGTTTAGCATGAACACATTGCAGAGAAGCTAAATATTCCAGGGAAGAAGTTGACAAAGGTTAACCTTTAGTATTCTCTGAAGCTTCCTTTTCAAAAACTGATTCATATATGATTTCTCCTCTCCATGATGTTCCAGGCTGTTTGATTTAGTAACTGCATTGCCACTTGTTGGTTGAAAAAGAAAAGAAATGAATGGGATGGGCTCTGACGTCTTCAAGGACTACATATGGTGGTGCTTTCACCATAAATGAAGTCATCCCAATGGGGAAAAGTGTTCCTGCTCAACCTACTCTCTCAAGCACACTCTAAGATGCTTATGTCAACGCAACATGTGCAGAGAAATAGTTCCTCAAGAATAGTTTTTAAGGGTCTAAAGCAACCTTCCTCTACCTGGTGCCCTTCAAATATTTTGGACTACAACTCCAGGAACATAGGAAGCTGTCATATGCTGAATCAGACCTTTGGTCTACCTAGCTCAGTATTGTCCACTTGGACTGCCAGCAGCTCTCTCTGAAATCTTTTCAGTTCTGGATCCATCTTCACATAAGTCAGATGCTGTACCACTGAGCTACAGTACTTCCCTTAGTCCCACCATCCCTGACCATTGGTCATGCTGGCTGGGGCTGATGTGGATTATAGTCCAAACATCTGGAGGGCACCAGGTTCAGGACGGCTAATTTAAATATTATTGAGGGAAACATAAGCCTAGAAAGCTCTATAGACTTTTTCACTATCACAGCTCTATGAAGAAAGGAGCGATTGGGATAGTATACAATCTCAGGATGGAAAAATCCTGGCTAATGTACCACACACACATCTGGAAGTTGCTGCCTTTGACAAATATGGACCTTGCTCCAGAATCAATATGTGTTCAAGGATTTGCTTGACTTGCATTACTCATAATTATTAAAAACACTACTAATTTAACAGTTAAAACAAAACACCTGAGGATTCATATTCTGACAACTATGAATAACCTCCTCAAGTGAGTTGTTTTACAGGGTCTTTTTTTGGGGGGGGCTCCTCTCTTTATTGTCTTCACATAGATTTGCCTTCCTCCGCCAGCTGCAATCCCCTGCTTTCCTCCAATAAAAGCCTAATGTCTCCAGCATTTTGAAGGGCACGCACCATTGGTCAAAGTTGCACTTGTTCTACAGATGTTGAGAGAACAAGGGGACTTGAGAGTCAGGTATGTTTGCAACTTGTTGAAACCAAGACAGTGAGAGAAAATGAGGGAGATTTGCCTTACAGAATGCAAATGTAAACATTATTGTTATTAATAGTGGTATTTTAGTAGGATAGAAATCTTACTATATCTCCATATATTTTAAAAAAGGAATGGCTTCACAGGTTCCGTTCCAGTTGTGATGCAATGAATACATTAGGAAGAGGATCAAATTCTAGAAGGGAGAGATGAGAGAAACTCCCTTGGTTTGATTATGGGCATTCAGGGAAGTGCTTTCCATTTCTGTTTGTTTCTGCTGGCTCATCTATGCTCCTCATCATATTCACCTCCAGAAATTTTAATGCCCAGGTCTAGTTATGGTGGAAAGCCACTTGAGAATTCAATCTCCCACTCCCACAGTAAAGTACATGTGAGTGAGGGATGACTTCAGTTTTGGTCTGTGTGGGGGATATGATAACATGTTTGCAAGTAATCATAGAGAGAATTGACCCAAATGGACAAGGTTCTCATGAAACAAAATGCTCATTGTTGATTATCTGTTTGTATAATTAATAGAAATCCCTGTGAATTTCAGTGAAAGGGCTAATGTTACAGAACTTCTGTGTAGGTGTCTTCAAAACTTTGTAGCTCATGTAAGCCCCTTTTCTCAGTCAGTGTACAAGTTGTGGAGAAGAAGAGTCTGTGATGGTAGCAGGTTGTAGAGCAGGGGTGGTGAACCAAATGTAGCTCACCAAGCATCCCTATCTGGCCCTCAAAACTCCCCCCACATCATGCCCACTTACCAACAACGCTCTGCCTCCCCAGGTCATGCTCTCAGCAGTCCTGCTTCACATCCTCAAGCTTGACTGGGACATGCCCCTGAACTCTGACCATGCCCTTTGCTTGCCTAGATGGAGAACAAGAGAGTTGTGGGTAGAAACTAGCCTACTGCACAAAGGCAAAATTTCACACATTTTTCCTCTCCCCTTTGATAGTTTTCAAATGTAATTTCTTTTCTCATTAACTGATAGGGAATGCTTTTTCAAAATGCTGGATATATGTTTTAGCACCACATTAGTATAGAACACACCTTAACACACCTTAAACAAGTCATTACTGCTGTTTATTAATCAAGGAAACGCTCGAATGAACAAACCACTGCAGGGAATATTCTTGCTTAACTGAAAGCAACTATGATGTCATTCCTTGACAATGTAAATCCATGATGTCATTGATCCCCCCACATTTTTTGTGCTTGCCCTATTCCCTTAGCATTTGCTGAACGAAGCAGTTGGTGTAGCCTCCAACATGAATCCCAGTGCTGAAGACTGATTTATACCAGAACCCCATGCGCCGGCAGTGTTGTGCTTTCTCTCCAGAATTTTGTCACATCCTGTTTTGCATATCTTATATAAATGTATTTTCCACACAGGGAGGATATGGTTTGTTTTGATCATCATCTGAACAGCAGAGCCAAGCCAACTGAAGAAAAACAGATTGAATGTCTTTGTCCACTGCATTTGATTAATTAGGCATATCTGTACATAGGTAAATTCAAACATGAAGTACTCTGAGAAGCAGATTTTTAGATTCAAGGTCCTTTGCCTGTCTGAGAAATTTGAAAATAATTTTTAAACAAAATTTCACAGTCCAGGTCTGATTCTATTGAAGTCTGAGAATGGGACTTATTTTAACTATCTCAACAGTTTCTACCCCAAGTTAGGACATAGGAATGCAGTGTCAGATATGTCAGTGAAACATGTTCCAACACCTTTTTAGCAGTCTGAAATTCATATTCTTGCTTTGTTGACATTGTATGTCATTTAGCAAAATTGCATCCAGAAAAAGAGGATTTTTCATAACAGCATTTTCCATTAGGAAAAATATTTATTGAAGATTTCCTTTCCCAGCTCTTGCCATGATTTTGTCATAGACTTGCAAGAAACAGTGCAGTGAAAACAGTAGTTGTCTGGAAAATGAACTGTCACAGTTCCATTTTCTTTCCAGAGTCCCTTTCTTAGGAAAAGTAATTACTGGAGGTTTTCTCCAGTGTACCATTTATTTTATGCTAAGCCCCGCCTGCAAAATCTGAATCTATTATGTTAGGGCTGCACTCAGACAGCACTTTATTCCATTTTCCAGACGTTTCCTTGCCTGATAATTTCCACATTTTATATAATATCTAAGAGAATGTAAACACTACTTATGGAAAAACAGCAGAATCTAGCAGAAGTTTAGCACCCATTCCTGTGTTATTTGCTTCCAGAAAGAAATCCATTTGCAACCCAGTTAACCCAGACAATCACAGAGATTTTGCATTGTAATTTCATTTGATGAGATTGGGACCAGTATTCTGGCATGCAGATCTTTCCTGCCATTTAAAAGTTAGTGTGACATGGCATTATATCAGTCCAAAAGCCACAGTTCCATAAAATACCAGGTAAAGCAGGTAAATGCAATGTAAAAGGAAGTTAAAAGCCAGGATAAAAATTCTAGCATTATGACTGGGAAAACTAACACAATAATCCCCACACCTGAAAATACTCTAGGTCTTCTCCTAATTTGAGGACCCATTCTTATGATTCACATTCTGACATTCAAACTTATTCTACTAGTTGGTATCTAATACAAACAAAGTAGTAGTAAGGAGGAGGTCAAATTGTTTATCTCTTTGTCTCTGAACAGGTAACATAAAAATAGAGTATTGTTATGGCTGCTGGTTGACTGTTCCTTTGTTTAGGAGTTCATAACCTAGAATGGATGGCCAATATTTTCTTAGTGGGAGCTGATAGAAGATACTTGGTTATCTCACTACCTTGCGCAAGCATTTATTGATTAGATCAATGAAGGTACTGTTGGACTGTGCACATCACTACAGCCTTCGTATGTTGAGTGGGAAGGTCCGAGGTGGATTGTAAGACCATCCAGCTGAATGTGCTTGCAGTTTTCTGTGACTGTGAAGCCTGATCGCAGAGAGTTTGGGGGCTCTCTGTTTCAGATATTTCCATATCCTTTATGCTCCACTGCATTTTTATCTGGAAGGGTATAATAACATAACCTCATTTCTGGGTTTGTTTGTTTTTCCCCAATCAAGTCAAAAGGCAGTATTTGGTGTGGAATGAAGAAAATTACTTCTTGCTCATGCCTATTAATTGATAGAGTATTTTAAATGTAACACGAGCCAAGCCAAATAAGTCAGAAACGTAAAACCGCCTAGCCAAAGTCCTATGATATTCAGTATATAAAGTATTACTAAATGGAAATTTGAGGTCTATTAGTGCAACCAAAATCTGAACACCTGTCAAATTAGCTTTCATAGTTATATTTAATGTAGCATTCTGGATGGCTGTTCCGTAATCTTGTTAAAATTTAGTTGAAGTTATTCCAGTCCTTCTGTGTAATAAAAATTACTTGTTTAGCCCAGAAAACGGACATGTGTTCAGATTTCAGTAGTATATGCATGTGTGTGTGTGTGTGTGTGTGTGTGTGTGTATGAGGCAGAATGACCTCAGAACAAGGACAGATGAATCTGATAACTGGTGTCTTACACTTTCTCCCTTTTTTATTTTACATACAACCTGACTCTTTTCTGTGTCCTTCACTATGTTATACTTGTGATTTCCAAGAAGACGAGAGAGAGAAACTCATAATGGTGGTGGCAGCATATGTCTTTCATTACCTCATTCTAAGATGCTGCAACTACACTTGAGCAAATCAAGTTCCACTGAACCCAGTAACTAGACTCATGTGCGTGCAAAATGTATGGGTTGTTGGGTATGTATATCACTTGTGTGCAAGCCATTTAATATTAAAACAAATGTGCACCAATCAGGCATGGAAGGAGATGACTAGACAGGAGTGTAGGGCAGGTATGGATGATCTCATTTCCATGCCATGCTTCAATGATACTCAAGTGTTATATTTGGGCAAGCTGTATACTGTACCTGGCTGAAGGAGGTTGTGGATTGCAGCCTTGTTGCATAATTGACAATAGTAATTGTGATCCTATGACTTGCATTCTCTCCTACATGATGTCAGTTAAGGCTTTACAGATGGTAAATCATGAGAGGCCTCAAGCAATAGGGAGAAAATGAATGGTGTAATTAGAAATTGATGCCTCCTTGTGGAACTTGATGAGATGCAGGTGTTAAGCTTCAGTCAATATTGCTGTCATGCTGTTTGGAGGCAGCTGTAATTGATTAATCTGTCACATGATCAGCCACATGATCAGCAAGTGGCTCTGATCTAATTGAAACAAAATATCCCCCCCCCCAAATTAGGAACTTAAAAGAGAATCATTTAATGAAAATAGCCAAGAGCACTGATCTACTCAACTTTCCATATGTTCCACCTACGGCTTAGCATTCCGAAAATAAATTAATTGAACACAGTCAAACATTTTTCTAAAATGGTGGAAATCAAACTAGAATCAAATAGAATGGTGGAAATCAAACTAGAATCAAATAGAATCACAAGGGTAATTTGATAGTGGTATCAGATATTGCTTCATGTACTGCCTAGCACCATGTCCGTATGATTTGTTTTCTGCACTGGTGTATCAACCTTTGTACTTTTTGGTTGCATGTATGAGTTTCGGTCATCCAAACAGAAGCATAAAGCAATGAAACAGAACTTCTAATATTGCC
Source organism: Podarcis bocagei (assembly GCF_964188305.1). Taxonomy (NCBI): domain Eukaryota; kingdom Metazoa; phylum Chordata; class Lepidosauria; order Squamata; family Lacertidae; genus Podarcis; species Podarcis bocagei. The sequence continues at coordinate 36,075,397 of NC_138130.1, forward strand.
ACATCCATAATAGACAAACATCACTGTGCCTATGATAGACAGGTAATTATTATATGAACCAACAGACACAGGGATGAAGGATAGCCAGAATGGGAAGAAAGAGACAATGGGTAGGGATGGAGTGGGTTTAACCTTAAATTTACTTTGTGAGTTGTTTTCTATTATTAGATATGAAGACGTCTGCTTATGAATCCCTACACACATACAACCGAAGTTGCATGCTTGGCTTTAATAAACATGCCCTTTAGGGCTTTTCTGAGGTATTAGCAAATGTCTGCCATTGTGATAGATAGTGGGGTTCTCTCACCAAAGAGTATTTGCCCCAAACTCAGATCTTGGCATCCAGGAATTCATTTGCACACACATATACAGGGGGAGTCTTTAAAAGAGGCCCTGTGGAACATGTGTACTCTCTATCCACAGGGCCTCTTTTAAAGGACTCACCCTGTATATTGCACCAGAAGAATATCTATGGATCAAAAGCACATACAATGCAGAAATCCTTGGATAGCGCAACCCTCTCAGAGTGTCCCTGTAATCTTAGACTAGGGGCTCATTCTGCTTGTCCCACCACTTTCCGCTGGGAAAATCCCATCTTTAAAGCTGAATTGGAGCAGACATCAATTGGGTTTTCTATAGGAAGAGTTAGTTTTCCTGGAGAAAGCAGTGTGGTAAATGGAAAGCTGTTCAGACCCATGCCTAAGTAGCATGGGACAAGCTGAAAGCAGCTGGGACCTGTGCTTTCTAGTGCATCTGAATGGGACACATCTGTAGGCAGCCTAAGGAAAAAACACCTACCTTGAGCCTGCCCATAAAAAGCAAGTCTAGAGTGAGAGACCAAGGTGATGTCTGCTGCTTCTAGGAACTCTTCTCATGAAACTTTTGTGGGTGAGCTGAAAGTTTGTTGGACCCTGGGTGAGAAGCCAGAGGCTGAGAGGGAGGGTGTATCAGTCAGAAGGAAAATGAATCAATATTGATTTACAATTATATTAGTAACTTTTTATTAATGTAACATTTTTATATGTAACACTGTATTTTGTAATATTTTCTTTAAGTTGTCTGTTGTTGCTTCAGTTTTCTGCACACTGCTTAGAGATATTTCAAATGCATTTAGCGGTGTGGAAATCAAACAAACAATCACTCAATCAATTCAATGTTTTGCTTTTTCACATTGAACTGAATGGAACATGCTTTTGTTTGCAGATGTGCCAATTGGCTTGATAAGGTTGGTGCTGCCTGCCTTACACCATGCCTGAGCAAAACATCTCCCTCCAGAGCCACAAGCTTACATACATATTTCTGAAAGATAGAACACACAGCTGCAGATGTGGGATGCCTTGTCTTGGAAGTTTTTCAGTGAAAAGGTAAAGGACCCCTGGACGATTAAGTCCAGTCAAAGGCAACTATGGGATGCGGCGCTCATCTTGCTTCAGGTTGAGGGAGCCGGCGTTTGTCTTCAGACAGCTTTCTGGGTCATGTGGCCAGCATGACTAAACTGCTTCTGGTGCCATGGGACACTGTGACAATTGTCAGAACTCTGTTTACCTTCCCACCGCAGTGGTACCTATTAATCTACTTGTGCTGGTATGCTTTTGAACTGCTAGGTTTGCAGAAGCTGGGACAGAACAATGGGAGCTCACCCCATTGTATGGATTCGAACCACCAACCTTCTGATCGGCAAGCCCGAGAGGCTCAGTGGTTTAGACCACAGCGCCACCTACATCCCTAGGTTTTTAAGGAGTAAAGCAATGGGTGGGGAAACGGGAAACCATCTCTCCTCTGCTGCTTTTCCTCTTCCAATCACCCCTCCCAACACTGCTTTTCAGAAAAGGCGTGCACTGTTCGGCTGTCCCTTGCACATATTCATATGTAAGGTGCAAGTTGAGCCCTTAATACTTATACTCCTTTCGGCAAATGGGATGAACTTGATTGTTTGCATCAGGAAATAAAGCTTTCTGAAATCTCCTCCCTGGCAACCTTTCATCCTGGACTTTGCAATATAGTTCTTTGGAAGAGAGTGATGGGCTATCATGTTTGCCAAAAGCTCAACTATATCCAGCATGCCAGAGAATGGAGATTTTCCATTCTTGGACAATATCTCACTTTCTAGGGTGTGGTATAAATGCAGAGGGGGGGGGATGAAAAGCCATAAATGATGCCGTAGTTTCCACAAGTGAAGTTAAATCTAAGAATAAATGTGCCTAGTCTAGCAGAGCAGACTTCCCAGAAGATGTTACATCAGTAGGACACAAAGGACTCCAGAGCAGTCTCACTAAAATCAATATGACTGCAAAGCAAGTAATTTGAGGGGAATAACAACATTCTTGATGCTTTTCTTTTGTAGATATTAGTCGTGCACCTAATAGAATTTTGATCACATTACAGAGAACATTAGAGGGAAATGAAAGAATAGCTTAATGCATTCTATTTGGGTAGCCACCGCTATGGCAACAATCCCATTATGGGTGAACAAAAACTGGTGCATTAGCCATAGAAGCAAAAAGGAAATTGGTGCCTGTTTCAGAAAAGTTCTCGTGGTACAAAAACAGCCACCAAAAAGAGCTATCACTTCATGTGTTGAATTTTCACATAAAAGCTAGTAAATTCAGCATTCATTTAACAAAAATAAATAAATCATTTTTAAATCATGTATAAATAAGATACACACCAATTGTTGTTACTGGATCCCTCTCTCTCATCGGCATGTTCACCTATGTAGTCAGACTGGAACTATCACATGTTCCATCCTCTGTATTTTACCTTGTGCTGGAGTGCTGATCTCTGTCATGAACTACGCTTAAAGCCCAAAATTTTGACACACAATACCCAATTTTCAGACATTTCCAGTAGATGTGATGTCTTATGCCACATGTGTACTGATTCTTAGCTTTCTAGATCATTTAAAAGTGTTTTCAATTAAATTATATAGCATAAACCAAAACAGAAAAGAGGAATCTCACATACAAATTCTCATGGTTGGTTCATAGTCAGATGAGACTAACATAAGGGGACCAGTAACAAAAAGTATTATTGTGATGCCCAGATTTCACGCATTGGTAGAGTTAAAGAGTTATGCACAGCTTTTGTAGTGGTGTAAGTAATAAAGTCCCATCATATGGCATAAAGATGTTCCAGGTTTGCCAATCCATCTGAGACTTCCCAAGTATGCATTATTATTTTCTGAAAATGCCAAACATTTTTGTACCACAATGATAGCTGTAAACTTTGCAATGTCTTCCACTTTTGCACAAGAGAAATGCTAGCTGCTGCCAACAGCCAGCTAAAAGTTCTTTTGAATGTATAGTCATTTGCTTCCTTGCCCCATAGATTTACAAACGATAGCCGTGGATTCATCTAAATTGTAATCTTGAGAAGCTTTAAAAAATTGTGGTGTGCTTTGGACCAAAATATGTACACAGTCCCATAATAAATGAAAGTACAGTATGTTCCCCATGCCTCATAAGCTTTGTAGTTCATGTTATAAAATACCTTAATTATTATGGAATACTATTCTTGACTCCTGGTTTTGAGCATGAGGTGTACATATGTCTTGTTTCAGACTTCTCTAGCAACCATCTTGGTCAATCCAAAGATCTTTATCAAGAATACTGATGTTGAAAGTCCCTGTTCCTGACTGAGCTTGAAGAGAGCTGTGGGTGTCCTGACCACCGATGGATCAACACAGAGCACCAGACTAGAAGTCTCAAGAGAAGACACCACTACACATCTAAGGGGAAGACAAAGTAGTTAAAAAGGCTCTCAGAAAGATTGCTTTTGCAGATAGAATCTGAACGGGTCCAAAAATGTTTGAGCTGTATATTAATGACACTTCATTGTAAACCGTTGTAATGGTCCTCCTTGCTAGCACCCAGGGAAAAGGAACCCATTATGCCCAAGGTGGGTTTCACGATTTGTTTCATTCCAAACAAATGATGATCTGTAGCCAATGTTTGTTCTTGGCGAATAGGCTGTGGTTTGTTTTACTCAAACAAATCTACTTTCTGGTTATATCACTAAGCCAGGGATTGTGGATTGTTTCTCCTGTGCACTAGCAGGGAGGGGGAAAGTGGCAGAGATCAGCAAAGTTCCTGGGAAGCCATTTGCTATAGTGACTGCAAAGTCAATGCTTCCTTGCTTAAGAATCTCCTTGCAAAGAACTCTTCTCAAGCTTGAGGTCCCAGCATCCAGTCTCATGATTCCCATCCATCCATCCGCCCATTTGTCTATTAATTTCTAAACTACATCTTTTAAGTTTTAAGTCAGTTCCTTCCTGATTTCTCAGAATCTCCTTTAGTGGCTCTGGGTTGAAACATGACTGAACTATGCAAAGTTCTGCTCATACTCAGCAGAGGGTCTACAGAGCAAAACAAAACCCAGCTAGAGCCATTTTTGCACTTAGGGAGTCTATTTTGACTACATTGGCATATACCTTAATAGATGCATAGGTTTCACTGGAACTAAATACCATTTCAGCACACATAGGAAAGATGACTTGACATATGCTGGATATCACTCAATTAATCGTGACATGAACTTCATGTAACTAAAAAGTGATGAGACAAAACACCTTTTGTCTCATCTCAAAGCAACGCCAACAAATATAGCAGATGTGAATGCCTGCCTCAAACTTAAACATCAGACAAGAACTTAACCCTACCTAAGACTTCAGGCATCAGGCTTTTCCTTCATCAGCTGTATTGTTCATTCCACATTATTTTAAGCTTGTCGTATTTAGGGTTGGCTCTTTCTGATATGATCTTATTCCTTGGGGCAGTCTATGTCAACATGCAAATAGGAAGGCAAAGCCCAGGGTTTCTGAGATATGATGTGGGTGATCTTTCTCTTCATGTTTTGACGTATCCATGTGGAAATCCTGAAAGGGGCCAGGTGTGCATTGCTTTTACTTTTATCTGCTATAAATGTGTGTGTGTGTGTGTGCATGCGCCATGGATTGCAGAAGCCTGAATTCTGCAGTGCCACACCCACTTACCTGTGTCCGCAGCAGATGGGGAGTTAGAGCATCACCATGGCATCAACTCATGTGATGTACTCTTTATTATCAAACTGTTAACACTGGAAAGAAATGTAGATTCACTGGAAGTGGGGATTCTGAATGTGTTTTAAGATAGCGGCCTCATATTCCCATTTGCTGCAAAGGTTAAAAGAATAATAATCAAACCCATTTATTGCTAAAGGAAATTGCCCATTGTAGCTTCATCCTAGAGATAATGGTGTAATTTGAGCTCTGAAAATTCTGAATATATCTGATCCTTCCTTCTTGGATTAATGGGCAGTCTGGATCTTAGTTATCCACTGGTGTTTGCTCTGATGCAGACCTAATGCTGAAAAACAGCATATCCAAGTACAATTTAAAACAATACTTACTGATTTACGTAAGATAAAAATGTATCTTTAAAAAAGAACTTAAATGTGAATTTCTATGCAGATTTTTTAAAACAAAAAAACCAATGCATAAACAGCATGGAACGGGCTGATTTGTGGACCCATACAAAATGGCCTAGCCTTGTTATAGATTGATTCAGCCATTCCTGTGGCACTCTTTATAGAGTTTATCAGCAACCGAAGAATGATCTCAGCCATGCAAAGCTTATTGTCGAAACAGAAATGGAGAAAGATACAGTATAGTATGAGAATTGTGAGCAATACACATCTAAAGCATCTTGATATTATTATAACATTCCATCACTCTTATTCGTTTCATATTTCTGTTTGTCTGTCAACTCAACAGTCTCCCTCTGGAAAAAAAACAACAGCTGGGGTTCTGACATATATTTGGAATGTATTTTGTTTTAAAGAAAAGTGAACCAACTTTAACACTCATGCGTTCAGTAGCCCCGTTAGAAGCACCTCTCCTGGGAGAACTTGGGTTACATGCATGCTCAGCCCACAGTGCTATCTGATTATTCCCAGCTGCTAGATTTGTGTCAGACGATTTCTAAACACTGGGTAGTCCATTTGGCCTTACAGTAGGCTTTAAGTATTCAGATTCCTATATGACAGAAATTAAACAGATCTGGTCTCAAGACTATTGTTAATAACACTTAGTCAATAAATCTGATATCGAGCTGTGTAATTCTTTTCAAAGACAACGCCACTGAACTCTTTACCTTTCTGGTGCAGATGACAAAATGATACCAGATTAAAAGCAATTTTACATTAAAAATACACGTCCCAAGCAACCAAAACATTTGAAAAAGGCATTTCATACATAAGACTAAGTGTATCTACTGCTATGGGAAGTATATCTTCATATATATGCCACTCATTCTTTAGATGCTAAATCTAGAACATATCTAGCACAGGGTGGTTCCAGATGACCTGTTTACTGAGCATTCATCTTGATTTGTTTCCAGGCAGATACGACAATGCTGGCTATTTAAGGAGAATTTATTTGTATTAGTTTATGGGGAGGTTAGATGATGGTCATATATGCACTATACATACATATGAATTCACATTAAACAATCATGGTCCGCCCGCCCCCAAAGAATCCTGGGAACTGTAGTTTATTAAGGGTTCTGAAAGTTGGTAGGAGACCCCTGTTCCCCTCACAGAGCTACAGTTCCAAGAGTTCCCTGGGTTGATCGGTAAACCACTCTGGGAATTTTAGGTCTGAGAGGGGAACAATGGTTTCCTCACAACACAGGAAGCTGCCTTATACTGAGACCATAGGACCATCTAGCTCAGTATTGTTGACATGGATTGGTAGCAGCTCTCCATATGTATATCAACCAATTACATCTTCATGGATAGATTACATGAACATTCTCCATGGAAATGTTGCATGACCATGGGGAATGCACACAAGGGCCGGTAGTTATGCATATTAACCACTCCACTTACATTATGCTTAGCTTATACATATGGAGAAAAGTGATGGAAGAGGTAGGTAAGAATGGATCTATCTGAGACGGATACCAAGTATTAAACATGGCAGGTTGGAAGCAATCACGGTTGGCTTCACCATACTCCTAAAATGAACAGAAAGAAACATTTTTTATTTATACATAAAATAATCTAGTTTGGTAAAACCATTCTCTTTCATTTATTTTCCCCATACTAGTTTTAGTCTTAAATCTAAAGAAAAAGCACTAGTCCCACAATTATTTCATCCTTGTTAATGCAGACTGTGGCAAATTTTGAAGCAGTGTGTGTGTGTGTGTGTGTGTGTGTGTAGTGTAGATCTGAGCAATGACACTTGCAAGACTATTTAAAAAATGGCACCTTTGGGAGTTGAAATGGTAGTCATATATTGGAGATACTGACATATAGTTTTCGAAAGGCCATTCCTTCTGAAGTAAGTACGAAAGAAATGGAAATTTATGGTTCAAAGCAACATCCCCCAAAGAACAATGAAACCCTGCAAGGCCCAAAATTGGGGAACAATGTGGAAATTATGATTGTTTTATGAACTTTTATAGTAACTGGAATCTTTCAGGTATGTCTGAAAGATTTTACTGGGTGTTTTTTATTGGGGAACAAATGAGAGAAATATAACTACAATGTATAGGTGTCTATATGAATCCTTTTTGTTTCCACCATTTTGCTTTGCAAAATTCCCAATAACCACGTCAGAAATCATATGCATAAACTACAGTGAGCTCAAGCCAGAGAAAGTGAGCTAGCACTGACATTTTATTGACATTATTAAGTCTGAACTATTTTAAATGAATAAAAGAATAAAGTAAGTTGCACTTGTTTAAATGGGTCTAAATATCTCTGGATTAGAAGCTACCCTAGTAATCTGTCAGAGCCCATAGATTTGTGATGTGGATTACAGCAAAGCGTGTTCTCCCTAGCCAGAGAGCACGTGTTGCGGTTGGGGAAACATGCCACCCTGCCATGACTAGGCAGATTTGGAGAGAACCCAAGCCTTCTAAAGGGTTAAGATTGGGTTGCTGGGGAGTTTTGTATGTTGCCAAATTCAGAGGAGGGGTTAGAGTCTATAAATATAAGGGGCCAGAGGTTGGAATTCCTCTTGGCCATTTTGCTTCGGATCACCCGCCCTCCCTCCCTTTAATAGGGGGGTTCTCTGGATCGCTTGACCTTGCTATGCCTGTCATGGTGTCATCTGCCTTGGTGCGGGGGCACAGTAGGAATTTTGCCATCTGGCGGATTGGCTGGTGCCATTTGGTTTTCGCCTACTGCGTAGCAAATCGTCACAACTTGTAAGGTTGGCGGTTAGGCATTGGTTAAAGTGGTGCTTGGAGGGGTAAGTGCCTGCCCCTCCAAATGATGCGAAGGGAATTCCGTTAAAGGAATCCAGGGGCTTGCCATTCTTTCGTCCTTGTCCCTGGCATCGGACTTGGGCCGTGCAAGCCCCAAAGGAACATGAGGGTGAGAAGTGAGGGACTGATGCCCAGCTTCATTCTCACCCAATACTTGTTTCCCACTAAGGCTTCCGCTGGTGTCCGGAATGCCTCTGGCTTCCGCTGGTGTCCGGAAATGCCAGCTCTGTCCCTGAGGGCATGGACAGATAGTCATAACCAATGCCTAAGCAACCACTCACATTTTTGTATTGAATAAAGTTGTGGCCAAAATTATGCCAAAAACCTAAACAAAAAATGATGTGTGAAGTGTGAATTATTGGGGGGTGGCAATTGTGGGACTCAACACGCAACTAGGTGCACATGGAATAATCTGACTTCAGAAATGTGTGGATATGTTTTTAATCCCCACAACCAGGAGCCACACATGGTATGTACTCATAACAGCACTACACACTATGTTTTTAGTAAAGATACACACTAAAGATGTAAAAGGATGAGTCAGTCCTCCATTTTAAAATAAGGAATATGGGAATCCCAGAGCTCTTACAGAGCATGAATATGTGAATGGCCAAACTAGAAAATGAAACTTCAATTGTGTATTTATATATAATGTTAACAGTTGTCTTTATTTCTTTTAAAAATGCAAGTAGAATCTGCTGGGGGGTCATTATCATGAGTGCTAGAAGTAGGGAAGGAGTTTTAACCCTTCCCTTCCCTTATGCTGCCTGATAAAAATTGCCCCTTTAAAGGGAATTCCCTTTTGTTGATAAACTAGAATATCCTTGCAATGAAAAGACCAGCTTAAGAAGGAGTGAGCTTTGCAAGGACCACAGCAGGAGAGGAAAGTGTTAAATTCCCCCCACACAAACACTTATTGTGATCTCTACAATTACCACCCGCACCCACAGCTGAAATCATTTGCATCTTGCACACATTAAGTGCAAATTTGCATTTAACTTCCTACTTCATTTGGCCCTCTGATACTTTTAAGTAGAATTATCAGTGATTGAACCTGGATATTTATGCAATCAAACCATATGGCCATTGTTTGACTGATGGGATCCTCCTCAACAAAAGACAATGGACCAAGTAAAAATGCTTTGGGATTTATACATGCCTCATACACTCTTTGTTGCCCATGTCCAAATTACAGATTATGATGGCCTAGAAATCCAAAACCAAAGGATATACGTGTTTTTCTTGCAATGAGCTTTGTTTTAATAAATACTTTTCGACCTGAGTCAGTTCATGGTTTGCACCATTCTTCAGTAAGCATGTCAAATTGGTTGTTTTTGTTTTTATTTTGGTCTTGGTCTGCTTGAATATAAATGTTACTTAAAGAGACATTTTGGATGCTTGTCTGCAGCTAATGTACATGCCATGCACTAGGTATGTCATAGCAAGAGTATGATATAAAACCGTGTGAGACCTCCTCTTGTCTATGCAAGCTGGCTGAAGTTGGTAGCTACTAAGCTTTGCAAAGCAAAGTGGCAGCACAGCTGAGCAAACACAGCAGAGAAGTGATGAAATAATCAGAAGTTGGACAAAACTATTTGTGTTGATAGGCAAAGGGGAGGGAACCCATAAGGGGGTAAGACTCTTATTGCAGGAAAGTCTGATTCTTAACATATCTGTTATCCAAATGTTTCCTACAATCTGGAACAACTCTTGCTCCCCAGCGCGTTCCCTTTGGCTTCTCCGAATGGTGACTCAGAGTTTGTGAGAGAATAAAATGTAGCATCTGCTGAGGTTGCAGCCTTGCAAACTGTGACACCTATTAAGGCACTGTAATGAAAGCGAAGTGCATCAAAACAGGGGATAAAATAGAATTGGAAGCTGATAGGTTTAGACAAAGGGCCAGAAGCAGATCTTGAAGGAGAGTAGAGAAAGCTCGGAGCACTTCAAACAAGGACATAGAAAAGGTGGGGAACCTCAGGGTTGCGGCCTCCAGCCCTCTCTGTTTGGCCCTCGGGAATTTCCACAAGCCATGCCCAACACAGGCCTTGCTTTATGCCACAAGTTTGGATTTGATATCCCGCTTTATCACTACCCTAAGGAGTCTCAAAGCGGCTAACAATCTCCTTTTCCCTTCCTCCCCCACAACAAACACTCTGTGAGGTGAGTGGGGCTGAGAGACTTCAAAGAAGTGTGACTGGCCCAAGGTCACCCAGCCAAGTGTTCTTGTCTGGCTGCAATATGCCCTAGACCCTGATAATGCCTTTAGGTTGACTGGAGGGAGAATAGAGAAGGATAAAGGATAAAGGGTAAAGGGACCCCTGACCATTAGGTCCAGTCGCAGATGACTCTGGGGTTGCGGCGCTCATCTCGCTTTACTGGCCGAAGGAGCCGGTGTACAGCTTCCGGGTCATGTGGCCAGCATGACTAAACCGCTTCTGGCGAACCAGAGCAGCGCACGGAAGCGCCATTTACCTTCCCACCGGAGTGATACCTATTTATCTACTTGCACTTTGACATGCTTTCGAACTGCTAGGTTGGCAGGAGCAGGGACCGAGCAACGGGAGCTCACCCTGTCGTGGGGATTTGAACTGCCAACCTTCTGATCGGCAAGTCCTTGGCTCTGTGGTTTAACCCACAGAGCCACCCGCGTCCCAGAGAAGGATATTTTTATTAGTAGTAGTAGTAGTAGTAGTAGTAGTAGTAGTATTTTATATGTCACTTTGCAGGAAAACTCTCACCTGCTATATTCGTGGGGAAATTATTTCCCTGGCCACAACTAGGCTGTGCACAAAGAGGACACAAAAAGTGTTCAACTAAATTTGGATCCCAAAACTTAAGCACAGCCATTTGTACTTGGGGTACTTCATGGCAAAACTGTTGGTGCAGCCCAAATGCTACACCCTTGCTATGTCACTTAGAGGGAGGGAGGGAAGGAAGGAAGGAAGGAAGGAAGGAAGGAAGGAAGGAAGGAAGGAAGGAAGGAAGGAAGGAGGGAGAGACTTGCTGCACCATTCAGACCCCAAATCTTGCCATCACAGGACCACAGGAAGCTGCCTTATACTGAATCTGACCTCTGGCCCATCTAGCTCAGTACTGTCTGCACGGACTGGCAGCAGCTCTCAAGGGTTTCAGTTGGGAACCCTAACTAGAAATGGCAGAATTGACCCTCGAACATTCTGCTGAACCAGCCCTCTCACCCACTTTCACGTTGGTATTTGAAGCTGGTCACTCCAGCCTGCTGAAGAGGGTTGCTGGTGCCAGTTGAGTTGCTTTCTTTGGCAGGGAGCAAAGTCTAGCATCTCTGTTCCAGTAGCCAGATAAAGGGATGCTGGCACAATATAGAATGTTTTACACAGCAATCGCTAAAGTAGAAGCGCAGCTTTAGACTGGCTTGCACACAGTTCCATGAGATGGCAAGGCTTTATCACTGGTCATTATCTTCTTACATTTGTATGTGGGACCGTGCCATGGGGTTTAGATTATATGAAGAGCAAAACAGCTTCTGCTATGTATAGAAACTGAAGGTCCCCCCCCCCTTTAAAGAGTTTAGTTCACTCCATATTCTTGAGCACAAAGAGCACAATTCAGCCAAAGGTAAGCACTGATTTCCATGAGAGACATAAACACACCTGGAAACGTTCACTTGGACAATCTAAAAATATAACGTGCCGTGATAAATATTTAGCTTTCAAGCTGATTCAGTTCACAGTTTGGACACTTCTCCAATGAGCACATCAGATGTAGTTAATAAAACAATAGCCAGTACTTTTTCTTTCTTTCTTTCTTTTCTTTCTGGTCTATTTCTATATAATCTAATAGGCAAGTTTGGAAGGTTGTCCCTATGTAATTAATTCCTTCGGCTTTCTTTTTTAAGTGTGTGTGGGGATTTACAATCAATATATACATAATGCATGTGCAGCCACATTTGCATAAGTAAGCAATTTAGTTTAAACTTTATTGTTTTTAATATGTTGGCGGGAGGGCTTCCCACTCAACATGTGCTCCCAGAAGTCGTTCCGAAATCCATTGTCTTCACAGTTCATGGCTATGGCTGAAGCTTTAAATTGAACCATTATGAGATGAATGGAGAAGAAAAGAAAACTGAATGGTGAACACTTTTTTTGGGGGGGGGCTACATGAACGACAGATTACGGTAATGTATTCCCCAGGGAATACATTGATTGATGCTTGATTAGGTGTGTGGTGGCCTCTAGTGGTTCATCTTTGTAGAGAAACTCAATACAGCTACTGTCAGCTGGCCTGAGAATTTAAAAATATAATGAACAAGATCAACAGTAAAATCCTATGTACCCTGAAGTACGTTATTATGCCGCACGTTATTAATGAATTTGCATAAACCACATACAGAATTGTCAAGTTTTTGATTTATCTCTATTCCTTGGGCGTGGCATTGAGCTTGGCAGGGGTGTCAAATTGGGCAGGTGTAAGAAACCTCAGGCCTGTGTGCGCGCAGGCTGAATATGGCCCTCCAGTCCTCTCCATCTGGCTGTCCATAGGTGGCTGGACGCAGAGGATTGGTGAGAGGAAACCCCCAAGGGAAGATTCCTGCATTGCAGGGGGTTGGACTAGATGACCCTTGGGGTCCCTTCCAACTCTACAGTTCTACGATTCTACGATCCTGAAGTAGGCTTTGTGGAACTCAGGGGGACTTATTCCAAGTAAACATGCATAGCATATGGCTTCAAGGGTAACAGAAGAGTTGGGATGTAAGAACGCATCATTTCCCATTCTTCCTTGTATTTGCCGCAAGCTGTAGTATTTCTGTTCCACTGCCATTCACCTTCTGCTGAAATTTACATTATTCGTCTCACTGCTGTGGCAAGGCTACACAACTTATGTAACTGAAATATACTCGGAGTTGAGTGTGGATTCCATGCTCTTTATTCAGCTCATAGTAGCGAGGAATGAAAGTTCCCTCACAATATCTGCTTTATATACATTATTTACACAATGGGCCGCACATGATTGGCTAATTCCGGGATTCTCCTGTAAGCCAATCAGGTTTCGGATTCACTTCCACCTGGAGCTGGATTGGGTGGCTCCTGAAGACCAGTCAGACTGCTGCATTCTGGATTCTATTGTTCTAGGACCAATCCAACTGCTGCATTTTGGATCCTATTCAACTCAGTACATAACAGTAACTTACTCCCAAGCAGGTGGGAAGTACTCAGTGACGTATTATTTGTGTACTGAAAGCAACTGCAATAGTGAATACGGATCACATTCTCTGGCTTAAGAACAAAATAATAGAAGAAGAGCCTTCAGGATCAGGCCAATGACCTATCTAGCCCAGCATCCTGTTCTCAAAGTGGCCAACCAGATGCCTATGGGAAACCAGCAAGCAGGACATGAGCAGAAGAGCTCTCTCCCTTCCTGTGGTTTCCAGGAACTGGTATTCAGAAGCATTACTGCCTCCAACTGTGAAGACAGAGCACAGCAGTCTTCAACAGCTCCTCCCTCTATGGAGTTTCATCCTGGACATGGGATGAATAAGCAAACAATAGGAATTCCCACTCTGATTTCTGTTTTCATAGGAATTCGCCGACATCCCTACAGGCTAGACAACCACCACTATGCTTTTCTGAAACCAGAACCAAGAATTGTCAGAAAGACTGCCAAAAAGTTTCATTGCTAGGATGTACAAGTCTGGCAAAATATTTATAGCATTCCTTTGAAAACCATCAGTAGCACTTTCATAACATGATGGCTATCTTAGAAGTGACACTGAGATTTTGACGTTCAGAAATCGGAGCTGAAACCGGAGGTTCCTCTTTAAGGTGAAACCTTGGTTGGAATGTAGAGGTACTCTGAGGATCAATATTTGTTTTCAGAAGAATAAAATCACTTCACTTTCAAAGTATGTAAGAAACACTATCTGAATGGAGGAAACAAAAGCATCCAGAGGCACAATACTTCAGAGGTAGCCTACACTCTTCCGCATATTCCTCCTGCTTATGAAAAAAGCAAGTGTAAGGGAAATTGAACACTGCTTGTTTTTTAAAACAACAACAACAACAACAGCTACTTGTCCCTGGCTCTTGCCTTTCATGCCTGCTTGTCAGTAGAATTGGTCCCTTAGATTGGTCCCTTAGAATGGGTCACTTTCCCCAACCCTACATCCCATGACAGCACAAATTACTGGGTATCTAAGGAAAGACTTAGGGCATCCCTTGAGTGAAGTCAGTAAGATGCCAGGACTCTTATGCTCAGAAGTGATCCACAACAATGAGAAATCCCAGCGACAAAAGTGCTCAGCTGTAAATGAAACATCATAAGAAGCACACTCTAAATTAATTGTTTTAGTTCTATATAAAACCATTCAGCTTACAGTATTTTCAACATGCTTATAAATCCAAGTTTGAAATTAATGATGCAAAAATAAAGTGTCCAGACAAGTGAGTGGGGAAAATGTTTCTGCTCCAAGGTCCAACGTATAATTAAAAATTACTCCATTAAGTTATATTTAGAAGCATATTAAAAACTGTTTCTGGCATCTTTGAATGGAAATTTCATTACTTTCAATGTAATGATCTTAGACAAAAAAAGCAATGCTTACACAAATGAGTTGAAGGGTGTATGTAGTTACACTGAAAAACTGCATTGCATATGTACATATAACTGTTAACAGTTCCTGCTACAACAGTATACTTTCCAACTTTTTTCAAAAAAACTTTTCATGTCAGAAAAACGCATGAATAATTTAAGGTAAACTATGCTTTCAAGTGTCATGACAGTGTGTTAAAAATGTATGCTTTATTTAGATAAAATGAAATCCTTAATGTTATCTAAATTGGAGGTTATTGGGTGATATCCAACTAACTCATATTTAGAGTAGACTCATCGAGATCCAATGCACTTAAGTCTATTGATGTCAGTGGGTCTATGTGGAAAATGCTGGGACACGGGTGGTGCTGTGGTCTAAACCACAGAGACTAGGGCTTGCCAATCAGAAGGTTGGCGGTTCGAATCCCTGTGATGGGGTGAGCTCCCGTTGCTCGGTCCCTGCTTCTGCCAACCTAGCAGTTCAAAAGCATGTCAAAGTGCAAGTAGATAAATAGGTACCACTCTGGCAGGAAAGTAAACGGCGTTTCCATGCGCTGCTCTGGTTCGCCAGAAGCGGCTTAGTCATGCTGGCCACATGACCTTGAAACTGTATGCCGGCTCCCTTGGCCAGTAAAGTGAGATGAGCACCGCAACCCCAGAGTCATCCGCGACTGGACCTAATGGTCAGGGGTCCCTTTACCTTTTATGTGGAAAATGACAAACCGAAGGATTTCACCCAGCATTTTCTTTCTATAGTTGTTTGACCAAATCATCAAATGATGTGTTATCCTACATATTAGCCCCCCAAATGGTGCTACCTTAGAGAAAACAAAACAGCTGCTACACATACCTTTCCCACCTCTAATATTCCTTTTGACTCAGAGCCATTTTTTATTTTATTTTTTTGCACCATGGCAATATTAGAGTCCGTGGAGACAACAGTTATTTGCAGTCCAATGGTTGAGCTGAAAACAATTCTGCAATTTCATTTTTTTAAAGTAATTTTTATTGGTTTTTCACCTTTTATAAAGACATAACACACACGAAAAAGACAAACACAAAAACATGTATAGTTTCAGAAAATCCTTCTTTCTTAACCTTGTTCCTTGACTTCCCCCCACCCCCCTTCATGCATCCCAATTCCCATGATTGTGTCAGCAAATTATTATTTCTCCTCTTTACCATCTTATATTACCTTTTCTATAAAAAATAAGTTTTTCCTAAGTTGGACTCAAATTCCCTTCCATCGATTTCCCATTTTATCTTGAATAAAGTCATATTAACTAAACCCAAAAGTCATGAGTGTTTTTAAAGTTCTATTCTTCCCTCCCTCCCATCCCTGGTTTTCGTCCCTTCCCCAATACATGTCCAAAATAATAGTTCTTAGCCTGGATTCCTCACATCCGAGGCTTTCAAGTCTCTTTCAGTCCCTCTCCGCCGGTCTTGTTGGTAGTCCTTTATGTTGGTCGTCGAATCTCGAAGGAGTTCTATCCCCATCAAACCAGGTTCTCTTCCCACAAGGGCATTTAGAAACAGCTGCTGCAAAAGTTCCACAGGCCATGCATCTTCAGAGTCAGAGTGGAGGCCCCAATCATAATTCTTCTTTATTTTAAGTTCCTGTATTCCATATACTCCAGGGGCCTCCTCCATCGTCTTTTGCATCTTTCGCAGATTTGTGATCGATGTAATCCAAAAGTCTCCTTGCTTATACTCCACTAGTGTAAGCTTCTGGTTGGTACTTTCCATCTTCGCTTTCTTTTTTCCTTGTTTAGTCTCCTCCACTTCTTGAGATATCATTTCCGATTCAGCTGCAGATTCTTTCTCATTCAGGTCCTCAATACATTCAGCAGAGCTGCTTATTCCAGAGGTCAAGGTCATGAGTTGTTTATTCATAGCCAGACTCTGCTCTTGTAAGATTCCCACCAAACAAAACATTCTTTCAATTTCCACTAGTAACTTTCCATCCACAGCCATTGTAATGTCGCAGAATTCCCCCTAGAGGGAATCTGGTTACTTAGTAATCTTTCTCCAACAAACCTCTGATTTATTATTGTTTCTTTGTTTCCAACGATTTTAGTTCAATTGTAACTCATTTTAATCCAGAGGGATCTTAGATAACAAATTTTCAACATTAAACTGTCCGTTTGACAGCTTTGACAGCTGTCAAACTCCGTATTCCTCTTCCACAAGCTCAAACACAGGACGCTCCCGGACCCAGGAGGGGGGGTTGTACACAACAAAAAGAAAACTTCTAAAATTCCACTCTTTCACTCCAGCTCAAAATCTTTTCGCCAAATCTTGGAAGTTAATGTCTTTTTTAACTCACCCCACAAAGGGTAGGCTCTCCAGCTTAGTTCTTCTATTGTTGCTTTAGATCGTCTGCAAAAAGGGGGGGTGTGGACTTCCCTTTAACACACACCCCGGTCGTACCGAATTCACAGGTAAATATTTTAAAGTCCCAATTCCACTTTACTCACGGGTTGTTTCTTTTCCAGCCGAATTCAGGGAAAAAAGTCAGCGCTCTTCAGCCATGGCACGCGGCTTCGCTCCACTGGAGTAGCGGTCTACTCCCAGCACCGCGCCGCTCTCCGTACCCTTTCCGAAGCCTTTAAAAAGGCTCTTCATGGGTCAGAGGGGGCGTTTAAGGTGCCCACCGAGTCACCAGGTCCGCAGGCATCCGCGCCTGCGGTTTTTGAGGGTCTCCGCGTCGCCGTCGCGGCAAGACCCGTCCCAATTCTGCAATTTTAGAAGATCCATTTACTAGATCCAACATGTGCATTTGTAGCTTTGCCCACCCTCCCTCTCCCTCCTGTCTCTCTTTTCCAACTCCTAAGGAACACCACTTTCTCCTCAATGACTGCTTCATTTCCTTCCCTCCAAGTATCCCAGATTGGTTCCCTTTGCTTTATACACTTTCATCTACTCTGCTTTTTGTTTCTCCCATAGTACTGAAAGAGGATGCTCGTCCTCTTTGTGTGCTTTTCAAGGCTCAGATCAGCAGCTCAGGTGCTGGATGGGCTGAGACTTCAAAAGCCCATAGAGCTGAACAGGAAGTGGGAAAGAGTGTCACTCTTCCAAATTCCTCCTTCAGCTCTATGCACTTTTCAAGAGCGGTGGAGGGTAAGCCCTCTTACCTCCTCATGATGAAAGGATCAGTAGTGGAGGGAGCTGCTAAGAGGCTGTACAGGTGCCAGAGGGCATCCCATTGCAGCCATGGGCACCATGATGGAAATATCATGAGTAGGAAGCTGGAACATATATAATCTCCTCTCACAAAAGAGCCCCCATCTTGCAAGTGTAATTTCATGGACCCTTAATTAGCCAATTGTGGTGCATACTGCACTGCACGTAACTATGAAAAAGTGTTTCCATTATAACTTGTGAAATATCAGCACTCTTAACAACAGAACCAAAGTTATTTTAGGCGAAAAGGCAACCAGATTGGAATTAACATTAGATGCATCATAAACCACAAATAAGTTTGGTTCAATGGAGGTTTTCCGCAGAGGATTAAGTCAATGTGATTCTTAGGCTGCATATTGGAACTGTTTTATCCTTCCTTTGAACCAAATAACTACTCAAAGGAAGAACTTATTTTCAAAGTGAAGCCAAGGGAATTCTATTTCAAAGAAAGGAACGAGCAAAGCAGAGGGCCATGCACGCATATATAACTTCAATACGATACTATGTTCACATCCAAATCTGCCAGTATGGAAAATATACCAGGAAACTGGTAAATCACTTAAAGCAAGGGAAACTGTGAATTAATTTCAAGATGCTTTGTGGGAAAGTTACTTGAACAAGTTTGAACTCAGATGAGATAACAAGCAAACCTCTGCAACAGGGTGGGTTGCTGGTGACCCTCCAGATGGAGCTGGGTTAAAACAGTGGTGGGGGAGAAATTGGATTCAGATTGCATTTAAAGGTGAACTTGCAAAAATTGCACTTTCCAAAGCAAGGTACGAACCAAAACACAGCTGTCCTTTGAAATTTGCACTTCTCCAAATTTTGCAATGCAAAAATGTATGACAAGGGCAAAGGGCGCATAATAATGCATATATCACTAAAAGTGCCATAAAATCCATTAGAAGGGATGTGCAAAATTACATACAAAAATGTGTTTATTAGGAGAAAGGGCACCTTCCATTAAATATATATAGACACACACTGTAATAATTTACAAATAGCTGCAGAAGTATAGAGAACTGAATTTAGGACAGGAAAGGTGTCAAACTCAGAGAAGTGGAACTGACAGATCCATCCACTCCCAGCCCAACGTTTCCATCATTCTTGACCATTGACCATGTTGGCTGAGGCTGATGGGATTTAGAGTCCAACAGATGCTGGAGGCCTTGCTTTACAAGGAGGCCTGCTGGAAGAGCAAATCTCTTTTTCAAATGCTACCTAATAACCTCGCTGCCACATTGTCACACTAATTAAATTATGCCTTTGCATGTGTGCCTTGCCTATTCCAATGAGTCAGGAATGATGCTTGGAAGGGGAACAGCTCACAATTCAGCCAACTCATTGCTCATGTTTATGGGAAATAGGCTGTAGTCATTACTGGTGAAACCCCTTTGAAACTTGTGGGGTGTGATTTCTCAAGGACTGGGCAAGGCTGAACTGGGCAAGGCTGGCTGGAATGCACTATTTTAGCTTCACATGAAAACCCATTTTCTTCTTCTTGAGTGTAGGAGTCACTGTAAATCTGCATATACCCTAAAGCTAGAAAAAGCTGTAGCTTGGCACTTGGTGAAGAAAAGATGGATCTCATAGTAGACTAGACTAGTAATGGCTGAGAAACCTGAGCAAAGTGGTTGTTTTAGCTTATTTCAAATCCAAATCATATACCTAGGAAACCCGAAATTCCTGTCCCCTTACCAATAGTCTAGCCACCATGTCCCCCAAGCCCTTCCCCCTTGCTTTTAAACTCTACTTAATGGCTGGGCTGACAGGAATAATGGCAAGGGTGGCATTCCACCTGAAGGGGGGAAAAGATGTCTCTTCTTCCCTCCCTAGCACCAGGACATTAGGACACAGTTGTCCTTTGAAAATGTACATATTCCAGCAGCCTTTAGGAAAACTACATTTCTAAGGGGCCACTGGAACTCTTTATGCTGGCACATTGCCATGTAGCAAACAGAGTAGAAGTGTAAGGAGGGAGACATACTGCCTTTCTTTTCCCTGCAGCTTGAGCAGCACTGCTTTTTCAGCTACCCATGGCATAGTTAGCAAGTCGGGTTTAAAGAAAGGAAGGTTGGGGAATGAGGGGGATTGGATTGGGAAGGGCCAACTTAGAATTCTTCTCCAACACAGATTTTAATCTGAGCCAGAGAAGAAATCATGGCCCTGATGCTCACCTCCTCATGGTAACGAGCACTACAATACCCCAGACTTCAAAGTTATGTGTATCACCAGTATCCCTTGCTTAAGTATCCCAAGCTCATCTTTTGAAGTTGCAGGAATTCTTGAATGAGCTACCCAGAATCTACTGCCCCTAGGCAACCCATCCTGGCAATGATGGGAAGGAGAAATAGGGAGGGGGGTTCCTTTTGTCTCTCCCATGTTGTCTATGCTACTGCCACTGGTCCTGCTCTACTAAGAAAGTATAGGAGGATAAGAGAGGTATATTTGACTGCTGAGAGGTGGTCAAGAAGGCCTTGTGGGTAGTAGGTGGGCAGTAAAGGTGGGTTGGCAGCAGATAACTTTCTCTCCTACTCAGATTTCCAGTTCTTGGGGGACATTCAGGGGTTGGAAAAATCACATCTGGTTTGGAGTTGTGTCTCTCTCTGTGTTTAGATCTGAGCCAGACAAATGTTTACATCATCCCCTCTGCACAACTCCTGCATTTCAAATTCTTCCAGCCCATCCTATGCCAGCAGTCTTGAAAGGACATGCCATTGGTGGTGCCACACCAAAGTGACATACAATGTTTCTTTCCTATGACTCATTCTAGCTGGACAAATCCATGTTGTTCAATGAGTTGCTTAGGGAATTCTAGTATGACCTAGAATCTGATTCAATAGTTCTGTTACCTACATTTTCAAGTTTCCAAGGATAACTCTTTTATTTCCACTGGGGAGGACCAATGCAGTTGTGAGGACGGAGGGAGAAAACAGCCAGCACATTTATATTTGGAATTTAAGTTTGTTGCTTTTCCTATCTTTTAGAACTAATGATAATCCCTCCACTGCAAAATGGATATAAGCCTAAAACAAAATTTAAAAAGGAGGGCCAAATCTGAGACCACTTTTATCAGCTCAGGGAGGTAAACTCTTGGCTTGTGGGATGGTTGATACACCAGTGAAATCCCTGCTAATATGATTGCCTAATATTAGATGCAAACACACCTAGAGAGAGATCCTGGCTAGGGAGATAAGATTCCAGCACCAGGCACCACAAGTTGGTGCTGCACCGAGAAATGATGTGGAATTCAGTAGATGAGGATTAAGTCCACCCAGCTCACATACTCAGCTCATAGTGAGAAAAGCCAGGTTGACTCATATATGCAAAGATAGACTCCTAGCCTCTTTAATAAGGACCGGCACTGAACAGCAACACTGCATTGCTGCAGATCAAGTTGACAGAGTAGCTCCATGTCACCTTAGCTGGGGGAAGGGCCATTAAGGGAGACATATATCTGAGACACGCCCCCCATCCCATTAACTGGTAAGCCAATCTCCCACCAACCATGCCCAAAATGACTTGATCTGGGGGGGGGGGCACTCAGGTAATTCTGATTAATATTGCTCAGGCACAGAACCAGATAAAATTTGATATTCAGGAAAGTGCATTCATAATGGTGATGCACTTGCAACGAAAGCAATACCCCATCCATCCCAGGATTGTAGTTCTTTTAACCTTAACTCATTATACATCATGTCAAGTTTTCATTCAGACTCCCAATGCAAGGGGCAATTGCCAGTTTGCCAATGATTAAAAACTAATGAATATGGTCTTTCCTTGTATATTTCCTCCTTTTTCCAGAGAGGGTCACTGATAAACTAAAGACCTGCAGCAGCGTCTTTTTCAGATACTAATAAATTTCATCTACCATTTAATTGCAGTCCAGGAAGTTTATGCTGCTCGGATTTAAGATCAAACTGGCTTGCTTCATCTTTTTTTCCACCAGCAGCTGTAGATGCTCCACTTGCTTTTCAACACCCTTTCAATAGATAACCCATCGCGTGTATTTACTACACAAACCAAGAATCTTAGTTCCAGTTCCAAGAACAGGGATGGAGAGGATACATACCATTCATTTATAAAGGCTTATAGATGAACAGCCTGGCTTCAGACATGCCTTTTGAAGTTCGAAATGCTTTTTTTTAATTCTCCTGGCTGGATTTAGTTTAATCCACCAGTCTACTGGCCTGAGAGTCAGGGCCCCCTCCCTAACCAACAGTATAATTTAAAAGCAGGACACATGCATATATGCTTAATAGAGTTCACATATTGTGTTAGGCATTGGTTCCATAACTCAGGATCCCCTCTGGGCCAAAAGAAAATAACACCCAATTCTCTAGATGGTGCATCCTGCCAGAATAGTTGTAGCTGTAACTGTGGACATGCCAGTTCACACTAACCCTCTCCCATACAAGCTTCATTCAGATAAAGGCTTGAGAGATCAGTGGCACACTTAGGTAATTTTAGACTCTCTGGACCAATGACACAGGCAGAGGCAACAGCAACTGAAAAAGGTGAGACAGTTTTGTGTAACCCTTTGCCTACTGAAATCCACCAATTTCAAGACAACAGTTTCCCTAAAAAAAACCCCCATCTTTTGACTCAGTCTTAATACATATTTGTGCTACATGTCATACTGAAATCCTCCGGATGTTGAGGGAAAAGCACGGCTTGATAAATCACCATTAAAGTGCTTAAGAGCACTTCTTGATTGACAGGTCTTCAGCATAACAAGAAGTATTTTGTTATTACTCTAATAGGAGGAATAACTGCTTTCTGGCTCAGGGATCAAGGACATGTATTCTTCCAGATATCTTTGGAATCCAGCTCCCATTAACTCCAGCCAGCATGGGCAATGATCAGAAATGGAGTCAGTCTGGAGGGCCATAGGTTCTGAACCTTAATCCTGGGTGAATTGCTTCGTTAGATCCAGGGGACTGTTATCTGAGTGGCACTTTATTTGTTTTCATATTGAATATGCATATTGATAAACCAGCATCATCTCACTTGAACCCATTTTCCCTCTTGATTCAGTGCCAAAGCTCATCACTAACCACAACACCCAAAGCATAAGGAGAACATTCCTTACAGCAGAAATCCTTTCTGAGTTCATATTTTAATCAGATTCATGCTCCCTGCTCCACTCTGTGGGTGCATTCCAATGTTCAGAAATAAATAAATCAGATCTAGCATCTTATATTAAAATCAAACCACAAATATCATCAGAAAGTACCCAGCATTTGATGTTGGTGGGAATATTCTCTCACACAAAAATGCTTGGAAATAGAAATATCAATGTGACATTGCTTTGTTTCTGGTTTATCACCCATCTGATAATAAAAATTAACAAACGGTTACATCTCTCTGTGCGGACTTACCAAGACACTTAATATTTGCTGTTGAAACCAAGGAGGAACATAGATGACGTGGTTTTCTTTATATTATAGAGTGCGTAGTAGTCTGCCTCCGGAAGTGCATAATTCATTTTCACACAGATAAGTATAAAATGCTTAAATAATCAAGACACTGTTTTTTGTTAAAATGTTAAAATATCTGCACAGTGCAATCCTATTATGAATTAAGTCCTATTGAATTTAAATGGGCTTACTTCCAGGCTCAAGATCATAAAGCGCAGTTTGTGGTTGCCTGGGGATTTGAACCCTATTCTCATTACATCACATTGGGCCTCCTGTTGTATTGAAACCCACCAATTCCCCTGCTTGTTTGCATGACTTTTCTCTGGACCCAAACAGTAAGCTTGGGGGCTACGTTCAAAATTTTCATCTACAATGGAATATGGGGGGAAATGTCCAATAAATGTGCTCTTTTGTAGAACACTCTATTTAGCAATCATTCCAAACATCATAATGTTGTTTTCTCATATTAGCATGGACAAGCAGTAGCTCAAGATCAGGCAGTCCTTAAATTTCACCACAGAGAGGCTTTTGCAAGTTGACAAAGTCATTTTTCAGGCTTCACGCAGGATAATTGGGGCCAAACATTATTCAGGTGACCTAGCAGTACCAGCATCATGCTCTGAATTTTTGCTTTAGTCTTCTGTAGTCTGAAAGAAAATGAAAGGCTCTCGGACAGGGATGGGAAATCTTTTTTTGTCCATATGTTATTGGAATTCAACTCTTATCAGTCTCAGCCAGTGTAGTCAATAGCCGGGGATAATGGGAAATTTGTCAAACAGCATCTGGAGGGCCAGAGGTTCCTCATCCCTGTTGTAGCAGAATAGCAGAATAAAGCCTTCTTCAAAGTCCATGTAAAAAATGATTGCAGGGTGGTGAAGATTTGGCCAAAAATGGATAGCTGTCCTTTCCAGCACTGATAACAAATGGATGAAGCAGAGAAGAACGAGATCAGAGAGGTGTTGATATCTTGGCTTTTTGTTGGAAGACACAGGATTTACCCACACTGGAAGAATGGCAGATGAAAGTGATGGACTACATGGAATTGGCAGAAATGACCGGCAGAATCCGTGACCAGGGACAAGAGTCGGTGGAAGAAGACTGGAAGAAATTTAAAGACTATTTGCAGAAATACTGTAAAATTAAGGAATGTTAAAATGATGTCGGATGGAAACTAAGTGGTATTGGTAAAAAGATTATTAAGAATATGTAAATATGGATTGACAATGGTTATAAACACATGGTTATGATAGGTTAAGATATTGAGTAAAGATAAATGACAGGGGGTAAGGATTTGCTGAATTAAATATCTGAACTGGAATACAAAAAGGGAGGTGTGAGGAGGTCAGGAAACTAGTAAATGAAGTATAAGATATGAAATTATTGATCTTTTTCTTTTCTTTTTTTCTTTTTGTTAACTGTTTTCTATTTTGTATTTTTCATGTGTTCTGTTTTTGTACTTTTGTAGCTTTTTTTCTTTTTTTCTTTTTTAAGGTTACTTTTTGTTCTTATTTGTTAAGTCTAAACTTTGAAACTTTTTAATGTTTGTAAAATCTCAATAAATATTATTTTTTTAAAAAATGATATCTTGGCTTTTTGTCTCTGAAACAAGTAACTGGGATCCACAAATGAGGAGAGTGCATGAGCTCAGGCCATGCTTGTGAACTTCCCAAAGGCTGTGAGAAAAGCATGCTAGATTAAATACGCCTTTGACCTGATCCAGCAGGGCTTTTCTTATGTTCTCATGCTCCATATAGCTGCATGTGTACTTTCCAGGAACAGGTTTCCAATTTTATGTAAAAGTAGGTTAAAAGATGAGGTAATGTGGGACATCACTTCATCATGTGAAGGCAAAACTCAAGAGCAAGGATCTGAGAGAGCAGAACTGACCTTTACATAATTTTCATGGAATGTCTTTCCAACAGTTTGCTTGAAATATCATTCGGAAGAAAATATTAAAGCCAAAAACAGAGGAAAAGGGCATAAAGGAGTTCAAGAAACTCCAGCAAGTCTTTGGATGTAGGAGTATGCTGTTTGCTAGCTGTTCCAGAAATGACGTCATAAGCTCAGTCTTATGAACTGGTTATCACCATGCAAGTAAAATGGCCATCTGAATGACATGTTAGCTTTGTGGGATATGCCTACAAGTTTTGATTCGAAGTCCAAAGCATCAAATCTCTTCCAAATGCAATGAATGGAGACTAAAAAAGTGGTGGTATCCAAATAAGAGCTACATTACACAACTACAAAATAGAATCTCAGTCAAAGACCTCCCTATATGACACATGACTGCAGAAAGTTTCCAGTGACTCTCAGTCAGTTATGACTTTAACTATGTGCTGGATTACAACCCATGCAAATCTATAAAGGTGGCACTTGTAAAATAGGAATATGAGAGCATGCTTACACTAAAAAAATAAAGTCTTGAGAATTGTAGTTCATTGTGAGGGCCCTAAGAAAACAAGAGTTCCCAGAATTCCTTGGGGAAACACATGACTGTTAAACTATTTCAAAAGGTTTTAGCTCATAACACACCCATATGTTGGCTGTAACAATGGATGAGTGGTATGGATGAGTAGAGTGCCCTTTTACATTTTTTACAAACACACATTGATTCCCCTGTTCCAGGTTCAACAGCAGTTTAGCTTCCTACAATGAATCACCAAGTTGACCTCCCTGTTTTCAAACCCAGCTATGCTGCCAGACAAAACTTCTCCTCTCACCAGGCGGTAGGTGAAGGATAGTTTTCCCTGAATGCCTCTGTTTGGGCCTGGTAAGTGTCCAGTGAAAGCAATGGAGCAATGTATACTATGAAGGTCTGGATATTTCTTGCCAGGAGTCTGACCCAAATGGCTTCTGCAGACATCACAGGACTAACAAAGAACAGAAATACAACCTTGGAGTTAACAAATATTTCAAACACAACTATGGTCTTCATTCTTGGCAATGCTGAGATGTGTTTGTGTCTACCATCTTAAATATATAAGTGAATTTTGTCATAAACTGTATGTCAAACCCCAAAGATATCCCCAAAGTATATGCAAGAGGATTGCAACATTGATTCCTCTTGAATTTTTCATAACTTCACAGCACAGAAACATTAACTTTCAGTTAATCAGTTTTGCAGCAAATATAGTGTGGGATCCAAAACCAGGACATAGATCTTGATTTCTTTCCCTGCCCTTTGAATCAGACCCAGACAACTCTGGAGCTAGATCTAAAATGGGTCTGTTTTTGGATTGTGGAAGAACATTTTCGAATACTCCAGCACCCCCAAAATTACCATGCAAACTACTACATTAAGTCCTTAAGTTTCTGGAACTAAGTGCTGCTCTGATCACTAAATGCAAATTGGAATGCTAGCTTCATCAGTTAGAATCACCACTTACTGTGAAAAAAGCAGAAAAGTTAAAGGGCGCAGAAAGGGCAACTAATCCACACTCAAGACTAAACAGTGCATTAGGCAGGAAATTAATGATTTCCTGGTGTTTCCGTTTTAAATTGCCCTTTCCCAGATTGTTGTTTGCACCTTTATATATGCCTTCCCCGGTGAGGCAAACAGCAACTTTGTGGAATGGTAGAAGGTATAGATTGGGTAAATAATACAGCTGGATAATGCTAGTCCCAATTTCTGCTTCTAAGAAACAATAAAAACTTGGGGAGATCCAGTCACATTTTCCCCAGATAATGTGCTTTTTGGTCCTAAGTGACCATGAGTATTCTTTGCATGCTGAGACAGATGTAAATGTTCCACACACACATACGAGAGAGAGAGAGAGAGAGAGAGAGAGAGAGAGAGAGAGAGAGAGAGAGAGATTACAAATTTAGAGAGTCAGCTGCAATATTCAAGTGCTCAAAAGTGGGGGAAGCCTTTTTGCTGTTGTGTAAAAAATTGCACACATTCCTGTTTCAACAAAAAAAGTACCAAAAATATAAACTTTTTAAAAAAATTTCCCTTAAAATACAACTGCAAATAATAAACTATTTCACATCTCTTTTGTTAATGAATCATTTTAGTTACATATAATTTAGTAAGTATGCGATTTACAACATAAATATCTCCCATCTTTCGAGGAATGTGCTCTAGTATTGCAAATAGTAATAAAGGTTTCTCAGTGCTGTACATATTTAATATTCTTTGATTGACCTTCTTTATCTTATATAATGAGGAGGCTTTGCCATTAACGGTGTCCTCATACAACTTTGATCCCCATTCATCATTTGCTGGAACGACTGAATGTTCTGAGCGCTCTTTGACTGTTGCCTCTATATCCTTTGTGCTGTATACCCACCTACACATTTGAGATTTTCCACTAAGGCACACATTAAACGGTTCAGCAGATGCAATGTTATTTTGGTCAGTCAACTCAACAATGTACTTCTGTTGCTCTTCTGTATTTTATATTTTCAGTGTTCCAAGTGACTTCCCACTCCATCGAAACTTTGCATCATGCATCTTTTAGCATAAGGAAGCTGGACAGACATCACCAGCGGTAGGACTTGGATCCAAAGATTGCCTTTAATTAAAACCTTCATGTGACAAACAGAAGGGAAAACAAAAGAGTAGGCTTTTCCACCCAGCCAAATGGAATCTATTCAATGTGCTTTATAACCCAGGCACCCTTTTAAAACACAGCGCCATGTGTGTGAAGGGGAACTCTTGTCTCTCGTCTGTCTTAGATTAGCATGGGACTGGAGCCATTACAGTGGTCTGCTTTCTGCAAGCTTGAAGCTGAAATTTACACAATGCAGAGAACTGGCCCAGCTCCTCAGCCACTTTAGACTTGCATCTTGCGCTACATAAAAGCCAATGTTCCACACGTCGTTCTTTTAAAAGCCACCATTGTTCTCATCCATAACAGAGCAATTCAGCCTTTGCTTTAAAGGCGGGAACTCAACCAAGCTACTGCTTACAAATCCCAGATCTTCTCCAATTGCACACACAGAATAACGTTTTGTTACACTGTGCACCCATGACACAGTTTTGTTACACTGTACACCCATGACACTGTCATGGGTTTGGTTATTATTATGTGAAGCCAAGGTTCATTCTTCATATATTTTAAGAAACAAGACATTGTCAGTTGAAACCTTTAACAATTTCAAGGCTCTGGGTTAGCATTAAATATAGCAACTGTGTCATACCTACTGCAATTGTCTCAGTTTACTTGGGATAATTGCATCTGGAATCATTTCTAATAAAGGGTATAAAAAGCATCTGAAGAGAATGGTGATGCTACTGGTCTATTTCTCTCTCTCCCTGTCTTCCATTGTTTCAAAAAAAAAAATAGCCTGAAACATTCCAGTATCACATATGCATATAATGGTTCCTGCCACACCTTCTCCAAAAGTAGAAGGTCATTTACCCTGAAATTTCTTATAGAATATTTATAAGAAGCTCATTTACAAATGCAAATGTACAGTTTGAATAGGCATTATGGGGTGCAGAGGCAAGCACACAGGAAATACAGGATTTAGAAGACTTTTCCTCACATTTCTCCTCTCATGACAAACCCTGCTGCTTTTGTGCTCTACTGTCCTAAAAGATCTCCCAGACAGTCCCAGAAGCTCTGCCAGAGATGGAAAAAAATGTTTAGTTTCATTGGTGGGTGGAGAAGATTCAATATGCAACCAAAGTTGGTTTGTGGAAAAAAGAACACAATTAAGTTATCTATGGTTTAACATTAGCTGACACATAGATAAAACCTCACATGTGACCATCTCTTTGGATCAAACAACAGAACACTGTGGCTATAATAATATTTAAAGCAGGGCAGAGCAGAGGAGCTGGCTTCACAAGCTAATTGAGGGAGCCCAACCCTATGTAGTGATATTATGAAGAGCCGGGGGCAGAGCTGAACACCCTCTGAACACTGAGGGGGCCTGGCCCCCTTTTTAAAAAAACTGCCTTGGTCCCTAGGAGTTGGCATGTATGGGGCAGGCTAACTTGCAGCTCTCCAGATGTTGTAGGACTAAGGACCTGACCATTGACAGTGCTGGCTGTGGCAGATGTGAGTTGGAGTCCATCAACAATTTGAAGGTTGCAGGTTGCTTATCTCTGATTTAAAGAAAGGATTCTTTATACTGATCATCTACAGATTCAATATATTTTCAGAAAACATTGTCTTCCATTTCTGAGCTGGATAATTGGGTCTTTGCCAGGAGTGTATATTTTGTGTGGTTTTAGTTTTGTTTTAAATGTATGTGCTGTTTGCGTGTGTTTAATTGTTTTTGCTGTTTTTATTGTACATCATACATCACCTTGAGACAATTGCATAGAAGGGTAATAATAATAATAATAATAATAATAATAATAATAATAATAGCAGCCATGGTTTACCTGAAACCATTGTACAAACATTGCATAAAAGGGCTGTTTCCTCAGCATTTGCTTTTTCTTCTATGGAGGTATAGCAACAGCATTAGAGACCCCCAGCCCACCCCCAAGGGATGCAGCTATCAAACCTAGCGGCAAATATTCAAGTCTCTCACATTTCGGAAGGGCTCATTAATAAATTGAGTCTCAAATGCTGCTAGGTTGTGCCTCTGGGCTCAGAGAAGTCTAGAATGGACTGTCAGACATTGCCTCAGGACACAAGGATGCACAGTTTGTTTGTTTTTTGCCCTTCTGGGTTTCTGCAGTACGCCTCCTAATCCCACACAGCAGTTCCCAGTGAAATGTGATCGGTCACTGGGGAGCTCTTTCATGTAGTTTATGCATCTGAATCTCTCTCCCACCTCCAGCTACACATACATACAACATCAAATGCAGTGGCTAATTCAGGTTCAAAATGTCTGACACGGGGGGGGGGGAGAGTCACAAGGAGAAATATACATGACTCATTATTTCAAAACAAGAGATTATCTACTTTAATGACCATATAGAACTTTTCAAGTGGTAAAGATAAAATAGTCTGTGGCTTGCTGCAAATATCAAATCCAGAATTTGAATTAGCATCTCCTGTATTGTTCTGGTTTATGATACAGTACTATTTTATATTCCACATAAATAAACCTTGGATGACATTTTGACCTCTTCTATAGCTTTTATATAGCTAAGAGCATCTTTCCCTCTATAGACACATCTCCACTCTAAAAGTTTTTGTTTTAACAACCTCCACCTGGTTTACCTCACTGTCTTCCTAGAAAAATCATACATCTGAATATAATTACCAGGGAATGAGGTACCATTTCATTATAAAAGCTTGGCTACGCACTTTTTAACATTCTTACTCTTCCAGCTCTAAACAACCTTTCTCAGTGATAAGAAAGTGAGATCTGCTGATTTCTGTCATAAGTTTCTTAACTGAAAATTCTGAGACCTACATGCATGTGAGAGGGATGGCTAAACCTCCTCCCAAAAAAGAATTTAAATGAGTTCAGATATGATGTGTGAAAGCTGTCAGCATTGCTTATGGCCAGGGCAGCATGGTGCCCTGCAGATGTTTTGGATTACAACTTGCATCAGCCTCGGTCCACATGGCCAATGGTTAGGGATGTTGATGGGAGTTGTAGTTCACAACATCTAGAGAGCAACATATTGGCCTAGTAACCTATGGTTAATATGGATCATCTGAATGAATCAAAGAGTTGTAATGCAGCAAATGTATATATGTGCAATTCTGAGTTGGGTTTAAAGGAGCATCTTATCAAATGGAAACTACCAACTGAATCAAAGATGGGGTGCTATCTTACAAAATATTTTGACAAACTGGAGAAGAGAGGAGTCTCCCCCCCCCCCACAGTTGCAATCATTATTCAGCTCCCATTGCAAATCAGGTTTATTATCAAAATTTACAGACTCTCAGCTGTTTGCAATGAGCAAATCAAGCAAAAGCAATTGAAATAGCTCAACCCAATGGATGCTTCAAGTGGCTCCCCCAGATTCAACTGAAATTGCATGTTCACTGTTGCGATTTTCCCCTAGCAAAAGTCACAGTGGTCTTGCTGATGAATGAATTGGCACGATCATTTCTGATGGGTGGGCAGTTTCCAAAGTGATGTCTTGCTACACAACACCAGGCAAATGTAAGAGTCATAGAATCATAGAATCACAGTTGAAAGTGACCTGAAGGTCATCGGGTTCAACCCCTGCAATGTGGGAGTCTCACCTAAAGCATCCAAGATAGATGGCCACCCAAACACTGCTTGAAAACCTTCAAGGAAGGAGAGTCCACCATCTCGCAAGGGAGATTGTTCCACTGTCAAACAGCTCTTCCTATGAGAAAGTTTTTCCTGGTGTTTAATCAGAATCTCCTTTCTTGTAACTTGTCACAACTCTGGTTCCACCCACCACATTTGCCAATGACCCTGCCCACTGCTGGCATGTGGTTTAAAAAAAGATTCCCTACTCCTGTCTTAGCCCAATGGTGGATTGGAACCTTCTGCTGTTCTATCTGCTGTGCAGCTGAATCTGCCCTATTTGACAAATAGGTTCTTCAAACTTTCCTTCCCCACCCCTCCCAACATTTTGTTCAACATATGAAAAACTGGCAGGAGGGTTATTTACAACTTTAGCAGCATTTGAGATACGATTGCCTGCTGGTAGTTTAGAGATGGACAAGACACCCCCTAACTCCACAGACTGCCATAGGAAGCCTCCAGTGGTTTTGTATTCCAGATTTATGGAGTTATGGAGCAGCTCGTCCAGCTATACAACAACTCATCCATCCCTAAACTTCCAGCAGACGTTTTTCTCTCTACTGCTAAAGAAATACATCTATAGGCACCCTATGAATAGAGGGGGGTGGAATGCATGCTATATTTTTAAGATGCTTGACCTACATTTGTCATTTGGGAATTAAGAACTAAGCACAAACCTTTTTTTAAAAAACACACATTTAGCACTGCAAAACTCTGGCTGCTATTATGGGAACTGATCCACGGAGCAGAAGGGTGTCACATAAATCACTAAATGTTGGTGAGCACCGTATAAATTTAGGAGATAAAGGCAATTTATCGTTTAAATGATGTAACCATTAAACTATCGAACATCTGAGTTTAGCTGAGCTGTGTTTACTAATTCAGATGTCCCCTGGAGGATTCCTGAGCCTTCCCACAAAAGAACTTCAGATGTTTGGGATTACTGCTGCTGACTTTTGCCAACATCACTTACATTTCCTGTTTCTTGGAGCGTCCTAAGCGATTAATTGCTGTTCTCTATAAAGAGGCTGAAGGACATTAATGCTTCATCTTTTACACATGCAGCAGCATCCAGAGAGAGCACGGAAATTGTCAGCATGATGAAAGAAGTGTTTCTCTTCTTTCTGAGCCAAAGCACTGCAAATTAGAACAAGCCGAAGAGGGCTATACTAACCTTTTCGCACATTTCCTTCCATGGTACCATAGTGGTTGCACAATAAAAACGACTGCACATTATTATTATTACTATACAGTTGCAGTGGAGAATTAGAAAGAAATCTCGCTCACAGGTAATTTTATATCCTAGATAAGAGCTTGACAGCCATATCAGCCCAAATTGGATACTTTAGCATCCCCAAAACAGCTGCTAGATTGTTGACCAGAACATCTGACCCCATCATAAGCAGCAGCTTGACTGGCTGCTGGTTCATTTCAGAGCAGCATTCAATGTGCTGGTTTTAACTTTTGAAGACTATGTGGCCCTGGACCTTGACATCGAGGGAAGTTCCTTCTCCCCCACCAATTTTGCTCCAGTGCTGAGATCAGTCTTAGGGACTTTTCTCTGGATAGTTATATTAGGAGGTAACCAGGGAAAAGTTCAAGGCACTTGTAGAACTCTCCCCAAAGAGGCTCACTTTTCTTTTGCTTAGGCCTTTTAATTTAGTTTTGATTTATATGCTCCTGATATTTTTACACTGTCCCACTGCTTTTGCATTTGTTATTTAAAACATGTTTATTTTGACCTTTTCCTGCCTATTCTCAAAAGTTTTTTTTGCTGCCTCTAACATTTCCTTGACTTCCACTTCATTATACTATTCTCTTGCAGTTTTCCTTCTATCTCCCTACCTATTCCTTCTCCTCTGGCAAACTTCTAGTCTATATCCTTTATTACTATTAAGACTTGAAAGTACAAAGAAAAAACAGTAAACAGAAATAAACATCAAATATCAAGCCTTTTTTTAAAGTCTAGAATAGTAAAGATTTCCCACATCTACATTTTCACCTGAGAGCATCTAGACATGGGTGTGTGTGCTATAAATAAGTCAGAAATTAGATCGTTAAAACAAAAGAAAGAAATTTCTATGGAAAAACCGCGTTTTATATTTTCCTGCTCTCTGGCGCCATCTGGTGTTACATGTTTATAGCGCATTCAAATTGCTAATGTAGCTGAGTCCTCTGTGTCCAGCCTTGTCTCTTGAACCAGTTTACTGATTCTCAGAGGTTCCAGAAGAAAATTCAACAGGTGCAGCTTGCATGACAGCCTATACCTGCCAAAATCGCCTTTTCTAGTCACCACTGAAGGTGCAGAAAACCTTTCTGCTTTTTCATCTTGCCACCTTCATCGCATCCACACCGGGAATGTGGCAGCGACACTAGGAGGAAGGGTGGCAGTTGCTGGGCCTTTTTGAATTTAGAGAAAAGGCAAATACGAGGGGGCATGATAGAAGTATATAAAATTGTGCTGTGCATGGAGAAAGTGGATAGTGGTTTTAACCTTTAAAGCCCTATACGCCCTAGGACCCTTGTACCCACGGGACCGCCTCTCCTGGTATGTCCCACAGAGGACCTTACGGTCTTCAAATGAAAACATCTTGGCGATCCCGGGCAACAGGGAGGTTAGGCTGGCCTCAACTAGAGCCAGGGCTTTTTCGGCTGTGGCCCCGATCTGGTGGAACACTCTGTCACAAGAGACTAGGGCCCTGCGGGACTTGACATCTTTCCACAGGGCCTGCAACATGGAGCTGTTCCGCCAGGCCTTTGGCCAAGGCATAGTCTGACCCACTCCTTCAGTAATCCTCATAGAACTCTAACCCAATAGTTGCCATTAATTTGACACTGAATTGATTTTAGAATGAATTGATTTTAGAATGTATTTCAGTTAATTGATTGTGATTTTAAGGAAACTGTGTTATTTTTACTGTTGTTAGCCGCTCTGAGCCCGGCTTCAGCTGGGGAGGGTGGGATATAAATAAATTATTATTATTGTTGTTGTTGTTGTTGTTGTTGTTATTATTATTATTATTATTATTATTATTATTATTATTATTATTATTGAAAGTATTTAACTTTCTCTCATAATGCTAGAACTTTTGGCATCCACTGATACTTAATGTTGGGAGATTCAGGGCAGGCAAAACAAATTCCTTCTTCATGGGCTCTGTTCTCACAAAAGGCAGTGATGGAGAACTTGGATGGTTCCAGTTCCTGGAAACTATAGCAGAGGAGAGTGCTCTTGAGCTGATCTGCTGCCTGCAGGCTTTCCTCTGGCATCTGGTTGGTCACTAACAAGATGCTGGACTCGATGGACCAATGGCTGAACCAGTGGCTCTTCTTGTGTCCTTCTTATGCTCTTATACATTTAAATCACATGGCTTCCCCCCATGAATCTTGGAGATTGCAGTTTACTCCCTCACAGGGATAAAGTTGCAAGCACAGTTAATAAAACTACAGTTCCCAGGATTCTCTGGGGGAAGCTGTGTGCTTTGAATGAGTGAGTTGGAAAGTACATCAGCTAGTCTACACACACACACACACCTCATGCTGGTGCCCTACAGGTATTTTGGACTACATCTCCCATCAACCCCAACTAGCCAGGGCTGATGGGAACTGTAGTCCAAAACAGGAAATCTTTAGTATTCTTGATAGGTGGCCATCAAAGGCCTGGCCTTTGGTTTGGAGTCAGTCTGACCCTTATGTTTCCCTCCCCTTATGGTTTTGACTTTTAAAATGAGGCTGCATTTTAAATTGCATTTTAACCTGTATTTTAAATTGTTTTTCTTCTTCTTTCTGGCCGGTGTGGGCGGGGTATAAATAAAATTTATTTTTTTTATTTTTTTATTATCCAACCCTGGCTTAAAAACTTTCATCGATGGAGAGTTCCCTGCCTTCTGAAGCAGTCTGCAGCTTTTTAGAAAGTTAAACTGTCATGCTGGGAAAGGGGATGTGATTGAAGTCAAGGCACTGGGGTTAATCCCCATGCTGTTTTCCAAGTCTAAATGTCATCCCCTGGGAGCTGCTATTTCCCCTGTAAGACGAGAGTGGGGAAACATTCCCCACCCCCCAACAGCACTTTTCACCATGGGCAACCTTACAGGGGCCATATGTCACTGGGGAGCGGGGTCAGAGGTAAAAGCGGCTAGACAAACAGATACGAGTCTTAACCTTTGTACAACAAGATACATTGCACCCACACAAAAGCCACACACACCTTCATCCAGGCAAGCAGAGGTGTGTTCATAGTTCAAGGGCACATTTGAGCCAGCCAAAAACATTCAAGGAGAATGCAGAGGAGACGGGGTGGTGGTTGCCCTTGTCCTGACGAAGAAGTGTTTGGATTTGATATCCCGCTTTATTACTACTCGAAGGAGTCTCAAAGCGGCTAACATTCTCCTTTCCCTTCCTCCCTCACAACAAACACTCTGTGAGGTGAGTGGGGCTGAGAGACTTCACAGAAGTGTGACTGGCCCAAGGTCACCCAGCAGCTGCATGTGGAGGAGCGGGAACACGAACCCGGTTCACCAGATTACGAGTCTATCACTCTTAACCATGACACCACACTGGCTCTCACTGACAACTGGAAAGACAGTCCTGAGCAGGGTCATATTTAGTCCTCTGGTCAGAAATTCTCCACACCTGCAATAGGGGAAAGCATACAGGTGCCCATCTCTACAGAATCCATAATGATTCTCTGTGGGGTCAACAATTTCTAGCAAATATCATAGGAGCCTTTTGGATTATCTTGGCTTCTCCTGCTACAAATGCTTAGGAAGATGCAGCCCCATAACATATATGGGAAAGCATTTAATAGAAACAAACAAAACTTTGATATTTCCAAGTCCTTGAAGAGATAGTCATACAAATTAAACCCCACACTCTTAAGAACATTTATATGAAGACTGGGAATCACTTTGAGGACAAAAACGTCAAAGTGCAAGAATATCTCTCGCCACCACTCATGTCTAATAGGGAGAGTACCATATTTTTCTATAAGATGCCCCCATGTATAAGATGCTCCCTATTTTGTGGGATTCCGAATTAAGAAAACACCCCTCAGCACTACCCGTCTATAAGATTTTAAACCTAATTTTTGGGTAAACCCCCCCCTAGTCTTATACACGGAAAAATACGGTATTTCATGAATACAAACAGCTTATCCCTACTTCAGAAGGTGGAGACACAACAAAGAATATGAACCAGGTTAAGAGTAAAATTAAAACCATTAGTCATTTGCATTGGCTTGCAACCATCAACACAATGTTTCTGTC
The DNA here is from genome assembly GCF_964188305.1 of Podarcis bocagei. NCBI lineage: Eukaryota > Metazoa > Chordata > Lepidosauria > Squamata > Lacertidae > Podarcis > Podarcis bocagei. The sequence goes on from NC_138130.1 coordinate 36,112,216, forward strand.
AAACATCTTGGCAGGTGAAGGTTTTGACCAGGTTACATCCCATCCATGAATGAATCCCAGAACTGTACACAAAAAGCTAACCCACCAGTGTAGTCAAACAGAGGTTCAACAGCCGCAAAGTGATTTCTTTGCTGCTGAGCAAAAGCAGTTGCTATCCCAGTTCACACCAGAAAGTTTCTGTTATCCATACATCTTATTTCCTTCAACTTTCCTGTTGATCAAAGTATCACCTTCTAGTAATGCTTAGCAGAGACTATGACTTCTTGGCTGATGTATCCAAGCATTGCACGACTTGGAATTAACAGATGTTCCTGCTTTTTCAAAAAAGTGATCTCATCTTGATGTATTGCTTCCATTTCTCTAAATCCCTTTGTTTCCTACAGGAGGAATGAGATCAGTGATGCAACGTACCAGAGATGCAAAGAAAATGGAGGTTCCACATTCTGTTCAAAGATGAGGCAGGCACGAGTTCTCATTCCATGACTATAAAAATAAACTTGCCTAGGAGATTGGGGGGAAATTTGATTCAGTTCACTTCTAAATATGAACCCAGCTAATTCACACTTTCCAAAACAATATATGAACCAAAATACAGCCAATTTCTGAAATTCACACTTCCCCTGAATTTTGCAATGCAGTTCTCTAGACAAGCAATGCGCAGCAACATGCATATTCTAAGGTACAGTGTGCATGAGAATGCATGATAGTGAAAATAGCATACGAAAGGCATTAGATTAGGGGAATTTCTCTGCAAAAATGCTTATTGGGCAAAGCTGCATACAAAAATGTGTATATTAGGAGTAATCCGCACTATAATGTTGATTAATTTTCACGGAGAAGTTTATGCTTGATGGTTTCCTGCTTCTAGTGTGGTCACAACATTTTCACTGTTGCGATCAAAGATGTTACTAAATGTGTAGGGTGTGTGTGTGAATGGTTATGATTAAATGCATATGTATTGGGGCCCAGTTGTAAAGTTATCTTACAAAATAAAAATGGTTACATGGACTTTCTCAGATGGTGGTGGACTCTCCTTACATTGGAGGTTTTAAGCAGAGCTTGGATGGCCATCTCTCTTGGATACTTTAGTCGAGATTCCTGCATTGCTGGGAGTTGGGCTAGATGACCCTTAGGGTCCCTTCCAACTCTACAGTTCTATGATTCTATGTGTAACCAATGCCTAGATGAAATGTCAAGCTAGAGAAAGGACTGAGCAATACTCCCCATGGTTAGCAGGCAGGCGTCCCATGACCTGCATGGTTCAAACCCTTCATTACGGCTAACAAAAGCAAAACTATGCAAATATGCTGAATGCACGTGCTTTAAATAGGCTGCAGAGTTCAGCTGTTCTTGGCACAGAACTTGCTTTACCTTGATGTTGAGCAAACTGAGCCCTGGGCGCTGCAAATATCTTTTAGAGATTAATTATTTTCACTGCTCCTCTATCAAACCTCCACTCCTCTCCAGCTGTTTTAGTGTTTTGCTCAGCCCTCCCCCATTTCCTGTCTATTTTGAACGTTCAACAACACTCCCTGAGCCATTGTCTGCATCTGCATTTCACCTTAAAAGAATCCTGAAGCATTTGGGTCTTATTGGCACTCTTTCCCTATATCTTCAAATTTCACTATACTACACTTCCTTCAGCCTCTGGACCAAATTTACTGCTGCTTACTCAAGCAAGAAACCTCCCAATGAATCTAAAGAGGAGACGCATGTGTCCACCACTGGCGACTTGTGCAAAATGCCAGAGACCGCTATCTTTCCATGATATTCTTCAGATATATCCTTCTGAAAGATTTCAGCTTGGTTTCACAGAACACCAGAAATTGATGATCTAGAACTGCTTTATCTGGAAAAGAAATTATATACAGTGGAGAGCTGAAGGCAAGAGAGAAGTGAAGTAACGCCCTTTGTGTGGAACACCAGGGTTTATACTGGCTGCTGCTACTTCAGCAAGTGGTGGCAATTTTCCAGTTCTCTCTCTCTGCAAAACCACAGGGTTGTTATGATGTAGTGGGAGGGTGGACAGGTATACCACCTTGAACTCCTTGGATACCTAGTGGTAGAAAGTATCATTGCACCCAATGCAACTAATGAGTCCTGCAAGTGGAATGAAATCCATAGACCTCAGCCCTAACTCCCCCAATTTAAGTTGCATCTTGCTCTGCCCCCCCCCCAGCCTCTTGGCTCTCCCCCCCCCCAAGATAAATATCCACCAAAAAATGTAAGGGGACTGTGCCCTCTTTTGCCACCTTCTAATTTGGGTACTGACAATATTATTATTATTATTGTTATTATTGTTATTATTGTTATTATTGTTATTATTGTTATTATTATTGTTATTATTGTTATTATTATTATTATTATTATTATTATTATTATTATTATTATTAATTTGTATACTGCCATATACCCGTAGATCTCAGGGCAGTTTGCAACATAAAATCACAATATATATAAAAAAGAAAATACATAATAAAAACAAAGACAAACCAATAATCTTCTCTTCTGTTGAGAGCAAGGTTTCATAAATTCATTTTCAAAACTGTCTCCCGTTAGGTTGCACCAATTTTGTTGCATCACACTGCCTTGCTTGGGACTTGAGAAATTTTGCAGTGATTCCTTCTTTTTAACTAGACTGTGGTTTCTACAGTAAGGGTGCTTCCAGACAACCTGTTTATTGAGCATGCTTCCTAATTTGTTTGCAGCCAAATACGGCGACATTAATCATTCAATGCGTATTCATTCTGATCCATTTTACGGTTCATTTTCCAGTATACTTTCCTTATATCAAAAAGTCCATCCTTTTGGGGAAGTGGATTTATTGCACAAGGCTTCCAGATCAACTATAATCGCACAAGCCAAATTGTCCAGTATGTGATTGAATCCCACCTGAAAATAGTGAAAATCGGGAAAGGCCCTAGCAGAAAACAAAGGCCAAAAAAGCAGTGGGGAAACACAGTAGGGTTACAATTGGTTTACAGCATAATTTGGACCGCCCCCCCCCCTTGTAAAAAATATCTGAAGGAGAGAGGCATGACAATTGCATATTAAAGGCTTCACTGGAAGCCCTCTAAGTCAGCAGGAGAAGCGTCAGAAGAATTGGATTAAGTTGTGTACATTCTTCTGGCACATAGCTGTACCACTTCAGTTACGCTTGTATTTTTGCTTAGTCAAAACAGAACATTAAAAAGTTTCCAAGTAAAAGTATTATCACAGAACTGCATCCAGTGGGAATAACTGAGGTGCATGCAAAATGACATTCTAAAATGTTCTGCTCTAGCTTTCAGCTCTCAAGTCTCTTGGAAATAAGTGTTCTGATTGGTTACTGGAAGCTGAACGATTCATTTTAGAATCTACATCTTCTAGGACATGACGGTGGGCAAAGATGAAATCAGAAGATGAGGTTTTGGACATATAAAATAAAAGCATCCTTGAGGCGGATGCATTTTTTTAGTCTGCTAAGTCCAAAAATGTTTTCCTTAGTATTAATATACAGAAGCTGGATATGAAAAAATACCTAGTGTATTAGGAAAGTTTTTCTGTTCTATGAGGTCATGTCAAGAAGCAGCCATATTATGAATCATAACAAATCCTTCACTTCCTGGTGCTCCCTTTGGAAAATATAGACAGGAGGAAAAATGGAAATTGTGAGGCCCTGTTGTGTCAACTGTTCGGGATCACCAGTACACATTCAAAATCCCCCGTTATTTACAATGGGCAGTAAAAGAGCAGTAAAAAGAAGGTTCATGGGAATCATTTTGTTTGCTTTACGAACGCCATGCATCCTGTAATTCATTCTCCTACCAAATATTATTTAAGTAACAGTGTATCACGTGAGTTTAGGCTTAGGAGATAGCTTTGAATGACTCTGTCCAAGTTGTTAGCCTGAGGGAAAATTAAAATAGAAACAAAAAAGAAATCCTAGAAGCTAAAACATTAAAATTATGAAGGAGTAAGACTGGAGGAGAGCTTTGGGGAACACCCACGGCAAAATGGGTATTCTGTTTCAGCAGTCTTTAAGGAACACACAGCAGGGATAAAAATGTTTGCAATCGCTTCCCCTCTCTCTTGGACATTTTGCAAATAAGGGGTGGGGGAATCAGCTGGCATTTCATACTTGACCACTGTAGTCCAGGGACCCAGCTACACTGGCAAAGAAAAAGCTTTATATGTCCTTTATATGTATTATACATGTATTATACATTATGTAACACTGACACCAGATGGCACTGTGGAGTTCCATTTTTGCCAACCTGATTTCTCATACAAAGATTACAACACGTTTAACTGAAACGCTTCTTTGATGTGTGTAGATTCAGCCCAGGCTGCAAACAATCGCAAATGATGCCACCTCCAAAGACTTTTGAAGGGAAAAATAGCCTTGAAAAAGCCACATTCAGCCCCAAATTGTTTGCAGGCAATCATTCAATGTAGCCCAAATTAAAATGCATCCTAGTTTAGCTGAGCTATAAATGGATTTAACGTTAGAGGTGGAGGGGGAAAGATCAAAGTCACTGCCTGGAGTTACATGAACTGAACAGAAAATTAACAATGCATGTTTGAAGGCCATCATCTCCTCCTGTGGAAAAGGAGCTGTTTTTATGCACACAAAATCATGTCGTGTATCCATAGACACTTCTTTGAGGTATGCAAAAGTGAATACAAAAAGGTATTCATACTCCCTTTGGAAAAGAAAACATTTAAGATTTAGAGTAAAAGGCATCAGAACCTAGGGATTTAGAGCCCTTAGGAAGCATTGTAGTTCCTTTTTCAAAGTAATGAGAGAGATGAGTCACAGCTGTGCAAGTACAAAAGTCAATAAACTTAAAGGTTTACTATTACACATTAAGGGACACAGGTGGCGCTGTGGGTTAAACCACAGAGCCTAGGACTTGCCGATCAGAAGGTTGGAGGTTCGAATCCCCATGATGGGGTGAGCTCCCGTTGCTCGGTCCCTGCTCCTGCCAACCTAGCAGTTCGAAAGCACCTCAAAGTGCAAGTAGATAAATAGGTACCGCTCTGGCGGGAAGGTAAACGGTGTTTCCGTGCGCTGCTCTGATTCGCCAGAATGCTGGCCACATGACCCGGAAGCTGTACGCCGGCTCCCTCGGCCAATAAAGCAAGATGAGCACCGCAACCCCAGAGTGGGCCACGACTGGACCTAGTGGTCAGGGGTCCCTTTACCTTTACCTTATTACACATAGGCCATGGGTACAAATAAGGTGTAGGAGGTGTCTAGAGATGATATCTGCCAAGCAACAGCAGTCAGAGCACATGAGATCTTTACAACACACAACAAAAGGCTTTACCAGACCTGCTGTTAAATCTAAAAGCTTCCAGTTTCGTCAAAAGATGCCATTAATAATGCAGAAAAGCAGTATATTTTGTCTTGTCCACTTTACGCAAGGACCCCCCACAAATTATAATCCACATTATACAAGGGAAACACAGTAGGGTGAACAAAATAGGAGATCCACTGTTTCAGAACTGTGCTTTAAACTCACACACCCTATTTTGCTAGCGAACACTGGGAAATAGGAAGCTGTTTTCATACAAAGCAAGACCATTGGTGCATCTAGTTCAGAATGGTTGACACTGAATGGCAGCAGCTTTCTGGATTTCCAGATGGGGAACTTCCCCATGCTGCTACTAGGCATTGAATCTAGGAGCTAGGTATGCAGAGCTAGATGCTCTGTTGCTGAGCTTGTTGTTCAGTCGTTTAGTGGTGTCCGACTCTTCATGACCCCATGGACCAGAGCACGCCAGGCACTTCTGTCTTCCACTGCCTCCCGCAGTTTAGTCAAACTCATGCTGGTAGCCTCGAGAACACTATCCAGCCATCTCGTCCTCTGTCGTCCCCTTCTCCTTGTGTCCTCCATCTTTCCCTACATCAGGGTCTTTTCCAGGGAGTCTTCTCTTCTCATGAGGTGGCCAAAGTCTCAGCTTCAGGATCTGTCCTTCCAGTGAGCACTTAGGGCTGATTTCCTTCAGAATGGATAGGTTTGATCTTCTTGCAGTCCACGGGACTCTCAAGAGTCTCCTCCAGCACCATAATTCAAAAGCATCAATTCTTCGGCGATTAGCCTTCTTGATGGTCCAGCTTTCACTTCCATACATCACCACTGGGAAAACTATAGCTTTTACTATATGGACCTTTGTTGGCAAGGTGATGTCTCTACTTTTTAAGATGCTATCTAGGTTTGTCATTTCTTTTCTCTCAAGAGTTGCTGAGCTATAGTCCTTTAATCTGTAACAGAAGCCCATGGTGTTTTCTTGGAGAAAGACATAGACCAGTGGCAGAGCATCTGCTTAGCACACAGAAAGTCCCAGATTTGATCTCCAGCCTCTCCAAGTAGGGGCTGAGATCGACTCCTTACCTGAAACCATGGAGAGCCTTTGCCACTCAACACAGACAATGCTGAGCTAGGTAGACCCATCTTCTGACTCAGTATAATGCTCTGTATTGCAGTGTTCATTGGCTGAAGGTGACATGTGGTTTTAAAGCATAGTTCTATGTCTGTTCTACACCTGGAATACACTTGATTGCTTTTGATGGCATGCTAATAGCACAGGAGAGAATCAATGGTATCATCTGCGCTGCTATAAGCAGGCCTTATGTCCCCACTCTCTCCTCTAGCTTTAAGTAGCCTCAAGCTGAGATACATCACCATCATATTTAAGTTGAAAGAACTTGAAAGGAAGCTACTTAGGCTCTGGATTGCATTGCCCAGAGTTTAAATATTCAAATATTATTTCATGTCTACCCCATAAAATGCTTTCCCCATTCATCTTGGAATCTTTTAAAGTGGAAAGATAATGTTTTTTGATACGGAAGTGCACTCTTAAACTACTTGGCTGACCAAACAAGGATGAAAGGGAGCACAGAAATATGTGTTCCCTTTCATCCTCCCTAAATTCTAATTTTAGCTTTTCCCACTTAGCTTATATTTAACCTAATATCGCTTATGTTACTTATCTTTTATTTAACTCTATCTTATATTTAACCCAGCACCTAGATGATGATGATGATTAACATTTATATAGTACCATCAAATGGGGTCCCAGGATTGCTCATGGAACTCAATGTGTAGCCTTGGAAAAGTCATTATTTACTGCACTGAGCTGTTGGGAAGATAATGCAGCATAACCACTGGGACCCTGGCCTCAGATAATGATGTGATTCAAGTGCGATGACTGAAATTTCCAATTCTTAGAGATCTTAGCCTTAAGTGATGACTGGAAATCTATCGTTAGAAGAACATCGCTGGCATAAGTTGCTCAATCTTGGTACGCTGCAGTCCATTTCCTTTTCGAAACACTTCAATGGGATGCACAACAATATCAAAGAAGGATTTCACTCTGAAGTTTCTTGCCCCTAACTTGTCGGACTAGTTTTGTGAGGAGGCACAGATGAAGGACTTCTTGATCAAACAAGCATAACTTAACGTCACTGAGTGTAGCCTGGGGGGCAATCATGAAAATGAAGCAGGCGCTTCCCAAGCGAAAGAGGAACAATGAAGTATTGATTTTTGTAAAGGAAGCCACATAAAGGGGAAATAATAACTGTGGTCACACATATATTTTAGGTGCAAAAACGGGCAATCCGATTGTCAAGACACACGTACCACATGGCTTTTTTCAAGGTACAGGATGTTACGATGAGGTTATAGTTAGTAAAACAAAATTCACAAGAGGGAAAAACTTTAGGCAACACATGTTTTGAGAATCACTTATTGTTTCCACTCACTTTTTGAAGCTTTTGTCTTTTCAGTTGTTTCAAAGTGTGCCAAGACGTTTTAAAGATGTTATTAATGGACTATATTTTCCTGCAATTTTTAATAGAAACAAAAAAAGGGCGGGAGAAGCAGCTTTAAGTTTCATAGGTAACTGCTGTTTGCTGTTCATATTTTGGTGAATAAAAGGCATTAGAGAATTGTGTTAAAATCGAAGAGATATTTATAAGCATCTATATTTTTAAAAATATGAGGAATAAATAGCAATAGGCAGTCCTGAGATTTAAATTCAGGAAATGTTTTACCACACACACACACACACACACACACACACACAATTAAAGTGCTTATATTCCACCCTTGTAGCATAATCACTCAGATATATAACATTACAGTTCAATAAAACAATGTCAAATAATGGCCAAAGAAGTCAGGATCAGCAGTTAAAAACATCAGTAAGACATTTTATGCCTTATAAAATAAATGTCTGCTGGAATATAAAGGTCTCTGGTAATCATAAAGATGTTGAGGGACCAACCACATTTTATGGGGTGAAATGTTCCATGATCTGATTGCAGCCACTGAGAAGCTCTCAGATTCAGAATTTAAAAGGCCCCAAAATCCTCTGGGACCAAAGTGTACATTGGGTATTCTGAAATGAGAAATATTTATCTATTTTGCTTTACATTTATATCCCACTTTTTCTATAAGGTGCTCAAGCTGGCACTCATGGTTCTCCGTATCCTAATTTTATTCTCATAACAACCTTGTGAAGTAAATCAGAGTCTATGAAGTAAATCAAGGTCTCCCAGTGAGATTCATGACTGACAATTTGAAACCGGGTCTCTCAGACCCTAGTCTGATGCACTAACCACTATACCACACTTATTATCACAATATACCCTAAAACATGTATACTATCACTTTCCTCAAGCAGCACAAGCATGACACTCCTCATCTTTGGCCTCAGTATATAGTATATAATAAAAGGTTGTATTAAATGAAAGTGTAAGGAGAATATAGAATATATGAAATACTGTTTTTGTCCGAAGACAAAGAGTGAATATTGTGATATTAGAAGGATGTTTATGGGTGAGGATGATGGTGGATAGAGAAAGAGATGATATGAAAGACCCAGGAGTGTAGAACGATTGCAAGTTAGCATAGCTCATTCTGACTTACCTAGAGAAATAATCTAGTCAGGTAGATAGATGCTTTCTATGTTCCAAGCAGATCAAAAACATCTAATGGTTGCACACCAGTTGTGTCCCAATATTCTGAGCTCCAAATTTTCCTCTTCTGACCAGTGTAAAAATAAGCAAAAGTGAATGCCTACAGGGAGCATTCATACAATGTCATCAATCCACTCCAGTAGCCACAGATCTCCCAGTCTGAATATTCTAACTCAAACGGCTGTAAGGAGCATGTTCTGCATACTTGTATAGAAGTACTTTTGCACTATATGGCTGAAACATGCAGTGTGTTTCTATATAGTTACCTTTCCTCACACATCAACAAGCCCTTCACCCTAGCACAGTAGAAGGGGGCACTTCTGAAGGTGCCGTATGTGATGGGAGTACAGTGATACCTTGGTTTACAAACTTAATCCGTTCTGGAAGTCCGTTCTTAAACCAAGGCATGCTTTCCCCTAGCAGCGGGGGACTCAATGTACTGTGGTACCTCGGGTTACATAGGCTTCAGGTTACACACTCTGCTAACCCAGAAATAGTGCTTCAGGTTAAGAACTTTGCTTCAGGATAAGAACAGAAATCGGGCTCCAGCAGCATGGCAGCAGCAGGAAGCCACATTAGCTAAAGTTGTGCTTCAGGTTAAGAACACTTTCAGGTTAAGAACGGACCTCCGGAACGAATTAAGTACTTAACCTTAGGTACCACTGTACAAACAGGAAGCGGAACATGTTCTGCTTCCAAGGCAAAGTTCACAAACCAAAACACCTACTTCCGGGTTTGCAGCATTCTTAATCCAAGTTGTTCATAAACTAAGCTGTTCTTAAACCAAGGTACCACTGTACAACTCCCAGGATCCTTGGCTATTGACTGTGCTAGTTGAGGATGATGGGTGTTGGTGTCTGACATCATCTGGAGGGCCACAGGTTCCCCAAGTTTGATAAACTTGCATGCGGTCCCAGCGCCTTAGTGTGCTTTTTACCTTTATACCACTTCCAACACCCATGCCACTGTGTTTCGCACAGCCTAGTAACAGAGCACACCATTGTGTCCATAAATTTGCAATCGAATTCCAAAGGACCGATTGCCCCTTTCCAAAGAAACTTGGCTTCCACAAAACATAGTTCTGATAGAAATGTTGCATTTATGAATAGAATAAGATTTCTAATCATAACCAGGGCTGCAGGAAGTAGCACAGGGTAGAGGAAGAGATAATGGACATGCCACCCCAGCTGTAGAATGACATCAGAAGGCTTTGCCACGGAAGGAGACACGGCTGAGAAATGCCAGATAAGTGCATCTAGCTCTGACATGGAAGCTCTGGAAGTTATTTAAAACATCACTTTTGATTTATTTTAATCTGTGGGCCATGCGTATTACGAGTAGGACTATTGCCAAGAGCAGACATGGCCCCTAACGCTCCCAGCCAAACGGGTTGCAGTAATGCATTTGATGAGGTTCACATCAAAATGTAGCTTTCCCAAAAACCCCCAGGAGGAAAGCTGCCAAGAATGGGCTCCCCATTCTGTTCCACATAACTTGAAAATAATGGCTAAATGGAGCAATGTGACAAGAATATGCCATATCATGCCAACAATCTCCGCCCCCCTCCCTATTGTTGCAGATTTTGTCTTAAGAATATTGTGATGAACTACTCTTTGTATTTAAAGAGGGACTTAGAAAAGGATGTGGCTTTTGCTTTTTATGTGGGGTGGTTAAAATGAGACCACCAGGAATAGCCATTCTAAGAATCCATTTTCATTGTCTACGAAACATTCTACTATATGGAATTTACCCTCAATATCCATTTCAAAACAAATGGGTCATTTCCAGTGTAAGTTCTATTCAGAAAACAAATGGACATGACAAACTTGGGTTCATTACTTTCAATGAGTCTACTCTAATTTAAAGTGGGTATTAAAAATGAAAAAGCATACAGACGCAGTCAAACATTTAAGAAATTACGATCTATATTCCTTCTGGGAAACATGGTCTGATTGCAGATCTAAAGCCATGCCTTCATTTTTTTCTTTTTATTATTAGACAATGTTTCTTTCTTTACCTTCCTCTTCTTTGCTCAACATACTACAATGTATATATGCCTATTTATTTTTATTTAATTCAGCAAATCAACACAGTGGGTGAGGTCCAATGTCAGACTAGTGCAAGAGGTTGGAGAATTATCATTGTTGTGGAAATGACTGCACAAGTAAGCCACGGGTTGCACAAGAATTTTCACAAGTGCAAGAAACCAATTGCAAGCAAGCAATCAATTACAAGCAACCAATTGCCGCTAGGGAATAGTTGTATGAGCAGGTTGTTGCTACAGTTGTAGATCTCCCAGTAACAGTGAGCAAATTTCTCTGTGCCTGTCATCTTGTTTCTTCTTTGAGGTTAAAAGGATGGATGGCGAAGGAGAATCTGCCTACAGGGTCTGTTTTATTCCAAGGTCGTAGATAACAGAGCAGATCCCACAAGCTGAACTCGTATCGTATCTTATCCACTTGATTTTGTCTAAAAGGTTCATGCCTACAAAGAATGAATAAATTTGGTCTATGCAGTTACTCATACTTGGAGAAGGATTCATCATCCAATAAAGGACAGCACAACCTGTCTCTGCCTTCTACTGTGTGCTGCCAGTTCTTAATTCTGTGAGTAGATCGCAGTCTCTTGGGAGTTGGCCACCCCTGTTATAAGAGATTCAAAACACTTTGTAACTTCCAATAGGGTAAAAAAATGTTTCAAAGGTCAAATATAATTAATTTCAGAACTGATATACAATTAAAGAGCTGAATAATTTTTGGACTAAGTTTTATTTACAGATCACAGTGATTTTCATTGTGCAATGAGGACTGACTTATATATTTGTACAGTACTTATACACATGAGTTCAAATAAGCAAGCAACTTCTCCGACATCAGTCCAAGTCAGCGTTGGAAGTCAAATCTGTTCAATTTGATTTTTTACACAAATGTAACTATCCCTTACTTACTGTACAACAGAGTATTTATAAAGCTGTCATGTTTGCCATAGAAAAGTGCAAAACATAGGAAATCTGTACACAGTACAGTACAAAGGAATTATGCTACAGTTCTTGAAAGCTGAAAAATTCTGTAGTATAGGAATCACTGAATCTTAGTTTTCCAGGATGGCAAGATGACTGGCTTGCTATTTTCCACTTTCCAAGATTTGTCCATCCAGTTAAACAGTTTAGTACCTACATTTCAATAAATTAAATTTGCTCTTCTACAGCAGATCACCTTTGTTAAATTCAACAACAGCACAAACGTTTGAGCAAGCAAGTACATCTAGGCAATTTAAGGCATGACCCCCATTTCAATTATACTGCATCATGTTTGGTTACAAAATTATGCCCATTATCCACCTTATAATTGAATACAGAGAAGGCTGTAGGGGCGATTTGTTTTGGTTTCATCCATATCATGAAAGCTGTGTGTTGATGCGAAAAGGGGAATTTTTGTTTTGAGTCCCTTAAAAAAGATCTAACCATTATAAAAATAAGGCATGAAGAATAAGAATTCTAATAAAAATAAATCAATAGGTGTATGAAAAAATTTAAGTGGAATTTAGGAGAAGCTAAGGCTGTGAAATGAATCTGTGGCCTGCCACCACATGTTGTTTGACTACAAAGCCTCTCATTCCTGATCACTGGACATGAGGGTTGCAGCTATGAAATTTGGAATCCAACATCTGGAGAGAAACAAGTTTCCTCTTCCTGGCATATAGGACTGCAGCCTAAGCCATCTTCGGGCATTATAGTTCCCATATAAAGCAACATGGGAGCAGCAAAACTGGGCTGTGGTTCCAGATCACATGGAAGCTTTTGTGACACCTCTGCATTTGAAAAGGTACACTTCCCAGTAGATGCCATGCTGTATGTGCAGACACAAGGGGCATAGATACTCACTGATCTTGCATTGCTCCTTTATAGGGGCTATAATGCCCAAATAGAGGTTTAGCTGAACTTGACACCCACTGATTTCAATGTCAGAGCTAAATTGTTCAATTTACTTCAACTGGACCAAGTTCAACTAACTCAGTCTGGATCCAGCCCAGTGTGCGCAGCTCCAGTTGATTTTTTTAATTTATTCATTTTATTTATATAAACTGTCAATAACTATTTCCCCAGGGCAGCTTACAGCAGAAAATTGGAAGATAAAAGCACAACACCCATACTGCATTATCACTTTTCGAGGCAGCCTTTTGCTGTTTCCAGTTTGGTGGTATCCTGCTAAATTAACCGTAAGGCAGGCTTCAGACTTCAGTGCACAATATTTGCGAAGCATCACCAGTGCCTTGTGAACAGATGCATCAGAACAGCTCTTTTATATTGTTGTTTATGCTAAGGGAAGCTATATTCTAAAATGCACCTGTCGTTCATACAAATGAAGATTCAGTTTCTTCTTGTGCAGAATTCAATTTACAATACATAATTGATTTATTTTACGGATGATTAACTTGCCAAATGAAAGCCACAATTCTCTGGTATAACTTTGACAGCTAAGGAAATGTTACTTTCCTACTTACTTATTGGAAGCACTATTTCAGTATTATTATTTTTCCTTGAGAAAGAAGTTGTAATAGCATAACTGAATTCAGAGGATATAAATTTATGGAATAGCAGACCAACTCATAGAATACATTGGCTCAATTTACATATAACAATAAGGCAAATCATGGCTTAGCATGAACATGCATACTCCCACAAAAGAGGCTGTTCCATTCTTCCTGGTTTGAGCTACCCATGGTTTGGCTTAGTGTGTCATGCAGACCTGGGTTGGTTGTTTCTTTTGCTTTAGACAAATTATGAGCTGCACCAGGGTTTGTTCTTGGTTTACAGCTCACAACCTCCTGTCCGGGAACATGTGCATTCATGCCAAGTTGTGGTTTGGCTGAGTGTTATGTGCAAATTAAGCAGTATGTCTTCCTGTATCCACTGTTTTTTTTTGCTTAGCATGGTTCCAACTGTTAAAACTGCTGCAAGCTAGAAACAAACAGAAGTACTCTGTTTGCAAGCACCTTAATATGGTGCACATCAAATGCCAAGATTCTGCAACACAGGAAGTCAAGATTTGGAAGGTTCATCTCGGAAGAATTATGCAAGACACACAAATGTTGTGTTCAGAATCAGTAGATGCAGTAACAGCAAAACAGTCACTTATTCTCTGGCAGATAGATTGTGCTAACTGCAAAAAGTACAGAAGGAAAAGGACTAGAACTCATTTGATAATGAGTAGGTGACAGGAAACTGTGAAAAGTTTCAATCCCCTGCCACTTGCAAGACACGCTATCTCCTCTTTTTGGAGTCAGTTTTCCCCACAATGTGGTCTAAAAAAATGTGATCTTATGTACAATAAGAGAAATATGGGTTTTTTGTAGCATCGCAGGTTCAAATAGTCACAGTAAAGGTCTGTGGGGAAAACTGACCAGAAGAGACCAGAAAGCTGGACAAGTCTTTACATTTATAAATTGCATATGCATGAGCCACCTAACAGTGAGGATTTGCAGACTGTAGGGAGAAGAATCAGTCATTGATTTTTTTAAACAACTTCTTCAAATGTACAGACCAAACATCTATAACCATGGTAGGTGTCTAAAGCCATCATTGGAGAGAATTTCACATACAACAAATATTTCTCTGAATGCACAACTGCTGAAATTTTATTTTTAAACATACATGCCAGTTCAAAGTTAAGCTTGCCAGAAATAAGTAAGCTTAAATCCTAGTAGTGGTACTAGGTGTGAACAGCTCAAAGAACTTCTACACATAACCCTTCATATGTTGGATTTCCAACTCTAGTCAGTCCCAGCTGATATGGCCAATGATCAAAGGGATGGGACTTGTAGCCACATCTAGAAGGCCACAGGTTCTCCTTGCCTGTTGAGCTCAATCTTGGGATCGTGTAAGTATATAGTCCTAATTCTACATATTCTGGTTTATTTCAGCAGTATAAATGACATTAATTGACATGTAGAAGATTCTACTTCGGAATCTGTAGAATTTTAATTTACACACAAGGATGTTCATTAATTTTCACGATGATGACTCAGAAGACCATGTGAATAGCCTTGTTTCCTCAAGTGATACTTATGCAATGTGAAATCTGATTGTAGCAGTTGATCTGTGGTGAATGTTTCACGCACCAAGCCATCACCTTAGGTTGCAGTTGTTCAGTGATGGTAATTCATGTATGAAACAGTGCATATGGCAGAAGATTTATTAGATGATCTTCAGGTCCCTGTAAGTGCAACGATTCTAAACCTAAACTCAGAGAACACACCTTACCAATAGGTATGATTTTGCCATGATTTCATATAGTTAATGAAAAACATTTTACATAGTCTGCAGTAATCAAGAATCATGATTTGCATGGACAAAATTTCAACTCAAATTCATAAAGAAAACATTGTGTAATCTAAACAAAACATACAGGCCCTTTATCTTTCAGCTTTCAAATAGTAGGGCTGCAGGTGTGGAGCACTGGAAATGTTACAATTTTCTCAAAATTTACTTGTATATTTCTTTTTTACAAAGAATTATAAAACGTATAGAAGATGCTGAAAAACCTATTGATCATTTCAAGATTTTCTTCTTCTAAGGGGCATCTTGAAAAAACATTTAAGAATAAAAACCATAGACTCTGTAAAGTACAAAAATTTACATTTCAGCACAGTTTATGTGCCTTTTTCTGTATTGATTTCTTTATATACACATATTCTAATCTGTGCTTTAAATGACAATCTTAGTATAAACTTATAAAGTTAGTCAATGAGATAACTATGCAAAAATATTTGGGCATAGCAAGAAACAAAACTAAAAATAACTGTTTCTTTTTTTAAAAAAACAAACCCCAAAAAACTATAACAGTTTCAAAGTCTACACCTCAGGGTAGGTGCTTCAGTATTTTAGTTTACTGAACTAATGCCAAATCCATACAACTAAACTTATTGACCCTTTCCCAACTTTTAACATTATTTCTTTATGAATAATGAAGTAACGTTCTTTCACTCATTTCAAAGAAATTCTTCATAACTTTTTTCATGTTCTTCTTTGCCAGTTCCCAACTAGCACATTAATAATCTTCCAGTTTCTACAAAATAAATAAAAACAAGTGTTCGATTAATTGATATTGCAAAGTAGTAGATACCTGAATCTCCTTATTCAAAGTTCTGGACATTATACACTGTATAGACATAACCACAAGAAAATCTCTGCAAGGAAAGATCACTTTCTTTTTTTCATGCTATTTTAAAATGCCTTTCTTGACTTTCAGTCAAGAAGGTTCTCAAGGAATTACTTTTTACCAAAGGAAAAATCAGTATGGGTGTGATTCTATAAAGTACGAGAGTGGACATTCATAAACGCTATCTGCTGAACAGGAATGAATAAACAGGATAAACAGGAATGAATGCAACAGGAATGAATAAAAACATCAAGATCATCATGGATGCTTTTACAATGCAGAGGAAGCAGATCTGATCCTTTTCATTTCTTTACCCCCAACAGGTAAGTTTGACAAGTGAGTGGGCCTACCAACCTGCCAATCGTGTGACATCACAATGTCAGGTGACCTGTTTTCACCAATGTGTCTTGTAATCAAATGTTCAGTGCTTTGCAAGCCCTGACAATCAGCTGATCATTGGGACTTTGTGTGCCTGCAAAGGCCCTTTTGGCCCAGCTGCATCTTTACCTGCCTCACAGCTGATACCATATATGATAGGTGTGGCTTGGCAAGGTGGGTCTAATTAAGTCATGTGCCAGAGCTTTCCTATAGATGTTAAAAAGGAATAAAAAGGAAGTAGAACTTAGGGAAGATGAGTATTCAATACCTTAATGACATTTTGTGTCTCACATTTAGAAGTTCTTGAAAATTTCTAAATCTTTAGGAGGTACAGGAGGCATTTTGTTCCAGTCATCTTCAGGATAAGCTTCAAAGTTGGATGTATCACCATCATTTGATACCTTCGGGACTATAGGAGGCTGAATTAAACAAGGAAAATAATAATAAATTTAAATCCCATGTCAAATGAAGTTTTAGTCTAGAATTTTTCACCCCCTCCCCAATTTTTTTTGCTTGGCATAAAGTTAGCTCATTATCACAGATTAGTTTTAGCACAATTGCTTGGCCTGATCAGTTATTTATCTATATTACAGTACATTTATATCCTACCTTTCTTTCATTATGGAACTTAGGTTCCTATCAAGGCTCTGACTTGAACCCAAATCTGCTTTGCTCCAGCTGGGTGGATATCTTACCTGCCTTCTGAGAGTCCTATCACTAACTTCTTTTTGTCCAGTGGAATCCTAACTTATAGTAAGTTTGGGAAATGTTTGGTGTGATGGCTCTGGGATTTCAACATAAAGAACTCAGGCATATGACCTTCACTATAATTCTAGGACAACCTTCCAAACAGATTTTTTTTTTTTAGCTGAAAAAGAATCAAATGAAGCAGAAGTATAATGAATTATCTCAAAGCTGCATTTGTTTCTGCACAATTCACCTTTAATTTTCTCTGTGGTACAGCATCCCAGTCTACAGACCTGAACCATCTGTGCCTCTTCACATCATCAGCTCCATTCTTTTGAAGAAAAATCAAATTAGATGTTTATTCACTGACAGGAAATGCCAAAATATATTCTAGCAAACACTTTATGCAGACCCATATGTATTTCTGCCATCTGTATTTTGAGGGCACACTCTAGTGCACACACTCCAGTTTGCCCAATTTTTCTGGTTCTCTCTTAAATACTGGATTCCCCAGCAGCTTTTCCTGTACCAAATTTGGATTCTGCTGGTCACAAATCATCCTTTTACATGCCGAATGCAAGTAATATTGTGAGATTGGGACTGATTTCTACAAAGCATATACTGAGTAATGTTTTGATTCTTTTACCCACATGCAATAGTACAAGTTTTTGAAACTGATCTCAAATTTGAAATTGGTATACTATGGGTTGTTCCTTTTTGAGGAACACATGACTGGAGTCCTACTGAATGCACAGAACTGTACACAGTATTCCAAATGCAGGTAGATCACAGACTGGAATAGCAGCAGTTTTATTTTAAATTTGTCTCCTAATGATCGCCGGCATGAAATTTGCCTTTCTCATGGCTGCTTTCTACATAGAACCAACATCTCCATCAAACTATCCACTATGACCCCAAGGTTTGATTCCTGGCCAAGTCACTATGTGAAACTAAGGTGTTTTGCACTAACATCGTAACTTTATGCTTGTTTACACCACATGGCATTTCCTACCTATTCACTCAAGTTTGAATATGCCTGTTTGGAACTTTTTGCAATCCCTTTTTCTTTTAGGGATCTTGAACCAGGGCTTTATTTCCATCCAGAACTGGAACTCAGCTCTGGCACCTCTCAGGTGGGCGCCATTACCATTATAAGAGAACAAGAGAGGCAGTCACGGTGAGTTCTGGCACCTCTTTTTCTAGAAGAATAGCATTGCCTTGAGCCCCACTGCTCACCCCTAACTCTAGAACGATATGGCTTTCCCACACTTAAGAATACATTAATAAGATCCCCCCCCTCCACAAAATAAATCGAATGTATTGAAATTTGGTTTTAAGTAAACCAAAAAGAGCATTTCTGGAAACTGAAGATAAGGAAAACGTTTTATGCCAATGGTTAGGATGTGCTGAGATTTAAAAGTAGCATTTAAAGCTTACCTTCATGTTTCCTAGCCGTCTTGTTCGGTCAACCACAAGAAGTTTTTTAATAAGGTCCCTGGACAAGGGGTGGGGAAAAATTAGTCAATTTTTGAAGTTGTATTTGAGTTCACGATGACAGAAAATTTATAAAGGCATCTAATGATAGTGAAAGAAGTAGTAGTAGTAGTAGTGGTGGTGGCAGTGGTGGTGGTAGTAGTAGTAGTAATGTAATAAGGCTAACATTCTCCCTGCAGTTATCAGCTTTCAAATGGAGAGAGACTGTAGCTTGAGCAACAAATCTCCAATGCTTAATACTCCAGTTGAGATAACTGGGGTGCAGCTGGGGAAGGTGAGCAATAAATCCACCTTTCAACATACCTTTGACAGGGATGCAGACAGAGTAACTGAAAGCTGAGTTGCCAAGAAAACATATGGGGAGGGCAGGTACATATTTCAAAATTATTAAATTCTTTGCCGATCTACTCAAACCATTTAGTCAGCATTCCAGTGTGATTAAGTGACCCCTTATAAATACAGATTAAGCACACAGCTGCCACCGGCTGAACTAGTATAGTTGTATCGTTTTTCAGCCATGAAATATATAGTTCCTACTCTATTAATCCTTGCTGCAGACTGGGGAGGGGCATGGTCTGGGAGAGGCATTTCCTGCAGAGAGGTCCCCATACTTGCTCTAGTGGTTTAGGAGCAAAGGAACTGTGCAATTGGTGAAGGTCAGGCAGACGCCTTTAAGATATTATCTGTAAAGCCCTACTCTCAAGCCCACTTGGCTGAGTCAGGGCTATGACCTGATTGCTTGCATAAAGTATAGACAAAAAGATCCTGCTCGGGTTTCAGTTCACACTGGAAAGCTTCCCAAAGCTTTATCAGAAAAGCTCAGGGGTTCTATGCCTCCCTTGTTCTCAAGGGTTGTCAGTTTCCCTGAGCTGTGCCCTATATGCCAGCTCAGGGACAACAGAGCTCCCTGGAGTCTTAAAAATAGGCTCTGTCTGAGCTATAGAAGGCAAGGTAATGTCTGATTTTATGAGATTTGCTAAGCTGTTGGGTGGAAATCTTCATCACACATGCAAATTGCTATATGAAAACCAGAACTAATGCTACTAATTAGGCTCAGCTCTAATTAAAGTTAAATATTTAAAACTCTGAGCAAGCTTTCTGAATTCACATTAGAGCCCCCTAGAATTTAATTAATGTCAAGTATATAAATTAGAGTGTTCTCTCCCCAGAATCCACAGACAGTGCACACTGTACAAATAAATAGTGGCTGCATGTGACAAGCGGCTTCACACACTGTACTTTGAATGACACTTTAAAGTAATGCTAAGGTAGAACCTAAATAGAATAAACCAGTGATTAAGGTGAATGCACTTACTTTACATATAAATCCAGATGCCTGGGGAAATCTATTTTACCAGCAAGAATCTTCTGATATATTCCAAAAGGGTTGTCATCAAAGAATGGAGGAAACCTAATCAAGAGGAGGAAGACACACAAAACCACACAGCTATAAATTTAAAAATCTTTGAAAGTATATTGCAAAAGCCATAGCCTATTTTAAATGCCATCTGCTTCCCAATATTAGACCTGCACGTATTTATGCATACAGCTGTACTGTACTTACTGAAGTCCAGAAAAGTGACTTAAACACACACACATATTGACTACTTCTGCTGCCCCTTGGCCTGGTGTAAACCAAAGAATACACTTTCTAGAAACATACATAAAGCATAGAGAATGACAGTACGCTTATATCATGCAATGAGTGACAAAATTATGAATGGTTTTTTTAAAAAAAAACACTCTGGGTTGCCTTGCAGCCTTCACTTTTGCCCTCTGAAGCACCCTGCGTCACAGTGAAGTCAATCCTCTTGTTAACAGGCTGGGGGTTTTATGCCTTGGTGTATGCATTCCTCACAATTGAGGTACAGGGCATCTGTTAAAGAAATAGGTCTGATTTATTAAGTGCTAGCTTGTGATGAATAGGGGTCTGATCATAAAGCTTGCTATGCTAGCAAGACCTGGGGTGGCATGTTTTAAATACTGGCGAAGCAGCATATCTGTGCCATGAGGATATTACTTTAGTTAATAAACTTAGTACAAATATTTAGCACTTAAGTATAAAGGAGCTCTAACAAAACACCCAAGACCTCTTCAGAAACATGTTTTTAAGCCTTAGATCCTCATGTGTCTTGTAAATTTTGTCCATCTTGGGAAGAATTCCTCCTGCTGTTCCAATTTAAGAAATCATGGGTATTTTGGAATGGTTGATGTTATGTAGTAATAGATCAGTTAAAAATGGAAGTGTTTGTTTTATTGTTGGAGAAGTCGACTCCAGTTTAATGGCTAACACTATTATAAGACCAGCTATATCAAGGGGCAGGAAAAACCTTTTCTTTCCAAATCAGGTGGAATTGGAAAGTATCTTTCAACTAATTCCTCATGGTCAAAAGAAGTCGGGGTATGCCTCTTCAAACAGCAACTCCCCCCCCCCCATGGCCTGTTCTGGTGCATTGCTGGAGCGGGGGGAGACATTTCTTCTGCTTAAAGGAAGAAAAGGTCAGAAATCGCATTGACCATACCTAAGCCCTTAAGATTGCCTAAAGTAGCTCTTTGAACCATTTCCAAGTTAACAGACAATATATTTAGTGAATGTGCATGAAGCAAATATGCTAATTCAATAATTTTGCCACTGTCCTTTAATCTCAGCTGCTCTTCCTAAATGAAGATAGTGCAATACTATCTGGTTACTTAATAACCAGAATAAATTGTGTTGAAATATTACTACCCCTTAGTCTGTGACTGGACTTGACTTAACTCTCAGGGGTCCTTTACCGTTACCTTTTTATTCTTCAGTTAGAATGGAAAGGCTCAAGTGAATTCTCGTAAAGCTAATTCTATCTTTTTGCTTATCTAATCACAGCCATTTGGATCTTTGCTCTATTATAAAACCTTTGAATTGCTCTTACAATTACATAAAACTAAACATTAAAAATGAAAAAGCCCAAATAAAGCCTAGCTGGTGACTTGGAACCGAAGTGTCCTAATTCTTATTTCTGGAGCCACAAGGATTGTTGTTGCATATATATTTTTACAAAGCTTTTCTCTGAAGGAACACTGTTGAAGTAAGGTGAAGAAGAAGAGCTGGTTTGGCAAGCAGGCAAGAATCGAGTAGCCAGCAAAAAGTATAATTTATAGGAGCGCATTTGTAAGGAATTATTTTATACAGTCGTATCCTGGAAGTCGAACACCTTGCGACTAGAATGTTTTGGCTTCCAAACGCCGCAACCCAAAAGTGAGTGTTCCGGTTTGAAAACGTTTTTTGGAACCTGAATGTCCAACACGGCTTCCGCTGCTTCCGATTGGCTGCAGGAGGAAGGCGGGCGGATCTTTGCAACCCAACACCACATATGCTTAAGACGGCCCTGACAACAGGTCTCTCTTGTCTGCCCTTCAAAAATGCCCAAGCCAAACCCCTCAGTGGGTGAGTTTTTGCCTGGCTGAAATGTATCCTTGAACTCTTAATGCCTTTTGCTTGTGCAAGTGGAGGAGGATGTTGGTGTCTGTAGAAACCAGGCTACTGTACAAGGGGGAAAATGTATATCAGTTGCTCCTCCATCCACTATTGCCTCTGGCCACACTCATCACTGGAATGTGGTCCTCCAAAGGCTGCCCAGAAGGAAATGTGGCCTCTGGCCCAAAAAAGGCTGCCAACTCTGCTCTAGTATTTGCCTACAGGTCGAAATATCATTAGTGTATCTTCCAGTTCAGGGATAATGCATGCAAAAGGTTGCTGGCACGTATTGAAACATTCTGATCCAACTGAGAGAGCTAACAAATTAAATAAAAATTGAAGTTCTCCAGATTTTAATAAGTCCCCCTAGCCTGCCCTTCCCTTTAAGTGATGTTTTCCTTTGTCACATAAGTTTGGTATCAAGCAAGCACAGCTGGAGTTTAGGAATTGGTTTTTTTAGTGTGCCGTCTGCTGAATGCAGTATTGGGACCTGTGAGCCAAAGCAGAAGTGGAATTTTCTTTATTAATGGAAGATTCCATCAAGCAAGCTTTTCAGATTCTTTAAACATAATTCAGAGTAAGATACAGCTCAGATCAGCTTTAAAAGCCTATGGTATAATATTCATTTGATGTGCATTTAATCAGGCAACACCGTGTGGGTGTGTTAAAATACTACTTAGGAAATTGCTTCTATTTTTAAAAAACATGTCTGTGTCTCTTTAGCTGATTTGTATAACAGATTCACAGTAATGTTTCTGCAGGAAGTACTTTGATACTAGCAGACCACATGTTGGTTTGACTTGTTTTTATCTTTTTATAGAAGGTTCTTCTATAAGAAAGACAAAGCCAGTAAAAAAAGAAAGGAAAAGATTGCAGGCCTCATTTAAGTCTTATGTGCACAGGCTCTCTATTTTAGACTGTTTATGAAAAGCATACAATTCTGTCACAAACCTAATGAATCCATATTATTCTTAAGACCAAACAGATTTTTGCACTGATTCCTGAGAATTGTTTGTAACTGATTGAGTAGATTACTGCCTTAAGTTTGACCATCTTTTTAACTGGTTTGCTTGTAAAAAAAACCCCAACATCGCTTGAACTGTAGGAATGAAAATGT
This sequence comes from Podarcis bocagei, assembly GCF_964188305.1. NCBI lineage: Eukaryota > Metazoa > Chordata > Lepidosauria > Squamata > Lacertidae > Podarcis > Podarcis bocagei. The sequence goes on from NC_138130.1 coordinate 36,135,474, forward strand.
GTGTGCATATTCAGGACACAGATCTATGTTTGAAGTGCCTTACTAGTTACCTCCAAGAGATAATAAGAGTTGAAGGGAAAATGCATGGATAAATTATCTGGTATGCATCCCATTTCTGCAGAGTTATACTAATGCAACATTAAGCAATGATACTTTACACAATTCTTTTATAACTGCACCTACATCTTTTTTTAAATACAAAGGATTAGATCTAGATTAAGTTATCTGAACTGAAATTATGATTTCTCAATGAAAATATAGTTCAGCTAACTTGGATCCAACCCTATAGACTTTGCTGGGATAAATCTAATCCAAATGCCAGCTTAACAAATTTATCTTTTACTAGTGTAGGAAATTTCTAAGAAAGCCTTTCTGCAACAAAGCTAGTTAAATCATCTACGCATTAATCTGAAAATGCTGCCATCTAGTGGATTCAAATATTCATGGATTTATGGGATACTGAATTATAATATTCTCGCTCTAACACACACAGAGATGTGTACATGCAGCAAAAAATGTTGATTAAACAGGTACCAGCAAGAAGTCCAACAAACTCAAACAGCATGAGACCAATCTAGCATAGAAACATAAGATTATCAGATGTATCCTCTCATACTGAAATACTGAATGCAAATATGGGATTTGTTCTCTTTTCCCAAAACAGATTCTCTTTGAAAACAGCATGCCTGATGAGTTAAAACTTCTTAACATAAATGTGAGAATGTCTTTAAAAGATGTATTGATTTTTTAAAATTAAAAGTGTGATCTATTTCAATTAAAACTTGTTAGCAAGGCATGAAACCTACCACCCAATGACACAAGTGGATCTAAGTGAGGAACATGGGATTCTTTTTGAATTACAAGTTAATATATGTGCCCCTGAGTCATCATCCAACTGAAATATTCTTGCATTTGTCTATGGGTGGCTATGACATGGCTACAGGATATATCTAAAACAGGGTTGGGGAACCTGTGACTGTCTAGATCAGAGCTTTCCAAACTGTGTGTTTCCAAACATGTTAGTGTGTCAGCTGCAGTGTGTAGATGTGTCAAGCGAATGCTCCCCGCACTTCCCTGGCTGGAAAGGGGTTAGTTTAACTTCCGGTTTGCTAGTAAAACTGAATTACTGTGTCACGAAATGATGCATGTCCAAAAAGTGTGTCATCAACATGAAAAGTTTGGAAAGCTCTGGAAAGCTCTAGATGTTATTTGACTCCAGCTCCTATCAACCCCAACCAGGATGGCTGATGATCAGGGATGATGGAACTGCAATGCAACAACATCTGCAAAGCCACAGGTCCCCTTTTCCTGCCACAAACAATTCAGCCATATGAGGGCACCAATTACATGGTTCTATTCTATGCCAGGAAGGGGCCACTACCTATTGCATGGGAAAGGCACACACAATTAGTCCGAACCATATGCCTAGGTCACTTAGATGTCGTTCCAGTTGTGTGGGAGTCTCCCATGGATATGTAATACCATGAGAATGAATGTTAAAAGCCACTGTTTTCTCACAAGGAAACAAATATTTATCATCTCAATTTTAGAAGACGGGAATTCTGTGCAGTTAAGTATGCTGATGTTGTGCAGAACAGTCTCATTTTCTGTCTCCAAAATTGCTTTTCCACACAACACGAAAGCAATGCTGGGACATGTAAAAGAACCAGATTTTCCGTATTAGTTCACTGTGAGAAAACGAAAAATATCTGTACTTCACTTAATTCTATATTCCCCATTCAACTTACCCAGACAGCATCTCAAATATCAGAATGCCGAGGGCCCACCAATCTACTGCTCTTCCGTGACCTTTACTCTGTATGACTTCTGGGGCAAGATATTCTGGGGTCCCACAGAGTGTCCATGTCCTAAGAAAAAAATAACAAGGAACAGGAAGCTAAATAACAAGGAACAGGAAGCTAAAATTACATTTCATATTTGTGATGGATTAAGCTTTCATTGAAACTGGGCTACCCAAGACCTAAAGGCTTGTAATCAGAAACAGTTCAGCATGTTTAAAGTTATAGGAGAATCACAGCCACATTCCAATACCATATAAACAGCATAACCTATTATAAAATTGATGAGGCTCTGAGAACTGTTCTGGTTACTGAATTTATTTGTATTTATTGTAATGCTGCTTATATTAGTTTTACATTTTTGTTTATTTGGTTTTTTTAAAGGTTGTAAACCACCTTGGTATTGTTATGGATGACAGTATATAAAAGATTACAAAAAGATAAATAAATGAAGTGAACACTTAGTGAATACAATTAGAATTTCCTTTAATGTAAGGCAACTGGAAGCTCCTAAATGTTTATACTCCACAATGAAAGCAAGTGATCAGCAACTCTCAGAGACTAAGCAGAGCACTTTAAAGAACTCCAATTTATCACCTGAAGCAGGAGGCTTAAGCAAAATGGCCACAAATGCTAGGTCACAGCTCAGGGATAACAGTGCACCCAGAACCAAATGGTACTGATTTTATCCCAGGGATTTCACATTGTATTTACCAAACCTTTGGCCACAAGACCATTCTGCCCAATCAGATTCCTAACTGGTTGCTACACTAGTAAGTATTGAATAGGTTAAGCTAGGTATTTTGAACAAAATTTACAAAAAAAGAGAGAAGACCTCGACTTAGCACAAGAAGAAAATATATATATGATAACTATCTTAATCAATGATGTAGCCAAATTTGCAAATATCTAGTATGGAATAGGAATGTGTCCCGTTGACAGTGAGTGTATGAATGACAAAATGAGCATAACTGCACACCTGATGTTATTCTCCACTTCAAAATATACACCAAATCCACTTACAAAGCTGCTTTTTGGCCACACGTGTCTGTTTTAATGAGGGATAATCTTTTACTGGAATAGAAAAGCCAATCAAACAGATTTTGAGAGCATTTCTCTGTTGGTAGGTTCAATTTACTTTAGTCCCAGAAAAAGGTAATTTACACTGGAGTTGTGCAAACAAGGATAATTTTAATGCTATAGGGAGCCAAGGACAAACCCAAGGAAGCTCAGGGAAACTGGAAACAAGGATCTGTGAAATCTTTGAGCTTGTCTGACCAAGGTTCAGGAAGCTCCCTGATCTAGATAACTGACGGATTTTGAAAAGACCATCTATATACTCTATGGTGGGTCTCCTCTTCCTCCTTTATGAGAAAGCTAGTGATCAAGTCTGCCTTTTTAAGGCACAACATCAACTCCTGACTAGAAGTTTATCAACTTCTGCACTTTTGAACTTAATATCACTCTTCAATACAAAGTTCAAAATCAACTTTTGAAAACAGGAAATCATAGCATCACTAATGCTTGTACACTGGGTAGGATACTTTAATAAGAACTGCAGGAATGGACAATATGGTGTGTTCTGGATGTTGCTGGGACTCCACATCCCATCAGCCATAGTCAGCATGGACACTGGTCAGGATTGATGGGAGTTGTAGTCCAACAGCATCTGGAAGGTATTTACATTGGCTACCTATTCTTACTGACACTGTTATAGTAATCTGTCGTCTACAAGATCTACTCAACCGATCACAGCTGCCAATAAATACACCATGCATATGAAGACTTTTGTCACAATGTAAGTGGACCATGTGAATTTATACAAGGCAAGCTCCTTTTTAAAAGTTTTAGAGATCAAACACATGCTGCATTAAAAAAAAAATCATTCTCCGTTGCAAAAAGTAGCCAAAGGCCAATCACTAATCCCTTTAAAATACTTATTTGAAGCTAGAAACAACCCTGGATTTACAACTCTCTTATATGCTACACAGGAGCTAGGTTAGAGGTCCCAGAGGATAATGAACTCTACCATTCCAAGTTTTCTATAGGAATTTATCCCAGTTTAATATAAGAGTTAAAAGCTGTCCCAATGAACAATCACACTTGATATTCCTGAGTGTACCAAAACCAAAGACCAAATATACCTGGTCTCTTTTTTTGAGGCAATAATTCTACAATTCATGTGGGATGCTTTACCAAAGGTTTTCAAGCCTACTTCTAAGGTTGCATTTACTTACTTCAACAATTTATATACTGCTTACTACTGTAGTTTCTAAGCTGTGTACCAAGAAGTTATAAAAGAGGTGCAAAAAATTAAAAATGAGTTAAAATTAACCATAATCCAGGAAAGTTTACTTAAAATGCTTCCTGAAATTTTAAAAAAATGTCTGTACTTAGGCTATATTTACTGTCTTTTTCGCCCTATAGGACGCACCTTTTCCTCTCCTAAAATGAAGGGGAAATCTGTGTGCGTCCTATGGGGCGAATGCAGGCTTTCGCTGAAGCTTGGAGAGCGAGAGGGGTTGGTGCGCACCGACCCTTCTTGCTCTCCAGGCTTCAGGAAGCTATCAGCAAGCCTGGGGAGCCCGCGGGAGTTCCCGCAGGGTTCCCTAGGCTGCGGATAGCAGCCTGCTGCCCAGAGCGCAGGGCGCGCTGAAGCAAAGCGCCCCGTGCTTCGGGCAGATATCCTTTTCTCCTCTAAAAACTACGGTGGGTGCGTTTTTAGAAGCTCAGGCTTCCCCCGCCCCAGCCCCGCAGCTGGGGGGGATATATTTTTTTTCTTTATTCCCCCCCCCAAAGAAAAACCTAGGTGCGTCCTATGGGCTGGTGGGTCCTATAGGGCGAAAAATACGGTATTTACAAACAATCATTTTTTAGTTATTCCAGCAACTGGCTAGTAACATGCTTCAAATAAAATAAGGATATTGCAAAAACAAAACAAAAAAAATGATTTAAATCAAGTACAGTATTTAGATGAGCATTTTTGCTTGGCAATTTAAATCTGGATATAAACCACGCTTCACTTAAAATCCATCGAACCTGGAAAACTGTATATTCAAATTAGAAGGAATGAAGTGTTCTGAATTTATGATACATTGTTTCCTCGTGTTTGAAAAAACAAAAAAATCCCTCTTATTGAATTTTTTTTTTTTTACTTCCTTTCATCCTAAGAGCTTCAGCCCAATAGCAACACTAAATTCAAAACTCAATACATCAATAAAATATTAAACACCAAAATAGATGATCAGGATTAAAATTACCCTGTCGCTGCTTAACACCCACCTCCCCAAAAAAGCATGCCAAATAAAACAAAGCAGTCTTGCAGCACTTAAATATAGCTTCAAAGCCTGAACTTAGCAAGTCTCTAGGATATTTTTTTGAAAAATCCAAAGCAGTCATTAAGCACATCCATCTTCAAGGGTCCATAGGTTTTGACTACAAGTCTATTCAAACATTACTCCCATGGTGTCCAGTGGGGCGTTCTCCCAGGTTAATATACAGAGCATTGCTTCCTTAGTCTGTAGCCTTGTGCTCCACTGGAAGAAGGGGCTATGCCTTGCTCTCCTCTTCAGCCCAATCTTTTGGAGCTGCAGGAGAGGAACAGAGTTGTTTCGCTGCTGTCTCATCTAGATGTTCTGCACCCTCTGTTACTAAAACTTCCAGCTGCACCATTCCTCTGTAGCTTGCAGCTGGAAAGGGGAGAGGAGTCTTTTTCATATTTGCACTGAGCCCTCTGAAGCCCCATGCAACTATAGGCACAATCCCCAACCCACTATCTTCCTCTGCAGAAGATGAGCTGGAGCTCCCTCTCATCCTTTTTGCCCAAGGATGCTAAAACACTTGCCATGTGGGGAAACGGAAATGTGAACCCCCACATATCTTCATCTACAGTCAAGAATCAGCTAGCTTTTAAATCCTGCAGTGTAAAATCAGAGAGGTGATAGTATCTGCAGCATTTAGTACACAAGCAGTTCATAGGCAGGCATGTGTGTGCATGCACGGGGAGCCAATTAACAGGTGCAATGTGCTCTCTGCAATCCAACCCCATGAGGACACTATGCTCTGCATCAGCTGAAACCACTGCTGCAAGTCACAAAACCTGCTAGCTAGCCTTATCTGAGCCTTATACGGATTAAATGAACTGTCTCATGGCCAGATGCTGGGTAGTCAGCACTGCAAGACTTGGATCACAGGAAAATAATACCTTGTGAACTTTCCCCATGTGTAGAAGTGGCAGCGGTGAGCAAGACTTGGTCGCATCTGTTGCCAAGGTGGGCTTACAGTGTTGTGAATGTGTCACAGGCCCTTTCTGTGTTCTATCAATCTTCAGCCAGTGTCTCAACCATCAATGATTAATAGAGCAATCATTGGCTTGTTCACCTAATAACCCTGTCTCTCTGTGTTTAGTGGGTTTACTTTCATGAAAATACATGGAAGACTGCAACTGTGTTCTGCACAGCAACAGGCAACTATCACAGTGAGCAGGGGATGGTTTCAGCCTCCAGGTAGAGAGACAGCTTAGCTTTTGACAGGCCATTCATAACCTAGGGCCTATCTGCCGGATGGCATTTCACCCAGAGAGTAAAGTCGCCTTTGCTTCTGTAAACACTGTGGAACTCATAACCTTAAAAGACACACACACCGCAATCTGTTATCAGCATGAATCAAGCACCAACTGCTCTGTAGTCATCTGCCCTCCTACTTAATCCCCCTCAGTTCCCCAGTAAATCACACTAAGCATAAAGACGGAAGATGCCCAAGAGACACTGAGTCATGACTGTTGCACAAAGGATAACACAACAAGGCAGATTATCCAGGAGCTTGACCTTGTAATAATGAGCAATGGTTTTACTTAACACACACACACAGCCTAATAGTTGGTGGCTCTTTCTCACATAGGACTAAAATAGATTTATTTCTATTTTCAGTTGCATTACAGCAAGCCTTCCATTTAGCTCCACTGCCTGACTTTGTGCTTCCACAGGAGGTTCCCTTTCCCAGCCCTAAGCTACAGAAGAAAGTTACGGGTCCTCTCTTGCTCTCACCAGAGGGCTATGAATACACTTAGCTCTGGTGAGAGGGTGGGCAAGAATGTGGACCACAGGTGTAGAACTTTCACATTGTACCTTCAGTTTAATATAGTCTCCAATCAAGATTGTATTAACATTCAAACTAAAAGCTACAGAAGTCATTTTCAAACTTTCTGCTTTCAAGTAGCAGTTTCCATAACATTTTGGGCTGCTGAAGAATCCTTGCACACAGAGCAAAGGCACTATATCCCAGCTGAATCAACGAGATCATTTGTAGGAGCTTTACTTGAATTGGTGAGGCTCATTTCACCTCAACAAATACTAATAATAATGTGAATGCTTCTTTTCTGATAATATAAAGTGTCTCTTCTCCATCTATAGAAGGGGTGAGGAACTGGATCCAGCTTTCAATGCTAGCGGTCCACTCTCATGGAATGCTCTTCCAATACAGATTCAGCAGCAACTTTCCATATTAACCTTCAGACTTCTGCTGAAAACGTTTCTCTACTGCCAGGCTGATGGAGAAAATTGAGAAAAACGTTTCCCATAATAGTAAGCTGGTGATCTTTTTTGTGTGTTTTTTTAATTGCATAACCGTTGTTGTAAACTGTTTGGATTTTTTAAAAAATGAAATTTCGGTATGCAAGTATTTTTAAATATATAAACAAGGTTTTCAAAAGCTACTAGCCATGATGGCTATGTTCCACCTCCACTGTTGGATGAAGGATGCCTCTGAATACCAGTTTCTGGGAATCACAAGTACTACTGAACTCTGGTTCTCCTACTGTGCTTCCCATAAGCATGTGGCTGGTCACTGTGAGGACAGGGTAGTCTTAAAAGAGTTCTCTCCAGCAGCCTCATGATGCTGAAGAGGACCAGTAGTGGTGGGAAGTCTGCCTTTTAGGTAAGTATGCCTGTAATGCTCATCTTCTCCTGGAAGAACTGAAGGTAAACTTGCAAGTAAACTTAAACACCCAGTATTTCACTTTAGATCTTCCCTTGTCAGATAGTATACTTCTAAGCTCACTGATGATACATGGGAGATGAAACACCTTATAGAGTATGGGATGGGGAGTTATGGACTACAGTGGTACCTTGGTTTAAGAAGAGTCCGGTTTAAGAATGATTTGGCTTACAAACTCGGAAATAGTGTCCCAGTTTGAGAACTTTTCCTTGGTCTAAGAATGGAATCCAAATAGTGGAAGGCCACCGGGGGCAGGAGGCCTCATATGGGAAAGCGCACCTTGGTTTAAGAACTGTTTCGGTTTAGGAACGGACTCCCAGAATGGATTAAGTTTGTAAACCGAGGTACCGCTGTATTTACATTTTGAATGTGGTTAATACTGAGGAGCATACATGCATTGTCAACATCCCACAAAAGCTGTGATCCAGCCAAACATTAAGCCCTTGTAAATCCCATTGATTAAAGAATGCACTTAACTCTTACTGGGGGGGGGGGAAGGGTTATAAATGCTCGACTCTGGGTGGATCACAGCCAACAGCTTCATATCCTCTATCTCTAACCAGACCTTTTGTAAGCAATGCTTGTCCTCAAATGTAACTGGGTATAGATTAATACCTGTATAGTATTTTACTTTAAAAAGTATCTATCTAATGAAGACTTGCTACCTCCTCATTAGGATACAGAGGCAATCCTTATTCATTTCTGGAGTACAAGTTGACTCAGAATCTGGCTACCTGCAACCTGGCGATATTTTACAAGCCTTGTTTGGCATGCATTGGAGTCAACAGTAAAACTGACTTGCTAATGAAGGCATAATCTGCTCACCACTACTAAAAGTAATATTGTAACCAGTACCAACACAACTTTCTATGGAAGATACAGCAATTTCCCCCCATGCTTATACAAAAGACTTTGAAAATCCGAATGCAAACATTCCAGGAAGCTGACGACAAGTTGTGACTTCTGCACAACAGATAAAAACAAACATTAAAACTCTCTGCAGTTGCAAGGCCAACTTCAGAGACGCAAACAAACAAGAGAACACAAATCAAACCACTCTGTTGCAACATATATTTCCCAAATAACTCCAAAAGATTGTCAGTAATTTGCAGTATGTAAACCTTTTTCTTTCTCATTCCATCTAGCTTAGCATTGCAATACCAATCATTCCTCCATAAAAAAGAATGCTAGTTAAAAATTTAAAGAGACAGGTATCATTTTATTTTTTTTGCCTAACGAATCAGACTGAAAAAAATCTAGATTTTGAACATCTAGATTTCATGTAATGTTTTTAGGGCAAGCTACTGCCAAATATAAGCACCGTATTGTCTGGATAGCAGATAACCCGGAATCATATGCACACTGCCTTATCCAGAATAAGAATAAGGAAAAGCACTTTACACTGACTGATTTCAGTAGCAGGGAAAGAAGCAAGGCTGAAAAATGTGTAGCTTTGGTAGGACTGCATATTTAAAGTATTAAACTAAGTGAGCCAATTTCACTAAGCTTTAGCAATAATTGTTGGTCAATATTTTTAACCTGCATCCATAGAAGTTAATGGATGGGCCTGGAGAGCAAAGTTGTATTTTTCTCACCAAGGAAGGGTAGACAGGTGCTGGTCTTCTGCAACGTTTCTCTAAGCATCTGAGACATTTGTGACCCAACATGATTGTGAGGACAAGCTCATCACCCCCCCTTCCCCAACCTTGACCTGGAGAAGAGGGCTTAGAGGGGTTTGGGAGACAGCAATTCATTTTGCTGTTTTCCCAAGCCTCTCATACTAATTTTGGAGATCAGGGAGCGCTTCTGCTCTTCTACAGATTTTTAGGGTGAAAGGAAAGTATACATTAAAGCACATGTGCTCACAAGAGGTGAGCTGGGCAGTGTGGAGATTACACACACACACACACACACACACACACACACACACACACACACACGAGTCTCAGGATAACCTTCACAAGAGGGGTATTTATACTGAATGGATCTTTACAGAAGGCAGTAAAGATATTCAGATTTTTCCCTGTTACATAAAACAGTGGTGGGGGTGAGTTGTAAGCACAAAATGAAACAGCTACCTATCTTGTGTATACTTACATTGTTTTTGAACTGCAGTCTCTTTTGTCTCCCTTTCATCCCTCATCATTTGTTCAAAACTACTTCTTATTCACCCACAAATTACGGTAATTGCTGTTTTCATATATGTACAAATATACTTGGCTTGTGCATTAGAAGTTTTTAGATGGGAATAGAAGTATTTTTGGTTTTCAGGAATAATAATAATAAATAATAACAACAGCAAGAACCAAGGCATGATTTCCACACCATGAGAAGGTACCAGTTTATATCAACATCTTAAATCTAACCAGTGCTCTATTTAATACAGTAATATGTACCCTGAGTGCCAACAGTTCTTTAACATTGTTGGGGAAGATCCTATTACCAGGTAAGATATGTGAACTTGAGGGCAAGCCTAGAAAACTTTAAATGTGATTAATAATAATAATACCTCATTCAACTAACGATTTACTGTGCTTATTGTTTTTAGATGTTTATGTTTTTAAATACATCTTAATTTTAATTGTTGTATCACAGATGTGCTTACTAACCTCGGCTTCTTTGGCAGAAAGTGTAGTATATAATTTATTTTTTTAAAAAAATAAAGTTAAGAAAATCTCTCTGAGGATTTGCAAGACATGTTACTCTAGTGGTACCCTGATTATTGAATGCTCTGCCACAGAAGGTCTGTTGGAGCCTACTTTGTTATCTTTCTCATGCTATGTGAAAACTTCTTAATAAATATACATACATACATTTTAATCCATGTTGCATGTATGTACAGCAGTTAACCAAGCAGACTAAAAATTGAAAATGTTAATCATGGTTGGTACCACTAGTCATGTTCAAAATTTCATTCTCTGCCCTCTTCCCATCATACTTGCATACCCCCCAAAATAATAAGGTAAAATAAAATATCAGTTAAAAATAGAGCTTACCTATCAACCAGCTTTTTAGCAAATCCAAAATCGGTGAGTTTTATATGCCCCTCTTTGTCTAATAAAATATTTTCAGGCTTTAAGTCTCTGTAAACAATTTCTTTTGAGTGAAGATATTCTATTGCACAAATAATCTCTGCAGAGTAAAACAGTCCAGTGCTGTTATTAAAGCGTCCCATGTTGCGCAGATAACTAAAAAGTTCACCCCCAGGTACATATTCCATCAGCATATATAGAAAGCGTTCATCATGGTAAGTCCAAAATCTGCAACGAAAGAGATACGTGTTTAAAAAAATACTAACAGAACAACTTGTCAGAAAAGCATAAAATAATTTATTTGTTTTTTAAGGGTTCAAAATATGAATGAAGAACTTCCACTATTCAAAACAGAAGATGTAGTGAAGCACAAGCTCAGCAGCGTGGTCATGAGAAATTGTTCTGCCACCCAAGGCCTGAAACCCCTCAAGATATTTTCGGCATTTGTGGAGGTCCTGACACTAGACCTCAATTGACTCATGGAGCTCCTGTGGGTTGATAGATACATCACAGCTCAAAATGGAAGAGAAGCTCCACACAGCCACAGCAAAAAGCAGCTGGGGGATTTTGGGGGAAATGTCACACATGGCAGTCTGTGAATATTCTCAGTTGGTTTAGACAGGGTTGAATTACAGCTATGGGTTAATTGCCTGTGCATTTTGGTATCACAAATGAAGTGCCACACCAGTATAAACAGGGGAAAGACCTAAAAGTAACAGACTGCTAAGGAATTTTGCGGCCATTCTTTAGGTGTCATTGCCAAGGAATTGATTGTGTAGTTGTATACTGCTTTTAAGCCATTTTGGCAAATAAATGGCATATAAAAGTAAAGTAAAAGTAAAAACAAAACAAAATAATAACAGCAGCAGCAGCAGCAAAAGCAGCAGCTACAGCAGAAGGGGCATTTCAGTCACAACACCCAGACAATGCACATTTCTTTCTTCTAACATTTCATTATAATCTGCTCTAGATCTAAATTGCATTTTTTTTATTTGTGACTTGTTTTTATGTTGCTTATATACATTAATCTATCAATCTGTTTTCTGTATCTGTTTTTAGATTTGCTTTTATTCTTCTTCTGTGAACCATCCTGAAATTTGTTTTGTAAGGCTTTGTGCAAACATTTGGAAATGGATTATTATTAGTAGTAGATTGCATTGAGAAAAGATCATTTATTTTTATTTTTCTGGCCTGAGGAATTTCTATACTTTGTTAATTAAGGAGTAATTTTCATCCTTGCTGCTCTTTAACCTGGGAAACTTATTGACGTGTAAATAAAAAGCGATATACTGGGAGGGGAGAGAAAGCAAGCAGATACATGTTCAATGCACCCGATACAGGTTATATCCCCTTTTTGCTAGCATAAAGCGCAAGGTAGGACACACCTTTTTTTGCTGGTCCTCCCTACCTATGGTAGCGCTTTGTGCTCTACCCTAGTCTGTTGTGTGATGGTCTCCCAATCTTCAGGAACAGTTTTTCAGGGGTGCAGCAGCTATAATGGGTAAAGGGAATGAGTAAAAACAGGATGCACCATATGGTATGAGTTCTGTTTGCTTGAGGTTCCTAGTGGATGTGCTTTCTGCTGGCGCAAAGCTGTCCACTAGAAACAATCCTATAACTCTTCAGTCATCAGGTGCTTCTCTGCTTTATGTTTTCTCTTGCCACTGTACCTCTTTCAAAACTCTTTCACCCATAATTGCTTAACAGGTTGTCATGGAAAACTAGCTGTGGTGAGCTCAGAATTAATGCGTTCATTTCCCCTTGGTTTAATTAACTTGGGAGTCTTTACTTGAACACTGGACAGGACTTTTCATTTTAACTGGGTTTGCTTTGTATTCCCTTCCTTCCCTTTGCCTTATCAGGAAGCAATCTTGCTATGTCGAAATTACTTTTGCAATACGTACCCACACCCCTTCTGTTCCTATCAGTTTTCAGTGAAATGCTGACATTTCCGGTGGCATGCATTACTCCACCCTTTACCACAAGATATTCAAAGCAAGCAATGAAGCATATACACAGGGATCAGATTTCATGCAGTTTTCAAACGCAGGGAAACAGAGTGGCATGTTAAATCCACTGTACCACCAGCAAGTGCAATGGACAATATTAAAGTCCTCCATGGACAGCTGCCACATTTCCTCTGGGGTCAGGGTAGAACCAAAGTCCTTTCTTTGCCAATGAAGGCTATCAACAACTCTTAGGTTGCTCTATTAAACACATGAAAGAACATAGGGATGCATGACCAAAAATGAGCTTATGATTTGTCAGAGATGCATCACAGACTGTGAGAGATGAATAAAATTCTGCCTTGAATGCACTGATTCCCCCTTCTTTCTGCAGCACTCTGTTCACCCCCACCCCACCCCAAAATATGTTCAAGAAGGTTGGGGGATCTCTGGAACACTGTAGAAGTAGACGTATTTGAATAATTAGCATACAAGACCACATCGTTAATAGCTATAGGAATCACCCTAATTTGAAGGGTGGCAGCTTCCATTAATATGTCACCACCTATGGTATATTCTCCCCCTACTATAGTTTTTGTTTGCTTGCTTGCTTAACCACGACAGCTGTTGGTGCAGTTTGTGAGGACTTGTGCCTTAGTAAAAAGACAATGGAACATTCTGAAGTGGAATCAAACACACAACAGGCAGGCACGACTACTACACCATGTTGTGCATGTTCCAAGGAGCAGTTCTCCATCAAATAAATTTTCCGTAACACATTTTGTTTCCTAGATTTTCTAGATTATTTCCCCCCTTTAAAAAATATGAACACAATATTGTGTATAATACAAGTGTAGCATTTGCCACCCAAAATACTTTGAATTAATCCAAACTGACGAGGGATTGAATGCTAGAATTGAACATTATGCCACAAAAGCTATAAAAGGGGGGGGGGGGAGTGGGAGAGAAGAGAGCTTACAATCTGATCAGAAATGGATGATTCACTTCTTTCAAGACCGCTTTTTCATTGTGCACATGCTGTTCTTGTTTTAGTCGAATGACATCCGGAATGCTCATTACTTTCAATGCAAAGTAGCATTTGGCCGATTTCTCTTTCACCAGATGAACCCGCCCAAAAGTACCTGTCCCTGAAAATTAAAGAGCAAAATGTGTCAGTTGCAAAGAACATTATCTTGCAGTTAAGATGTATAAGGAATGTATAAATGCAACAAATCAATATAAAAGCAAGAGGTAGACATTATATATTCCTTCATAGCTTTGGCCCTTCTAATCCTAAATACTTCATGGCAATTTTAACAGGGAACAGGCTAAACAGTCAGCTCCACCTACTCTGTCACATCTACAGAAATCAAGGCAAAGAACTCTTTACCCCCCCTCCTCCATCAACAGTGGCTACAGCCCTTCCTTCAGATACCTCTACTCATCAGTGCCCTTCCCTAGGTTTTGGGTTTGTGAATGGATGTGAGCATATCAGATACCTAAGAAGCTACTGTATACCAGGTTGGACCACTGGTGCATCCACATCAGGAGTAGACAAGCAGACCATCAGATGTTGTGGACTATAACTCCCATCACCCATGTTATTGGCTGTACTGACTGGGGCCGATATAGTCCAAAACATCTGGAAGGGACTAAGTTGGCAATACCCCCAATTTACACTTATTGGTAGCAGCTCTCCAGGGTTTTTGACAGGACTCATTCCTAGTCCTCCTTGGAGATGTTGGGGCATTTTAAATGCTGGGTTTGTGAGCAATAGACCTCTATAATAGCTAGAATGTATCTAACCATATTTCTCTTGCTTACTGTTCATACTAAGAAGAGGTACCTGAAGTGCTTTTTAACTTTCTCTCTGATCAGGCTAGTTATCAGCATGCTGACAAGCACACAGGGTGGCTTTGTCTGCACAAAAATCTGTGTTCCTCTTTCTGTACGGGAAGGAGTGTTGCAGCAGCAGGGAGGGATCGGAAATGAGAAGAGCTAGATGCAACCATTATGTTTTCTCTCTCACTCTAGAAACTGCTGCTCAGAGTAAAGTTGCACATTGCATATATTTTATATTGTCTATCTGGAATTAAGCATTTTGTGGAGTCTGATGAAAATGAAAAAAAAAACATTGCAAGACATTGTGCATTTGAATATTTATACCCTGCTTGTTAACTGAAGTCCTTGCAGCAGCTTACAAAATATCTAAAACACAATGAAACAGCTAGTAGCACAACTGTTAGTAATGTAGGGCAAATGCATGTAAAAGCTTTCCTCCCAGTCCAACTGCCACTCAGCAGCCTGGAAATACCTCCACTGTTGGAGGCAGCATGTCTCTGAATATGAGCTGCTGGGAACCACCAGTGGAAAGTATGCTGCTGAGCTCAGGTGCTGCTTGTGAGCTTCACACAGGAATCTGGTTGGATGCTGTGAGGAAAGCATGCTGGACTAGATGGACCACTGGCTAATCCAGCAGGCTTTTCCTGTGCTCTTATTGCTGCAAGATGGGCCAACAGCCAGATGTTAATTCCTCACTGAGCTGCTATGGTCTGGCCCTAGTGGCAGCTGAACAATGCATTTGGGGAGCCAAGCTGCCATAACCCTCTTCACAGTCCTCAGACTATTATTTTCCATGTCAAACATATATTGCACATAGATTGGATATCCATCCTCAGTATCACTTGCAGGGCCATATCCCTTGGTTATTTTTCACTTTCTTCACAATTCTCTCAACAAATCCAATTAATTTAAGGAGGAGCAGATGGAACAGCTTTTGTACACCAGCATTAAAAAGACACACAGAGAGACAAAGAAAATCTGCAGTTGGATTTAGTTAGCAAGCATTCGAGTGGATGAGCAGCACACTGTTATAAACACAGAGCAGCCTATGACTCTCTTTCGCTAGCTAAGAAACTCAAGAGGCATGCTTCTGAAGTGAGATGCATTCCATTTGAAAACAGCTAGCTGTCTACAGAGCACTTAATACCAAGGATAAGGTTATCAGTTGAAGAGGTACAAAACCAAACTAGGAGCAAAGCAGGCAAGATCTAAGCATTCTAATTTAAAGCACTTGAGAGTCCATATCACAATGAGGTATGTTTCCTAGTTATGAGTAGAGTAAACCCTGATTCATACAAATAGCAATGTAGTGGCGGTTTCAAGTGGAACCACAGACAAGCTGCTCTGTGCAGAAACCTGATCACATTAAATGATTCAGCACCCGGTTCTGGCATCAGGCAGAAAACGTTCCTCCATAATCAGGCCTTTGACTGATTAAACAATCTATGGACACTTAAATGTGTTTGTGGAATTGTTCTTTTGGTTTTTCTGTTTGCTTGTTTTTATTATGTTAACCTCTTTTGTATTTACATTTTGTACTTTTATGCTGTAAACTGCCCTGTGATTTTTGGATGAAGGGTAGCATAAAAAATTAATAAAATCAATAAATACTGCCATCTCTTTTCTTGGACTGTAGCAATGTGTCGGAAATAAAGCCTAGTTCTGGCTTCCCAAACTTCTTAGACTCAATGACCCATTGATGAGCTTGTAAAGTTGTCATCAACCTCAACCCAAATTCTTAGGAATGTACATGAAATAGTCAAGAAATATCTATCTATCCATCTATCTATAATTAACATTTATTAATCACCAATAAAAATGTCTGTGTTTTACATACACATGCACATATATATGGAATCAGTTACAGATAGGTAGCCGTGTTGGTCTGCCATAGTCAAAATAAAAAAATTCCTTCCAGTAGCACCTTAAAGACCAACTAAGTTAGTTCTTGGTATGAGCTTTCGTGTGCATGCACACACTTGTGTGTATCTGAAGAAGTGTGCATGCACACGAAAGCTCATACCAAGAACTAACTTAGTTGGTCTTTAAGGTGCTACTGGAAGGAATTTTTTAATATATATGGAAGTAAACCAAGTGAAAATAATGATACCGTATTTTTCATCTTCCCTAATGAGATAGAAGATAGAGGTTCCTTTTGTACATGCCCTTGCCCTCTATTTCCAAGGCTCATAGTTCCTAATTAAAATTTTCACAGTATACTTCTTTTCTACCCCATGCCCTTTTTAACACTCCACCCCCATTTCATCCCCTGCCCAGTCCCACTGTCCCCAGGGAGTCAATATCAACCACTTTTGGAAACCCTAAAATAGATGGAATAGACAGAGGACAAAAGTCTTGGTTTGAAAATAAATTCATAGGAAATTATGGATGTATTCTGTACTTATAGCACTCACTATAACACAAAAGGCTGGGGGATGTCATATAATGTACTTCCTGTCTTGCCATCTTCATACTGAGAATACAGCAGCAAATTATTACACCATTGTTTACCTCATTAGGAAGTTTCTTTGTTTTACACTTGCCATACTGTATTTTTATGCATACACAGAATGAGATCTTTAATACTTTTTTTAAAAAAGGTATTAATGCTGAATGCAAGATTTAAGCTAGTGATTATAATCTTCTGAAGCACATCAAAATCCTGTTCTCTAAAATAAGGCAATTCAAATTAATGACAGAAGCTGAAAGCAGAAGCTTCCCTGAGGCAAACGTCAAGGTTAAAAAGGGCACATTCATCTTCCACCCCACCCACATATTAATTCTTAAAAATACAGCATCATCAGTTAGCCATAGCTATAATGCAAGTACATAGAGGGGGAACATCTATGTGAAGTTACACAGACAGATGGATAAGAGCTTAACTCTTCTGGCATTTTCAGCCCCAAGTGGAAAGCTCCACCCTATGAAGTCAAATCATAACTCTGATTAAGACTCTTCAACATAAAAGATTACACAGAATCTCACCACAGACTTATACTGAGGTGAAGATTTCCTGCTATGCAACTTAGATTTGCTATAATACATGTTTAAATTTTTTAGCTTGCTTCTCTCAGTTGTATACTTTTAAAATGGTTTTCAATTAAGTACAATTCATGCATGATAAAACAGTTGTCTATATACCAACTACCCCCAAGAAATAAGTTGTTATGCTTTAAAACAGAGGTGTACAATCTAAGGTCCCAGGGAGAAAATGTTGCCCTTGGTCTAGCTTCGTGATGGTAGCTAGGAAAAGGGGGTGTCACAGAGAAAGTGGGGTGGCAGAGAGAAGACGGGGGCACTGCATACTTTTGCCTCCATCATTGGTTTCAGCGCATTCCATCATGGGCATGCAATCTGCACCCTTGACAGATCATCATGAAGGGGTGTGTGGCCTTCCTTACACCTACATAAAAATCAGGACCACACAAATGTATCTCTCTCTATGCAGAACTGCTAAAGAGTTATTTAACACACTTGTCAAGAAACAAACGGGAAAACTATAGCCATGCAAAGTCATGGAATACTGAAAAAGCCTGCTAAATGCAAACTGATTTGACAGCAGTAGCTTATCACATCCTGCTTGAGCTACAGTGCTTTGATTTAAACATAGAACTATAAACAGCGTTCAGAAAAGGCTTCTTAACATATTCAACTATGTCATCTAACTACCCTGGGAAATTGAACATGTGATTAAATCCCTTAATACTGTTGTCACGTTGCATGCAGATACCAGTAAACAACCTTGTTTTCACGGTGGGCTTGCAACACAATAATAATTTGGTGAACACTGTACCTGAGTAACACAACTGAAACAATTATCTAAGCCACTGTGAGTCCCTTACAGATTTAAATAGTGGAAGAGATAAGAGTTCAACTTTTTAAACATAGTAGTTCTGCTGCCAATTGTTAAGTAGACACTGCAAAAAAATAATTACAGTACATAGTAGCAAAGCAGTGTGAAGAAGTTGTTATATGAGAAATACATGGAATGCAGGTTTGTTACAGAAGCATTTGCAGAAATATGTGTGCATTACTGAAAGTCAAATGATGCCCGCAATCCTATGTTTATAGGATTCTGTGATTTGGGAAACACTAAAACAAGACACGGGACGCGTGTGACGCTGTGGGTTAAACCACAGAGCCTAGGACTTGTCGATCAGAAGGTCGGCGGTTCGAATCCCCGTGATGGGGTGAGCTCCCATTGCTCGGTCCCTGCTCCTGCCAACCTAGCAGTTCGAAAGCATGTCAAGGTGCAAGTAGATAATTAGGAACCGCTCCGGCAGGAAGGTAAATGGCGTTTCCGTGCGCTGCTCTGGTTTGCCAGAAGCGGCTTAGTCATGCTGGCCACATGACCCGGAAGCTGTACGCCGGCTCCATCGGCCAATAAACCGAGATGAGTGCCGCAACCCCATGACTGGACCTAATGGTCAGGGGTCCCTTTACCTTTACCTTTGAAACAAGACACTTTATGTGAGCCTCTTAATTTGCAAGAGTCTGAATGTGCAAACCAATATTTCTCACAGGTTGATTAAAATGGTTTCTGGCACTTTGAGCAAAGTGAAAACAGCAACTCTGTTGGGTCATCTAGTCCAAACCCTGCAATGCAGGAATCTTTTGCCTAACATGGGGCTTTAACCCATGACCCTGAGATTAGGAATCTCAGGCTCTATCAACTGGTAAATGCCAGCCTTTGCTTCCCTCTGGGATGGTCATGATAGGAATATGTTTGTGACAAGTCCCATGGCATGAAGTTTTCCTTTGCAACTAGTTATACAGTGGTACCTCGGGTTACATACGCTTCAGGTTACAGACTCCGCTAACCCAGAAATAGTATCTCGGGTTAAGAACTCTGCTTCAGAATGAGAACAGAAATCATGCTCCGGCGGTGTGGCAGCAGCAGGAGGCCCCATTAGCTTAAGTGGTGCTTCAGGTTAAGAACAGTTTCAGGTTATGAACAGACCTCTGGAACGAATTAAGTACTTAACCTGAGGTACCACTGTATTACCATCCTTCCAGCAGAGCATTCCTAAATGATGGATACTGAAATACTTGCTCCAAGCAAGGTTCTAATACCCTTCTATTAAATAAAAGTAGCTTTGCTATTTATAAATCTTCAGAAACAATTTGACAGTTTATTTCAGACACGTGGCACACCACCTTGCTTTCTATCCTCTAGGGGTGGAAGAGAAGCCAATAGCCATGCAAGAATGCACAACCATACCAAGCAGCCTTCTGCCTGACGAGAGAGACCAAACAAGGTCATGGTCTTGAAAACAAACCTATTACTGCTGTACTGACTACTGAAAAAATGTCTGTGTCTGAGCCAATATTAACACAGAAAAAGCATATAAGAAGCAAACTCTTTTGTACAGAATTCAGTTTTATCTTGAAGACTTCAGCCAATTACACACAATCCTATTTTCCTCTGAGGAAAATGCATCCAAGAAGTTATTAAATTTGCCTACAGCAAAGTGGCTACTTTAATGACAAAGTAGGAGACAACAATGGTCCCTCACACACCTTTCAAAACTTGTGATTTTAATTGTATGCTTGTTGAAAGCCTCAAGCATTAGTGTCATTTTTATTTTTTTTACTTTTACAGAGGGTGCTGCAATAAACACACTTTAAACATACTGTAACCATTTTAGCTAAGTGGAGAGCATTGATGCTCACAGGAATGTGCAAGACATTGATGCTGAAAGCATTTAGCATGCCTTCTTTTACTCACCTTGCCTTCCCCCTCCACCCAGCACTCAAATTTCTAATCTCCATGGGACTGTCTTGCATAACATAGTCATATGGTTGCGAAGCCAGACTCTGATCAGGTTCACAGTGCTGTGGGATGTCAGAATGCAGTTTCTTACTTGCCATTATAAACTAAGCCAAATGAAGTTTTCACGCATTACTAGTACTAAGGAATAGGTACACAGTCTGGGGTGATCCTGAACCCAAAATTATTATTATTTGAAGCACATGTGGCCTTAGTGGTTAGGAGTGCCTTTGGCTAGCTTTGGCTGATAAGACAGCTACAGCCATTCCTGGTCTGAGACAGCTTAACCACCGTGGTCCTGGCACAAGTAACTTTTAGACTGGATTACTCTAATTTGCTCTGTATGGTTCTTCCCTTGGGATACCCTCTCAACACCATATAACCCCTCAGCAAAGAGAGCTGGACTGTCAATTCTAGAACATCACCATGGTTTGCTTTAACTGATCAGACCTAGAATGTTAGTTCAGGCACAGATCTGCTCTACATCTTCTGCTGTGAAGAAAGTCGCTAATAATTCATTCAGCTTCTCTGCAATCCCCTTTAGCACACCTTTGACTTCCTCATCGTTCAAAGGTACAACTGTCTCCTTAGCTCTTCTCATGCTAACACAGGGTAAATAAATGTGTTTTGTTGGCGGTCTTTATGCTTCTCTTATTCTATTTGGCATTCCTTATTGTCTCCTTGCATTTCTTTTTCCAAAGTTTGTGGTAACTTTCATTTTCCTCATTGGAACATGATTTGCATTGGGGCCTGGCATCACCACCCACACCAATTCTGTGGTAGAGCGTGCCCCTTTGGGGATTTTTAACTTGTTGGGATTGCAACAGAGTGACACTGCATCCAGGATACCCTACCCTATCCTTTCTATAGAGTTTGTATTGAGAGAAAACTATGTTCCACTGCTTCTTTCCATTCCACAAGGTTCCTATTATGAGCACTATCTATCTGGCAACCAGCTTAGAGTCAGTGTCAACATTTCACTTCCTACATTGAAATTTCAATTAACAGTGTGTGTGTGTGTCTTGTTGCTAGAAGGGGACATAATGGGACAAAATTTCGGGTCAGCTAAATCGGGGCTTGTAAGCTTGCAAATATGTGATTGATATGGTTGCCGCATTCAGGAACCTTAAAGAGAAATATGCTCCTAAGCTGGATAAATTGGTAAGATCCCCCACTATGCAAATCATCTACAGCACATATGAGATTGGAAAAACTGCTCAATGACCTGAAAACTGAATTAGAAATCTGAAATCAATGAACTCATCTGAATTAGAAGAATACTTTCTTAGAATCGTTATTTTTACCCCAGAATATCTGACCTAATAATCTTAACTGGGTCTTTGAGAAAGCAAACACAAGTCTTGGAATGTACAAAGGCTTTTTATTACTGTTGAAGAGCAATAAAAAAACCACTTTGTATTATACGGGAACAATGTTCTGCTTTGCCAGTGTTAGAAGGAAGCTAATCTTTTTTTAAAAAAAGAAGAAGCTTAAAATATTATAAAAGTTTATCTTCATTGTAATCAAGCACAAGCACGGGGAACAAGTTCTATCACAAGTATTTTAATTTAGTACTTAATGAGGAACTACTGGTATTTTCAGTTTGCTTTGTAAACTGCTGAATGTTGACAGCTCTCAACTATTCCAATGATATCTAACAAAGTCATTTAATTATGTACTCGGAACGTAATTCCTTCATTGCTCAAACACTTCAGATGCGTGGATAGCCAGTATTGTTTACATAATAGTGTTCAGAATTGGCTCATTGCAATGTGTCTAGCCTTCGTTCATATAACAACAAGTTCTGGATATAAACAAAACATCTGCCAAAAAAACTGACCACAATTTAGCAAGAAATATGCACTCAAGCCAGAACATATTAAGCAGTAGTGATCTTTCAGCCAGCTTAATTTGTCAAGAATTAAACAAATTTGAAGTAAAAGCACTAAGTTACAAAAACAAACAAACCAGGGATATGCAACCATAATATAATTGCCACCTGTTTTAAAATCCACATGGTTCAGGATTAAGATTCCAAAATACATTTGAAGAACATGTACAAACTGTTCCTAACCTGAAGCACCACTTTAGCTAATGGGGCCTCCTGCTGCCGCCGCGCCACTGGAGTATGCTTTCTGTTCTTATCCTGAAGCAAAGTTCTTAACCTGAAGCACTTTTTCTGGGTTAGTGGAGTCTGTAACCTGAAGTGTATGTAACCTGAAGCGTATGTAACCCAAGTTACCACTGTACATAGAAAAGGAACACAAATTTGAACATCAGCTTCACTGAGTGCTTCTTCATTGGAATGCCAGATGCAGTCACATGGCCATATGTGATCACATAGTTCTAAAGGTGGGAACAGACTAACAGTGCTATGGTATTATGAAGAGCCAAAGGAAACAGTGGAGAGACTAAGAAAAATAATGTACTGCAAACACTATGAAGCCATTCAGGACTATTTCAATCACTTGGCTTTCAGATATGTCAGTGCATGAAGAAGTGACTGCCACAGCAGGGGGAAGGAGTGCCCATCACACAGTCCCCTCTGATATATCAGGCAAAGTGCTGTGCAAATAAGACAGTGCAAATGTAAAAAAAGGAAGAAGTATGTACTATGCACGAATAGCTGAAATGAACACACCACTGAAATAATATTCCATACATCATTCTCAGCTAAATGTGGAGGGTGTAGCTCTAACCCAGTGTTTCCCAACCACTGTTCCGCGGCACACTAGTGTTCCGCGAGATGTTGCCTGGTGTGCCGCGAGATGTTGCCTGGAGGGAGGCGGGCGAGTCGGGCGGCGAGAGGCGGGGTGGCGGCGGCGAGGAGAGGCCGCCCAGCGCGGGGCTCTCGCCGTCTGCCTGCCTGGCTGCCTGCGAGCTCGGCGGGCAGCGCCTCCGTCCGCAGCGCCCGTCTCGCGGCTCTCATTCCCTGCCAAAGCTCACCCAGCCAAGCCGCGCTCTCCTTCCTGCCTCGCTTTGCTGCCTCCCCCCCCACCCCCAAAGCTTGGAGTTTCCCCGGCAAGGGGGAGGGAAACAAATTGAAACTTACACTTTCGTGCGTCCCTCCCGGCGTGACGCTGCGCGCTGACGTCACGGGGCTGTAATGGTGGTGTGCCTCAAGATTTTTTTCATCAAACAAGTGTGCCTTTGCCCAAAAAAGGTTGGGAAACACTGCTCTAACCTAATCACAAACAGTAGGCCAGGAAGAGTGGCATGGATAGTCAGTTGCAATTTCCCACTACTGCTTCAAATCTCAAGCCTAAACTATGCCTGATGGACTGTAAGCTATTTCCATTGCAAGGGAAGGCAGGTGTGAAGTAGTTTCCCCAAATGAATCACCTAAAACTTTATGGTCGTATGATCCCTTCATAACCCTGGAAACCACCCCCAGTCTCAACCAAAGTGGGCTTCACAGACACCTTCCTATTCATGCTAACGTGGGGGCAATTTTCCCATCCAGACTGGCCCTTCAGCTGAAGTTGACAGAAGCCAGACCACAAACACCACTTGGAAGAAACAATACCAGCCTAATAGCCAAAAAGAAGTTTTACAAACCCTTCCCATCTTTTATACAGAGTGATTAGTCACAGGCTTTGTTGCCCAAGTGGCTAGATGGGGTCAGTTATATCAACTGGCATCCAAGTCTTGCAAGACCGTGGCTAATTGCACCCTAGAGCTTTGCTATATGCAGTGGCAGAGCTAGCTGCTCTGGCACCCGGAGCGGTGCACATGCTGGGCGGGGCTAGCTGCCCGCGAGGGTGCGCCAGTGGCGGCTAGCTTTCGAGGGGGAGCACCATCCACAGTGATGTCACCCCTCCTCAGGGATGACACCCGTGGTTGACCGCCCCCACTACATCCTCCTTGCTCTGCCTCTTGCTATATGAGGCCAAAGCAAAGCCAATATTTCCCTAGGCCTCATCTTTCCCTCTATTAGACTCTGCTAATAGAGGAATGGGCACCCTTTTCTCAAAAGCATCAGAGAGTTTTTGTAGTTGATCCAATGTCCCAAATGATCCCTTAGAACTCTTAGCATTAAACAGGTTTTGCAGTTACAGTGGTACCTCGGCTTAAGAACTTAATTCGTTCTGGAGGTCCGTTCTTAACCTGAAACTGTTCTTAACCTGAGGTACCACTTTAGCTAATGGGGCCTCCCACTGCCGCCACACAATTTCTGTTCTCATCCTGAAGCAAAGTTCTTAACCCGAGGTACTATTTCTGGGTTAGAGGAGTCTGTAACCTGCAGTGTCTGTAACCTGAAGCATCTGTAACCCAAGGCACCACTGTATTAGGGATGATGCCCTGTTGACAAACAACAATTCAGAAATGCTAAAAATACAGCAGCAGTTAAATTTTTTGGGTTGTATCCAACAGTGGTGTTCTGCTATGGAGAGGTGGTTCCACTTGTGAAGGGCATGGCACCGGATTTTCCATGATCCCTTCCATCCAATGCAGACCAACCTTCCTTCCCAAGATGCACTTTTCCTAAGGGAGGGGGAGGGCCCTCTGGAACAGTTTGGGGTATGGCAGAGGGCTGCAAATTGTGTGGGGAATTAGTGGAAAAGAGATGCCTCACCTTACACTAGCAGAAGCCCAATGCTTCCATGAGATACAACCAATTCTATGGTGCATTCTAGACATATTACTCTACAGAAGAGCCTTTCTATAATCTTCATCTTGTTCAGGCCATGCAATATAACTGTTGAGGACAATTTTCACAGCCTGGAGTTTGTATTAAAATGACTGGACCTAATGGTCAGGGGTCCCTTTACCTTTACCTTTTATATTTAGGACAGCCATCAGAGGTGCTACTGAGTTTCCTAATCCTAATGCATAGGGAGCAGGCTAGTCTCTTTACCAGCAGGTCTTTAGTTGAGACCTAGAATCAAGAAAACCAAACTTCTCTGGGAACTTGGCAGCAAGTATGGTGAATCTGCAAGTCATGTGGCTAATAGGTTACAGAAACACACTCTTTTCTTTCATGTAAATCTTCTGGATATTGTCAGCTCTGCATTCTGAGTAACTCCAGCATAACCTACAGTGCTCAACACCGGACATGTATCTTCTCCTAAACACCATCCCTTCCTCTCCATGCTTCAATCCTACTCTTACCTTCACTAATCATTTACCTCGCTTTGTTATTTTTGGAACTGCAACTACAGTGATGCATGGCTGTCATATGGCTTGCCACATTTTTCTTAAGTTTGACATCCTGCTTTCATGGCCATGCTTCATTTTGTTGACCAGATCTGTCAACACCTTTCTCAGTGTTAACATCCTCAACCACAATTTGAGTATACAATGCTCCAGAGTATACATTTCCATCCCTACAAGTCACAAGTTCAAACCCAGCAAAATAGTGACCTGTTTATTGCCATCTCATTGTTCTTTGGTGTCTCATTTCACAACAGCTGAGATGTGGGAAATGGCTCTCTAGACAAATGAACCCTTGATTCTTCACTGTGACAAGTGACAAGTATATATGAAAACAGGATATCAGACATAATCAAAGTGTGACCAGTAATATGACAAGCATGTGTGATGCTGAGTTTCATTCCAATTATAATTCCTGGAAGACTGATGTCAACACAAACCATTATTAGATGCCAGGACACTAATGCACAAACAATTCTTTAATCCCTAAATTTCACTCACCATGTTACACACCCATTCATTCCATAAGAGTCCTATCTGAATGACATTGCTATTCACACGTTCCTAAAATAAAATATTTGTTTTACCCTTTGATCATAGCAACAAAGGAGGGAAAATGGCCATTAAAAACCCTCAATCTATCGTCATCTGCAAAGTCATACAACAGTGCTTTCAGACTCTTAAATAGTATCAGTCCAACGTTTAACAAAAAAGAAACAGCTAGACTTTGATTGGAAACTCAGAATGTTACTGAAAACTATGCGCTTTCCAGGGTACACAACTATAGTACAGATACTCCACCCAAACGCTATTGATTTCATTTTCAAAATCTCCCCACCAACACCAGGAATAAAAGGGGGGTGCCCAATGAAGAATACTCCAAGTAAACCCAGTGAAAATAAATCAACTTCAGTAACTTAAGACAAGTTATTTCAACAGATCTATTCTTACTATGAATTAGCACTGGGTATAACTCTGAATGACTGGTTCCACACTAACTTGGTTCCTCACCACCTCTTCTTCACTTCAAATGATGCTCAATTTTGGGCAATATACATCCAAACTGCACCCAAACTGGTGTGTGTGTGTGTGTGTGTGTGTGTGCACGCGCTACAACAGGTTTGTAACAAGAGACAGATGTGTGGATGAAAGTGGTATCTCAATTTTATGGGTGTCACTTCCTCACCAACTGTTTCATACTTTGCACTTTTAAATTGCCTGTTCAGATTTGGTATGTGTGTGTGTGTGTTTTAAAACCTTCACCCTGACCATCTGTGGCTGTTTAATAACTTGCAACTTTTATATAGTTACGAGAGAGGAGTTGCTAGATCATCAGTGCCTCTTT
Source organism: Podarcis bocagei (assembly GCF_964188305.1). Classification (NCBI taxonomy): domain Eukaryota; kingdom Metazoa; phylum Chordata; class Lepidosauria; order Squamata; family Lacertidae; genus Podarcis; species Podarcis bocagei. The sequence goes on from NC_138130.1 coordinate 36,162,356, forward strand.
CAAACAGGCATGTACTAGTATCTTGTGCTAGTACACAGCATCCATATCACATATTGGAAGGGTGGGTTGCTACAAATGCACACATCCCTCACACTGCTCACCCCCTATAAAATCTCCTTATTTGTAGAGGAAGTCAAACGGCCATAGAATCATGAAATTGTAACATTGGAAGGGACCACAAGGGTCATCTAGTCCAACTCCTTGCAATGCAGGCATCTTTTTGCCCACTGTGGGACTCAAACCCACAACCCTGAGACTAAGAGTCTCATTCTCTACTGACTGTACTATTTTATACACTCCCCCTATCTATCACAAGATCAAGATCATCCACCAATATTGTGCAACCAAACTGGCTTATACTCTGAAACCGACGTGGGTGGCACTGTGGTCTAAACCCACTGAGCCTCTTGGGCTTGCTGATCAGAAGGTCAACGGTTCAAATCCCTGCAATGGGGTGAGCTCCCGTTGCTCTGTCCCGGCTCCTGCCAAACTAGCAGTTCGAAAGCATGTCAAAGTGCAAGTAGATAATTAGGTACCGCTACGGCAGGAAGGTAAATGCCATTTCTGTGCGCTCTGGTTTCCGTCGTGCGAGAAGCGGTTTAGCCATGCTGGCCTCATGACCCGGAAAGCTCCCTTGGCCTGAAAGCGAGATGAGCGTCGCAACCCCATAGTCGCCTTTGACTGGATATAACCATCCAGGGGTCATTTACCTTTTTTACCTAACTCTGAAACTACTCAGAAGCTAGATGTACCCAGGCCTGTTTCAACTTATAGCATAGCACACTAGACAATCAAACTCCTGCTTATTTGCTCTTGCAGATAGACCATACTGTACCCAATGAGGGAATAAACAGAGAAAAATAATACATTTTACATAGTAAGAGGAAGTCAACACATCAGCTTGGAGAGGGGCTCAGCAGACAACATGAGGTGGGAAAAGGTGAATGAATGTTTACGTCAATTTTTCACTTAAAGACATGTAACCTCAGAATTTTTCACTTAAAGACATGTACCGGTATTTACAGAAAGAAAATATGCACAGTAGCAATATATGATCATATTACCTCTTGCTTACTAATACAAGCATCAGCCAAACAGGTTCTAATGTTACCAAATGTGCATTTATAGAAAGACATATACCTCTATAAGCATATCAACTTATGCCCCAATTCACTGGGACTGGATCAAAGTGTTGTCTAAGTGTACACTAAGTATTTTAATGACATAATTTTGAATCCACTGATACAAAAGGGGTAATTTGCCAAATAGGAATAGATGGCAAATATATACCCTGAATCCCCGTAAAAGGGGCAAATTAAGTGCTACCAACACTTCCCTAAAGATGCTGATATGGAAAAATTAGATGGAAACAGGTGTATTGACATTGGACCAACTGATAGATGGGGAAGATGAATTTTATACTTTTGCTGCTTTAAGACAAAAATATCATCAGATACAGCCCAATGGCATTATCTTCAATTACAACATCTCCTAACAAGTGTGTTTGGGCCATCAGCCCTTTCAGCTTCCAAGATACCAGAGATATTGGAGCAACTGGACCACTCATTCAAAAATAAAAAGCCAACAATTACTGTTTATAGACATCTATTAACAATACACAAGTTCATTATGCAGACTGTAAGAGATAATTGGAATAAAGAATTGGGACTATCAACTTCCCAGACATGTATTAACTTCAATACCTAAGGTGTCATTAGATTTAAAATTAAGACTAATACAACAGAAAATAATATTTAGAGTTTATTGGACTCCTTTACGGTTGTATAAAAAAAGGGTTAGCTAAGACAGCTCAGTGTTGGAGATGTGGCAAGGACAATGCCTCTCTGAAACATGTTTAGACAATTTTCTTTACATAACAAGCTTTAGGAGAAAGTGATGGACCGTGTAACTATGACTGCAGAAAAAGTTAAATCTTTCAGCAGAGAATATTTTATTGAACTATATACCTGCAGTATGAAAACTATCAATGGGACAATGCAAATGGATTTTCTGTGCCCCAATGGTGGCAATAGACTGATACTGAGGAATTGGAAAAATAAAGATATGGTACCCTCCAATCACTCGCAGTTTATGAATGGACTGTTTATAGGTGTAGTCTGAATGGATAAATATAAAATTTGGAATGAATTTATACAAAATGTGGTACGCTATTAACATTTACATAAGCACTAGGACAATAACACTATCCCAATTTATACAAGAATCTACGGGAATATCGTATATTGCTCTCTTTTTTTGCATATTTTCTCTTTTATATGTATCTTTGTTGTTGTTTTTCTCCATCTCACTTTTCCTTCTTTTTCTGTATCACTTTACTTCTTTTAACTGAAACCACCTTAATAAAATATAAATATTAAAAAAACACTTCCCTGAAGCAAGCGTTCAACTGATAAAAGACCTTTTACTTCTTAAGGTTTTGTCTTAAAGCTGTAAAAGCTTAGATGTCAAGATGAAGGCATTTTCACACTCTTTTGAAGGTGATATATTTAGCCACTTAAATTTAGCCAAATTTGCTGTATTCGAGAAGTAATTATTTGCAAAGCATGTATTGCAGTAAAAAAGAAGAAGTGTTAATTGTGTGCCCTTTTGTCACTATAGCAAATGAATTCCTCCAGTCTCAATGAGTCATCTTCCTTTTCTTTACATTAGAAAAGGTTACAAAATAATTTGCAAATATTTTTTGAAAAGAAGCAAGCTAATCAAACTCTTAGCAATCTACTTGGATAGTAGTATATAAACACACCAAAAACAATAACAAAAAAACCCCATAGTAATATAAAAGTCCTATTTCTTTTCTCCTCAAGCATCTCAAACTATACCGCAAATTCCCACGTAGTGGCAGTGAAAGCTCTTCAGTTATTGATCAAATTGACGTGATGCCATAACAGTTTCACACACTGTTGGAATTGATGAGATCATGAAACTGAACAGATTGATCGAATGCTACAACTCCTGTCAGGGACTTTGAAGGTTATGTTGCAACCTTGATTATGTTCTAGTAGCTGAAGAGTCACACAGTAACACGGAAGTGAGCTACAGTCATACTGCGGAGATAAGGATGTTCACCCACTCCCCTTTTAACCAATAGGATGTGAATATCAGAGAGGTTAAACATTCACTTGGGAAGGGAGAACAAAGCAGTCGTGCTCATGGGCAGCTTTTCATTCTCTTTACGTAAATGCTTATATGCTGCAGTAGAGAAGTGTTCACTGTTGGGGTGTTGGTTTAAATAAAACAAAGCAGAGGCATTAGGAAGAAAGATAGTAACTGTTCCCCAGGAGTCCAAAAAATTGTGGATAAGCCTAGTACCAAGCCCTAATTTGTGCTACCACAAATCATGTTTCTCCTTCAAGAAGGAAAAGGTAGACTCTTGATTGTGACATCACTCTGCACTTTTGAAAGACACTCAAAACACCTCTTACACCCCATAATAGGTCAAACTCTTGCCTCCTCCCCAGCTTTAAGCTGTGGAAATGGTTTCTCTTTGTCACAGTAAGGCTTGGAGGGTTATTAACATGAGTTATTGGAGATTCGCCTCATCTTTTTCAGAATAGGCAGGTGTTCACCAGAAGAAAACATTTGGGTGGATCCCTACTCTTATGACTGATTGCCAAAGGCACTATCCAATAGGTGTTTGCAAAACAGACAGAACCTGTACATCGCAGAAGTAACTTGAGTTACCAGGAAAACTCAAATTAGAACCTAAGCCAGCCTGCATCATGCATGCACACACATTTTGATCTTTGATGTACCTTTCTGTCTCCGTATCTCAAGACTTCTAACCTGGAAAGTTCTAAATTTGCCATATTGTGAGTGAATTGGCAATCTCCAGTTTCCTAAAAGCTTGACATCCTGATGACTCAAAATATCTCTAGGATGCTTCAGAATTTAGAATAATTTTCTCTTTTAAATGTTCATTCCTTAGCAATATTATTACATATGTGGGCTGGGAGATCAGGTTTTATCAATTCCCAGCTTTGGCTAGTGTTTGACAAGGGATTTCATTATGGCATTGGATTATGACAAACACAACATTTTTTGTGCATTCTTTCAGATACTATCTGCACAGTGATTACCTGCACAGGGTTTGTAAAGTTCAAAATTCAAAGAAGAACACAGTAACTAATTCTAGAATTAAGTGCAGCCATGTGCTAATAGTGACACTTCTCTTGTCTGTCTTAGAAGTCTTCATCCTATTTGGTGCATTATGCAGGATATAAAAGGTAGAGAAGGGAACATTAAAGAGCATGAATTATTGTAGGCACTATGTCAAACACGCTGATCTTACAAAACCAGTATAGCCATCGCTTTCTGCCTTCACTTCCTGTTCAGGAGTTCAAATCGTTAAGAGAATCTGAAATGCACTTCCAGACTTACACACAGAACAGCTGAAGACAAGGCGTATTATCAATGGCCACAACACAAGATAATGGACTCCATGTTACTGTTCTGCTCCAGCAGCAAATAAGTAGTCTAAAATGCCTCTTATCTGGTAGACATATCTAGAAAGAGTGTATGTACCTGTTCAACTCTGGAAAGCACCTTAGGACAAATTCCATCTCAGTGAAGTGCTGCGGGTGTTATCTTGCCAGAAACCCGCAAGTACATACAACATTCCACTGTGTGTACATTCACGTATTCCACATTTTATGCTACGATCCTCCTCCCTCTTTCTTTCGCTTTCACACTTAAAAAGTGTCATTATATGAGTGCATTTTAATGCCTATACATGATTAACTACACCAAACATTTCATTCCATTCCATTCCATTAAACGCCATGAACTAGTGTAAAGTGGCTCTTTAAGACTTTTCAAACAATTCTTTTTTCAGCATAAAAATATACAGATCAGTTGCAAGAAGGCTAGAACTCATACCAGTGCTCCAGCTGCAGCAGTCCCCAAGTACTCATGCTACAGTGTGGTGTAGTGGTTAGATTGCTAGACTAAGACCTGGGAAACCTGGATTCTAGCCCCCACTCAACCACAAAGCTCACTGAGTGACCTTGGGCCAGTCATAGTCTCTCAGCCTAACCTACCCCATTGGGATTTTGTGATGATAAAATGGAGTGGGTGAGAACTATGTATACCACCTTGAGCTCCTTGGAGGCAAAATGGGATATTATAATTATAATAATAATAATAATAGAAGATATTTAATTTTTCCTGTGAATATGTGATTCTTCTCCTCTTTTGTGTCCACTACAGTTATGAGTGCTATGGAAGACATGTTCGTATAAATGTGACTGGCCTCTGTCACTTGTGATGAGCAAAAATATCCCCATTCATTCTTATATCATTATGTGAACATTTGGTTGATGTTTGGTTGTATTATCTGTGCTTCCCATTTTGTTTTTCTAATGATTTGTTACTGAAAAGTCCAAAGCAAATACACAGGAAACCTTTAGTTTCATTCTGGCTTGGATACATAACTTAATTTAGGAAGGGAACTGCCTCACAGCACTGACTGAGATTTCCAAGTTCCACTTCACACTATGAAGGAAGCCAAACCCTGTCAGTCTCACTTCCCAGTTTTGACAGCAGAAGTGAAACTGACAGACCTCACTCGCACAGTTTTAAGGCAGGAATCAGAAGGGGATCTTCCTCCCTTCTCCTTCATCATCTAAGGCAAATCTCCCCCACCTCCTACTCAAGCCTGTCTCATGTGAAGCAAGACATTCCACACCTTGTCCATCTACTAATGAGTGCATGCTATAGTAATTAAAGTGCACAGCAAGAAAGGAGGCTGATGCACCCTTTGGGGGAGGATGCAGCTAAGTGTCTCTAAGTTATGCCTTGCTCTCCACCCTTCTTTCCTAATTTGAATGTGGCAAAACAAGTTCTACCCATTCCAAAACAGAGGAGTCCCACACATTTTAAAAGAGTATCCCAAATTACTAGTGGTGCTATAGTATCCAGGCAAGCTAAAATTCCTTGCAGTATACTGTAATACAGTGGTACCTCGGGTTACAGACGCTTCAGGTTACAGACTCTGCTAACCCAGAAATAGCACCTTGAGTTAAGAACTTTGCTTCTGGATGAGAACAGAAATTGCGTGGCAGCGGTGCAGCAGCAGCAGGAGGCACCCATTAGCTAAAGTGGTACCTCAGGTTAAGAACAGTTTCAGGTTAAGAACGGACCTCCCAGAACGAATTAAGTTCTTAACCCGAGGTACCACTATAACTGGTTAGGCATTCACAAGGGAAGAAGCGCATGATCTTGTTCTCTTCAGTACAGTCAAGAGCCTCTTGAACATATTCCCTGAAGCATTACTGGATAACTTTAAACCTTTATTAAGAGTATTACTTTTCTGTTTGTAATCTTGGTCGCACATCTGTAGCATAAAAAATAAATGTGGCATCAAAACAAAAATGATTACAATGGTATCCCTCTCTCTCTCTCTCTCTCTCTCTCTCTCTCCCTCCCTCTCTCTCTCTCTCTCTCTCTCTCTCTCACACACACACACACACACACACACACAGACACCCCTTCGAATTCATTGTTGAATTGCTACTCCTGGCTCACATTAGGGAGAACAGTACAGAATTCAGTAAGACATAATTAGTGAATTACTCTCATGGGACAGAACACGATTCTTCTAACAGCCAAGGCAAAAACATGGTGACAGGTACTTAAACAACTCAAAGCTGCTTCTTTAAATTCACTCACCACAAACCATGATTCCATCAACAATATTCTGTTTCTTATATGGAACAAAGCTATGATCTCCCAAAAGTAAAGCATGTTTGTCATTCCAAACAAGTTCAACTTTGCTGAATTCTGTAAGCCTATAAGAACTCATTCAGCTAAACAGGCAGGAGATTTAGAATTTACTCATGGTTGTTTTGGCACAGGGAACTTGAAACCTATCAGGATTGACATATACAAAATACTCCAGACGGACACCCTTTGTGACCTAATACATTTAGTACCAGACCAATTAAAACATAATATTTTATTGTTGCTAAACCGATAAAAAGTTATACCTGCAAATGCAAATTGGGAAGTGCTTTGGAAGATTTGGGAAAGGGAGAGGAAACCACAGTTCCCAGACACCACAAGCATTATATTCAAATTCATAAGGACAAGAAATATCATGCTTAAAAATCTCTGTAATTTCAAACTTCTTGTGCTTTTGCATGATCGTAGGAGAAAGCCTACTGGGTCAGATCAAAGGTCATCTAGTTCAGCATCCTGTGCTTACAGTGGTCATCCAGATGACCATGAGAAGCACATAAATAGGACATGAGTCCAACAGCTATTCAGAGGCACATTGCCTCAGATACTGGAAGTATCACACAACCAAATGATTAGTAGCTATTGGTCACCTTATTGTTTCTCAGCAAGCAATACCTGAAAGCCATGTCATCTAATTTATATTGCTTTTTCAATGGGAGAAAAAGGGTACAAAATGTTCTTCATAGCCAAACTGGGGCGGGGATGGGGAATGCAACCAGGATCTCACGAAGAGAAGAAGTACCTAATATCATCAGCATCCAGTATGGAAGCCTTCATAACAGTGGCAATGCCATTTTACACGTGTGTTCTCTGGAGACACACCTCAGTCAAAGGTGCCTGAAAGCAGAATGCTGGAGCTTTAACTGTGCACACCGATCTCAAGGAAAATATGTGTGGGCTCTAGTGCAAGGTCTCGACATACAGCAGGCTTCTACTCATGTATAAGAATTGCCTCCAGACAAAGTGGGCCATTTGTTTCACCTTTTAGACAACTGGTGGTAACAACAACAACTAATATAATAATAATAATAATAATAATAATAATAATAATAATAATAATAATAATAATAATAATAATTAGTAGCAGTAGTAGCAATTTACCACATTTTCCCCTCACAGGACTCAAGGCAACTCACAGATAACAACTGTGCTAAAAAGACATATGAGTTCATTTGTTATATGTGATCAAATGAAGAAGTAAAAACATTTGGGGGCTAGTAATGTTTGTGGATTGACTGGCAAGACTGGGCAATACGTATTGTCTCCTCTACAAAAGCACATGCTTTGCAGTGTCAGTTCCACACTCATAACTGAAAACACTGAGAGACATCTGGCTGTATTTCCCAAAATTGCATGAGAATTCTGGAGGAAGTTAAGCAGTAAACCTTGAATAAACTTTGCAGTTGTGTCATTGATATTACCACAATGCAACACTGGCCACGCTTTGTCCCTTGTGGAACGTGAACTCAGATAAAATGCTGCTGAACTGGTTTGGTAGTGGATTGGACCACACATATGCAGATATTAAGTTGCCAAGCTACGTACTTTTTTAAAATGTAGTTTTGCAGACAAAAATCTGATATGTACTGGTCTTTTGAGCAAAAGTTGTCCATCACTATGAAACATTGCATGAAGAGCAGGGATAATACAGGTCAGAGCTATGCAAGCTCTCTTATGCCAACAAGCAATATGCAATTCCATGGCAAATGATCCAAAGTCCACCGGTTATTAAAATTATAAATACGTTTGCAAAACTAAGCAGAGTTCAAAGCTACAATCCCATGCACGAAGTAAGCAAATGAAAGTCCCACTGCCTTTAATGAAGTTGCTGCACATAATTATGGGCTGGGCTGCAGCTTAATTCAAAGCAACGTTTAAATGAATATCACAGAGAACATTTCATCTGTGGAAGATTTGAATGAATACCACTTCAAACTCATATTAAACATGCTATTTCACTTGGAGCAACAGGCAGGAGAACCTGAGTAGTAGGCAACAGAGCTCAAAACTTAATTCAGGCACTTAAGACTGACAAGTCACTGCAGAAAGAGAAATACTAAAAATAAATGTGGTTAAGAAAGATCATTTGACGTTCAGCAGTTTAGCATTATGGAGTCTACCAGCATACAACACAATCTAACTTATTTAATTTTATTTATTGTACTGAATTTATCTCCTGCCCTGCAAAAGGCGAGAATCAAGAAAAATACAGAAGATGTCACTGTTCCTCTAGAGCAGGAGTGGGGGAACTTTGGTCCTCCAGATGTTGCTGAACTACAGTTCACATCAGCCCTAGCAAGCATGGCCACTAAAGGTTCCCCATGTCCACTCTAGAGCCACATTTCTCCTAGCATAAGGTTGGTCTACAAAGGAACATATAACTAGTTCCATGTTTCCTTTCAAAACTGTTTTCTCTCTCTTGCCTTTAGCCAAGAGGCAAAACATTCACCCATCCATTCCTTTCTAAATGCAAGCAGACTTTGTGACCTTTCGCCTACCAAATCTTAACTGACAGGACAGGGGAAGGATGGTCAACACAACCCCTTCCTCAGGCATTAGTTTTAAACATTTAAACAACAATCCTCACACATCTATAGAATTGTTTTGATTTTAGGATCTACTCCGGGATGACTTTGAGGGACAAGCAGACCCAACTTGGAGAAGTCATTAGTCCAAAATATGGCAATAGCTGCTACCCTAGAAGCCTTTTGAAAATGATGTGGCAAATTTGTGTGGAGCAGGTCTATCGAGACATAAATCAGCCACAGTCATTAAGCAACAGCAAAAATGTTGAAAAGCGATTTCTCTCAGAATGCCAGATCATAGGGATGGAAGGAAACAATCACCTCCACTGCTCTACTGGTAACCTTCTTAAAGGTGCCTGGCTGACTACTAGAAACACATTGCTCAACCTCATTCCAGGGGTGGATAAGCTGTAGTTCAGCCCCAGCCTGCAAGGGCAATAGGCTGGGATAATGGGAGCTGGAAGACTTCTGGAGTGCCACAGCCTTTAGAGATGGATCATCCTTAACCTTACCTTACACATATGTTAAGTCCATAAAGGCAGGTGTTTTTAAACAACAACATCTGTATTTTTCATGCTATAGAAACATACCCAATTTTAATTGTTTGCTTCTAAAAAAAGACTTCTGTGTGAAGAGGCCTTCTTCCCACTTGTGTGTTTGCTGCGTCTTTCTGCTATTTATAGCTTGTCAGAATGAATACATTAATATTTGATACTGAGTTGCATTGAAAGTGACTCAAGAAAAAAAAATTACGGAACTATTGTGAACATGTTCCATTCCAGCACCATTCTGTTAAAAGATAATCGCACAACTTGTCTACAGTTGACCCGAGGTTTAATGAGAATCATATAAGCTAATAACTCTCCTCAAATGCAAGGAATGCTCCACAGACAAGGTCCTTGATGGTTAAAATATATCATGCAAGAGTGGTTCATTCTAGGTTGGGGAAACTGAACCCAGTATTACCCATGCTCACAAAGAAAACCAATGATACATAACAATCCAACTTTCTTTTCTGTGGCAGATATCCACTAACACTATTCTTATTTAGCGCATTAGTAGAACTTTGGAACATGAACCATTGAGTTACCATAAAGAAACCAATGTGAGACTTGGAATAAAAAGGGAGCAACTCAATACTGCAAGGTGAAACACCTGCTTCAGTTTATTTCTTAACCTTAAAGCAGAATTTTCATATCTCAATTTTATTATCTTAATTACTATTAAGCTGAAGAACATAAGGCTTGTTCTATGGTTTGGCTTTAATGTGCAGACCAGCTTACTGAGAGATCTTTAGCTGAGAGTGGTGGTGGGGGGACGAATTACTGTATACAAAAGAAGAACAAAAAGCAGTCTTAAGATTTTAGCATTGCTACAGCTGTTGAGGAGTAGAGAGATGATATTGTGTTTATTTACAGTTCTAGAAAGCAACTCCCTATTATTAATGTTGTTTCTATCCCCGCTCAATCCTTTGGATCAGGTTAGATATTAAAATACCAAGTTAATAATAAATTATATAAATACATTGAATTCAACTATTATTTATTCCACTGTTATTTGCCCCGTTTATTATTTATAGCCACTGAAAATGGGATGGTGTTTGTGTGTTGTTTAAAGTCTTCTTCCTCTCTGAAAAGGATCAAGCTCACATGCTCTCACAATTCCCATTTCAGAGGGCATTTTCAAGACTAAGCACAGGGCAACCTAAGCAATGCTAGGAGGTAACTGTGACAAAAAAAGAAAACAAAACAACAAAAGGAAACAAGAGTTTTCTTGAAACTAAACAAACAAGTCTACGATAGTTTGCATCAGTGAATCTGTGCCAAGCAACAACAAAGAAAGATAAAAAATAAATAAATGTAATACTACACTGTAGATCTCAGGACATAAAGGGAGTAAGGAAACGATGCAACTGTGTATCACAAACATAAAAAAGAGGATGAAGCTATAAATATATGCTACCTTCCTGTTGAAGAAAAGTTACATTTCCATAGCATTTGAGCCTTTTAAACTTGCAACACAACCACCACCACCACCACCCCAAACCCCCCCCCCCCAGTTAAAATCCCAGTCTCCCTCTGTGGCTGCATTCCTATATCCATTTAGCTAAGGGTAACCCTCATGGAAATCAATGTGACTAACTTCTGAATAAACATGTATAGCAGAGCTTTCCAAACTTTTCATATTGCTGACACACTTTTTGGACATGCATCATTTCACAACACAGTAATTCAGTTTTGCATCATTTCGCAACACAGTAATTCAGTTTTGCATCATTTTGTGACATAGTAATTCAGTTTTACTAGCAAACCAGAGGTTATACTAACCCCTTTCGAGCCACGAGAGGAGCTTGGGGTGTGTTTGCATGACACAACTACTGTACACACTGCAGCTGACACACCAATGTGTCGTGACACACAGTTTGGAAAGCTCTGGTGTATAAGATTGTGCTGCAAGTGTCCTTTCTGATACCTCTTCTCTTTTAATAGAACATGCCCTGCAACACAGCATAACATTTCACTTATGAAAATAAAGATGCGGCAATATAATAGTTTTTAAAAAGGGTGAAAAACCAGGCTTGAACTCTGATAAATATATCAGAAAAGGAACATTCTGAGAACTATCTGGTAATATCCTTTTTTGGAACACAACACATACACACCCCACAAAAAAGAAACCCAAATATGTTAAAGGATGTCCCACCAGAATAGTCCTCCTGATTTCTCCATGAGTATGTGGTAGATGTGTGCAGTGACTACAAGATTCACCTTATATCTGCAACCTCCCTTGTCATTCAAGCTCTGGGAGTTTTCCTGGTCAGCTCGGTTTCATTTCTCAGAAAATGTGGGGGGGATATTGCAACTTTGGGGGGAAACTATTCAAAAGGTTTGGGACTCCAGGGTCCACCTCAACATTCCATGTTAATAGAACAATCCAACTCGGGAATATGTGCATTTGCCCCAAAATCATTGCATTTTGCCTTGATATTTAGGACATGCACAGAGCTGGTACAATTTCCCAGTATGCAGAATGGGGAATTCTGAGTACAACTGTATATCCAGCCCAATATAGTTTAATATTTGCTGAAGGAAAACAATGGGTTTAATGCAGGAGTGTCAGCTTGGCTCCACGACCATGGGTGCCCAGGGCCGTGGGTGCCATGCAATGTTCATGGCCCTGGCACTGAAATTTGTGGGTGCCCGGCCCCTTCATGGGGAATTTTGTGGGTGCTCAGGCACCCAGGGAGCTGGCACTTATGGTTTGATGCTACTCCTTCATGTCTTCCTCTTACAACACGAAGTCCTTCATCTATCAATATAAACAACAGTGTTTCACTGAACATTAAGTAGAGGGGGAAATCGCAAGATGACTTTTCTGTGCCTTTTGGGTCCCCCCCCCCATGCAAACTGTTGAAGAATTCAACCTCCTCATCCCAGAGAATATTGAGCATAAATGGCCCCTCTAAATTTTGTCACCCACAAATAGCATGGATAATTTTGGAATGCTTTTCACTCAGTCCTAAGAAAAAGCCGTAACATTACAAATCTGTGACCACTGCACCCATAAGGCACCCATAATCCAGGAGTCCATAATGTAAATATCCTCCAGCACAATTTCACTTAGATGAAGGATCTTTGAACAGAAAATCAAAGGTTTGGCCAATGCCCTTAAGCAATCTGCTCCCTGAGCAACTATACAAGGCCCTTTTCAACAAGGGAAGAGTAAGAAAAAGCAGATGAGAAGACTATGACAGTTCGGGGATAATATCACAAAGAGATTTGTAAACATAGGGTCAGGCCGCAGACACTAAAAACAGAGCAGTACTTCACGACATCAAAAAAGTTGAAGCATGTAGAGAAAGGTGCATTGCAGACCAGATACTGCAGGACCACTGAGGGAAAAGAGGACTCAGCAACACTTAAGGCCCATTGAATCAATGGACCTCTTATCTTATTGGCATAAAAACTAGCGGGCTAAAGTCTACAATTACAATACATGAATGTAGACAGTAACATTATTTATTACTATTATTATTTATTAAATTTCTATACTGCCCTTCATCCAAGGATCACAGGGCAGTTTACAAAATAGAAATTCAAAAATATATACCATAGTGACAAACAATAGCAATACAGGACCACAAACATGGCCACTGGGAGAGACTTCCTTTCCAGCATTGCCCAACTCTAAAGATTCTCTACGTCAAGTCTTTACTTTGCTCTAAACTTTAAAAAGACACAAGCAATAGGAGAGACTGATGTGGCTTCAGCCAGCAAGCTCAGTGCTAGATGGTTCTCACTGCCAGATGGTTCAGGATTATCAGTGGAGATCTTTTCTTCCACTTCACATGCCTGGCATAGGAAAAGGTAAGCAGCAGTGAGCCTCTTGCTGGTTTTGCCCTCCTTCAATGCCTGTTGCAAAGCAAGACATAAAAGAGCTCTTCCCCTGCGAAGAGGGACTTCACAGAAGTCAGAAACAACTAACTACATAGCGTAGCCAAAATTTGTAGACCAATCTATAGCCAAATTTGCACTTTCAAGATCAGGGTAGCCAACACGGTGGACTCCACGTGTTTTGGATTGTAACTCCCATCCGATCCAGCCAGCATAGCAAGTGGTTAGGCATTAGAGTTGTAGTCCACAATATTGACTCAAACTTGGGTCCCCATATGTTGTTGGACTACAACTCACATCCTGACAACTTATCCTGCAAGCTAGGGATGGTGGGAGTTGTAGTCCAACATATGTGGACCCACAGTTGAGAAAGACTGCTCAAGGTTCTCCCACCTATCAAAGCATGTTTAAACTTCAACATACAGTAGTTCTTAGAGCCTTGGACTGTGTGAAATTGGACCAGTAATTGTCTCTCAACTCATAAGTTTTGGCTCCCGAATGCCGAAAACCTGGAAGTGTTCCAGTTTTTTAACTTTTTTCGGCAGCCGAATGTCCGACGCAGCTTCCATTTGAGTGCAGGAAGCTCCTGCAGCCAATCAGAAGGCGTGCCTTGGTTTTCAAATGTTTTGGAAATCAAATGGACTTCCGGAATAGATTTCGTTCAAGAACCAAGGTACGACTGTTTCTAGTGTAACTCAGTACAACTTGAAAGCGAATGTGTTGGAAATATATGGGTAAAACAAGACATAAGGATTAATTGCCTTTGCCTGAACCTTTTTGCAGTATGCTATGTTGTGGAAATGAAAAGTCTGTGTCTTTATTCTATAGCTGAAACAATCACCCAATTCACTATTTTTATAATTCCTTGTTTAAGGATTGTATCAGCCAATTTTCTATTTCCTAACTATTCACAGGGATTCCTGAAAGACAATAGGATCTTTATTTTTGAAGATTAAAGCATACATAATTGGGCTGGTTCAATCCCACTTAAATCCATGGGACTTAAACAACTTGTCTACAGAATTGTAGCCATTGTTTCTTTCTATTGGCTGAACATATAATGTAAGTCAACACCATAACACCTTTTGGTTATGTCACAAATTTACAGTGCAATCCAGGGTATGTTTGTTCATAGTTAAGTTCCACTTTGCTCAAGAGAGTTTATTGCCAGATAAGTGTGCCATGTTTTTCATAGGGGAATCATGCAAATAAGCCTAGCAAGTGATCTTACTTATTTTGCAAGTTCTGACTGCCAATAAAAGCCATGTGTTTGAGGCATAGCTAGCAAAATTTGTATCCAGTCCAGATGTTACACCCACTAAAAAGAACCATAAATAATGACAATATTTGAAGAGATAAATCCCAAACTTCAGAGAAACACTGCCACTATATATATATATATAGAAAAAGAAACACCCCCCAAAAACCAAGACACAGAAGAAAACAATGGCATGGCCCTCCTTCCTTATATCAAGGGCACTACAGATAAAATTAGCAAAATCCTCCATAAACACAATATCAAAACAGCCTTTTGCACCAACCAAAAAATAGCCAATATCCTCAGAAACCCAAAAGATAAAATCCAGTTAGAAAACCAAGGGGTCTATGAAATACCCTGCAAAGTCTGCCCAGCCACGTACATTGGACAAACAAACAGACGAATAAATGCACGTATCGCAGAACACAAGAATGCCGTCAAAAAAGAAGAAAAAACTTCCTCTCTTTACCAACACATGAAAGAAACAGGACACGAAATTAATTTTGCAGATTCCAAATTGCTCTTTAACATGGAACATCACCACAAGAGAATAATCATGGAAGCCATCGAGATAGAGAAACACCCTCACAACATGAACAAGCGTGACGACACGTCCCGCCTGCCAGACATCTGGAAATTAGCCCTCCCCACAAAAACCGACACCAGAACCAGAGGCACACAGAACGCCATCTCCAATCAACCACACCAGACCCAAACCCAGACCCTCTCCACAGATAAATTACAGACACCATCCAGTAGCCAAACCATAGTGGCACCTCCGGATGCTGCACCCCCCTGCAATCCCTACACAGATCTGGCTGGCACAGGGCACAAAACCACAGCTCGCCCCTATACACGAAGCCAAGCCAGAGCACAACTAAGTGCAGTACAGCCATCTTCTCAGAAAAACTCTTTACAAGGTCAAGAGGTCAAGACACGAAAGCTTTAGCAACTAATCCACACCTAATGACCCTCCTAAGTGGTACTCAGAATATCACTCAAGTAATCACTCAAGATATCCCTCAAGTAATTAATGAACAAAAGAAGAAAAGGCACATTAACCTAGGAACTTCCTCTCTGCCCAGAACGTTGGAGGCTATACACCACACCCCCTCAACAGTATTTATAGGAACTCAAACACTGAGATCCTGCTCTGTTCTAGTAACAAGAAGCCGAAAGCACCAGCCTGAAGATGACGAGTGAGACCTCGTCGAAACGTCGCCTAGACACCCCAACTCTTACACGGGAAGACACCCGAAGACACCAAAACCTACATTCCTGTACCCGTGAAAATCTACGAAAGCATATATATATATATATATATATATATATATATATATATATATATATATATATATATGTTCAATTAACTCAAGAGTATGCCTCCTCCACCCTCAATTCTCTTGTGCAGTCACAAATACTGTTTTATCAAATGAATGTGAGAACTTGCTCCAAGCATCAAAATGAATGCAGATATGTAGTTCTGCTTGCATTTAGTGTAGCACATGTCAGAATTCAAATTTCTGACTAGGTATGTAGGAGTGATATTACCTCTGCTGTGCACAAAGCTATACTTTATATAAATTCCCTTTGGTATCAATGGGAGGACACCCAAGTGCTCAGAGAATTAAAGATCAAATCTATGCTTTAAGATGACAGTTTCCTAGTTGAAATCTTCAGTAAATGGATAGAGCACAACACATTTTCTCAGCATATCCATCCCACTCATTTGAGATAACACTCTGCAGGATAATAAAACTGATGTTTTAAGGGAAAACTTTGGTGAAATAAAAATGAAAACCTAAGACATAGGTGTGAACATGGTTATCTTTAAATACACGAAGAAGCAAATAAAATAAGTAATAATTTCATCTTTTTCTTCCAGCAAAAAAAAAAAAAATGCATTTCAAAAGCTGGTTTGGAAAACGCTCATTTTGCCCCATCAAAATATGTGCTATTCTGCCTTTGTCATGTTTCCATTTGTTAAGTGCAGTGTCTACCTGAGTATGTTTAACTGCATCTTTAAAAATAAAAAAAATTCCTTCCAGTAGCACCTTAAAGACCAACTAAGTTAGTTGTTGGTATGAGCTTTCGTGTGCATGCACACTTCTTCAGATCTGAAGAAGTGTGCATGCACACGAAAGCTCATACCAAGAACTAACTTAGTTGGTCTTTAAGGTGCTACTGGAAGGAATTTTTTTATTTTGACTATGGCAGACCAACACGGCTACCTATCTGTAACTGCATCTTTAAAAGTGTAAATAGTCCTCCATATCTTGAAAAAATATTTGGATGCAAAAACAAAATCCTAGGATTCTAAACAAGGCACGCACTAACTCATGAGCCAATAATCACATTACACATATGAAATGGGTCCACACACTAAACGTCATCCTGCTGGTCCCACCTTGAATGTCATAAAGCTTTCTAGTTCTCACTCTTTATGTTTGCTCATGGGCATCTAAGCAAGGTGACCAACAGGTGTATATCTCTGCATGCAAAGGGTTCCATTGCTTAGATACCCATTCTAAGGTGTGAATGTCATGTAGCAGAGCCTTTATTTATTTATTCCTACCCCACAGCATTTGAAATTCACCAGGCACATTTTACACCTGGCTATTAGCCACTTGTGACCAAGTAAAGATGCCCAGGCACCAGGATGGTACCTGACATCTCCACCATCTGGAGGTGCATGCTGGGGATCCTGGGATCCTGACTGTTTTCGCACACTAGCAACACATTCTGTAGAATCTTATCCATTATATTTTATCTCCACAATCAGAATGAATTTCAGGAACCTAAAGGTCGTATTGAAAACCGTCTGACCCAAAATGGCAATGAGGCATTTCGTTTTGGCAACTGTCACCTTAGTTTAAGGAGCCATTTACACCTGGCTTATATATCTGAGTTTCTAGCACTGCTACCCCACCTTTTCCATGACAGAACTCAACGTAGCTTAGCTTACAGATAAAAATAAAGTCATGGAAGTCACAACACGTTGATGGTATGTCTGAAGTAAGCTACTGTCGTTATGTATTTCAGCACTGTCTGTAGGAGGTATACACACAATACATGAACAACTGGTGGCAGGAAATACAAAGATGGCTTAACAGCCCATCCAAAGCTCTGCCTGGCTCTACCCACAGGGCAGAAGCAAGGATGGAGGGATGTTCCTATATCCATTCACATATCATGTGAATAGTATTCATTTTCTCTCCCATTGTTTCCCATGGAGAGATTTAGCGCCTGTTCAGAAGTGTGTTTAAATCTTCCACCCGTTTGTGTTGTGTTGTTGGTATGTATGTTGGTATGTTGGGCATTCTATCATTCAGATCCAAGCCACTTCCTAGCACACACCCCTTTTGGCTCTACTGCAATCAATGCCAGTTGGACAAGGAGCTGGGACAGCTGGGGAAGGAGGCTTTGATATCAAAACTCCCTCTGCAATGCCAGAGGGAAAGATGCAACCTATCACATGGCCCCCAGCGATGCCCTTACTGCAGACGCTCTTAGTTGACCCAGGGTATCCAATAATGATCATGCCTCTTGACCCATTCAACACATTAATAGTTTACAGATCCCTCTTAGTTGCCAGAACTTCTTTAGGAGGTTCACCTTACATGAAAACCATGTGCCTAGCAGGCAAATCAAGCCATGCTACAAATTCCTTAATTTGAAGACAAGACAGTTTATCCACTAGCTGAGACCCAAATTGATCAGAATAACACTGGCACACAAAATTAATATAGCTTCCCAAGAGCTGTAGCGGGGAGATTATGGGCCAATCTTGCAGATAAACCCTGAAGTTACCAGCCGGGTAAGACCCTGGTACCCTGTGTTTCCATTGTAGCTGTGAAGTACTACTGTCTTACCCTTCTCTGCAGACAGAAAGGATACTAGCTTCATAGCTAGCTATATTCCTGCCCACAGTCTTGTAGAGGGGCAGAGAGAAACCCCCCTTCACTGCCAGCCTGATCATTCACCTGTATGAATTCCTTGCTACCAGATGTTACTCTGTCACTAAACAAATGCACATATGTGGGATGGGGTATCTTCAATATGGCTGGCTGTGCCCCATAACCTACACCAATTCATTTTACCATATCAAAAGACACTATGGACATACGCTTTTCTCCAAGGGCAGCATTTTTGCACTAGTGTAAGTATTAGCGCCAATGCAACAAGATCCCATCTCCTCCTTCATGCACCCTGAGCCATCCCCAAATCCGCTCCAGAGGATTGGGGGGAAATCCTGAGCAGTTGGGGGTGGGCTCCAAAGGGCGGGGAGACAAGCAGAACGTTCTGTTGTGCAAGAAGAAATCACCTTAGAGCCATACTAAATACAACCCATGTAAGGAGGAACTCTGCCCCTCCCCCTCCTATGTACTTTTATAAATATGCACTCATCTGATGGCAGGTTTTAATTGTTGTTAGTCACCCTAAGCAGTGCTAGGCACCAAGAGGTTGGGATCTACTGTATGAAATACACAGAGTAATGTATGAAAGGGCCTTTTAAGTCGAAACAAATGGCAGCGGTTGTTTATGTCAGGTGCCCTCTCTTACGAAGTATTTCACATCAGATTTCCCAATGTGTCATATGGCACTGTAATCATATCCTCTCCTCCCCTGTGTCCTTCCTCTCCCACTGCAGCCAATGCCTGCTAACAAAACCATCTACGCAGATCAGATGCAAACATCCCTCAAGAGGGGAAATTGGGGGAAGAAAGTCATGTCCAAGTAAAGAACTCCCTTGGTCCTGGCCCTGTTTAAGATTCTACAGATTATCTGCCTTTAAAAAGGAATACACATTCCAGCTCATCACGTGAGCAATACTAAAATGCTTTAGATATCATGAAACCTGAGTAGCTGAACAGAAGAACAAGCCTACAGTTGCAAGCCATGTTTAATATTAACAGGAGCTTGGATGGAATTTGCAAGCGAACTGTAGGAAGAGCGCACACATTTAGCAAATACTCAGTATACACATAAAGAGCTATAAACATACATCAACTTACATAATTACTTCACACACAACACTTGTGAAAGCAAGCATCAAAGTTACTTGCAACATAAGGTTATGACTGATGCACTGCTTAAACAGCATATTATTCAGTTAAACAGGCTGAACGCTCGATGATGTCGCCAGGACTCAGAGCAATTTACATGCAAATATTTTTGTTCAAAGGGTTTGTGGGTTGCAAACTCGGAGTAGTTTCTGGGATAAACAGGACCACACACTGTTTACAAAACCAGTTCAGCTTTTTGCCACCAGACAGATTTGGGCAAAATCCAGACTACTAGTGGATAAACAGAGACCAAACACCAGACTTCTCCACATTGGGTTTGACAGTTCTCAAGCACCGCTGGGAACCTGCCTGCTTCTCAACTGCCATCTGCAAAAAGCTTGTTCTGTTTCTCTCTGATAAAAAGTACTGGGGAAGCTTTCCGGATACGAAAACAGGAAGGAAGACACCAAGCCAAGCCCAGATCATGTTAAGAAGTGAGCCTAGACGCCAAAGAAACAAACTGTTTCCTGGGCATGAGGTGCGCCCATCCATGCTTGTGGAGATGGCACAGTGTTAGCAGCTGGCAGCATCCTCTGGGGCTCTGCCCTGGGGAAAGAAAGCAGTAGCAACAGCTTTCCGGTTGCCGTGGCTCTCACAGAGAATGATCTCCAAAAGGAGGGACACCGCAAGGTTGTATTTCACTACCTGGTCTAGGGAGCGCCCCAGAGGTATGGCATTGTGAGCACAGAGGTGACCAGAATTACGTATCGCGAGGGCGCTAAAAAGGAGGGGGGTGTCCCTTGCCAGTCAGAGGCGCCTCTTAAACCTGGTGGGTGGTCATGGGGGCAGCTGCGGCTGCAGACGAGCACGTTCTATCCCCCCCTTCCTTTGTTTTTCATTGGCTGGCGCCCAACCTCACTCACCAACAGTGGCTAAGGTCTCCAGATCCTCCAGTCGATAAGCGGGCGAGTCCGGCGCCGGGTGCGCCGGAGAGCCTCGGCCGGCAGGACTGGAAGACGGCGCGGGCTGGGGGTCGCCGGTGCCGCCCGCCTCGCAGCCGCCGGGGCTCCTGGCCCCTACTTTCGCCCGCACGGCGTTCAGCGTCTCCATGGGGCGGCGAGGGGAGGGAGGAAGAAAAGGCGCGCCCTGTCAAGGCAAAAGGGCGAAGTTTGGGGCGCCGGCGCCGGCCCGGCCTCCTTCCCTCTTCAGCAGCTACCGCTGCCCCGAGCCCGGCCCGGGTGTCGGAGGAGCCTCTCGGCAGCTGCAAAGCGGCGGCTGGCGCCCAGCATCGCGCCCGGGCGCAGCTTCTCGGCTTGCCTGGTTGCGTGCGTGTGTGTGTGTGTGTGTGATGTGCGCGCGCGCTCGCCTGGCTCTCTGGAGACCGGTCGTGCGCCTTCGCTCCTCGCGCGCTTCCCGCCGGCGCCTCAGCTCAGACAATGGGGCTTGCCCGAGTCTCGCTCTCTGCCTCACTCGCCCGCCAGCCAGCCGGTCGGTCGGTCGGTCGCACGCGGGGATGAGAGGGCGGGGCTTGGCTTCCTGCAGCTGCGGCAAGAGCCGGAGAGAGGGCGGGGCGCGCGGGCGAGGCGAGAGAGAAAAGCGGGAGGAGGAGGAGGAGCAACAAACGACCGGCTGGAGGGAGCTGCTGCTTGAAATTTACAACGAAAACACGCCGCAACGCTGCTGTCTGCCTTTTGCACATGGCTCTTGCAGCTGCTGACGCGGTCTCCCCCTGCCCTCCTTTTTAACATAATCCTGTCAGAAGCTGAAGGGCGAGGTTGCCCCCCCCCGCACACCCCGGCCCTTTTCGCGCACCTTTCTCGGTGCTTTGGAGGGGCTGTGGGAATTCCTGAGAAGCGCGCGCTTCTCTTCTCCTTAGGTTTAGACGCCGCCAGTTGCATTTTCTTTGATTGGTCTTCGAGGCAATCCTCCCGCCCCCGTCTGAGGGTGGGAGACCTCATTACCTCAGTGGCTATTGGACAAAGAGGTGTGTGGGGGCGGAGCCAAGGGAGGCAGGCGGGGCAGCTGCCCCCACCATCAAGTAAATCAATAAAAGTACTTAAATGAGGTTCATGCTTTCCCCAATATAAAACCTGGCTACACCCATGGAAGGTGTTAAAGCACAATTATTTTAGCTCTGCATTTTGACCCTCAAACCCATTTTTCTGGATGTCCCTTGGGTGTTTCCACTGCTCAAGCCAGATTCAATGCTGGAAGACTGGCATAATAAAAAGGGGTTTATAAATAGATTATATATAAATTTGCCTGCTGCTTAATAGGGGCAATTTCACCAGGCAATTTGCTCACCTTGTAAGAAAATGGTCATGAGGATTAGGCCTGAATTACAGCTGCCATGCAGTGAATTATTGTTAATTGGGGCTATTAGCAGTAAATGTTTGAATCAAGGCCACTGGCTAACTAAGGCTGATTTTTCTTGACTAACAGCCACAGATTTGTCAATGTGCGCTTTTGGGGAGGGATGGTGATAGAATGTTCAAATGCGCAGGGAGCAACTAAAATAGTGCAATGGGAGGAAATGAAGCTATTTAAAATGAAATTTAAAAACACAGCACGTTTTCCAAAGCTTGAAGTAAGGGGTTGAAGGTTAGGTCTGAAAACCTGCACACAGGTTTGCTCAGTCCTATTTGCTCAGCCTATGCATGCCCCTAATGTAGATTTGAAACCTAGAACAAAAGGTAAGCCCTAAGCTCCATCCAAATTTCCATATTGCAAAAGTATGGTGGGGGAATCTTGATTTGTTGAGTATTATATAGTGTGTGTGTGTGTGTGTGTGTGTGTGTGTGTGTGTGTGTGTGTATCTTCTGCATTGTTGTTGTGTGCTAATGCAGTTTTCATGAGGAGCAGTAATCTTGATAATGCAAATGTTCATAAATATTTGAAGATGCCTCTCACCCTAGTAATTGATTGATGTACCTAATGAGCAAAGGTCATTCTACATACAGTGAAACTAATAGGATGAAGCCAGGATTGCAGCAAACAAGTTTTCAGGAAGTGGTGCCTGAATTACATCACAGTTAAATAGGCAAATAACATAACCATTTTAAATCCAAGCATAAACAAAAGAATAAGATGTGCTATGTTTCATTCTTCAGCAAGGTTTTATTCTGGTAACATAACTTCTGTTTACTTTACTTAGGTAACTCCTAGTTTCCCTTTAGTCATCCATATATACTTTCTGTGTTTCACCCTGTAATCTCAGTATGTAAAATACCAGACAAGACAGAATCAAGTGAGTTTCTCTGCTGGCTTCTGATGTATTGGATTGAAAACTTTAGTTTGAGTTGGAAAATGGCTAAGAAGTTGTTATGGTCTGCTCCCAGTTTAGGTGGGGCTCAGCCAGTTAAGAAACAAAATGTGTTCCTCTGACTTTTCTTGATGCCATACCAAGTGAAATTAAAAATGGCACTTTGCGGGGGGGGGGCGCTCTAGGACACATTAACTGTTCATGTAATCAGCCAGCCAGTTTGACTGGAGGCAGTGTTGACCGACACCATTTCTGTATCACAGACTCCTCTCTTACCATATAAGATCTTAGAGGAATTATTTCAGTTATTTGTTCACTACTACTGATTTGGCTGGGTCTCCTTGTACCCACTACAACTATACCATTGGATATCTGGGGCATTTGTGTGAACAGCTGTACAATTGCTCCCAAGACCACTAAGGAGACCTACTGCCTGAGATGCCATGATCTAATAAAAAACTGCAACTAGTCCTATTGTAAACATTCAGTATGCAAAAGCTTTTCTGTGTGTGTGAAATCACACTTAGCTGAAGTCAACAGGAAGAGCACTGCTCAAGAATGTCAATTGCTATGGGCAAGGCAGGCCAAAGTGTAGTACTATTAACTGCCACTGAATTAAACTAGCAGAGTTAACCACCTGCTTAAATATTTCCTATTGTAATCTTAAAATTGCTTTATTTTGGTTAGATTGTGCTCTGTGTATTTCATTTCAAAAGTTGCTGTCATTTATATAAAGGCAATAAAATATTATTTGTTTTTATCAGTCTGACTTTTCTGGCTGGAAATTTTCAAAATCGTTTTTTTTTTCTTTTTCATACGTAATGGTTTTCCAATATGACTCATGTTTTAACAAGCCTCCTTCTATGACACAGACGTTTGCATTCCGCTGAACTGGAGGCAGAAGCCCAAATAGTTGCAATGAATCAATAGAGGAGCCTTCAGTCTCCATGTGGTGTCCTAACAGCATCCTGTTACAATATTTTTTTCCATCAGACAAATAAGAATGATAATATGCTGGTTCCCATAGGCCAGATCATCAGCACATGTGTCACAGCTTACAGAAGCTTGTGCAGCAGGCATAGCAGGCTAGTTGCCCAGAAGGAATTGCTAGTTGTCCCAAGTAAATAATTAACTGCAAGGCTAGCACTGCAATTCTGTTAAGTACATACTTGAGAGTAAGCTTTCCTGAACAAAGTGGGGCTTACTTCTATATAAACAAACACAGAACTGGGCTGCACAGCTGCAGTTCTGTGCATGTTTGCTTAAGAGTATGTTCCTCTGAGTTCAGTGGGTCAGTCGTACCTCCAGGTAAAACATGAACTTTGGGCTGCATTTTTATAAAATATATAACTCAGCCTTGCTCAACACAAATATATAACTCAACACATGCAAATGGCAGCCATAAACTAGGAAGTGGGAACCTCCAGACCATGGGTTGAATAAAGCCTGCCAGTGGTCCTAGTTTGGCCCATGAGACAATTTCCCTCACCACATCCATCTGCCCCACAGCTGGCATTATATGACATCATTTGGAGCATAGGGTTTGCATTCAGCACCTTTTGAATTTGGTGCCAAATGCAAGCACTGCCAGGATTGGTTCTACCCAGGAGGTTCTGCATCTTTTTTATTTCTGTGCCAGCTGCAAGCCCATCGAGATCGACTCCACTTAGCAGCTCTTGGGTGGAGCCAATCCCTGCTGAAAGCAAGAGTTACATTTTGCTTTTGGCAGGAATTTGTGGAGTGGAAACTTGAATCCAAGCCATGACTGCAAAAGAGGAAAGGAACAATTGGGAGAACGCTCTTAGAGTGTGCTCCCAATTCTTCCTTTGAATGGTATTGAATTGATATTGAATTGATATCATAGGAGCCATCCATCTGTCCAAAGTGATGTGTGGAGGGTGGGACAGTTCTGTCACCACTAGATTTGCCTGGTGAGGGTGGGCATACCTGTCAATGCTGAGAATTGTGCCACTGACAGTGGCTGATGTCTATCACAAGCTTAGATACTGTGTTATGTGAAGATGGGGAGAAATTCAATGCAGTTCACATTTATAGGTAACTCTGTCAAATTCACACCTTCCAAAACACTATGAAAATCAAAGCAGTCATCCTCTAAAACTTGACTTAATCTGAATTTTGCAATGCAGTTTTCAAACCAGTATTTACAAAATGCATGTACAGTGGTACCTCGGGTTACATACGCTTCAGGTTACAGACTCCGCTAACCCAGAAATAGTACCTCAGGTTAAGAACTTTGCTTCAGGATGAGAACAGAAATTGTGCTCCGGCGGTGCGGTGGCAGCGGGAGGTCCCATTAGCTAAAGTGGTGCTTCAGGTTAACAACAGTTTCAGGTTAAGAACGGACCTCTGGAACGAATTAAGTACTTAAACCGAGGTACCACTGTATTAGCAGAAAGCATGCATAAACATCACTCAAGAGAACATACAAAAATGCTTGTAGTCTCAGGAAAATTGCTAGCAAAAATATGCATATTGGTCAAAATTGCATACAAAACTGGGTTTATTAGGAGAAAGTCAAACTAAAGTGCTGATGAATGTTCATTACTTTTTTAAAATGGCAAGTTACTGTAGAAATGTGAAGAACTAAATTTAAGATTGGGAAAAATTAGAAACTGGAGAATGGAAATTGGCAGATCCTTCCATTCCTAGTTGTGAGCCTCCCTAGCTCCTGGATTCCTGCCTGTCATTTTCAAAGGCATTACATTAGTTTTCAATATCATACATTTTCTGATTGCATCCAATTCAAATATCTTAAGAACAGGGGTACATTATTCAAAACCTATCTGCTTATTGACCTACACCAACCATATTGCTACTCTCCAGAGTTAGTAAAAGTTACATTTGCTTTCTTACTGAAGATGAGAGGGAAATGTCATCTCAGTTTCTTAATAAATATGTATATGAGGGAATCACTGAATTATCCTTTTCTGACTATGTGCCTAGTTGAACAGTGAAGCATCAAGGCCAATGTCTTGACATTTGAACTCATTGTTAAACAGGCTGTTATTTGTTTGGAAATCAATGAGGTTCACATCATTGTACAACGTGGGGACCATGGTGAAGTTTCTTTTCATATATATATAAGGAAGAAGGATGGGGAGCGGACTATATGGTGTTTCTATTTGTGACTCTGCATTGTTTGACTTCTGTGATTCATGAGTTATGTCAAGTTTACCATCCAATTTATCATATAAACACAACCACTAGACTCTGGACCTTGTTCAAACATACGCACGAGATTAATGAGTCAGAGTTTCTTTTGCAGATGGCAATTGTGCTAGTCCAGAGTTTACATATGATTTCAATTAATCATGTTTTATTTTCTAATTTAGTGTTCATTTTGCTTTAAAACCGCCTTAACGTTGACAAAAATGAAGATAAATTTTATAACATTTTATAACATTTCTTGTGACTATTTCCTCATTTTAGTATTTATAGTATAAATTCTGTTCATGTGTGAATTAGGGTGAAAGGACTAATACTTTGAATAATATAATATTCATGAGATATGCGGGCACAGGCAACTTCTTCAATTACTTATCAACTCAATATGCATTGACTTTTTTTTTTAGAATTAGCTAGTCTAGTAAGAATTGTTTGTTGATGGGTTTGTAGATTGAGTTGAGAACACATATCTATATAATGTTCTGCATGCCTGTATTACTGCATGCCCTCTTCTACTGAACCACTTTGCAAGCACAGGTTGGAGCAATCTTTATTCAAAAAAACCTCCTATACTGTCCTTTATTATCTATTGCAAGACGGTGTGTAATGTATTAAAACAATGTGCAGCCATCAGCAAAAACAAACAGCATAAAACAACAGAAGAAGGTGATTACTCAAAAGTACTTAAAATAACTTTAAGGCCCTAGGTAAGAACTAGGTGAACCCCACAGATGGAGTTCTGCATGTGGGGTCTCACAGCCCAACAAGAGAAAAGCTATGATATTAAAAATCTGAAAGGAAGGGAGACTTAATAGTCCGAAGGGAACATTTAACATCCAAGAATAACGTCCTCAACTTCCCCTATTAAGAACCACAGTGGTTAAAAAATAGTATAGCTGACAGAATAAGCAGGCCTGCAAGTATTAGTACCAATGGCAGTCAGGTCGTGTATCCATAACAGTGACCAGAAGAGGAATGACCACTGTGAGGGGCACAGAGAGAAGAAACGCCATGGCGCATCTGCATCAACACAACCAGCTGCCTCCAGCTGCCCTAGCTGCAACAAAACATCTCTCTCCCATAGCTCTCTCTACAGCCACAGCCGGTGCTTCAACCTTCTGACAGTTTGACTTCACCCCTTAAAGGTGCACTCCTCCTGAGACAGACAGATGCCAACAACAACCTTCTTATACAGTCCTGCTACCATCACCCATTTGCATGATTACAAATCTTTAAACTCTGTGGCAGAGGGATGAATTTAGACTGGACAAACTGGCACAGAAGTAAAGATGCCAAGCTAAGGTGGTAAGAGAAAGCAGGGAGGAAAGGCAGTGCAGAGGAATCAGAAGGGTAAGTGACAGAAAGGTGGGATATGAATAACTGAAGGCTGATGACAAGAGAGGAGGTGACAGAGGTAGAAGACAGGTATGGGGAACTTCTAGCCTGTGGGCAGATTGTGCCCCTTCAGCCCTTTCTGTCTGACCCTTGAGACTCTACCTAACCCATCACAAGTCCTGTTCCACACTCTCCTTTTGGCCTGACTGGAATGTGTCCTTGTTTTTTTTTTAATATTTTTTATTGCATTTTTCAGATAAAGATATCAAGTCAGATATAAGAAGAAAATAACAGAATACAGAAAAATACAGAAAAGAAAAAAGAAATCCAACGTTCCAAAACATTTTTTCCATAACCAACCGGACTTCCCCACATCTCCCTCACCCTGCATTCTTTACAATAAAAATATCAGCAAATTATTACCTTGTTTCATGCATTTCTTTGTACTTTTCAAGTTTTAAGTTTAAAATGTCAATTTACTTAGTCCTTAAATTAGATTTAATATTTCTTTAAACTTTAACCCTTTCATACTTGTAACTTAGGTTCCTATAATTCCAAATCCTGTTATAGAAGCTAGAATTTCCAGATTATGCAAGTTTTTAACATTCATATAACTTATAATGTCTTTGTAAATAGTCTTTAAACTTTTTCCAATCCTCTTCCATTGTTTCTTCTCAGACTGGAATGTGTCCTTGGACTCTGACAGTGCTTTTTGCTTGTCTGGATGGAGAGAGGTGTGTATAGAAATCTTTGACTTTTGCACATCCGGAATATAGCTGACTGTGCAAAGATAAGAGTTGCACTCACTGCTCCCACTCACGTTTGTTGCAAGCTTTCCCCACTACTGGCATGCTGTCCTTAGATGGTTGTGCAAGATGGACTGTGGCTACTGGGCTGAACAAAGTTTCCTGCCTGCCCCTGGTCTAAAGGAACAGAGAAGATAAATCTGGAAAGAGAGGGAAGTAGCAAAGGAGAAATGGAAGGAGTATGGGATCTCAAAGGATTAGCATATAAAGCATTAAGAGGAAGGATCATGGGTCAGTACTGGTTACAAAGAGGAATGTTGACTGCAACTTGCCCTCCCAGCGATATCCTTCCTATGGTAAGATTATGCTCACATTTCCACCATTTGGTGGACATATAGGTTCTAGAAGTAAATCTACATAATATGGCGTATTCTAATGCTATAGTCAGTCCCTTTCATGTTTCTACATTGAACACAGCATCCTTTGTTCACGATGACACTGAGTCATGCTTAAAGCGCTGGCAAAACAGGTTCTTTTTAAGATCGTGGTTAATTAAGTTGTCGTTTAGAATCAAGGTTTGACTCCAGGACAATCACTTAGGACAGAAACATCCGAACCCAGCAAAAGAAAAGCATTTCTGGGTCAGTCATGCAGAATATGGAGAATCCTATCTGAGTTGCACAAGAGACAAATTCTGCACTTGCATTTTTGTGAACTTTAAAACCCAGCCCTTCAAATGTTATTGTTCTGGCAAGCGTACATAGTTCCAACAATTGTACAATCAAAGAGGCATTAGCGCAAAAGCTTACAAGGCATCCTCTATAAATCAGGCTATTAATGTAGACAGTTCCAGCAACATCTAAACAGGCCAAAAGTTAATTGCCCTTGCAGATCTAGAAATGTACTTAGTCCTTACCATTTATGCACTCCTTTCAGTACTAAATATTTACTTTTGTTTTCTGTCAGTGTCACCCTCCTTAGATAGCTGAAGGTAATTACCATCCTCATTCCGACACAGTACAAGTATGTTCTAAAGCAGCTCATTGCAGTTGCATCGTTAAATAGCTTCTCTTTGGGAATTGCTGGGTCTTGGAAGAAGGCATGGTGATGTGCAGTGCTACCTGCTGTCACCTAAGATCAAAGGCTCGCACCGCCCAGCTAAGAAGCTGGGACATCCTTGGCTTGCCAGATCATTTCTCCCACACCCCAAAGTAAATTATCAGATAGACACAAATCCATCTAAAAGCTACCTCTGTTCTATCACACTTTGCGTGGCGATGGGGATCCTTAGGCCTGGGAACCAAATGTGCCTGTCCACAGCCTCCCTTTCTGGCCCTCAGGACTCTTCTCAGGCCATACTCCTCACCACTCCTACTTTGCACTTTTCTGGAATGTTTTCCCTTGGCTAGAATGCTTCCTTACTACTTATTGCATGCCCAGATGGAGGATAGAGAGGGGTGTGTGCAAAAACTACTGTAGGTGCCACTAAAAAGGTAAAATTTGCATTTCTTGTTTTTCTCATGGCTCTATAGTGACCGGGAAACACAAATCAGAATAAGACCAAACAGAGAAAAGCATACATGATTCTTAATGGCTGGAATCTACTTGTTGCCAGTGTTTTTCCTGTTTCCCTATTCAGCTCATAAAGGTGAAGGTAAAGAGACCCCTGACCATTAGGTCCAGTCGTGGCCAACTCCGGGGTTGCACGCTCATCTCGCTTTATTGGCCGAGGGAGCCAGCGTTTGTCCACAGACAGCTTCCGGGTCATGTGGCCAGCATGACTAAGCTGCTTCTGGTGAACCAGAGCAGTGCATGGAAATGCCATTTACCTTCCTGCCGGAGTGGTACCTATTTCTCTACTTGCACTTTGATGTGCTTTCGAACTGCTAGGTTGGCAGGAGCAGGGACCAAGCAATGGGAGCTCACCCCGTCATGAGGATTCAAACCGCCGACCTTCTGATCAGCTAGGCTCTGTGGTTTAACCCACAGTGCCACCCGAGCAAGGGGAGCTCCCCCTTACTCAAAAGTAAATGCTAATGAATTTCAGAGTTCATTGGTATATGATTGTTCTCCCATATATCACTTGCTTCATGACAAGTGTTAAATTGTTTGTATTTATCTTTAAAATTTGTTATCACCCACCCCCACCCCCAGTGAGTGTTTCTGTTTTAAATTGTTCATTATGCCTCTAGATTATCTCACAGTGAGGACACTTTATTCTTCTGGAACTGTTGAAAGAGAATATTATTTCTATGATGGCATTTTAAGCCTGTGCATTTTAGATTCCAAAGCAAGCTGCAGTAATGATTTCCCAAAACAACCCTAAGCACTTCGCTTTTGCTGAGCCATCTCATCTTGGCTCTACAGCTGAATTGATTTTGCAGCCTTCTTCCTTTGCTACTGAGAGCGTATTTGTTGATCACTTTTCAGCATCTCATTCTTCACCCTCTTGGCTGTTGCTACACAGGTACTTGTGGTAGTGAGAGGCTATCATGAATATTTATTATAAATGGCTTTCTGATTCAGTTGTGCTCAGGAAATGCATTTGTTAAAGAGGAAGATATGAATGTTGACAATGAAAGCAAAACCTTGTAATAATTTCGGCTTCCCAATAAACACAATGAGGTGCAGTATTCATTCTAAATATATATATCTAATATTTCACATTTAAATAACACTTTAGATAACTACCCTCTTCTTATGCGTTCACTGAATTTGGTCATTCGTCCACAGCTTCATAAACCACAATCTGATTTACTTTCTGGTTTATTCCTGACACTAAACCAGAGTTCTCTAGTTCAGATGTTGCAGCAAATTCCAAGGGTACCCAAGCTTTATGCGAGTCAGAGTCTCTGTGCCAAAACTAGTGTGTGGCAGAAAGAAAGGAGGGGTTAATAAAGTGGTGGGTAGATGAACATTTCTGGCCATTTTCTCAACAGTCCATATGCCAAACTTGCAAGGTAAGCAGTCGCTTATGGTCAACGAGAGATTTGAATGAAGACATTCCTGATTCACAGAGCAGTCCCTCAGCTGTGCATCCCAAACTGTATGTCTTGTGCATCCCAGTGGAGAGGTACCCATGCTGTGGGGAAACTTATATAGCCCATCACAAGCAGTATCCTAAAGCTGGAAATGAAGGGATAGGAGCCAGGAGAATCAGCTCTTCAGGAGCGTCCTGCCACATATTGTCAATGCCTGGGCTAATGTCCACAATGTTTGTATATACAAAACTTCAGGGTGTGCTGTGGATAGAGATGGGGAAATCAATCTATTTTGGTGTCTCTCATTTTCTCAGTTTTCTAGTCTTAAGTTAATTTTTTCCATTTTTCCATATTGGTTGGTGAATATTGTTTTTAAAAGTTTAGATGAAAATCAATCGGTATTTTAGTGTAAATTTCTCCTAATATACAAATTTTGTAATGCACTTTTGCCTAATATAATGCATTTTTGTAGATTATATTTATAAAGATATGTATTTTATGCACACTTTAGCCTGGTATTTGCATTTTGTGTATGTTACTTGGCAGAACTCGCACTGCAAAATTCAGAGACGTGCAAATCTCAAAGTAGGGCTGTGCTTGTTCATTGTTTCAAAAAGTGCTCATTTGTTAGCTTCACCTTCAAGTGCAAACTAATTCAGATTGATCCTCCCAGCTGTGGGTACTCAATCCCAGTGTTTCCCAACCGGTGTTCCGCGGCACACTAGTGTGCCGCGAGACGTTGCCTGGTGTGCCATGGGAGGGAGGCGGGTGAGTCGGGCGGCGAGAGGCGGGGCGGCGGCGGTGAGCACAAGCGGGGCGGCGAGCGAGCTCCCTCCCACATCCCATCGCCGCTCGCTTCGGCCGGCCTACTGGGCTGTCGCACGCGGAAGGCCTGCGCATGCGCGAGGTTTTCGCGCCTTCGGGATTCCCTTCACGCCTTCCTCCTCCCGGGTCCTTGAGAGCGTGGGAAGCGGCAGCGCAAGACCGGCGTTGAGCCTGGTAGGTATTGCGCTTGCCAAGGCCATAGGCGCCGACTCCATGGGGCCTGAGGGGGCCCGAGCCCCCTCAAAAATTCGTTTGGGGGGCTCCGCCCCCCCAATAATCTCAGGCGCCCCTCCAGCAGATCGCCGCCACCGTTCGGATGTACCGTAAACCTCGCAGTATTCTGTAGGGTGTGTGCTTTCAAGAACTGTGTTTAGGATTGGAGCCTTGTTGAGCTAACACAACCTCCTCTTTACTTAAGGGAAATGTTTAAGCTTTTCTCCCCGCCCCTGTGTTGAGTTTTAAAAATAAATAATCCTACAATTGCAATAGGGGGAGACTATGTGTATGAACTGAAAGGGGAGGAGAAGCGGGGCGCGCGCGCAGGGGGAGGGTTTCTCGAGCACAAATCAAGACAATGGATCTTCTGCGCTGGAAGAGGCGGCAGATCTCAAACAAAAGCTTGATGAACGGAACAGACAAAAACGCAAAGTTCCATTCAGGGCTCCCCTTTTGCCACGTCGTCTCACAGTTTGGAAGATAGCAGCTCTCCAAATTAATAGTCCTCTTTGAATAGGCGGGGCCTGAGCGTTCCACCAATTTAGGCCTCCTGCCGGGATGTGATATGGCTCCACCTTCCTCAAGGTGGTTCTGCTTTTAAATATTTTCCACCCTGTCACCATGAGGACTAGCGACTTCTTTTCGTAAAATATAAAATCGCTGTTCCTTGCTCTCGTGAGACTGTGTGTTTTAATTCGAAAAGGGTGTTCCGTGTACATTTGTGCGAGCTGTGCTGTAAAAAAAGGGGGTCTGTATCCGTTTGTCAGTGGCAATTGGATGGCATCTGTCTGGCTCAATGGACAATGGAAGAGTGCGCCTTCGTGGGTGAAGTCAGATCGTTGGAGAGTTACACCAGATTCCTATTTGATTCCTATTAAAGAGAGTTACTTTATATATAGTCAATATAGGCACAGAGTTAATTTTTTAAACATTTTCTAATGGTGGTGTGCCTCGAGATTTTTTTCATGAAACAAGTGTGCCTTTGCCCAAAAAAGGTTGGGAAACACTGCTCTATCCAGCATAGCTGTAGTGTCTTTTCACACACATACATTGTGTGCAAGATCCGAGCCATCTGAGCATGTGACTGCTAGACTAATCCTAGGAGATAAGATCCCCTGCAAGGATCTGCAGGAGATCTACCATGGAATGCTCTGACAATATCAAGGGATTTCCTTTAAAACATCAACAACACTCAAGACTCTGAATCAGTAGGCTCCAATCAACACAATCAGACTAAAGCTGTCCTTGAATGCAAAGGGGGGAAATGAAGGTGCAAGGAACTACTGCACAGCTTAAGTGTGCGTATGTGATTAGAAGTAATAATTTTAAGATACTCTGAAGTTGGGCTGCAGTCTATGTTCATAATAACGTCCTGGTAGTAAAACCCAGGAATGTGTGCAGGGTATATTTTTAGCATGCACTGCCCTTGGCAAGTGTCTGTCAGATCATAATAACTTTAAGCTGCCATTGGATAATTGTTGGCTTTCCAAAACACTGCTGTCCCTCAAGCATTCTTCTGTCTTATTATCAACTACACTTGGGTTGACATGTGAAAAACTCTGCAAGTGAACTTGGCTACTCTTGCCAGCAATTACCATACATTATTTTCCTGAAGATTGTGATAGCTCAGGTGGTTAAGAGCAGAGTACCTTTAGAGCAGACTCTCAAGGTACAAAATTTAAAAGAGATGATTTGGGGAAAGTGGGCCTTGCCATTTCTCCTGGTTACATTTTTTTCAAGCTATTGATCATTTGCTTCATGATATGCCTTCCTTTTGCAGAAGACCAAATTCATCCCCGCCCTTCATTGATTTCCCAACCACACCTACTTAGTTACTATGATGGGCATGTCTACTCAGAATTAACCCCCATTGTGTTCAGTTAGCCTTACTTTCAGGAAAACATGTACAAGGTTGCAGCCTTAGTGTACTACAGTAATACTTGTAGAAAAAACTGAAATCATCGTATGATTTTCACATGAAGGATTGCAGGTCATCAATGAAGGGCACATCCACCACATACATTTAAAGCAGGCTTCATCAACCTTGGCCCTCTAGATGTTTTGAGACTAAAATTCTCAGCATCCCTGACCACTGGTCCTGCTAGCTAGGGATCATGGGAGTTGTAGGCCAAAAACATATGGAGGGCCGAGGTTGAAGAAGCCTGATTTAAAGAATTCTTGTGGAAATTTAAGAGTCACAGCTTTCCCCCAAAAAACCTCGGAACTGTAGTTTGTGAAGGTTGTTGGGAAGTGTTTGGATACCACCTATGAGAAGCAAATAGAGGGCTATGGAAACTGGTGATCAATAACAGATGATAGGTTAGGGATCTGTGCCATAATTACCTGCTGACTGAATACCTAGTGGACATGTGCAAGCCAACAAGGTATTTACAGCCCTATACTATACTATTTAAAAAGCCAGCCACTAAAGAGTGCATAGGCCATTCCTCACTGTAGCCTGTCCATATGTAAACTTTATTTAAGACATGTTAAATTGTCCATAAATATGGTTGCCAAATTGGTGGTCCAGAAAAAATATTTTGCCTTTAAATCTGATGTCAGTACTTTACACTGAAGGCAGTACTTTACACTGCCAGTGATCATGGCAAACAAAGGAATGAGGAAGAAAAGAGCTTCATGGCAAGGCCCAGCTGTGGTGACAGCATACAAGTCTATGACTTCTGAAGGGCCAACAGCACCTTATGTTGTTGCTGCTGACACATAAGAACACACACTGATGTGAGGTGCTTCTGATCATTGTAGTCATACCCTAAACCAGGCATAGGCAAACTTGGCCCTCTAGATGTTTTGGGACTACAACTCGCATCATCTCTAGCTAACAGGACCAGTGGTCAGGGATGATGGGAATTGTAGTCTCAAAACATCTGGAGGGCCGAGTTTGCCCTAAACAGTGCTGACAGAACAGCACCCCTGTCTTGGCTGCTACACGGCAGGTCTCTGGCTATCCCCTTGGCTGATGCTCAGTGGTTATGGCAGCTGTGAACCTGGTTTGCAGGAGGTTTCAAGGCAAAGCAGTTTTTTTGGATCAAATTATACAGATCACTCCACTCCCACCCACCACAGCTGAAAGCCAGCTATTACTGCAGCAGGAATCATGTGGGTGTTTTCTCATACAACAAAGAATTGCACCCTACGAGATATCCAAAACAAGAAGCGACAAGTTCCCTAAACCTGACTGACACTGTAAGCGGAATGTGTGTGGGCAGTGGGTAAAAATAGCTCCAGTGTTTTGGTCACATGCCAGTTGGGCTAGCAACTATATTATTGAGTCAAGTACTATGGAATGCTTTTTTTAAATGCCATGATACTCAGCATGACCACAGACTATAGGGAAACACCATATTGATTACATCACACAGAATAAGATGGAGATAGCTTTTGTTAAGGGGCCTAGCAAGTGAACATGACCAGGCTTCTGAGGTATTTGACTACATTCCTGAAGGCTACTGGCTGACTCTAGTCTCAAGCTGAAATAAGATCTAATCCTCTGAGTTGGAAAAAACAACAACCTTCATATGTTGGTAAACACACCAACTTTACGAACTTGAAAACCCTTATGAGTCCTGGACTTGGCCACATACTTCTGTATAATTTATCCTGTGGTATTTGAAAGCTCCGTTCACCCAACATGGTCGCTAGTTGGATGTCACATGACATTTAATGAATAATAAAAAAAAATGTGCCCACATGGTGGCTGCTTTGTGTGGCTTGTCACTGGTATCACATGGAATGGCAGCTTCCCCCGCCCTCATTCCATCGGTGCATCTCACATGGTTAAGAGGAATATTTGGTGTTGACATCTTTGAGATTTAGGGGTGTGGAACACTTTTCATTCCATGGGGCGCATTTCCTCATGGGTAACCCTCTGCTGGCCACATGCAATCAAGTGGTATATAAATTTTATGCAGTAAATAATGCCAGTGGTGGGTTGGGCAATTGATATGACTCTTGCATTTGTTTAGTAGGCTATAGTCCAACCATGAAAAAGCCAGAGGTTTCTATATGTATATCTCACCATCCAGGCAGTCAAGAGGGCAATGTTACAGTTAAAGGCCACATTCCATCCATCCTGGCAAAAGAACTGGAGGACGGTGTAAATCAGTGCCAGATATCTCTAACCCTAAGAGTCACATTTGTGCCCCAGGTTGAAGGGTCCCCACCCCAGATCCAGAAAAGCCACCTGGAATGATTATTTGGTGAGCCACCAGACAAAAATGTCTCACTTGAAAGAGCAGCCAGCAAACATATGTAATATATTGGCTCCGTGTTTGTTTATTTTTATTTGCAAGTGAACTTTTCGCTCCCAGTTGTCTCCTTGCCAGGAAAAACTTCTTTAAGGAAAAAGAAAAGGACTATTGTTAAAGCACAGGAGCGAGCCCAGTAAATCCAGTTCAAGTAAGCTACTCCTTCATGTGAAAGTGGCTTGGTTAAGCTGAGCAGGCTTCAGTAAACAGGTCTCAATATTTTGTGTCTTCATGCAGATAAAATAAAACAGTCTTCCAATGCATGTAATTGAGGCCAGGCTGCATTGCAAACACACAGCGGGATGGAAGGGGGTTCTGCCTATCAAGACCTTTGCCTGTGGCTGCTTTCTAATACTGCTGAAATGCAGAGGAGGAAGATAGATTTTAAGGAACACAATAATAATAATAATAATAATAATTTATTATTTATACCCCGCCCATCTGGCTGGGCCTCCCCAGCCACTCTGGGCGGCTTCCATAAAAACCAAAAATACAATAAAATATCACACGTTAAAAACTTCCCTGAACAGGGCTGCCTTAAGATGTCTCCTGAATGTCAGATAGTTGTTTATCACTTTGACATCTGCTGGAAGGGCGTTCCACAGGGCGGGCGCCACTACCGAGAAGGCCCTCTGCCTGGTTCCCTGTAGCTTTGCTTCTCGCAATGAGGGAACCGCCAGAAGGCCCTCGGCGCTGGACCTCAGCGTCCGGGCAGAATGATGGGGGTGGAGACGCTCCTTCAGGTATACTGGACCGAGGCCGTTTAGGGCTTTAAAGGTCAGCACCAACACTTTGAATTGTGCTCGGAAACGTACTGGGAGCCAATGCAGGTCTTTCAAGACCGGTGTTATATGGTCTCGGCGGCCGCTCCCAGTCACCAGTCTAGCTGCCGCATTCTGGATTAGTTGTAGTTTCCGAGTCACCTTCAAAGGTAGCCCCACGTAGAGTGCATTGCAGTAGTCCAAGCGGGAGATAACCAGAGCATGCACCACTCTGGCGAGACAGTCCGCAGGCAGATAGGGTCTCAGCCTACGTACCAGATGGAGCTGGTAAACAGCTGCCCTGGACACAGATTTGACCTGCGCCTCCATGGACAGCTGTGAGTCCAAAATGACTCCCAGGCTGCGCACCTGGTCCTTCAGGGGCACAGTTACCCCATTCAGGACCAGGGAATCCTCCACACCTGCCCGCCTCCTGGACACAAACCATTTAGGTTCTCCACAGATAGCACACACACTAAACCAGCATGGTTTCTTTCCTTCTACCCCCCCGCCCCAGATGCCTGAGGTGAATACCAGTGTAGTTTATGCCCAACAGATAAGCACTAAAATATATTACAGCCTTGTAAGCAAAATAAAGAAACAGCTCCTTACCAGGTTTTGTGGCCTCTGCTGCCTTTCCTATAAAAGGCTCCTAGACACATTAGTTCAGCATCGGGATTTGAAAAGCCACCTTGCCTTCAAGGGATTATGGGTTCAATCCAATTGCAGGTTTCTAAACCATTTTCCTCTTAAAAGGATCCTGGACATGTAATCGCATTAGTCCCTGACTGGCCTCCATTCAGGGAAGCCAGAATGTCAGGAGTGATGGTGTTGTATTGTGGCACTTGGCAAAGCCAGGTCAGAATGCTTTTTTTTAAAAAAAAAAAGGGGGGGTGATTATCCGTAGAACAGTCCTAGCTATGGGATCACAAAAGGGATCTACAGCTGGGCTTGCCCATCTCTAGGCCTAATACCTTTTTGTGGCTATTCAGTTTGGGATCTTTAAATAGGAAAGTCAGTCAGTCATCCGTTTGCTTAAACACTAATGGGGAGCGCAAAGCTGTGTAAAATTTACAACATGACAGGTCCTATTAACAGGTACACTGCATCAGCAGAGGTGTCAAACATTTCTGTAAAGATAATTGTCCTGGTACTGACTTTGTTAAATGAAACAAGATTTATTTGTGCCTTTGGCATGCATGCATGGTACGTATACAGGCCCATGTAACTACTCTTGTATACTCGGCTTCCTGGCTAACTTGTAACACTAAGACAAGCTATGACTTAGCACAAGCTCCTGGAATGGACTGATGTCAATATCCCCCAATTTCAGATCACCTTCTTCCTGCCCTGTTGAGAAAACAAGGTCCAGAGTGGGACTTGTCACATGCATTGAGCCGATTACATGTTGGAACAGCCATTAAGTCCTGAGCCACCCAAGCCAGTTGCCTCGTCATGGATGTTGACGTCCCCCAAAACCAGCAGTCCGGGAGTCCTCAACACTGCCTCTGAGACCAGCTCTGTCAGCTCAAGCAAGACATTATTATTTAGATTTTCAGAATCTATTGCAGAGTGAAGCTGTAATCCCTATCTGCCTCTGCAGTTTCACTGCTCTGCTCACAGACATTGAAGCTGAGGGGTAGGTGGGTGTGGAGATATTTGGTGATTTAGGTAGTGGGGAGGGGAATAGGGGCAGAATTAAGAAGCCAAGTCAGAGGGCAGCAGTGGTTCTTGCTCTCACTCCTGTATATGAAGCCTTCAAGAGAAAAAGTTAACAAGGCAGTGATGAGCCCCATCACCTCTCCTGTGAGGCTCATGAAAACAGGTAGGCATGCAAAACCTGAGAGGGGATACAGTTTTGCGAAACCTTTCACCCTGAACCTTCATGTTTCGAGTGGGAAATTCTTCAATAAAGTTCCAGCTCAGCTCTATATTTATGTCTGTGCTGGCTTGGGAAGATGGGAGTTGTTGTCTAAAACAGCTTGAGGGCATCAGGTTGGCTGATTTAGAGTATCAGAAAAATAAGATCGAAGTGAAAATATGTCGTTACAAGGAAAGCTGTGTGTGTGTGTGTGTGTGTGTGTGTGTGTGTGTGTGATATAATTGTAATGAATTCAGCCTTACAGCTAAAGGGCCGTATAAAATGTTGTGGATCTAAGTTATTACAAACCATCTGGATTAAGAGGATGGCAAACCTCCCTAGCAGTTTATTGTTATAATAGATACTTTGCCGCGTATGTGCATGCATTACAGTGATAAGATACCAGATGGCCTTTTTTGAAGAGGGGGAAAAAAGAGAGCTGTTTCAAATAGTAAATCCCTCTTTATCATCCCATACCAATACTCCTTTAGTGAATAAGATAGAGAGCCGAAAGGGAAGAAACACTTTTAAAAAATTGCTTTATAGAGTCGTATTGTAATAGAAAAGTCACTGTAAGTACACGATTCCCTCCACCAATAAATTAATCGAGTCAACTAATGAAATAAACTAGAATTCAGAATGACTTGCCACTTGAGAATGTTGAATGGAAATGAATGAGACAGGCTACTAGGTTCATCTTGACATAAATACGTAAGGCTGGTATGAGATGATGTGGGATGTTGTTTAGGGAAGCTTTTAATGTTTGATGCATTACTGTATTTTAATATTTTGTTGGAAGCTGGCCAGAGTGGCTGGGGAAGCCCAGCCAGATGGGCGGGGCATAAATGATGATGATGATGATGATGATGATGATGATAATAATAATAATAATAATAATAAGAAGAAGAAGAAGAAGAAGAAGAAGAAGAAGAAGAAGAAGACAGTATCTGATCCGATCTACTAAAGAAGTTGCAAACTGAATTAAGCTGTGTTGTACATGGAGATTGATGATTGGTTGGTTGGTTGATTTTAAAAAGCCTCCATTGGCTAAACTACTGTGATGTCAGAGAATGCTTATGAACAATTTAGTTCAGATGCTGGGACACGGCTGGCAGGATCTCTGTACTCGGGCTTCACTAAAGGAAATCATCAGTTTGTCTGGGATTAAAATTTCATATGTGCACCTGGGAAAGGAGCAGCTGGGTGGTATGTGGACAGCCTGGAGGTTGGAAAGCTGAAGGTAAAAAGATTTGAACAGATAAAAAAAAAAAGCTAAGAAGCATAGTGCTGAGCTGCAGAGGCAGGAAAGAAAGTAAGGGGGGAGGAACACAGCATGGAGTAAGATAAAGGGAGATTAGGTGCATGAGACACAAAAAAGGGCCGATGGGGAGCAGATGGACAGATAAGGAGGAGTTGAAGAAGAGAAAGGTCAGTAAAACACGAACTGCAAAAAACAGCCCATATGTGATTTTAGGGCAGAAGTAGTGTATTGTTGAAAGCCAGTGAGATAAGAGGAGAAGAAACAGGCAAGGTGAGCAGGCAGGAAGGCTAGCTGGGAGGGTTTAAAGAAAATGAAACAGAGTAGATAGTTGCCAGAAAACTAGGGGCGTAATGAAATTATGGGTAGTGGAAAGGAAGGAAGGAAGGAAGGAAGGAAGGAAGGAAGGAAGGAAGGAAGGAGGGAGGGAGAAGAAGAAGATGGGGGCAGGAACCTTCACACATGGTGAAGGGACTCGCACAGGACGACAAAGAGAAATGAGGCCGGGGAGAGGCTGGCACTGCAGCATAAAGGGTGCTGGACACGCCCCCCCATGGCACCTGGTTGGGCGGCCATCGGGGGGGGGCGTGAGTGCCAGCCAGGTGAGCTGGAGGCAGGGGGCAACGCCCCCTGCTAGGAGCGGTGTTCGGGCTCCCGCCCACAACCACTCCCCTCTCTTTCAGGGAGGAGAGTCTTTGCCAGAAAACTAGGGGCCTAATGAAATTATGGGTAGTGGAAAGGAAGGAAGGAAGGAAGGAAGGAAGGAAGGAAGGGAGAAGAAGAAGATGGGGGCAGGAACCTTCACACATGTTAAGTTGTGGGTAAACATATCAGACAACACAGCGATTCTTCAAACAGCTCTTGTTTATTCACAGGCCAGAACAGAACTGAACTGAACCTGCTTATATAGAGTTCAACTACAAGGCAACAGTAACAATCTTTCTGTAACTATTCAATCACTGAACATCACTTCCAATCTCTTATTTGCATATGTGGACCTGAGTGAAAACTATCCACAGTATCCCCCTGCTGGCTCAGGGTGAGAACTTCAGTACATAACAACACAGGGTCTAAGGGCAGAGTTCTCAGCAGAAGGGAGAGAAGAGACAAGGAATGATGGGGCTTCTGGATGAGAGGCCAACAAGGGAAGGCTATTGCTGTATCCACAACTTTAGTGACCATTCGTGTGCCTTTTTAGAGTTGCCTCCAAATCAAAATTCTAGTACTTTTATCCCCTCCCACCACCATAGAATTTTGCAGAGCTGGCAACCTAAATGGGGCGGCAAGAGCCGAGAGGGAGTGTGGTGTTAAATTTAATATACTGAAGCAGCGGTTTAAGACAATAGCAATAGTGTAATATAACAGCCCAGTGCAAGGAAAATGCCTCTGCACATGCCTGCCAGGATGCATTTCCAATTCTGAAAATTAATCTTTAATGGTTCCAAATGGATTTTGCCTCTAAAGTCACTGATGACCCCAGAGACCACAGGAGCTGTTTCACTACCGTTGTTGTCTTTCATAGCAACGGACATCAACAGAGGCTCTAAGCTGTGGATTACTTACATGATTAAAGATATCCTCATCTCAATAGGATTTTAAGGGTCTCTAGAAAGAACTATAATCCACATGCTGTAAGTACAATAATGTAAAACCCTAATGCTAAAACAGTT
Organism: Podarcis bocagei; assembly: GCF_964188305.1. Taxonomy (NCBI): domain Eukaryota; kingdom Metazoa; phylum Chordata; class Lepidosauria; order Squamata; family Lacertidae; genus Podarcis; species Podarcis bocagei. The sequence continues at coordinate 36,204,661 of NC_138130.1, forward strand.
ATTGCTCACACACTCTGTTGTAGGCAAATTTTTTTTTTTTTTTTGGGGGGGGAGATCTGTTTAGTATTTTGTTTATTATTCACAAAGTGTGTTTCCTACTGAATATTTTTATCTCCTTTAAGTCATACAATGCCAACATCTGAAAACATTTAGGTTTTTCTTTTCATATATATAAAGAGAAAGAGGGAGGGAGGCTTCAATCCCACACACGCTTGTGACTAAATCGCCTTGAAAGCCATCAGATTTATTTGGTAAACATGCATAAGAATGCGCTCTCAGGCGGCAATCGTATACCACTTACTTACAAGTAGGGATGTGGTGAAAACTCACTTCAGGTTGTATTCCCACAGTATCCAAAACAATATGAGAACCAAAGCACAGCCTTCTTTCAAAATCTACACTCATCTTAATTTTGTAATGCTGTACTCCAATCCAGTAAAAACTTGTGTGTACAGTCAGTGGCGTAGCATGGGGGGTGCAGGGGGGGCGGCCGCACCGGGCGCAACATCTGGGGGTTAGGGTTAGGGGGCGCAAATCCACGGGTTAGGGGGCGCAAATCCATGGGTTAGGGGGCGCAAATTACTTGCCTTGCCCCGGGTGCTGACAACCCACGCTACGCCACTGTGTACAGTGGTACCTTGGTTCTCAAACGCCTTGGTACTCAAACAACTTGGAACCCAAACACTGCAAACCCAGAAGTAAGTGTTCTGGTTTGTGAACTTTTTTGGGAAGCCGAGCAAGCTCTGTTTTGAGTGTTACGCTTCCGTTTTGAGTGCCACAGTTGCGTTTTGAGTGGTACGCTGAGGTCTGTCTGTTTCTGCAATTTATTTTGTGTTTCTGTTTTTGCAGCTCTTTTTGTTTTGTTTTTGTGACTGTGTGGAACTCTCTTCAGCTACTGATTGATTGTATGACTGCTGTACATTGTTTATTGCTTTCATTTTATGGATCAGTGGTCTCGTTAGATAGTAAAATTCATGTTAAATTGCTGTTAAAAGTCTGTAATGGATTAATCCACTTGGCATTACAGTGGTACCTCGGGTTACATACGCTTCAGGTTACAGACTCCACTAACCCAGAAATAGTACCTCAGGTTAAGAACTTTGCTTCAGGATGAGAACAGAAATCAAGCGGTGACAGTGCGGCAGCAGCAGGAGGCCCCATTAGCTAAAGTGGTGCTTCAGGTTAAGAACAGTTTCAGGTTAAGAACGGACCTCCAGAACGAATTAAGTTCTTAACCCGAGGTACCACTGTACTTTCTATGGGAAAGTGAGCCTTGGTTTTGGAACTCTTTGGTTTTGGAACAGACTTCTGGAATGGATTAAGTTTGAGAACCAAGGTACCACTGTGTGTGTGTCTTGGTCTACAAAAATCCATATACTAAGGAAAAGTGTGTGTAAAAATGCCACCTCCAGCTATGTGAGCAAAAATGGTGGAAGGATAAATATTTTAAAGAAATAAATAACAAGAGGGGGAATCACCCCAAAAATGCCTCCAATTCTACTGCATGAACATATTGTATTTTTATGTTGTGATCTATGGATGAAGGGCAGTATGCAAATTTAATAAATAACAACCACAACAATAATTAACAATAGGAAGGATGGAATAATAGGCAAACTAGAGGCCCCTGGCCTGACTACTTCTGAATGCAAAACTAAGCCATGAATCAACATTATGCCTGAAGCAGCTTTGTATTTTGCTTCCTTCCTTCTTTTCCTCCCATCCTTCCTGTCTCACTAGCTCTGGGGAAAGCTAGGGAGTGTGAAACAAGGTTGTTGTTTATATTGTATGTATATTTGAAAAAAAAGTAACTGTTTTTATGAATATGAAAAACAATAACATTTGTAACTAAAAATAAAATAAAATGTTTGCTTTCTTTAAATGTCTTGGCCTGAAATCATAACATCTTGTTACATTTTCAGAAGAATGGGGATATAGATGCATATTTGAGATTGGGCAACTGAAAAGCAATCACCTCTTGCTTGTGAAGACAAAGTCAAACAAACAAATTCGGCATTTCAAACTGGCAACAACCTGTCTGATTAGTTCCATCTATGACAATTTGGCAATCCACATGGATTACTTCATCAAATGCCTAAAGGCATACATGCACTTTAAGATATTCATCTGAGCTCTTTTGAACCTTAGTTTAGAGAAGCCAAGGATATTAGAAGTGAACATTTGGTGTAGATATTTTTTTCTTAGTAGAGTGGGGTGGGGGGCAAAATAATTGCCACAAATAGCAATCTCTGTTGTGGACTTGGATTGGGTCCCCCCCCCCATTTCTTTTTAAAAGCTTGATAGTTTCAGTTATTACACAATTTCTTCCAGTGTAGCAAGAATGTAGATCAGTGGCATCTCTGGAGCAGCTGTGATGTAGGCTATATACTGAAGGAACTCTAATAGTAAAATTACACTAATGTAATTTTAATTCACAGATTCCATGCAATTCTGCAACATGTTCCAGCTGCTATTTTAGCAAACAACATCGTTAAGTAAAAGCACTGGATGTTCTCATAGTCTGTTGTGAACCACCTTGGGAACTTTGGAAGAAGGGAAGTATACACATTGAATAAATAAAAAATAAATAATGCTGCCTAGACAGGTGGGTTCCAGCAGTCACAGTCACACCTGGCCAAGAAATAAACATGCGATTAAATATAGTACAGTAAGCAGGGAAGTTTGTAGAACAGGGTTTCCCAGCTGTTTTTGGACTGCAACTCTCATCATCCCTAGATAGCAGGACCAGTGGACAGGGATGATGGGAACTGTACTTCAAAAACAGCTGGAGACCCAAGTTTGGGAAATCCTGCTGTAGACCCTTTTAGAGCACAGCTCATTATACTGGGTTCAAATCACAGACGTTTGAGGCTTCTGTCTGCCAACTCAGAAGTCAAATCATACAAGTGGCATCTGCAACAAAATGCAGCAATGTTTTCTCCCTCCAAAAAGGAAGGCTTTTGTTCAGGTGTCATCTAGCCATTCCTAGCAAGCAGGCACTCTGCAGCTCTTATCCTTGAGCCCCTGTCTCCACCTGCCCATGGGCTTTTCAAGAAGGAAGTCTGTCCAAAATGTTGCTCGGAGAGCACTGAAAAGTACCAGATTTTGGTTGTTGTTTGAGTACAGTAGTCAACAGTTGTTGTTTTTTATAAAAAATTAAAAGCTTCATTGAAGGTTACTTTGTCTATCATTTGCCACTCTAGGGGGGAAAAGAAAAGAAAGACACTCCAAAGCAATTTACAACTTTGCAGGCAAAATCTTTGACAGCCTCATGTAGTGGGGCCTATCAAAGCACACAAAAAGCACCAGAAAGGCTAGTGTGAAGCTGTAAAGTTCTTTTTTTAAAAAAAGTACAACCAATAAAACATTTTAACGTATCAAACAGCAAGACACAAATCTCCTCTTCCACACTTCTAAATAATATTCTTAGCATCTCTCTTTTTAAAATCTAATTGTTTTTTTAAAATGAATAAACAAATAATGCAAAACTAATAATGGATTTGGGAGTTTTACTGAACAAAATAAAAGTATGGCTCTAATATGGGGTATGGAGGAAAGTGAATCATTTTTACTTCCCTCACCAAAGTCCTTGGATGCACCTGTCGGCAGGGTTTTTATACCAGGGACACCTCTCTCATGCCAACAGTTTTCAGACTGATTACTCACAAAACACTAGGGTAGGTTCACTAATTCCTAGTATTTTAGACACCCCGTAGCTATCCTTCTGAAATCTGGCAGGCTTCATGCTCCCATAAAAGCTACCTGTGGCTGCAAACTGCATCCAATTTGGGAAGAAGATGAAAAAGCTGTAGACTTTTTATTTTTGAAAAATCAAACATTAGAGAAGCCCAGCACAACAACTCCCAGGTGTGTCTGCCTGCCTGTAATTGGGCTCCTATGCCTGCAAATTTCATGCACTTTGACCAGGGGGGAAAGTTACAGCTTTATTTCTCTATTTATTTCTCGTTATAGTGAATAAAGTTCACAGAGCTTTACTTTACATAGAATGGCTTAGAAACCAAATTACAGAATGAAGCAGAGAGAGCACAGGAAGACCAAGAAAGAGACCAGTTTTTTAAGAAAAACAAAAACAAAACACAGATACAAGTTGAATCTTAGGACCTTCTTTCAGTCTTTCCCTGTGTTTTCCCTCTAGCCCCACCTTTTCTCAGGGAAGAGAAACCAGTTTTTCCAACTCAGAGTAAAATAAAAAAGCAGAGAACATGGAAAAATGCAGTCCTAAGAGATTCATCCTTTCCATTATGCTAGACAAATCTCCCAGGGACCACATTTCATAGTACTTATGATAAGCAAGCTTGCAGCAGCTGGATGGTATGTTTTCCACATGGCTGATTTATTTTGCATCGAGATCAAATTTTACATTGGCAGCACCATAATGCCAAATGCATTCTTGAGCAAAGTCATGGGGAAAGGACTTGTGGGTTTGGGATGAAGACGCTGTGGGACGTGCTGCATGTTTGAGCCCGGAAGGATTGCCCAAATTACGTTGCATTCCTTCTGTTTTGTTCCAGGTTCAGACTTAGTCTGCAATTTCCACTATTACAAAGCATGACTTAAGTGGCGTATGTTCACAGCACACAGTCTTATGGGTTTCCTATCAGGGTTCTGTGAGTAGAGTTATCCGTGTGTGTAGCCTCAAGGCAGTATCTCCTAAAGACTTGAGGAGACACTGTTAACCCATGATGTTAAGGTGATGTGTCTGAATAAGAGCTAAAATGGCTGAAGAAGGCCAAGATGACATCTGCCAGAAGGATGAGACAAGCCAGGGGCAAACTGGTAGAGAGACACCCATCCAAACTTCTGTTTGTCCCATCCAAGAGGAAAACTTGCTGTTTACTGCTGAATCAGAACAAATGTCAACCCACAGAAGGCCCAATTCACATTTGTTCTGATTCAGAAACAGTAAACAGCAGGTTTTCCTGGGGAAAGTGGCAGGACAAAAAAAGGCTTCTCAGCCCCATGACTTGAAATCACAGGACAAACAGAAGTGTCGTTGGACCTATTGAAAATACACATACAGGTGCTCTCTGAAAGAATCTGTAGTTGCTGATTATCCCTTCCCTCTGAAGATCTGATAAGGAAACAGCTGACTTTGGAGTCGGTCGAGGCATTCAGTGCTGTATCACCACTTGCCTATTTGTAAATACAAATATTACAAAACATCAATAAACTTCTGGCATCCTCATTCTGAAGGAAACTAAAGCCAGGTTAAATGCTGGAACCTGTCAAACCTCTCCCTGCTTGGACACTTGGGGGTGTATAACATTAATCTGCTATAAGCAGGAAGAAAATATAAGGGAAATAAAAGAGTAAATTGTATAGGATTTGTCTTTCTCTGTTCTATAATCAGCTTGACCTTGAAAAGAGTTTTTTTCTTCCTCTCCCTCTCCCTTTCCCTCTCCTTCCTTCCCTTCCTCCGACATGCCTTTTATTTTAGCTGGACTTTTACCAGAAGAACACTTGAGTACTGCCTGAACTCTACTGGGATTCAGATTTGCATCTCACATTGCTTACTAAATACATACAGGTGCACTCGCTCTCTCTCGCTCTCTCTCTCTCGCTCTCCACACACACACACACACACACACACACAGAGAGAGAGAGAGAGAGAGATGCCAAAAGAACATGACAGAATAATATAATTAGGCTGGTTCTCAAGTTCTATGGGTTGCAGCTCTGCTAGAGCAACAGACTTCCATGTATGCATGAGAGCTCCCTCTCCCTCTCTTGTCCCCTCCAGCCCTCTGCAAACCTTCAAGATTAGCTGTCTTTTAATACTAATTTTAATGTTTTGCTTTTTATAAGCCACTTTGAGGTTTTATTACAATCAAGTAGAATATAAATTGGGCTTGCCGATAAGAAATTCGAAGTTGGCGGTTCGAATCCCCATGATGGGGTGAGCTCCCGTTGCTCGGTCCCAGCTCCTACAAACCTAGCAGTTGAAAAGCACGAAGTGCAAGTAGATAAATAGGTACCACTCTGACGGGAAGGTAAACAGCATTTCCATGCACTGCTCTGGTTTGCCAGATGCGGCTTAGTCATGCTGGCCACAAGACCTGGAAGCTGTACGCCAGCTCCCTCGGCCTATAAAGCGAGATGAGCGCCGCAACCCCAGAGTTGTCCGCAACTGGACCTAACAGTCAGGAGTCCCTTTACTAGAATATAAATTCTGTTAAATAAACAAACCAAAGCAAAAACCAACTTTCCTCCTCCTCCTCTTATTCAGTAAGTAACATTCATCTTCACACAGGGAGTTTCCTTCTTTGCTCCAGAAAGCAACAACCAATGAAGGAGAGCAGGGATGAGGGAAAGTACACTGCAATGACATCATCACATAAAAAGGTAAAGGTACCCCTGCCCGTACGGGCCAGTCTTGTCAGACTCTAGGGTTGTGTGCTCATCTCACTCTAGAGGCCGGGGGCCAGCGCTGTCCGGAGACACTTCCGGGTCACGTGGCCAGTGTGACATCGCTGCTCTGGCGAGCCGGCACCAGCACAGCACACGGAACGCTGTTTACCTTCCCGCTATAAAGCGGTACCTATTTATCTACTTGCACTTTAAGGGTGCTTTCGAACTGCTAGGTGGGCAGGAGCTGGGACCAAAAGACGGGAGCTCACTCCGCCGTGGGGATTCGAACTGCCGACCATACGATCGGCAAGTCCTAGGCACTGTAGTTTTACCCACAGCACCACCCATGTCCCTTTTATACATTATTATATACAGTATTACAGTTTGGGGTGGGAAGGGGGCTTTCACCAGTGATCTGTGACCATACATTAGTTTGTACTATCATTCACCTTCAACCATAGAGCTAACACCTGCTGAGCTGGACCACAGCTCCTACCTTTTTAGACCATTGGCCATGGGGATGAGAGAGTAGAGAGTCCAACAACACTTGGTGTCAAGGGGGCTTCCCAGCCGAGGAATGCACATGGCAGAGAGTTAAGTATATATTGTCAAAGATAACACTTGCAGTCGCTTCTACAGCTCTGGATATCTACGCATGCCAAGCTAATGGCTAGGCAGCTATTCCCAGGTCTGCACTCCATGGACCTCAACCCGTTTATGTACCTTCCCCTGATGGGCTGCTGCACGCATGTAGCCTGCATGGAAATTTTCTCTGTGCATCCTGTTTCAACCCCCTCCTGGTTCTGGGAGAGTGTTGCAGGAGAGGGTGGGCAAGCACCTGTCCCTTCAGTTCCCTGACCTGCTTCTTCCTCCCCTTCTTCTCTGACCCATGCTGTTCTCCACCTTCCAGCTCTGAAGCTTCTCCTGCCTCTGATTCTTGCCTCCTGCCTGGTACAGCCCCCCCAAAAAACCACTGCTCCCCCTCTCCCAAGTCAGACTCCAGCCCCCTGCCCCTGGTGCACACTCACCTGCCAGTCCCTGACACTTGAAGGGCCACAGGGTCACCACCCAGCCTAGGGCTAGCCTAAAGTGATAAGGATATAAATAATCCTTACTCAATGGTCCCAGTGTATCCCATAGTAGTGTGTGATCTTCTATGCAGGTTCAGAATCTAAGCCCGCACGCACACGGCATGTTTAAACCACATTTAAAGCACATGACTTCCCCTGCTCAGGATCCTGGGAACTGTAGTTTGTTAAGGGTGCTGGGGATTATAGCTCTGTGAGGGGCATACTTGCAGTTCCCAGGATTCTTGGGGGGGGGGAATTATGTGCTTTCAATGTGCTTTAACTGTTAGGTGTGTATGCAGCCTCTGTCTGCAAGAGTTCTGAAGTCTTGCAAGTATAGCACCAAAGCTTGCCTACAAAATACTACTACAGTGGTGCCTCGCAAGACGAAATTAATTCGTTCCGCGAATTTTTTCGTCTACCGAATTTTTCGTCTTGCGAAGCACGGTTTACTATAGGAATGCATTGAAAATCAATTAATGTGTTCCTATGGTCAAAAAAAGTCCAAACAAAGCCAAATTTGGTACAACAAGAGTTTATTAAGTGCTCTTTAAAGTCACACATACTGTAAAGAGCATTTCAAAATTCAAATCCAGAATTTTTTTAAAAAAACAGCAGAGTGACCCAATGGTCACAGAAAATCATAAAAATGCAGAAAAAACACACACAAGCTTCCAGATTCTTGCAAACCCCTTCCCAACACCAAGTCCTTGAATTCCAAACACCCCAACCCAAAATCCAAACCCCCCAAAAAAAGTTTTAAAAGCTTAACTTACCAAATGGCTGCAAAAGAAGTTTTGGAAAAGCTTCAAAAATCACCAAAGTCTTTAAAAACCTCAAAAAAGGCTACTATGTACACTGCGTTCTATGAGTTGCTCCTCAAAGTCAAGTCGCAACTGTATTAACGGTGTTAAGAAAAAGGAAACAAACTTGCAAGACGTTTTCGTCTTGTGAAGCAAGCCCATAGGGAAATTCGTCTTGCGAAGCAGCTCAAAAACGGAAAACCCTTTCGTCTGGCGAGTTTTCCGTCTTGCGAGGCACCAGTGTACTACTACTACTAATAATAATGAATATATGCCTATGCAGAGTAAAATGGTCTTTATCCTTTTAAAAAAATCAAAGATAAATCTTACAAGCTGCCTAGTTTTACTGAGCAGGAATGTGTCTGCCACATGGCTCTCTCACTGGAAATAAGTATGCTATGCAAGTTGGAAGGGAATGGAGCACAGGATATATAGGTCAGGTGTTTTCCCTTATGTAGGTTTCTTTTCTTGAGAAACACCTTTCCATCCAAAAACACACAGCCACCTGGGTATTTCCAGCCTGAACTCAAATCTCCCCCTGCCCCTAAATGAAAATATGTTCAGTTGGCAATCCTCCCACTACAGAAACTGCACTCAACTCCAAGTTAATATCAGCAAATTTAAGTGCAGGGCATAAGAGGTCAGGCAGCTGTTTTTAAAAATATATCTACAACATATACGGAAGATAAAGGCAAAACCGAAACTGTGTTGTCACAACCGATAGGAATGTGCATGCAATTTATCACTGATATAACTGATATTTTTTAATGGGGATGGGAAACACAGGATTAGACCAATTTGCAACGACATCTGTACATCATCTCATACACTTTTGCTTGCATGCATTGTGTTCATACATCTGTCTGAATTACAGCCACAAGCTGTCTCAGAGGGGAGGAAAAATGAGCTGTTCTAATTTGGCACAGCAGCCTGTGTGTTGATGTACGGCATTTAATTTAGCTAGGATTTACATATTCCTTATTTAAGCCATACATCAAACTGCACATAACACATTTTTATAGCTGCTGCCTCACTGGTTATGGTACCACCCCCGCCCCCCGCAATGCCAATGAGGATCCCATGGTCACTGCAGGTAAGCACCTAAGGTTCAGAAGAATATAACATAAGAAGAATCCTGTTGACCAGACCATTGGTTTTCCATCAAGATCTAATGGATCGGTGAGCCTCTTCAGTGGTGGCCCCATCTCTTTGCGTCTCCATCCCAAGAGCCCCTTCTTTATTATTATTGAGAATATTATAATGCATGCAGCACATAAACTATGGAAATTGTTCCCACAGGGGGCAGTGATGGCTCCCAACTTGGCCATTAATGGAGGATAAGGTCATCAATGGCTACTAGACATGAAGTCTATCCTCTGCGTTGGAGGCAATAATGCTGCGGAATACCCTTTGCTGGAAAATGCATGACGGGAGAGGGCTCTTCTGCTCAGGTCCTGCTTGGTTTTGCATAGGCATCCAGGTGGCCACTGGATGGACCATTGGCCTGGTGCAGGTTCTTATCTGTTGCAAAAAGGCTTTGAAAATGCCTGCATTTTAATCTACTTTTAATTAAAGAGTTGTGCTAGGCATTAGCAGGTGGTATGATGGCGCTGCACAGTTCCCTGACTTCCCTCTGGCTGGGAATGGGAATGAAAATGGGAAGAGTGAGCAGCAGCAAGCGTAGGGCAAACCTTTTCGTACTGCACTGATCTCACCACTGCCTCTCCATCCTAGTTTGCATCATCAGTTGCTGGGCTTCACAAGACTGCTGGTTTTACTTTATTATTAGTATTTTCCACTGAAGTGTTTGTGCTAGGTTTTGAACTGCTCTTGCTTACATTTTTGCAGTTATAGGTGACTTGATTTCATGACACTGTTGTTGAATGATTATTATCAGTTGAAATATTGGGACTCACATAGTTCAGGCACGTCCAACAGGTTTATCGTGATCTACTGGTAGATCACTGAACGTCTGTGGTAGATCACTGGTAGATCACTGGCTCCCCCCAAAGTAGCTCAACCACTTTGCCCTGCACCCCCAAAAACAAGGCTTTCCTCCCTAAAAAGCTCAAAAATTCTAACCTGAACCCCTAAAATATGGGGCTTCCCTCCAGAATCCCAAAAAAGATCAGAATCCCAAAAAACAGGGTTTTCCTTCCTAAAAAAACTCAACAACTTTGACCTGAACCCCCCAAAAGGGGGTAGATCACTGCCAGTTTTTAACTCTGTGAGTAGATCATAGTCTCTTGGGAGTTGGCCACTCCAGGATTGGTTTAAAAAGACATCCTTATAAAGTGAGATACAAGTGTGTGCATAATTTTTTAAAAAGTATCATCTAATACATTGTGTTTTCCAGAACAACCACTGGCAAGCACACAAGCCAGACAGGAAAGCAATATCTCTCTGCCTCTGCTGCTCCCCAGAAGCTGATATTCAGAGGTATGTTGCCTCTGATCCTGGAGATAACATCCAATGATCACAACGAGTGAAGGTCAAAGGTCAAGGACCCCTGGAGGGTTACGTCCAGTCAATGGTTGCGGCACTCATCTCACTTTCAGGCCGAGGGAGCCAGCATTTGTCCACAGCTAGCTTTCTGGGTTGTGTAGCCAGCATGACTAAACCACTTCTGGCACAACAGAACACCGCAATGGAAGTCAGTGAACATGGAAATGCTGTTTACCTTCCTGCCGCAGTGGTACCTATTTATCTACTTGCATTTGTGTGCTTTGGAACTGCTAGGTTGGCAGGAACTGGGACAGAGCTATGGTAGCTCACCCCATCACAGGGATTTGAACCGCCGACCTTCCGATTGGCAAGCCCAAGAGGCCCAGTGATTTAGACCACAGCAACTCCCGCAACTGGAGATAACATTCAATGATCATGACTAGTATCTACTGATGGGAACATAAGGTTGCAATACTCACCCCACTCACCTTGAATTCAATAGGAAATACCCCTAATGGACATGCTTAGGATTGCACTGAAACTGCCCATTAGACTGCAATCTTAGACATGTTTACCTGGAAGTAAGTCTCAGCGGGACTTACTTCTGAGTAGACATGCCTATGATTGCACTGTTAATGACTAGATTTCATTCTTCAGGTTAAAAGCAGAATAAGGGCTTCTTTGCCCCTTACGCCTTTTAGGTATATTCCTACACTACTTGAAACATACATGCAAAAATATCAAAGTGTGCATGTGCCAAACAAGTGCTTGTAATTGTGAATTATGCAAGTAAAGAGCTTACTGTGATTCACTGTCAAATCTATGCTCCATAATAAACCTGAGTTTCCTGCCATGTAACAGCAGTTTACGAGGCGTTAATTAGACTGCAGGACAGTTAACAAAAACTGCACAGATGCTCTGGGTAATTATAATAAGAAATCAAGAGACAGCCCAGTTTTATTTTTTATTTTGCATTCAAATTCATTCAAGTTGGCAGGCAGAAGTTCCGGCCTTCAGCTATATTGAAGAATTCAAATTTATATATCACACAATTTGGCACTCTTAGAGCAGAGCAAAGCTGTGTGTTGTTTTTTTTAAAAAAACAAAAACAAAAAGCCACATGCACACCTAAATGCAAAGTTGTAGAAATATTATGACACTTTCTCATGATTTGCAAATTTTAATAAAATAAAAAAACATGGAAATGTCACCTATCAAATATGTTTAAAGACCTTTCATGGGTTGGTTGGTTGGTTTTAAAAAACATTTTCTCCTGTTGCAAATGGGCAACCCTGCTTTTCTGTAAACTATTTAATATGCACTGTATTAATAACATTTGTGTGTCTCTCCTCCTGATTCACTAGGTGGGTACATAGGGCAGTATAGAAGTAAACAGTTCTGCCAGTGCAGGGACTTCTAGCTTCCCAATGGAACTTCCTTGCCCCTTTCCTCTCCCACATGCTACTTAGGAGGATTTGGGAAAACTCTAAAACAGATTTATGGGTCATATGGGGACACATGGACAAGAGAAGGCATGGAAATTCCTCTGCACAGCTGAAAGTCCTTGTAGTGGTGGAACTGTTTAGTTCGATTCTGCCCATGGTCTAATTTATGACGCTTCTAACTGTGTCATCCTGTGCTCATGCTCTTGCCTTGTGGCATAGGGGATCTTGGGAATTAAGTATTCCGTCGTCATTTGTTATATAAGGGAGTGCCTTGTCATTTAACACGAAACTCTTGCAATATTAAAAAAAGTGCTAACAATGAAATCCTATCATCCTATCATCATGAGTAGAATTGGACTTTCTGCCATGGAAGCATGGGACTTACTACCACATCAGTACTATTCAGTGTTTCACAATGATTAGCCCCGCCCCTGATGCTGCACACACTGACTTGTCTCACCTCTAAGCATCTGCACATGCAGCATAGACATCTTCAGCAAAGAAGCTTTTGTGTATACAGCAGTGTATGTGAAGGGCCCCACATCTTCTGGAGTGCTGCATAACTGGTTTTCCAAACTGTGTGGAATCCTATGCGGGAAGGCCTACCTGACCCTGATAGGGATGTTTGCATTGTACAAGTGGCCGCCAGAGGGCATGGTAAGATGGAATGTGGATTACTGCGGGTGCAGATCCTTGCTGAGGCACACTGGTATTGATGCAACATGCGAGCAACATTTCTGAAGGGGGAAGTCTTCAGTGTCTTGACGGCTGGCATTGCCCCTGAGAACAGGGCCGAGTTGTGCTTTCCATTCAATCATTGAAAGTTCAGTTTATGTGCTGTGCTAATGTTATTCGGTAGAAAGGCTACACTACAAGTTTGTTAGTTGCCTTGTTTGTTTGTTTGTTTGTTGGAGGAAAAGAGGTGTAATCATAATGGAACATCTGTTGAGCAGTTAGGGAACATAGTGAAAGTGATATGCATATTGCTCCATGGACCATGATGCTATTTAAATGGTAATACAGAGTCCACAATCACTAGGCAGAATTACAGAAACCAAGCCATCTATCTCCTGATCAGTTCTTAAAAATTAATGGACCATGAAAGCTTGGAATACTTGCTGATTAAAGGAAAGTGATCAAGAAATTCCCTCTCTTTTGTTACATGACCACCTTCCTCTGTATATAATTACCCTTTGGTAGGCCATCCCTTCCTTTACTGCTTGAACAACTGAGAGGTTTTTTTTAAAAAAATAAAAATAAATCTGCAGTCTCTGCAGCAAGCATGAACGAGAAGACGATCATCTTCTCTGGCATGCTCCTCAATAACCTCACACATGTGGTTAGCTCATGTAACCTAGGCTGATGTAACAATCTGGTATGTATTGCGGCAAACTGCTTCCATTATCTTTCGCCAGGTTTGGCTGCCAACTCGACTGGATTTGTTGAAACAGCGTGCTTTTCCCAAGCCATGCTCATTCTTTCTCTTAGCAACACAAAAGCTTCTGACGTCAGTGTGCTTATTTTGGAAAACTATCCTCCCTCTTCACTGTAGTGTTAGAGCACTTGGCATCCCCAAGGGCTCAGAAGTTGAACGCCTTCAACTTGCAAATTAATTGACTAGGTGGAGAATCCACCCTGAGACAAAGCAAGGAGTTGATCCAGTTTCAAATTACGGTAAGTTTGGGAATCAAACCTAACTTTAGATTGCTTGGGTTGTGCCTACTCCAGCATTACACACAGAGAGAGATGCAATGCCTTCATTTTCCCATAATAAAATTTTGTGTTACCAGCAACTTTTACCACTTGTAAATAGTATATTGTATATTGAAACTAGTTCTAATCACTGCTGAGAACCCAATGAAGATAATGGTCAAGGGGATTAAAACTGATTGATCAGAAGTACCGGTAATTCAAAATAATTTGAGCAGGTTCTTTGCAAGTGAGCATGTCTTATGCATGCAGAGGTCCAATGAAGCATTGGAACTCACAGGAGAGATTTCGTACTCCCTAATCCCAAATGGAGGTGTCTTATGATCCCTAGTCATGTGTTCAAAATAAGAACGCAAAGAGGGGACAGCATGCATGAGCATCCATGTCTGTCTGCCACCACTCTCCATGTGTTCAGGAGTGACTGTGTACAACACAGCGTTCACTGCATGAGTACAGGAGGCTTCCCCTGCTACAGACAGTGCTTTGAATACATGTAGGGTAACATGGATCCTTCCTTTCCCCCTCTTTGTATGTTTATTTAAGTCAGGGATGGCAAACAGGATCTTGCCAATGAGTTGGCTTCTGCGCTCCAGATGAGCCGTTTCAAAAGGTGGGAAGAGCTGTCCATCTGTGAGTCAGCAATCAGCTAACATCCAAACAGCAAGTGACACAACTTTAAAGGAAATAATAGAAAATGTGCTTAAGTTTTTTCTTCTTTTTGCAGCCATGGCTTGAACACATTCCAAGCTCCAAAGGAAAAAACGTTCCCTTGCAAACTCGGCTAATTTAAGTCACACCTTGCAAAGGGACTTTTTTTTTCTGTTGCAGCCCAGTTTGAGTTCAAGATGTAGCTGCAAAGGGGGAAATGTTCCTTTGTGAGCATAGCTAACTCAGGCTGTGGCTACTAAGGTTGGCAAAAAAGAAAAAAAAAGATGCCAAATTCAAAGGAAGAACCAGGAGTGCATTTAGAGTGTGCACCTGATTTTTTGTTTGTTTGTTTGCAGCTGTGACATACAATTTCTCATGCTTGACATTGTGATGTTGGATAAAGTAGGTGCGGTTTGCTCCAACTAGGCCCATAGGCTACAGACTCGCCACTTACAAATACAAACCCGTCAACGGCCCTGGAAAAACTGGGACATCCCATTTTCTCCCTTGAGAGCACAGCAGCCATTTTGGGCATACCACATGGATGGATTGGCAATGCATTCAGTTGTACCTGGAAGTTTGCCTGAGAGCACTTAAGAGAGTGGACTGAGATCCTGTTTTTAACATTCAGATCAAATTCTTCATCAGCAGTTCTTTTTACTTCTGTTATAGCTTCTTAAAAGTTCTCTTTCTCTTCCCCCAGGGGCTTAAGAGCTTGTGACCAGTCTTAGCTTAATCAGTTTCTGATTAAGGAACCTAAATTTTGTGTTAAAGTTAGATCATAATTTTTGTTTACCTTTCCAGGTCTGCTGCTCCTGCTTCTTTCTTCCTCGGGCACCATATTGCTTTTCTGTGAGGTTGAGATGTCTGATGAATGCTCCACGGTTACTGAAGGAGAGAGCCACAGGTTAAGTGGGTCTGCTTTGTTTTTCTTTCTTCTAGAAAGTGTGTCCCATCAGTGGCTCCTGTTTTAAGAAAAATAGAAATTTTTAATTCAGTAGCATTTGCTTATTTAAGGACTGAGGCAAGACAGTCTATGCTGCCATATTGGTCAATGGTTGGCCACGCCCCGGCAATGGATTCAGAAGTGTATTTCTTCATGCTGCATAATCAACACACAGAATTTGCTACCACAACATGGTTTGTTAGAATAATTAAAGACAGGCCTACCAGAAGCTATTCCCCATGAAGGCTAAATGGGACCTCCCTGTTTAGAGGCAGAGTATGACTCTGAATGCCAACTCTGAGATGGGGAGGGAGTCTGAGGAAGGTTGTTGCTCCTCCATGATCTTTGTGAGGGAAGGGAAAAAGAAGCTGCCTGACCAGCTGCTTACTCATGTCTATCATCACCAGCAATCAGCTTAATTGGATGGCAGCTGGGAAAGGGTGGGGCTGAAGGGATGCTGTAAACTTCCAAACTCCTTCTGAAAGCTTAGAAGTCTCAGAGAGTCAGAGAGGAGGGTGCCTCTTGAGGGGGGTAGGGCAGACACGTGAGAAAGACAGCCCTGAACCTGTGAAGGGGTAAGATGGGAATATCCCTTCCCAACAATGAGTCTACAGTGGTACCTCGGGTTACATACGCTTCAAGTTACATACGCTTCAGGTTACAGACTCCGCTAATCCAGAAATAGTGCTTCAGGTTAAGAACTTTGCTTCAGGATGAGAACAGAAATTGTGCTCTGGTGGCGCGGAGGCAGCAGGAGGCCCAATTAGCTAAAGTGGTGCTTCAGGTTAACAACAGTTTCAGGTTAAGAATGGACCTCCGGAACGAATTAAGTATTTAACCCGAGGTACCACTGTAGTTGCTTCTGTCTGGCAGAGCTATCCAACCTGTGAGAGACTAGGGGTCTTCTAAAAGCTCTCCGCACCCTTCACAAACTACAGTTCCCAGGATTTCTTGAGGGATGCAATGACCTTTTAAAGTGGGATGATGAGGCTTCAAATGCATAGTGCAAGTGCAGCCTTTGAATCAGCCAGTATGAAAGAGCAAGGGCTGAAACTGTGTCAATACACTATGGGGACGGGGAGGACTTGTTTCTGTTATGAAAGGGTATCCTTTTGATATAAGCAGGTTTAGAAGAATATTGTGTATCCCCTCCCCCCTCCCCTGGCAGTAAAGAACTCCTTTTCTGAGGGGGTGGTATTTTCTCTAAACATTTAACTGTCACTTTCATTTTCCCCTCAGTAATTCTCTGTCTGCAGTATACCTGTGTGTGTGTGCATGCCAAAATTGCTTTTCAAAACTGTATCCCTTTTCGCTAAGAGACACTTTCCCTTGTTAGCTTGCTTGGGTATATCAAATGCGCAGCACTGTCTTAAGCAACAATTCATAGGCATTTCCATTTTCTGACACCAGAAGCATGTAGCGGGAGCAGGGTGTGGAATCTGATACTTCTCTTGTTGCCATAGCTATATGGATTTATTTTCCAATGCACTCTCCAGTCAGGGGATACGGTGACATGATTCAAAGGCCTCCGATACAAAAATTGTTTGGAAAGGGTGATAAGAAAGGTTAAAACGACTGCTTGGAGACTGCAGTGGCTTGGAACTAAAATAAACTTTGCTTCAGAAGTTGGAGAGTAAAGCTGTATATTAAACAGATGAGCAATATCACAGTGTCTAAATTCACTAGATGACAAATCTTCCAATCTAGGGTAAAGTAGCAGGCCAAGTTGGCATGAAAGATCATCCTGCATTTCAAGGCAGCAGCAGTGGTTTTGCTGCTGATGCTGTGAGAAACATGACATCATGGACTTCTGGGTTAGCGCCATCGGCAATGGCGGAGTTCCTCTGACCGAGAGGAACCTGCTCCGCGAAAATCGGGTCTTGCCGCCGCGGTGAAGGCGGAGACCCTTCAAAAATCCCAGGCAGAGGAAGCCTGGAAATGTGGGATTCGGCTGACACCAAGAGAGTGCCTCCCCTACTCGCGGGGAAACCCTTTTTCGGGGTCCCGAAGCGAAGTGGGGTGAGTGGCGCGGTGTTTTGAATCGACCGCTACTTTTACGGAGTGAAGCCGCACAGCCGTTGCCGGAGAGCGCTGACTTTTTCCTGTGGACAATTGGACTCTAAACAACTACCCGTGAGTAGAACGGAAAATTGGACTACGAAACATTTTAATTTGGCACCGAAGTGGGAAGGTTCTAAACAGGAAGTCCGCCTTCCGCTTTTGTAAATAGATTAAAGCAAAATTTTGCAAGCTAAAGTCTGGAAAGTCGTATATAAAGGACTAAATTTCCTTCAGTTAATACTACCAAAACCCCTCTTGGAAGCAGGAGAAGAGGAGGGGGAATTTTAGATTGTTTAAGCCTGCAGGAGAAGAGAGTAAAGAAAGATAAATTTCAACTGTCTCAAACCTGGGAACGGGGTGTCAGAGACAGACGTTTTGGGGAAACCTGGGAACGGGGTGTCAGAGACAGACGTTTTGGGGAAGTTCATTGACTGTGAATGAAACGTCTTTTGACAGATAGTTAAAAAAGAGAAACATATTGATTCCAATGTTGCCTTTTGCATTTAAAAGAAACAAAATATTTGAAAAATGAAAGTAATTTTTTTTTGTTGGACCTGCTTTTAAAAGATGGATACAAATAGAAATTGTCTCCTCTAGAGGGAGCTTGTTAAACTGTTGCTGGAGTCGATCTGGGAAATTCCACAGCTGTGGAGATTAAGGATTGTGAGACCAGACTTTGACCTTGGACAAGAATGTGCTTAGAATAAGTTTTGGTGCTTGCTTTTTGCAAGACAAGCGCTTTGTTGGAGCAGCTGCATGAGAAGATGGATTTGATGACTGTTGCAGTCAGTAATTTTGGACAAACAGTGAATACGCATATAGAAACCATTCAGGAACCAACCCAGGAATCTGCTTTGACAGGGCAAATGCAGAAGAAAATGGAGGAGGCTGTTGTTGAACCTCAACTAACACAAATGGAGAGACCCGAGGCCCTGCAGGAGCATAAACTGCAGTCTTTGAAGACTGAACCTGGAGAAAGTCAGATTTGGAGAGATGGAGTACTGTTTGGTTTGGAGATGGGAAGTTGGATGGATCCCCCTATCCAGGGCCGTTTTGGCTCTTGGGATTTGGTTTTGGGCCAGGGGGGGTCTGGAGTTGTGGGGGCTCTTAACTTTGGAGGGACTTTGAAACATGCTTTCAAATACTTTTTGGATTACAGTGCTGACTGTGGAGAATGGGCTGACCTGTTGGAATGAAACTATTTGGCTTTAGTAGAAACGATATAAGGAGTTATGTATAAATAAGTATTAAGTTTTAAGTTTAAGTTTCAAGGCTTTTTATGGTAAGATAAGGTTAAAATAAATTAAGGTAATTTAATGACAGAATACAGTGAAAGATGGAAAGGATTTGCTGAGTTAATTAATAGGTTAGACCGTTAAGATAAATTATAGAATAAAAATTGAGAAAGATGGAAAGAATTTGCTGAAACAATTAATTGAATTAGAATACAAAAAGGGAGGTGTGAGGAGGTCGATGAAACAAGTAAATGAAAGATAAAGATATGGAATATGGATGTGTGTTTTAATGTTATTGTTCTTTTTTGCTGTATTGTTGTATTGTTTTTATGCTTTTTTTCTTTATGTATTGTAATGTATGTCCTGTTAAT
This sequence comes from Podarcis bocagei, assembly GCF_964188305.1. Classification (NCBI taxonomy): domain Eukaryota; kingdom Metazoa; phylum Chordata; class Lepidosauria; order Squamata; family Lacertidae; genus Podarcis; species Podarcis bocagei. Next base: position 36,223,761 of record NC_138130.1, read on the forward strand.
TTTTTTTGTTTTCTTTTTTTCTTTTTTCTGTAATTTTTAAACTTCTAATAAATATCATTAAAAAGAGAGAGAGAGAGAGAGAGAGAAACATGACATTGTGGTGCAACATTGTGGTTATCCATGCCAGAGTAGTAGCTCTTAAGCCATGTCTCTTTGGAAGGTTTGGTGTCAACACCTGGCACAACTGGGCATCTTCTGGGGCCACAGCTGGACCTACCATGTTTGCCAACCAAATAACATGTTCATTTCACACAGTGCCCCAGATTGATGTTTCAGAGCCCAGTGCTGATCACATTACTGTCTGTGGCTGGCACCAGGGGACAACTAATAGAGGATTGGTTCCACAAGAGGGCATTTTGCTGATGGTCCCTCAAAGCAAGAGCAGGCCATGTTCCTCATCGGAAGGAAATCTGCAAGTCACTGGATGGCTATGTAGATAAAAGGAGATCACCCTGTGTATTCTGCTCAGAGCTCCTTGAAGGGACACAAATGATGTTCTAAATTTTCAATCTTATTGTTTTAAATGTTTTTAACTGTTTTAACCTGGTTTGTTTAATTGAATACTTTAATGTTCTGTGCAATTTAAGATTAATATTCAATTTATAGCTGTGAACTGCTTAGAGGCCATTTTGGCATATAAGTGGTACGATAATAATAATACGAATAAAAACAGCAGTATATAACTTTTTAGGGAAGCATTGCACTTCTTTCTTCTATGAAACAGTTAAACATGCAGCTCTCTACCCATCAGGTCCATCACTACTGAAAAAATGTTTTAAGCCTTTTGCGATTTGGCCAATTTTGTATTTTGACCATGTGAAGTGTGTGCGTGTGTCTTCCATTGTTTTATTTCCTTAGAATACATGTAAGTGGCATTTAGAAAAACGAATTGTTCTCCTGCTCAATAGTTTAAACAAGTAATGAAAGTTCTATACAATTCATACCTGGTAACGAAAACAAAAATTTGAACCCAGTGTTTTCTGCTGTTTGCTTCCAGCTGCTCTTTTGGGTTCCCCTTTTTGTTGGTCAATTCAAACACGGCATGGAATTTGTTTGATGTAATTGGCACTCAGATGTCTGCAGGTGCAACAGTAATTCCCAAGTTGCTGACTCTTCACCATCTGAGAGCACACCTGCCGAGTTGAATGCTAAGGCAGGTGTCTGGCAGCTGCTTTATCTCCCCATAGCTGATAGATTTTTGGAAGCAGTGGTTGCATGACTTCTGCCCACCTTGCTCTTTTGAACTCAAACTAGTACCTAGTCTGTGACTCTGTTCCTTCAGCATGCAATCACCTTTCCTCTATCAAACAGATACAATGTGTGCTATGAAAATCCTGGCGTTCAGTGCCAAATAAATAAAGGCAAATAAAACAAATTGGGCATCCGGTATTAATAGATTTTTGATTTGCTCACAATCTCCATGTTGGTTCCTATATATTTGTTAAAAAAAGGATGGGGAACCCTGTGGACTCTAGCCCCCAGGTATTGTTGGAATCCCACCCACCTCAGTCCGCATGATCAGTGATCAGATAGGATGGAAGCTGAAATCCAGCAATACTTGGAGGGCCAAAGGTTTACCACCACTGTGTTAGAGGTAAAATTAGTTTGGGTACCTCAGCACCCCTTCTCCCCAGTCAATCAGCAACCCTGTTTGGAAACTGAAAGCGTTCCTTTGCCTGCCTGCCTGCCTACCAAGTTGCAGTCCCTCCCTATAAACAGAGGTGTTCTTTTCAGGGAAGCTTAAAGCCAAGCGTGAATTTCACATGGTGTCTGCATTCCAAATAAAGGCTTCATTTTAAGTACAGCTTTCGGAATAATCCCTTTGCTTTCCTGTACACAGAACAACTGCAACATTGTCATGCTGAATCCTCTATCAAATCCTGTTACATCAAGTCACGAGGGTTCTGTTTCCAAAAATAGGTACAGGAAATAAAAACCCAAAGCAGGTTCCCCCCCCCCCCGCTCACTTGTCTTTTGAACTCATGTTGATTTAACTCCTGAACCAAGAGCAGAATTTGCCTTTATCACGTGGGAATGCTTGAAGGAAAATTATATATTTTTCTTTCTTTTAGAAATTAAGTGCCACTATCCCTTGATGAAAATGCTTTTCTCAGGGGAGTTAATTAGCAGCCTTACCCACAGCATATTAGCCTTCAATGCTCTGCTGTCACACAGGACCAGCCTAGAAATACCAGCTGATGTTAATTTATGAACCCATTTTTTAAACAAGTCACAAGTCAATGCCAATCACAGACACGTAAAAACAATAAATCACAAAGACTGCGTTTACACAGCAGTTTATTCAGTTTTCCTAACGGTTAGCTTTTGCAATATATTTGAGCTTTCACATGATACAAAAGCAACTCCTGGAAATTTAGTGGAATCTTCTTCTTCAGTGATCAGTCATAGCCGACTAAGATTGTCTTCCATGAACACAGCTTTAGCAGTGAGTCCATAATTCTGGATCCACACATCCTTCCACAGTGGGGACATGAGTTTCCGGGTGAGAGTTGATCAAGTTGAGAGTTTGCCAAATGTGCCTTCCTCTTAGCATGTTTCTCTCTTTCATCCTGAGTTTGAGTGTCTTCAAAGCCCATGACACCTTTGGTAAAGGTTGTTCTCCAACTGGAGCGCTTGCAGGCCAGTGTTCCCCAGTTGTCAGTGTTTAAACTACATTTTAAAAGATTTGCCTTGAGAGAGTCTTTAAACTTCTTTTGTTGATCACCAGCATTACACTTTCCATTTTTAAGTTTGGAATAAAGTAGTTGCTTTGGAAGGCGATAATCAGGCATCCGAACAACAGGGAATATAGTGGCAGTTTAACTCTCATTTTTGTGTTAATCACTTCCAGAAAAAAAACAATTTGTAACCCCATCAACCCCAAAAATTGCAGAAGTGACAAAATGTGTGGGTGAAATACTGGCATATTGTTTTTTTTCTGCTACTTTCATTGGGAAACTGAAGTACACACTTGTGTGGAAAGGATAGGGGAGTAGCAACATGGTCCAATGACAATTGTTATAGTGTCACACCAACCTCACTGGGGTGAATGAAATTTAGTATGACATGCCAGTATGCTAAAGTCACAGTTCCGTAATACAACAGGTACTGCAGTTTGAAATGAATGCTAGAAAGAAGATGCACTAGCAGTGTAAGCAGGAAAACTAATGCAGTACCCCCCACATAAATGCTACTGATTTCCAGCATAATTCTATTAGGATGGCCAGCTGAAATGAGGAAAAAGCTCCTACACCTTTAAGAGTAGAATACATGAAACTTTGGATTTGTTTCAGGTATTCCCCACAACACAAGCACATGTCTTAAAGGGTTAAAAAGCTTTACTTCCTTCCCAGTAATTTTCCTTCCCAGTATTTCCTTCCCATGGCTAAAGATACAGTGCCCATGAGAAGTGCCCATAATCTGTATTGCATTTCCAGAATCTTTAGGCAAGGAGAAGCCTTACCTCCTGAAAGAGAACAGCACCCTCTTCTGGAAGAATTAGACAACTGTCTCCCTGTCAAAAGAGAAGGGGGAAAAAGTCACTTCAAACTTCTAAATACGGTGGTACCTCAGGTTAAGTACTTAATTCATTCCAGAGGTCCGTTCTTAACCTGAAACTGTTCTTAACCTGAAGCACCACTTTAGATAATGGGGCCTCCCGCTGCTGCTGCGCCGCTGGAGCATGATTTCTGTTCTCATCCTGAAGGAAAGTTCTTAACCTAAGGTACTATTTCTGGGTTAGTGGAGTCTGTAACCTGAAGCGTATGTAACCTGAAGCGTATGTAACCTGAAGCGTATGTAACCCGAGGTACCACTGTACTCACTTGCAAGCTGGTGTTCCACACCCTGTAGCCATAGGAAATAAACTTGGTAGCTTCACTGATAAGCTGTATTTGATGTAGGGGGGCGTGGGGGGGAGATTCATGTCTGAAACTGGAGGGTTATTGTCACTAAGTGTTTGCAATATTGGGCTTGAGGGGCTAAAGGCAGGGCTTTTTTTCATCCGAAACTCAGTTCTGACACCTATCAGGTGGGTGCCATTGACATTATAAGCAAACAAGTGAGGCGCTCATGGTGAGTTCTGAAACCTCTTTTTCTAGAAAAATAGCACTGACTTGGGCTGCCTTCACATGATAGTTTATTCCATGTTCACGACTTTCCCCTAACTGTTGAATTCTGTGTTATATTTGAGCTCATGATGTAAGCTACTTCTGGAATTAGGTTTAATGCTTGTTTCTGTGTCATTTGCTTCCAGAAAAGACCCATTTGCAAATAATAAGGAAATGCGTGTAGAAGTGGCTTTTACATCATGTGAAAGTTCATATAAAATGTGGAAATTTACAGTTAGGAAAAGGTCGTGAAAATGGAATAAACTGCCATGTGAATGCAAGCTCAGTATATGGCAGTTTCCTAAGTTCCTAAAGCGGAGAAGTTTCACTAAGCTATAATTTACATTGTTCTCCTTCTTGACAGGTACCAAATGTAAAACAGTAATGATTCCTTAACTGATTAGCTGAAAGTATTTTATAGAAACCTTTAGTCAATTAATGGGCTGGATGAAGTGATTAAAAATACAGTGATTAAGAGAATGACACTGCAGGTTCAGGATGAGGTGAGCATCTTTCTGTACACCTAACCTCAAACCTTAGCTATCTGTCAAATGAGAGAATTGCACCACGCTGCTTTTTTTTATTTCTAAAAAAGAGAGAGTTAAATATAGATCTGTTAGCAAATGAAATCGCATACATCAGGGGTGGGAAACCAGTGGCCCTCAAAATTTGCTGAACTCCAGTTTCCAACAGGGATGATTGGAGTTGCGTTCTAGTGATAGCTGGAGAAGCCCAGGTTCCCCACCTCTGATTTACAATTATACAGCACTCACTTAGAAAGTTAAAAGTATATAACAGATAATAGTTCAAAAATAATTGCACTATAATACAATTTTAAAAATATAAAACAAATCTAGTAAACCTATCCAGTAAAAACAGCACAGCACCATTAAACGCACTTTCCTTGAATGAGTCTGTCCCCCAAAGTCTGCCAGAATAAAACTGCCTTCACCTTCTGAGGGAAGGACAAATAGAGAGCCAGTCTAGCCTCACTAGGATGTCAGGAGCTGGAGTAAGGTGTAGGATAGCAATAAAACATGCAGTGTCAGTGAAGTTAACTCTTTATTTTTTATTTTTTTTAAAAAAAGCTCAGGCCTAGTGATCACAGCAACTCTTCCCAGTAGATCTTGCCCTAATGAGGCAGTTGCGAGGACTGAAGATCCCTGCCTTCCCATCGCTCCCTAAGACTCTCCCTCCCCCTGGCCCTTCCCAAGCAATCTAAGACTCCTTCATTGTCTCTCTTTGCTCTGCCCTCTTCATTCCTCTATGTGTTCTGGGAGAACAGAGGGGAGGGGAGCTGGTTACAGCAGGAGAGGGAAAATCCCTGGAATTGTTCAACAGCCTGCCTCATCTCTGCCTCTTGGCCCCGCTCCTCTCCAACCTCAGCTTCTGCGTCTCATTCTGGGCTACTATCTGCCACAGTCTCTCCCTGCTCACTAAACCCTGTTGCCTCTTCAGCTTCTGAATCATCCTCCTCCCACTCTGTCCCTTCTTCTCCCTCTGACCACTCAGTGTTGTCCCACCACCTGGCACTGATCCTTCTTCCCCTGGCAGTTCCTTTGCAGATTCCCCTGCTGGTGCTTCCACTGAGAGACTGAGAGAAGAGCCTCCAGATTTGGGCCCTGGGCAGGTTTGTAGTAGGGAATATGGTCCTTCAGATAGCATGGGCATAAACCATATAAGGCTTGAACATGATTCAGACACTAAGTTCTCATCCCCCACCCAAGTGGGAGGTTTAAGTAGTATATATTTTACTTTCCTGTAAAACCATTTGAGCAAAAATGCTTACATTTAGCTGGATCATGCCCATTGCTTTCTATCTCCTCAGTGCTAAGCATACATTTGCTCTGGATTAGTTTCCAAGCATGCTTTTCTTTAGAGTGCTACTATACTCTTGTTATGATTAAGCTTTTTTGTGCTAAGCACTTGATGATCATGCTGTAATTTCTGAATGTATTACTTTACACATTTATTTATTAATTTTAAATATTTTTTGTTATATTTTCATGCTGCCTCTAGTGGCTGGTTTTATGAACTGCTTGTTTCCTGCCCAGCCAAGACATTTTCACACCTGTTAGCTTGGACTAAGGAAAACATTTATCTTTTAAAATGTGATCCAAATGGTTATTGTGCCCAGCATGTGAGAGAATATTTGTTGCCTTGGCAGCTGCATCTTAGCTGAGCTGCATAGTTCACATTAACAGGAACACATAAAGGGTTATGTGTACAACTGTGATAACAGCACAGTTGCACTCTGGTTGTTAAAGTTATCCTCCGGAATGCATATGTTGGTAAACTGTGCCAGCATCATGACTTTGAGTGTAATTGGCAGCTGGGGAATGATTCTGTGTTATAAAAGATGGTCATTTGGCAGGGGTAGGTTCTTGGCAAAAGCTTCACATTTGTCAAAGGAAAGTTAGGAGAACCTTGAACACACCAGGAAAGACATGAGCAATTGGCACAGCAGTAGCATCTGTCTGAGTATTTATAGGACAGATGGCATCTGCTGCAGGGACTTTAGCTTCCTTCTGCCACTCAACATTTTCTTAATGGTAGTACCAGCAGCAGCTCTGTGGCTCATGGTATCACAGCATCCATTTCATTTTTTGAAAAAAATACTGCTTCAGTCATCAAAAGTGTCTGTGCTTGTTTGACTGAAAGCTAGAACAAATTTGCTCACTAAATACTATGCTGTAACCTTTTAATCAATCCTTCTATTTCTGATGCTCCGGCTTTGAGTCCCATTGAGTATGTAGCCGAAACAAGCCTCAACTACCTGGAAGGGTATCAGCAGGCTCAGGAAAATGCCAAAGTTTGCAGAAGTACAAAAAGCAATCTATTTGACATCTATATTTAACACCGGAGAGCATTTTGCTTTCAGCTTTTGATGCTTAACAATAGTTGGCATGTAATGGGACTTGATGGCTGACATGCAATGGTATTTCATATATGACAATATTTGATGATTGGCATGTCTTTGACAGCTGGGAGGTAATGGTATATGGTATTTAGTATTTGAAATATTTAACAGCAAGCATGTTCTAAGAGATTCTCTTTCATGCCTGCACAGGTAATCAAGAGATGAGATGGCACATTCAGAGCCCAGCTTCCACTTTGGAATGCTTTTTGTTACAAGTTAATGGAATTTGCAGACATACTAGCCCCTCCTGGTTAGATAAAGCCTACCAATCATCAAATAAATAGGTTCTGGGTGTTTCTTTCTTTCTTTTTCTTTTTGTTGTCTAAAACTTTATCGTTTAGCATAATCAGATGAAATTTGCAGGTGTGCTCGCACCTTCTGTTCAGATGAACACTGTAAAATATCAGACAGATGGGTGCAGGTATTTTTGTGCAAGTCACCTTTAAATTTAGAATCGAGACATCTTCCTTGGATTTAGGTGGAAAGGAGAAACAAAACTGGATATTATCAGCATACTAGTGATACCCAACCCCAAATCTCCGGACAACCTCTTTCTGTGGTTTCATGTAAATACAGTGGTGCCCCGCAAGATGAATGCCTCACAAGACAAAAAACTCGCTAGACGAAAGGGTTTTTCGGTTTTGCGTTGCTTCACTAGACGAATTTCCCTATGGGCTTGCTTCGCAAGACGAAAACGTCTTGCGCTTTTTTTAAAAAGCCGCTTGAAGAGGCGCAGTTGCGACGGACGGTGCTTCGCAAGACGAAAAACATCGCAAGACGAAAAGACTCGTGGAACGAATTCTTTTCGTCTTGCGAGGCACCACTGTAGTTTAATGGCTAGATGTCTGGAGGTAATATCGTTACTGAATATAAGAAGAAAAAAACAGCCAGTCCTTGCAGTTGAAGCTGGGAACCCGCAAAGAGCCATGATTTTGCTCTCTGTGCTCTGAATCCAGAGCTATGGCTTGGAGTGTGCGAGTACAGGACCTTAGACCCCTACTGATTATGGTATATATGGATGCTCTTATATTCTGATATTACAAGTCCTTTCTGTGGAAGTCACAAACCAGATGCTTATGGGTACAAACTGTTGTGTTGGCTGAAGTATGGAATTTGAAAAGAAGAAGTGAAACGATGGACACAGAGATCTGAGTGAAAGGGCATGACTGATGGAAAGATTCCAAAAGCTAATATAGGAGCACTGATAGTTGGCATTGCAAGTACATTCAAGTGCACATGTCAGGATAAGACCACAGATGCCCAACAAGAATGGGGAAGTGAAATTGCAGGCAAGGAGAAAAGTTAGAATACAGTGGTACCTCGGGTTACATATGCTTCAGGTTACATACGCTTCAGGTTACAGACTCCACTAACCCAGAAATAGTGCTTCAGGTTAAGAACTTTGCTTCAGGATGAGAACAGAAATCATGCTCCAGCGGCGCGGTGGCAGCAGGAGGCCCCATTAGCTAAAGTGGTGCTTCAGGTTAAGAACAGTTTCAGGTTAAGAACGGACCTCCGGAACAAATTAAGTACTTAACCCGAGGTACCACTGTACAGGGGTATGAGTAAGAAATTGTGGTCAGATATATAGCAGTCTGAAAGCATGTCAAAGTGCAAGTAGATAAATAGGTACTGCTCTGGCGGGAAGGTAAATGCCGTTTCCGTGCGCTGCTCTCGTTCTCCAGAAGTGGCATAGTCATGCTGGCCACGTGACCCGGAAGCTGTACGCAGGCTCCCTCGGCCAGTTAGGGTGGTTGAGAAGACAGTCTGGAGTTAGAAGAGACAGAGAAGATAAGTCTGTGGGTTGGGCTAGTCTGGTGTGAGAAAGTGAGAGAATTTGTTAAGAGGAGTCAGTCAAACAGTTGCAATAATCAGTCAGAAGGTAATAGGAAGGTATAGGCTGGCAATGAAACTAAAGTTAAGATACTGACAGGAATATTATCTGGAGGGAAAATAAATTTGTTAATGTTTGTAAAATAAACTTGGTTTTTTTGTTTTGTTCACTTTCAACTACTGACTGGACTCAGTGTCTTACCAGAGAGTAACTGGTTGGTGGCAGCGGGGAAGCAAGCACAATGGTGGCACAGGGATCAATAGATCGTTAAAAGTCTGGGGACCCTGTGTGATCGCCACAGATGTCAAGAATGATGAACTATCAGTTTCAAGAGCATCTGTGAAAATGAAAACTAGGTATGACACCCCCCAGGGGATGGGTTGGGCTATTTCGGTACTTAGCCAATCAGATACCAGAGGGTAGTGTCATAGTTTAGAGATCCAAAGAAGTAGGACCCAGATTGTGTCATCAGTTTCAGAGCCACCTGTTCCAAAATTGGATTCCCACATACCCAAAGGTGTCTTGCTGTCTTATTGTTTACTACTTCACCAGCTGCAAGTATCAGCTTTGTCCTATTGGCGATAACTTTGAAGCAACACATTTCTGTATCTTTATCACAACAAGCTTTGTATATAATCCATGCCTGGTGTCTTCTGGTCTTGTCTGAATAGCCAGCACACTCCAACGAACCTAAACTATGTGGTAGCTGAAGAACTATCTGCACTGAAATGATATAATGAAATTAGGACAATGTTTTCAGAGAAATTAGGCCTAAAATTCAAACTCTTTCATGGGGAGCATGCCACAAGTGGGGAGGCACCACATTTCCATTTCATGCTTAGCCTGTGCATATGTGAAAGCAACACCACATATCACAAAGGCACCTGAGGTGTGCAGTGGGACCCTTGGAATCTGCCACTGCTCAGAAGTAGTGTACATGTAACTGTTTCAATTTTTATGGACACACTGTCTATGCCCTTGTTTACCTCTGAATCATTAATGGAGCATTGTGGGAACCAGACTTGGCTTGGATTGATTCAGAGAACCCTTGACTCACTCCTGATGACTCCTGAATCACCCTGTTTTGATTTCAGATTCATGATTTGTCTGAAGCCAATGCACACCTGTGACACAAATTCCATGCCAAATGAAGGGCATTAGATTGTTTCCATGGCATAAACATTTGCAAACTAGTCCATAGTTTAGATCCCCTCCCCCTGAATTTGTCAATAATCCTCATTCATTTTGCAGTTAAGGAGATTATCTCCACTACTCTCCTATAGCTTTCAGTTGTCTAGAAAGAGAGCTGAATGAAACTTTAAATGTATCAAACTGAAACCACCAGAGGGCACCAGACACTGCAAAAACAAAACCTCACAACGGCCACTAACCACTTTTAAAGAGCTCTCTCTTTTATTATAAATTGCCAATAATAAATGACAAAATTTAGAGGAATGGCTTAAGCCACAGCCCAATCCCATTAGTGTGCTTTTGATGACTCTCCTTTACATGATGAGTGAGACAGAGTTGCTCAATTCTGCTCTATTTGCTATAAAAACCTCTTTCATACTAGATTAGATGGGTAGGCTTGTTCTGCAATTCTCAGCTTCTGGCATTGTCACCAGATTTTAAATTGGGGATCCTTAGGATTCTTGTTTTCCTCTCTCAGAACTCTTGTACCAGGAATCAGAGATAATATAGCTCTTTACAGATGTTCAAACTCTCCACTATGTGGTGCATGAATGCACTCACTCTCTCTGTGTGTGTTGTTGTGTAGGCAGGCTTTCATGCCACATGGTTCTCATATTCACTGGCACATCCACAATGTGGCTATACACGTGCAAGTGTATACACATGAATGCCTCTCAATATAGTCAACCTATGCATGTACAGGTGTAGTAGATATGTTGAGACATGCCAGCAAATATGCACATGTTGGGTCTTGTACCACCACACAGCATGCACAGGGAAATGCGAGAGACCACAGTAGTGGAGACATCTGTAGGAGGCCCAACTACTGTCTATGGCCCTGTTGGCAGCCTCAACCACCATCGTGCCCAGGTATGAATGAACTAGGATGGCGTGATTCCTATGGGTCACCCAAGCCTGGAGTTGGCTCTAGACAGGAGCGGAGTCTTCTGCACCATCACCATCACCCTACTGTTTGCATATTCTGGAAGAGATCCTGGATGTTGGTAAAAGGCTACTAACTTGTCTCCCCTGCATAAACATACCCCATTTGTTTTCCTGCAGCACCATAAAGTCTGGTTAGCATGAGAGACATGACCTTTTGAGTGGTGGCCCCACAGTCATGCCAGTCCCTGTAACAATGCATGGGCTTCAACTGTGCCTTGAAAACTTGGCCTATGCCAAATACTGCTTATGCTCCTGATTCTTGAGATTCTACAGCAGGGGTGGTTCCAGTTCTACTTGGATGGTGTCTTCCAGAGGGTGATGTTTGGGCCTGTGGAGCCTTCAATGTGGGGTTCCTTGGTGTTGGAATTTATTCCCCATGCTGTTTATCATCTACATGAAAATGCTGAGTGGGGTCATCTGGACTTTTGGAGTACGTTGTCAGCAATATGCTGATGACACACAGCTCTATTCCTCCTTTACATCTGTAGGGGCAGTGGATGTGCTGGACCACTGTCTTGCCTTGATAACAAACTGGATGAGACCCAATAAACTGAATTCCAATCCAGATAAGACCGGCGCATTGTTACTTGGTGGTTCCTGAGACCAGATGGATGGGAGGTTGGCTGCTCTTCATGCAGTTATGCTCCCTCTGAAGGAGTGAGTATGCAGCTGGCGGTACCTCTGCATCCTTTGCTATCACTTGAGGCTCAGGTGATCTCAGTGATGTGGAGTGCCTTTCATCAGCATCAGCTTCAGCCCAGCTGCACCCCTGTCTGGACAAGGATAGCCTAACTTTTGTCATCTATGCTCTGGTAACTTCTAAACTGGATTACTGCAAGACATTATACCTAGGGCTGCCTCTGAAGACGGTTTGGAAACGTCAGTTGGTGCAGAATTCGCCAGCCAGTAAAATATGGCCTTCTTATGTACATCATTAATGCATCTTTTTAAAGTCTGTTCTGGTCCACATCCTGTTGCATATCGCTTTCCAAGTCAGACCCAGATAACATGTGTGCTCTGCTAGTCGAAATCCTCTTGTATTTGTTAATCAGATCACAGGAAGCTTTTGAGATTGTTAACCTAAAGGAAAACACACACTGATCAGACAGTCAAGCTAGGGGGGAATCCAGGCACCAGGGTGGTACAAAGTCCAAAGCAAATGATAATACCTTTTAAATGTCGGCACTGTGGTTAGTGACAGCATAGCCCAGCACTTTAAAGGCTTTCACTGCTCAGCTTGAATTGGATAGTGCACGAAGTGGAATTTAGATAGGAGTCTTGTCTTTGCAGGTGGAAAATATTTAGTTTACAGGGACTTTCATCAGTACCGGACTTAAACAAGCCACAATTGAGTGTGTTCCTAAAAAAAAACCAGAGAGATTCCAGCTGTTAGCTAACCCACATATCTATAGCTGTATAGATCAGGGCAGCAACTGTAATTTCAGCGTATGAAAGACGGTGCCTCCTATACGTTCCTGCACAGATTCACATGTTTACCAAATGATGCCAGAAATGATACACTAGAGAGAGAGGTATCAGAACCATGCTGTGCCTTATGGATTATATCTGAAGCCCATTCGGTAATAGTTGCTATAATGGCATGTGGAAAACAGCCAGTTTGGGCACAAATTGTATCAGGGAATACTTCAAATTACTTGCACAGCCACAGTTTATCACACGGCCTCTCCATTTCAGGGATTCTTGGGAGTTAAAGTTTGTATAGAGGATACAAACAGTAGAGAAGCTTTCTTCTATGGACTTTGAGGTCAAATATCTGCTGCATACTTGATTTAAAAGAGTACTGGAAGCCAGCCTTTAAGTCGTTGGTATTTGATAGCTTGCAATCCATAGGTTTTCTACAATCAAGTGGTATATAAATTTTATGAAGTGTAAATGAAATAGGGTTCTATCCAATGTTAGTTGTACTCAGAGTTGCCCCATTGAAATTGATGCAGTTGAGTAACTTAAGTCTGTCTATTTGTTCTGCTTGTATTATGATGTAGGCTGCAATTCTAACCCCACGTACCTGTGAGTAATCAGGAATGGCAGATATACGGAAGGGAAGAATTAGCCAGGGTAGAATTCTCCTTTGCCAGAGCAAAAGTCTTGTCACCTTCTAACTTGATGCATTAGGCCTCAACCCTAACCCCTCCTAACCCTAGAAGTAAGCCGCATTGAATTCAACATGGCTTTCCTTCTGAATAGATTAGGATCATACTGTTAGTTGGCCATCACCCATAATCTGTAGTATTTGTTTTATACATTATTTTATAGCTGACGATTGACAGAAATGTTAGTATTTAAAATGAATGCTGATTTGATGTGTTAGAAAGTTTCCAGGATGGTTTGTTGTCTGTTTTTGCAAAGGCTGCAAAACATGCACATGAAACCTTTTTTTTTTTTTTTTGAGGAAGAGACTTTTTTTTAGGGAAGAAGTGGCAGCTGAAGGTGCCTTAACCCACGCCCTGCCTGCCACTTTCCCCCTGAAGTTGCTTTTCTCCCACATCTTTTGGGAAGGACCATAGCAAAGTGGAACAGCAACTGCTTTGCATGCAGAAGGTCCCAGGTTCAGGGACTAGGAATGTCCCCTGTCTGAAACCCTGAAATCCCCTTGCCAGTCAGTGTCTGCATTACTGAGCTAGATGAACAACGATCTGACTCAGTATAAAGCACTTTCCATATTCCTAACAGCATATTTGACACGTACTGTAAGCAAGGGCAAAGAGCCAGAGGGTTTGCAGGAGGGAAAGCGGTGGACAGAGGACCTCTGCCTGCCACTTCTCTGAAAACTATGTGCCTCCCATTGTTATTGTACAGTGCAGAATCAGTGATCTATGGTCCCAGACTTGTGTTTTATGTCATTGGCCTGTTTTCATCCTCAGTGAACTTAATCAAAAAGCTCTTGGATAAAAACACGCCAATTCTGTCAATATGGGTTTGGGTACATATACTTGTTTTAAGAAATGTCATCACATCTAAGTGCATTTCTTTCTTTCTTTCTTTCTTTCTTTCTTTCTTTCTTTCTTTCTTTCTTTCTTCAGCTCCAGCTGAACACAATAATATTACCTGTGTGAGTGCCCAAGTGGATGAATAGGATAGATATAAAAGAGTTTTTTTATATTTTTTTATACAGCACTAAACTGCCTCTTTTCCAGGTTCATAACGACCTTTACATATTATGTTTGGTGAATAGAGTTTCTGAGATGCTGATATGTATTCCACACACACAGTCTGCTGGTGCTGTGGCTAATAAAAAGTGAATAAATTACCTGAGGCTGGTCTTCAGTAGATCAAATCTCCTGGTTCCACAGCCCAGCAATTTGAAATCCCTCTATATCATACCTTCTCTGCTTAGGCATGAATAGCCTCCTTCATTATGTAAGGGAGCTACAGAGTCATGTTTAGCATAATGCTGAATATTTAATAGAATGCACCACACTGATTAGATGTCTTCCCTTTTCTCCCTGGCCCCATCACCTTGGAGAAGATGGGATGATATTCTCCAATACTGTAATTGGGGAGATGGAAGAAGTGGCTGTAAAATAAAGTTTTATACTATGGCTTGGATCCAGACTGAGTCATCCTTAGAGTAACTTGTCTGGGCATATTGGTGGAGTGGATGAGGCCCAATAAGCTGAGCTTGAACAGAGGCACTGTGGGTTGGTGGTTGCCATGTTCAGGGGATCAGTAAAATGCCTGTTCTAGATGGGACTCGGGGCGCGGGTGGCGCTGTGGGTTAAACCACAGAGCTTAGGGCTTGCTGATCAGAAGGTCGGTGGTTCGAATCCCTGCGATGGGGTGAGCTCCCATTGCTCGGTCCCAGCTCCTGCCCACCTAGCAGTTTGAAAGCACATCAAAGTGCAAGTAGATAAATGGCGGGAAGGTAAACGGCGTTTCCGTGCGCTGCTCTGGTTCACCAGAAGCAGCTTAGTCATGCTGGCCACATGACCCGGAAGCTGTATGCTGGCTCCCTCGGCCAATAAAGCGAGATGAGCACCGCAACCCCAGAGTCGGCCACGACTGGACCTAATGGTCAGGGGTCCCTTTACCTTAGATGGGACTGTCCTCCCTCTGCAAGAACAGTTTGGGGAGTGTGAAGGTGATCATGGATGTGGCTAGGAGAGCCTTTTGCTAGTTATGGTTGTTATGCAGTCTATGGCCATTCTCAGACAGGGGTAGTTTGGCCATAGTCATTTACGCATCCGTAATGTCAAGACTCCGTTATTGCAGTCCACTCTATGTGGGGCTACCCTTGAGGCTGGTCCATAGGTTTTGGCTTCTGCAATATGTTGCAGCTAGACTGTGGATGGGGACACCCATTGCTCAAAAGCTTGCACTGGCTAGGCCAGGTTCAGACTGCCTGATCCCTTATATCCCTCTTTAATCAGTGAGGTCCTCAGAGAAGTCACTGTTAGTAGTCTCCCAGGGCTCAGATTCAAGCCAGATTCCCATGGCTTGAACCAAGAACCTTGGACTCAGTATTATAGGCCCAATTATGTCAGATTGACTCCCTTTCTGCTGAACTTCTGATGCTTACTGGAGATTGATTTATTCCAGCAGGCTTTAATGTTGAATTCTGATTTCATATTTTCAAACAAATTTTTAGTCTTATTGTATTAGGTCTCCTGTACATAAATGTACAAGCTTACTTATTAACTTACTTAAGTTTAATGGGTCTATTCTAAGCATGACTCAGTCTGAATCTAACCCTATCGAAAAACAAACTGCATGGCAACCTGGGGCTTTCTAGATGTTGTTGGATTCCACTTCCATCAGCTCCAGCCAACAAGGCCAACGGTCAGGAAGGATGAGAATTGTAGAACAACAACATCTTGAAGGCAACTCAGTTTCCACCCCTGCCCTCTGGGTTGCTTCACAAATGCATGCAAAATGGCTGCCATATCCAGCTATGATTCCCACATGTGAATGGAACACCAGATAAATAGTGCCAGAAACAGAACTTTTTTTAGCATACCCTCCAACATCTGGGTGATCCAAACTGGGATGCTTTCTTTTTGGTCCTGAGCACTCGCAGGGGCCAGCTGGCTCATGCCAGAGTGCAAATCTGAAAGGCAAATGTCTTATGGTCTGGTGCAAGGCAGCTGATTTGCGCAAGAGTGGCAGGCCAAAAAATGAAGTCTTTTGGTCTGGTGTTGTGGTGTGAGCCAGCCGACTCGTGCAAGAGTGCTGGACTGAAAAATGAGACATTTAGGGATCCAATCAGAAGCCAGGAATGGTTTCTGTTATTCTGGGATGTCTTGCTTAAATCAGGATAGTTGAGTGGTATTTCCCAGCACCTTTTAGCACATCAGATGCAAAGCTTTTCATCAACTGGATTAAAATTACTTGCTCACTAATCTCCCAGCCCCCAGGACACAATGCAGAAGCCTTTCTGAAGCTAACCAGGTCATGCCTACATGAGAAACTGTCTACAGACCCTATGTATACTGCTTTGAGTTTTGTGGAGGAAATATGGGATATATAAATTTATTAAATATACAGATGACAAAGATGTGTAAGGCCTGGGCATAATTTCTCCATCATAAATATTAGGTTGTTCTTACTCTCTGTCACTTTTAAAAAAAAAAAATCAAAGGCTTTTGGGAAATGTTTACATCCATTGGTTTATTTTTGACATTAATATCCAAACAAGCAAAGATATTCCTCATTAAGTCCTGAGGCTCACAAACCCATGACTTGCAGTACAACAAAGCACATGAAACAGGGCTGGATCTAGCACATCAAAGAAGTGTTTCAGTAATGTGTGGTAAATT
Organism: Podarcis bocagei; assembly: GCF_964188305.1. Taxonomy (NCBI): domain Eukaryota; kingdom Metazoa; phylum Chordata; class Lepidosauria; order Squamata; family Lacertidae; genus Podarcis; species Podarcis bocagei. The sequence continues at coordinate 36,240,534 of NC_138130.1, forward strand.
TAAACAGGGAAAACAGGTAGAGAAAAAAAATGGGACTCCATGTCGCCATCTGGTGGCACAATGTTATATCGCACATACAACACATATACCGTAAATAGCTTTTTCTGTATCAGTCTATCCAAGTCCCAGGTCAGCTCTTATTTATTTCCATGGTTGCAGGCCTTAACATCTGGCCAGTAAACTTTTATCTTCCACTCCATGGGGGTAACCCAAGTCCATTTAAACAAGCTGAGCTTAAGTGAGCTTGGCTGCATCTGATCTGTTGCTAGTGAGGATTGCCTCAAGTTAGCGGAACTTGCTAGAGTTTGCCCTAAAACAATAATAGCAAAGGCTGCTGCATGTACCAGAAGGGCTTCTATTCGGTATAAGTATGAGATGGAACACAATACAGAATGGCTGGCAACGTGAGGTGGCCATTTCATGATGGCGATGGAGGAGGAATTGGTTTGGCCTGCTTTCTGCTGTGGATCAACCCAAGCACAACTCCCAATTGGATTGCACACTTCTCCAGGTATCACAATGTAGTTTCAGCATGCAAAGCAGCGCATACAAAATAGAAATTTTACAGTAAAAAAAGTATTGAAAAAAGTTGCATGACACAGGATGGACCTATAATTGAGTGCCAGAGAAACTGAAATGGGATGCAATTGGGCTGATTAGTTCATCTCTCCCTGAGGCAATGGATCCTGGGAGGTGGTGGTGGTCAGGTACCAAATTTCAAATGGGAAAAAATGCAAAAATGGGAGAAACCCAAATTAACAGATTATCCTTTTCTGATGTTCAACACCATGCCACCCTTGCAAAAGCAACTTATTTATGTACCCCCATACCCTACACCTCAAATTGCAGAAAACTTTGTCAGATAATCAAAATGCACTACCTTCAATTTGTGACATACCCTTCCACCAATCTCTACCATTTTCACACAATCCCCTACAAAGTTCAAATGATAAACCTTGAATCTTTGCTTTTTCAAATGAGCATTTCAGAATTCATTTCAGCTCTGCTCTCAACTTCATGGTCCCCATCTTCTTTTCTTATAATCATTCCATGTTTTCATAGAATCATAGAATCATAGAGTTGGAAGAGACCACAGGGGCCATCGAGTCCAACCCCCTGCCAAGCAGGAAACACCATCAGAGCACTCCTGACATATGGTTGTCAAGCCTCTGCTTAAAGACCTCCAAAGAAGGAGACTCCACCACACTCCTTGGCAGCAAATTCCACTGTCAAACAGCTCTTACTGTCAGGAAGTTCTTCCTAATGTTTAGGTGGAATCTTCTTTCTTGTAGTTTGGATCCATTGCTCCGTGTCCGCTTCTCTGGAGCAGCAGAAAACAACCTTTCTCCCTCCTCTATGTGACATCCTTTTATATATTTGAACATATATAACATATTTATATATTTCACAGTATACAAATTATCATATTCACCTCTACACCAGTCATGTCACATTCATATTATTTTCATTTTATAGATGATGCACGGTGGCTGAGCAAGTGAAAAACTTCCAGACCATTCAGAGCAAGGGTGCCAGCCCCAGGATACTGGGACTGTATCCCCACACATAGGATTGTGCTGTTAGGATTGTGGCTAATATATCATTTCTCATATTTTAGATGACTACTATCATTTTTGCTAGATTGATTCGAGGGTATATATGCTTTCCTATCTCCATAGAGTGAATGATTTCTCAGGTCTCATCTGCCTCTACCATTTCTATGATTCTATGAATATTTTCCCACAGAGAGGGCCATCAAAGACAGACTAGCATAGCTTACAAATGCATCTTCTTGCTCTAGAGATCCATAGGCTGTTTAGATATTTATATTTTGAGAGATAACAGCAATGCTGAGCTGGCTCCTGCTGTGCTAAAGTTAATAAATAACTTGGCATAGGAGAGGAGGGGGAGCGATAGCCCAATTGCTTGAAAATGGTTTCCTCTCTCTGCTTTCCAATCCTACATAAACCTGTGAAATGGCCAATGGACCCAGGAGAGATCAAATCGGAGGCTGCTGGTTTCAAGAATATTTATGGCCTCCTTTCCACAAGTGACAATTGTTCATGACTGCTGATAAGATCAATCCATCATAGGCATATAAAAACCCAAGAATGATCCAAGGTGTGTTGAGCAGAAATATTTTTGCATTTCATTCACAGATGAATGCTTTGACATATCAAATAAAATCACAAGCTGTAACCTGCGCTGACATCCTGACTCTAACTGGGAAAAGGAAAGAGGGAAAATAAGAAAAAGGTAGAGCAATAGAGGGAGCTGTTGTCCAATGAAGAAAAATAAAAGAAAAGCATGTTTGATGAGATTGCCTCCTCCACCTTCTAGGGAATAATTACTGATCTGTTTGCTTAAATATATGCAAACGGAAAGAAGCAAAACAAAATAAGACCATGGCTGTTATGGGCGGCGGCAGGGGGGGGGGGAGATACCATTACATTCAATGACTTGACATGTCTTACAATGTTTGGGAATGAGACTAAGAGATAGGCAATGCCCTATCTAAAAATGTCACTGCAGTAGGTTCCTTGCGGGAAGCCACCCATATCATTGACCTAATTAATTGTGCATGATTCAGCAGGATATCCTTCAGGTCCTTTCATTAATTCTGAGAATAAAGCTTTCAGGGTACTTCCATGCTGGGAAGAGAGGAAGAAAGAGCTGCGTCTTTGAGAGCTCTCAGTGGCCAGGCTCAGGTTCAAAAGCAAAACAGGGGCACCTGCCAGGCATAATTTTATCTCGATTGCTCCTCCATTTTTTAGATGGGTTTTTCTTTCCTGTGCAGGTAATCCTCTCCAGGAGAGTGGAATTGATTCTAATGAAGCATCTGCCTGCCATAAAGGAGGAGGAATATATTTTACAACAGCAGCAACAACAACACCATCACCACCAACAACAACATAGCTTTTTATGCAGAGCTTTCACTGCACCAAGGAAGTAGTGGTGGTTGGGGCTGAAAAGTGAATATAGGGGCAGGGTTGGCCCACAGCCTTCTGCTACCTGAAGCAAATGACAAAATGGCTCCCACCATCTCTTCCCTGTACAGGGTCTGACTGGTCTGGTAGGTGAAGCTTAAAAGTCAACACTGCCAATGAGACAATGTCTTCCAAGGCACCTGAGGGTAGCAGGCTAGATAAGGAGGCACAGGACACGCCACACATACACCTCAGTCTACTCCTCACTCCTCAGCACCTGCTGCTTCACTCTGCCAAATATTAGGCCTGGCCCTGACTAAGGGTCAGGAGGAGCCAAAGGGCCTTGTGACCCTCAGAATGCCAGATGAATTCATCTGGAAAAGGTAGCACCAGAATCTGGAAGCACCAAATTAGGCTAGGAAATGCTGAGGGAAGGAGCAGAGTAGAGGGGCTGTGAGACAGTTATGGAAAGAGAGAGGCCACTCCACAGGTTAAAGGGGTACAATTTTTCTCTGAGGCCTCTTCTTTTCTGTGGGCTGTTTGCTCTATTCACCATGTACAGTGGTACCTAGGGTTAAGAACTTAATTCATTATGGAGGTCCGTTCTTAACCTGAACCTGTTCTTAACCTGAGGTACCACTTTAGCTAATGGGGCCTCCCGCTGCTGCTGCGCCGCCGGCGCACGATTTCTGTTCTCATCCTGAAGCAAAGTTCTTAACCCGAGGTACTATTTCTGGGTTAGCGGAAGCGTCTGTAACCTGAAGCGTCTGTAACCTGAGGAACCACTGTATCTCACCCCAGTAGGTTGGAAGTATGGCTTTCTTTTCTCCTGTTCCTTGCATTCCTCTATAGCCTCCTTAAGTACCGGTATTTTGCCTGACTGGAATGTGCTCTTGAACTTTCACAATGCCTCTTGCTTTTCTGGATGGACAGATGTGTCTACAGAAACCTTTGGCTTTTGTATGGCTCGAGTTGTAAAAAGCTGCAACCTACTTTTGTGACTGGTCTCACCCACCACCATTGTGTGGCTCCAAGAAGTTTGCCCCAAATGGAATGCAGCCCCAAGGCTGTAAAAGGTTCTCCACCTCTGTCCTAAAGTAAATGTTGTCAATGGAACAATAATCAAAACGATGAAACGAATGCTGGTGAGGCCCACTTGTCACATTACTTGGGGGAAAAATTGATTCCTTCGTGGCAATTACATCTTGGTCTAATAAACCAAAACTGTAAAAGCTCCACGAGAGTCCGTGTCTTTATTCTTGGTCAGAATAAACATGCTGGCAAAACATATCTCTGAGGGCCAGTTCAGATGTTTGCAAAGCCCTCAGAGTTGCCCAGGGACACAGGGGCATGGAGAAGATAATGCCTGGATACAGTCAGGGGTGCTTCTCACTGCATTTTGCACCACAGGTATTCCTCCTCCTGGAGACATCTCCATGTGGACTGACTGACAGATGTTATCATCATCCCTTAGTAAGCTGAGTCCTTATTGCCTTTAGTACAGGAGTCATACTCAAGGACATGTACAGCCTACATTTCACTGTACCTCTCCATCAATGCCTGATGAAACACTTACCCTGTGATAGCTTGATTTACACAATTCCTCCTGAGGATACCTGGCAATTTTGTCACATGAGGAACCCAGATGTTAATGGCTGCTATCTTCCAACCACTTAAAATAAAGGCCAATTCAGACACCCAATTTTGAGATGGAGGACTTACCATAAGGCGATTCCTTCCCTCAATTTCCCTGTGATAGGGAGGTGTTTTTTCCGAAGGAAGCACTCGCATGCTCCGAAAATTGCCAGTGTTTCATTGACCTCAATCTGCCTGCTCTTGGTAAGCGTTTTGAGGATAATATCTTAACTTTATCCACCTCTCTCACCATCCACCTAGTTCCTTGACTTAATGGGTGCTGTCATTTTAGATTCCTTTTCGTGTTTTATGTTATATCACATCTTCCACTGAGGATTTAGGAGCATCGCAGCTCGACATCTTTTTCTTCCTTGGCAGAGATGCATTTTGTTCTTGTAAGGTTATCAACATACACGTACAATGACAGAGATGATGATAAAGAAATTGCTGCTCCTTCCCCCCCACCCTATCCCTCAATCTGATAAGGTGGACCCCCTCCCCTGGCCTACTTTGTCCAGAAAGAGCTATGTGCAATGCATTTCCTATCACAGATTTTGTCCCATTGAATTTCTGTTTGAAGACCAGAGAGCAGATTCTCTCCAGGGGATCTTTATCATGCGTGTTGTTTTCTGAATTACTTTCTTGGTGCTCAAAGTTGTCATTGTTTCATTTAATAAAATATACGAAGGCAAATACAAATAAAATGGAGGAAAGGCTCAGCATGAAAGCATCTGTTTTGTATGCAAAAGGTCCTGGGTACAATTCCTTGTTAAGTATAATGTTTAGTTCACAGAGAAATGAAAAAATGTATATGTATGAATGAAGGTTTAAAATGGAAAGTGGCTAAATGTGTATTGCTAACACTGGAGTCTTTTCCACAAGAGATTTTCTAAAGAACTCTGAGCTCTTGCTGAGTTAATGATTAACTAACTGATCTCTGGTAGCTCACATGTGAGGGTTGTAAACTTCAATTATGTGAGAGGTATTGGGTTGCAATCTCCATTTTGAAAGGAGTTACCTTGAGTCTGCCTCCCAAACTTAATGGAGTGAAGATGGAAATGGAGTCATCTCTCTGAACACTACAGGGAGAACAATTCATGCAAATGGCTTTCCTGAAGGGACAGCAAACAGCTTAGAGACTGGAAAGAAGGCAGGGGTGGGGGAGAGAGACCTTTGCTTATAGGTCTGTTTGGATTATTTCATATTTTGTAATATGCTGAGCCTGTGCTGGGCAGCACAATATATTGTATGGATATTTTTGGTGTTTAAATTCTGTTTTAAAGGAGGTTCTGCCAGCAAAAGTTTGAATAATATTTCCGTGGGCCTGGATAATGGTTCATTTCCAAAGGTGTCGGTTCTTATGCTTCCAGTCACTTCAAATTGTACAGTATTTAATATCTGCAGCATTCCTGGCATCACCAGTTAGAGCTGGAAATGTTTCCCCTCAGAAACCCCGGATAGTCACTGCCAGTTGATATGAATGATACTGAGCTAGATAGACTTAAGGTATGATTCAGTACAAGGCAGCTTCCTATTTTCCTACTTGGGGGAAAGCACCCTTAAATGTCAAAATTGCAAAAGCCGAAATCTGGGGGTGGGGATTTGTGGAAGGGTCCATTTGTTTTAAATGAACAATGTTTTCAAGCTCTAAATCAACAGAGCAGTTTCTGAACGTTTTCCTCCCACCTCTCACCTGCTAAGCCAATCCCACAGCAAATCAGTCTCCAGTGGGAATTACTTTTGCTTTGCCAGCACCAGATATGCTATCATGAAATTACAGCTCATATCGCTCCTTGGTCCGTTGGCCTGTTATGACTGCATTTCATTTCCAGCTCGTAAAATTTGATGTTTGTAAATGGCAAGCCCATCATTTCTTATCAGAGCATGTCCAGCATAACTGCCATTAATTATAAAACTCTCTATCATCCTAGGATATTGTACTGAAATAACCATGAGATGAAATTGCTGCCAGGACGTCTGTCATCAATTGGAAATGTATTTTCAACTTGTCCCTTGGAAAAAAATAATACCATAATGTGGATTATGTCTCTGGTCTGGCTTAGTGAATGCTATTTTAACAATAGATAATGGCCATTACTGACTTCCCAGAGTGATTTTAACAGATGATAATACAAAATTTTGTCTGGGGGTGAGACAGTGTCAAAACATCACTATTCTGAGCTGCCCTGCACATATGCTCTGACATGTCTGCTTTTGAAATAAGCTTTTTGGCATCGCACTTAAAGAAATAAATTTCAAAGTCACATGCATCTGAGTGGTAGTGCAGAACAGAATATAATAATATTAATAAACCCTCACAATTCTATAAGCATCAGCCTGGAAACATAAGTATGAAGGTGACAGCAGATGTGAATGAATGCAATAGGACATCAATATATGTTGTTGTCATCTTCAGTGATGCTGATTATTATTATTTCTTTTTATTTTAATTAGAGGTAAAATTAGAGTAAAGGACATGCTCACTGCAATCAATCTGTATATAATTTTGCTTCGATTTTCTCAGCAGTAATTTTGAAGGACGCTTAAATGTTGTGGGATACCTTCCCCTTTCTGTGCTCTGAGGACAGAGATAACCTCGTGTAACTAGCCGCTTGTGTTTTGGACCTTATCCATGCAGGCTGATTAAATCAGTTTGGCCAGAGCTCTTTGTACCCGGGTTAATGAAGTTGCGACTGCTTCTCTGACAGAGGGTTATGTGCTGATGACACTGACGTCATTCAGAAAGCATGAACTGGGGACAGCGGAGAGGAGTACACTAGCTCTGCCCCCTTTGTTGTCATTCCTTCAACTCATGGAGGGCAACTATATGAAGCGGAGAGGCTTCCATACTCATGGTTGTTATGTACTGAAGTTCTCACCCTAGGCCAGCAGGGGGATACTGTAGATTGTTTTCACTCAGGTCCACATATGCAAATAAGGGATTGAAAGTGACGTTCAGTGATTGGATAGTTACAGAAAATGGTTACTGTTGCGTTCTAGTGGAGCTCTATATAAGCAGGCTGGCTGAACCCTTCAGTTCAGTTCTGTTCTGGCCTGTGAATAAACAAGAGCTGTTTGAAGAATCGCTGTGTCGTCTGATATGTTCACCCACAACTTAACAATGGTGTTATAAAATAATAATAATAATAATAATAATAATAATAATAATAATAATAATAATAATAATAATAATTTATTTATACCCCACCCATCATCTGGCTGAGTCTCCCCAGCCACTCTGGGCGACTCCCGATCAAATGTTAAAAACAATACAGGTATTAGATATTAAAAACTTCCCTAAACATACTGCTCCTTTTCACTTAAGTGGTATCCAAGAGCCCGCATAGAGTCTTTAAGTAGGTTCTCTATCGGTATGAGAAAATAACAGAGGCCAACCAGAGAATATTGAGAAGCAAAGCAGCTAGTAAGCTAGATCTTTATTAACTGTTGCAACAGGGTGCTCACAACCACACGCAGGAGGCAGAAGGTACCCAGAACAATGGTGTGCAAGCCCTTACATAGACTTTTGAAGTTGCCCACCCTGTAGCCAGACACCCCCCCCAAAAAAAAACAGCATACATGCATCACAGAAGGAGGCGGACTACAGCAGAAATACATCACAAGGGACTGTCTACAACACAAATCCTGTCTGGCAGCATACTGATAATGGTCACTTGATTGCTCCACCTGGGCAGCCTGGCCATTCCTTTTGAGATGCTAAATACTTAGTTCCTAAATCTAGGTCACAGGCTCACCCTATTCATACACAATACACCCTTAAAACAGGATTTGTGACCAATGAGACAATGGGGAGGTTTTCCCATTTCCTTCCTCACTGCAGAGAATTTTTGAGGTGGCTGGAAGAGTCAAAATGGCTTCAGGATTGCTCTCCTGTACTATTTCAGACATGTGGTTAATAATGTTCATAAATCTACAAGGCAAATACATACATATGATTTTTATATATGAGACCTTAGAATTCCTATAACAATGGAGATGCCCTACACATTTTAGAGCTCTGATATTCCAAGGCTCTAAAATATGTGACGAGACTACATGAGTACAAGGTTGCTGAGAGGTTGGCACTAGTGCACTCATATCTACTGTTCCCCACCACCATGTGTTTTCTGAACACCCGAGTGGGCTGAACGTGGGTCATTGATCATGTGGATTCCCTGTACAATTCTCCTCCCCTTTCTGAGACAGTTAAATCAGGCAAACTGAAGCCCTATCTTGGCATGCTGTTCACCTGGAAAGGCTGCCTAGAAGCAAAGCAAGTGAAGACAAGCTCTCTACACTTCAGCCCCACATGTGATGATGCACACCCCTCTCTACAAGTTGGAGGACAAAGTCCAGAGAGGGGAGCCTTCTCTACTTGTGGACCTCCCCGCGTGATCTGTGAGGAAAGGAGGCTCTCTGCTTCAGACTTTGTCCCATAACTTCTGGCAAAGGACATGCACAGCAAGGGGAGGGAGGGGCAGAGCTTAACATGCAGAACTTCCACCCTGTTTCATGTGCTTTTTTAATTTGCGAGTTGCATGCCAAAATGAGGCTTGAGTTCCTATCCGATCTGACATTTGAATGGAGCTGCTGCCTCACATAGGAAATTGTCTACATTCACGTTCAGAGCTGGGGGTCTTCTAGTGAATGTAGGAACAAATGCTCGGGAGATCAAGTGAACTATTGCTTATTTTTCCTGGAAAAGGACATTGCTACTTTAGAAATAAAAATGACATTTCCCCTCCTATTTGATAGCTACTTTTAGATTTCCTTCTACCCTCACCATAATAAAAAACCTTGTTCTTTTAGTCAAAACAATTTATACATTTCATTGAGAAACTCTCATGGTGACACTATGTGAATTTGCCCTTTGCAAGTTATCAGGGTTCCCCAGCCCCATTTGAGCATGAAAGAAATAACTTTTGATCTTATGCTGCATAAGGCGGGGGGACAACCTATTTTAAGGCCATGATAGCTATTTAAGGTTCATGATACAGCTAAAAATAAGCATATTGACATTCCGACAGCAGCATGCTCTAGCCACCAGCTATTGTGGCTCCCCTGGAAAGTTTCCTTACTGCAAATAAACAAAGCCAACATGGATTATTGTATAAATTTGTTCTTGCTTTGGTTTCATTTCCTCTCTCCTTCCTGGTGCAATTTCAAGGAGAAAATGTTCAAGATGTTTACTTACTCTATGTATACCATATAAGAACTTCTGATTATGTGACTTTAGTAAAAGTGCACTGCTGAATAAATATGGCAAATAACTACTTTTGAGTGTGATTGTGTCCAGCTGTTTCCCATTCTCTGTTCTCTGCATTTAAAGTGGGAAATTGAGGTTTCAGTCTTAAGTAGAATCAAAGCCATATTTGGAATCAGGCCCATTTAGGGGGGCAGGATTCCTGTCATAATAATAATAATAATAATAATAATAATAATAATAATAATAATAATAATAATAATAATAATAATAATTTATTATTTGTACCCCGCCCATCTGGCTGGGTTTCCCCAGCCACTCTGGGCGGCTTCCACAGAAACAAAAAATACACTAAAATCACACATTTAAAAACTTCCCTGAACAGGGCTGCCTTAAGATGTCTTCTGAAGGTCAGGTAGTTGTTTATCACTTTGACATCTGATGGATGTCAGCGTCCGGGCAGAACGATGGGGGTGGAGACGCTCCTGTCAGTAGTGGATAGAGGGGTACACTCACCTAACCTCCCATCACTGACATCCTGGAGGGTTACCTGTAAAGGGAGGGAGGCAATGGTGTGGTTGGTGAATAGCATACATGCTGGCAGAGGCAACCTGGCATTCCCACCAGTGCATTTCCACCACGCTGCACTTGTCTCTATTTTCCCCTTTAGGTAAGCCACAGCTATGCCAGTGATGGGAAGTTAGTAAGCATAACTCCTCCTTGGAGTTCAGATTAACACACCCCACCAATGTCTGCTACTGCTGAAATAACATCTAACATTTAGCCATCAGAGTGGACTTACGCTGTACAATGGGATTCCTTCTTTTAAAATAGAGTCTTACCTTGGAAGTTGAAAGGCATCTGTTCTGGAAGTCCATTCAACTTCCAAAATGTTTGGAAACTAAAGCGTGGCTTCCTGCAGCCAATCAGAAGCCACAGAAGCCCTGTCAGACATTTGGGTTCCAAAGAACGTTTGCAAACCGGAACACTCACTTCCGGGTTTGTGGCGTTCGGGAGCCAAAATGTCCAAGTACCAAGGTGTTCAGGATCCAAGGTACGACTGTAAGTGCTATTTCTTTGCCTCATCATATATGAGGGTATTCAAACTGAAATTTTATCAGAATGAAACAAACTCAGATTCAAGTTCTCCACATTCAGTAGTTGGATACTTTTTAATTAGTATACACTATTGCATTCTGTTTTCCCATAAGGAACGGCAGATTGAGCAATGATAATGTGGAATGTCAAAGCAGTCCAGTGCATGCATGTCTTTCCAAGTAATAAAAATTATTTCAAGTTTTATGTTTAACTCTTTGCTCTTTATCCTGTATTATTAGTGGTAATGAAGGCCATTTGGAGCAAATATTGCCTACATGTAGACAACATATACACTTGGACATTTTTTTTAGAAGATGCTTCTCTTGTTCGTTTAGCTACTTCACATCTAGACGAATAGGTTCAAGAGCTCATTTCAATTATTTTTATTACGCCTGGCTACAGCTTTCAGCTATTAGAAATGTGGGCATGCAGCTCATTTGAAGATTCAATGTCCCTGTTAAACAGTAATTCACGCCACTTTCCCCATTAACCATCTAGAAACTCGTGGGATACCACTGATTTATAGCAGTATTTGGAGCTCGAATCTTGCCTTTGTACGTTGAGTGTTGTTTTGTATAAGGTACTTGTCCAGAAGCGTAATGGTTGATAATGAAGCAGTTTCCACTTGGGTCAACTCCTAACATTATTGTTCTTGCTAATTAGATTAAGGTAATGCCTTCCTTAGAAATGGTGGTTCATCCATATGCACTTTTCCTTTTTGTAAAGGCACTGTTCCTCATCACGGCAGCAAACCATTAGAGCGGGATTAGCCAATGTGGTGTCTTTTGGTTCATGCTGGGCTTCAGCTCCCATCATCCTTTTGTTGCTGAGCTCAATCTCTGAGGTGAATCTGAGTCCACAGTGAAGGTGATCGCCTTAAAGAGCCATCGTACACAATGGAAGAAAATGTTTGGCCAAGAAGCTCATAGCTAAAGTAGCCCTGAATGTCTGCCTTGGAATATGAGAAGAAGAAATTATGGCAAGGCAAGGCATCAGTGTGAAATAGATAGAGGCTTGTTATCGGATGGGAAAGTATTCAAAGAAAACGCTAGAAGTCTGCCTGGAGTAATGGCCGGACACAAGACGTCAGACCACTTTCGGTTTTAAGAAAAGCAAGATGGCGAAAGGTCACTACACAGTAAAATTGAGTCCTTGGAGTAGAGGGGAAATGCCGAAAATGATTGATTGCAATAAGAAACGTTGTTGTTGCTGTTTTTTAAAAAAATTCCACACAGAAAGTTACCAGATATAAACTCCTCTTGCAAATTAAAGGATATGGAACAGTTAAATACGAACGAAAGTCAACACACCAGTGGCTGTTAAAATAAAGGATCAACATTGGAACTGTATTATTTGGATTAAATAAGAAGATTGGAGCAGGAACAAGGAATCAACATCTCCTAAAAATCTCCTAAAATCAGAACATGGGAAGTCAACCAAAATGTTTAATTTGGAATCTGACAATTGGCTTTTTAAATTAAATTATGATTTGGTATTGTACTAATGTTGCCTATATTGGATTTTTATTAATGAAAAATTAATAAAAAATATTATTATAAAAAATTAAAAGATAGAGGATTTGTTAACATACGCAGTTAGGAATGCTGGATAACTGTCATATGTGTCCACAAACACTGTTCCTTGCAGGTGTTTGACCCATATACCAATTCAGAAATTATATTTAGTAAGGAAGTAATGAATAACTTTATTTAAACAGGCTTGCTTTCAACTCTTAACTCTCTGTCCCCCCCCCCCCCTGTCCTATCTCTATACGGCTTGTGCTGAGTCACTTCCTGGTAGCTGTTCCCCTAATCTGTGGCTTCCCTCCATGTTACAAAATTTATCTCCTGGTCTGTTGTGGTAACCCTTTTATTTAATTCCACATGCATTGCTTATATGAATGGGCAGTTAATCCACAGTTATTCCTACCCTGTTGCTTCCACGTAATCCTCCTTGATGCAGAAAGAGGAGTTTGTGGAGCTCCAGTTTCTTTTGGTATTAGCCTGCAGTTTTCCAAATTAAGTGGAAAATGATCATCACATATTTTTTTCCAGACCAAAGGTTGCAATCCTTTTTCAGAGGGTTTGGTAGGTTTTTAATGCCTTTCGCTCGATGTCACTGTCTCCCTTCCTTTCCTGACAGTTCTTTATACTTGCAGACTTTGGGTGCTAATGGACACACACTCAAATTGTGCTGTCTTTCTCCCATTCTTCAACAGCACAAGTTTACAGGTTGACTTCCCCATTTAACACAGTGTTCTGAACCTTTAAAATTTTCTTAAACACCATGAACAAATGTACAAGGTGATCAGATGAACAGCAAGCATACAGATCTTGTTACTTCTATAGTACCTTTAGTTACGATGAATCTTATATTCAACTGCTTTCCTTACCTCAAATTCTAAAGATTCAAAGTGCTTCTCCACTATTCAGCCACAATGTTTTTCTCTCGGTTCCCATCTAAAAGGGAGTGCTTTTAAAATTATGTCTTCCAAGAGGTTGAAAATAATGGGATTCTCACCGGTGACACTTAATCCCCATTGAATAGCAGATTCCCCCCCCCCCCTAGTTTGCATAGCAGAAAAAAATGGCCTTTGCTATATCATTTCCTCTCTTTCTGACATAAAGGCTGTAAGGGCTGTTGTTTATGTAACCAAAACATTATCACCTGTGCACATTCTTAAAAAAAAATTAAACAAATGGGAGGGGGGAAAATCAGTGATGACCATGTATGCTCAGTGGCTCCCGAGCACTACCGTATTTTTCGCCCCATAAGACGCACCGGCCCATAAGACGCACCTAGATTTTAGGGGGGGAAATGAAGGAAAAAATTTTTATTTCCCCCCCAGGTGCGCTGCGCTAATCCAGAAGCTTGGGGCGTGCTGAGGTCAGCGCGCCCCAAGCTTCTGCATGCCGGCAAGCAGTCCGCTGCCGCCCCAAGCCTTGCACACCCGGCGGGACCTCCTGCCGGGTGCGGGAGGCTTGGGGCGGCAGCGGACTGCTTGCCGGCATGCAGAAGCTTGGGGCGCGCTGACCTCAGCACGCCCCAAGCTTCTAGGTGCGCGCAAGCAGTCCGCTGCCGCCCCAAGCCTCCCGCACCCGGCGGGACCTCCTGCCGGGTGCGGGAGGCTTGGGGCGGCAGCGGACTGCTTGCCGGCATGCAGAAGCTTGGGGTGCGCTGACCTCAGCACGCCCCAAGCTTCTAGGTGCGCGCAAGCAGTCCGCTGCCGCCCCAAGCCTTGCGCACCCGGCGGGACCTCCTGCCGGGTGCGGGAGGCTTGGGGCGGCAGCGGACTGCTTGCCGGCATGCAGAAGCTTGGGGCGCGCTGACCTCAGCGCGCCCCAAGCTTCTAGGTGCGCGCAAGCAGTCCGCTGCCGCCCCAAGCCTTGCGCACCCTGCCTTCAGGGCGCCCGACGCTCCGAGAAGCAGGCTGCTATCCGCAGCCTAGACATCCCTGCGGGTCCTCCCACAGGGCTGCCTGGGCGGTGGAATTGTTCCCGAAGCGTCGGGCACTCTGCCTTCAGGGCGCCCGACGCTCCGAGAAGCAGGCTGCTATCCGCAGCCTAGGCAACCCTGCGGGACCTCCCACAGGGCTGCCTGGGCTGCGGAATGGTTCCCGAAGCGTCGGGCGCTCTGCCTTCAGGGCGCTCGACGCTGCGAGAAGCAGGCTGCTATCCGCAGCCTAGGCAGCCCTGTGGGACCTCCCACAGGGCTGCCTGGGCTGCGGAATGGTTCCCGAAGCGTCGGGCGCTCTGCCTTCAGGGCGCTCGACGCTGCGAGAAGCAGGCTGCTATCCGCAGCCTAGGCAGCCCTGTGGGACCTCCCACAGGGCTGCCTGTGCTGCGGAATGGTTCCCGAAGCGTCGGGCGCTCTGCCTTCAGGGCGCTCGACGCTGCGAGAAGCAGGCTGCTATCCGCAGCCTAGGCAGCCCTGTGGGACCTCCCACAGGGCTGCCTGGGCGGCGGAATGGTTCCCGAAGCGTCGGGCGCTCTGCCTTCAGGGCGCTCGACGCTGCGAGAAGCAGGCTGCTATCCGCAGCCTAGGCAACCCTGCAGGACCTCCCACAGGGCTGCCTGGGCGGCGGAATTGTTCCCGAAGCGTCGGGCGCTCTGCCTTCAGGGCGCCCGACGCTCCGAGAAGCAGGCTGCTATCCGCAGCCTAGGCAACCCTGTGGGACCTCC
Organism: Podarcis bocagei; assembly: GCF_964188305.1. Lineage (NCBI taxonomy): Eukaryota > Metazoa > Chordata > Lepidosauria > Squamata > Lacertidae > Podarcis > Podarcis bocagei. The sequence continues at coordinate 36,255,578 of NC_138130.1, forward strand.
CACAGGGCTGCCTGGGCGGCGGATATCTTCCTGAAGCCTGGAGAGCGAGAGGGGTCGGTGCGCACCGACCCCTCTCGCTCTTCAAGCTTCAGCGAAAGCCTGCATTCGCCCCATAAGACGCACCCAGATTTTCCCTTCATTTTTGGAGGGGAAAAAGTGCGTCTTATGGGGCGAAAAATACGGTAACTGGTTTTTGGAGAGGGGGAATAAAAGAGAGAATGAAGAGCACTGGAATGGAATGGAGTGACTGGAATCCTAATCAGGGATCCACACGGCAGCAACTTGTGCTGATGGAACAATCTCCTTAGTGCAATGTTGAATACAGTTCATGGACAAATGGGATCTGCAACAATTGTTGCCATGTGGCGGGCTCCCTGATTAGGGAGCCAGAGCAACGATTCCTAATAGCACTTTCCCACTTCGTCCCCTTACCTGCTGTTCTGGGGGGCGGCGTTCTCCTGACCCTCTGGAGTAGATTTGGGGAGGGTGCATGAAGGGGCAGGGGGGGGGAAGTCCTGTTGCACTAGCAAAAATACAGTGTTGTTGTTTAGTCGTGCCCAACTCTTCGTGACCCCATGGACCAGAGCACACCAGGCACTCCTGTCTTCCACTGTCTCTCGCAGTTTAGTCAAACTCATGCTGGTAGCTTCGAGAACACTGTCCAACCATCTCATCCTCTGTCGTCCCCTTCTCCTTGTGCCCTCCATCTTTCCCAACATCAGGGTCTTTTCCAGGGAGTCTTCTCTTCTCATGAGGTGGCCAAAGCTTCAGGATCTGTCCTTCCAGTGAGCACTCAGGGCTGATTTCCTTAAGAATGGATAGGTTTGAACTTCTTGCAGTTCATGGGACTCTCAAGGGTTTCCTCCAGCACCATAATTCAAAAGCATCAATTCTTCGGCCATCAGCCTTCTTTATGGTCCAGCTCTCACTTCCATACATCACTACTGGGGAAACTATAGCTTTAACTATACAGACCTTTGTTGGCAATTATGTTCTTAATATAGGTACCACTGAATTTTTGTTGCTTGCCAATAAAAATGCAGTGGTACCTGTATTAAGAACTTAATTCGTTCTGGAGGTCTGTTCTTAACCTGAAACTGTTCCTAACCTGAGGTACCACTTTAGCTAATGGGGCCTCCTGCTGCTGCTGCATTGCCGCCACCCGATTTTTGTTCTCATCCTGAAGCAAAGTTCTCAGCCCAAGGCACGATTTCTGGGTTAGCGGAGTCTGTAACCTGAAGCATCTGTAACCTGAAGCGTCTGTAACCCGAGGTACCACTGTAATTGCACTGCCTTCTGCTAGAGCAAAGATTTAATTGATTATAGCCCAACGCCTATAGCTAATCTATGACAGTGGACAGAAGGTTACATCCATGCGCTCACATTTATTACTTGTCAGTGAGCAGAACGTTCCATTTAGCTCCTTGTCCCTTGCTAACAAGCCAATATGCCAAAGTCGTGGGCTAGAAGCAATGATTTTTATTGGGAGCCACGATGCCCTTAATGGATAAGTACTCAAACAGGAGTGGCCGCAGGATGAGAAAGTTCAAGTGTGGTGTGATAATGGGTTATGATATAAAGAGCCCTCAGCTTCGTGAGAATTTTATCAGGCTGAAACCATCTTTCTCCATGCTCGATTTGTCTTGTAATCAAAGCACCCTGAAGGAAGCGCCATGTTTTGTTTCATGCAAATGAAAGAGCGATAATAAGGGTGGGAAGAAGCAGCCAAAGATGATGCACAGGGTGACTTGATATCTCTTCTCAGAAATTATTGCACTGAGAGTTTCACCTAATCACTGTTTCACTTTTCTCCAGGCCACGCTGGCTTTTCTTGATTTCTCAGGAAGCCTGTGGAGTTACTTTCTCTGAAAGCATTAGCGATGTGTTGAGTGCCTCACCCTGATGCCACATTACTCATCTATCATCCATTGCTTGAGAAAGGGGCAAATTACAGTCCACACATTTCTGTGCTTTCTCAGAAAATAATCACCGCAAGCATTTCAGTTTGACACTGCCAGACAATCAAATCAACACATGTGTTGCTGTAAGGTGAGCTGAATCAGCCACATGTTTACAACCATCGCCAAGTAGTTATTTTAGCATTCAGTTAAATAGCCAGCTTGCAGGGAGCAGGATTGCCTATATTATTATTATTTACACGGGGCGGTTCATAGCATTAAAAATACAAAACGAGAACACAAAATACATAATAAAACAAAAACAAACCAATAATCCCTCCTCCGATAAGCACATTTACAAGGCCATGGAATGTTAAATCAGCCCAAGACCTGGTTGCAGAGAAAAGTTTTTCCCTGGCACCTAAATATATGTAACGAAGGCACCAGGTGAGCCTCCTTGGGGAGAGCATTTCACAATCTTTCCACTGCCTCACCTTTACCACTCCCTGCCCTGGTAAGCAGCAGAGACTCAGCTGTCAGGAGGTCAGGTGAGCATCAACAGCCCACCATGCCATCTGCTGCTTGTTGGAGGCCTACAAGAATATCCATTGGAGGTACTCTGTTGCCAGTTTTTCTGTACTGAACAGGAGATGGCCTAGTTTGCCTCATCTGCTTATGGTTCTTCTTTCCCCAGGCTTTGGATTGCTCTGTTAACTACTCATCAACTCCTTACAGTGTTCAGTCTCCTGGTTGGCTATTTGACTTTAGAGCAGTGATTTACAGAAGCAGAAACATTTGCTGAAATCAACTGGAATACACACTGACATTTGTCCAAGAGGATTTGGATTCTGAAAAGGCTTAGTCCCGACTCAGTGGTTTTGTGCAGATGTGCCTTAAAAATTTAGAAAAAATAATAATTACTGGAGCAGTACAATAACGACTTTGCCTACAAGTATTATTTACTCATTTTTGACAATAGAAAATGATCCCTTATTATGATGGGCAACGCATGCATGGAGGGAGATTCATTATAGCACTGGGACTTCTGAGGCTGCAAGCGATGCATTGGCTGAGATTAGAGGTGAGGAGATATTTTCAGATGCTGTTTTGGGGCATTTGCAGGGGGAAGGGCAGACAATTTCTGAAGTTCTAGGGGGAAGGGATTGGGTCAGGAGGGTTGACCATACAAAAAGCCTTGCTGTCTGCATTTTAAATGTTTAGTATGTAATATTTTTCTTTGTCTTAATAATAGGTTGGAGGGGATTTGCATCAGGAATGGAATGCATAGGGAGAGTCAGTTTAACCCTTCCCCAGCCACAATACAATATTAAACCCCATGAGAGCCCAAGGTTCCCATTTGCTCATTCTCATAATAACAATCCCTGGTAATGATATATGAATCAGGCCCTAACATTTTTTAAAAACACTCTGAGATGAATGAGAGTAGAACTATAATCTAGAAAAGATGTTAACACACTTTCATATGTGGGTATGTCCTAAGACTCAAGAGTCATTTAAAACAGGACACACCATTGCTTTTAATATCATGATGTGACTGAGTTTTGTTTAAAACAACAACCCAGATCTCATTCTCCCCATCTTGATTATTTACCTTTTTATAGAATGAATGGAGTATATAGTTTTATTCATTGTAGTTTTGTTTTCAAGGCTGATTTACTCTAAAAGAAAGAGACCAGCATGCAGTTCCCCGAAGCAAAGACCAATATAATGCATTCACTCTATTGGCTGGCATTTCAGCCACTAAATTAATATTCTTGAAGGAGATTCATCAAGTCCCTAACCTATAATTGGGATTCTGGCCATGCTGTTGATTAGACAGTGAAAGGAATCAGTCCATGGAGAGAGACAACTTTTCATTTCAAATCCAATCAGGGAGAGCAAACATAATTCTAACAGAGTTTCTGCAGTAGATAGATACGGTTATTCGACATGTAAATGGAATAAAGAGGCCGGAAACATGATAGCCCCAGAATGGTTAATTTCAGTGCCCCAGAACTCCCACTTGGGGCATCGTTTTTCTTACATGTTAAACTATAAGTCAAAAGTGAATTCTTGATGAGTCCTTAGGCTGCATTTGCCTAGAAAATAATAGCTTGTCTTTTCTGAATTTGCATTCCTGCCAGACTTGAGAACTACATATATGATGAAGTGAAGGCCACAGTTACGTCTATAGTTGGAGCGCACTGAGAAATCTGAGAACGGTAATGTAGTTTTAGGCACAAAATGTTTTTATCTGTCTGGTGACAAGGTGGGTTTTTATGAGCAGTGGAGACAAATAGCAGAGGTCCAATGTGAGTTCCATGCTGATGGTATATTTTTAAAAGGCTGTGAATAATCCAGGATTGTAATAATTTTTGAGCGTCTGTGGGTTAAACCAGTGTTTCCCAACCGGTGTTCCGCGGCACACTAGTGTGCCGCGGAACGTTGCCTTGTGTTCCTTGGGAGGGAGGCGGGCGAGTCGGGCGGCGAGAGGCGGGGTGGCGGCGGCGAGCACACGCGGGGCGGCGAGCGAGCTCCCTCCCACATCCCATCGCCGCTTGCTTCGGCCGGCCTACTGGAGGAAGGCGCGAAAACCTCGCGCATGCGCAGGCCTTCCGCCTGCGACAGCCCAGTAGGCCAGCCGAAGCGAGCGGCGATGGGATGCGGGAGGGAGCTCGCTCGCCGCCCCGCGTGTGCTCGCCGCCCGACTCGCCCGCCTCCCTCCCACAGCACACCAGCCTACCTCCGTGGGAGGGAGGCGGGCGAGTTGGGCGGCGAGAGGCGGGGCGGCGGCGGCGAGCACACGCAGGGCGGCGAGCTCCCTCCCTCCCACATCCCATCGCCGCTCGCTTCGGCCGGCCTACTGGAGGAAGGCGCGAAAACCTCGCGCATGCGCAGGCCTTCCGCCTGCGACAGCCCAGTAGGCCGGCTGAAGCGAGCGGCGATGGGATGCGGAAGGGAGCTCGCTCGCTGCCCCGCGTGTGCTCGCCGCCCGACTCGCCCGCCTCCCTCCCACGGCACACCAGCCTACCTCCGTGGGAGGGAGGCGGGCGAGTCGGGCAGCGAGAGGCGGGGCGGCGGCGGCGAGGAGAGGCCGCCCAGCGCGGGGCTCTCGCCGTCTGCCTGCCTGGCTGCCTGCGAGCTCGGCGGGCAGCGCTTCCGTCCACAGCGCCCGCCTCGCGGCTCTCATTCCCTGCCCCTGCCAAAGCTCACCCAGCCAAGCCGCGCTCTCCTTCCTGCCTCGCTTTGCTGCCTCCTCCCCCCCACCCCCAAAGCTTGGAGGTTCCTCGGCAGGAAGGAGGGAACTTAATCCTCTCCAAGGGCTGCAGAAAACAGACATGCAAATGGGGGCTTGCCAGCTCTTCAAGCGCCGCTGGCTTTCTTCGGGAATTACCGCCCGCCGAGTCCGGTAACGCTGACAGGCCGAGCCGCGGGGCTTGGCAGCACAGCCGGCAGAGTGTGGGAAAGGGCGGCCGCCACGCGCCGGGCAAGGCGAGACTCGACGGGGAGGACACCGGCAGCAGCGCCCCCCCCCCCAGAAACCCGCTCCAGGCAGGTAATTCACAGAGAGTGGACAGAAGGAAGCCTTAAAGGGCTTCAGCCTCCCAGAGTGGCGGGGAATAATAATAATAATAATAATAATAATAATAATAATAATAATAATAATAATAATGATAAATAAAATAAAATTGACAGGTGGTGTTTTTCTAGGTGAGGGGGTGGGGACTGTAATAACAAAAAAATCAGCTGTATATCAACCACTGTTTTGCAATGAGGAATTGCAAATAAGGAAGATCAAAAGGAGAATGTTTTTTTTGGGGGGGACTCTCTTCCTCTTCCTCCTCCTCCTCTCATTCTTGCTCCTCTTCCTGGCAAAAGGGCTGCTGAGACCCCTTCTCTCTTGGGTGCCGGTGGGTGCTGTGACGTTGACGCTGCTGTGGCAAGTGCCTTTACTTAGCAGAGTGCATTCCCCTTTACACAGGAGGGGAGGGAAAAAAATTGAAACTTACACTTCCGTGCGTCCCCTCCCGGCGCGACGTCACGGGGCTGTAATGGTGGTGTGCCTCGAGATTTTTTTCATCAAACAAGTGTGCCTTTGCCCCAAAAAGGTTGGGAAACACTGGGTTAAACCACAGAGCCTAGGACTTGCCAATCAGAAGGTCGGTGGTTCGAATCCCCGCGACGGTGTGAGCTCCCGTTGCTCGGTCCCTGCTCCTGCCAACCTAGCAGTTTGAAAGCATGAAGTGAAAGTAGATAAATAGGTACCGCTCCAGTGGGAAGGTAAATGGCGTTTCCGTGTGCTGCTCTGGTTCGCCAGAAGCGGCTTAGTCATGCTGGCCACATGACCCGGAAGCTGCACGCCGGCTCCCTTGGCCAATAAAGCGAGACGAGCACCGCAACCGCAGAGTCGGTCACGACTGGACCTAATGGTCAGGGGTCTCTTTACCTTTATCTGTAGTAATGTAATACATTGGGGTGTAGAACCTCAGGCCAAATGTCCTCCAATTGTTCGGCCTTTGTGATTCTCCCTAGGTCCCCTTCTCTAGGCACACCCATCTCTCTAGGGAACATCCTTCACTGACCCTGTTCCATCCTTCCTCCTTTTGACTAACTATAATGTTTGCATAGATATAGAGACGTCTGCCTTTTGCATGGCTGGAAAAGTACAATTCACACTCATTGCTCCACTTGCCTTTATTTCTGGTCCCACCAACTTTTACCTGTGGCTCTGTCTAACACTGGTGTGCTCCACCCACCAAAGGCTGACCCTGAGGAAATGCTGAAAAAAGATTCCTCGCCCCTGGTTTTCATCTTCATGGCTCACAAACAGGTGAATAGATTGCAGTCCTTTATATCATAGGCTGACCAGGCAAGCTGTGGCATGGAAACAAACACACTACATGAAATGGAACTTTGTGGGCCCAGCATCAGTGCAAGGAGTTAATCATCAGCCTTGCAGGGATGCTGGAGCCACAACCTTTTGCTAGTAGTTCCTGCTAACACTGACACCAAGTGCCAGTGAAGCAAGAGTCCTATGAAACCATCCAAGTCAGCATGAGCACCACAAAGGCCAGGCCCTGTGGGCCTTGGAAGCCCACCAGGATTTTTCATTTTAAGATAAGTTTTAAATTGTTCTTTAGGGGTGCTACTGAAAAGAGAAGCAATGACCCAGCTGGCTGCGTCAGCTGCCAGGCCTCTGGTTCATGCCACACAATATAACAATAGTATGTTGATGGCTAGAGGTTTTTTGAAGGGTAGAAGATGGTGAGTGCTGCACAACTGGTCACTCCATGTCTTTCTCCTTTCAGTGTTGGATCCTTGAAAGCCCGCGGGTATCCTGTCTAGGCTGGCATAACTCTCTCTCCTCCCTTTTAAGGAGCACTGAAAGGACGACCACAACCCACATACGAGTGGCTCCAAACCCACCATTAGGTAGGGTAAGGCAGCAATCTCAGGTGGCCGATTGAGGACTTACTTGTTATTGTTGTGATGAAAGGGTGCGTTTGGCATTTTCTGTCTCAAGTAGCAGAACGCTTTGGACTGTCTTTAGTCGAAGATTTTGGACCTGTAAGCAATGCAGGTTGCCTGTCCGTTACCTCCCGAGTGTGTTCAAGATACCTGCAGGGGCATACGAAGTGGGACGTGTGGAGGGGGCAGGTCACCCTGGGTGCCACTCTGGGTGGGTGACAAGATGGCCCCTGCCTCCCCCCAGCTGTAGAGTGGCCGAGGGCACGCACGGTCTGTACAGCCTGCCTCTTGCATGGTGACTGTATGGGCTGCCGTGTGCGCACACACAAGATGCCGCACATGTGCAGTCCATACGGGATGCCGCACATGCGCACTCCGTACGCGCTGCCCCACCCTGGGTGCTGGAGAGGGCTCCTCGGCCACTGGATACCTGACTGTTCACATGGTGTGTGTGTGTGTGTGTGTGTGTGTGTGTATCCATCCATCCATTTCCAAGTCAAAAGAGCCTGGATATTATCTACTGGATAATGGCACGTAAGTTCTGATCAAGAATGCGCTTAACATCGGAATATTATCTACTGGATAATGGCACGTAAGTTCTGATCAAGAATGCGCTTAACATCGGAGATTTCAATTACTGTCAAAAGGAATTTGGAGTGGTAAAGAACGAAAGACTGAAATGTCAATATTTATTTATTTGACCCAGGTGGTAACTACAGAATGCATCATCAGCATTAGAGAAAGGGGATGTGAGATGTAAGCTAAAGGAGGATGAGAAGTTCATTTGCATGGCGAGGAAAAGGAGCGTGCAGGGTGAAAGAGATCATGTGGAGATTACAAATTTCGCAAGTCCTGGATGCCTGGGACACAATGCAGCAGCGGCCAAGGTTTTACTGAAGACTGACATCTTCTTTTCATGGATAGAACAGCTTGGGACCCGAATGCCTAAAAGATCGTTTCTCCTCTTATATACCCAATTGCAGTAGAGTACAGGCACTCTCTCATCCAGAGGCATGTTTATGGTATAAGTTGTGTCACCCAGCATTTGGAACTCTCTCCAGGTACCTATCACACAGAGGCTGTTTCTATTTTCCTTTGGGCACCTATTGAGATCCTCCCTTTTTCAACCAGCCTTTTAAGTGGAGATCTTTATTCCGGTCTGTGCCTGCACTGAATCTGAAGTTGCTTTTTCATCTGGAATCGTTTTAAATTGTTTTTACATAGGAAAGTGGTTTTTTACAGGGTGTTTTTTTATTTATTTAATGAAATGGTGCAATTGTTTTTGCCACTGATGTTTTTATTGTGAAATCGCTTCAAGATAGTTTATGAGAAGCGACTCACAAATGGAAGTAAATAAGCAAATAAATAAAACAGATGCCTGCGACATTCACATAACCATATCGGTTACCGCCTTCACTGTTGGAGTTGACCCATTAGCTCGGAGGCCTGTGAAAATACAATATTCCATGTAGTTTTGGCAAGTAGATTTTTTGAGCAATGTTTATAGCGAACATAATTTGGAAGGTGCCGAGTATTCCTATGTCATTACAAAACATTTCTGTATCTGTCTCAATAAGAGGAATCATTTAAAATGAAAAGTGCTGAGGTTTTAAGCATCTACCTGCTCTAAGAATCCATCATTGAAGCACATAACTCTTCTCATGAAGCCGTTAGATGGGGAGCTCAGATCTGTTACATGACTTTTCAGTCCATTCCAGAGGAATTATTTCCTCCCGGTTTATTTGCACAGAGTTGCCCGTGTCCTCCTGATTCAACATGTATTTATAAATTGCTACAAATCTATTTTTAACTCCAGTGTGAATAAAGTATAGCACCTGCATTGCATAAATTTGTCACAAAGAATCAGTGCAGAAATAAGCATCTCTCCTCTTCTGACATCACCATAAATGTATTTCATGTCTTTGGCAGGTAGTAAATTCAGTGCAAACTAAATTATCTGTCCCTTCCATAGCAGGTTTCTACACAACAAATCTCTATTGTTAGAGGACAATTAGTCCCATCTTTGAGGCTGATTATCTTATGTCAGGGATTGGATGTGCCTTTTCAATATACCGTATTTTTCGCTCTATAACACGCACCTGACCATAACACGCACATCGTTTTTAGAGGAGGAAAACAAGGGAAAAAATATTCTGAATGAAACAGTGGATGTATCATTTTTGTGCTTCATGCTGTGGCCACAGACATGTGATCTGATGGTGAATTTGGGGTGACCCAATGCAAAAATCCTGAGAATCCCTGTGGATCCATGCTTTGTAACCACGTTTTTGCACCATTGCAGCCCCAGGCAACAGTGGGTGCGTGATTTTTTTTGGGGGGGCAGGCTGTAGCCATGGACATGCTATGTGCTCTGATGGTGAATTTTGGCTGACCCAATGCAAAGATCCTGAGGATCCATGTGGATCCATGCTTTGTAACCACGTTTTTGCACCATTGCAGCCCCAGGCAACAATGGGTGTGTGATTTTGGGGGGGCAGGCTGTAGCCATGGACATGCTGTGTGCTCTGATGGTGAATTTGGGGTGACCCAATGCAAAGATCCTGAGGATCCATGTGGATCCATGCTTTGTAACCACATTTTAAGTGGGGAGGGAAGGAAAAACACAGAAGGCTAAGAATGCAGGAGAGGGCTATAACGTGAGGAAAGGAAGGCAAAAGTTTCCCCCCACCCACCCACACAAGCCAGCCAGCGTGCGCTCTCTCTCTCTCTCTCTCTCTCTCTCTCTCTCTCCCTCCCTCTCCCTCCCACCAGCATGACAGAAGAAAGCATTTTAACTGCATTAAGAACTATTTAGCAGCGAAACCTAAGCTTTGCCATCCCTTAAGAGGTACAGACACTGTAATCTTCCAGATCGCATGAATTTACAGGCAAAACACTGTTTAAGGATTTCATCCTTTTAAATGGAAGAAAGCATATTTGAATGCTGTGTGTCTCCAAAAACAAAAAGCAGGAAGTCAAATCAGAATTTTAAGCCGAACCTGTAATCTCTCTTCCCTTCACAAACATTGTTCCCTCCGGAGCAGGGAGAGGATAGAAGAAGGGACGCTCCTTTCCTTTCCTCTCTTCTTGCCTGGAGGGGAGGGGCTTTCCCTGCTCTTTGTTCCGTTTGAGCAAACACAGTAACGAAACAGAGAGGGTGGGCAGTAAGACCCTGAGGCAGAATGCAGGAATGCTGCCACTTCCTCTCTCACGGAGCTCCCTTCTCCCTGAAGCGCGGTTTGATTTTTGCCTCATTTTTCGGCTCCAGGGACCACACATTCGCTGCATAACACGCACAGACATTTCCCCTTCCTTTTTAGGAGAAAAAATCTGCGTGTTATAGAGCGAAAAATACGGTACCTGATCTACGTAGTACACATTGATAGGCTGAATGATACAGCCCAAAGAGCTTTGTAGTCAGCTTCTCCTTCTCTATTACTTGCTCCCACCTCCCACATCTGCCAACAGCACAGGGCCCAAGAAAGCCCTGGGCAAGGCACAATTCAATGTCATCATTATTATATAAATATATCTGAAGGAGCGTCTCCACCCCCATCATTCAACCCGGACACTGAGGTCCAGCGCCGAGGGCCTTCTGGCAGTTTCCTCACTGTGAGAAGCCAAGTTTAAGAGAACCAGGCAGAGGGCCTTCTCAGTCGTGGCACCCGCCCTGTGGAACGCCCTCCCACCAGATGTCAAATAGAACAACAACTACCAGACTTTTAGAAGACATCTGAAGGCAGCCCAGTTTAGGGAAGCTTTTAATATATGATGCGTTACTGTATTTTAATATTTTGCTGGAAGCCGTCCAGAGTGGCTGGGGAAGCCCAGCCAGATGGGCGGGGTATAAATATATTATTATTATTATTATTATTATTATTATTATTATTATTATTATTATTATTATTATTATTATTTTACATATTTTGACTATTGTTGGTCTGAGAATGCCATGCTTGGCAGTGTCCTGTGCCTAGGTCTCACATTGGGCTAGATTCAGTAAAATGCCATCTCACAGAGAGCAATTTCATGGAGATGGAGATAAACTATTTTTGGTAGTCCAGCCTTTATTTATTCGGTGATTATGATGTCATCCTTTATTGAAAACCCCCAAAACATACAGTTTAACATAACTGTCATGGATGAAGATGCCACAGTTCACGCAGGAGGCTGGCCGGGGGGGGGGGGGGGAGGGACGGGACATTTTGGAAAATGGTTTCTGCAGATTTATGGCAACCTGGATGTCTACCCCCTTTTCCTATTCCAAATGTCGTCTCCCATGTCAACTAAGTGGAAAGTGCTGTCAGTCATGACTTTCCAAAGGAAGTCAATTACAGAGAGGAGTCTAACTGAGCTTGGGAGATAAATTGGTTTCTCCAAACCCAATTATGCATCTCACAAAGGTGGGTGGAGACGTCTGCCCCATCACGACTTCAAATTGAAAAGGATTTCTGGGAGCAGTGTTTGAAAAGCAATGTTCTGCTTGTCTGAGAGCTGCTCACAAGTGGAGGTTTCTGCAGACACTGCTCTGCGTGAGGTCGGCAACAGGCAGAGCTAACGCAGTGTAGCAGGGGTGGAACTCCAGCTTGTGAAGGTGAGTACCCTACATGTAAGCTTTATCTTATTATGGGCTAATCCCTGCCCCAGGTGTTCTCTTGATGCATGTTTGCAGGTGGGGAGTCTTTGTTTTCCTTTGGGAATCAGGAACTTTTAATAACATCCAATAAAAATGCACTAAAGGCTGAAGAGGCAGCATCCTGAATTTTCTAAGAAAGAGACCTTTATCTAACCCGGTTTTCAAAGCAATGTACATTGTTGAATCAAATAACTGCTCAAAGCGGATGCTTTAAAGTTCTCCAATAAGTGGAAGGCAGGAATCCTTTATTCATAACTGAATTAGTGCTTGGGGGTGTAAGATAAAGTTTCCAACCAAATGAATCAACCAGTTAACACTGGGGGGGGGGGGCTATATCTCTTCTGTATACAATACTTTAAGATACACACACTTCTAAGCAGAGTTATGCGAAGGGTGATGGAGAGAAAGAAAAATAAATGTGGGCTGCCCTTTTTAGAGAGAAAGAAGAGGAGAACCTATCTCTTTATCTGTCCCATGCAGGGACTCTATTTGGGTTGTATGAATACATGAATACCTCCGCCATAGTATTTATTATATATTAAATTTCTCAACAACCCTGTGTGGTAGGTTAGGCTGAGAGTGCTAAATATTAAGACTGCACATATCACTGAGAGGTTGTTATGATATATGGATAGTTCTTTCTCATTTTCAAATCCTTGCAAGGGTGCTGCTATAAGCTAAGAAGGGTGTCCTCCAGATGTTGTTGGAGTCCATCTCCCATCATCTCATCAGATGCCCAATAGACAGGGATGATGGAAGTTGTAGTCTGGCAACATCTGAAGGGCCACAACTGTCACCCATCCCTGTTTCAAACCACCAGGTGTTGCCTCCAGAAGTTGCTTTGGGCTCCCATCAGCCACCCGCTGGCCCAAATTGGTCTCAGGGAAGAAGAGGAGGAGATGGGGGGAATTGTTCCAATCTAGCAAACATCTGGTTTGAAGAATGCACATAGATGTAGCCCCATATCTGCTTTAAAATTTACTTTTTTAAATGGCAATGCCACCATTTGGGAACAAAAAAAGGCAGCTCAGAAACAATGTTATTTTAAAAACACCCTCCCGCCTAGAAATGGCACCCCAACAGCAACCTTAGGATACAGAGCTGGAGGAGTAGCTTGACAGTAAGAGGGGAAAACATTGAAGGAAGAAAGAGGAAAGAGGCAGAGACAGATAGGCCTGGCCAGATCCTGAGGTTGCCTCTCCAGTCCCCCAGTCCACACAACTTAGATTGCAACACACATGTTCTCCTTCTATGGAAGGAGAAGGGTCCTTTCTCCCTAAAGTGTGAGTGGGGGTGAGAGGCAGTCCCTCCTAATTTTCCCAGACCTCTCACCAAGGGTTGGACACTTGATGCTGCCTGCTATGCTTCTCAGCCCCCACAATTCACATGGCTTGGGGAGGAAGCCCTGCCTGTGAACTGGTGGCGTGGGAGGAGGCTGTTGAAGTGGGGGAAAGACCCTCTCTAAAAGGGTCTGAAAGGGGTACTTGTTCCCCACCTCACCCATTCATACAACCCAAAGAGAGTTCATGCAATGGGATGGATAAAGAGACACGCCGTCCCCACTTTCTCCCTAAAGGGTGCTGCCCCTGATCCTTTCCCCCCTCTCCCATCACCCTTCACATGACCCTGGTTAGAAGCACATATTAAGTCCAGTCAAAGGTGACTATGGGGTGCGGTGCTCATCTCACTTTTAGGCCAAGGGAACCAGTGTTTGTCCGCAGACAGCTTTATGTGTCATGTGGCCAGCATGACTAAACTGCTTCTGGCACAATGGGATGAGTGCCAGAGAGCATGGAAATGCTGTTTACCTTCCCACCGCTGTAGTACCTATTTATCTACTTGCACTGGTATGCGTTCGAACTTCTAGGTTGGCAGAAGCTGGTTTCATATATAGAGAGGGGGGATCTCTTAAAGTATTGTAAACAGAAGAGATATCGCCCCCCAGTGTTAACTGGATGATCCATTTGGTTGGAAACTTTATCTTATACCTCAAAGCACTAATTCAGTTATGAATAAAAAATTCTGGCCTTCCACTTATTAGAGAACTTTAAAGCATCTGCTTTGAGTAGTTCTTAGAAGCAACAATGTACATTGCTTTAAAAACCCGCTTAGATAAGGCTGCCCTCTTTCTTAGAAAATGTGGTTTATGGAAAGGAAAAAGCAAACCTTTTGAAACCTGTCACTGATGGCATATGTCAGCTTGATATCCATGGTCAAAAATCAAAGTCCCATTGGATGAAGGGAAAAGTCACTTACCTCACAATTTTCCTGAGTGACAAAAAAAAAAAGATGGCATCTTCTCTTTCAAGGTTCTGCTTTGATGCTTCTCCCTAGAAAACAGCAATTGAAAAGATTATTTTACTGCCAGTACTAAATAATGGAGTGTTCTTTGGCATTCAAAGGTCTAAAGCTCCCTGTGGTACAAATGACATTTGTACAGCAAGTTAAACTGCTTCGACAATAGAGTCTGGAGGAAACATAAAATGGATAGATTTATGACACAATTTTAACCCTACATTAACAGATTTTCTGACAGATTCATCTGCTGGAACACCAATGATGCAAACACCTGTTGAGTCCTGATGAAGGCTAAGGTGATCCTCAACTCCCACAATATGTATGTAGTGTTGTAGCATAATGTGAAAAGACAACTAGCCAGCAGTTCATTTACTGAAGGTGTGGAACCTTTGAGATGCAAATGAGATAATGACTGGGAAGTATATAAGAGCACTTAATGAGGATCAAGGTTAGGATGAACTTGTATAGTGTTTTCTCTCCAGATTTAATGCACTGTTTCAACTCAAGTAGAGGTAATGCAAGACAAATTATAACAATCAAGGATACAAAAACATTTCCACTATTGATTATGTAGGTTGCCAAGATGGGCTTTGTGGGAATCCATGTGAAATCAGCTATTACCTGAAAGTAGAGCAGAACTCAGAGCGTTGAAAGGGTCTTGAAAGTCATCGAGTCCAGCCCCCTTGCTCAGTGAAGGACCTGAATTGCAGACTGCAAGCGCAGCATCCCTCACATGTAGATGCCCAGTCTCTGCTTAAATCATACACCCCATGAATGGCAGCCCACTACCTCTCAAGGCAATTTGTTTCACTGTTAAGCAGTTCATGATGTTAGTGGTTTCTCCTAATGCTTCTCCAAAATCTGCCTGCTGTTTCTGTACATGGTTCCTGTCCTGCTCTCTGGACCAACATATAACAAGTTTGTTCTGTTTTGTACATGCCAGCCCTTCAGACGCACCAGATACACTGATCTGGATTGGGCTATGTAAATACAGATGATGGAAAACTATTCATAGGGTCATTCATGTTTTGCAAGCTTCCCCAGGCCATCCGGTAGAACAAACCACACTCCTTGACCTAATATTGGATTCTGTGTGGCCACTGTATGGAGCACCTTAGGCTCTCCAGATGTTCCTGAACTGCAGCTCCCATCACTCATGGTCATTGGCCATGCTTGCTAGGGCTGGTGCGAGTTGTAATTCAGGAACATCTGGAGGGCCAAAGATTCCCCATTCCTGCTATGGGGGAAGAGAGATGCATCATATACCTTGGGATGGTTGAGGAAGTCATTCTTCAAGAATTCAGATATGCACCTTTTGGACAAAAGGGAAAAACTGAGCCTGAACAAAATGCTGTATCCTTCACATTCAAAATTAAACCAGACTTAAAAAGTGAAAAAACCTCACACAGATACTAATTAAATTGTATACCTTTTCTTCTTCTTCTTCTTCTTCTTCTTCTTCTTCTTCTTCTTCTTCTTCTTCTTCTCCTCCTCCTCCTCCTCCTCCTCCTCCTCCTCCTCCTTTACATTTTTTCGCCTTCATCATACATGATTCCAGGTTAATTTATTTGTATTATTAGCATTTTTGGTACCACTGCAGTAGCCTGAGCTGTCTATCTATACATCTCTGAGCTGGTTCAAATAATTCACATGGCCATGCTATTAACAGCAAGGTGGGGGAAAGCCCATGACAGCACTCTTATTTTGTCTTTATTGTTTCCCTCGCCGTGGGTAAGAGCAGCTTGAAGGAAGGGCAGTTTGGATTGGTTCAGTAATAAAAATAGTAGGAAAATTACTGTTTTCTTAAGGAATAATGCATAAGTTCAAATAGCTCTAGTTTTTCTTCCAAGACAAGTGCTTCATTAGCTTAAAATATACTGCATTATCACTCATTTATATTACCCTTAAAATGAAAAGTAGGCAAGCTTTCTCAAAACCATTCTAATTTAAACCTATTCCGCTTCCTTAACCGATAAGCAAATAAAATAAACCACTTGGGCTGGATAGATTTCTACTTGCTGTTTTCCTTCTGCAACCCTCATATAATTTGTTAACTTTTGACATTCATGCTGTATCCCAAGCGCCAGGGGGAATTGTCAGTAACTGGGGGAGCACCTTGCCTAAAGCAGAAGTGCATAAGCTCCTAGCCATCATGGCTATGTTTTACCCCAACTGCTGGAGGCAGTGTGCATCTGCATAGCAGTTTCTGGTCTTCGTAAGTGGAGTGAGTGCTGTTGCTCTCTGGAACTGCCTGTGGGTTTCTCATAGGCATTTGTTTAGTCGCTGTTAGAACAGGATGTTGCGTACCTACAGGACCGCCTCTCCCAGTATGCCCCACGGAGAGCCTCAAGGTCCATAAATAGCAACACCCTAGTGGTCCCGGGCCCTAAGGAAGTTAGATTAGCTTCAACCAGAGCCAGGGCCTTTTCAGCACTGGCCCCAACTTGGTGGAACGCTCTGTCTCATGAGACCAGGGCCCTGCAGGATCTGATCTCTTTCCGCAGGGCCTGTAAGACAGAGTTGTTCTGCCTGGCCTTTGGCTTGGAGCCCATTTGATTCCCTCCCCCTCTTTCTTTTTTCTTTTCCTTTCTCCTCCTGCGATGAGGCTACATTTTAATATTTTAATGTTTCAATATTTTAATGTTGTATTTTAATTTTGTTTTTAAGTTGTATTCATTCAACTTGTTTTTATTATTGCTTGTTAGCCGCCCTGAGCCCGGCCTTGGCTGGGGAGGGCGGGGTATAAATAAAAATTATTATTATTATTAGATGGGCTTTTGGCCTGAACCAACAAGGTTTTTCTCCCCCCCCCATGCTTTTTGAGATGGGATGGTGAGCTGCTTGTGCGTAAAATCGTAGTCCCTCAGAGTTTGTGCAACTCCATAAACCTCTGTGTGTGACAGAGCTCCTCAGACATGTCTGCCCTAGTCACTTGCAGATTCCGACAGTGGTTGTTTTCGGAAACGCCTCCAGCATAAAAGCTCCTTAACGGAAACACGTCTGCGGGACTCGCGGCGTGACAGCTTCCGGCGAGGAATGGGTCTCCCTATGGGAGCTTCTGACACCTCCCCACTGTTCTCACTGGACGTGTCCCTGAGCCCTCCCTCTTGCTCGCTTTCCCTCAGAGATCCTCCTCTCTCCCTGCTAGTTCCTGCTTTAGCTGCTGCGTCTCTCTCAGCCTCTGTGAGACTTTCCTCCAGATACCCATATCTCCCCCTGCTGGTCCCTTCTTCAGCTGTTGAGTCCCTCCCAGCCTCCGTGAGCCTCTTCCCCACCTGTTCCTCCGATGGCAGTTCCCTGACATCCACCTCCCCTCCAGGACCCCCTTCACCCCCGCCCGTTCCCTCTCCTCTGGGCGGTGAGGAGGTAAAACCCCGAAAAGAATCCTCTTCATCTTCAGACGTCTCGAACACTTCCCTCCATCGGTCGCCGTTCCGGCTCGCTGAATCCTCCTCCTCCTCGGAATCTGTGAACCCCTCCAACTCTTCTTCTTCGTCGGTGGTGGCAAAGTATTCCCTCCGGAACCTCGCCACAGGCTGAGGTTTACGTGGGAACCTCTGATGAAAAGTTTCTATTAAAACCTCGTCATTGACATCCTCTGCCATGACCCAGGTGTTTTCCGACTCCGGTTCCCCTTCCCACGTTACCAAATACTCTACTTGATCTCCCTTCCACCTGGAATCGAGGATCTCCGCTACATGGTAGCTGTGTTCCCTTTCCTCCATCGCTGGTCCCCGAGTGACCCTCCCTTCTCTGTCCCCTTTATACGGTGACAGCAACGACCTGTGGAAAACTGGGTGCAGCTTCATGTGGTTCGGTAACCGGAGTCTGAAAGCCACTGGGTTGACCTGTTGCGTGACTTCAAATGGGCCCAATCTTTTGGGTCTTAACTTCTTACAACCCCCTTTGAATGGTAACCCTTGGGTTGACAGCCACACCTGGTCCCCCACCCTAATGGTTTCACCTTCTCTTCTGTTTTTGTCTGCCTGCCTCTTATATTCCTCCTTGGCCCTGTCTAAGTTGAGTTGGAGCTGGCGATGGATCGCTTCCATTTCTTCTACGAACTGTTCGGCAGCTGGAACGCTCCAGTTCTCCCCTTCCCCCCCTGGGAAAGCCCGGGGATGGCACCCGTAATTAGCCAAAAAGGGGCTCATCCCCGTGGACACGTTCTCCGCATTGTTGTAGGCAAATTCCGCCAACGCCAGCTTCTCCACCCAATCATTCTCTCTGCCATTGACATAACACCTCAAATATTGCTGGAGGATGCCATTGGCTCTTTCCGCCTGCCCGTTGGTTTCAGGATGCCGGGCAGTCGAAAAATTGACCTCTACATGCAGTAAGCTCATGAGCTTCCTCCAGAACCTGGAAGTAAATTGTTTCCCTCGGTCTGAAACCACCCTCAAGGGGGCGCCATGCAACCTAAACACATTTTCTACAAACAATTTAGCGGTTTCTTCTGCCGTGACAGCATGTGAGCAGGCTATAAAGTGGGCCATTTTGGTTAACAGGTCTACCACAACCATGATGGCTGTTTTCCCCCTGGACTTTGGCAGATCAGTCATGAAATCTATTGCCACTGCTTCCCATGGTCTTTCAGGTGTGGGTAGCGGTTCTAGTAACCCTGCCGGTGCCCG
Source organism: Podarcis bocagei (assembly GCF_964188305.1). NCBI lineage: Eukaryota > Metazoa > Chordata > Lepidosauria > Squamata > Lacertidae > Podarcis > Podarcis bocagei. Next base: position 36,274,513 of record NC_138130.1, read on the forward strand.
CCTTTCCCCCTTGGCTCGCTGGCATTGGTCACACCCTCTTACATACTCCTGCACATCTTCCCTTACCTTGGGCCACCAAAATTCCCTGGTAACCAGCCACATGGTTTTGTGCTGCCCAAAATGCCCTGCTGTGGGGCTATCGTGCAGCTGCTTGAGTACCTTCTCCCTCAAATCACCTTCAGGTATATATAACGCTCCCTTGTAATACAACGCCCCGTTTCTCTCCTCAAAACCCCCGGGTTTATCTCCCTCCCTCCTGAGACCCCTGAGTTTCTCCTGGGCGTATTCATCATTCACCGTTCCCTCTACCAGTTCTCTTTGCCCCACCAATGCCGCCCCACACACCCAGCGGTCCTCTGGAATAACATGTCTTTCTTCGGGTGCTCCCTCCCCCTCCAAATATTCAGGTTTGCGTGAGAGAGCGTCCGCCCTAACGTTCTCTGGGCCTGGCACGTAACAAATTTCAAAGTTAAATTTGGAGAACTCCTGGGCCCATCTCAACTGCCATTGGTTGAGCACTCGTGCCGTTCTCCAATACTCTAGGTTCTTGTGGTCAGTGCACACTTGCACCTTATGTTGTGCCCCAATTAGCAGGTGCCTCCATCTCCGGAAAGCCTCATGAATAGCAAGAAGTTCTCGGTCGTACACCGTGTAGTTCCTCTCGGATTTGTTCAGCTTTCGCGAAAAAAAGGCACACGGTCTCCACTCTGACTCCTCCTTCCCTGGCTGCAGAAGAAGCACCGCCCCTATGGCTCTGTCTGAGGCGTCTGTTTCGACTCTCATCTTTTTTTGTAAATCCACATGCAGAAGTTGTTCCTCAGAGGCAAAGGCCCTCTTCAGTTCCTCAAAAGCTCGCTCCGCCTCCTCAGTCCAAACAAATTTCTTCTTACTGCTGAGACAGTCCGTAATGGGCGCCGTCAGGTGTGCAAAGTTTCGGATGAACTTACGATAAAAGTTCCCAAACCCTAGGAACCTCTGCACATCCTTCTTGGTTTTGGGTGTTTTCCATTCCAGCACTGCCTGGACCTTGCCGGGATCCATGGCCAATCCCTTGTCTGACAGGCGGTACCCCAGGAACTCCACCTCCTTGGTATGAAACTGACACTTCTCCAGTTTCACCCACAGCCGGTTGGCTTGCAGCCTACTCAACACTTCTCTGACGTCTCTCACATGCTGCTCCTCATTCTCAGAATACACCAACACGTCATCTAGGAAGGCCACACAATTCTTGTAAAGCAAAGGCCCCAGTACGTGGTTCATAAACGATTGGAAGCATGCCGAGCCTGCTTGTAAGCCAAATGGCATCACAAGATATTCAAATGCCCCCAAAGGGGTGAACATGGTGGTTTTCCATTCATCCCCTTTCCTTATACGTATCAGGTTGTACGCCCCCCTTAGGTCCAGCTTTGTAAAAATCTTTCCCTTCCGCACCCTGGTCAAAATGTCGTCAATCCTGGGCATAGGGAAAGCCAAGGGTTCTGACACTGCGTTTAACCCCCTAAAGTCACACACAAGTCTCGGCTTGTCCATGTTTTTTTTATCCACAAAAAACACTGGGCTACCTCCCACTGCTCTGGACTCTCTGATGAAGCCTCTCTTCAGGTTCTTGTCAATGAACTCTCTTAGCTCCTGCATTTCTCTGTCTGACATGGCATACAACTTGCCTACTGGAAGCTGTGCCCCAGGGAGTAAATTGATTTGACAGTCAAAGGGTCTATGCGGGGGTAGTTGGTCAGCTTCCTTCTCGCTGAACACGTCGCTGAGATCTGCGTATTGTGGTGGTACCTTCACCTTCTCCATTACTTCCGTCCCTGCTAGGGTGGCTTGGGCCCCTGCTGAACCCTTTCCCCCTTTGCAGTGTTCTAAGCAATGTGCTGAACCAAAGGAAACCACTCTCTGATGCCAGCCCACCAGCGGATCATGTAACGCTAGCCAGCTCATCCCCAAAATAATAGGAGCTCCTCCCAAGGTGGCCACATTAAACGCTATCAGTTCTGTGTGCCTTGCCACCTTCATTATCATTGGGACGGTCTGCAAGCTGACTTCTCCTCCCAACAACTCCCTGCCATCAATCGTGGTCACCTGCAGGGGGTTGCTTAAAGGGATAGTCTGTATCTGGTGTTCAGCTGCAAACTCTTTGCTCATGAAATTGCAGGAGCTGCCTGAGTCCAACAGCGCCTTTATCTTTAGGGGGTGTCCATTTTGCAGCTCTAGCGACACTTCTATCACTAGAGCAGGTAGAGGAGCTTCTGGCATGGGCACTTTCACTGCTCTTTGGCCTGGCTGCTGTGCCCCGACGCTGGCAACCAGGCGTTGGCTTTTACCTGCTCCGGTTTTTCCTCCTCTCTTCCCTCAACAGCTCCCACCATCCCTTGCCATTCCTTCCTCTGGGGGCAGACTCTGGCAAAGTGACCTGGCTGTTGGCAGAGATAGCATTTCCGGGCGCCTTTTCCCTCCTTCTTTCCCCCCTCACTGGGCTTTGAAACTGCGCGCGCGCGCGCTGTTCCGGTTTCCATCGGCTCCGCCGGCGGGAAAGTTGTCTCTGGAATGTCTGGAATGCGGAACTCCTTCCAACGTTCCCCCTTCCCTTCCCGCCTCTCCAAAGCTCTCGCCTCCTGGCGCGCTCCTATGGTCAGCGCAGATTTAGTCAGCTGATCCATGGAATCCGCCCTAGAACCCCGGGAAAGTTCGTCTTTCACAGCCGAAGCAAGGCCTTCTTCAAATAGCATTTGAATGGGTGCCGCCGATAAGTCCCACCCCAATCTGTGAACCAGCATGGTGAACTCAGTCCAGTACTCACGGACAGATCGGCTTCCCTGCTTGCAAGCCATTAGCTGTCTGCGCACCACTCCCTCCTCAATATCGCTGGAAAACATGAGATCCATTGCACGAAAGAACTTCATGGTGTCCTTTAGGACGTCATTATGTGTTGCCATCAGGGGTCTAACCCAGTCCCTCGCCCCCCTTTCCAGATGCCCAATCACAAAAGCCACTCGCGATTCCTCGTCAGGGAATTCATCAAACTGCACATTGAGGGCATATTGCATCTCTGTTCTAAAGGCATGGTAGTCCTTGGGGTCCCCCCCAAACTTCTGCACCAATCCTGGTACCTTTCTGGTGAACTGGGTGGCTCTCCCCTTCTTGTCTGCATCCTGAGCCCTTCTCTCCTCAAGCCTCGCCGTCTGCAGCGCCAGTTGGATTTCCAATGCTTGGTACCTTTCTTCCAAGCTTGGACCCGCTCCAACTCCTGCTTCTCCGGTTCCGGCTGGGTCGCTCATGATGCCTTCTCCTGCACAGGCAGCTTACAGAGTCTGTCGGAATGCTGAGATGGGATGGTGAGCTGCTTGTGCGTAAAATCGTAGTCCCTCAGAGTTTGTGCAACTCCACAAACCTCTGTGTGTGACAGAGCTCCTCAGACATGTCTGCCCTAGTCACTTGCAGATTCCGACAGTGGTTGTTTTCGGAAACGCCTCCAGCATAAAAGCTCCTTAACGGAAACACGTCTGCGGGACTCGCGGCGTGACAGCTTCTGGCGAGGAATGGGTCTCCCTATGGGAGCTTCTGACACCTCCCCACTGTTCTCGCTGGACGTGTCCCTGAGCCCTCCCTCTTGCTCGCTTTCCCTCAGAGATCCTCCTCTCTCCCTGCTAGTTCCTGCTTTAGCTGCTGCGTCTCTCTCAGCCTCCGTGAGACTTTCCTCCAGATACCCATATCTCCCCCTGCTGGTCCCTTCTTCAGCTGTTGAGTCCCTCCCAGCCTCCGTGAGCCTCTTCTCCACCTGTTCCTCCGATGGCAGTTCCCTGACACTTTTTATTAGTTTTCAAACTTAACACACACACACACACACACACACACAGTATTAACTAAAATACTAAAACAACAACAACAACATAAACATAAACAAAACCATATTCTTAATTCCTTATTTTCCTTAATAGACTTCCGTCTTCCTCAAAGGCTTTTCTTATGTCCTTATGGATTCCGGATGCTATATGCTTTCACACTCTCCTTTCTTGGGTTGTGATTTCATCAGATTGAAACTACTTTCTCCTCTTTATACAAAGAACAAACAAACACACTGGGCTGCATTCTGATTATGTTGTGAGTTCATTACAGTTCACAGCCAACAGTGGTTTAATTTATTTTGCTCTGTTCAAAGTCAAGTACAGTAACCATTATAAAGGTAGTTTTAAGTCAGGAAGCTCTGTGAAACATGACTTGGGAAGAACAAATAATCAGTAATTACCTTCCTGGCTCTCAGAAGCTACGGTTTCTTATCAACAACCAGTCTAGAGTGATCTAACAAAAGACATAATAGTGTCATATCCATGGAATTAAACTTTCAAGAGGAAAACACACATCCTGCTCACTAATGGGTGCTCCTTTATCAGAAAACCAGTCATGGCTGGTGCAGGGACTGAAAGTGGTCCTTTATAATACTTTATCTGGCCCTCAGGACTGTCCACCTCTCCTCAGGCCACATCCCTCATGGACCCTGCTCTACACCCTTCTCAAGTGCTTTTGCCTAGCTGAAATGTGCCTTCCTTCTTGCCTTGATGGAAAGAGGCATGCATGCAAAGAACCTTCTGACTTTGGTATGGTTGAAATGTAGCCTTGTGTAGAAAAGGAAGTGTCACATCCATTATACCACCCACTTTTTCCTCTGGCCCCATTCAGTACTAATATAGTGTACTTACTTCTTATTATTTTCAAAATGTGGTACCCTGCTGGTGCATAGACAAGCATGTGGCACCTCACAGCTGCACAGCTGCCCCCCCCCCGGTATTCTCTTGTGGGTCTGGTATCCTGCTTGCATCACCACCAAGTCACCAATAGCTCTTCCACGATTCCAATACCACCAGCTTTAAAAGGCCACTGCCCAACTGCACCTCAATGAGATGATTGTGAACTGGGTGGTATGGAAGGAATCACGGGGCTTATATAATCCTTCCAAACCTCTGCCCCCACCCACTCATCCTGGCTGGCATGGGTTCGATGGCATGACTTCACATTGCAAGGTCCACATGTCCAGACATAGGAACCAATTTCTAGGGGCCAAGGGGTCTTTGCCCCCCAATAAAATATTTGAGGGTCCCCCTCCTCCAAGTTGATGGACATTTCCTTTCAAATGATGTGCATGCACTATGTCATGTGATCGATTATGTGGGGCAGGGCTTACCTGCCCTCCTTCAATATTTTATTCAAGTTGGCACCCCTGTGTCGAAACACTATCAAAGCTGAGTGAAGATGCAGCAAAAGGGAAATTCGGAAATAAAATGCCACCCACTCACCCACGCCCGGTGCTAACTGCAAGCAACATTTCAGGTGAGGGTGCCAAAAAGTTGTGATATTGAGCAAAGCTCTTTTTATGCCAGGCATCCCACTGCACAGAGCACAATGCACAGCAAAGGCTTCAGGAAAATCATCAGAACATCTGCTGGAGCAACTGCTTAGAGTACCAGAGTTTTAAATGTACAGGAAATTTATGGGAAAGCCTCTGTGACATTCATAAACGAGCTGATGGCACCACAAAGGCACCTAGTTCTCCAGTCGTACAGTCAAGGAGGTAGAGTGAACATCGTGAATGTAGATGCAGGGAGGACCATCTGGGCTAGTAATTCACCTTTTTGATTGTATCCGGATAATCACCCATAAAGACATTTCTGAATAACAATGGAAGGCAAGTTGTCACATTTCTTTCCCCCTGTACACATCTCATGTTGAAAGGCCCTTTAAGGCTGTCGGTTTGTTTCAGCCAGAAACTCAAATTCTGCCAGATATCATATGAATATGATATCAGTAAAAACAATGTTCTGAACATATCATTACTTTTTCTCTCAAGGCAGATGCTGTTTCCCCAACATGCCACCCAGCAGTTGCTGCTGCAGTAAATCCAACCTTCTCTTGGAAACACACACAGCAGCCATAAAGTGGTATTTGGATGAGATCTGATCGGGATATCAAATGATCTTACACTTAATTAACCTGGACTGTGTACACACCATACATTTAATGCACATACCCCCGAAAGAATCACGGGAACTGTAGTTTACCCCCACAGAGCTACAATTCCCACCACCTTAAAAAAGCTTCTGTTCTTCAAGATTCTTTAGGATGAAATATGCTTTAAATGCACATTAAATATGTGGTATATATGCACTCCAACCTAGCAAGGAAACACCCTCTCTCCCTTCCTCACACACACAAAACAGCCTGTGTTTCATTCCTCTTAGAGGAGTCACTGGCCACTCATTATTAATAGGAGAGGAAGAGGGGAGTGCATACATTCAAGGACAGCTTGTTGGTTTTTTTTAACCAGATGGTTGCTGGCAGGGATGACTCACAAATAGCTGCCGTATTATGGGACACTGTCAACCTAGGTGACATTGCAGAGCCCTTGACAATTATTTCTTGAGAAGGATCTGTCATCCTAATAAGTTTCTCTAATATGAATTCAATTAAAATACACATAAATATTTCTCTTTGTCGTTTCTTCTTGGAAAGCAGAGATGAATGAGTAAAATTTAGGAGAGGGGAAAGGAAGAGACTCTCTCTTTTTGCCCATCAGACTTTGCTTTGTCTTTCAAAACCAGCTCTGCTATAATACCCATTTGCATATGCCCATGCTGAATATTGAGTGGGCAAGAGCAATGGGGAGTGTGTCATCAGAGACAGGTTGTTTTTCTGCACATAAATGACATCTTTCTGGGGAACAATTCATCAGTGAAGCTGTCCAAAAGCACGTGTGCTTCACAGAAAATGGCCACCTCAAAAAGTGTTATTTCATTCATGGCTGCTCCATGTGTTGAATCAGTTTAGTGGTATTTGGTTGTTTAAATGTTTCCATGAAGTATTCTAGCTTGTGGCATGAGAAGCCACATGGTAGCAGCCAACTCAGTGAGAAATTACTACCTGCAAGTGGTTTGCCATGTTGTCTATTCACCTTTGACAATGCAGTTTCAAGTGGTGGCCTTTTAAATTGAAACTATCAGTGAAGTGCTCTGATGGATTTTCATATTTTTTTCTTGAGGACTCTTCTGATGAAGCTCTTTGTTACAAGCAGTGGATCAAGGCTTTGCTAAACATTCACCCTAGTGCTGAAATCAGTCCTTGAGCTTCTCTAAAGAGATATTGTCTTGCAAACAAGGCTTCTATTTTCATCTCATTCTCAGATTGTTTTAGAATTTCTTCAGAATGTTGATGGAGTTGGGGATGATTGTGCTTTGTTGCTGTAATGGGGCCATGGGTGGTGGCTGTCTGTGGGCTGTATTTCTTTCCACTAAATATTCCTCTAGCACTCTATAGCTGCTTTGGCTGCACCATCTCCTCATCTGAGAAAACCTCATGTGAGGAGCTAGGTCACAACGTCTTCCCCTGAGTTTCAACTTGGTTACCAAATGTGTGAGATGATTTTGTTTTTAAGAGAAATTCTTCCTTTTCACCTTAAAAAAATTATTTCCACACTGATTTGGTTAAAACAAAAATTTCATCTTTTTAAACAACAACAAACAGCTACCACACAGTGAGCAGCAGCCCTGCCTTCCTTTACTTGAATGAAGCCTAGCTAAGGATGTAATAAACTTTTCAGGAAAATGAGCACACAGTAAGGCTGCAGACTGCAAATTTCTAGATTGATCTGTGAAGTAAAAGGAAGGACATTGACAGATACCCACTGGGTAAGGTAGGCACTAGAAAACTCTGCACTACTCCCTTGAGAATTTGCCTAAAATATCATCTCCCCTTTGATAATTTTTGAATGCACTTTCTTGTCCCATTAACTGATGCAGAATGCCCCCAAATGTGAGAGAATTCTTTAGGCACCGTTTTGCTGATTGCAAAAGTTGCATTTTGGAGAGAGTAAAGGTAATCCTTTACCTGTACAATCACATTCTTTCAATACTATTGGGACAGTCGTATGCAACCCTACTTTCAATATTGTCCGCACCTGCAAAAGTTCTAGGGTGGCCATGCTGCTTCCAGTCAGTACCTATCCTGCAACTTCACATAACATGACATGTTCATGCCAAGTGATCCTGACATGGAAGAAGTCTGAGGTCACCTTGCTGAAAGCCTTTTAAGGCCTCACAATTTGAGAACTGCTAGAAGGAAGGAAGGGAGATTGTGCTTGAAGATAAAATCGTCACCAGGCCTGTGAGTGTAGCTAAGCTCCCATACAGCTCCCAGCCCCCCAACCCCGACACAGCAAGGGATGCTGGTGAGAAAAGTAGGGTTAAACTACTTGACACAGTCAAATTCAGCTCAATGCATGACAAAAATTGCTAGCTCTATAGAAAGACTGGCTGGGATGTATTTTTAATCTGTTTATTCCAGCTCAGTTTGCATGCCTGTTCCAAAGGTAAAAAAGACAGGAAAGTACTGTGAAATTACTATGACTAAAATAAAAATGTGACCACAAGCCCCATCACATGGCTACAATGCATTAATTTTTTTACAAGGATAGGAGACAGAGTTCAAATTATTATTATTATTATTATTATTATTATTATTATTATTGCATAAGGAGAGGAAAATGAGAGATCTAATGCTGAAAAGTGAATTGTGTTGGTTATTATGTGCTATAAATAAATTTGTTTGGTTACAAAGAATTCTCTGGAGCCTTAGATGTAAAATATGGGACTAAACACACTCTCCAGTCAGGGAGAGCCCCAACAGTAGGTTTTATTTTTCTTTTAAAAAATATAGGGAATATAGGCTGTTAGACCTTTTAAATATCTTATTCTGACTCTTACAGCACTTCTCCTTTCTGCCCCCTTTTACAGTGAACAGACCACACAGTGTGATAAGTTTAAATGCCTTTTACCTACAAACTTTCCTGCATCTTTCCATACAGCAGAAAGGAAAACACAGGTAGAAATCTTGGGATACAAAATATGGTAGATAAAGTTTCTAAACACACGGTTTGTGCCTGGAGCTCCTGGTCCAGAATTCCATTACACACAGAGTTGTAATGGTAGACTGAGTGAACAAAGATACTCCTCTTCCTTCTTCACCAGAGGATTCTTGACCTAGACAAGTTTAACAACAACAGCTTACTTTGTGGTCTTAACCCCTTAATGCATTAACTAGAGCTACACATGCTAGCTATATGAGGCTGCAATTTATCCCCCAAAGCATGAAGAAATTTTACTGAGCTATGAGGTTTCCAGCATCAAACTGCCAACTCTATGATTAAGACCTAATTACTGTTGTTTCTAGGTCAGATCTGAATCGGCAAAAAACCCTCCAATGCACTCTTGTGGCCTGGTTGTGTGATGCCATCCCTTTTGTCGCAGACATAAAGTTCCTGAAATTTATGCTCTGTGTGATAGCAACATACTGTGAGAGGTAGCCTCTGAGAGGCACTGTTTCACTGTATTTAAAGTGTGTGCTCTCTATGTTTTCGTAGAGGTTTCTCTGTTCAAGAGCAAGTCACTTGCCAGAAAAATCCAGCTCCTGTAGCCCTGCCTTCTTAAGTCCTTTTGAGCTTTTATGAGCATTAAAGCAAGCCTCATACTGATAACAAAGGTTAAGGCAATCATCTCTTTTCCTTTACAGATAAGGACTTGAAAACTGCCTTTGCAATCTCTCTCTCTTCTGCGCCACACAGAGAGGTATTTGCTGCCAACTGCCATTTTTCTTAGTCTAAGCGGCATTTATCAAATGAGAACATATGTATATAGTAGGTAAGCAAACATTTGCTACACTTTGAAGAAGGGTTTCTCTTGTTTCAGTGCCGGCATGTGTGGACAAAACAAACATTCACCCTCCCACCCCCCACAATATTTTCATCTTTGCTCCCCCTCCCCTTTAACGCTTCATAAGGGAGCTCAATCATTCTGATTTCCCTTGAACTGTAAAACAAGCAATTTCTTAATTATATTCTTTTGTGCCTGCTCTTTCTCCCCTGCAGAGGAAAGAAGGTAATTACAGGCATTTTTTAAAGATGGCACAAGTAGTTCTGTGGCAATTATTTTACAACAGCAGAGGGAATTTGTGAACACCTCCCTTCTATTACACCAATTAGAAAGCAGCTTTCTGTGCTTTTACAAAGCTGAAATAGGTCTCATACTGCCCAACATGGGACAATCATAGGGCAATTTCAGCCGACTGATATGTAGGCTATGTATATTTAGCAAATGTGAATTAATTATTGCATAAATGACTCAACTTTCCCTGGCTTAGATGTGGATCTCACTGTCTTTTTGACCTTGGACAACGACCTACACCTAGAGACGAGACAGATAAGAGAAAGTGCATAGATTAATACCCTCTTGCAGCTAACAGTGCAATCCAATTAATGTCTATTCAACAGTAAGCTCAGCGGGGTTCACTGCGCTCATGTTAGTGAATAAAGGATTGCAGCCTTTGACCTCAGCACACCTACCTAAGATCAAGGCCTGTTGAACTCAGTGGCTCTTACTTAAGAACAGGCATGCATATGATTGTCATGGTAAAGATATAAAATTTCTAAATACTTGAAATCGGGGTGGAGAGAGAAAGGGAGTGCTTGTACCTTGTTTAAAAAAAGAAAATGACTTCTGTAGAAATAAGAAGTGTACCATTTGTTTATAAAAATGTATGCCATGCCACTTAACTGTAAAATGGCCTCAAGGGAGCTTAGAATAATAAAAGTTGATAATTGAATGAACACCGTACAAACCAACAGGACTGAGAAGTAAAACCATCAATCTGAAAACACGGAGACATACATACAGCAGATAAAAGGTCATTAGAAGATCTCATAGAAAAGAGAGAACAGAGACTATAACCTAGGGTGCATGCCTATAAGTACATTAAGAGAGAGTTTCTTCAGGGAAATATTTGGAGCAGTATGGAAGAAGTGTGGAAGCACCTATCTAAAGGTAAAGGTAAAGGGACCCCTGACCATTATGTCCAGTTGTGGCCGACTGTGGGGTTGTGGCGCTCATCTCGCTTTATTGGCCAAGGGAGCTGGCATACAGCTTCCGGGTCATGTGGCCAGCATGACTAAGCCGCTTCTGGCAAGCCAGAGCAGCACATGGAAATGCTGTTTACCTGCCCGCCGGAGTAGTACCTATTAATCTACTTGCACTTTTTGGGGTGCTTTCAAACTGCTAGGTTGGCAGGAGCAGGGACTGAGCAACGGGAGCTCACCCCAACATGGGGATTCGAACCGCCAACCTTCTGATCGGTAAACCCTAGGCTCTGTGGTTTAACCCACAGCACCATCCGCGTTCACCTATCTAAAGAGGATTGGGCAAAAACTAAAACTAAAACAAAAACTAAAGCAGATTGCCATATTTTGAAGAGCAAAAAAGAGGGCACATTTGCCAACTTCTACTTCTATGGATCTCTGTGACAACTCTCATCATAAAAAAGAGGACATGTCCTGGAAAAAGAGGACACATGGCAACCCCAGAGACCATTAAATGGCCCATAACTCAACAAATCACACAAAAATATGTAAGAACACCTAGCACCCATTAATCAGATAATGGGAGGTTATTTGTAATGACTATGAAAGCTTTAATTGATTAATCACACTAATTAATCAATTAAAATGTGCAGCTCTATAATTTACAATGCTCATTTTGAACTAGACATTTAATTATCTTGAAATGAAGGACAAACATTTCTTAATACCACTGTGAAGAGGAAGTTTCAGGCAGGTAGGCAGTGTTACCAAAAACTATGGCATGGATTTCTAGGGTGCAATGTCATACTTATTTATTCGTTTGTTTTATGTAAAGTATTTATCTACTGCTTATTATGTCAAAGTGTACATGGGGCTTCAGCCTAAATGTGAAGTGCAAAGGACACTTGGCTGTCTTTTAAGCAAGGGTAGTAGATCACTTTGGTATACTTTCATTAGGCTGATTGGGCTGGTTTTAGCCTGTCATTGGGTGGAATTCCAGAGGACCTCCAACCCTGGGTAAAGGACTTATTGAGAGACACAGGAACTTAGAGGTTCCCATGCATATGGGGAAGTAGCACCACATTTTTCTGGATCTCTCCAACTTAATTAATTTTCTCTTTCCCCCCTCTCCTAGGGTACTGGAGGGCAAAAAGCTACAAATGGAAAATGGGACTAAAGTAGATTTTTAAAAGTCTGAACCAGGCAACTGACCCCACTGAAAATTCTCATCCAATCACTGTGCATGGAAAACTGAAGACAGAATCGCTTTCACTGTGTGGTGAGAACGAGGAAGGAATCGCTTTCATCTTAGGTTTTAAGATTGTGATATCTGTGCTGAGTCTCCATTGATAAAAGGCAAAGCAAGAGACTGTGGCATTAGCCTGAGTTTTTATCATTCACAGGTACAATCACAGTTTAATCAGTGCTGAAGAAAGATGCTGTGTTGGGAAATGCAAAGACTTCAGCATGGAGATGATCAAGGCTTTTATTTAGAACTCAAGAAAATAAGTCAGTTGTCACTTGCCTATCAGGCAGCTTTCACTTCCATTCTCCTTATCTACAGATGGAAACAGAGAAATCAGTATTTCCAAGAGCAACAGGGACATTTCTGTTAGAAGCTAAAACGGTCTGATGATATTGCACAAAGGAGCCAGATTTTATCATGTAATCATGCGGAATGAGTATTCTTCCTTTTGCTGCCATTTCATTCCAAAGCCCTTGGTTCGCTTTGAGAATAAAACAGAAAAACTCATGTGCTTAATCAGTACAGTATTGCAAGACTATTAAATGGCAGAACATGTGTGCATGTGCTTGCATGTATGAATTGATTGGCACATGGATATATATATTGATACAGAGAGCATAATAACAAATAACAATAATATACACAGTAGCATTATGTGCTTTATAAATAATAATTGTTGTTATTTATGGTAAGCGTTATTTTCGAAAGAGGAGTGCAGCTCAAACCCATTGACTATATATGACTAAATTAGCAGTTATGCAGCACTGCTAAATTGCGAATACTTTCTTCATTGGAACACTTATCTATGCATTATCAGAACAATGCAATTCATTGTATGTATATGCCAAATTCTATGAATATTTTGCATGAAAGAAAAATCCAAAAAAAGATTCTGAGGGCCTTTCCAGGATATACCGGTTTTGTGAGATTCCTAGCACCAAAATAAATATATATCACATTTTACACTTACAGCCTTATTAGATGCATGTTTATTCTGAAGTAAGTCCCACTAAGTTCACCTGGGGTTTAACCCTGAGTAAGTGTGCATAGGAACTGCCACCCTGTGCATGTTTATTTAGAAATAAGCTCTACAATATTCAATGCTGCTTACAGATAAGCATACATAGGATTGCCTCGTAAGTCCATCTATTGCTTATCCATAGGACAATTAGTCAGAGTTTCCTTCTGGTGACCTCTCCCCTGGGCAGTCATCTAGGTATTCCCCTTTGGAATTGCATCTGAGTTCTTGATATAGATTCATGGTCTTCTAGGTTGCAGTGGCTTATTTTGCTGCATGCAAAGAACAATTCTGTGGTTCAGAAGCAGACCTTCACCTCCCCTTTAATTTAACATATTGCTTTCATTGCCATGGCACATTATAGAATAGTGGCACATAGACTGGGTTGGGTTGTTGTGGAAAAATAAATATGGGCTGTGAATGCTTTATGAAGTTTCTGAGTTCTGAGATGTGTATCTGAGCTCCAAAGCTGAGCCTGAAGTAATTAAATAAGTGGTGAGCTAACCATTCATTTGAATAAAGAGTGGATCTCATGTAATTTTGTTTGCAATTTTGGCTGTTATTGGCACTGATACCAGAACTGCTTCTGCATCAGAGGTGGAGGCAGCAGGGCAGGCCGGCTTGATGCAGGGCTGCCATCTTTCAGGCTTCCACCACCTATCTAATGGCAGAGCTGGCTCTGCTTTAAAATTTCATAATTTGCAAAATGTCTTATACATGGTTATTCCATACCCTCCAACATTTCTCTGGTGAAAATAGGAATGTCCTAGTCCATAATAATAATAATAACAACACTAATAATTTATTATTTATACCCCATTCATCTGACTGGGTTGCCCCAGCCACTCTGGGCAGCTTCCAACATATATAAAAACAGAACTAAACATTAAAAAACTTCCTTATACAGCGCAGCCTTCAGATGTCTTCTAAAGGTTGTATAGCTACTTATCTCCTTGGCTCAGGAGTCGCATAGCTCCATACCCTCCAACATTTCTCTGATGAAAATGGGGACATCCTAAGGAAAAGCGGGACTTTATGGGAGCTAATCAGAAACCAGGATGGCTATTGTAAATCCAGGACTGTCCCTGGAAAATAGGGACATTGGAGGGTCTGTTATTCAGCAGCACGCAGATAACAGATTTCTCTCACATGTCGGATGCTGTTGTCAGGTTGGCACAGATGCTGCAATCAGTTGCCAGTAAAACACTTGGATCGAAAGGCACCTCTGGAGGATTTAGGTCACTCCAGTTCAGTCCCTCCCATCAAACTGTTCTGCTGCTCTGAAACTCCCTGATCGTACCCACCACCCGCCACTACCGCCTCCAGGTACCAACTCCTTCTTTGTCTTTGACATGTAGTTGTCTGGGAAACGCTCATCCTATCTAACTTGGAACTGCTGTGCTAAGAAATATCACTTGGCAGAGATAGTTGTTAAATGCTTCACGGGCTTTATTAGGAGATGCACTTCCTTTTTGATGCAGTCTTCAACTCTTTTACTCGCCTTCACATAAATTATATTTTAGCCATACCTCTCTTTTTTTTGGGGGGGGGGTTGCACACATCCCCACATGAAACCTCTTGAAGCCGTGCTCTTTTTTTGGACAGGCTCAGTAAAGGCGCAATTGCTGAAATTTGGAGAAGATGAAGAAAAACCATGCACCCTGTCTTTGCTAATGTATCAAGCAAATTGTCACTTTACCAGGCACTCCTGAGCTCCTGTCATGGAAAGCGAGTTTGCTCTCCACAGGGGTGCAGGAAAACATGAATGCATCCAAGTTCCTCAAGGTTGAACTTTTGACACCACCTAATTTCTCTCTTGCTATAAATGTGAGAGAAAGCAGATACAGACAGTGAGGATAAGAGCTGGTAGAGTGCTATAGATTTGCTTTGCTTGGGAAAGTGGTCTCAACTATAGTCTGCTGCCCTGGCATATCATTGTAGAAAGTATAACAAAGGGGGAAAGGATTACCTCCCATTTGGTCCTTTCAAAGATTTTGCTCTACAAATAGAGCTTTTGGGGCCTGGTGCTTAGAAGAAGAAGGGAAAAGGCTGAATGATGAACCAAGGCAGATCTTCTGCATGTGTAATAAGAGCATTATATTTGTGATGGAAATGTTTCCTCTGATCTGAAGCAATATCTGCTCTGCGTATTCTGTTTGCCAAGGGGTAACTTTCAGACCCAGGCATCGTCTATGTATATTTGATATTGAATAATTTATCTAGAGCAAATCATAAAACCATCCCACTCTGCAGCACTTTGGGGGAGGCAGGTGGTTGAAATGACACTTAGCAAACAGAAAAAAATTCCAAATCTGCCTTTTCTCCTCACTTGCCTGATGACATGGATCAAAAGTGAATTGTGGTGGGGACCCCAAAACAAACCTTGAAGCTTAAGCAAATGTCATTTAATTGTTCTCTTTAAGACACAACGGCAAGCCCTTGCTGTATTTCAAACACATTTTGTGATGTATTCGATTATAAGGGTGTTTGATAATACGTGGGGTGCAAGTAAGGTGAATGAAGGGTATGGAGTTCTGCATAGCACACTTCCACAATCTGATGCCTTCTAGATCAGTGTTTCCCAAACGTTTTTGGGCAACGGCACACCTGTTTACCGGAAAAAAATCTCGCGGCACACCACCATTAAAGCCCCGCCCCCGTGACGTCAGCGCGCAGCGTCACGCCGGGAGGGACGCACAAAAGTGAAAGTTTTTTCCCTCCCCCTTGCCGGGGTGGGAGGAGGCAGCAGAGCGAGGGACTGAGGGGCGGCGGCAGCTGAGGCGGCGGCGGCTGCGATAGCGGGCGGAGGAGGGGGCGGCGGCGGGGCTTGAGATCATTGTTGTTGTTATGGCTGCTGCTGCTGCTGCTGCTAGGGGATCCGGGGACGTGAGCAGGCCTGGCCCGACCCGGGTTGAAGGAGGACAAGCCGGCAGCGCGCCAAGTGAGTTCGGTTGCGCGCGACGGCCCCCGCTCCCCCCACCCCCGCCGGATCCTCGCCGCCGCCGCCTCTCGCCCGCCTCCCTCCCACGGCACACCAGCCGATGTCTCACGGCACAGTAGTGTGCCGCGGAACACCGGTTGGGAAACACTGTTCTAGATGTTTTAAACTACAACTCCCATAATCCCTGATGATTTGCAATGCTGGCTGTAGCTGATGGGAGTTGTAGTACAAAACATCAGAATGATGCCAGTTTGCGGAAAGGTGCTTAAAGATTGGGGGACAGGCAGGGTTCATGTGAGTAGGGACTGAATATATGGCCATGATTTGTGACTATAAGAAGGATTTTGAGTTCATGGGGGATGCAACTATTAGGATTCCTGCTCTGCGTTTGCAGTCATGAGATTGTTGTCTATCACATGATGGTGTATGTTTTCATTCCACAGTGTGGGAAGTTATGGAGACAGGATGTTTTTACTACTGTGTTCCATGAAGTGGGGCTATTGTCCTTTGTTCTTTCTCTCTTTGCTGTCTAATGAGAAAGAGGAAGGAGCTAAGTCAGAATGCTCCAAGTGTATTATATGTAAATAAATGTAGATTAGCCAAAATGCTGTGCTACTGAGTTTTGTTACGCAAACTGCCAATACTCTGCAGATCCCTAAGTGTTCTGATGCTTCTTGGTATCAGTCACTGTGATGTTTGGGCAGAAGAAAGTGTTTGAAGCTCCTGAATGATCAACCAGGAGGGAGAGAACATGCCAGTTGGGCATGTGTCTCTACCAGGGTCCTACATAAGAGTAGAATAATCCTAACAGCAACTTCAGTCTTTCAGTGCATAGAAACATATGTGGAGGGGCAGGGTTTGGCTCTAGGAATAAATCGGAATTGTTTTAAGGGAGAGAGCCATACCGGAAATCCAATTTTTCTGCTGGGAGTTATGTTAATAAAAGAAAAAAGTCTACACGTTGGCTAACAGGCTGATATTCATCATTGGTAAATTTTATACATGAGCTAATCCTAAAATGGTTCCTTTCCCAAAATGTTCCCTAGTTTCACCAACTCAGGTGCATTTTCCTGTCTCTTCTGTTATCTTCAGGACACATTTGCATTGTCACTGATCTCCCATAAAAACGAGGCCATTTCTGTGGGAGAAATTTTCTGATGCGGTTGAGTTGGAATAAAGGTTTGGGTCATTGGTGTCCTTAGTGAGGAACTGATCTTGCACCCATTTTTATGGTATTCCCAATTCCCAGCCTCTTTTTTTTTGCTTTCCCCTGTGGATATAGAATGATTGTATCATAGATGAATGAGTTCTAATGGCTTAGACAGGAGAAAGAAGAAAAACCAATACAACCAGTGAGTAGGGCATTTCCACAGTTTGAAAATAATGAATGTAGGACAAAGCAAACAGAATGGAACTGGGAAGACTGGTCTGAAGGGGACTAAACCACCCCCTTCTTCCTTGGCACCAGTGAGGTGGGGTTGGGAAAAAGCTCACACCTGAAGTTGTGGCCCTAATTTCAGTCTTTGTACAGGGATGCATTTAATAAAAACACGAGAAGAGCCCTTCTGGATCAGACTAATGACCCATCTAGTTCTCATGGTGGCCAATCAGATGCCTGTGAGAAGCCTGGTAAGCTCAGGCTCATCAACACTTTTGCCTCCTGCAGTTTCCAGGAACTGGTATTCAAAAGCATACTAGCACTATCTGGTGTTGTGGAGAAAGAGGTTATACCAGTTTTTGACCCTTCACTTCCTCTCATTCAATTAATGATCTGGGAGAAGAAAACATATCAAGGGGCACTTCATTAGTTTAAAAATAAACCTGTGCTTTGCTGTTCTCCCTTTGTCCATGAAGCTTGAAATGAACTGCAACTAGCTGTATTTTGGGCTCGCTGCCCGCACATATTTTATTGTTGCTCTATACAGTATAATTGTGTAATCACATGGATAGATTTAATTACATTTGCTGATTTAAAACTAAACATTAAAAATTGTATCCAGTTACGTGAATATTGCTCAGGAGAAAAAATAATTCAGGTGAATATTGAACCACACACATTATTGGCTCCAATGGGCTTAAGTTAGAAAGAGAGGCTAAGGGAGTTGTAATGTGAATTCCATCGATGATGTACAACATTTGGAAAATCATAATAAATGAAGATGCATATCTAGTCCAGCTGGACCCTGGAATATGATCTATAAAGGAAACTACCTAGATAAAGGCCCACAGAGTCTATTATACACTGGCAAGAGCTGTTTATGTTCACAACCGTGGCACTTGAGAAAGTAGCATTCTCTAGACCAGTGGTTCTCAAACTTTTTGTCCTTACAGATAATTTGAAAATTTTGAAGACCTCAGCAGACCAATCAGTGATCTCTTTGTTGTTGTTGTTGTTTCCAGGTCAATGCAGATACATGTCATAGTTTTATGACAGTAATGCTGCCTTTCTAATGTAAAAGATGTGCATAAAGAGCCATCTCCCCAGCTCAATGGTAGAACATATATTATGCATGCAGCCTTCGGGCTCAGTCCTTTGCATTTCCTGAGACTCAAGGAAGCTTCTTCCAAACAAAGTACTGGGTTACGCAAACCAAGGAGGCCAGTATAATTCTACTTCCCACTATAACGCAGCTTCCTCTGTTCACCTCTAATAACTTTTCATTTAGCCCATTAATATTTCTACATACTTAGAGCAGACCCACAGAACTAAATGTAATTAAGTCACTAATGTTGGATGCTACCCATTTATTTTAGGGGGTTTAATGCTATATGCAATGGATCCCCAAATGCAACATTATGCACATAGTATTACATAGTATTATTATGTGCTTAAGGGTTGCCATATGTCCTCTTTTTCCAGGACACGTCCTCTTTTTCATGGAAGTAGAAATTGGCATATTTGTCCTCTTTTTTGCTCTTCAAAATATGGCAATCCTAAGTAAGAAATTAGGTAACTAAGGATGAATTTACACAATATATTTTGGTACACTGGTAACTAAATTTGAAAGCAAAAATGTTTAAATGAAAAATGTATCCCTTCTTGATGAAGACATGTGGGCTGGCTTTTGCTTTCAGTTTTGGCCACACTATGACATGTCTGAGCAGAGCAAAAAACTCATTACCAGACATCTGTAGCCTAGCTATATAGAACACCATCCCACATAAGCCTTTGACTGCATAAACCCACGATGAGCATTCTGTATGGTGTTTTATTCTCATGCTGTAACTTCATTCAATAAAAACAGGACTAAAAACAAAAGTACTCATTTAGGAAACAGCTGCTGCTTAGCTTTCTGGTTGCCTGACCTGCTGCCTTCATCGTGTTTCCAAAAATTGAAAGCAATGGTTGGCTGCCATAGGATGCCATGGAACCAAAAGGTGCCACACTGGAGTCTTTGAAATAGCCCCCCCAAAATGATATTGGGAACGCAGAAGTATTGAGTCATGTTTAGTAGTTCATTGCTTGCCAACTAATGCAGGAAGGCATCAACAGACAGAATGAACCAAACACCTGATCCACTGTGCTGAAGGTGGTTTGGATAGAGTGGAAGTGTCCCTTTGCCCCCAACACCAGGGAATCCTCATGGCAAGCAAAACTTAATGCACCTGCCCCAATGGTGGCAGAAGCTACTATTGGAGGTAATAGTGAAAGTTACTGCTGGCAGCATCCCCAGAAATTCTTGGAATGGGGCATTTTAGGAATGAGGCACAGTTGGGCTTGGCTGGAACAGAAGCCACTGGATCCTGAATTGGTCCTGCTGACATCACATAGTGGCAATGGGCTCAATCCAGGCCTCTTAGATGGAATAGCCTGGGAAGCTGGCACAGCTAAGGGGGTTTTTCCCTACTACTCCCATCTTCTGATCTGGCCAGTTCAGGTGGTAGGTTTGTGGATGTGGCAACAACTGCCTTGCTCTATTCAGTGCTGATGGCTAGGGTGAGGATTGCAGACTACACATTGCTATATATGTCTTCTCTATAATACAGAATGTTGATTTAATAAGAGTTTTGTCCAAACAGAGGTGGGGAACTTCAGGCCTAGGAGCAGAATGTGACCCTCCAAGCACATCTGTGTGGCCCACAGGACCCTGCCCATTCTTGGTCATATGATTCACAGCCCCAGCTTTGCTTTCTCCTGGCAGGAAAGTGTACTTCAACTGTGATAGAGGGTGATACTCAAATTGTACTCAAAGCAGTCCCATTGAAATTAATAGTCCAAACCTAGTCATGTTCATTAATTCAGTGGGTCTAATTTGAGGAAAACTCAGTCATGGTGACTGGAGCAATGTAGGTTGTAGTCCGAAACATCAGGCTAGGGATGTCTGGTTTACAGTTTTAAAATTACAACTGTATGGTGTAATAGGCCAGTGCACTCATGTTTAATGTAAGGGAGTTGTGTTTCGTTCCACAAACCATGCTGGCCCTTTAATTAGCCATCATTTTTAATCATGCAGTTGGGTGAAGTTAATATATGTTGTGCTTAGAGAATCATTTTTCTCAGTTACAGATTACCTCCCATTACCTGACTTTCAGAGTGTAGTTGATTACTTTAAGGAAGTCAAAGTTAGCTTAAACAATTATAAACAATGTAACCCGAGGTACAGTGGTACCTTGGGTTACATACGCTTCAGGTTACATATGCTTCAGGTTACAGACTCCGCTAACCCAGAAATAGTGCTTCAGGTTAAGAACTTTGCTTCAGGATAAGAACAGAAATCGTGCTCCGGCAGCGCAGCGGCAGCAGGAGGCCCCATTAGCTAAAGTGGTGCTTCAGGTTAAGAACAGTTTCAGGTTAAGAACGGACCTCCAGAACGAATTAAGTACTTAACCCAAGATACCACTGTATATCATAAACCATAAATATATATCATATTTTCTCAATCTGTTCCGGATGGTTGCTACCTGGGGCTATATCCAACACTGCAGCTGTGCTGGTCCAGGGGTCTTGTCTGCGTGCAGCAGAACTTCTTTCACACATATCTCTTCCAACACTCACCCCATCCTAGACACCCTTAAAATCAGCTTCAGAGGGTTGGGGGATTTTGAGGGAATACAGCGGGAGGAGATGCAATAGAATTTCCATTCTGCTATTGGAACCCCACTTTCACAGTTTTGGAGACAAACCCTGGTCTTTTTGCAATCGAAATGTATATCTCGTGGGATCCGTTAAAGATTCTCCAATTTATTTTCTTCCTAAGAAAGGAGCTGATATTTGGACCAAAACCTTAAAATAGGCCACTGTACCAAATGAGTACTTCTCTCACCCTAGAGAGACTTGTAAGTGGGCATTTTCGGCCTATTAAAACAAAGAAGGTCACAATCTTCTTCTCTTGTGTGGCTTCCATTTCTGTCTCTTCACTTCACTGACCTTGCATCCTGAGCTGGTTTTTGCCTCCACCTAAAAGCCACTACACGCATGACATTCCAATTCGCTATCCCTACACGCCTAGCTTCTGAGCGTGTTTGTTTTTGCCGTTCTTCTTTCCTAGCTACAAATATGATTGGAACAATGCTGTCTAATAGGGTATTCTGAGGATGAGAAGTGACAGTCAATATCGTATGACACCTTGACTGATGCTCATACCGTCAGGTAAACTGGCTAAAGCAGCAAATAATAAGAAGCTGAAACAAGGCATCTACTGGGTACCATAAGATAAAATGTTGGGCTCCATTGCCTGAAGCAATACACGTAGCATAGCTGCCCATATGAAATTGCTCTTCAGTTGGTAGTAATGTGACTCAATCATCAGCCTTTGCAGTGAGCTTAAGTACACAATATACACTGTTATTTTTATTGTCTATTGAAAAGAACATCAAAAACACAGTGATGGGGTTACAAGGTAGTAAACAGGCAGTGGGCTGTTGTTGTTGTCGTTTTACTGGCATGAACAAGGATGTAAATTTGTTTTGTCAAGCACTGCCAACATACACTCACTAACGTATCTTAATGCACATGTCCTTCACTGATAGGAAATTTGGCCTGGTGCACTTGCTTTGCAATTCAGCTTCCTCAAAGCAAACATTATTTAATCTTGATGCCAAGCAGCAGCACAAAACCAGTGGCTTATTTCCCTTCCTTAGGTCTTATGATGTCAAATGTAAGTGAAGCTAAAGTCAACAAGCCCTAAGTGAAAGAGGAATGAAATCCTTCATTTATATGCACACCATATTGAATTTTCTTGGTCCCTTGATCTTTCTGAAGTCATATCACAATTTAGCCTCAAAAAATGATGTGCAGAAACAGTTTGAAATAATCAGAGCAGACTCTGTGTGCGTGTGTGTGTGTGCGCGCACGCGTGTCCCCGCGCGCAAATAGTATTCCATCTAGATGTACAGCTCAATATAAATCTTAATCCAGCCTCCCCCAAGATGGTCCTCTCCAGTAGTTTTGGATTACAGCTTCCACCAGCTCCAGCCAGCATAGCCAATGGTGAGGGATGATAACAATAATGATAATAATTTATTATTTATACCCCGCCCATCTGCCTGGGTTTCCCCAGCCACTCTGGGTGGCTCCCAATCGAGTGTTTAAAACAATACAGCATTAAATATTAAAAACTTCCCTAAACAGGGCTGCCTTCAGATGTCTTTTAAAAAGAGGATAGCTGTTTATTTCCTTGGCAACTGATGGGAGGGCGTTCCACAGGGCGGGACGCCACTGCCGAGAAGGCCCCTCTTGTCTGGTTCCCTGTAACCTCACTTTTCACAATGAGGGAACCGCCAGAAGGCCCTCGGCACTGGATCTCAGTGTCTGGGCTGAATGATGGGGGTGGAGACGCTCCTTCAGATATACTGGACCGAGGCTGTTTAGGGCTTTAAAGGTCAGCACCAACACTTTGAATTGTGCTCGGAAACTATGAGAGTTTTAGGCCAATGCATTTGAAGGGCAACAGGTTGGAGAAGACTTGCCATACAGATAGCATTAGCTTATTGAATCTGTTTGTGGACACTTTCACAAACTGGAGGAAAATAATGTGACTTATATACCATTTGAAGTTTCTTGCATTTGGAAATGACATCCAGGCTGATATGCACCAATTTTGCAATGCACAAAATTTGATGCTAGGACAAATTACAAAACTAAAACAGTAAAACTATGTAATCAAAATGACAATAGCACATGTATTCTCTCTTCTTTTGGATTTCTTGTCATCTAGAATGGCAATGAAATCTAATGCATGTCCTTTCAAAAGTAAGTCCCAGAAAGTTCTGTGAAATTGACTCCAGTGCAATTTGTATAGGATTGCCATTCCAAATTTGATTTATTGTAATCTATACAAGAGGTTTATCCTAATACAAAGTGTAATCATTATTCTCAGGCACTGGGACTACAGTTGCAATAAGAGGGCCATTCTGAACTAATTAGTTGGTCATGCAAATCCATTTGGCAATGAATGTGCTTTTTTGTAACCCAGTCGTGTCTGGCAAGATATTCTGTACTAGATGAGATAAAACAGCCAACTGCTACATGGTAGGTTGTTCCTGATTCCTCTTGGCATTTCTACAAGTGTCTGTGGTCTTTGTTATACAATCACAAATAAAACCTTCAGTTCCGGCTTTAAGCCAACATGCTTTGGAACAATTCACAGGCGGTGCTGCATCCCCATTTCTTCCATTAACGATTCCTGTATCTGCGGATTTCCATGTTTCAATTCTTTCTTTATTGATACTGAGGCTGTCTGAAATGATTCATCAATGAAGTTTAGAAGAGGTGATGTCTGATCAGTTTTCATCAGTGTTTCAATCAGATACCTTGAAGAAGTTCTGGAGTTCTTATCTTTGCAGAAGAACTTCTCCATGCAGCAGATAGCTAGACTATGGGAATTTGCAAGTGCTGCATGTAGTGATAGCCAGTGACTTGGATGGCTTTAAAGGGTCTGTGTGGACAAATCCATCAATGATTATCAGTTTTCATGGCTATTTATTTTCATAATTATATCCCAATTTCTTTTATGATAGAACCCAAGGCATCTGACATGGGGTTCACAGGCAGTCTGCCGACTAAGCACTGACCAGACCCAGACCTGTTTAGCTCCAAGGCCAAAGTAGTGGCCATGCATACTGCCAGACTAAAAGGTAAAGGTAAAGGACCCCTGGATAGTTAAGTCCAAAGGCAACTATGGGGTTATGGCGCTCATCTCGCTTTTAGGCCGAGGGAGCAGGCGTTTGTCCACAGACAGCTTTCTGGGTCATGTGGCCAGCATGACTAAACTGCTTCTGGTGCAACAGAACACCGTAACGGAAACCAGAGCACACGGAAATGCTGGTTACCTTCCTGCCGCAGCAGTACCTATTTATCTACTTGCACTGGCATGCTTTCAAACTGCTAGGTTGGCAGAAGCTGGGACAGAGCAACGGGAGCTCACACCGTCATGGGGATTTGAACCGCCAACCTGATTAGTAAACCCAAGAGGCTCAGTGGTTTAGACCACAGCGCCACCTGTGTCCCATTTGTACTGTCAGATACAAGGCATCAGTTGAGGAGGTGCAAGGAAATAACCACTCGCTCCCCAGTGGGTGACACCATCCTGGTTCCAGGCTCCAGATCAATGATCAATGCCTTTCCTCAGATTTTATTATGTGGACCATATCGGTGCAAGACTGCCAACCTGCAGATCACATCTCATTAGTATATTGATAATTTAGTCACAATTAGTCAATGGAAACCATCCTCCACATGGATCCACTGGCTTCATTGATATCCAGTACAGCATGTACAGACTACTCATGATCAGAGCATGTGTGGCCTGCAAGTGTGGCCCAGAGAAGGCGTAGAAGGAAGAGGAGAGCCATCAGATCTCTGCATAGGAACTGGACACAAAGCTGCCACTGATTCTAATTGGCAGGCACATTGCAGTGTCCCAGGATTGCAGCAGTTCATAGCATGGAGAACAGTTCCACTGAGTCTTATGAGAATGCTGACTGATTCCTCCCGATGCAGCTTTGTTGGCTGCATGCAGAAGAGAGCATGGATCATTCTCCTCCTGGTCCCAGTAAGCAGGAATGTAGGAAGTTGCCTTATATTGCCATGGCCATTGGTCCATCTAGCTCTGTATTTTCTACACAATCCCATTTTTCAGCTGGACACTGAGGTCTAGGTCTAAAGGCCTTCTGGTGGTTTCCTCACTGAGAAGTGAAGTTACAGGGAACCAGGCAGAGGGATTTCTCGGTGGTGGCACCTGCCCTGTGGAACGCCCTCCCATCAGATGTCAAGGAAATAAACAACTATCTGACTTTCAGAAGACATCTGAAAGCAGCTTTGTATCAGGAAGTTTAGAATGTTTGACATTTTTAATATGTTTTATATGTGTTGGAAGAGGCCAAGAGTGGTTGGGGGCAACCTACCCAGATGGGTGGGGTATACATAACATCATCATCATCATCATCATTTAACTGATTGTCAGCAGCTGTCTAGTATTTCAGACAAATGACATTTCCAGCCCTATCTGGAGATTCCAGGGACTTAACCTGGGGTTTTCTGCAAGCTAGACCAGTACTTTGGCCCTTCCCCGGGAATACCACAAATAAAAACATTTTGTTAAATAGAAGTTATTGGCACCCTTTCTAAAACCATGTATTTGTGGGGAATTGCCAACTATGGTTATAGTTAATTACAATTAAATATGAAGGGAAAGCATTATGCCCTCTGGATCATTCATCGCCCATATGCATTATCATGGTTGAATGTGATGCTGCAAAAGGCCAAAAACTAGCTACTCTCATTTCTGGAAACGATTTGATGCTTTGGACAGTGAGTGGTGCTGCTGTACATGAAATCAAATAACAGTGCATAGAAAAAAATGAAAGAGGGAAGGGAAAACCCTATTCACAAATGAATGTCCCTTTCCCCATGTTGGGCATGTGTTTGAAACCGGCAGTGGTGCATAAACAGCTTGCATATCAAGCAGGCAAAAGGTACTTTTCAAAACCCTGCTGGCAAGGAAAGCAAAAAGAAATTAGCATTTTTGTTTGCATACCTTCAAAGTCGAAAGTAATCCACTAGAGACTTCCTTATTCTCAGCATTTCTCATGTTAATCCATAATGGAGTCAAACTCTTAAACATCAGCTGGGAGATCTTAATTAAAACCACCAGCTTATAGTTTTATCTGGCAGCAAATGTATTGCAAATATATATATATATATATATGCTTTCGTAGATTTTCACGGGTACAGGAATGCAGGTTTTGGTGTCTTCGGGTATCTTCCCGTGTAAGAGTTGGGGTGTCTAGGCGACGTTTCGACGAGGTCTCACTCATCATCTTCAGGCTGGTGCTTTCGGCTTCTTGTTACTAGAACAGAGCAGGAT
Source organism: Podarcis bocagei (assembly GCF_964188305.1). NCBI lineage: Eukaryota > Metazoa > Chordata > Lepidosauria > Squamata > Lacertidae > Podarcis > Podarcis bocagei. The sequence continues at coordinate 36,300,919 of NC_138130.1, forward strand.
CTCCGTGTTTGAGTTCCTATAAATACTGTTGAGGGGGTGTGGTGTATAGCCTCCAACGTTCTGGGCAGAGAGGAAGTTCCCAGGTTATTGTGCCTTTTCTTCTTTTGTTCATTAATTACTTGAGGGATATCTTGAGTGATTTCTTGAGTGATATTCTGAGTACCACTTAGGAGGGTCATTAGGTGTGGATTAGTTGCTAAAGCTTTCGTGTCTTGACCTCTTGAGCTGGTGTGTGTTTTTTTCTGAGAAGATGGCTGTACTGCACTTAGTTGTGCTCTGGCTTGGCTTCGTGTATAGGGGCGAGCTGTGGTTTTGTGCCCTGTGCCAGCCAGATCTGTGTAGGGATTGCAGGGGGGTGCAGCATCCGGAGGTGCCACTATGGTTTGGCTACTGGATGGTGTCTGTAATTTATCTGTGGAGAGGGTCTGGGTTTGGGTCTGGTGTGGTTGATTGGAGATGGCGTTCTGTGTGCCTCTGGTTCTGGTGTCGGTTTTTGTGGGGAGGGCTAATTTCCAGATGTCTGGCAGGCGGGACGTGTCGTCACGCTTGTTCATGTTGTGAGGGTGTTTCTCTATCTCGATGGCTTCCATGATTATTCTCTTGTGGTGATGTTCCATGTTAAAGAGCAATTTGGAATCTGCAAAATTAATTTCGTGTCCTGTTTCTTTCATGTGTTGGTAAAGAGAGGAAGTTTGTCCAATGTACGTGGCTGGGCAGACTTTGCAGGGTATTTCATAGACCCCTTGGTTTTCTAACTGGATTTTATCTTTTGGGTTTCTGAGGATATTGGCTATTTTTTGGTTGGTGCAAAAGGCTGTTTTGATATTGTGTTTATGGAGGATTTTGCTAATACCTACCTACCTATAAAAACAGATCCCACCACCTATCTGGAAAAAACCACCAAATCCAAAATAAAAGCCTCTCCTATCAGTGAAGAAATCCAGCTAAGAATCATCCCCAGAGAAAAATCATCCAGATGCCCCAAACTCTACGGTCTCCCCAAGATACACAAAGAAGGAACACCACTCAGACCAATAGTCAGCTCCATAGGCTCACCTCTACAAAATCTCGCTAAATTTCTCGCTAAGCAACTTCAGCCCTATGCAGAATCTATCGCTTCACACGTTACAAACTCCTTCCAGTTCATAGAAACAATAAAGAAGCAAAACCTACATCCCGATGACCTACTTGTGAGCTTCGATGTTGTATCTCTCTTCACACAAGTGCCCATTAATGAAGCCTTGACAGCCATTCAAAACAAATACAATCCCCCCGAATACATCCTGGACCTGACCAACCACTGCCTAACCAACACGTACTTCATCCACAATGGACAAAGATACAAACAGATAGAAGGAGCACCTATGGGATCACCCCTCTCACCGGTCATCGCAAATCTGTACATGGAACACTTTGAAACCAATGCTTTAGACAAGTCAGAACACAAACCCAAACTTTGGCTCAGATATGTTGACGACACCTTTGTAATTTGGCCACACGGGAAGGAAAAACTAGATAGCTTCCTCACACATCTCAACAGCCTACACCCCAAAATACAATTCACTATGGAAATAGAAGCCAACAACCAACTTCCCTTCCTTGACGTCCTAATCTACAAAAAACCTGATGGCTCCCTAGGACACACTATCTACCGGAAAAAAACACACACCAACCGCTACTTACATGCACAATCACACCACCACCCTGCACAAATAAACTCCGTAGCCAAGACTCTCATCTCCAGAACCAAACGCCTGGCTGACAAAGACCACTTGACAACTGAGTTACAGAATCTCTCAAATGTGTTAATCGCCAACGGATACCAGCAAAACAGGGTTACGAAGCTAATCCAAAAAGAAACACCCCCCAAAAACCAAGACACAGAAGAAAACAATGGCATGGCCCTCCTTCCTTATATCAAGGGCACTACAGATAAAATTAGCAAAATCCTCCATAAACACAATATCAAAACAGCCTTTTGCACCAACCAAAAAATAGCCAATATCCTCAGAAACCCAAAAGATAAAATCCAGTTAGAAAACCAAGGGGTCTATGAAATACCCTGCAAAGTCTGCCCAGCCACGTACATTGGACAAACAAACAGACGAATAAATGCACGTATCGCAGAACACAAGAATGCCGTCAAAAAAGAAGAAAAAACTTCCTCTCTTTACCAACACATGAAAGAAACAGGACACGAAATTAATTTTGCAGATTCCAAATTGCTCTTTAACATGGAACATCACCACAAGAGAATAATCATGGAAGCCATCGAGATAGAGAAACACCCTCACAACATGAACAAGCGTGACGACACGTCCCGCCTGCCAGACATCTGGAAATTAGCCCTCCCCACAAAAACCGACACCAGAACCAGAGGCACACAGAACGCCATCTCCAATCAACCACACCAGACCCAAACCCAGACCCTCTCCACAGATAAATTACAGACACCATCCAGTAGCCAAACCATAGTGGCACCTCCGGATGCTGCACCCCCCTGCAATCCCTACACAGATCTGGCTGGCACAGGGCACAAAACCACAGCTCGCCCCTATACACGAAGCCAAGCCAGAGCACAACTAAGTGCAGTACAGCCATCTTCTCAGAAAAAAACACACACCAGCTCAAGAGGTCAAGACACGAAAGCTTTAGCAACTAATCCACACCTAATGACCCTCCTAAGTGGTACTCAGAATATCACTCAAGAAATCACTCAAGATATCCCTCAAGTAATTAATGAACAAAAGAAGAAAAGGCACAATAACCTGGGAACTTCCTCTCTGCCCAGAACGTTGGAGGCTATACACCACACCCCCTCAACAGTATTTATAGGAACTCAAACACGGAGATCCTGCTCTGTTCTAGTAACAAGAAGCCGAAAGCACCAGCCTGAAGATGATGAGTGAGACCTCGTCGAAACGTCGCCTAGACACCCCAACTCTTACACGGGAAGATACCCGAAGACACCAAAACCTGCATATATATATATATATATATATATATATATATATATATATATATAGCAATAGTAGTGTTTATCATTTCTAGTACTTTTTGCATTAAACTGTTTCCTTTCCTCTCCAGGCACATGTTACTTATTCTTTGGATTTGGACATTTTTAGGACAGTTTAGGACCTCATACATGATCATCCAGCATCTCTCTCTCCCAGAACAGAATCTCTTGCATGCCAATCATGGAACTGTATTAAATTTATCAGTTCCTTCATCTTGCCCAGGACACCCCAAAGTGACTTAAAACCAAACAGATGGACAATAAACCTCAGATAGGTACAACAAAACCTAGAGGAAAGAGAAATGCGTTAAAAATATACCATCAACTTCTAAAAGGCCACAAATAGTTAGAGGCCAAAGACCTGATTAGAGAGGAAAGTTTTTCCCAGGCACCTAAAGATATATAATGATGGTTCCAGGCGAGCCTCTCCACAATTGCACAAATGGGGAGCCACTGCAGAAAAGACCTGTCCTCTTGTTGCCACCCTCTGGACCTCTTATGGAAGGGGCAGATGAAGAAAGGTAAGTGTCAGGAGTGTGTGCAGGAGCCAGGCCCTGTGACTGGCAGGGCCTCGCAAGACTGGGGCCTTCCTGAGTTTGGCCTGGAAGGGCAAGGCACGGCCGCACAGGTGAGGCTTGACAGAATAATAATAATAATAATAATAATAATAATAATAATAATACTTTATTATTTATACCCCGCCCATCTGGCTGGGCCTCCCCGGCCACTCTGGGCGGCTTCCATAAAAACCAAAAATACAATAAAATATCACCCGTTAAAAACTTCCCTGAACAGGGCTGCCTTAAGATGTCTCCTGAATGTCAGGTAGTTGTTTATCGCTTTGACATCTGCTGGAAGGGCGTTCCACAGGGCGGGCGCCACTACCGAGAAGGCCCTCTGCCTGGTTCCCTGTAGCTGTAGCTTTGCTTCTCGCAATGAGGGAACCGCCAGAAGGCCCTCGGCGCTGGACCTCAGCGTCCGGGCAGAATGATGGGGGTGGAGACGCTCCTTCAGGTATACTGGACCGAGGCCGTTTAGGGCTTTAAAAGTCAGCACCAACACTTTGAATTGTGCTCGGAAACGTACTGGGAGCCAATGCAGGTCTTTCAAGACCGGTGTTATATGGTCTCGGCGGCCGCTCCCAGTCACCAGTCTAGCTGGTAGCACCTGGTAGCAAGGACCGGGAGGGGTATATAAGACCAGCATTTCCCTCTGGCTCTTTGCCACAGCAACACCTAGCTGTGCTTTGGCTTCCTGACTCCTGGTATCCTGACTCCTGGTTTCCTGACCCTCGGACTCTTGGCTTCCTGACTCCTGGTTTCCTGACCCTCGGACTCTTGGCTTCCTGACTCCTGGATTGCTGACCCTGGACGGCTGCTTCCTGCTTCCTGACCTCTACCCCGGTCCCGATGTACCAAGCCGCGACTCCAACTGCCTGTAACCCAGAACGTGACAGTAAGGGTATCCTGTTAAAAGGATCTGGGAGGTGTGGCTCCTGTCCGATGCCCAAACAGGGGCTAGGGCCATACCACTCCTCCCATAGGGACTACTTAGGGAATGCCCCGATTTGATGTAGGTCATAGGGTGTCCCCCCGCTGGCTTCACCTTTAGAAACACTCCCAGCGGAAGGGCGGGAGTGACATATGCAGTTTCTTACCACGATACCGATGGCCAAACCTTCACATCTGTAAAGTTGTGGCCTTATTTGATCCCAAACCAATATGCCGTGTGTTGTCTAGTTGTTTGCACCTAGGGAACAGGGTGGTCATGGGACCTCGATACGCAAGTTTGAGTAAAGCAGGAGTAGGGAGACGCAGAAGAAAATGATAGTTTTCAACAACAGCTGTGATTTGAATAAAACGTGGATTGGGATGCACAGAGAAAATGATGGTTTTGAACGACAGCAGACATTTCACAAAAGCAGGGATGGGAAAAACAGAGAGGGGAAAAGCAGTAATTTTAAACAATGGCAGAGATTTGGGTAGAGTGATCAGGGAGTGATATGTGTGGGGTGGGGAGGCAGTTTAAAACAAGGTTTGAGGACAGTGGGAAGGGAGTAGAGAAAATCTCTGTTGTGTTAGCTTTTTGGTTTTAAGTCAATTGTTGATGCCTCACTCAGAACTGATTCTCTTTCAGTTCCTTTCAGTCCCTTCAGGCTTCAACCCTGTTCTTCCTTTCCTGAGAGTATGTCCAGCCGAACTCAGTAAATGCTCTCTTTTTTGGACTTGAAGGAGGTATGATGAAAGCTGCTTAGCTTTTCTAGAAAGTGAATAGTAAATGTTTTTAGTTTTTATTGCACATCTCTCTTGCAGACTATTAATCTATATGTTCTGCATAATATGTAATAAAAATACATGGAAGTATATGTATTAATATACAAATATTAATACCATGTAAAATACCATATAAGATTAAATATATAATTAATTTCCTATGCTGGTGTTATAAAGATGTAAATAAATGTTGATGTCACACACACACACACACACACACACACAAACACGAAGAATGAGTGGATGATTAGAAGGACAAATTATCCATCCATTTCTTAACTATTAAAACTTTCCCCAATATCTATTCAAACAATATTTTGGCTTTGTAAGTGTGTATAATATAGTTTATATCCTGTCCTGGAATCTTTAGTTGCTTCTTTATAAAATGTTAAACTAAAAATAACAATCTTGAAGTAATTTATAAAAAGGGTAAAATATTTATTTAAAAATGCATATAAAATCAACAAAATTTAAAAACAATGATAAGTAATAACATTATGAAAGCCGCAGATAAACCAGATTGCTTCAATAGAGTTAAAATATCCCTCTCCTTGAGATGGAAGGGTTAAACAAAATACATTTCTTAGGCACTGTAGAAACTGTGCTGCTTGAATGAACAGAATGAATCAGAACAAATATTTTATAGTTAAGTATAAAGAAATGACCAGAGTTGACTGTTTAGCTGCTGACTCATCCAGGAATAAATTAAAGTTGGAGGAAATTGGTTACTGAAGAGACAAACCTTAATTGTTTTTCATTATAGGGTCTTGTGTAATGTTTTATTTGTTTATGGAGTTACATTTTATAAAGCCAGGCTTGAAAAAAAAGTTGGCATAGTTTGAAACGGGGACAAACAACCTTATAGAAAAGGGGATTAAATCATACAAATTTTATTCCCATTGAAAATGTGGAACAGCAAGAACTAGGTTTCCCCCAAAATCATTTTATTTTACTTTTTTAATGCCCATTTTCACTAAACTGTGGTTAAACTATTTAACACTGGTGTTATAGTAGCTTAGCAACAATGAAAGGGATAGAAAAGCTACTATGATATTGGTGTCTGGTAAGGAGCACTCGTTAGACAAGATCAAAAACCACAAACCCTTAAAAAATAACATTTCCCTTTCCTCCAAGACCCAGACTTCTTCCTTTATCTTTCCCCTGGATTTTCGTCCTTAACTTGAAGTGCAGTCCTGAGAGCTCAGACCACAGAGAAAAGGAAAAAGGAAAATAACCCAAGAATGAACTGCAACAAAGGATGAGGGAAGTTTGATTCAGTTCATCTTTAAAGGGAAATCTATCAAATTTGCACTTTCTGAAACAACTTAAGAACTGAAACACAGCCATTCTTTTACATTCACACTCATCCAAAATTTGCGATGTAGTTCTCCAACCGACCAGTGCTCAGATCAACAGTTCAGCACAAGAAGGATAGTCTAGGAAGATTGTGGTTCTTCTCTAGCCACCCTTCCCATGTAGGTACAGTCGTAGCTTGGATCTCGAACGCCTTGGCTCCCGAACAAATCGGCTCCTGAATTATTGAAACCCGGAAGTGAATGTTCTGGTTTCTGAAAGTTCTTTTGGAAGCCAAATGTCCGACAGGGCTTCTGCGGCTTCCGATTGGCTGAAGGAACTTCCTGCAGCCAATCAAAAGCCGTGCTTTGGTTTCTGACCATTTTGGAAGTGGAACGGACTTCTGGAACGGATTCCGTTTGACTTCCAAGGTTCAACTGTATATCAGTCAGCATACACTGCAAGCTTAGCTCCATCCCAACACTTCTAACATAGGATTGTGTTGTTAATTATAACTAAGGTTACATGGATTGTGGACAATTTATTGTCACACTGTTTCTATTCTGGAAACCTAATAAAATTAATAGTAGCAGTAGGGATCAGTTTCCTTCCTTCCTTCCTTCCTTCCTTCCTTCCTTCCTTCCTTCCTTCCTTTCTTTCTTTCTTTCTTTCTGTGTCAAGGGATATATTTAAATAAAATATCAATTTCAAATAGTCTCTACTCTGGGTTTTTTATTATTATTACATTACTAGGTTATTTTCTGTATTTTTCTCTGTAATTTCAATGTACTTTACTCTTGTTGAAAATTAGGCTATTACCTCTAAAGAGATTTCCATTATGCTTGTCGTCAGAGGAACCTGAAATGCAAGGATTGAGATACCAAGATAAGAGCAGAATCAACAGCTAAATTCTTCTCCAAGTAAAGCAAAAGTTTACATAATTTATACATTCACAATATTTTTGGCATATAAGTTGTTATGGCTTTTCCACCACTGCTAGGATTTCATACCTTTATTTATTTTTTAATGTCAGCATTCCATATCGTTGTAAAATATACAATGCAATATAATTGCCTGTGAAGGTCACAGCAGCATTTCAATAATGCCATGAAGAGAATGTTGCCCTGGGATCAGATAAAACAATAACACACATTTGGAAAAGGAAAGTCTCTCAAGGTGAATTAAGGTTATAAGAAAATGAATTCATACTGTAGCTATTGTATCCCTCTTATGGTACAACATACAGGCTGTTGTTGGGTTTTGTTGTTTTGCGAGTCTACAAGATGCAATGTTGTTGCATAATATTTTGCTATTTTTTATTTAACAAGAAAAAGAAGATACTTGAAATTCCATATTGTCTCCATTGCTATCCTTGTACTGAAGTTCAAACAAGTCATTTTCTTTGCTTTTGGACTAGTGGTACCATAGAATCAAATAATCTTAGAGTTGGAATGGACCCCAAGGAATGCAGGAATCTCAGCTAAAGCATCCATGACAGATGGCCACTCCCTTCAATATACCTATATTTCAAATTTATTTAAAAAAAGAGTGTGAGAGAGAGAGTGTGTGAGAGAGAGAAGCGGGTGCCATAACTTTCCAACAATTTGACTTTACCCTGAAGGTGCCCTCTTTCATTGTCTTCTTTTCATATAGAATTTTTTATTTTTTCAGATTTTTTTTTTACAAATCAAATAACTAAATTATTTCATGAGTTGACTTGCCACCCTCGCCTCCCCAGTGTTTTTACTCAAACCTTTTCTACTTTATTTATCTTTATTTATTACAAAAAAGTTTCTCTTACAATTGCTTTGTCATTTTTCTTCCACTGCTTTTTATCTCGAATCCTGCCCATGGTTTTATTTGACTGTAATATCACTATTTCATTGTCTTCTGAGACTGATGGATGCCAACCACAAGTAATAAGTCCATGGGAATCATGGCAGCCCCAATGTCCTAAGCCAGTCCAGATAAGGGGACCTCAGCATATATGTTAACAGTCCCTCCACCCCCCCAAAAAAACCCTAGCAAAATGAGGGTCTTCAACATAACCACTTCCACATGTTCAGGCAGGAAGACTGTTGAGCAGCAGGGTGGGTATATGTGAGTTCATATGCATGCATGTTTCCCCTCCCTTCAGAAAGTCATCTGGGAATTCTCATATTCTGTTACTCTATATGTGCATATTTTCAGTCTGTACCCTTTCTGGAGCAAGTCTGGACAGTAACAGGTGGGCTCCTAGAATGGGATAATCTGATTTGCCTGCTAAGCTTCACCCTGTCCCTCCCCTCCCCTCCCCTATTTGCATAACACCATCTTGGTCGTGCTGAGCATGAGCAAAGCACCATAGGCTATTATGCATATGACATAGGCTTCCTTGTACTCTGTTTATCTTGATGCTCCCTAGCCTTAATTGCTTTCTTATTGCAGCAAAACGTTGCCTTGCAGCTCGGCAAAATTTCTCATCAGTTCTGACCTTCACAGCAGCCCAGTTCTCTCCTTTCAGTATTAGCCGTTTTAGCTTGTATAAGTAGAAAATTGCTGTAGGGTCCAGTTTACTTAGGAATATATCTATTGACAAACACACAAGCAAAGTCTTTTATCAGCAGTGATCCTTTTATTGTGAAATGGTGCTATGCGGCTGCAGGGACTGGTGTTTTAGTGACCCCTTTCATCCCATCTTAAAAACCATTTTATATCCCTCCCTCCCCATTAGCAAATAGTAGTAAAGGTAATGCGTGTTGACATCTCCAAGTCTTCATCTTACCTATTAAGACAGAAAGCAGTCGTGTTATTGATCGATCTCTCTCTGTCTCTGTCTCTCTCTCTCTCTCTCTCTCTCTCTCTCTCTCTCTCTCTCTCTCTCTGTGTGTGTGTGTGTGTGTGTGTGTGAAGACATATCACACCCTTGGGGCTTCTTTTCTAATTTATAGCTAAACTCTCGACACAATCACGCAATCAAAATAAAATATTTAACGTCAAATTCCTGGATGCTAATCTGCCCTGAACAGCTTCTAAGCCAATTGCAGGATCATCAGATGCTGCACAACCCTGTACAAAATGTATCTGTGAACTTTGTACACATCTATTAACAAAGCAACAAGAAGTTTTGACTGCATATAGAGCCACCTTAGAATTCTTAAAATCCACAGAACATGTCAATGTAGTATTTCACATCAGGAGTAGGAGCCTCAGGCCTAGTGGCTGAATGTGGTCTCATGACCTTTCTGTCTGGCCCTCTGGAATCTCTCCAGGGCACATCCCCCAGCAGAACTTCTTGAACCCCCTTGTTCATACCTGCAATGTGTCTTGGAACTCTGCTCTTGTCCCTTGCTTGCTTCAGGGGTGCTGCAGGGGGCACCACAACTATGATGCAGAATAGAAGGTGAGATGTGTGTGTGCTCTGGATTTTGGTGTCACACAGGGCGCCACTGCTACAATCCTTCCTCAAACAGGCGTTGGTAGTGACTAGCTATGGTCAAGGGGACATTTACAATTGAGGCTGACCTACAGATTGAGGTTGAATACTGACAAGACAGAAGTACTGTTTTGGGGAAACAGGGGGCAGGCTGGTGTGGAGGACTCCCTGGTCCTGAATGGGGTAACTGTGCCCTTGAAGGACAAGGTGTGCAGCCTGGGAGTCATTTTGGACTCACAGCTGTCCATGGAGGTGCAGATCAATATGTGTAGGGCAGCTGTCTACCAGCTCCATCTGGTATGCCAGCTGAGACCCTACTTGCCCACAGACTGTCTCGCCAGAGTGGTACATGCTCTGGTTAACTCCTGCTTGGATTACTGCAATGCACTCTATGTGCGGCTACCTTTGAAGGTGACCTGGAAACTACAACTAATCCAGAATCCAGCGAGACTGGTGACTGGGAGTGGCTGCCGAGACCATGTGATACCAGTCCTGAAAGACCTACATTAGCTCCCAGTACATTTCCGAGCACAATTCAAAGTGTTGGTGCTGACCTTTAAAGCCCTAAACTGCCTTGGCCCAGTATACCTGAAGGAGCTTCTCTACTTCTCTACCCCCATCGTTTATCCCAGACACTCAGGTCCAGCTCCACGGTCCTTCTGGCAGTTCCCTCACTGCAAGAAGTGAGGTTACAGGGAACCAGGCAGAGGGCCTTCTCAGTAGTGGTGCCCACCCTGTGGAACGTCCTCCCATCAGTTGTCAAGGAAATAAACAACTATCTGACTTTTAGAAGACATCTGAAGGCAGCCCTGTTTAGAGAAGTTTTTAATGTTTGATTCTATTTTTCATATTCTGTTGGGAGCCGCCCAGAGTGGCTGGGGAAACCCAGGCAAATGGACGGGGTATAAATAATAAATTATGATTACTACTGCTACTACTACTACGGCAAATGGAGCACTGTCCCACCAACCTCGGTCTGCCCTCATCCAGCCCCCAGCTTCCCGCCTTCTTCAAACCAGTGAGGGGATTGCTCTGCATGTCATTGGCTCTGGCTCCACTTACTGTTGGTCCTCCTGCTTTGCACCCTACCAGCCCCAATCAGTAGCAGCCATCATGTGGGACATATAATTTGTCATTATCCAAATTTGGTGTCCTAGAGAGTCCAAGAATGATGTGTGTGAGGGAGAAAGGATGTGAGACAGTTCTGTCTCATGACTTTTCCTTTGAGGTGTGTGGGCAACATTTGAATAGCATCAAAGTGAAACATATGCATTAGTAACTTTGCCTCAGTAGACAGCTAAAATGTTTGTGAAAATAAGAGGGGCTAATCTGATTTCTAAAAAGCTTCCTCTCAGTGGGTATTGGGAGTTTCCTGCTCTTCCTATCCAAACTGAATTTAGAAAAATGGCTTTCATTGTCCTACAGATTACATTTCCTTTCCAAATGAAATCTTGTGGAAAAGGATTTGATTTACTAGGTGAAGGATGGGATGTCATTTGTAATTCTTACGGTCCTACTGGCAGCTTTATAGGCAATAATAATTGAAACTGTAGATAGTCTTATGCTGATGTTGTAAAGCTGGACAAAGCAATGCAGAAGAGGAAATAACATATCTCACTGCACTTGATCTAATCTTTGGAAGCTTGATGTAAATAAATATAGCAGCTACATTAACCATACCAGTTTAACTTGATTATACAAGATAACTTGATTTGTTCCACAGATTACCTGTTGGACATCCAATGCATGGGTGACAATGGCTTGAACCGTACATTGAAAGAATTTGTGCTGTACTATGTTCTCCAAAACTGAAATATCTGGTATAGCATTAAGCAACTTCTCTCTATACTGAACTTCCTCTTGTTTGAAAAATGTACCATAACCCTGTAACCTCCAGGTTACTCCTTCAGGTATACGGGCTGAGGCCGTTTAGGACTTTAAAGGTCAACTATTGTCATACACAATAACAGCCTTTCCTTGCTGCTGTTTTTCTTTCCACCTTAACCAGTGTATAGATATATGGAATTTGCTTTAACTTTTTGTTTGTAATCATACAAAATCAGTTGCTAGTTTTGCATTTCCATTGGAGAACACTGCATCTTGGATTCCCCTTAAGATTTCTGTTTTGCCCCTGTTTCATAGTAGGAGTAGTGCCACACAAAAACTCAGTGATTCTTTGCAGAGGAGGAAATGTTCTACATACATTTCCCACGACCTTGACTACTACATGAGTAGACAATATCCCCATTGTCTTTTCTGTTTCCAATGTGAAGTAAGAAAAAGACAAGTGTCAAAACAGTGACATGTCTATCTGGATTATCAGAGTTTGTGCCACTGATACAGTTTCTAAGGACTTTCTGAATCTGACACTTCACTATATTTACCAGATATCTCCTGCCCCTGCCTCTGTGTCTACTGCTTTTACCTTATCTTCTTTCTGCTTTCTATCACACATTCAAAACAAAGGTGAGAAGATAGGGTTGGGACTCACAAAGTTAAGAATCACTGATGTAAGATACATTGATTTCAGCAAATCAATGCATAATGATGAAACATTCACCATTTTCCAATGATCATCTACTGAGGCATCAAGTGATTCAGAGGTGAGTACACGCGTTTATGAGGAAAGACAGAATCCAATCTACTGTTGTAAAATTCAATGTGGAGTTGCTGACATGCTCAATACAACATAAAACACCTTCACTCACTCATATAAAAAAGATAATGAAACAAAGAGGGAACAAAATACAATACCAATCTCTTATACTGAAAGTAATTGTAGAGTTCATTTCCACCACAGTTAAAGAAATAGTCTAGCTAATCAGCTCATGGGCCCTGTGTGGATGCTCATCCCTTACGAGGTGTGACTTTGGAGGAAAAGTAGGCTTTCTATGACCTCATTAAATATGTGGTGAATTCATAATGGAATCATTTTAAGGTAAGGTGGTAAGTCAAGTATGTCAAAACATTCAAATATAATGAAGTGTTCTTGAAAATATATGGAATCCTGGGGAAATTATGGAATCTGGGCTGCACTGGGATTTGGTGAGTTCCACTCTTGGTCTCTTGTTTGTGAGACAACACAGCTGAATTTCTCCTTTTCATAATTTAGCAAGAAAACCACGGATTATATAAATCAGTACCTGTACCTGGAAGCAGTAATAGCAGGAATGAGAGCTAAGAAATTGACAGGTGTGCTCTTAGTAGACAAATGTTGGTACTTGAAACTTCACATTTAGGCTATTGTAATGTGCTTCGCATTGGACATTCCTTGAGGATGGGCCAGAGATTGCTGCTAGTGCAGAAGACTATCATCAGATTTTTGACCTGTGCACATAGTCACAATATACTTGTTCTGCAGAATCTGTAGTAATGGCTGCCCAAATCAGACAGAATGTCTTCCACCAAACCCATCTATCCAGTCTTTAAGTAGAGGCAATGAGACCATCATTGTGGTCCACAATGCAAGAAATGAGCATGGGCGCCTATAATAGGTCCCCCCGCCATGGCAGTTCCAAAACTGGAACCATTTCTCCACTGAGGTGCATCTTGCCTCAGCACTATATTTCATTTAGGTTTATTTTGTATGTAGCTTGTACTGATGTTTTAGCTGGTTTTATACATATGTATTGCTCTGTTTTAATAGGTTGCACATTGCCCTGTGATCGTATGGTGAATCTAAATAAGTAAATAATATAGCCTACTGGACCCAACTGAAAGTGTTACTACTGACTTTTAGAGCCCTTCATGTCCTTAAATTCAGTTATTTGTTGAAGCACCTCCTTTCATATCAACTGATCTGGAATTACTGTGTGCGTGAGAGGAGACTTTTCATCCCACTGAAATTCTCTCCACCTGGAAATGCAGGTGATGACAATTTTGCTGGGCTTCCATCATCAAGTTAAAAACATTTTTGTTCTTTCTGGACCTGAAACAAATTGATAGATCTTTTTTCCCTGTAATTTTTAAAAATTAATTATTGGTTTCAAGTATTGCATTTTATTTGGCAAATAAATAAATAAAATACTGTTAGTTGATCAGAAGGACACATTCGACCTCCACTCTCACAGCTCAGTTTTTGGAGAGACTTACTTCAGGACAGCAATCATAAATGATCCTCATAACATTTTTATGACATTTTACAATTTTAGCTTTGAGGTACTTTCTCCCAAAAGGTATGCAATGTTAAGTATTTGTAGCATCACTCTATTGTTCACTTCTCTTTTTCATTGTATTCTTTTATCCCCTTTTATTGTTCTTCTTGTCCTTTTTGAGATTTTCAACTGCTTTCTACTTTTCAACTGCTTTTCTACTCTACTTATGTAACAAAACAAAATTGAAAAAAAATACTTGATCAGAAGTTGAGCATGACCTGGGAGAACAGGAGAATCTGACAATGTTCCCTAATTCCCTATTCAGAAACTCCTCCCCCAGATTAGTTTCTGCATCTTAAACACTTTTTTGAAAAAAAAATATTGAAGGAGGAGGTAGGTGGTATTTAAGATTTTGAACACTGGCATTGTTTAACAACATGACCAGCCAATTTGGTGTGCGATGCACGCTATCATAGTTAGCAGCTGTTGTGTAAGTGGCAGAAATTAAACAAGTGGGTGAGTGTAAATTATCCAGTCACATCAAGAAAGGAGGTCAGGGTTGAGGTTAATAAAATGAAGAAATGTATGAAGCTTGCATCCAAAATTAAACTTGCTAATTACCAGACTACCCGAGCATTTCCTACCACAATAATTAAGAAAATTTAATAGGGAACAAATTTCCCAGGGTGAATGTGTGATTGTTCCTGCTGACATAAACATTAATGGAAGTGACAACCCTACTGGACTACGTCCTGGTTTTGTGGCCAATGTGCCAACCAGATGCTTTTTGGCTCAAGTGACATAGCAGGATGCATGGTGCGGCTAGTATCTGAACTGTGCCAAAACAGATTGCACACTTGCCACAACCTCTTTCTGGCTATGCAATCTACCTTAAGGTTGTTAGCTCTCTGTGCATCCTGGCACCTGCTGCCCCCATGACCCCCTTGGGACTCAGATGGGAAGGAAACTTAAAGGGCCATCTTTGCCATTAGCATTAAACCCACAATAGAACAATTCAGTCGGTTTCTAGCTGCCATCCTCTACTGAATTCAGCAGAACTCTACAAAAGCTTTACTAAAAGGCCCAAAGCAGGGAGGAAAAAAAGTAGGGTATTCAGAATTCCTATGGATTAAACCACACTAACTGTACAATACACGCAGTTGGATTTAGCAACAAAAAATGTATTCTGCAAAACAGTATTGCAGTCGCTTGAAATATACAAGAAAGGTTTGTTCTAACTGCTGATTTGCTCTAATAAAGCCAAGCAGCTTTTCTTATGGGTAGCTGAGGATCTCTATTTGGCATCAGTAGTTGAGTTGGACGCCAGCAGCTTAATGTTTTTACCCTCCTGGCAAACAAGTAGCATAGATTTTGTCATGGAGACTTATGGCTAAACCCCAGCACAGGTATTGATTAAGCATTAATTGGCCATTACCCAGTGCTTTTTTTCTGGGGGGACGCAGGGGTTTTGCATACCCCTAAACATTTTGTGAATCTTTGTATTTTTGTCCCTTTACTGTATTTATTTCCCCCAATTTGAACTAAAAATGGTAATTTTCTTGAGTCAAAATGAGAGTACCCCTAAACATTTTTATTTTTATTTTAGAAAAAAGGACTGCCATTACCTGTGAAGGGAATGCAGTGACCCCACCAGCTTTGGGATTTCAGCAGTGGTGGGAGGAAAAGTCAACCTTGACTAGGACAGAAGAAAAACATGGAGGCATAATGGGGTATTGGCAGTTAACAAAAGGTCAAACTTAATTTTAGATGTTTTCTGTCATGAACAGGTTATCTTTGGGATGTCTCTCCTCTTTCTGCTTTGATATCTTGCATCTGGAAGTGGCTAACACCATTATCATTCCAGACTCACTTCTGAAGGATGCCACTGTACCACGGAAGGCTACTTTTTGAAGGGTCTGCATCTTGCTGTATCTTGCACAGCAGTTATGAAATGTTGCTTCCTCTTAGCGTGACTTTAACTTTTGTCACTGTGGTGATGTACAGATGGCCATCAGATGAAGCAAAAGTGATGGCAGCTGGCATGCTAATGGCAGAAAAGCCTGACTCCAAATATGACCGCTTGTGACAGAAGTATTTGGATTATTATGCATTTACTGTGCAAAGTGATGGCAAGGAGGGAAAACAAGCTATTTTACCACCTTTAACTTAATAGCATGATTAACATGAAGTGTCTTCATCTGCAGCAAAACCTTCCACTTACTATGACCAATTTCTGTTTTGCCTCTCATAAAATGTTTGCAAGTCTGGTTCCCTTGGCAAAAGGAGAAAGATCAGGTGAATAATGCTGTCTTCTCAACTTGGATGGCATTTTTAATGCCTTGATAGGAGATTGGTGGCTGGTGCATCCATTGAAGTTTAGATGAAATAAAAACTTTCCGCTAGTAAAAGTGAAGACACTTGCTTTAGTTAGGATTATAGTTATACAAACTATACTGCAGTTGCTCACAAGAGTTACACACAAAGTAATTGGCTTAACACATGAATGCATAAAAATGCATCTATTTGCAATAGTAACATACATAATGCGTTAAGTGAGGGGAAACTGCTTTGCACAAATGGGTACATTAAGCAAACTTGCATACAAACATACACATTTGCACTAAAAAGCTGAAAATTTTTCAGGAGAACTTTTTATATCACAAACTGATATGGAAATGTAAAGAACAAAATTTAAGATCGGAAAAATGAGAACCTAAGAGAAACCAAAATTGGCAGATTTGCCCATACCTCAAACTAAGTGATGTTTTTGTTTTAAGTTTTTCATCCATCTTCATTTGAGCTGAAACACAACCCTCTCCCTCACTCTTATCCTACCCAAATTATAACACATGGGCATATTTGCCAAGACTAGAGCAATGTAAACTGATCTCTTTCAAGGAGATACAATAACAGTACAGTGGTACCTCGGGTTACAGACGCTTCAGATTACAGACACTTCAGGTTACAGAAACTTCAGGTTACAGACTCCGCTAACCCAGAAGAAATAGTACCTTGGGTTAAGAACTTTGCTTCATGATGAGAACAGAAATTGCACGGTGGCAACGGGAGGCCCCATTAGCTAAAGTAGTACCTCAGGTTAAGAACAGTTTCAGGTTAAGAACGGACCTCCAGAACGAATTAAGTTCTTAGCCCGAGGTACTACTGTACTATGTTAAACATGCTGGCTGCACTGTGTCCTGTGAACTGGGTCAATTGAACTGTAGTCTTCATCGTTTATAAATCTGCATAGTTACTGTATCCCAAAGAGCTAAAAAAGAAGAAGTGCTTTCAGCTGCATCTTCTGCCTACCTGAAGATGAGGTAGAAGCTTTCTGAAGGCTGGATTGGGATCTCCCACCCCTTCAGATGCCACCTGAGAGGGCAGCAAGTTAGCTGAAGGGCTGCAGGGCAGGCCACATGGCACACCTTTCTAGCCCCTCAGAATTTGCTGCTTGAGACAGCCGCCTCACTCTGCCTTATGGCATGGCTGTTCCTGTGGCAGCCTATACCTTCTACGCAACTGTTAAAGATGCAGGAGCCCTGTCGTCTTCTGGATCTGACCACTCCATGTCCACCAACAGCAGGGTTTAGGATAATCCACAAACCATAGCAGACCACACATATATAGCCGTGTAGGAAAGGATGCAAATCTTGCTACTTGGCCTGCTGCTTTCATGATAGTGATCAGACTTGGAACGCTTTCCCCTACAACTGTACACCTGTCATGTTTTTTTAAGTCTTCTTAACTTTGTGTTCTAACTAACCCTTCACCTATCTTAAGAAATGTGGGTCCTTAAGTCAAATAGCAATGAACCAGTATATAGAACTTGGGTAAAACAGGGATCAGTTCCTTGACATTTGCTGACCAGTCTCACAGGACCTTTATGCATACCTTGCTAAAGATTTTCTGATTCCAAAGATACAGAAAACAAATATTAATGTTGTGAGGCAATATTAAGATTAGCAGGGTGGAACAAAAGCATGTGGAAATCCTCCCATTTCTTCTTTATTCCATTTCTGAATATCCCAACCTTTTTTCCCTGGATTCTACTACAGAGATACTTTGATTTAATCATTCACATTAGCTGGACTAATTATAATTTCAGTCCCTGACAACCCCAGGCCTCTGTCTAGAATTACCTTGAAGTGTTATTTGTTCAGAGCTTTTAGTATTCACATGATGCTGCTTCATTTCTGCCAAAACCCTGAGATTTAATAGCTATAATGCCTTTTATCTGACTTCCACTTTCTTTCAATAAAGAAACTGAAGCAGCGTATACTTTGAGATGTATAAACCTATCCTAATGGATAACATCTGAATGGCAGAGCTCTAGACCTTATCAAAACTGGGGACTGTGTGATAAAAAGCCCATTGGACATATTAGTCTGTCAAATTTTTGGTTTGATGTCAAAATATAGCTTGACAACTAATTATTGTCAGCAAGATTTTGGCCATTAAAATGCCAAGTTATTGAATTTTATATTAATTGCAAAATAACATAAAGGCCTTTAATATTCACAGGGAGCAAAGATACAAATAGCTACCTTCCACAGAAAGACTGGCACCATGGAAGCAATTTAATACAATCAGACTTAGCTGCACGAAGCCTCTACTATGTGAAACTTCAAACTGAACGGAGGCCCTAAAATGACTCACAGAACATTCGGTCTGCTCCAGATCCAGGGCTTTCCCCACACATCTTCTTGTCCAGTGCCTTCTTCTGTATTCATATCTCATAATCCAGCATCACAAAGTATTGTAAGAACCACCCATCCCTAAAACATACAGAGCCTTAGAAAACATCCTTTGGCATTTGAGATCCAGAGCTGGGTAAGCCATCAGACTCCTTGCACAACACGATAAGACAGAAGGGGACAACATTTCATTAAAGATTTCATGCTGGTGAACCACGACAGGACATAGTGCCATTCAGTATCACTCCAAGCAATAAAATATATTGGAGCTACAGTACACTTCACTTAACCATATGAACAGCTGTCTGACTCTGCCCTAAATTACACACAGTTGTTTAAATTGAACACACCAGCAGCTAAGGAATGAGTCTGTTCTTTGTTTACAGCTGTCATTCTTTTTTCTGGGGGATGGGAGGGAATGAGTTTGCCCTAGCATGTTTAGGAGGAGAGGATAAATCCATCTATGCATCCTAACTTCAGAACAGAACTCATCTACATACAATCCTTGCATTTCTAGGAAGAGACGCAAAAGCGGAGCGCTACTGCCAGTTACTGTTGACAGTACAGAGTGAGATGCACTTGACTTAGAATCCGATGCACCCTTATTTAGGAGTAGGTCTAATTGTCTTGTCTTTCCTCCATCGATTTTATTAAAGTTTGAAAAAAGATATACTCAATACCCAATATATCAAATATCCAATATCTTTTTAGAAAATCAAAAATAAGGTAAAAGGTAAAAGACCCCTGGATGGTTTAAGCCCAGTCAAAGGTGACTATGGGGTTGCGGCGCTCATCTTGCTTTCAGGCTGAGGGAGCCGGTGTTTGTCCACATACAGTTTTCTGGGTCATGTGGCCAGCATGACTAAACCGCTACTGGCTCACAGAGGACCGTGATGAGTGCCAGAGCGCACAGAAATTCCATTTACCTTCCCGCCACAGTGGTACCTATGTATCTACTTGCACTGGCATGCTTTTGAACTGCTGGGTTGGCAGGCGTTGGGACAGAGCAATGGGAGCTCACCCCATTGCCGGGATTTGAACCACCGACCTTCCGATCAGCAAGCCCAAGAGGCTCAGAGGTTTAGACCACAGCACTACCCGCATCCTAATAAACTAATAAAACTAACTAAACTAATAAACTAACTAAACAAATATATATAAAAACACAAACCAATAAAGGAAGAGAAAAAAAGGACAAGGAAAAAACACCTTGAAACTTCTGGTTCTTAGTCTGTCAGCTATATACAGGAGTAAGTCTGATTAAGCTTAGTTGGACTTACCTCAGTGAACCACCACTGAAGCATTTCACCAAAACTCCCAAGTTTAACTAGTTAACAAGACAGAGCTGGTAAAAAACACTCTCAGCCATAGAAGACACTTGAGCCTCTAGTGACAGACATGTTGCCAAAAGTACCTACAAGCCTCCCACCTGCTCCTTTAGAAGGAGTACAGCCCCATCCAGAATGGGTAGCTTGGCTATTTCATGAAGAAAAGAACCATCCGTCCAAAGAGCCTCCATTTCCCCAGGATGCAAGCATTGTTTATTGGCCCTCAACCAGTCCACCTCTGCATTCAGACACCATTGCAGAGCTTTTACAGCCTCTCCTGGTTGAGATGTTATGGAGAAATGGAGCTTCATGTCATCAGTGTACTGATTCACAAGATGTATAGGATCACAGATTTGGAAGGGACCCTGAGGATCATCTAGTCCAACTCTCTGCAGTGCAGGAATATGCAGCTGTCCCTTAGAGCAGTGTTTCCCAACCGGTGTTCCGCGGCACACTAGTGTGCCGTGAGACGTCGGCTGGTGTGCCGTGGGAGGGAGGCGGGCGAGTCGGGCAGTGAGAGGCGGCGGCGGCGAGGATCCGCGTCGAGCCGGGGGCGGCTCCGCGGTGGTGGTGCCGAGCGGCGGGGCAGCGCGTGCAAAAGGGAGGAGCGCGAGACAGCGGAGGAGGAGGAGGCCGGCATGTTCGGGCAGCAGCAGCAACAACAGCAGCAGCAACTCCCGCCGCCGCCCCCTCCTCCGCCCGCTATCGCCGCCACCACCACAACAGCCGCCGCCGCCGCCTCAGCTGCCGCCGTCCCTCAGTCCCTCGCTCTGCTGCCTCCTCCCCCCCAGCCCCAAAGCTTGGAGGTTCCCCGGCAAGGGGGAGGGGAAAAAATTAAAAACTTTCACTTTCGTGCGTCCCTCCCGGCGTGATGCTGCGCGCTGACGTCACGGGGCTGTAATGGTGGTGTGCCGCGAGATTTTTTTCATTAAACAGGTGTGCCGTTGCCCAAAAAAGGTTGGGAAACACTGCCTTAGAGGGATTGAACCAGCAACCATGGCATTATCAGTGCCATGCTCCAAACAACTGAGCTATCCAGTACTGAACAAGCTAGTCATTTATTTCCTTTAGGAAAAATTAGTTATTCTGTTTTCATGTATAAGTTACCTTAAGAATCCAAAGGGCTACTTTAGGTATGACAAGGCTTTGGAGTACCATGCCTATGACATTGAAAATTGGTTTCTCTGAACATCTTATATTTATTTGTCTTTATTTTATTCATTTAAGAGAATTTACACCTGCTAACCAAAGTTCGCGAGCTGCCTTGCAGTATATTATTGTTATTGGCCTTTATTAGCATAAGTTTAAACAACAAAATCATAGCATCATACAAAGTCATCCAAATACATTAATAATCTGAACACATACAATATATAAAAGACTCGATAGCCACCCCTGAGTAAATCAGGCAACTATAGATTTAGCTTTAAAAGTTTTAGCTTTAAAAATCTCAGCTGAAAGAATCTTGCATTAGATAGGATCATACTTCCATGTGTAATCTTCTTTTGAATCTCCTCAGTTTTAGAAGGGGTTTGCAATGCTGTGTGGAGCGTGTACTACTTGAGGTATGCTAGCTCCTAAAGGACCTTGGGCATGTGGAAATAGTTTGAACTTAGCCCATATATCTAAGAAACTGTTGGCAATGTGTAAACTATGTAAATAAGCTTTATTTTAGTCCCCTTCATCATTTTTAATAAACCAGCCTGGAAAAATCAGATAGATCTCTCAGCGTAAACCTTGCAAAATGATTTAAGGTCAACAAAAAATGAAATATGGAACATGGTGAAATGTCATTGTGCTGTAAGAAAAGTTGTAGACTACCCAAGTAAAATGAAATGTCTTTTAAAAATGTGGGAAGTAGTTGAGATTAGCAATCAGCTTTGTAAGTAAAAGTGATTAAGTAAAATAATAAAATAAAATCCCAACACTGATATTAATCAAAATTAAATATATTCAGTTTAGCAAAGAGAAGAGAGTAAAGTTATTAATCTCAAATTTGTTTTTAATCTTTGCTATATTTATTTTCCAATAGGATCATAGTTTAATTTACTTTCATTGGTATATCAGTTTAGACACACTTTCTGAATAATGATTGGGGGGTCACACCACTGTTTCCCCCTCTCCTTTATATGAAAGATGGAATTAGACCATTAATTTTCAAATTCACTTCTTAATCCAATTAATCTAATATTAAACAAGTATGAGTTGTTAAGCTGTCTGTTTCTCTACATTTCATTAGAATTATTTTTGTGTAAATGTTTATATTTGCTGGGGAGTTTTATGTTTCTACTCCAGAGAGGTTAATGCTTTGGAATCTAAGTAATAAATTGTCACAATCCTATCAGAGTGGATATTAGAGGTTTGCTGCTCCCTACCCCCTCCCCCTGAAATGAAGACTCACAAACAAAAAAGTTGGAGTAAATGGCCAAAAACTTTATTAACAAAGCAAAATGATCTACAGAAGAGAATGGAATACCCATAGGTCGGATTTGGGCAGAGAACAGGGGAATGCCAAAATCTTTGCTCTCCATATTTTGGCAGCAGCACCCTAGCTCTAACCCAGACACCATATTTAAGGAAAGGCTTTCATTGCAACCCTCCACAAAGGAGAGCTTTGTTTGCCCACCATGCACCTGCTGCCCAGCATTCATCAGGGTGAGCCCTCAAGTCCCAAGACTATCGGACCAAGCAAACCACAAGAACAGGGTGGCAATGCAAGATGGGTGGCCAGAAAGCCTTCCCAAGAGGTACCTCAGGGTGCTTAACCTAATTGCTTGTCAGCTCACCTGAAATTCAAAGTTGCAACAGGTAGGCATCCAATTTACACATCCTAGATCAGAACTGTACACTGTAGGCAAAATAATAATAATACACAAAGACCAATCATGGATGCCCCCCAAATGGTTAGTCAATCTTGGGTGGCATCTGGCTAATCCTACGCTGCCACAGGAAGAAGCTAGACTCTCTTTTTATGGGACACAGCTGCCCATCTCCCATTGGCCACTGAAGATATCTTTCCCATCTACAACTCAGGACTTTTTGTTGACATCACAGTTTGACTTAAAGAGGGGTGAAATCTCCCCAGATCACCCTGATTTGCCTTCCTATTCAGGCCCAGCACAGAGCCACTGCAAACTTCTAATATTTACTGCTCAGACCATTCAAACACAGCATGTAGATGAGATGACGACAATGGAACAACGACAATCATGGCAAATTCTTTCAGCAAATAATCTTAAGCAACAATCAACAGTCATATTGTCAGCCTCAAGCATCTGTCAAAAATGTGTGCAAGAAATGCAAATCCATGCAATTAAAACAATTGCTATGCATTCTAAAGAGCTAGTTAAACTTTTAATGCATGTTTGTTTTTGTCTGTGATTTTATGAGTCTGTGACAGAGCTAACTATGCTAGCAGCCCTGTGTAGGTGTAAGAAGCCCAGGGCTAACAATGGAGTGTCACAACAAAAACAGATTCACTGTAGACTAGGAGTCTTTAGGGATGCTTGTGGGACTTATTCTTTTGTGAATTTTGATGCAAACTGACTTGATCTGCACATCCTAAACTCGTCCACACTTTTGCTTGTCCTGTGCCTAGAAACATGGGTCTGAGCAGTTTTCTATTTGCCCCACCCCTTTCCCAGGGAAAAACCACTCTTTAGCATTGAATTGGAGGAAGTTTCAATCTGTGCAAAACACAACTGATGTTTGCTCCAATCCAATGATAAAGATCAGGTTTCCCCGGAGTCTCAGTGAGTCCTTATGGACATATGGATCAAGTTGTAATTATCCTTAAGAATTTACACCTCTCCAAATCTGCAATACAGTCATTGGCTCAAAAAACATGCCTAAATGTGGGGTAAAAAATGTTTTAAAATACCGTATTTTTTGCTCTATAAGACTCATTTTTTCCCTCCTAAAAAGTAAGGGGAAATGTGTGTGCGTCTTATGGAGCGAATGCAGGCTGCACAACTATCCCAGAAGCCAGAACAGCAAGAGGGACTGCTGCTTTCACTGAGCAGAGATCCCTCTTGTTGTTCTGGCTTCTGAGATTCAGAATATTTTTTTCTTGTTTTCCTCCTCCAAAAACTAGATGTGTCTTATGGTCCGGTGCGTCTTATGGAGCGAAAAACATGGTACTTCTTTTTTCATGTGGTAGATTACTGTGGAACAGGGGTTAAACAAACTTATGAATGAATGATTGCATGCAAAACTAACATGGACCAGAAAAAGACTGATCTATCCATACATATTCCTCCTGACA
The DNA here is from genome assembly GCF_964188305.1 of Podarcis bocagei. NCBI lineage: Eukaryota > Metazoa > Chordata > Lepidosauria > Squamata > Lacertidae > Podarcis > Podarcis bocagei. Next base: position 36,325,296 of record NC_138130.1, read on the forward strand.
TTTCATAAATTACCTTCCACCTCTTCTCCTGTCATTCCCTACACCATTCATCTTTTCTCTCCTCTGAATGCAAACCCCATACATACAATTCATTGGGTCATATTTTGGAGTTAGTTCTACTGAAATGAGAGGGTTTTCTGAGTAAACATGTATGGGACCGGGCTGCACAATGAGTAGGTAGGTGCATCACAAACATATCGGATATGTAGCTTACTGCTCCAGAGATGTTCTCCCTCCACTGAAAATAAGCACAACAGTCAGTGATTCCCATTCAGAATTCCCTATTCTTTCCCCTTATTCTTTTAGAATAAAAATGGGTTAATATGCTTACTGCCATAAACAAACTCCAGTTCATGTAGGGTTAACCCACTCACCAGCTCAGCACTTTAGCTTTCAAACAAAACCACACAAAAAAAAATCAATCAAGGGTAGATTAAGTACAAATAAAGCTTCTTATGAGTAGCTTTCAAGTACAAAGTGCCTCCTATGACATGGCCCTTACTCCTTAACCACCCTACAGTAAATGATTTGCTAAATGGGCTGCTGTATGTATTTAAGGCTTGATAGGTCAAATGTTAATTAACTGTTTATTGAAAGAGACTTGAGAAGATTAGATGGTGTCACTTTGGAATGTATCATCATCTGTGTCAGTACTCACAAATTTTCTAGAGGAAATAACACCATTATAAGCACTTATTTATCTGACAATCACAACATGGCTAATTCACAGAAGGGACAATGGAGCGGGAGAGGTAGGGAGACATTCAGCCTGGAAAAGAACTGCCTATTAGCTAATGAAAATCATTAGACAAAGAATCAGGCCTCTGAAGTGGGGCCTGTTTGTCTTTTGTTTTCTGAAGAGGCAACATTGGAACACTCCAAGAAAGGAGGGCTTTTTTTTTGTCCAGCCTGATGAGGAGGAAGCTTTGGTGATGCTGTCAGTTCTGATGAAGGGGAATCAAGGCTTTCACCTTCAGAGCTAAGAATGAGATGAATAGGCAGTGATAGCAAGAATAAATGAGGAGCCAATACAGTTGGACAAACACTTGTCCTGAAAGGCCTGACAGAAGCTATTAGTATTCACCCTGCGGTTCTCATTTCCACACTCGCCGACTGAGTGAGCATTGAAGGCGAATGTAACAAGCTATTGATGCAGCTTCGGTGGTATTGGTAGCCCTGGTTGTACATTGTGTGTTATGGATTACCATTGTGATAGCTCTGATGTGAATCCCGATAAAATGTGTGATGAAAAATAACTCATCGGCCTGTAAGAATCACCTGCTCCCTGTATTAAATGGACACCGCCCCAGCCCTGCTGTCAAGTACATCCCATTGAAATAAATAATGGACAAATTAGGCTGTTTGATATTGCTTTCGCAAAGATCTCCTCCTCCATTTCACATCATAATCCATTATCCATATGATATTGTGGGGGGTGAATTTGGAGGACTGCTTTTTTTTAATGGGCCTTAAGTTTAGTGGAGTTGCAGAAGCTAGGGCCATTTTCCTGAGGTAATATTTACCTCATAAGAAATATCTATAGTTCTGCAGGACTATGGATGCGGGTGGCGCTGTGGGTAAAACCTCAGCACCTAGGACTTGCCGATCGCATGGTCAGCGGTTCGAATCCCCGTGGCGGGGTGCGCTCCCGTCGTTCGGTCCCAGCGCCTGCCAACCTAGCAATTCGAAAGCACCCCCGGGTGCAAGTAGATAAATAGGGACCGCTTATTAGCGGGAAGGTAAACGGCATTCCGTGTGCTGCGCTGGCTCGCCAGATGCAGCTTGTCATGCTGGCCACGTGACACGGAAGTGTCTGCTGACAGCGCTGGCTCCCGGCCTATAGAGTGAGATGAGCGCACAACCCTAGAGTCTGTCAAGACTGGCCCGTATGGGCAGGGGCACCTTTACCTTTAGAGTACAGTATTTCCTTGTCCAACTGCATTTGAACAAACTCTTTTTCTACTGTTATCTTTAATTTACAATTGGATAATAGAAAGGCACAAGATCTACACGGGGCTGCCCTTGAAGGCAACTCGGAAACTTCAACCAGTCCGAAATACAGCATATAGATTACTAGCTGGGGATTCCTTTTGAAATCATATAAACCCTGTTTTAAAATACAGCAATGAGATTCAGCAATTGATAGCTGCCTTTTGGGCTCTGATAACTCACCACAGGTCTGGATACTGGAGGCACGGAAGAGTGATTGACAGGCCCAAAGACTTGGATATGTAGCTTACTGCTCCAGAAATGTTCTCCCTCCACTGAAAATAAGCAACTAAGAAATGGATTCACCAATCCCTATTTGCTGTTCAAAAGATACCTTCATTGGATCCATTAAGAAATCAGTGAGAATGTAAAATAATAATACTATGTTTGTGTTGAGAATGAAATTCCAATAGCAATTCTTGTCAAAGTTGCTTAGCTGGAGATGAGAAAGTTTCTACTACGTTTTCTATAACCAAAATAGGAGAAAACTTATTAAGACATAGCACAACTTGGGTAACAGATTCAGAGAGCCTACACAAAGGGTAATTGTTTCCATATTTCCCCTTTCCTATAACTGAAGTGTACACTAGTGTTTCGAACCCTGTAGCAGTACTGAGCATAAAGAGAACTTCTAACTGTGCCATCCTTGGACTAATGGAATTCGAAAGTCTTCCTGTAGGAGCAACTTCCTTTCATGTTCTATTAGTCTTGCAGCATGTTGGGCTAGCTGGTGTTTTCTAATGTGATTTGAAGGTCACTAATAGGATAAGACGTGTCTGTTCTATGACTATTAGGAATACTAATGCAGAACATTAGTGATATGACATGATGGGAAATTGACAACATCGTACACAACGCTCCTAAGTCTGTACTTCACAGGACTTCCTCTGCAAAGGAAGATTGGAAGGCAGAACAGAAAGACACAACAATTTATTTCCCAGTCCACTACCTTTCATCATCTCTCTCTCTTTTCCCCAAAAGAAAAGATAGCTGAATAGTCAGTTTTATTACCATCTCCTTTTCTTAATGATTTTCATATGATCCTGAAAAAGCACATTGTAAGACTGCAATGCACAGGAATTAAGAATGTGACATTAACAAATGTCTGCTGTTCAATTTTTTATTTTTAAAACTCTGTGGGAATGCCTAATCCCCACTGCCTTTCAATGGCCACTTGGGTTGTATGCAATATAGCCCTAAGGCAAATGTTATCCTCCATCCCTGTCATCACCATTTGTCCCCTAAATCTGTCCTGGGGTTGCCCACAAACCTTCAGAACATATTTGAGGATAGAAAGGGAGGAAGAGAGGGAAACTCATATTGCACTAGTGATAACTGTTGTGCTAGCACAACTATTCAGCTGCATACTGCCCTATGTGATTCAAATTTTAAGGAGAGTCTTCGCATCAGTGGCACATATTCTTGACCACTTGTACTGAGCTAGTCATCTACAGTGAGTAGGTCTCAATCCTTATGAGCCTGCATGGATATTCCACCATACAAAAGTATTACTATCTTCCAAATGATGGGAATAATATCTGAATCGGGCATTAAGCTCTCTGTACGTTCTCTGTCCTGAGTTGTCAGATTTCCAGAGAGAAAAACAGTATTTTCCCTCTGACTGTTGGAGGAATGCTGCAAAGAGGAAGCATTTTTAAAAAAATAACTTGTATGGCATTTAACACAGAGACTTGCATTCATAGTTTCACATGTTAAAATTCTGTAGTGTAGTTGATATTTGTAAGCCTATATTTCTATATTTTGATCTGGTGAGAACTATATAGGGCTGCATACTGCTGCAGGGAGAATTAGTCTGCCTCTTACACACACACACACACACACACACACACACAATATAATTTGTTGAAAAATGAGGAAGCAAGAGAGACTGTATTAAATTGTTATGAGAATTTAAAGCTTATTGTTTTGCTGAAATTGCTTTTTCTTTTATGGCAGTTTGAAGTTGAAGAAATCTTTCCCTTGGCTATAAAGTCAAAGTGGCAACGTGTTCAGCTCATCTTTTCTTAATGCTGAAAAAGAAAAAAAAAGGAATGCATTGGTTCATATGTCATACTGATTTTTAAAAATAGCATTATTTTGACATCCTTCTGGCTATGAAGCCCATGCTTACAGGCAATGACATTTTTTAAGCATACCAAAGCCCTCTTCAGGTTTTATCATCAAGGTAACACATGTGGACAGAGCATAAATAAGGTGTTAGCTTTGCCCCTTGACATCATTCATCTCCAGTGAGAGCCAGTGTGGTGTAGTGGTTAGGAGCGGTAGACTCGTAATCTGGTGAACCGGGTTCGTGTCTCTGCTCCTCCACATGCAGCTGCTGGGTGACCTTGGGCTGGTCACACTTCTTTGAAGTCTCTCGGCCCCACTCACCTCACAGAGTGTTTGTTGTGGGGGAGGAAGGGAAAGGAGAATGTTAGCCGCTTTGAGACTCCTTTGGGTAGTGATAAAGCAGGATATCAAATCCAAACTCTTCTTCTTCCTTGTTGAATTCATGGAGACAGCCTCTTGTATTTTGAAAGCTGCCTATGCAATGTAGAATCCTGAAGGGAAGTGTGCTCCCCACCTTTCCCCAGCCCAAGTGTTTTCTTAGCATGCACTAAAAACATCTGAGGAGGGTGATATTGTATACAAAATCTGGACTACAACAGGGCACAGGTCTATGGACACAGGTCCATCAAGATCAAGACTCTCTCTAGCAGTGACTTCTAGAAAGCTCGCAAGCAGATGGTCATAAAGATAGACATTCTGTGGTTCTGTAGCCATGTAGCCAAACAGGTAACCCCTATGCCCAATTTAGAATGTGCCTTTCTGTATTGTATGCTTTTCTCTGTACTTCTGTTCCTCTGATTCTATTGCTTTTCAGTTAACCAAAGCAGCGTAATTAAATAGAGCACATAGCACTTGTAGGTTCCCCAGTAACAGAGTTTAGGTATGCATACCAGTATCAAGGAGAGGCTAGGACAGAGTCAATTACAGGACCAGAGCCAGCTGGAAAGATGAATGAAGAAGACACCCTATTAAGGTTTAGGGAGTTTTAGGTAGAAAAAAGCTCCAACTATGAGGTGTCCAATTGGAAGGCCAGGTAAAGGGCCATGGGCTATTCATGTGTTGCTGTAACCAATAATATTGCAGAAATAATATGGGCACGAGGGCAACATGTATTCAGATATAGATAATAGATAGATGATAGATAGATGATAGATAGATAGATAGATAGATCATAGATTAGATAGATAGATAGATAAATAGATAGATAGATGATAGTTGTGTGGCGAGTTCCCCCCCCCCAGGGAAATAAAGACACAAGACACCAGAGTTTAAGGTTAATGGGTCAAATTAGGCCACAACTTTATTGATTACAGGTATTGAGGGGTATTGGCTTAGGCCTTGGTCCTATCAGCTAACCGGCTTCAGCCCACTTGGATGAACACCGGCAAGGGTTAACCACCAGTAGGGGGAGTCTTGCTGATGCACGTCAACTAGGAGCTCCCCCGGGGTCACCCATCAGGGGCATGCCGTAGGCCCACACCTCCATAGGATTAGGATGAGGCCACGCCCCCTGGAATCCTTTACCGGACTACCCTTCGATTTGGGGGGAAGGTGATGGCGCTTCCTCCCCCCTTTTAATCTGCATAAAAATACCCCTACCATGGCTTTCTACTGATTGGGGAAAAGCGTATTTTTCAGATGTTCTGGAACTCAGGGGCAAACATTCTTTGAAGCATGGAAGCTGAAACTCATAGGCACTGAAAGCCTCATTTCCCAAATCTGACCAACTCTTTTCAAAGCTATGCCACGCCTCCTCCTCCTCCTCCTCTTGTTCTTCTTCCTCCTCCAGAATATTCAGGTCCACTCCATACATGCCAGTTACATACAAGATACTTCTCCATTGTGCTGTACCATATGACTGAAGTACATGAACAAAAAGTGCAACCAGTTTGGTGGGGCATGATTGTGTGATTCTTTCTGACCAAATCAGCACCAAATCCTACCAACAGGGTGGTTCAGAGGTTTTATGCACACTAGGAAAAGTGGTCAAGGGAGCTATTGGACTTGAGAGCATCTCACTGGCAACACTTGCCCTCACTGGCGGAGGAATGGGGCGAGGGGCGTGCACCGCCCCCAGCGCCATCGGGGAGGGGGTACCATCGTGGCTGCCCCCCAGGCATGCACTGCACCCCCCCCGACTGCACCAGGCGCCATGCCCCCAGGACACATGCCATGCCCCTGGGATGCATGCCAGCCACACCCCCACTTGCTCCCTGCCCCCGGTGCCGGAGCATGCAGCTTCACCACTGCTTGCCTTAAAAATATGATGGCCTTTCACTAATTTCTATGTCCAGAACTTAACTATTATATGACTCTGGGTAATGTCAGTATACCTCATCCCTTGCTGGAGGCAGTATGCCTGTGAGTACCAGATGCTAGGAATCACAGACAGGGAGGATGCTGTTGGACCCATGCTCTCATGCTTCCCGTGGGCATATGGTTGGCCATTTCCTTTTAGTAGCTACTTGATTCATTGTACTACTTCTTCCCCTATAAAGTTTGATACCAATCATCACCATCCCAGGAAAAAAACAACAATATTGAGCACACAGAAAAACCCTGGTGCCTGCTTTTTTTCTAATCTAATATATCAGCATTGATGCCATAAATATGCAGTTTGTCATCTTGCATTAAAAATGAATGACTTTTACAAATGATAGAATAGTGTGTGTATTTTTTTTCCTAGCAGAAAAGTGAAAGAGATGTGTCTGCAATTTTTACCCCTGCAGACTTAGTCTGCCCCAGTTGTAATGTAGTTAATATGATTTGCAAGTACAATTTTCTTAAAAGTCCTTGTCAATCATATCTGAAAAAATGCACAGACATGAATATAAGTGCAGTTTTTGACAGCAGGATTTTAACTGTTTCCAGGAACTAAGCATATACGCCAACAAATTAGTCCAGGGAAATAACTAATCTGTAGCTATGTATGCATCAAATTATATCATTTGATATGCATAATTCTCGTCTTCTCCCAGGACTTTGGCTAATTAAACAATTTGTGGTCTTTTAAACTGGTATGTGTGTGTGTGTGTTATTTTTGTTATTATGGTATGTATTTTTGTGTTTTTATATTGTAAATTGCCCTGTGGTCTTTGGATGAAGGGCAGTATGGAAATTTAATAAATAATAATAGTAATAATAATAAATTCAAATTATGCATAACCAATGCACACAACTTCCCACACCTTAGATACAGCTATGCATAATCAAAGTTCCTGTCCCTGGAAATTTTAGAGACCTTTCCACTTAGAATACCCATGCTTTGATGAAAGACTATAGAACATGCAGTGATTCAGTCACTCTGATTCATTCAGTTATCCTTTTGGACTCAGTCCTAAAGTACTAATTAAATGGGATTTGGAGGACCGAGTGACCAAATTTGCCTTTAAAGGCTACAATTAGAGCATTATTGTTGGAGTACCACCAAGAATTAGTATTTATTTCAAACCAAGGTTATGATTGTTGGCCAAAAATTTCTCTCTGCTAGAAGGGTTTTTGTTATATTTGTTGCTTCATGCTTCATGAGAGCTAATATAAGAAGAGATGGTCTCCTGAAAGTTGGATCTCTCTCACTGGGGTTGGGAATTGATTCAAATTGCATTTAAAAAGCAACCTATGCAACTTGCACTTTTCAGAACAATGCGTGATTTGAAACAAAGACATCCTGCAAAATTTGCACTTTTCTGAATTTTGCAAAGCATTTCTCCAGTCAAGTCGTATGTGCAAAAAATGCATATCCTAGAGCAGTTATGGCCAAACTTGGCCCTCTAGCTGTTTTGGGACAACAACTCCCATCATCCCTAGCTAACAGGACCAGTGGTCAGGGATGATGGGAATTGTAGTCCCAAAACAGCTGGAGGGCCAAGTTTGGCCATCACTGTCCACGAGGACTTCCTTGCCAATGGATGCAGAAATGTGGAGAACTAAACTTCAGGCTGGAAAAAAACCTAATTGAAATTGACAGATTTGCCAACCTGTACTCTCTGCTATGCAGTATTTACAGAGAAATGATGGAAATGTTTGTAAGCATCAGGAGGCCTGTGAACAGCATCTGAACTGAAGTGCCAACATGGAATTTAACATGGATGTAGATTCCTCTGTAGAAAGTAGTCTAAGATCTCTCGGCTTTGCTGCCATCTTAGACTTCCTTCTGGCATTTCTGTCAATGTTTTTGTTTAACCTTCTGTGAAATTGAAGAAACCTCATCATAGCACTGAAAGCAAAGTGAATATTATTTCTATAAAAGAGGGGGGGGTGGCTCTTGTTGAAATTCAGCAAATTGAGACTTTAGTAATAACCACTCTTCCTAAATGGAAAAAAGCCTCTTTTGTGGAATGACTTCTTACCTCTCATATTATAGAGAAAGGCTTTGAGTGGAATGGTTTCATTCTGAGAGGATTCGGGGTTCCTGTGTGATACTTCACTTGATTCATCTTTGCCTAACAATTTAAGTGCAGGGCACAGGGACTCTGTATCCACTTCCCTAGCTAAAGACATCCCTGTTCTAACAAAGGAATCAGATAGAAAGACAGCACAGAAGGTACATGCTGATTGCTGTAGATTTTCAGAAATGAGAACATTGCTGTACAGTGAGTCATTTGCATGCCCTGAAAACAGGTTGTTCCAAGCTTTAAGGGGGGGGGGGATATCAAGGCAGTTGCTTTTCATCTCCAATATGGAGTAAGGTTTTTTTCTTTTTTGCAAAAGCACTCAGTATATTTCTAGCCTCCAAAAGCCAGCTCCCTTGAATTGGTTATTAAAGGAGTGCTGCTGAGCTCTGTAAACAGATTCATCAGGACTGCTGCAGTGTATGGTGCAGGTGTCAGCAAGTATTAGAGATAACATGTGCCAAAATGAGACTTTCTGGCAGTGTGGAAGGTGCCACATTTATACTTGAAAACTGTTTTTAAAGATTTTTTTTTAATAGAAACCCCTAACTTTTCCAAGCTTTTCTAAATTGACTTGGGGTCGGAATGTGACCACATACGATGTTGTCAAATAAGAAAAAATAACATCTTTATGCAGATACTACTTGGGGTATAATCCTTTGGAAGGATCTCCTGCCTTTATTATGGACACTATGTTCTCACACAGCACCCATTAATTCCAGTGGGCCTTGTGCAGGAACAGTGAATATAGTGCAGTGTTTCCCAACCGGTGTTCCGCGGCACACTAGTGTGCCGTGAGACACCGGCTGGTGTGCCGTGGGAGGGAGGCGGGCGAGTCGGGCGGCGAGAGGCGGCGGCGGCGAGGATCCGCGTGCTGCTGCTGTTGCTGCTGCTGCCTGGACATGCCGGCCTCCTCCTCCTCCGCTGTCCCGCGCTCCTCCCTTTTGCGCGCGCTGCCCCGCCGCTCGGCACCACCACCGCGGGGCGGCTCCGCGGTGGTGGTGCCGAGCGGCGGGGCAGCGCGCGCAAAAGGGAGGAGCGCGGGACAGCGGAGGAGGAGGAGGCCGGCATGTCCAGGCAGCAGCAGCAACAGCAGCAGCAGCAACTCCCGGCGACGGCTCCTCCTCCGCCCGCTATCGCCGCCACCACCACAACAGCCGCCGCCGCCTCAGCTGCCCTCGCTCTGCTGCCTCCTCCCACCCCGGCAAGGGGAAGGGAAAAAACGTTCACTTTTGTGCGTCCCTCCCGGCGTGACGCTGCGCGCTGACGTCACGGGGCGGGGCTTTAATGGTGGTGTGCTGCGAGATTTTTTTCCGGTAAGCAGGTGTGCCGTTGCCCAAAAACGTTTGGGAAACACTGATATAGTGTGGGGGCTAAGACAATAGGCTATGAGAGAGTAGCATTTGGGCAAGGTTGTGTTTCTTCTGCTCTCAGTCACTCAACCCTTCCGTATGGGTCCCCCGAAGGTTTCTTAGTCCCTGGGGTGGAAAAGCAGTCTTTCAGAGCATCAGAAGTTAATCCCCATTATCTGCTTTCCACTGCAGATAATGCAATAACCAAGATATACGGCTTGGTTATCGTTAATCACCACATAATTATCTCTTTCAATGAGCTGTTGACAGGAGACCTCTAGGTCACCATGATCCCCCCCAGGAGGTCCAACAGCATTCAAATATTGATAAAAGTGCTATGGCTACCAGCACAAAATGGCTGCTAGGGGCAGCAAGAAGAGTGTGTGTGTGTGTGAAGTTTCCATTGAAACTTGTATTCTTTATAACTTTGGGATGTTTCCAGTGAAGCGCTTCATAAATGAAATGGATTAAATAATACAGGGGTAAAATTGCTGGTGCGCCTTACATCAAGCTTTTGTAAAGCTTACAGAAATAGCATATGAAGTTCTCTGAATACTCAGAAGATGCTATGTGAAAGCTAAGTTGCAGTAGTAATTATAAAATATTTCTGTGATTTTTAGGCCTTTGGTTTTCAAGCAACTATCACAGTAGTGCTGACAATGGTTATTAGAGACGAGGTTTCTGCTGTTTTTGTAGACCTTTAAAAACGAGAAAGCAGCGACTTAAAAATATTTCTTTCAAGTCCTCTGTTCTCCTCAAATTAATAAGCACGAGAGTGCTTTGCTTGTAGAACAGTATGTGCTGTTAGTGTTAAAAAATAAATAAGCAGAAATAAATTCTTCAGTGTGCCTGTTCATATGCATGTTCATAGATACATTGTTCTGTTCCACATAATTAACAGAATTTGCCATTTAACCAAACATGCAGAAGCTCTTATTAGCCCCAAACAATTTACATGCTTTTCTTCTGACTGCTCCAGTAATGAGCCCACAATTCTCATATCAGAACTAGAACAACCTGGCACAGTATACATCAGTTCACTGCCTTTCTACTCAGTTACAGTGGTACCTTGGTTCTCCAGCTTAATCTGTTCTGGAAGTCTGTTCCAAAACCAAAGCATTCTAAAACCAAAGAGTGCTTTCCCATAGAAAGTAAAGCAAAATGGATCGATCTGTCCCAGACTTTTAAAAACAACGCCTAAAACTGCAATTTAACATGAATTTTAATATCTAACGAGACCACTGATTCATAAAATGAAAGCAATAATCAATGTACTGTACTATAAAATGAATAAAACTGTATTGTAGATGATAAAAATTATTATTATTATTATTATTAGCAATGATGATAGTCATTGTTTGGATGGGGGGGGGGGTTATCCATTTCGGCAGTCACAGAATCAATCCATCAGTAGCTGAACTGGGTTCCACACAGTCACAAAAAACAATTAACCAAAAAAGCCTCAAAAGCAAAAAATAAATAGCACCAAACCTAATCCATTCCGGAAGTCCGTTTGACTTCTGAAATGTTCGAAAACCAAGGCACAGCTTCTGATTGGTGCAGGCGCCCTGGAAACAATAGCCCACAGCTGCATCAGATGTTTGGCTTCTGAAAAATGTCCAAAAACTGGAACACTTACATCTGGGTTTGGGGTGTTTGAGAACCAAGGCATTTGTATCCCAAGGCATTTGAGAACCAAGGTACCATTGCACTTGAAAGTCAAAAAGAATAGAGCCCTAGCTCAGTAACAAAGTAACTGCCTTGCACGCACAAGGTCCCAGGTTCATTCCTTGGTATCTTCAGGCAGGCTGGGAAAATCTCCTGTCTGAGATTCTTGAAAGCTACTGCCACTCAATACTGAGCTACATGGACCAATGGTCTGATTCACAGCATCCTATGTTTCTATAAGGATGGCAAAATCCCCAGCACTTCCTACAGGCTTGATTCTGGCGCCTCAGAATTCAAGCACAACTGTCATAATCCACTGGAAGTTAGTTACCATCTGCTGTAAGTCTGACATGCTGCTCTCAGTGGTGGAGGAAGGGGGCGGGGGGTGGTCCATCTCGGGTGCCATCTCTGAGAGGGGTGACAAGAAGACACCCCGCGGGGGCTCACCTTGCCACCTCCCAGGCGCGGTGCCACGAACCGCCACCATCGCACCGCTGCAGCCACATGCAGAGGATCCCACAATCTTCCATATGGTGCGTGCACCATACATATCGGAGCACACTCATGAGCCACGGGTGGTTTGCCCCACCCCGACACCCTGCATGGGGTGCCGGTTAGTCTTCCTTCTCCCCTGACTGCTCTTTGAGGTGAAGGGCAAGCTGATAGTTTCCATTCCTCCACATGCAGAAGCCAACTGGACTGGCAACTCTGAAGTTAGAACAACACCTTCCACTATACCAGGGGTCTGCAACCTTTAAGACAAAAAGAGCCACTTGGATTGAAGAAAAAAAACCTGGGAGCATTGTGACATTTAAAACAGTGGGGAGTGTCGGGGCACACAATGCGCCTCCTCCCCTCGCTAGTACCTGCCCCGGAGCCGCGGCAAAGGTGTAAAAGAGCCACATGCGGCTCCAGAGTCGCGGGTTGCTGACCCCTGCACTATACCAAAGAGAAGAATGAGGTTGGGTGCGTTCGGACAGGGCATGACACATAGCTCTGTCTTCCAACCCATTGTAATTGTTTTGTACTCTGCCAAATAATAGAGCCGGCTCCAAGGCCAATATTGCTGAGTCTCTGCACTATCTGCAAACCTAGTGACAGACACTTGGTATATTACCTGTGGCACTTGATGATCTTGATCCTACAAAGAAGTCCACAGTCTGGTCCCATGCCTAGTTCTCACTTATGGGGACAGGGCCTCTGTTTGTGGAAATAATGACACACAAATTAGTAGTTCATTTGGTAAGTGTAAACTGATTCCTAGCCTGCAATTCTGCACATACATACCTTTGAATAAGCTCTACTAAATCAAGTGGGACTTAATTCTGAGAAAGTATGTATGGGACTGGCCTGTTCTTTAAAGACAAATATATGGGCCATCTGGGTGTGCTAATGACTTTATACAAAAATATATTCCAGAGTATTAGTTGACCGCATTTTCACAAGAGAAACACAAAAGAGTTCTTGAAATTCCATTTACCCTGTGAAATAGCCACATTGGTTGAATGTTAGAAATTAGATTTTCAATGAGAAATTAGATTTTACAAACTGTTCTTAGCTAGAGGCCAAAATGTAAAGCAAAACAAAACAAAACAAAACATGTTTTTCTTTGCATTTTTTAATTATTGGAAATAAAATTAAATTATTTTTCTCAGATCCTTAGTCTAATTACCTTAATAAGAGTAGGCCATTTGTGGAAATAACTTACTTTGGGTATTCTCAGACATATTAACTTCATATTTTTCCATTGTCCTGGTAGGCTGGGGCTTTTAAACCTTTGCGTGTGTAGGTCCCTTGGCCACCCCTCAAATAACTTCAGACATAACACGTAATTTAGTTTTGGTTTTTGGGCACTATTTTGGCCACAACTTTATTAAAATACAAAATCAGTGAGTGGTTGTTTAGACATTGGTTATGACTATCTGTCCCCCCACCTGGGACAGAACTGACATCCCGAGGTCCAATCGGTAGCCAGTAGAAGGGAAAGTCAAACTTGGGGGTCATTTGAGCTAAGCGTCGGACCCACGCCACTCACCCCAGCAGCTCCCCGAAAGCTTGCCGGCCCTGGTCCTATGACAAGGATTCCCATGACAGGGATTGGGCGGCCCTGATCCCATGACAGGGATTGGATGAAATCGTGGCAAGCCGCAGGATTCCTTTAACGGAATTCACTTCAGCGCAATAGGAAGGGCAGGCACAGCCTATCCTGACCCCTCCACCACCAGCATTTAATAACCAATGCCTAACCACAACCTTACAAGTTGTGACAAATTGCTGAGTAGTAGGCAAAAACCAAATGGCACAGCCAATCACCAAATGGCAAAATTCCTACTAGGCCCCTGCGCCAAGGCAGACGACCCCATGACAGGCAAAGCAAGGTCAACCGGAAAAGAGGGCGGGCGGGTGGGTGATCCGATGCACTTTGCAAAGAGAAAGAGAAACCAGAGTGCACCAATATTTAAAGACTATGGTCCCACCCACCCAATTTGCAACATACAATTTGCCCCAGCAACCCGGTTATCTAATCACAATGCCAGGCAACAACTATTAACCTGCCTGGCAACAAGAGGCCTGGCCCAGTGGCCCACACCGCAACACGTGCTCTCATTTATTGGAGAACACGCTTTGCCTACATTTCCTTTGCTCTGTTGAGTCTTCAGAAACCTCATTTGTATTGCTGCATTGGCAAATAGCAGATGGCCATCAAGTTAGTTTTGCCGTTGCACTCCCACTTTACTATTAGTTTCAGGACACATCTGTAACATCTGGAAAAGAAGATGACAGAGAAGGAACTTGGGACTTTGAATATTTTACAAGATGCCACAACCCTGAAGGTATGAGAACTTTGCCGTTTCAGAGAGAGAGAGAGAGAGAGAGAGAGAGAGAGAGAATTATGGGGCCCCTTCCTCCAGTTTCAAAGATCCAGGTGACATCTTGGTAATAAATTAAAATGATATTAAAAATAAATGATTTGTGATCTTTAGGCCTCTAGCTGGAGGTAGTAAAAAAAAAAGTGTGTTGTGCAGCTGTCTTAATAAACTTCAAACACCTGCCATATGTGCAGATGTCAACACATAAATATCATGAACATTAATAATACCTTCAAACAAGAGCAAAGCAACCAAAATAATCAAAGTTATTTTTATAGCACCTTTTCTCTCTGAAAACACCTACTGAGTTATTTTTTTTTTTGGGGGGGGGACTTTTTTCTATTGCATTTATTCCAGTCTTGGAGGGGGGGAAACCCTGTATGCTGTTAGTTAATTGAGTACAAAAATTGCAATTTACACGTTTCATAAACTTTCGAATAAAGAATTTCACTGTAGGCTTCTGGGAAATGGTAGAAAAAAATAACTACTCCAGGGGTGGACTTCAGGCTTCTCAGAACTAGTTTGTTTATTGATTTCATCAGGAGCTACCAATGAGAGCCAGATGCAAAAGACATATTGCTAGTGCTCATGGACAGGGTGCCTCTGAGCACATTCTGAGCCCAAGAAATTGTTTTCGGTACCAGAAATGAGAACAGGGTCATTTCATACCAAAGTCCAGTCCTAGGGCCAGATTCAACTAAATAGCTACACTAGTGGGAGCCAGTGCACAGAGCTCCCTTAGTGCATTGGGGATTCCCTTAATTCCTGCCCCCTGGTGCCTGCCTCTTAAATCAGCTCCAGGAGGTCTGAAGAACCCACAGAAGAAGGGAGATAGTTCTACCAGGCGAGCATTAATGCAGTGCTTGTGCTGACAGAGTAATCTTCTTAGCACTACTTTGAATTCAACCCCTACTTAGCTTTCATTAATATAGGTGGGAAAAGGCATTTCCTTTTTGCTATCGTTAAACAATTGTGAGCCTGAAACCCTTGCTGATCTGCAAATTGCAGATACCGATCTAGGTAGGGACACGGGTGGTGCTGTGGGTTAAACCACAGAGCCTAGGGCTTGCCGATCAGAAAGTTGGCGGTTCAAATCCCCGCGACTGGGTGAGCTCCCGTTGCTCGGTCCCTGCTCCTGCCAACCTAGCAGTTCGAAAGCCCATCAAACTGCAAGTAGATAAATAGGTATCGCTCCAGTGGGAAGGTAAACAGCGTGCACTGCTCTGGTTCGCCAGAAGCGGCTTAGTCATGCTGGCCACATAACCCAGAAACTGTATGCTGGCTCCCTCGGCCAGTAATGCAAGATGAGCGCCACAACCCCAGAGTCGACCACGACTGGACCTAATGGACAGGGGTCCCTTTACCTTTACCGATCTAGGTGCTGCTCACCCCTGGACTAGGCCACCAGTTATCCTTCTCCTAGCTGTTCCATACACCAGCTATCCTTCTCATAGCTGTTCATGCATTTGCTCACATTCACTCATATCTCTCACTCCTTTCTCCTCCTTTCCTTCCTGTACCATTTCTGCCAAAGAGAGGCTAGGATAAGAGAGTGCTTGACACTGCTAGGCCTACCACTAGGTGATCTGGCTTGGCTGTCCAGTGCAACATCATTTGCTGATTTATTTTTGTTATGTGCAGCAGTTTTGCTCAACTGTCACCTGGAAAGAGATCTCCAACCCCCCCCCCCCCCAGTTTCAGCTTTCTTAGTGCATTTGCTTGGGAAGAGCAGAAGAGCTGATATTAACATGAGGGTGAAGAAGAATTTGCAAAGGCAGTCAAGGGATTGAAGACCCAGATCAGAGCACCAGCCTCCCTGCCACCTTGCCCCCCCCCCCAATTCCCAGAAAGCAGCAGAAACCCAGCAGCTAAGAGGTCAGGTAAGCACAACTGCCCCCCTCACAATCCACTGCTGCCTAGAAGTAGGGCTACCATACGTTCGGTGGGAATTTCCGAAAGGTGGTGCTTTGTCCTGTATCTTAGGCAACCCTACTAGAAGGTGAGAAGTTAGCCGTATTGGCGGATTCCAAATTCCTACACTTAGTTAAAGCCATCTTCCTTGATGGGCAGACCTTACAGATAAAAAGCATTACCAGCACAATTAAGGACAGGCGCCATTCTCCTTGTCTTAGCTTACACACACACACACACACACACACACACAAATAATAAAGCAGCTTAAATGAAAAGGTCAAAATCAGGAAGGAATAGACATCAATACTTCATTAATTCATTTCCACAGCAAGCAGCAGATAGACAGGGCACGGAGATTTAGCTCAAAACAAAAGCCTCTCTGTTACAGGGGCTTCGCTTTCTTCCCTTGGCTTCTTTTACTTATAATTGTGGAACACTCACTCCTTGAGGCTGCAGCACAGAGGAGCAACACTCTCCTAATTATTGCTGGAGCTTCCAAACAAATGACACAACATTATTTAGCCCTTCTTGGGCCACTATGGTTGTACTTCTGCTTGCCTCGACACTGTAAATCATAATGTCCTGTGGACTGTCGTCCTGAAAGTCGGCTGCCCAGATAAATTTGTGAACATCCTTTGGCTCCTCCATGATAATATAATAGCAACAATCACAGATAGCAATGACTCTCAAAGTGAACCATTCACAGTGAGACCAGCTGTTAAACAGGGATGTGTTTTCAGCCCAACTCTATTTATTATTTTCATGGCCATGATCCTACACATTGTCAAAGGGAAACTCCCCACCAGGGTAGAAATCATATATTGAACAGATGGAAAGCTCTTTAACTTGAGTAGGCTGAAAGCAAAGAGCAAGGTTACCAAAACTTCTGTCCTAGAGCTTCAATATTCTGATGACACCATAGTGGGTGCACACTCAGAGGATTACCTCCAAACCATCTAAATTGCTTTGCAGAAGCTTACGAAAAGCTTGGCCTATTGTTCAACATCCAAAAAACCAAAGTGCTGCACCAACAAGCACAAAACAACCCCTCTGCAGTGCCTCGAGTCCAGCTTAATGGTGTAACATTGGAAAATGTCAATCACTTCTCTACCTGGGCAGCTATGTTCACAAGGGCCAACATTGATGCCAAAATCTAGCATCGCCTGAGCTCTGTGAGTGCAGCTTTCTCCTGAATGAAGTGCAGAGTGTTTGAGGACCAGGACATTTGCAGGGAAACAAAAATGCTTGTTTACAAAGCTTTTGTACTACCAACCTTACTGTACGCTTGTGAAACATGGACGACTTATAAACACCATCTCCATCTCCTCGAAAAATTCCATCAGCAGTGTCTCCAAAACGTTTTACAGATCACTTGGGAAGACAGTGCGAGTGCTCCAACTGGTGAACAGCCTTTACCAAAGGCGCTTGAACTCAGGACAAAAGGGACAAATGTGCTAAGAGGAAGGCACATTTGGCAAACTCTCATTTTGATCAGCTCCCACCTGGAAACCTATGTCCCTACTGTGGAAGGATGTGTGGATCCAGAATTGGCCTCCACAGTCACTTACAGACTCTCTATTAAGACCGTGTTCATGGAAGACAATCATACTCAGCTACGAGTGATCACCAAAGAAGAAGAAGACTTCTGCTTGCTTCCATCTAAGTGGATACAATGTGGTCAGTGTTCTCTAAGGTCTGTCAAGGAATACTTCCTGGTGTGTGGCTTTTACAGTCACTGCAGTATTGTGATTTCACAACCTGAATGGGCAATAAGGATCTCCACCCCGAAAGCAGAAGAGAGGGCTGTTACACATACTGATTTAAAATCTAGTCAACTCTTTTGTGTGGACTTCAAGTGATAATTATTATGCAACAGAACCCGAACAGTGAAGTTACAAAAGTGATTTCCAGCATCACCCTATGTTTATATATAAGCTAGCTTATTGTTTGTAAAGTCACTTACTTTTATGCTTAACAGCTTTTATCTACAGAGTACAGAATACAGAGACCACTGAGGAAGACCAAGATTGAAACACATTTGGGTCCTATGATACTTTGTGATTTATAATCTGTTGTTAACATTTTGTCAGTTTGTGCTGTTTGTGTTTGGATTCTTTTGCTTTGGAAATAAGTAGATATATATGGTCTGCTTTTAATTCCATCAGAATTAAGTCCAGTTTTGTTCCATAGACGATATTTAGAGGTCAAGGAGCATAGGATTGTAGCCTCAAAATTGTTAGGGCAATTTGGAAGCAATTTTGCATGAAATGATTTGCTTGCTTAACACTGTTTGCTTTTAGCTTCAGTGAAAGAATCTGATGCATCTTGTCAAGGCCCAAGACTACCTTCTTCCCACACTTTTCTTTCTTACACAGAAAACTTTGAATTAAAGCCATGTTTTTCCTTCTTGATGGAAGCTTTGAAGTCAAGTAATATATACATCCCTGCTCTTCTTTTCCCAAATGAATATTCTCTGTTGCCATCTTTGTAGCATGCCACCTGATGAAGCTGTTAAAGTTAATAAAGTTCAAGAAGCAACTCCTTTGGCCCTTGACAGCTACTGTCAAATGAGTTACATTTCTTTAAAAATAAAAAAGTACACTGAATTATGGAGAATGTTGAATTTGAATCAGGTTCACTCCAGCAAAGCTAAAGGGGGAGCCTGTGCATCATAATTTGCTTTTTGAGATGCCTCTATTTTCAGTTGCTGTCACATATGCAGAATTGTTATTGGAAGTCTGCAATAATGACTGGTGACCTCTCCACCACAATTATTGATTCAAATTATTGTTTCAGGGGTGGAGAATGTTGAACCTCCCATGACTGCTTTCTTAGCATCTGGCCAAAATTGCACAGTGGCTAAGGAGACCCATGTATGCCAAAAAATTTTTTTGTGTGGATGCCACAAATCAAGGCCAAAGTATGTAAGAAGGAGTTGGCAATCTGTGACCCTTACAACACCCATCATCCCTGATCATTGGCTATGCTGGCTGGAGGTGATGGAAGTTGTAGTCTGACAGTGTCTGGAGTGACATAGGTTTCCAACCTTTGATAGAAAATAACCTTTCAGAACCTATGCTGCTCCTTGTACCTTGAAGTTATCTTGTAGGCCACAGAGCCAGGAAGAAAATAGCAGTAAAATATACAACAGGGAGGCAGGAATGCTGACCTACCCTCCTCCTAATGAATTAGGAACCAGATCAGAGTCCAGAACCGTACAGTGATGTTTGATGGCTCTCCGGGCAAACTAACTTAAGATACTTGCTCCATTTGGAAAGACATCTCTCAGTTTTAAAGCTCCCACTTGACTGTGCAATACATGCACATATTTGTATGTGGCATTCAAAGGCTGGATAAGTATTCTTGCTAGCAATCCAAATTGGTGATTACTTTTGATTTGTATATATAAAAGCTGGCTTATTGTTTGTAAAGTCACACTTTTATGCCTAACAGTTTTTATCTACATAGTACAGAGACCGCTGAGGAAGACCAAGGTTGAAACACATTGGGGTCCTATGATACTTTGTGATTTATAATCTGTTCATATTGTTCATATTTTGTCAGTATACGCTGTTTGTGTTTGGATAGTTTTGTTTTGGAAATAAGTAGAGATATACGGTTTGCTTTTAATTCCGTCAGATTGTTTTTATATGCCAAAAGTATGTAGTATATTAGTTTGTAATGGTTACTTTTTATTGTTGATCCTAATGGAGAAAGAAGAGCTTTGGGTAAAGCAGAACATCACACATCACAAACATATATTGTAGACTATATTAGATATAACACAGTTGGGCTGTATTTAGAGTCAATCCACTGGGTTAAGAATTGTATCTGCTCTGGAGTCAATCCACTGGGTTAAGAATTGTATCTGAATTTAGAATTTAGAAACTTGGAGAACTCTAATTTCTGACGGTGCATGACTAAGCAACTGAATCTGAGAGTGAAGTATTTTTGCTCATGGAGCAAGTCCATGTTGAAGAAAACTCACATGTGCAGAAATCAACTACTAATATCTAAGGGGGGAGGAGAGGAGAGGAGAGGAGAGGGATGGAGAAGAGCCTTTCTAAGAGAATTTAAATAAAGCTCTTCTCAGCTCTTGTCAGTTTCTTCCATGTGATGTGTAAAACAAGGTTAAGGTTAAGAGTGGCAGCCTCAGGGAGGAAAACACAGAGGGAGGAACTGGATGAGTTCAAAGTCTCATTCCTCTGCAAATTTCTTTGCAACACGGGCCCTGTTTGTGGTGCTATTTTTAAATCTGAAACATCAAACCCTTCTTTCCATTAGCAAGTTATAGGACACTGGCATTCTAATGCCTCCAAAGTTCATTATGCACTTGGAAAGTGACTGCCTTGTGTAAAATATTGTTGCCACAGAACATTTCTGGGATTTCCAAGTGCCCTTGCTGAGTTCCATCCTCATTAAACTACCCAGTGTGTGTTCTCAGCTGGACAGCATCTTTATAACTTCCAAGTAAGTCAAGTGGAGCCCTTGCCGGGCACAAAATGCAGCAGATGCAAGGAAGGAAAGAAATGAAGGCTTGCTTGTTACAAATAAACAAAAGATCAAATCCCTCAAACCAGTCCCTGAAGCGATAACCTCCAAGTTGAAATGCTTGTGATGTCTGTTTTGGTTTCTCATTTTTCCAGTGTTAAGTTTTTCCACATCAGGTTGCATTTACACACAGATCATACATACATATATACATGCATGCATGCATAATTTTAGTTGTATGTCATCTTTCCACCGTTGAAGCCATGCTCAAGCTGGCTTACAACATGAAAAAATACATAACATAACAAAAGTAGTTATAAACAATAAATAAAGCATGGGGAAAATATACAACCAAACTAAACAATTGTCACATAAATTACAACAAGATCTAAAATTAAGATGCAAAAAAGCAACAGCAAAACAGTAACACTGTCCAACCATCTCATCCTCTGTTGTCCCCTTCTCCTTGTGCCCTCCATCTTTCCCAACATCAGGGTCTTTTCCAGGGAGTCTTCTCATGAGGTGGCCAAAGTATTGGAGTCTCAGCTTCAGGATCTGTCCTTCCAGTGAGCACTCAGGGCTAATTTCCTTAAGAATGGATGTGTTTGATCTTCTTGCAGTCCATGGGACTCTCAAGAGTCTCCTCCAGCACCATAATTCAAAAGCATCAATTCTTCGGCGATCAGCCTTCTTTATGGTCCAGCTCTCACTTCCATGCATCACTACTGGGAAAACCATGGCTTTAACTATACGGACCTTTGTTGGCAAGGTGATCTCTCTGTTTTTTAAGATACATACTACTTTCTTACAACAAAATACTTAGGTTAGTAATTCATCCATTTGTTTATCCACTGCATGATTGTGTGGTTATGGAGATGCTTTGTGTGCCTTATTTTAACAGATCTTGGACCACTGTGTCCAAATGTCGGTGTTTATAATCTGTGCATCAGATTCAGCCAAGTCCTGAGCCAAATCAGTTCTTTTTGGAGAGACTCGGGTGTCAAACAAATGGGGTTCAGACAGCCATGGACTGCTATGGGTTGAGTTGGATGAAACCAGAGTGATCCATGTCTGTCAGTGGGCAGGACATTTGTCAGGAAACAGAGGTAGGGAAGGCAAGAAAAATCTTCCTTTCTGTATGATGTCTTCACCCCCGGATAGCATGGGGATTATTAGATGACCCTACAGGGTGTGGGTGATTCATCCTAAGTGTCTCACACCCTGGAGTTCCTCTTTTGCTCAATGGCTGAGCAGTGAGAGTGATTTTATTGTGTGTAGGATTGTTCTTCTCTTGGCTATATGTTTAATTAAGCTTTAAAGTCCTTAGGAAACATTAGTTGCACTCCCAAACCTATTCAGGAATAGATCCAGGGTTAGGTGATTCACAAGGATGATCCCAAGGTGTGTCACCCTGATCAGAGCCATGGGGTGGGTAAATGGTTTGGTACAGTATAAATAGAGCAATGCTGGCTCACAGTTGCAGGTTGTCCTAAGCCTGATCTCCACTGCCCAACCCTAATAGTTGCCCAGGCGAAGAAAGTAGGTGATCTGAATGGAATATTCAGACTTTCACATGTCTCAATTCTTTTTTAGTTAAATTGATGCTAATAAAGATAAGAGCAACTCTTATATTGGTGAAACTTCTTTTAAACCAAACAAGCTGTTTTGCATATGCATCCAAGTGACAAATGGGAGTCTGCAGATTTGTGATAGTCAAGAAAAGGCGCTGATGCTAAAAAGTAACACAAAATGGGTAGGATTGCCCTATGCATGCAAGTTGTATGAATTTACACCAGATCCTTCCCTCTCTCTCAGCTCCTTATTGTATTTCAGGAGTAGTTTTGGGAGCATAGGAGCCAACTTCTAGGGGCTGAGGTCCCTTTGCCACCCCCAATGAAATATTTGAGGGGGCTACCACCCCAAAAAGTTGATAGGCATTGCCATTCAAATGGTATGTGTGTGTCACATCTTGTGCTAAATTATGTGGGGTGGGGCTTTCCTGTCCCCCAAATATTTTATTCAAGTTGGCATCCCTGTTTGGAAGGTGAAGTGCCTCGGGGAGCTGTAATGGGTAAGAGGACCAAAAAGCTTCCACAAGCTTCCTTCCATTTGTGGTACATGGGAATGCAACTTAATTAAAGTATCAGGGTAATGTAACTCATAGATAAAGAGGTCAAATCTGTAAAATCTATATTTCATTGTGGGTGTGGTCAGGAAATACTGCATCCCCAAGTACAGCTGCTGGATACATCAGGTTGCTAAAAAAAAGAAGAAAATTCACACTGTACAGTCTAATCCTAAACACATCAATGGTTCAATCGGACTTGCTCCCTAGGAGGTGATTTTTTGAATTAAAGATGGGTGGTAGAGTTCCTCACATTGGCACCACTCTGTCCAAAATACCCATTGTGGGCTGATGGGAGATTATGACTGCCTGCCATCTGTCAATCCTGCTGTGCTGTGGGCTCCAAGCCACAATAATTCCTGCCTACTTTGGCTTGGTCATGAAGCCAGCTTGAAGGCAACTCAGGAATGCAGTATGCTCTGGAAGCAACTGGATAAATGGGTCTTTACCATGAGTGTCCACTTGTTTGGGTTTTAGTCTTGCTTTAAATGCATTTGTTGTTTTCATATTTAAAACCTTTTCAAAATTTTCTTACATGTAAATTGGCTTGAGATGCTGATTTAGAAGGTATAGAAGTCTACATACTGGCGTATGAAGGGGGAGCAGGGGAGCACACCACCCCGGGCACCATTTGGGGAAAGGGTGCCATCATGGCCAAACAGATCCTGGGACGCGCGCCGCACGCTGTGCAAACCCAGACACGCACCATGCCCCCACGCCGCTCGCCATGCCCCCACAGGTGACACGCTACATCCCAGGACGTGTGCCACGCCACGTCTGTTCTCCACTCCAGAGGCTGCAGCATGTTGCTCCGCCACTGAGTCTACAACAAAGATTTTAACAATAATAATACATTTGCTGAAAGCTTTTCTATACTTTTGGGCTTATGTAGATTATGGAAAAAACATCTTCTGCAATAGGTGATGATATGTGATTTTAAATTTGTATGTGGTCCTTACTGGAGGGAGAGAGAGAGAGAGAGAGAGAGAGAGAGAGAGAGAGAGAGAAGTAGGGAGAGGGGGAAGAGAGATTTGTGGTAAACTGTTTTCATATTTCACAATTCCATATTCATGAAATTGTGGTATACAAGTATTTTATGAACAGATAATAAAATAAAACTTTAATGGCAAGGTCTACACTTGCACCAGTCTCATTGAAAATGAATGAGAGCTTCTAATGTAAAAAATTCTAAGGATCTCGCTGATTTGTAATCCTGCTAATCAAATTCTAATTAATTCCCCTTTACCTGTGTAGCAATAACTTCCTGTCTTACATGACAATTAAGGAGTCGGTTAGCATAACTGACTCTCTGCCGCTGCATGGCAAGATGGGGCTGCTATTTTCAGCAACCCAGGGAGCAATGATTACATCAGGTGCTGACAGTAAGAGCACATAATTAGCTCAATGAGGATGACACAGAGACTGTGTTTCTGAGGTTCATTAATTAATATAGTGAAATACATTCCTGGTTCTAAGTGTCGTTAAAAACCTCCTGGATCTGATACTCAGGACGCCGTGACATTCCTGTTAAGGTCGTTGCAGGATTTGTCTAAGAATACCTAGTGAAATTTATATGCAAAAGAAGGCGAACGTATTCCACAGCGTGGGGAGAGCTGTGTTAAATGTTTCAACGAGACCTAAATGTATGTGCAAGACCTTCGTCTCAAAGGATGGTAACAGTGGCAGCGTTCTGTTTAATGTTTCCAGCACATAACTGCCAATGTTTTATCACTGGAAGAAGTCTCATGGCACTTACTTCTCCAAAAGAAACAAGAAAGGCAGAGCTCATCTGTTGCCATAGTGTTGTGGCCTCCAATGAGTGCAGAAGGGGGAAAAATATTTCAGACAGAGGGCTGCATTCTGAGGGCCATGTTCTGCTGGTGGGTGGGATGAGAGGAAATTTTTGGCAGATCAGTTGATGTGACTGTGACTGGCCCAAGGTCACCCAGTGAGCTTCATGGCTAAGTGGGAATTTGAACCCTGGCTTCTGAGGTCCCAGTCCAACACTCTAATCACTGCACCACATTGGCACAGATTCTTTTTGTAAAAAAACAAACAAACAAAAAACTCCCCCCCTTAATTTACAAATATATATATATATAGTTTGCATCTAGGACGTTCTCCAAGTATGTAGGAATATTGGGCACTTAGGCAGGTAGAATCAGCTTCACAAATATAAGATGGGTGGCACAGGATCTAGCACTCTTGGTAGACCACAAATCAACAGTGTGATGCAGTGGCAAAAAAAAAAAGCTAATGCTATTCTAGCCTGCCTCAAGAGAAGTATAGCATCCTGATCAAGGGACGTAATAGTACCACTCTATTCTGCTTTGGTCAGACCACAACTGGAATATTGTGTCCAGTTCTGGGCATTACTATTTAAGGAGTATATTGACAAGGTAGATCATGTTCAGAGGTGGACAACCAAGAAGATAAAGGGTCTTGAAACCAAGCCATATGAGGAACAGTTGAGGGGATTGAGTATGTCAAAGCCTGATTAAAAGGGGGAGGAGATACGATAACCATCTTCAAATATCTAAAGGACTGTTACATGGAGGATGGAGCAAGCTTGTTTTCTCCTGCTCTGAAGGCCAGGACCCAAGTCAATGGATTCAAGTTACAAGAAAGGAGATTCTGACTAAGCATCAGGAAGAACTTTCTGATAGTAAGATATGACAGTGGAACATATTCTCTAGGGAGGTCGTAGACTCTAATTCCTTGGAGATTTTAAAGCTGAGTTTGGATGGGCATCTGTCATGTATGATATAACTAAGTTTCCTGCATTGCAGGGAGTTGGATTAAATGGTCCTGGGGGCCCTTCCAACTCTACAATTCTATGATTCTATGTTTCTATTATTCAATCTCCTAAATCCATTGTGAGAGGGGAAATATATATCATGTGCATCTATGTTTTATTGTAGGCATAGGCAGACTTGGCCATCCAGATGTTTTGGGACAACAATTCCCATCATCCCTGACCACTGGTCCTGTTAGCTAGAGATCATGGTAGTTGTAGGCTAAAAACATCTGGAGGGGTGAGTTTGCCTATTCCTGTTTTATTGGATCTATTCCTTGCCCATACACTAATGTTATGGGACACACCTTGCTGCCTCCTGCCTTCAGACAGGAAAAGCCAAAGCCAAAGGTTTTATTGTATTGTCTAATCCATTAGAAATGGTGGGAGGTTCCTGTTTCAGTTAAAAGGGTTGTCTCAGATGACATTCCATTCCCTTCTCAGTTTACAATCGAGCAATTCAAGGCAGAAGTGAAAGGTATCTAAGTTACAAAGTGACTGGTTAAAACCCATTCCCAGTCAATCAGCATTACCTTCCGCTCTTATCACCCACAATTTGTTTTTGTGGGCTAGCAATTTCCATGATACGAAATGAAGGAGATGGTTTGCATTTCTCATACCCCCAAACCTAGCATTATCTTCCCTGATAGAAAAAATACATAATATCAGCAAATTGAAATGGCCTTCTTTGCATGTCAGATCTTACGCTGATCACAAACACAGTCTCCATAGTGATTAATGAATAGCATTGTGGTCATAGTGGGAAGGGTTGCCTTGCTTTGAATAGAAATGAGTCACTACAGATCTTTCTCCCTTCACTAATCTGCCTCCAAGCAACCTTATTTATTCTGACCTTCATATTTTGACTTGACTTAGAAAGTCAAATGTAGCTCAAATGCAACTTTAGTTCATCCTTATCTGAAATGCAACCTGACTCATAAAATATAATAATAATTAAGGACTTGGATGAAGATGGTATTTCCTGTTGTCAGAAGAATGACAGAAGGCAATGCTAAAGTAATCCATAATTAATTCTATAGCTGAATAACATATTTCCGCTAAAAGCAAAGTAGCCTAAATAAGGATCTGTTTCCTGGAGAGCAAACAGCTTTCTAAATTACATCCTATGGGCTTGGGGGGGGGAATGTATTAGATAGAAATGGAAAAGTATTTGTATTCTCATGAAGTAATAAATGATGTGTCATCATTAATAGCCACAGGAAATGGTTGGCAACTCAAGCAGAATAAGAAAAAGCAGTGACAACCTGTCACTGCCTAATGAAGCTGAGACATTAAAGGTATTCAATCATAGCATTTATACCAGTACATCGGGATTCTCTTTATTAAAAAGGCATTGCTCTAATGATTCATTGAAAGGTTTTCTCTGTAATTATAGATTGTTTTACTGATCACAATAAGATTGCAAAGGTGCTAAAGGAGGATTCACATATAGCAAAGGTGATATAGTACATTGGATTTCTAGGCACGGTAAATCAATTATCCGTACAATATGTGTAGATGTGCTAAGGTATAGGGAAACATTCCCTGTGTTGACGTTAAACCAATTTCCATGCTCTACAATGTATGTATCGGAGTGTGTGCATCAGAATAGGAGGGAAAGCTTGTTGCATCAGGCGGACCTTTGGCAAAGGGCTAAGTTGATAGTTCAGGACAATGGTTAGCAGTCTTAAAAGCTGAGGCAGAGAAAAGCATGTTGTCTCAGCAGTATCGTGGTACAACTAACAGAGGTTTCCAAGATGACCCCCCACCCACAGTGCTTCAAGTGGTCAGTGCTTTTTTCTGTGGTCACTTTATCTAGGCAGTGGGGCTTCCAGCTACAGGGACTTATTTGAGTGAAGTTCTTCAGGTGTTTCCTTAGTCCTCTGCAGGGTCTGTGGTCCAGCCATTTGGAATCTGGTGGCAGAGTGTCTTCTTGGGGTTCTGGGGACCAGATGCAGGTGCCGATGTCAGCAGATCCACTTGGAAAGGACTGTGAAGTGGCTCCATCTCCTCTTCTGTTGCAGAAGGACTCTCCATCTGCAGATCCCTGGTTGGGGACCATGACAATTTTATTAAGAAAAGCAAGAATAGGAGCTGATAGGTGGAGAGATTTCATAATATCTATTTATGCCCATCATTACGATCTTTCAAATGTGGAAATACTGTGTTTGCTTTTATTACACTATATATTAGATTCATTGTTTGACCAATACGGTGAACCTCTATTTATAAAAACATTAAAATTTCAATTACTAAAACACATTAGGATGTTCACTTTAGGCATAGGGTCCCTAGAGGCACAGAGAGTTATTCTGTCTAGCATTCACTGCATTCATCTCAACATTTGTTTCCAGCATGCAGTGATTTGCATGTTATAAGTGCACATCTTAACATGGAAATCTAACCCATTTCTCAATGTCATCTTTTCTACCAAGTGCAAATGCAATGCTTCTCCACCCTTCCCAACCCCAAATACAACTTGTGCCAGCCATTCACACTGCAATTATCCAAGCAGTCAAAAACTCAGTGATCTATTGGCTTTATTCTGGTTGGGATAAAATGTAAATCTGCATAATAGCTGTCATTTTCAGCTTCAGAACCCTGACTGTAAAATGCAGATTGATTTCTAACCCTCCATCTCTTTAGTATGTAACATAATGTGTTTGGCTTGCTTTGGCTTCGACGAATGAGCTGCTGCTAAAGATATAGCATTGTCTCAGCAAACTGGGCATCCTGTTTCCTTTTTTTTAAAAAAAAGAAATGCCTTGTTTGCTTAGCTGTGGAAATGCATTCATCTAGCAAAACTTAACACAATTTGAGGTTCTGAAACAGAACTGCCACATCTTCCCACTGCCAGCTTTAGAGGTATGCAGAGCGACAACAACACTTCAATATTCTATGTTTACCAAGAGCTACACTGCCGTAGTGTTGCCACATGCCAGGTAAACAGAGCTTCTGATCTGCACCCCAGTCACATTCACACAAAGGCTTAAGACCAAAGTGGTTCCTGTAGATAAGGTCATTGGAAGACCGGCAGGACAATCCAAACCCTGACTAGGAAGCAGCAGGCTGTGATGGATCAGCAGAGCTACTGCGGTATCCACAGCTCCATTGTCCTTGCTGGCTTGGGTGCAGAAGATGGTAGTGGGGACAGGCAAAGTACTATGCCAACCTGTAATTGATGCAGCAATCAGCCCCTTTCAATCCCCAGCCCCTGGAACACCATGTTTTGGGGTGCTCTGCAGTTTACTGATGATGGGGATCCCCTGCCCCTACATGTTTGTGGGGTGCAACAGGGATCTCTGCAGTGGCAGAGCAATGCTAGACTCACCCCATGGGCAGAGGCCAGTTGGACTGGACACCCTTGCCAAATCCAAAGGCACAAAGAGAATTTGGATTGCAAGTTTACACAGAACATGCAGTTTGTACCAGTTTACTTCTGGGTGCAAAAGCAGCAGACGCACCTGCTTCCCCCCACCCGACCGACCCGACCCACCCCAACACATCCAGTTTATCTGCAAAATGCTGAAATAACCTGTTTATAAACTGGTTTTTAATTTTGACTTTTATTGACAATTTCAGTGTGTATCTTATATTCTTTGTAAACTGCTTAGAGGTTTTTATTTACAATTACGTGGTGTAATAAAGCAATAAAAAACAATAAACAATACATAAACAAGAGAATAATAAACTGTTCTCGCAGGTCAACCTGCGACAGTGTAAAAAATCCTGAAGCTTGTCTTGCTGCTCTGTCAGCTTCAGTGTAATTTATAATGCTTTACTACTTCATGGACAGGTGAGTAGAGTTAAATATCAGAGGTACTATGTAGGGGTTGAAAGGATGGTGAATGAGTTGTTCTGCAGTCCTGTTCCAGGTACTTTGGTGACATATTATCAAGGCTGTCCCATAATCTCATTGTTGGAGCATCCGAGGTTCAATCTCAAGCATCTCCAAGTAGGTATGGGGAAAATTCCTGTCTGAAATCCTGCAGAGCCACTACCAATCAGTATAGACAATGTTGAGTTAGATGGACCAACATTCTGACTCAATATAAAGCAGCTTCAATGTTCCTGTAAGCAAATCAGGATCTGGGAAATGGAAGTCAGGAGCAAAAAGCAACCAGGATCAGAGGTCAAACCAGAAGGCAGAAATGGAGAACAAGCTATAAGAGTGAAGACTGAGAAAGAAACTTAGGACATGTCCGATAGCACCACCAATAAGCAAGCCCAGAAGCACAAGACATACTAGTGTTTATTGCTCAAAGAAATGCCAGTGGGCATCTTAGGCGACTGTAGCCAGGCTAGGTAGGTTATTTCCTAAAAGACTGTGGTTATGTGGTTTACCACAAGGTAACAGTTAACAGTTCCTGGCCCACTGATACATGTTGCTATGCCTCCACATTATCGTGGGCTCAAAACACAATCCCATAACAATGTTAAAAACGTACCTGTGCACTCAAGTCTTTTATTGTGGTTTATTGTGGTTAAATGTCAGATACTCACAAATGACGTCCTTGGGTTATTAGTTACATTTTATGTTATATTATTGTGATTTTGCTGTTTCATCATTTTAATTTGTTTACCTCCTTGAGATTGATTGCTGTATAAATACTTCTATAAAATAAATGATAATTGGGAAGCATTATCTGCTGCACTGCCACTGAAATTCTTGCACCCTGTTTTTCAGTCTAATCTGATGCATAGAGGCTTATTGGATGCAATTTGATTGCCTTGTCACTAAACGTATAAAGACAACAGGTAGCCATTAACATCGTTTGGGGGAATGGATCTAATTGTCAGCAGAAAATAAAATAGAGAGTGGAATATTTTAATTAAATCTATTATGAAATGTCTTATCTCTGAAACATTTATATAAATTTGTTTTATGTTTAGACAGGCTTAGACACATTATCCTCCAGAGGTTACAGTGAATCCTGTCTTCTATGTTGATGCACATTAAAAAGACTTAATGTGTCACACAATCAATTCTTTATTTGTAATGCCAATACCAAATACAGGGGATTAGGCCTAGACATGATTTCCTTGAAACAGTGGATCATCCAAATTGGATTTTATATAAACTGTAGAAAACAAGATAAAAGACAATGAAATGGCTGCTAATGCCCCATGTAATATTGACACTGGTGAACCATTCTGTATCCTTCACGTATTATTGTGTTGTTCACAGAGATAAAGTAGTTCAATCTGAGTATAATGCTCACATCATCTGGAAAATAATGTTAACGACAAAATAGATACTTCCAAGGAGATAGGGAGATACAGACAGCTGTTGTCAGACTCAGGCTGGGTTTTGTGTTGGTGTGTATAAATTTAGGGCTGGAGGCTGTAGAGAAGAAAAGGGAGCTGTAACTACTGCATTCCAAGATGTAACTTTCTGTTGACAAAATAATGACAGAAGGTCAATCTCTGGTCTAGCTGACTCAATTTTTTCAATCACAATGGCCAGCATTGCTCACTCTATTCCCCTTTTCACCAGAAGAAGCTCTGGGGCTTGACCACACACTATCTCAAGTAGATCAGCAAACTAGGTTCCAACCTAAGACCATGATGCTCTCAGGTAAATCTATGGACTCAGACAGTAGTTGTCTACAAGACCTTCAGTGAACGTGGACACTTGAAAAAGCAGGGCCAGTCCTATCATTAGGCAGAGTGAGGCAGATTAGTCAATTGGTGGATGTTGGGGAGTCTGGAACAGGAGTGAGATGGTGGACGACAGTGTTTCTTGTGCCATGAGGCTGATTCTGTGCTACCCTGCTGCCCTCAGGAGTGATGGGGCATCCTGCTTAAACAAACCTGTAAGCACCTCTTGTGGTACTTTAGGACATGACAAGCTTGTCATTTTACTTTCTTACAGGTTTATACCCTCATTCACCCTCAGGAAGGGGTGAACTTGCAACGTCTGTTTTCTCTTTCAGGTAAGATAATGCAAACCTTCCATCCTTTGGAGTCGTAACAATAAAAAGGATGCTTCCCATCACTAATAAAATAACAACAACAACAACCTGTAAGAAAGGTCTGCTATATAAAGATCTGGTGGAAAAACAGATTTGCTTCTAACAATATTGTACCCCACAATTTGCACAATTTGCTTCAGTCATTTTCTTACGTTTGTTTAGTTGACTACATGCTTTATGATAATATTTGCATGGAGTAGATATGTTCACTGTAATTATTTGAGAGACTTTTATATGTATTTATATAACCTGCTTCTAAAAGCCTAATGAGAAGCATGTTTACACAGTCCAGATTCTAGAAGAATATTCAGGTTATACAAATGCTATTGCCTGTTTGCTTCTAGAAAGCAGACAACACAATGAAATTCAACTTAAAAGTAGTCCCCAAGTTTCAAAACTCTAATATTATGTATTAAAAATGATTGTTTCATTTTTCAGGTTTTCATTTTGCAGGATTCTTAGATATTTTAGTTCTAATACTTTGCAGGGAACATATAAAAAGTACCTGGTGCTTTTAAAATTCAAAGAGTGATAGGCAGATAGCCTGGAAAGATTACATATAACATATTCTGAGATTGAAAGTGTTTCAGACTCCATTTTCTTTTTTATTGTTGTCTACTCTGGCATCAATCCTGATAAATTGACTTTAAATGTATCAGATGAATCCATGCAAATGTAAATGTGAAGTCAAAATTAGATTTTTGTTATGCAGAGGTGTCCTGTCTGAGCCTGAATAATATTACTGTAGGATCTGTCTGCAGCTCTAGCATTTGGGCTGTGATCCTATGCACAGTTATATGGGAGTAAGCTCCACTGAACACATTTCTGAATGAACATACATAGGATTGCATGGTAAATGTTTTATGAGCACAATCTCATCTGTGGATCCTACGAAATTTAGTGGAGCTGAACCCCAAGTATAGAATCATAGAACTGTGGCACTGGAAGGGACCCTGAGGGTCATCTAGTCCAAATCTAGTAATTTAAAGTTTAGGTTAGGATTTTCAAGTAGTCTTTTTCAACATCCTGCTGTTATTTGATAACATTCTGCAAAACCACAGGATATGCCAAAATGTTTCCTGCTTGGCAGGGGGTTGGACTTGATGGCCCTTGTGGTCTATTCCAACTCTATGATTCTATTCTATGAAAAGAAAAATGCCTTATACAACGAATAATCACTAGTGTGTGTTACAGGGCTAGGAGTGTGATCAAGCTAATATGGTCTTATAAAGTGCTTGTTGAACTTGTCAATAAAAATCCTGGTTCAGTTTTGTACTAAATTTTTGAGGTGTTCACCAACCAGAAGTTCATCTGAGTTTGCTTTGTCCTCTTGGCCTCAAAATAATGGTTATAGCTTCCTCACCCCTTTAAACAGAAGTGGCTAAAATTTGCAGGCATGCCATCACTTACCTGGGACTAACCCCCACAGGCCTCAGGAGGACTTCCCTTTGACTAGAAGTATATAGGGCTGTGCAGCCAGAGTTCTCTTTCTCCTTTTATGAGCAACATTTGAGAAACTTGCTAACCTAAGGTACTGTAGACAGGCGCATACAAAAAGGGAATTAATTTCAAAGTATAAGAAGTATCATGTATGGTTCAGAGTGAAGCGGGTGACCCTCAGGGCCCTCTAAGACTTCTCAAAACACAAGGCCTGGTGAAAACAAAGAACTCCATGTTTAAGATTCCATTAAGCTTTCACCTTGAAAGCTGAAATTCTCTTTTATCAAGAAATATACCATTCTGTTCTTTATACTCCCTTCTAACCCCATTGTGTGCTTAATTATAGCAAATTAACATTCCGGTTTCTTTGTGTGCAAGAAACAGACAGTAATACATCGCAGACAATAGAAATATTCTCTCTCCCATTTCTGAAGCGTCTTCTTTTCTTATTCCAATCTTTCCTCCCTGCAGCCTTTTAATACTACAGGGCATCCTACATTGCATGTGGGATGCTATTATCAAGGTCAAAAGATAGCGGAAGGAATTTATCACAATGCTGCAGAGGGGATGTGAATCCTGGCAAGACTTTCCTATTTTCTTGCTCTATTGTTAAAATGCAATTTGCATGCTGGCAACATAACTCAGAGAAAATGATACTTAACTCATATTCTATGGTAAAAAAAATCTCTGGAGATGAAAGAAAAAGAAGTAAAGGGAGCTAAATAGACACAAAGGCTGCAATCCTATACACATTTACCCTGGAGCAAGTTCCACTGAACTCAATGGGACTGACTTCTGAGTCGACAGGTGTGGGACTGCACACTCTCAAGCAGAAGGGCAAGGTGAAAAGGACATCTATTAACTCAAAGCATTGTTTTAAATGATTATTCAAGTAAAAATTCAGGGCTGTGTTTATTTAAGCATGTGACAAACAGAGAAGATGATGGATGGTGGATAACCAAACTCTGGAGTAGCTGCAAACCAATTATTTGTATTATAAATGTCAGAATAATTAAAATATCAATTAATGCTTTTCTAGTTGAGACAGTCCATCTGTAGTTCATCCATTACATAAGGCACATGTAGTGTCTGTGCTGTGTTTGTAACACAAAGATTTATGTGCACTTTGGAGAAATTATTTGGGACATGTACGCTCAGAAGAAAAGCCAAAATGTTACCAAGGTAACCCAAATTCTGCAGTACGAATGAAGGATGAGACTTCTATTTATATGTATTTAGAATGTGGGTGTAAAGCAGTTTCACAAAACTGATTCTGCATATTCATGACTTCCCCCTCAACTATATGCACACATACAGAGAGAGACATCAGGCTGTGGTGACTGGTAAACGCAAACTGTTATCCACTATGATTGGAAAAAGAAACTT
Source organism: Podarcis bocagei (assembly GCF_964188305.1). Classification (NCBI taxonomy): domain Eukaryota; kingdom Metazoa; phylum Chordata; class Lepidosauria; order Squamata; family Lacertidae; genus Podarcis; species Podarcis bocagei. Next base: position 36,359,761 of record NC_138130.1, read on the forward strand.
TGGTCTGCAAGAACTCTAAAGAAAATACAATCATAGTTTGACTCCAGCAATCTTCTGCTATCTAGAACTCCCAAAGTGTGGGGTTCCTGTGTATCATATCAAAATTCAAATAATGTTATCTTCTTCACAGGTGTTGAATAGACTCATCAATTCTGTCTTATTAGTCATATAGATATTTACTATGTACTTACACATAAATTGTTTTATGTATTCTATAGTATATGTATAGTACAGTATACGTTGCATAACAGAGATTTCTTTCTGCTTCACTTTGCTTGCCAAATGGTGACACATTAGATTTGTCATCCAACAGCACCATGAATTCCTTTGTGAATCTCATTCCTGCTTGGAAACCTGGTGATGGATCGCTAAACCTTGGCTAATGTTGTAGAATTGCAGCCTTAAACGCATATGCCAGCTTTCCCCATCTAGGTGCCCTTAAGACGTTTTTGGATTGTAACTCCAAACCAGCAAGGCTAATGGTCAGGGATGATGGGAGTTGTAGTCCGACAGCTTCTGGAAGACCATAGCCTCCCCACCCATTTGTTGTTGTTTAGTTGTTTAGTCATGTCCAACTCTTCGTCACCTCATGGACCAGAGCACGCCAGCACTCCTGTCTTCCACTGCCCCCGCAATTTGGTCAAACTCATGTTAGTAGCTTCAAGAACACTGTCCAACCATCTTGTCCTCTGTTGTCCCCTTCTCCTTGTGCCCTCAATCTTTCCCAGCATCAGGGTCTTTTCCAGGGAGTCTTCTCTTCTCATAAGGTGGCCAAAGTACTAGAGCCTCAGCTTCAGGATCTGTCCTTCTAGTGAGCTCTCAGGGCTGATTTCCTTAAGAATGGATAGGTTTGATCTTCTTGCAGTCCATGGGACTCTCAAGGGTCTCCTCCAGCACCATAATTCAAAAGCATCAATTCTTCAGCGATCAGCCTTCTTTATGGTCCAGCTCTCACTTCCATACATCACTACTGGGAAAACCATAGCTTTAACTATACGGACCTTTTTTGGCAAAGTGATGTCTCTGCTTTTTAAGATGTTGTCTAGGTTTGTCATTCCTTTTTCCCCAAGAAGCAGGCATCTTTTATTTTTGTGACTGCTGTCACCATCTGCAGTGGTCACGGAGCTCAAGAAAGTAAAATCTCTCACTGCCTCCATTTCTTCCCCTTCTATTTGCCAGGAGGTGATGGGACCAGTGGCAATGATCTTAGTTTTTTTTTTGATGTTGAGCTTCAGACCATATTTTGTGCTCTCTTCTTTCACCCTCATTAAAAGGTTCTTTAATTCCTCCTCACTTTCTGCCATCAGAGTTGTGTCATCTGCATATCTGAGGTTGTTGATATTTCTTCCGGCAATATCCCCACCATCCATAGTGTACATTTTTCCATAGCCGTGAAAAAGAAAATAAAATCTTACCTCATGTAAAGCAGACTTTACCTAACAGAGCCTGTCTTAATGCGGAATACTGTTGTATGTTCCCCTCCCCTCTGTCACTCTTGTAGGTCCACCTACCTGCTCCAGGGTCAGGAGGTATTGTGGGATTGCACCTCCTGTCCTTGGCTGGATCCGATGCAGGGGCAATTGTCTCAGGGCTTTCCTGATTGGTGAGATCCCTAGATGGGCCTTCACACTAGGCAGGGAAGTCAGATTGCAGCCTGCCCACAAATTAGCCAATATGCTGGCTTCAATGGGCACTGTAAAGGGATAATGGTCATGACATATGCTTACCCCTTTCTTCCTGCACAGTTATTCCAACAAATCCTCCTCTTCCCCAAAGCTGTATGACATGGGAGGGATACTTCCATATTGTCTCTTACAGGGAACTGTCCATGAGAGCAGCAAGGAAAGAAACCCCACCTTTGGGCAGTTTTTGCCCTAGCAAAAGCAGACAGAATCTCTCCAAGGTTAAGCACTTCCAAGCCTGACTGATATTAACAAGAGATAACTGAGCATTTGTTCAACTCTCCCATAGAAACCAGTATGAGGTTAAATGTTCTTTTGTTATTGGATCGTGCCTGTTATTTTCAAAGCTTAAGCATAAATACAAGGGAACAGCATCTGCATAAAGAGTTTGAATGCTGGTTCGAAAAGAGAAATCCAAAGATGAAAATGCACTACTTCTGTACATTTAACTGGGGTGACTCATGCTCACTCAAGATAATGGCCTGAGATAGGAAAATAACCCCATTTTTTGCTCATGCATTACCCTTTTGATAATATGAACATTATTGTTAGTTCATGGTTAATAGAGATATCTACTTGCCTTGCCCTCTTGTTGGGGAAATTTCAATGAAGAAACCACAGGATAAAAATGAAAAAGCAATAGCCGATGGTAATAACATCCCATTTTACTAAAGCAGAAAAGTTACATTACACACACACACACACACACACACACACACACACACACCTGCTGCCATAATCTCCTTCCTTCACCTCAAACCAAATGACTTTTTTAAGCCTTACATTTCTTCAAGGGAACTGATTGCCTCAATGTGTCTTCTGAACAAATGATTATGATCAGAGTCCCATGTAATTCAGAAGCTGCTTCCAAAGCTTAATCTAATAACTTCTGATTAAATACTTCCTGCCGGTAAGCCTACTTCTGAAGTAATGTGGCCCTCATTTCGTCAGACAATTAAACACATGCCACACCAACATTGTGGCACTGGGGCAAGTGTGATTCCATCACATTCAAAATGATTTGTGATTTTTTTGTACCTTGCCATGTGCCAGAGGAAACAATGACTAGCATAAGGCAGGGAAGACCAAAATGTTTGCTCTGAACCAATTCTTACTCATTGAGGTAGTTGATTCTAAGACATAATCCATGTTTCACCAACACTTTCACTTGTGAGGAGATGAACAAAGGTTTTCATAGCTTAATAAACCTTTAATATAACATCTCTTTTCTAATGTTGTATGTGAAGGATGGGGAACTTGTCACCCTCCAGTTGTTGTCCCATGATCACTGGCCATTAGTCATGCTGGCAAGGGCTGATGGGAGTTGTAGTCCAAATGTGTCTAAAGAGTGCTTGGTAGTGGAAGAATGGTATATGCTTTTAAGGCTGCAATTCTACATCACTAGCCAAGAGGGTTAAGCAATCCATCGGTAGGTTTATAGGCAGAAAAGTGATTCACAGAGAAGCTCATCGTGCTGTTGGGTGACAAATCCAATGTGTCATCCTTTGGCAAGCAAAGTGAAACAGAAACAAATCTTTATCATGAAACATTAGTATACTATAGATTGTATAAAACAATTTATGTGTAGCCTAAGTACATAGTAAATATCTTTATGATTAATAACAAAGAGTCTCTGAAACTACTTAACAGCTGTGAAGATAAAACTATTGAATTTTGATGTGATGCTATCAAGATATAGCTGGAGAATTAGGACATGCTATATGGAAAATTGAAGGAAAGTCAAGGCAGTAATTTTTTCAGCTTGGCTAAATCTCACAAGAAGATTCCCAGACTTATAGAACCTTCCCAGTGATGTGCTATGCACACGTCAGCAACAGCATTGCAAGTCTTCGGGAGCCACATTTAGAATCGTAGAACTGTAAAGATGGAATGGACTGTGAGGGTCATAATTTCAGTGGGATGCAACAACAGGTAAATATGCTTAATATAAACAATCATGGGGATTGACACAAAGTCCTCAAATCTGCATGCTTGTGAGTACAACAGCGTGTGAGGATTTCTCCTTTTCCCTTGAGCAAGCAGATGATCAATGCAGGAGGGAAGGGTTTTGTTTTGTTTTTTTAAAAGTCACATCTTCCTACATAAGTAGAAAGCAGAAAGGTTTCATGAGTATGCAGGGATTGAAGCAGTCAGCTGCTGTACTCACAGATCCTGGATCAGGGTGCCATCTGCCCATAGAAGCTGTTCTGGAGAATGCTGGCTATTTCCCCAACCCCATTTCACAGCAGTCTCTTGTTTGTAATATGAAGGTGTTCCCTGCATGCAAGCCTGCTTCCACACATTGATTGACCATGGATGGATCAGGGCCAGCATGCATTTTAAATCTTTCACATCCATTCCAAAGATTGTAGTATAGCATCAATCTGGCTGTGAATAAAATGCCAATAGTCATGATATCGAAAGAGGCAAATCTCATTCCAGTTCCTCTTAAGAGCAATCTGCTGGAAGGGATGATGCATAAAAAGGAACAGGAGGGATAGGGTTGACTTATGGCTAAACCACAAAGTAGGTTTATGTATTTGTTAAAATATGGGAACAGGCTGCAGTTCTGTAACTCAGGTTTTGCCAACATTGTTCTCCGCAGATTATGGCGGATCCAACTCCCATGAATCCCAGCCAGCATGACCAAGGGATGATGGAAGTTGCAGTCCAACATCATCTGGTGGGCACCACATTGTCTCCCTCTGTAAGACAATGTAAGAATGTAAAGTTAGCAGAAAATAAGCTCTGGATCTAAAGTAAATTATGAATGGTCATATCCATTTAAATGGAAAAGGTTCAAAAATGAAACTGAAATACTGTATGGTTGGCAACTCATCCAATCATATTCATAATTTCCTAAACCTGTTTATGTCTTGGCAGTATGATCTCAGCCAAACAAAAACAAAAAGCTATCAACATCAATGGTACTGTGTCTAGAGTTACCAGATATCTATTCAGTTGTGTATAATAAAATGTAGAGTTCTTTCCAAGTTATCTCCATATTAGGTTTGGCAGTATTACAAATCAAGGTAATATAGCATTGGCATCAATCAGATGAATTATGTCTTTCCTTATAGAAATGTGCAGATGATTTATAAGTGGACAAGACCATTTTAGATCACTCAAATATCAAAGTCAACCCCCGATGTTATTAAAATGTTGGATTTGTCTTTGATCATTTTATAGGTTTCCTCTGATACATGATCACTAAAACTTTCAAGTCTGCTTTGTTGAAGGCATTCTTTATATATTGGTGATGATTTCCTTATCAATTGTCACCAATAAACAAATTGTGTAAACAGTATACTATAAAAAGTATAGTGGTCTAGCAATGTCCCCATTTATGCAATGAAAAGATTGCTCCCACGGTTTTGCCTCAATACTCCCTGAATGACTGGCTTGAATGGGAAAAGTTCAGGGCAGCCAGTGAGGAGGGGCAATTCCATGCACCTGCCCTCCTGACAGTGGATTCACTACCTCTTAAGGGAGAGGAGTTGGGGCCAAGGCAATGGGAATAATAATATTGTGTGGATGCACCAACAGAGCCAATCCACTGTCAGAACACCTGGTGCTTGACTTTGCCCCTCCTGGCCAGTTGCTATGGCTTCAAGGAGAGAAGGAGCTGAATTGAGCTTGGCTCTCGGCTGTGATGTCAGAGAGAACCCTACACTTCCCTCTCCTCCACTCTCCACTCAGCAGATATGTAGAATGGTTGTGAATATACGAAAACTGCAGGAAGGGAGGAGAAGAAAAAGAAGAAGAAGAGTTTGGATTTGATATCCCGCCTTTCACTCCCTTTAAGGAGTCTCAAAGCGGCTAACATTCTCCTTTCCCTTCCTCCCCCACAACAAACACTCTGTGAGGTGAGTGGGGCTGAGAGACTTCAGAGAAGTGTGACTGGCCCAAGGTCACCCAGCAGCTGCATGTGGAGGAGCGGAGATGCGAACTTGGTTCCCCAGATTACGAGACTACCGCTCTTAACCACTACACCACACAGGAGCCGAATGAAGCTGGATTTGGTGCCAATCCGGTGGCGTGGGCCCTGCTCCCCTTCTTCCCTGGCCTCCTTCTCCTCCAGTGTTGTATCACCTCCTACTCTCCATTCTTTTCAGTGCAGCAATTAATGCATTGCCTTTTCTTGTTCATACTTCTATTTTAATAGCACATCCTCTGTTTTTATTTAATCTCACCTTTTCATACGGTGTACAACATCAAACGCTGAAAACAGCATGCCTGAGCAAACAAGCCGGCAGTAGAGTTGCTCTTTTATTCCCTTCTTTATCATTCAATATAATCCTCTGCATACAGATTAACTTTGTTTGCACAACATTTAGTTTTGCTCTACCTGCTTGGAAGAGGAAGCACTAAATGCTTCAACAAATGGATTACAAGGTCATGTCGTTTCAAGCAGCTTTTTTAAGTACCTCACCACTATCTGCTGAAAAATCTGCATTGGAACGTTGGACTGTAGAATGAGAAGATGTTTTCATAGCTCGCTCACTGCTCTGGGATGCATGATAGATGTACAGAGCCATTGTTTCATTGGCTTGCAAGTCCTTGTGAGACCATGCACAAGGTTGCTTGGAATTCCACTATAATAGTATAGCCCCACCTTACAATATTGTTGTAAAGAAACTGTTCAAGAAAGGCCTCATATACGTATCCATGGCATTGGGAAGCAATGTTTGTATACACTCAAATTATTTCTGATTCACGGTCTGATTCAAATCTGTTAAACCTGAAGGTCTCTTCCCCACTGATTCCATTAGCTATATTGAGAAATCTAAAACTTGCCAACCCCCACAGAAATGGATTTGCAGGCAAGGGAGCCCCCCCCCCCCAGTGATTAAGCCTGCTAGGCTTCAAGAAGATCTATCCAGGGGTTTTCATGAAGGAAACTTAAATGGTGTTGTTTGTGTCTGCTCAGCTAAATAGTTTAAGAATCCTCCCTGGTAACCCTCCTTAAGTTTGGAAAATCCCCTTTCAGACTTTTATCTCAAAATGCAAGCATGGTGGCAATGTTGTGCTATTTCCTCACTACACCAGTATGTTTATTTTATAACAACATTTCAGTCTGTAGGAAGCAATTTTCTTTAGATTTATTCTTTTAAAAAATATTGCTTCAAAAACATTTAAACATTTTAATTCATCATAAATCTTATGGCTGCAATTCCACAGAGAAAACATATATGCTATCAGAAATGAAGTAGAAAGGCTACAATACAAACCACATTTACCAAGGGGGTAAGCCCCACTGAATACAGTGAGACTTACCTCCAAGGAAACGTTGTTGTTGTTGATCTTGTTAGTAGGAGGAGGAGAAGGGGGAGGAGTATTCATTATATTTGTTACTCAGCCTTCATCATTTGTCCCAGTGTGGTTGGCCATAATTTGAAAATACAGGTAGAATTCAAAGCAACGGTTGTCTAATCGAACAATCTCCCTTCTCCATACAAATCCAGTGTGCTCTGCTTTTGATCTGCTTGACTCCCCCAGATCTGATTTAGGGGTATTTGGAGAGAGGTGGGAAAGTCCCATTGCACTAAAAGGATTTCTTATTCTGGCTCCTGCTAGCACAACTATTTAGTTGAATCTGGACCGTAAGATTAAAATCAATTGGAATCAATTGAACTTATTTGACTACAAAAATATGCACACATCAAAAACTTTCTGATATCTCTCTTTACATAAGTTGCAATAGCTAGCTGACTATTTTAAATCTTATTACATGGCAATTCTTTGTGTCATCTGTTTGTTAAAAATCAGTTTCTCCCCATGGAGTATTTTTAATTAAGTATTTTTTTGTGACTGGTAATATGTGTGTGTGCATTTTCATTAAACAATATTTATTATTAGAATGGTTGTACTGCAGCCCATGCTTATCTCTGAGTACTTACTAATATTCATTATCAGGTCCTTTTAGCTGAGAGAGAAGGGATTTTTTATATATAGCTTAGAGTGGCCTGTTTATTGGAGTCTGCTTTTGTAAAGGGCTTCCTAATCCCCTCTTACCGTCTTTAAATCCTAGGTGCATTTGCATTGGAATAAAACACCCAGTCCAAGTGTATATAGAATCCGGAAACTGCCATAGCTAGGAAATTATGGTGCACAGGATAGTCTCAAAATAAATAGCAGATTAGCTCTACGATGTTTCACGCTTCTTGTATTATGCCAGAAGTGTAGTGTGCATATACTGTACTATCTGGTATATGTTGCTGTATGCACTGGAAGAGAAGGGAGATGTCTTTTCCAGAGCTGCGCGTACCAGAGGTCCCTCAGAGTTTGCAGGCACCCCCAGGGCATTTTCCAACAGATGAGGCACATGAATAATGGTGAAAGGAAAACCCTTTGACAGGCTTCTGATTAAAAATAGAAAGTGGGTAGTAATAGTGTAAAAAGTGCAACATACAGGATAACCTACGTTGATGCTTTCTGGCTGCTTAGTAAAAATAGGATCACCAAGCAAGCACCCCCAAAATCACATCAGAGGTGAATTTAGGGGAGCACGACTGGTTCAGTCATAGTGGGCATGGAGCCTCAGCAGCACTGTAGGCTTCAGCTATTATATGGAATGGAGTGTGAGAGGCAGGGGGCGCCAAATTTTGGCATCACACAGGGCGCCGTTTAAATTTGAGACCACACATTTTGAAAGCCCATTGTTTCAAAGAGTTTGTTTCAAATAGTGCTGGCTTCATTGTTTCCTGTCCATGTCCTCCAGCCAATTAGGTCTAGGCAAATCAGAAACAACAACATGTTGTGGAATATGCAGAAATGGTGAAACTTACTGAAGAATAAGAAATCAAGATATCAATTTTTTTATAAAAGAATGGAAATGGTTTATTGAATATTTATAGATAAATTGTAAACAGATAAGAACATTGGCAGGATTATTGCAATAACCTGCCATTTTATAAGAATATATATTTAAAGTAGATGAATAAATGAACAAATTAAGTTAATTTGGATATGCAGAAGATATTAAAAATAAATTTAAGGAACTGCAGAAAGAGGGGGAAGGAAGCCAAGTTTCAAAATGTTAAAATGATTGTAAAATTAGCGAAATGTATAAACCTGAAAAGCATAAATAAAAAAGAAACGACAACGTGTATCAGAGCTGCACACATCTGTGAAGTAACGAAGCTTATACATATTTAAAGGGGAACTTCTAGGGAGAATAGAGTTACTAACCAGGACAGTCTGGGAATTCCTGCCATCCAGGACAACAGAGAAGTACCTAGGACAATTTTAAAAAAAACCCAACTATTTTTTTTCTTACTTAAAAAAGAGTTTTTAGCATTTTAAAGTAAAATGTCATCACCAGGTCAAGTGAATTGAGGACATTCACATGTTTGCTTGGTAGAGAACTCTGAATTATTTTTCTATCTGACAATATTTCAGACAAGGTCTATATTATTGCCCAGGATCTTTTCACATCTTGCAAACCAATTGGCCATTCAAGCAGGCAGGAAGTGATGAGAAGCTCAAGAGAAGCTCAAACTGTGAGCAACAAGCTGCTGAGGCCTCTCATTTCCAAATATTAAATATAATATAAATTGGGGGGGGGTGACCAGCATCGCTCCAGATGTTGTTGGAGTATAACTCCCATCAACCTCAACCAGCATGCCCAATGACCAGGGATGATGGGAATTGCAGTCCAATGATATTTGGAAATTCATGGGTTAGCTGCCCTGATCTATAACCTAAATAATAGAAGCTGTTCTGCTGAGATGCTAGGCCAGTTTAGGGCATTTGAGTTTTCTCTGTGTGGAATAGCTTCAAGGATGAGACCTTGTGAAGGGAATAAATCTGGCACAGCTCATCCACAAACACTGACATCAATTTGTGGAAGGAAGGCAGCTGAAAAAATGGACTGCAACATTTATTCCTATTAGCATTTGGGACTCATATCTAAGCATCTGCTCTCTTATTGGCCTTGTATTGGAAATATGGGTACTGAAGAATAATTTTTGCTAAAATATAATAAGTTAATATTTCAGAGCATAGCCCAATTCACACTGACAATTGTGACCGTTTCTAATAAAATATGCTGGATCTCTTCTTGCTAAAATGGCAGAAATAGATCATGTATACTGTCTTGCAATTAAATTCAAAGTTAGTTCAATCTGCTATTATATCATGGGAAACTTGCCCTTAAAACTTCCCGGTTTCTGAAAAGAAAACTGCTGCAGCCATCTTCGCTAATGCAGCCCTCATCGAGCAATTTACAGGTGTCAGCATTTTAACTGATGAGTCACGAGCTTTCAACTTTCAGACGAAAACATTAGCATCTGATAGATGTGTAAGAAATTGCTCTCGCTGTACTTGCCTCATTATTTAAAAATAGACTTGAAAAGACTCATCTCCCAATGGGGATGTATCTCATGAACTTCTGAAAGCCTTGGTATTGCTCCCCAAAGCCCAACTTAATATACAGATATTTTCCATTTAATTTTCCCCCAATTATAATTATTACCCCCCTTTTTTCTTGTGTAATTTTAAAAGTAATAAGTATCCATGAAACCCATAAAACTGATTAACATGAAATGGAAAACAAGGGTGGATATTCAACACTGTACAATAACAAATCAGTAGTTCTGTGCGGACAGATCTAAAGCAATCTAGAAAGACATGCCCATACACCTAGCAGATCATAATACTGTACAGTGGTACCTCGGGTTAAGTACTTAATTCGTTCCGGAGGTCTGTTCTTAACCTGAAACTGTTCTTAACCTGAAGCACCACTTTAGCTAATGGGGCCTCCCGCTACCGCCGCACCGCCACTGCGCGATTTCTTTTCTCATCCTGACGCAAAGTTCTTAACCTGAAGCACTATTTCTGGGTTAGCGGAGTGTGTAACCTGAAGCGTATGTAACCTGAAGCGTATGTAACCCGAGGTACCACTGTATTCTCTAAGACTCATAGTCTGTGTAGGTGGTTAACTGTTTTTCTGCCTGCTCCAGAGATTTACATCTTTCTTTCTGCAGCCAAACTAAGCATGATATCAGTTTGAAGAAACAATGTATTCTCTGTAGTCTGCAATGGTTGCTGTGGTTATTCCACCGGATGTTCCCAGTACAGTAGAATTCTTTCCAAGAAGGCAGAAACTGATGGTGAAGGAAGATTTTTTTTATTTGTTTGTTTCCTTTTTTAGGAGAGCATGACAGCCATGCATGTAAATAGGTGTATGTGTGTGGCTGAGCTAGAACTAGGCATGGACTAGATTGTTGAACAGAATCAGCTTATATTTGACCATTTATAAAGGTTGTCTTAAGGTTCATCCACACATTTCATCTTACAACAAAACAAACCCCCCCAAACCTAGTTGTTAAGTCAATGACGTGGTTAAGACAATGAGATATGAGCCAGAAAATGCCTTGTTTATATTTCACTCTGCAAAATGCTTGGTTGTTTTCAGCACAGCAGTTCCCACTATTAAAGGGTCAAGTCTGCTTTAAGAAATGGATCATCGGCTTGTCATTTATGGGAGAGAAGTGTCACTCCAAAGAGAAACACAACAAACAAATCTGCCCTGGTGAGGTTCTTATCCTACTTTCACTGTTTTGGATTCCACACAGTTCACTCTTTTTTTTGGATTTCAGCCAACACATTATAAAGCACTAAACTTATATACATTGGTATTTTAAAGCACTTTTATGTGGGTTACAAAGCGCTAAATTTATAGATGCCCGTGCAGCAACATGTAGCCTCTTGGTGTGTACTATAAAATAAAATAAAAACAATGATCATGAGCGTTATTAAGGGCAAGTTTACGCAATAATGGCTTGCTATTAAATTATGCCTATCATTCACTCATGGCTTAGTTTCCTGGAAAAAGGCACCATCACATGATATGATTTAAGCTTGACTTGAAATATTACATGATTAAAATACAGATAAATATAAAGCTGATTTACAAGGCAGGAGCAGAGAAATGGATCTGGCTTATGAGCTGGATCCTGACCTCTCGCAACCCAAGGGGCATGAACACCATGAGGAAGAGAAACACACACATGCAGAGACTGAATCACATGAGAACCACTTTTTATAATTCCATCTGATTTCCCAACGATCTATGTGAACACCAGAACAGAGCCAATTGCCTGGGTTTTCCAGCTGAGGTTGGCATCATCCCCTGGCAGGTTGCTGATTGGGTGGGAAAGACTGACCTGGTCATCTCCACCATAGTCACATGGGGCATTACCATGGACAGTTCCTCCCTTGTGGCTGAGTATATGCATAGATGTGTGCATTTGGTATGAGTGACCTGCTTTGCATGACCACTCGGGTGTATTTCTCTCAGGACTATCCATGTTGTTCATAATAAACCCTGACAAATCTTGAACTTACTGTGTATTTGAGACTCATTCTTTTGCTTGTCTGTTTTACAATTCCACTCAACTTGTTTGGAAAGACTAATCTCTCTTACTTGCCTGGCTGCAAAGAACTCAAGAGACTATTTGCATTTTGCTTTTCTTTTTTTTACTTATAGCCTTCAGCTGTTGATGCTGGTGAATGCTTGGTAATTTCACTATTGCCTGCAGTTTCCCAGCTGCTTAATGTAGATATCCAAGAGAGTGCCCATGAAACAAAGGCAGGTTAAACTTAATTGTAAAAACAATCAAATTAGTCTTCACTTGCGTATCTTTCCATCAGCTGTGGTTTGAGGGTAAGAAAAGAAGCATTTCTAAGCTCAAGGCCACTGAATCATCTAGTTCAACATCTTATAAACTAAATTCCACCATACAGGTGTCTTCAGAAGGTTCAGAAACCGAACATGACAGTAACCCATTGTGTGTGTGTGTAGCTGAGTTAGAACTGGGCAGGGACTAGCTTGCTGAACAGAAAAGGCTCATAGCCAAAGAATATAAGACAAGCCTGCTGGATCAGGCCAGTGCTCCATCTTAGACCAGTATCTTGTTCTCAGAGGCTGACCAGATGCTTTTGGGAAACCTGCAAGCTGGACATGTGAGCAACAGCACTCTGCCTACCTCTGGTTCCTAGCAGCTGATATGATAGTAGTAGAATCAGAATGTACTTGGCTATTTTTTAAAGCTATCATTAAGGCTGCTCTACAAGTTTAGTCCAATAGCTTAAAAAAAACACTAAAAAAAAAAAACTAGTGCAGTGGTTTGGATAATGAGCTGTGAGCCAGGAAATGCCTAGTATAGATCTCACTCTGCAAAAGCCCTTTAGGAGGCCTTAGGAAAACGGCTATAAGCTTCAGAGTATGCCACTCCCATCAATCTTGGATTACACTGTCTTGATTTACAAGAATGTGGCCAGGCTTATTGAGATACACTTTGTGAATCTGTTTAGCACTTTGGAAATTTATTATAGAAGGAAAATGCTATATATTTCTCACACATCTATTATTGCATCCAGAAAGTAGAATAAAAACAGATCTCAGGTTTCCTACAGGTGAACCATGGCATGAACATCTGTTTGTTTTCCCAATAACATTAATACAGAACTTCCAGTGGACTCCACATCTCTATTCCTTACAAGTAGATATCACTCACAGTGGGCTTTTTTAAATTTTTAAATTGTGCAGCACAGAAGCTGGCTGATCAGCTCAACAACCTCCCCACAGCTCCTTCATTATCTTCTCACCAGGCAGCTGGCACAGGCTTCTCAAGTGCTCTCTGAGCTGGTTCACCACTGCTTCCAGCTGGACAGAATCATCCACTTATCTTGTTGAGAACAGTCCCTGTTCCACTGGGACTTCACCCTGCCAATACTTGCAGATTCAGTCTTATTGCAGTTTGCCCAGATAGCTGTCTTTTGCCATGATTAAAGGGACATGAAACTAGTCAAGGTTTAGCAAACAAACAAAATCAAAGAGCTGCATGCATTTTAAGAAATGCTATTGAGTTAATAGGATAAACTGAAGAGACCTGCTGTAGATGCCTCATTACTGAATGAGAACGGGTGCCCTAGCCTTTTGGAGCTGAAGAGCTAACACGTAGAATTGCTTAACAGTGTCCTCAAGGAATAAAAGCTGTAATATGCAAAATTTCAAAACACAGTATTTAATACAGTGCCTCACTTTGTTTTTTATTAAAACACATTCCTCTTACTATTTCTAACTAGCAGCCTTATCCTTGGTGTTGCTTGGGAATTCTTAAAATGAAATGAAACCAGTGCAGTTTTTAAATTAGTGGTTAAAATGAAATGTTCAGTCTACCATCTTGGTTCAAACTGGTGCCTGGTTCTGTCCAAACATAGATTAAAAACCTGGTTTTTAATCCCAGAAACCATCATGCAAGATATGGTTACAATACATTAGGAGGTGTCCAATTGCATAGTGAACAAACAATTTTCCAAATTACATAGTAGATGCAATATTGTCCATTAGGAGCAAACTGGAACTATGGGAGAACAACAAATCTTGCTTAAATTACTTGAGAGCTAGTTTGGCCATCCTCAATCAAACTTACTGAACAAAAATCTGATCACCTGTGATTGGGAGCCACTCAATCCTTGCGCTTAATACCTTCAGGTTGCATGAAGGTCCTGTTTGGCAAGGCAAGCCCTGCATTGCAGTAGGGTGAAGTGATGTGCTTCAGGAGGCAGTGCCTGAATAGTTTAGCAGGGCCATTAAAAGGGCCTTTTCACACACTACACAGGCACAAGCTGTCTCTGCAAGTGTTTGTGTGAAGGAATGTGCAGTTCAGTTATTGCATGCACAGACTTCACCCTTCTCAAACATGACATGCAAGTCACTGCTTGGGTGTAGAGCTGAACTACTGATGTACACAGGTAGATAGATTGTGCACTCCTTCAATGTTATATGTATACATCCCTAAAGCGTTGGCCCTAGCAGTGAAAAGGGGGGCATCAGTCACCCAAATGGGATGCCACAGCCCTTAACTATGAAGGGGTTAAATCCCAGTCTTCCACACCTATAACTAGAGCAAGGGAGGAAATAGAAGCAGATATACATTTCAGCATGTATTTTTAAATCCTTTGACTGAAACCCAGAATCCTTTTACCAGCTTAGAACACTGATAGTAATTCTATTACCACAGCAATAGCCACCCCTTTCTAATTCTCTAGACACAATTACTGTGCATCATGCAGAGTGAATACAAATCAGCAGAAGAAATAACCTCTCCAAAAAAAGCGAAAGGAATCACGGATGGGAAAGTTCCTGCAGGGGATGCTCTTGTACTCTTTAACTTTAGCCAAACAAGTTTGAAAAAGAAAAAGAAAAGTGAAAGGAAACAAGGGGGAAATACCTATAAGAGTTCTATATATGATTTATTTTTATTTTTTTTACTTCTGCCCTTGGCAATTTATTCAAAGACAATTAAAATTTTAATTAACACAGTTATCAGTATTTTTAACTGCACACAGCTAGTTGCCATTATAAAGATGGCAATCAAGAGTTATATCAAGTAAGGGGTTGATTGTGCTTCAATACGACAATAAGAGTTGTGATAAGGTTGCAAATTGCAAAGGAGCTCTCGCTCCTAAATGGAAAGATAGTTTTATTAAGCAACTTGGTCACCCTTTTCACCCAGCTGCACTGATGAATGAGCATGCTCCACAATGCAAACTCAACAGTGAACCTGAATGGAATTGCAAAGGCTAGGAATGGGAATTGCAGCAGTAGCCTTGACCTCCTAGGAATCAGCACTCTTAACTGTTTTTGGTTAATTTATGAGGTCAAAACATTATTTACCTGTACGTATTCATTTATTTTGGACACTCTTGAGACATGTTTCAGCCAGATGCTAAAAATTAGGTAGCAAAATATGAGAATGAAACGGTAAACAATGCCTTGGTTAAAAGCAAAGCCAGACAACAAGATAGAAAATCCATTTTTTTAAAGTCGTTTAGGGCCTTCTCAGTAATGGCAACAAAGGCCTGACATCTAGTTTGAGGAAGGGAGGGTTCTTTTTCATAGACAGATAGATGGATAGATAGATGATAGATAGATAGATAGATAGATAGATAGATAGATATAGATAGATAGATAGATAGATAGATAGATAGATAGATATAGATAGATAGATGATAGATAGATCTGTGTTATATGTTTAGTTTGGACTCACAGAAGACTCACAGAAAAAAATGAAACTATTTATAACTAGATTATTCCATTCCTACTTTCGAGAGTGGCCTATAATATATGGTTACCAGATTTTTTAAAATGAATCCAGGGAGTCTTTTCAACTTCAGTAGGAATGATAGGATTTTGTATGGGGACTGATTTGTAAATCTAGGGACTGTCCCCGGGAAACGGGGACATCTGGTAACCTACTACTACTAATTTATTTATACCATGCCCCTCTGGCTGGGTTTCCCTTGTCACTCTTGGCGGCTCCCAACAGAATTAAAAGCACAATAAAACATCAGACATTAAAAACTCCCCTAAACATAGAATCATAGAGTTGGAATAGACCACAAGGGCCATCGAGTCCAACCCCCTGCCAAGCAGGAAACACCATCAGAGCACTCCTGACATATGGTTGTCAAGCCTCTGCTTAAAGACATCCAAAGAAGGAGACTCCACCATACTGCTTGGCAGCAAATTCCACTGTCAAACAGCTCTTACTGTCAGGAAGTTCTTCCTAATGTTTAGGTAGAATCTTCTTTCCTGTGGTTTAGATCCATTGCTCCGTGTCTGCTTCTCTGGAGCAGCAGAAAACAACCTTTCTCCCTCCTCTATATGACATCCTTTTATATATTTGAACATGGCTATCATATCACCCCTTAACCTCCTCTTCTCCAGGCTAAACATGCCCAGCTCCCTTAGCCGTTCCTCATAAGGCATCGTTTCCAGGCCTTTGACCATTTTGGTTGCCCTCCTCTGGACACGTTCCAGTTTGTCAGTGTCCTTCTTGAACTGTGGTGCCCAGAACTGGACACAGTACTCCAGGTGAGGTCTGACCAGAGCAGAATACAGTGGCACTATTACTTCCCGTGATCTAGATGCTATACTCCTATTGATGCAGCGCAGAATTGCATTGGCTTTTTTAGCTGCCGCGTCACACTGTTGGCTCATGTCAAGTTTGTGGTCAACCAAGACTCCTAGATCCTTTTCACATGTACTGCTCTCAAGCCAGGTGTCACCCATCTTGTATTTGTGCCTCTCATTTTTTTTGCCCAAGTGCAATACTTTACATGGCTTTACATGGCCGCCTTCAGATGTCTTCTAAAAGTCAGATAGTTGTTTATTTCCTTGACACCTGATGGAAGGGCGTTCCACAGGGAGGGCGTCACTACTGAGAAAGCCCGCTGCCCTTGCAGCAAATACAATTCAGTATATGAAAGGTGGGGAACAAGGTTTTCAGTGGCTACTAAGCATGATCTATCTACATTATCCCTGGTTAGAGAGCTGGCAGTTTCATACATGTGGCATGTCTTTCACACATGCTGGAAGCCACCCTGAATCCAGAATTTCAACAACCTCTCCCACCCCCATTCTCATCTCCATTCTGCTCAATGCAGCACCACTGCTGATAGGAAGCCCCTGCTTCAATTTCGTAACCCCACCCCACCACAGGGCGATGTCAAGTCACAGCTCCATAGTTTCCACGTCTCAGACAAAATACATGGGAGTCTTATAAATGGAAATCTTTATCTCAACTGGTATCTGTACTGGATCTGAAATTATTTTACACATGTGCTGTTATTCTTTTAATCCACCCCCTCACCCCCGTATCTCTGTGTATATACATAGCTATTTTAATTTTATATATGTTTCTATCAATCATTTCGGGCACACAGGTGGCGCTGTGGGTTAAACCACAGAGCCTAGGACTTGCCGATCGGAAGGTTGGTGGTTCGAATCCCCGTAACAGGGTGAACTCCCATTGCTCAGTCCCTGCTCCTGCCAACCTAGCAGTTTGAAAGCATGTCAAGGTGCAAGTAGATAAATAGGTACCGCTCTGGCGGGAAGGTAAACGGCATTTCCGTGTGCTGCTCTGGTTCACTAGAAGCGGCTTAGTCATGCTGGCCACATGACCCGGAAGCTGTACGCCGGCTCCCTCGGCCAATAAAGCGAGATGAGCACCGCAACCCCAGAGTCGGTCACGACTGGACCTAATGGTCAGGGGTACCTTTACCTTATCAATCATTTCAGGATATATCACTGGAAATGATTCATAAATGAAAATAATAATAGACCACAGTCCTAAGCACACTTCAAAGGGTGAAAGCCCCATTGAACACTGTGGGAGTGACTTCAAAGTCAACATTCAAAGAGAAAAAATCATAATATTTTGGTTAAAGCTTCACATTATATGTGTATATAAAGTGAAATCAGGTGGAATGTATCTCAACAGCAAACATGTAGCTTGCAGGTAATATAGAACATACAGAAAATAGTCCATTCCCTTCATGGTCTGCTCTCATAGTCCTTGGCAAGACTAGTCAAAGAGGGAATCATAGAATCATAGAATCATAGAGTTGGAAGAGACCACAAGGGCCATCGAGTCCAACCCCCTCCCAAGCAGGAAACACCATCAGAGCACTCCTGACATATGGTTGTCAAGCCTCTGCTTAAAGACCTCCAAAGTAGGAGACTCCACCACACTCCTTGGCAGCAAATTCCACTGTCGAACAGCTCTTACTGTCAGGAAGTTCTTCCTAATGTTTAGGTGGAATCTTCTTTCTTGTAGTTTGGATCCATTGCTCCGTGTCCGCTTCTCTGGAGCAGCAGAAAACAACCTTTCTCCCTCCTCTATGTGACATCCTTTTATATATTTGAACATGGCTATCATATCACCCCTTAACCTCCTCTTCTCCAGGCTAAACATGCCCAGCTCCCTTAGCCATTCCTCATAAGGCATCGTTTCCAGGCCTTTGACCATTTTGGTTGCCCTCCTCTGGACACGTTCCAGTTTGTCAGTGTCCTTCTTGAATTGTGGTGCCCAGAACTGGACACAGTACTCTAGGTAAGGTCTGACCAGAGCAGAATACAGTGGCACTATTACTTCCCTTGATCTAGATGCTATACTCCTATTGATGCAGCCCAGAATTGCATTGGCTTTTTTAGCTGCCGCGTCACACTGTTGGCTCATGTCAAGTTTGTGGTCAACCAAGACTCCTAGATCCTTTTCACATGTACTGCTCTCAAGCCAGGTGTCCCCCATCTTGTATTTGTGCCTCTCATTTTTTTTGCCCAAGTGCAATACTTTACATTTCTCCCTGTTAAAATTCATCTTGTTTGTTTTTGCCCAGTTCTCTAATCTGTCAAGGTCATTTTGAAGTGTGATCCTGTCCTCTGGGGTGTTAGCCACCCCTCCCAGTTTGGTGTCATCTGCAAATTTGATCAGGATGCCCTTGAGTCCATCATCCAAGTCGTTGATAAAGATGTTGAATAAGACCGGGCCCAAGACAGAACCCTGTGGCACCCCACTAGTCACTCTTCTCCAGGATGAAGAGGAACCATTGATGAGCACCCTTTGGGTTCGGTCAGTCAGCCAGTTACAAATCCACTGAGTGGTAGCATAGTCAAGACCGCATTTTACCAGCTTCTTTACAAGAATATCATGGGGCACCTTGTCAAATGCCTTGCTGAAATCAAGGTAGGCTACATCCACTGAGTTCCCTTCATCTACCAGGCTTGTAATTCTGTCAAAAAACGAGATCAGGTTAGTCTGACATGACTTATTTTTCAGAAATCCATGCTTTCTCCAGCAGGCTCCCTGGAAACATTTTTAAATGGGGAAGAGTGGCTTGTAATTTTCCGCTATGACTGTAAAAGGAAGGGAGCATGCTGGAAAATATCTCAACACATGCTCTCAGATCCTGTGCTAAACTAAAGCAAACGCATAAGCTGCATTAGGCAAACTTACAAAGCTGCAATCCTAAGCATACTGACGAGGAGGCAAGCTCTATTAAACTCAGTGGGACTCGCTTCCAAGATGAAATTATGTATATTGTAAGCAATTTCCTTCTGATGGGGCACATTTTGAAAATTGATTAGCTCTTTAAAAACAACCACATTTAATCATAGGGATTTTCATATACACACAAAAAAGACTGCACTTAGATATGAAGATCATTAAAGTAAATGATTTTTCCTTCTTTTGCATTCCAGCAATGTCTATACAGAAAAAAGTTAAATTTAACCCATAGACTAAAATAATCAAGTTAACCCAGTCACCTGGTCGAGAGATCAACAAATCCTCAGAAATACTGACATATATATATATATATATATATATATATATATATATATATATATATATATACACACACACACACACTAGAAACCTGCTGCCAAATAATTGCCCAGTTAGTTCAAATGAGTGATGGGAAAATTCTTCTTAGCTTGGCTTTCAATTTGTTGCTTTTCTCAAGCTTTCCTAGTTAAACCTCTCTTGTTTGAAGTTGAGTATTGTTTCAAAAAATTAATAGTAATCTGTGCTTTCCCCCTTCTCTTCCTATTTGCCATGCCACCCCTGCAAAAAAAGTTGGGCTGCATATACATGATACATTTGAAGTACACGAGGCTCCTCAAAGAACCTTGGGAGTTTGTTAAAAGTGCTAGAAATTTTAGCTCTGGTAAGAGTAAATTACAGTTCCCAGGATAATTTGAGAGGCCTTATGTGCTTTAAATGGGGTGCAGGTGGTGCTGTGGGTTAAACCACAGAGCCTAGGGCTTGCCAATCAGAAGATCAGCGGTTCGAATCTCCGCGACGGGGTGAGCTCCCATTGCTCGGTCCCAGCTCCTGCCCACCTAGCAGTTCAAAAGCATGAAGTGCAAGTAAATAAATAGGTACCGCTCCGACGGGAAGGTAAACGGTGTTTCCGTGCACTGCTCTGGTTTGCCAGAAGCGGCTTAGTCATGCTGGCCACATGACCTGGAAGCTGTCTGTGGACAAACGCCAGCTCCCTCGGCCAATAAAGCGAGATGAGCACTGCAACCCCAGAGCTGGTCATGACTGGACCTAATGGTCAGGGATCCCTTTACCTTTACCTTATGTGCTTTAAATGCATGTTGTACTACCTCTTGAAAGGGGAGGTAAACAGGAGCCTAGAAGATGTGTAGGTACTGGTCTTGGAGGAAGTACACAGCCACCATGACTAGTTTCAATTGATAGCCCAGTATTGGACAGTGTGTTGAGGTGATGACATCTGACATGTAGACAACTGAGTTGCTGTTGCATACCAGGAAGGTATGGGGCAGAGGGAGGCAGGGATGGTAGCATGGTGCAAGCACACTGGCAGAGCTAATCTGACTGTGAGCGTTACAGTCCTGGTGCCAAGCTTATATAGCCTGAGATATAATGCTAGTTGTTGGCATAGGAAAAATCAACCCTATGCCTGATACGTAGCCCCAAGATAATCAAGAAAGAGAGAAATGTTTTGAGTTGAGAACCAGTTTGAGTGAAAACTCAGCATTTTTGGAACAGCTTTCTGAACCTTTGACAGAGCATGACAAAAAGGAAACCTTGATTCAACTGTATAAACGATTGTGACACCGTATATGAATATTTAGGTAGTGTTTTAGAAATTAAGCATACACACACACACCTGTGAAACACTGCACCAAAGTCAGTGTGAGATGTACAATCTCACTCTTTTACAGTGTTTTATCCGTGTGCTTGTGCACTTTCATAATGCACTGTAGGCGAAAATGAACCAAAAGCTGTGGCAGAATGCGCGGGCTGAAGTTGGAGAATTGCTTTTACAATTCAGAAGCAATGAAACTCAGGGTTGAATGAAGCGCACAAGCATTAAAGGAATGGACTGATGGAAATCCACTCACGCCTAGATTTGTGATCCTCAGAGATAACTTTAGATGCATAGAATATTTCAGCTTCCATCAGCATGAGATATCGTAAAGTTTTTATGTACAATAGGATAACATTTCAGTGATTCCTCTTCAGTCATTCCTCTTCAGCTGATCTCCTAGAGAGAGAAAACACATTGTACTTTATGTAGTTGTTTTGATCATGGCAGTTTTGGAGGGTCCTTTCAGATTTATTTTCACATTGAACTTTGTCTTCCCTGGCAATCTAGGTTTTCTCGTTTGTTGATTTGTTTTACAATCTCCGCTGATATTCTTTATTATTTCCTGTGTGTCGAATTACTGCGTCATAAATATTTAGAATGTGGCCATACTCGGTAAAGCAATCTTTGCATTGCTTTTGTTTAGGCTCTTATTTTTACCCAAGAGCTAAAATATTTAGCTCATAAGAAACACTGCTTGCTGGTTTAATGATAGCACAATAATTTGTGTCACCAAATGCTGCCTGGTTTTTTAAATTCATGGCCCTTTAGCTTTTGTTTCTCCCTATATTCTGAGGTATGTTTGTGTGTGTGTGTTTAAAAACATGCTACCAAGGCCAAATCCCCTTTCTATTTTGTGCCTCATTTCAATTGATGTTCACGACCTGTCTTTCCTTACAGGGTGTGTGTTGATTGCATGAGTTTATCAAAGCATCCCTGCTGCTTAATGTAATAATAGCTTTGATATGAAATTATTGAGAGATCAACTATAATAGCTCAGACTCCAGGTTAAATGCTATAATTATTCTCTTCACAGTGTTTTCCTCTCATGTTTTGAAAATCCCTGTGAGCATATTGTATGATTCTTTTTAATGTCCTATATAGTAGAGAATACATCTTCAATGCTGGCTTCCAAGCAAGAGCAAAGAGAAGAGGGTGAGACAAAAAGGGCTTCTGGCCACGTTCTCCACATTCTAATCCCTTCTTTTAATGCAAGTTCTTTGGTAGATAAAGGGCAAGACTTCTGGCAGGTTTCATTATTAGGTCTTTGCCATTTCTAGCTCTATTGTTTCAGAATTGGAATTGGATGCTTTGTTTATCTTAGAAGAATGTAAGCCATCCAAAGGGAAGTTCATTAACAGTGCCCTCTAAATGACTCATTCTGTTCAACTGTTGAACTTGCTCCAAGAAAAGCCACAATCAGAAGACTCTGCAGTGGTGTTTGGCAAATAGTGGCAATTGAAGATGCAGATTCTTTTCATAGCATCTATGAAAGACAGACAATGATGAGAGCTACATTAAAGACAATTTGTATCCACCAGCTGCAGTGTTGCACCTGAAATTTTGGCTTGGCTTCAGGGAAACAAAGTCCACCCTTTGCTTAGGGACAAGGGAGAAATGCATTTAGTCTGCATTTTAATTGTAATGCAAACTTCCAAGATTTCCACTTCCTGAACCAATATGTGAACTGAAATTTCCCCTGTGAAATTTTTCCTGAATGTTGTGATGCAGTTCTCCAACAAAAGAATGCATACAAAAATGGGAATATTAGTGAAATAATGTACAAAACACACATTCTGTTAAAGAATATTGCTTGCAAAAATGCTTATACCAGACAAAATTGTGCACACAATGTGCATATTAAGAGAAATCTGCATGAAAGTAAATATGAATTTTTGAGTGGACCTTTTTGGGGGAGATTGCAGTGGGCTGAGCTGAATTTAAAATTGGGAAAATAGAAATTGGCAGATTTGTCCATCTCTGTCCCTTGCATTGCCAAAACCCTCTCCACCCCCTTAATGTTCATTTCTTTGGGAGCTACTCCTAGATCTCAAGTAACATAAGAAACAGTCCTGAAGAATAACAACAGATTTGAGGTATATGCAATCCAGCTTATTATGACTCAGTGGATCCATCTATGTGTGAAGCAGAAGCAAGACACCTCACGATCTTATCCTGCCACAAATTCTGCTTAGTCCTTGACCCAGATGCAAGACAGCTCTTTATTTCTGAATTTTTTGCATATGTTTGTAATTTTTGAAGTTTGGAGTGGGTTTTGAATACACTCTGAAGGCAGTTTGTGGATACTTTTTCTTCAAGTAAAGGTTTTGAAAAGCAATTGAAGAACTGGAAAGTGAAGGAACTGAATGCTTAACTAGATGAGAAACCTTTTGCACAATGGCAGCTGGGACCCAAGCACAATCAGTTTTAACCTTTTGCTTCTTGCTTCAATCCAATAGGAGTCTATCTGTTATTAGAGGAAAACCTCTATATGGTGCAAATGGCAGCTTTTCTTCCAACAAAAACAGCAGGTAAGGAGGGCCTAATCCATCTCAGAATTACAACAGCAAGCAAAAGTGTTAAAGTCTCAAAGGCCAGGATCCTCAACATCTTCTATTTACTTTTGAAAAGCCATTCAAACAGCTGCTAATTGCATAGACTTCAGCTCCCCTAACTTGGCCCTGGAATGCATAGCATTATTGATTTCAGCTCAAGAGGTTTTTTTAAATTAATGATCCATATTTTCAAAATAGGTTTTAGGTGCTTAAGATGATGTAAGGTTCATTCAGTTTAAGGCTCACGTTCATTTTCCACCAATAAAAGAGGCATAGATATAGATAATATTATGTCTTTTATGGGGGGGGGGATGAATGTGAGCCTTAAATCAAATGACCCTGAGATCATTCTTCCATTTCCTGATCTTTCTAGAGCAGGGATGAGGAGCCTGTTGCCCTCTGGATGTTGCTGTATGACAACTCCCATCATCTCTTACCATTGATCATGTTGGCTGGAGCTAATGGAAATTGGAGTCCAATGAGATATGGAAGGCCCATTCTCGCTGATTCCCCACTCCTGTTCTAGAGAGAGCCTCAGATGTATTGCATCCAGGCTGCTGTCTTGGAGATCTCTTAGAAAATTGATTTTCATTATGTTAAGGGGGCCAGGTGTTGAAAAATATATTGAAACAAAATATCCTTATTTAGTAAAACAATTGTGGAAGATTGCTGGAGAAATAATATCAAGTTGTATCCAGTGTCACAGGCCTGATTGGGTAGTGCAGTTTACGGGGGGGGGGGGGAGAGACAATGGCAAATTTCTGTTGTGCAAGCAGAATCCATTCCACACAGAGAGAGACCTAGAAACATAGCAAATGTAGTTTCCAATTGCTTCTTGGTTCTATGCATATCCCAGTGTTCCTAGTACCAATAGATTTTCCCAAGCATCTAATGACTGATAAGGCCTTCAGTCTGAGACCTTCACAATACAGTGGTACCTCAGGTTAAGAACTTAATTCGTTCTGGAGGTCTGTTCTTAACCTGCAACTGTTCTTAACCTGAGGTACCACTTTAGCTAATGGGGCCTTCCGCTGCCACCGCACCGCCAGCGCACGATTTCTGTTCTCATCCTGAAGTAAAGTTCTTAACCCAAGGTACTATTTCTGGGTTAGTGGAGTCTGTAACCTGAAGTGTCTGTAACCCGAGATACCACTGTACAGAAATCTCCCCTGCTCTTTTCCTTCCTCAAAAGAGTGAGTTTGGAAAAGAGAAGAATGGTGACGTGGAGAGATAGGAAGGCTCTAATTTGTTCAGGGCCCAATTCAGAAGGGATTTGGATGATGGACCCTTCAGTCTACTTATTTAAATCCTCTCAAACTCAGACCAGCACCTTCACAAATTTCAGTATTTCCCCTCTAATATTATTATGAGTTTGTGAGTGCCAGACCCCTTCAATCCCTGGATCCAGCAAGTGTTAAAATATAACCCAGGTTTGCTTCCTTATGAGGTAATCACCTGGGTGATGGGCCATTATGAGGACAAAGGAAAGGAGGCTCTGTGTGAGATGGCAAATGGGTGACTTGCAGAAGGACAAAGGCAGTTTGGAGCAGAGTTTTGGGGGCTGTGTTGTGAACTAGAATAAAAGTAGCAAGCTGGAGAGAGTGTCAGAGTTTGGTTTCTGTTTGACTCCAAGGCTGTGACTATGGGAGAAGACTTCTTTGGGGAGTTGATGCTGTGAACCCTTCCATTGCAGGTTCAGGTTGTATATATGCATAAATAAGCCATATATCATGAAGACACCACAGTCTCCACTGTGCCTAATTCACAAAAGGAAATATGAGCCCCAGGTAAGTAGAATCTCACACAGCTCAAAGATTGGGATGTGTGGAACAATATGTTTCCAGTGTTCAGATGGCCCTGAAAGTCAGGTGTTCAGACCTAATTCCATCCAACTACACATCCACATGCTTTGAAATAAATGTCCATGCTAATTTAAAAATCATTCCTACTAACATTGTTCCTGCCACTGATGCAGAATTCTAAGGACAAGCACAATTATGAAAATATGTATTAAACCTCCTTTATTAATGACTTCTAATACGTATTCTTCCAGCAAGGACCTATTCACTATGTATGTTGTTTAGTCATGATTATAAGCACTAATTATCATTCACCCAGATGTGGGTTTTTTTGTCCTTTGTCAGTAAAATTGAATACAATGTATAATTTTGAAGTGCTGAATTTTTAAAGTAAGAAATGGTAATTAGGAAATGTGAGAAATTAATTCATGTTGTTTATAATTAAAGTAAAAAATGTTAACTTGTATAATGCAGTCTAACCTGCTTGTTCACAAACAGAACAATAATGTTGGCAACTGATATGTGGATACAACAAATGGATTATACTAATTTCTAAAGTAATTTACTTTTATTTTGATAGAACATTAGAACATCTCAGCCCAGATAGACTTACTTGGAAATAATTTTATGATTTTTGGTTTATGCAGTCCTCAGCACACACCTTTGTGAGAGTCTGATTATACAAAATACGGGAGACTGAAATGGATTGCCGATATTCCTTCTGGCATTCCTTCTGTGCTTTTAATTGCTGCACGACAAGCAGAAATTTAGCAGGCAGCACTTTCTGGCACAGAAAGGTAGAATCCTGCTAAACGTAAGCTGTTTCAGAAAAATCTGAGGCCCCTATTATCCAATGGCCTGCATTCTTAAAGCATTCTTAATCAAGAGGCAATATGATAGCTATTTTCAACTATTTGGAGAGCTCTCATAGAACACATTTGCTCTGTGTTCTAAAGGATAAGACATGAGTCAAGAGCAGGGGTCAGCAAACTTTTTCAGCAGGGGGCCGATCAACTATCCCTCAGACCTTGTGGGGGGCCAGACTATATGGGGGGGGGGAATGAACGAATTCCTATGCCCCACAAATAACCCAGAGATGCATTTTTTTTTAAAAAAAGCACACATTCTACTCATGTAAAAACACGCTGATTCCTGGACCGTTCGCGGGCCGGATTTAGAAGGTGATTGGGCAGGATCTGGCCCCCAGGCCTTAGTTTGCCCACCCATGGTTCAAATGACAAATACAAACAAACCAAAATTTTGGTTGAATATTAGGAGGGACTTTCTGTTTGAAGTCTGCCTCAGAAGGTGGTGGATTCTCCTTTGTTGGAGATCTTTAAGCAGAGGCTGGATGGACACCTATCAGGGATGCTGCAGCAGTGGATATCTTGAATTTGCATAGGGTTGAACTGGGTGACTTTTAAGGTCCCTTCAGACCCCATAATTCTAGAGGAAACACTCTACACTTCAGCTGTCACTTCATATTGTACATACAGCATGAATCCTCTTCTGGATGACAATGGATACTCCTGCCATCATGCACTCTGGAATTTATTTTCCCCAGTTCACTGGTGCCCGTAGAACCCCTGAGAACTATGTATCACACCCAATGGCTAATATCAGTCTGCCTACCTACCTGCCGGGCAGGCAGCCTGCCTGCCTTCCGCTCTTTGATATTTATTTGACAGATAGCAATACAATGCAACATATTATACAGAATATATAATGCAAACATACGTTTAAAAACCAGCACAGAACATCTAAATTTATTTTCTTTAAATGTCCACGCAGTCAATTTATGTTGGTCAGTAACATTCTAAGAATCTGCAGTAACATGCAATCAATTCCAGGCTAATCGATATAATACAGTCTGCTGCTGAAATGATTTGTGATCTGATAAATACAGTCTAGCATTCTGGTTAGGCTTTTAGCCCAGAGGTATTGAGTTCCTTCTTGGTTGCTACATCACTTATTTTAGCATACAGAGTGCCTGATTTTTAAGCTGTTTACTCAGAGATTTAGGTACAGTTGAATATCTTTTATGTTTTTTCCACTGTGGTTTTCTAAAACTTAATTTAAAGTATATGGATTTATATGATGAGCTGTGTGGAACCCTACACAGAGACAGGATGGTGTACTCAGCATGTTCCATGAAATCTATCTTCAACCTACTGGGGCTCAGGAGTTTATATTGGTGCATTACTATATGTTTAGAGGGATTCTTTTAATGATAATTAAATTTGACTTACATGCTGAAGACATGCTGAAGAAATACTGTTATCGTTAATCCTACCGTGGGTTTTGCTCTTCTATTAAATTTGTTTTAGGATTCTTGATTACAATATCAATGTGGGGAGGAAGGGGAGAGATAGGGAATGTGGCCAACATTTTAAAGTGTGGTTCATTATCAGCATATAGATGGAGTGAGAACATCTCCACATCCTGAGTCAGCAGGAAAGGATAATTTAAGGAAGATAACGTGTCAAAATGTGTCTCTTGGCCTTTTTTACACCAGATTTATGGAGGAACCATAATCCACGATAAAAAGTCACATCCATGCCAAGTAATATAGAGGATAATTCTAAGTGCCCAGTAGAGTAAGTGCAATTATCTTTCAAACTGAATCAGTGCAATGTTGGGACAGCCTGTAACACAGAGATGTCAATCCATTGCACTGATTAGATTTACACACCACATTCATTTTATCTGTAGTTTGCCCCCCAAAAGAGGGATCAGGAAGGGAAGAAGGTAGACATGACACATTTCAATCTTTTGTGTGGGGGGGGCGGTGATCATTCAAGAAATGAATAGTCATGTTCTTCTATTGCATAGGGACCTTCAATAGCTTGGTTTCCTTATGAGAGAGAGAGAGAGAGAGAGAGAGAGAGAGAGAGAGAGAGAGAGAGAGAGAAGGAAATAGGGGGTTGTATGCACCTTCAGAAAATTATATTGTGATGGTTGAAATGTTGAGGGTTGCATCCAATTATCTTCTACTCATAGAACATTCATTAAAGCTAACAAACCTAAGTTAGCTATGTCTATTAATTATTCTGTGTGTAACTAACATTTCAAGCAATGCTGATGGTTTGACAGAACAAGTTTTTGTTAAGTTAGTTTTTTCCCTTTTGAATGCAATGCCCCTCAGCAATGGTCTAAAATAAGGATTTCATAATGCAGCAGGTCAATAAAATTTATCCCAAAGCCCAACATCTATAATCATATATTTCTTTAAGATCAGTTCACAGTTCATGTCAGAATTTACATGACATATAGCTCATGATATGCAATGCACATAATTTGTGACTGATTGTGGCTTCCTAGGGCATGCATTGTACATTGCAACCACTTTCTAACAGTTTTAAGTGCCAATATGCTGGAAGCTATGGTCATAAGTGTACTTCATAGTGCAATCCTATATGTTTCTACACAGAAGTAGGCCCCACTGAGCTTACTGCCGGATAAGTGAACTTTGAATCCATGTTCTTGGTTTGAGTAGAGCTGTAGGATCAACATTATACATAAAAAAGCACACCTGCAGTTCATGTACAGTAGCAGCCTCCATCGAGGAATGTCATCATGTATGAAGCAGCTGGTCACAGTTTGTCTCTATGGTGTGGTTCCTTACTTCAGGTTCTGCCTGGTGGATTCTTACGTCCCCATTGAGCCAAGGACCTTTCTCATCACAGGGTCTCCCTTCAGCAGGCAGCCCCTGTTGATACTTTTCTATTTCTCTGGTTCCTCACTGCATCTGCAGACCCTGAGTTTCTTCTGAACCTGCCCTTGAGGCTTTTCCTATAAGAAATCATCCCCCACCGCGCACCTTTCTTCTGTGAGTTGCGAGATCTTGAAAAACCCTTTCTCCCTTTTGCCTAATCTCCATTCTGTGGTGCTTCTCCTGCCTCACTTTCCCACTCACAATGGTCACCATTTTTTGAGCTGTGAGATGCGTGAGAGTTGTGGTGACCCACTTTTGGCCCAGACCTGTTTCTGTCTGGCCAGGCTGAAAGCAGGATGCCACAGAGGCCAGCACAAAGCACCCTGCTCAGTTCCTCACACGACTCTTCTCAAGATGACCCCATATTTCTCATTTGAGTTGCAGTGGCTAAATCCCTATGGCCGTTTTAGCTTTTGATCTTCCTCCCCTCTTTTGAGTTGTTTGAGCATAATTACTTTAAGTAGGTAGGGGTTTCCCCCTCCTTGCACTTCATATATTAATATCATTAATCATTAGCACCTTTAAATTCACTCTGCATTGCTTTAATAAATGTTAAATTATGAATGTGGACAAAGAAATTACACCTAGGTGATTTTAAAGCACAGCCAGGAAAATAATAGAGTCTCTAGTGAGCTTTTGAGAAATGAGATTAGTCTTGGAGATATGTACCTAAAAGATGGGTTATTAATGAAGTATGGATGAAAGCCAGAAATGGCCAGGAAATATTCATAATGTTTTGTCTGAGTGGCTAAAGCATCGTCACATATCTCATTCTCTCCTTTCTTCATATTAGGGAAAGGTACTTTTCAAAAAAGTGCATATTAGGCAAATTCACTTTTAAATGTGTATATTTTAAGAGAACTTTGCGTTAAAATGCTGAAGAATTTCCATGAGGATTTAAACTTGCATGCACATACACACACACACACACACACACACACACACTGATGATGAAATATGAAGATCTTAACTTAGGACCGGAAAAAAATGAGAAAATGAGAGAAACTGAAATTGACAGATTTGTACAATGCATTCTTCGTGTTATTATTACTAATATATGCATTTGTATGCACACTTAACTCCAGTATATATGTTTGTGTACATCTAACTTTGCCATAGAACTGCACTGCAAAATTTGGAGAAGTGCAAATTTTCAGAGAAGGCTGTGTTTCAGTTCACATATTGCTTCACCAGGTGCAAATTTGGTAGGTTCACCATGAAATGTGAATGGAAAAAATATATATTTTCCCCGTCCTTACCTGCACCCCAGTAAAAGCGGGTGACCGTCCTTTAGCAATATACTGGAGATGAAAAGCCAAAAACACATAGCCAGCCACACTTAAAACACAGCCTGTGAAAGCCTTTCCTCACATATTTGCCATGTCTTCCTTACTGCAAGCACAGCCCCATCTGTTAATAAGCAGGCATTAGCGGAAAGCTGAAAGTTAAACAGTCATTCTGAGTTAAACAAATTCACAGCGTTTGAATGTTTGATTCACAATGCGAATGTCAGTCCTTGGCTGCGGCTTCATCTCCTTAATGTTTTGTTTTAAATTGAAATTGATCCTCTTTGTTCAAAGATTGTAATTTGAAACACCTTACAAGCAATTAGCCTGCAATGAATCTATTTTCAAAATGTGCCCAGCCTAGGCAATATTTATTAATGTGCGCTCTCTCTGGCCCCTTGTTATCGCAGGCGACAGATGATGCAACCCTAACTGTAGCTCAGCGGCACATTGCATGAAGCATTGGAGGTCTGATAACACATTAAACTCTACCATTAGGGGGGCCTTCTTCCTCTTCAGCGTTTCTGCCGGCTCTGCTGAGAAAATTGTTAGTGGCTGGCTGCATTTCCCCCTTCTACTTTTGCACTCCATTGTGCTCATTATGTCACACAGGGCTTAAAACTCCTAACTGCTCAGACTGGCTCATGAGGGTAGCTGATTTATTACACAGTCTCTCCCTCCCCTGAACAATTATTCACAGATGGGTAAGTCCATTACGGGAGGGGAGGGGCTGAGAACATGCCGCTATTTTAAAAGTAGGGTATCATTTCTCAGCGTGAGAAACGTCCCAACAAAAGAAAATGCCATTATAAATCTTACATTTCATTTGTCATTATAAATCTTACATTTCATTTCAATCACGCTCTTGACTAATAACAGGGGCTATTTTGCAGCCACTGTGTTATTAGGGATGTTTATATCATTTAGAAGGCTTGCTGTTGGGAGCCATAGCTAAGGATCAATTCTTTCAAAATACACACACACCGCACAAGAAAGTGTCCTGATGATTTTAAAGTATTTTTAAACACTGTCATTATACCCTTTCATAAATCAAACATTGAGAGGGGGTGATCAGAGAACACACCAATCTTTGACTGCCTGCCTGCCTTGCCTTGCCTTGCCATTTCTCCCTTTGGGGTATGGCGAGAAATAGCCAGCTAGGAAGGTATCCTTTATCCTTCCCATAAATATCAGCTAAGAAAGGGATGAGTGACTTCTGGATGAAAGCCACAACACAAAAGCCATATGTTATTCTCTTCAGATTAATCACCTGCTTTGTGAGGAAAGGCCTTAGAAGGCTGTTCTTGGAATAAGAACACTTCTAATACATCAAGTCAGGGCATTGTTTAAATGAAAAGGGGGGATGAAAGCATTTTCTCAAAGACATCTCTCCCCAAACCTCATGCTTTATTTTTTGGGACTGATTTGGTGCATCTGAGGTCTAATGCTCAAGCTTGCTTTGGACAGTGGTTAAAAATAAATAAATTGATATTTACATATGGCTAATATTTTTGGAATGGGGTGTTATCTCTATTCCTCCCCTCCTATTATGAAATCCAAGTGATTTACGGTGTGGTTAATTTGTGATTTCCTCATAGGCAAATCAGGGTACTCACGATTTAAAAAATGGGGTTGGAGTGATATGATCATATCACGGTTGGGTTTACACCAACTTTGTGAATTATCTGACAGTGGCAGCAATGCCCTCCTGCTACCAGTGTTGCTGCTGCGTACTTGGGCTTGGGGTGAGTCTGGACAATGCAGTTGCGCTGATGACAGTGTCAAATTGGTGGTAGCACTCCTGCTGATGCAACCATGTGGCTTCAACATTATTGGTGTTCTGCCCCATCTCAATCTAGGTAAGCAGCCAAAAAATTGCTAGGGTTGCTTTGCAGCTCAGCCCCATCACATGCACCTCAACTAGGTATGAAAGATTCTGTCAATTTCAGTTCTCTCAGTTTCTCATTTCCTTCCCACCCTTAATTTCAGTACTTCACAATTCTTCACGAAAGTTCGTTTTAGCATGAATTTTGCCTACTAAAAGCATTTTGCTGTGAACTTTTGACTAATGTACATGCTGGTCCTGCTTTACAAATGTTCACTATGTGGAAATTCACTTATCTGAACATGAGGGAATTAGTACCCAAACCTTGCCATACACATTGCTGAGTCAGATACGCAAATAAATAGCAGTTTTTACTTCCTTGTTTGCCTTTTGCAAGTGATCAAACAAATCAGATAGATTTTTTTCTGGGTTTTCCTGTGGCTTTGTTTTGTTTTGTTTGTTTTGGGGGGTTAAAATTCCATGGTTGGAATTTTTTCCATAGGAAACAATGGAAATTGTAGACTCATTATGCAAACCCTTGCCTAACAAACAATTTCCAGGGGAAATGTTGTAATGGTAAGTGGGACTTTGCATGTACATATTTTTGCAAGTAAATTCCCCTAATATAATGTATGTTTGTATTTTGACCCCCAATGATATATTTGTTTATATGCACACTTTTCTGCAATTTGTGCATTTTTGTAGACATTGGTTGTATAACAGCATCACAAAATTCAGAAAAGTGCGAATTTTGAAGGATGGTTGTGTTTCAGTTCCCATATTGATTTAGAAAATATGAATTAGGTAGGCTCACCTTTAAATGCAAACTGAATCAATCCCCCCCCCATCCCTATCCACCGCTGTTATCAGACTATTTAAAATCTTTAATTTCCCACTTTAAATCTCTGGTACATATATTTTGCTGCAGGAGACTAACACAGTTACTCCTCTTGATATAATTATAGATGTTCTTAACTGGATGTACTTGTATTTCTCTCAACAATGTTGTCTCTTCATTGAGACCCACTTTAAATAAATAGAAACGAATCTGGAAGTAGTTCAGAGCCATTGTAATATAGTGGTTAATGTATCAGACTAGCACTTGGAAGTCTACTGTTCAAATCCTCATTCAGTCACAATGCTTACAGGATGACCTTGGGCCAGTCACCAACTCTCAGCTGGGCCAACTTCACAGGATTGTTGTGAGGATAATACAAAGAGGGTGAACCCCCTTTGAGCTTCTTGGAGAAAAGGGAAGATACACAGAAGGGGGTGGCATATATATATATTTATATATATATAAAGCAAGCATGCCATATTAGTGCTGGAAGCAAACTGAAGATAAAAATCAAGTAGGCTTGTGTTCTGTGCATTTTCTCAAATAAACCTACGCAAACACATATTTCACTCCTCAGTCCTATCCGCCCTTCATAGCTTTCTTTCCATGCATTTCACTGTGTAGGTTTTATCTCACCCTTCATGAATAGAAATACTCAACCTCCAAATTCAAGTGTAATCCATCTGTGAAAGAAAGATTCCAAACCTAGAACAGTTGCCAACATTCCCCCCCCTAATCTGCCAGCCTCTCCAAGTATAGCATCATTCATTCATAGTGGAGCGAGAGCTTCAGCTGTTTCACTTAGTTGCCTTGCTCAGATAAATTTATACAGATGACTGAGGCAGAAAATTCTACATGCCCCAGTACACAAGCAGCTCTCGTGAACACACATGGCTCTCTCAGAATTTAATTCCTGTTGAGCACCCAGAAAGTTCACAACCCTTGAAATATAACTGAGAGCTCCTGTTCTTGGTGGTGTGGGGGAGAGGGAATCACCTGTGGAAAACATAAAGGAAGAAAAGGACCAGGAATTGAATTAGGACACAATCCTCATGGAAGGTCTAAATAAGATGTTTTAAAGTTCCCGTGAAATCAGGTTGCTGCTACTGATGTCATTACAGTGGTACCTCGGGTTAAGTACTTAATTCGTTTCGGAGGTTTGTACTTAACCTGAAACTGTTCTTAACCTGAAGACCACTTTAGCTAATGCCGCCACGC
Source organism: Podarcis bocagei (assembly GCF_964188305.1). Lineage (NCBI taxonomy): Eukaryota > Metazoa > Chordata > Lepidosauria > Squamata > Lacertidae > Podarcis > Podarcis bocagei. The sequence goes on from NC_138130.1 coordinate 36,394,152, forward strand.
CTCCACGCTGCCAGAGCACAATTTCTGTTCTCATCTTGAAGCAAAGTTCTTAACCCGAGGTAATATTTCTGGGTTAGAGGAGTCTGTAACCTGAAGTGTATGTAACCTGAAGCGCATGTAACCCGAGGTACCACTGTACACATCTTAGTTAAAGTGATAATCTTCCTGTTTAACACAACTATTGCTTAAATTTGTTCTGGGAAATAAGTGTCCTCTGATCTTTCTGCTCATATGTAATTCCACTGCAAATTATTTCCACCCAGTTTTAGCAGCAAAAATAGCAGGGTGGGGGGATGAGGAATGCACTGGGTTAAAATAGGCGACAACACTTTGGGGATAATTTTAACTATCTACAATGAACAAAGGAGCTAATTCATTAAACATCAACCAATCACTGTCTCAGTGTGGATACCTAAGAGATCCACCCCATATCTCTAGACCTTTTGGGGAAGATTGGTTTGGGACCCCAGAGTAGCTGTCACTGTACATAAAGCCCTTTCTACCAAGATAATAATGTGTTGGGAAATTTCTGTGTGGGCAAATCTGGATAAGCCAAACAAGTGGAGGCCTTATCCCACCCATAAGCTTTCTGCTGTTGGTGTCCCTTCTCCTTATGGCCATGTCCCAAAGGACTCACCATTTCCCCATGTCTTCTCTCTCCCCATCTAGCACTGAGCCTGATGCTACTACTGCCCATCTTCAGTTGCCTGTACCCATCACAGCCTGTCTGCACCCTAAGATCTACATCCACTTTTGTGCTGCATACATTTAAATTTGATTTTGGGATGGGAAGAATTCTAACAGAGTCATTTTTCCAGATAAAATCATTCCCTCTGTTTACACCTGTTGGCCTGTCAGTCACACTGGGGCTTCCCCTCCACTCTCCAGTCTGTCAGTTTCCTTAACCTTGGGGGCATAGGATTTGCTCTTGGAAAGCACGTAGACTGAAGTGTGTTGGTGAAATCGTTCCTTCTGATTACATGCTAGATTTGTCAGTTGTGAAGGAGCTCCTGCCCCCCCCCCATTCCTGAAGTTAGTGATTTCCTTAAGGAAAAGACATATATTTCAATAGTGCAAATCTGCCCTTCCACCCAGATTGCAGAGATGCCACAAGGCTTTTTAGAGATCCCTGTTTTGATTTGTGGTTGATCATACATACCCTGTTATGCTTCCTGGAAGCCCAGAATCACCCCAAATCACCTTGCTTCTCCCTGAGGATTCATCCAAATCTGATGCACACCCCTGGTATGTATAATTAGGTGTCCACAAGTACATCCATGGTATACTTAAGGCAATCTCATAAATGTACATTCAGAAGCAAGCCCCATTGAGTTTTTACAGGAAAATGAAGAGGACAGCAGCCTAAGCAATTGTAGTCAATGAGTTTATTTCTTTTGTGAGCATGTTGCATTATGTGTGTTTTTGTTGGTTCCTGAATTAAAAAATAATAATCAAATTCCATGAAATAAGAAAATAAATGTTCGTTCTATCACCCTTCCTTGAAATAGTCTACAAGCCATAGGAAACTTCAGTGTGTGTGTTTGTGTGTGTATCACTAAAGTGCCTATGCCAGATCAATAATTAAATCTATATATGGTCATAAATTTTAATTGGAATTGAAACTCTGGGTAGGTTTCCCAGAACTGATAATGAGTTCATTGCTTATGAGATCCCTAGTTTACCTCTTGGCTGTCGTGTAACTTTTCCAATAAATTACATCTTGATAATCAGATCATATATATATATATATATATATATATATATATATATATATATATATATATATATGTAGGTTTTGGTGTCTTCGGGTGTCTTCCCGTGTAAGAGTTGGGGTGTCTAGGCGACGTTTCGACGAGGTCTCACTCGTCATCTTCAGGCTGGTGCTTTCGGCTTCTTGTTACTAGAACAGAGCAGGATCTCAGTGTTTGAGTTCCTATAAATACTGTTGAGGGGGTGTGGTGTATAGCCTCCAACGTTCTGGGCAGATAGGAAGTTCCTAGGTTAATGTGCCTTTTCTTCTTTTGTTCATTAATTACTGAGGGATATCTTGAGTGATTACTTGAGTGATATTCTGAGTACCACTTAGGAGGGTCATTAGGTGTGGATTAGTTGCTAAAGCTTTCGTGTCTTGACCTCTTGACCTTGTGAAGAGTTTTTCTGAGAAGATGGCTGTACTGCACTTAGTTGTGCTCTGGCTTGGCTTCGTGTATAGGGGCGAGCTGTGGTTTTGTGCCCTGTGTCAGCCAGATCTGTGTAGGGATTGCAGGGGGGTGCAGCATCTGGAGGTGCCACTATGGTTTGGCTACTGGATGGTGTCTGTAATTTATCTGTGGAGAGGGTCTGGGTTTGGGTCTGGTGTGGTTGATTGGAGATGGCGTTCTGTGTGCCTCTGGTTCTGGTGTCGGTTTTTGTGGGGAGGGCTAATTTCCAGATGTCTGGCAGGCGGGACGTGTCGTCACGCTTGTTCATGTTGTGAGGGTGTTTCTCTATCTCGATGGCTTCCATGATTATTCTCTTGTGGTGATGTTCCATGTTAAAGAGCAATTTGGAATCTGCAAAATTAATTTCGTGTCCTGTTTCTTTCATGTGTTGGTAAAGAGAGGAAGTTTTTTCTTCTTTTTTGACGGCATTCTTGTGTTCTGCGATACGTGCATTTATTCGTCTGTTTGTTTGTCCAATGTACGTGGCTGGGCAGACTTTGCAGGGTATTTCATAGACCCCTTGGTTTTCTAACTGGATTTTATCTTTTGGGTTTCTGAGGATATTGGCTATTTTTTGGTTGGTGCAAAAGGCTGTTTTGATATTGTGTTTATGGAGGATTTTGCTAATTTTATCTGTAGTGCCCTTGATATAAGGAAGGAGGGCCATGCCATTGTTTTCTTCTGTGTCTTGGTTTTTGGGGGGTGTTTCTTTTTGGATTAGCTTCGTAACCCTGTTTTGCTGGTATCCGTTGGCGATTAACACATTTGAGAGATTCTGTAACTCAGTTGTCAAGTGGTCTTTGTCAGCCAGGCGTTTGGTTCTGGAGATGAGAGTCTTGGCTACGGAGTTTATTTGTGCAGGGTGGTGGTGTGATTGTGCATGTAAGTAGCGGTTGGTGTGTGTGTTTTTCCGGTAGATAGTGTGTCCTAGGGAGCCATCAGGTTTTTTGTAGATTAGGACGTCAAGGAAGGGAAGTTGGTTGTTGGCTTCTATTTCCATAGTGAATTGTATTTTGGGGTGTAGGCTGTTGAGATGTGTGAGGAAGCTATCTAGTTTTTCCTTCCCGTGTGGCCAAATTACAAAGGTGTCGTCAACATATCTGAGCCAAAGTTTGGGTTTGTGTTCTGACTTGTCTAAAGCATTGGTTTCAAAGTGTTCCATGTACAGATTTGCGATGACCGGTGAGAGGGGTGCTTTAGACAAAGCATTGGTTTCAAAGTGTTCCATGTACAGATTTGCGATGACCGGTGAGAGGGGTGCTTTAGACAAGTCAGAACACAAACCCAAACTTTGGCTCAGATATGTTGACGACACCTTTGTAATTTGGCCACACGGGAAGGAAAAACTAGATAGCTTCCTCACACATCTCAACAGCCTACACCCCAAAATACAATTCACTATGGAAATAGAAGCCAACAACCAACTTCCCTTCCTTGACGTCCTAATCTACAAAAAACCTGATGGCTCCCTAGGACACACTATCTACCGGAAAAAAACACACACCAACCGCTACTTACATGCACAATCACACCACCACCCTGCACAAATAAACTCCGTAGCCAAGACTCTCATCTCCAGAACCAAACGCCTGGCTGACAAAGACCACTTGACAACTGAGTTACAGAATCTCTCAAATGTGTTAATCGCCAACGGATACCAGCAAAACAGGGTTACGAAGCTAATCCAAAAAGAAACACCCCCCAAAAACCAAGACACAGAAGAAAACAATGGCATGGCCCTCCTTCCTTATATCAAGGGCACTACAGATAAAATTAGCAAAATCCTCCATAAACACAATATCAAAACAGCCTTTTGCACCAACCAAAAAATAGCCAATATCCTCAGAAACCCAAAAGATAAAATCCAGTTAGAAAACCAAGGGGTCTATGAAATACCCTGCAAAGTCTGCCCAGCCACGTACATTGGACAAACAAACAGACGAATAAATGCACGTATCGCAGAACACAAGAATGCCGTCAAAAAAGAAGAAAAAACTTCCTCTCTTTACCAACACATGAAAGAAACAGGACACGAAATTAATTTTGCAGATTCCAAATTGCTCTTTAACATGGAACATCACCACAAGAGAATAATCATGGAAGCCATCGAGATAGAGAAACACCCTCACAACATGAACAAGCGTGACGACACGTCCCGCCTGCCAGACATCTGGAAATTAGCCCTCCCCACAAAAACCGACACCAGAACCAGAGGCACACAGAACGCCATCTCCAATCAACCACACCAGACCCAAACCCAGACCCTCTCCACAGATAAATTACAGACACCATCCAGTAGCCAAACCATAGTGGCACCTCCAGATGCTGCACCCCCCTGCAATCCCTACACAGATCTGGCTGACACAGGGCACAAAACCACAGCTCGCCCCTATACACGAAGCCAAGCCAGAGCACAACTAAGTGCAGTACAGCCATCTTCTCAGAAAAACTCTTCACAAGGTCAAGAGGTCAAGACACGAAAGCTTTAGCAACTAATCCACACCTAATGACCCTCCTAAGTGGTACTCAGAATATCACTCAAGTAATCACTCAAGATATCCCTCAGTAATTAATGAACAAAAGAAGAAAAGGCACATTAACCTAGGAACTTCCTATCTGCCCAGAACGTTGGAGGCTATACACCACACCCCCTCAACAGTATTTATAGGAACTCAAACACTGAGATCCTGCTCTGTTCTAGTAACAAGAAGCCGAAAGCACCAGCCTGAAGATGACGAGTGAGACCTCGTCGAAACGTCGCCTAGACACCCCAACTCTTACACGGGAAGACACCCGAAGACACCAAAACCTACATTCCTGTACCCGTGAAAATCTACGAAAGCATATATATATATATATATATATATGGCAATCAAAATAATCTTTTCTTCCAGCAGTAAAGCAATAGCTCTGAATCTCTGCAGCTTTCCTAGACACAAACACTGATGGTTGGAAAAAGAAGAGACAAGTGCACTGAAATGATTTCCAAAGTGTGGGTTGGATTCTAATAAAACCAAGAACAACAACTGTGGCGAGAAAGAGATAGATGTTCAGCTTAATAGCATGATTTCAGTATCTGACGTTTAACCAATTATTGTTGGACTATCCACCATGATAGCTTCAATTCCTGAAAGGTACAATTGTAAGGAGAATGAAAAACTGGTTACAGGACACATTTTGAAATTGCTGCTTTAGGAAGAGTTGTATCTCTGAACTATAGAGTATCAGTGTACAAGTAAGTGGGGAAAATGATTGGGCCTTGTAACTGCCATTAGAATTGCATGCAGAAAAGTTATTTTACAAAAAAATTGAAATAAAATAACCAACCCAAATGCAGCACATTACAGCTCAACCCTATGTGTGTCTACTAATTTCTGATGATTTGAATGGAACTTCCTTCCTGGTAATACAGCCTTCATTTCTGTATTATATGTCATCTAAATAGGATTGCTTATACTGTTTCCCCTTGATTTTTTAGTTGGTTAATCATCATTATTCTCAAGGCTTTTTCCCCCAGCCGGAACTCACTGGAACTCAGTTCCGGCACCTCTCAGGTGGGCGCCATTGCCATTATAAGAGAACAAGGGAAGCGTTCATGGTGAGTGCTAGAAAAATAGCACTGATGATAATACTAATATTAATACATCCCACATGCCAATCAGCTCTCTGTACCACTCAGTCAGCCCTAACAGAAAAGTATAGCTGTATGGCAAAAGAAATCCCTCTGACGTCATTCCATGGCTTAATTTCACCAGTATAGATTCCTGGATTTGACCTTCCTAGTACAGTGGTACCTTGGGTTACAGATGCTTCAGGTTACAGACTCCACTAACCCAGAAATAGTACCTTGGGTTAAGAACTTTGCTTCAGGATGAGAACAGAAATCGCGTGGCGGTGGCGCATCGATAGTGGGAGGACCCACTGTTAAGAACAGTTTCAGGTTAAGAACGGACCTCCAGAATGAATTAAGTTCTTAACCCGAGGTAACACTGTATACCAGCATTCTGGCTGTGAAATTAGTTCCATTTTATTTACTTTTCTTAAACCTGCTAGCTTGATTCTGCTTGAGATTAGTATTAGTTATTAATTCTTAAAAATATTAGTTTGTATGTCATCAAAATATGGAAAAATTGTCTGACTAGCAAGCTTTAAAATTCCAGCTAACTACAGTCTGATTATTATTTTTTTGTCGCCCACATGCTCTGCCTTCTGAGAGCTCTGCTCACTCAAGCAAATAAATGAAACTGAAGTAGGAACTGAAGTGTAAATTCAGCTTTGAGCTTTCTTGTGGCTGAATAATGCCTTTGAGCTGAACAGGTGGAACCCACAAGTTAGTACAAGCAGCTTGAAGCATCTCAGTCCTACCTTTTTGTTCAACTCCTAACTAGATTTTAAAGGTTTTGACGTTATGCAAAAACAAAACCTGATTTCATTTGTGCTTCTTTTTGTGGAGGCATTGATCATGTGTAAAAGATCCAAAGGTAACAACAACTACAAGAATGCACTCCTACTTTAAGTAATTATTTGCAAACCTTGTCTAATTTTGTCCTTAAAAATGCAAGAACACAATCTCAGATGCAATGGCAACACATGGAACAGTGCCAGGTATATGTTGCAGTATGGTATGTCTGACTGTTTCATATTCTTTCTCCAAAGTCAAATTTAGGACTTGCTATTGACTAGAATAATCTTTTCCAATGTCAGAAAGTGGAATATGAATAATGGAGCAATGATTGTAGAAATGTATTTTGCATGAAAGATAATGTGATGTGGCAGAAAAAGTAGTTGATTGGATTGGAAGACAGATGGCGTAGCATAACAAATCTCTCATTGTCCAAGCTTACGTAAGAATTTCAGATTTAGCCTCATTCAAATATAAACCAGAGATAACTTTTCCTAAATTGTTGGAAAGGTGAGGCATCAGCTGCTGAGCTTCTCATTCAATGCATGCAGTAACAATATGAAATAATCTGAGCCATCTTAAACTGAATCAGAACATCAGTCCATCTGCTTTTCGACACTGAACTGTGAGGGAAAATTTGAAATTCTGAAATTTGCAACAGAACTGGGGGGTCATTATTAAGTCAAACCACCGCAAGAATTTCAAGGAATCTGTTGAAATGTTAATGAAATTTATTTATTTATTAAAAATATTTTTATTACTTTTTCCAATTACAGATATAAAGTCAGATATACAACAAGATAACAAAAGAAGAAAGAAGAGAATAAGAATAAAAGAAATCCAACTTTCCAATGCATTTTTCATAACCAATTGGACTTCCCCACGTCTTCCTCGCCATGCTTTCTTTATAATAAAAAGTCAGCAAATTAATACCTTGTTTCATGTGTTATTTGTATTTTTAAGTAAATCTCTTTTGGGTTCAAAATACTTATTATCCATTTACTTTTACCCTGATATAAATACCATATTATTTTAAACTTTAATCCTTTCATAGTCATATCTTAATTTCCAATATACCAAATCTTGCTGCTGGAGCTATATTTTCCAAATCATGCAATTTCTTAACATTCATATAACTTATAATGTTTTTCTAAATAGACCTTAAATTTTTTCCAGTCCTCCTCCACCGTCTCTTCTCCCAAGTCTCGGATTCTGCCAGTCATTTCGGCCAGTTCCATATAGTCCGTCAGTTGCATATGCCATTCTTCCAGTGTGGGCAATTCTTGTGTCTTCCAGTACTTTGCGATAAGTATCCTTGCTGCTGTTGTTGCATACATAAAAAATGTTCTATCCTTCTTTGACACTTTCTGGCCGACAATGCCCAGAAGGAAGGCCTCTGGTTTCTTGGGAAAGGTATACTTAAATACCTTTTTTAATTCATTATAAATCATTTCCCAGAAGGCCTTCACTTTTGGACAGGTCCACCAGAGGTGAAAGAATGTCCCTTCAGCCTCCTTACATTTCCAACATTTATTATCAGACAAATAGTATATTTTAGCAAGCTTGACTGGGGTCATGTACCACCTGTAAATCATTTTCATAATATTTTCTTTCAAGGCACTACATGCCGTAAATTTCATACCAGTGGTCCATAACCTTTCCCAGTCTTCAAACATAATGTTGTACCCAATGTCTTGAGCCCATTTTATCATGGCTGATTTGACTGTCTCGTCCTGAGTATTCCATTTAAGCAGCAAGTTATACATTCTCGAAAGAACCTTAGTTTTTGGTTCTAACAGTTCTGTCTCTAGTTTCGATTTTTCCACCTGGAAACCTGTTTTTTTGTCCAACTTAAAAACCTCCTGAATTTGAGCATAGTGAAACCAGTCTTGCACCTTATGCTTTAATTTTTCATAGCTCTGTAACCTCCAATTATCACCAACTTTTTCTATTATTTCCCCATATTTCAGCCAACCGGCCTCCATATTGGGTTTTTTTCGAGCCTTGGCCTCCACTGGTGATAACCACCTCGGGGTCTTACCTTCTAGTAAGTCCTTGTATTTTGTCCAGACCATAAATATTGCTTTCCTGACAATATGGTTTTTGAACATTTTATGAGTCTTTACCTTGTCGTACCACAAATATGCATGCCATCCTAGAGAGTTATTAAACCCTTCCAGATCCAGGACATCAGTGTTCTCTAAAAGTAACCAATCTTTCATCCAGCAGAAGGCTGCAGCTTCGCAATATAACCTCAAGTCTGGCAGGGCAAACCCCCCTCTTTCTTTTGCATCAGTTAGTATTTTAAATTTTATTCGGGGCTTTTTGCCCTGCCAAACAAACTTCGAGATATCCTTCTGCCATTTGCCAAAACATTCCACTCTGTCCACAATCTGTAGGGTTTGAAACAAAAACAACATCTTTGGCAATACATTCATTTTTACCACTGCAATTCTACCCAACAAGGAAAGTTTCAGTCTTGACCAAATTTCTAAGTCCTTTTTAACTTCTAACCAACATTTTTCATAGTTGTCCTTAAATAAATTCAAATTTTTGGAAGACAAATTGACTCCCAGGTATTTCACCTTTTTGACCACAATTAATTCTGTTTCCCTCTGAAACTCATCTGTTTCTAAAGGTGTCAAGTTTTTACCCAGAACCTTAGTTTTTTGCTTGTTCAACTTGAATCCCGCCACCCGACCAAACTCATGTATCAGTTCTAAAACTCTTTTTGTGCTAGATTCTGGCTCCTGTAATGTTAAAACCAAATCATCTGCAAAAGCTTTCAATTTATATTGTTTCGCTCCGACCTGTATTCCTTGTACCCCCCGGTCCTCCCTAATCATGCTCAAAAGCACCTCCAGGACTGAAATAAACAAAAGAGGGGATAAAGGACACCCCTGTCGTGTTCCTTTTTCAATTTTGAACTCTTCTGTCACCACATTGTTCACTATCAATTTAGCTTTTTGTTCTGAATAGATTGCTTCTATACCATTTTCGAACCCCTGTCCCACTCCCATCCCTTCCAAATTTTTCTTCATAAACTTCCAAGAGATGTTGTCAAAGGCCTTCTCCGCATCAATGAAAATTAACACTGCTTTAGTATTGATATTAGTTTGCAAAAGTTCCAAAACGTCAATAATGTTCCTAGTGTTATCAAACAAATGTCTGCCTGGGAGAAAGCCTGCCTGGTCCTTATGAATTACTGCATTTAGTACTTTTTTAAGTCTACTTGCCAAAATGTCAGCAAATATTTTGTAATCCACATTTAGGAGTGAGATGGGACGGTAGTTCTTTAGTTGAGTCTTTTCAGTCTCCAGTTTAGGAATCAATGTGATGAAAGCTTCTTTCCATGTTTCCGGTGCCTTCCTCCCTTCCATGATCTGGTTACAAACCTCCAATAATGGTTGTATCAAATAGTCTTTTAAAGTCTTATAATACTTGGAGGTAAGTCCATCTGGGCCTGGGGATTTGCCAAGTTGCATATTCTGAATGGCACTCTCGATTTCCTGTTGTGTTATTCTGTGATTCAAGATAGTTTTCTTTTCTTGAGATAATTTTGGTAATCCATTGACTTTTAAAAATTGATCTATCTCAGTCACTTCCTGAGGCCCTTGCGTGTAAAGTTGTTTGAAATATTTCTGGAAACACTTTCTTATTTCTTCCGGTTTCTGTATATTTCTCCCTTCAACCTCTAGATTGGTAACAAAGTTCAGTTTTTGTCTCTTTTTCAACTGCCATGCTAGCAGTTTTCCACATTTATTCGCCGATTCAAAAGATCTTTGTTTCATTTGTTTAATTTTCCATTCCACTTCTTGATTTATTAATTTCGCATATTGTGCTTGATGGAATTTGATTTCTCTCAGAACTTCTTTTGATTTTGGATTTAGTCTCAATTTTTTCTCCCCATCTCTTATCTTTTCTAATATCTTATCCTTTTTTCCATTCCAGAGTTTTTTCTTAATCGTATTTTGTTGTATCAGAAACCCTCTCATTACAGCTTTACTTGCGTCCCAGATTGTTCTTTTTTCCACCGAAGTGTTCAAGTTTATTTCAAAATAGTCTTTTAAAGTTTTTTGGGCCTTTTTCACAATCTCTTGATCTATTAGTAGAGTGTCATTCATTCTCCATCTGAAGGAACCGGCTGGAGTAAGTCTCAGTTCCACTTTCAGAGCGTTATGGTCGGAGCAGGTTTTTGGGCAGATTTCCACTTTTATGGTCTTGGGTGCCAGTCCTCTAGATGTCCAGATTTGGTCTATTCTTGTCCATGATAAATGAGCCTCAGAAAAGAATGTTCCTTCTTTACCTAAGGGGTTTTTTGTCCTCCAAATGTCAATCAAGTCCATACTGTCAGTCAGTTCAAAGAAGGTTTTAGGTAGCCTACCATCTTTAGTTAAATTTTGGTTTTGTGACTTATCCATGTAAGTAGAGACCACCCCATTCATATCTCCCATCAAAAGGATGTTAGAATAGTCCAGATAGTCCAGCAATATCTCATGCAGCTTCTTGTAAAATTCCGACTTCCCTTCATTTGGTGCATAGATTCCTACTATCAAAAACTTTTCTCCTTGTGTTTGTATCTCAATTGCCAAAATTCTCCCATGCTCATCTTTAAACAGAAATTTCGGTGACAGGTTCTCCTTTGCATAAATCACTACGCCTCTTTTCTTAACTTTGTCTGATGAAATAAATTCTTGGCCTAATCTTTTGTTGATTAACACTTTCCTATGGAGCCTGGTCACATGGGTTTCCTGCAAACAGATAATGTCCAATTTTTCTTTTTTCAAAATGTGAAAGATCCTCCTTCTTTTTTCCGGGGAATTCCCGCCATTTATGTTCCAACTAAGAAGCTGCAGAGACATCCTGGATCAATCTAAGAATCCTCTTGGGGTGAATCTTCCTTTTCGTCCAGACCCGGAGGTAGAACAGGTGTTGATTCAGGCAAAGATAATGGCCCGGCTCCTGCTACTCCTTTCCGAAGGTCCTCCCCGTAGTCGTTCAAAAATTTTAGTTGGTCTTCTGCTGTTCTGATTTTAACTTTTTTCCCTTTGAAAGTAAAAGATAGTCCTTGGGGGAATTCCCACCTATAAGGAATTGTGTTGTTTCTCAGTAGTCCTGCTAGGTCCTTATATGTAGTTCTTAAATCCAAAAGTTGTTTCGGGATATCTCTGTAGATTTCTGCTTTTTTGCCCTGAATCACCAATGCTTTTTTGAAGTGTAGGCCTAGTATTTTGTCACTTTCTTGCCTAGATCTCAAAAAGATCAGGCAATCTCTAGCTCTGTCCTTCCTCACCACTCTTCCCAATCTAAAGGCGGTGACAATTTTAAAGTCCTTATCTTCTTCTATGGCCCAGAACTTTGATAATTCTGATGTCAAAAAACCAATCAAATCGTCTTGTTCAAGTTCTGGTATTGCTCGAATTCTAAGATTATTTTCCCGATTTTTCAGTTCCACCATAGACAGATAGGCCTGCTGTTCACTGATTTGCCTACACAATGGCCTTACTTCCCTTCTTACTTCCTCAGCCTTCTTATTAGCTTCTTCTGCTTTTTGATTTGCTTGTTCAGCCAGTTTCCGATTTTCTAAAGTTGTTGTTTGAAGGTTCCCAATTACTTGTGTATTTTTGGAAACTTGTTCAGTCAGTTTATTGATAGTGGTTGTAACTTGGTCAAACTTTGTGTTTAGAGCTGCCAGCTGGTCCAACATTTGTTTAGAAACAGGGTCAATCCCTCCTGAAGCCATATCTTTTAAAGCTGGCTCTTGGGCTGACTGAACAACTTCTCCTTCTTTCAGTGTTAAAGTAGTAGAAATGGTAGGAACAGATGATCTATGTGGCGGTGCAGTCAATGTTGTTTGTAGCAGTTGCTGTTCTGCTTTCGTTTTGGCTGCCCTTGCTTTCCTTGTGCCACTCATTCCACAGCTGTCTATGCGTCAAGGTCAAATTGTAAGTCCCATGGGAAAAATAATCCAGAATGTAAACAATCACCAAGAAGATAGTCCAAATAATATGCAGTTCCCAGAGATTTATTAGTCCTAATTCCACTAGAGGGAGCTCCCCAATAACTCAGTGAAAAAACAAACTTTTTCCACCATTAAACAGCAGTCCAAAAAGGAAAAAAGATTAAAGAGGTACCCTCAATGTCCCTTTATATTTAAAGAGCTTTCCCAAAGTACAACAAAGTTTCAGTAATGGTGCAAGTAACAGTCTCTTATTTGTATCCAATAACGCTCAAATAGTAGCATATCCACTTTTAGTTACAGTTTCTGCAGTTTGACAGTTCTTGTTTTCCTGGCAGCCCCAACATTTGGTTATTTAGCTTTTGTAATCCACTTAAAAAGGCAGAGGAAAAGTTTCAGTTCAAATCAGATCACTCACCCACAGCTTAGTCCTTTTCCCTCTCAGGTAAACAAATTCCAACTTGCGCGATTATAACAGCTTCCTTTTATAGTCCTTTTCAAAGCGCTCCCCGCTTGCAAAAGTTTTTGCTTTGATCTTAGCAAAGTCGGAAGGCGACTTTTTCGCCTCCCGTTTTCAGCCAATTTTTGTCTCAAATAAATTCTTGTAAATCCTTACTCATGGGTGTAGAATTTTATAGCCTGATGTTCCAGGAAGAAAGGACAGCGCTCATCAGCAGCAGCCGCGCGGCTTCGCTTCCGCAGAAAGAGCGATGAACTCACAGCACCGCTCCCCCTTCCACGTTCCGGAGCCCCTTACGAGGCTCCTTCGCCGTTTCTGGGGTCGCTCCTGGTGCCCGCCGAGTCCCACGGCCACAAGCTCACTCTGCCCGTGGTTTTTCTTAGTGGGTCATTGCTGTGCCGCAGCGCACAACCCTTTTCCGCGGAGCCCCTCTTCAGAGACCGAAGAGGACCGCCATTGCTGTTTCGCGCCGCCTCCGGAAGTCCAAAATGTTAATGAAATTTAAAGGCATTCCAACAAGACTTGTGAGGATTCTACCTGTGTAATCAAGTCAAAACAACTTGACTCTAGCTACATTAGGGCTACAGTGGAATTTCTAGGACTGGAGTACTTATGCAAGAAAAGCAACACAAACCAGTGATGAGTAAAGCCACAAATAAATCTCAGACAAATCCATCAATTTAAGAGTAAGGAAAACCCAAAATGCTTTGTTTTAAAGCAATGTTTGGTTTCCCTTCCTCTTGTATTTTGGGTAAGGATGAGTAATGATGAGACGAAGGTGCATGAGGCCACCAGTTTGCTGAACCTAAGTTGGTTTGGGTCAGATCAGTGCCTGCATAGGAGACCTCCCGGGAACCACATGCATGCTTTATTGAGTTCCATGATGGAAGAAAGATGGGATACATAAGAAAATAAAAATAATAACTATGGATGGGTGTGGGGCATGTTTCATTCATTGACTGAGGGCTTAGGTCGATCTAGTCCATATTGAATGGGAGTACTTTAAAACAAAGGATGAGGGAGTTGGAATTTGATCAGAGAACTCACTTCTGAAAGTTGTGAGAAGGGTTTCACCAGACCTCTATTCTGACTGGCAATGGTTCTCCGAGGTCGGAGAGGTTTTCCTTGCCATGTACCATAAAATCTCAATAACTGGAGGATGATCCTGGGACAATATGGACATGCAACACCCAGTACTGGTGTGTGGGGCAGGGGACTACTTGGTTAGCCTACTTCCTAATGCCAGGACCACTGCTGGTTACTGCAAGGAAGAGGGTTAGGTTGGTGCAGTGTAGGAGCAGCAGTGGGAGTGTCAAATTGTCTGTCTTTGTGTTTGTACTGCCCTGATGCTTCCTTCTCTCAGTAAGCCCATCATTCGGAAGCCAGGTAAGCAGCACAGTGCCACCCCACTCTGCTCCACTGACCACTACTGGCAACTCATAGATTCTCTCACTGAACTGTGGTGTAGCCCTCATCTGAACCATAGAGAAGCATGATTGGATTTCTATATGGTGACATTTATTTGGAAAGAACAGGGACATAGAAGCCAAGATCTGTGAAAGCAGCGTTCGTGGTGGAGAGTAAACGGTTACAGATGAAATTACCTACCCCTGAAGGAATATTGTGGTGCAATGCTTTCTCTAAGTTGTGCCATTTCAGACTACAGAGAAGAGGGTCATGTGTTTAGATGTGGGAGCAGCTTACTGGAGGAGGGTAAATGAATCTGCAGTCTTGTGGGAAGATGACAGAGACTGAATTGTAGTATTTCTGAATGTGCATTGTGGCTAGAAATCTTCTATTTCCCTATGAATTTACTTTATACTGCCTAAATCCCTTACCTTTTGTAAGTCTGGGCTTCCATCTCTTTGCTTCTCTCCCTGCCCCATTCTTAAATGTAAACAGGAGGGACTCAGTGAGAGAGAGAGCCAGTCTCTGGGCTTGAATGGAGGGTCCATGCCATGGCTCAGTGGGAGGCCACATGTTTTGTATGCATCAAGTTCCAGATTCAGTTCCCCTGAATGCTTCCTCTCTCTCTCTCTCTCTCTCTCTCTCTCTCACACACACACACACACACACACACACACACACAGAAATAAAATCAGAGCACACATGGACCTCTGGATCAGAGCCAGACATTATCTGTCTGTGCTCCAACTCTGACTTTTTATTCATTTCCCATGCACATATTTGATTTCCCTTCTTTCTGCTTTTTTGCTTTCAAAAGTAGATTCGGAAAACATAGCCTGCCACAACAGATCTCTTCCAAGCTGGAAATCTTGCCATTAATGTCTGGCATCTAAGCTGGAAGCATTAGAATTTCTGTATTCATCAACTTTTTAAAGAACAAAGGCTCAGACAAATTCACAAAGTTCTTCTGAAACATCGCCAGTTAAATGAATCTGTGTCTTTCATCTGCAAGCTTCATTAATAAAACCTCTCATGGTTCAAACTACACATGATGCTCAGAACGTCAAAAATAGTCAGTACCTCCCCTGCCCTCTGTGATCTCCCACTCCAAACTGGCCACAAAAGATGTTGAGTTTTTGAATACACTTATTTCCCACATGAGTGGGCAAAGAATATCACATATCCCTTGTATAAAAGGCTACTTTGGATTTCAAAAACATTCATGTATGTAGTTTTGACTCACAGATGACCTTTCAAGAGCAGTTAGCTGGTACAGGAGCCAAAATGAAGTAGCCATTTGTGGTCTTCCAACTGTTATTGGACTTCAACTCCTATCAGCCCCAGCCAGAATGGGCCATTGTCATGGACAATGTGAGCTATATTCCAACAGCATCTGGAGGGCCCAGGATCCACAACTCAGGCAACAGACCTTGGGCAATAGCAGAACCTTGATAAGTGCTAAGGCAGTTGGAAAACCATGCACACTGATGGTGTGGCATAAATAACTAACCTAAAAGCAAAACTGGAGATTTAATGGATAAATGGCTATTATAGTGCTATAATAGGCTTTGAAAACTTTAACTTACTAACCAATCAACTTCCAGACTAATGAAAATGTTTATTGGCATATGCTTAACTCAGGTTTTTGGGTTTTTGCCTATTTTGTTTTTCAGGGAAGGGATTTCAGAGAAATAAATACATTGTACGGTAAATAAATTCACCAAAACTGGTGTCATTTTGCTGAATCTACATTTGCACCTGGAATCAATAGACATATCTCTTCCAAGTTCCAACCAATACATTTCTATTTTTATATTAAAACGTTTTCATTCAAATACATATTTTATGGAATCCAATACCTTTATTGTCAAAACTAATGCATTTTAATCCATATCAATACATTTATTCCAAACCCGAGTCTTTTACAGCAGGAGTATTTGCCCATCCATTGCATATTTATTTTTCACAACAGATTGTATATTTTGGGGCCAAGGGCAACACACCATATTACTATGAATAAATATCAGGCACTTTGATAACTTTCTGTATACATTGGTGGAAATCGTATTTTGCTTTTTTGGAAGCCATCATGATTTGCATTAAATTGGGGTGTCATGACTGCAGTGAAGATCTTGCTGTTCAAACTTCTACTGAAAGCACAACCACATCACTATGTTCTGTACACCTTAAGATCCATGACAGAAAAGGGGAAAGCACCATGAAGAATAATAAAATTGCAAGTGGCATGGATGGAGGAAATAGTTCTGAGTCTTTGAAGACAGGAATTTCAATTTGAGCTGATCACTGGCCTCCACTATCTGCTATCTAAGAGGCAGGTGGAATCTGATGGCCTATATAGTTTTTTTCTTAGAACAGGCAAGTGGAATATAATAAAATAAAAAAAATGATTGGCTGATGCAATTTATGTATTGATATGAGATCATACCATATGCTTGAATTAATATAAATTACATATGAAAGTTAATACATATAGTATTCAACTAAATGCTACAAAAAGTAAATCAATTGAAATTAATGAACCCGAGTTAGTAATGTGAATGACCTTCAGTGGATTTACTCTCCATAAGACTAGTACTGACTACCATCCTGTACCCTGATTCACTTCAATGTTACCTAAGGGATCAACGTAGTGCTAAGGCAATCATTCCATCAATGTTTCTGCTTGCCAGACAGAACAATCCTCGCTCCTTCTCCTGCCATGCTGTCCCTGGGGTTCTTACAACCTGCCTCCTGAGCCAATGTAGAGGATGCAGGGAGCATGTGGGAAAGAAGAGAGGAAAGCCTGCTTTGCACAGGCTTCTGCTCATGGGTCCCATTAATTAAATCCAACCCTCCATTTCTATACCCTGTATTAGTTCAATGCTGTAATAATGAGATCCTATGCATGCTTACCTGGGAGTAAACATAATGGGACTTCCATCATAATCAGCATCCATAGAATCATACAGTGAGAATTTCAAGATTAGATGTAGGCAAGGCTCATTGTGAAGATTATGCAAGAATTTGGCCCCTGACTTTTCAGTGATAGCAACCTGCCTGAAGGCAGAATTTACGCCTCAGTGCCTGTGAGATCAAAAATTCCCCTCTCATTGGTTCACCATATGTGAATACACAGAGCAGTTTATAATAGTACTAGTACATCTTTCTCCTTTAGGAATAGATATAGAAATTAGCAGTGCCCAGACTTTTTCGCACAAGCATATGTCATGCTGATATTATTGAGCACAAACAGAACACTTAATAAAGTATTATATTGTTAACAAACTGAAAAATCTGTAAGGGAAATATTCCAAACTAAATAACACAATTGCAAACACAAATCTGGAATACATCCCTCACCTACTTCATTGCCACTGGTCTTGGCTCCTGTGTGATATTTTCCCATGGTTAAGAACATAATAATAACATTGTTGGATCAGACCAAAGGTCCATTTAGTTCCACATCTTGTGCTCATAGTTGCCAGCCAAATGCTTAGGGAAAGAGCACAAACAGGACCTGAGCACAACTCCCCACTCAAGATTCCCAACAATTGGTATTTCAGAGTCATATTGCAGTGCAGGGAGAACATGTAGTGAAGGGAGAATATGGCTGCTCTTGCTATGCGCACCCTGGCCCTCACTTGACTATTTGATAGGCCTCAGCTCTATGGACTGTCCAGCTGGCCCTGGAATTCAGATTCACTACCAGTCAAAGTTGGGTACAATACAGTCAGTTCAATCTGCGTGTCTCCTACCCTTGCTTTGAACTCCCGTGCTTATGCTCCTCTCACAGTCATCTGTGTTATCAGCCTGCATACATCTCCCTGCCAAGCTTTATGCCTTGTGACAGAGTTGTAACTTTAAAGATGCTTTAGAGGACTCCTTATTTTTTCCCAAAGAATAAAAAAGTAGTAATAAGGGAAAGTGGCATAGCAATATAAAAGCAAAAGCTTGTCTGTGGGGCATGTGTCAGTACTAGAAGAAAGCGCGGCTTCAGTGACTTGGCACTCCGATTATATTGTTTGTGAAGAGACTTTTCCGAATTGCTTACTCCAAAGGATAATCTTTATCTGTCAGGAGCCAGTGTTGTAAAACAGAAAACAGGGGCAGTTGACAAAAGAAATGGATTACTACCTGGAACACCGCTTGACCTTTCAAAAGCATACACACAAGCTCAGACATTGTTTGCGGAGTGATGTGGTACAATACTTCAACTTTCCATTTTCCCAAAGAGATGCAGTTAGCTAATTACATAATATTAGAGTAGTGTGAGAGGGGAAACCTTTGCCATGATTTTCAGGGGTATTTCCTCCATGCTGAAAGGTGACATCTCATGCTTCTGTTGCTTGTACACAAAGGCAGAGATGCAATTTCCCCTCACCCTGAAGTGGACATGTAGGAGAGGGATGGCATTGCATCCTGGTTGGGGCTTCAAGTGTGTTGCCACTGGGAAGCGGGGCCAAGAATGGATATACAGTGGTACCTCAGGTTACATACACTTCAGGTTACATATGCTTCAGGTTACAGACTCCGCTAACCCAGAAATATTACCTCAGGTTAAGAGCTTTGCTTCAAGATGAGAACAGAAATCGTGCTCTGGCGGCGCAGCAGCAGCAGGAGGCCCCACTAGCTAAAGTGGTGCTTCAGGTTAAAACAATTTCAGGTTAAGTTCAGACCTCCAGAACGAATTAAGTACTTAACCTGAGGTACCACTGTAAAAACCAAACCTACCCTTCATTTACCCTCTTTGACGCATTTTCCCCCAGCTCCTACCCACCTGCTGTCAAGTAGATAACAAAGCAAGTGCATCCAATTGTTTCTTTGCCAAGTAGGGTTTTTTTTTTTTGGGGGGGGGTTAACCTGTTGACTAGCTTGAGATGGGAAAACAGAGTTGTTGTTCTTTGCCAACTCTACACTGATCCTTAGAGGAATCAGTGCTTTCCCTGAATGGTGCCAACCCTTTGGAGCAGCTAGTCTGCCTTCCTCTTTCCACTCCTGTGAAGTTTGGATTTAACACAATGGTATGAACTTTGCCATAAACAAGTTTCTGGAAAGCTTAAGTAGCGTTGCCATATTTCAAGAAGTAAAAATCTGGACCCCAAAAGTGGGAAGATTTCAAAATCCAGACATTATTCCATCATTGGAAAATCTATTCGTATGGCAACCCTAGTTTAAGGCTGAAGTCCTAATCTCACTCTTTATTTTCATATTCATCCTATCCATAAATTGTGGGATGTGTTTTAAAAATGCCTGTACGGTTACATATTTTTGCTGCAGGCTTTTCCTTTGCACAGTGCATGGAGGCAGATATAGTCGGGCTCAAATCCGAGCTGGTTTCAAAATCCTTACTGTTGTGAGACCAGAATATTTGAAGGATCACTGCTTCCCATGTCAACCTGCCCATCATTTGTGGTCATCTTTGGAGGCTGCTTGGCGTTATACCACCAGGGAAGGTGCAATTGGTTCTGAAGGACCAAAGCCTCTTCAGAGGCAGCACCTGGATTATGAAACTCCCAAAGGTTAGACTAGCTTCTCCTCTGTCGTTCTTTAGGGGGGCAATTGAGATGTTTTTGCTGTGAGAGGCATTTAATGTGCTTTGATTTTTATCAGTTATTATTTGTTTTACTGGGGTTTGAGTGTCCTGGGGTTTGAGTGTAAACTGTTTTGGGGGTCTCTTTTTTGAGCTAAAAGGGAGTATAGAATGCCTTATAAATAGAATAGTAAATACATATTTGTGGAAGTCTAGCTGGCTGTAGAAAAATCAGAGAAAAGCTAAATAGGAGAGACTGGTGGATCAGGTAGATAATGTGAAATCATCTCCTTCCAAAGTTTGTGTAAAATGTGCCCAAATATTCTTTAGACAAGTCAGTTCTTCCAGGTTGATTCAGCCACACAGCTGGTTCAAACTGCAACGACTGTGTTCATTTTTCTTCCCCTGCTGTGAATCCTCTCACTGCCAGTTCAGCATAGCTAGGTAATTCTCAAACAGCTGTCATGGATAGTCTTTTAAATTAAAGATCTATCACTTGACAAGATTATTGAAAAAATGAACAGTAAAAGACAGCTGCATTCCTCTCAAATGTGAACTACATAGAGGAGAATTAAATGCACATAACCCACAGTGCTGCATAATGTAAATCACTCGAACATTTGTATCATTTTGCAGAATGCAAAGACTTTTGGACTTTTGCTACCAGTTGTACAATACACACATAGCTGTGATGGGTTTTGTCAGAGAGATGGGACTCGGCTATACAGCGACAAATAAAACGTTTTGTGTGTGTTTTAAGTGTGACACTAATGTGTCATTAATGTGACACTAGATGATGATGGTGAGCCTTATGGAAAATTCAATATTTTTTTTTTAAAAAAAAACGCTTAAAAAAAAGCATTTTCAGAACAGTTTTTATGTGTGTGTAGATTCCAGCATGGAGAAGGTGATTGACTGTTTGCTGGAAATGGTATGTCAACAAACTATGTGATCAAATTGTGGTCTTTCCCACTGCACCTCCTTTTTGAGATGTGTGTATGATGCAAAATAAACATATCTGCATAAAGGCCTCCATGTGGAGTGTCCACATTGCATGTTATGTTATGAGGATAATAATAACCGAAATGTATATATTAATTGATTGTAAAAAGAACACACCTCTATGTTGTTTACAAGAATATATAATAAAACATTAAAAACCTAGATAAAACAAGTTTAAAATATTTAAAAATATTTAAATTGACAGTAGCTAAAAAAAAATAAAACACAGAGACATGAACCACGCACTCACAGTGCCTCTGTCTTTCCAGGATTCAAGGTCAGCTTATTTTCCCTTTTCCATCCTACCACTGCATCCAGACACTGATTCAGGAACTGATCCAGATTTTATGGAGAAATAGAGCTGAGGGTCATCAACATACTGATGGTAGCTTATTCCCAGAGCTCCCATTGTCCTTTTAATGTCGGTATTAATTAAATAGCATCGGGTATAGACCACTTTGAGTTTAGAATCATAGAATTGTAGAGCTCGAATGGATCCCAAGGATCATTTAGTCCAACTGCTGTAATGCAGGAATCTCAACTAGGTCATGCTTTTTAAAAAAATCTGAAGCAGTATATACATTTGATCTGATCTGATGATATAATATCTAGTGCTATTGTAACATAACCACCAGGGGCCTGAGGAGCACTAAACCAATGCTTATCTCTGGACTCCATAGGGAGGACCAGAACCACTATAACACAGTACTCCCAATTTCCATTCCATGGAGCAGTTCCAGGAAGATATCATGGTTAATAGTATCAAAATAGTATCAAAAGCCACAGATGATTATAATTAATTTTTTCTTTATGACTTGCGGGCCCCCAAAGCAGTGCACAACATATTCAAATAAAATTAAAACAAATAAAACATTAATAAAATTCAGCAATATAATTGTCAGCTAATACCACAATGCCAAGGGACAAAAATAACAGCCTCAGTTGCCATAAAAAGCACTCTGGGAAATTAGTATTTACTACTACTACTACTACTAATAATAATAATAAGCCAAATGTATCTTCCAAGGGAATGAATTGCAGAACCTCCCGTTCCTGGATCTTCACCCCAGCTAAGCATGCAAGCTAGGCTCAACTGTGTTTTTAGATTCATGGCTATACTTCACAAAGCATAATACTCTTCTTTTTTGCCTATGGAAAATCTCGCACACATTTCCACATGGCACCTGAACATATATTTATTGCATGTGTCCAAAACCCCTTTTTCAGAAATCTCTTTAAGATTTATCTAGCAACTCTCTTTGTAATAAGCCAAAGGCATGTTTTGCAACTCACCCTTTTCATGTTTGGGAGCTTTTCTTTAAAAGATTAGTTCAAAGCTCTGAAAATAAGTTGTTTTGAGTCGGGAAATGAAATGATTTCACCATCTTCAACCGGATTTGGATCAACCCACATGCCAGCTGGATACACATTAAACTCATCTCCCCTCCTTGCCCCCCAGTCTTTTATAGATAGAAGCTTGAAGTTGCATTTCCAAGAATCCATGGCTAAAAACGAACAACTTTCCCCTGCTTTTGAGAAAGCTTCTGGATTTGCTTTTTCTACAGCACCATTTGTATTCTGACCATAACTGGGAGAGGTTTATACCACCGTACAAAGAGTGCCCAATTTATTTAACCCAAAGGTTCACTTTCAATAAATACCTATGCTTTAGAGACTCACAATTAACATTAGAGACCTGTTCCAGAGTACTTTATTCCTGGCTCGTTTCCACTGATTTTAATAGAAAGCAACCCTCTACACGCTTATTTGTAAATACCGTATTTTTCTGTGTATAAGACTAGGGTGTTTTTTGAAAAAACCAAAAATATAGGTTTAAAATTGGGGCTCATCTCATACACGGGTAGTGCTGAGGGGTGTTTTCTTAATTTGGAGTCCCCCCAAATAGGGGGTGTCTTATACACTGAAAAATACAGCAATTCCCAATGTGTTTAATGGGACTTACTCCTAAGAAAATGTGCATACTGTTGAAATCTTTGATTTCATGGTGCTCATGGTTACAATCCATACTTCTAAAATGTGCATGAATGTTTGGTAAGTTGAGAGGTTCCTTTCTCCTAGGGAAACGAGCCTTCATTTCCAGACGCTAGGTATATGAAATAAACAGGAACAGGTGTTGTGCACCTGAAAAATGGAGGAATTTAGAACCATAGAATTGCAGAGTTGGAAAGGACCATGAGGGTCATCTAGTCCAATGCAGGAATCTCAACTAAAGCATCCATGACAGAAGTGTGAAGGAGTCTTATGGGGCAACGATTTCCACAGTTAAGGTGAGCTCACAGAGAAGTTCCTTTCTCTTAGCCACCAGCCAAGTTTGCACCATATTCAGGGCACAGAGAAGGGGTTATCAGCCAGATCTACCTGGTAGATGTGGAGCAGGTCCCGAAGGTATACTGGTGGTTAAAGGCAACCACCGACACTTTGAATTGTGTCTGGGAACTTCCTGGGAACTATTGCATCCCTTAAAGGGCAGTTGTAAACCTTGCTGCTGCACTCTGGTTTCCAATGGTTCCTCAAAGGAGACCATACTGACATACAGTTATACCTTCGGTTACAGCCACTTCAGGTTGAGTTTTTCAGATTACACACCCACCAAAACCCGGAAGTACTGGAACGGGCTAAATCGTGCTTTGCGCATGCACAGAAGCGCCAAATTGCAACCTGCGTGTGCGCAGATGTGCTGCTGCGGGTTGCGAATGTGCATCCCGCACGGATCACATTCACAACCTGAGCATCTACTGTAATCCAGTCCTGATGTAAGACAAGTTTCACTATGTATAATCTGTGTGGTCACCAAAGGACTACCTGCAGTCAGATGTTATAATTAACATTTCTTCAGAGAAATTAGATGTAGATAAATCTATCCTCCTTCACTAGCTAATTCCAGATTTTCTCCTTACCAGGAGCATTTCTGCCTTGCCTGGATCAAGTGTCAGTTTTGAATGCTAGTGCTCAGGGATCATAGTCAGATATGGTTAATAAATGCCTTGAACAAATAAACATGGTAAGTTCTGGTCCTATGAAGTTCAACTGAGCACCCACCAAGATTCTAAAGAATTTTTAAAATTCTACATGGCGGGGGGGGGGGGGAATGAAGTCTCTTTCACAGGGGAAGAAGTCTTTCAAGAAATCAGAAAACAAGTTTCGGCACTGGACCAGTGGAAACTGAAAAATTGCAACCCCCATCCGCTGGGAATCCAGGATCTGGCAATACATTATATCACCCCATAAGTAAGCAGAAGGAACCAAGGGGGGGGGGAATGTCCTCAGTAGGTGAATTGTGTTTTTCTTACAGCAGGGCAGAGAATGCTGCAGATGGTAAGGGAAAAGATGCCAGGCCAAGCCTGCCCGACTTCTGGAATACTGAGCACTGCTGTTGTTCAGAGAGGCCAATTAAATTCCAGCCTTGCAATCTATGCTGAGATCTTTCATAATGACTCTGAAGAAATACTGATGCCTTTTACATATGTTTTTTTCTATTGTTCGAATCAGCGGTGGGTACATGAATCTTCGCGGAAATGCCCATCTGGTACACAGGCATTTACATTCATATTTGCAAGCTAGATTGCTGTATTCCATAAAGATCTTGCCCATTTGTTATGAAGTGTGGAAAGGAGAGAGAGAGAGAGCGCGCGCAATGACCTGATGTTGGCTTCATTTCATCAGTATACATTCTGTACTGTCCAATTTTCAAGAGAATTCTTAGGCCGCACAAAATGCGTTGAAGAGTCAAAGGTAGCCTCTGATCTATTGCCATGACGTTTCACAATATGTGCCATGGGTGAATATTTACCATGCCAACTGCACCTATTTAAGAGGCACAATATATTTTTCCTCGTGAGACCTTCTTCTTCTATTTTAGAGGGTTTGAGAATGGTTTCTCAGTTTGTATGTGCTGCTTTAATATCTTTGATCCTTTTAGTGCAGGCACAGGCAAACTTGGCCCTCCAGATGTTTTGGGACTACAACTCCCACCATCCCTAGCTAACGGGACCAGTGGTCAGGGATGATGAGAATTGTAGTCTCAAAACATCCGGAGGGCCGAGTTTGCCTATGCCTGTATTAGTGCATATTGTTTGGAGCTGACATTTATTCTGCATCAGTCATCATGACTGATAGGGTTAATGTAAAGTATTTCCTTATAAATGAGAACCATCAGAGCCTTAAAATGTGCTCTTATTTCAGTGTGAGAGCTGGATCCTTAGCTTTTGAGAAATGTCAGGATCCTGCTTATCTCAAAGTTTATTCTCTTTAAACAGCATACAAGTTAATTCTTGGTTGACCATAAACTTGACATGAGCCAACAGTGTGACGCGGCAGCTAAAAAAGCCAATGCAATTCTGGGCTGCATCATTAGGAGTATAGCATCTAGATCAAGGGAAGTAATAGTGCCACTGTATTCTGCTCTGGTCAGACCTCACCTAGAGTACTGTGTCCAGTTCTGGGCACCACAATTCAAGAAGGACACTGACAAACTGGAATGTGTCCAGAGGAGGGCAACCAAAATGGTCAAGGGCCTGGAAACGATGCCTTATGAGGAATGGCTAAGGGAGCTGGGCATGTTTAGCCTGGAGAAGAGGAGGTTAAGGGGTGATATGATAGCCATGTTCAAATATATAAAAGGATGTCACATAGAGGAGGGAGAAAGGTTGTTTTCTGCTGCTCCAGAGAAGCGGACATGGAGCAATGGATCCAAACTACAAGAAAGAAGATTCCACCTAAACATTAGGAAGAACTTCCTGACAGTAAGAGCTGTTTGACAGTGGAATTTGCTGCCAAGGAGTGTGGTGGAGTCTCCTTCTTTGGAGGTCTTTAAGCAGAGGCTTGACAACCATATGTCAGGAGTGCTCTGATAGTGTTTCCTGCTTGGCAGGGGGTTGGACTCGATGGCCCTTGTGGTCTCTTCCAACTCTATGATTCTATGATTCTAATTCCAAAATACACAAAGAATTGTGGGTCCAGCCCTTCTTTCCTATGTGTGGCTTAACTCTCTTCTGTTTCTTTGGCCATTTTCTCCAGTCTTTAGCTTGAAGCAGATTTCCTTCCATTGTACTTGCATTCCTTTTATCTATCCTTAAACCACAGAGCCTAGGACTTGCTGATCAGAAGGTCGGCGGTTCGAATCCCTGCGACAGGGTGAGCTCCCATTGCTCGGTCCCTGCTCCTGGCCACCTAGCAGTTCAAAAGCACGTCAAAGTGCAAGTAGATAAATAGGTACCACTCTGGCGGGACGGTAAACAGCATTTCCGTGTGCTGCTCTGATTTGCCAGAAGCGGCTTAGTCATGCTGGCCACATGACCCAGAAGCTGTACACCGGCTCCCTCGGCCAATAAAACAAGATTAGTGCCCCAACCCCAGAGTCGTCCATGACTGGACCTAATGGTCAGGGGTCCCTTTACCTTTATCTTTTAGATCCAGGACTAACTCTTTTTCCAGAAAAAGAGTTCCTGGAACTCACCACGAACACCTCCCTTGTTCTCCTATAATGGCAATGGTGCCCACCTGAGAGGTGCTGGAACTGGGTTCTGGCTAAAAAATAATAAATGCCCTGCTTAGATTCTTAGTCCTGCCTCACTCCCAACCCAACAGTCATGCCTGCTCCTCTGAATGCTGCTTTTAATGCAGCCACAATACATGCCCAAAGTCTCCTATGACTCTCCTTCATTCCCTTTCTGGACCACCCATGTTTACAGCTGGATCAGTTTCAATCAAGATCAGCTTGCCTTGTTTGACCCTCTGCCTCACAGTTAGTATGGGTTATTTCCCATATTGAAAATGGGACACTGGGGGTGGAGATGTATCAGCATTTGCCCCCACTTCAAATTCCATCACTACACTGCCCAAATGAGGGTGCTATTACTGTGCGCTAGATATAGATTTGGTGTCTTGCTTTGACACCAGAATTAACAGCCATCTTATTATATACTGCATTTTTTTAAATGTGGAAATGCTGGCTGGGCCTTTTTTTAATGGCAACTCCTGTTGGGTAAACAAAAAAAGCACCCCTGTAGCCCAGTCTCTCCTGTTTTTAATCGAGCATGAAGGCCAAAGCATCTGATGTAGAATATATCATTGGAGCAAGGGTAGCAAATCTATTTTGCCATGGGGTAGCAGAAACCATAAGTACACCACTGCTCCCAGGGGCATTCTTGAGATGAAAAGATGAATTTCCCAGCTTTATTTCATTTCCCTTGCTAACCTCTTCTCCATTTCCAACTTTACAGATATTCCATAAACATTCCTGTTTTCTGTCAGCTTGCAGCAATTTCTCATTTTTTAAAAAGATAAAATAAAATGGAATGAATGCCATCAGGAAAATGACTGCTATGTGAGGAACGCAACAGATGCAGAGGAAAATTACTGGCAAGTCTTCACTATTCTTTTCATATTTCAAATTTACTTTGATTCTGTGAATTTTACTGTTTCTTGATTTCTGATAAAAATGCATAAAGTTTTTGATTAGTTTATCACATTGTGGAACCAAACAACTGAGTATGACAGAATTTAATTTTGTTGCCGATGAGCCATTCCCTTGATGCATTGGCTGGGATCACCCAATCAAAGGCTGGCTAAAGGTTAGGAAATGCGCCATTGTGTGTATGTCAGAAGACATTTTCATAGGAATATGAATAACTCATTCCGTTCAGTGATTTGAAAATGGTGTGTTTGTGTGGGAGGGAGAAAAAAGATTGAAACAGAGACCTTGCTCCATGCATCAAAGTTATTTTCAGCAAAGCCCTCTCTCCACTTTTCTGCACCACTGCTCCTTGTTATTAACTTTTTCTGTCTAATGAAAACAAACTTTCCAGGTTTAATTTAAACCTTGTCTGTTTCTCACAAACATGTAAAAGCTAGTCTGTGAATGCAGAAAATATAGAAAATGCATATATGAGAAATACCTGTGTGATCGTGATATGTCTCTCTCTCTCTCTCTCTCTCTCTCTCACACACACACACACACACACACACATGCTATGGGTCAGCTAGGATCTAAAAGAGCTACTTAGACTCACAAAAGAGTTCAAAAGCTCAGTGATATTGGTGACCTTCATGCTATTGTACAATTATTTCTCAAATTCATTTTGGCTCCAAAAGATGTTTGCCGTTTGGATACAGAATGAGAAACGGGCTGCTGTTCAAGAACAATTTCTTAGGCTACAGTCCAGTGCACACTGACTTGGGAGTAAGTTCTGCTGAACTTGGAGATACAGTGGTACCTCGCAAGACGAATGCCTCCCAAGATGAAAAACTCGCTAGACGAAAGGGTTTTTCGGTTTTTGCGTTGCTTCGCTAGACGAATTTCCCTATGGGCTTGCTTCACAAGACGAAAAACATCGCAAGACGAAAAGATTCGCGGGACGAATTAATTTCGTCTTGCGAGGCACCACTGTACTGAGTCAAAAAGCATAGGTTTGCCATGCTGTAAGATGCAATCTTAGGCTGGTCTGCACAAGCTGTTATCAAATAAACTTTTTTTGGGGGGGGGCTTTAAAGGTATGCCATGTACACAGCCTCATTTCTGAGCAAATGTGCATAAGAGTTGGCTTGATGCTTCTTTGGATTGACAGAACCAGTTCCATGTTTATGTAGATCCAAGACATCACTAACCTACAGTACACACAGTTAGGGGTCACAGTTTAATGTTGCATATAGATCTCATGGACATAGAGAGCTTATTGTGGTTATATGTATTTTCAGCCTTTCATCCCACATGTACTACAATTCCTGACCACAGCACAAAACAGGGTTTAGAGTGTGTAGTTCAGACATCTTAATATGGATTTAAATATGTTGCTTTCTGATTTTAAAACTTATTAATTTTTAGCGAATATAGATTTTCCCCATTTCATTGGAGAGGATTACACAATTTGAGTGATCCTAGTTGTCTTAAAACAAACAACAAACTATATATTGGATTATTTTCCTGAGTACCAGAGATGCTTGTGTTCCCCTCCTCCCTCCTCCCTCCTTCTTCTTGATCCATAGAAATAATATGAAACCAGAGCCTATGAATAAAACAGGAGATTGATTTAACACAAGGATTATTTTTGGCATTCAGTATGTGTGAAGAGCATATTAATAGTAGCCACCCTTTTTATGATTGAAAGATTGGAATAATGAACTGGCATGGAGCCTTTGTAGTGCACAGCCAACATGCAGTCTCTTTGAAACCAATATATTGCAAGGGGAAGGAAATAAAATAACACCAACCACCAATAGCTAGAATTGAACAAGCCACAGTTTTAATATGGAAGATACCACAGCATGTGTGGTAGAACCAATTAAACCATTATGTTGAGTCACTCAGGTAGACTGGCATGCATTACTAGCTTCCCCAATGAACTCATCCTTACACTACTCATGGAAAATGACCCATTCTTTGTTCTGAAGTAGGTGTGAGGTGTGCAGAACATGCCTTGATGGGAGATGTCCCCGCTAACACCAGCACTGAATTGTAAGGTGACTTAGAGTGATTCAGGGGAAGCTCAGGTGTTCTTGAGTCAGAGTAACAAAGCATCTCAGCCAGGGATGTTGGAGAATTCTGAGGAAAATGGGAAGAAGCTAATGTTATCTTATTCATCTCATATTTGGGACAGAAGTCAATCCAATGAATATGGTTGCATGACACTTCAGAAATATTGCTTATCTATCATTTTAATGCAATCTAATATTTATCTCATTTGTTTCCCTGTTGACTCACTTATGAAACATCTCAAATTCGAAACCTGGAACTGAGTAACAAGCCTTTACATGAAAGATCTGACCCATGCTGACTCTTCTGCCTAATGGAACTTAATCAGCAGGAGGAGAGCCGGCTCAGGTTTGCACCTTTCCCCTTTACAATACCCTAAGGTTGAATTTTTGTGAGCTGGCACTCAGGTATTACAACATGGTGATGGCAATGTTACTAGTGGGTAAATTACACAAAGTGGTATCTCTGCAGTCCTTCCTTACATGGGAGGTCATAGCTGTCAACTTTTCCCTTTTCTTGCGAGGAATCCTGTTCGGAATATGGGAATTTCCCTTTAAAAAAGGGAAACGTTGATAGCTATGATTGGAGGTAGATGTTAGGGAATCAATTCACAGCAAGGTATATTGCAAAAGACATGATGGTTAATCTCCATGTCAGTGGGGAAGTAAAGTCTCGAAATGTTTCTTAACTTTGATCTTAACTTTGTTTACATTATAGTACTAAAAAAACCAACACCCCCAATAAAATATGAATTTTCCTTTAATTTCTTTACAGTGTTGATTGTAAGCAAAGTTGAAAGCAACACATGGAAGTGTGGATCGCCTCAGCACTCGGCTTCACCAAAAGAGGCTCAGAAGACAAAACAAGATTAGCTTAACTAGAATCATTTTAACTGGAGCTAATGGGAATAGAAAACAGCGATCCAGATTAGAAGAGACCTTAAATGTATATAAGGTCGATTTATTCAAGAGAAGCCAGACAGCACTACTGGGATGGGATGGCAATACTCACTAAGGGGTGGAAACATCAAAATATTTCATTTTCAAGAAGCACTTCAATTATATACATACTCATATATTTTTATATCAACACAATTCAACTAGTTTCAGCCTTTTTCTTCTTCAAAGTTTAGTCTGTACACTGTGTTTGTGCACATACAGTTGGGCACAATTTCCCATAAAACAGAAGTTCTGTGGTTTCAGTTTATAAATTTGTAAGATAAGAATAAATGAAAAACCACAGCTAATTACAATGGGAGAGGAATTCACCTGGGGAAGGGGAGAGGGGGATAGTGAGCATTCATTCTTAAGCCATCTCTCCCTTTGCAAACTATGGTTTGTCAGGAACCACCACCACAGCAGTACCTTGGATGCAGACTGCTAAACCCTACTTTCTTCACATCCTCCAGCTCTGCCAATTCATATATAATGTTTAAAATGCAGCAACGTTTCTGGTGGGGCCCCA
This sequence comes from Podarcis bocagei, assembly GCF_964188305.1. Lineage (NCBI taxonomy): Eukaryota > Metazoa > Chordata > Lepidosauria > Squamata > Lacertidae > Podarcis > Podarcis bocagei. The sequence goes on from NC_138130.1 coordinate 36,425,068, forward strand.
ATATTTCTCATCCTAATATATGGCTTCATATGAACTACATAAACAGCCCCAACCTGGTCCCTGCTTTCTTTTGACCCATCTTGAGCATTTGTTTGCATAATATAGTGGAGCAGCAGGGCAGAGTAATTATGGCAATCAGTCTCTAAGCACATTAATCTGCACTAAACTGCAGGGAGTAAATGATGCAGAAAGAAACCCAACAGCGAAACATTTCTTTTGTTTGTGGCAGATCCCATACTGCGTTTAAATCGCACAAGACCAACCTGTAATTTATTTCATGGTTGCATGAATATTAGCAATTAAAATACATGACAAAAATATTTACGTTGCAGGGACTTATAAAGCATTTAGCTCGTTACCTAATAAACATGCTGCTGTAAACAATAAACAGTGTGGACTATGGGCAGTTGAATTTGTGCTTGGTCTATTGAGGTCAAGGACTTAAGTGTGCTGAACTACAGCTCCCATCATCCCTTGCCATTGGCCATGCTGCTTAGGGGTGATGGCAGTTGTAGTTCAGTAGCATCTGGAGGTTGCCCCCACCAGACTGAAACCAAGTGCATCACAAGTGCTAATACAGTGACTTAAGAAATGTGTGAAATGTTGCCAAAGGCTATGACTTAACACCTGGCTTTGACAAAGGGCTCCCGGCCACTTAGATACACGTATGAAATTGACTTATCCTGAAGCAGATATCTAGCCCAGTAACTGGCTACTCTGACTGGTGACAGAGGCAGAGATCTTTCCTGGTTTTGCTACCTAAACTTCTCCTAAACTGGAGGTGGCTGAGATTGAATCTTGTGGATTCCACAAATAGCAATGGGCTACAGTCCCTCTCTATGAAGAGAAGCATACCATTTGCATGTTGCTGGGCATAAAACTTTAGAGAATTATGCTATGTCGTGATCAGCTATCAGTTACCACTCTACTAACTCTGGATTGAGCCGATGAGACCAATAGTGAATCCAATAATCTTAAAAGTGGTTTCTGCACATGCTGTAGAGAGAAGTGAGGGGCAGATGGAGTTCATCAAGCTGGGAAGGCAGCCCTTGTAGGAGAAAGAAAACTCTGATCCTAAACCTCTGTTGTATTATGTGATATCTTTGGGAGAAGAAAAGGCTCAGGAGTAAACCCTACACAAATCTGGAGTGGAGTCCCTAAAACTGTTGATGGCACCTTGTACAGTTACATTTGGCAACTCCTGCAGCCAAACATATTGCTCTGCTTTCCTCTGTACCATACCAGCGAGGCTGAGAGAGGGGTCTTTTTGCCTGGGCAGCACAGGGCCTCCATACACCCTGCCCAGGCTTGCACCCAAAGAAGATTACTTCAATGCTACTAATGTAGCAGTTTGACTTCAACCCCAAAAGCGTACTCCATTGTCTCTCAAGATAGACAGATGCCAACAACAACAACAAGACCTCTGAATGGCCAACTTTTACATTAGCTCTGGTCTACTATTACTGCTTAGGATCAGAGTTTATAAGTTATTCCTACTGCACACTCAAACTCTGTGGTTACTAAGTTTTCAGTTTCACCCCAGGCCTGCTTCCAGCACCTTTACAACTGTCCGGCATCAGACCTTCTCTTATCCTTGTTTCATACTGTATTTTCTTTTGTTTTATAAAGAACATTTTCTTGGTTTTATCCATTACATGTGGACTCCACAACATTTCTGCTTCAGCCTCAGGCCTTTTGACTGAATTATTTACTTTGGTTTTTGGACACATTGCCATTAAAAGCTCCTGGGCTCAAAGTATTTGTAGTCCAGCATTTTCCTCCACTGTGGGGGTGTTAGGCAGATATGGGACAAAGCATTCTTTGAAGATGGGATGAGTCTTGGGTGTGGAGAATTTTAAGAAATTTAACTTCTTGCCTTTAAGTATGTGGTCAAGTGGTTTTTCTCCCTTTATGTTTTCTGCCCACTCCCTTCCTTGCTATCACTTCATCAGTCTGGAACAGAATGCCCCTTGGGGGGGGGCATTGGAGGGGGGGGATAACTATTCGCATATGCCAGTGGCTGTAGTTTTGAATAGTCAATTTCATTTGTTGTGAAAATGTCTGGGTTTAAATGTTATTACAACCATAAACTGAAAATATTGCCATGCTCTCCAGATATGTATTATAGATCTAAAGCAATCTATTTTGGGCATATATATTTTTATGAACCATCCTTCTGATTTTTAGAGATTACCAGATTTCCCAGTAATGCAAATTCAATTGTGACACATTAAAATGTCAATGTCACTCCTTTATTTTATGCGCTAAAGCCATTAGCAGCGGAGAACACTATGCCTGCTTCATCCAATTCCATCCCGTGGGTTGGATGTGATGGTAGACCTATTGAATTTAATAGAATTAATTAGTTATTTAAGCCTGTTGATTTCAATGGGTGTACTCTGAGTATGACTTTGTCAGCCGCAACCTTCTGAGACATCATCTTCTTTTGATTCTTCACTTCTTTTCCTTTTCCAAAATTAACCTGCAGGAATAGATTAACTTTGTATGTGTCACATCAAAATTGTGTCACAAGTAATTTGTTAAAGAGCACGGCTAAATGCTTTTAGGGACACTTTACTACATGCTTTGAGTTATATATCAATATGTGTTATATCAGAATTAGATGTAGCAGAAACCTTACCTGGGAAAAAAATATGCTGCAGTGGCTTCCCTAAGGACACCATTGGTCTTTGATGAGGAAGACAGATTTGGAAAACTCTCTTTAAGACTCAGAAAGAATGGCTATTTGAAATTAAATATACGCACCCCATAGCTCTCTATTTCAACTTACATAAAAGCATATAGGCAGCTAATTTCCTTGGGGGAGTGGGTGTAGTCAAATGGCATCAATGAGATTTTGAAGGCCACTGAAGGTCTCCCATATAAGTTGCTGTAGCTATGTTCAGGGCTCCTGAAATAAGATGTGGGATATCATTGAATCAGCACCAAGGGTGCACCCAGCAGTAGACACATTTTAATCAACATATATGATGTGAGAAGAAACAAGTGAATTCAATGAACTGAAAAATTGTGTGAAAAATATACACACCCAGCATTCAGTGTTAAACTCAGAACCAAATGGAACAATTGAGATCTTCTGGCTAGGTATCTCACTTAGAATATCCTTGCTACTAGAAAGGAGAGATGAGCGGGATATTATATGTAAGCTCCATTGTCATAAGCAGGTACTATAAAATCAGCTCTTTAAAAAAGAAACAAGTGCGAAGCAGTGGGATACCAGTTTATTCTCTCATTTTTGTGGACAGAAAGCAAAGAACAAAAAAGTAATATATTAAACAATGGTTGGTATGAAAAGCTCGTGTAGAAAGGGCTGTGTTAAAGTAGTGTTTCCTGCTGAGTCCTTAGCTTTTGCTAAAAAGTCACTAGCTAAATATTCCTGATTTTTCCCTACCAAGTACAAAACCAGTGACAAACTTGTGTACATGATTAACACAAAGGTGGATATCCTGTGGTCTTCCATATGCTTTTCGACTCCAACTCCCAACAGTTTTAACTATTGTGGCCAGTGGTGAGGTATTATGGGAATTATAGTCTAAAAGCATGCAGATGGCCAAAATTTGGATGGTGCCTGTCTACATAGAAGGGAGAGATAAGTCACATTAATTCCTGCACGAAAGTGCTTTCCATATATACTTTTGTAACTTGTAAAAGCCCCATACTAAAATATGAAACTATTCTTAGTGATAAAAAAAACAATTTCATTTGTACTGGATGGGGAGGGATGGGCATAAGCATAAGCAAGAAACCATTTTCATTTTATTTTGTTTACCTCAAAGTTATTAAAACATAAAAATCACTGTGCCCTTGACTTCCACTTTCTCCAAAAGTTTCTCCATATATTTTCTTTTCTTTTTGTGAGCCAAAATCAAATGCTATGCTCTGTTTAATTAAGATTTTAGATCGAACCCTTTGGAGAAAAGATTGTTAAAATGTATTATTAATTACCCATTGTTATTACAGCATGCAAATCTGTTGTACCCCATAAATAACAAATGAAGCTTCCTAGAAATAAAACAAAGGGTTGATTAAAATGAACTGTAATTGTTCTAATTGCACATTTTGGCCAATTAGCAAATAAATGTAGACTGGAGAGTGGGATAACCAGTCATTACAAGCTTATTTTTCAATTGAGAAGTTAGTTGTAAGCGAAGTTATTTTTCGTATTTCAGTGCCATTGTTCATCAAAACATAGTGTAACAGTGAAATATCAAGGCATTATTTTCAAGATATCTTTGCATTTATCAAAGTGAAATAAGACAGTAAGTGCTATGAGGTTTTTGGTTCTACCTTGCCAGCTTGAGTCACTATTTACTCCCCTAGAATTGAGTTACCAGACGTTCCCGTTTCCTGGGGACAGTCCCCAGATTTGAGAATAAGTCTCCGGAAAAATTCCATCCCCGGAATGTCCCCAGATTTCATCTAATGTCCCCGGGAAATGCAGCGGCGGCAGTCTCAGCAGCCCAGAGCAGTTGGCTCTGGCTGGCTTCAGGAGCTGCTCAGAAATCCCCATATGATGGTGGTGCAGGCTGCCTCCACCTTCCCTGACCCCAGCAACTAAGCTGTGAAGGGAGGCTTCACATTGCCTTTCGGAGCAGCTCCATCCCAACTCCTACTTGTGTGCAAGCAGGAGGGGGCAGGGATCTCTCAGTTAGGCAATGGGAAACCTTGCTTCCCAGCTGCGGGAAGTAGGAATGGGATTGGGGCTGCTCCAATGGGAAGGGAGGCATTGCGCTGCCTGAGCCTCACCGCTGCCACTCTTGGCCCTCCTTCTCTGCCTTCCATGCCTGACCCACTGCACACCGCTTCCCCACCACCACTGAAGAACCAACAACTCAGGGGCTGCCAGGCTCATGGAGAAAGGAGATAGAAGCCTTGGAGAAAGGAGAAATGTGGCGGTTGAGGTCAAGGTGGCAGGCCGCCCTTCTGCCATCGCCATCTCTGCAGCATCAACGTCCCGAACGTTTGGTATTTATTTATTTAAAGCGTCCCTGGATTCATTGAAAAAAATCTGGTAACCTTACAATAGACTGCCTTCAGCACCTCAGCAACTCTGTAACATATCTGTGGCGTAGCCACCTGGCCTTCTGCATCTACCTTTGTGAGACATTACAAGATTAATGGCTATGCATCTACCGAAGCTTCTGTTAGGATATTTCTGTTCCACCTTAAAAGGGAGCAGGCTTTGTGAGTCACAGAGTCTGTGTATTTCCTGTTCACAGGAAGTTTATGTTTTGTCTTTGCTTTTGTTTCTCTCTCGGTGCCTGAACACTGAAGCAGGCAGTCATTTTTTTTTCTTTGTTCTGACCAACGCAGAATAAAATTGTAAATAATGCTCTCCTGCGTGCATCTTTCGCTGTGCATTATCTGCTGATAAGAGCGTGCATCAGCTCTGGAATGTGGCAAGCTATTTCTGGAGCTCGTGTCGCTAATTGCTGATACTTCCAGATGGATGTCTGGAATCGACGTGGGGCCATGATGGACTTTGTCTCCCTGGCAGTATCCCAACAGCTTCTTTCAATAGGTGATTACTACAGCAGGTGGTTCCTCAGTAGGGGCAGGGTCTGTAGATGGTTCCACCCATCAGAGTAGGTTTGGTAAATCCCTTTGGAGGATCCCCTCCTCCCTGCAGGAAAATGTTACATTGGACTTCCTATGATGGTCCATTTTCTGCAGTGGATGGAGGAGATTCTATTTCCCCATCTCGTCTACACACTAAACTGGCCTGAAATGTTCAGAAGTCCCTACTTTTGAGCTATGATTAGAGATGGGTGACTATTACAATTGTGGTTTCTCTTTGTTTCTCTGTTCCCCAGTTCTCCACATTTGTATCTCTCTCTCTCTCTCTCTCTCTCTCTCTCTCTCTCTCTCTCTGTGTGTGTGTGTGTGTGTTTAAAGAAAAGATTTCATGAAAATTCATCAGTGCAAATTTCTCCTAAGGTACACATGTCTGTATGCAATTTTGCCTAATATAGACAATTTGGAAAGCAATTTCCTCTAACATAACACATTTTTGCATATTATTAACACAATGATAATGCATTTGAATGCACATTTTACCCAGGTCTATGCATTTTTGCACACATTACTTTGCATTGCAAAATTCAGAGAAATCCACATTTCAAAGGAGGTTTGCTTCAGTTCACATATTGTTTTGGAAAGTATGAATTAAGTAGGTTTGTTGGGAAAGCTTGTTCCCATTTGCCTGTGCAACAGGGTTCAGTAGTAGATGCTTATGGAAACCAAATTTCATTTCAATGAACTATCTGATAAATAGCCCTTCTCTTGAAGGTAGATAATCTCTGTAAATGTCTTTAGGAAGAAAACATGGACTTTCAGCACTATGATAGGGTGGAGGATACAAGGAATAGGAATGCATTTGATAACACATTTTTGAAGTCTGCAGCTTCTTGCACAGCTTTTCATTTATATCTGCCAATGCGTTTTGACATTAACAACCTAATATGAACTTTTTACCTATGTCCCTCAAGTGGTTCAAGATATTTTTACTTGAACCGTTCACCAATCTTCTGGCCAATAGGAACATGGACCATTAGCTGCAAGCTTGAGCTTTTCTAAAAGCATGCCCTGCATATTTTTTAACAAGAGGGTATTTTTGGACCCTGTGGTTCTCTAGAGCAGTGTTTCCCAACCGGTGTTCCGCGGCACACTAGTGTGCCGCCGGACGTTGCCTAGTGTGCCGTGGGAGGGAGGCGGGCGAGTCGGGCTAATCCTCCGGCCCCGCTCCCCCGGGGAACGTGCCCCGTCATCCGCTTCTGCCTTGCTCCCTGTGACAGGAATTCCCCAAACTGCATCAGCATCTGCTGCTTGCCCAGCAGCCCCGGCGCTGCCTTGCGCCCGGCGCCCCCGCCATCCTCGGCGCAGGGAGCGAGGGGCGCGCAGGCAGGCGCTGCCCGGCGGAGCGACGGCTCCTTCCGAGCGGCTGGCAGTGTCTGGGCATGACTGGCCTCCCGCCTGGTCCCGCGGCGGCTGCAGACGCGGCTGAAGCAGCACAGGGAAGGAGACGCCCGACCGCCCAGCCCAGCCCCGCACGCTCCCACTCTCTCTCGGCGGCCGGGGAGCGGGGCCAAAGCGGGCCCCCACCTGAGTGGCGGCTGCGTGAGCCAATAGGCGAGCTGGGGCAGAGGGGGAGGCGGGGCTCCAGAGAACAAAGGAGGGAGGGGGCACCCAGGAGAAGGGGGCGGGGCGGGAGGAGCGGGGAGCGCGGCGCTGCGCCCGGGACGCCCCAGTTCCGCCGGGTTAGAAGCCGGCGGCCTACCTCTGCTGGCCGTGGAAGGCAGCCGGGTCTGGATCGCGCCCCGAGAGTGGCGGGGTCCGCGCACAGCCTGCCCTCCAGGCTGGGAAGTGGCTCCTAGCCTCCGCCTGAAGCCACGCAGAGCCCGCAAGGCGCCCTTGGCGCAACTTGGCCGGGGCAAAAGGCGAAGCTCTGGAGGGAAAGGCGGCCGGATTCCCCTCCTCGGCGGGTCCGGTGGTCTCCCGCCTCCTCTGAGGAAGGGTCTCTTCTTCAGCTTTTCTGATCCTTCGTGGCCCCGTTGGGAGAAGCCGAAATAAATAATGGCCGTGCCATTAAAGTTCTCTCTTTTATAAAAGGGATCCTAATAGAATCGTAGAGTTGGAAGGGATCCCCAGGGCTATCCAGTACTGTACAACCCCTGCAGTGCAGGAATCTCAGCCATAGCATCCATGGCAGACAGACATCCCACCTCTGCTTAAAAACCTCCAAGAAGGGAAAAACCTCCCGAGGGAGACCATTCCCCTGTTGAACAGCCCTTACCAGCAGAAAGTTCTTTCCCATGTTTAGTCAAAATCTTTATTGTAACGTGAATCCACTGGTTCGAGTCCTACCTTCTCTACCTTCTATGCTGTTACTATTTTTTTTTTTTTTTTTTACATAAGTAAAAAGTGACCTTTCCCCATCTGGCATGGTGGTGTGCCTCGAGATTTTTTCCATGAAACAAGTGTGCCTTTGCCCAAAAAAGGTTGGGAAACACTGCTCTAGAGGAATATGACCAGGATACAGCAGCTTTTAAGCCAGGTGAAACAGGATGTGAACTCTGAGAGCTTCCTGTAAAAAAACTCAGACTGACTACCCCTTAGAGTGCAGCTGTCTAGATAGGTTTACCGTTCTAATTTCAGTAACAGTTTGCACTAATGGTGTCTTGCATCTGTAATTAGGATCAGTTTTTTCAACCACCATTTTAAAGAAATCCTGTGGGAAGATGAGATTGAAATATCACAACAACTTCTCCTGTCCTCAGAAATGACGTCTCCTCTGCCTCTATAATTTTTGTGCTGTTCTGTTTGTATGCAATAGCTTCTATTTTTTATGGGGCAAATCATTAACATATGATTGTCAGACTGTGAATCAGGATATAGAATTGTGATAATGGAATTGCTAATTTAATCAAAATCCTTGTTTTATGTAACTTCCATATTATTCATGTAGGCGAAAACCTGGATACTTAATTAATGACTCCAGCCCAGGTCTACTTGTAGCATCCAATAACTGTGGTGCAGAATTGGAATGTACACATCTGTTATTAAGGTGGGATCCAGAAATTCAGTGCAAATTTATTTATTTAGGAAGATTTTTATACTGCTTGATCATCAGAAACAATTTACATTCAACCTTTACATAAAACAATTTAAAATACACAGTAAAAATACTCATAAAATCAAACCTTAAAAACAAGTTGACATAAAACTTATAAAAATGGAATAATCTGTTTTAAAAACAAATATAGTTAATAAAATTATTTGGTAAGATTGCATGTCTGGGGAGGCTTGCCTAAACAAAAAATATGTTTTAACAGGCACTGAAAACAATGATGTTGGTATACTTCCAGTAGGAAATATGCAGGTACATCATCATTAAAGCATCTTTCTACATGTGGCTCTTCCTTGCTGGACTGGTGCAAATGTGTTTGCAAATTATTGGTTTCCATACAAAGCTGCAAAATGACAGGCTGGTCAGTTTCCAGGTATGTGTGAGCACAGATCAAGAAGCTAAGGTAGGCTTCTCATAAAATTGACACTGTACATTTCAACATTTGCCCTTCATGAGTTTTTGTTTCAGTTGCTTGATTCCAGCCAAAAATGTCTCCTTCAACTAAAATCCTTGGAATAAAACAGCAGAAAGAAAGAAAGAATAAATAACACATTTAAAGAAAACTTCAGCTGTTAGGTGGGGGAGACACGCACACCTCAAATAATATACAATGACTGAAGGTTCAAAATGGAATGAACCTTCTGAGAATCAACATTCTATCATGCCTAACAGAAGCTTTCCACATTATGAGATTTCCGAGGCAAATAAATGAAATATTTGAGGAAGTAGCCATAAAGTAAAAGAAGAACAAAACAAACCCTTGGAAAAGGTCAGGCATCCAATGTATGCTGAAGAATACAGATTGCAAAATCTGTCAAGAGCCTAGGACACAATCTAAATGAGAGATTAGAAGGAGCAATATAGGTGATAAAAGTCAGAGTGTATACCGAGGAAGATTTCTTGTATACAGGTGGAGAAAATGCGTAATAAAAAAGTAATCGAAAAGAGATGGATTGAGACACACAGAAGTGACGAGCCAATAAAAGGAAGGTTTTGCATTTACTAGTTATGAAAAAGTAACCTGAGTGGCTGGGATCATCAGAAATGGTGAGATTATGGCATAGTGAATCCCAATTTTTGCAATAAAAGGTAAAGGTAAAGGTACCCCTGCCCGTTACGGGCCAGTCTTGACAGACTCTGGGGTTTGTGCACCCATCTCACTCTATAGGCCGTGGGCCAGCGCTGTCCGGAGACACTTCCGGGTCACGTGGCCAGTGTGACAAAGCTGCATCTGGCGAGCCAGCGCAGCACACGGAACGCCGTTTACCTTCCCGCTGGTAAGCGGTACCTATTTATCTACTTGCACCCGGGGGTGCTTTCGAACTGCTAGGTTGGCAGGCGCTGGGACCGAGCAGCGGGAGCGCACCCCGCCGCGGGGATTCGAACCGCCGACCTTTCGATCGGCAAGCCCTAGGCGCTGAGGCTTTTACCCACAGCGCCACCCGCGTCCCTTAATTTTTGCAATAGCATTCATTTATTAAGCACCCTCCCCACAATTCACTGCAAGGGAAAGAAAATAAATCCATACATGGATTTATTGTATGCAACCAAATAGTCATGTTGGTTCAAGGACTTCTGTCTGTACAAGACGACTTCCCAGATCTATTCTGTGGGTTCCCTCAACTGTCCTGAGTAGTTTGGGTGTGGGAAAGGGGAAGGGAAAGGAAATATTGTTGTACAGGTGGAAGTCTTTGCACTGAGAGGATGGCCTTATGGAATACAACCCACAATCTTAACTATATTATGGACTCAAGTTGATAAGTATTTGAGAAGGTATCTATCAGTCTAAATACAGTGATACAATAACTATACATAATAAAAAGTATAGTTGTATCACTACAGCATAATACCACACACACACACACACACACACACACACACACTTAATAGTTTATTTAACATAAATTGGAATTTAAGTGAGCATAAAGCGAAACAATATGTCAAGTAAAAAATATGTAATAACTTCAACATCCAAAAGTAGGCCCAAAATTGATAGTGTTTGTGCTGAGTACAATGTGTTCCATACTGGTGTCACCCACTTAGGTGGGGTTTACGTTTCGGGTCCCTGCATGCATAAGTGAAATCACCTTAGGTGGGGAACACCCTCCAAAAAGCCTCCAAAAAGCCTGCTCTCCCTCTCTAGTCCAGACCAAAATATCTAGAGGCCAGCTAGAGGCTGAAGGACGCACAGGAAAGTGGCTGCTGCAATGGGTCCACCCCACACATCAGCGGTTAGGCAGGGAAGGCTGAGCAGCCTAAACAAAATTCCACTGAGCCTCAAGTGTCTTCAGGGCTTCCTCCACCTTCACTGACATCTTCTTCGGGCTCCAGGGAAGGCCTCCTCACAAGCCACAAGGACTCTTCAGCTTTCTCCTACCACTTCTCTCTGCCTGGTATGATCCTATTTATTTATTTGCTGGCACTGTGCATGGACAAGGTCACGTGTGTGCTGAATGTGCATAAGTGGGGGGTGGGTTACTGTATTTTATGACTCAGATATCAGAGTTCTTCTGGAAGCAACTGCCTTTTGAAGGCTCTCAAGGCTAGATGATGGGGCAAGGCAGGTGGAAACAATTGTCCTATGACGAGAAATACAACATCTCTTTTCCCTCAGTGTCAAGCGTGGTCAGCAGGTTTGGCCTCCATTGCAGTCCTGCTTCCCATAGTGCAACAGTGATGTTCACCATCTGTGAAAAAGCATAGCTGTGTACTTGATGTAGTGTTGCAAAGAACATTTACAGACTGGCTCTCACTGACAAGGAGTCCACATGTGTAGCAGATTATCCATTTCTCCGCAGCAAGAGCACAGGGGCATATTGCCCTGCTTAGGAGGGCTTGCAGTTTTCAAGTCATCCTCTAGATACACCTATGGCACATGATGGGCAATTTTGCCTGCTTTTATGTCTTAAGCAAATTCCTCACATTGGGACATTTTGGTTCCTTGCTCATTACTATATGTGGGGGGGGGGGGAGAGTAAAGTTTGACATTACATTGCTTGTTAAGAGCTTCCTTTGCTTTTAACAGAACAATGGAGGCTGTCTTTGAAAGCCAGATTAAAAAAGACTCAAAAATAATTGCTGACTCAAAAATGCTATTCATTTCCCCATTTCTGGGAAAAGCATACTTAGCATTGATTTTTACACACACACACACACACACATACACACACACACACACACACACACACACACACACTTCCCTACAATTACTATGATAAAGAAACAGAACTGTATGCAACAACAGAAATGTGTGGCTTAAAAATTGTTTCCTCAGTGAGCAGAAATTTGGCCTTAAATGTTTTTGTTTTCTGGAAAAAACACCAGAGTTTTCTTTCTTTGCTCTTCATAGAATTGGGAAGAAGAAAACAAATTTATTAAACCTTTTCTTGCTTCCCAGGAGTTAACAGTTGGTTTTGGCACTCTTCTTATCCATTCTGCTTTCTAACATAATACATGCTGCCTCTTCCTGATATAACTTTTATCTCTGGCCACAAGAGGGTTTGCCGTTTTGACCACGCATTGGATCAGTCACTGTTCAGCTCATGAAAGCCTCCCAAATTAGACCCTAATAGTCCACAACAATCATTTTTTGAGCCCATATACAGAACTCCACTGCTGCAGTCTACATGGCAGCCTATTACAATTGTGGTACATAATGTGAAAGAGATCCCAACAAATGGTATAAGTACTTGGCAGAGCAAGTAAAAAAGAAGACACTCCAGAAGGGCCTCTTACAAAATGAGCATCTGTGCTGGCTGGGTGAAAATACACCCCACGTTTGATATTTTGAAGGGAACATTCTAGACTATCAGGAAGGGGTCCAAAGAGAGTTCAGTCCCCATCCCCCCCCTCAAATATCTACAGGTCTATACAAATGCACAGAGAGATCTTGCAAAATGTGAAGGTTTTACTTTTCTTGCACAGTCTTAAAAGGCCTTTTTAAAAATAAAAAAGAAAGGATGTATAAAATTATTGGCAATATGTTACTTGCAGAATGATACCTAGCTCTTGGAAATAATATCTTCTAGGAATAATTAAAAATGGAGTAATAAAAAGTGTATGAAGGAGATATATAAGCTGACATAGTAAAATCAAAACAGATCCTTTGAAGAGAAACACACACACACACACACACACACACACTGCAAGTGAAACCTAGAGTATGGAACTGTTCTGCGGTTTTGAGGTTACTTGAGTGGTGTTCTAGGGATCAAGAATCCTAACATTCACACACACACACCCAAGCTTCATCCATTGCCAGCTCTCTGATGAGTAAGTGCAAGGTACACGTTTTCAAACACTTATTTGTTACATTCACACTTTATATTTTTTGGCATGCACTTAGATCAACTGATAAAAAAGTGATGAGGCCTAAATATGATAAAAAGTACAGGCAACAAGAAAACCCAGTTAAATCTTGTGACATTCAAGTGGCACCCTCTACCTATTGCTACAATTTTCAGAATGGCTGGAGCAATTATATCCTCTTTTTTTTTTTAAATTATGGTAAACCAACCATTCTTTGTATAATGCGCAAGAATCGAAATTTCAGTCTAAAAAGAATCTGTAATTTGAGACAGCCCTCTAAAACCTGCTGCTGCAGACTATTCCCACTGAGACAGTGTCAGGTTGCCGCTAACTGAACAAACCGTTCGGTTTTCAAGGACATTTAAAATGCAAGTCCACAACAATGTATGTAAAAATGACTCCATGATCTGGGAAAAATTCTTTGTTGTCTTGCTGTATGGGAACATATACTATTTGCAGATATGGGTAGTATGGAGGCCATATGAAGCACATATCTGATTCCTAGATATCAGGCTGGTTCACATATGCTGAGGACAGAACCAGGTACCAACTTGTAAGTGCAAATGAGATGCCATAGACCAACACAGAGAACAACATCCAGTTGGTGTTCCTAGTACCATAATTCCAACAGGAGGTGCTCACTAATGGTGGTGCAGGAGGAAGGGGAGATCTTTGCCCATTCCCTTGTACCCCCAGCAACAACCAGTGCCCCTCAAAATCTGTTATAGTGGGAACCCAACATTGTAGGGCTTAGCTTCTTGACTTCTTTCCTTAATGGCCACAAAACGGTATATTTAACAGTGTCTCTCTCTCCACTGTGGAGTGGAAGATATTAAGGGTTTAAATTTTTCAGGTTCCTCCTCCTCCTTCCATGTTGACCTACTGCTCTGGACAGAGGAAACTACATCCAGCAATCTCAGTACTGTAGGAAATAATCCTTCCAAGCATGTCATTTCCATTTCAGGGTCTTGAATGGCAAGCTGTATATCTATAGAAAGACTGGTCTCCTTCCTTCTCTTTTGAATTTCCACCCCCCACATGTAATTGTAATTACATGTTCCAGGCTTGCATTGCAACACTGGAAACAAATTCAAGGGCTTAACACACGTAAACGCCTGATGTTGTTGGACTTCCAGTTCCATTATCCCCAACCATTGTCTCTGTTGGATGGGGCTGATGGGAGATGGGATCTGACAACTTCAGGACACCTCTGGCTTAAATAAGCCCTGGATAGATTAAAGTAGTCACCAGTTAGAGATGTAAAGAAAACTGTAGAAACGGGGAAGAATAGCCATCCATGTTTCTTTGCTTAGATACATAGATCTAAACTAGGCTTCCTCAACCTCGGCCCTCCAGATGTTTTGAGACTACAATTCCCAGCATCCCTGACCACTGGTCCTCCTAGCTAGGGATCATGGGATTTGTAGGTCAAAAACATCTGGAGGGCCAAGGTTGAGGAAGCCTGATCTAAACTCTGCATTACCATAATCTCAAAAAATCTGAAATATCCTGAACCACATCTACTAAAGAATTTTACAACAGATTTTCTTATTTTAAGCATTAGTTGAGTAGCTTCAGAAAAGCAATAGGAAATAAAAGGTTTTTTGTGAAAGATCTGGTTTCTATATGCTGATGTCATCCTAGGCTGGGCAAATCTTTGGTCTAAGGCAGATCACTGAGTCATTTCTTGCATTATGAGTACGTGCCCATCAGTCTCCACAGGCACATTCAATCCCTTGAAAAGCACATTTCCCCCCAGCCACACAAAAGCTAAAAACTGCCCTATTAAGCCTCAGCAGAGGGTCACCACAGAGATGATACCTCATTCAATTTCCACCAAAGGTTCCATATTAGGGATGTGAATTGGCTACATTAAGTTACTGCACATGGTTTAGCAAAAGTGATTGAACATTAAACAGTACAGAAATGGTCACATTGACATTTTAAAGCTTTACTCAAATCCATGTGTTTCTTAAATTCACATTTTCTGAAACCCTTGCTGGTTTGTGCCATTTCTAATTGTTTGAATAGTTGTATCCTACTGTTCAGAATAGATTGACAGGGTGGCTTACAACAAAGATTAAAATACACCATCCCAAACATGCAAGTTAAAAACAACAAGCAGATAAAACAGAACATTCCTGCCATCTAATTCTGTTATAGATTTGCTTTGAAGTTTGTAAAGTTCAGCTAAGGATAGATACAAAAATTGTATGTTATCAGATACTTGCCATTAACAATTAGGATGTAATCCTATACACATTTCCTGGGAATGTGCATTTGAATTCAACAGGGCTTAGTTCTCAATAGATGTGTATGTGCACTATTAGCTGATTAACTAATCAATTTAAAACATTTTAAACATTTTGAGTGATTGCCTAGGTGTCTATGACAATTCATGAGCAGAATTCTCCCTTTCCCAAGAATACATGTATTTGTTTGAAAAAAGAAAACTGATGACACAGTTGCAATCTTTGAAGGGACACTCTTCCACTTGTAGACTAAAGGAAATGACTCTGTTAAGATGGCAACATCTGAATGCCTCACTTATAAACAAAGAGAAGGGCCACCCCCCCTTCAGAACTATTGTATTCTTCAGCTGCAGATTTATTCACAGCACACCTATTTTTCTTCTCCACAGGATACTCTCCCCCCCTTATTATTTTTTGACATTGTTTGCCGAGGGAGATGCTGAATGTGCAGAGTGGAAAAGTCACAAGCCTTCTTTTCCAGTCGACACACAAATATCCCTCACTGATCCTGAGGGACAGTCACCCAATGCCCCTTCCCCCACAATAGTGACCAGTGTCCTCAAGACTTAGCAAAGCACTGTAGGGGAGGTTTCCCCAAATCATTTCCCCAAAGATGGCTTGCCACACATTTCACACACATTGATGTGACTGCTGCTTTGTTACCTAGCACCCTCAGCCATAGTCTGTATTCAACACATGCATGTCTGGACCAATGATGCAGGGACTGCATAACACCACAAAGACAGATATCTGGGGTCATTGTTTGGTCAATTAGGTTCTAAGTACTTTGCAGAAATGAGCAACAATTTCCCAATAACAGTGCTGGGGGGGATGGGACAGAAAAGTCAATACTCTTCTGTTTCCTCTGTAGAGTTATTTTATTTTTCTCTCTGTAGGTTTAATGGCCATGCTGGCCTGCTAAGAGTCAAGTTGTACTTTCAATGTACAGTCCAGGAGAGATGGTAGTAAGCAGACAGGATTTCCTTTAAAATGTCCCCACTTTTCAAATCAGCACTGAAGCTAGTTGGGTTGGCTTGAAAGGAAGGATTGGAAAGGGAAAGGAGCCTGTTGCCATGCAAGATGGGGAGAAGTGCCAGTGAGAATGGGGTAGCAGTTCCATTTCCTACCCACCTTTACCTTGCACTCCTGTCACTTTGCAAGAGGTGGGGGGCAAGAAAAAACAACACAGTGATTATCCAGGATCTTAGACTTGAGCATATACAACAATTCCCAGTCAATGCAAGCTCGGATTTACAAAATTACAAAAGCATGATTAGCTGTCCAGGGCAATTTCAGACATTCAAACAAAGCACAATTCACATCTCAGATTTACATGTAAATGCAGCCAGTGAAGTTAAATGTCTGTATTTTAACAAACACCTGCTATATATCTAGTAATCATCCTGAACTAGTCAAGTTAATTCTCATAAACAGAAGGAGAAGGGTAGTAATCCCTTCTAGATTAGGAATCATGCCTATACCTTTACTTTTCTAATGGAAAAAAGCACCCTTCCAAATGTAGCAAAGTGTACTTAACAAAATGTACCAGTGAAGCCCCACTAATGGTTCTGGGAAACAGTGTCATGGAGCTGATGGTGTGTCCTTTTGATATGGGATTCCTCCCAGGCACACCCCACATTTCTGCTTGAGGTGAAACAAAAAGAGCCAGCCTAACCTGCCGGTGCATCCCCTCCCACCATCACCATGCTTGCCGCTGCCAATGCTGTCTGTGCACACCCTATCTGGTAGTGCAAATTTCAGGTGAATTGCACCCATTTTGTGTGTGATCTCACCCAAAATCAGCACCGATGGTGGTGCCACTTCTTTGCCAGTGGCAGGGGCAGTGTGGCAGATGTAGTGCCCATAGGAGTGCTGCCTGGGGGTCTTCTGCCACCTGAGGCAGCAGCCTCACCCTGTCTAATGACTGGTCCAGCTCGGATTCCTCCCCACTGACTTGACAAAACCACATAAACAGGGGACAGGTGAGCAAATTGGCAGCAAATGGTGCATCTGTTCTCTTAGGAACCATGAAGAATGCCTGAAGATTGTCTCTGACATATTATATATGCATACACACATAGTATGGCTTATGCAATTTTCAACAGGAGCAGAAAGTGTGCTGGGTTGGCGTCACTCACCTGACCACCTGACAGCTGAGTCACTGCTGTTTATAGGTAAGGAGAGGGTGGGGGAAGCAAGAACAGTGAGGTGGTGGTGGTGGTGGTTGTTTTATTTCTATCCCACCCATCTGGCTAGGTTTTCCCAGCCACTCTGGGGCAAGGTTTAGCTGACCCACAGGTACATTTGCACTTCACAAACTGGCCCACCAACTTATCCCACTCTTTTCTGACAACTAGGAAACTTTTGCCACACAATAGGAAAAGATGGAAAATATGAGCACAGGTGCCCTTATTTACCACCTCAATGGAATTTCCCTGTGCCAGAAGCGGTATAGTCATGCTGGCCACGTGACCCGGAAAGCTGTCTGTGGACAAACGTCGGCTCCCTTGGCCTGAAAAGCGAGATGAGCACCGCACCCCATAGCCACTTAGACTGGACTTAACCATCCAGGGGTAATTTACCTTTCTACCTTACCTATTTGCCACCTACAAATTATCTGAAAATCAAGTCTATCCAATCACATGTTTGGGCCTCAGCTGCCTGAATGGTTTTCTGCCCTTTGTGCATCTCCATTCAGGTCAGCAGCTTCTTCCAAAGGCAGCGGGTGGGGTAACTGAAAACACCTTTCCCTTGACATTACTCTGTTGATTATATCCTTATGTTTACCTTAGTGGGGATTGTATTGCATTTCAGAGACAGGTGGGGGCATTAAGTGCTTCATTCCAGCCTTTGCCAATCTGATGCTTTCCAGATATTTTGGACCACAGCTCCCATCTTTGCAGCCAGCAAGGCAAAACTGGCAGTGGCTCATGGGAGTTGCAGACCAAACCACCTGGAGGGCACTGGGCATACAGCAAATGTCATAAACACTCTTGTATTTAAAGAGGTCAGATTAAGTGGGGGGATTAAACTTTGAGGAAGTTTGAGATCTATTTTAAGCTAAGCAGAATAGAAATCTCTTTTAAAAAAACTTTGCCAGTAGTTGTAAAAAATTGTATCCCCCACCCCCGCCTTGGGAACTGTCAAGATAGCAGCTGAGTGATTTCCTCCAGGGGTGAAGCAGTGCTGGTATGCCACAGGGAGAAACAAAACAAGAATCTGGAGCAGTGGAGGAGGGGGAAAGAGGTACGTTTTTAAGCTACTGAGGCTATAAGCTGTGGCAGTGACCTAACATGTCAACCTTTGCCTGTTAGCCATGAAGAAGTAGTCAGATGTGCCATTTCCCCCTCCCTTTCTTCATCCCTTTTGACAGATTGCACCTGAAACAAGAACGTCAGCCAAGGAAGGTAGTGTGTGTGCATTAAGAGTGCTTGCTACGTAAGGAGACACCCCCCCCCCAATGTCAGTATTAGGATAGACATAGCCTTGGTTGAACTTGAGATCTGTGTATTTATCATAGAATCACTGAATCATAGACTAGGAGAGTTGGAAGGGACCCCGGGCATCATCAAGTCCAACCCCATGACAGGTGGCCATCCAACTTCTGCTTAAAAGCCTCCATGGAAGAAGAGTCCACCACTTCCTGAGGGAGACCATTCCACTGCTGTCAGAAACTTCTTCTATCACAGCCCAGAATCCCTAAATCCCATTCAGGTGCCCATATATGACTTAAAGGAGAAGGAAGGACATCAGGTTTGCATATCCTGGTTCCTCCCACCCCTAATTGCTGTCCTAGTTGCCCTACCTGAGCCAGAAGGCAACTTCCTGAAGCAGGGAGTCTGCATTCCTGGGGGTTCCCTGTACATTTTCAAACCCAGAATGGGAGACTAGACTGGCAGTGGGTGCAGAGCTACTACACTCATATAGTACATCTGCCTTGGATGTTCCTTGATATTGTTTTCACTGTTTGCATAGAGTGAATCCACTCTGACTTGTGGCTCAACCAAGAAATATTTTTAGGGGTGCCTAAGATTCCCACCTGATGCCATTCTCAAAGGAAAATGCTGTCTTCCAGGAAAGCCCAGGTGCTGCTCTCATTCAAAAGACTTGCTTTTTTAAAAAGGGGGTCTCAACTAATCGCTCCACCAAGACTTGTGAATTACCCATCTCTCCCAAATTAATCTATATGTTCACAACAAAGTTCAAACTGCAGAAACAGGGTGAGTGGGGGAATTCAATTCAATTCACATTTAAATGCAAACCTACCTAATTCCCACTTTCTGGGGAAAAAATGAAAACTAGAATACAGCAATCCCTCAAAAGTCACACTTGTCTGAATTTTGCAACGCGGTTTCCCAGCAAAGTAATGTGTACAAAAATGCACATATTAGGGTAAAGTGTGCATAAAAAAGCATACATTTATGAAAATAGTATTTTAAAATACACTATATTAGGGGAAGTTGCTTTGCAAAAATGTGTAAATGAGGCAAAATTGCATTCAAAAATGTTTATTGTGATGAATTTGCAGATAAATTTTCATGAGGACCTTTTTATCTAAAAACAAACAAACATGCAAACTGTTGTGGAAATGTGGAGAACTGAAGTACAGATTGGAAATATATTGATTGATTGATTACATTTATATCCCACCTTTTCCTCCAACAATTTCAAGGTGATTTGCATGATTCTCCCCTTCCTCATTTCACCCCCCAACCACCCTGTGAGGTAGGTTAGGCTGAGAGGCAGTAACTGACCAAAGGTCACCCAGTGAGTTTTATAGCCAAGTGGGGATTTGGCTCTGGTCTCCCAGGTCCTTGGTTCATATTCTAAGCACTACACCACACTGGCTCACACTAGGTCCTCACATGAGGAACTGAGAGAAACCAAAATTGAAAGTTTCACTCATACCAGATGTGGTTTTGGGGTAATATAACCAGTTCAGCTGCCACTGCAGGGAGCACCACAACAATGTTGTGGAATGGCATGTGAGACGCAGGGAGTGCACAGGGAGCTGATGAAATCTGAGAGCCCAAAATCCGCCACAGCTCATACAAAATAGAATAGCCTCTCTTGCTTAGGCCTCCCTTGAAATCTCCTACCTCCTATGTCTGTCTTTTACAAGACTCAAGGTATTTCCATGAAAAATGAAAGGGGAAACAGGTGTTGTACACCCAAGGGGGTTTGTTTTCCTTAAGTTCCACATATTTTACCCTAATGCTCCATGAGAAACCCCTTTTGAAAAGAAAGAGAGATACATAACAGTTTGCACCTGCAGCAGCATAATTTGGATGAGCCCATAGTGACTCTTTAAAGTTTTGCCAAAGACTAGAGATGACCAGATGAGGAAATGGTGAGAACTCAGATCAGCTTTGCACAGAACAAATATCATTTGTCCATGGTTTGTTTATGTACTGATATCAAGCTATCTGCCATATAGGTTTTGTGTGGATGGTCAAGTTTAAGCTCAATAGGATCCCAAACTACTAATACTGTACTTAAAGGGATATCTGCTAACAGTTCTTCCATTTAATATATTTGATCAGAAAGATGGATAGATAGCATTTGTGTTGGAGTGGTATAATCATCATAACTGTTCATCTGATGTAGCAAATAAAAATGAAACACATTCAGGAGAAAGGTTTAAATAAATATGTTGGAATTATAGCATTTCAATGGGGGGAATGCAACTTGTCCTGTTTATGACTTAATCTTGTTCTTCTTCACTGGTTTGAATAAGGAAATGGAAAACAGTATGATTATTAGTTACCCCTTTTTGACCTATTTTTCTCATTCTTGAGCACTTATCATGCAAATAAGATTCTGAAGTATTATTTCATCTGTTTATCTAATCAGATGGATATGTTTAGATGCAATTTTCAACTCTCCGGTGTTTCTGGTGGGTTTTTTTTGGTTTTGACTGAATGAATTCTAAACTCTATTAGTACTTTTCAAACTGTGAGACAAAAATCATTCCTTTATTGCTTTCTGTAATGCACCAAACCCATCTTGTAACTGAAATTTATATGGAAATCTCTTGCATTTCTCATTATGCTCAAAACATTTTGTAACATGGCTTCTTGATAATATTTTTAAGCTTGAGAAAAAGCTTCAGCATCTAACAAACTCAACAAAATGTTCTCTGAGCCATACATTAAAATGATCAGATGCAGATAGATTGGATTCATTGAATGTATGATGTGTTTATATGAGATGTTGAACTGGGTAAGTATAAAATATAAGCCCTGTTCTATGAAATTCTGAAGTAAGAATATATACTGAATCTAGAAATCAAAATGCCACAATGCTTAAAAACAGAAAGCTTCAGTTGACAGGGCATTGATATTACTGTTTTAAGGATGGATAAAATGAGGGAAACCTTTCTGCCTGTTCTGAAGATTGTGTCCAATAGTGTGAATGGAAGACAAGCCTATGTATTAGATATGTCATATGGGCCTGCTGTGTGAGAGAGAATCACCCAAAATTGGGTGGAGAAAACCTGCACTCTGTTGGTGCAAGATTCCTCCTCCTCATTTGGAAATGATCCCCATTTTCCACTGCAGACTCATATGCAGTGGCGTAGCGTGGGGGGTGCCAGGGGGGCCGGCCGCACCGGGCGCAACATCTGGGGGGGCGCGCTCGCTGCCTCCGGAGTCGCCGAAGAGCCTCGGGTGCAGGCTGTAGCGGAGCCGCATGTCTCGCGGAACCGACGAGTTGTGCGCGCGTCCGGGCTGAAGGCGCCCGGCAGGCAGCGGCTCTCAGCGCTCGCCGCGGAGGACGCGCCAGGCAGCCCCTCCTCACAGCCCCGCCTCCGCCGCTGCTGCTGCAGCTGCTGGGCCGTTGCATTTTCCTCGCCTCTCTGCCCCCCTTCTCCTCCGGGCAAGCAGCGTCGTTTGGGCGGCAGCGCCAGCGGCAACTCGCAGGTTAGGGGTTAGGGGGGGCGCAAATTACTTGCCTTGCCCCGGGTTAGGGGGCGCAAATTACTTGCGTTGCCCCGGGTGCTGACAACTCACGCTACGCCGCTGCTCATATGACACAGCCCACACTATATAGTAGGTCAGTCTAGTTTCTTCAATAGCCTTCAGTTGCATCTCAAGCTTGGGGACCATATGTGACCTGTCTATCTGACCCCTGAAATTCTCCCCAGCCACACCCCCTCACTGTCCCTGACTTACATCCTCACTGAGTGTTTTTGCCTTGCTAGAATGTGTTCTTGAACTCTGATTATGCTTCTTGCTTGCATGGATGAAGGACAGAGCAGGATGCCAGCGCCATGCTGAGCTCCCCAAACCTCCCTTCTTGGTAACTAGCAATGGTGCTAAGCCCCTGGAAACCCAAGTGAATCATGCTGGCCTGCCTGCATTGCCCCAATGACTGCTGCTGCCTGGTAGGGTGTTCAGAAGCATGTGACCATTAAGCTGAAAAAGTTTTCCCATCTCTGCCTAGAAGAAGAAGAAGGAGAAGAGTTTGGATTTGATATCCCACTTTATCACTACCCGAAGGAGTCTCAAAGCGGCTCACAATCTCCTTTCCCTTCCTCCTCCACAATAAACACTCTGTGAGGTGAGTGGGGCTGAGAGACTTCAAAGAAGTGTGACTAGCCCAAGGTCACCCAGTACCTGCATGTGGAGGAGTGGAGACGCGAACCTCGTTCCCCAGATTATGAGTCTATCGCTCTTAACCACTACACCACACTGGCTCTCACATCTTTTCAACCATTGCCTCATCTTTTCATCTACACTTCCACCAACTCCCATCCCTCCCCACTGTGCACAATATTGCCATCATCGTATACATAAAAAAAACTCATAACAGTTAGCTTCTTATTAAGGGGGAGATTATATTTTTGTGCATTTCATCCTTGGATTTTAAAATTATCTGCCGAAGGGGCATTCATTAAGTATTAATTTCAAATTACCACATGGGTAGCAAAGTGTACAAATCTATGAGAGAGCAGGAGATCCCCTGTCAAACTAGGAAACTTGGGATATTAGAAAGTTATGATCAGTTACTGCTAGGCAAAAAATAAATCTCTACGGTACACAACAATCCAGTCCATCAGGATCAAACAGAAGGCATGTTCCTGGGCCTGTCTGCACTGTTTAAAATCACTACAGAATGTTCACTCTTTGTATCATTTACCTAAACAACATATGAGCAGGAATGAATATATTGTTCCATGAGGGCAGGGAATAATGACTTAACTATAATAAATATGACAATTAAACCAGGCACATTCCTTCAGTTATATTGGACTTTAAAAGGAAGATTCTTGTGCAATTTTGCTTCCAAGGGAATACATACCATACACTGATACACGTGTCTGAATGGGACAATATATGTTCTCAGGCACTGATAACATATCACTGGGAAATACAGATAACATAAGGCTGCTTTCTGGCAGTGCATTTGTCAGGATTGTGGGTGATGACACCTCTTTTGTTAAGGCTGTAGAAGCCCAACACAAGAACCTAGCATACTTTGCCTTCTGTTGCCAGAATGACTGAATCACACTTTTATTAGCACTTTCATTTCAGCTCTCCAATGTAGACTATCTACTGTTTGATGGTTCCCATAAGTAATAATGAAAGCTCATCTATAAATTAATGCAAGAAGTTCTGTCTTAATAAAAATTGAATAATATAGCTGTTTCTGATCTTATTAATTTTCTTTCATTAAGCCAAGAATTTAAGCTGTAGTACAAAAAAAATAAATTACACTGAATAAATGAGTCTAATGTCAAAAATTAGAAAATTAGCAAGGAAAAAAAAGTTAAGTGAGAAATCCGAAAGCTAGATGCGGCGATGGGTATTTTTAGCAAAAGTAATGGAGAAGAGCGGCTATTAGCAGCATGGTCATTCTTTGGGCTAATTCTATTCATTATCCAATATGTCTCTGGTTCAGACAGATGCCAAGCTCCCACTGAGGCATCTTGGGACCACATGGGGGCAGTCACTGAGATCACAGCTCAACACCTCATGCAGCAACCCCACATGAGGCCTATTCATGGCTCATGTGGTAGTGACAGGAATCTCATTTTGGGAATGAATAACCTCTGCTATTTGGCAGTGCTGATTCTCACAAACCATGCCTCTAAATAAGCCTTCCACTATTGACCATGCTGGCTGGAGATGATGAACATTGTAGCAAAATTCCTCTGTGTGTGTGTGTGTGTGTGTGTGTGTGTGTGTGTGTGTGAACTGACCTACATATAATCTTATGCACACATTTAGGGCACATTCAAATGTGCCATCTGAATGCAGTCTTAACCAGTGGTTTTTTTTCTGGGGATACTCAAGGTTTGCAGAATTGTCATCTTTTTTCTAGAAGAAAAGCACTGGCCTTAATCTCCCTGATCCTTGCCACTTCCAAGTAATGACTTTTATATTTTAACAAACACTTCAGTTCTTTCACTTCAGTCCTTTTGATGATGACAGAGAAATCAATCTTCTCCTTCTCCACTGACTAGTCTGTGGCTGCCATTTCCTGACAGCACCACTGAGCCAGATCACTGAGCCAGAATGAAGTCGCTCCCTACCTTCAGTTGGGGGTGATTTTGCTCCAGCCCAAAGAAGAAAGGCTCACTGGTCACCTTCAGAGGACAGGCAACTTCTCTTCTTCCACATAAGTCATACTTGCCAGCACTTTCATTTGGTTTGGCACAGATCTTCCTTGTTATATTTTAATACATATAACCTTTCATCATATCTCTGCTAAGTCTTCATTCCTGGTGTGGGGCAAACCCAGTGTGTAGTCTGAAGCACAAATGCTGAGATTTAGGGGGCTCAGCTGGGAAACAGAAACCCCCTGATGACAACTAGTATTGGTAATTGCTTAGTAATTCATGGAACCAAGACATGAACATGACATGTCCTACCACTGTGATGGCAAATTAAATTAGATGTAAGATATCAGACAGCACAGACAGATCCACCGTTAAGAAACAAAAGAATGAAGTCTTCTGCATTTCCAAGGGCCTTTTTGTCCACAACATTTTGAGCAATGGACTTCTGCCCTTCAGCAGATGGTGGACGCAACCCAGGAGCTAGGTAAGTTCCAGAGGCACTATGGTACATGTTGGCAGAGCATCAGCAACATCCAGTACACAATTAGTTTGTAGTTTTTCCAGACGAGAAGGGAGAACCCTAAGCTGTGGTAGTGAGGATGATGATCAGAAATGGGCTGGCAGCACTTATTCCCAATGCTTATTCGAGTAGGATTTGAGAAAGAAAGATGCTTCATCGCTGGCCACAAATGATGAGAGCACAAAGAATGAAGATCAAGCCAAAAGAACATCTGGCTTGCTGGATAGAGCCTCTTGTGACAGCAGTGATTGCAGTTTAGGTAGGTTATTTATCTCAATGCTGCCATACACTGTCCATAAAAACAATACACTCTATGTTCCTCTTCTTACAGCAATTCTGTGTACAGGCCAACATTTCCTACATCATAGCTACATTTGCAGCAGATTCCATTATGTATTAATGAACTAGCACCAACTTTTTTAAAAATTTCAGATATACTTAATTGTCCTTAAACGAAATCAAATAAATAAATACAGAAATACAGAAATACAGAAATATAAGACTGGCAATAATGATTAACTAGAAGGATGCACACTGTAGTGAGTTTTCATTTCCCCCCTCCAGATTTCAGATACTCCTGTGAATGTCTGCCATTTGTGGGGCTATGCAGATATGTGCACAAGCCAGTTGTTTTTGAGCAGAATGAGGACTCTTCCTATACAGCAGGATTGTAATAGAAATGAATGAAGCTAGAATCAGAATGCATTTTAAGACTCATTAATTTTGAGTGCTATTACATATCAGGGTCGTTTCTGTGTTGAATCACCAATGAATGTCCTCCTCTGATGCAGAGCAAGAGCACTAGAGTGTGAAAGTCAAAAACACATTTTGGAAGAAGCAATATTCAGATTGTTGAAACAGAAAAGTAATACTTTGATTAGCCAATGTTGTCCTTTTATTCTTTCTGTCTTAAAGCAATGTTTTCATGTTAGTTAGAAACGTACAGTGAAATCTAATGCATGCTTACTCAGGATAAAGTCCCAATGTGTTTAGTAAGGTTTGCAGTTAAGTACCCAGGTTTATGACTGTTCAGTGCAATCTAAGATATGTCTACTCAAATGTTGCACTGAAATCAATGGGGCTTCTTCCCATGGAAGTGTGCAAAGGAATGCAGCTATAGTGTTGTATCCAAATAAGTCCTTAATCAAAGTAAACCAGTTGAAATCAAAGGACTTGTGTTAGTAATGTCCCATGAATTAAATGGGTATGACTTAGATGGATATAGCCCAGAAGCACGACATGAGGGCAATAGCCCCTTCCCACTGTTGTTCTCCAGGGATATAGTAATCATTATGACTGATAGCTTTAAAGGGTGATTAGCCTATGAGTGGCTATCATAGGCTATACACAGTTGGGATTAGGTCTCATTGGACTCAGCTGGACTTATTTCTGTGTAAACATGTACAATATAGGATTCTGCTGTAAACTGGTGGCCAGCACCACCTCTTGTGGCAGTGAACTCCGTACTTTTAAAGCTCTGATGTGTAAATAAGTGACCTCTGCTTGCTGGAGCTATTCTTGCAGTAGGATAAACTCTGAGAACCGTATGCCCATGTTGATACGGGCACACTTGGTCTGGCTTGGAAAGCTAGTGCCAAAGGGAATTGGGCCTCTTAATGGGGACTGGGCCTTTTCTGGTAGCACAGCATCCTGCCTATACCATCTATTTTTGCAGGATGGATAATCCGGGATATGCAAATTAGCCAGACACATTGGAGGGGCTGAGTAGGGATTTTAAAGTGCTTTCTGATTGGACTCAGGTACTCCTATCTATCTGTCATCTATCAATCTATCTATCTACCATCTATCTATCTATCTTCTATCTATTTTGCCTACTTCATACTGTTGTTCACTAGGTTGGATAATTGATTGGCTAATTTGTTGTCACAACTGACAGGATTGTCAAGGGCACCAGCATGTTGAAGGCGTGTTTTGCCCAGCCTACCCCCTTGTTGCTGACTGGCCTTGTGATATTCACCCCTCTGAATGATTGACAGTTGGGATGCAGGAGATGCAATTCTCGAAGCCCGTTCCCCCATTTTGCATTTAAGGTGAATGCAAAATGCAAGGGCTATGAAGGTTACGGATAGGGTAACAGTCCAAGGTGAGGTGGAGTTGCCCTGGTAAAGGAATTCCTCATATCACTTTCACCAAGTTAGGCTGCTTATTTATTGTAATATAGGATGGATTTTAAAAAAAATAACCTTGCAGATCTGTACATGTAATAAAGTTGTAGTCTTAACTCCATATATGTATCATACAATCATTCTGGGTTTCAGGGGCATCTAATTCATTTTGTTTATTCTGAAATCTCCCATGTGAAGACCTCCAAAAGAGTCTTCAGCTGATCCTACAATGTCTTCATTTCAAGATAGGTCAAAATGCATGATAGAATATGCATCTCCATTCTCGGGGATATTTAATTAAGTAGGGCATTCTATTGATCCTGTTGTCAATACAAAGGGTAACAAAATTATCAAGTCAGCTCTAAAGAAATTCAGACTACTGCTGCCTGTCAATTTTTACCTTTCGAGACTATTTTGCAATATGCCACAGCTCAATAAACATAGTTCTGATGGAACTTTCGCTATTAAGACTCTCCTGTGAATATCTACAGGAACTGGAAACTGAAACAGCACAGAAATCTGTTGAGTTTACAAGCTCAAAACATCTTCATTGTCCTTAAGAGTTGCTCTTCATTAGGATCCAGAACAATCAAGTAAGGATTTTGTACACAGCTTTTTATTTTGCTTTTTAACTTTTTTAAGAATTCCTCTGCAACCAGTTTTAAAAAATAATTTCAGGAACTGCCTAAACTTATAGTTTGAAGGTTTAGTGCCCAAGTAGATTTCCCCCTTTTTCCAGTCCAGAGTTTACCTTGACACATTTTTGCACTAATCTGCATTGTTTTTTTCCTTTTTAAAAGCTATCATGAAAATCCATCACCATTCTGCTATGCATTTTAACTTAAAGAATAGCTTTATTATTCTTGTATTGTTCTAGCTTTTATGCTTATTTCTCCATCCAGTCCTTATGAAATCCTATATTTTCCTCTTTTGTCTTATTGAGCAAGTTGCCCGGAGACCAAAGGTGACAGGCTTCCATCCTGGGCTTTGGCATCAATTAATCAGGGAATGTTCTATTTTATCAAATAAACCTCTTTTCACTGATTTTCAGACAGGTTTTCTAAAAGAAAGGACAGTTCATCATTTCTATCCTATCATATGGCAGTGGATGGGTGTGCAAATCAGGTGTGTAATCCATCTTTTGTCCTTTTCAGTCCCCCCACTGAGGATAGCAACAGTTTCTTAACCCCTTTCATTTTGCTAACTTGACACTGGTGATCAACAGACAGCTCCAATTTTGAAAGCAAGAATATTCATATCTCTTTGGAATATTAGATCAAGAAAATTAGAAAACTTGCATTTCCCCCAGAGGCTAAAATGCATTTATTTACAAATATACATGTGTATAATTAATCCTAACTACTATTAACTTATGCAAATATGGATTAACTTCTCATCCATCTACAGGCAGATTTCGATCAATCTTCATCTTTATCTAAGAGTACTGATTTAAGAGATACAACATTTATCTTGATTAGTGCTGCTGTCTTGTAAAATACAAAACAAACATACTTTTAAATACTTAAAAAAATAAAGTCACATTTTCATAAAGTAAAGGTAAAGGTACCCCTGCCCGTACGGGCCAGTCGTGACCGACTCTGGGGTTGCGTGCTCATCTCGCTTAAGAGGCCGGGAGCCAGCGCTGTCCGAAGACACTTCCGGGTCACGTGGCCAGTGTGACGAAGCTGCTCTGGCGAGCCAGCACCAGCGCAGTGCACGGAAACGCCGTTTACCCTCCCGCTATAAAGCGGTACCTATTTATCTACTTGCACTTTGATGTGCTTTCGAACTGCTAGGTGGGCAGGAGCTGGGACCGAACGACGGGAGCTCATCACACCGTGGGGATTCGAACTGCTAACCATATGATTGGCAGGTCCTAGGCACTGAGGTTTTACCCACAGCGCCACCCACGTCCCTTACATTTTCATACTAACATCATATTTGCCTTTTTTGTTGTCATACTGTTAGCCTTAAAAAACACACCATGTACGTCTCCCATAGTGTGGGAAGAGCCGGGGGGGGGCATAGCCCCGGGTACATGATATTCACAGGTTGCAAGCCAGGTACCCCATGCAGGGATTCCTGCCCTGCCTGTCACCAGGGGCTTTTTGGCCCCAAAGCCTGGTCTGGCCTTGCTGCTGTGCCCCAGCCCCCTCTCTAAATGGCCGCCCAGCCAACATTGTGGAGATGCTTCTGCCAAGGGCCGTGTTGGCTCCCCTCTGCATGGGCAGGTGGGCAGCTCAGTGCAGCAGAGTCCCATGAAAACTCTGTGTCCCAAACCCATCCACCTAGGGCAGCTACAGTTGTGCTGGCATGGTGGGTTTTGTTTACCATCCACGCCCAGGCCCTGGTCCCACCTGGTACATGCACATATGCACATGCCCCGGGCACCAGTGAAGGATGCAACTCCACTGTCTCCTTCTAAACTTTAGAGCACAGCTGATGAATTGGAGCTTGGGAGTTAAGGGCAGGGAGTGCCAAAGGCAACTATGTGAGGGAACTTGTGTAAGTGTGGACTGAACTGTGTCAGGAGCTGCTGTCCAGAACTCTGAAGCCATGACCCTATGTACAGCTATCCCATGTGGTCAACCACCACACTACAGGTTACAATATCTCCCTGAGCAGTGAAAGAATTCTAGTTACTGAAGTGGCTCTGCACAGTGAACCTAGTCACTGGCTTACCTAAACAGGGAGGGGTATCAAGACTTCCTGTTCAGACTAGGAATTTGCTTGAGCAACTGTTTGTTGCCTTTCCCGATTCCGGCTCTTGGCTTGTTCCAACTCTTGGCCTGTCCTCCGAGTCTTGAGTTTCACTTCCTCATTTCTGATGCCTGGTGTAATTCCTGGTTTCCAACTCACATTTAACAGCTGTTTAGCTGTTTGTGATTCAGTGTGACAACTTCCTATAACCACTGACAGAGGATATGAGGCTCCAGTTAATACTGAGAATGCACTTTGCCATGGTTAGCGCTTCAAATAACCAATTCCTAATCCCAAAAAGCCTTTCAAAATGAAACTAAGGAAGTAATTCCCAGTCCAAAACTGGTGCCCAGTTTAATGGCCAACTGTCCAGGCATCAAACCTACTTCCTGTAAGACTGTTCCTTACAATAGTTATCCCATCACTAAACCATCAAAATCTATTATGTGTCCAGAAATCAAGCCAACCTTTCCTGCACAAAACATTGAACTATTTGAAAAGAGGAAAACAATCAATAGTAAAATCTTACACACACACTGACCATAATCTAAATAAAATTATTATCTAAAAATGATTGGGACCATAGGGACAGGATAAATTAAATCTCAAACATAAATAAATAGGAACGTATAATGTAGAGGTTATTGGGGGTGGGGAGTGGAGAAGGGAGTTCCTAATGAAGAAACACTTG
Source organism: Podarcis bocagei (assembly GCF_964188305.1). Lineage (NCBI taxonomy): Eukaryota > Metazoa > Chordata > Lepidosauria > Squamata > Lacertidae > Podarcis > Podarcis bocagei. Next base: position 36,455,874 of record NC_138130.1, read on the forward strand.
TGTTTCAAAGGCTCCAGTCAATTATTTGGTCTAAATCCTCTCTTCTTTCACACACATACATTCAGGCAGAACAACTGACATTTTAGTTCATTGTGCACAGCAAAATACTGTAATGTTTACCCATTTCTGGAAAGCTGTGCAGACTATATGCCAAAGCACAGTCAATTGGCATTAGCTTAGAAAGTCTGTACTGCATCAGTGCATTTTAGCTCTATTTCACCCATTATGGTGCAGAGATTGCTCACTGTGTTCCCAGGGATCTTTTGTATGAAAGAGCTATCGTCCTCTCTGCCAAAATGGCTCTGCTCTGTGAGATTAGCTTTAATTAAAGTGAACCACAAGACCCTGCACAATGCTCCAACAAGATAGCCGAATCCTATTGAATAGCAACGTACAAGGATAAAGCTAGAGGATATAACGTATAAAAGACAGTTGCTTTAGTGTTCTACCCAATTAGAGCACTCTGAGTGAGCTCTTGCAGTGAGTCACTGTGTCAGCATGGTGAATGCCTTTGGTCCACTGGTATTCCTTGAAAAATGCCTGCACACAAAAATAGGCCGTTCCTTGTCATGGCTGAGGAGAGAAGTGGCTGGATGTGAAAGGGCAAATGTTTCATACATATATTCTTTTTAAATCTTTAACAGCAACACAGTTCTTGCCTAATTTAAGAAGGTGGGGATGAGGGGAATATAGAACTGGACGTGACTTGAAGATCAGGATTTGGACTCCTCAGCCGGGAAATCCCTGGCCTCGGCTCAACTTAAATCAGAGTCCATTTCAGAACAAAGCAGAATGCGTCTGAGAGCCTACAGTGGATTACTATTTCCCATGGAAATATGCTGCAATCCAGAGCAATTAACTCTCAAGTCAGACAACAAGCCTAATGTAAGTCTACTCAGAGGTAAATCTCACTGAGTTCAATAGGGCTTCCTCTGAAGCAAGTGTGCACAGGGCTGCAGCTTTACAGCTCAGGCTTAGATAAGTCTGCTCAGAAGCACATCCCATGGTGTGTTTAAGGCTTACATTTGAAATCAGTCAGTATGTAGAACATGGAGAAGAGTTTTGTGGCAAATGTTTGACAATATTGTTGAGTGTTTTTCAACAGGAGGATAGACAGCTTCACCCATCCTTCAGTATGGCAGTAGTTCCCAGCAATAGGTATTCAGAGGCTTGTGGTCTACACGGTGGGTGCAGAACAAAGGCATTGTGGCTAGACTAGTTTGTATAAGAAACCATTTGCTATCCCAGGACATCTCTAACAGCTGCCTTGTTTGGACAAAAGACTAGCTATGCCTCCTCCTTTAGCAGGAGATACAACCACAAATAGTCTTTCAAGGTCCCAGACGGAGACTTGCATCGAGAACCACTATGAGGAGGGAAAACTAGAATTAAATCCTGTGTGGATCTGCATGAATACAGAAGTTTAAATAACCTTTTCTGCAATGCTCCCTTTCCCCGGATGAAAATTAGTAACTTGGAAAAATAAAGTGTGAACACTACTGCTGACAAAATAAACTGTAAAAGTATTAAATAGAGGTCATTTTCTAATCAGGTAGCTCTTTTCCCTTCTTTGGTTCTGGTGGGTAATAAAATATATAGTCTGCTTCCATTGCTTTGCTTGCAAGTACAGTACATGCTCTGCATATGTAATACCTATTCTTCTTTCTCCTTTAACCATAAAATGCAAAGGAGTTTTTAAAAGCAATTTCCGTGATAGTAGTTTTCCTTTACCAAGGCCTCCACGGGCTTTGTAGTTTCATATATTTGAGTTGGTTAGAAAGTTGGGGAGAGAGGAATTGGCCATTCCTGGGGGTTAAGTTGAACCCTTCCATTTCATATGATTACGGAGCCAATCATTATGTACACTTAGTTGGGAGTAAGTCACATTGAGCTCAGTGGCACTTACTTCTGAGTAAGACTGTATAGCATTGTGCTGTTAGTGGAGTGTTGTGACAAAACACAGTGCTACAAATCTTCTCACATACTCCAAAGTCCCATTGAAATCAATGGGTCCTGGAGAGCGAGTGCCAAGGAAGGCTACCATGAATTGACTCAGTGGTGTATAAATGTCATCCAAGAGTTATTTATAGCAAATGTAATTGCATTTTGTATGCTCTGTGTGTCACATAAATATCATAGCTCAGGGCAAATGGTGCTTTTATACTGTGAATATTAACAAAATGATGCATTTCCCCCCCTTAGACACAAACTATGTTCACATAAAGAGGTGCTTGTTACTACCAAGCAGGTTTCTGCTAAACATCCCCCTGGGCCAAACTAAAGCATCCGTTTCTAAGATGAATGTTGTGTTCATTTCCATGGAAAGATTCTGCTTTAAAAAATGGATGGCACAACAATGTTGGCCTTGAATCGAAGCTCTAATGCACCTGCCTTCTTTTCAGCCATCATAACCAATTCTTGCTTGTGTGTGAATATAATTATCCATAACCTTGGACAGTGCCAGAGCCCGGCTATTTTGTGCCCTAGGCAAGACTAACTACTTTCACTGCAAAGCCCCCCCCCCCAAAAAAAAATGCTAACTTCAATTTTCAAAACAGATGTCTTGTAGGAAAAATGAAGAGCACAAAACATGAAACTGCTAAATTTATTTTAAATTGCAATAATAAGTGATGCAACCATATTTGATTATCTTTCTCAAATATAAAAGAAAATGTTTTCACATACAAATCATTTCAAATAATTTTGTGAATTGTAGTGTTAAAATTTAAGTCACTAAAAAGTTTCAATTTTTAGCAGTTTGTTAACTTCCTTTGCAAATTTTCTCACCAATTCCTTCAGGCCAAGTGTTGATGCTTGGGCATGTTCAGTTGAACAACATCATCAACAGCAACAACTATATGGCCAGTACGTCATCTATCAGCAGAGATTTTCCTGTCAGTCACTTTGAGAATATACTTAACTGGAAAATGACTAATAAATTTATTGAATAAATAGTAAATGATACTTGTTTCATCACACATTTAGCAATAGTGTGAAGAAAATGTTACGATGGTATCATATCATCCTGGTACTTTACTTGCACAGTAAATAGCAGAACTATGGAATTTGCCACCACAAAATGTAAAGAGTTTCCCTTAGAGTTCCCCTTATGTTGGCCACTGTGAGAACTGAATGCTAGACTAATGGGCCTTTGGTCTGATTCATCTGGACTCTTCTTATGTTTGTATTTGAAATGTAGAATCTTTGTATGGTCTTTTATACAGCTAATCTGGAACATGTGGAATTATTTTCATTTCTTCGACCCTTCTGAAGGAATACGCAATGCACCAAATTTCTCTTTCCTAGGCCAATGTCCCGGCAGCAATTGTTGCCCCTATTCCATATGCAACAGACTGAGCTAGATGATGGCATTTTTTGATTGAATGGCTTGATAGCAGCAATCAAGAGACATTACAGCCTGTCATAGGTTTATGCATCTGAATAGGGGTTTCATATACCTGAGATGCCTTTGGTAAACAAATCTCAGAAAGGGAGAATTGTGGCTAGGGCTTAGAAGACTATCCATTGGGAGACACCCGTACAAAGCAAGCAACAGCGCTGCACACCTGAGCAAAAGAGAATTGTTGATGAATATGAATAATGTATTGAGAAATGAAAGAACCGAAGTAAACCATTTGTCATGCTAGAAAGCTGAACAAAGTTACCAAGCTGCATCCCTAGACTCTGGGATCCTTATTCAGTTTTGTCAGTGTTTCCGCGTACTCTGGTTGTTTACTTCGGAGCCCGGTCAAAACAACTGGCACACCACTGTTATCTTGCCCCCAGTCATATAGAAGATACAATTGTGAAACATACAGTTCCAATGAGTATTGGAGTTTGAATGACTAAAAGAACTCCAGCTTAGTCTGATCCACCAAGCACAGCTGCAAGATCCTTCCTTGTTCTGCAATGGCTGTAGCTAAAAGAACTGCATTTACATGTGAGCATCAACTGTCAGGAAACCTGGATTTACCATTTATATCAAGAATGGTATTGCAGAGATCTGTTATGATAGCACTGGTGTTTGCTAGTGTCTCTGCAGCTCTACTCAGTTGACTAAGGCAGGGGGTAGTCAATGCATCAAGGGGGTGGGGTATGGTTTTGTTTCCCACACATTCTCTGGGCTTTCATTGCAGAGCGTGTAAGCATATGTTTAGGGGAGGCAGTTGTGGGGGGAAGACATCAATTGGTGGCAGTGGTAAAGTTTTCAAGAATAAAGGTCTGGCTTACTTATTTCATTTCACTCTCATGGTGCAAGTCACAGACTGTGCTGTCACAATAGGCATGTTTGGTTGTGGTATCTTCTGATTCCTCAGATGCTGATTTACGGAAAAGTGAAGGGCATTAGGCTGTTGATTCAGAAAGGGGTTCCTCTCAATACCGTGAATCACTGTTTGTGGTCCAAGTCCAACATCAAGTCCTTTTCCTCAAGAGGTCTTTGAATGTATCCCAAAAGACTGTGTTTTTGGCTAGATTGTAGCATGTAGTAGAACCTCTTAGGCCACAGCTGCAGCATACGTTTAAAGCCCTTTAACCACCATGTCTTCTCATGAAGGAACCTGGGAACTGTAACTTTTTAAGGGTACTGCGAGTTGTTAGAAAACTCCTATTCCCTTCACAGAACTATAAGTCCCAGGGACCAGAATTGAAGGTCTTGGGCAAGTATACCCATAATTTGCCACACATGCACTTTAAAACATACAAGAACAAAATAGCAGCACAAGTTGAATTAAGCCACCCAAGTGATTTGGTGTGTGAGAAATTAGAAAGCTTTAAGTGACACTGTGCCAAAGAAACCTAGTCATATAGTGTTAGACATAACTGGCATCAGACTTAAAATGGGTCACCATTCCTATGCACGTGCATTAATAGCGCACTCACCCAGGGTGACGGGTGCCTAGCATGTTCATACTGTATGAAAATCCAATTTCAATATGGCATGTATTCTCAATTTATATTTAATCTGCATGAGAGAAATATCAATTTTGTAGAAGGCCTTATTCAGGTGTAAAAAAAAAGGATTAGGCAGCAGCTTACAATTGTGGAGATGTGCATTTTCCCTCATCTCTTTTCTTAGGATACATCTCTTTCTTCACCATATTAATTACAAAATAGCTACCAGCATCACATCACTCTAAAAGCTTTACCGCTAGATGCATAATAAGAGTTGGAAGTTAACAGTTAAACACAATGATTTGCCACCTCTACACATTCTGCGTGTGACCATCTCCACTGTCCTCTTCTTAGCCACCCAGTGTTTGTTTGTACTCTCATGCCTTATCTAAGTGCACAAGAGGACACTGCAGAAACAACAGGAACACAAGTGCAGCACAAACAACATTATGCTCTGCTCTAACCAAGACGATGAAGCTAAATTTCAGACATTGTCATAGGAAATCATCTGCCTCATAAATGGGTAATAAGCAGCACCAACAAAGCCATTGTGTATACAGTACATCTGCTTGCTTGTTCTGCAGGTATTTTCAAACTAACAAGTCTGCTATGCCAACAAGGATGTTATTTACTTTTAGATTCCCAGTATTTCTTGTCTCTTTAGAAAGTTTTTTTAATGAAGTAAAAGTGATAGTATAATAAATAAAACATATAACCCGAATCAGAGCTGCATGCAATCTACAAGCTCAGAGCTGCGTGCAGTCTGTTTTAGTTAAGAACATGAGAAAAGCCTGCTGGATCAGGCCAATGGCCCATCTAGTCTATCATCCTGTTCTCACAGTGGCCAACGAGATGCCTACAGGAAGCCCACAAGGAAGACCCAAACACAAGAGCACTCTATCTTCCTGTGGTTTCCAGCAAATGGTATTCAGAAGCATTACTGACTCTGACTGTGGAAGCACAGCACAGCAATCATGGCTAGTAGCTATTAATGTGTCAATGAATTTGTCCATTCCTCTTTTAAAGCCATCCAAGTTGGGGGCCATCACTGCCAGTTCATTTCCCAACTCTCATCACCAAACTCATATGCCACCAATGTATGGAGAGAGAGAGGTCGGGATGCCACTTGCTGAACCCATTCCCAAAATTCCATGTGTCAATTAAGTCATGAGCATAGATACTGCCCATATGCTCTGTAGCCTGCAAAACTGCAATGGGGAGAGACTGGCTTGGATACATAAGGCATATTGAATGAGTGGAAAGGCATTTCTGTCAAATTCTTATATTTATCCCATCCTACTGTAGCCCCCCATGCCCCATTCCAAGCCATTCAAAAACATCACTTGCCTCTCAGGGGAAACCCTTTTTTGGGGAGGACAGGGAGCTATAGTGGGAAGATAGATCTATAAAAGTCACACTGACTGGGCAGAGTTCTACTCAGTTGCCCCTGGATCCAACCCCATATGTAGCGCTTGTAGGCATGTAGGCTGTATCCAAAGTACCCAATCAATATAAAGGGCAGGGGAAGGGGATGGGGGTCAGTGAGTATAACCCCTCTCCCCTTTTCCACAGTGATAGTACATCAATAGGTCGTCTGAGCACTCCAACTGCCCTTATGAGATGAGGACAAATAGCTAAAATTAGGAAAATGCTCAAGTACTGAGAGTCTCTCTCTTATTTCACCATTATATTATCCAGCTTCCAGAGCTAGATAGAGGCCATGGGAGCAGTGAGAAGAAAATTGCTGCTACCGCTCCAAAAAGATCGTCGTTGGTACACAGCCTACATTGCAGTGATGTAAAATCCATGCAGCAGGGCCAACACAGTCCTTTTGCTTATGCCAGAATTAAAAACTAGAGCTATGCAAATCCCCCCACTAGATTTTAATCATTCTCCATCAATTTAATGAGAAAAGAAATTGTATTTGAAAGTCACCAAAAGGGAGAATAAATTTTGGTGAAATTTATTGGCTGGGATGAGGTGGGGATTTCTTGCACTCACCTTACTTTTGAGGTGGCCAATGAGGCTGTGGTTGTCTTTTCTTCCATTCTGCTAACCATCTCTCTTGTGGCCTGCATTCTGTGGCCTTTCTGGGTGCCCTTGATTCCTGAAAGCCAAATGATGTCCTCAAACTGGGCTTTCCTGTAAGCAAGGGGATGTTGGGAAGCAGTGTACCATTCCCCTGGTAGCTGTCCATTGCTATTTTATTTTTAAAAAGAAAGCCCTTTACTGCTTTTAAATAAATCAATGTGGAAAGTTGTTGGCGGCATGTGTGTGCGTGTGTAATCAAATGGAAGTATTTCCCTTAAAAACAAAATCAGTGACTGCAGTGATCAATTACTTTCTCAGGCTTTTTGTGCTTCAGTCAAAGCCTAGGAGAAGACTTTGTTAGGTAACTCCTCCCATGAAGCTTTTTTCAGATTGGGAAGCATGGGCAGCTGGGGAGGCTGCAGAAGAGTGGGGACATGTTGAATGGACCAGGAACAACACACACTATCTTCACACCCACTGAAATTCTAAAGAATAAGAATGGGGAAGAAAAATGGAATCTTTTTTCTAAGTTGAAGTAACTTTTGTGAAACTGAAAGCTTCAGTGCAGCACTATTAAAACTGTGCAGTAAAGTAAAAAAGCACACTGAATTCCTTCTTGTTGTACGCCTATTAAACTGATCTGTATTATCTCTTCTTCATTTTCATGTTATTATGTCCTGCCATGATACTGTGGCTTCCCATCATAGGCTTAAATTTCTGATATTATTACAGAAATATGCTGACTAAATCTCACCACATTGTGAAAGTTGTATGTTGCAGAGTAGTAGGCAAGGGGTCAAGAGATGAACACAGGAAAAATGTAAAACTATAGTATGTAAAGTATAATCACAATTTATGTTTCATTCAGGACTCCGTATACTCTATTTTTATATTTTTGTTTGCCTTTCTGCTCAGCAAATGGCTCCTTCTGGGATTCTCATTAGATTGCTTTGTTAATGGTGCAGAAGCTATTTTTATAGGACAAACAGCTAGGGGGCAGCTTTGTTTTCAAATGGAATTGTAATTTTCTTTCTGGGTGGGATATAGACACATTAAACAAAATGTGTTGATTCAACAGCCCATAGTATGCTCCAACACAGAATTAACAAAACAGAGACACCCTAGCCAAGGGGAAAATATCTATCAATAGGAGGAGGCTTTAACACACACCACTAGCTTGAGGAAGAAATGACATAAATTGGATATATATCCAATGATAAATAACTTCCATTTGCACTGCATTGCTTTTCATGGAACATAAATTTAAATGTATATTGGGGGTGCATGTCTCCCTTCCACTTTGTAATATACCTACAGTGCAATGCTGGGCATGTTTATTCGGAAGTCAGGGCCAAACTGAATCGTGTGACTGTAATTTCTTGTGGGGAGTGGGGGTGGGGAATTCCCAGTGCTGAGATCACAGAGAGTAGAAATATGACCCCCCCCCAACCTCAACCAGATAACAGTCTAAGAGTATAAACTTATGCATGTCTACTCAGAAGTGAGTCCCATTGAGCTAAATGGTGCTTCCTCCCAGGTCATTGGATCATAGCCTTAAGCTTCAAACTGTTGGTTCAAGGCAGTGTGTGTGTTCTCTGTTTAACTTTATATAGAGAGAAATGTTCTAACATGCCTTCAATGAATTCCTGCAGTTTCCATATTTGAATTAATTGCTGGACATGGGGTTTTGGAATCCAGCATCAGTTTTAAAGATTAATGCATTTTAAGTGAAGCAACCCAACAGCATTAGTTTGGATGTAAACCAAGTACAGACTCCATTTAGAAAAAGGGAAGGAAGAATAGACAAAGAATCAATGGAATTGCACCAGGCTATTTAGTTTGAGTTGCAAGCTGAAAAATGTACACAACTACAGTACTGTGAACTGTACAGGTTAATTTGTATAGTTCCTTAAAGGCTTCGAACTATAAAGTTTATAAGCATTCTATGTACCGTATTTTTCGCCCTATAAGACGCACTTTTTCCCCTCCAAAAATGAAGGGGAAATGTGGGTGCGTCTTATGGGGCGAATGCAGGCTTTCGCTGAAGCCTGGAGAGCGAGAGCGGTAGGTGCGCACCGACCCCTCTCGCTCTCCAGGCTTCGCGGACCTCTCCTCAAGCAGCGGGAACGTTCCCACTGCTTGGGGAGAGTTGCCGGCATCCCGAAGCCTGCAAGCGCTGATCCCAGCACGTGCAGGCTTCGCGGATCTCTCCCCAAGCAGCGGGTACGTTCCCACTGCTTGGGGAGAGTTGCAGGCATCCCGAAGCCTGCAAGCGCTGATCCCAGCACGCGCAGGCTTCGCGGATCTCTCCCCAAGCAGCGGGAACGTTCCCACTGCTTGGGGAGAGTTGCAGGCATCCCGAAGCCTGCGCGCGCTGATCCCAGCACGCGCAGGCTTCGCGGATCTCTCCCCAAGCAGCGGGAACGTTCCCACTGCTTGGGGAGAGTTGCAGGCATCCCGAAGCCTGCGCGCGCTGATCCCAGCACGCGCAGGCTTCGCGGATCTCTCCCCAAGCAGCGGGAACGTTCCCACTGCTTGGGGAGAGTTGCAGGCATCCCGAAGCCTGCAAGCGCTGATCCCAGCACGTGCAGGCTTCGCGGATCTCTCCTCAAGCAGCGGGAACCACCGCTGGGCTCCCACGGCTTGCAGAGAGCTGCCTGTTTGGGGGCTGGGGTCGGGGGAAGCTCGGGCTGCCCCAGCCCCGCGCCTGGGGGGGAAATAATTTTTTCCCTTTATTTCCCCCCCAAAAAACTAGGTGCGTCTTATGGGCCGGAGCGTCTTATGGGGCGCAAAATACGGTAACTTGTAAAGCACTTGGTGATAGCATGAACTTGCTTCTGATAAAGTTGATGTTGCTTTTACTGGCAATTTCTTACATTGACCTGAATCGTAAGATAAATTATCACAAGGAAGTTCCTGGAAGGAATGTTTCCCATCTCCTCTTCACTCCTGTGGTGACTTTTGACCTCCCTTAAGATGATAGCTGCCTTAATTAGGCCCACGGGAGGGAGAGTTCTCCTCCACTGCTATATAGAGGACTCTTGAACAATGTGGGCTAGAACATGGGGTGCTTCTGGGAAGAGGAGAAGGCAGCACCAATTTGTTCCTCAAACTTCCTTCAATTAACTTTTCTTAGAGTCCAAGCCTGATTTCTTGCATCACCCAGAAGTGGTCAAACCCATTACATATTGTTTGGTAGAACTTTTCAACCTTCTAGAGATGGCCAGGAGGAAGGAATAGAAAATGTTCCTTCATTTCCTTAAATAGACCTTACTTTAGGATTACGGTATGTTTTTAGCACACACTGTTGGCCTGCCAAAGCTACACTTAAGCATTTTTCAGCCTTATTCAGTTCCCTCACTGGGGGGCTGGGCATTGAGAACTGTACAGCACCCACTTTTCCAAAAGATGAGCCAGGAAGAGTTTTAGGTAACTCTTGTATCAGTCAGAGATGTATAACCCTTCTAGGCCTTCTGATTCTGTTTTATATAAACATGTAGAGGGGGTTAGAGGAAATGAGCATGCTAGTTCCATCATTCTTGGCACCCTTCACAAGTTGGAGGGATCACTGTCTGAAGTGGGAAACTGTACATCCTGTACAGATGTAGGTTCCCCATACATTTTAGAACCGTGGTGTTCCAGGGTTCTAAAATGCATGGGGAACCAATATGAGTACAGAAAGTTTTCCATTTTGCACAACAGCCCTTCACTGGCAGTCAGAGAATACTTGAAACTGGGCCATTGTCTTTTTGTTATTCCACCCCACACATTTCAATGCGAAGGAAATGCAAAGCAAATCGGTGTGCATCATTTGTGGACTGAAAGCAACATCAATTTCCTCTTTTTGTCCATTCCTATCCTCACCCCTGCACCCTTGCTTGCATGTTTACTGAAAAAAGAACACCCAAAGAGGTTTATGTAAGGTTGCAGTCCTGTGTGCCAAAAGTTGTTGAGGTTTTTTTTAAACAAAGCCCACAGTTGTCAAGCTTTTCCCCTAAAAAAATGCCAAAGAAACGTGGTTTTGTGATTGACTTGCAGGACAAAGCAGCACCCCGGACGTCACTTCCAGAAATATGGCAGCCCTAACAGTGAAACTTACTTCTGAGTCAACATGCAGAGGGTTGTGCAATCTTATGCAGTTCTATTCAGAAGTAAACTCCACAGAGTTCATTGAGAACAGGACTGCACTGTTAAATGTGATGTTTTAGAAAAAAACAGAGGGTGTTTTTTTATTTAAAAAGAACAAAACACATGACAATGTAAAGAGAGCATTGCTTGGAAGAACAACCAACATTTGCCTATGACAAACAAAACCAGTGTTGAAACCTTTAAGAAATGGCTCTTTTGGTTGGGGAAGCTACTGCTTCCAAGAAAAAAGACTTTAAAAAATATCTCTTTGAGTACATTCACCTTAGAGATGCGGAAATGTTTTGTCAGATGGTTCACTGTATCTGATGTCAAAGCCAAGACAGTTCTGTGGTTATAATGACTCTGGCAACAAATCTGAACTGCCCTTTAAAAAGAGCACGTCATGCCACAAGAAGGTCACCCTAACTCTAAATATCTCTCTACTTGCTATTTAATATTGAGCAGACAGAGAGTGGGGAAGCTTAAGAAAACTGGGTGTATAAGTAACATTCTCTGAACGATGACACAGAGGACAAAACATTAATGGCAACTTTTAATAGTGAAAACTTTAGAAAGCTGTCTTATACTGTCAAGAGTATTTGTCCATGTAGCTCAGCAATATCTAACTGGCAAAATGATCACTGGGAGTCTTTATTCCTCACCTGTAAATGTCACATTTGTTGGTTCTGTTGTTGTTTACACCTTTCATTGCAAGACAGAACTCATAAGACTCCTGGACAGTCTCCCTTCCAGGGACTGGCAAGACACAGATCTACTTCAGCAAGGCTTCTGTATTATTGTGTGCCTTCAGACTGTGCTCTGGAACTTCCAAATATTCACAATCCATAAGCAGGCTAATCTGCATGGAAAACAGGGGTGTAGGAAGACAATGTTTCACTCTCCCCTGTTTGCATGCCACACTGTTTCTATGTCACTGTCATTTATTTCCAGCACAAAACTTTCTTATTTGTCTTGCTATCTGCTGTGGCAAAATCACATAACTCACATAATAATTGTGAAATATTGTTCCATAGTATAGTATTTTGTCTATAATGGATAGTAAAACGTTTAAGGAACAATATTTCACAATTATGAGTTATGCAAAAAAACTATGTGACTCCTACATGGAACACAATCTTCAGTTATAGCTGAAAGAGGGGGCATCAAAATGGGTGGAGAATGATGGCAAAATAACCATTGCGTTCAACCTCCCCTGGCTTTCTGATGTCATTAAATAACTACCTTGACTGACAACAAAGTGACATGATATCATCACTTTTGCTGTGTGATTCCTGACTGGCTGGATCACATGACCTTTTTTATTTTTATAAACAAAACACCTAAGCATCTGTGGAGAAAACAGGGTTGAGTCTGCTCGGAAGGTTAAGACTGTTAGTATTATGTATTGCTGTTGCTAATTTGTGTTTTCGTGTTCATTTTGCTTCAAATGCTGTTTTGTTTTATTTTGTGTTGGAAACTGCTTTGGGCCGCATCCATGGTGAAAAGCAGCCTACATTTTTTATAAATAAATATTTAGGGCTTTTTCGTGCAAAATATATGCATCAATGGAAATCCTAACTAAAAAATATACAGTAAGGGATAAATGATATTTCATCTGTTTTTGTTTCTTAAAAATAAAATAAAAAATGTTTTAAGCATACACTTTCTTTATCCAGGGCTATAAATAGTGTTTAGAGTTTGATTCTTCAGTTTAGTAATCTATATCTTGTCACTCTCTATAAGCCTGTTTAGACTCTGCTGCAATAGAATTTAGAGAAAAATAAAGGAATATCCAATTCAGGCTGCTCAGGGAGATGAAATGTTCTGAGTGTGTCATTTACTTTCCAATTCTCATTCAAAGATCTGATTCTTATGTAAAGTCGTGCAGTTTAATTAAAACTACATTTAAAGTTGACTGAGGGAAACTGAGCAACCTCCTGTTGTGTGAATACTTAGCAACACATTGCAATTGCCATATTTTTAATTAACGCAATCAGCCATTTCTTGTATCCTTAGATAATCTGTAGTAATAAAGCTTCTTCTTCTTTTTTTTTAAAAAAGTCCCTAACTTCACTTGTTAATGGCACAAGAAACATTCATGTAAACATTAAGCTATATGCTTTATAACCATAACCATAAATATAGACCCTTGCACTGCTCACAAAATAGTCAGAGAAAGCCAACATTGCGTTAGTTTTTAGTTCTGCTTGGAATTCAATCAGGAGATTGTTGCCCAGACAGGTGCATGTTTGTGGCTCATGAGTGTGGTGGAATTTTTGCTCACCTTTGCAGTGAGCAAAGGTGGTGGTGGCTGTGGCATGGCAGAGTCCCACCACCATACCATGTATCTCAATCCGGGTGCTGCTGGCCAGTGGCAACATAATCCCACTCCTACTGGTCGTTGAAATTTGAATTTGCGAGCCTGCAGATTGGCCAATAGCAGGAGGACTCAGAGGTGGGAGTTGCTGTGGGCGGGGCTGACTGGAGACTCTAACTGAGCATGGTCTGCTCAGGAGTGCAGCTCTCCTTCCATCATAAGAGAAAATATACTTTTCAGAGTTTTTTCTTCCTTTTCAAGGAAGGGAAGCTGCAATGTAGCATGGGCTCCTGTCTTACTTAACTTGTCTATATAGCCCAAATCTTGTGAGTAGCAGACTGTTCAGCAGCTCTTTGCTGAAACGTATATCTAGGACTTACAGGAAAACAGGAAAGATAATATGGATCAGTATTTCACAACTCTTTAATCTATCCCATCAGTTCTTCAGAATCCAGTCATTTTGTGTGCTGAAAGGAATCTCTGTCTTCTGCAATATTGCTGTAGGCTAGGCATTAGATTAACTGCTACCCAAAATAATGAGACTTCAGTATAGAACTTTCTCAGTGGTTGTTGTTTTTACAAAAAGCAAATATCAAAGAGGATTGCTAAGTAATTTTGACTTCTTGACTTGATGCTGACCAGGTCCAGTCCATGCATAGATGTTACCTTTCTCATCCCTATCAAAATGTGTCTGTTATTCAGCCTTGCTTTAAATACAACCAGGGCTTCAGAAATCTTTGGTATCTTACCATTTTTTAACCTGTGATATATTTTGTATCTATAAAAATAGCTCTGTTCTTCATTTAAAATTCGGTTCTGGAAATTCTGCATGACCTTGACAAAGAGCTGAAGTATCTTGCTAAGAACTTTGGCAAAAGCTTTACATCTACCATCATTTCAACTGTTGGCTCATATGTAAGAGAAGGTGCATGGGGGGATATTCTTAACATTTCCCCTCAGGATTCAAGATGACCTTTACAGATTGGAGAACTGGACCAAAACTAACAAAATGAATTTCAAACAGAACAAATGTAAGGTTCTGCACTGAGACAGGAAGAACCAGCTGCACAAATATAGGACAGAGGACACCTGGCTTGTCAGTAGTACACATGAAAATGATCTAGTGGTCTTAGTAGACCACAAGTTGAACATGAGTCAACATTGTGATGCAGTAGCAAAAAAGCTAATGCTATTCTAGGCTGCATCAACAGAAGTATAGTGTCCAGATCAAGGGAGGTAATAATCCCACTGTACTCTGCCTTGGTCAGACCATGCATAGAATACTGTGCCCATTTCTGGGCACCACAGTTTAAGAAGGATATTGACAAGCTGGAATGAATTCAGAGGAGTGTGAACAAGTTGTCAGTTTGCATGCAGATGCCAAACATCTGATATTGCTTTGCACCATCCTAATGGAAGCCCCCGACCCATTTCATGCAGTTACAGAATAGAGTAGTACTATTACTTCCTTTGGGCACTATGTGGCCTCCCAGGTGAACTCACTTCTGGTGCCAGAGCCCAGTTGCAGGTGTGGAATGCGGGACTAAGAACTTAAGTTTCACCCCGTTGCCTATGCAACTTCTGAGCTCTTTAAATCAGGGGTAGCCAACATGCTACCCTCCAGGTGCTAGGGACCACATCTCCAATCATCCCCAGACAACATGGCAAATGATCAAGGGTGATGAGAGTTGTAGTATGTAGTTTGATTAGTCCTGTCTTAAATTATCGAGCTGCCCTTCCTTTTCCACATTAAGACAAGGATACAGAATTCTCACATATTCTCATGAGAGTAACTTTCTGGTGATGTGCCTCTCATAAATATTAGCAAACCAAAGCCCTTTGTCTGGATTACATGAATTAAAATGGAAACAAAATCAATGAGGAGATGTTCAACGCAATTTATTTATGACATATGGCAATTGCCTTCATTTGTTCTACAGATTAGAATCAAATGACTATTAATCAAGCCTTGATCCAACTAACTATGCCATATGCATAAACCTAACATGTAAGGCATATCCAGAAGGTACTCTTTCCAAGTTAACCACCTCAGTCATGGAAAGAATTGTTGGCAGCTACTGCTGGATTCACCCATGAGCAGCCCAGTCCACTGATGGCACAGTATATAGCAGGCCACAAATTACAAGTTATCAGAACAACTGGATAAATCTTAAAGAAAACAAGTCTCTCTTCTTTAGCTTATCCTGGGTCTCCCCTTTGCTTTGTGTTTAGCATGTTGTGTTCAAGGCACTTTATCTTCAACTATACCTATATTCAAATTTCCTACCTTGAAGGATCTTTTCTTCATGAATTCAATCATACATATTGGAGAGGATTCTGAGTCTTTCATTAGAGGAAACATACAGTTAATATGGGCACTGGCCAAACTTGCTAGACTTCACTGTTGTCATTTGAAATGTGTGGACATCCGCCCCATTTGAACATATCTGTTTGTTCATTAAAATTATATACCACCCTTTCCTCCAAGGACCTCCAAGGTGGCATACATGGTTCTCCCCTTCCCATCTTATCTCCACAACAACCCTGTGAAGTAGAACCTGAGAATTTCCAAGCCATGTGTGGTGCTCCTTCCTATTCTACCTAAGGGTTCCAAGGATCTTCAGAAACCTAGGGTGTCCCTTTCCAGAAAAGGGAATCCCTTACTCTGCGGGTATTAGGGCTCTTATCATTTTATCCCCTCTGTACATGGATTTGTTTTATTTTGTTTGTTATGGTATTCCCACAGATGACTACAGGTTCTTTGCAGCATAGGGCCCTTATCTATCCCCACCTTTTCTCCTATACCACCTTTGCCCACCACTGATGTGGTTTGCCCCAGATTTACATCTACTTTTCTTCCCTTCTGCTATCTCCTTTAGGTGAGGGTTTCCATTTCCCCATCTCTGCACTACCTCTCCTTTCTGCAGTTCATTCGCTACCCGCACTGGCACTCTTATTTCCTTCATCAACCTGTCCACCTTCTGCCTTTCCGATGCATCTGTTTTGCCCTGGACTTGTCCCATTACTCTGCTCTGTCACTGTAAATCACAACCTGTCATCTCTGTTTGTTTGTTTCCCTGCTTGGGGCCCCTCATTGATGCTCTGCCAGCTGCATATTTATTCTCTGGCTGGCTAAGCATATCTGTTTATCCCACAATCTCACCCCATACAGCCCCTTCTGGCCCATCTGACTCAACTTCCAGATGGATCATGGAACTGACTGACTGTCAGCAGAGATGCTGAACCAGCCACTACTGACACCCCCATGGTTTACTAAGGTCATAGCCTCTCTCTCCCCTGCCTCCCACAAGCTAGACCTGGTCAGGCAGCCATGAAAGATTCTGGTATGTCTCTCTGGAAGTACTTGTTGATGTTAAATTTGTAACACTTTGCTTTCCAGCACTTCTCTGTATTTTCCTGGGTACCTTAAAAACCATATACCCTGCTCAATATTTCTAAATCAATTTATCCTCTGCCAAATATTTGCATTCTATAAGTATAATGTAAGTTCATTTCATCATGTAAGTTCACATGTTGTCCTGGGCAGGGCTACTGGATTTTCTTCATTGCCTTCTGTGACCATAGAATGCAATCCAGAACACACCCAACACTCTTCCAATTGCACACCTCAAGGGAAAGGTTGACAAGATGGGAAAGCTGTCATGCAAAGAAGCTTATCCATCTCTATGATCTTCGTAATGAAGAGGCCCTAATTATCATCCGAAGCAGCTGTGGATTTCCCAGAAGACAGTTTTGAAAATACTGCTTTGGTGCTATCACTGATTTCACCAGGACAGCATACTTTTGTGATCCTCTCTGGCAAATGTCATTGTACAAAGATGGATCTGAAAGTATCATGACCATTATAATAATATGTCACAATCCTTGGAGCATGGCTTACTTACTTCTCTGCCTGTGTTTGCAGAATGTGACACATTTACCGCGGCTGTGCTCGCCTCGCCCATCTGCCAATTGTGGGTGGGTTGAGAAATCTGTGCTTAGGATAGCTGCATTTCAGGCATCAACATCAATACTCATGTCCCATCAAAGAAGGCCAAACTGCTGTAGGAAAATAGATAAATAGGTCAGGGCATGACATTTCTACTGGGAAATATACTTTTAATCTAGACCCTTGCAAATTGCATTTAAATGAATGCACAAAAAAACTATCTGAAATACTGAACCTGAGACCCAATAGGCAAAATAGGGCTTTGCACATTAAAATCTCATTACATAGAAGGATGTCTATGTAGAGCTTGTTGTACAATAAACCAAATTATTTCCACCATGAAATTTTCTATAAAGCCCTATGCTAGTACTATGTGTCAGTGGCCAATGGTCTCCATTTAGTTGTCTCCAGGAGCTCACAAAGCACACTAACAGGGATTATCATACAAAACATACCTAGCTCCTTCAACCGTTCCTTATAAGGCTTGGTTCCAGACCCTTGATCATCTTGGTTTCCCTCCTCTGCACACATTCCAGCTTGTCAACATCCTTCTTAAATTGTAGCAACCAGAACTGGACACAGTAATTGCGTGGACAGGCGGAGTCCCCAGATCCCGAGCGGTCCCCCCCCCCGTTATGTGGAATAACAACTCAAGACAACGTGCTATGGGATTAAATTGGCCACAACTTTATTAAATTCAAATGTGGGTAGACCTTAGCTCAGGCATTGGGCGTCCTCCCTCCCCAGTCCCCAGCCGGGGACCTAGGGAGCATCAGGGTTATCCAGTGTGTGTGGGGGGGGGATGGGCCAGCTCTGGAGAACATATGTTCAAGCAGAGATAGCCGCCCCCGTTACGCCGCCGCCGCAGGGGAGAGCAATGACGACCTTTCGGCGTACGGTCAAAGCCTCCCTTCAGAAACCCCTTTAACGGGGAACCCTGGTATCGCCGCCGCAAACAGGAAGATGGACTAAAGGATTCCGCCCAAGGCCTGATACCGCCAAAGTTGTGACGTTTTGCTATGGGAAAGGCGAAACCTGCCAATGCAGGGAAATTCCTTTCCGGCCCTTTAACAGCGACCTTAACGTAGCAGCGCCCGCATACCTGTGAAGAAAAGTTAACCTGTGAAACCTGTGAAGAAAAGTTAACCTGCAAAATAAGACATTAACTGAGGGTGGGTAGGGTGGGAGAAGCTCTGGAGCCAAGTGAGGATTCCCAGGTAAGATCCTTCCTCTATTGTGTGGGCAGGTAATCCCTCCCCCACCTGGCCTGATCTCCTTGGCAATGCTTCCCCCAGGTAGGATTGGACAACTAACTGAGGTAGGCGGAGACCTCCAGGTATCCCACCTGAGGGAAGGCAAAGCCAAGCCTATGCTGATGGAGCCGCTCCAGATCCAGGGGCTGCGCGCGTCCATGCAAAGGGCGCCCCCCGTTTTAAGCGGGGAGCGGTCATTCCTTTATCAAAAACATTTACAAAGATGTTGAACAACAATGGGCCCAGGACAGAACTCTGTGGCATCTGGTGCATATATGCTCAAGTGACACTCATCCAATTTGACCCAATCCAAAGGCTAACAGTAGCTCTAACAGCAATCACTATAACTTGCATTACGGAAAATCAAGGCATCCCAGTATTGCCACAGAGAGTGCAGGTACTAACAAAGGGATGATAGGGAATCTTCCAGGGGCCACATGTCAGTGGAGGGTGGGGGCAAGAAGCAAAAAACAACCATAATGGGCAGGCCTAGCAGCAAAAACAGGCAGAGCAATAGATGTGCCTCTCACCTTTCTGTAGGAGACTACCTTCCAGTTAGATGTTTATCTCAAGGAACACACAGAGAGATAACCAAGATGCATTGTCACAATTCAAGGATACAGGCAAAAGTTCCCCAAAAGAGAGCAGGGCAAGTGACTGCCATCTCCTAGTGTGATGGAGTGGGCAGTGGGCATGGACTGCGAGAGCCCCAGAAAGGCCTGGGCGGCCTTATTCAGCCACAGAGGCTGGTATTCCCCACTCTCCTGATCTCTTTTCTGCTTTGTGATGAAGAACCTATAAACAAATGACTGCAGCACATTCTGATCATTAACCAAACTGTAATAAGCAGGTATCCTGTAAGATCTGTGTGAGCAAACACAGAAGCAGCAGCTCTACAAGTTCCACAGGGGAGCTTGGAGCAGGACCCGGATGCAACACAAAACTCATCTGAAGCCATTTTCTCTACCAGCTCTCTGCAGCTCCCTTGAAGATAGGAGAGAAGCAGGAGCAGAATTGTCTTCTACCACTCTTGTGGCCTGGATGTTATTTTAAGATCAGCCAGGGAAGTAAGAATGAAAGCAAGTCGCTGTGGTCCCCATGCCACTCTATTCAGTTCCCGCAGAGTTCAATTAAACTATTCTGAACCTTCAACCTCAGGTCAAACTCACAAAAGCCTTTTAAGTTCTGTGAAACTAGAACTCAACTTTGTGCCTCTGAACTTGCAAGCTTCTTAAAATTCCTTTTCATACACTGCACTAACATCGCACCATTGTGCTCCTTGCGAAGAACACTAGATAGAAGAAGAACACCACCAGATAGAAGAACCACATGGGGTTAAGTTGCTTGGGTATGCTTTCCCCAACACAGTCTGCACAGTAGTTGCACAAGAAACTGCCACAGCTTCTCCTTTGCCCTTGCCAAATACTTCTTTTTCCATTTTGTTGAAGAATAAGAGAAGCACAAGCTATCAATTTTCCACAGGTACTGAGCAAACTGCCTCTAAATTGTTCTTTTAATAACTTCTTGAGGGAGAACGCTTTGGCCTTTCAGTCAAGGATACTTCTAATTGTGTTGGATTTAGTTGACATTTTCCTAGGACCTCGGGAAGTGATGAAAAAACTAAATTTGACAATAAACTCACATTTTTGACATTCATGCGGTCTCTAGTGAAGCTAGAATAGCAGTGCTGTTCAGGAACAACAGGTTCCCTGGGATTCACAATTATGTACCTCTCCATGAGAGGAGAGGGGGGAGGACTGATTCACACACCGCAATTCTGTTCATAAAATGCATTTCACGCATCTCTACTTACACACACTTTCCGACAATGAGATTAATTTTTGAGTTCCCCAAATGGCTGAAGTTTAGTGCTCCATGCTAGCTGGCCTCCTTCCACACCCTGTAAAAGAATCGCAGGAAGCTGCCTCATATTGAGACAGACCATTCATCCACCTTGCTCTGTATTATCTACACTGACGGGCAATGGTGCTCCACAATTTCAAGCAAAAATATTACCCAGCCCTTCCTGGAGATGCTGGGGAATGAAACTGGGACCTTCTGCATGAAAAGCCGGTTTCTGTGGCCTTTCCTTGCTCTCCCCACCTATGCAATTGCACTCATGTCCTACTTGTGGGCATTTGATTGGCCATTGTGAAAACAGGATGATGGATGAGATGAGCCTCCTCTTATGGTCTTGCTGTCTCTCTGTCTAACTGGCCTCATGGGGCTGTTCTGAGGATGAAAGAGAGAAGCAGAACCATTTACACTACCTTGCACTCCTTGAAGGAAAGGGGGGATATAAATGTGCTGTTCAATAAGAGTCACCCTCCTTGAATACCCTGCAGAAGAAGACAGACTATGGTCAGATGCAGAGTTCTTTTCTTCCGTGTCACTAGCAAAATAGGAGCTCAAGTTCTTATCAATGATTTGGGTGGAGGCCTAAAATCTTTGGGGTTTTTTCTTGAAGATCTGTAACTTATTCTATTCAATTCAGTAAAGAGTTCTCCACTGCACCCCCACCACACAGATCCATGAATGGGGACAAGCCCACGCCAGTAATGACCCACGGTGCAACAGGGTCCTTGGGGGAGGAATTTGCCCCCCCTCTCTTTCCTTGATATTTATGCTATCTTCCCACCACCTACTTTCTCAATGCAGCTCAGTAGACTGCAACTCAGAAATGCATCTCTTTTTTTAATGCACAGGTACAGATCTAAGGCAAATTCTGTGGCTTGTGCTCATGCCTTAACTTTAGCTGATGGCCGACAAGTAATGGTATCTGTTATCTGAAAGGTTAACAGTTGGCATGCCATGGTATTATGAAGAAATCCAGATAAGTACCATGAAAGGGTCTAGTTTCCTTTTGAATGAGAGAACACCAGGAACATATTTGCCACTGTAATTTTTGAAATGCATTTACACATATGCAAACAAAGCATAATAGAGTAGTCTATCAACAGGTAGCAAATCCATTAGCCCATTGTCAGATTCCCAGAGAGACACTCTGTTTGCAAAGACACAAGACTGGGCAACACACACAGCTCCCGTCTCTCCTTGTCTCATTTTCTTTTATTGAAATTGCAAAAGGATTCAGTTAGTTGGGTGGCCTGCAAGAGGGGTGGGGGCAAGGCAGGAGCAGTTCCTCACAACTAGCAAGGAGCTATACCATGTCTAAGAAATGCAGTGGTTGAAGATGTATCAGTTGGGATATGTCCCTTTTCCAAACTCTGCTGCATACTGTATTCTTAAAGCTAGAAAGAGAAAGAGAGAAAGCTGCAGAAATATAGAGAACTGCCTTATGCCAGGCCATACTATTTCCCCATCCAGTCTTATATTGTCTACCCTGATGGCCAGGGGTTCCCTGAGGTCTCAGGCAGAGGTCTTTCATATCACCTGCTAGTTAATCTTTGTGGATGGAGATGACAGGGCTTGAACCTGGGAGCTGCTGCGTGCAGAGCATGTGCTAAACCAGCAAGGGTTTAGCCCTTTCCAAGATATCAGGAGATCCCCAGTGACCAGAAGAACCTCTATAGTCAATAGCTCTCACTGATGAAACATGATGGAACACAGACCGAATAATTCTGGCCTATTAGCAAGACATCAGTCTAAGCCATTATAATGCCAACATCTGTAACACTGTTTTGTATTTGACAGCAGTTGATATCCCACCTCTTCCTTTCCATCTAGTTCATCAACAGAGAGCAGATGTGTGCAACATCCTTGCCTTAGCAAACGGTGTAGTCTCTTTAATTCAAACACACTCTATTGTCATATAAAGACATTGCTTTAGAACTTTCCTTAGGAAATTATCCGGCGTGTGTTCTGAAATGTCTTTCTGGGTTATTACCCATTATATTGCACATATAAATTGCCCAACTACACAAAGCCCCACAGCCCAAAGATGAAATATTTATAGAATACTCTAGCTGATGTCTGAAAACTGCCAAAGAGTAACAGATGTATTTCTCCCCACTCCCCAGTAATTTTGTATGCCTCGCTCTTTGACATAGTGTGAAGAAAGCATAAAGTGCATCCAAGGCAATTCTAACTTTTCATTTAAAGCGGGGTAGGAGGAGGCCAGATGAGTTGGTATTGATTCATTCATCTCATAAAGTATTGACAAAACAATTTTTATTTGAACTTTTCCCAGCCTATTGTCTATGCTTCGGGCAACAAAGATCCCCCTTAGTTTCCCCAATCCCTTGCCCCCTTCAAGACACAAGAAAATTATTTTTAGCTAAAATCTACCAGAAGCTGTGATTACACAAAACTGAAAGGAAAATAAAGTGTCAAGCCTTGCCTGAAACTCATCAATAACATTATTTATATTAGGAAAGTGGTCCAGAGGATATAATTTCCAAACTGCTAAGTCTGGTGTACACCACAGGGGCAGCCCTTGTTTTGTTATCTAGTTTCTACACACACACGCTACTACAAAAAACAGTGTGTGTGTGTGTGTGTGTGTGTGTTACTACAACATGCAATGCACACCCCTCTTGCTCTCTGCCATCTACGTATAGAGAGATGCATATGAAGGGAATATTTCTGTAGGAAAGAAGCAAAACCAGAGAAGAGCGAGCTCCCTCAAATTTATCTTAGATTAACAGAAATCACTCAAATTCACCATCCAAATTTGTCTGAGAAAAACTGGAAGAACTCAGGTAATTTGATGAGGCAAGCCATAGGCTAAGAAAAATTAACTGCCTTTCACTGCAGACTCTCTTGTCCTCAAAAGCTGCCCCCCACTGCCCCAAAACTCTCTTCTCCTTACCTTCCTTTAACTTTAATTTCTGGCTATGAAAGAAACAGGAATGGGAGCTGGAAGGACTTAAATGTTCTCATGGTCTCCATACCCCATCATACCACAGCAGCACCTGAGAGAACAAATATCTAGGACTTGATGAAATCCACCTAAATAAACACACACACTCATTCTATGGGAGATCTGGAAAATTACAGACTGCCTAGCTGAACATCCGTTCCTTGCAAACTGGTGAAAAGCATTGCAATGTAAGCAAATGTAAAGTGATTCACAGTAGAGCAAATAATCCTAACTTCACATAGACGCTAATAGGGTCTGAACTAGCAGTGTCCTGGAAAGTCACTCTTTCCAGGAAATAAATTTTGGGGTCATGGTGGATAAAAATAATTTCTGAATCAGCAGCGTGGAGCCATAAGTGAGAAGTGGTTCCGGAATATTAGACGTGCACATAGAGATGACCCCATTCAACAAGCAGAGCCTTCTCTGCCTCAGACTGCGCTAATCTATAATGTCGTGTGCTTCCATTTCAAATTAGATTTAAAGAAAGTTCTGCTCATATGGAAAAATGGTCCAATTGTACTCATATTGACATGGGATGGTTATGAAATGTTCATTTAACTCAAAATGTAAACCAAGCGAGTAACATTTCTCTTCCTTTTTATCTACAGCAGTTGACACAAATGTCACTCGCGTTCCTGTGAAAACATTGTTTGAGATTTCATAATGAAAAGGTCAGATCATGCTATCATAGACTACACGAAAAGAGCAGAAACAAACACTAATTAAGAGAAGCCAGACTGCTAAATAAAAGCAGCATCACTTCTTGGCACATCCAGAAAGAGTCAACCTGACATTAACAATGCCTGACCAGGAGTAAACCTGGCAGGGGTGGAATCTACCCAAATATAAAAACCGTTCTGCAAATGCTTTTTTAAAAAAGTGTTTCTAAAAATACATTGAATTTTCCATAAGGCTCACCATTGCCATCTAGTGTCACATTGTATATTGCACTTAAAGCACACTCAATACATTTTATTTGCAGTTGTATAGCTGAGTCCAGGGTTCAACAGGTGTAAGTGTGCTCTGCAGGGTTGGCTAATTTGTGGGCCTTCAAATGTTGTATTGCAGCTTCCATCTTCCTGGACTATTGACCATGCTGGCTGGGAGTGATCTCGATAGTCACAGGTCAGCCATCCCTGGTTTATAGAATTGCAGCCTCAGTAGGCACATATACAATTACACTTTTAGCCTTTTCTTTAAGTGAAAAAGAGAGAGACTTCAAACAGATGTTTTCTATATAGTTTCTTTGGCATCTAAGGAAAGGCCATCTGACTTAATCATTCATGCTTCATCCCACTGAAACTAACATAGGCCATTAACCTCTAATTTGTAATATTTTAAAAACCAGAGCCCTACAGAACCTGAACTAGTTTCCATAGTTGCTGCTTGTGTGAACTTGACCTAGAATCAGTAAAACAGCACATGTCAAGGAAGTCTAACCTTTGATTAGCCAGACCATTTTCTAGCCATTTGTTTCACTGTGAAAAATGGTGGAAAAAGAAAAAAGAAAAAAGTTATTGTTCCATCGGGGCAGTTGCTGTTGGATTACAGTGGTACCTCGGGTTAAGTACTTAATTCGTTCCGGAGGTCCGTTCTTAACCTGAAACTGTTCTTAACCTGAAGCACCACTTTAGCTAATGGGGCCTCCCGCTGCCGCCACGCCACTGGAGCACAATTTCTGTTCTTATCCTGAAGCAAAGTTCTTAACCTGAAGCACTATTTCTGGGTTAGCGGAGTCTGTAACCTGAAGCGTATGTAACCCGATGTACCACTGTATTTGCACTGTCAAATAAGAGCTCAGTTCTGGAAAATAAAAATAGTCTAAAACATCTTGAGAAGCTGCTTTCCAGAGTTGGTTCTCACCCAAATCCATATAGCACAGTGCAGGCAAACACTCAGGCATAGCAGCCTTTGTATGTGTAGTATACCGTATTTTTCGCCCTATAGGACGAACTTTTTCCCCTCCAAAAATGAAGGGGAAATGTGGGTGCGTCCTATGGGGCGAGTGCAGGCTTTCACTGAAGCCTGGAGAGCGAGAGTGGTAGGTGCGCACCGACCCCTCTCGCTCTCCAGGCTTCGAGGACCTCTCGGCAAGCAGCAGGAACGCTCCCGCTGCTTGGGGAGAGTTGCCGGCATCCCGAAGCCTGCGTGCGCTGATCTCAGCGCGTCCAAGCTTCGCGGACCTCTCCTCAAGCAGCGGGAACGCTCCCACTGCTTGAGGAGAGTTGCCGGCATCCCGAAGCCTGCACGCACTGATCTCAGCACGGCCAGGCTTCGCGGACCTCTCGGCAAGCAGCGGGAACGCTCCCGCTGCTTGGGGAGAGTTGCCGGCATCCCGAAGCCTGTGCGCGCTGATCTCAGCGCGTCCAGGCTTCGCGGACCTCTTCTCAAGCAGCGGGAGCCACTGCTGGGCTCCCACGGCTTGCAGAGAGCTGCCTGTTTGGGGGCTGGGGTCGGGGGAAGCTCGGGCTGCCCCAGCCCCGCGCCTGGGGGGAAAATAATTTTTTCCCCTTTATTTCCCCCCCAAAAAACTAGGTGCGTCTTATGGGACGGTGCGTCCTATAGGGCGAAAAATACGGTACTTTAACTGAGCTTAGGCTGCTCTCGCCTTAATTCTTGACCATCCAGATTCTGTATGAAAGAAAAACTGCTGGTATTCCTGAAGACACAGAGCATAGCTTTGGGGAGGGGGGAGGGGGGGTCTCTTTCACAGTTTCCAAAACTTTAATTGAATTCAGATCAGAGCCCCAGTTTTCAACACCATAGAACATTTGAATAAACATTTTGCTACCAAAAATCTTGAGGGCAGGTTCAATCAGCTGCCGTCCTTTATTGTAATAGAAAGTCATCAATGCCCCTGTGGTTTTCTGTGCTTTGACTTTCATTGCCTCCGTATGACATTTCCAAGATAGGATTTCACTAAAGAGAACACCCAGGTATCTAAATGAGCTAGTTATTTATACCTTGAACTATGGTTGCACAAAATCATAACTGTGGGCATAGGGTAAATCATACACAGGCTTTCCTATTCACCAGGCGATCATTGCAGGAGAAAGACAAGATGGTGGAGATACAGCTACAAGCACCATCTATATGGCCATTCCCTACACATGAGTAATACATGAACAGGGCTTGGAGTTTGAGACTCAGAAAAAGGTATCATTCAATACTCAGAATATTGTAACACTAAAAACACAAAAGACCTTACAGCTGTAGTCAGAACACACATAGTGTGTGTGTGTGTGTGTGTGTGTGTGTGTGCGCATACTTGCACCCACACATGCAGATGTGTGGAAAATCAGAATTCACAGGCTCACAGTGTATATTTTTCAATCAGGGCAAGTCCACTTTCCTCCCAGATTGTGAATGGCAGATGAGTTAATGAGAAAATCAAACACCAGATCAGTTAGCTGTCCTGTCTTGTCTCCACATACTTCAGGTGAACTATCCGCCTTTTTTGTTTTTTAAATGCAGCATGTACATTCAAATGATTGCACATGCTTTACCTTATTACAACAGTTTTACAAACCACAATTTTTTAAAGTTTTACAAAAATAATGCCCAAGAAATAATGGAAGAAATATCCAAGGTATTTCTCAGTTTGAGCCAGTCTGTTGCTACTGAACACATCTGAACAGGAATAATTGATTTTCCCTGAGCTTAATCCTAAAATAATAAAAATAATTAATTAAATATGGTGGCTGAACTTTCAAAGCAGATTCACCTCTTAAATTGCATATATCTGGATGCACACAAAGCAAAGCTTAAGCAGAAATCAACAATGCAGTAAGTTTTCTCGTAGTTAGTATAAACAGGAGAAGACAGAGTCTTGTTTTTGTTTTGTATTTTTTAAAAAACTTTAAAATGTGTTGCATTATAAATACACTGTTCATTCATACCAGATCCCACAAAATGCCTTTAAAATGTTTTCTGTTTTACAATAGGAGTGTAAAATGAACACTGTGTTCAACCCTGTAAATATGGGTAAATATGTGTGAAAATGTAATGGTGTTTGATATTCAGGCTATTGACGTTTAAGGCAACAAAAAACAAACCAGACAAAATATGTTACCGTATTTTTCGCCCTATAAGACGCACCGGCCCATAGGACGCACCTAGTTTTCAGGGGGGGAAATCAAGGAAAAAAATATGATTTTCCCCCCGCAGCTCTGGGAGCAGCGGACAGGCTGCACGCAGCCTGTGCGCTACTCCAAGACCTTCTCCCTGCTTTTGCGGGAGGTGGCGGAATTCCCCCACCTCCCGCAAAAGCCCACAGGAGCCCCACTTGACTCCTGTGAGCTTTTCGACTAGGAGGGAGAAGGGACTGAAAGGGCCAGTCAGTCCCTTCTCCCTCCTTGGGGAAAAGCCCCCAAGAGCCGCTTGCTCTTTAAAGGGTGCACGGCTCCTGCAGGCTTTTCTAGGAGGTTGGGGAATTCCCCCACCTCCTAGAAAAGCCGGGGAGCCCCTTTAAAGAGCACACGGCTTTTGCCTGCTTTTGCGGGAGGTGGGGGAATTCCCCCATCTCCCACAGAAGCCCACAGGAGGGAGAAGGGACTGATTCGGCCAGTCAGTCCCTTCTCCCTCCTTGGGGAAAAGCCCCCAAGAGCGGCGCGCTCTTTAAAAGGTGCACGGCTCCTGCAGGCTTTTCTAGGAGGTGGGGGAATTAACCCCCCCGTAGAAAAGCCAGCAGAAGCCGCGGAGCCCCTTTAAAGAGCGCACGGCTTTTGCCTGCTTTTGCGGGAGGTGGGGGAATTTCCCCATCTCCCGCAAAAGCCCAAAGGAGGGTTGGAGAGCAGCGGCAAGGCGTCGCGCGCCTTCCTGCTGCCCCCCATCCTCTGGGGCTGGCGATGGGGGAAGCGCTGCTTTCCCCACCGCCAGCCTCAAACCCGGGTTGGAGAGCAGCGGCAAGGCGTCGCGCGCCTTCCTGCTGCCCCCCATCCTCTGGGGCTGGCGATGGGGGAAGCGCTGCTTTCCCCACCGCCAGCCTCAAACCCGGGTTGGAGAGCAGCAGCAAGGCGTCGCGCGCCTTCCTGCTGCCCCCCATCCTCTGGGGCTGGCGATGGGGGAAGCGCTGCTTTCCCCACCGCCAGCCTCAAACCCGGGTTGGAGAGCAGCGGCAAGGCGTCGCGCGCCTTCCTGCTGCCCCCCATCCTCTGGGGCTGGCGATGGGGGAAGCGCTGCTTTCCCCACCGCCAGCCTCAAACCCGGGTTGGAGAGCAGCGGCAAGGCGTCGCGCGCCTTCCTGCTGCCCCCCATCCTCTGGGGCTGGCGATGGGGGAAGCGCTGCTTTCCCCACCGCCAGCCTCAAACCCGGGTTGGAGAGTAGCAGCAAGGCGTCGCGCGCCTTCCTGCTGCCCCCCATCCTCTGGGGCTGGCAATGGGGGAAGTGCTGCTTTCCCCACCGCCAGCCTCAAACCCGGGTTGGAGAGTAGCAGCAAGGCGTCGCGCGCCTTCCTGCTGCCCCCCATCCTCTGGGGCTGGCGATGGGGGAAGCGCTGCTTTCCCCACCGCCAGCCTCAAACCCGGGTTGGAGAGCAGCGGCAAGGCGTCGCGCGCCTTCCTGCTGCCCCCCATCCTCTGGGGCTGGCGATGGGGGAAGCGCTGCTTTCCCCACCGCCAGCCTCAAACCCGGGTTGGAGAGTAGCAGCAAGGCGTCGCGCGCCTTCCTGCTGCCCCCCATCCTCTGGAGCTGGCAATGGGGGAAGCGCTGCTTTCCCCACCGCCAGCCTCAAACCCGGGTTGGAGAGTAGCAGCAAGGCGTCGCGCGCCTTCCTGCTGCCCCCCATCCTCTGGGGCTGGCGATGGGGGAAGCGCTGCTTTCCCCACCGCCAGCCTCAAACCCGGGTTGGAGAGCAGCAGCAAGGCGTCGTGCGCCTTCCTGCTGCCCCCCATCCTCTGGGGCTGGCGATGGGGGAAGCGCTGCTTTCCTCCACCGCCAGCCTCAAACAGCAGACTCTCCTGGCTTCAGCGGAAGCAACCCGAAGCCTCCGGAGCGCAGGCTTCGGAGGCTTCGTGTTGCTATCGCTGAAGCCAAGGAGTCTGCATTCGCCCCATAAGACGCACCCACATTTCCCCTTCATTTTTGGAGGGGAA
Source organism: Podarcis bocagei (assembly GCF_964188305.1). NCBI lineage: Eukaryota > Metazoa > Chordata > Lepidosauria > Squamata > Lacertidae > Podarcis > Podarcis bocagei. Next base: position 36,485,360 of record NC_138130.1, read on the forward strand.
AAAGTGCGTCTTATAGGGCGAAAAATACGGTACTTTTTTTTCCTCCAGAGACACTACTTTTACACCAGGGGTGGCCAACTCCCAAGAGATTGCAATCTACTCACAGAGTTAAAAACTGGCAGCGATCTACCCCCTTTTGGGGGGTTCAGGTCAAAGTTTTTGAGCTTTTTTTAGGGAAGAGGAAGGCCTGTTTTTTAGGGGGGAGCCAAAGTTGTTGAGCTTCTTTGGGGGGAATCAACCACAGTCGTCCAGTGATCTACTTGGTAGATCATGATCTACTTGTTGGACATGCCTGTTTTATACTATATAGCCTGCAAAAGTAGCTCTAGGAAAAATTGTATCTGCAGTGTACAAAATGCTATTAAAATCATTTTGCAATCTACATTCCTAACGCCATCTCACATTAACTCTCAAAAGATTATAACATTCCGGCTGCGAATTTTACATTAAATGTCAAATATAATTGGACACAGAGGAGGAAAATAAAGGAACATGTGACAATCCTAGGAGAACATTTGACATCTCCACTGACACTATGTATGTGGCCAACTGGCAACAGTATCTAATACATCTTACAAAGGAAATTTAGCTGCTTTGAAATCAATTTGAAAACACCCGACAGAGGACAATTATGCAATGTTATACTTTAGTGCACACTGACAGGTTAAACTTTTGAAAAAGGCAAGAGAGATTGCTTGGAAAGGGGGGTGGGGAGGTACCTTAATAACATTGCTTCTGTCAAGAAGGTGAGAGTTTTGTTCTCCTTGAAGAATTAAGACCGTAAAAGGTGCACGGACCCCCCCCTTTTCTTACGATATTGTAAGGAAGCTGTGATTGGAACAACCCAGGAAGTGTACTCCAAAGTCTTGGATTTTTAAACAAAAGAAATACACAACGAAAAGGAACAACCTAACACTTTTGTGTGTTGGGACTGCAACCAATGGTAAAAAGGGGTTCTTACTAGAGTCTAAGTTGATGATTCTGAGGCCTTGCACTGCTTTGGCGTTTGAAGCCTGTGACATCCAAATAGACAAAGGTGAAGAAGGCTGGCTCCAAGGCTTCACAACTGCTTTAGAGTCGTTCAACTGCCAATAAGGCAGGTTTTTATGGTAGACATTTTGTAACCTCTCTTAAATTCTCCATAAATAAAAAACGAGAAGGGTGTGTACAGAAAGGCATAGTTCTGCAAGTTCGTTTACCTCTTAGCTGGTGTACGGTGTTGCAGCCAGTCAGCCAAGCCTCAACAGTTTTCTAAAGAAGGGGGAGATATGCTGCCTTCCCCAATGTGTCACAGCTGGCTGCGTTATCCATGCTGGGGATAGCCGGCTCACTCTTCCTTGCCTTTTCGCCAACGCTGAGTTCCAACTGGGGGTGCCTTTACGTGGCCTCTCCTTCTACATCCAATTACAGTGCTTTGGGGAGGGACTATGGATGTAAGAAAGCAGCAATTTCTATTGCAACCTGTATTTGTCACAATTGGCAACATTTCCATTCTGCTGTCACGACTTCCACCCAAGACTATCTAGTGGCAGTGAAGGTAGCAAAGAAGGCAAACTTGGGTGCCTCCATTGCACCCTAATTGTGCCACCCAACAACACTTTTCTGGGTTGTGCAGGGCCTTTTACAATCTGTCCTGAATTGTCAGTACCCGTATCAAGCTTTCTTTTGGTCACAGACCAGCATAAGATAAAAAAAAGGAGGACAGATAAACTGAACAAATAAGACTTAAATCAGGTAAGGGATAAAAACTACCAGTAGTTAAAAGGGGATTATATCATAAAGGTAAAGGTAAGGGACCCCTGACCATTAGGTCCAGTCATGACCAACTCGGGGGTTGCGGCACTCATCTCGCTTTATTGCCCGAGGGAGCCAGCATACAGCTTTCGGGTCATGTGGCCAGCATGACTAAGCCACTTCTGGCGAACCAGGGCAGCGCACGGATATGCTGTTTACCTTCCCGCTGGAGTGGTACCTATTTATCTACTTGCACTTTGAGGTGCTTTCGAACTGCTAGGTTGGCAGGAGCAGGGACCAAGCAACGGGAGCTCATCCTGTCACGGGGATTCAAACCGCCGACTTTCTGATCGGCAAGTCCTCGATTATATCATACATAACTTCAAAAGATAGCAACTAGGACAAACAGTTAAAAGTGACTAAAAGGGAGTGAGCGTGAAGGATAGGTTTTGCATTTTGGGCCTAGTTTGTGGTGCAAACCATCCTTTGTCAAAAATGCATCATGGTAGTGCAAAATCTAGCAACTGAGTATGTTACATATGGGTTTTCATCTTGAAGTAGCAGGGAGCTATAGAGTTGTTCTGTATGACCTGTCCTGAAATAGGTAAGTAGGTGGCACAACTGAGGGTATTTTGTTGTGCCTTGTTTGCAAAGTGCTTTGAGGATTAACTCATTTGCATCCTCCGGGACCTTGACTCTATTGCTACAGCAGATGAATCAGGACATTACCTAGTTCTGTTATTTTGGATGAGTTTCTGTTAATAAGGCTTGAGGATGTGGACAAGGTGCTTGGATCAGTCAGTGCTCTGGATTCTTGCCCCTCTTGGCTAGTACAAACTAGCAGGCAGGGAGGTGATTGCTTGCTGAGCCAGGGAGGTGATTAATGGCTTCTTGTGAGGGTGAGTGATCCCTGCCTGCTTGAAGGAGGCAGGGGTAAAAACACTACAGTGGTACCTCGGGTTACAGATACTTCAGGTTACAGACTCCGCTAAGCCAGAAATAGTACCTCGGGTTAAGAACTTTGCTTCAGGATGAGAACAGAAATCGTGTTCCGGCGGCGCAGCAGCAGCAGCAGGAGGCCCCATTAGCTAAAGTGGTGCTTCAGGTTAAGAACAGTTTCAGGTTAAGAACGGACCTCCGGAACGAATTAAGTTCTTAAACCGAGGTACCACTGTATTTATTTTTGTGTTTTGTATTGTAAACCACTCTGTGATCTTCGGATGAAGTGTGGTATAGAAATTTAATTACTACTAATTATAAATTTTGCTACCATATCTGAAAGAGGCTGCCACAATTGTGATTTTCAACCAATTCTCCTAAAAAAGAAAACTGCTATAGGTGTTTGTCAGCTTTCCCTTTGCAATCAATAGGAAGAACAACCAATGCAGTGAGTCAAGCCTCTGCCTCAGATCTGAAGTGAAGCACAATAATGTTACCTTGAGCCAGTGCCAGATTTATGTATAGGCTAAGAAGGATGAAGCCTGGGGCCTCTAAATCTAGGGAGCCTCACCAGCCCTGGATGAGTGCCCCAGTGGGCAGTCTCCCCTCTTATATATTATTTCAAATGCATTAGTTGTAGACAGGATCCATCTCCAGGATAACAAGACTGCGTCATCTCTTGGTGCTACAGCATGAACTATAGACTGCTAGTGGAAATTTCCTGCTAACTGAAGTACTAAATATGAAGGTAATGCTAATAATATGATTGTGGGCAGAGGCTGAATGCAATTTCTAATTATTTTCTTTAAGCCACAAAAATGTCATTTTTCAGCCCTTATAATGAAGAACTTTGGGATGTGCAAAGTGCAATGCAAATTGTCCTACGTGAAGCAAATGAATTTATAGTTTTGCTGGTGCTGTGCCAATCTTTAGACCAAATCAAATTTCAGGGAGAAACAACGGTTTGCAAAAGAGACAAAATGATTCCATCCTACATCCCTTGCATGTGCACATGTTCATCTCCTTAAAAATTGCTTACTGCCAAATGTTTTCCTATGTATGGGCAGGCAAGGATTTAGCCAGTGCTGGTAGCAGCACGTCCCCACAGCAAACTGGAATGAGTGCTTTGTTACATTTTGAATGTTGATTATAATTTTCTTCCTTGTGTGGGTAACAAGGGGTAAAAAAAAACCCCCCAGTATCCTAGCTAAGGCTGCCTAAGAAAGAAAGACCACATAGAGTAGCCAGAAGATCAGACAAAGACAGTGCTTAAGATGGAGCCAAAGTTCTGAGCCATAGACTAATGAGCATAATAGTTGTTTAGGTTTGTTTGCTACTAAATCAACCAGTTTGTGTGTTACATCTAGTGAAGTGACTCAGCGGCGTAGCGTGAGTTGTCAGCACCCGGGGCAACACAAGTAATTTGCGCCCCCTAACCCGGGGCAAGGCAAGTAATTTGCGCCCCCCCAACCCCTAACCTGCGAGTTGCCGCTGGCGCTGCCGCCCAAACGACGCCGCTTGCCCGGAGGAGGAGGGGGGCAGAGAGGCGAGGAAAATGCAACGGCCCAGCAGCTGCAGCAGCGGCGGCGGGGCTGTGAGGAGGGGCTGCCTGGCGCGTCCTCCGCGGCGAGCGCTGAGAGCCGCTGCCTGCCGGGCACCTTCAGCCCGGACGCGCGCACAGCTCGGCGGTTCCGCGAGACATGCGGCTCTGCCACAGCCTGCGCCCGAGGCTCTTCGGCGACTCCGGAGGCAGCGAGCGCGCCCCCCCAGATGTTGCGCCCGGTGCGGCCGGCACCCCTGGCACCCCCCACGCTACGCCACTGAAGTGACTACATATTTTCCGGAAGATGGCAAATGTAACATGGAACCTCTGGAACCAGAAAGCTAGCGCAGCCTTTCTCAACCTTGGGTCTCCAGGCGTTCTTGGACTGCATCTTTCGCCACTGGTCCTGCCAGATAGGGATGATGAGGGTTGTAGTCCAACAACATCTGGGGAACCAAGATTGAGAAAGGCTGGTTTAGCTGGATCAGCCAAAAGCTCATTTACACCGGCATTCCTTTCTCACAGTGTCCTACCAAAGAGAACCTGAGTGCAATAGCACTTGCTCCACCTGAGATTCCCAAAAGTTGGTATTCAGAGGCAGTAGCAACAGAGCATGCAGAGCTACCTAAGGTTATCCCAAAGGTAACAACTTCAGTACTAACTGATGGTTATCTGAGACACCTGAGATTGCCAGTATAGTAAAAACAATATCTATTTTCCTGGGCTCACCTGATATGTGCAATTGCCAATTTCTTGAGGTTTGCCTGATTGTATCGGCGGGACCATGAAAATGCCTCAGCCCCACTCCCAAAATTCATCCCATGAGTTCTCTACCTTTTTGAGCTACTTCATTGTCCCCTCCCACCACCAAGGAGCTTCATAAGTGGTGTTACTTCACAATGCATTTATTGTTGTTTGGTGTAGTTTCAGTGTCTTTGTAATTGTTATTATTTGCTATGTTTTATTATTCCTTTTTTAAAAAAATATTCGGTCCTGGACTACTTTGAGCAGCATTTTTACATGAGTCAGCTCTGTATAAATTTACATTTAAATAAAACACCAAAACAACAGATTCCATGCAGGGGACACATTTCAGTCTGCTTAATCATGCCAATGAATGATGTTAAAGATAGAAATCACCTTTCTTTACTGAGGCAAGGAGGAAGCTACTGAAAGCTTTGGGATGATTAAGTTGTTTTTCCTGGAGCATGTCCACAGGACTGCCATATGGCGAATGCAGGCAGTGTGGAAGAAAACTACAGTTATTTGGAATTGTTTACTTATGCTTGGCAACTATTTACTGTTGCTTTCTCAGACTAACCCTGGAATGAACTCGGCTCTATGCACTCGAGATTTCTTTGACTTACCTGCACTAGCTCTTTCATACAACTAAATCACCTACTTGTAGACATCTGCTCTTAGCTCCAACTGTCCTGCTGCCGACATCAAATGCCTCCAAGTGGAAAAGGAAACAGGCTCTTCACATGGAGATAATGTTTCTCTAGTGACAGATCAGTTCGCCACAGTGATCAAAATCCATCTGTACTGAGTAATGATGGATTCATCATTGTGCTACAAATATTGTCCTCAGAAGAGATCGTGCGAAGGAGAATATATTATGGTTACGCATCACCACTATCTCCACGAGTGGTGCAAGATTCCAGGGGTTGCAGGCTTGTGTTCTCTTTTGGGACCAGGAGGCACAACAGAAACTGTGGTGGCTTTATGATATATGGCTTTATTTACACATATATACAACCTGCACCTAGATGGAGGTATTGCAGAGCATTCAAATCCTATGAGGGTCTGGCTTCCCCTTTAAGGGCAGCACTGGATTTACTGGACAGCAAAAAGCTACCTCTGTGTCTCTTAGTTCCAGCCTTTCATTCCCAGTTCATTCCCAGTTCACATTGAGTTCTGCCTCTCCTTCTCCTTCTCACTGCTAACTGACTCCAAGGATCTCCCCCAGCCTCCATCACTCCAAGTTGAAACTCTAAACCTGGCCTTTGCCTTTGCCTATTAGCACCCTGCTTTCCTGGCAGTCTTGTCATCTGAAGGTTTCGTTGATGGGCCATCACTAAGCTTTGTCTCCTGCTAATGGTCACAGATTCTGGTTTATCTGGAATGAGACAAACCATGAGCCCAGGTTAGATGTAGCACTTAAATTGAAGTGCAAACTAAGCCAGATCTGGTATTTCAATTATTCAGGTTTCTCGTTGTCTAGGACTTTACACACCAATGTGAGCACCAGGAATAGGGCCCGGAAATGAACTGGAAACCAGTGCATTTGTATCAAAATAGGGGTTATATGAGTTTTAAATGAAACCCCAGGCAGTAATCTGCCATAGGGGAAAATCTCCAACAAGGTAATACTACTGAGTATGCCATTCAAGCAAAAGGTCTGCATAATATATACAGAAATATGTTCAGGCCTTCAACTGATTCTAACATTAAAACATTTCTGCAAATGGCCTGGATCCGGAAGAAAACATGCGACATCCTGAATTTTGTGAATGCACTCTAGATTTGATCAGCAAAACATACAATCCAAAACCACAGATATGCCAGAATTAGAGATACGCATGCTTCCCCCCCCCTCCTTTCATTTTTCCCCAAGGCTCATGACATGCTTTTTCTATCAGCTGCATTTTCAAACGAGTGTTGTAATATCTGCTTCACATTTATCTATAAGTGAAAATCTCAGTCTTCTTTCAAAGTATTGCACTTTTAGCTACCTTTTAATAGCCAGTAAATACTTTTAGCTGTCTTGTCTTGTCTTGAGGCAGGTGTAGCCAACATCCATATAATGTTGTTCTACCACAAAACTCACCAGCCCCAGACAACACAATCAATGGTCAGGGATGATAGAAGCTGTGGTCCACAGTATTTGGAAAGCCCCATGTTGTCTATGTCATAACCTCTACTTGGACTTAAATGTTGCATTGCATTTTGGGGTGGGGAGGTATAAAAGTCCAAATAATGTGCAATGAAATTAATACATGCTGTCATCAAAAGTCTTGTTAAGTATGCATTAGCCATACACAGAATTCAAACATCATTATAGGAACATTTTTAAATTGCAGAAAAAGCTATTAAATAGTGCTGAAAATAACCCACTAAGCATGTGTTGTTTGCATCTGGAACCTGACAAATGTAGCAAACTGAAGGCCACCTTGCAAAAAGTAATTTGACACAGTGGAACAAATCATTTTGTTTAATTTAAGTTGCAATGCAAATTCACAATGCTATGGTTGCTTGGCACTGGGTCAATTAATTAATCAAATGCTGCATTAGTGGGTAGAATAAACCACTGAAACAGAATTGAATATTGATTAGCATTTCCCCCCTTTTAAATAGAAACTCATTACTTGGGCAGGTCCTGCTGAAACAAATAATTTTTGTTTAACATTTCAAGGTAAAATCAAAATAAAATGATCCCACCATTCATTTTTAATTTTTCAGAGCCCTTGAGATTTGAATGTGCTCTCATAGTTCCTCTGAGTTAATAAACAAAAGCTGGACTCATTTTCAGCTTAGGTTTTTGAGTTGATGGCTGCCATCTTCTAGGGCCAGGGTAGTCAATGTGGTGCCCTCCAGATGTTCTTGGACTCCATATCCCATCACCCCCAGCTAGCATGGCCAATGGTTAAGAAAGATGGTAGCTGTAGTCCATCATTAGGAATGCACTATGTTGAATCCCTGTCCTAGGACAATCCTAATGACAACAGTTTCAGACAAAGTTACTGCACAGTTTAACATTGGCAATGGCCAGTGGCTCAGAGGGCTTATTGAAATTAATGAACATGAGTAACTTAAGTCTCTTGATTTCAATGGGTCTACCTTGAGTTTAGTTGGTTACAGCCCATGTTTCACTGAAACAATACTGCATGCTATTTGATGCAATGCCTCTCCATGACTTTTATTCTATGCTACTAACATCAGAAGACTGGGAGATGGTGCCTCTAAAACCAGAAAGCTAAAGACTTCTGTCTCAGGGTTAGGGGAAGCCAACAAAAAACCCTACTAAACACTGCAATATTTGTTAAACCTATTTTGAAACCTGGGAAATGTTCCAGCATGTAGATCAATACATTTAAACAAGTGAGCATTCTACAGAGTAAAACGAATTAACTGGAACCAGCAACTTCTGAAACAAGAATAGCTTCACTGAAACCGAGCACTATTCGAACACGGAACACTTAATGTAAATAATGCATAATTCAATTCAAAAAAATTGGATGGTCCGATCTAAACCTTCAAATGCACTTTGTCAGCATCAGCAAATTTATAGGTAGTTCAGAGAAAGAGTCATTCAATTGGCTTAGCCTTTGTGATTCCATTAATTCATGGAGAAAGATCAAAACAAAGAGAAAGGGCTCTCGTACTGCTGGGGTACGAATCCTATACCATGTTAGAATGTAATCTTATGCATGGCTACTCAAAGTAAGCACCATCAAGTTCAATGGGACTTCTGGGTAAGTGGGCATAGGCCTTAGTGTTTCAGATTGTGAATCTGCATCACCTTTGTAATACAGATTGTGCCTTAGCTCAAGAACTTGCCTTGCATTGTAGTATTTGATTTTCCCCTTCTGCCTGACAAAAAATGCTCTCCTCAAAGGTGATGGAAGGATACTATGTATAGGCCCCATTCCTTGTTCTCATAAAAAAAAATTAACCGGATCTCATAAACCCTACTCTCATAAGATTTTTGACATGATGTGCCTAAGAGTCCTTCAACCTCTCATGAGAGTATCAGATACCTACCTTCTTCCACCCCTGTGCAAAATCTGCCTCCCACCACAGACTCACATTGGACTGGGCAATGGAGCCTGCCTCTTAAATGATGCTTCTATCTGTCATGTTTGCATGGCCCATATGCAGTTTATTAGCATTGACATCTGTCAGCCCCATCTCCATTCCCAGTGGACATTACTGTTTTTCTTTGTTTTTTCTTTCTTTTGCGATACAGAATATAATGATCAAAAGGTGGATAAGATGCCTCACTCATTGTGTGTTCTCTTTAAAAAAGCATGCTGAAATCACAAAAGCATCTCCACAAATTCATGTGTCTTTTGGAAAGTCATAAGTGACCCAAAGACCTGTCTCACAAATGTGACAATTGACAGGTGTTGACATATCCTTGAACGCTCCTCTAAGCTGTCCCTTTTCTCTAACATAGTGGATTTGACTTAACCCAAACTGCAAAACACACATCTGAGGGGATGGCATTTTCTTGCTCAGAAACCCAGCCAAGTGTGCACAGGTAGACTGTTCTCTGGGCATTTGTTTGCTATTTGTAAACAATTCGCAAACAAGAAAGTGTGGTCAATGGGCCAAATGAATTGCTCTTTGTGAATTGTTTGCTCAGCTGTCCTTACCAATCTTTTCTTTTCATCCACAAATCCATTTTAAAGCAAAAGCAGCATTGGCCGGGCCATTTTCCACAACAAATGGACATGACCAAGCATTTCCTTGTCAACGGGGAATTGGCTAGATGCGTTTTAGAGCATAAATATCAATTCTCCAAGCAGAGGGGGGATTTTATGCCTTACTCTTAAGCCTCCACCACAGGCTGATATCAGAGGCAGAGACTAGACTTGATGGACCTGTTCTGTTCCTAAATCTTATGTCCGACACTGTTTTAAGAGGCTGATAGTAAGAGACCCACCAGTCTATTTTTCTTTCGAGCTCTCACTCTGTTCAAGGACATCCAACAGCTAAGATTGCTATGCTACTTCAGTACTTTTAGAGGCTCATGTCAAATTCATCATTGGATTCAAGACTCCCATGGTAATACCATGGAATGTATTTTTAGCACAGCATCCAAGAGCAATAAAGGTTTAAGGACATCCAAACAGAAATAAAAAAGCCTTTTAAAAGCCTGAGTATTTCTCTCTCTTTCTTCCAGGTATGCACTTCTTTGACAACAATAGCCGCAACCATTAATTCATTTGATTCATTCAAGTTGATCTGAAAACCACTTAAAACCTGTAGTATTACTTTGTTTTTTATTTCATGTGAGGCAAGGTATTTTTAGCTAGTATCCTTTCCTTTTGAGCATCCAAGTTATTTTTCATCCATTTAAATACAGTAGGGAATATTTTTTGACACTTATTTGACGTTATGGTGTTATAGATTTGGGTGGGTGAGCCCCTCTAAACCCTAGAAATTAATAATTGGTAGAATTTTGATTATTTGGGATGTGAAGGGAGAAATACAAGCTGCAGAGGAATTCTGGGGCTAGCTTATGAAAAAAAACGACCTGGACAAGCTGGGGCATTGAGAAACAATAGAGTGCCATTGAGTGCCATTGGCAATGCAAGAGAACTGTCACCCCCCAGCCCCCCGTCCTGAGGTGTAAACAGAGAGAGGGGGTTGGAAGGTTGCCAGGGTAACTGTGTGTTTGAGGTGACAGGAAAAGGGAGTCTGGTAGCAGAGCAACGCACATACTGTACACCTGGGGGCAGGGCACGCCACCCATGGTGGTGGCATGGCAAGCGTCCCAGAGGGGTGGCATGGCAAGCACAGAGGCAACAGTACCCGTGGCGAACATCCCAGGGGCTGGTGCAGCGAGCACAGGTTCGGCAGCGCCCATGGCGGGCACCTGGGGAATGTGGCGAACATGGGGGCAGCACCGGCCACGTCAAGCGTCCCAGGGGTTGGGGCGGTGATGTCACCCCCCTCAGGGATGACACCTGGGTCTGACCACACCCCCTTCCTGCGCCAGTGTCTGATAGCAAGGGGTTCTGGAAAGGAGAAGGAGGAAGGTTGTCTGGGATCCATCTTTAGGCAGGCTGGCCTCAGAGCTAACTAGAAGTGATACCTTGGACTTTAGGGCTGCACTGCTGCGGGGTAGAAGCCCCTTTTGAAATGGCCATTCTGTAAGAGGTGAACTCCCTCCATGCAGACTGAAGGTGTAAATAGGAGAATAAAACAAATAAAATAAAAACAACAGTATCTGCTGTGTCTCAATTCTCCAAATGAACACAGATCCTGGGCAAGTACCTGGAACCCCATGGGGTTTTGCCACCGTTCAGCAGAGAGAGTAGAAGGCACCCAACTTTTGAAACAACGTATAATTTTACAAGTATGGCACTATTCAAGAAGAATAAATATCATGGCCTTTGCAGGATAGAAAACCTGCTTTTATGTAGATCGGAGGTGACTGACCGGTGGCTCTCCAGATGTTATGAGACTATAGCTCCCTCACCTCTGGCCTAGCTGTCTGGGGTTGATGGGCACTGTGGTCCAGCAGGATCTGGTTGCCTACAGGTTAGCCATCCCAGATACTGACCCCAACAATTGACACTGACCTCCTTCAGCTCACTACGTTCAAATATTATCTTACTTATGAAGCAGTCAATTGACATGATACTACTCACTTGATTTAATAATATTGATATTTCCTGCTGCCATTGACAAATGATATTTGCCCATATTACTATTCAAAATGCAGGCTTTTATATCATTATACCAGTGACTCAATAGTTATCAACCTGTTTGCCAGCTCACACAAACACTTCAAAGCTACATGGCTTTAAGGGATAAGTTATGTTATATCATTCTAATTTTAAGAATCATCTCCCTGAGTTCAAGATGATCTGGTTGTCCTCTTGGCCAAGGAACAGAACAGCAGAAAACTGGAGGAATCAGCCGGTCAGATGCCAATGGTCTGATATTATTTCAACATTTCAGGTTATTTATGTACAGAGTTTTGTTTAAGAACAGTTTGGCTAGCACCAGTTTACATGGCAACGATGCGGTAGATATGGAATAGTTATGAGGGGGTTGTGTTTTTTTATGAAGATGAGTTTGGAAGCATTATCTGATTTTATAATTGCTTGGTATAGCATCAAGCCTCTCCTTGGCAAAATAATTTAATTTCCACCCAATAATCAAAATGCTGCTTCAGAATTCTGGTTTCCCAGTGTTCTACGTAGGGGAAACACATGGGGAGTCCATACAAGCAGGCTCCGTACCACTTGCTCATCTCTGCTTCTGCCTCCTCCACCCAATGCTCCAATGCTAATTGTGCCAAGAAAGGAAAGCTGGACTAAAGGTAAGTTAAAATGATGGGCAAGATAAGAATTAGACTATTTATTTATTTATTTATTTATTTATTTATTTATTACTTCCTAGAAAACATTCCATAGCAATTTAACAGTAAAAAGCATATATATATATAAAAGCCATTTAAAGTCCAACACACCATCAGTTTAAGATAAAAAATTCAAATTGTGCCCCATTTGCAGCCAGCACAGTTCTTTTCAGAAGCTGTGGAACATGAAGGCTGTGGCCCGCCTCAGTTGAGCCTTTGCATTTTGAACCACCTGAAGCTTCTGGGTGAACTCTCAGGGACAGCACCAGGATTTACTCTTGAACAGACATGTACAGGATTGTGCTGTCGCAGTACAGGGAAGAATTTTCTACAAAATATCAAATTTACATTGCAGTTTTAAACCCTCTGACATAAGGAAGCGGGGTGGGGTGGTGGGGGTGAGGAGCTCAATTTCTGAGCTGATATGCAGAGGATAGCACTGTTATTCCAGTAACACAAAAAGCCAGCATATTATTTCACCTTTACCCTACTAAGCTAAACTAACAAAATTAGTGAAATGATATATTTTGAAGAAGAAGAAGAAGAAGAAGAAGAAGAAGAAGAAGAAGAAGAAGAAGAGGAAGAAGAATTTGGATTTGATATCCCGCTTTATCACTACCCTAAGGAGTCTCAAAGCGGCTAACAATCTCCTTTCCCTCCCTCCTCCACAACAAACACTCTGTGAGGTGAGTGGGGCTGAGAGACTTCAGAGGTGTGTGACTGGCCCAAGGTCACCCAGCAGCTGCATGTGGAGGAGTGGGGAAGCGAACCCAGTTCACCAGATTATGAGTCCACCACTCTGAACCACGACACCACACTGGCTCCTCCAAGAGCAGTAGAAGGGGGAAAACATTTTCAGGAATCCTTAAAATCACAGAATCATAGAGCTGGAAGGGTCATCTAGCTCAATGCCCTACAGTGCAGGGATCCTTTGCCCAATGTGGGGTTAAATATGCAGTCTTTAATATTGTATTCAAATTCTGTTACACTTTCAGCCCTGAAATGGAGATCTCCTACAGCTGTCAAATACATCAAAAAGAGATAGAAGAAAACATGTTTACTGTTCAGGCAGAGGTTATTTTTAAGGGGGAAATAGAGTATAATTTAAATGGATGATGATTAAACAGGAGCAACCACCCTAAAGCTGTTACAATAGTTGAAATGAAAAAGAAAGGTATTAATCAGAACTTTCTCAGGTAGAATAATGCCAAATTGCCTCTATATAACACATAAGATGAGTGGGTTTGCTCCCAAAAGAAAATTACATATTAAAAGGGGGGTGTATTCAGATTTTCACTTAATGGGCAGAACAAAGATTTAAATGTTTATAATTGAATAAACAAATAAGTTGTCATAGCAAAAAGAAAAGAAAGATTTTCATCACTTCAGAGCTAACAGCAACACATTCTGTTATTTTGGAGTACATTGCAATACACTGATTGAAGTATATGCATCACTAAGATGGTTTGCAAAGGATTTCAATATTTTATTTACAATGAAGATACAATAGTCAGTCGATGGGATAGGATGCACATAATTGTATCTTGGTGGGAATATTTTAATTTTCTGTTGTTTATGTGAAATGGTGGTTATGTGAGGTAAGCCAAAATAAATGTATTACAAAAAGTCCCCTCCTGATTAGGTCTGGAATACTATGGCGTATTATTACAGATATATTATATAAATATTATTACAGGCACAGGATGTGTGGATAGCTTAGATGTGAGTGAAAGAGTTTGGAAAATGGAAGAAGCAAATGGTGGAGTGGAATAATAGGTGAAGAAAGATATTAGTTAATAGTGACGAAAGAATGGCGTAGACACCAAGAATGGATGTAAAAATGAAAACAGAAAGAATTGGGTGAACCAAAGAATGTGAGAGATGGAGGATGAAGGAGGGGAAGGAGGAAATGAATGAATAATACTATAGAAAAATAATACGGAGGAATAAATGTTTTGCAAGGAGAAATGAGTGGGAGGGAGGGATTAATGAAGGCATGAGAATGAATAGAATAACTAAACAGATGAAATGAAGGTGACAAATGAGATAAATGGTTCAGGCAGGAGAGGGAATGAATGAATGAATGAATGAATGAATGAATGAATGAATGGGAAAGCACCTGAAAGGGGAACCCCCTCATTCCCAGTCTCTTGAGATTCACACAGTTGAACATGTGCCCCCTTTCTAAGCCCTGATATTGCTATTGCTTTGGCAGGGGGTGTTTTGTTCAGTTGACATATTTCCCAATTCAAGTGCACATGGTCCCTTTCCCCAAGGTTTGATAAGGAACTGGCATCCCTTTTAGAGCCTGCCCACATTAATGGAAATATTCAACCTTATTTTTGGCATGCCAAAAACTTCTCCCTGTTTCCAGAGGAAAACAGAGGAGAGAATTAAGCCACACACACTACTTGGGATGGATGATTTCCAATCCACATGATACTGTAACAGGCTAATGCTACAGAATCTTAAGTTTGATACTGTGTTTGCATAAGCCTACTGATATTTGTGGGGTTAGATCTGCATAAATCTGCTAAATCTGCAATAATGTATTTGAGTCTGACAGGTGATTAACTTGTGGTCATCCAGATGCTGCTGGACTACAACTCCCATCATCCCTTGCCATTGGTCATACTGATTGGGTTGGGTGGAATTTGGAGTCCAGCAATATCTAGAGGGTCACAGACTCCCCTGCATTGGGCTAATTAATAACAACTTGCATATGATTATCATAGAGTCAACAATTGACTTGTTTCTTCAGATGCCTTCCCCAAACCTATATTTCAGGGAAGTATATCTGATGGGATTTGTACTGGAATCAAGCATATTTTGGGCAACTTGTTCAAAATACATTTTCACATTTTTTTTTCCTTTGAGTTTCTGTGAGTTTGTAGTGGATTCCCCATCTGCAGCTGAAGAGGCAGTTCAGCTTACAAAATCCCATCAAAATATTCAGGAGAAAGATTATTCTGCATCACCTCCTCTATCTTTTATTGGGATTAATAACTGACCAGTATTGGAGATATCCTGATTGCAACTGAATTTTCACCTTGAAAGATTTTCATTCACTTGCTTTCAGGTGCAATAATCCTGTTTGTTTGTTTGTTTGTTTGTTTGTTTGTTTCACTGAGGTTAGGACACTCATTCAATTGTTTATTCATTGTGACCTCTAGTTATGCTTCCTGGATGATGTCCATACTTGGTCAACTGGAAAAAAATAATAAAACTGCTCAGTTACACAATTACAAGCTGTTGATAGAACATTCTTCATTACTATTTTAAGTCATTCCACTTGTCATCTTCGGTGTTCACTTTTTTTGACCCATAGTTTTAAATTCAGTAACAGTCTTGCAGTGAATATTAAATGTTGCACAGTTAATTGTGTGAACTACTGTTCTTCTTTCATGACAAGTATGATGACTGGTACTATGGTTGGCAGGATATGTGTGGAGAGAAGAATTGTTTATTGCTGTGACCCTTGAAGAGATGTCACTACCAGTGAAGTCTGGACCATCCAGTATCAGAGGTAGATGGCAACTTTTGCTTACTCCACAGTTACTCCCAAGAGTAGTGCATTTCCTATTCAAGTGAATGGTAACTATTCACCTAACAGTGGGACTTGCAATGTGGAAAGCTTCTGTACACCAAAGAGAGCCATTGTGTTGCCCTTTAGATGTTGTTGGACTACATTTCCCATCATGCCTGATCATAGGTGAGGCTACCTGAAGCTGATGGGAGTTGGAGTCCAACAATACCTGAGGGCACTACATTTCCTGCTCTGCTCATGATCTTCGTATTGGATCACAGGATATGATTTGTGGCTTGGGGTTGAAGCTCCGTCCGCCATCTTCTTTGTGGGTGAATGGGTGCCCTCAGACACACTGCCCTCTGTGTGGCAATGTGGGCAGCACAGAACATCTGAGCACAATTAGGCCCAGTTCTGTCTCCTTTTTGGCTGTTGCATATTGAAAGTTCTGAGTGAGTTAAATCTAAACAGGAAGAAACCTTCTATTTTTCCAGTCATTTTCCTATTTGCTTAGAGAAGCTACTGTATGAAAGTGACTTTCCTTAGCTAATGAACTATTCCTAATGATATGCATGTGTCAATATCTTGTTAAGATTGATCTAATGGTTTGTTTTTATAATTGAATTTTACTTAATCACTGATCCAATTCACTGACATTTTCTTAGCTTATTAACTGTTTAAGCTACAAACATTAAGTTGAATTTATGCAACAAAATTCTTTTCTTTTTGGTTTTTTAAAGATCTCAACCAAAACGGTAGCTGCTAAAATGTTTTAGTTGCAGATGTACCAAACAGAGCTGTGAAATCCCTAAAGCTAGTTTATTAAAGCAGCAAATCTCTCTCTCTTTTAAATGCAGGATAGCTAGGTACTATCTTTAGAATTATCAAGGCATATCCCAAGGCCTGATGTCACGAATGCTTAATTGCCCTCTGGACCCCATGCATAGGAAGATTGCTCAAGACAGCTGTCTGTTAATCATGCTGTAGGAGGGATGAAATTAATGATTATGGGGTGGCACCATAACACAAATTTTCTTTAGAATTGTCCTGCTATCTAAATTATTTTATTAGGCTTACAGCCTTCATAGGAGGGTGTATAACTGATGTGTGTTATTCTTTCGCTCTCAGACAAAAATGAACTTCAAATGAAATTTTTATTCCGCCGTATGTTAGGAGACTCAGGCTTCATGTTAAAAACATCTCTTCGTAGTTGAAGATTGTCTTTTGGAGGTGAGATTTAGAAACAAGTCTAACTGTGCAGTACAAATCCTTCCTTAAAACAGTGGTAGTACAGAAATTGTGTTCTTCTGGCTGATTACCAGCAAGAACAAAGAACAGTCGTAAAGATCCCCACAATGCAGGAGACAACTGACTTCAATGTAATTCTAAGATAAATTGGTCTCCACAGTGTGCAGTGCATTGTACCTGAAGCGACTTCTCCTTCCAATAAAGCAGCTAAATTCTTCCCTCCAATTGCAAAACCAAATAAAAAACCCTGTTCTATTACTATTGTATTGTGATAGCTTTTGTTCGGCTGAATATGTTTTTTTTTAGAAGATGCTCAGCCCTATAATAGGAAGTTCTAGTAATAAATTCATTGAGATAAGGAAACATAAGATTGATTTTTTAGAAAAGTGATGAGAACATGCCATTTTGACTCTCAGTATTCTCCCCTCATCTGCAAAAGGTTGTATCCAGAATTAGTCAAACTCAAAGTATACCCATTGAAATGAATAGACCTGAGTAACATAGTTCTATTCTGCATATAACTCGGTTGGATACAACCCATAAAGTTGAGTTTGAATAAATTTATATGTAGGGAAAAATGACAGAACACCAAATATATGCATAAGTTCTCAATACATACTGTCTGATAATGCCCATGTTTTTATTTATTTATTTTAGGCAAAAGGAGAACTATTTCCATAAAATACAATATAAACCTCCACTATTCATAATTTCTACATCAATTTTCAGGTCAAAAATACTCCTTTTGGGGAAGCCAATGTTATTTGCCCAGGCAGGCATGTGACCTATGAGAGCAGCAAAATAACCAGACTGTACAATGGTGGTGGGATAAAATCAGACCAAAACTTTATTGACAGCAGCAGGGAGGTTAAGGGATGGCATGGCATTGGGTCCCAGGATCAGTTCATCATTCCATAAGTCCCATGTTGATGTAATGGATCTGCCCCAAACCCATTCCTTGGGCGTCGGCCACTGTTGAACCTTGCTGTGGCGCAAGCCAAGCAGGCAAGTTCTCATTGGGTGACCAGGGTACAGATTCCTGCCAGGCAGATACCCTGGGGGTGCCATAGTCAATTCTCCCCCTCAGGCACCTTATGGGCCCCCTTATACTATGTTAATCCTGTCGAATGCCATTCCCCCCCTCATACAAACAACGCTCTTCCGCCTAACAAAGGAAGGTCATAATTTCACTGAGGGTGGGAGTCCAGTAACATATGGAGAGCACCACATTGTCTCCCCATGAAATATACAGTCACTTGTGGATTATGTTGATAATTCACAGGTTCACAGCTTTGGGGTTCTCCTTAATCTGGCTCAGTGACTATAAGCACCTTTCACTAGTTATGGCTGATATGCCCTTTCCTTGAAAACTCAACCCTGAAAATCATTCATGCTGCAGTGACCTAAATCAGTGTCATGAGCTGTAAGTGGAGGTGTCCTTGAAAATAAGATGGAAACTTCAACTGGTGTAAAACGTTACCATCAGATTATTAGTTAGGAGTGGCCATTCAGAACGTATTAGTCCAGAACTGTTCAATCTTACACTGCTTGGTTGCTCATTTGCAAGGTCAATTTAAGGTACTAGTTCTTACCTTTACAGTCCTAAAGATCAGAGTCCTTTAAGTATCATTCCCTCTCATATATCCCATTTACAGTGGTGCCCTGCAAGACGAATGCCTCACAAGATGAAAAACTCGCTAGACGAAAGGGTTTTGCGTTTTTTGAGCTGCTTCGCAAGACGAATTTCCCTATGGGCTTGCTTCGCAAGACGAAAACGTCTTGCAAGTTTGTTTCCTTTTTCTTAAAACCGTTAATACCCAGGGTGCATTGCTTGAAGAGGTGCAGTTGCGACTTGACTTCGAGGAGCAACTCATAGCATGTGGTGTGGTAGCCTTTTTTGAGGTTTTTGAAGACTTTGGTGATTTTTGAAGCTTTTCCAAAACTTCTTTTGCAGCCATTTGGTAAGTTAAACTTTTAAAACTTTTTTGGGGGGTTTTGAATTTTGGGTTGGGGTGTTTGGAATTCAAGGACTTGGTGTTAGGGAATCTTGAAGCTTGTGTGTTCCCCCCCCCCTGCATTTTTATGATTTTTTGTGACCATTGGGCCACTCTGCTGTTTTTTTTAAAAAAAATCTGGGTTTGAATTTCTGTGTGGTGGGTGGCTGGGGGAACAGTTGAGGAGGGGTTTGCAAGAATCTGGGAGCTTGTGTGGTTTTTTTTCCTGAATTTTTATGATTTTCTGTGACCATTGGGCCACTCTGCTGTTTTTTTAAAAAAAATTCTGGATTTGAATTTCTGTGTGGTGGGTGGCTGGGGGAATAGTTGAGGTTTTTGAAGACTTTGGTGATTTTTGAAGCTTTTCCAAAACTTCTTTTGCAGCCATTCGGTAAGTTAAACTTTTAAAACTTTTTTTTGGGGGGTTTTGGATTTTGGGTTGGGGTGTTTGGAATTCAAGGACTTGGTTCTGGGTTTGAATTTCTATGTGGTGGGTGGCTGGGTGCTTTTGAATTTTTTGGATGTGAAGCACTGATTTTTTTTGGGGGGGTTGCGAAGGTAGGAGCTGTGCTGCCATGGGACCCAAGAAGACTGCTGGAGAAGGTTATGCTGGAAATGAAGAAGGAGATCATCCGGAAACACGATGGTGGAATGCGTGTGACAGACCTCGCCAGGGAGTACGGGAGGAATCCATCGATCCTGAAGATGAGGGAGAAGATCCTTGCGACTGATGCAGCCAAGGGAGTCACCAGGATCGTGAAGAACCACCCAGCTGTTCTGGAGGAGGTGGAGAAGTTGCTGCACATCTGGTTAGAAGAGAAGCAGTGTGCAGGGGACACAGTGACTGAGGCCGTCATTTGTGAGAAGGCCAAGGCCTTGCACGCAGACCTCATCCGGGAACAGCCAGGAACCTCAGGCGAGCCAGAAGTCTTCAAGGCAAGCAGAGGCTGGTTTGACCGGTTCAAGACAAGATCTGGAATCCACAGCGTGGTCAGGCATGGAGAGGCAGCAACTGAGGAACGGCTGTCCTCCAAAGAACTGAGGGACATTTGCCTGAAGTGGAAGGATGTACAGGCTTTTGCACAGCGGCACCACCCTGACAAGCACGTGGCACATGACCTTGTGAACACTTTTGATACGAGGGTCATGTCGCCTTTCAGGGAGGTGCTGAAAAGGCGGATGAAGCAGCAGACCATGGACAGGTTCTTCAGCAAGAAGCAAAGAGTGGAAGAGGAACCTTCTTCGAGTTGTCCCCCAGAGTCTTAGAAAATGTACTGTACACTTTGTTGATTTTTAAATGTTTTTCTGTCATGTTTAGAAACTTAATTTATTGTTCCTTCAATTTTTGAAATGCTCTTTACAGTATGTGTGACTTTAAAGAGCACTTAATAAACTATTGTTGTACCAAATTTGGCTTTGTTTGGACTTTTTTTGACCATAGGAACGCATTAATTGAATTTCAATGCATTCCTATGGGATTTCGTGCTTCGCAAGACGAAAAATTTGCTAGACGAAAAAACTCGCGGAACGAATTAATTTCGTCTTCCGAGGCACCACTGTATATACCTCCTCTCGCAAGTTCCATTTAATTTCTGAGAACCTATTTTGTGTATCTGCGTTGACATGGAGTTCAACAGTTATCCACTAGATCGGGGCAGGAAGCCTCTGCCACTCCAGATGGTCCATGACCATTGCCCAGGAGGTATTGATAGGCTAATAGGTGTTTAAGTTTAACAATATATGGAGGTCCAAAAGTTCCCCATTCCTGCCCTAAGTCTAGTGGCATAAACTCTGGAGGATGCCCTCTGCAGGGAGGCATCCTCCTGAGTTCAGCACTAAACCCCTTGTCCAAAAAATATATATCTTTTTTTCAAGGCCTTTGGAATAAATTGATTTCTATGTTGTTACCTTCCTGTGACTACAAATAGGGGTTATTCTACTTAAAAAATAAACAAACAAAAAACCTTACTCAACTGTTATTTTAATTGACTGTGGGCGGAGCAATTCCCCTTTGAGAAAAGGTCACAGCCTTTGCAACTTTTTTTATTTTACAGAAAAGGTGAGTAAGAGGTGCTGGAGGAATAATAAAAGTTGGAGGCAGTATGCTTCTGAATATCATTGCTGAAAACTGCAGGAGGGGTGTGGTCAGATCCTGCATATGGGCTTTCCATAGGCATCTGATTGGCCACTGTTAGAGCAGGATGGTGGACTAGGTGGATAACTGACCTGATCCTGCAGGCTATTTGTATTTTTCACATGACAAAGCTGTATAAAATTACATGTAGTGCACCATTCAAAATAACTGCTGTTAAGCTCCAAAGATAGTTCCATTATGTATCAATCTGTTGCATTGGATAACAATATTAGTAATACTAGCTTTCATCAATTTTCTTCCTCTTAAATCCCTTAAAGGATTTTTGTTTACTCTTTGGGAGATATGAATAAAGCAGAGGAAATGCAGATGGACAAGTATCTAACCATGTTGGCAGATACTATAAGAAAACACTGAGTTGCATGGAAACAGCAGGTTGAAGAGAAGAAGGTGGAAAAAGGCAAAGATGAAAGGTTAGCTACATGAAGTTTAATATACAAATGAATATAAATCCTATGCTCATCCTTTCACTTAATATTTTTATACGATAGGCAACAATCCGATAATGAAGCAAATGATACTCAGCAGGCTGTTCAAGGCAGCAATAATTTACAAAGTTAATTTTAACTTAGTGAAATTATGCATTTAGGCACCAGTTTAGAGACTTCTGGTATCATAATATCAGTCCATCTTTATCCAATATCCATGAGAGTTTGTAGTTTGATGTTTATTGTTTTAATGCCTCCCCCCCCCCCAAATTGGCTGCTTTGAGTTTATTCAAAGGTACAGTCATCTGGCTATATACATTTGAAATAAAACTAAAGAAATAAATATGAGGAGGCAAAACTTTAGCTTTAAATGAAAGCTAAGATTCTGGGAATTCTTTGGCAGTTACTGGATTCCATACAGCATTCTGCACAGATGGCCATGCTGTCCTCATCAATAATGGACCATTAATGTTTGTTTGCAGATTTTTTCAAATGCACAGTGTACAATCTCTGTCAAAATTGGAAAGATATTAGACATGGCTGCTCAGATACACACACAATATTTACAGGACCAAGTGATAATAATGGTGGTGGTGATAAGCATAACCAAAAGGGAAGAATGAGGAACAATTAAAAAACAAGTTGTGCTCTGTTTCAGTCCTGTGTTGTCATAATCTTGTGTTAGTTTGCATCCTTGAATGTGTTCCTAGGTTTGTTGAGAAGTTTGACTGCAGGCTGAAGCAGATTATGATATTAAAATGTTAAAATTCACCTCATTACCCAGCACACTCACTTCAATTATTCATCTCATTAACCTGAGGCTAAAGATGCTGTATCTGATAGCCGCTTCTCAAGAGGTTAATCTCTGTGGATCTCTTTCAAGGTTAAATACTTAGAACAGGCACTCTTGTAACAACACAGTTTGGAGCTTTTTCATAGAGTCTTTTAGTATATAACTGAATGGGAGAATAAATAAACTACATGATCCCCAAATCTGCTCCCCCTCCTTTTTAAAAAGAAACCCCTTTCAATTCATCTGTTGATTAACTGAGGAACAAAAATGATTTATATACTGCTTTTTTTATTTCTTAACTTTTCTGAAATGGTATTACACATGAAACAGTCCCATAGTTAATCATGCCATTGGTCCCTGAAGCCCAGTATTATCTGCTCTGACTGGTGTGGCTACCTGAGCCACCATCAGTAGTATTTCAGCAGACCTGCTTCCTTAGGTCCCTATGCATGCAAATTAAGTCCTCAACCACTGAGCTATGAACTGTCTGCAGTCGAGGGATGCATGTAGCACTTCTAGCCACACAGCTCCAGTATTTATCTATGATTTGAAGACCTATTAGCTGTGGGGAATGGCCACATGTAACTAATCAAGGCCTGTGCTGCTACCCTAAATTCAAGGTAACTGAAGTCTTAAAAGTGAAAAGTCAAGAATATCAACCATGGGAAATCACTTTTCCTTGGAGCAATGCGGGTCGGACAGCCAAGCCACTAATCTCCTGACATCAGCATAGCTGCTTCTTACCTAGAGAGGGATGAAGAGGTCTTTTCAGTGCAAACCTGCCACTGCCCCAACCTCACCACTGCCCACCCTCTGCTACTCCAGTTAAGCAGCAGTGGTGTCAGCATTGAAGAAGAAGAAGAGTTTGGATTTGATATCCTGCTTTATCACTACCCAAAGGAATCTCAAACATTCTCCTTCCCCTTCCTTCCCCACAACAAACACTCTGTGAGGTGAGTGGGGCTGAGAGACTTCAAAGAAGTGTGACTAGCCCAAGGTCACCCAGCAGCTGCATGTGGAGGAGCGGAGACACGAACCAGGTTCACCAGATTACGAGTCTACGCCACACTGGAACGAGGGTCTCTCCCTCCCCCCCAGACACATTGTCTGCCACTTCACTAGGCTTGGAAAAAGAATGAATGGCCTTTACCTTCAGGCGGCCAGTTTTGTCACATGAAAACTAGTCTTCAAACTGTGAATGATGTTGACTTCCCATGTGATCTACATTATTTGACTAGTATAGAAAGGAGACTTCGCAGCAGCTTCTACATTGCTGATGCAATTGTCAGGCGGCAGAGGAACCAACCCCCACGGTAGGTTGCCAGGAACGGATAAGACAAGGAAAAGTCATTACCATCTGCTTGGGAATGGAGCCTCTTGGAATAATGACATTGTCCTGAGTAAATCTCCACCCCCTTCTCTTCCACTTATTCATTAGTCAGCAGCACCACCCCTTGTACGGTTGCCGCGTAGGGCCATCTCTCTCTGAGCCCTTTGCTCTCCTACTTTTAAGGCTCACCAGGTTCTGGGAGATGGTGGGTCTGGAATGCTTTCTAGTGATAACATGTCAGCTGGCTACTCCAGCTCTGCCCCTTCCTCCTCTCCCATCCCAACTTTCCCCCTCATCTTCCTCTGACCTGTGACCTCCCTCAAACCCCTGTTGTAATTCTGAACTGTCTTCTTCTCTGGAAGGGTCAGGCTGGGGAGGTGGTCTGCACCATTCCTCCTCTGCCCATTCCCTGACAATTATGAGTAAATAAAGCTATTGGGTTCCAGTGCCTATCATCTCCAGCTATCATGATCAATGGTCCAAGATGATGAGAGTTGTAGTTCAGCTGCTTTGCGTAGGCCACAGGTTTTCACCTCTCCTGCTTAAAGATACATTATACCTAACATGTTTGAAATATCATGGCACTCACAATTCTAAGGAACTGTAAGGAACTGTAGGGATGGAAACACTCCCCTCTATCTGATTTGGCAAAGGGTCATCAGGTGGAAGTATTTTTAGAAATAATAAAAAAAATGTCCTAATGTTAAATTCACAATCTAGACAAGCTTGGACCCCAGATCAGGCAATTATGAATCTGGACATCATCACTGATAAAATAAATAATATTGAATATGTCTGAGGGAAATGAGTGTTGTACCCAATGTTAGTAGAGTAGACATTGGTCTTCAGCTGGTGAGTTGGGACCCGCTAGTGTGTCATAGCTTGGTCCAGATGTGCCATAACAAGAGCACTATCACAAGGTAAGTATGTGGTAAAAAATTAAGAAATTCATCCCCAAATTCATGTTTCAGTTAAAAGTAGGTTTTGGGTCTGAAAAGGTTGACAATACCTGGAGTACACCACATGAAATTAATAGACATGACTAAGCTAGGCTTATTAATTCCAGTGGGTCTACTCTGAGTGTAGTTTAGCTGGATACATCCTTGAGGAATTAGAATGTAGAACACGATAAGTTTTCAGACTGCACATTCATCCATAGAAAAAAGTCAACTTTATTCTGAAAGTGTTCATCTTTTATTCTATATCTTGGGAAACTGTTCTCAGTTTAGTCTTGAATGAATTATACATTGTTATGAACAAAATGATGGCCTAATTATTTTTATGTAATATTAGTGTTTCAAGAGTTGCAGAAGCAGCAGCACTTTAAAATATTGCTTGAGGGCTTTTAAAAAATACCTATTTTATGAAATCATCAAAATCTGAAGGGCTGTTTAAAAATTCATTTTGGAAGGATGTGCACGTGGGATGGTCTCCTTTTGTTCCGAAGTCAGTTTAAGCTCAAAGAAGTAGAGAAAACTAAAAGTGATACTGCCTAAAGGCTGTGAACAGAGGTATTCTGCCATACCATTTGCATAGCATTTGTGTCACATTTGTAACATTAATTAAGTGCTTTAGAATAAATTTGAATGCATGTTCCATTCATTTCTAGCATCAGAACATCAGTATGTGTTATAAACTCTGGTGGGAAGGGAAGGTCTTAGGAAGAAGAGATGGAACCAAGTTGCTTGTCAATTAATTCTACGGGGATAAAGTTCCAATCAAGCGCTCAGAAAGCAAACTTAAATCTACAATCTGAAAAGTAAAGATTTATATTTTTCCCTTATTGACTTGTCACGGGTTTGCATCAAGATTACCATAGAGCAATACTATATACACTGTTCTACCACTGTACGACTGTAGGCAGTAATTTATATTCCCTTCCCAACACATTTCAGACACATCAGAGTTTGAGCTGGGAGTTCTGTGGACATCAGCCCCAAGCTGTTTGCACCATCAGAGTTACAAGTTGGAGAATGAAACTGAAGCAGAATGACAAGCCATGCTCACTACAGAATCCTACTCCTGGGAAAACAGATGATAACAGAGAAACAATCCTGTGCCCAGTGGTGTAGTGTTGGTTGTTGGTGCCCAGGGCAGGCATATGTGGCATGTGTCAGGCTGGTGGGGGCACCAGCCCAGCCCTTGCCATCACTGGAGTGACCCCATCCCCACCCAAGCAGCCCTTGGTGGGTGGAGAGGAACACTGGGCTGGGCCATGCTAAGGTCACCTGCGTGGAGGCACCTGGCTCGCATCTCCACGAAAACTGTGCACCAGAGGCCATGCCCCCCCCCCTGGTACCCCACACACCACACCCCTGCCTGTTCCTCTCCTTGATGTAAATCTGCTGCACTCCCTCAGTCTGACAGCTGGTCAGTGAGCTAGGCCACCAAAAGTTCTATCTGTCTGACCCCAGGCTCTTGCCAACTTTTGGATCTATATACAGACAGAAGGTAGATGGATATTTGCTGACTGATCTCTGAGTGTTTCTGCTTTCCAAATGCAGTGGACACACCTTCATTGCTTTTTTTAAAGCAAAGGTTGGATGGTCATTTGTTACAGATGCTTTAGTAGAGATTTCTGCATAGCAGGAGGTTGAACCAGATGACCCTCAGTATCTCTTCCAACTCTACAATTTTATAATTATATGATTCTATGAATTTTCCCACTTAACTTAGGCAGCTGAAATAAAGAAAACTAAACACTAATGGCCTTTTGGGTGAAAGAACTATGAGCTCAGTTGACATCTGCTAGAGAAAACAATTTCCTGGGCTCAGGTGGTGCTCAGAATGTACAGCCTGTTCTTTATTACTAACTGTATGTCTTTTGCTGACGACTTTGGCTGGTAGATCTTCCCTTGCCAAAGAGGTTTCTTTAAATAAAAAATGCCTTCACATCATTGGAGCCATTAGGTATTTAGTTTTCTAGGAGTCTCTGTTGTTTTCTTTCTGCTTTCTCCTTTCGGTTGCCAAGTGGCCTAGAAAAAGAAACTGGCATGCTATTTGCTATAGATCAAAGAACTATATACAGGTCAGCTCCACCTGACAATTAAACTACAATTTTCCTATTTTCCCACTCCTATTTCAACCTACATCCAGTCGCATTTGGAAATGCAATGCAGCATACAACTCTCATTATTCCCCCAAATTGTCAGATTCAACAGAGTTTTATTATGATTAGTCTAGTATAATGAACTCTGCATATGAACAGAGATTAGTACATCATGTTTTCAGCCTGTGACATTGCAAATATTTTTTTGCTGTGCTCTGATGTGTCCTGGCTCAAAGGAAGCAAGCATCATTAACTTTTGATTGTTGTTTCAGACACTTATATTCTTTGAATTTTTTAAGAAATTGTGTTTTGGATAATGAACAATTTCACTGATTCTTTGGGAGAAGAAAACTGCATGGAACTGAAATTAAGATTTTCTCACATTTTAATTGTGCAGAAAATAGTTTTCTTTTTTCTTTTTAGAGAGAATGAGACAATGACACTCTAAAACAGCAAGGTTAAAAATGGCAGTCCACCAAGTTCAAATTTTACCAGTCGCCACTAGTTGTAACCAGTGAAACTGTGGATATTTTAAACCCATTTTAGCATGTTTGTGCCCTCCTAATCATACCCAGCACCATGGTATAGGGAGAAAAGGCATTTCATAACTTATATGTTATATGAACTTTACTTGTCCACTTTGGGAAACTTTTCCTAGGACAGAAAGATTTGACCTGAAAATTCATTGTCAGCTGTGCGATTTTCTTTCTTTGTAATGTGATTTGAAAGAAGAGTGCCATCGCAGCACAGTAGGCAATTCATGTGAAGGTAATATTGGTTGCTTCTTTCTGACATTAGAACGCTCTGCCTGGCACTCATGTACAATCCCTTGGGCACATTATTCAGCACATTCTGTCCCTGTACTGACAGGCTTCAGGGAAAGTGCAACATCTGTCATCCATGGGTTTCTTCAACGTAAGTTGCCTCCTAAAGTGTGAAAGTACCCATAATCTTGCTACATGTGATTTGTCGAAAATGGAAAAAAGTTAGAATGACATGAGGATAATTTCTAAGGTTTAAAACTGCCAGACTTTTAATATGCTGCACAAGTAGAACCTAATTCTGGTAGATATGTATTTTCCTGCTCCACTTAACTCCTTAAAAAACCAGAGCCCTCTACTTTCCCTATTCATTATCCCTTCCATTTGTCTCTGTCTCCAACTCTTATATGCACAATCAGCTGTGCAGCACATGGTTAACTAGCAGGGAGTTAACTGCCAAGGAGTGTTTAGAATATATATATATATATATATATATATATATATATATATATATATATATATATATATATATTTGCTTTCGTAGATTTTCACGGGTACAGGAATGCAGGTTTTGGTGTCTTCGGGTGTCTTCCCGTGTAAGAGTTGGGGTGTCTAGGCGACGTTTCGACGAGGTCTCACTCGTCATCTTCAGGCTGGTGCTTTCGGCTTCTTGTTACTGGAACAGAGCAGGATCTCAGTGTTTGAGTTCCTATAAATACTGTTGAGGGGGTGTGGTGTATAGCCTCCAACGTTCTGGGCAGAGAGGAAGTTCCCAGGTTAGTGTGTCTTTTCTTCTTTTGTTCATTAATTACTTGAGGGATATCTTGAGTGATTTCTTGAGTGATATTCTGAGTACCACTTAGGAGGGTCATTAGGTGTGGATTAGTTGCTAAAGCTTTCGTGTCTTGACCTCTTGACCTTGTGAAGAGTTTTTTTCTGAGAAGATGGCTGTACTGCACTTAGTTGTGCTCTGGCTTGGCTTCGTGTATAGGGGCGAGCTGTGGTTTTGTGCCCTGTGCCAGCCAGATCTGTGTAGGGATTGCAGGGGGGTGCAGCATCCGGAGGTGCCACTATGGTTTGGCTACTGGATGGTGTCTGTAATTTATCTGTGGAGAGGGTCTGGGTTTGGGTCTGGTGTGGTTGATTGGAGATGGCGTTCTGTGTGCCTCTGGTTCTGGTGTCGGTTTTTGTGGGGAGGGCTATTTTCCAGATGTCTGGCAGGCGGGACGTATCGTCACGCTTGTTCATGTTGTGAGGGTGTTTCTCTATCTCGATGGCTTCCATGATTATTCTCTTGTGGTGGTGTTCCATGTTAAAGAGCAATTTGGAATCTGAAAAATTAATTTCGTGTCCTGTTTCTTTCGTGTTGGTAAAGAGAGGAAGTTTTTTCTTCTTTTTTGACGGCATTCTTGTGTTCTGCGATACGTGCATTTATTCGTCTGTTTGTTTGTCCAATGTACGTGGCTGGGCAGACTTTGCAGGGTATTTCATAGACCCCTTGGTTTTCTAACTGGATTTTATCTTTGGGGTTTCTGAGGATATTGGCTATTTTTTGGTTGGTGCAAAAGGCTGTTTTGATATTGTGTTTATGGAGGATTTTGCTAATTTTATCTGTAGTGCCCTTGATATAAGGAAGGAGGGCCATGCCATTGTTTTCTTCTGTGTCTTGCTTTTTGGGGGGTGTTTCTTTTTGGATTAGCTTCGTAACCCTGTTTTGCTGGTATCCGTTGGCGATTAACACATTTGAAAGATTCTGTAACTCAGTTGTCAAGTGGTCTTTGTCAGCCAGGCGTTTGGTTCTGGAGATGAGAGTCTTGGCTACGGAGTTTATTTGTGCAGGGTGGTGGTGTGATTGTGCATGTAAGTAGCGGTTGGTGTGTGTTTTTTTCCGGTAGATAGTGTGTCCTAGGGAGCCATCAGGTTTTTTGTAGATTAGGACGTCAAGGAAGGGAAGTTGGTTGTTGGCTTCTATTTCCATAGTGAATTGTATTTTGGGGTGTAGGCTGTTGAGATGTGTGAGGAAGCTATCTAGTTTTTTCTTCCCGTGTGGCCAAATTACAAACCACTGCCTAACCAACACTGACCAACCACTGACCAACCACTGCCTAACCAACACGTACTTCATCCACAATGGACAAAGATACAAACAGATAGAAGGAGCACCTATGGGATCACCCCTCTCACCGGTCATCGCAAATCTGTACATGGAACACTTTGAAACCAATGCTTTAGACAAGTCAGAACACAAACCCAAACTTTGGCTCAGGTATGTTGACGACACCTTTGTAATTTGGCCACACGGGAAGAAAAAACTAGATAGCTTCCTCACACATCTCAACAGCCTACACCCCAAAATACAATTCACTATGGAAATAGAAGCCAACAACCAACTTCCCTTCCTTGACGTCCTAATCTACAAAAAACCTGATGGCTCCCTAGGACACACTATCTACCGGAAAAAAACACACACCAACCGCTACTTACATGCACAATCACACCACCACCCTGCACAAATAAACTCCGTAGCCAAGACTCTCATCTCCAGAACCAAACGCCTGGCTGACAAAGACCACTTGACAACTGAGTTACAGAATCTTTCAAATGTGTTAATCGCCAACGGATACCAGCAAAACAGGGTTACGAAGCTAATCCAAAAAGAAACACCCCCCAAAAAGCAAGACACAGAAGAAAACAATGGCATGGCCCTCCTTCCTTATATCAAGGGCACTACAGATAAAATTAGCAAAATCCTCCATAAACACAATATCAAAACAGCCTTTTGCACCAACCAAAAAATAGCCAATATCCTCAGAAACCCCAAAGATAAAATCCAGTTAGAAAACCAAGGGGTCTATGAAATACCCTGCAAAGTCTGCCCAGCCACGTACATTGGACAAACAAACAGACGAATAAATGCACGTATCGCAGAACACAAGAATGCCGTCAAAAAAGAAGAAAAAACTTCCTCTCTTTACCAACACATGAAAGAAACAGGACACGAAATTAATTTTTCAGATTCCAAATTGCTCTTTAACATGGAACACCACCACAAGAGAATAATCATGGAAGCCATCGAGATAGAGAAACACCCTCACAACATGAACAAGCGTGACGATACGTCCCGCCTGCCAGACATCTGGAAAATAGCCCTCCCCACAAAAACCGACACCAGAACCAGAGGCACACAGAACGCCATCTCCTATCAACCACACCAGACCCAAACCCAGACCCTCTCCACAGATAAATTACAGACACCATCCAGTAGCCAAACCATAGTGGCACCTCCGGATGCTGCACCCCCCTGCAATCCCTACACAGATCTGGCTGGCACAGGGCACAAAACCACAGCTCGCCCCTATACACGAAGCCAAGCCAGAGCACAACTAAGTGCAGTACAGCCATCTTCTCAGAAAAAAACTCTTCACAAGGTCAAGAGGTCAAGACACGAAAGCTTTAGCAACTAATCCACACCTAATGACCCTCCTAAGTGGTACTCAGAATATCACTCAAGAAATCACTCAAGATATCCCTCAAGTAATTAATGAACAAAAGAAGAAAAGACACACTAACCTGGGAACTTCCTCTCTGCCCAGAACGTTGGAGGCTATACACCACACCCCCTCAACAGTATTTATAGGAACTCAAACACTGAGATCCTGCTCTGTTCCAGTAACAAGAAGCCGAAAGCACCAGCCTGAAGATGACGAGTGAGACCTCGTCGAAACGTCGCCTAGACACCCCAACTCTTACACGGGAAGACACCCGAAGACACCAAAACCTGCATATATATATATATATATATATATATATATATATATATATATATATGCTTTCGTAGATTTTCACGGGTACAGGAATGCAGGTTTTGGTGTTTTCGGGTATCTTCCCGTGTAAGAGTTGGGGTGTCTAGGCGACGTTTCGACGAGGTCTCACTCGTCATCTTCAGGCTGGTGCTTTCGGCTTCTTGTTACTGGAGCAGAGCAGGATCTCAGTGTTTGAGTTCCTATAAATACTGTTGAGGGGGTGTGGTGTATAGCCTCCAACGTTCTGGGCAGAGAGGAAGTTCCCAGGTTATTGTGCCTTTTCTTCTTTTGTTCATTAATTACTTGAGGGATATCTCAAGAAATCACTCAAGATATCTCCTCTTACACGGGAAGATACCCGAAAACACCAAAACCTGCATATATATATATATATATATATATATATATATATATATATATATATATAAAAATAAATGGATAGTGTAATTTGTGAGTGTGGGCCTCTCATACCAAAAATCAGGTGAAATCACATTGGTCCACCATCTTGATTCCTAGCACCCAAGAATCAACAAATACTTCCACCCCCTCCCCCCACCTCAGGAACCCTTATGCTGAATTTGGCAACAATATCTCAGGAGGCAACCAAAGCTATGCTAAAAAAATGGCGCAGTCATTCCCTAAGTCACATTTTGGTCTGCTGTCTTGTTTCAAAATGGCACCCAGTCTCCAAACAGTGTTGAAGTTTGCTGCCACACCTCAGGAATGTCATGTTTTGTGACAATATCTTGAAGGGGGGGTAAATTTATGCCAAAAAACGGGCAAACTCATGCCAAGGTAACATTTTGGTCTGCCATCTTGATTCAAAATGATGTCCAGTGTTCAAACATTGACAAAAACCGCTGCCCCACCTTAGCAATATCTTAAGAGGGATCTGAACCTATGCTCCAAAATAAGCGATGTCACACCCTAATCATTGCACCACATTATATCACATTTTAGATGGCAATATGTGTTCTATTTTTTAAAAAAAGAAATCATGCTTAAAAGGATTTTTTTTGGGGTGGGGTGGGGGGGCCAGAGTTTTCTCAACCAGTAGATCCACCCTTCATAGAACTGCAACTGGATTCTTGGGAAACAATTTACTGTCCTCAAAGTCTGGAAACATTTGCAGCTAAAACATATAACACAACAATCAAATACTCAGCAGATCTGCCTTCCTCTCCGGTGGTTTTCTTTTAGATCTGGTAGTTTTTTTCAGGAAAACTACAGCAGCTATTTGTTCTTTGGCTATTAAATGAAATATCAATAAATCTTGGACAAAATAAAGAATCTGGAACAGGAGCTGCACATTGGCATGTCAGATTATTTATGGGATGACATACTTTCTAATCCTGCCAACGCTATTGTGGATTTGTCCAATGGTTGAATGTTGCCCAGTTGCTCACAGCCAGGAACACAAAATTATAAGCCTAACACTTTTTGCGTTGTATGCAGAAGGATTGCCTGTGTCAAGCAATAATAAGTAGGAAGGGTGTTGTTTTTGTCAGAAGGTAACACTTTCAACAGGTGCATCGTAATGTACATTCTGTGTCATGATTCACTCAGATAAAACTGAAGATCAATACAATTTAAATTACAAAATAGGCCTTGCACAGGCATTATTTAAGCGGCTACAGTTCTCTGCAGCTTAGATTCTTTATACACACAGCATTTATTTCGGTAATAGGGCATTGGACTTGGAGGGATATTAAGGAGAAGCCCTGTCACGTTTGTGAAAGTTGTATGTCTGGATTTGGGATGGGACATTCAATGCATACTTAGAACTAGTTTTGACTGTAGAGTTTCCTATTTTAAGTCTTACGAATGGTTTTATTTCACAATGAAACTGTCAGCATCGCCCTAGAGCCAGTGCACCAACTGGACTCATGCACCTCAACCCTGACTGGGCTAGGCGAGCTGGGTAGCACCGCCAGAGACCTCCTTTCTCACAGGAACAGGTCACAGTGCTGTGGACTCACAGCTTAGAGCTGAGAGCACCGGATTCACTGTCTCAATAATACAGTCGTTGCGCAGCAGAGTTTTGCAGAGTCTTGCAGAGTATAAACCACTCGGAGAGTAGCTCTGTAGAATATCTTCCTTTTATTCTGTAACTACAACTATGATACAAAACTATATACAGAGCTGAATATTCTAAGCATAAATCAATGCTACACTGAGAGTCTGCAGCTGCTCTTAGCAGCAATCTTATCTCTAGGATCTCTAACACTCTCACTCTCTCCGATACACTGACTGACTGACTCTCTCTCTCACACACAGATATGTTGCTGGGCAGAATAAGTAGATAGGCAGGACACGCCTCCTTCTCTCTGGAGAGTCAGCAGAGACCATCAGGAGATGATCAGGAGATTCTTGGGTATGGGAGGGGTGAAATCTCCTCAGAAACTTGATATACTCATTATGGCAAGGGTCGGAACACTTTTTCAACATGAGGGCCACATTGTTCTTCTTGGTCAACTCTCTGGGAGCCACATGATAACAGTGGGCGTAGCCAAGACAAAAGTGGACAAAGACAAAGTGGGTGTGGCCATAATGATATAATTAATAACCTGCTAGCTCAGGCCAATGGTCTATCTAGTCCAGCAACCCATTCTCACAGTGGCCAAACAGATGCCTGTGGGAAATCTACAAGCAGGACCAGAACATCAGATTACTTTCCTCCTATAGGTTCCAGGTATTCAGAAACATCATTGCCTCAGGCAATGGAGACAGAGCATGGCTATTAGGGGAAATAGTCATTGCTTGTCTTATGTGCATGAATTTGTCTAATCCTTATTTAAAGCCATTAATTTCAGTGGGTTTGATGGGGCTTTCTCCAATAAGTACGCAGATGATTATTAAATTTAGTTCAAAAAGACAGTTACTAATCTAGAAAGAAAATGGCAAATCTGCCTGTGTTACACCGAGTGTCAGCTTTTCTGCACCCAGATGTGTATTTCCTGAGAGCCAGTGTGGTGTAGTGGTTGAGAGCGATAGACTCGTAAACTGGGGAACCGGTTTGTTGTGGGGGAGGAAGGGAAAGGAGATTGCTGGCCGCTTTGAGACTCCTTAGGGTAGTGATAAAGCGGGTTATCAAATTCAAAGTCGTCTTCTTCTTCTTCTTCTTCTTCTTCTTCTTCTTCTTCTTCTTCTTCTTCTTCTTCAAATTAACCTTTTACATAGCATACATATGGAGCCAATTCAAGGCACATTTTGTTAGGCAATGTTGACCCTCAATCTCCTGAATTCCAAATAATATCCCTAAACCAGAACAGAATTTGATCTGTAACAACAACAACAACAACAACAACATTTCTCTTATCCTTTATGAATCACTGGGTTAAATCTGAATCTTTGTTTTTGATTTTCATGGATATCTTCAAAAACCTACATTGGCTCTCAGTATGTTTCCGAGCACAATTAAAAGTGTTGGTGCTGACCTTTCAAGCCCTAAATGGCCTTGGTTCTGTATACCTGAAGGAGCATCTCCACTCCCATCGTTCTGCCCGGACACTGAGGTCCAGCTCTGAGGGCCTTCTGGTAGTTCCCTCAACTGCAAGAAGTGAGGTTACAGGAAACCAGGCAGAGGGCCTTCTCAGTAGTGGCGCCTACCCTGTGGAACGCCCTCCCATCAGATGTCAGTGAAATAAACAACTATATGACATTTAGAAGACATCTGAAGGTAGCCCTGTTTAGGGAAGTTTTAAATTACTGATGTTTTAATGTATTTTTAACCTTCTCTTGGAAGCCCCCTAGAGTGGCTGGGGAAACCTAGCCAGATGGGCGGGGTAGAAACAATTTATTATTATTATTATTAATCTTTTGAATGAGCTCTTTTTAATTAAAGTCTTAAATCTAAATTAAGTAGCTTGCAACCATTTTGCTATTATCCATCTTTTCACATTTCCCGCTTTTTCTCCCCCCTCCTTTTTTCTCATTAAGAAATAGGATAATGTTAGATAAGTAAAGGTGAATAATTTTACAAACATTAGATTCCTCCCCTCTGCAATTAAACATGCCAATGCCATAAAGAGAGCAGTGAATAGGTGCTAGTGTTCTAATAAGGTAGCTTATTCATTTTCTAATAAGGTATACAGCTCTGGCTGCAATCCTATATCCATTTACCCAGGAATAAGCCCTGCTGGGCTCAATGGGGCTTACTTCAGACGTTTATAGGATTGCACTGCTCTAGTAACAATGGCCTGTGCCAAAAATATTCAGCTTTTGATATTTGCTTAAAAGCAGCACACTCAATGCAACCAAACAAATTTCTGAGAAAATAAATACTTACCAGCATGAGTACCTGTTGTTTTGATGTCAGTAGCAGCTGCTGAGGTAGCAAAGATCTGACATAGGCATCGCTGCAGCTTACATGGATGGGCCTGGGTAGCAGGAAGTTTGGGGTGCGTGGTATCTCCACTCAGTCTCAATCTGGCTCCTTCCATATTCTGTCTTAGCCCTTTGCAGGTAAGCTGCAGTGATACCAGAGTCAGAAAGCAGCTCCAAGGCTCTGCCCCACAACACTAGACAATACTACTGGATGATGTTCAATATCCTTTTGCCACCTTGCTTTTCCCAGTCATAAGAATTCTCAGGCTCATTGTCCTATATCAAATTGGCTTTGGCAACCTTTGTTGTTTTCATTAATGAATGTGCCTAAATGTTGATGATATCATCAGCAAAACCATGTGGGTTGCCATCGATGAGATGATTAAAATGACAGCATGGATGGAGAAGGCTAGAGATCAGAAGGCTGAAGAAGTAAAACAGTTCTGAGAAGTATAGCACCAAAGGAAGTTCAGCAATCCTTTCCAGTTGCTGCACAGTAACTGCATGGAGTGGGCAGTGGGACCATCGCCATTGGCTTCACCCCAACACTGCATTAGCCTGGAGGTCTGAAAGGAGAACGTTTTCATCTGCATCTATATATGCGCAGGCACTCCTTTCAGACCTTCCAATTAATGTGGGAGACAGCAATGTCAGAGGCCAATGGATACTGTCTCATCCCACAGCAGCAAGAATACTTATCACAAAGTATTGGAAGACACAAGATTTACCCACTTTGGAAGAATGGCAGATGAAAGTGATGGACTATATGACACTGGCCGAGATGACAGGCAGAATCCGTGATCAACGAAAAGAGACGGTGGAAGAAGAATGGAGAAAATTTAAAAGTTATCTTAAGGACTACTATAAACTTAATGAATGCTAAAATGTTCTGGTTTCCAGAAGTAAAAGGGTACAGGGATACAAGGCTAGACTATAAAAGAGGACTAAGATGACAGAGATTAGAAAGTAACAACTGGGAGTTGCTAGTTGAATTATGGACATTGGGATGCAGAGAGGGGGGGTATGGGGAAGTCCAAGAAAAGAGGTTTATGAAAATATGTTTGAAACTATTCATGTATGTCTGTTACTTTTTGTGTTTGTTTGTTTTTCTTAAAAATGTTGTAAAACCAATAAAAATTTTATAAAAAAAAAAAAAGATACTGTCTCATCCCCCCTCTATGCTTTTGCCACAGTGACTGAAATGGGCTACAGATTGCACAAGTGCCAACAATTTGTATACAAAAACAAGCATCAAACAAGTTTGACCTGAATCCTAAATGGAAGCCAGATTAAATGAAATTTGCCCATGATCTTGTTATGTTTTATACTGTGTCTTGTTTGTTTGTTAGCTGCTAAATCTACCAAGTCATAAATCTATTGTTTATGGTACTATCCTTTTTATAAATATCAGTGATATCGAGATTTCAATTTGGAACTTATTTTCTGCTCCTTGCACTCCTGTGGTGTGAAGTTTGGACAAAAGACACTTTCTTCCCTTCAAAAAACATTGAAATTCAGACTTTGCTGACTCTAGGAAGTCTTTTTCTAGACAAGCAGTTTGGGATTCTTGTATCTCCTTCCTCCCCTATTTACTCTCCCTTGCTGTGCAAACAAATGGAAAGCATTCTTTACATTGCATTTGCTGGAACAAACCATGTACAAGCCCCTTTAGAATAGATTCTTCTTTTTTTGTTCTGAACAATGTGTTTGATGAAAGATTGAAGCTCTCTCTCTCTCCTCACACACAAATAGTTGGGCTTCTTTTGAAATCTGACCATGTTTATGTTCTCGTTCCCAAATGAAGCGTATTTGTTTGGCAGGAAGAATGTTCCAAGATTTACATGTAAAAAAGTATTCTCCTGTGATACAGTGGCCACTATTGGAGAGAACAAAGGAAGGAAATTGAATTGAGATTCCTTTTCCAGTACTCAGTTAGTTATCATCTTATGTGTAGAAATTCTCCTTCTGATCTTTTTAAAACAATAGTTGAAGGCAACATCCTGCCTGGATGTATTTGAAAAGTCGATTCCATAACCTACAAGTACGATGCAGAAGATTTAAGACAATATTATGTGTTGAATGCACATATATGCAACAATCCCAACCATGACTTCTTTCTTCCCCTTGTAAGGTTCTGGATACATATTGAGAGAATACTTACCTGCTTCTGAAACCCTGAGTAGCTGGTGAAGTGGTTAGCAGAGAAGACATACAACTGCGAAACAATGGGCAGTTAAAGGTTAGGCATGCCTTCTCCATACTAAATGTTGGCCTCTTGGTGTGGCTTGTTGGGAAACTGTGTACGTGCAGCTACTCACACAGAGTCAATTAAGGTCTGGCAGACAGCCAGAACGCAATCTGAAGGAGTAAGTCTGCCTGGTGATAACAGAGGCATGGAGACAGCTCCCTGACTGGTCAAGCTCTCCCAAGGGAGTGATAATTAATGGCCTACTAACTGGTAGTTCAGAGGTTCAGTGGTTCAGTGTGTCAGTGTAGGAGTTGTGAGTCGTGTCAGAGAGAGCCAGCAAAAGATCCGTGTTCTGTTCCTGTAAATAGTCCACTGTATATAATAAACACCTAACTATAAGTTCCTGGTTCCTGCTTCGTCTATCCTGTCTGCAGCCAAGTTGCCAATTGCTTCCGTGGATTCTGCGTGTACTCTGCTAGGTCTGGCTAAGGTCTTGCAACTAGTCAGAAAGTTGCGAAACACCAAATAGGTTTTGCCAATTCTTAAATTATTTATTAATTATTAAAATACATGAAATACTAAAACAACAGCCATTCATCCATGATCCCAGGTAGCTGGTTTTTTGCTTGCTTGCATTTTTTTTACAATTTAGTTACAATGGCTTCAAAAACTCTAATTCAAATCCAAGCATAGGTGTCCACCCAAGGGCAGCTTTTAAGGATCTGTTTCAAGAGACTACACAACAGAAAGTTTCTCTTTTCTTAAATTGCATTTTTCACAGTCTTCACTATACAATTCACCCAACATCCTTGGACTTTCTCTCTCTTTTATTTAGGGATGGCAATGGGAGCTATGGCTATTCCTCCAGGTCTTCTCTCCAATTAGCTGTCAAGTCAGCTAAAAATTACCCCATTGTGGGATACACAAATGGATGGAATTCTTTGTCACATCAGTTTAGCCAGTACAATACAAACCTTTCATTAAAAATGCTGACCTTTTCTTTAGCTTCCTCTGACCTTGCAGAAGGAAAGCTAATGCAAAGTCACATTCAATTTTTTCCCAACACAACTGATCTTTATTTGTTAATAGAGGCTTTCAAAATTCTATTGTGCAGTGTTACAGGACCAACCCCTTTTCTGGCCTAGGATTGCTACATCTCCCCCAAAAGAAAGAATCCATCTATTGATCATTTCCGTATCAATTTAAAATGTGCCCTTTTTCGACAAGCTGGCCAGGCTTCATTCAAAGGCAGCAGAAATTTAGTTTTTTGAATACCAACCAGCTGCACAGTACTAATAGCACCTTTCAAGAAATGTTGATCTTTTGCAATGTGGGTATCCTAGTGAGCTCTTGGACAAATTCGTGATACAGAGACCTGGATTGTCCAGATAGGTCAGGGGATGCCAACCTTTTTGGACCTGTGGGTCCAGTTTTGAGAGAGTATTGTGGGCATCAGTCACAACATAAGTGATAATCTCTCCTTGCCCCATACTGGTCCTATGGCACACCTGAACTACTCCTTTTGGGGGAGTTAGGCTGCCATAAGTCCCACCAGCTTAAGTTCTGTCCTAGCTAGGATGAGGGATTTATGCCAAATACAAATCCACCAATCCCAACACTCTGACGCCAATGGATTTTGGTTTTGGGTTGTGCTGCAAGTCTCTGCCATTCATATATAGGAAAATAACAGAAGCAGCAATGTAGGTTGTGGCTGTCAACCTTAGCAGGTTTCATATTTGACGTACAAAATATTTATTGGTTTAAAATTGTTTATATGCCTGGGCAGGTGTGTATTCATTACCAATCCCCTAAAAACAACAAATGCCAGCTGTGCATTTAAAATTCTGAAAAACGTCTACTGGAACACACCTGAAGTGGCAACAATATTTTCCCCCCATGAATGAAAAAGTGTGTTTCCCATCAATCAGCCAATTCACGCTTTACCATGGCAAAGTGTGTTTATCATGTATAAAATGTCTCCCCCCCTTCCCCCCCCCGCAGGAAGCAATAAAGTGCCTTGGTTCCTAACATGGGATCTCTCCCTCCTCACCTCAATAATATGGCTGGTGCAAAGTCTGTTATGTTTTTGACAACTTCTGAAGACTGATCTGTTTATTCCAGCTTTTGTTAATCACTGTCTAATTTACTATGGTTCTGCTATATTCATTTTCTTCTAATATATTGCTTGATGTATTTTATTGGAGTTGTATTGTTTTATTGATTTTCATTCTTACTGCTGTAAACTCCCCTGGAATTCTTATAACAGGTGGCATAAATATATTGCAAATATTTTTTTTAAAAAAAGAATAATTGCAAATAAATATTGCAAATATGTTGTTGGAGAGATGAGATGCAACATAAGGGGTGGAACTAAAAGTGCATTCAATAGTGGCAAGTGCTGCAACAGTGTATGTGTCTCTGTGTGTGCTTGGATAACAGTTCTTTCAACTGCAGTCCAAGAGGCCATATTCCAGTGGTGGCCAAACTCAGCCCTCCAACTGTTTTGGGACTACATTTCCCATCATCCCTGGCCACTGGTCTTGTTAGCTAGGGAGGATGGGAGTTGTAGTCCCAAAAGAGCTGGAGAGCTGAGTTTGGCCACCAATGCATATTCTAACTCAAGTTTGGCCTACTTTCCATCAAAACCACATTCTCATTGCCCAGTAATACAGGGAATATAAGATGATTATTGTGTATTGTTTTGGTCCATTTCAGCACCACTTTGAGAGCAATTTTGGCCAGGAATTGATACTGAAAAAGCCAAAAGGTACACAATAGACTGGCATTTCCATGCCCCCCCCCAGTGCCCATTCATTTGGAAAAAGGAGGTACACCTCCAAAGCTCCTGCCTCATATAGGCTCTATGGGATAATTCTCTTTCTTGCAGAAGGGATGCCCTGTAGCTGAGTGAAAGGGGACTTCTTCTATGATGTGCCTCTGTCCTGGGCTTGGAGAGTAGACCAGCTAGTGAGAAACAATGTGTACTACATAACTCAACACCCAGCTGCTCCCTTCCATTCAAAAATACTGTATTTTTTCGTGGATAAGACTAGGGTTTTTCCCTAAAAAATAATCTCAAAAATCCATCTTATACACGGATAGTGCCAAAGGTGGACTGGTGATAGGTTGTTGTCCCCAAAATAGGGGAGGGGGGTCTTATACATTGGGGCATCTTATAGTCAGAAAAATGCGGTAAGTTGCTGGATGGGGTGTAGTTTGAGGGACAAATATTTGGGAGAGAAATAGTTTCCTAATAAACCACAGTGCAACAATCAATCATTTTGTCTTCATTAGCATGCATTTCTTCAGCCTGGAGAGAAGAAACAATCTCTCAGCCCCCTTGCCAAACTATTGAAAGGTCCTAGAAGCTTGACTGTGCTCACAGTGAAAGATTTTGTCCTCCTAATCCTAATAATATAAATTCAAAGAAAAAAGCTTCCTGTATGGGGAAAAACAACAACAATAATCATTTAGTTGTAAAGTATCCAGAATCTGAGTAGTTATGGCAATGCTCACTGACACTATTATGGTTTGTATACTGCATCAGATTTAAATACATACTCTGTGTCTGATTGTAAGACTAGTATGATGAATTCAGTGCACGTATCAGTTTCATGATAGGTGTAGTGAGAAGAAACGATTCCTTTGGTATCCAGATAAAACTTCCTAAGAGTCTGTGTGTAGCAATGCAAGGAGCTCAAAGTGGAGATGAGAGAGAAATTTGGTTCAGTGAAATGGACAGATTCATCCATCCCTAGCTCAAACTATATATAGCTGGTTGGAATGTAAAGATTTACAGCTCTCCCTTTGATTGTAAATTGCCCACGTAGCATGGATGAGTACTTAGAATGTAAAATAATCAATGTTTGACAAGTTAAGTCAAAAGAATGTGAATCTTTATGAAAAATAGAGGGGGTGGCAAACAAATACACCCCAGGGTCTAAATTATAACTGTGAAATATAGGAGTCTGCATGGAGACTCTTAAAATATGGAACATCAATGTTGAAGCCATGCTTGGGGAAATATATTGCTTCCTGGTTTCCTTACAGGATTTTAAGCAGTTCCCCTTATAAAACAACACAAATAATAAGTGGTGTAGCAATATATTCTGAAGTGTCAGCACCGAGCCTGGGAGAGAAGGTTGAGTAACAGACTTGGCTCCTCTAGGAAGTAATGTAAGAGCCCAAACCAGTTTGCTTCCATCTTCCTTCATCTTGCACAATATATTTGAAAGTTACCTTTTTTGTTATGCACAGTTCATAAAAGAAAGTCAACAGGTACCCTAAGTTAGCATCTTAACTTTCCTTGCATTTGTCTACTGTAATGGAAATGACCATTGTTTTACTTAATTATTCATGTAAAGCCATTTCCACCAGACATATGTACAGCAAATCAAGTATAAAAAACACCAATATTCAGAATTTATGTTTAATTAGAGTTCAAACCTTTACGATCAATAAAATATTCTTTTCCCTTTCGGGCAGAGATGTTAAGTGTGAACCATCCTGTGATCCTTGGATGAAGGGTGATATATCAGTTTAGTAAAAATAAAAAATAATAAATAAATGGGGAATTCTGATTAGGCCAAAATCAGGCAAGACAGAAAAGAGTAGGCAGTCTGAGGAATGATATCTACAGACCTGAAATACCTTGTGTGATCGTACGGGGGGGGGGGGAAACAGCCTGACATTTTATATACTGTATATTTTTACCATTCACTGCTATTGCCATAGACACTTTCCCTTTAATCTTGCTTTAATAAATAAAATGTGTTGTAGATGAAAGACTTGCATTGAATT
Organism: Podarcis bocagei; assembly: GCF_964188305.1. Taxonomy (NCBI): domain Eukaryota; kingdom Metazoa; phylum Chordata; class Lepidosauria; order Squamata; family Lacertidae; genus Podarcis; species Podarcis bocagei. The sequence continues at coordinate 36,528,072 of NC_138130.1, forward strand.
CCTTTCACCATTTTTATCTTGACTCGTAATGCCATTTTAATGGGAACTCTGTACTTTGGAATAAATTGTCCTCCTATCTCATGCTGCAGTGTGTTCTCTATAGACTTGGGCTGAAAATCTTTCACCATTTTGATAGCACTTTAGCTTTTTCAGTATCATTTCAAGATAATGGAGAATATCTCTTAAAAAGCTCAAGAGAAATTTACATTGTAGTTCAAAGGTTAATGAATAAAGGTCATTTGTTTTGTCAGTGTATCAACTGAATATATCTTTAATGATAACATTCATTTTACTAAATTTTTGTAGGGCAGTTCTTAGTATCCCCCATGCTATTTTTCTTGCTATATATTGAGAAAACAGTTTAAACAATTCCACAGACTGCTTAAAAAGTGGTTGCAGGATGTCTCAATAAGAATTTGTGAAACATCAAAACCGCATGATGTAGGACTTATAATGCTTGATTTAACATTTCCTCTGGAACACCATAATTTTAGTTATCTTTTATAGGAAGAGAAGGGCAATCTGGAAAATCATGGAAAATTGGACAACAATGCCTGTTGATCATAAGGATAGTTTGTATTCATCTTAAGGCAGCACGGAGGCTTTCCAATTCTTTTGTCAGAAGTTGGACCTCTTATGTGGATGAAAAGCCTTTATTCTGGAACTTTAGAGGCCATCAATTAAGCAAGTGTACTACCTGATCTCAGTCGAACCCATCATAGAATAGATGCATCCTAGTAATTAGCGGAGAAGAAGGGTAAGGCACATAGATTCCAAGGACTGGAGAATAGGACACAAGTGTTATAGAAAAACAACTATGTTTTGGATTCTATGTTACCTTATATTCTATGTTACCTTATATTAAGTTCAATAAAGCATATACAGTGTGTGTGTGTGTGTGTGTGTGTGTGTGTGTGTGTGTGTGCGTGTGTGTGCTTGAGAATAGGACTCAAGCAGGAACAAAGCACTAAAGTATGAGGGGAAACAGCATCTATTTAGGACTCCAGAGTTTTGTATTGCCAAACAACTGACTTAGCAATCACAACTCTGACTTTACTCTTTGGCTAAAAAACACTTGACAGGTGGCAGCAGCCAGGCTGTTTCATTTTACAGAATTTGCTTAGAAGGGAACCTGAACATTTTGCTGCCTAACTTTCTAGGAGGACTAGAGATTTCTTTTTTTTTAAAGGAAAGCTGCGGGATTTGGGACCCTGCTGCAGGTGCCAATGAAGGCCTTTGTGGGCACCCTGGTGACTGCTAGTCTACTTTGCCACTGCATCTTTCCCACCTTGCTGGATATGGGAATCTTCTCCCATTCACCTCTTCCCCTTTGGCAGCTATTTAGCTTATGAAAAGCTGTGCTTACAGAAGGCTAGTGTGAACTTAACCTTTTGGAGAAGGGGCCAACAGCATTAGCTATGTAGATTATTTCTGGGTTAAAAAAATAAAAATAAATAAATCTATGTAATTCTGAAGACATCACAGAGTGTTCTGTGTTTTTTAAATAGTGGAGAATAATTGCTGTCAACTAATATAAAGTGCTTTTATTTGGAAACAAGGATTACAAAGTGTCCCTCAAAAGACAAGTCCATAAATATTATCAACTGCTTAAATTGTCAACACCACGTCACTTGCTTACTGATGTAGAAAAACTGTAAACATGTTTTGATGGATTACGGATTAACTGGCACTGCTAACTGGAAACTACCAGGAACTGGCAATTAGCTATTACTTTACAGCAGCCATTTAATTAATTAGTGTGTTTGTGTTTCAAAGATTTACCAAGTTTATTGTTCATTTACTTTACACTTTCTGCTTAGATAACCTACATTTATACAACTCTCTCTAAAATGTTTTAAATGGTATGGAACTCATCAAGGTTTTTATAAATTCCTTAGGGGGCTTTAGCATCTTAGTTTTTACCACAGTACTTAGCTCAGTTCAAAATTGGGGAATTAGCTCAGTTCAAAATTGGGGAAATAGTTAATTTTTCTCCCAAGCTGAACCATGCTCTCAATGACTTCATCAGAAGCAGCATGGGATTAAATTGACTCTCCCCACCAAACTCATGACCTCACCATCCTAGGGGGATAAATTTGTTTCACTTCACATTGAAAGGCAAATCTGTTTAATTCACACTTCCTGAAACAACAGATGAAGTGAAATGCTGTTATACTTCAAAATTCACACTTCTCTGAATTTTACAATGCAATGCTCCAACTATGCAGCGTGTACAAAAATGCATATACTAGGTAAAGTGCATGTAAAACTAATATATTAGTGAAAACAACATTCAGAAATGTGTTATGTTAGGGAAATTTGCTTGCAAAAGTGTGTATATTAGGCAAAGTTGCATAAAAAGAAGTGCATATAAGGAAAATTTCACACTAGCATGCTGGTGAAGTTTCGTGATTTTCTTGAAAACAAGAATTTATAAACTGATTTGGAAATGCGGAAAACTGAATTTAAGACCAGAAAAATGAGAAAGCGATAATGCCAATAATCTATCCCTACCCTGATCTTCTGCAAGCAGAATCCTGTCTTGCTATCCCAGCATTGCTAAATAAATGCAGAACAGGCACTTCCTTGCTCTACCTCACCATTGCTAGTCAGCATCAAGTGGAATAAAGCCTCAAGTGCCCTTTCCAAAATGCCCTTAGGCTGGTTGACAATAAGGGGTGATCAATAAAGTGTCACTTCACCAAGGAGGTGCCCTCCGAGTGTTCACCAGGGTATTCTGAAATCCACCTTCCTTACCTAACAAGACAATTGGCCAAACCAAAGTAAGCATGACCTTCCTGAATCTACAGTATAAAGGAGGTGAAAAATTAATTAGTCCAAAGGCAATTAGAAGCACAACCCCAAAATTCCTAGTTGCCCCCTTAAGGGTGATCCAGTGAATTACAGTTACAATTTGGGGGATTGAGGGAATACATGCCAGGTCTGTGGGTTTGTCAAATTGGAAAATAGGGTGCCATTTTTCCATTTTAAGGGGATTATTTTCTCCTCTTTCTGTTGTCAAACAATCCCATGCTGTGATCTATAGACCTCTAAAGGTCTGCAAGGTACATGGTGGCGCTTAATAAAGTCATCTTCCTTTCCAAAATTCTTTGCAGCACCAGGCTCTTAAATACAAAGGAACATAAGCAATTCTAAAGGTAATATCCCGTTCTCAGCAGATGGTTATTTATTCAACCAGCTGTCAGGAAACAATATGAACCAGCATAGTAATCTGGAAGGTTATAGTCAACACTGCCATTTTCCTGAGTCAAGAGGCAAGATTTAAGAATTCCATTGATGGATTCACATTATTGGCTTTCAGTTCATGTTCCACTGAAATACCATGATCTACTGCTACAGAATTTGAGTATGTCAATAGACTGTTACAGCTGTATGTAACAGCTGTAATTGTCACACTAGACAATCTCCATGAAACAGTTTCTTGAGCAAAATCTCTTAGAAGGCTTCATAATTTACCATCTGACTCCAAGGCAAGAAATCCTTTTTAAAGGTAATTCTACAGAAATAGAGTTGAAAGAGTATTGTCTGAAGGTATTACATTAAACTTCTTTATCATCTTGAGTGAATCATCCCTTTTGTTTAGCCAAAAGCTGTATTTCTGTGCATTCGATTCAATCAAGTCTTGGCCCTTCTTTGCTGCTTACTGAAATGTGTCAAGGATGGTGCTAAGATGATGTAGAAATTTACCTTTATATGTTTGTAAAGTAGGGATGGCACTGAATTTTGGAATGGAGAAATTTGGAAATAAACTCCCTCAGATTGGAAAAGCTGTACCAGTTGACCGTCGAGGTCCCCAAGACACCCCCCAAAGAAAAACACAATTGACACTTAATTTTTGTTTAAGGTTTTTGGCATAATTTTGGCCACAACTTTATTCAAATTACAGCAGTGTGATTGGTTGCTTAGGCATTGGTAGCACTAACTGACCCCGCACGGGGACAGCTCTGACATTCGCACCCCCCGCAAAGGCAGCAAGGGTAAGTCACCTGGGAGAGAGACGGGACTGGGAGCCATGCCTCACCTCTCCCCAGAATGGTCCCAGGGGCTTGCGTGGCCCTAGCCCCTTGCCAGGGGGTTTCAGACAAAAGCATGAGGAGCCCCTGGGTTCCTTTAATGGAAAACCCTTGAAGCAGCAGCAGCAGCATTTTGGAGGGGCAGGCACAGCCGAATCCATACCCCCTCCACCAACCAATTCCAAGACCAATGCCTAACCGCAAACCTTACAAGTTGTGACGATTTGCTACGCAGTAGGCAAAAACCAGGTGGCACACACTAATCAGCCAAATGGACAAAATTCCTACCAGGCCCCTGCCCCAAAGCAGACGACCCCATGACAAGCATAGCAAGGTCAAGCAAACAGCCTAAAATTAGGGAAGGGAGAGCGGGTGATCCGAAGTAAGCAGTGAAAAGAGGAAGTTCCTCGCTGCGAGCATTGTATTTAACAAATAGGGCTGTCAGTCAACAAATGGCAACATCTAGATTTCCCCAGTAACCATTTGCCTAGTAACAGTGAGGTGTCTTGTCAGCCCCGCCCGCAACCTGTGCTCTCCATGAGGGAGAACACACTTTACCTGCGCTCTCCATGAGGGAGAACACACTTTAAAGATGGAAAAAGCCATCTTTAATTTTTGATGATATATGGCTTAATGTATTTAGCATGGAGAGATTGAAACTATAGACCCCAGGATTCCCAGTGCTGATGAAGACTTCCAAACATGCTTCTAAACTTACACTCACTCACCACAAAAACATCAATCAATCAATCAATCAATCAATCAATCAATATTAAAAATGAGCCTTCCATTGCTCCCAAATTTCCATCCCACTGGGAATAGTGGAGATTTGGCAGGGATCTCTCAAATGGGGCCAGTTACTTTAAGCAAGGCATCCCCAACCTGCAGCCCTCCAGATGTTTTGGCCTACAACTCCCATGATCCCTAGCTAACAGGACCAGTGGTCAGGGATGATGGGCATTGTAGTCCAAAACATCTGGAGGGCTGAAGGTTGGGGATGCCTGCTTTAAGCTTTAAGACAGCTCTCATAAAAAGTACAGCATCACTCCCTTCAATTCTCAGAGAAAGCTTAGAAGACCTGGTCTGCAATAAATAGTACTGGGGAAAGGTACCCATGTTTTAGAGTTAGCCAGGATAGTCTCTTAATGGATGCTTTTAACCATGTCCATTTTTCTACCTGTTAACATTTTATCGTTTTGAGTCAAATATATGACACTTGCACTATGCAAGGTCATTTATAATATTAATTTTCAGAAAATACTGCTAGGGGAATCCAGATTATTCTCATTTTACAGATGAGTAATCCATGCTATATGTAAGAGTGGTTGCCTGTGAATTTAAGGCTGGGGAGTGATTTTTAGTCAGGTGGAATTTTAATGTTATTAGATCACAGAGAGTCAAACATTATAATTGTTTTAATAACTAAAGAAACAAAGCCATAAAACACACAGGCTCTCTGTCATCTGGGAAGGGTATGTGTGGATAGAATCATGTACAGAATCATGAATCATGTATTTAGTACACCATCTCCAAGCTCCTTTTTTTAATAAGAAAAAAGCATTAACAGCAGCTTGTTTCATGTGCCACTGTGGCATATGAAACAAACTTCTATTATTCAATTTCTGCCCATCATAGGAGCATTATAGGGCTGATCCAGAGATGCATCAGGAGGATGTATTACTACTGATACAGTTGAGTATCATATGCTAAGTTGGGATGGGAAATAAATTTGGTTCAGATGCCAATATAATGTGAACCAACCTAATTTTGATATCTCAAAACAATACACGAACAAAAAACCATGCAAAAACAAAATCAGAACAGCTATTCTTTAAAATGCGCACTGCATATTAAGGGAAGCATGTATTAGAGAAAATAATATACCGAAAATCAATAATAATTTGTCAGTGTGCATGAACCAGAGGACCACTAAGCATTCATTGCTCGGTGCAGGTTCTCTTTCCCACCAAATCCAACTTTACATAGACAGAAGGCTTATAACTGGTGGGGGAGTGGGGGGAATCCTCAGGAATCCTGTCCTAAAAGACTTTCCAAAAAAAAAAAAGGTTCTCTAGATCTTTACACATGTCCGCTGATGAGTGCTGATGACCATAGCCGTCACCTCCCTCATAAATGGAACATGCAGTTGGGCTTTGCTTAATGCAGCAATGGAGAGCCCGCTGCCTTTTAAATGTTGTTGGATTACAACTTCCCTTTTTAAAAACCCTTATCACACTTTTTAGGGATGATGGAAGTTGGAATCTAACAATATCTGGACAGCTGTCTGTTCTCTATCCCTGGCTTAACAGATGAGAGGAAACGAATGTGAATAAAGGCCTTAGAGGTTAAAAGTGTACCTTAACTTCACTCACTCACACTTTTTTTTGCAACTTCATAAGTGTTTCTCATATCAGATGGAAACTCACTGATGAAGTGCAACTGTGTGGAAAATGTGGTTTCCTCATTTGAAAATTGCTGGGGGCAAAGCCATTCCTGGATTTATGTAGTTTTGCTCCAAAACCAAATACCTGTCTCCTTTAGTTAGACACCATATAACTCACTGCACACAAACATCTTGTAATATTTTAAAGTCATACTTCGGAGATTCTGAGCTTTGTCAAGTCTTTAAAAAGTGGCAATAATTCTTATTCCTCTTTAAAAAGCGGATCTCTCTCTTATGCCTGGTTTCCAACAACAGCCGATGTTACCAGTTGTTCCTTTGTGTGACATGCATAAATTATGTAAGTTTTCAATGTCTAAAATTTTAACTTCAAACTAAGATGGCTTATATTGAACTTCTGTTGTTTTAATCAATTCTGCATGGCAGTACTGCACTAGCAATATGTTTCAAACTGAAATACAGAAAGGTCGAGTGAATAATGAAATTAAATTAATCCATTAAAACAAATGCTGGGCAGACATTTGTTTTATGACAACATGGAGCTCAGATTTATGCACCATGATTGTCACAAGCCCCACTGAACTCACATGAATCATTCCAGGTTTGTAGATACTACCTTTGCTACAAAACTTTGAAGGTAGTGCTCATGGAGCTCTCTTGCAACACTTCAATCCCATAGGAACTCAGTGTGGGCTGTAAGAACATACTTTTACCTGCATTATTATTATTTATTACATGTCAGGTCCTCCATCATGGAGGGCACGTGTTGCAGTGAGATCACCAGAAACTGCCTCCCTGTTGTGGGGCGGGACCGTTTGAATGGCCATAATGCCCCACTGGTTGTCCCTCTGTTGCTGGGGCAGAAATTTGGTCAGTTGGGTTGGCTATTGGCTCCTGATGGGCTACTTAAGCTGCTGCATGTCACTGGAGAGTTTCACTTTTGCGACGTGCAGTGGATCACCCACCCTCCTCTCCCTATATTTAGGGTTGTTCTTATGGCCTTGCTATGCCTGTCTAGGGGTCGTCTGTTTTGGAGCAGGGGCCTGGTAGGAATTTTGCCATTTGGTTGATTGGCTAGTGCCACTTGGTTTTTGCCTACCGTGTAACAAATCGTCACAACTTTGTAAGGTTAGCGGTTAGGTATTTGGTTCAATGTTTTGGGGAGGGGACGTGGTAGGCTGTGCCTGCCCCTCCATTGCTGCTGCTAGGGAATTCTGTTAAAGGAATCTAGAGGCTCGCATTGTAGCACCCTGCTTGTGGTTAACGCTTAGCTGGAATGAAATATTCAACGCAGCAATAGAGAAATTAAAATAATTATTTATTTGTCAGACAAATAAATGAGAGGCACAGTGGTATATGGTTACCAAGCTCTGGCCTGGCTCCTGCCATTATGGCCAGCCCTTATATTCCCTTAATCCAGCCCCCTTTGCTCCTCCTGTGGCTGCCTCTGTCCAATCAGCCTAGTTGGATTTCCTATTGGCTGATTGCTATATCCAATCCTAAAAGATACACCCACATCCTCCTGTCCTTATATGGAACACAAACAGCTATATATTGTTACATCTATAAATGACAAATAAGTAGTAATATATCTTACATGTGTCTCAACAAGGAATCTTAATTACCAGCTCACCTCTTGCCCTCCCTGCCCTATTGCCTTCTAAAACAAATGGTTAATCTTAAATTTTTATCTTAAACATATGTCAAGGATCTTGAGTTTCACATCAACATTGAAAGATATCCTTCATTTGAAGGTTTCTAAACAAATGTCTGACAGCCATATATCAGGACAGCATTTGATGGCGTCTTCCTGTCTAGCAGGGGGGGCTAAACTGCTGGCTGACTTAATTCCAGGATAAATACAACTCTTCTAGCATTTGTTAAATCCTTTGCATAATTACATTTAAGCCAATATATTTAATACACAACACAGGTAGCCTCTTAAAAGGAATAAGGTCTTTGTAAAGTAGAAAAGGGAACTCAGTATAAAACAGTTTCAGAAGAAACCTCTTTAGTTTACATCTTCCCCTTTCACCCTCCTTTCCAGCCTCAAAATAAAATAGGAAGAAGCTTCTTTTTCCCCAGCCAAGCCAGTTGCCTTTTCTCTCAGTTTAAGAAAGAAACAGTTTTAAAAAGACTTCCCAAAAAAGCCTCTCTTTCTCTGTCAGCTAGATGCTTCTCCCCATTTGCCTCTGGCCTTAGAAAATACAGCTCAAGGTTTAAGAGAGGCCCATGGTATCATTTTACTATTTGCCCATTCCTAATTATATTTATCTCTGCCTTTGTTATCTTCTGTAACATGTAGGGTCAGTGTCATTACTCAGTCTGTAATTTCAGCTTTTATGACTTTGAGAATTGCTTTCTGCTATCAATCAAAAGGGGCCCCTTTGTCTAGGAAAACATTACCAGTGTTTTCTTAAGCAGCTAGCCTTCTTGCCTGGCATGAAACGTTTGAAAATCTACTTTTGAAAATCTAAGCCCTCTTTAATATACAAGTCCTGATCAAACATTAATAAAATGCAGGCTTATGCCTGATGCCTCATTCCCCCCTTTCAAGCTCAAGGACCTTCATCCCAAGTGTCCTTGATAGCTTGACCTTCATCATATTCCTGAGGTAAAGCTCTGTATAGGGCCATGATATGAGGTAGAGTTTCATTTGAAACCATCTTGCTAATTGTACTTCTAAAACATGAAATGATACATGGCATCATACATAAAACCATTACCACTACTGTCAAGAAAAACAAGCAAGACAATAGTATCCCTTTGAGTCCTGTGACATTAGGTAACCAATTGGTGAGCCATCCCATATCCCATCCTTCCCATGTTTGTACTGGGACATGTGCTATATTCTCCATCTTTGTGGCCAACACACGGATTGCCTCACCATTATCTGAAATGTTAAAGCAACAGGCATTCCCTGTCAAATTCAAGACTCCACATAGGCCTCCCTGCTTGGCAAGTACATAATCCATTCCCATTTTCAGCTGCAAAATGGCGGCTCTACTTTCATCCAACTGTTGTGCAATAAGTCTCAAACTCTTGGCCGTTGCATTGGTTACAAGTTCCACTACTGCTTGCAATCGAATTATTCTGTTTAGATTATAAATAGGATCCCGTGCCCCTTGTATGAGCTCACCAGGATTCCAGGAGGCAGGATCATAATAGGCTATAATGCGCTCTGGTGGCCAATCATCAGTACCGCTCCAACTTTGGGTACTTCCTCCTGCTATATGAGAAATATCAGCGTTTCTTCGTGTACGCTTGGCCAAATTAGTGGGCATAATCCACATTGGTGGTAATACCCATCCCAGGAAACAAGTCCCACTCCATTTGGAGGGGAGTTTCTTGTATGCCCATTCTCCACATATCCACCACAACCATCGTGTCTGAGGTCTTTGGTACGTGGAGTACAGAAGGCGGAATAGCAAAAGAGGTAGAGAGTTCACAGTGCAGTATGTTAGATTGCCTTTTTCTGTCACAGTTATGTTCCATACCACTTTCCATGCATGAATAAAAGGAGGTGCACAGGGCAAGGCATCCCGAGTTCGATAGGTAGTATCGTGTGCCCAGGTATTCTTAATATTATCCCAAGTATAGTGACAATGAGAAGAGCCTATCATGGTAGAATCAGCTGCATCTGATGATCTATGTACACAGAATTCCCCTTGTACAGGTATAACTCGTAATGGTTTAGTTGAGTTCCATCCGGGGAAATTCTGTACTTCTGTTTGGTGTGGTATTTCGCTTACCATACCAATGGCATCTAATGGTATCGGTAATAAGGGCATACCTCCCTCTGAATCATCTGGCCCGAGAGAGCAAACAAGGCAATTGGTCCTATTTGCAACATTGGCTACCATTTCAGCTAAACCTACCCACATATTGTGGTCATGGCGGAATCCATATTTAGTCAATTTGGTCAGATTCAAGGACCCTTCCCCTTCCCAAGGGATCAGGATTAATAGAATCATGTTGATGTCTAGCATATGCATTCCTCCCACAAAAGATTACCTTATTGTGATAGCAAATAAATATTAGTCCCAATATAATTCCCCCAGTGACAGAAATGGGGAACCACCAAGACCAAAACATATATCCCGAGGATCCCCAATGAGTAATATCTCTGATAATTGTTCCACAAGGGGGGTGGGCAGTCAATTAATTGTATAAGAGAATCTTTCCTTTCACAATCGCTGGTTCAGATGCTCCTCAAGCTTCAGGCGTGCGCAGGTCAGCCAGCTTCCAGGTTGTGGCTGCAGCAGGCCGGTCGTCAAATGTTGCCCGTGACCTAGCCCGTTCCCGGTAGGGCTAGATACAGGGGTTTTTGGAGAGAGTCAGTTTAAGAGGATTAGAGGGGTCACCTTTGCACGTCCAACTGCCTTCGGACTTCTTCAAACGGGAGTGATGAATCCAGGGGGTCACCTCAGCTACCTTCACCGCTGTTGGAGTAGAGAGCAAGACGGTGTAAGGTCCACGCCACTTAGGTGCAAGTGGATCACGTTTCCACTCTTTCACCCATACGCTATCGCCAGCCTGGAACTGATGAATCGGCTCGGCAATGCTGCACGGCGTGCGCTCGAGGGCCCACCTGTTAAGAGAAACAAAAACACGGGAGAGAGATTGCACTTGTCCCTGTGTCACATGGTCTCCTATTTGTTTAAGATCAGCTGAAATATCCTGAACAAAGGAGGGCGGTCTCCCATACAGGAGCTCAAAAGGTGACAACTTAAGTCTTTTTGTGGGTGCACACCGAACACGAAACAGTGTTATGGGTAACACATCTACCCATCCCAATCCCGTTTCCTGGGTTAATTTTGCCAATTGGGTTTTCAGAGTCCGATTCATTCTTTCAGTTTTCCCTGAACTCTGAGGCCTATAGGCTGCATGCAGTCTCCATTTCACTTGTAGGACTCGACATACTTCTTGTACTACTTGATCAATGAACGCTGGCCCATTGTCACTTCCAATGCATCTAGGTAATCCAAACCTCGGGATCAATTCAGTGAGGAGTCTCTTAGTTACCTCTCGTGCCTTTTCAGTTCGGGTGGGAAAAGCTTCAACCCATCCGGTAAGAGTATCTACAAACACAAGGAGATACTTGAATCCCTTAGAAGGGACCAGCTCTGTGAAGTCCACAATTAGGCTTTCCATGGGGACATATCCCACATGTTGGATTCCAGGAGGTTGTACCGGTCCCTGCCTGGGATTGTTTTTAGCACAAAGAACACATTTCTGTGAAATGCAAGTTGCTAATTGTGATAGGTTAATAATATACAACTTCCGACTGAGACTCTCTCTGGTTGCAGTACCGCCAAGGTGAGTAGATTCATGATAATTTCTTACAATTGTGCCTGCTAGATGATGAGGTACATAAATCCTATTGTCTGGCAGGATCATCCAACCGTCCGTCACAACTGCTCCTTCCTGTTCAGCCCACTTCCTCTCTTCTGGGGTATAGTGAGGTTTAACTTCTTCTGGAACTACCTCTGGTATGAGGGCTGCTATAAATCCTCCCACAGGCTTTTGGGCTGCCTCTCGAGCTGCTTTGTCAGCAGCATGATTTCCTCTGGTTATTGGATCCCTTCCTCGTCCATGACCTTTGCAGTGCATTACAGCAATCTGTTCTGGAGCCCATACTGCTTCTAACAGGATTTCTACTTCAGGTCCATATTTCAAGGCTTTCCCGTGGGCTCCTATTAGACCTCTTTCTTTCCATAGAGCACCATGTGCATGCAGGGTTAAGAAGGCATATTTAGAATCAGTATAGATGTTTGCCTTACATCCGGCTGCCAATTGCAGAGCTCTAGTTAAACCTATAAGTTCAGCTTTTTGTGCCGAGGTGCCAGCAGGCAAAGCTTCAGCTTCCACAACTTCCTCATTGGTGACCACAGCATATCCTGCTCGTCTGGCACCTTCATGCAGGTAACTGCTACCATCAGTATAATATACAACATCTGGATTTTTCAATGGTTCATCTTTCAGATCGGGTCTACTGGAATAAACTTCATCCATTATTTGGAGACAATCATGTGATTCTTCATCATCTACCTCTGGTAGGGGCAGCAAAGTCGCTGGATTGAGCATATTCACTACTCGTAGATGAATCCTGGGATTTTCACACAATAGGCCTTGGTACCTAGCCATCCTTGGGTTCGTTAGCCAATAACTACCCTTATATTCCATGAGTGTCAGAACAGCATGAGGTACATTCACATACATCGTCTGGCCGAAGGTAAATTTATCAGCTTCTTTGACAAGGCTGGCAGTGGCCGCTACTGCCCTTAGGCATGGAGGCCATCCTTTTGCTACTGAGTCCAATTGTTTTGACAAATAAGCTACTGGACGGTTCCAACTTCCTAATCTCTGGGTCAGGACTGCCGCTGCAATCCCATTCTGTTCATGTACATACAGCTGAAAGGGTTTTTCCGAATTAGGCAGTCCAAGGGCTGGGGCCTCCATAAGTCGTTGTTTGATAACTAAAAAGGCTTGTTGCTGCTCAGGTCCCCATACGAATGGGTCCTTTTCTGCACCTCGAGTGCTTTCATGTAAGGGTTTGGCCAGACTGCTGAAATCAGGTATCCATAGTCTACAAAACCCTGCTGTTCCCAGGAATCCTCTGAGTTGTTTCCTTGTGGTAGGTTCCTTGATAAGGCAAATAGCTTCTTTCCTCTCTGGCCTCAATGCTCGTTGTTGGTGTGAGATGTCAAAGCCCAAATATTTGACCTTTTCTAAACATAACTGTGCCTTTTTCTGGGAAACTCGGTAGCCAGCTTCCCAGAGCAAGTGGAGCAGTTCCTCTGTACCTTCTTTACAGGTATCAAAATCCTTTGCTGCTAGTATAAGGTCATCTACATATTGCAGAACCACCTTTTCTCCAGGTATTGAGGGGTAACTTGTTAGATCCTTCGCCAAGGCAGTGCCAAATAAAGTTGGGGAATTTTTGAATCCCTGGGGCAATCTCGTCCAGGTTAGCTGGCCTTTTGTTCCTGTCAAAGGGTCTTCCCACTGGAAGGCAAATATAGGTTGGCTCTGTGGTGCCAGCCGGCAACAGAAGAATGCATCTTTCAAGTCCAATACAGTAAAAAATGTTGCTTCTGGTGGGATCAAACTCAGCAGGGTGTATGGGTTTGGTACATTTGGGTGCAAGGTCTCGATAGCCTGGTTTACGAGCCTCAAGTCCTGCACTGGCCTGTATTCATCTGTCCCAGGTTTTCGAACAGGCAAAAGGGGTGTGTTCCATTCTGATTGGCAGGGCTTAAGCAGACCATATTTTAATAGGCGGTCCAAATGTTTCTGGATGCCCTCTGCTGCTCGCCGGGGTAAAGGATATTGCTTTACAGATACAGGGGTAGCCATAGGTTTTAAGGTTACTACAATTGGAGCTATATTCTTGGCCATTCCTGGTGGGCTATTTTCGGCCCATACTCCTGGTGGCACCTGTAGAGTTCGGAGGAGCTTGTTTAACTCTGTATCCAATGTGGGTTGGACTTGCAGGGCTGACATTAGGCGCCATGATTGTTCCTTAGGTACTGAGAGGGAAATTATTCCTGCTGCCTTTGATGGCAATTTCATTTCTGGACCTCGAGGAGTGAAGGTGATTTGGGCCTGCAATTTGGACAGCATATCTCTACCTAAGAGAGGTATTGGACACTCAGGTATATACAAAAACTGATGGGTTAAACGATGTCCCCCAATCTGGCATTCCAAAGGTTGGAGGAAAGACCTCTTAGCTGACTGACCAGTGGCACTTTTAATGACTACACTTTTGGATGCCTTTTTCTGCAATAGTTCTGGGAGTACTGAGTATTCAGCCCCAGTATCAATCATAAAGTCTATTAAATGGCTTCCTAATTGGATCGTGACCGTGGGCTCCTGGAAGCCTAACTTTATGGAGTCCGGTCTTTCCTAGTCTTGGGTAAAATCCTCCTCTGCCAGTCCAATGACATTGTCCCTACTCCGTCCTTGTCCAGGTCTCTGATATCTTCCATCTCGGATCATTCCCCATCCCCGTCCCTGGTTTCTTGGGCCGGAGCCTGGGCCTGGGCCTGGGCCTGGGCGTACTTCTTCCAACCTCAGGGGTTCAGGACACTCCCGCTTCCAATGACCCTCCTTCTTGCAATTCGCACATTGATTCCTTCCCAGTGGTGGATTCCTTCCCCGCCCTCTTCCTCCATTTAAGGGGCGGTAGTCTTGCTTCACTGCTGTGGCTAGCATTACCATCTTTTCCTTCTGCCACTTCTTCTTCTCTTGTTTCTCAGCCTCATCCCTATTCCGATAAACTCGGCGTGCAATGGCCATAATTTGGCTCATCAGCATCCCTTCCCATCCTTCGGATTTCTGAATTTTCTTACGAATGTCAGAAGCGCACTGGGCCACAAATGTAGCAGTAATCATTCTGCTGTTTTCAGGGGCTTCAGGGTCAAAAGGAGTCCATATACGATAGGCTTCTTGCAGCCTCTCTAAAAAGTCTCCTGGACTCTCATTTGGTTTCTGTTCTACTTCTGAGACTTTAGACATATTAGTGGGCTTCTGGCATGCCCTGCGGATACCTTGCACAAGCGTCTGGCGGTAGGTGGTAAGTCTGGCCAGGTGAATTACATTGTTTGGATCCCAATTAGGATCTTCCAAGGGAAAGTTGTCTTGGAGATGACGGTCAATATTATAAATATTTCCCACTCTGGCCTGCTCACGCAAATATATCTGTGCCTTTTCAATTATGTCTCTCCTTTCCTCAGTGGTGAACAGAGTATTCAGGAGCTGGCGGCAATCTGTCCAAGTAGGACTATGAGTATTTATTATTGAAGTCACCAAGTCCATCATAGCCTGAGGTTTTTCTGCAAAAGATGGGGTGTGTGTTTTCCAATTCATCAGATCTGTAGTCGTGAATGGAATATATTGCAGGGTCGAAGTTCGAGGTGGCCGTGGTCCGAGTTGCCCGTTAACCAGCACAGGCTCCTCAAGTGCATCAAATACTCTTCTGAGAGGGGCTACTACGTGATCTTTCTCTTCGCCTTGCTCTAGGGGCCTCAAATCATAGGGGATGGTATTTGTCCCAAGGCGTTCTTTTAGCAGCTTTATACGCCTGGCTGTATTGCTTGCTGACCGATTAAGGTCTCCCTGTAACTTCTGTAATAATTCTCTAGGACTTGGATGTACAGGGGTTTGGGGTAGGCAATCAGTTGTTTCACTAAAAGAGACTGTAGATGGAGTTCTACTGGGACTCACAGATGGAATAACCACTTCTGCTTGGGCTTTATTATAGGCCTCCAATGCCTCCTGAAGATATTTATCATAATCTATCAAGGAATCAAGTTCTGTGACTCCAGCCCCATTATTCATTCCACTTTCTTGCCTTGGGGTTACAACTGGTGGAGTGTTTGGATTGGGCTCCCTTCGATGTGGAGCATAAGGTGGAGGTGGAAGCAGCTCTTCCTCTGGTCCCTCAAAAATGGGTTTGAGTTTATTTGGCAAGATTCCTTTCCTAGCTTCGGCTTTTACAGCCAATAATTTGCATCGTTGGACTTTGCATTCCCTTATCCATGGAGGATTTTTATTTAATGTGCTCAGCCAGGAATCTATATATGAAAATTGTTCTGGGCACCCTCCAATTTCTTTGGCGATGTTAGACCAAAGTTTGCTTACTAAATTTATATCAAAGGTTCCTTGAGATGGCCATTCAGTATTTTGCTTCGGCCACTCTAATTCACATAACGTTCTCAGGCGCTCTGGCGTCATTTTGACTCCATACGCCCCTGAGAAGGCTTTCTTAAAATTATTTAACATACATTCAAGAGGTGTATTTTCCCCTTTTGAACCCCCAACTCCCATTGTATGGCCCTGTGAAGTATCCACTCAGTCACTCACACACACGCTTCGTGGGTTTCCTTGCCCAGATGGAGTCGCCTCACTGGGAACCGAAGTACTACCCACTCCACACTCAGGTCAGCTACAGATTGCTCTGTACTTTCTCACACATACAATGCGTTAGATACTTCACCACACACTACCTCCCATTCTTCCCTTTTCCCCCACCAGATCACCATCTGATGTATCCAACCACCTAGCGTACTCAGTTCCCACTTACTGAGACGCAGAAGTTTGATCAAGACTTCTCTTCCTCCCAATTAATTGGAGGGCCAAAAATCCCTTTGTGCACTTACCCCTGGTTGGTTCCGTTTCCCCCCCGGTCCGTCGCCGCCAGTGAGCAGGGTATCAGACAGACGAGACTTCTGCGTCCCCCCTGGAAAAATTTACCAGTGCGCGCTTGGGTAAGCAGTTTAGAGATCCTCTCTCTTGTACCCTGCTCAGTAGAGCGAAGGGGCTGCGTTCCAGCAGACCACTTATCCGAGTCACGGCACCATAAAATGTAGCACCCTGCTTGTGGTTAACGCTTAGCTGGAATGAAATATTCAACGCAGCAATAGAGAAATTAAAATAATTATTTATTTGTCAGACAAATAAATGAGAGGCACAGTGGTATATGGTTACCAAGCTCTGGCCTGGCTCCTGCCATTATGGCCAGCCCTTATATTCCCTTAATCCAGCCCCCTTTGCTCCTCCTGTGGCTGCCTCTGTCCAATCAGCCTAGTTGGATTTCCTATTGGCTGATTGCTATATCCAATCCTAAAAGATACACCCACATCCTCCTGTCCTTATATGGAACACAAACAGCTATATATTGTTACATCTATAAATGACAAATAAGTAGTAATATATCTTACATGTGTCTCAACAAGGAATCTTAATTACCAGCTCACCTCTTGCCCTCCCTGCCCTATTGCCTTCTAAAACAAATGGTTAATCTTAAATTTTTATCTTAAACATATGTCAAGGATCTTGAGTTTCACATCAACATTGAAAGATATCCTTCATTTGAAGGTTTCTAAACAAATGTCTGACAGCCATATATCAGGACAGCATTTGATGGCGTCTTCCTGTCTAGCAGGGGGGGCTAAACTGCTGGCTGACTTAATTCCAGGATAAATACAACTCTTCTAGCATTTGTTAAATCCTTTGCATAATTACATTTAAGCCAATATATTTAATACACAACACAGGTAGCCTCTTAAAAGGAATAAGGTCTTTGTAAAGTAGAAAAGGGAACTCAGTATAAAACAGTTTCAGAAGAAACCTCTTTAGTTTACATCTTCCCCTTTCACCCTCCTTTCCAGCCTCAAAATAAAATAGGAAGAAGCTTCTTTTTCCCCAGCCAAGCCAGTTGCCTTTTCTCTCAGTTTAAGAAAGAAACAGTTTTAAAAAGACTTCCCAAAAAAGCCTCTCTTTCTCTGTCAGCTAGATGCTTCTCCCCATTTGCCTCTGGCCTTAGAAAATACAGCTCAAGGTTTAAGAGAGGCCCATGGTATCATTTTACTATTTGCCCATTCCTAATTATATTTATCTCTGCCTTTGTTATCTTCTGTAACATGTAGGGTCAGTGTCATTACTCAGTCTGTAATTTCAGCTTTTATGACTTTGAGAATTGCTTTCTGCTATCAATCAAAAGGGGCCCCTTTGTCTAGGAAAACATTACCAGTGTTTTCTTAAGCAGCTAGCCTTCTTGCCTGGCATGAAACGTTTGAAAATCTACTTTTGAAAATCTAAGCCCTCTTTAATATACAAGTCCTGATCAAACATTAATAAAATGCAGGCTTATGCCTGATGCCTCAGCATTGCTTTTCTCCAAACCCTGTCAAGGGGTTAGGGCCACACCAGAGCCCCTGGGAGCATCTGGGGTGAGCTGTGAGATCGAAGGAGTTCTCGCTCCCCCAGGATGCTTTCCCTTACTGACATATGGTGGTGCCCAGTGTCAGTCCTCTTCCTGCCACCGTGCAGATTCAGGTAGTCTGGAACCAAGGCCTAAGTAACCACTCACATGCTGTAATGAATAAAGTTGTGGCCAAAATTTAATGCCAAAAACCTTAAACTAAAATCTGTGTCTATTGTGTCTTCATTCGGGGGTGGTTTTGGGGAGTCTTCACACACAATTGTTAGTTGCTTATACAAAAAAGGTCTCAAAGTGACTTAACAAGATAAGTTGCTTGCATGCAGATGAAATAGTAGGGCAAAAGATTATTTGCTTCATTTCTTATGTACTGGTTACACAGCATTTAAAGGAGAGGAGGTGAAAGCTGAAAATTCTGTGCAAAGACATTCTTGTTATTGAAGTTAGAATTTGTATAGGGCTGTAAAAGCTTTCCCTCTCCACCTCCAAAGAAAGAAGCCAAAATTACTGGGGGGCTGAAGGAACTCCACTGTTAGGAAAAGTTTGGGGCATTTTAGTTCAGAAAGATCTGAACTTGATAGACATTTCGAATATGTTCCAGGGTATGATGAAATTGGAGAGCTTTTCTCCCTCTCTGATAACACTAGAATCTGGAGTCCCCCAATGCATCTGAATGGTTAGAAATTCAAGAGAGACAAAAGCATATAGTGCACACAATGCATGGTCAAACTTAAAGATTCACTACCATGAGAAGGGATGGCCACTATTTTATAGAACTCTATATGGGGATTAGAGTAATGTATGAAGGTTTTGGCTGCCAAGAGGTACTAGTTATTATGGCCATATGAAACCTGTCAGATCCTGAATATCAGTCACTGGGAAATGAAAGGAGGAGGGGGCTATGACTTGTAGGCTTCCCATTGGTCTGTCGCTATGAGATAAAGGATATGGAACTAGATAGACTTGACCCCCCCATCCCACCCGGGTTTTTCAATGTGTTCATATAGGGAAGTGTCATTTGTGGACAAGATCCCATGTATGTACAAAGTTACAGGACAGAAAAAAAGATGAAAGACTAGTTTTCAATGAATTGTGCAGATTCACATAAAATTAGCAGGTAATAGAGTACATACTGTGGATGCAAAAGATCCCAGGTTTCCTCCTTGGCACCTCCAGGTAGGAGTAGGAAGACCCTACCCCCATCTGAAACCCTGGAGATCCAGTATGAATCAGTGTAAACAGTACTGAGCTTGATGCACCAATGTTCAGACTCAGCATACAGTACCACCCCATGCCCACTGGAATTGCTCTGCTTTTCTGCTTTGAATAGCTGGCCCTGATGCCATATTGCAAACTACTTTAGATGTTCCTCTCAATTTCAACAGCAGTTATGGCATGGTGAGGGAGGACTGCTGTTGACAGGGAAATAAGTCTGAAGCCCCTTTTGAGCTCACAGAAGTAGTTTCATGGTTCATTGGATTCTGGCCAAAGTAAACAACCTGAGATGAATTCCCCCACTCCACCCCCAAAACCGGTCCAGCTGCAATTTGGTTCAAATCGAGCTGTGCTCCATTCTGACAATGAAATCAATAAGGGATTGCTGGCATACAGCTTCGCGAATGAGGTCCTGCACTAACCTCAATGAGCAGTGCTGACCTGGAGCAGTGCTCAGAACAGCGCTATTTGAGAGTGTTTCATGTGCTTTTTTAGCAGTTTCCTATGGCTGGTGATTGATGTGCCTACAGCCACTTGCAGCCAAAATATTTCATAAATATTGCTTCATTCCCTCCCACATGTATTAATTTAGGTCAAAAGGTCACATCTGGTGTGCCACTGTTCTATTCTTCTTTGGTGGGATGGGAGTATAGGTTCTGCCCTGGAGAAGTTTTCTATGCATTCTTTTGTAGCCTTCACAAAACTGTTGGGTAATTTCACCTCCTCCCTCTGGAAAATATTCCACGAATCACATTTTACTGCCTGCAGACAGAACTTACTTTGGGAAAGGGGGGATTTCCATACAGCCCTTCTATTCTTTTGACCAGGGAGAGAGGAAGAACACGCCAAACATCTAAGCATCGGGGTCGGGGGGAGAAGTCTCACCCTAAATAGAACAATATATCTTCAATCCTAGCTTTTGTTAGCCTTATAATGGAAAGAGGGCATTTGATTGGTTTTTGCTTCCATATTCTGTGGCAAGTAAGAATCAAGTAGCGTGCAAGGGCTTGTAGTGTTTAATTTGGCTCCTGATAGAAGAAATAAGAAAATGTGAAAACAAGGGACAGAAGGAGGTGAAAAAGAACAATTATCAGTAATAGAACAGGAAGAGGCATCCATCTCCTATGCCACAGCTTTTTAGATTTCTTTCAGTCTCAATAGTGAAAGCAGGGGTCTTTATTGTAGGCAGAGCACTGCAAAGGGCGGCGGGGGGGGGGGGAATCCACCATGGACACTATTTTCGGCTCAGCTTTGATTCTGCAAATTAGAAAGAAGAAAGGAAAGACCAACTTATTTTCTGAATAAAGCAGCAGCTTCGTTGTTTCCAAAACATCATTCTGAACATAATAATGTTTGCTGTACAACAAAGAATGACAAATTATAGTACGGATTGATAGATTCATTGGCAAAAGCTTTTGTAGCTTAGTGTTCACTTCATGATAAGATGCATGAAATTACACACAATGACCTGTCTCATTTGTTGTCCTTTTTTTGGTGTGGGGGGGGAGGGCAGGTGACTTCTCCTATCCATGCATAAATGGACCAGCAAATACTATGTATCACTCCTCGTGTTTTGTACACGTGGTCTGCTTATAATGCATTGTGCTCCTGGTGGTAAATCCATAAGGAAAATGGCTCTGTAACAGAAGTGTTGGTGAGAACATGGCAATATAGAAAGAAGGTATGAAAACTGGCAGACAGATGCAGGCAAAAGACGTAGAGCAGAGCAAGATGGTGGAGCTAATTTCTCACACTCCCCCCCATCTGTCCAAGGATAAAAGGATGAGTACAGATTCTCCAAGTGTCCCTATTTTTCAAGGACAATTCTGGATTTACAAAAGCTGTTCCAACTTCTGATTTGATCCTGGAATGTCCTGCTTTTCCTTAGGACATCCTTATCTTCATCGGAGAAATGTTGGAGAGTATGGAGTTATGTGATGCCCGAGCCAAGGAAATAAGTAACTATACAACCTTTAGAAGACATCTGAAGGCAGCCCTGTTCAGGGAAGTTTTTTTTTTTTTAAATGTTTAGTGTTTTATTATGTTTTTATATATGTTGGAATATGCTCAGAGTGGCTGGGGCAACCCAGTTAGATGGGTGGAGTAGAAATAATATTAGAATTATGGAATAGGACATCTGTATTTTCATCGGAAAAATGTTGGAAGGTTTGTGAACAAGAAGGTGGTTTGTACATGTATATGTACAAAAGACAGAGGTTTTCCTAAACTTTGCTGATTGGCAAGCTAGGTGGTAAGTGAGTGGGTAGGTAGGTGTGTGGCGACGCCTCTGTGCATTGGAATTTACCAGTAAAATTGCAGGCCTCTAGCAAGGCCTTTAAGATCCTGGAGAATTACCAAGCAATTTGGGCTGAGGTTAATAGAAATCTCTGTTTGTGGGATAAGCTTTTACAGGCAGAAAATAGTCCTGCTGCCTCAAAAGGATAGTTAATAGGCTTTTTCATAGTGCCTCCAATGAACTTTTTTTTTTTAACCTGGATAGTTTGAAAGGCTTGTCGTGGTGATGGCTTTGTCTAGAGTACTGGTTAAATGCATGCTTCTTAAAATGGGGCAGCAGGGAACAAATATATGAATTAGAATCTAAATGACAAATGTAGTGTAACAAAACACAGACTTCAAAAAAAGCAAGTAAAAAAACTAAAAGCAACAAAAAAGGGTGAGCCTCACTTAGGCATATTAAAAGTCCTTTAGTGGTTTAAAAAGCTCTTCGCAGGGTAAAGCCATTAAGTTTGGCTGCAGGAGAGCCTCCCTGTAGAGAAGGTTTTCTAAATGTAGTGCCACTCTTAAAAAGGCCCTTCCCTGTGCCTACCTGGTCTACCAGAGAAGGTCCTCAAAGGATGGTTTCAGAAAACCGACAAATTCAAGTGGGAGAAGATAGCCTGGGTCCCAAGACAATCTAGGTATGTGACATCAAAGAAAACCAGAGATACTAAATCCACTTTAGGAAACAACCATAATCTGCCTGTTCGAAACTACTTCCAACTCTAGTTGTGCTAGTCATCAGATCTACCTCACACAGAAACGTATTGGAATGTGAGATTGCAGAGTGACTCCCTTTTTTCCTCATTTTCTTGCTTGGCAAGCAGCACATCATCATCATCATCATCATCATCATCATCATCATCATCATCCATTGGCAGCTTTGTACTAGTAAAGAACACTTCTACTCACACAAAGCTAGGCACCCAATTGCCACTGACTGCGCTTACCCACCACATGGTAAAGGTAAAAGTAAAGGTAAAGGGACCCCTGACCATTAGGTCCAGTCGTGACCGACTCTGGGGTTGCGGCACTCATCTTGCTTTATTGGCTGAGGGAGCCGGCGTGCAGCTTCCGTCTGGGTCATGTGGCCAGCATGACTAAGCCACTTCTGGCGAACCAGAGCAGCGCACGGAAGCGCCGTTTACCTTCCCGCTGGGGTGGTACCTATTTATCTACTTGCACTTTGACATGCTTTTGAACTGCTAGGTGGGCAGGAGCAGGGACATTTGTCTGCAGACAGTTTTTCCGGGTCATGTGGCCAGCATGACTAAGCCGCTTCTGGTGAAACCGGAGCAGCACACGGAAACGCTGTTTACCTTCCTGCTGGAGCGGTACCTATTTATCTACTTGCACTTTGATGTGCTTTCGAACTGCTAGGTTAGCAGGAGCAGGGACCGAGCAACGGGAGCTCACCCCATCGCGGGGATTTGAACCGCCGACCTTCCGATCAGCAAGCCATAGGCTCTGTGGTTTAACCCCACAGCGCCACCCGCGTAGCATGCACTATATCACATAAAGTTCTGACTTGTTCCCCCAACCACCAGAAGCAGTTTTCCACAGAAGCCCAAGCTGGAGTAGGGATGGGCAAAAATCAGGGTTCCCACCTTGAGTGAGCATAAGTTTTCTGCACATGCAAAACTATCATGAATACCATACATTATTCTGATCTTCAGAAAGGAAGTGTGCTACATTTTTTTAAAAAACAACAACAACACACCACCCTATTTCTCCAGTATTCTTCCAGGTGACAGTCTGCAATGCAGTGCACTCACCTTTCATTCTGCCTGGAAATCCTCTCTTATATTGTAGTGTTGTTTTCCTTTTTGTTGTCTTGCAACCTGAGACCATATGATGAAGGATGGGTTTGACATCCTCTTATAAAAACACACACACAAAATCAAGTATGTAAATTTCAGTGGCGGTTAGCAATAACTGAGTGACGAAGTGCCATAAAGTTTGCACTGGTGCAGTATATAAACATAGGGTTTTTGTATTTTCAGGTGGGGTTCTCATTCCGCTCTGGCTATGATGCCTGCTTCAGGTGCTCTGCTTTACGTTTATTTCTGCCGCTGTTCTGCTGATTGACCAAATCGAAAGATAAATGAAGTGTTAGAGGGACAGGAACAGCTGAGCCACCGGCTTCATTGCAGAGCCCTGGGACCGTCGTCAGCTTTTGATAAGACTGCCACAGCTTGTGACTGCATCTCATAACTGTTTCATAGTTATCACACACAATCAAAGGCAGAATGAAGGGATTCTGGGAAGGCTAGATAATGACCTTGGCAAGTGGCTAGGAACAGAACTGAGAAATTATTTACAGCACTTGCCTTGAAGGGATAATTTGGCAACGGTACTACAAAGCAGGTTTGAGAGGGCAGCGCTGAAATTAGCAAAAGACTTTTAAATATTAAAATCCTTTAAAAATAACTGCAGGTAGAAGACAAGGAGAACAACCTCTGGGACCTATTTTCCACTTCACTGGTGGATGGCTCGCAATCTGAAATTCTGGGTTTAATAACAAAAGACATCTTATTAAATTACACTGGGGGAAAGTCTGCTGCTTCGTGCAGGTGTCAGATTGGCACAGGTCCTAACACCGACTGTAGCTGCACATGTTATTCTGGCATGCCAGCCAATACTTTGGGACAAATGACATGCAAGCATTATCTCCCTGAAACCTGCTGAGCTTTTAAAAAATTAAATATAATATTGGTGAGAAGAGTCTGAAAATGGGAAGTTAAAAAGTCCCCCTTTACCCATATTTAAGTATGGGGTGAGACAAGTTTTGAAAACCAGAATACTGGATGATAAAGTACAACAGTCCTGACCTTTCCAAGGTTGTAAGTGAGAGAAGACAAGAGTATTCACTGTCACTAGGAATAGAGGGATCTGTCAGTTTGGGTTCTCTGTTTCCCCTTTTCCCCACAACCTTAAATTCAATCATCCACATTTCTACAACAATTAGCTTTTTAAAATAAATAAAATAAAAGGTCCTCATGAAAATTCATCAGCATTTTTGTGCAAATCTGTCCCGCTAAACATATTTTTTGTAGGCAGTTTTTACTACTGTACATATTTTTGCAAGTAACCCCACCCCCCCTCACAATGCATTTCTGTATGCTACCTTCAATATATACAATATATGCATTTTTGCATATATTTCCCTAATATATGCATTTTGGCAAACTTTTTTAGTGGGAGAACAGCATTACCAAATTTAGCTAAATGCAAATTCCGAAGAATATTTGCATTTTGGCTCACATATTGTTGTGGAAGTGTGAATTTGCTAGATTCATCTTTAATGTGAAGTGAAGTGAATTTCTCCACTGTCATCAAAAGTTAGGGAATCTAATAAAATCATGATGTCACAGTCCTTCCAGGACCCCACACCTCAGATTCCATTCCTGACAAGCTGGAAGTTGCTCTGCCATATATCCTAAATCAGGCAAGCCTTCTTAAATTCGGCAATGCCCTTTCACCTGTTTCACAGCCACCTTCCCTATACACACACAGACAAATCAGCTGTGTTTCTGATGTTCTGCACTGCATGCCCTATCAGGAAATGATTTTGTTGTTTTGTCATGATGTGACCCAGAAGTAAAGGCAGCAAGCTGAAAATCCGGAGGCACAGAGCAATGGTTGATTTCTGTTTGAATCCAAGGCTACAGCTATGGGAGAAACAAGACCCTTTGGGGGAGTTATGATGTGAACCATTCCACTGTAGGCTCAGTTTGTATATATGTCTAAACAAACCATATACCCTAAAGGTACCACAGTCCTCGCTGTGCTTCATTTCCAAAAGGAAGCACAAACCTTGGGTAAGTGCTCAGAGATTGGGGTGGCATTCAACAATACACAATAGCCCTCCTACTTTTCAGTTCAGTAGGTGATGGTAGCTACTGAGAGTTGAACTATTTTAGGGTAGATTTAATCCTATTGGCAAAACTTAAGAAACCAGACAACCCATCTATGTCGCTTTGCCTAGAGATACTTGCCCTTAAGTTCCAGGATAAGGAGCGACAGGTAAGTACACTACAAGGAGCAAATGCCTAGGGCCTGATTCAAAAGAAAGTTATACGTGATAAAGAGAAGAACTGTTAGTTTTTCCTGTGCTTAATTTTTGTTTTTACTGCAACTATTCCTTATGCTGACAAAGCAGCCTACTGTTCTTTTTCAAGCCTTCTTTATTGTTTCATTATTCTTATTCTTATTTTTTAAAAGTTTTTTATACAAGAAGTAAAAAAACATCCAGGAAGGAAATAAAACGAAGTCATCTGAACTGCTGAGGTTAAAACAACGGACAAAGCTCCAGATACCTGTTTTGTTCTCCTCTTTTTGTGATTTTACCTTGAGGTTAGGAAGCTGCCTTGCTACACATTATATAAGGAAAATCCCATGCACACATTTTAGTCAAATTAATGCTTATTGGGTGCTAGGAAGCTGCAACAGATTTTCAAAAACAAGCAGACGTTCAGAACATCCAACAGATATGTTAGACGCAGTGGAGGGTCGTCCCTTTGGCCAAGTGGCACATTGCCCCATCAACCCTACTCTGTCTTCAGCCAGACTCCACTGTCTTCCCTCTTACAGTGGTACCTTGGTTTAAGAACAGCTTAGTTTATGAACAACTTGGATTAAAAACGCTGCAAACCCGGAAGTAGGTGCTTTGGTTTGTGAACTTTGCCTTAGAAGCAGAACATGTTCCGCTTCCTGTCGAGTGTGTTCCATTTGTAAACTGATCCCCCCGCTGCTATGGGAAAGCACACCTTGGTTTAAGAACACTTTGGTTTAAGAACGGACTTCCGGAACGGATTTAGTTCGTAAACCAAAGTACCACTGCACTTGTAGCCAGTCCAGGGGATCACACTGTGTGCCAGCTTCCTTCTCCTTAATCTCTCCTGGCCTTGAGGAACTCATCAGGGAGGAGACAAAACTAGAAATAGGTGTCATTGGCTTTGGTTCTACCTGCCTCCCTGCTTCCTGCCCTACAAGTCCCAATGGTTGAACACTGCACAGAGGCCTCAACCAGGGTTTTCCCCTCCCCAATGTGAAAATATGGAGGACACTGATCTTTGCAGAGTAGACTGAACAGTCTAGTTCCCTGCCAGTTGTGCACGTGTTTTTATGTTGAATGTGTGTTTGTGTGCATTCACACACAAACACACACACATACCCCTCCCCAAATTTCCAGTTGTGTGCTGCAGCGCACAGTCAATTCCTTGTGTAATTCACTGACACAGGATGTAATGGTGAGAGTGGTTAAAGGGCTGGACTGGGAATAGAAAGACTCAAGTTCAAATTCCCACTCAGTCATAAAGTGCACTGAGTGACCTTGGGACAAACACTGGGTGACCTCGGGACAAACACTCTCTTGTAGCCTAACCTATTTAAGAGGGTTATTGTAAGGGCAGAGCCATGTATGCTGCCTTGATATCTTTGAAGGAAAGGCAGGATATAACAATAAATGAAAGTAATAAATGAAAAAGGTATTTGGACAAATGCATGCAGGAGCAGATTGATCATAGTAGGAGCCATGATAGCTAAAAAGAACCTTTGTGTGGAGTCAGTATGTACTGGGGATAAGTAACATGGGATGGCACACCAGTCATTATTAATTGACTTTTGGTGACCTTCTAGAGCATGGGAAGGGACCTGTAGTGCTCCAAATAATGTTGGACTCCAACTCACATGCACTGCAGTCAGGCGTTGGTCCAAGAAACATCTAGAAGGTGACAGTTCTCCACCTCTGTTGTTGAGGTAACAGGCTGGCTAGCATTGGATTGCATGTTGGAACAGATAGACCTTGGTCTGCCTGAGCAAAGCCAGTAATATGTTCATACAGCACTGAATTAGGAACTGAGAGAATGCCATGATAAAATGTCCCCTCGGATTATATTAATCTGCATTCAAGACAGACAGATAACTGCACATCATCTCTCTTGAAAGGCTTGACAAGAGATTGCAAGGCATCATGGCAAATCAGAGATCAGTGTGAAGGACAGAAATGTGATATCCGCACAGATAGTTTTGGTGGGGAGTCCTGCTGTATGCTCCAGCCACTCTGGACTCTGTCCAAGTGCATATCTACAGCAAGTGACTTTGTAGCTCAAGCTGTAAAAGTGGCTGCCTGACCTCAGAGGTCAGCAGCTCAATGCCTAGTCTTGCAGCCTGTCGGAAGGTATTATCTGTAATGGAAGCTTCTCTGGGATTGGCACTGTGTCAGTGTAGCTCTTAAAGCTGAAGCTATGGATATTTTGATTCTCTCTCTCTCTCTCTCTTTCTCTGAGATGCTTCTTCATATGTTAAAATTTCCTAATCAGCTTTCAGTATAGGAAAAAGCTTACACAACACTGCAACCTTTGAAGCGGGGTGTAAGTGTTGTTGTTTTCATCTCAAGGAGACAAGCAGATCGGGCAGCCAATATGTGTTGTCATCAAGTCTTTCTGCAGCAGGCTAGTAGTATCTGATTAGGCAAACATGTCAACAGCCTGTGCAAGGGAGGATCAATACAGGAAAGGTGAAGGCAGTTGGAGGTATCCCTCCCAGCCTGCAAAAACCTGTCTACAAGAAGGGAGCCAGGGAACTGTGGAGATGGATTGAAAGAAGAATTTAAAGAAACAATTCAGCCAGAGGTGCCCTGAAATCAACAGCTATAGTTGGTCAGGTGTTATCTATGCCACAGAAAGATGCTGCACTATGTGGGACTTTGTCAGAAATTAAAATGGGGTCATTTATGTAGGGAGGGGTGATGGTGGAATCTGCTCCATACCAAGTCATAAAACTGCTCCATCAAGTCCAGTACTGTCTGAACTGATTGGCAGCGGTTCGCCAGAGTTTTTAGGCAGTAATTTTCCCAGTCCCACCTGGGGATGTCAGGTATTGAACCGGGGACTTTTTGAATGCAAATCATATGCTTAACCACTGAGCTATGGACCTTCCCTCAACCCTATATTATAACTGATCAAACAATGTGTGTAGAATAGTCCTGATATTTTTGTATGGCTGGAGAAATGTTTGCAGCAGTTCTCATTCATATCTACAGGAGTTCCTCCTTAAAACTGAAAGAGGAATAAGGGGTGAAAGATGGATTGCTAATAGCTTCTTGTTTGGTCGGAGCTCTTCCCTTAATGTACATGCAAGAAAGGTTCTGAAAGCACCATCTTGGCAGCGTTAAAAGCATCTTAAACTTCATATTTCACTCCCTAAAGGCAAAGACTAGAATCAGATGGAAGGTGATTCATGTATCAATATGTCTCCTAGACTGCATTGTGGAATCTTCAATTTCTCGCTACAGGTGGCCTCACAAGCTGTGCAAGACTTTAATAAGGGGAAGACCACCAGAGGCTATGTATCCATTTTCAGGCCTAACATCTGATTGTCTCCTCATACTCAGGAAACAAGGGCTCAGCTCTGAAATACAGATGGAGAAAATTGTTTAACTCAGAAAGACACTCAAGGAATTCAGGATAAACAAAGCCACAAACTGAAAATGCCCATGTCTCAGAATGTGCAAAAATAATAATAGCACTGCACTGTTGCACTGAAGCAGGCTCCTGATAAAGATAAAGAAGGCCCGAATGGAAAGATAAAGGGCATTTTGTGCAGAGAATGGGCTCAGAAGCATACCATTCAAAAGCAGCACTGCTTGAATAAGCACAATTGTTTGCATTGTTCATGCAATTCATATGCTAGAGCTGAAATTTGTTGCAACTGTTATCACTATGAATAATGTTAACAAACAAAGTGAAAACTATTCCATGGGCAGATCCGTGCAGATGAAAATGGGTGTGAATAGCTCATACACATCATTTCCTCCCTTACGAGTCTGTGAATTGAATCTTCCCGAGTCCAGGGGCTGCATTACCCAGAGGTATGCATACAAATGCTAAGGCTATTTCATACTAGTTTAGCAAATCAGTGTTTTAAGAAGAACAAAGTCTCCATACAAGTAGTAAGTATAAGTCTCTGTGTATGCCTTCAAAAATTACGCACACACATAACAACATGCACACCCAAGGTATCATTTGAATTATATTTTATTAAGTTTCAACACTTTTAATATATACAGTTTTGTATTTTCTCTTATTTTATTGACTTCCCACCCCTTTTTCCATGAAGCTTTTTCCCTCCCCTTCTGCTGCACCTGTCTTCTATCTATCAAATCATAACCACAGTACTATAATCTAATAACTACTGTGGCTCATAGCTCAAATCCTGCTCATGAATTAACGTACTATAATATTTCTTTAAATAGTCCAAAAAAGGCATCCATTCTTCAATTTAAAAACCTTCATCATTAGATTTTTTAAAAAATCGTAAAAAAAATCTCTCTGTTGTCAAATGGCCATAATCCTTTGCATTTGGGATACCTAGAATTCTCAAAAGGTCCCAACAGTAATGCAATTCATGTGCAATTTCTTCTGAGACTGGTTGCTACCCTGTAGCTGCTTACCTGGGAGTAACATTCACTGAACCAAATGATTCATAATAGACATGTATGGGATTGTGCTACAACAGGGATAGGGAAACTGTTGTTCTCCAGATGTTTACAAACTTTTTAAAAATATACCCCATCCTTTCAATGAATCTCAGAAGGCCACTGGACAAAATGTTATTTACTGCAGATAATATAACTGTCTGGTTTGCTACCGCATTCTGCATTCGTTTGAACTTCTGGAACTGACATAACCTACTATCTTATTCTTGTCTTGCTTTCCTAGCAGAGAAGTTATTCCTCTGGTTACTTGTACAGTCCTATTTTTATACATGCTTCAGGTAACTTTGAAACTCGTAGAGTCACAGATCCTCAAAAGAGGGTCTTACAGCCCTGCTCCAAAATAAAATAATTAACTCCTAAACACCTTTTCCTTTTGTACGACAAGTATTTAATCCAAGACATTATCACATTTGCATATCCAGATTCAAAGGATACTGTGAGCCAGACAGGTCAACAGCTGGTTAGCAAGTTCAATAAGGAAATAGGATATTTCATATTTTGAATTTTTTGTCCTTCCATACTCTTGTGTCCCTCAGGATGCTTTAAAATATAACCTTATCTAATATTACAATCCTAGCTTTGCCTGGAAGTAAGGCCCATTGATCAACGTGGAATTTATATCTGAGTAAATTTCTGAATAAGATTGTGCTGCAATTTTATCCTGGCAGCAATTTTGTTTGGCAAAATCATATTAAGGTGCACAGTCCAGGTGAAGTATTTTGAATACAACTGTGGTTTGTGCCAGGTTTTGCTTTGTTTCTTAATTTGGTTTCTGACACTGCCTGTGATTGCAGAGGCAACAGAGACTGTTTTCAATGTAAACCGATGTGAATACCATTTAATTTTCCCAGAATGCTTCAGATGTTGCAGTGTTCCAGAACATTCTAGGCTAGAGACAGGGAACAAGTGACCCTCCAGATGCATGGGGAGCTAGAGTCCAAGATCTGACAGGCCACAAATACTCCCCGTCCAATTTCCAGTCATGTTTCAGCTGATACCACAATAAATGATGGCCCCATGGTTAGCTATTTCAAAAAAAGATTATAGCTGTCATTCCTCCTCCCAATATGTCATGAAACAATGCACTATCCAAGTCATTCTGGGCAAACAATATGGCAACTGCTAAAGGAGATAAGACCCCGTTCACCCCCAAATGAGTGGCAAATGCTTACAAATGAGATAATAAAAATGATCTCATCCATATCAATTCATTACTCTTAGTGTTAAGTTTCCTGAAGAGTAAAACTGAGCGCCATAGCCACCATACAGTTGAAAAATTCATCCATTATGAAATGGACGCATGTTCTTAATTCCCATTACAGTGACAAAGCAGAGACAAAGTAGCTTCCCAAAATAGTTGTTCCCATTTCTAATAAAAATTGGAACCATAAAGTTGGTTTGCTCTGAGTTATGCCAATTTCCCATCTAGCTAGTTTTGTCTGTACCTACCGGCAGTAGCTTTCCAGGGCATCGGGATCTCTTTCCCGGTCCTAGCTGGAAATGCTGTGGATTGAACCTGAAACTTTCTCCACACAAAATATATGGTTTACCTCTGATCTACAGCCCTTCTCCAAGTTAATTCACACCCATGAAGGCTGCAATCTTGTGAACACTTACCATAAAGTAAGTCTCTCTCAGAATATGGAAGCTTATTTCCAATATATTTTAAAAACTAGGCTATGCTGTTGTTTTGCTGATGAATCAGCTCATTAACTAGCACAAACCTACACACACACACACACACACACACACACACACTTGTATTTATAACTGCTGAGCTTATCTGTGTTAAAACATGCAAAGGAGTAGGCTGTATCATTACAGGTCCTAAAAATATTAGTCAGAGTTGTGAATGAGAATCTCATAAATGCAAAGAATCTGGTTTTTGTTACCAATTTCTAGCTTTAAAGCATTCCTTGACAGTGCATTAAAAAAAACCCCTACGAAATCTAAAGTGTGTTGTATTACCTCCAGCATCTGTAACTATGGTGCCATTTCTAAACATAGTAACTTGTTTTCCAAAGGCTTCTAGACCTTTTCAAATGATTTCTTCCTGCCCTTGTTAATTTCTGCCCCCACTCCGCCCTGCCTCATTTAGTGTGCCTATCTATAAGTGCTGCTGCTATAGCTGTATTGTTCTTCCACTCTAAGAAGCACCTCTTATATTTGTTTCTTGCTTGTCACCTTCTTCTTGCAAATTAAAGACGATTTAATCTTTATCCTCCTGGTATGGCACTTTTACCTCATCTAGCTACCTCTTAGAGGCTTTTGAAAATGAATTATAAAACTCCTTTTCCCTGGAGTTTATCTGGGGCTTCAGCTCCTATCACTATCCTATGGGCGGGGTATAAATAATAAATTATTATTATTATTATTATTATTATTATTATTATTATTATTATTATTATTATTACTACTACTACTACTACTACTACTACTCCATTTTGGTCTCTTTGTCAGTGATAATCATTTGACTGATTCAGCCCCTTTTATAGCTTAGGCGGATTTTGAAAGATTTATTCTTTGTTGTCCCTGTTTCCTTTAAGGAGGGCGCATCAAGAAGCAGCTGGCAGTAATCAGTTCAATTCGCTTGACTTGAAATGCTGTTACTTAATAATTTCACAGCCTGATCTTCAAACTACCTGGGTAAATCATACCCCACTGAAATGAATGGGCAGATCACTTGGTGCATCAGAGCTTGAATCATTAAAGCATCACATATTTCAAGACCTCAGATTTTTCTTTAGACCTACATGTAGCAAGAGTTTAGTTCCCATTCTCACACACAAATTAATGAGGCACAAAAGTGCTCAACTTTGGACGCATCATGCTGCTTAAATAATACAGTTGTACCTTGGATTCTGAATGCCTTGGTATTCAGACATTTTGGCTCCTGAACGCCGCAAACCCGGAAGTTAGTGCCCCAGTTTGCAAACGCTCTTTGGAACCCGAACATCTGACGGGGCTTCCGTGGCTTCCAATTGGCTGCAGGAGCTTCCTGCAGCCAATCAGAAGCCACGCTTTGGTTTCCGAATGTTTTGGAAGTCGAACGGACTTCCGGAACGAATTCCGTTTGATTTCCGAGGTACGACTGTAATCTCTTTCATTTGAATTTAAATATATCCAGTTATTTACTCATGGCAGGTAGATCATGGTAGTCCATGGACTATTGGCATTGTGTTTTGAAAATTATACAGCAGAGAAGGTTGAAAGAAGAAAACTACAAGGTAAGACATGACACTACGGTGCAATTATCAAGAATCTATGGAATGTATAGCTAAAGCAGGAACATAACATAAGAAGAGCCCTGCCAGATTAGGCCAAAGGGTCATCTAGATTATCTAGTCCGGCATGCTCTTCTCACAGCGGACAGCTGGATGCCAGTGGATAGACCACAAACAGGACCTGATTATGATAGCACTCTCCACCTGTGGTTTAAGCAAGTCATCTTTGTGTTTCTATATAGAAATAATGTAGAAATATTTACTTCTTTGGAACTAACCTAAGTTTTGTTGCTTGTCTTTTCTTGCTGCTGTATGGAAAAGCACATAAATCTGGCCTTTGAAGAGTTTGTAAGTAAACCATTTTAACTTACCAAACATGTGATCTCTTTCTATGCTAAGGGAAGTGGAGAACTTTGGAAGCAACTCAGAAGGGGATATTTTAAAGGTGTATTTAATGAGCCTGTATTTCCATGCTTTTCTTTGCTGTGTATTTCGTGATTTTAAATCTCTGCTAGGACTCACTCATGGGGAAAAAAATTACCCCAAATATGAATCTAGGCATCCAGGGAATTCTCCTTTTTATACATCTTTCCTTACAAAACCAAATTAACCAACAAAATTTTGCACCAGATATGTGCACCACTTAAAAATTAAGTGCAGGAATCTCAGTCAGTCTCAGTCAGTTTTATTGCACATAGCCAAAGGCTGCCGCAATGTACACAGAATGTGAGGGCGATCTGGCTGCGACATCTGTCACCCCATTGATCGCCAGGGTTGATTCGGCTGATCTGGCTGGCTAGGCGGGTGTCCCCTTCCTCCCTCACCGCTCCATGTGCGTCCCTCCTGAAGCTGCGCGCTTGGTGGAAGAGGATGACCATCCCAGATAGAAGGAGTGTACCGTTCTTCGGTCAAGGGTATACGATAGCTGCGCTCCCCTGCTAGAACCTCCAAACAAGCTCAAGTGCAGGAATCAATTGTTACTATTGTTGTGACTATAGACAAGACAAATTGTAAGTAATCAACTGACAACATAAACTCAGAGTAGCAAATACCATGGAGTTGCCAGTTAGGAGCTTCTCAATGACAGAATGTGTGTGTGTGCGCGCGCTACCCATCAAACTCAGTTCATGCTACAGGTTGAACCATTTTGTAGCATCTGCAAGATTTCAGGTGATAAATATACACTCTGATTAATGCATGAGGTAATCACAGATGACAATGGCATATGTTACATTTAAATATCCAGGAAGATCACTTTGCCACATTTTAAAATGCAAATAATATTTTGCTTGTTTGCCAATGTGCAGATAGAAGACCTGCCTCTCTGAAGTTAAGCAGTAGAGATCATGTGCACCTCTAAGAAATCTATTAAAGATCATAATAATAACAATAATAATAATAATAATACAAAGAGATCACAGATGTGGCTGAGATTAGGGTGGCCACCTGTTCCACTCATTAACCCTAACACTTTATATCAAGAGTTTTAAATACAAGAAGTGAGCCACATCACAGTACTTTGAAACACTGCACTTGCAATTGGTCTGTTAGTAGTCAAGTCAGTCAGTCAGTCAGTTTTATTGCACATAGCCAAAGGCTGCCGCAATGTACACAGAATCATTCAACAATTAAAAGAAAATATACTGGGCTGTTAGTATTGAAGATGGGCCTAATAACTCCTCAATGTGCCACATTTGTGGGACCATCCCTTCAGAGACATTTTTTAGTGGAGAGGGGATTTTTCTCCCAATTGGGGGAGATTATGTCGACCACAGCAAACTATGGCAAGTTCTTAAAGAAATGGGAGTGCCTGATCACCTCATCTGTCTCCTGAGAAATCTCTATGTGGGACAAGAAGCTACAGTTAGAACTGGATATGGAACAACTGATTGGTTCAAAATTGGGAAAGGAGTACGGCAAGGCTGTATATTGTTTCCCTGCTTATTTAACTTATATGCAGAATTCATCATGCGAAAGGCTGGGCTGGATGAATCCCAAGACAGAATTAAGATTGCCGGAAGAAATATCAACAACCTCAGATATGCAGATGACACAACCTTGATGGCAGAAAGTGGGGAGGAATTAAAGAACCTATTAATGAGGGTGAAAGAGGAGAGCGCAAAATATGGTCTGAAGCTCAACATCAAAAAAACGAAGATCATGGCCACTGGGCCCATCACCTCCTGGCAAATAGAAGGGGAAGAAATGGAGGCACTGAGAGATTTTACTTTCTTGGGCTCCATGATCACTGCAGATGGTGATGTAGTGATGTATGGAAGTGAGAGCTGGACCATAAAGAAAGCTGATCGCCGAAGAATTGATGCTTTTGAATTATGGTGCTGGAGGAGACTCTTGAGAGTCCCATGGACTGCAAGAAGATCGAACCTATCCATTCTTAAGGAAATCAGCCCTGAGTGCTCACTGGAAGGACAGATCCTGAAGCTGAGACGCCAATACTTTGGCCACCTCATGAGAAGAGAAGACTCCCTGGAAAAGACACTGATGTTGGGAAAGATAGAGGGCACAAGAAGAAGGGGACGACAGAGGACAAGATGGTTGGAAAGCGTTCTTGAAGCTACAAATATGAGTCTGACCAAACTGCGGGAGGCAGTGGAAGACAGGAGTGCCTGACGTGCTCTGGTCCATGGGGTCACGAAGAGTCGGACACGACTAAACAATAACAACAAATTACCTTTAACTACAAGCTGGCTGAGGTTCATTTTTATTTCTATTTTTTACGCACCCACACCAAAAGCCTTGCCACTGCTTCAAGCAGCATTTGACTGTTCTTAGCAGCTTGTGACTAGGTTGCTGAGAGAAGCCAAGCAGATGTTGAAAGTGGTGGCAAGACTTTATATATTCAGTATTCGGTGGAAAACTGAAGGCCTTTGTTATAATTTCAAGCAATCTTTTTAACTGAGTTATGATTTTATAGTTCTGTTGCATTTTCAGTCTTATTGTATTTAGAGATGACTGTAATAAAGAAGTATACAAATTGTTGAAGAAAAAAAATAAAATTAAACAAATACTGTCTGTGCAGAGTTAGGCACACGAGGAGCTCTGTTTTAGAGGGGTTAGGTAGACCTAACTCTTCATTCGGTCAGAATGCTCTTGTTATTGAAGATAAGAGGCATATGAAATATATTTGAAATCCAATTTTACAGCTCTGACTTGACATCAGAAGTGGTAAGAAGTGGCTACCCTACCTGCAGCAAGTATCACAGGAAACAGAAGCAGTGTGCTTTGGCAAAGAGCTGGCTCTAATGCCTGATACTAATCAAGTCTGCTCAGTTATGGGCTCACACACTAGTACACAATAATGGAATTACTCAGGCCAATTATCTCTGATTTAGATTCAAGCAAATTATGGGACTCAAAGTATATGGAACGATATAATCTCAATTAGCAGAATACGATAAATGGCTGGAACCAACAGAAACCATTGATGTCTAACAGAAGAGCTCTTGATTAAATGTTATCCGATATGCCCTTGAAGGGCATCCAGTCTTATTCATGACCAAAAGGTACCAGTGGAATGGAATAGCTTTGATTGTAACTATTTCTTCTTACACAGATGAGAAGTGAGGTTTCATTTGTTTGTTGTTCTTTTGTTTACTGCTAAAAACACAAACAATACTTGCATATTTTATGCATATTATACGCATATTCACTATTAGTTTCCTGAACTAATCAGGGCATTAGCAGATAAATAGAAGAACGCATTTAACTATATAAAGATAAAAAAGGTAAAGGTAAAGGACCCCTGACAGTTAAGTCCAGTCGCGAACGACTCTGGAGTTGCGGCGCTCATCTTGCTTTACTGGCCAAGGGAGCTGACATTTGTCCGCAGAAAGTTTTTCTGGGTCATGTGGCCAGCATGACTAAGCCGCTTCTGGTGAAACCGGAGCAGCACCCGGAAACGCCGTTTACCTTCCTGCCAGAGCGGTACCTTTTTATCTACTTGCACTTTGATGTGCTTTCAAATTGCTAGGTTGGTAGGAGCAGGGACCGAGGTGCGGGAGCTCACCCCATCATGGGGATTCGAACCGCTGACCTTCCGATCAGCAAGCCCTAGGCTCAGTAGTTTAGACCACAGTGCCACCCACATCCATCTATATAAAGATACTTACATATTAATAACTTATAAAATGATGTTGCAGAAATAAGAGTACCACATGGGGCTTAACTCTTTTATACATGTTAGATGTATAATACATGTGTTTTTTATGTATGGTCGCTCATGGTTTGTTTATTTATTTAAAGTGCACAAGCAGTTCAGACATAAGCAGGTGTTTGACTCAAGAGGAGGTCTGATGCACGCATAGTCTGATCAGGTCAGAAGCACAAAATGATAGGAACAGAGTCGAGGATAGCCAAACAGGTGGTAATTCTGTTCTTTGATCAACATGCCAAATGATCATATTCAAAGGAGAGCGGAGTTTCTGTTCCTTTCATAGTTGCATAGAGGAAGGAATTTGGGTTGGATAGCTCAGTTGGAGAGCATGAGATTCTTAATCTCAGAGCAATGGGTTCAAGCCCCACGTTGGGCAAAAGATTCCTGCATTGCAGGGAGTTGGACTAGATGACCCTCGTAGTTCCATGCTACAGTTTTATTATTTTAGATGACGCTTGCAATGTCAAGGAGGAAAAGGGGGTGGGGACAACGACAACACCTCTTCTACAGGTACAGGAATCCTGCATTCCTTTACATCCGGTCACCATGAATCTTCACCTGCCATGAAAGAGAACCAAATAAGATCAATAGCAGTCAGCATGGTAGTAATGCTCAGCTGACCTTCTGTCACCGATATCACTGCTGTTTACCGGGAGACAGATCAGTGGAATAAGACTTACAGTGGTGCCCCGCAAGACGAATGCCTCGCAAGACGGAAAACTCGCTAGACGAAAGAGTTTTCCGTTTTGGAGGTGCTTCGCAAAACGAATTTCCTATGGGCTTGCTTCGCAAGACGACAATGTCTTGTGAGTTCCTGCTGGGTTTTTTCCTCCCCCCCCTTTTCTAAGCCGCTAAGCCGCTTATCAGCTGATCCGATCAGCAGATAAGCCGCTAAAAGCCGCTAAAAGCCGCTAATAGCACTAATCCACTAATCCGTCAATGGGCTTGCTTCGCAAGACGAAAAAACCGCTAGACAAAGAGAATCACAGAACGGATTCTTTTTGTCTTGCGAGGCACCACTGTACTGAATTTCTGAGCAATTGTTACCTGCAAAGCCAAGTGGGATAGGGGGACGCATTTCAGCGACCCAGTTCTTATCCAGTACCACGTTCTGCTTGTGCTCCTGCATATTTGGACAGTTTTGTGCATCTTCTCAATCCATTCCATGCTATGCTTATGTTTGCTCCAGGGTTCTGCTCCATTTTAGTATCTGGCACAGTCCATTCTGTCCCTTAAAGCCCGTGTAAATTTTTTTCCAAGGCCTTCTCTCATTGACTAATGAGCCCCACGGAGAGTCAATCACTCAAAGCATACAATCTCTCTTTTGCAGTATAAGCTTTTGTCTGTGTTTCAAACAAAGTTGGGCTTATACTTGATATCCTTTTTGAGAGCACTTGGAGGACTCCTATTTGTCAGATAACAAACCCCTTGGTGATCAGCTTACTGTCTTATCTTAAAATATTTGCTTTTTTTCCAAAGAAAAGAAAAGGAAATAGCTAGCATGCCACCTGCTTTTGTAACTAGAATTGCGCTGAACCAGCAACATTGTTGTCTAGTCACAACAGGGCACTCCTTTTATGCTCCCTGTGGCATTCCATGGCAATGAGAGAGCCAGTGTGGTGTAGTGGTTAAGAGTAGTAGTCTCGTAATCTGGGGAACCGAGTTCGCATCTCCGCTCCTCCACATGCAGCTGCTGGGTGACCTTGGGCCAGTCACACTTCTCTGAAGTCTCTCAGCCTCACTCACCTCACAGAGTGTTTGTTGTGGGGGAGGAAGGGAAAGGAGAATGTTAGCCGCTTTGAGACTCCTTAAAGGGAGTGAAAGGCGGGATATCAAATCCAAACTCTTCTTCTTCCTCTTCTTCAATGGCAAATTGTTTGAACAGATATTGTGATACATGGCTTTGAGCAGTGTTTTTTTTAAGAAAGAAAAAAGGTGCCAGGACTCAGCATGTAGTTGGTACAGTAAGTGTCACACTTTTAACATTTGAAGGGGGGGAGGTGCCAGTATTGTGTACCTCTTCTTCTCCTTCTTTGGTGATCACTTGTAGCCAAGTAAAATTGTCTTCCATAAACACGGTTTTAACAATGAGTCCGTAAGTGACTGTGGAGGCCAATTCTGGATCCACACGTCCTTCCACAGTGAGGACATTGGTTTCCGGGCGAGAGTTGATCATGGTGTGGATTTGCCAAGCGTGCCTTCCTCTTAGCATGCTTCTCCCTTGCGTCCTGTGTTCGAGTGTCTTCAAAGCCCATGACACCTTTGGTAAAGGCTGTTCTCCAGCTGGAGCACTCGCAGGCCAGTGTTTCCCAGTTGTCAGTGTTTATACTACATTTTTTAAGATTTGCATTGAGACAGTCTTTAAACCTCTTTTGTTGACCACCAGCATTACACTTTCCATTTTTAAGTTTGGAATAGAGTAGTTGCTTTGGAAGACAATCATCAGGCATCTGCACAACATGACCAGTCCAACGAAGTTGATGTTGAAGAATCATTGCTTCAACACTGGTGATCTTTGCTTCTTCCAGTACACTGATATTAGTTCGCTTGTCTTCCCAAGTGATGTGTAAGATTTTTTTGAGACATCATTGATGGAATCTTTTGAGGAGTTGGAGATGGCATTTATAAGTGGTCCATGTTTCACAAGCATATAGTAAGGTTGGTAGTACAATAGCTTTGTAAACAAGCATTTTGGTTTCCCTGCGAATGTCCTGGTCCTCAAAGACTCTGCAGTTCAATTGGGAGAAAGCTGCACTCGCAGAGCTCAGGCGATGCTGGATTTTGGCATCAGTGTTGACCCTTGTGGAAAGATAGCTGCCTAGGTAGGAGAAGTGAATGACATTTTCCAACGTTACACCACTGAGTTGGATTTGTGGCGCTGCAGAGGGGTTGTTTTGTACTTGTTGGTGCAGCACTTTGGTTTTTTTGGATGTTGAGTGATAGGCCAAGCTTTTTGTAATCTTCTGCAAAGATATTTAGGATCGTTTGGAGGTCATTCTCTGAGTGTGTGCACCCTACATTGTCATCAGCATACTGAAGTTCTATGACAGAAGTTACGGTAACCTTACTCTTTGCTTTCAGCCTGCGCAGATTGAAGAACTTTCGATGTGTTCAATATATGATTTCTATTCCAGTGGGGAGTTTCCCTTCGACAAAGTGTAGGATCATGGCAATGAAAATAAAAACAACAACACTGGCTTTGGGGGACTTAATCTGAAAAGGAAGGGGTGAGAGAGAGACCACAATTCCATTTTGCAACTGAGACAATGAGACAATTTCCACCAGTACTGTTGACAGTTTTCTCCCGTAATGAATGCTTATTTTCAAGTCTCTTGTGTTTCAATTATTAATAATTTATTGCCATTGTGAAGAGAGTGCACCATTAAACAGAGGGGAGTACGAGATATATATATATCCCATGTAGCACAATAACTGCTGCCTTAGCAATACACATATACAGCATAAGCATTCACAGAAGGGAGAAACACTTGCTTATTCTTTTCCTGATATTAGTGGCTTGCACTTAACCCTGAACTCCACGGCTTAACAGCCATAAAGTAAAAAGGGATGCTTCCAACTGCAAAGGCTGAAAAAACTATGGCGCTGTGATAACTGTAATGGCTTGGAGCGCAACCCAGCCAAAAGTAAGCATTTGAAAGTTGTGGTCCTAATTATTCTTAATTTGGGCAAATTCATTGGAATGAATGGGATACCGTAGGCTTGCAATCTTACTCTTTCAGAAGGAGTCAGTGGGATTTCAACGTGCTTAATGTACTCTGGATCAAAACAATTTCTAAAACTGTTCATCTGTTCTAAAACTGTTCTTTCTTTTTTTCTGTATCGGTGCCATTCTCTTTGACATTCTGTTCACATCATAGATAGTGGGACTTTGGTAATTGGCTCATGGCAACACACATGAAGAGCCCAAAGATAGGTCCTTTAAACTTAGAATCATAGAATCATAGAATCATAGAATCATAGAATCATAGAGTTGGAAGAGACCACAAGGGCCATCGAGTCCAACCCCCTTCCAAGCAGGAAACACCATCAGAGCACTCCTGACATATGGTTGTCAAGCCTCTGCTTAAAGACCTCCAAAAAAGGAGACTCCACCACACTCCTTGGCAGCAAATTCCACTGTCGAACAGCTTCCCTCTGCTCCCCATCATGGCTGCCTCCCAGAAGCAAGTTGGGTGAAATAACTTTTTATGGTTAAGATTGCCTTATGACATTTTTTTGGGGGGTGGGGGCGGGGATGAATAGAGAGACAGCTGGTTCCCATGCCTCTAACACTGACCTTCTATTGACCCAGGAGGAGGTGCCAGTAGAACATTGCAGCTGATTTCCCTGCTTCTGGATTATGAGTGGGGAAGGAGGGAGCCATTAAAGCCTGGTCCATCACAGTTCTCAAAGGGAACAGGACTAAGATCACCACATCCCATTTCCAGGTGGATTTTTAATGCAGAATACATAGAAATCAACCCAGATATTGTATACAGATGCCCACAGCCCTAGCATCTGATGCTTGCTTTTGCATGCTTTCAAAGCTTAAATATTTATCATATTCAAAATGAAAGCTGTCTTTAGATTTCCATGTTTGTTAACAAATTAGATAATTCCACATTAAAATGCAAACAAAATCAAAATTCTCTTTCTTCCCTAGCCATTACAGTGGTACCTCGGGTTACATACGCTTCAGGTTACATATGCTTCAGGCTACAGACTCCGCTAACCCAGAAATAGTACCTCGTGTTAAGAACTTTGCTTCAGGATGAGAACAGAAATCGTGCTCCGGCGGCGCGGCAGCAGCAGGAGGCCCCATTAGCTAAAGTGGTGCTTCAGCTTAAGAACAGTTTCAGGTTAAGTACGGTCCTCCAGAACGAATTAAGTACTTAACCCGAGGTACCACTGTATTGCTCTTCACATTGACGAACCCAATCTAAGCTTCCAGAAAAGAAAAGAAAAGAAAAGAAAAGAGAAAAAAAGAAGCGCAAACTTTTCTGAACAGTTTGCTTTGGCAGAAAACGTATGCATGCCATTACAGTGACACAATTAATGTAACTGTTTTAAT
Source organism: Podarcis bocagei (assembly GCF_964188305.1). Taxonomy (NCBI): domain Eukaryota; kingdom Metazoa; phylum Chordata; class Lepidosauria; order Squamata; family Lacertidae; genus Podarcis; species Podarcis bocagei. The sequence continues at coordinate 36,570,693 of NC_138130.1, forward strand.
TTTCATTTTGCAGAACTCTTTCTATACGGTTCTGTGAACTGTGTAATTTACTCTCAAGTAGCAATCTTCTTTCTGCCTACAGGGGAGAGATGATAAGACACCCCCCCATATACACACACAAAGTTTTTGACAAAATTTATGAAGGGGGGAATCCTTTTTTTAAAACAAACAAACAAACTGTTTCAATATTTTGTTAAAAAAAGGAAGAGAGTGATCCGATCCCTTTATAGCTTCAGCATGCTTGGAAAAGAGCACCTGCAAAGCACACTGGACTGTAGATTGCTCTTCAATATGGAAATAAATGACCAAATGCTCCTTTTCTCTTTGTAAAGAAATGCTGGATGAAATTGCTTTCAAGATGTGCAAGTCTGAACAGCAAGAGGAAACCTGAACAATATTCTCAGCCAGTGCAAATCTCAAAAGCTAAGGTTATCATTTCAAAGCCTCTTGTCTCCTGTCTAATAGGAAATACTGAAATGGAATGCAATGTAAGGCAGTTGATATCCCAGGATGCAGGAGAACTAAATTCAATTCCCTGGCATGGAAAACTTGAAGTACATTGGTCAAGTGATTTATTGAAAACCCTGGGCCAGCAGGAAAAGTGTAATATCTGGAGAGAGAAGTGAGTGAGCGAGTGGGTGAATGGATGGGTGTGATACCTAGAGAGGGGAAAGAGGGGGAGGGAGGGAGGAGTGACATCAAAATTGCACCAGTGTGTATACAATGTGACCTGAAGTGCCTAGAGATGGCATAGGAAAAGCTAACTTCATGTGCGGTGGTAGTGGTGGTGGGGAGAGGGTGAAGGCTGGGAAGTTGGGGGTGGCCAGGCACCCACAAAGAATTGTGGATGTCTGGGCCCTCAAGACCCCCTGGAGTTGGTGCCAGTGTGTGCTGTTCTTGTCCACTAATGGCAGATAAAGGTAAAGGTAAAGGGACCCCTGACCATTAGGTCCAGTCGTGACCGACTCTGGGGTTGCGGTGCTCATCTCGCTTTATTGGCCAAGGGAGCCAGCGTACAGCTTCCGGGTCATGTGGCCAGCATGACTAAGCCGCTTCTGGCGAACCAGAGCAGCGCACGGAAACGCCGTTTACCTTCCCGCCGGAGTGGTACCTATTTATCTACTTGCACTTTGACGTGCTTTCGAACTGCTAGGTTGGCAGGAGCAGGGACCGAGCAACGGGAGCTCACCCCGTCGTGGGGATTCAAATTGCCGACCTTCTGATCGGCACGTCCTAGGCTCTGTGGTTTAACCCACAGTGCCACCCGCGTCCCACAAGGCACTAAAATTATCCATGCTACGAAGTCCCACTGATGTAGGCATGTGAAGAAATAAAGAACGTGTAAACTGATGGGAGCATGAAGTTTCCAAGCAGTGCTGAAGGAGCTAAACACTGTGCTTCCATTTACACATGCATTGCCACTGGGAGGCTGCCGTCCGATCATATGGTACTAACTTTCCATCAGCTGCAATCACAGTACCACTGCCTGCCCATAGGGGGCTTTCGAACTGTGCCTCAATGTTATTTGATGGATATAGCTCTATCAAAGTTATTGCCAGTGATCCAAGTTGTTGCATGCTTGAGTAATCGTGGCAGATAAGATCAGGTTACATTGCAGAGTTGGTAAGTGTGGTCAACAGCCAGGGGAAACTGCCAGCAGATCTGAGATGAAATGATATATGACATAATTGTCTGAAATATGCATAATATCTGATTATTATTTTTTTAACAGCTTTAACATCCTTCTTCCAGAGATAGTTCCTGGGATCGCAGAATGTAGCAAGATGAAAAACTGAAAAAGGACACCTATATGTTTGCACACTTGCAATCCTTTGGACCATTCCTAGACAGCAAGTTCTATTGAAACCAATGGGTCTTTTGTGGCAGCAGACATGCTTCGTACCTAGAATGCACTGGAACTGTAGCTTTCAATGCAGGAAAATATCTGCCTGCAATGCCAGATAGCTCCTTGGTAGATAATTCCTTATGTGCTGCACAGAAACTTCAAAGTTCCTCTCCCTACTCACCACCTGCCTAGCTTTTGAGAAAACAGAACAGTAAGGCAATGCAACACATTATTAGAATGTTGGGAAGGGAATACTGAAAAATAAGGAAGGGCTAATTCACACATGCATGTAAATCATTTGGTTCCTCTGAGGATCTGTGAATATTCAGAATGTGAAATGACTGCCCTGAAAAAGCATCACGTTGAAGGAAGGTGAATGTTTTTGGTTTTTTAAAGCTCTCTCACATCTGCATATGACCTCATTACCAAGTGCAGTCATCAAGTGACAAACATATATGTATGGACTACCCTTGCTGTAACTCAGTTCTAATACCTTATGACTAAAGAGCTGCTGTATAACAAAAGAAGAACCCACCTGCATAGCATCTGAAATTTTCAACGTTTTTAGTACTTGACATCCAAAAATTTGAGATTAGTTCTCCAACCATTGATTCTGTGACATTTTTTGTTTTAAAAAATGGAATTTTACAAGAATCTAGTCTAGGTCCATCACAAGAACAACCACATAATGGCCCATCACAATGTGTATCCATCAAGGCAAATACTTTTTTCTAGTGTGAACTTGAATACCCATTCATATGGGAAATCCTGTCAGTTTCCCACTGCACAAACAGCAGTTGTAACATGGAAGCTGCAGTTAGGGCGATGCATAAATGCAAGGAATTGTAAACGAGTCCATGTAGTGTTGCATGGGCTGCCATCACTTTAATTAGAAAACTGTCCTTGGCATGTTATAGCAAATCTTTTCAGATGGTTCTCTGGAAGACAAGCTAGCTTGATCCAGGTGTTGATTTTTGAGGTCAACCTATCCCCATGGATGGATTAAATACTTCATGCTACATAAGCAGACACAACAATATGCACTGTTATGATGGATCCGAACTTTCCTGAAAAGAGAGAGAATGTTTATGTTGACATTCTAGTGCTGGAGATAATGTTGTGGATCATAGTTGTTGGACTACAACTTCTGTCATTCCTGACCATTGGTGAAGCTGGACAAGGATGGTGGGAATTGTGGTCTAGAGACATGTAGCAGCCAAAGGTTGAAGAGCAGTCTTGTAGATCACATCATGATCTATAGACTGGCTCGTTCGACAGGGCTCTGGGCTTTAAAGTGTCTTTCAAACAGAAGCAGTTCCTCCCACCACCACCACATCCTACCTCCAAGCAAAACTGTTTTTGAAACTTTAGATGATGCAAGATAGAGCATGGTGGGCTTCCTGAAGAAGAGGAAGAGATGATGCAAATGAATCTTTAAATTACAGGGGATAAGTCAGTACCTATTTCTAGGTGACAAGTAAATATGCTGCACTTTAAGCAACCGTTTGGAGCATGGGCAGTAGGCTGTTTGGTCTGTGGAGGAGCCATGGTATGTGAAAAGTCCCAAAGACCAGATAGAGAGACCTGGAGGGCCACATTAGAACCTCAGATGCAAGGTTTCCCACCACTTACCACCTTGGGCTGCTGTTTTCACCCTTCTCTCTACACAAATTGTTGTGTGTGTTGTTGCATTATATTTGTATGTGCGATTATATTTGTATGTACGGTGAATCAACTTGGTCCATTACACATGCTTGTTCGTATAAAATGTACACGCATTGGATGATGGTGAAGAAATGTGCAGTCCCAGCCTTAGCCCCTTCAAACGCATCATCTACTCAATTTTAGCATTTGTTGGCATGGAGAAGAGCTCAGCCAAGCGCTATCGAGAGGGAATCTGTGACAGGGGAACAGCATCACAGCAGCCAGTTCTGCTCTCCCACCTACAGACACTCATTAGAATGACTGTAGAGGGACCTCACCTATATATGTGCACATTCCTGGATGCTTTTAGGCCAATAGCTGTCTGTCCCTGTGATGACACCTTCACCTCATAAAATAGGGCAGAGTTATGATTTCCATAGTGTATGTAGATAGGAGTGGTATGGGATTTAGAGATTATGACATGTCAACAATCCCTGGTGAGTGTACAGTTAAGCAGAGATTCAGCCAGTTTAATCCTTCAATCTCATATCTTCCCCTGCAGTGCACCACACTTGTGCCTAGTTTCTCCTAGTCTAATTCAGTATACATTTACCTAGAAACAACCCCCACCGGGTTCAACTAACTACCATATTTTTCGCTCCATAAGACGCACCAGACCATAAGTTTTTGGAGGAGGAAAACAAGAAAAAAAATATTCTGAATCTCAGAAGCCAGAACAACAAGAGGGATCGCTGCACAGCGAAAGCAGTGATCCCTCTTGCTGTTCTGGCTTCTGGGATAGCTGCGCAGCCTGCATTCACTCCATAAGACGCACACACATTTCCCCTTACTTTTTAGGAGGGAAAAAGTGAGTCGTATAGAGCAAAAAATACGGTAATACTCAGAGCAGACCCACTGAAATCAATGAACTTAGATTATTCATGACTAGCTGATATCCATTTATTTCAGTCAGTCTGCTCTGCATGATTTAGTTGCATACAATCCACTGCATTCAGTAAAATTTGCTCCCAATGAAATGTCATAAGATTCCATCTGTACAATCCAATCTTATGCATGCTTGCTCAGAAGGAAGTCCTATGTTGTTTCATGAGCCTTGCTCACAGGGAAGATGCTTAGATTTCACCTGTTGACTCTTTTTTCCACCCTAAAATGGCAGGCGTAACTTGACTTTTATAAAAACAGACCTTGTAAAAATGCAGGCTGCTTTGAAATAACCGCACACGTGGAAATGCTGCAAAGGGGATTAAAATATTTAGTGTGAAATGGATCTTATATTTGGCCATGCTGGCATATAAACATTCTTTGTGCATAGTAACATCTATTACCCCAAAGAGCTCGTAGACATAGTTTGCCCCTTTTGGCCCTCACAGCATCTTCATGTCATAAATTTGATAGACAGATAGTGACTTGCCCCACAGTGAGCTTCATGATTGAGCAGGGATGTGAATCTAGGCCTCAGTCGAACACAGCATATCCACTACACCACAGTGGACTGACTTTTCCTAAAAGTCTCTAGCTCCAAAAACAAAAGACCATCACCCCGACAAACACACACACACACACACAGAGAGAGAGAGAGAGAGAGAGAGAGAGAGAGAGAGAGAGAGAGTGTATTGTGAAACAGTTTATTAGTACAACAATACCAAAGTGACCCTTCAGGCTTCACCACATCTGCTGTTCCTGCTATCTACAGAGCCTGGCAGAAAATTATACACATCTCTAAATGCTACTGTTGGAATATGCACTTCAGAAGAAAAAGAGAGAGAGAAAGCCTGAGTGCATCTGGATCGTACAGCTGGCAAGCAAATTGTGGATAGTTGAAGGGTGGCGAGAAAGAAATTGACCATTAGAAACAAAATTAGATCATAAAGGTTATATAAAAATTAAACATATGTCACTGTGTATTCAAATTAATCAGCTGGATGAAAGGAGGGAAATTACAGACCAAAGGCCCACTTTAAAACTCATTAAGACCAATAGAAAGATCTCCATTTGCTTCAAGTATGATTTATTTTGTCCATCTTCAGTGGATGCTGTTGATACAATAATGTGCACTAGCAATATGAGCATATCATATCATTACCTATAAAGCAAGTCTTGAGGCTGTTATCTAGGGGGAAATGGGACAGGCATCTGAAATCTCTGTGACATCTGTTGAAATCCCCCTTTTTGAAAGTTTCTATTAAAGTGAAAACCTCACATTAGACATGAAATCTCACTAGAACAATTGCAGGCGTCACATCTTCCTGCCAATGGTACCCAAGGGACACAACAGCAAATTTTGGTTCCTCTCTGTGGTTACAAGAGGGCTTTGCTCCTCTTGCATTCCCTTGCCATTGCTGAAGCATGAAGGCAGTCAGGCCTGACCCACCCATGCATCAAAAGGAGGCGAGGATGAATCCATAGGTGGTAGAATGAACATGATGGAAGCTGCTCTCAGATCCTCTTTGTGGGCTTCCCAAAGGCATCTGGTTGGCAACTGTGAGAACAGAAAGCTGGACTAGATGGGCCACAAGCTTGATCCAACAGGCTCTTTTTATATTCTTATTACAATACCCATCCACATTAACAATGGAATATGGTAGTGATAGATAACAATAGGGGAAGTGACCGAAGTGCTTTGATCTTTAACACTACTTCCTATGTATCTACTCAAAGGCAAATCTAATTGAATTCAGTGGGACTTCTTTTTAGGAATGTCCCCATAACATGCAGCCATATTTCACCTTAGTATTGGTTTATACTTAGATTAAATAAATCTAGAGCTTCATTTCTTCAGGACCACCATACTGTATTTTTTATTATGCAGTTAGTGGGAAGGAAGTTCTGAATGAAATCTGATTTCTTCTTGGACCCAAATCCTATGATATATCTTCAGATTCTCCTTCTGGAAATGAAATCTCTTTCAGTGAGCTGCTGTTCAGATTTTTATTATTATTAAAGAAAGAGTAATGTACTTTTTGAGGCAAGCAATACAAAAGAATGAAATAATTATGAGCTAAAGAACAGGGAAATAGGTCAAATATATAAACCAGTTTATAGCTTAAGAACCTGTGAGGGGGGCATCTCAAAATCCAGTCATATTGATAATCCCTTGAATTGTGTCAAGCTATCAAGCAAGCAAGCATCATGAGACCACTTAGCTGCTCTGCAATGCAAGTTAAACCAAGTGGAAACGTAAAAGATTTATAGCAACAAGATATCTTGGCCCAGACCCTTTAGAGCTTCATTTAATAAAGAGCCTGAGGAGAGGAAGCAAAACTGATCCTGAAGCAATCTTCTCAAGTCTTCAGGGCATTATTCATGTTATTTCAGCCTCAGAAGGCACTAAACAACTACGTTTGAAGCACAGACAAAGAAGAACCAATTATTCCGGCATGGCTTTCTTTCTAGTGAAATGTAGAATTCACTGTAGCACCCGTCAGTTGCTTTTCCCTCGTGCAATTACAGTTGTGTGAGGGGGAGAGTGAGGCTAATACCAAATGCCTCACCCTTCCACTAGGTCCCCTGCCAGCCCTGCATCCATGTCTTCCACATGCTGGGCCTGAAGTACAGAGCCTTTGAAAACAATGCATGAAGGCTCCTCTTCCAACATTTCTCCAATGAAAATAGGGACGTCCCATTCCGTAATGATAATGTTACTGTTTATACCCCACACATCTTACTGGGTTGCCCCAGCCACTCTGGGCAGCTTCCAACATATATAAAAACATTAAACATTTAAAAACCTTCGGTATACATGATTGCTTTCATATGGCTTGGGGATCAGATAACGCCATACCCTCCAACATTTCTCCAATGAAAACAGGGACATCCTAAGGAAAAGTGGGACATTCCAGGATCATATCAGAAACTGGGACAGATTCTTTAAATCAGGGGCGTCCTAGAAAATCGGGACACTTGGAGGGTCTATGAATTTCCCCAGATTCTTGTGAGTAAGCTGACCAGACTGTCCCAACCCAATTTATCCCAGATTGGCCAGATTTGGTTCCGGCTTTGTCCAAATCCAGTGCACAGCTTTAATAGGAACTAGAAACTACTGGATGTGGAAGTGATTTGTGCTTCTGCCTCTCTCCACCGACACTTATACACTCTCACTCACTCTCTAAAACTCTCTCACAATTTCTCTTGAAGTCTGTATCCCTCTGTTATGTTGCTTTTAACTGCAAACCACAAGCATGCTTTCGCTACTCTAAGCCTCTCCTTTACTTCCTTGTACATTCCAAAGACATTTAATCAAGGACGAAATGCACCTGCGTGAGAACATCCGGCTCTGTTGGTGAGACCGAAGAGTGCATAATATTGAACAACCTGGAAACAGAATAGGCAAAATTCAAACTGGCTGATGGATTTGCAGTTGGGACAATCTCTTCAGGACTGGGACAACAAGATTGGAAATTGAACTCTTTCCACAGATTTTGCCCATGAATTCCATATGTATGATACACATCCCGTGGTGTTTTTTGTTGTTGTTGTTGTTTTACTGTGCAATGCAAAAAGGAATAGAACTGTGGGGACAACCCTATTTTTTGATTGTCAATCTGAAGCAAGCACCAGATCATCTGTTTGCCAAGTCTGAACAGGAGGCAAGCATTTTAATGATGTTTCCCTCTATTACTTATTTACATACTTTGATCAATAATCTCGTTAACAGGTCCCCAGTTAGTACATGTACAACTGTTGCTATTTAACAACACTGGGCGGATTTCTTTTCTTCTAATTTTATATTGCATTTTAATAGCACTGTTAAAAGGGAATTAAATCCATAAGAACCTACACCTGTTCACACCAAATACACAAGTAGATTGCTATTTGATGAATACAACAATGTACTCTGAAACCCAATGTGTGTTTTTTTAAAAAATATATACTTAGTTTTCTTTGTGCATAAATGTTATGTAGCATGACAGGTGTCCTATTATAATTTTGCATAGAAATCATTCTCCAGGGTGTGTGGGTTCATGTATTTGTATGTGTGAATGTGAATAAGTGTGTATGAGAGAGTGAGAGAGAAAACACACACAAACATCAGGGCATAACAGGGGAGAGGTGTAGTGTGGTATAACAGGGTGAGGGGCACTTATATGCACTCCACTGGCACACGCAGGGGCTGCGAACAGAACCCCTGCATGAAATGCTCATCATCTGTACATGGGTGCTTCAGTTTCTATGTCATTTGAATAAAAGAAGTTACCAGTGCCCAAGGCAATCCTGTAAATATGTACTTACCTCAATGACACTTTTACCTTTAGAAAGAAGGTAACATGTATTGTACTTGAATGTAGGGATGGGGAAGAAACTCAATTTTCTTTGCGTTTTAATAAGAAACTACCCAGTTCAGACTTCTCAAACCACTATATGAACCGAAACACAGCTGGCCTTTGAAATTTACACTTATCTGAATTTTGTGACGCAGTTTTCCAACCAAACACTGTTTTTTAAAAAAATACATTTATACACAGAAACTGTGCATAAAAATACATGAATAAAAGAACATACAAAACTACATTCTGTCTGGAAAATTTGCTCACAAAGATGTATACCCTAGTCAAAAGTACATCTAAAAATTTGTTTATTAGGAGAGATTTGCAGTAAAGCACAGGTGAATTTTCATGATAATTTTTCTTTTTAAAAAATTGGAAACTTTATTTTGATGCAGAATTATGGCAACTCTACTATGCAACACAAACACTTTGTACAAAGCACAAGATCCATCATTTATGGGCCATTTTGCACCATAGCTGTAAAGTGTCCCTTATTTGAAGGGAACAGTCCCTTATTCCAGCGCCATGTCCCGCTGCTGTCCCTTATTGATAGATGTCCCTAAAATGTCCCTTAAATGATGTCCCTTAAATTTCAAAGGAAGCAGCTCCTCTCCCTCCCTCCCTGCCTGCCAGAGAGGAGGGAGGCTCCAACTGTGTTGCTTGATTCTGTTGCTCACCCAATAAGAAGTCTAAGAACGACTGGGGGGGGGGTGGAGCTTGCATGCCTTGTGTGTGGCTAATTAATGCAAGCTGAGGGGGTTTTTGAATGCTGGACGCCATTTTGTTGCATGTGCTGCTGCAAACTTTGCAGTGCAAAGCCAGGCCGGGGAGTCATCTTAAGTTGAGGCTGCATAGGCCTTGTGGTGCATGTGATTCAGATTCTATTCAGTTGAACCTCTGGTTACAAAGTAGGTTGGACAGTGTTCTTGAAGCTACCAGCATGAGTTTGACCAGACTGCAGGAGGACAGGAAGACTGGAGTACCTGGAACAGGTGAGGCTGCAGGTCCCTTATTTTGGCTGCTGGTCCCTTATTTTCAAGGCTGCTGGTCCAAGGCTGCTGGTCCCTTATTTTCAAATCTGTAAGTTGACAGCTATGTTTTGCACATGCATGCTGACTGCCTCCCCACCCCACCCCCAGTGAACACAGTGCCCTTGGTTATGGGAAAGAGAGGTGCAAAGTGTAACAGAGGGCCATCTCATACAATATAGAGGTGCCCCGCAAGACGAATGCCTCGCAAGACGGAAAACTCGCTAGCCGAAAGAGTTTTCCGTTTTGGAGGTGCTTCGCAAAACGAATCTCCTATGGGCTTGCTTCACAAGACGACAATGTCTTGCGAGTTCCTGCTGTTTTTCCCCCCCTTCCCCCTTTTTCTAAGCCCCTAAGCCGCTTATCAGCTGATCCGATCAGCAGATAAGCCGCTAAAAGCAGCTAAAAGCCACTAATAGCACTAATAGCGCTAAACTGCTTATCAGCTGATCCGATCAGCAGATAAGCCGCTAATAGCGCTAAGCCGCTTATCAGCTGATCCGATCAGCAGATAAGCTGCTAATAGCGCTAATAGCCTCTAATAGTGCTAATAGCGCTAATCCGCTAATCCTTCAATGGGCTTGCTTGGAAGACGAAAAAAACCGCTAGACGAAGAGAATCACAGAACGGATTCTTTTTGTCTTGCGAGGCACCACTGTATAGCAGACCCAGTTAACCAGGATGGGTTCACACAATGCATTTCAAGCTGGGAAATCTTAACAGTCAGGAGGAATTATATAGACGGGGGAAAGAGTGTCACCATCTGTGAACTGGACTTTAAGAACACCAGCTGGAGGAAAGAAAGAAAAAATCAGTGCCAAAAGCAGTGAAAAGGGTTCACCTGCGCCTGAAAGACAGCCATGCACAATGGAAGAGTTCAAGTAGACGGAAACACTAAAAGATTTCTGTAAATTATTATTGTGACTGATTATTTTATAGTGCTGCAGGCAATCATGGTGGTTTATAGAACTAAATAGCCTGCAATGTCTAGAGAGTATATAGCACAGCTGTGGTGGTACAGTTAGTGGAGGGTATAAGCTAAATATCATTTGTCCATGCTCAGAATCATAATTGCTTTTGTCCTAAGTGGTTATTTTTGTGTCACTTTAGATTATTGTCCCCTTTGCCTTTCTAGAGCACAACACAGCTTCAAGCTGAAATGATAGCAGTAATAGTTCTAGAACGATTCCATTTAAACTGAATAACATTGCTGAGGCGTTCATTAGCAAAAGCAGTATAGACTCCTTATATACTAGCAGAAACTAGCAATTTTCTTGGGAAGAAAAATCGTTGAAGATTTGACAGTGACACTTTTGTGTCCAACGATAAAGAACTTCTTGAGCCTGTTTTGTAAGTGATATCATATTTTAATGTTTAAAAACAGTTTCCAGTTACTAATATTTGGCATACATGCATTGTGCTAACATTATAACAATACAAATGATTTGGGCTGTGCAGTTCTTAGCCAGAGGCTCCCAAACATTTTCAGCAATGTCCATGAAAGGAGCCCAGAGCTACCCCTCAATAATTTTTCATTTCATTTATTTATTTGCTTTCATCTATGAACTGCTTCTGGTAAAACATCACGAAGCCCTTTTAGAATAAGGACACCAGTGATTAGAAATAATTAAGATCAATTCCATATATACAAACAATTTCAAATACAGCACAGAAAAACGCTGGGATACAGATCTGCACTTTAAAAGCTGGTAGTAAAAGGGAGATCTTCAATAGGTGCCCAAAAGACAAGAGAGACAATGCCTCTCTGATGTTCTCCAGCTTCAGTTCTAGACAAGTAGTTTGTATTCTTTGTGTGTTTGAAAATAATAAAGGGGGGGGGGAACTACCCAATTTTGAAACTGACCCTCTTATACCTTTATTTTTTAAAAAATATCATGTTTGTAGTGTTTAGCCTATTTACTGGGCTTGGTAATGTCATCTCAAAGTGAAGCGGCATTACTCTGATTTTTATATATTACAAATGACATCAGCCTGGAAAACTGGAAGAGAAACTTCACCAAATATCTGAAGGCACTCCCAGGGATGGGGAAAAATGTGTCACTTTCAGTTTTTTTGTTGACATGCCCTGCTTGCCCTTTCAAGTGAATGTGGAAATAGTGAGGCTTTCAAGTTCGTTTGTGAAACATCATCATAGAAGAATGAGTTTAAAAAGCAGAGGCTGGATACGTCTCTCCTTTTTATATATATATGTGGTTATTACTTTAAATGCTTTGTAAGTTGATCTGCACTTCTAATTAAAAGCACTTCCGCTGACTGAAGATCATTGGTTGAATCTGAATGTGTTTTACAATCTAAACTTATTCAGTCAGAAGCACTAAGTTTAATAGAGTTTAACACAGGAAGCTATGCATAGTGTGGCCTGTTCCAATTAACTGGGAATTGTGCTATGTACAGTGGTATCTCGGGTTACATACGCTTCAGGTTACAGACTCCGCTAACCCAGAAATAGTGCTTCAGGTTAAGAACTTTGCTTCAGGATAAGAACAGAAATCGAGTTTCAGTGGCGTGGCAGCAGCAGGAAGCCCCATTAGCTAAAGTGGTGCTTCAGGTTAAGAACAGTTTCAGGTTAAGAACGGACCTCCGGAACGAATTAAGTACTTAACCTGAGGTACCGCTGTACTGTTTATCAGGGCCGGATTTAGGTTTGATTAATCCCTAAGCTACTGAAGGTAATGGGGCCCTTTATATGTCCAGCTGTCCGTTGTCAACAACAAATTGACACTCTTTTTTGTGTTGAATATATGCTATATGGTAATTTATGGACCTAATAGGTATCTAGCGCCATTTGCCATGCAACCAGTCCATGCAGAATGGAGGCGCCCTATATATAGAAATGAGCAAACCAGTAATATTTTAGGGAGCAGGCTAGCAGGCAGGGCCCATTACTTACAGCACAGGAGCCTATACAACACAAAACACTGCGGCTGTATGTAGGTTTTATTTTATTTGTTTTTTATCTTATATTTGGAAATGTACATCCAGTTTTTTCCCTTTAATTTTTTTGGGGCCCCCCAAGAGAGTGGGGCCCTAAGCTATAGCTTGTTTAGCTTATAAGTAAATCGAGCACTGGTGTCTATGTCTGTGTTTAAGTACAGATCAATGTAGCTTCATGCATTTTTGGATACTCTTTGGCGGTGTAGCCTGTGATGATAAGTTCCCGCAGCTCAAAGTTTGCCACATCACTGCAGGCAGGTACACACAGAGCAGAGCACTGCTCTGAATCCCTGGGAAACATTCTAAACGCCCAGACGTTAAGATGGGGGGATATTGCTCCTCCTCACAATAAAAGTGAGAATGTTTTGGTGGTATTCATCATGTCAGGGTAAGTAGTAATACAATGAAGCATTGCCTTTTGGGAGACTGGCGACTCCATGGAAGGGAGGCAAGAGTGATAGATCTGCATAAAGTGAACAATAGCTTGTCTATGGAAATTTGCATTCTCTTCCATCATTTCAAGGATAAAATCTGTCATGTGCCAAACACCCCCCACCTGTGAGGAATGATGTGCTGTTTCTTTTGGAAACATGCATGCATGCCTGTACTTATCGAGCTGAATTAGATGCTTGATAAAGGAGACAAAGTGATAGAATTATATGGTTCCCTCCCTGATTTTGACCTACATATGTGTCTTAGCAACTTACTCTTAAAGAAGAACTGTGATTTTGTTAGTGTCAACATTCTCTGGGAAGGTTTCGTTGTGCCTGGCACATACAGCAGGGCTTCTGAGAGTCTTCCTTCCTCTTCAGGGTATAGCCCTCCAGCTGGGGGGAAAAGAAGTTCTCAATCTCAGGAGCACTTGCAGTACTCATTTCTGACATTGCGGGGAGGAACCCAGGCATAGTTTGTTTATTTAAAAGTATTTATAAGCTACCAAATTTTATTTTTTTAGAAAATCTCTAAGCACATAAAAACAACAAATAAATCAAATATATAATGTGAAATGAGTAAAATTTTATACCTATGCCACTTATGCCCTGTGAGTGAATTTCCTCTTGATTACTATGCTTAGCCAGAAATGTTTGGTGTGGGAATTTGCCAAAACCATTCAGAAGTTCAGAAACATGAATGTTGGCCAGATTGTACCTGTCTCCTTGTTCCTTGACACTCAGAGAATTTTAAAAGGCTGGTGAAATAATATTTCTCTTAAACTGGTGAGCCAGTGGACAGGACCAGAAAGCATAATCATGCTGTGCTTAGAGAAGCTGATCCCCGCCAATACTACTCCTCAACGCAGCAAAGAACTCAGATGCAAGTAATAATAATAATAATTTATTGATACCCTGCCCATCTGGCTGGGTTTCCGCCGCCACTCTGGGTGGCTCCCAACAGAATATTAAAAATACAATAAAATAGCAAACATTTAAAACTTTTCTAAACAGGGCTGCCTTCAGATGTCTTTGAGAAGTCACGTAGTTGTTTATTTCCTTGACATCTGAGGGGAAGGTGTTCCACAGGGCGGGTGCCACCACCGAGAAGGCCGTCTGCCTGGTTCTCTGTAACTTTGCTTCTTGCAGTGAGGGAACCAGCAGTAGACTCTCAGAGCTGGACCTCAATGTTCAGGCTGAACGATGGGAGTGGAGACACTCCTTCAGGTATACTGAACAAGTGTCTCTGTGCTAGGGAGATGCTGAATCAAACTATGTTTAGTCTTGCTGAGGACACTGGGATGAGATAGCTATTAATTAGATTTGTTGTTAGAGTTGTTATGAGAACTACATTTCTGTAGCTCCCAATAGCTGAAGCCTTTTGGTTATAAACTTGTATTGATTTCATTCCAATTCTCTGTTTATTTACTGGGAAGTAAATCTCACTAAGTTCATGGAGGCTAATTCCCTAGTACAAGTTCATATGATTTCCACTTTTGTCATTACTAACATTGGCTGGAGATATTTTTCACATTCCTAATGGATGGAAAGAGCAGTGAGCTAAGGCATCGTATGATTGATCAGCTGATATGCTCTTGGGTCATGCAAATTTGTTTGTCTCTTTTTCTACCATATTTTGCTGGGTGAGATTTATGTCGCACATGCCTCTTCTTCAGCCTGAACCTTTGGAAATGAGCTATATATTGCTGAACTGTATTAAGTTTTCATTGATAAAAGCTATTTTATGTTCAGGAGAATTGCCTTGTAGTATAAAATGTAACTAAATGGAGCATTGTACCAAACTTATAATTTATATCCTTGCCATTTATAATCATTAAGGTACAAGGCTTTAAAGAATTATCACTCTGGCTGGAGGTTGCCAAAAGCTAAAAGTTATAGGAGTTGATTTGCCCTTTGCCAGCATTGCAGCCTAGTGACAGCATAGAAAACAAAATGGCGCTGCGTGTCAATGGCAATGTCATGTGGAAGGACCATATCACAATGAAGAGCACCTACTTTGGATGCAGAAGGTTCCAAGTTTAATCTTTGGACTCTACTCATTAGAACAGATGGAATGTGATATGAAAGGCCCATGGAGAGCAGCTCAAAGTGCAGAGCAGACAATACTAGTCTAAATCGAAAAATAGTCTGATATGGTATAATGATGCACAAGGATGGGCAATATTTAATAAATATTATGGTGTTTAGGAGGGGACATATCCCCCCTGAAAATGGAGTAAACGTAGCACACATTGGAATTGCAACTCTCTCACATAGACAGACCTTGCATTCTTGTTTATTTTAAACACAATTTCAAGGTGTGTTACATTCAATCAATTCAAAACCTTTCTAAACCACCTAATATTTTTAAAAATCTCTGAGGTTGCATGCACACCATACACCTAAAGCACATTCTTTCCTTCCAGTAATTCTGGGCACTGTTGCTTGCAAAGAGTTGCTTAGAAATTACAATGCCCATAATCATTGGGGAGTACTTTAAATATATGTATGTATGCAGTCTAAGACTTCCTCAACAGCTTCCACATATTTGACTAAATGCTGACATAGGCCCAAAGGCCTATTGACCATTGACTGGAAAAGACAGCTTCAGAACATTACTGGGAGCAGAAAGTCATAAATATGTTCTTCAGCCACTGGAGCTATTGGAACATATGCTGCTTAGATTTTAGTTGTTCTTTATGTTTGGAAGAAATGGGATTTTAAAGTGTTTCAAATTGGATATATCATGCCAATATGTGATTGTGGTATACTTTAGAAGGGGTGAATATAAATCACACAGATAAACATATTAACACAATGTAGCTCAGAAAGATGGCTGTCTGGTGTGAAGTTTTATGACCCCAAAGCTTGTTACCAGGAATTTATTCCTTACAGATTGTGAAGAAGTGCATTTTTGGGTTAGAGTGTTAACTACTTGCCTTTTCCAGAATCCCATTCATTGAAATGGCATTGAAATTATTATAACACTCTGTGTAATAATAATAATAATAATAATAATAATAATAATAATAATAATATCACATAAACATAGAAGTTCACTTTTTGTTTTCTTCAACCCGATTTCAATTTATTCTAGAAATAGAATTTGTTTGTGTAACTGATTAACCAGGATCAAATTAGGTCAGCCTGTGTTGACACAGTATGGAACTGTAATTGGTTTCTTTAATTGGTAACTGTAAACTTGAATGTAATCAGCTCAGAGGAAGTACAGTCTGTACCAGAAAAGTTTCGTATCTCCCAGGGGAAACTTTGCTAATTGTAAACTGCACAAGTGATTAAAATTCTATATCAGTTATTGTATGGCCAAGAAGTGCCTTCTGTAGAGTCAGCTATACAGAAGAGATCCCACCCACCCCAATCCTTATAGTAGTTCCTCAGCATGGAAACAAACAAGACATTTCAGAAATAAATAAACTTTGCCTCTGCTTGGGGGCTGTTTGTGATTTATATGACCAAGAATCTCATGGTTGGCACATTCCCACTAAATATGAATTCATTTGGCAACATTAATGATTATTTGGTGTGTTTGGTAAAAATATGAATATATTTTATGCCACCCATTCTTTTTTATGATTATTTTATTGTCTTGTAATTTTATTATTACTGCTTCTATGAAAAGGTAAGTGGACTTTCAGAGAGATATTTGAAGTCTATAGCCTACCAACATGTCTTGGAAAAAGATACTAGTGGTGAGAGATTCAGGAGAGACAAAAGGAATTAGTATTTCATGCAGCTTATTGTTAAACTGTAGAAGATAAGGCTATTGATTCTCGGAAGATAAGGCTCTCTACGACACAAGTCATGTTGGCTTGTATAGTACCTGCAGGATAAGAGGCAACAGACCTTTGTATACAAGTTACTCAGGAAAATGGGTAGGGTGCTGGAGTACGGCATGTTCTTTTAGGGAGTGAAAATTAATTTCTGCAAATTTCTTCATTGAGGGCTCTTAAAAATATGTTTTTAGGTGTGAGGAATTCAAATCTGCTATTTTGTGTTTGTGGTTGGTTGGTTTGCAAAATTGGGCAACATTCGGTAGGCATGTTTAGTAAAGAAGCACATAAATGGCTTTTGGAAAACCAAAGAATTTTAATTTTACCTTCTGAAAATGTCTAGTAATCCTAAATAACAACAACAACAACAACAACATAACTGCAAGTACTTGGCAATAATTTCTATTGATACCTCTGCAGTTTTACAAACATTTTACTTAGCAAGGGAAGCTAAATTAAATTATATTATTTCAACAAAAATACCTTTTGAATTCCAAAGTCATGTTACAACTTTTTAGCACTCCTCACTTTGGGAAGTTGAAAGTTGAAAAATTCAACGCACCCTAATACTGGAGAACATTGACATTTGAACTGATCCAGCAGGTGTATTCTTATGTTCAAGACTGTGAATTCAGGCCCCATGATGTGCCCAATGAAAGAGTTTCATTCCCTTTCCCCAAATAAATTTTGAAGCCAGTACATATACATATAACACAAGAAATGAGTTTAAAATGACCATGCTTGAAGAAGATTGAACTCCGGTAGAATATGCCCAGATTTCCTAAGAAATATTATTCTTTCTAGTGTGATAAACTCACAAAATGACCATGAGATCCATCTCAACACCCTGTTTCATAGCTTTTACGTCAAAGATAGGTACTAGGAAATCCACCAGTTGAAGAAATACATTGACGTCAGATGAAGGACAAATCTTAATGGAAGCAACTTGCTTCAGAAATACTCAGTCTGCTTCCGAATATGACGTGGCATGGTTCTGAAGAAGTTCAACATGAAATGACCAGGCCCCAAACCTTCGGAACAACTGAAACGTGTTATAACATTTTACTCGTGAATTGGATGCATTCTTGAAACTGCAAATAATGAATGGAATATGCCTGGAGGGTGGGAGGGTGGTACAGGATGAGGATGCAGTTCTGTGGTAGACAGTTCTACCTTCTAGTTCTTTCACGTGTTTTTGATTTGTTTGTTCAATCTTGCTTGCTAGTTGTATTCTTGATACTACACAGGAAAACGTTTGAGAGGAACAATGAAATAAAGCATTATAAATGTGAAAATCATCTTGAATAATATCAGTGTAAGTGGTTTGCAATTTGCCATAAGCCCATGCTTATGCACCTTTTTATCTTCAGTATAGACAGAAAAGGAATGCACTTATATTTCTCCTTGTCTTTCATAGAGAAACTCTTGACAAATATTCAAGAACACTACAGCAAAGACCTTAAGCCCTGCAAAAGATACATTTATGTGGAACAAGAAAACATCATTATGCAATGATGTTTAGAAAGCAAGGTATTACCACATTAACAATTTTAAGAGTTTAGTTTTCTCCTTCTTCTTCTCCTTTGCAGCACCTATTTCAGTTGACTGTGTTATTCCCTTACAAATGCAGCAGCCTAAATTAAGTCTTTGCTTTTTAACTGGAGAGAGACCAAAAAGTAAGGTCTGCAATCCTATACACACTTCCTTAGTAATAAGTCCCATTGAACTTAACGGTGCTTAATTTTGAATGCACATGTACAAGATTGCAGTGCAATCACTTCATCAGATATATAGTGCGTCAAAAGTGATAGGGCTGTGCACAGATGCCTGATCCACCCTGTGGTTCAGATCTGTGAGCCCCAGATCAGGGAAATTTGCCCTGTACCACTCTGGGAGCTACCCACCCCGGATCTGTCACTGAAACAATTCAAGGACAAGGCTAAGGTTGGTTTTTTAAAAAATGTTTCCTATGCAGGTGGCGCTGTGGGTTAAACCACAGAGCCTAGGACTTGCCGATCAGAAGGTTGGCGGTTCGAATCCCCGCGACGGGGTGAGCTCCCGTTGCTCGGTCCCTGCTCCAGCCAACCTAGCAGTTCGAAAGCACGTCAAAGTGCAAGTAGATAAATAGGTACTGCTCCGGCGGGAAGGTAAACGCCATTTCCATGCACTGCTCTGGTTCGCCAGAAGCGGCTTAGTCATGCTGGCCACATGACCCGGAAGCCATATGCCGGCTCCCTTGGCCAATAAAGCGAGATGAGCACCGCAACCCCAGAGTCAGCCACGCCTGGTCAGGGGTCCCTGTACCTTTACCTAAACCCTTAAAATGATTAGGGTGCATGGCAGTGTACAGGGTCAGATCCTGAGGGGTGTGGGTGCTGCTTTCTTTTCTGAAAGCAACACCCTCACATGATTGGATCGTTCTGTGACAAAGAGCAATCTCATCCTGTGCAGTGCTGGTTGCTGCTCACGCTGTTGAGTGTAAGGATTGATCCTTTTCTCACAGGAAAACGCAGCTGTCAGCCAGGGAGGTTTATGACTTTTACACATAGTGCCTGCCTCTTCTTCTTGCCTGATGCTGCATACCCAGTGACTGCCACAAGTCACTCTAGGCCAGGCATCCCCAACCTTCGGCCCACCAGATGTTTTGGACTACAATTCCCATCATCCCTGACCACTGGTCCTGTTAGCTATGGATCATGGGAGTTGTAGGCCAAGAAATCTGGAGGGCCGCAGATTGGGGATGCCTGCTCTATGCCAACCAACCTGATCGGTAGTGATCTGTGGCTGTGTGCACCCAACTCTTTTGAGACCTGTGGCGATCACACAGGGTCCCCGGATGTTTCACCATCTATTGATCCCTGTGCCACCACTTTATTTCTCGCTGCCACCACCCAGGCCCTACCTGGTACAATACTGAGTCCAGTCAGGGTTAAATTGGAACATAAACTTCTGTTTATTTATTGCAGTTTAACAAGCGTGAGGTTTCATAAACGGCATCGGTCAATTACAATAATGGGGTGCCTGTCCAGACCTATGACTTCCGCTACCTGCTCTCACTCACTAAACCACCTCACAGATATTTACTTATCTTCCTAGCTCCTAACTGTTCCTGACTCAGCTTATTTCTCTACCCACAGACTCTATCCCAATTCACTCCAACCAACCACCCAACAAACTCCTCCCTTTGCCCCTCCCAGAGCTCATTTTATAGTCCCTCTGACTCCACCCCCTGGGTTCTGATTGGGTAAGCTGTTTAACTATTTCACCTCCAGCACTCTCATATGTTAACATCACAAGACCCAAGCCAACACCCTCCAAATATGTTTGATTTGGATCTCAGCTGAATCTGGTGCACAGTCCTAGAAAGAGCCAGACACTGGAGAGACCTGTCAGGAGTAAACATAGACCAATGGTATCAAATAGTATGGGAAACAGCCTTATTAGAAAAACTGACCAACAAACTGAAACTGACATGGCGACAAATAGAAGAAGATGTTTTCATCCCGGTATGGCTACGCTTTATCACATACACAGCCTAACAAAGCAACAAGAAGAACCCACCAACAGCATACAAATCAATCTGGCTAACGTGATCCAAACACACACACACACACACACACACACACACACCACTCACACATGAAAACAAATTTCACTAAAGCCAATCAAAGACAACCAACCACATCCTAGACCATCCCTAGCCTCTCTCACCACCAAAGAAATATAAGCAAATAGTAAAGAGAACCCACACAAGTGATGCTGACACAAAACCCCACACATACACTAAGTAGAATAGAAGCATTGCCACCCAACCCCACTCACCACTCCCCCCTCCACCTCTTTCCCCCTTTTCTTCCTAATGTAACACTAATCTCTCACAACAAATGAAACTGACCTGTAGAAAACGTAACTTGAAAAAGAGACATTGCACATACTTTTGTAAACCAATAAAACTTTATTAAAAATATATTTAAAAAGAAAGTGGCCCCACAGTTTTTGTGTGTCAGTTTGTCCCCCACTGTAGCGTAAGCCATGTTCTGCTGCTTTTGTGGTGGTGTTGCCATTAGGGCTAATTTCTAGGAAATTTTGGCAGGGGTGGGGTAGCACAATAAGCGTAAGAGTTTACACTGGACTATTCATGCCTGACAGCATCTTAAAAAGCAGAGACATCACCTTGCCAACAAAGGTCCATATAGTTAAACTATGGTTTCCCCAGTAGTGATGTATGGAAGTGAGAGCTGGACCATAAAGAAGGCTGATCGCCAAAGAATTGATGCTTTTGAATTATGGTGCTGGAGGAGACTCTTGAGAGAAGATCAAACCTATCCATTCTTAAGGAAATCAGCCCTGAGTGCTCACTGGAAGGACAGGTCCTGAAGCTGAGACTCCAATACTTTGGCCACCTCATGAGAAGAGAAAACTCCCTGGGAAAGACCCTGATGTTGGGAAAGATGGAGGGCACAAGGAGAAGGGGACGACAGAGGACAAGATGGTTGGACAGTGTTCTCGAAGCTACCAGCATGAGTTTGACCAAACTGCGGGAGGCAGTGGAAGACAGGAGTGCCTGGCGTGCTCTGGTCCATGGCGTCACGAAGAGTTGGACACGACTAAACGACTAAACAACAATAACATTCATGCCTGTCTCTTGCAGAAAGAGTATTGTGGCACTTAATGACTAAGAAATTTACTGTGGAATCTGTGTTCATGAATTGCTGTCCACTCAATAAAATACATGAATGGATATCCTGTGTTGCAGGTAAATAAATCTTGTATTCGGGTAAGATGTGGCTAAGGGCTTTTTAAAGTCTTTTTGCTACATCTCAACCATTGTGCAGTTGCAACATTTCCTGGCCCATGGGAAGACATTGTCCATGAGCAAGCAGATTCAGATTATATTATTGGTACCTAGCCATGATGGGATCATTACAAAACAGAGGTTTATCATAATGAAAGAAAGTTTAACTCAGACTGAGACAAACTCCAGCATAAACAACTTTAAAATCTTGAATTTCCCTGGCAGATCACTACATGCCTCTTTAAAAGGAAGAATTTGTTCCTCTTTTAACAAATATTGAAACAAAATAAAATGGGATGGAATAAAATGAATGTATGCAATTCTTAATGAAATTATGCAAAGCCTAATTGAATAAAAGCTTAAAACAAAACTTAAAATTCTGAATCGCCCTGGCACGACACAGCATTCTCTCTTATAGATTGTCTGCAGACAGAAAATATTAAGTTTTCACAGTTGCATCTTGTCCTCCCAGTAAATAAAATACAGATTCATGGCCAGACCTATCTCCATCTCTCACAAAAATTTGCCCCAAGTATTGTTCTCTCAATGCCTTATAAATATATATGTTTTTAATATATATTTTTGAATTATAAAAGACAATATAAAATCTGTACAATATCTTCAATGCAGTTTAAACCACAATTACAGTTATGTTTGTCCCATAAAAGACAAGAGGCTGCAGAATTACTTGTTATGTGGCAGGTGGCATGAACCAGGTTTTTTTAAAAGGGTGAAAGGAATATGAATTTATTTTTTTAAAAATCCATGGCCACCTCTTACTATATAGGGAAAGCACCAAACTCATATCCTCATCTTCTTAGAAATTTCTCTCGCCTCCTACACCAGTTTCAAGACAATTTATTTTCATACAGATACCAAGATTTATATACTGCTTAATCAAAAAATATCTCTGAATGGTTTATATGCAGAAGTCATTGTGGCATATAAGTGATAAAGCAATCAATGAATAATTAAAAAGAAACAGTAAAAACTGCTGTTTTAAAAACAGCAGGCAAGAATGTTATCAAAATACAGATAAAATCAACTGCTTTAAAAACAATACATAATAAAATTGCATGTCTGGGCAGGTTTTCCTAACAAAAAGGTGTTTAATCAAAGATGATATAATGAAGGTTTCTGCCTAATATTAAGAGACAGAGAAGAGGCGCTGCTGTCCCACCCAAAGGTTGATTTCTTGATTTGTCAGCAATTGAGTGTGCGCGCGCACACACACAGAGAGAGAGAGAGAGAGAGAGAGAGAGAGAGAGAGAGAGAGAGAGAGAGAGAGAGAGATCTGGGCTGCTCTCCTGGTTTCCCAACACCATGTCACTGCCAGTTACTGGGCAGAGGATGGGGAGAAGCAACACAACATGCAGCTTGGCAGGTCTGACACTCCTGCTGCTTCACCCACACTGTGTAAAGCTCCCCTTAGCTTACTACTCTCCGGCTCCTGGTAAGCAGCAGCAGTGTGTGGTGTTGGGAAGCCAGGAGAGCAAGGCAGGCTGCTACTGCCTCTATAGGTAGATAGGCTTCCAAGAGCTATCGTCTTGTGATAATGCCTATGCTGACTACATCTTCTAGGACAAGCTCTCCATTTCAGTGTGTCGGTGGATTTGTTTTATTTAGCTACCCAGTACCTCAAAATCCCTACCCCTCCACCCCTTGCTTTCTGCAGGTTACAAATGCATACATGTGAGCCATTTACTTCTTGCTCAGTGAGAAAACCAAACATTAACCTTCTTTTTATCTTCCTCCTCTGACACTAAACTGTTTGATATTAACAATGGATCAAGAAGAAAGGACTGTGAAATATTAATCATGCCTTTAAGGATTCACCATCTCACACTCAAGCGTACATGAGCAGAGTTTAAAGTGCTGAATATTCATATTGAATATTCATCCCTGCTGCTGCTGTGTTTGCTACCTTGCTGATTTATCCTGGTTCAATACATACACATACCACTCTTATTATTTTATTTGTTTGCTTTGATTGTCCTTCCATATGACCCTTTGTGAACTGATGGAGTTAACAGCAAATTGGAGTCAAAGCTCAGGCAAATTAGACAGTCCATTGTGAACAGAAGCATGGACTAAGGATGGCTCAAAGGATTACTCTGTCCAGCAGCAAAGCCACTAAATTTGTAATGCTGTTCACATTTAGTTCCTAAGGGCAAAGATCGGGCCTTTGTATGGTTGGGGCTCCAGCAGGAACTGTTGCTGATGGCAACAGCAGGATCCCCTGTGAGAGCAACTGCTACTTCGGTACCAACTACCACCGCAGCTCAGGGTTGCCTCTATTGTTTTGCTGCATTTTTAAAAGCATCATAATATTTTCAGTCCTTCCCAAAATTCCCTAAGGCACATATGCAGGTGGGCAGTCTCACCTCTGCCGAGTAAAACCATCTTTACTGTTAAGGGTGACCTTTGTGCACTTTTGGCTTGTAGCGGACTTTGAGAAATAGACGGATTTCGTAGATTATCTGAAGCAACGTGTTTCAGACCGTTAATGGTGTGCTCTCCTGTTTGCGGTTGTGCTAATTAAAAATCTGTCTGATGTTGCAAATAAAATGATCGCACCTCTTGCGCACAGGAGCAATGTGTGTAGGGGCTTGGAGCATGTGAGCTGAGTGCTTACACCACCATTTTCACAACTGAGCCATAACAGTGGGATCCTATGCAAGATTACTCAGGTGAACGTCCTACTGAGTTACTCCTAGATAAATATGCATAGGATTACAGCCTAAGACAAATTATTGGACTGTCCCCCATTCTGCTTTACCTTACTGAAGACTCTTTTCTGCCTATTTTGTGGCAAATCCATTTACAGTGCAATATTGTGTCTAAAAAGTATTATTGTTTCAGGGGTGTTTCAGCAATGTTTGTTTAGCTGGGGGGGGGGTCAACTAATTAAGAGGGACATAATAAAGGTGTACAAATTTATGCATGGTGTGTGAAGAGTAAAAAGGGAGTAGTTTTTCTTCCTCTCTCATAATATTTAGAACTCAGAGTCATACATTGGAGCTAAATGTTGGCAGATCCAGGATAGACAAATGAAAGGATTTTGGCGCATAGCACATAGTTAAATTATGATATTTACTGCTGCAAGTTACAGTGATGACCACCAACTTAAATGGGCTTTAAAACTGAGATAGACAAATTAATGGAAGACCAATAATACAGTGGTGCCTCGCAAGACGAAATTAATTCGTTCCGCGAGTTTTTTCGTCTAGTGAATTTTTCGTCTTGCGAAGCACGAAATCCCATAGGAATGCATTGAAATTCAATTAATGCGTTCCTAAGGTCAAAAAAAGTCCAAACAAAGCCAAATTTGGTACAACAAGAGTTTATTGAGTGCTCTTTAAAGTCACACATACTGTAAAGAGCATTTCAAAAATTGAAGGAACAATAAATTAAGTTTCTAAACATGACAGAAAAACATTTAAAAATCAACAAAATGTACAGTACATTTTCTAAGACTCTGGGGGACAACTCGAAGAAGGTTCCTCTTCCACTCTTTGCTTCTTGCTGAAGAACCCCCTCCTCAACTGTTCCCCCAGCCACCCACCACACAGAAATTCAAATCCAGAATTTTTTTTAAAAAACAGCAGAGTGGCCCAATGGTCACAGAAAATCATAAAAATGCAGGGGGAAAAACACACAAGCTTCCAGATTCTTGCAAACCCCTCCCCAACACCAAGTCCTTGAATTCCAAACACCCCAACCCAAAATCCAAAAACCCCCCATAAAGTTTTAAAAGTTTAACTACCACACCGCGTTCTATGAGTTGCTCCTCGAAGTCAAGTCGCAACTGTATTAACAGTGTTAAGAAAAAGGAAACAAACTTGCAAGACGTTTTCATTTTTCGTCTTGTGAAGCAAGCCCATAGGGAAATTCGTCTTGCGAAGCAGATCAAAAAACGGAAAACCCTTTCGTCTAGCGAGTTTTCCGTCTTGTGAGGCATTCATCTTGCGGGGCACCACTGTATAGTGGCTACTAACTATGATGACTATATGTACTAGCTCTGGCGTAGGAGACAGTATTGAATACCAGTTGTATAGCAGTGGAAGAGTGCTAATTGCTCATTTTGATGGGATAGCTCAGTTGGTAGAGCATGAGACTCTTAATCATGGGTTTGAGCCCCATGTTAGGCAAAATAAATTCCTGCACTGGAGGTGGTTGAACTAGATTACCCTCGTTGTCCCTTCCAACTCTACAATTCTATTATTCTATTATTTTCTGCTTTGTGGGCAGTCTGCTGGGCTAGATAGATCCAGCTAATCTATTCTTCTTAAATATATACTGGATATACTGGAACAAAACAGAATCACCCTATAATATATAATAAACATTTTAAAATGGACATCAAAAGCTGAAGACTGAAAAATGTCAGGTTTACTCTCTAAAGTCCCATTGAAAAATGCACAATAACATTATTTTTGTAATGGAATTCCACCCCCACATCTAATCTAAGTACAACACAAGGGCAAAATACAGGCTGTGATTTACCCGGCCAGGATATCTGAAAATAGTGGGAAGCTGGAGTAAACACTCTGTTCAAAAGCAAGCATGGAAATTAGAAGGAAGGTCATAGTTCATCAAAATATTAATGGATGCTAGAGAATTCTGGTTACCATTCCAATTTATAATATTACTGGATGAACTGAAACGCCAGCCAAACATGTCAACAGCATTATCTTGCTGTTAATGTTGCAGACATATCTGTGGGTGGCTCACAATGAGGTTCTGTACATTTCCAGAAGTAAGCCTCATTGAGTTCCCATTAAGCCCCATTTAAAATATGAATGTGTATATAACAGCCTTAATCAGGTGTACATAGAGATTGATGGATATAGATACCACAGATAAATCAAAAATTCTGATTTGTTCATTTGTTTTGCCATTTAAGGGGGAAATGAAAAGTATGAGAAGGAACAAAGTCTGTTACAAGCTCACTTTTAAAATATATGTATATATTCTGCTTTAAAAGAGTGGCTCAGTCTCCTACATATTGCATTGTGTATAACAAAAGTATTTCTATGGAGTCAAAATAATCACTGTAGTGTAAAAAAATGATGCAAGGAGAGATACTCCTGAATTTGAAGGTTGCTGCTGAGAAGATGTCTCTAGAACTTTTTGTGGAATTTTGAACAATTGATAGGGTTAATTATTTCCCCATATGCTGCTATCTATATTGCCATCAGCTTTCACGTAAAGTGACATTTGAGGTGCATTTGCCTTTGGAAACATCCAGAAACCTTTTTGAGAAACAGATTCTGGTAACTGGTAAAATTGCTAAGAAAATTGCTAAGAATGTGGGGGAGTTATATCTCTTTGTCTGAGAAAGTTCATTAGAGTAGGAGAATCTCAGGGTCGTAGGTTTCAGCCCCGCATTGGGCGAAAAGATCGCTGCATTTCAGGGGATTGACTAGGGGACCCTCATAATCCCTTCCAACTCTACAATTCTATGACTAAGGGCATCATTTCCTTCCAGTGCATCCAGGCTACACATGCATACACCTGAACACACACACACACACACACCTGCTTGTACAGGTGGGATTGCTTCATAGTGCATAATGGAGTCGCTTTCCTCTTCCTCCTCCTCACCATGTACTGTTTGAATCAGCCCAGGTGCAATATACCTGGCGGTTAACTTCCATGGCTTCTCTTGCCATAGCTTTGCCCAGCCTCCCAGGGTCCCATGTCAGGCTTCTCACAGATGAAGGCTGAATCATATTGACACAGCATTTCAGCCCAAATCAGTTAGAATTTGTGGTAGTTCTGAGAAAACTTTCAGTCAGATGTTATCAGCAGGGATTGTATCAATGTTTGAGGAGAGAAAAAGGGATGACAGGGATGGGAGGCGGTGACAGAGAAATGGAATAATTGTAAACTCTTCTTCTTCTTCTTCTTCTTCTTCTTCTTCTTCTTCTTCTACTTCTTCTTCTTCTTCTTCTTTAAAAAAAACAACCCAGTCGGTTAGGTGGGAAGTTGCTTCTGTTCTTTACTAAGGATGTGGAGTAAAATCTAGCAGTTTTCTCATCACAATTAATTACAGTTCCTTGAATTTCCTCTTAAATTAAGGAACATAAGTTAATTTCCAGAGAAGATCCAGTGCCCAAGCCTGTTTTTTCTGTAATTCCTGTTCCACAATCCCAACCTGATACCCTGGTAGTGAGGCATCTAATCATAGCCTGCATTTTTATCAAGGCTTATAGTTTGATTAGGGTCTGTATTTTAAAATGAGCTTAAAGATTTTCAAATGTTTTATGCCAGGCAGAAGACCAGCTGCCTAAGTACTTTGGCAAGATGTTTATCCTCCTGGACAAGGGGGCCCCCTGATTTATAGCAGAAAACAATTCTCAAAGTCGTAAAAAGGGAATTACAGGCTGAGAGCAAGGTTACACTGACCCTACATAATTAAGAGTTGGTAAATAGTAAAATAAAACCATGTGCCTCCCATTAAACTTGAGCCATATCTTCCTAAGGTTAAAGGCCAAGAGCAAATGGAAAAGAAAGCAACTGGCTGGAGAAGGGGAGTGTAAACAGAAGAAGAGGCTTTTTTCCTATTTTATTTTGAGGCTGTAAACTGTTCCTTCCTTTTACTTTGAGAAGGTTTATTCTTCTAAAAAGCTATCTATGATAATGTATGAAATATACTGGCTTAAATGTAATTATGCAAAGGATCTAGAAAGAAAGAAATGTTAAATTCTTATTTCATAGAGTCATATTGCTGTAGGAGACCAGAGGGGCAAACGAGCCCAGCCCCCTGCCAGACAGGAGACGCCATCGAGCACTCCTGACATATGGTTGTCAGGCCTTTGTTTAAAGACCTCCAAAAAGGAGATATTTCATTGATGATGCATGAGAATGTGAACCCAAGATCTCTGACATCTGTTTAAGATAAAAATTTAAAACTATTAACCATCTGTTTTGGAGGGCAATAGGGCAAGGATGGCAAGAGGTGAGCTGGTAATTAAGGTTCCTTGTTGAGACAAATGTAAGATATATGACTACTTATTTGTCATTTATAGATAGAAGAATATATAGCTTTTTGTATCCCATAAAAGGCAATAGGAAATGGGTGTATCTTTTAGGATTGGTTATAGCAATCAGCCAATAGGAAATTCAACCAGGCTGATTGGACAGAGGCAGCCAAAGGAGGAGCAAGGGGGCTGGGCTGAGGGAATATAAGTGCTGGCCATAATGGCAGGAGAGCAGGCCAGAGCTTGGTAACCATATACCACTGTGCCTCTCATTTATTTGTCTGACAAATAAATTATTATTTTAATTTCTCTATTGCTGCGTTGAATATTTCATTCCAGCTAAGCGTTAACCACAAGCAGGGTGCTACAGTAGGGCACTATGCACAATGAGGGGAAAGCAATTGCTCATGCTGACCCTTCCCCCCTTTTTTGTCACTTCATGTACTTCACAATGTAGTTAGTTGTGCTATTGAAACCTGATCCCAGGGGTGAGCTCCCATGTTTTAAGTTTTGCCTTTTGCAAGGGCACATGCTACACATTCCGTCTCAAGCGCACCTTTGCACTCAAAGGGAATGTAAAAAATTGCTATCACAGAAGAATTTCTGCAGGACACAAAGGTTAACATCTCTAATCTCCCAACGTTCCACCGCAGGTTCTACCTCTGAGTTTAATTTAGCAACTTCTCTACCTGAAAATGAGATCAAGATAAGGGGAAATTCATATTTATCTCTGAGCAGGTACAGACAAGAAAATGTGCTACTTCTGTTATTGGATTCTGGATGCATAACATTTGCATGGAGAGAGAGAGAGAGAGAGAGAGAACAATATATTCCTTGCAAATAATATATCTTCAGATTTGTAGTGGGGTTTTGGTAAGGCTAATTGCATGCTGATACAGGTTCCGAATACTTGTTTATTTTTATGAGAAAATGTGGAAGCTAAGGAAGGAGCAATTATTGGTGACTGTTCTTTGAGCCTCCTCTCACATGCTGTGATCCAGAGATGTCTGACTAGCAGAGATATGCTGAATTGTATATTGAATTGTATTCTTCTAATTTCCTATTCTTCCTCTGTATCTGATTACTCAGGGTCTCTCTCCATTTTTATCCTATTAGTAATTGTGAAATGATCTCATGCATAAAAAGAAATGAGCATTGTCACTGAGAGTGAAAGAGATTGTTTAACCAGTTTTTGTATTGTTACCTGGCCTGATAGTAATCATAGCTAAGGGTGGTGTGGTGGTGGTATACATCTTTTAAATAATGATATGAAAAACACCACTACAATTGTTTTAATTAACTGAGAGAATATTCTTAACTTTCCCTTCAAAATCCATGGGTGGTTAGCATAATACAGAAGGGGATGTATGTGCAGTGCAAGCTCTGGGTTTTGTGTAATCCTTGGGCAAGATTCACTCAGAGGGGCCACCCACCTCCTTGAGTCAACCCATCTCCTTGCCACAATCACCACTGCCCATTCACACACACGCACACACTGTGCTCTGTCCATGGCATGGCCCACCAAGGCCAATACAGGTTCTTCCTCCTTCTCTTTGCTATTGTTACAGCTTGCATAGGGCAGATGAATATGCAGCAAGAACAAGGAAGAAGAGCAGGACCACAGGACTCTGGAGATCAGCAGGAGCCTAGGTTTTAGCAGATACTGGCAACGCTGACCTGCTGACCTCTGACGGCAGCCTTGTGTGGATTGCAGGTAAAACAACACAGACATAGTTCTCATATTACCTCAGAATGTGAGGTAATTCCTTTTCTCCATTCAAATTAATTCACCACAATAATCAAAACAAAATGATGGATAGTACTCTATACAAAAAAGATCATATAGTTTGATAGTCCATTAATCCATTTAGATATCTAGCAAACAGTTCCCAATTCTGAAAACAATTCATTTTTCTTCTTCTGGGGACAACTACTTTTGTTCGTTAAGCCACAGCCCATATATTTAGGTAATTGATAATTCCTGTATTTATTTGCCAGCTGTATTCATGTAATGGCGAGGAAAGTCTCTATTTTAAATCAAATACTGCAACATCATGTCAACAAAATTCATTGGTAAGATACAGCACATTATAGCTATGATCAGTGTCCACCTTTCTCCCCAGAGACTGTTTTCTGACCCAGCCATGACCAATGGTAATAACTGGCATTTGGTGTTCCACTTCTCAATAGTAATAATAGTAATAGTAGTACAGTAGTTGTACCTGAGTTCATATCATTTCACCTCAACATTTCTGCTAAATGCCATTTAAGCAAAATAAAATGGTTTATATATTTACCCAGTGGTGTTGCTCAGCTTATGTTAAGGCTTCCATCAGTGGAATGAGAGAGAAAGCATTTTTTGATCATTCCTCTATCACCTGAATCCCCTCCATCCCCTCCATCCCCTCCATCATGCTGTGGATGGGTGGGTCCTCTGAATCAGATTTAGAGATACATTGGCTGCAGAGGGATGGGGAAATTGCTTCACTTCCATTGCCATTGATAGAAGCCTCACTGTCAGCTGAACAACACCACTGGATATAACCCAATGGATTTCCACCATGTTTGTAGCTATTGTACATAGTTAACTCAAGGACTGCGGTTTTGTGTAAGAGATTTCATTAAGCTTATGAAAGCACCATGAGCCCATTTCAAGAAGTGGCTGTGTTTTAAGATATTGGTAGGGCACTGAAAAGGTGCAACAAATGTGGATTTTATTTTATTTTTTCCATGCATGCATTTTCTTCTGAGGATAAGATTTTGACAAATTCGACAAGCATTTAGAAATCACACCATGTAAAAGCATTAAGCTGTAGTTGCTTGTTGTGATTGCAATGACTGTCCTTTGGCAACCAGTTTCTTCAGCTAGAAACTGTCAGATTGAAGGAGCGGTATGCTGCACAAAATGGCTCCTGTAGAAACTTGTGATTAAGTTCTTGGATCATTAAAATTCTGCAAACTCTTCCTTCTAAATCAGTTGTAATGAACACAAACACCACCTTTCAGAATCTCCAAGAAGAACTCTGACAGGTCATTTGGTGCAGTGCTATTTGATATTGGGCTTTGACGGGCTGTCTGAATGCTTAAAGATGGTGTTTGGCTGATACTAGGCATTCAGTTCTTGGAAATAAGACACTGGGAAAAGGCCACCCATTACCTAGGAACGAGATGATTGAAGGGAATAATATGTAAAACTCTATGCAAGTAAAATCTGAAGTTAGTGATTATTTTTATGCTGGAATCGGTATATCCTTGAAGGCCAGGCTCCTCTCTGTGTGTGTGTGTTTAGGCCTGCTATTTTCTAACTTCCAAAATCAACTAGAATTGGAGGAATATTTTCTTTTTATGTTTACCTTTCTACTCATGTTTCACTTTAAAGATAAAAGGATAAATGTTGACCAATAAAAGTTTATTTATGGATTTTACAATTGAATATGCTCCATATAATTGTCACTAAAATCCACTCAAAACATAATTTGGTGGCACTCACAGTGAACTTATACAGAACGATAATAGTCCTATACTTAATAGTGTAGGTTGTGAAATTTTTGTAGGGACCAAAGAATGTTCAATTACAAGCTAAGTTTCTTACCTACCAACATAGCTATACCAATTCTTTTTAAGATTTCTCTCTCATTAAAGCCTGGCTCGGGATGTTTATACTATAGATTCAATACTATGGCTACACTTTGGATAGCAGCAAAATCACTTGTCTTTTCATTTTGCATGTTATATAATAATTAATGCAGGGCCATGATCACACCAAACTTTCTCAGTGCAACATTTGTATTTTTGAATGGCTTATCTCATCTACAATTATTTTCTATTGGATTACAGGAGATTAGCTTTTATTATTGCTGTAATCAAATACTCAAATGACAATTTTTTTTAAATCAAATGTTGGTTTGCCAGACTAATCACGTAAACCACATTTCAAATTTTGGAGAAATTGTTCAGCTGTCTTCAAGGGTATCGTACACCTTCAAATGCATGTATATCTCTGTTGTTTAATTTCACAAACACACATGTCCTGTTGTCATCCCTTCCTAGTTTTCTTTTAAGCCTCACAAAACATTTTTTATTAAAAAACAACAACACAGTGCAGATACATTTGCAAAGCAATTTGAATACCAAATATCCCCACAAAATATCTATTCAACCATGGTTAAGTGTGTACTTAAGGAACCACATCACAGAACAGTTTAGCTCTTCTGTCTGAGCACCCATCTTAAGTTTGCAAAGAGAATTCATGCTAAAAGCATTTCCTCTATCCCCGCTCCCCCTGCCCAAGATACACTCCCAAGCACTATGCAGTGTTTTTGTTCTTCAGTCCTTTATCAACTACAATAGCTGAAATATTTGCCAGATAGCTTTACACTTCCAGCAGTAACTTATGCACGAATAGACAGCATTTCATTGTAGTCCCTTGAAAAACTGTGGATCGTTACAAGATGCTTCCTGTATATCCCAATTTAGCAAGCTTCTCTGACAGGTGTTCCTTAGTTTTTTGGGGGGGAATATGCAGCAGCACAAGTGGGAAATGGCCATCTCATTGTGCAAGGGATCCATTTCCTGAAGCAATGCACAACAAGACAGAGTGTTTGATGGACAGACACCACACACATTCAATTTTGTTTTCATGTCCCTTTGATGCTCTTGCAGTGCTCATATCAACCTCTTCAATTTTTCACAAATTGCACTGAACATTCCCATGATTACTTTTTAACCATGGAGGGAGATGTGCATCACGTGGGAGACTCGAAGGACATTGATAAAGCCATAAATCTCTCAATGGAAAGGTCTTTTTGATGCAATTTTTGGGACAATTATCTGCTGCACATAGAATTGTTTTAATTTTATCAATTTACTGTGCAATCCTGAGAGCTGCGGGTGGAGGGTTGGGTGCAGTTCAGCCACTTTATCCAAAGCCCTGAAATGCTGCAATAAAGTTAACTAAGCATATAAAGCAGTGTTTGTAGCTGCTGTCGTTAGCATTTATATACCACTTATATTTCAAGAAGAAAATAACAAGGTGGTTAACAAATGAACAAAATACTAAGCATAAAATGCATGATAAAAGCACTACCCATATTTAAAATACAATGTAAAACTGCATCAAAGTATTAATGCATGCATAATTAACATATCAAACAAATACCGTATTTTTCGCTCTATAAGACGCACCAGACCACAAGACGCACCTAGTTTTTGGAGGAGGAAAACAAGAAAAAAAATATTCTGAATCTCAGAAGCCAGAACCGCAAGAGGGATCGCTGCGCAATGAAAGCAGCAATCCCTCTTGCTGTTCTGGCGTCTGTGATAGCTACGCAGCCTGCATTTGCTCCATAAGACGCACACACATTTCCCCTTACTTTTTAGGAGGGAAAAAGTGAGTCTTATAGAGCAAAAAATACGGTAGATCTGTAAAAAAAGCATGTCAGTTAAAGCAACAATCACAACAGGAGGTTCAAGTCCAGAAATCAGGAAAATGCTGGGCTAAACAGGTGTGTTTTCAAGAGCCAGTAGCATGCCAATACTGATGGGTCTTTTGTATTTCGACAGGGAGAACATTTCACAACACAGGTGCCAGCAATGAAGAAGCCCACCTCCAATAATCATCAGGCCATGGCAAAACTAACCAGATTCTTTTTGTTGATCTTAATGCCTTTACTAAGCAATGGAGAGGAAGGTTACCAGGTCCAGAGTTGTCTTGGGCTTTGTATATAGCTAATGAGTTCATAAAACTGGTCCACATCTTAGCACTGGTATGATGCCACCCTGATGAGAGCACTACTCAGGATCTGGGCCATAGCATTCTGCACCAGCTTCAGCCTCCAGACTAGCCATAATGAAAGCCTTACATAAAGCCAGGGCTTTTTAGGGAGAACTCACCAGAAATCAGTTCCGGCATATCTCAGGTGGGTGCCATTGCCATTCCACAAGAAAGAGAGAGGCATTCATGGTGAGTTCTGGAACCTCTTTTTCTAGAAAAATAGCACTGTGTAGAGCCCATTACAATAGTCTAAATGTGAAGTTATGGATACATGTGTCATAGCAGCCAAATTATCTTTATCTAAGAAAGGACACAGATAATGCAGCAGTTTAAACGAGTGAGTAAGCACTCTTTGCCATAGGGGGAAAGGTAAGTTCCATACCTAACAAGCCTTCCATGAAGACTAGAGTTAATTGCATCACCAGTAGAAAGGAGCTTAATCAAAAAAATTTATGTCACAGATAGCTCAGATACTCTTTAACTGTGTAATCCTATACATGCATTCTCACACATTGAGTTATCTAATGAGGATGACTAATTCACATCCCATATATATATATATGTATCCTCTCACAAAGACGTTTTTGTGGCCCCAAAGACTCCCAAAATTTGTCATAGGGAGCTCAATTTCATTTCATTTATTAAATTTTTATGGCTGCTCTTACAGGGACCCCACTATGATGCCATGAGGCAAAAAGTTCTTTTGTGGCTGCCAAAAGCCTGCTCCCCCTCCTGGCTTCATCTATAACTGCCCTGCTGTGATGCTGTGGTGTCCAATATTTTGTGCTCTCCCCAGAAAAACCCTGCCCTTTTTTTCAAAGAAAGATGGATTTGTTTTTCAAATATACTTCTTCTTTTTAAACAATTCACACTCACCTTTACACTTCAGGTGTGTGAACTCTGACTTGCAGCCCCCAGATGGTTAATTATGGATCAATGTATCCCTTCCATCAGAAAAGGTTACCCACTCCAGATTCCAGCCCAAATTGCATTCTGCATTCAAGTCTCAATCTTAAAAATAAGCAAACAAATATAAACAAGAAATTTACTTCTGAGACTTACAAAGAATCTGCCTTTGTTGCCTTCAGCATTAACATGCCATTATGCTGTAAATAACATTTGCTTTGGTGGTAAATTGCCTCCGCAGTGCATATTGTTAATAACCTCATAGAATGTATACGGTTCTATGAATAGGTACTTTTCCGCTGAAAAAGAGATCAGAGATGGCAGAGTAATAGCACAGCACTGAAAAAGTCAAGAAGAAACCGCTCTTGTAAATCTCAGAGAAAGGCTATTTAGTGTTTGGCTTTTTCCTGAACATTGGCCCACATTCACCTGATGTGGCCCATAAGAAGCTGGTAATAGACATCAGCTACTGGGTCAGAAGCCAAGGTGCACTAGAATCCAGATTTGCAAGGATTGGCTTGAGCCGCAATGTTCTCCCCGGTAAATTGGCATGTTCTGGTACCCACGGAATGTTTACTGATATTTCTCTGGATTACATTTTAGAACCACTGAAAATACCATATGTCTCTTTTAAAGGGAATACCAAGCTGTTCAAATGCAACCAGCGGTGTGAGATGCTCCGTTAAAACCTAATGCCAGATTGTCATAGTTTAATGTTTAAATTCTACAGAAAATTAATCAATTGGCAACAATTAAGGTTGCTGTTGTTTGCCAAGCATATATTAGAGGAGATGATACATCTTTTTTCACTGGCAAATCATACTTGCTATGAATCCTAACCGATTTTAGAATGGTGAGGTGAATGCTAAATGAAATTGGAAGTCAGATTCAGAGGAGGGCTGGTTCTGCAATTGCCATCTGTCTTCAGTGGGCTCTATAGATGCACATTTGTGGCCTCTGCTACAGAAGGAAGGCACATATGTTGACCACACCAACTCCCAGAATAGATCTTTGTTTGTGACGGCAGAAAACATACAGTATATCCTTACAGTGTACACATTATATGATACACACTATTTACACAAACATAAGAATCAGAGTTATGCTTTTGAATTATGGTGCTGGAGGAGACTCTTGAGAGTCCCATGGACTGCAAGAAGATCAAACCTCTCCATTCTTAAGGAAATCAGCCCTGAGTGCTCACCGGAAGGACAGATCGTGAAGCTGAGGCTCCAATACTTTGGCCACCTCATGAGAAGAGAAGATTCCCTGGAAAAGACCCTGATGTTGGGAAAGATGGAGGGCACAAGGAGAAGGGGACGACAGAGGACGAGATGGTTGGACAGTGTTCTCGAAGCTACCAGCATGAGTTTGACCAAACTGCGGGAGGCAGTGGAAGACAGGAGTGCCTGGCGTGCTCTGGTCCATGGGGTCACGAAGAGTCGGACATGACTAAATGACTAAACAACAACAAGAAGAATCAGAGTAGAAGTTCTTGACAGTGTTTCTCACTTCATCTTACAATAAGGCAGGTTTCAAATTCCTCGTAACTGCTCAGAAGCTATTCTTAAACTTTTAAGAGAGTTTTTGAATGGACTGCCATCATCCCCCTATTTTGGTCAGAAAATTCAAAGTGTTTCCTGCGAATGATTCAGAGGCGTTGGAAAAGACATTGAGTGAAGAAGTATCACCAAAGTTTGCCACCGCATTGTATTCTTGGGGATTCTCTTCAGGTCATATAAATCTTT
Organism: Podarcis bocagei; assembly: GCF_964188305.1. NCBI lineage: Eukaryota > Metazoa > Chordata > Lepidosauria > Squamata > Lacertidae > Podarcis > Podarcis bocagei. Next base: position 36,607,881 of record NC_138130.1, read on the forward strand.
CTTACATTGTATTCTAGGAGATCATATAATAGTTCACAAACTTTGGAGTCATGTGCATATTATTTGTATTCAGAATTATGCTTACAGTCATTTGTTGCTATATTGGACCTGCAGAAAGATGATCATCCTCTATTCTTTTTCTTTTTTTCTTTTTTGTAAGCCACTTTTAGGGTTTTTTGTACAATCAAGCAGTGTTTACATCTTATGAAAGAAAAATAAATATTGATAGTCAACCATTTATTTAAATAGAAAGAGTAGAGTTGTGAACTGGTTCTGCTCTGTTGCAATTTCTTGAGCCAGGTATATAGGGGAAGGCCATGGTTCAGTGGTAGAGCAGGTCCTTTGCTTGCAACAGATACCTGGTTCAATCCCTAGTACGGAACTTTCTGAATTTTTCATGTTGCTGAGACACTTTTTAGACGTGCATCATTTCGTGATACAGTAATTCAGTTTCACTAGCAAGCCGAAGGTTAAACTAACCACTTCTCAGCCCCAGGAGGAGCGTGGGGAGCATTTGTGCGACACACCTACACACTGTAGCCGACACACTAATGCAGTCATCCCCAAACTCGGCCCTCCAGATGTTTTGGGACTACAATTCCCATCATCCCTGACCACTGGTCCTGTTAGCTAGGGATGATGGGAGTTGTAGTCCCAAAACGTCTGGAGGGCCGAGTTTGGGGATGCCTGCACTAACATGTCATGACACACAGTTTGGAAAGCTCTTCTCTAGTATGTCCAACTCTGAAGTTTATGTCTGAACCCCTGATTAGACCTTGCCTCTCAGTGTAGACAATATTGAGTTTAATAGTCTGGTTCAGTATATTGCAGTCGTTTGTCCATATGTATTCTGTGTATTTTAAAAATATATATATTCTTTTTTGAAAGATTGTGTGTGTGTGTAAGAAATAACATTCATATACAATAAAAAGCAGAATTTACAAACATTACAAGATTGTTTTTGCAGTTAACCCACATTTAACCTAATGCAGTGTTTAAAAAACTGAATTCAATTTTTGTGTGTGTGTGTCCATGGCAATTCTAAATCTATACGTGATTTGTTCCTGTGTTGTGAGTTTGTACTAATCTTCTATACATTCGTTGAAGGGAGATGCATTTTTATTTTTTCCAGTTTATTTATTTAATTTATATACCGCCCCAAACCCGGAGATTCATCAATACCTGTCTTTTTGCCCTAGTAAGGATGTGGGGAATCCATTCTTATTGTCACTTTGTTAAGTTCCAAGTACTGGGTCTCTGATTCAGAAGGATATTTTCTTCAGCAAGTTTAAGATTATTCCGTACTGTTGGGTTGATCACCACTATTATCCTCTGCCAAAAATTTACCAGTGTAGGACATTGTAAAAACATATGTTTTAAAGAAGTGTCCCTGTTACAGCTAGATATCTTAGATAGCCCTTTCATAAATAAGTGTACTGTATCCTGTGTATGGGTAACATTGGATATCACCTTTTATGTTGATATCCAATCAACATTGCTGAATCATTGCTGAATTGCAGGCATGGATAACAAATTAGAAAATATTTTCTTTTCTATTTTCTAATATTTTTATTGGGCTTTCTGCAAATGTAGCAAACATCACAAATAAACAACAACAAACTAAAAAAACAAAAAAGAGGGGGGAATTGCATCAAAACAGTAACATATCCATAAAATGGGATTATCCTAATCCCGTGACTTCCCTCCTCCCCCTCCTTTGGTTCCTTAAAGTTCTTTTTTTAAAAAAAACCTGCATATCATTTCTACTCCAAATTTCTATTTTAACCTCAAATTTCCTATACCACCTCTAAAATTGCAAGTGCTTCTAAAATCCTGTCAATGTATTAAAAAGTTTACAATATTTTTGTAAATATATAATAAAAATTTCCCATTCTTTTTTAAATTCCTGATCGTCTCGGTTTCTGAGGTTTCCAGTTAATTTTGCCATTTCAGCATAGTCCATTAACTTGGTTTTCCAGTCCTCTTTGGTTGGGACTGCTTCCTCTATCCATCTTTGGGCTAGCAATATCCGAACAGCTGTCATAGCATACATAAACAATTTATTCTGTTCTTTTGGAACCTCCGCTCAGACATACTGGGGGGGGGGGGGTGAAAATGATTTTTCACACTCATGAAAAATGAACATGAAAATGAGTGAGTAGTTTCAGCTCCGACCTAATTCTAAACCAACGGGAGATTTTATAAAAAGTAACTGCTCTAAATTTGACAAAAGTCTCAAAAACCTTTCAAAGTTCAGTGTTAAACTGTCTTCCTTGTATTGCAGAGGACAGCTGCTTCCACTTCAAGACGTCACATAGCTAAAGCAGTTGCTGCAATGGTTTTTTTCTTCTTCTTCAAGTGCTTCATCTTTCTTTGAGAATAGGTTTTCAGCACAATAGTGCATCTATTGAGAACTATTTGATTAGAGGCTCTCAGCGGTAGGTTTTGTCCTTGGAATAGGAAAGTCAAGTAGAACACTGAGGATGTGGAAGCATATCACTTTCAAATGATACTTAGGCAAGGCCAAAGAAAAGAATGTGGGAAATGTTCCACTTCTTAGTAGAATAGAACTTTCATGTCAGCTTGCACACAAAATGTCATCTTTCCCATGTACTCAGTCTGGCTCAATCTTTACCTCTCCCCCACATTTTTTTATTATTATTACAAATCAAACCAAATTACTTTAATTTATTGCAATTTCTTAACATCAGGTTTTCCGTTCCTGCTGCAACATAGGCCCAAGATATTCCCCCCCATCGCTGCTTCATTTCTGATTTAGTCTCTAGTTGACATCCTTCGCTTGCCGTTTAGCCATTCTTCCAGCTTTCCACTTCTTCAACCTACAAACAGCAACCTCATTTTCATCTTTTATATATATACACATCCATGGCGGGGGCAGACTCCTAGATCACTCCCGTTCTGCCTTGCAAGTTGGCAGACATGGGATTGCACAATATTGCTGGATGCAGTGAGCTTCCCAGACTCCAGTGGAAAGCATTGAGAGGATTTTTGCCTCATTTCCTCCCTTGCCCCTGCCTGAACATCTTTGCAGCCCCTGGAGGGCTACAAAGAACATTCCCCATTGACTCGTAGGCATGGCTGGAAACCTGGCTCAATCTTTACCCTCTTGGTGATCATGTGGGGAAACAGAAGTATAAATGAGATGCAATTTTCTAATTTCTATAATTATAAAAACATTTATATCTATTTCACTTCACATTTTGTTGCCTACGGGGTGGGGATGTGTTATTGGTTTGTGGTTCCCCCCTTCATTTTATTAAGTATTTTGTGTTTTTATGTTGTATTTTTATGTTGTGTACTTCCCTAAGATTAATAGATGGAGGGCGGTATACTACTACAGTGGTACTCAGGTTACATACGCTTCAGGTTACAGATGCTTCAGGTTACAAACTCTGCTAACCCAGAAATAGTACCTTGGGTTAAGAACTTTGTTTCAGGATGTGAACAAAAATCGTGCTCCGGCGGCGGCGCAGCAGCAGGAGGCCCCATTAGCTAAAGTGGTGCTTCAGGTTAAGAACAGTTTCAGGTTAAGAACGGACCTCCGGAATGAATTAAGTACGTAACCAGAGGTACCACTGTACTACTACTACTACTGCCACCACCACTACTAGTACTATTAGGGAGTAGATAAACAGATAATAGTTGAACATAACTTGAAACACACACAAACTTGATGAGGATCTCATAGAGAAGATAATGGGTTATTGTGGCCCTCCTCAAGTTGATAGTTCCATGAGCATGGTCAATGGTTAGGTATGTTGGAGTTGAAGTCCAACCAGCTCCCTACTCCAAGTTTAGGTCTTCATAACTTAGGCACCTTGGGGTTATATTTGGCTGACAAATATACAATCGTTATCGCCTGTGCCAACCTTCTCCAATGTGTTTAGCTCCTCCATTCCATACCCCCAGCTCCCAAAGTCATCATGGTGACTTCTGGTAGCCCTTTCTCTCTAGCTTAGAATAAATGATTGGGCTTACCGTATTTAGGGACACACAACTTAACCTCACTTCATCAATATCAGTAGATTCAAAGCAACAGTGTGGGGTGGGAGGACTGTTTGGTTTAGGACTGTAACTGTTAAGATATGCAAACCTGTTTGTATCATAATGTAGTGTAATTAAACAACAACAACAACTAAAGGGCAATGCCAATCAGGGAAGGAAACAATTATTGAAAATTGGTTTTTAAATCCCCTGCAGGCATTTTGACTGACTGCATTCTCCCTCAGGGGAAACTCACTTTCAAGGGATCCAAGGACGTAATATTTTTGACAGGGTAATTTGAGACTTCTTTCTGTTAATAATTTGGCTTGATATAAAATAATGTGGCTTGATATAAAAGAAGAAGAAAAATGCATTAGAATAATCAACTTTTGATATCAGCCCACTATCAAATGTCGGTTTTCAATCATAACTTCCTTGTTTCCATTACACACATGCACACAAATTAATATATATATAAATACGAGGGGTTGCACCCCTGCTTCCTTCAATTTCAACCCTGCCTACCCACCAACATCCCCCTTCTCCATGCCTTTACACTTCAACAAACTTCCCCCCTTCACTTTACACCTCAGCAATCCCTCCATCCCTTTACATTCCAAAGCTTGCTTACCATACTGCCATGGCTTGCCTGGACTATTCACCTGAGCCAGCCACCTGGGTGGAATCTACATGTTGTTTTTTTTAGAGAGAGAGAGAGAGAGAGAGAGAGAGAGAGAGAGAGAGAGAGAGAGAGTCTTTAAAAATACATTGAATTTTCCATAAGGTTCCATAAGGTTCACCATGACCATCTAGAGAGCCAGTGTGGTGTAGTGGTTAAGAGTGGTAGTATCGTAATCTGGGGAACCGGGTTTGCGTCTCCGCTCCTCCACATGCAGCTGCTGGGTGACCTTGGGCTAGTCACACTTCTTTGAAGTCTCTCAGCCCCACTCACCTCACAGAGTGTTTGTTGTGGGGGAGGAAGGGAAAGGAGAATGTTAGCTGCTTTGAGACTCCTTAGGGTAGTGATAAAGCGGGATATCAAATCCAAACTCTCTCTAGTGTCACATTGTGTATTGCACTTAAAACGTTTTATTTGCTGCTGTATAGCTGAGTCCCTGTTCACCTGTCCACATTTACTTACTCGAAATCCCTCCTCCTCAAATCTTCCAAGTTCACACATACACATGTATGGGACATGTTCCTGCTCTCATGTTTTAACTTCCTGATTTATTTTGAATCTGATTTAACTGGTATCAAATCTTCTTAACTAACCTCCACACATAGCATAAGAACAGCCTTCTGGATCAGGCCAATGGCTCACATAGCCCAATATATTGCCTCAGACAGTGGAGACAGAGCAGAGCTAGTAGTGACTGATAGATTTGCCATGAATTTGCCCAGTCCTTGCCATGAATTTGCCCAGTCCTCTTTCAAAGCCTTCCAAATTGGTAGCCATAACTTCCTCATGCTGTGTGAATAAGTAGAATCATAGAATCATAGAGTTGGAATAGACCACAAGGGCCATCGAGTCCAACCCCCTGCCAAGCAGGAAACAAGTACTTTCTCTTGTCTTTCTGGAATCTTCCAACATTCAGCTAGAAAGCCCCAGGAGCAATCTTTCCTCACAGGGGAGTTGGTCCACTGCCTTAATCATTTTGGTCGCTCTTTTCTATATCATTTCCAACTCTGCATTATCCTTTTTGAGGTGAGGCATCCAGAACTGTATACAATACTCTGAATGCAGTTGCCCCCAGAGACACCAGCTTCTCCAGAGGATTGGGGCGTCCCAATGTGATGTTGTGTGACACCCTGACATCTTGCCTGCAATGTCCTAGGAATATTGAGGGCACCTGGTCCCCTCCCAAAAAAATATTTAGGGTGGGGGGCAAAACTGCCTCAGCCCCCAGGAGTCAGTGCCTTTGGTCGCACTATTGATTTGTATAATGGCACTATGGTGTGAGCAGTTTTATATTCAGTTCTTTTCCTAATGATCACTAACATGGAATTCACCTTTCCCCCCACAGCTGCTGAACGCTGGGTCAACATGCTCATCAAGCTGTCCACTATGGCCTCAAGATCGTATTCCTGGTCAGAAACTGGCAGTTGAGACCCCATGAGGTTAGATGTGAAATTAAGACCTTTTTGTGCTGACATATATCACCCTACGTTTCCTTACATTGAATTGCATTTGCCCAGTCACACCTTTTGGCTCTTTGGCAATTTAACAACAGATCCCCTGTAATGATGAACTACATACCTCAAACAAAAAAACAAGTATTGATAGCCTCTTTAGGATATTGCAAAGAGAAAAATATATTCATTTCATTTATATAACTTTTATTTATTGCACTGATGAATATTTAACACACTGGCATGATTATTTACCATGGCATAAAGTACGGTATCTGACAACAGTATTCACATTACCAGACATTAAAGGAACATTTCCATCTTTCCTACTTTATTATGCACAAGTCACTGAGCATTTCCATGTGGGGCTATCAAATTAAACAGAGAACAGTGCTTCTGTTCCTTTCTTATTGCATAGGGAATTACAGCAGTTACGGCCTTCCATGTAAAGGTGAGGAGAAGCTACATCTCCTGACACTGTCTCTTCCACATACCTCCAAAGAGAACAGACGCTCCATCCTTTATGTGTGACAGAACACCAATTTGACTGATAAATTGCTTAGAAGATCATAAAGCTATTTTCCTTAATACCAAATAAAGGAGCTCTGATTCACAAAACAGAGATGATATCAACTGGATATTTTGAAGATTAAAGGCTTAGTTAAGAATTAAGATTGATGCAGTTTAAAAAAATGGCAAAGAGAGTCTGGGTTTCTGTAGAAGAAGAGAAGAAGAAGAGTTTGGATTTGATATCCCGCCTTTCACTCCCCTTCAGGAGTCTCAAAGTGGCTAACAATCTCCTTTCCCTTCCTCCCCCACAACAAACACTCTGTGAGGTGAGTGGGGCTGAGAGACTTCAAAGAAGTGTGACTGGCCCAAGGTCACCCAGCAGCTGCATGTGGAGGAGCGGAGACGTGAACCCGGTTACCCAGATTACGTGACTACCGCTCTTAACCACTACACCACACTGGCTCTCTACACCATAGCTACACCATATCAGATTATTTGTCTATCCAGCCCAATGTTGTCTGTTCACTGTGACCACACTGGGAAGTAAAGTGGCAAGACACAAAGATAACTGGGGCATATTCATTTATTGAACCAAATTCTGACCTGCATAGGTGAATGAAGGTGTGAGAAACTCAGGTTCTATAAACTGGTGATGCCAGGGATTGAATCTGTCATGGAATTCTACTTGCTATTGATCCAGAGTAGATTCCAATGCATAGTTAGCAGAGTAAAACTTAAACATGTTGCAAGATTCACCAAAAATAGACCAGAGGCAATTATATTTCATCCAGCAGAGCTTTACTGCTACTGAAGGCAAATGAACATAATGGTCACAAATCCAATCCATTCAGGATTGGCACTGTCCATAAGAAATCCAGTTGCAGCAGACTTAAAGTAAACTTGCAATAACTTAGGTAAAGGGTAAATGTAAAGGGACCCTGACCATTAGGTCCAGTTGTGGCTGACTCTGGGGTTGTGGCGCTCATCTCACTCTATACGCCAAGGAAGCTGGCTTTCGTCCACAGCTTCTGGGTCATGTGGCCAGCATGACTAAGCCGCTTCTGGCGAACCAGAGCAGCACACAGAAATGCCGTTTACCTTCCCGCCAGAGCGGTACCTATTTATCTACTTGCACTTTGACGTGCTTTCGAACTGCTAGGTGGGCAGGAGCAGGGAGCGAGCAACAGGAGCTCACCCCGTCGTGGGGATTCGAACCGCCAACCTTCTGATCGGCAAGTTCTAGGCTCTGTGGTTTAACCCACAGTGCCACCCGCGTCCTTGCAATAACTTATAATAAGTCTAAAGCTTAACACTAAGCATACCATGTACAGAACACCACAGGGGAAAGATAGAAAGTAAAAGTGAAACCCAGGCTCCTTCTGGCCTTACTTTTATAGTCAGCATAACTCAGAAAGAAAGAGTTGAATTAAGTAGAATAGGAAAGATCTCTACACATCAGATCAATACTTTCTGCACTAAGAAATGCAAACTGACAGAATCCAGGGCCTCTCGTGTACAAAGCCTTTGCTCTGTAGTGGTGACCGATGTGCATTGAAACTGGGACTGCAGAAGACATGGGAGGCCAATGCTAAATGGAGTCAGAGGCAATGACCTGCAGAACCAACTCATTCTAGTTTTGTCCCAATCCTCTTTCTTCCTGAGTTCTTCAAAGACAATACTGATACAACGGTGATGGAAGCTCACAAGCATATATTAATTTATTGATTCCCCCCCCCCCCGCACACTCTCCCTTATTGTTTCTTTTGGTTGAAGAACTTCCTTGTAAGATTCGGAGAAGTGCAACTTTTGATGGATAGCTGCATTTCATATATTGTTTTGGGAAGAGCAAATTGGGTAGTTTCACAATGAAATGCAAAGTGCACCTAATTTCTCCACGTTCTTTCTTTATCAGCCATGTCACAATTTGCATCACAGGCCCTTCCTCTGCCAGGGGTGGTATGTTGAGTACATTCTTATAGTCAGCAGTGGACTGGGAATCTATGGGGAAGAAAATCTCAAAGCTTTCGGAAGATTTAAAATGTAGAATAAAGACAACAGCCATGAATTTTGCTTTAAAAAGGGAATCCCTATTTGAAAATATAATTTGCAGGGAAACTGTTTATTATGATTTCCCTCTTTTGACAAGATAAAAGCTCTGTTGGTACTTTCAGGCTTGCATTTCCTGAGCCTGAACACTAGCATTATCCATTATTGCTCTGGATGATATACAGGAGATAATGAAACAGAATCCTAGCAGTAAATTCTGACTGATTGGAGAGATGGATTGGATGGAATAATCAAAAGAAAAATGTATGTTGCTGCAAAATAAAAACAGCATTAGTCCCCCTATTCTACATTGACTTGAGGGACTGTTCTAATATGTCATTTGCAATGGCATGCTTAATTGCACTTATTAATATGCTGGAGTGCTTCCAACTGGTGGCAATTTGAACATCAGGAAGCCAGAGATGTTTGGTCAATCATGGAACTTCCACTACGTCAGCCTGATGCTATGATTGGGATATGGCAGACAAAGTCAAAAATTATTTGTGCCTTGAGTCTGTGATCTTTTCAAAGATGAGACTACATCAGTTATAGTGGTGGCCTTAATTCATTCCAAGTAGAAGGGCCCATTTGATAGTATGAGCAGATAGATAGATATTTGCATCACTCACTAGCCTTTGCAAATTATGTAAAAAAAGGACAATCCTAAGCACAACTCAAAAATTATAAAACTAAATTAAAAAGCAGCACTAATTTAAAATAAAAATTCAGCAGGAACTCACCGGACCTCAGTTCTGGCACCTCTAAGGTAGGTGCCATTGACATTCTAAGAGAACCATTTCTGGTAATGTGAATACTGTTGCCAGATATTCATGCATACCCTCGAACATTTCTCCAATGAAAATAGGGACGTCCCGTTCCATAATGATAATTTTACTATTTATGCCCCACACATCTTACTGGGTTGCCCCAGCCACTATGTGCAGCTTCCAACACATATAAAAACATAATAAAACATTAAACATTTTAAAAAAATCCCAATACAGGATTGCCTTCAGATGGCTTGGGGTTGGATAACTCCATACCCTCCAACATTTCTCTAATGAAAATAGGGACATCCTACCTTAACCTCCAACATTTCTCCACTGAAAATAGGAACATCCTAAGGAATGTCCTAAAGGGCATTCCAGAATCAAATCAGAAAATAGGGACACTTTGAGGGTCTGGTTCATGGTGAGTTCCGCCATGTCTTTTTCTAGAAAATAGCACTGGTGTAAACACAACTGAGTATGCAAACTGGTAAGCTATGTGGATATATTCAGAGAAGCCATGGCACTGCCGGTGTAAGGATTTCTTCTTGTGCAATGCTGCATCACCCTCTCTCCCTACTTGTTCTGTTCTAAGTGCTCTCCCAACCCCAGGCAACAAATTTGGGGAGGTTAGGAGGCAAGCATGGGGTGAGGATGGCGAATCCTGTTGCACAAGAGGAAATCCTTGTGCTTATGGGACATGTTAGTTGGATGTCAGCTTATGCATTCTAAAACTCAAGCAGCACAGGTGTGACTCTTATTTTAATGTCTGTTGCTAGAACTTATTCCATCTTTGCTGTCACCAGCTGATCTTGATCAGCTGAATGCCTTGGCTGAGAGTGATTAACTCTTTTATTAGTCTCTGTAAACAACAACAACAGCCTCAAAAAGACAATACATGGGCCTATGTTTCAGCATTACTATCTCCACATTGTTTGTTGTTTAGTCGTTTAGTCATGTCCGACTCTTCGTGACCCCATGGACCAGAGCACGCCAGGCACTCCTGTCTTCCACTGCCTCCCGCAGTTTGGTCAAATTCATGTTAGTAGCTTCGAGAACACTGTCCAACTATCCTGTCCTCTGCCTTCCCCTTCTCCTTGTGCCCTCAATGTTTCCCAACATCAGGGTCTTTTCCAGGGTGTCTTCTCTTCTCATGAGGTGGCCAAAGTATTGGAGCCTCAGCTTCAGGATCTGTCCTTCCAGTGAGCACTCAGGGCTGATTTCCTTCAGAATGGATAGGTTTGATCTTCTTGCAGTCCATGGGACTCTCAAGAGTCTCCTCCAGCACCATAATTCAAAAGCACCAATTCTTACTTCCGGGGGCGGCGCGAAACTGTAATGGCGGTCCTCTTCGAGCTCTGAAGAGGGGCTCCGCGGAAAAGGGTCGTTCGCTGCGGCATAGCGACGACCCATCAAGATAAACCACGGGTAGAGTGAGCCCGTGGCCGTGGGACTCGGCGGGCACCAGAAGCTGCTCCGAAAACACAGAAGGGACCCCGTAAGGAGACCCGGAGTGAAGGAGGGGTAGCGGTGCTGTGAGTTCATCGCTCTTTCCGCGGAAGTGAAGCCGCGCGGCTGTTACAGATGAGCGCTGATCCTTCTTCCTAAAATCAACACCAAACTGCAAGTAACATACCCGTGAGTAAAGGGGACTAAAATTTGGCAAAGAATTTTGTAAATTTGGCTGAAAGCGGGAGACGAGAAAAGGGAAGTCCGTCTTCCGACATTGCTGACAAGATCAAAGCAAAGCTTTAAAAAGCGGAAGCGCTTGAAACGGGACTTTGGGAAGCTTTAACTTTTTCGTGCTATTAAACCTGCTCTTTTTCCTGCTGAACTGAAGGTGGAAAGGGACTTTGATTATAAGAACGAGTAACGGGGGTTCTCCTCCTACCTTCCCCTCCCTTTGGGGTGATTTTTAAAGAGCCAGATCGTCGGGCTGCCGGAGAGAGAGACTGTGCTAAACTGCGGAAACAGTTGCAAACTTTGTAAAAACTTTGTTGGAGCATAACTGATACATTTGAGCAGGAAAGTTTGGATGTGATATTGTTGCAAGCACCCCTTGTGAAACTTTGTTGAACTTTAAAAGGTGCTCTGGGGAATTTTGAATCTTTGAAGGGACTGTTGGATATTGAACTTACTGAGTCGAAAAAATTTGGAACTTTAATGGTGGACTACTTCCTTCTTTGTCTTTGAAACTTGGTGGCACTCCCCCTACAGGGCTTTCGGATTATAAAATCCTGGGAACTGACTTTTGTTTTGAATTCCACTTTACCGGTTGTTTATAATTGAATTTGTCTTTCTCATGGAACAATAGACAATTTGACCTTGAACACTGACAGATGTGTAATGAGTGGTGCAGGGAGAACAAGAGCATCTAAAGCTAAGGAATCTAAAGAGGCCAAGGAGAAAGAAAAGGAAAGAAAACCAGCACAACTTGTACAAACAACACTGACCCAAGGACGCCGATCGTCGGTTCCAGCTGTACTGGTGACCCAAAGGGAACAAGGGGAAACAACTGAGAAGTCCACTGAGGAAGATATGGCAGCAGGTGGGTCAGATACACTATTTAAACAAATATTGGAGCAACTATCAAGTTTAAACCAGAAGGTGGACGACCAGTCTTTGAAGATAGATAAAGCAACTTCCTCGATTCAAAAATTGACTGATCAAGTTTCCCAGCACACGCAAGCCATAGAGAATTTGCAAGGAGCAACAGCGGAAAATCGGGAATTGGCTGGAGAAGCAATCCAGAAAGTGGGAGCTCTACAAAAAGAAGTGGAAGAAATAAAAGGAGAAGTCAAGCCCCTGCACAAACAGGTGGGTGAACAACAAGTTTATCTGTCAATGGTGGAACTGAAAAATCGCGAGAGTAACATCAAATTGAGAGGCATCCCGGAACTAGAGCAAGGAGATTTGATTGGATACTTAACACAGGAATTTTCGAAGTTCTGGGGTTTAAAGGAAGACACAGATTTTAAGATTGTCTCGGCATATAGACTGGGAAGAGTGGTAAAGAAAGATAGATCTAGAGACTGTCTGATAATTTTAAGATCAAAGGAAGAGAGGGATAAGATCCTAGGTCTCCATTTCAAAAAAGCAATTGAAATACAAGACAAAAGGGTGGAAATCTATAGAGATATCCCGAGACAGCTGTTGGATCTTAGAGCCACCTATTCAGAACTAGCAAAATTGCTGAGATACAACGCAATTCCCTACAGGTGGGAGTTTCCACAAGGATTATCTTTCACCTACAAAGAAAGGAAGGTTAAAATTAGAACACCTGAAGATAACCAAAAGTTCCTTCACGACCACGGAGAAGATCTCCAAAAAGGAGTGGATTGGCTTCCAGCTGTACCAGCACCAATATTGCCTGAAAGCGGGCCAACGCCTGCACCCTCGGGATCTGAGCAAAAGGAAGGCACCCCATCTTAAGAACGTTTAAAATAGAACAGGATGTCTCTGCAGCTACTTAGCTGGAACATAAATGGCGGGAATTCTCCGGAAAAAAGAAGGAGGATATTCCATATTTTGAAAAAAGAACAATTGGATGTAATATGCCTTCAAGAAACACATGTGACTAGGCTCCACAGGAAAGTATTAATTAATAAAAGACTTGGCCAAGAATTTATTTCATCAGACAAAGTCAAAAAAAGAGGTGTTGTAATTTATGCAAAGGAGAACCTGTCACCAAAATTCTTATTTAAAGATGATCATGGAAGAATTCTCGCAATTGAAATCCAAACACAAGGGGAAAAGATTTTGATATTAGGAGTTTATGCGCCAAATGATGGAAAATCAGAATTTTATAAGAAGCTGCATGAGACAATGATGGACTATCTGGACTATTCTAATATTATCGTGATGGGAGATATGAATGGGGTGGTGTCTACAAATATGGACAAATCCCAAAATCAAAATTTAACAACAGACGGCAGACTCCCTAAAACCTTTTTTGAAATGACAGACAATATGGACTTGATTGACATTTGGAGGACAAGGAACCCCTTGGGTAAAGAAGGAACCTTCTTTTCTGAGGCCCACTTGTCATGGACACGAATCGACCAAATTTGGATATCTAGAGGACTGGCCCCGAAAACGAGAAAAGTGGAAATCTGCCCAAAAACCTGCTCCGACCATAATGCCTTAAAAATGGAATTGAGACTTTTCCCAACTGGATCCTTCAGATGGAGAATGAATGACACCTTGCTAAGAGATCAAGAGATCGTTAAGAAGGCCCAAAAAACGCTAAAGGACTACTTTGAAATAAATTTGAATACTACGGTGGAGAAAAGAATAATCTGGGATGCAAGCAAAGCTGTAATGAGAGGGTTTCTGATACAACAGAATACAATAAAGAGAAAATTTTGGAATGGAAAAAAGGAAAAAATTCTAGAGAAAATAAGTGAAGGAGAGAAAAAGCTGAGAACTAATCCGAAGTCAAAAGAGGTGCTAAGAGAGATCAAATTCCATCAAGCACAATATTCGAAATTGATTAATCAAGAGATTGAGTGGAAAATCAAACAAATGAAGCAGAGATCGTTTGAATCAGCAAATAAATGTGGAAAGTTGTTAGCTTGGCAATTGAAAAAAAGACAAAAGCTAAACACGGTTACAAACTTGGAGATTCAAGGAAAAATAGTTCAGAAACCAGAAGAAATAAGAAAATGCTTCCACAGATATTTCAAAGAACTTTATGCACAGGGGCCTCAGAAAGAATCGGAAATAGACCAATTCTTGAGGACAAATGGACTATCCAAAATAAGTCAAGATAAAAGATCAATGCTCAACAGTAAAATAACTCAACAGGAAATTGAAGGTGCCATCCAAAATATGCAACTTGGCAAATCTCCAGGCCCAGATGGTCTCACCTCCAAATATTATAAGACTCTGAAGGATTGTTTGACACAACCGTTGTTGGAGGTTTGCAACCAGATTATGGAGGGGAGAAGGGCACCGGAAACGTGGAAAGAAGCATTCATCACATTGATTCCTAAGTCAGAGAAGGAAAAGACTCAGCTTAAGAACTACCGTCCCATCTCACTCCTGAATGTGGATTACAAATTATTTGCAGACATTTTAGCAAGTAGACTTAAAAACGTATTAAATGAAGTAATTCACAAGGACCAAGCAGGCTTTCTCCCTGGTAGACACATGTCTGATAATACCAGGAATATTATTGATATATTGGAGCTGTTGCGAATTAGAAACACAAGGGCTGCTTTAATCTTTATTGATGCGGAGAAAGCATTTGACAACATTTCTTGGATGTTTATGAAGAAAAACTTGAAGGGGATGGGAGTGGGACGGGGGTTTGAAAATGGACTAGAAGCAATTTATTCAGAGCAAAAAGCCAAGTTGATAGTGAACAATGTGGTGTCGGATGAACTTCTAATTGAAAAAGGGACACAACAGGGGTGCCCTTTATCCCCTCTGCTATTTATTTCTGTTCTGGAGGTATTGCTGAATATGATTAGGGAGGACCAGCTGGTGCAAGGTATAGAGGTCGGAGCGAAACAATACAAACTGAAAGCCTTTGCAGATGACCTAGTCTTGACAGTACAGGAGCCAGTATCTAGCACAAAAAGAGTTTTGGAACTTATTTTGGAGTTTGGTCGGGTGGCGGGATTTAAGTTAAACAAACAAAAAACTAAGGTTTTGGTTAAAAATCTGACACCTACAGAGATAGAGGGGTATCAGAAAGAGACAGAGCTAAGTGTGGTTAAAAAAGTGAAATACCTGGGGGTATCCTTGTCCACTAAAAATTTAAACCTTTTTAAAGATAACTATGAAAAATGTTGGTTGGAAATTAAAAAAGACTTGGATATTTGGTCAAGATTGAAACTTACCTTGTCAGGCCGAATCGCAGCTATAAAGATGTGTGTTTTGCCTAAAATGCTATTCTTATTTCAGACCCTTCAGGTCGTGGACAGAATGGAATGTTTTGGAAAATGGCAGAAGGATATTTCTAAGTTTGTCTGGCAGGGCAAAAAGCCCCGAATAAAATTTAAAATACTAACCGACTCAAAAGAAAGAGGGGGGTTTGCCCTGCCGGACCTAAGGTTGTACTATGAAGCTGCAGCCTTCTGCTGGTTGAAGGATTGGTTCC
The DNA here is from genome assembly GCF_964188305.1 of Podarcis bocagei. Classification (NCBI taxonomy): domain Eukaryota; kingdom Metazoa; phylum Chordata; class Lepidosauria; order Squamata; family Lacertidae; genus Podarcis; species Podarcis bocagei. Next base: position 36,623,445 of record NC_138130.1, read on the forward strand.
TGTTGGAAAACACCGATGTCCTAGATCTGGAAGGGTTTGATAATGTGTATGGTTGGCATGCATACTTGTGGTATGACAAGGCGAAGGTTCATAAATTGTTCAAAAACCATATTGTCAGAAAATCAATTTTTGCCGTCTGGATGAAGTACAAGGACTTATTAGAAAGCAAGACCCCGAGGTGGTTATCACCTGTGGAAGCCAAGATTTCTAAAAAAAAGCCCAATATGGAGGCCTACTGGCCAAAATATTGGGAACTGATTGAAAGAGTTGGAGATAACTGGAAGCTCCAAAGCCAGGACAAATTAAAAGGTAAGGTGCGAGATTGGTTACATTATGCTCAAATTCAAGAGGTATTCAAAATGGACAAAAAAGTGGGTTTCCAGTTGGAGAAATCGAAACTGGAGACGGAGTTACTAGAACCAAAGACTAAGGTACTTTCGAGGATGTATGACTTGCTGCTTAAATGGAACACACAGGATGAGACAGTTAAATCTGCTATGATAAAATGGGCACAGGATGTAGGACACAACATTATGTCTGAGGACTGGGAAAGGTTATGGAACACCGGTATGAAATTCACGGCATGTAGTGCCTTGAAAGAGAACATTATGAAAATGGTATACCGGTGGTACATGACCCCAGTCAAGTTGGCTAAAATATACCATCTTTCTGATAATAAGTGTTGGAAATGTAAGGAGGCAGAAGGGACATTCTTTCACCTCTGGTGGACCTGCCCGAAAGTAAAGGCCTTTTGGGAAATGATACATAATGAGCTGAAAAAGGTATTCAGATATACCTTTTCTAAGAAACCAGAGGCCTTTCTTCTGGGCATGGTGGACCGGAAGGTGCCAAAGAAGGATAGAACCTTGTTTATGTATGCAACCACAGCAGCTAGGATTCTTATCGCAAAGTTCTGGAAGACACCAGATTTACCCACACTGGAGGACTGGCAGACGCAGCTGATGGACTACATGGAGTTGGCAGAAATGACTGGCAGAATTCGAGATCTGAGCGAAGAAACAATGGAGGAGGACTGGAAAAAATTTAAGGACTATTTGCAAAAACATTATAAGTTGTTTGAATGTTAAGATTGCGCACGATTAAGATACGTTATGCTTCTGCAATTTATTTTAAGTAAATGATAAAGTAAGTATTGATGGAAAAAAAAATGAGACAAATTAGAAACAAAATATTATGTTTATTAAGAGTGTCAAAACTAAATTACAAATTTTTGAAATTGGTAACATAATAAATACAAAGGTATAATAAGTTGGGAAATAAGATAATAAATTGCTGAATTGGTTAGAATGATGAATGCAATGCTGGGAGGATGTGAGGAGGTCCAAAAAGATGTCGAAAAATTTTATAATGATTTTTTCTTTTTTCTCTGTTTTTCTTCATATATATAGAAAATGTTTCTTGTATATTGCTGTTTAAACAAATGTGTTCACCTATGGAAAGAAACGCAATAAAAATTTTTTATAAAAAAACAAAAGCACCAATTCTTCGGCGATCAGCCTTCTTTATCTCCACATGGTCATGCACAATTATGGAATGGGGTTCTCATAAAATGACCCTCGTGTAAGTGCTGAAAGAAGCACATTTAATCATACTTACAAATAGGATAAGTAACTAAGAAAGAGTTCAATATGCATTTTAGAAAACCATCCTGTTTCGTATTTTCTAATTATATCAAATTGCTATTTTGATACATTGAAAACTAATATTATAAGGTTTATAAGGTTTGAATGAAGTAAAGACACAGAAAGCAAGATATCAAGAGAATTGTGGAAATTCCTATTTAGGAAATGTTTACATTTTCCAATAGCAAAAACAAAAACAAAAAACAACAAAAAAAACCATATAAGGAGAACAATATTAAAATGGCCTTGGATCCCTTGGAAAACCAAAATGGAAATAATGTTAGGTGTTAGGTATGTCATGAAATGAAAAGTGTTAAGTATGTCATGAAGAAAGAGGGCTTTTTCACATGGTGTAGGAAGGCCAAATTCAATTGGTAAATGTTACTAACAATTATCAAGGAAATGTTCTAGGCTCAGATAAATGTGGAGCTGCTGTTACACCCAAAGTGAATATAAGAATGTATCAAACATAGATTTTGTATCTTCTGTCTCTTACAGGAATATTGTTTGCTAAAACATGGAAACACAGTTAAGCACCAGAAAATCATGACTTAATTAGGAAAATATGGGAACAGCCAGACATGATAAATTTAGTGGCAATGTTGTGCCCATTAAAATAGGAAGGGAATGAATAAATGGAACAATTTCATGCATAGAAAAGACTGGGCATAATAGATATAAGGAGGGGCTGCTTGCCCATTTAAAAGAAAATATTATACTTTAAGTGATTTGGGATATACAGATGTTAAAAAATATATTAGACGATCCTGCTAAGATATATATTTAAACATTTAAGTTTTATTTGGGAACACTTTTCATAATATAAATGAAATGTCAGCAGTTCCTATTTTTCTTTAGGAGATTGAATGAAATGTTGAAATATTTATGATAAAGTTAACTAAGATGTGTTTTATACAGCAATATTTAAACTGACTATTGCTTTATACCAGCGGCTTTTGCACAATATATGTAAATGCTATTTAATTGTTATAAAATAACATCTAAATAATTCATACTGGGGACATCATTTTCTCACTGCAAACAGATTGTTCAGCTGTTCAATACCATGCAGGCATTGCCTCAATAGTTCTTTTGCTTTACCGAGACCTAAGCTTAGTAAATGTTGCGCTGAAAAGCCAAGAAAGCATTACCTTAAATTCATGGCTTTCATCCAGCTGCTTTTGTGCAAATCAAGCAGAACTAAAGGAAGGAAGCCAGTAGGGGCTAAATTCAACTGGAGCCAATAGTTTAAAATCCTGATTCAGGCATGTGTGAAAATAGAGGGGGGACCAGCTTGGAATTTCAGAGCAGCCTTCAAAACATAGCTTGGTACACAAAAGGCTTCTTGAAGCAACCCATATCTGAACTCCATAAAATAGCCAGGCTAAAGGTTTGGACTTAAAATCTTCAAGCAGAGGAAGTATAAAGTTATGAGCTTTGACTCAGAAGAAATACAGGCAACAATCTTTTTGCATGAGGGTTGTGTTTCTGACCCCCATGCATGTTGGTGGAGCACCTGTAAGCCCGCCTCAGCCCATTCTTCCCCTTTTTCTTGCCACTTCCTGGGTCAGCACAATTCGTGTGTGCATGGTTACATGTCAGTTGGATGTGCCTAAAATGATAATTGCCTGTACATTGATATTTTAATACTTCCTGTAGCTTTTTCTACCACACGTTCTTGTTGAGCTGACTATGTTCCAGGGGATTAGAAAGCTATGCCCAAATACAAACAAACAAACAAACAAAAAACCACTTGCATGTCCAACAAACTGTTTATCCATATGTCATTGGGTGGGTGGGTGTCTATACCTTTTCCAACCTGCCTAAACTCAGTGCTCCATGAACAGCTACAATTCCAAGTAACAAATGGCCAATAGAATTAATTCCAGCAGTGTAAAGTAGGTGGGGGTAAAACGAGGGAGCCAAAGGACAATAAAGGAATCCATGACCTCAAACAATCCTACTTAACCTCTTCAGCAGGTAACTAGCCAAAGCCCATACTGCATAGAGGAAGGGTGAAGCAAAAAGGCAAAGGGGAAGGGCTCAGAAGAGGAGCAGGCTTATGAAACCAGGCTCCTAATCCCTTTCTGATTGGCCATCAGGTCCATTGTGATCCACCTCAACCCTTGACACAGTTGGGTCCCACCCTTTGGGAGCCAATCTCTCCTTGAGGAAAGGGGTAAGGGCAAATGCGGCCCTCTGAAGAGAGGGAACAATATTTTCTGAGAACAATACAGTATTGCATTTAATGATGATGATGATGATAGAATTTATATATTTTCTTAAGATAATGCGATATGGAAGAAAGGAAGTCTAAGACAAGTTACACTTCCTGCTGATATATTTTTAAAAGACACCTTCTTCAGACGCATTTTCTTGGATTCCACTGTAAGATGAAAACAGTCTAGCCATATCAGGGACGCGGACTTAGAAAAAATATTGGGGGGGCCCGGGAAAGCTCATGAATAATAAATAAGCTCATGAATATGCAAATAAAGTGGCTCCGGCCCTAAATAGGGCAAGCCACGCCCCCCAGCCAGCCGATTGGCTGGCTGGGAGGTGTGGCCAGTCGGGATTCCCCTGTTCTCGCGGGATTTCCGGCCGGGGCTCTCCGATTAGGGCGCGCGGCTGGCTGGCTGGCGAAGGAGGAGGCGGGGGACGGCGGCGGCGCTCTGCTGGAAGGGCGCCCGCCTGAGATTATTGGGGGGGCTGAGCCCCCCAAAAAAATTTTTTGAGGGGGCTCGAGCCCCCTCAAGCCCCATGGAGTCGGCGCCTATGAGCCATATCAGTGATGGGCTCTGATCAAAAGAGGCGACTTGAATCCAGCTGTGAAGGGCCAGCTACTTTTAAGCCCGCCACTAGCAGAAATTTGTATCTATCATGGTACAGACAGTATGTGTTGGTAATATATATATACAGTGGTACCTCGGGTTACAAACACCTCGGGTTACAAACACTTCAGGTTACAGACTCCACTAACCCAGAAGTAGTACCTCAGGTTAAGAGCTTTACCTCAGGATGAGAACAGAAATCACGCGCCGACGGCACGGTGGCAGCAGGAGGCCCCATTAGCTAAAGTGGTACCTCAGGTTAAGAACGGTTTCAGGTTAAGAACGGACCTCCGGAACATATATATATATATATATATATATATATATATATATATACACACACACACACACACACACACACACACATATATATGTTTTACATTTGGAATATGGATATCCCCATGTCATAGCTTGTGTTAGAAAGCAGTTAATGTGACTTTCATAAAAGACGTTTCTGTGCAGGATCTTGGAATGTTCTCTGCACTCTTGAAATCTGCGTATTTGTAGCAATGTGCCACAGTGTAGCCATTGGGTGTTTTATAATGCAAAGCACATCCTTGGAAGCATTGTGAAAAGGACCTAATGGGCCAGGAAGCTCATTATTTTCTCTCATACCCCAACCCCGGCCACCTTCAGTATACATTTTCGGCCCCAGTTCAAATGGCATCGTTTCCCAACTATAGTTGCAAATATAAGGAATCTCTGGCACCTCTCAGTTAATGAACTTATTGTTAACACTATTAACTTGTGCAAAGATTCTGTATCCTCACTGCTGCATCTTTGCCATGTATCACTTCTCCTATCGTAAAAAAAAAAAAGCTGAGCTAGCAAAAACAGTTCAACAAGTCAGGCAGAGTCATTTCACAAGCTTCCCTGCAGGTAGGCTGCTGTTGCTTGCAGGGAGGTAGAGAGGCAGTATGTCAGAAGATTGAAGCGCTGCACCATGTTGGTCTTCCTGCTCCTAGTTGCATCAGCAGATGAGGAAGAGTTTGGATTTGATACCCCGCTTTATCGGTACCCGAAGGAGTCTCAAAGCGGCTCACATTCTCCTTTCCCTTCCTCCCCCACAACAAACACCCTGTGAGGTGATTGGGGCTGAGAGACTTCAAAGAAGTGTGATTGGCCCAAGGTCACCCAGCAGCTGCATCTGGAGGAGCGGAGACGCGAACCTGGTTCCCCAGATTACGAGTCTACCACTCTTAACCACTACACCACACTGGCTCTACCAGCATAGAAGCTTAACCCCACTCTGCAGCCAAAACTCAGCGGGCCAGTGAGGCACTGCCCACTAAGGAGGGCCTCTGATTGGCCCAATTAACTTTAACTTATTGGCAGGCAGTCCGAGGAAACTCCCAAAATGCTAGCCCAATGTGTGATCAGGTTGCTGGGAATGGCAGCTGAATGTGAGGGGCCGCAACTGCCGGCCAAACAGGAAGGAGGTAAGCTGCCATTGGTTCTCTGAAACTGCAGTATCATCAAACATTATAATACTGGAGTGGCTGCAGTGGTAGTATAGTTTTTTATAAAATAAAATAAAAATAAGATGCTTTTGAAAAATAAATAAATAAATAAATAAATAAATAAATAAATGCCAGTGTACTTTTATATTCTTTTAGGATGGGGACTAATGGTAGGACAATAAAAACAGACTTTATGAGTCCCTGAGTTAGCTGAGAGACTGATACATTGAGCTTCAAAGGATGAATATTGTCCATCTATTATGGTTTAAAGACCTCAATGGCCTTACCATTGGAATGTACTTTATATCAACACCAACTTCATTTGGATACTTTTTGGACAAGGGCATATAATGATCTTTTTTTTAATAAAATAAATAAATAAGATGGATGTATTTATGTTTATTGCATTGTGAATATGAAGTGATTATTTTATTTTGGTTTCTTCTATTTTCTCCCCCCCCCCTCTTATTGTGTTGTGTTTCGCCCCTTTTCCTTTAATAAATTTGCAAAAGAATAAAAATGATTTTATTGTTTTATCGTCATGCAAAGCGCTCTGAGGTCTTTTAAAAACCAATCAGTGTATAAATTTTATGAAATAAATAAAAAGAAAATACAGTTACTTCACATAACATACAAGTACACTTTAACACCAACAGAAACCTGTCCCTCATGAGGGATTATGGAGTGGGGGGACCTGGGTGCTTTCTGTCTGAAATTTGGCAACTTTATGCCTTTCTAGTGAGCCTTCTCTCTGTGTAAAATTCATTCACTTTGGCCCAAAGGGCGAAAGCCTATAGCTTTTTTTAGATTCCTCACTATACCAAATAGTGAGCAGAAAATTTTGCTTTATACAGAGCCACTCAAAACCCAAATCATAGGCTGGAATGAGCAAAGACTCAGAAACAGATCAGATTTATTTATTTTTAATGTAGATGCACATGAATTAACTAGAGTTAAGCCAAACAGAACTCTGCCCCAAGACTTTGCCATGTCATCAAAGTTCTTTTAAATATATATATATATATATAGATAGCTACAGTTCCCTTGAAACATGCAAGTACAAACAACTGTTTGCAACAGCATTCATGTATTTTAGCCTATGGCACCTTTATCACATCGGAGGCAGGCCGATCTTGTACATCCCTGGGAAAGATGCATTAAGGTTTGTTTTCCTCCCACTTCTCCAGTATTGACCGTGTTTGCCATATCTCTTCTTACCACCAGCCTAATTTCACATTCACATTCCATAGCAACTCCCCTATGAATCACACTGAGTCGTTTATCTTCATTCTCTGGTCGAAATCTAATGTGACTCCCTTGTCTCTGTTCTCTAATGCAGCTTGACCAAGCTGGCTGCAAGTTAACTAGTAGATCAAATGAGGAAGCCTTGAAGTTTCATTAAAAGAGCTTTACATTGTTCTGGGAATGGAAATAAAGGGGAAAGTCTTTGAGGAGAGGGGGAAAAACAGCAGCTCATCTCCCCGATAAATATTCACAAACTGAAGATCTGAGAGTAAGAGTGGCCTAAAGGGCAGGCTTGAATATGAAGAATAGGAACTATAAACCTAAGCAACATGACTGACATGCAGTTGTGGTGTCTTATATACTTGGCAGACTTCTACTTGGCCAAATGGGACTTGGCTTTCCTCGTTTCCCCCCTCCCATCCCGAATGTGCTCCAGAGGGTTGAGCAAATGTGGAATAAACATTATGTGGCATTTATAAAAGGGCCAATACTGGAGAGGTCGAGTGAGCATATATGACACAAAACCATCACTTAAATAAACTGGTCCAAAACTATTTAGTCCATCTTATTCTTCAAGTTCGAAGTACAGTGGTACCTCGGGTTACGTACTTAATTCATTCCGGAGGTCTGTTCTTAACCTGAAACTGTTCTTAAGCTGAAGCACCACTTTAGCTAATGGGGCCTCCTGCTGCTGCCATGCTGCCAGAGCCCGATTTCTGTTCTCATCCTGAAGCAAAGTTCTTTAGCCGAGGTACTATTTCTGGGTTAGTGGAGTATGTAACCTGAAGCGTATGTAACCTGAGGTACCACTGTAAAATGCATTACCTTGGACCACTATCTTCCTTGGTCCACTAAGCACACTAACACAATCACAAAAATGCTGTGGTGGCTTGCTTGAATTTGATCAACTCAGACTTCCATGGATGATACCCAACACTGCAGAAGCAGGTGTTTGCTTACAACAGGGGTATCCCCTTCCTTTTGCCCCCTTTGATTCCTGCCCCCCCCTAAATCTTCTATTGAGGGTGTCCCAACTGTGCAGCCCTCTGCTCCTCTCCAAATCCCTTGGAAGGGTCCACAGGAGCTACAGGGAGAAAGAGAGTCAGTAGAAGCCAATTCTGTTGGTGGTAAAATGCAACTGGATGTCACACCATTATCTTTTTAGCACTACACAGTTTCCTTTAAGCACTTTTAGTTCTCTCATCATTTTTAAGCTGCGTAATTAATTTTTAAAGCGATTCCAATAGCATTAAAGCTAACATGCATTATGGGCTCCTTAAATGGTCTATAATGACTTTTAAAACTAATTAATACCTTTTCTCCTAGTGCCTTTTTATATCCCCAACTCCCCCTCTTTAGAAGTACATGTCTTTGTTTTAATACTGTCTACTCAGCCCAATATTGTACCCAAAACAATCAGAGCATTTTTAGAGTATTCTATTATTCTCCATACTCCATTATTATCCTTAAAAGGCTGGTTAATTATGTATAACCAAAAATTAATTTATATGGTAAATATAAAAACGCGGACAAATAAATAATATGCATAACATTAATCCAGAATTATGTTAAGCAAAAAAGAAAGAAAGAAAAAAGAATGGGTTATCCCAATGTTTCTTGCGATAACATTATCAGAGCTCCTTTATCAATGTATCTGTGAAGTCATTTCCCCACCCCCATCCCATATTTCAGAATGCACGTGATTGTCTCTCAGGACCACATTTTCCTGAGAATTATGAAGCAATAAAAATAATGTGCATAAAATACGCTGTTATCCTCCCGGAATGTATTTATTTCTCTGCATTTTTACCCAGTACTGTTGTGCTTCTGGCTCCAGTTTCTGTGTTCATGTTTGCCTGAACTTGGGAAGGGTTACACTAGGCAGGGCGCATGTGCTCAGCATTTGCTCTGCTGACTGCTTTGAGATCTTTGTGAAAGTAGCATGAGGGTCTGAAGAAACCTTTTCAGCCTGTTCAACTGAGCCCACTTAGAAATCTCCCACTGGCTCACCAGAATTTCCAATGGCAGGGAGAGTTTCTGAGTGCATTTGGTTGAACACGCTGGCAATATCTCTTCTGACCTTCCGGCTATTTGCACAAAGGTCTCAAGAGCACCTAAAAACATTGGGACTCAGTCTTGCGTGGCTGTCCCTTCCGCCTTCCCTGGTTTAAAACTCTGTATTCAGGTGAATGCCTGGAAATGGCAAGTGGGACCTTTGCGTTGCAGGCTTCACATAAAAGAGGGCTGGACTTAAGCAAGCTTTGTTTGAGTCCAAGTTGAGTTAAGAAGAAATTAAATCAACTTTAGTGCAGCTATTTTGAACTCAGAGCCAGTAAGTTCACTCATTGCTAACTATGTCACTGAAGCTGGGTTGCCATATTTCAAAAAGTGAAAACCCAGGCACAAAAGTTGTTGAGCATTTATTTCTTTTTTTATGATGGACAAAGGGACTGATTGGCTGACGTGTGTCCTTTTTGTTCATTTGAGGCTCTAGGGATTTCCCACCCCTTCCACTTCCTTTCCTTGTCTTTTTAGTTGCAGAAGAAAAAGCAGCAGCAGATCCTGTAGCAGCAGGTCCTTGGGGTACTCAGCTGAAAAGGAGAGTGAGGCAAATTAAAAATTTAACTAGCAAATGGGTGAACTGCCATGTAATGTAATGTAATGCAGTGCAATGCAATGCAATGCAATGCAATGTATGTCTTAGGTCATATCCACACCATGTATTTAATGTAGATTTATACCACTTTAACAGTCATTGCTTCCTGCAAAGAATCTTGGGACCTGTAGTTTGTCCAATGCAGAACTATTCGTTTTTATGCAATTATGTTATGTTTCTTTGATTTAATCCCGCTAATTGTATTTATATTTTTTATGTCAATTTGTTTTTGACGTTTTAAAAATCTTTTATTAAGATGCACCAGAATTCAGTTAACTTAATTTTTTTTGAAAATAATAAAAATAGAAAGGAAAGGAGGGTCGGAAGCAGATATAAATACAAATCAATTTGTTGTAAAACCAAAGAAAATGCAATAGCATTCCATTTGATGAAGGTGTGCAAAAGGAGCCAGTATTTTTAATGAATATTTTGTTTTAAGTAAACATGCTGCTGCTGCTGCTGATTATTATTATTATTATTATTATTATTATTATTATTATTATTATAAATCTGGCTGAACATTGTGTAACAAACAGCAAAAATCTCTGCAACTTCTTAAGAAATACATTGAGGGAATATAATTCAGGGCATGGGGACAGAATTTAGAAGGCTGGGGATGAAGGTGTCAGGTGTATACCATCCAGAGGAAAATAAGATTAAGAGGATGCAGAACAGGCCTTAAGGAAGACAAAGAATAGTTGTCCTCCTTTGGCACACAGCAGACTTCAGGAGTCACAAGAACAGATTTAGATTAAGTGTTACAGGGGGAAATACTTTCTTCAGTGAAAGTAAAGAAGCTCCATGTGCTGTGCTGTTTTGGCAGCATTCTGTATAAAAAGCAGAGCAATGTCCCAGAACAGTAAACTGGATTGCCTGTGTCTTAGAGAAAATTTGAAGTTAGGCTTCTGCATGTGTGACATGATGATGGGCCACTGTGGTGCAATGACCAGAGTGCTGAATTTGGACTGGGGAGGGAGGAAGATCTGCATTCAAATTCCTGCTAGGCCATAAATGTGCAAATGGTGGCTTGGGTCCGTCACTATTTTTCAGAATAAGCCACATTACGTGGCTGCTGAAAGGATAAAATGGAAAGGTGAAGACCCATACATGCTTTCTTGAGTTCCTTGGAGGACAGGCAGGATATAAAAGCAATAAATAACCATCATAATTATTATTATTATTATCATAGACGTCCATTCCATACACAGAACTACAAGAAGATCATGGAAGTGGATTTCTAACAGTTGAAGTAACTCTAGCCAAGGTTTTGCTTGGGTCCATTCTTTCTCTCTTACCCACCCCTCAAGCTACATCTGCTGAGGCACCTATGAAAGATAATGGTTGGCTTGTTTCTATTACATACGGACTTCCGTTGCATTGCTTGATAAGGGCATTAGGGTCAAGAAATGGAGTCATATCAGTCTTTCCATAGGCTGATGGACTTTGTACTGGTGTTATGAAATGCACTCTCTGCTAAATATGAGAGAACCCAACCTATATTGGGTTCCGGTTCCTCTTGGCAGAGAAGTAAAAGGGAACTAAATTGAGATTTTTTTTGCCCATTGCTGCTGCCAATGGTACAGGAAGAGAAATACGTATGCCAGCTTGGTTACCACTGTAGGCACCTTTGGGAGTGATGGACAGCTCCCAAGGCCTGCCACTCAAGGGTTTAGGGCCTGGGAGCAGGATACAGGACAACCTTGGGGACAATTTGTCTCACCCCTCAGAATTTTAGGGCCCTGATGGGTGGCGATGCATTTAGGGTTTGGGGTAGGAGGAATTGCTTCCTCTTATCCTAGATGGGGCTGGTCACTCTACAGCCGCAGGTGTTCCCCTGGACTTTGGTTATTTAGCCTATGGCTTTCCCTCTGCAGTCTCTGTTTATGATTGAATTGAAATGATGGCACATAGTTCAACCCAGCCATTGGTGTCAGTGTTTTTATTTGCCACAAATAAGTCCCCACTGAGTTGATTGGGGCTCACTTCTAGGTAAGTGACTACAGGACTTCAACCCAAACCACATACACACTGTTTAGCAGAAGGCAGGGCTGAGCTGCTAGGGTCAAGCTCTGAAAACATAACAGTGAGATTCAGAATCTCATTTGTGTATAGAGCAGCTACTGCTAAACTTTGTTGAATATTCATGATGGAATTACTTAATGAGCATGCTAACAAGTTAACGATAACTGAAGTGTGACCATTTTTTAATCTCATACTAATAATAATAATAATAAAAAAGTTAAGTGGCAATTTTAGAATCCTGTTCAGCTCCTTAATAGCATTTTAATTTAAATGACAATTTCCAATAATGTCCTGTCAAGACCTTTAAACAGGAATTATCACACATGCATATAATCACAGCTAGTTGATCAATGACAGTCAACTCAATTACATACTAAGGATTCTGCCCTGTTACACAAAAGTGTCATTTGAGGGGACTGGCATAAGTACATGCATTCTTCATTGTTAATTGCAATGTCTGTGCAGCTGCTTCCTGCTCTGGGTTATCTCTGCTCCTACACAGCTCCATGCACTTGGCATAGGTGAGAACTAAATCTTGTACTAACCTTTGCTTTAGATTGCATATGTGCACCAAGGGTGCAGAAAAACTGGCCATGAAGCTTAATACCAGGCTTCCTCAACCTCGGCCCTCCAGATGTTTTTGGCCTACAACTCCTGTGATCCCTAGCTAGCAGGATCAGTGGTCAGGGATGATGGGAATTGTAGTCTCAAAACATCTGGAGGGCTGAGGTTGAGGAAGCCTGCTTAATACAATACCAAAAAATGAGAGAGGAAATGAATCTCTCTCTCTCTCTCTCTCTCTCTCTCTCTCTCTCTCTCTCTCTGTGTGTGTGTGTGTGTGTGAGAGAGAGAGAGAGAGAGAGAGAGAGAGAGAGAGAGAGAGAGAGGAGGGGATACATAGTGATAGCCATGCTCAGTGTAGTCCCACTGAAGTAAATAGAATTCAATCCATGGATTTCAATAAACACAGTCAGCATGACATTATAACATAGTGTATCTGAAGAAGTGTGCATGCACATGAAAGCTCATACCAAGAACTAACTTAGTTGGTCTTTAAGGTGCTACTGGAAGGAATTTTTTTATTTTGACTATGGCAGACCAACACGGCTACCTACCTGTAATTATAACATAGATTACATATAATAAACAGGTAAGAGTATCATCATGCTTCAGTTCACTTGGCCACCAACAGGAGGCAGTGTCAACAGTGTGATGAAAGGTAGTGGGTGGGCAGCCCAGGTGCTCCGAACCTCCAGGCTGGCCGGCACTACTACTGGCTGTCTTCCTTTTCCACAACCACCCTCTGAATCCATTGCTGTCTGATTACCATGAACAGAGAGAGGAGGAGCAGTTTGAGATGAAGAAGTCACACAGAAGGGCAAGCTGGCTGGCCTTGGGCTCTGCAGCGGTGGCATGAGGTGGAAAGGGGAAGCAGTAATCTTCCCCTCACCGATCCTTTCATCCTCCAGCGTCTGAGGTTGAAAGGGTCCACACAGGGTCAGATCCGCAAGCCTTCCAACACTCCCCCTGCAAGCAATACCAATGATGGCCGGGGATGGGGGGGGACGACAATGGGAAGAAAGTCTTTCTCCCTTCCATTCTACCCTGACTCCTGCTGCTGCTGCCACCATCACTGCAAGAGAAGCAAGGCGAAAAAGCCTGCGCACAGAGACAGAGAGAGGGACACAAAAGAGGCTTTGCCCCCTGCTTGCTCCACTTGACAACACCCCCGTTCCACAACAACCCCTAAAACATTCTCCTTCCCACTCCATGCAACTTCTTATCCCCCCTTTCAACTTCTCATCCTTGTTTCTGAAGCTGCTTCTCTCATCTATTCTACATCTATTTAAAGCTGCATTTTAAACTGTATTCTAACTTATATTTTAATCAACTGTTTTTGTTTTGTTTTCTGTTTTGTTTTTAATGTTTTTACTGTACTTAAATTTAGCGTTAGCCGCCCAGAGCCCGATCTTGGCCGGGGAGGGCGGGGTATAATTTTATTATTATTATTATTATTATTATTATTATTATTATTATTATTATTATTATTATATTATTATTATTATTTTGCATCATCTACCCGCCTGCATTACAAAATTCTCCTTTCTGCTAATGCGTTTTATTTAGTCCAGGCCATTAGTCAATGCAAGAGTTACTTAGAACAGGATCAGTGCTTTGAACGGAGCATCTCAGAGGAGCCATAGTGGTTGTATGGCCCTCAAGAACTTACTATTCACATGGCAATCTATGGATCAGGCACTGTCCAATTACAAGCCCCCTAGCCCTACATAATACAGTGGTACCCCGCAAGACGAATGCCTCGCAAGACGGAAAACCCGCAAGACGAAAGGGTTTTCTGTTTTGGAGGCGCTTCGCAAGACGAATTTCCGTATGGGCTTGCTTCGCAAGACGAAAGCCCATAGGGAAATCTCCGGGGACCTGTTTTAAATTGCTGGTGGTCGGGAGCAAAGACTTTCGCCCACAGCCGGCCTTCAGAAGAGGTCCTGGACCTCTTCTGAAGGCCGGCGGGGGGCAAAAGTCTTTGCTCCCCCCCCCGCCTGCCTTCCCGGGACAGCGGAGACTTCTCCGCTGCCCCGGGCGATCTTAAAATGCTGGCGGGCGGGAGCGAAGCGTTCGCTGCCGACCCCCAGCATTTTAAAATCTCCCCGGGACAGCGGAGACTTCGCTCCCGCCCGCCAGCATTTTAAAATCGCCCCGGGACAGCAGGGGCTTTTAAAATGCTGGCGGTCGGCTGCAAAGCCCTCCTGTCCCCAGAGCTTGTGGGGCGGGAGGTGGGAAGAAGGGCTTTTCTTCCCACCGCCAGCCTTCAGAACAGCCTTCTGAAGGCTGGCAGTGGGAAGAAAAGCCCTTGTCCCCCCCCCCCAGCCTTCAGAAGAGGTCGGGGGACAGACTGTCCCCGGACCTGGTCTGAAGGCGGTTTCCATAGGAACGCATTAATTGATTTTCAATGCATTCCTATGGGAAACCGTGCTTCGCAAGACGAAAAACTCGCAAGAAGAAAAATCTTGCGGAACGAATTAATTTCGTCTTGCGAGGCACCACTGTATATGGTGTGTGAGCTCACAAGTAGAAGATACTGCCCTGAGGAGGTTACCGTCTAATATGCAACAAAGATGGGGTTGTTACAAAGGACTTCTGAAGAACTAGACAAATAATGTATTTGCTGTTGTGTTAACACGGATTTATTGGTTTTAATGGCATGGTTTTAAAAAGTTTATGCTTGGCTGATTTATTGTATTTTTAATGTGAACCACCTTGAACGCCTTATTGGTTAGAAGGGCTGCATATAAATTTAATAAAGTCAATCAAGAAATCAATCCACTTAACCTTTGTGTTTGATTTTCCTTTTAGCATGCTATTAAACCTTTCTTAACTATGGCCTTGCTAATATTAAATAAGGGGCTATTCAAACAGCAAAGACTCAAAAGCAAAGCAAATTTCTAAATCTGAACTTTGGTGGATGCCTAAGATAAATGTTATGTGTAAGGACCTGA